>NC_042627.1:18257984-20702319 GCF_901001135.1 Rhinatrema bivittatum | reverse complement strand
CAAGCACATGCCCCCCTTCCCCCAGCAGCTGTGTACCATGGTTAAATATCATGTGTTTCCCTGGAAAAGCTGAAGCTTCTTGTAATGTGTGGATCATGAAGCTAGCAAGCAAGCAATAGCTCAGGGATGTATAATCAAGAAGAAGTGAGACATACCTGAGACTCTCCAGCTGTTTTCTTCTTCAGCTACAACAAACTCCCAAAACACAGCCAGCAGCTGTTAAATCAATTAACTCCAGAGATGTCACTTGAGCAAAGTTAGCAGAACTACAATAGCTCTATTTGTAACAGACAAAATAGGTTTACAGTGGAACACAGAATTTTCCTGAGTATTGGAGAGAAAAGAGCAGTAATGTTTCTGGGGCCAATGCCCACTGGCAAATTTGCTTCGTAACTTCTGTGTACAGATTCTTCTTTGTGTTCTGCTATTCCACCTTTTTTTGCTCATAAGTATTGGGTTGTTTTTTTTGTTTGTTTTTTTTAGGAGGAAAGGATGAGCATCTTTCCTTATGGCCTACCCTCTTTCTGCAACAATCCATTCCTCCAGTGTCCCACGTTGCATATGCTTACATTGACTTTTGTTCATCAGAATAAATTGGGAAAATTCCCAAGAAAATAAAATAAAACTGAAAACAAAGGCCTTTGTGTATATCTAAGTTCCTGGTAGAGAGGGCACCTCACAGAAAACATTGTTTGCTTGTGTTTCAGTCTGATTCACCAGCAAATCATGAATAATAGTCAAGAATGGGTTTGTGTTTCAAAATTCCTCCGCTGTCTATTATACTGCTAAACTTTGTTAGAATAGCAGCAAAAAGGTTCCTGCCTTCTAAGTATGCTCTGCAGTAGATTTCTATTTTACATTTTACCTAATCCTATTGAAGGGAGATTCATAAACAGTTTTCATAACTATGCTTAAATGCAATACTTGTAGAATCTAATGCACCTTTTTCCCCTTACTCCAGTCTAAGAGTAGTTTAACCCCTCTGACTCTGATTAGAACCTGCTACAAGGCAGATAGCACAGGAAGAGTCTTGGCATCGCTTTTTTTTTTTTTTTAAATAAACTATACAGTTTACAAATGAAGCAGTTTATTTTCCACAAACAGCTACAGCTTTAGGTAACTTATTCAGCCCACTGTCTCTCTCAGAACTCACTACTTTATCAAAACCCTATTAATCCTTCTTTATCCTAGTCCTGGGTTGTTTGTTTTTTTCTCTCGGCTGCAGTTACTGCACAGTATTCCCTTGCTTTACACTTCCCCTGGATCTCACCAGTTCAGCAGTTGGGTCCTCCCTTTAGTTTTTCTAGATAAGGGCAAGTAAGCATTTCCAGATATGGTCACATTCTTGGACCACTGAATTTTTTTCCTTTAATTTTCTGTGTAAAAAAAAAAAAATGAACTCCAGGGGTTCAGAAAATTAAACTCCAGGGGGGATGACTCAGAACCAACATCAGGAAATATTTCTTCAGGGAGAGGGTGGTCAATGCTTGGAATGCCCTTCCAGAGAAGGTGGTGAAGTAAAAAACAGTTCAAAGATTCAAAGGGGCATGGGATAACTACTGTGGATCCCTAAGGCTAGAAGACAGAGATGAAGAAAAGGGTGCATGGGAATAACCGCTTGGTGCAGCAGAGGATTACTATTCTTAACTAACAAGTCTTGATGCTTTTGACACAACTGCAACATAAATGCTCTGCTTTGATGGCAGGGGAGGGGGAATGGATTCAGACAACCAAGGGACTGATTTTATGATCTGGGGTACTGATAATACAGACATAAGGGAAAACGCACAGGACTGCTTCTATGGCCAAGTCCAAAAGCAAGCACATCAAGCAGCATTGTCTGAATTTTCAATAAGGCCCCTCGCCCAGTAAAATGTTGCTAGCAATAATTTTTTTATGGGTTTGACAGCTGTTTGGTTTTGATTGTAAAATATTATTACCCTCATCAGAAGTCTTGGGGTTAATTGCATGGAGTGGCAAGTTATTAACCTTAAGAATGGAGGTAACCTGCATGTCATGGCAGAAACTACTAGAAGCTTGATGGGCAGACCGGATGGACCATTTAGTCCTTTTCTGCCATCATTACTATGGTATGTTACTATGTTAATACAATTTTCTATGGTGGATAGCTGTCTTTGGACTTCTTTTCATTTATTATAAGACAGCATGGTAAGGGAAAGTGTGTTGATCCTGAGTAATAATTCTACTTCATTATTACTTTGCAAGAGTTCTCACAAGATTTCAATGAGAGCCTGGGATAGCGTCTGCTTTTCAATGATTACAGCTATGACCTGTGGTCTGGCGTGTTGAGACCATTGATGTGACTGAATTACAGTACCTGCAGTTGTTCTCTGTCTCATTCTTATAATCATACAGAGCTGTATTTTGAAAATGTCTTGATCTGACTGGTATGATTGCACCAGAAAGCTGGTGGAAGGAGGATAACCAATGGGACACTGCTATACCTGGGTACAAATTATATCACAATGAAGGAGTAGAAGAACTTGGTGGGGGAGTGGCTCTTTATGTTAGAGATGACATACAGTGAAACAGGATAAAGATCTTGCAGGAGATTAAATGTACATTAAAATTTTCATGGGTAGAAATTCCATGTGATGGGGAACTGCATAGCAGTGGACTTATACTACCGTCCACCTGGACAAAATTAAGATAGATGAAATGTTAACAGAGATAAGGGAAACTAACAAATTTAGCAGCACATTAATAATGGGAGATTTCAACTACCCTAATATTGACTGGGTAAATGCAACATCAGGACATATTAGGGAAATAAATGACTGCTTCACTCAGCAGCTGATCCAGCAACTCACAAGAAGGGGAGCCGTTTTACTGGAATGCAGGATTTGGTGTGAGAGATAATAGTTGTGAGGGCCACTCTGCAACACTGATTATAGTGCCATCAAATCTGACTTAATGACTAGAAGACATTAAGTAAATCTACAGGTCTAGCAATCTTTCAAAAGGGAGATTGATAAAATGAGGAAAATAGGAAAAAACTGAAAGGTGCAGCTACAAAGGTTAAAAGTTAACATCAGGCATTGTCTTTGTTTAAAAATACCATCATGCTAGCCCAGTCCAGATGTAATCCACACATTTAAAAAAGTGGAAGGAAGGCCAAATGCTACGCATGGTTAAAAGGTGAGGTGAAAGAGCTATTTTAGTCACAAGAACTTCTTTCAAAAACTGGAAAAAGGTTCCATATGAAGAAAATAGGAAAAAGCATAAGCACTGGAAAGTTAGATGTAAAACAGTGAAAGTGGGAAAAGGGAAGAAATTATCCCATTGCACAGGTCCTTGGTGAGGCCTCACCTGGAGTACTGTGTTCAGTTATGGAGACCCTATCTCCAAAGAGACAAGATGGAGGCGGTCCAGAGAAGGGCGTCCAGAAAGGTGGATGGTCTTCATCGAATGACTTATGAGGAGAGATTGAAGAATCTAATATGTACACCTTGGAGGAAAGGAGGAGCAGAGGTGATATGATACAGACTTTCAGATACTTGAAAGATTTTAATGATCCAAAGACAACAACAAACATTTTCTGTCAGAAAAAAATCAGCAGAACAGGGGTCACGAGTTGAAGCTCCAGGGAGGAAGACTCAGAACCAATATCAGGAAGTATTTCTTCACGGAGAGGGTGGTGGATGCCTGGAATGCCCTTCCAGAGGAAGTGATAAAGACCAGAACTGTGAAGGACTTCAAAGGGGCGTGGTATAAACACTGTGGATCCATAAAGTCTAGAGGACGTGAATGAAGAGTGGGTGGCTCGCGGGAATGATGGTTACTGCCTGGAGATAATACCCTTATTCAATAAACATACACACGGTTAATGCGACTCCAACATTGCTCTAAGCTTCAACGGCAAGAGGAAATGTGGAAAAAAGGATTTGCATTCACAAAAAAGCGGGGAGTAGCTTGCTTGTTACGGCAGTTCCTACCCCAAACCAAATAAGCCTGATACTTCACTTTCAACAGCCTAGCTCTCTGCTTCAATGGCAGGGGAGGAAGACCGATACTTCATGCATATCCAGCATGGCTCTCTGCTTCAACGGCAGGGGGAATGAAGAAAAATGGATCTATATACAGACAACAACCAACAAGGACTGAATTACATAGTCAGGGTAAACAAATAAGCATGGGTGTAGCTTGCTTATTGCGGCGGTTACTACCCCTAACTAAGCTAGATATTTCACTTAGATGCAGTTCCAACACTGCTCTCTTCATTAATGGTGGGGGTGGAAGGGAAATAGAACCAAAAGGTTACTAAGAGCCAAGAGTAACAGATAAGTATAAGAAAAATAAAGTGTGAAGCTTGCTGGGCAGCCTGGATGGGCCATTTGGTCTTCTTCTGCCATCATTTCTATGTTTCTATAAAACAGATTCTGAAAAGCTGGCCTTGGAGACAAAACCTCATAATAAAAACTTGTGTTTAAACTTTGACAGGTGAAATTAACCAAAGAGAAACAGGACATATAGACCTTTGAAGTACTTTAGAACCAATGTGCTTTGAAGGTATCTGTGAGCAATATACATAGATACAATTTTTAAAAAATATATCTGAAGCAGAAAGCCTGTGAGGAAGTCAGATGGACCATTAGTTGATCAAGGAGTTAAATGAGCACTTAAATAAAATAAGGCCATCACAGAAAGACTGAATGAATTTTTTGCTTCGGTATTTACTAAAGAGGATGTTGGGGAGATACCTGTGCCGGAAGTTGTATTCAATGGTGATGATTTAGAAGAAATAAAATAATCACTGTGAAGCTGGAAGATGTAACAAGGTAGACTGACAAACTAAAGAGTAGCAAATCACCCAGACCAGAATTCTGAAAGAACTCAAAAATAAAATTGCAGATCTGTTACTGATAATCTGTAACCTATTGTTAGGATCGTACATTGTTCCCTCCAGTTTTCTGGCACAATGTAATCCCGATTTTTAAAAAGGGTTCCAAGGGTGATCCAAGAAACTATAGACCGGTTAGTCTGACTTCCATGCCAGGAAAAATCATAGAAACTATTCTTAAAAACACAATCACAGAATATATAGAAATACAATGGTTAATGCAACTTCGACATTGCTCTATGGTTCAACTGCAAGAGGAAATGTGGAAAAAAGGATTTGCATCCACATAAAAGCAGGGGAGTAGCTTGCTTGTTACGGCGGTTACTTTCCCAAACCAAAAATGCCTGACACTTCACTTTCAATGCATATCCAGCATAGCTCTATGCTTAAACGGCAGGGGGAATGAAGAAAAGATGTTTTATTTCAGACATCTACCAACAAGGACTTAATTACATAGTCTGGGTAAAACAAATAAGCTTGGGTGTAGCTTGCTTGTTACGGCAGTTACTACCCCAAATCAAGCCTGATACTTCACTTAGAATACATATCCAGCGCAGCTCACTGCTTCAACAGCAGGGGGGTGAAGAAAAGAGGATTTATATTCAAACAACCAACAAGGACTGAATTGCACAGGCTGGGTAAACAAGCGTGGGAGTAACTTGCTTATTATGGCAGTTACTACCCCAAACCAATTAGCTGGATACTTCACTTAGATGCAGCTCCAGCACTGCTATCTATAATGGCGGGGGTGGAAGGGAAATAGAACCAAAAAAATTATTTAAAGGGACAAGAGTAACAGAAAAGTATGAAAAAAAAAACTGTGAAAGCTTGCTGGGCAGACTGGATGGGACCGTTTGGTCTTCTTCTGCTGTCATTTCTATGGTTTAATGGGACACAGCCAGCATCAATTTATACAAGGGAAATCTTGCCTCACCTATCTTGGGGTTTTTTTTTTTTGTTTTTTTTTTAAGATGTTAATAATCATGTGAATAATGGTGAGCCATGGTATTTCGGTGTTCAGAAAGCATTTGACAAAGTGCCCTATGATTGACTCCTGAGAAAATTAAAAAGTCATGAGATAGGAGGCAATGTCCTATTGTGGACTGCAAACAAGTTAAAAGATAGGTAACTGACAGTAGGAATAAATGATTAGTTTTCTCACTGGAGAAGGTTAAATAATGGAGTGTCTTAGGGATTTGTACTGGGACTAGTGCTTTTTAATATATTTATAAATAATCTGGAAAGGAGAACAAGTGAGGTGATGAAATAATTTTGTGTCTGCAAATTTTAAGTTGTTAAATCACAAGTGGATTGTAAGAAATTGCAGAAGGGCCTTGCAAGACTGGGAATTCAAATGGAAGATAAAATTTAAATGTGGAAATGTGCAAAGTGATACACATAGGGAAAAAATAATCCAAACTGAAATTACACAAATGTTACATTCTATATTATGAGTCACCATCCTCGAAACTAATCTAGGCCTCATCACAAACAATTTGTTGAAATTTTTGACTCTGTGTGCAGCAGCATTCAAAAAAGTGAACAAAATGTTAGTAATTATTAAGAAAGGAATAGAGAATAAAATAATGCCTCTATCGCTCCATGGTGCAACCATACCTATGTAGAATTCTAGTCGCTGGATCTCAAAAAAAGATATAGCCCAACTAGTAAAATGTACAGAAAAGGGTGACCAAAATGATTAAGGAAATGGAATGGTTCCCCTATAAGGAAAGGCTACAGCGGTTAGAGCTCTTAAGTTTGGAGAAGAGACAGCTGAGGGGGAGATATAAGTATATAAAATCAAAAGTGGAGCTGGTAAATGCAAATTGGTTGTTTACACTTTAAAAAAAAAAAGACTAGGGAACACTCCATGACGTTACTAAGCAAAACATTTAAAACAAATCAGAGAAAATATTTTTTTCACTCAATGAGCAATTAACTCTAGAATTCACTACCAGAGGATGTGATAAAGGCAATTAGGGAGGAAGATTGAAATTTCGAAAGAAACTGAAGACCTGACGTATGCTTAATGATGGGAACTGAGGGTCTCTGTAATAGAGATTTTTGTGCCACAATGTATTTTATTTTATATATGTTGAAAAGATTGGTTTTGTTTTATGATGTATATTATTGTTGTACATTGCTTTAGATGATTTATCTATATCGGTAAGACAGTTTATAAATTGTATTAAATAAAAATAAAATAAATTAGCAGAAGTGGGTTAAAAAAAAAAAAAAAAAAAAAAAGATTTGGACAAATTCCTGGAGGAAAAGTCACGGCTTATCACAAGGCATAAGCAGCATGAAATCTATCTACTTTTGGGATACTCCAGATACTTGTGACCTGGATTGGCCACAGCTGGAAATGGGATATTGGACTTGATGGACTGGTCTGCCCCCGTTTGGCAGTTTTTATGTTCTTAGGTTTGCCTTGAAAATCTATTAGATATTTTTGACAGTGTAAATAAACATATAGATAAAATTGTGCCAGTTGATACAGTGTATTTGGATTTTCAGAAGGCATCTGACAAAGTCCACCATGAGAGACTCCTCATGAAATTAAAAAGTCATAGGATAGAATGCAGTGTCCTATTGTGGTTACAAATTAGGAACATAGGGTAGAATTAAATAGCCAATTTTTCAAATGGAGAAAGTTCATTAGTGGAGTACCAAAGGAATCAGTACTGGGAATGTGTTTAACATAATCATAAATGATCTGGAAAAGGGAGACAAATGGGTGAGGTGGACAAACTTGCAAAGGACACTGAATTCTTCAAAAGTTGTTAAAACAGCACCGGATTGTGAGGAATTGCAGAAGGATCTTACTAAACTAGGAGACCAAGTACCTGAATGGCAGACTAAATTTAATGTAAAAAAGTACAAGTCATGAACACAGGGGGGAAAAATCCCAATTACCAGTACACAATGCTGGGTCTGTATTAGGAGTCACCACTCAGGAAAATGACCTTGGAGTCCCTATGAACAATACACAGAAAATCTCCACTTAGTGTTTGGTGCCAGTCAAAAAAAATAAATAGAATGTTAGGAATGACCCGAAAAAGAAAAAAAAATGGAAAAATATCACATTGCCTCTCTATTGATCACAACAGGACAGCAACCTAGGTACAGTCTTTTCATCCCATCTCAAAATGATCCAGTAGAACTGGAAAGTGCAGAAAAGGGCAACAAACATGATAAAAAAGGATGCAATGGCTCCCTTCCAGTTAAAGGCTACACAGGTTAGGGCTTTTCAGCTTGGAAACGAAGACAGTTGAGAGAGACAGGATAAAAGGTTATAAAATTATGACTGGGGTAAAGCAGGCGAATAAAGGATGGTTATTTGCCCTTTCGAATAATACTAAAACAAGGGATCATTGCATAAAACTAACCATCAGATTTAAAATAAATTGTAGAAAGTATTTTTTTTTTCACTCAGCACACAATCAAGCTCTGGAATCTGTTGCCAGAGGATGTGGTCAAGGCAACTAGCATAGCAGGGTTTAAAAGAAGTTTGGACAAGTTCCAGAAGGAAAAGTCTATAAAGCAATTACTAACCAGGCAGAGTTGGGAAAGCTAACCCTGAGGGAGAGCAACAAGATCCTAGGATCTATCTAGTACTTTCATCCATATTAGAGCCAGGATACTAGGTTTGATAAACCTTAGCCTAAACCCAACACAGCATTTCTTATCTTTTCCATAATTTATATGATTTGCATTCCCCACACTTGTGTAGAAAGATTGTGTTCCTCCACTGCAGCATCCAGTCACAAATACATATTATTGTCACCCTCTCTTACAAATTCAGATCACACATGAATTTATCATCAATTCCCACTTCTGGTACTGAGTAATAGGACATTTCATAAGTTGTTTGGATTCAACAAAATACAACAATTTCTTTCTTTTAGACCTAGAAAGTGAGCAAAATCCTAATAAGCTAGTGGTGGTCTTACAAACTTACAAAATAAACTAGTAGAGCTGTCATGTAAAATACACCAAAGCTTTCCTGCTGACAGCTGAAATGATGTTTTGTTTAGCTCAGGTACCATTTCATTATGAGGCACCTTGTATGCCAAATTTAAAAAGGTATACATTAGGTCCTTGTATGCCAAATTTAAAAAGGTATACATTAGGTCATCATGACTGAATAGTTTCATGTACTTTAAAATGGATGCCACACTGGGGAGAGTAGGGTCAGGTCACAAAAGGCATCATAATTCCCTCTTTTTGACAAGCTGTGCCTTAATTTTTTGTCTGTTTTAGCATTGTGCAGAAATCCGAAAACCATACTCTGCAATAATTAATTATCGCCATCTAACTGCTGTTAGTATCTGATTTAAGCATAACAGCTGCAATTATACTATTCCAACCATCCCCCCATTCAGAATTCCCAGCTGATATCAAGTCAGTCTTGATTTTAAGATAACCAGCATAGCGTGTTCTGGGACTTTTATTCTTGATTCTCTATACCTTCAGCTGGACCTGGATTTGCTAAGCAACAATTCCAACTGTTTCCCCTAGCAGGTGTGCCTAGTTTGATACTGTAATGCACTTAAAAAGAGCTAGGAAAAGTGAAAGTGGAGAAAGCCATGGGGCTGGATGAGATACATCCCAGGACACTGAGGGACCTCAGAGATGTTCTGGCAGGTCCACTGAAAGACCTATTCATTAGATCCCTGGAAACGTTAGCGCCATGTGACACGAGAACAGCTGGGGTGGTCCCACTTTACAAGAGTGGTGGGAAAATTAATGGATACACTGGTGAAGGAAAGGATTGTGAATTATCTGAAATCCGGTGTATTGTCGGAGCTGAGGGAGCATAGATTCACCAGGGAAAGGTCCTGTCAGACAAAGCTGATTGACTTTTTGATTGGGTTAACTAGAGAAAAGGATCGAGGAAGATCGCTCTATGTGATTTACTTGGATTTCAGCAGAGCTTCTGATACAGTCCTACTTAGGAGGCTTATAAATAAAATGAGAAGCTTGGGAGTCGGCACCAAGGTGGTGGAGCGGACTACAAACTAATTGACTGACAGGAGACCGCATGTAATGGCAAATGGAACATACTCTGAAGATAGAACAGTGTTAAGTGCATGCCACAGGGATCAGTTTCGGGACCGGTTCTGTTCAATATCTTTGTGAGCGACACAGCAGGAGGGGCAGAAGATAAAGTTTGTCTATTTGCTGATGATACTAAGATCTGCAACAGAGTAGACACACCTGAAGTGGTGGAGAATGAAAAGTGATTTAAGAAAGCTTGAAGAGTGGTCGAAGATTTGGCAGCTGAGATTCAAGACCAAAAGGTGCATCTGGGGTGCAGTAATCCAAAAGAGCTGTATGTGAAGGAAGGTGAAAGACTAATGTGCACGGACTGGGAGAGAGATCTTGGGGTGACAGTGTCCGACAATCTGAAGGCGGTGAAGCCAGAAGAAGTTGACCTGCAAAGAGAGGAATAACCAGTAAGAAAAAGGAGGTGATAATGCCCTTGTACATGTCCACCTAGAGTACTGTGTTCAGTTCTGGAGACCGTATCTGAAAAAGGATAGACAGGGTGGAGGCAGCCAGAGAAGGACAACCAAAATGATGTGGGGTCTGTACTGGAAGACAGGAGAAGCTGAAGAATCTAAATATGTATACCCTGGAAAAGAGGTGGTGAAGGGCAGATATGACACAGACCTTCAGATACCTGAATGGTTTTAATGATGCATGTTCCTTAAATCCTTAAATCTTTTCCGGAGGAAAACCAGGAGTCACGATATGAAACTTCAGCGAGGGACGACTTAGAACCAACATCATGAAATATTTCTTCAGAGAGGGTGGTGGATATCTGGAATACCCTTCCGGATGAGATGGTGAAGACAAAAGCAATAAATGAATTATCTTACATGATTCTTGATGCAACTGCAGCATCGCTCTCTGCTTCAACGGCAGGGGGGGGGGAGAGAAAAGGGGAATTGGATTGAGACTACAAGCAATGCTGGCCCTGACTTTTACAGTCTAGGGTGCTGATACATAGAAATTAGGGAAAAAATAGAACTGCTTTTTCAGCCAAGTCCAAAAGCAAATCACTGCTCACTCTGTAAAAATGTTGCTAGCAGTAATTTTGTTGTGGATTTGACAGGTACTTGGTTTTTATTTCTAATATTACTATCCTTAATATAAGGCTTGGAGGTACCCTGCACGGAGCAGCAGTTACTACCATAAGAAGCTTGATGGGCAGACTGAATGGACCATTTCGTCTTTTTCTGCTGTCATTACTATATCAGGGATCCATATACAGAAGGCTGGTTAGTGGACAAGTTATCTAGCTAGTTACCCGGAGAACTTTTCCCGCTGAATATACCATCCTAAAATTATCCAGTTACATTTAGCTGGATAACAAAAACCTAACCAGCTATGTTTGAATATAGTCGAACAGGTGCTACTTAACTGCATATCTTCAAAGATATCCGGTTAGCACTGTATCAGGCCACACAAAGCCACATAACTTTAGACCTGCTTCTGAGCACTAAGTACTCTCCGGCTATAATTTAGCCGGATAAGTGGCTGAATATGCCAGTTTTGCTATTTAGACGGGTAACTTATGAGTTATCTAAATTGCTTTTGAATACTGACCTCAGTGTACAAACCTAGCTAATGAAACTTTAAAACCCTCTGTAAACTAAGTAGCTGACCTCTGGGAAACCCATTTTTTTTTTCATCTTATCTCAGGGAGACTACCTTGTATGGCTACACACAAGTCTAGATATTGTCAAGTTTAATCATTGGACACTATTCTTTGGGGCCTAGAAATCCAAGGGACTAAACCCATTTCCTCAAAGTCATCTTACACATATTTAGGAACCTTCATTTTCAGTTTTTAATCTTTATTTTTCCCAGAAATTTATCAGGGTTTATTATAAGAACTAAAACAGGAAAAAATCAGTTGAAAAAATGGCTTACTTTTCTTAGTAAATGACGGAGTTTATTTTGGTGGACAGAAGGCATTATCAAATTCTCCCACCCACCTACTCAGCAGTATCCCTAACTCTAGCCCCATCCCCTGCCTAACATGGCCCTCTCTCTCCCCTTCTATCCCATTGAGAATCTTCCTCCCACCTCCCGTCTCCCCACACACTAACAGCATTCACCCTTACCAGTGGTGGCTCCAGGCTGCTGCTTCTCTCCCTCAGCAGCCCTGCTTATTGAGGCTCCCTCACTCTGCAGCACTGCACTTCTGCTTTAACACAGGGGTCAGGGAGCCTGCCAGAAAATGCTTCTGGTGGACAGGGCCTGCTTAAAATGCATTCACAGCACCAGCTAGCAGGCACTTTGAATGCTGGGGGGTGAGGAGGCAGGAGTTGAAACCTGGCGTGGGTGCACTGGACGGTGAGTGCTTTCACTGGTGGGGGATGAGAGACTTGAAACATAGCATGAGCTTTGGCCCACACTTGCTTTCAGCAGTAAGTGGGTGCCTTAAAACACTGCATCTGCAGCTCTGGAGCAGCTTTTTAATCATCCTAAAATTAGGGTGAATATCGGTTTTAAACAGAGTGCCACCTCTGGAAAACTTCAGGAATTTATGGGTGAAAAATCGGTTTAAACTGAAAACAAAGGAATTTACCCATACTCTTTTACTGTTCTGTTTTGAAATCCTCATTATTTTGTCTTGAGAATGAATCCCCTGCTCACGATTCATGTCTTTCCAGCTAGGCAATAAAATTCAGAGTCTAAAGAGGTATGGTGACTGTTACATAATCTGCTGAAGATTAAGACATAAAAACCCAGGATGTGTTAACCTGCACCACTTCTAATAATTGGATCAGGACTCCATCCTTAGTGAAAAGGTAAAAGAGCGCACACTACATTCCAGAAGTATTATTTTCCCTAGGCATCAAGCAGGAACATGAAATACATAGATGGAAAAGAAAGATGTTTTTGACCTCTGTCATTTACAGCAAAATTCACATCTGTAATTTCATACATGTATAATTTCATAAATCTTCACACTACATGTTCACACTACTGTCTGACAAAAACAGCATGAGAATGGTGTAGTATTTCAGGTTAGCATGTGCCAGGGATAGAGTTCTTCCTCTCATTTTATACACTACAAAAAGCCACACTAATCATCTTAATACTAAAAGACAGTATAGAAAGCCTGAGAATATTGTTCGGACAGAGTATAATCCAACTGTATCTACATGGCAGCCAAAATGCATCCTCATTCTACATCTACTATCTAAAGAATTTAATACGCAGAAGTTAAGTAATGATTGTAACAGCATTTGTGTTTCAAATCCACTAAGATCCTAATCAGCAGCTTCAGGAGAGGAGAAAAACTAAACAACATTACTACTACCCAGTTACTATTCAATATATAAGTGCACAAGGGTAAAGCAGAGTTGCTTACCTGTAACAGGTGTTCTCCTAGGGCAGCAGGATGTGAGTCCTCACAAATGTTTGACATCATTGGATGGAGCCCAGCACGGAACTTTGATCTCAAAGAATCTAGAACTTTCAAACATGCCCTACTGAGCAAGTGCAGTTGTAGTCATCACCCTGTCTCCTAGGCAGAGTCCCTCAGTCCATGATATAGCTAATACATGGGAAATGAACTCCCAGGGGAGGCAGGTGGGTTTCATGAGGACTAACATCCTGCTGTCCTCGGAGAACACCTGTTACAGGTCAGCAACTCTGCTTACTCCAAGGACAAGCAGAATGGTACTCCTCACACATGGGTGATCCCTAGCTATAGGCTGTTTGAGCAAGACAAAGCAGGAAATCACACAGTGCAGAAGACCTACCCATCTCTCCCTTTTGCCTGTGAGGCAGCCAACCCACAGGGGGTCCAGGCTGGAGAAGAGTTGGGTTCTACAAAGAAAAATCATAGAAATGACTGAGACACAAAATCCTCATGCATAGTTGGGGCACCTACAACAGAGTGATGTCAATTTGAGCAGAAGCATACTCTGCATCACGGAAAACATTACAAGCAGGGTTTCGGATTAGTAAACCCTGACAATTACAGTATGTCTAGAACTCCTGGGTACAGGAAAAAGGCTAGAGATGTAAACAAGAGATAAAGACTGCACAATTTCCTCTGGTGTTAAAAGACAACCGAAAACCCAACCAGGGCCTGAGAACTCCCTTGAAAGAAACTGCAGTCCACTGACATCCAAAGGACAAAATGTCCATGCAGGAGTGTGCCCATGTGTTCCTGATAGGCACAATGGGCAGAAAAGCCCAAGCAACACTTGAAGAATAATCAGCAACAATGCCAGGGCCTGAGAAAGACCCTACCTGCTGAAGTACCAGACCTAGCTGACTACACAGGACTGCATCAAAGGTTTCAGGGGATGAACAGCAACCCCTGAACAAGATCGCTAGCCCAACTCAAGCAGGGAGACAAGATAGGCATGAAGCTCACCCTAACTGCACCCTGTCAAGGGCAGAGCTATCCATCCTGTTTACAGGATCGGCCAGGTGAGCAGGAAGGCAGTAGTGAAGAGAGAAAATCTAAGGGCAGTATTGGCCAGAGCCTGGCTAAAATATAGGAAGAATGTGGTGTATCTTTCCCTGTAGGTATACACTAAGATATACCCCGAATGCCTTAGCTTTTCCTCCCCTCCCCCCGACATTCCAACTGGAAGTCAGAGGGAGAGAGAACATAAGGAGGCAGACCACTAGACTGCTGGGGTAAGCACAAGTCACTAGATTGTATATCCCAACCCCAAGCGAATAACTCACTGCCGATTCCAGTAGGGAGTTACCCACCAAGATAGAGCCCTCAGCCTGCCTGGAACAGCTGAAACAGAGAGCATATTCCCCAGGGAAGAAATTCAAAAACACTCTATTAAGAGACCGGAAGCCAGGCTGCTGCAAGTGCAAACCCCTGTAGAACAGGATTTCGTAACTGGCCCGGAAATTCTAAGGGTACCAGGGCAGTGCAAAGGCGATCTTGGAACAGATTGCCCGAACCTGCCTTAGGTATTAATACCTCAGACATGATAGCATATACTTCCCCCAAGTAAGCACATGGTCCAGGACTCCCCTGTCCGCAGACAGGGTTATCTCTAAAATGTAGAAGTATAGCTTGCCAGCCACTGCAACCAAGAGCAGCACCTCTGTTGCGGGGTTCTTCGTCCCCCAACAACCTCAGCCATGGATATGGCGATAGGTTGAAAGACAAAATTTGCTAATTAAATGGACTAGAACCCTCCTCACTGAGGTAGGATCCCGCAGGTGAGAATGACTGGCCATAGTGGCCCATTGAGCTCAGCAGGTATCAAGGTGACTCATGGACAGGAGAAAACCCTTAAGGTTCACCTGGGAGCTACTCTGGAAAGGCTCCCTCATGAAATAGACCTGCTATGCCTTAGAATGACCTAAGAACAGCATTATTGCTTAACCAGCTCTCGAAGCTCATGAGGAACCAAGAGCAACTGCCAGTCAGAAGCGGAGACATCCCTTTCCCTGGAATGGAGAAGGAGGGACACCCCTTGCAGGGGTGGACAATCGGGTGTCCAGAGGAGAACCCATAAGGGTTGCCCTGGAACCCAAATTTACCCTTCCTGAAGGGAGAGGAGTAATGGGAATCAGGGCCTCCCGATCCCAAAAACCTCACAATTCTCCAAGTGAAAGTTGAATTACAATCACTGATCGCTGAAGTTCAGAAGTGACCAATCCACCACTGGCAGCTACCCTCAGAAGGGGTAGGCCACCACAGTAATCAACAAAGGAGCCCCCGCAAAAACAGTTCAACAACCACCACAGTTGTCCCCCGGCCCTGGCCCCCCAGGAGATGCACCGATGCAAAGAATTGGGGCGTCAGTTCAGAGATAAATATGCCAGGGATGAAGCCTCAGGAGCTTCCCCACAAAAGGAGTTTGTGACACAGGATGAGTCGAAAGACATATTACTCTTCTGAGGGAGGAGAGGACTCCCAATACTACCCTCTCAGTGTCTACTCCCCTTAGGGTTCGAACAGGAATGCAGTCATGTGGCTGTGGCACACAACCTGCTCGCCAGGATGGAAATAGACACAGACACATCCATACAGCAGAGGGCAACTAGAAAAAAGAGCCCTCTGCTCTAAGAACATGCTGACCAGTACTCATACAGTAGTATCCACTTGCTGGAGTAGGTGGCTAAGCACTGCCGAAAACAAAGTGTGTGATGACGCCTTCCTTGCCAGTGCTCCCCAGCATTTTGCGGTGCAGAACTAATGAGGAGGCCGAGACCATGACGTGATGATGGCAGAACCCTGGCTTGGCTGAGAACTGCACAGACAAGTAGAATGCCGCCTACCATCACCTGAGGCACTCGGCGTAGATGCCTTGCCGTACCCGACTGCACATGCTGCGCTCCACTGTCACAGTAACTCATAGTGGAGTAATATGAAGACTATATCCCCAGCACCACTGGTGCACTGCACATGATATGGTGGTGGGTGGCGTTCTGTGGCGTTCTATGGCATTCCCCCCCCCAGTACCTGAGAACACTCCAAGAGAACGGAGTCGGAATGGCTTTACCTTTGTTTCCCCTCATGGAACGACAGTAGCGAAATCCATGGCAACCAACGGTGCCCATGGAGCCCTGCAGTTATGATCCACGGCATCTGATCACATTAACAGGTACTCATTGTGGTGAAGGTACCCACAGGGCCCATAGCATCTTCGTGCTTACCAGTGAAGGGTCACATTAAGGACACTGAACGACATGGCACCCAGGGGTTCGACAGTGCTTGACTGAATCAGGATCAGTTCAACTGTATATAGCGCCATCCCTGGCACCCGCAAACATCAATCACCCAGAGGCACCGATAGAGTCCCCGGTACCCAAAGGCATCAATGGACTCGTGATACCAAGAATGCCAGGGGCGCCTGCAGGCAGAGGCTCTGCAGCCCCAACACAGCTCATCAATGCCCAAAGGAACAGATGATCGCCAGTGCCATCGACTGTTCCCCTTAGCTCACCTATTTGTCAAAGGACGTTTATGCAGCAAGCACAATGGCATCTCTTGCCAGTGGCTACGGTTGACGAAAGCCTCGCTAGTGCACGAAGCCAGGCGGGGCTCTCCAATGCCCCCTGATCCCAACGGATCATCGGTATCCATGGTGCCCAACAGCTGTAGCCCATAATGGGACAGCACAGTGTCTTCAGAGCCCCATCAGGACACTGCCAAGGAGCCCAGAGGGCACCAGACAGCTGCAACTGGATACCTCAGTGTACCAGGTGCCTTGAGCAGAGAGCAACCCTGGTGCTCGATCCGTCCAAGGCTGAAATCCCTGTCACCTGAGGGCTGCAGTGGCACTCGAGGGTTCTCAAGAGCCCCAGCGAATGATGCCTCAAGAACGACTAGGGCATTCAATGGCAATCCCAGCACCTTGTTGGTGGGCCTCGATATAGACGAGTACGGCAACAAAAGACATCGGTGGCATCCATGGTGGTCCTGCACCTCAATGGTGGAGTAGCCTAGTGGTTAGAGCAGCAGGCTATGAGAACCAGGAGACCAGGGTTCAAGCCCCGCTGTCACTCCTTGTGACCTTGGGCAAGTCACTTTACCCTCCATTGCCTCAGGTCCATCTTAGATTGTAAGTCCTCTGGGGATAGGAAACTACCTACAGTACCTGAATGAAATCTGCTTTGAAGTGCTGAAAAAAAAAAGTGTGAAAAGCGGAATATAAAAAAAAAAAAATCCAAAAAAACCCCATTGAATATGCCACATTGTGATGGCATCGAGGGCTGCCGCAGCATTGAGGCCACATACCTCAACAGCATCGAGGGTGGCCAATTGATGGAATAGAAGGCATTGATGGTATCGAGGGCACAGATAGCATTGTGACATCGAGGTTGGCCCCAACAGCATCAAGGGGAACCATGGCGCTAGATGGCAGACTTGGTCGCAGACACTAGAGGGCCATGCTGCTACTCCATCACATTGAGGCCCAAGGCGTCTGACTCTGGTGCATTGAGTCAACTGCACAGAAGACCCTTAAAGTATCAAGGGCTCTCCAGCACCTCAATGACAGAATGTGTCCCAGCATCTCGATGGCGTCAAGGGTGACCATAGTGCTTAATGGCAATCCTGGTCCCCAACACGGTCCTGACATCGATGCATCAGATCAACGGTGCACGGGCAACCATTACTGGGCAAAGGTATGGCAGCAAGCTGCTTGCCCAGGCTCCTGCTCACACTCTCTCCCAGGGAGACTGCACTGCCATCACTGGCAAGCAGGAGGGGAGGCTACATCATCTAGGGCTCCTGCCCATGGAAACTAGTTCCTTTGAATGTGGGGATGATGAGCTCTTCCCCCCACAGGAACGGTATGGTCCTCGAACTCTTCACTGTCTGGCCTCCACTGATGCCAATCAATTAGTAAAAAACATGGATCTCCTGCCCAAGTAGAACTCAGGCAAGTCCCCAGGCTCAGTAGCCTACATGGATCACCCAAGGTCTGCACTCAAGTCAGTCCTGCCAGTACCAGACCAAAAGGTACAAGAACAGACAGAGCAGGGAGAGGACACATATTAAACTGCAGGTGCAGTTTTTGTTTTTTTTTTAAAGGGAAGAAACAGACTCTGCCAGACTGCACAGTGACTAAGGCCTGCCATGAGGCTGGCAGTCAGAGGAGAGAGGAAAAAAGGGAAAAGAAATAAAACTACTGTAAGGTAAAGGAAAGAAAACAGCTACAGCTCTAGAAAAATCACTAAAAGGCTGTGAGGTAGAGAGCAAAGCTGAATACCATGAACACACAGCTCTGTGGGGGGAGGGGGGGGGGAGAAAGACACTGAGGGACTCTGCCTAGGGGGAAGGGTGATGACAACAGCTGCACATGCTCAGTAGGGCATGTTTGAAAGTTCTAAATTCTCTGAGATCAGATTTCTGTGCCAGGCTCCATCCGATGATGTCACCCATGTATAAGGGCTACTATCCTGCTTGTCTTAAAAAAAAAAGTGACTTGCCCAAGTTAATGCATTAAGCAAGTGGCAGAGCCAGGCTTTCAGCACAGGAGTCATGATTCCTAGTCATAAATAAAATCTCATACACATGCATAGAAAGCAAAGCACATGGGGAGGTCATCGCATGTGACATTGCTACCAACATGGCAGCTCCACACAAAGCTACTCACAGAATATGATAGCAGAGAAAGACTCTAAGGTCCATCTAGTCTCTGCCCAATTTCATGCTTAGTGCAATCTAGTAGGCCCCAGTTGAAACAACAAAATTTAAGACCTAAAATAGGGCCTTATACAAAGCACCTGAAGCATATCCCAGAGGATAGCATGAACAGAAGAAACCTGTAACTATTTGTGAATACAGAAGGCATTCTAAGAAAAAAAGGTTTGTTCCTTATTGTATGGAACTTTCAGTAAGAATTAGATTTGCCCATAAAATTACCTGTGATTCTACATTACAGAAGAATTTCCAATTCTTGCCATGTGTAGTACTTCTGAAATATTACATAGAAGGTACCACTTTCTTTCAAAGGTGATCTGTCCCAACTTGTAAGATAGCCATTGGTGTAATAAAAGGCACTAGCAACATAACTATAATCAACTTTCTCATTTCTAAAACTTTATGTAATACTTTAGGACACAAGCCAGCTACCAAAAAGAGCCTGTGCATGTACTAGTGAAAGGGTAATGATCCAATCATAAGCATGTCCGTTGCATCTGTATATTTCCAATGAGCTTTCCCAGAATAAATATAATCTCTGCACAAAACATCAGATTATTAGGGAGACCATGTTTATGTTGCCCCCATTGGGACAAAGTCTACAGGTTCTGTCTATCTGCAGACCACTCCAATTTTCAAAGAGAAAGCATGAGTGAACTTTAGCAACCGATTCTGTGTAAGAAGTGTTTTTCATGGAAAACAAGGCACAGAACTGAAAATGCATTATTTTCCAATCCTGCCCAAAACACACTCCTGGGAACCCCTCCCTCAAATGTGGCTAAAAACAACATATGTACTTTTAGATGTAGCGAGGTAGAACAATTTCCAAGCAGCCAATGTACATGCTTTAAATGGCTTTAAAAACTGTTCTGTAAAGTATTACCCAAGAAAACATTTTTAGTTTGAGTGTAGTTATGTTTCCATCGTCTTAAACAGAAAAGCATTCACTGGGTTGTAATGAAAACAGGCAGCAGAGACTCAAAACACAGTTCAAAAGTCCCATCCTGCATGCCACAAACAATGAAACAGATGGAAGGAGAGGTAAATAAAAGCATGCATTTATTCCAGATCCTAGGTGGTCAAAGCTGAAAAGTCTCAATGGCATTTTGCACCCACTAGCATTTTGTGAAATGCCATCATTCTGGCCACCCATGCCTTCTCTCCAGCAATCACGCTGCCCACCCACATTTTGTTTTGCTTTTAATTATGGAATGAAAGGTATGGTTTTATTTATCGATCTCCTTACAACCAGTTTAAATGTTGCCATTGCCTTCTAGAACACCCATAATGACCATCTGAATTGGTGGCAATTCTCCCATTAAAGAAAGCCATACAATGTTTGAAAACTACACACGGTGAGTAATAATTCTCACCTCCATCTTTTGAACATTACAGGGATTTTTCTTAACTCTTTAAGCAGCTGCCCTGTTTCTTTGGGAGCAGCCTGGCACAAAGCAGTGTCATTAATTAACTCATATGGAAAAGGATCAGATTGGTTCAGTAACTGCAGGTGACACAGTAACCAAACAAGGCTTCTCTTTTTTTTGAATGTCATTTGTGGCCCAACAGCCAATAACCACTCCCCAAGTGAGCTAATGTGAGATACACCTCTAAAGGCAGCTGCTCCAGGATGTGAAGAAGAATCGGAGGGGAATGCGGAGCTGCTTATGTTAAAAATTCTTTAAAACAGCAGAATGTGCAATTGATGCCACATGAGCACTATCACTTATGTACTTTTGAAAACCTGCACAGTAAACAAACATCACTTTCTTTTAAACCATATTCTGACAGCAACCTTCTAGTCTAAAGCAACTGTAGAAAGGACTACATAGAACTAAGGTCTCCTTGACATACCCTCTCTGCAAAGCTTGCTCATCTCGACGAAATTAAGGAGAGCGCTTTTTCCACAGCTGCCCCTACTCTCTGGAACTCCCTCCCGATATTGTCTGTCTGTCTTCTCAGTTCTACGTCTTTTAGAAGAGCCCTCAAGACTTACTCTTTCAGACTGGCATAGGACATGACTCAGCCAGCATGTTCTTCTCTGAAATATTTATGGTTTGCGTTTACCATAAATGTGAAAACAGATGTTCTTATTTTACAACTTTTATGTATGTTTTGCTGTACCCTGCCCCTGAACCATGGAAGGGCGAGTAATAAATATTTTAAATAAAATAAAGTATTAAGGAGTAATTTTGTAAACCACGCACAAGTCGGCCAGCCAACAAATATACACGCACATTAAACCAATTTTTAAAGTGGACTTACACAATTGAAAATAGTTCCACTAAATTTACCCACACACATTTATGCGTGCTATTAAGTGCACAGAAAATTTTCAGGAATACATGTTTGAATTTTCAAAATGTATACATGTAAATCCAAAACCGCTCCCCAATGTCAACCCCAGGAATGCACACAAGTTTACCCACATATCAGATGGGCAATTTTTAAAAAGTCCATTTTTGCGGTGTGTGTCACATTACCTCACTTGGTGGTGATTATTGGCTATTGAGTCACAAAAGACATTAAAAAAAAAAAAAGGCTTTGTTTGGCTACTACTATGTTACAGATAACATGCAGTATCTGTTTTACCCATGACCATGCTTTTGAAAATTACTCTTCCTATAATCTATTCATTTCTGAGCAGTTTTTCTTATTTTAATAAAAGAACAAAATTAGTGCAGCAAGTGGCAGACAAGACGTACCAAGCACTAGTGTTAGTGCTTTCATCAGCCACTCTTAGAAATGGCTTGTTTGCTGTTTCTTTTTTTTTTTTGTTAGCTTTTTATTAACATAACGCAAATCAGAAATGACACTGAAGTTAAGGTATGCTGTTCATCCTGTGAAAGGAGGCTCTTGCACGTTTACAGGCAGACAGCAATCCTTCAAATACTCCTGACATTCTAAGCTTCAGTATGTCATGATGGGATGTATTCACCTGCACAGAAATGATCCAATTAAACGCCAATCCTGGGTCCTCTTCTGCAAAGAAGTGATGATTGAGGATTTGCTGAACAGAGACAGGGCAGAGGTTTGATCAGTACTTTCCCTATTTGCAAACTGTCACAGATTAAACTGGACAGAAATATTCAGCAGCACATGATGCCCAGAGATAGAAATGTAGTTTCAGATTTTCATGAAGTATACCTGAAATTCAAAAAATTCCTATCTGTGCCACTCAGCTTACTGGAATGTGTCAAATCTATCATCCTATCTTTGGCCAGTATCTGTGTCCTTAAAGGCTGAACATATTTCCCTGTTTTCAAAATCCAGCTCAGACCATTGTGTTTCCTCCAAGGAACTACAATGCTCCTTATTTCTAAATGTCTTAAGTTTGACCTTTTATACAAAGCTGTTGTCTTCAGGTCCCTACCACCTGCGCCATTGACTCTAGACTCATGGTTTACACACAGGCATTCTGGCTGCTCTCCAGGAAAAACACATGGTCTCCACCTTTATATGCCTTATTGTAGTGTCATCTCTGTGTATAGAAGTGCTTGTGCAGAGATAGCATCACCGAGGCCCACCGTCCGGACCGGATCCTTACAAATCAGAACAGGGGTGAAATGGAATGAGACATCTCCCCTGTGCCAAATGGACACTGGGTCAGAAGGACTAAAAGAGATTTTTGAAAACTCCGCTGTCCGAGAAGTCACAAATTCTAAGGGTGCTTTCAGAAAAACATGGTCAATGTTGATGGTTTCAGTGTCACAGGCCTGAGTGCCCGCTACCTGCGCACCAGCAGCCAAGGCTGCTCTCTGGTTACCCCAGAAGCCGTCCACAGTAGCCAGTATATGATAGGCCAGCGTGTGGAAGTGAATGCGGGTGAGATCTGATCCTTTACCCTCCTCAGTTGTTTCATGCTCCTTCAGGATCCAGTAGATTATGTCGCTGACAATGCCAACATCAGGAACACCATTCCAGGAAGCCAAGGAGGAGTGGGGGCCAGAGGCAGATTGGGAGATAAACAGCAGCTCTTGTTCATTCAGTCCAATGGAGTTCAACAAAGGGAACACCTGCTAACAAAACAGAAGATGAAATAGCGCTTCTGTGGAAAAAGGTCATGCAAGCCAAGAAGGCTCTTTACAGAACACCCAATTCATTCATAAACACCTACAGGCTTAAAGAGTGATCTACTATGGTACAAGGCAGACCAGATAACATGCTAGGTATGTGGTAGGAGTGCTGGTTCTACACATCAGTCAACTGAGGACTGTAAGGTGTCTTTGAGCAAGCTGAGTACTCCACTCCAAGCTCCTCGATATCAGGGCAGTATCTAGAGCAGAGGTTAGGGAAACATGAGGACAAAATGAACAGAAGTACCTCACATTCAAAAACTTTGGAAAGCATTAAGTGAAATACAGTGAAAATGTTAGGAAGCACACATCAAGGAGTGTTCAAGCAACTAAACTCTTGCTTTGGATGACATGTCCCATTTCCATTTCATATTTTGGGACAGCTGCTGCCATATGTAGTGTAAGTGTGGTTGGACTTGTTTGCTGCATGGAGTAGAGGAGGTTTTCCTTGCTGAATTATCATTTTCTTTTTTAACTAAAAATTATATGTAGTGGCTGTGAATGAGAAATATATATATAAATATGTTTTATTCATCTTATAATGAACAGCACATAAATAATAAAACCCACATATGTCAATCATAGTTGAACAGAGATAGATAGTTATAGATTAAACAGGCAGTGTCCTGTAGTTAGAGTAATGGACTGGGAACCAAGAAATTAATTCTGATCTTGTTTTTATCACCAATACTCATTGTGACCTTGTCACTATCTGCCACTGCCTCATGAGACCACTTAGATTTTAAGCCCTTTAGGACACAAACTGTACATTTATGTAATTTGTTTTAAGACAAAATCTCTTTAGGAAATGGAGGGGTTAGCAGTGATCCTGGTGTAGGGGTTTTGTAGAGTTGCATAGAGGTGGTGTGCCTCCGAACAGTATTTGAATACACACACCACCATAGTATTCAAGCATTGTTCGGAGGCACACCATCTATGAGCAATCCTAGAAATGTCAGTGTTTTTGGTAAAACAAAAAACCCACAGCACTTCCTGAAGAGATGTTGATGTGCAGGGGAGAGTCTTCTCAACAAATCGTGCGCCTCCCACCTGGCACACTGCTCCAGCTGAGCTACAATGCCACTACTGCAAGCATTCTCAAAATGAGAAATCACAGTTCCAGCATAGTAGCTCAGTGAAAATGGCATGTTAAGTAAATGTCTTCATTTGCTGCCATGTGGCATGGATGCCAGGGGTGTCCAACTTCTGACTTAAACATTTAGAATTTGATGTCTGGAATGTTATGCACAGTTTCTCCTGGAACAAAATTATTGCAGTTTTCCATTTCCAGCTTTTTTTTTTTTTAAACTTTCTTTATTCAAGAGACAAACCTTTAAAAACAAGAAAGCTCCTCTATATCCATCAGGTAATGTATAGGAAACAGTGTATGCCCAAGATTGTATATGCCTAGAGTTGAAAGAGGTATGGGTCTTATTGAAATTGATTATACCTATAGAGCTACCATGATAGGACTTCAGGAATATTTAAAGGCATCATCGGATCCAAAGGCTAAAATAGTGCAGAAGAACAAAAGTGAACAAGCATCCAGTCTCAGTCCTTAAGCTAAGACAAGCATTCCAGCGAACAGAGGGAAAATCCACCAGTATATAAAGGTAAGAAGCTACAGAATTAGCAAAACAAGAGAAAAAAAAAGAATCAGACCAGTAAACAAGGAAAAATAATTGGCAGAAGCATAAGTTCAGTGGGAAGTACAGACAGTTACTTCAGCAACCCCACATGGATCAAGATTTCATACAGCAGTGGCTGAAGAGAGGTGAACTCAAAAGCTATGGATGAGAGACTGGTAAATGCAGCCCAAGATAGTGGGCTATGGACAAGATAGTTCACAGCCAACATAGAAGAGACTGGTAAAACAGACAAATGCAGATTCTGCAGAACAGAACAGGAAACAGTTACACATCTTGTTTCTGGATGTGATGTACTGTATACACAGAGGCACAACAAGGTAGCACTGCTTATTCACTGGAAGCTGTATAAACATATCACCAACTGGGAACACAACCCTTATAGAGTGGAAGCGAAGAAAGAAGTTGTGATCACTTGGGACATTCCTATTGCCACCGACAGGAAGATTGATGCATAGAAACCAGATATTGTGGTAAAGGAGAAGAAAAGCAAGAAAGGCATTGTTGATAGAGTTGTCAGTACCCAGTGACTATTCTGTGGATCATATGGAGAAAGCAAAGAACTTACATATCAAGAGATGCAATCAGAGAAGAAGAAAATGTGGCAGAAAGATAAAGGAATAGTGCCAATTATATTGAGTGTCATTGGCCTGATTAAAAAGAATTTCCAAGCGCACCTTAATATGTTGGCAATAAAAATTACACTCTATGAACTCCAGAAAGCAGCTCTCTTTGGCATAATTCAAGTATTAAGGGCATTATCATAAAATCTGAGAGACTGAGATCAACCCCAGCATACCATGCTTATGAATGAGGTTCATTCCTGTCAAGGTATGTAAAACAAAATAACCTGTTTGGAAAAACTGCCCAAAGGATGTTGACCATCATCCACTAAAGACAAAGAATACTGGCGGGCTGAGGTCAGCACGGGAGCCTATAAGGGAACAGCAAACTTAGTCTCGGTCTCCATCTGCTAGTTGGAAGCATAAATCAGGCAACTAGACTGGTCTGGCTGGCTGATGAGGAAGAAGACTTTTCCACTTTGCCAAGACAAAACATAGCTGTAAAAGAAGTCTGACTCAAGTTTCAAATAAGCACACTTTTAGAGACTAAAATAAATAAAACAAAAAGTGTACTGATGATTTCCTTTTCCTTACGGTGGATAGATGGATTCAGGACCATGGGTTATACACCAGATGGAGACAGAGTAAACTGACATCACAGTATATATACCCCGGCAGTGACATCAGCCTGCCAATATTCTTTTCAAAAGCAACTGTGGACAGACTAGCAAAAACGTACTTAAAAACAGACAACCGGGGGCGCTGTTGAGCTGCGCTACGAGATGGTCGCGTGCTAGCCGTGCTCCTTCCCTGAGCCCTCAATAAGCTTATTTTTGCAAGGTATCTGGATCTGTTTTTTTTGCACGAAACGATAAAAACCTGGCGGGGATTGCGATTCAAATGGCCGCGAAGAAAAAAACCGCTGACCTTAAGCGGTTTTCTTTTAGCAAGCTCCCTGATGATTTTCCCCTGGATGATGGCGGCGAGCAGGCCCTACAGCAGCGGGATGAGTTGGAGGAGACGCCCGCGACGGACTCCGGGGCTGATACTACCGCAGACCGGGTGACTGGCGGCCTGCACCCAGACATTCCCACGAGGACGGAGATCCGGTCCTGGTTCTGCGAGATCCGCATGGACCTTCGGAATCATAAAGCGGATCTCCTAGCCAGCATGGCAGAATTAAGGGAAGATTTTAATTCGCTGGGCCACCGTGTGGACGACATGGACGTCAGACTTGATAACCAGTGTGCTCACCTGGCCTCCCTTGATACCCAACAGATGCAAGCTTCATCTACTGTGGATTTGATGCAAGAAAAAATCGAGGACCTTGAGAACAGGGCTCGGAGGTCCAACCTCCGCATTCGCGGGGTGCCTGAGACTGATGTATTTCTTGATTGCATGCAAACGGCGGCGGCCATTTGCAGGGCTCTCCTCGTGGAACATAGACTGCCTGGGAGCGAGCTACAGCCTGAACCAGTGATTGTGCTGGAGCGCGCACACCGGGCTTTGGGGCAGAGGAAGGACAACCAGCCAAGGGATATTGTGCTTAAATTCCTCAATTATCAGCAAAAGGAGGAGGTGTTCGCTATGGCTAGGTCCCACCCTGGGTGGACCTGGCAAGACTGCCATCTTGCTTTTTACAACGACTTGGCGCCCTCCACATTACAAAAGCGCTATCAGCTCAGGGAGGCCACAGCTGCCCTACGCCAGGCGGAGGTTAAGTACCGCTGGTCTTTTCCGTTCGCTTTGCTGTTTCAGCACAAGGGGATCTCTTATAGGATCAAAACTATGGCGGATGCTGCCTCTATTTTTCAAGAAGCAGGCCTCGCACATTCTTTCTCAACTGAGGCGCACGCTCCTAAGCAGAAGCGCACAGACGCCACCCCACGTTGGCAGAGACCGGGTACTGGCAAGGGACGTTTGCGGCGGCAGGCCACCCCAGTCGTGCGAACCCCAGCGGATCAAGGATGACCGGTTTGCTGTCGGCTGTAGCACTCATGTTGGGAGTTAGTACGGCGTACCGGCTGCTGTACGAGCCTCTAGTTGGGACTGCCTATTTTTCTTGGCTGCAAGGTTTGGCTGATTGCCACTTTTTTCACATTTTACACATTTCGTGCCTTATTGCATTTTTGTGTCAACAAACCCAGATGTTATGAGTTATCTGTTATATGCTGTTTCTAATATTATATATTGCCTAGTTATGAGGGGCTTTGGGGGGGGGGGGGCTGGTGGTCGGCTGATGGTGCGGTTCATTTGTACCCCCCGGGGTTGGGGCCCGCGAGATTTGGTAGCGGACCCTTTTCATGTTCAACCCATCAGAGACAGAGTTTTATTTCATGTCCTATTGGGATGCCTGGCTTACCCTGCTTTTAGTCAGGGGTCCGGGACCCATCCTCAGCGATTTTTTCCGTCAGGTTTCTATATTGTCATGTGTGGTATTTCAGAGTATTACTGTTCGCTTAAAGGGTCTTTTATGTTTTTCGTATGGTTAAAATAGTTTCCCTAAATGTTAAAGGGCTAAACACATATAGAAAGCGTTTCCTTCTTAAGCAGGAACTGCAGAGACAAAAGGCTGACATAGTATATGTGCAGGAGACACATCTTAAAACCAAGCATGGGCACCTCTTGGGGACTAAATCTTTTCCTCATGTGTATCATGCGGGCTGTGGCGCGGGTGCCAAGTACACTGGGACGGGGATCTTACTTTCAGCCTCCCTGGTTTATGAATATGTCTCCCATATCGTGGACCCCAAGGGGAGGTATTTGTTGTTGAAACTTAAGCTGGGTACACAGATATATACTTTGGTTGCGATATACGCACCTAACCAGGCTCGGGGTCCCTTTTTGAGGGATATACAGAATCTGCTATTGAATCATGCGGAGGGCTTTATTATCCTGGGTGGCGATTTTAATATCACCTTGCAGCAGGGTTTAGATTCCTCAACGGTACAATCCCATACTCCTCAGTCATTACGCAAACAATTAAAGAATTTAATAACAGATTGGACCCTTGTAGACATCTGGCGAGCTCGTCATCCTCACTCCCGGTCATATTCCTTTTATTCACACCCTCATGATAGCTACTCCCGACTAGATTATTTTTTGGTGGACAAACAACTGGGCAACAAGGTGCGTACTGCTGACCTGGATGTTATATCCTGGTCTGACCATGCACCCATTATTTTGGATCTGGATGTGAGTGATGGTGATAGGGGGGATTGTTTTTGGAGGTTGAATGAGTCACTCCTCCAGGATGTTCCCTTTGTACAGAAACTAGAGTCCCAGCTTTCTGAATACTTTACTATTAATAGTACCCCAGACATCAATCCAGGTACTGTGTGGGATTGCTCTAAAGCGTTTGCTCGGGGTCTCATGATTTCTAGAGCGGCAGCGTGCAAACGTAATAAGGAGAAAGCCAGGGGGGCTCTATTGCATGCCATTAAACTTCTCTCCCAGGAACATATGCATACCCTTTCCCCTCGGTGCTATCAAAAATTATTAGCAGCAAAATCCGAACTCTATAAACTGGACAATGCTCAGTTGCTTTATGCTCTAGAACTCACCAAACAGGCCTATTACGAGGGTGGGGATAAGGCGGGGAGATTGTTGGCGCGCAGTTTGAAAGCCAAGATGGCACGTAATACTATTTCTAAAATTAAGTGCACCCAGGGCACCATGCTGACAGCCTCACAGGAGATACGGGAGGCGTTTTCCAGATTTTATGGTCACTTGTATCTAGCGAACGAGCAGATTTGTCAAGACCACATCCTCCAGTATTTAAACGGGGTATCCTTGCCCAGTCTCAACTCGGCCCAGCTCCAGGATTTGGACGCTCCCATTCTGGAAGCGGAAATCTTATCGGTTATAAAGACCCTTAAACCGGGTAAAGCTCCGGGACTAGACGGTCTATCAGGTATCTACTACAAGAAATGTGCTCATACGATAGCTGGCCCGCTGGCACAATTCTTCAATAGCTTACGAGTAGAGGGTTCTATTGCTCCCCAAGCTAATGTGGCTGGTATCACGGTTTTACCTAAGCCTGGGAGGGATCCGACCCAATGTGCCTCCTACCGGCCCATCTCGTTAATAAATGTTGATCTCAAGATCTTAGCGAGAATCCTGGCCCTCCGTCTCAATAAATATCTACCCTCCCTAATCCACAATGATCAAGTGGGGTTTGTTCCACATCGTATGGCCGCTGATAATATTCGCAAGGTCCTGGATCTTCTATGGAGGGTCCATACGACTAAGGAACCTGCAGTGCTGCTTTCCCTAGACGCTGAAAAAGCGTTCGATCTGGTGCACTGGCCCTTTTTATTCGCTACCTTACAAACTATGGCATTTGGACCACACTTTTTACAGTGGATCCAAAAGTTGTATGATCATCCGCAAGCGAGGGTTAAGGTAAATTCTGGGTATGGTCCCCCTTTTAGCATTGGTAGGGGTACTAGGCAGGGATGCCCCCTGTCACCCCTATTATTTGCTTTGTATTTGGAGCCACTTACTACCAGAATTCGCAATTCCCCGGCAATTCGGGGAGTTGAAGTGGGGGGCGCTACATATAAATTGTCTTTATTCGCAGACGATGTTTTGTTATTTTTGACAGACCCTATGTCCTCCCTTTCCGGGGTCAAGCAGGAGCTGGACGCCTTTAGTGCTGTGTCTGGCCTTAAGGTCAACCTTGACAAGTCCGAGTTGCTTAATATTAACCTGCCCGTGGAGACTGTGCAGCAGATCAAGGGCCGTTTCCCTTTTAAATGGGCCAAATCCCATATTAAATACTTAGGGGTGCGAATCTCCTCACATATACCGGACCTCTTCCAATTGAATTATTCACCTTTGGTGGATAAGATCATTATTGAAATGAGTCGCTGGAATCGAGGCTCTTATTCATGGCTCGGCAGAATTGCTATTGTTAAGATGACTGTCCTGCCGAAATTCTTATACCTGTTTTCTTCTCTACCAGTGTACATCCCTTTGCCCACCCTTCGTCGCTGGCAACGTAAGATTTTTGATTTTATATGGCGCCGACGCCCCCCCCAGACTGCCCCGTACTCTTCTCCATATACCAAAACAGCAGGGAGGTATGGGAGTCCCACAATTACTGCGTTATTACCAGGCGGCACAACTGCGGGCTCTTTTAGATGTTAATCGCACTACGTTCCCAAAGCAGTGGGCACAACTCGAGCAGGCTATGGTGGGTCCGATGGCAATCACTGCCATGCCGTGGCAGCCGCGCGATGTTTGGAGCCCTGTCCATTGTATTCCTTGGGCCTTGGAGACTACGTTGCGAGTCTGGGGGCAGACCCGCAAGCACCTTCTGGGGGATTTTCAATATGCTTACCAAACGTCCCTGGCTTTTAATGCAGGTTTCCCCTCGGGAAGCACTTCCCCTCATTTTTCCTGTTGGCGGGAGAAAGGGATTTTTACTATTGGGCATTTTCTCTCACAAGGATCCTTACTCCCATTGGATCAATTGGCACTTAAATATAATTTGCCCCCTCTAAATTTTTTAGCCCATGCTCAAATTGCTCACTATATTCGTTCCCTGCAACGGAAGGGCCTGCTACGACCGGGCCGATCCATCATAGAGTCCTATTTTCTGTATAGTGATATTCTCAAGGGCGCTATTTCTAAACTCTACCAACTTTTTTTTCCTCAAGGCATTGAGCACTGCACCTTTGTCAAACATTGGGAGGTGGATTTACAGACGCAGTTGGGGGCTCCCACCTGGGGTGCCATTTTGAAGCTAGCTGGCCAATGCTCGATCTCTGCTAACCTCCAGGAAAATTGTTACAAAATGATCTACCGGTGGTATCTGACCCCTGACAAATTACATAAATTTTACCCTCATATCGGGGACAAATGTTGGCGTGATTGTGGTGCTGTGGGCACTTATTTGCATATCTGGTGGCACTGCCCTAAGTTGGTTCCTTTATGGCGGGAGCTTTTTGCATGGTTGGGTGGTCTATTGGACATAGTCATGAGCCCTACTGCAACCACAGCTCTGCTACAGGTTTTCCCTGACACTGTGCCCAAGAAGTATCATAGAGTCTGCGCTCAGGTGTTTGTAGCTGCCCGCAGCCTCATAGCGGCCAAATGGAAGTCGGGGGACGTCCCCTCCCTTAAGGAGATCAAGGGGAAACTTCACCTGTATTATCGGTTGGCTTACTTGACAGCCTCCAGACACCACCGGCTTCCTTCCTTTACCGTTTCCTGGAAACCTTTTGTGATTGCATTAGGCTTGACGTAATCCTTTTTAACCTCTGGATTTGTTGCTGGAAGGTATGAGTCCCCATCTTGAGCTGATTAGCTTCCTGCAGTATCTAAGTGTTTTGCCCTACTCCATTTTTCAGTGAATGATGCTCTGTACCACTTATGATATTAATTCCATAACTCGTGTTATGTTTGCAGTCTACCTTTTGGTATACTCACCGACCTGTGTAAGGTGCTCTGACGGTCTCTATGTTGATCTTTGCTACTCTGTCAGGGGGGAAGGGGTGGGAGGGGGGGGGGGGAGGGGGATATCGCTCAGGGGATTTCGTGGGGGTCAATGGACTCCTACCCTTTTGAGTTGTACTACTGTTTGCTTCTTATGTGGATGTGTATTTTGTTATAAATTGAATAAAAATTGTCAAATTCAAAAAAAAAAAAACAGACAACCATTTCAGTACTCAACCAACAATGAACTTATGCATGCTAGTCTAGGCCTGGATGAACACTTACCCACAGAAGGACCATCACACAATCATTTGGCAGCTGAGAGCGGGAAGCTGAATCCATCTATCCACCTTAAGAAAAAGGAAATTATCAGGCAAGTAGTAATTTCTAATTTCCTAGCATGTAGACAGATGGATTCAGAACCAATGGAATGTACTCAAGTTACTCCCGAATAGGGTGGGAGGCTGCCCGCTGTCCAGTCAACACAGCTTGTGCAAAGGCTGTGTCTTCCCAGACTTGCACATCCAGACAATAATACTTGGAAAGGTGTGAAGGAGGACCATGTCACAGCTCGGAAAATGTCAACGGAAGACAACAATCTAACCTCCGCCCATGACACTGCCTGAGCACTAGTGGAGTGAGCCATAACCTAAGTAAGCAAAGGCTTTTCAGCAGCCACATATGCAGCTGTGACCACCTCCTTAATCCAGCAAGCTACTGTAGCCCACAAAGCTGGTTCGCCTTGTTTTCCTCCACCATGAAAGACAAAAACGCAATCTGTCTTTTGGAAAGGTTTAGAAACCTCCAGATACCTCACGACATGTCTCTTGACATCCAAGGAACGTAACAGGCGATGTTCTTCCGCATCTCTTTCTTTATCCAAGGACAGCAAGGAAATGGACCAATTCAAGCGAAAATCCGAGACCACTTTAGGCAAGAATGAAGGAACAGTATATGCAGCTGTTTCACTCCTGGAGTCGCCCGAAGAAAGACAAGGCCTGCAGCTCAGAAAATCAACGTGCAGAAAAACTGCCACCAGAAACACATTTTTCAAGGTCAGTAACTGCAAGGAAAGACTTTGCAGTGGTCGAAACACTTGCCAAACTCGCATATAGGCTAGGGAAGTGGAGAACTTTCAAGCTTCAGTCTGTCAGGAACAAATGATGGCATACACTATTTGCAAGGTGTTGAAATCAATATAGTCACGTAAAATGTGGCAAATTGGCTGTTTAGGATATGTGAATATGGAAATTTGAAGCACAGTGGTGTACACTACGCAGTGTGTGCAAGGGAATTGTACCCAATCATTATCATTGACCTGAATACAAGGCAAAGTATGCACTAATTTGTCGCGAAGATTTGGCCCTCTTGTGCGTGCAAAACAAGGTTCGTCTCCAAATACTTTATGCATTTGTAACATATGCCAATGACCATTGGTGCAGTGCAGTCAATCTTATATTAGAGATTCTTCACATTCTATTCAAATACTCCAATCTCAGCCTTCATAATTTTTTTAATTTAATTTTTCATAAATTTTACAAACACAAGAATACCTTGTACCAGTAAATGGGGAATGTGCAATATTAAGAGTTACAATAAGTAACAAAGTAAACAAAAAAAAAATTGGATTATACACATTCCTCTAATAAGAAAAATGGGGGAGACCAAGAAAGAAAAGGAGCAGAAAGAAAAGAAAAAACAAGAAATAAAATTAAGGAAGAATAGTGAGAAGAAAATTCCCGGCATCTAAACTATTGGCCAATCTTACAAAGAGTGAAGAATTTTCATAATTTTTTCAAAATATTTTTCATTTAGATTGGTTCTTCTATTGTTCCATTTTTTTCATATTTAAAATAGCTTTTTCTTGACTGTGTACTCCAAATGCATTCTGAAGGACATGCCAGTAGTATGATCTTCATTTAGGTTGGTCCAGCTTTAAGCATTCTATTTTTATTCTATCATATCTTTAAACCGATCTATTGGTAAGTGACGTCATATGTGCCATGATGCAAGATGTACCACGCTTAGTTACACTGCACTGGCTCGTACAAAAACCGGTTGATTCTATCAGTAGCTAGTCTCATTGTAATTTCCCCTATTAGAGACACTCACGGAAGGCAGGCTCGCATCAGGACTGTGCGTTTGCTTTTAAGTGTTTTTTTCTTTAAGCCTTTGTTCTATGCAGTTTTCTGTATATTATGTGTTTTAAGACCAGCACTAGAATTGTTTTGATTTTTAGTTTGTAGATTTCCTATGTCCAAAGATTTTAGTACTTCTAAACATGTTTCTACTTTGTTAAAGTTGCCGGTATGAGCCCAGCTGTAAATGGTAGGTCAAAGCCTTTTAAAATCAGCATTAGACTACATGGTGTCATAAGTTTTAACTATACAAGAACTAGACAAGTTCAATTCTAAAAACTCTTTGAACCCCTATTCAATACCCCATAGAACAACACAAAGAATTCCATAGAACATCACAAAGAATTCCCCAAAGAATTCTTCAACTTTAACTCCTTGGCAGCCCAAAAGTACAAAATGCAATTCCCAACCTCCTGACAGTCTTAAAAGCTATACACAACCCCACACAGAAGTTATCTGCCTCTGCCTATATTAGGCTATGTATATTGTATTTCTTTGTTTAACCCCATATATTCATTTCCAAGTTATTCTTCCTGTTCTCTGTAAGACATTTGCTTGTCACTGTTATTGTTCAAAATGTAAACCGAATTGATCAGTAATTCTGTTATTGGAAAGTCGGTATAGAAAAGTTCTAAATAAATAAATAAATAAGTTTTAGCTGATTAAAAATTTATTTTTAGCATACATGATCCAATTATTCCATGGATCTCCTTCTCCTGATGAAGCCCTTTTGAGGGTGAAACCAAGGACCCTTTGTTGAGTGGAGACAGCTATAATTTCAGCCTTCAGAGCACTGAAGAAGTTTCATTAGTCATCGTTTATGAAGAGCTGTGACTAGCAGTTGAGCAACCTTATGGCATAGTTGTTACGTTATCAAGATATGCTAGGATAGTTCAAGATTTTGCATTGGACCATTGACCTGTTAAAGGTATTTCAGTTTTAGAATTCTAGTCTGTGATTTAACAGACAATATCTTTAGATATTTTACAATATCTAAAGATATTGTATATCATCTTTTTTCAAAAAAGAATTTTTGATAAAGATAAAGTTTTTTGTAAAATACAAATTTCTTGCATGTTAAATTACTTCAGAAATTAATCAGAATTTATCTGTTAAACATGCCACTTGTTTAAAGTAATATCAGAAAAACTAGTGAAATATGTGATAGGATTACAAACAAAATATGAAAAAATCACATATATTGACGTGAAATTATCAGAACAGGTTCACCCTCATATATGAGCCATAGTACATCTACACTAAAACAGTGTTTTAACTCTTGTGCACTTATTGTAAATGTGCTCGCTCACCTTGTATAATCATGGGATGACCTTTTTTCTGTCACGTTAAAGTGTGCCACTTTTATAAGCAGAAAAAAAATTTTTGTAGGAAAGGTAAAATTTTTTTTGAAAAAGAAACAACTTTTTAAAAAATATATTATATTAAAGCTCTGACTCCAATCAAGAAAAAATGTTTTTCAAAGGAAGAGAAAACTTATCTTTTCCAAAGAGACAGTCTAGAGCAAGAAGCTCGACAGGTAAGTAATTTCTCCATTTCCTAGCGTGTAGCAGATGGGCTCAGGACCAACGGGATGTATAAAAGCTACTCCCGAACCGGGTGGGAGGCTGCCCATGTCCCACTTAGTACTGCTCTCGCAAATGCAGTGTCCTCCTGAGCCTGAACATCCAGGCGGTAAAACCTGGAGAAGGTGTGGATGGAGGACCATGTCGCCGCCCTGCAAATCTCGGCGGGTGACGGCATCTGGTTTCTGCCCAGGACACCACCTGGGTTCTAGTAGAATGGGCCTTGACTTGTAGAGGCAGCGGCTTGCCTGCTTCTACATAGGCCGCCTTGATGACTTATTTGATCCAGCGGGCTATGGTTGCCCGCGAGGCCACTTCCCCTTGCCTCTTCCCGCTATGGAGGACAAATAGTTGGTCCATTTTTCGTACGGGTTCCGACATTTCCAGGTATCTGGATAGAAGTCTGCCGATGTTGAGGTTGGTGTAGGTTTCGAGCCTCTTCTGAATTCTTAAACTCATCCGGCGATGGTAGCGAGATGGTTTGGAGATGAAAATGAGACACTACCTTGGGGAGGAACGAGGGGACCATGCATAGCTGGATGGTTCCCGGGGTGAGCTTCTTGCTCTAGACAGTCTCTTTGGAAAAGATAAGTTTTCTCTTCCTTCGAAAAAAAATTTTCTTGATTGGAGTCAGAGCTTTAACATAATATATTTAAAAAAAAGTTGTTTCTTTTTCAAAAATTTTTTTACCTTTCCTACAAAAAAATTTTTTTCTGCTTATAAAAGTGGCACACTTTAATGTGACAGAAAAAAACTCATCCCATGATTATACAAGGTGAGCAAGCACATTTACAATAAGTGCACAAGAGTTAACACACTGTTTTAGTGTAGATGTACTGTGGCTCATATATGAGGGTGAACCTGTTCTGATAATTTCACTTGTTTAAAGCAAGCATGAGTGTTCATAATTTGTTTTTTTGAATATCTAGATATTTATATTGGAAACTGGAGAAATTACTTACCTGATAATTTCGTTTTCCTTAGTGTAGACAGATGACTCAGGACCAATGGGTATAGTGTACTCCTGATAGCAGTTGGAGACGGATCAGATTTCAATCTGACGTCAGTCCTAGTACATATACCCCTGCAGGAAGTGCAGCTCTTCAGTATTTTCCTCGAAAAGCATTGTGGATATATGTGTGACTGACTAATTTGAATAACTTGTATAACTTCGTAACTTGAAGAACTTGATTAACTTTATAACTCGATTAACTTGGTTAACTTGAGCTGGTTGAATTGGCTATAGCTGGAGGCCGCCAGTGCCCTCAACCGGGAAACGTCAACACCTGGTAGGATGGGTGTCCTAGATGAAGGAAAGCATGGCTTACCCTTGAATCACTCGACAATTCCATGAGTAACGGCAGCCAAGGGTGGGATGCTGAGTCCATTTCCTAGCATGTAGCAGATGGACTTAGGACCAATGGGATGTATAAAAGCTACTCCCAAACCGGGTGGGAGGCTGCCCGTGACCCACTTAGTACTGCCCTCGCAAATGCAGTGTCCTCCCGAGTCGGAACATCCAGGCGGTAAAACTTGGAGAAGGTGTGGATGGAGGACTATGTCGCCGCCCTGCAAATCTCGGCGGGTGACGGCATCTTGGTTTCTGCCCAGGATACTGCCTGGGCTCTAGTAGAATGGGCCTTGACTTGTAGAGGCAGCGGCTTGCCTGCTTCTACGTAGGCCGCCTTGATGATCCTCCTTGATGACTTCTTTGATCCAGTGGGCTATAGTTGCCCGCGAGGCCGCTTCCCCTTGCCTCTTCCCGCTATGGAGGACAAATAGGTGGTCCATTTTTCGTACAGGTTCCGACATTTCCAGGTATCTGGATAGGAGTCTGCCGATGTTGAGGTGGCGTAGGCTTCGAGCTTCTTCTGAATTCTTAAACTCATCTGGTGATGGTAGCGAGATGGTTTGGATGAGATGGAAATGAAACACTACCTTGGGGAGGAACGAAGGGACCGTGCGTAGCTGGATGGTTCCCGGGGTGAGCCTGAGGAACGGTTCATGGCAGGACAGCGCTTGCAGTTCTGAAATGCGGCGGGCTGAACAAACTGCCCACGCAGACCATAGCATCCACTTTTGGGCACGTCAGAAGGTCCTTGGCCGCCGGGTCCAGAGGGTACATGGTTGCCATAGCCCGTCCCCCTTTGAATGCGGACTCTGGAGCAATCCATTCCAGGTCAATTAGCTGTTGAACAGCTTGTAACAGAGGGAAATGGCAGGAGGTCTGACGGAGTCCCTCCAGTAGAGGATTTGTCTTAGTCTCCCCCTGGGCACTTGTGCCCGGGATAGCAAGCTCCTTCAGGCTGCAGGTAACCAGGTCTGGAAGCTCGTCCTTGGTGAAGAAGCGTCTCATGGTCCAGTGAGGCTCTGTTCCTGGAGGGAGTTCCCCCTCCTCCAGGGGCTCTCATTCCTCCTCCGAGATGTCTCTGTCCCCATAAGTGGGGCTTCCGGATGATGGATTCACTTCCCTGGGCCTAGAGGGGCCCGGGGTGTAGAGATCCTCTGGTGAAGGCTGTGGCCGTGTTACCGGAGGCTCCGTCTGCATGTGAACGAAGGTGTGCAGGCCTTTGAAAAATTCCAACCAGGAGATAGACGCTGGGTCCAAGCTAGGAGGCGCTGTGTTCCTGGGGGGGCCCCGTTTGAGGGGGAGGGGGTGTCCAGCTGGGATTTGCTAGGTCCGGAATACTTATTGAGGAACTAGTTCTCAGGCCCGGATGGGGCTGGCCCTGGGCTTGATCTCCCAGGGCCTCCTCGCACTGGATATACAGGGCTTCGGCCTCTTCGTGTTGTGCGGCCCTGATGTGGCATGCTGGGTAGAGGCCCTAAACCTTGAGCTCTTTTTCTGGTGGTGCCATGGATATAGGCAGGTAAAAACTCTCTTACGCGCTCCGGTGCGAATATGTGTGCATGGACGGATGTGCGCGCAGGTGTGCGCACAAGTCGCAGTTATGCGCCCTGCGTAGTAGGCGTGAGTTGCGTGCGTAACTTGTGCGCCCGACACTTGAGCGTATATCGTTGTGCACACAAGTAATGTGCGCACGACTCGCCTTATGCTCATGGATCGAGTCGGCAGACAGTGCGGCGAGTAGGCCAATATGGCAACAGCGACCACGCGGGCAATATGGCAACCACCTTGGGGGGTCCCCACATGGGAGAGCCCTTGGCTCTAACCGGGGTCTAGCCCTGCTAGGGCGGATCAACCCGGTGGCACTGGTCCCGGTCAGCGACCTGTGCGACTCCTCGAGCTTCGGACCCAGAGACTTTAAACAAGATTTCTACCTTACCTTGTCTCGGCGCTTCCCGGTTTCATTCCGGGCGGTCTCTGGCTACGGGGGGAGAGGGCAAATACCTTCACCGCCGTGCTCGTGGTTGCAGCCGCTGCCTCTCAGCCGCACCCGAAATCGGGAGCTAGGTCCCCGCTGAGGGTCGGCCGCTGGACCGAGGCCCACCTCCGAGGGACCAAGGAAACCACTTCGGGAATTCTCGACTGGGGGAGGGGCCAGAGGGTGTCACCGCAGGAGAGCGGGGCTCGCTGTTGAGGTAAGATTTCATCTTATTTTGGGTTTTCTCCGTTAAATTTTGTTCTAACGCTGGAGAGCGTGCAGGTAGTCCCTAACTGCTATGGAGACGGAAAATACTGAAGAGCTGCACTTCCTGCAGGGGTATATGTACTAGGGCTGACGTCAGATTGAAATCTGATCCGTCTCCAACTGCTACCAGGAGTACACTATACCCATTGGTCCTGAGTCCATCTGCTACATGCTAGGAAATTGCATATATTCGGTATCCAATCACTTGGGGAAAAACTCATTTAAAGAACAGTAATAAATACAGTTAGGACTGTCTATTATAAGAGAGTATATAGAAGAAAAACCTTTCCTTGGAAAGGAGACCACCTAATATGCACAGAAACAAAAGTTTCTAAGGCAAGGGGAAAGAAAAAATATTAGAGGCTTCAGAATCATTATCATTACCTGATACATGATATTTTTCATGAGTTCATTGTCTACCATACTAGCCAGTTCCAGGTGGACAGGTATGTCACTGGGAATATCAGAGAGGGAAATCACTGCCTACAGGAAGGAAAGAAATATCAGAAAGACTCCCTCAAATCTAGGCATGCAAGTTTTCACCCTCTTTTCAGAATCTACATCTGAAGGACATGGCTGACATGCAACATTACATAACCATGTCTCAGGACACATGGATGAGTTCTTAAACAGCCACACTAATCTCCACTACTGAGAAAAGCCCTTTCCTTCGTTCCAGATGGAGATACAAATCCAGAAAGGACATGGGAAAAGTGGCTTCAGACAGCTCTGAACCCACTTAGCGGGTCCAATATTATGGAACACAATGCCACTCAAAATAAGATTGATGAAAGATTTAAAACTCTTCAAAAAAAAGTTTGAAAACTTGGCTATTCAAAAAAGCCTTTTACAATGAGGTCAATGAGTAAGAACACCTACTCACAGATGAAAATCACCTAAAAGCATAACTGCTTCCTTTACTATTTTTATCATAATTAAGTATTAATTTAAGAGCGACAGTATAAAACGTATAGGATTATCCAATGAATCATATAAATGGTAATTCCAATCCACTGTCCATATAGAATAGATTATTGAAACATGTAACCAAAAAATTGATTGGCAACCCCTAGATAAATGTACAAACCAAACTTATATACGTGCCTAATTGTAAACCGTTGTGATGGTGTATTATAAACGACGGTATAGAAAAGTTTTTAAATACATAACTACCTGAAATTACATGGCCTTTAAATTAAATTTTCCCTGAAGTAGGGTGGAAATCCCTCAGTAAGTCCAGGCTGTTTTGAAAGGAGTAGAAAGGTCTCGCATCTTACACATTAGTGGAACACATCAGCTGCATGGAATTCTCACCTCTTTAAGTCGCTTCTCACGCATTTCCCGACTCTGTCCCTCCATCATGTGCAATCCAGAGAGGACCACAAGATCTGGCTGGAACTCTTCCAGGCTGGACACAAACACCTCAAGCATGTTCATGGCTCCATTAGACACGTCATGGGAGAAGATAAAGCGGTTAGCTGCAGGAGCATTTACCGCACCCCAGTCCTCATCTGGCAACAAGGAAACTATTAGGTTATGTACACAGTGGACCAATCCAAAGAATATACACATTGCACATCAGATTATGCCCAAATCAGAGCACACAGGGGGGCAATGCAAAACAGTGCACTCAGCGAGAGCACTGTTTGATGCACGACCACAACCCCTTATGCTATAAGGGGGATTAGCGCATCCAAAACACGCATCCAACCCCCCTGAGAAAACCAATAGTGCTCATCACATGCAAATGCATGCTGATGAAGCTATTAGTTATTCACCCCAAATGTTAAAAAAAAAAAAAAAAAAAAAAAAAGAGCGCCCAACCCGCATGTTTATGCTCAGAAATTAACGCCTGCCTAGAGTAGGCGTTAATTTCTGAGCACCCCAAAATGTTGTTCAGAAAAGCAGAAAATATTGCTTTTCTGTACATTCTCCAACTTAATATCATGGTGATATTAAGTCAGTTAATGGGCATCCATTTTCCTAACCTATGACTTGTGCACGGTTAGGAAAACAGACACTCGTAAAATTGAGTGTCTGCTTTCCTAACCCACAGACAGCCGACCACTCCTGGGCGCCCGCTGCCAGGGAGGCGCTAGGGCTGCACAATTGACCCTAGCGCCTCCTTGGCAGCACGACCCCTCGTTTATATATTGCATCGCGCACACAGGAGAGGTGCCTGGGCGCTTATTCTGCGCTCTTTTATTGCATCGGCCCCCTAAAATATTAAATGAAAGTCTCTTTAGGAGTATCAGTATTTCCAAGGGTCGAGATCCTGATACAGGAAGTACCCATTGCTTTGAAACATTTAATCTTCACAAGTGGTTTGCACTCAAATCTTTCTAGAGACTGACCAGAGTGTGCCCCTGTTCCAGGCATATATGTTTTGGAAGTTGCTCTACATAGCCCTGAATAAAATGCCACTAAACAACCTTATGCCCTGGTTCAGGAACAGGAGTAAGAGACTGCAAACAGGGAAAACAGACAAGGCAGATTGTGGGGTGACCCCATTTACTGAATTAGCATTAACAAAAAAAATCAGAGCAGTTAAGCAAAGCTAAATCACAGTAACTCTTAGGGCTTGTAATTTTTTTTAAATAGATTTAATGGAAGATTAAGCTGACCACTTCTTTTAGGTCTTTCTTGGATTAAACTATGACAGGGTGTCATAGTCATTCATATCAAAGAATCAGAGAGCAATTTTAAGTGCAGTTTTGAATTTTTCTTAGGGGAACAACAATCAATTATCAATTTGTAGACTCCAGAAAAGAGATTCTTAAAAAAAAGATCATGGCTATAATAAAAGGTTCACACATTTTCCAAAAAATAAAAAAAAGGACATTTAAAAAGAGGGGACCCAAGAATAAAACCACAAATAAAGGCAAATTTAAAACTTAAAGAATTCAATTAGTACTGTTGCTTTAATGCCCCCTTCCTTCCTCCTGTACTGTGATGTCTCTCTAGCAGTCATCTGGTTATTAAGCATGGGTCACTGTTTGCTGACTCTTATTCCAGAGCCAAATGTCACATTCAGGCTGACAGACAGATTCAGAATGATGGCAGTGGCTGCCATCTTAATTCAATTAGCAATAAAACAATTATCTAAAATTTTTCTAGCTAGTATGGATGGTTTATAGATGTCAGTTAAGGAATGTCAGGCAGATGTGAATATCCTGACTGCATCAATGGGTGCTGGCAGCTCTTACCCTGAAACACAAAACACAGAAATGCCTGTGCTGAATTTACAAAGCTTTTGTTCTTTTTCCTGTAACATTCCATAGGTTTTTTTTTTTACCCAAGGGCAGTAGCACCCAGCAAGCTTTCCATGCTGCATTACAATATTGGGATGAAAAGGGGAGAGTGTACAAACAAAACAGACACTCTCTCCACCAGAACCTCACTGTGCTGCGAAGAAAAGGACACCAAGCAGCCTTCTCAATGTCTCATTGGCCTGTTTTCTGTGACTTATAATTGCCACAAGTAGGAACGCTTGAATCTCCTCATTGTTCTTCTTTGGCTTGGCAGGGTAATGTAGTAGGCAGGAAAACAAAGATGTGAAACTTGAACACTCCAGTCCAGATCCCAGCTCCATCTCTCATTGTCCGACCTTCAAAAGGTCATTGAATGTCCTACAGCTCAAATACACTAATAAGTTTTTTTCCAGCAGGACTCATGTATTCAAGTTAACTTATCCTGTACAGTGTGGTGTGCATTCCCATTAAAATATCCACATTCAGATACAGATGCTGATAAAAAGGCTTCAACCTCAACCAGCCCAATGGTTCAGTTGCAGTGCTGTGTACTGCCACATGGGAGAGATCTAGGTTCAAGCCCCAAATGTGGCTTCTGTTCCTTGGACCAGCCAGGGTTAAGGATGGGGGCTGGGTGGAGGGAAGAGCAAGTAAGAGTGTCAATCGTTGCACAAAGGTTACACCTAGTGGCTAAACTCAAGGTGCATATTATTTCTGGGGGAATTCTGTGCAACCGAGCAATGTAGAATTTGTGCAGAATTCCCCACCCACGCAGAATCTGGTGGGGAAGAAAGCAATCTATTCAAGCAGCCAGGAGGTAGCCCGCAGGGGTAGAAGAGAAAGGTGGTGCCTCCTTCAACATAAGGCTATTTATTTATTTATGTATTCTACTCTGCCAGCTGACACTGCTTCTTGATGGGGCAGGTATAGATGCCTCCTACCCAGTCTCTAGCAGCAAACAGCTGACTAGGCTTGTAGAAGCCTTCCATTGCTCTTCTAATCTTACCCCCCTCCTCTCCCCCACTCGCACTTACAGCTGCAGACTCTAAAGCTGCCAGCTGTTTCTTGTTCTCTCATGGAGGTTCCACTGTTCGCAAGTTGGGAAGCTGGCTTGCCTGGAGATTTGTGTGTGTGTGTGGTGGGGGGGGGGGGGGTTTACTGTCCCGGAGGCTGGAAGAGAGCTGAATCCGAAAGGGGGAAAAATGGGTTGAACTTGTATCTCATTTAAATTAATTACTCAGACAATGGTTTTATTGTTTTAACAAATAACATCTGCAGATTTTCCCCAGGAGTTGCATATATACTGGGTTTTACAGGGAGTTACTCTCTGTGGCTCCTGGCCAAGGACTTTTGCTGCAGTGGTTGGTCTATCTGGAAGGAAAAGTGTTAAAAATAGGAATAAAACCCAGCTAGTTGCAAATTAATGTTTATAGAAGGGGGTTTTGATCAACGTAGAGGCCAAAAAGGAGAGGGGAAAACCACTAGGCAAAGCCAAAAAGCCTTGCTGCATAAGTAGGACAGAACATCCAAGGGATATCATACACTGCAATTGGAAAAGTATCCTGAGTCCCCTAAACTGGTGGTACCTGCTTTATATTCCAGAATAATATGGAATTCATCTCCATCTTGCAGTGATGCTGGAGGGACAGCAATGTGCTCATCAAGAAGTTCATGGAGTTTAGGGCCAATCGGGCCACACAGGAGAACCTGAGAACAAAGCACACAAAGATCCATCACATATTGCCTCTAAAAGATATATCCCATAGCACTGACTATGCAGAGTTTTCTGGGAGGTGTACAGACATGCTAGCTGTACTGATATCCTGAATCACTGCCCCACCCCTTCCGCTACTTGGAATAAATGCTCAAGATGGGCTGATTAAGGGACTATTTTCAGAGTCAAGCACTTATGAGGACTTACCGTCAAGTTAGGATTTGATGCCAGTTTTTGTCCTATTAGAGCGGCATTTCCTCCTACGTAATGCTATAAAACAAAATAGATAATAAAATAAATGTTCCCACCAGACAGGAATCAACTGAGTGTGAAGAGAACAGTATGTTGTATGAAAAAAAATTATTCCTTACCTACTAATTTTTGTTCCTGTAGTACCTCGGATCAGTCCAGACAGTGGGTTATGTCCCCCTTCCAGCAGATGGAGTCAGAGCAAAACTCAAAGGGTGGCCTCTTATAAGCTGGAGCGCCCTCTCTGTCCCTTCAGTATTAAGAACATCAAAGCAAGCGGAAAACCTTTGGATGGATCAAGAAGTACTGAATGTACCAACAGTGTAAATATGTACTGAATGTACCAACAGTGTAATAAAGTCTGATTGAAAGAAACATGCCAACCTGCAAAAACTTGCAACGTGAACCACCTGGCATTAACAGTATTAACAGCAGTGAAGTATATAGGAAACCTATGCTGTTAAAGAGAGCCGCTATCCCAAACCCATGATTCTGAGGGTGGGCGTCTGGACTGATCCGTGGTACTACAGGAACGAAAATTAGCAGGTAAGGAATAATTTTCTTTTCCTTGAACGTACCCGGATCAGTCCAGACAGTGGGATGTACCAAAGCTTCCCTGCCCGGCTCGAATGACCTGATCGCCAAAAGAGCCAAAACCGGGAGGTTGTAGATTCAAGCAATAGTGCCTTGCAAAAGTAGGGAACGATTTCCAGGTAGCTGCTCTGCATATCTCCTGCGGCGAGACAGATCTACTCTCAGCCCAGGAGGCTGCTTGAGCCCGAAGCGAATGAGCCTTGATGCCGTCTGGAGGTCGAAGTCCGACACCAATGTATACTGAAGCAATGGCATCCTTCAGCCAGCGCGCAATAGTGGTTTTAGAAGCCTGGTGCCCTCGTCTGGGACCACTCCACAGAACGAACAGATGGTCCGATAAGCGAAATTCATTGGTGACCTCCAAATAACGAATAAGAACTCGCTTGACATCAAGCTTTTGAAGTTCTCGTTGTTCCTCGGCGGCGAAGGTCGGAAGTTCCACAGACTGATTCATATGAAACGGTAAGACAACCTTAGGCAAGAAGGATGGAACTGTAGACAAGCACACTCCGGAGTCCGTAAAACGGAGAAAAGGATCTCGACAAGATAGAGCCTGTAACTCCGAGATTCTGCGCGCAGAACAAATGGACACAAGGAAGGCTGCCTTCGTGGTGAGATCCTTGAGAGTTGCGCTCCTCAAGGGCTCGAATGGCGGTCCGGCGAGCACTCGAAGGACCAAGTTGAGACTCCACAAAGGACATAAGGAGTGAACCGGTGGGTTGACATGCTTTACTCCTCTTAAAAAGCGGACAATATCCGGATGTGTAGAAAAAGGAGCTGCCTCCTGATGACAGATCAGTGCCCCTAATGCTGCCACTTGAATCCTTAAGGAATTGTATGCCAAGCCCTTGTCCAGACCGCGCTGTAAGAAAGATAAAACATGAGCAATGGAAGCGTGACATGGAGGAATATCCATTGAAGCGCACCAAGACTAAAACACTTTCCAGATCCGAACATAGGAAATGGAAGTGGTTGTCTTTCGTGCCTGGAGGAGCGTGGAAATGACCTCTTCTGGATAGCCTTGCCTCCTCAACCTCAGCCATTCAAAAGCCATGCCGCAAGACAGAAGCGATCTGCCCGGTCGAAAAATACTGGACCTTGCCGTAGAAGGTTCGGTAGATGCCAGAGGCAGAGGGGGCCGTCGACCGCCAGGTTGACTAGGTCTGCAAACCATGGTCTTTGTGGCCATTCCGGGGCAACCAGAATGACTGGCCCTTGATGAATCTCTATTCTGCGCAACACCTTGCCCACCAGGGGCCATGGTGGGAAGACAGAGAAGGAGATTTTGCAGCCAAGGAAGGACGAGAGCATCTACGCCCTCTGCGCAGTGTTCCCTTCGTCGGCTGAAGAAGCGCGGAGCCTTCGTGTTCCGGAAGGTCGCCATCAGGTCCAGGTGTGGAGTCCCCCATCTGTTGAAGAGGAGCGCCACCGCTTCTTTGGAGAGCTCCCACTCCCCTGGATCTATGCATTGTCGGCTTAGAAAGTCCGCCTGAACATTGTCCACTCCCGCTATGTGGGACGCTGAGAGGCAAGAAAGGTGAAGCTCTGCCCACGCCATCAGCTTGTCCGCTTCTCGCACAACATGTTGGCTCTTCATCCCCCCTTGGCGATTGATATATGCCACTGTGGTTGCATTATCGGAGAGAATTCGCAACGCTCGAGGATGAACCAATAGGAGGAATCTCTGCAACGCCAGATGGACAGCTCTGGTCTCCAGTCGGTTGATCGGCCACAAGGACTGGACCACCATCCATCGTCCCTGAGCCAACTGCATCTGGCACACCGCTCCCCAGCCGGAGAGGCTTGCATCCGTGGTGATGATCACCCACTGCGGAATCACCAGATCCACTCCCTTCATCAAGTGGTCGAGGCTGAGCCACAGATCAAGCTGTGTCTGGCGAGGTCTGGCAGCGGTAGGAGGGCTTTGAAATCCTGAGACATTGGCTTCCAGCAGGACAGTAACGCTCTCTGTAGGGGACGCATATGCGCAAAAGCCCACGGCACTAAATCTATAGTAGAAACCATCGTGCCTAGGACTTAGAGATAGTCTCACGCTGTGTGACGCTGGAGGCTCCAAAAGCATTGGACCTGCGTTACAAGGGTCAGAGCCCGATCCTGTCGGAGGAAGACTTTTCCCGCATTGGTATCTAAACATGCTCCTAAGAAGTCTAGAGTTTGAAAAGGAGTAAGGTTGTATTTGGCCAAATTGACGACCTATCCAAGGGAGCGGAGAAGGTTGAGAACTCGTTCCACCACTTGATGACGTAGTTCTTTGGACTTTGTCCGAATGAGCTAGTCGTCCAGGTAGGGATGGACTAAGATTCCTTTCCATTGTAGAGCAGCCGCCACCACTACCATTATCTTGGTGAAGGTGCGGGGGGCTGTCGCCAGCCTGAACGGTAGGGCTTGGAACTGGAAATGCTGACAGAGGACCTTGAAACGCAGAAAATGTTGATGTACCTTGAGGATGGGAATGTGGAGATAAGCCTCCGTCAGGTCCAAGGAGGCCAAGAACTCCCCCCGGTGTACCACCGTGACTACTGATCGTAAGGTCTCCATACGAAAGTGAGGCACCTTTAGAGCCTTGTTGACCATCTTGAGGTCTAGGATGGGATGAAAAAAGCCTTCCATTTTGGGAACTAATGACCTAATCCTTGCTCCATCGATGGCACTGGGAAGATGGCCCCTAGGGCCAAGAGGCGGTCGAGCGTCTGTTGGACCATAGCCTGCTTCTGAAGGCTTCCACAGGGGGAGAAGAGGAATCTGTCTCATAGGGGCCGAGCAAACTCTAAAGCGTAGCCGTGTCTTAGGATATCTAAGACCCACTGATCTGAAATGATCTTGACCCACTCCCTATAAAAAAGAGACAGTCCGCCTATCCTGGGAATGGAGGAGTGGGTCGGCAAGCTTTCATTGGGAAGACATGGAAGATGCCCCTTGAGGGAGGTTGTCTCGGACTGCTCTCCGGCCTTGAAAGGAATGAGACCAGGACTGCGAGCGCAAAGATGGTGGTCTCTGTGCTGGCGGCCTTGTCAGACGAAACCTTCGTTGTCCTTGGAAGCGAGTTCTCGAAGAGCTGAAAGTCCTGAAAGTCAGTGGATGATCCTCAGGGAGCTTATGGACTTTGTTTTCCCCAAGCGATTTGATCAGTTGTTCCAAATCCTCTCCAAACAGCAATTTTCCCTTGAAGGGAAGGGATCCCAATTGCGACTTGGAAGACGAATCCGCCGACCAGTTGCGAAGCCAAAGCAGATGTCTAGCTGAGACCACAGAAACCATGGATCTGGCAAGAACACGCAGAAGATCATATAGAGCATCCGCTCCATACGCAATGATTGCTTCCAGGCACTCAGCCTGCTGAGCTTCCTCAGGTGGTAAATCCTGGGCGCTGAGCAGCTGTTGGACCCAGCGGAGTCCTGCTTGCTGCATGAGAGAGCTGCAGCCAGTTGTCCTAACCCCCAGAGCAGACACCTCAAAAATCAGTTTGAGGGAGACTTCTAGCTTGCAGTCCTGTAGATTCTTTAGGGCCGTTCCACCAGTAACCGGAATCGTAGTGCGTTTCGTAACCACCGACACAGATGCATCAACTTTAGGGACCTTTAAGGAGATCCAGGAACTCTTCAGGCAAAGGGTATAGCTTATCCATGGCTCTGCCCACCTTGAGAGAAGACTCCGGCGAATCCCATTCCCTAGTCAACAGTTGCAGGAGCATAGGATGGAAAGGGAAGGTTCTAGAAGGTGGACGCAGACCGGCTAGGACTGGGTCGCCCTTACGTGATGATGTAGTAGAGGCAAGTGGTTCTTGTGGGACCTCTATGTCCAGTTCGGCCAGGACATGCGGAATGAGGGGGTCCAACTCGTCTCTTTGAAAGAGACGCAGGACTCTTGGATCATCCCCCTCCATTTGTATGAAAGAAGAGAGGTCATCCGTGTCGGGATCATCTTGAGCGATTACGGGTGGTACTACCCTAATCCTGGGACCTGGCTGCTGTCTCCTGCACCAGGAGGGGGCCAAAGGCTGAGTGGCTCCTGAGGATCCCGCAGTCTGAGGGGACCCCAATGTCATCCTAGGATCCAGAAGGCTAACCACTTCCAGGATCTGACAAAAGAATCACTTTGGGAGGCAGAGGCCCTGCTGCTGGCTCATGCTGGCCAAAGTATGCACTATGTAACAATAGTACAAAATCAGTGGAAAATGGTCCCGGCGGAGGAGTCACTGGAGAAAGATTCAGCAGTGATTCGGGGTCCGAGTCGGCGTCTGGCTGCGCGGGAGCTATTGGCAGTGAATCAAAGATGGCCGCCATTTCCGCGCTAGGCGGGAATGGGGCGGCCTCGCTACAAGACGCGCCTGTGAGCGCGAATTAAGATGCTCAGTCGCTCGTGAGGAACCCTCCCCGCCAGGGAGACATTTCACACAAATGCCCTCCCGGGAGAGCCACAATCCTGGCTCTACACAGGACAGCAACGAGTCGGGCGCAGCATGGATTTTCGGCAGGACCCGCAAGCTGCAGACCGCAGAGTGTCAGGAGCGGGTAAGAGAAAACATCTGCTGACAGAGCAATGACAAGGCTTGCAAAGCCTGAAACCAGAGGAATAACGCTTCTCTGGCAACAATGCCCCGAGGAAACGACCTCTCAGGGCAGGGCTCTATGTCATTGAGGGGGGGGGGGGACTGGACCACCAGCATTAACTCCTGAGTCCTTAAAGTTACTCCAGAAGAAATGACCTGCAAGTAATAAAAAGGAACAGCACTTACCCCCAAAAAGTACCACGGGCTCTGCTTGCAAGTTTTAGAACCCAGAGCCTGAAATCTGAGGAAGACTGTCCCTGAAATTTACTTTGAATTGATTTTATAAGAGAAAAAAATTATTTTTTTTTAAATATCTTTAATTAAAGTGATCCATCCAAAGTAAGAAATACTTCAAGAGAAGATTAGAAAGAAAAGAAAAATCTATCCTTTCTAAACAGAGTTAGGGGACCGAAGGGTCTGCCACCTTTCATCTGCTGGAGTCAGAGAAATACTGAAGGGACAGAGAGGGCACTCCAGCTTATAAGAGACCACCCTTTGAGTTTTGCTCTGACTCCCATCTGCTGGAAGGGGGACATAACCCACTGTCTGGACTGATCCGGGAACATACAGGAAATGTAAAGACCTCACATATAATCCTGTACTGGCATATAAGGGAACTACTTTAACTGGTGCAGAGCACTGCACAATGCAGAGATCAGATATTGGTAGTCCCTTTTGCAGTGGCTCTCATAATAGACCTGGAAAGGACCGCCAGCTCTACTTTAAAACTTTTTATGGGAACCCATTTCTAAAAAGGAATGTAAATCTTGGCCAGGCCATTCAAGGGTTATGGAGTGGTGGGTGTTAAAGCTATAGGAGACTCCATGCCTGTAACTGTGTAAGGAAGGTTAATGTAGGCCAGTTGCGAGGATGAATTTCTAATAGCGTGTTCCATAATTGTTATCAGCTAAACATTCACAAAGCTCGGTCATCAAACCATGCAGACTTTACTAATACTGAATTACTGGGAAACTCCTCTCCTCCAATAACCACTTGATAGGATTCTCAATTTCCACAAATGTGGCAACTGACATTATCTTCCTTTTTTTTTTTTTTGGTAATTTGTATATTTCAGCTTTGAGTGCAAGCTCATTATATGTATCCATGTTCTGTACATTTCAGAAGTTTATAATTTTCATCAGCTCCAAGAGAAGTAGCAAAAGATTTAGTGATAACTACCTATCTAGGATTCTCTCTCTTTAGTCATGTTTTTTCACTAAACAAAGCATCTTTTTCTAGTTTTGAAATAATTTCACCAGCATTGTAGACACGTATTGTTGCAAAAAGGGAAGGAAGAATAAAAAAAAATGAAAAAACCACATCAGCTTAACAGAATTTCTCACTATACCCATTTTCTTGGCTAGGCACAGTAAAAACTATGCTTTAAGCTATCTAATAAAGAGGAAAGAAGCGCCAACACACTGACAATACATGGATGGGATTTATAGGCCATTTCTCCCACTACAAAGGTGAAAGCTACTGCGACAGAGATTTTGAGAGATGTACTAAGCGATATGATGTGTACTGCATACACATCTCCCAAGACTAAATTGTTGCAATGTGTTAACAGCCTCAGAAAACTCATCAGCCCCACCAGTATTCTTCCCCAGACATGTTACAATACAGATTTTCATCAGCCTTTATATTATTCCACCTTAGAAATAGATCCAACCCCAAAGACTAAAAGCACTATCTGCCCTCCGATACATAAAGTACCATTGTCCAGTGGCAATCTAACTCCCATCTTGGGCTCCACTTTCTGGGTCCGGCACACTAACAGAGAAATACCAGAATGAACAAGTGTAACATTGTAAAAATCAGTGATCTTCTTGATGAGTTATGGTGCTAGAAAGATTGGGGTTTTTTTGTTTTTTTTTATAAACCAACACAAACACTGAGGTCTGCATAATGTGGGCTCCTGAAAGTGCCTTCTCCTTGTTTCACTAAGCTGGTAGAGACATGTAAAAAAGATCCTTCTTAACTGCTGGCCCCCTCCACTGGAATGATCTTCCTGACCCAATTCACCTCCTTGCTGATACACAGCTTAATAAAAGGTTCTCAAAACATTTTTATTTTATTTTAACAGGCTTTTCCATCAGTTTCCTGAACAACCTCACAGCTTACTATTGTTACAATTGTTTTACTGTATATCTATTTTTTTGTTTACTTTTATGTATGTTTTAATATTGTTCATCACCTTGGACACCGGAAACACCAGGCTATACATTTTTAAAATAAATAAATACATAGGGTAAGAGCTTTTTGAAGCACTTTATTAGCTCAAGTGGAACTGGCAGTACAAACTGTGCACCAAGAAAGGTCTTTCAGTAATAAACAATCAGATGCTTAAAGCATTTTCCCTACACTCCTTGTTAAACTGGTCTGTCTGGATTACATTTTGCAAAAAAAAAAAAGGGATGAGTGGAAATTCTTTAACCATTCATGATTTTGTGTTTTCTTTGTGTTACTTCTAGTCTTTAGTCTCTACCCTCTCTCTCTAAAGCTTGTAATTAATTTAAGACTCAGTTCAGCCTTACTTACACTCTAAGCATTGGTGGCTGCAAATGAAAGAGCAATGTTTCCATCTCAGAATATTCAGTCAGGAGATCCCAGGGCAAGGCACTTTCAATGCCATTAGACATGCAATATACAGGCTCTAAATCTTTAGGGACAACTATTAAGATGGCTGCAGTGATAGAAATGCAGTTTAGAAGGAAGGCTATGTGCCTCAGATGGCATCTAAAATATATCCATTTACCTGGCATTTCTCTGTTTTAAATGTCTCTTACATTATGTTTAACTCAATTTCAAGTAAAACTCCTGATGTACCCCAGTTCCCTAATGGTAATTTGATCCCTCGGCTGATGTAGAAGAGCGAAAGATATCGATTACTTCAAAGCATACTAAAGAATTAATTATATCACCAGTCGTGTAGTGAGGACAAGGACCTTAACAGTATTTTTCATTATGGAGAAATTAAAAAACTTACCTGATAATTTCCTTTCCTTGAATCCTGCTACACCAATCCAGGTGCATGGGTTTTTTCTCCCCCCCCCCCCCCCCCCCCTCACACACACACACACATCTTTTTCTGTGACATTGTTATTTCTATGGCACAATGCCAGCAAAAGATAGTATTTTTATGTCAAACCATGAACTGACAATTGATCAAAAAGAACCTGTATATAACATGAAAAACAACATCTAAAAGGGATCCTCCTTCAAGAAAATACCATTCAAAATTATTTTGATTAAGGAGGAACAAGAAAAGTTAAAAGAATAAGTGAACCTCCAATTATCCTCTAGATGAAAATTTCTATAATCTGAGGTACACTATAATAAAAAAAAAACTGCACAGGACCAATTTCGCAGGAGGGTCCTGGATTGGTGTAGCAGGAATCAAGGAAAGGAAATCATCAGGTAAGTTACATTTTTCCTTCCTTATCATCCTGCCACACCAGTCAAGTTGCATGGGAAGTACCCAAACCTAATAAATCCAAAGGGGAAAGAAGTTAGGGCAGAACTGAGAACATTATCACCAACAATTGTGCCCTCCCTTGCATATCTTCCAACTCAGCATGCAGCGGAAAGGCTCTAAGGAACTTCCTCCACTTTAGAGCCTGTCATCCTAAGAGAAGAAATCATCTGAACAATAAGAAAGGCTATTTCATCCTTGAAAAAATAGATGGATAACTATTATCAGTATCATGAAAGATAATTCACCATTCTCTAGGGAATCACAAGTATCAATTGCCCTCTTGTATTCCACATGAGAAACAGGAAAACCAATATTAAACAAAAAATATCCAGGGAAATCTGAGCTTCTCTATTGTCACAGATGCCACTGTTGAAACACCTGGGTCTGGACACTTATCTTCCCACCACCCCTTCACCAGGCCTCTGTAAAGCACAGGTGATGTAAAAATAAAAAAAAATTTGGGAGAAAAAAAAATCACCAAAACTAGCGAAGGTGATCCACAGGAATCAGAAACAAAGGCTCCTCAGTGTGCAGAGTGGGAGAAGAATTCAGCGGACAAGAAATGCTAGATTTCAAAATGGTAGCCATTCCTGCAGAAATGGCAGGCGGTAAATACAGAAAAAATGTCCCAGCATGCAATGGTTAAAATGAAGGACTCAACATCATCATCAATGTCTGCCAAATGCTGAGTCTATCTGACTGGGTAATTTTAGGTCTGGGATTTACCTGACCAGACTTATTCAGACAGTGTTGAATTTTGGCATTAGTCAAATACATTCTGGCCATGTCTCAGGAATGTCTTCCCCACACCCTGTTCCTCTTTTTATCCAGGTAAAATGTAACCATCAGCAGAGTGGGAAATTGAAATTTTGGGGTTTGCCCAGGTAACACAAATATATTTACTTATTTAGACATTTTATATTCCGTCGTTCCATGGGAAGACCAACACTTTTCAATATAAACCAATATAAACCAACACTTTTCAATATAAACCAACTCTTTTCAATATAAACTTCTTACACTTTTGTATCACAAATCATAAATTTATCAAAATGCCCAAAATACCCAACAGAAGTTAAGCACTGTTATTTTTATCCTTTGCAGTTCATAAAATCTTTCCTTTAGTGTAATACGATACATGGCAAAAGAGCAGACTGGGGTGATGACAAGACCTGAAAACAAAAAAAGTGAGCAAAGAGAGAACCAGAGCTCCTAGCCAAGGGCTGCCATTGCAATGACTGGGTTAACTGAACTGGAACGTTCTTCTGGCTATACTCATTCCTGCCTTAATCAGGCGTTTCCAGGCTCTCTTTTATGCTGGACAAATATTTCTGAATCTGACAGAAGCTAGCTTCCAAGTGATGAGAAACTTTACTTCTCAGGCCCTTCTCATTAATCTAAGGCTACCAGTGTTGCCAACTGGTGCCAATAAAAAGCAGTACCAGTGCCATCTTACCTCAGCACCTGGGTATTCTGAAGCTGCCCGTGCGATCTGCTGGAAGGCCTGCTTCTCACTGAAAAAGCGTTCAGCAGCTGCCCCCATCTTCATGAAATGCACAAAAGTCTCCATCAGGTCCTGTTTAGAACGGAGCACCTTATGATCCTTCCCCTGACCAGGATCAAGGCCTAGGGCCTGCAGCAACTTCACACCAGAGACTACCACATCCACGCAGGCATTCACTCTGAAGAAAGACAGACAGAAAACAGAGAATCTTGCATATTTATATTCCTGAACATTTCATAGTTATGTTAGATGAACGCAAACATGCACATTTTCATCTTACATGACATATAGTAAATACTATAAATCTTAATCAGAAGCTTAGTGCTATTTCTACAAGTTGTTTAATTTTCTTGAATTTGCTGCTTGAGTTATCGTTGTGGAAGCCTTTACATTATAATTTTGTTTCTGATGGCAAATGTATAGACAATATTATATTGGTTCCTTGTGCATATTAGGTTGTGAGTGCATACTCGAGCAACTGTAATTATTTAATTATTGCACTGATAAAACTTCCAGAAAAGGTAGCTATCTTAGCTTGTAGTAGCAAAAATGACACAGACGCTGGTGGCACCTTACAGACTAATAGATTTATTAAGATGTATCTGAAGTAGAGTCTGGTCCTCAGAAGCTTATGCCTCAATAAATCTCTTAGTTTAGAAGGTGCCAACATCTTCTGTGACATTGCACTGAATTTATGTGAGCATATTTAGTTTTCCAATCAATGTGGAATATAAGTTTGTGTCTTTAAGGAGAAATTTAGCCTGTCCTTGAATCCTGCTAGGCCAGTCCAGATCCATGGGTTTAAATCATCTACTAGCAAACAGACACAGGATACACTTTTTCCAGTGACATCATCACATGAGATATATATATATATATATATGCGCAGCATGGGCAAAGGCCAGTATCTTTTGTCAAAGTAATATAAGGCTAAAATATACTGCTGAAACTACTGAAAAATAAAAAACTCTTAGAAACACAGAAAAACAGAAGAACCAAAACTCCAAGACAGAGCTTCCTCCACAAGAAACAAGAGGGAACATAATCAAACAAGCAGACAAAAGTCAAGTCAATGAGAATGATCCAGCAATAAAGGTTTCTAATGGATGTCATGCTACTGAAACAGGAAATCGAAACATGGCTGTGTCATGTGCTGTCTCCATCATTAGGAAAATGCTTGTTTAAATTTGATTCCTTAGACTGAAATCACTTATGGGGGTTGCATAAGCAAACACATCGAAAATAAAGGCACTAGGATTACACACAATATGACTTTTCTTTGACGAAACTTGTCAGTTTTTTCCACATATGACTGTCTGTGAAAATTTCAATAATTTTTACGTAGAAGAGGATCCACTAGAGGAAACTCTAAAAGCATACTTCTCTCAATATTCCTGAGGAAGTATTGAAGGAAGAAGTTGTGTCTGGCAGTTGAAGAGGATTGGTAAGTATTGCTTGTTGAGTAATATTAGGATTTAAAAGTTTTACCTAATTTAAAAAAAAAAAAAAAGACTAGGGAGCTAGTTAATTTCTTTTTGTGTCTGTTTGTGCCCCTTGATTAAAAAAAAAGACTAAGCAGTTTCTAAAATTACCTATCTTTCCTTCCCTCCCAACTACCTCTAAACTCATATCCCATTTAAGACAACAAGAAACATTTCCACATTAAAATTTCAATCAGGAATTTATCTAGAACAAGGGAACGACCTAGCCCTTATCAATCACAATCATCCCCTTGCAGGTCGTTGCCAAATTAACATTAAATATATCACATATTTAAGGACTCTTTATACATCCCACTCCTATAGAAACCTAAATTAACTAGGAACTCAACAATATTAAGATGCCAACAGCAGTTCAGTAGCAAGATGGAGGCTTTCCAGTCTTTTACATTGAATGCAACTTGTATGATTTATCTAATCTTTGGTGAGAAGCTGTATACCCATGCCCAATGCAAAGAGCTCCTGGTTCTCAGAAAACGAGTCCATAGGTTTAGCGGTTTTCTCTGCTGGCCTTAAATAAATAAAACCTATGGACATGAATTGAAGAAATATATATTAATTTTGCCACACATTTCTGTTTCTTATTTTATTTAAAATCATTTATTAATCGCCTTCCAGACAAGTCTTCCAAAGCAATTTACAGCATAAAATTAAAACAAAATAATAATCACAATAATAAAACAAAATAATCATAAACCATAAAAACAGTTAAACAAATTATACTCTAATAATCCAGCAAAGCATAACATACTGAGCTCTATAACTTCTACACTTCATGGGGAGAGCTTATTATCAAACTACATCTGATTAACCTCTGGTCATTAATCATTAAAAGCCACCGTCATAAGCCATATTTTCATGGTTTTTCTGAAATTTTAAGCCATCCTTCTCTTCCCTTAAACCCAGTGGAAGTGAATTCCATAATGCTGGAATTCCTGCTACAAATGAGCAGTTTTGCAGTTGCTTCTTATAGAGAGCTTGAACACTCGATAATTCAAGAGAATTGCCTTATTTTGATTGCAAGTCACTCAGCCTCATATTTTAATGTTTACTATAATACGCTCTGAACAGTTTTGTTGCATTTAGTAGAATATCATTTTTTTTTTAAATAAAATGACTGTTTAAGAAAAACCCCAATAAAAATAAGTATAAAAAAGCCACTTATCTTTGAAAACTAAAATCGTTAAGAGCTACTAGCTAATAAACTCTGATGAGTAGGTATTGGTAACGTAAGGGTGCAGCTTAGAAATATTTGTAACTATAAATAAAAAATAATAAGACCCGATAGTAACTTTAGGCAGGATCACGAACAAATTATAAACACAACTGCAAGATATATACCATAGCCAAATTTACCCACCTTCAACTAGTTTAGGGGAGGAAAAACTGTTTTTAAACAAAATACGAGTATAACCACAAGTCAACCTTAGGTAGCATTGTATACACCAATAGGAAGCACAGAAATAATCAATAATTAGAATACTGCCAATGACGACACAGACGATGCAAAATTAAAAAAATAAATAATAATCTGGTTCCCAAGGGGAGAGAGGAAGGAGAACAGGAGAAGGACATTCACATCTGAGAGGCAGGACTGGGAGCAGAACTGTGTCAGGCTAGTCATCTATGTCGTTTCTGCTGCTGTGGTGAAGTAAGGACTTGGTGAGAAAAGGACATCGTTCCCTTTTTTTTGTATGAGGCTGATATTCAAAGAGTTTGGAGTTAGCTGGACAAATACCGAGATTTGAACATTTCCAACACTCACCGGCTAAATTTTGTCTGGGCAAATGGCGAGCTGCACAAAATGTAACTGTATAAAAAGGAGCTGGAGCTGGAGGCATTCCTGGGATGTACTTAAAAGCTTTACCTAGCCAGCTTAGCTAATTAGCGCTAGCCAAATAAAGTCATCCAGAAAACAAAGGTCGACCACAAAGCTGTTCTAAAGTTATCTGGATAACCAAGATAGGCTCCAAGCTCCCTTTGTTAAATAAAATTGTTCCATGCAGTACCCAATCCCACCCCACCCCCTAAAGTTTATTTAAAATAATAATTGTGGCCTGGCAAGCTCTTGATTCCACCCATCCCATACCTTAAAATGTGGGGAACCAAATCGCCACCCTAAAACTCCAAAGTATCCCTGAACCTCAGCAGGAGTAGGAGAGGGTCTTACCTTCTCCTACAGGGCTGTGTACTAAGTGTGCGTACAGTTGATAGGAGCCAGCACTTAGTATTGTTTTAGTTACTTCACTCTGGGGTAAAGCAGCAATCCCCATTCAGAACTCAGTACTGACTAGAAATTGGCTCCTTCCCTTTCAGCGAGTTTTGAACTGGGATTGGTCAGCAACAAATCTGTCAGCTGCACCGGCACTTTATATCCAGTCCAGAGAGAGGAAATAAAAGCCTCTCCTTTTCCTGCAGAGATTTAGGGACATTCTAGGGCAGTGGTTCCCAACCCTGTCCTGGGGACCCCCCAGCCAGTCGGGTTTTCAGGATATCCACAATGAATATGCATGAGAGAAAATTTGCATGTTATGGAGGCAGTGCATGCAAATGTTCTCTCATGCATATTCATTGTGGATATCCTGAAAACCCGACTGGCTGGGGAGGGGGGGTCCCCAGGACAGGGTTGGAAACCACTGCTCTAGGGCATTTCTTCACATCCTACAGAAGAGTCCATACATATGGGATGCACCCTCCAGTCAGCAGATGAAGGCAGACACAAAAATTCAAGATCTGACTTCACGCTCTATAAAAAGGTCCAATGCTGCTTCAGCTCCTCAATGTGTCTCTGCCTTAGCAGATGAGCACACGCGTTAGTAACTTAATCCTGTGGTGCTTTCAGTCAAGACTTCCAGGAAAACAGGCAAAAAAGTCCTGAGGAATCCTGGTGGAAGCAGAAGCCCAGGAAAACAGGCAAAGTACACTGAAGATTCTGGTGGAAGCAGGCACCCAGGGTAACACTGACAGCAGTCCCTCTCTTAAATCCACAACTATTAAGGCTAGTGCAAGGATCCCTTTTCCTACGCAGAGTGGGGGGGACCCTCAAACGGAGCTTTTCTTTTTTTTTTATAAGGGGATGCAGAGGAGAAACGGGTCCTGAAGCCTAAGATAGGAGTCGATACGTAAAAACAGACTCCTAGGGTATCGGACAGAGAACTCAGACCCCAAGCAAAGAAGAAAATAAAACAATGTTCAGAATTTACACAGCATAAAATGCTTCACTACAAAAAGTTAACGGCTATAACATTACAAAGCAGTGCCCCACCAATATATATGGGGTTTTTTTTTTAATAATTTAAAAGTTTTATTAAAGATCAAAAAGATATACAGAAATCATAACACATTTTTATGAAATAGCTCAATCCCCCCTCCCAACCCAAATACAGAAGCAAACATGTGCATGGATACCTACACAATACAAGCCTACATTAACCAGGATGAGCCTCAAGCCACTGCTGAAAAGATCTCCGAACATTAAACTTCACAAGATTATCATGTTTAATCCTGTCAAGTTTCCCTAAGCAGTGAATATTCCAAAGTCATTGGTAAACAGGATCAAGAGGAGGAGTGTATACCTCGCAGCTGAATAACATGCTGGATCAGACCCAGAGAAATCTATTTATGTGGAACAGAAATACTCAAAGGAACAGAACTTCCCAAACTCCCCACCTATCCTTCTTCCCTCTTCCCCTTTCCTCCCCAGACCTCTAACCCCCTCCCCCCCCCCCAAAAAAAGCAAGCTAGCTTTTTTTTTTTTTGGCTACTTACTTGCTCTCTGGAATAGAAGTAGTTTCAGCACGCCGGCTGGCTGCCAAGCTCGCACTGACCTGGCCCCATCTCCACCCAGACCCCGCTGCCAGCCCTCCCCTTTTTAAAATCCCGGCACTTCCGCGCGTATCTCGCAGGATTTGCGAGCGCCACGCTTTTAAAATTAGCCCCAATATGAGCAATAACTTTACTTAACCCCTTGATCTGGCCCCAATGCTGCTGAACCAATAGAGATTGCCATCATGTGATACAGACTACAAACACATCCACACAGACACCAAAAATCCTCCCCCACAGAAGGATAAATTCAATGGAGTCTTTCAGGTGTGAGATACCAGTGATAACAATAACTTGTAACCATTCTCCACAAAAAAGGGACAATACCGAGCTACGCCCCATCGATAAAAAAACAGAGACTCAATGTACTCTCATCCAGAGTCTCATCAGAATTTGTTCCCAGGATCACAAATATTATGTTTTAACAAAGGATGCTGTCTGGATGACTGAACTAACATTGCAAAATTTGTGAGCTGAAATACAAAAAAAGCCTTGGCTACGTATGAGAACAAGGAACCTTAGTAAAGTTTGCTGGGAGCAGGCTGTGTGGCTTTGGGAATTATTTTACTCTCTCTTTTTGTAAACGGTCACTACACTTGCACAACATATGGCAACATCCAGGGGCGTGCCTAACTGAAGGGTGCTGCAACCCCTGAATTACATGCAACAGAAGCTCTGCTGGCTACCTGCTGTTTGGGCTGTGAAGCAGATCCCTGACTTTTGAACTTGCCTAAGTAGATGACCAGGAGCACTATAACTGGCTGTTAATGTTAGATACCAAGGACGCAAAAAGCAATTCATAGGAGGTCAAGTCATACCATCCAGTTCTAAATCTTAACAACGTTCAAAGGCAGCTATATTAGCAAATCTGTTTCCATATACAGATTTTTTTTTTAAACCCTTTAAACCATTTTTAGCATAACATGAAATAAAAAGGATATCTTGTTCTCTAAAATATCAGATTTAACAGACTTAGATATGCTCACAACCATCATGTACCTGAGTAATACAGTTGTTTACGATATTTCTCATAAGGTCCCCATATTCGTTCAAATTTGAAATGTGCATTTTTTTGGTCAAAATACAAATGTTCAAAATCAACAACATCTTGAATTTGAGCATGCCAGTAGTCCAGGTTTGGATTGGTTTTCCAAAACTTGGCAATTGTGAATCGGGCAGCTACCAACGGCCTGTGCTTAACTGGAATTGAAGAACCAGTCCATCTGCCCAGTAGTCCCAGGCCAGGTCCTATGAAGACAGAATATCCCACAATATCTGCCCCAATTCGAGTGACCCGAGCCCAGAAACACCGGACATTTTAACAGAACACCACATGTGTATGAGGGTGCCAACCTCCCCACACCCACTACAACACAAATTAGTGGAGTCAGAGTATATCAACCTAATAAATGAAGCTTGACCGACGTGCCGCAAATGCGCGGTAGAGAGCAGCTCTACCGCGCATGTGCGGGCGAGCACGGTGGTCAAGCGGAGCGTCAGCTGTTAAAAAAACATGGTGGCGGTGAGGAGCACTATCGGCGGTGAGGAGCAGCAGTGGCGACAGCGAGGAGTGGCGGTGAACTCGGTGGTGAGGGAGGCGGCGGCAGCAGCGAGAAGCAGCGAACTCAATGGTGAGGGGAGGGGGGCGGCGAGGAACAGCGAACTCGGTGGTGAGGGAGGGAGGGTGAAAGTGAGGGGCGGGGAGGAGCTGTGAACTTGGTGGTGAGAGTTAGGGAGGGTGAGAGTGGGAGAGAAGGGTGAGAGTGGGAGAGGGAGGTGAAGAGAGAGGGGGGAGGTGAGAGGAGAGATGGGGAGGTGAGGTGAGCTGTGTTTGAAAATGGACTGAAAAAAATGTAAATGTAGCCCGTTTTAACGGGCTTAACGTCTTGTTTTCGAATAAAACAGTTGCGCCCGGTATTAATCTGAACATCAGCACCATCCTCTTTGCACAGAAGAGATATGGAGAACAGAAGTCTAAATAATTTTCCAATCTCTACTAGTTAGAGCAATGTCAAGGTCCGTGTTCTAGTCTCATTGAGACTAGAAGAGCTATGCGGTATTTGCTTTGCAAAATACCACAATAAATAAATGCAACACCTCTACATCGCGCACCACGGTCACTCAAATAAAGACTCCATACCATTTGAGGACCGAAGAGGACTATCTAAATCTATCCACCCCATTAAAGTCTGACGCAACTGCAGGTAATGAGCCCGCGATCCTAACTCAATGTCAAAATCTTCCACCGATGCCATTCCCTCTCCCTACAAGTGTATCAATGAAACTAATCCACACTTCCTCCATGCTTTGAAAGCCAGAGATAATGTGCAACCAGACAGGAGCGAGTTACGGTATAAGGAAGAGATGGGAAAGATTTCCTCTCCATTCATGTGACAAAAACGAGTTACTTGTCGCCAGACCTGCATTGTATGTGCCAGTATAGGATGTCACCTACAACCTTTGCAACACAAGAGACAGTGGCGTGGCATAAAAGGTAATAAAGACAAACCTGCAACATCTGCCTGTTCCCTCTCTAGAGCCCAAATCCAGGCCTGCAAACACATCAACCTGGCCACCCAATAGTAAAATTGAAGATTAGGCAGGGCCATTCCTCCCTGCTGCTTACTCAGCCATAGCTGATTTAACCTTACCCTGGCATGCTTGTGATTCCAAATAAACTTGCCCATCAAACCATGCAGATCAAAGAAAACACTATTAGGCACATCCAAGGGAAATGACGTCATCACGCTACGCTTATTTTAATTATTTTAATTCCCTTAAGTTTTCCTTTGTTAATTAACCTTTTTCATAGTGTTTAGTAATTCTTTGTTTATTAAATATGTTCAATGTATTTGACTTAGGAAACCTATTTTCCTGCATACTCTGTTTTTAATGTAAACCGGTATGATTTGTATCTGATACAAGAATGTCGGTATATAAAAATGCAAAATAAATAAATAAATGTTCAAACCAATGCAACAGACTATGTAAGATATTCATCTTGAGCAAGTTAACTCTACCCACCCAAGATATAGGCATATCACACCAGGATTGTATTTTTTTCTTAATGTCCCCAATAAGACTCTTATAGTTTTTGGCAAATAGGCAAGGGAAATCACGGGGAAGTATACAGCAAGATATTGGAATCTGTCACGTACGATGCAAAAATTAACTAAGCAACTCAGGATCGGCATTTGACTATTGATAGGGAAAATTTCGGACTTATCGATATTAACTTTATACCCAGAAAGAGCTCCATATTTGTTACTTAACATGAGTATGTGTAGAAGAGGAGGAGAACTGAGTGTGTGCCCATGTGCGTGAGAGTCTGGGGTGACTGAAAGTGAGTGCATGTATGTGAGAATGAGCATGTGTGTGTGAAAAGTGAACGTGTGTTAGTGTATGTGAGAAAGTTTGCATGTATGCTGCTACTGGTGCATGCACACATGCGCCCCCCCCCCCCCCACAAACCCATGCTGCTGCTACTGGTGCACACTCACAGCAACTCAAAAAGTTCCCAGTTATGCTTATAGTCCCTATGATCCCCTCACTCACACCCCACAGCACCGTTGATCCCCTCACTCTTTCCCCCTCTCCACCACACAACCCACAGCCTCTCCAATCTCTCCACTTTTCTTTTGCCTTCCCACATCCCATCACTCACTCCTCCCCTCTCCCCCAATCCCCTCATTCACTCTCACGGTATTTTTACCCTCACCAATGTGGTCATCAGCAGCAGAGGCAGCAAGTCCTGGGAGGACCGTGTGATAAGCAGGAAGCTAATACACCCAAGAGTGGCAGAAGCAGTGGGACTGAGAGGCATTCACCCCATGTCTTTTTTTTGTTTGTTTGCTTTTTTTTTTTTTAAACAAACCTTTGCTATTGTCCTTCATAGCCTCCTAAATTATGCTGGGAAATTGCACAAAAATCAAATTCCAACAAATGCTGACCTTCTCTGCTTCCTCCAATAACTAGGAGCCAAAATGAACCAAGCAACTGGCTTCCGTAGGGAAGCCAGAATTGATATACACTGCTGGCTCTGCTTTCTCGAATCTCTGAAAGAAAAAAAAAAAAAAGGTAGAACACCATTCTGGGTTTTTCTGCCAGAAATTAAGCCCTTGGTAATGGAGATGAATTAGCACAAGTTTGAAGCCTTGACAATCAGCACTACTGCTCACAAGTTTCAGACTTGTGCTTATTCAAACCCTGTTTGTGTCTGTTTTTTGCTCTACAAAGTCTACTTCAGTATCAACCCTTCCCCTTCCCACAGGAGGAAAAGTGGGGAGAGTAGGGAACAAGAGGGAAAGACCTGGATTAAGTAGCAGAGCAGATTTCTGTGTGTGCTCCAGGCTCACCCTTCTCTTCTCTGCAGGTTGCTTGGAGGGAGTCGAGAGCATTATTACGAGTTCTTAACAATTTTTAGAGGGTTTATTTGGATATTTAGTTTTAATGTTTTTTGTTTTTGTATTTAAAACCTTTATTGGCAAACGTAGAAAACAATAGTGCAGTGTACATACCAAATAAAGCAAGAACAGAGTCAACATTTAGAATGTACACGTTCTGCAAGATTCTTGTCCCTTACTTCCCTCCCCACACCAAACACGCAGCAAAAAAAACATTGGTTAACATTAATATGATTAGACAGAAACATAGTGGCCAGTAACCACCCCTGGTTTTGAGGTAAAGAAAATAGCAGTAGTAGCATACCACTTGACAACACAATAATTGATTTAATAGAGGTCATGGAAATGCAAAATTAAAAGGAAATCTGGGGGAGGCGTTGCTTGTCCCAGCCTGAAGAAAATAATTAAAGTCTCAAATGCAAAAAAAAATATTGGGACAAGGTGAAATTATAGCAAAAAACCTGAATGTCAAAGGGATTGACGATTTCAAGATATTATGGAGCAGCATAATTCTGGTACCATGAGGTAAAAGGAGCCCAAATAGTCTGGTACATTGAGAGAAAATGGTGGCGGTGATATGTTCCAAAACTTGGAGTTTATGCAGTCGACGTATAAGAATATTCATGATCGGTAAGGTTGGACTCCGCCAATTGCATGCCAGGGCTGTGCGAGCCACGATATAAACTTGCCGACATAATCGTTGCGAATGGAGAGGTAGGCCATCCACTGGTTTTCCCAGAAGAACATTCAATGGATCTGCTGGAACAGCCTGTCCTACCATGTCAGAAATCCAGGCTTAGATCTCTTTCCAGTAGGGGGCAGTACCGGACAAGACCACCAAATGTACAAATAAGTACCCACTTGTCCACATTGGCGCCATCAGATGTTCGGTGAATTTGGATACATCTTAGTCAGCCGCACAGGCACATAATGCCATCAGTACAGCATTTTTAGACAATGCTCTTGGAGTTGGGCAGATGATGAACTCTTGTGAGCCTGAAGGAACAAATCTTCCCATTCTTCAATACTCCAGGTTTGGTTCAGCTCCTTTTCCTATTGAGTACCCTGGAATAGCTCATAGATTTTCGAAATTGCTTTCTTGACACCTTGGGATTGCATGCAAAATGTTTCAAAACATGGTTCTTTTCGTCTCCAAACCAGTAGAAGATAATGTAGCCCTGATAAAGTGCGTGATTTGCGTATACTCCAGAAATGGAATAGCAATGTTTTGGTGTTGTGTAGATAATGACACGAGAGATAGTATTTCTCTCTCTTGCACGAACGCTCCCACCATAGTCAAGCACATAGATTTCCAAATTGAGAAGGCTTTGCAGGGTAGGCCTAGTGGGAATTTTGTATTGTGAAATAAAGCTGATAAGAGATGATATGGCAAGTTTCCTACCAGCTTCGTCTTCCATGACCATACTTTAACATGGTGCAGAGTGGGGGGGCTGCAGGTGAAGTACAGGTCGCCATGTAGCTCGGGGTTGCCAGAATATCGCCGTGAGAGGCATATCCCCTATCATCCGTTGATCGAGGATCTGCCAAGGAACGGGGCAGTGGCAACTGGTATGTATATGAAGAATCGCCTTCAATTGGGCCGCTGCATAATACCATTCCAGATTGGGGACACCCAATCCTCCACATTCCTTAGATCAAAAAGAACTGCCCGAGCAATCCTTGGTGGTCTTTTCCTCCAGATGAAGTCGAAAAAAATTTTCTGAAGACTTCTCAAGAGGCGAGCAGAGAGCTGTACAGGTAATGTAATAAAAAGGTAGAGGATCCGAGGAAGGATATTCATTTTAAATATGGCTATATGTCCAAGCCAAGAGTGCAGATCCCTGTACCAGCGCAAGAGGTCTCTCTCAATAGCCTGGAACAATGGTAGGTAATTCAGCTGATCGAGGTGTTCGACACTCGCACCTAGATATATGCCTAAATATTTAAATGGCTTATTTGTCCATCGGAAGGGGAGCTGAAGTTGCAGTTGACGTACGTCAATGTCAGGTACATTTAGGTTCAAGATCTCGGACTTCTCTAAATTGACTTTAAAACCAGAGACCGAGCTAAATTGTTGAATGGCTATCAATACTGCAGGTAAAGAAGTCCGTGGTTGAGTAAGCGTGAATAAGATATCGTCTGCAAAAAGAGTCAACTTATACTAAGACAGCCCTAATTGCACCCCTGTAATGTTCTTGGCATTCCGGATGGTCGATGTAAAGGGTTCAAGGAAGAGCGTGAAGAGCAGAGGGGAGAGGGGGCAGCCCTGGCATGTGCAGTGTTCTATAGGAAACGTGGTTCCGTAGCCTCCATTAACTTTCACTTGTGCAGTTGGGCTATTGTAGAGCTGTTGTATCCATTTCAAAAAGCAGTCCCCAAATCCCATTCTAGAGAGGGTGCAGAACAAAAAAGGCCAATGCACCATATCAAATGCTTTTTCAGCATCGACAGCAAGAACTACACTCGGGATATCCATCCTACGAACCCACCAGTTGATATTTATGGCTTGAACATTATCGGAGGCGGAGCATCCTGGAATAAAACCCGCTTGATCGTGATGTACCAGTGCCGGTAGCATTTGATTAAGACGCTCTGCAAGGATACGGGCCAGGAGTTTAAGATCGAGGTTGATAAAGATATTGGTCTATATGACCCACACAAGGTGCCCGGCTTAGCGATAACTGATATACCAGCGGTATTAGAGTGGGGTCCCAAGATCCCTCCGTTCCGCAGCATGTTAAAGGCCTCCACCAGAAATGGCGATAAAGTGGATGAAAAAGACTTATAATATTTGCTAGTCAGACCTCTAGACCCAGGGCCTTGCCGGCCTTTAGGGTTTTAATTGCCATCTGTACCTCCAGCAAAGTTATAGGACTATCCAGGTTGTCCCGTTGGGAGTTGGTCAGAGTTGTAATAGAGGTGGCATCCAGATACTTGTCAATATTTGATAATGAGATATCTGTGCGTGCCTTGTATAAACTGGTGTATAAATCTATAAAACACTGGTGTATGTCTATTGTGTTGGTCATCATTACGCCCTGGCTGTTCTTAATCTTAGCAATACTGTTTCGAAGCATAGTACTCTTGAGGCGACACGCAAGTAGGCGACCGGCTTTATTGCCTCCCTCAAAATAGATTTGTTTGGTGATGTTTAAGGCATGCGTGATTTGGGCGTTATCCAGAGTTTGCAGCACTTGCCTCGCAGCAGTCAATTGTTTATATATGGAAAGCGTGGGTTGTATCATATGTTGTTGAGCCAAAGATTTGATTTCAAGTAGGAGCGACTCCCTTTTTTCCTCCCTAATGCGTTTACAGTAGGCAGCTCTGGAAATAAATTTACCGCGGATATATGCCTTTGAGCATTCCCAGATCAGTAAGGGGGAAGATTCTTTATCGTTTTGGTTCCGAAAAAAAAAAAAATAGAGCAATAGGGCTTTGACCCGTTTGACATACTGGGTGTCATCTAGGAGGCTCTCATTCAAACGCCAGTATTGAGTGCCTCGTGACATGTCGTTAGTGGTGAGGTCGAGCCAGACCGATGTGTGATCACTCCACGTGATCGGTTCTATCTCCACTCTTCGAACATTATTCTGTAAGCTTTTATCTATAAGGAGGTAGTCAATACGCGTGTAAGTAGAATGCGCCGGTGAGTAGAAATTGTATTGTTTGGAAGTAGGGAACCTCTGCCTCCAGACATCCACTATATTCCAGGTGTCTATAAGGTGGAGAAGCGTGCTTCTAGCCGGACCCTTCATAGATGTACCTATCCAGGAATTGTCGAGGTGGGGCTTTAGCGTAATATTAAAATCACCACCCACAATTTATGCCTCTGTTTCTTGGTCTCATTGCCTCATCTAGTTTCAGTTATTCTGTCCTTTACCTCTGGCTAACCTAGCCCCCAAGTTATTAATTCCTTGTTATATGTAACTTTCGCCTCTGGTTAATAGATGTTTAAGTTCTACCCCTTGTTTACATGTAAACCGATCGGATATGAAATCTTTTCATGAAGGTCGGTATATAAAAGTGTTAAATAAATAAATAAAATAAAATGTTGATCCGCCTGAAGCGTTCAAGATTTCGTAAAAATTGCATCTGAGAAGTGTTTGATGCGTAAATGTTAACAAATCGTGAATGTCTCTTTTCCTATCCGGATGGTCACCATTAATATAAGGCCGTCTGGGTCCTCATATTTATGTAGTACTTCATGCACCACAGAAGTGGAAAGTAGGATAGCTATATTTAGATCCTAACAAACTGGAGGCAAAAAACTGCATTGGATAGTTTTTGTGAGCGAGCAGCTTCGCGTGATGTGGTCTTAAATGGGTCTCTTGAAGAAGTGCAATATCAATTTGTAAGGTATTCAATTCTTGGAAGAGAAGTTGACATTTTCTATAAGTTTGTAATCCCCTGACATTCATGGACATAACTTTAATCATTAGGTCATAAAGTTCCCTCAGAAGAGTATAAAGCATTGGCATTTCCATTGACCTCAGAATCGTTAGGTGCGTAACTAGCAGCAAGTATAAATGTTACATAAAACAGAGTTTGGTAAATTATCCCCAATTTCCCCATTACAATGTTATATTCTGCCCAACCTCCCTGGCAGACTTCCCTCCCTATGGGGGCTTTGCACACCTGGGGAATAGCATGTGGCTAAGGTGAACTTCCTGAAGATCACCCCACCCCCGTCTAGCAAAAGGTATAACAAGACAGGAAAAGTCATACAAACTGTAACAGATAATCTGGTAAAGTTATAACGTAGCAAATGTGAAAACCCAGAACAGAAAAACAGTGCCACGGAGCACTATAGTACTGTATTTATGTCAGCGAACATAGTCTACCCCTGTACAGAGACTCATCAAAAACTGGAAGAAAACCTCTGATGCTCCCTTCGATAATAGGAATCAGCCCTGATCATCTAGAGTGCACTCTTGATCTTCAGTCTGCCGTCGCAATCGGCAGCGGCTATTGGTAGCCCTCTGCCAATGTGGATGATTGTCTCTTCGTTGTTGCATTGCTGAGGAATCGGGCAAAGAAAAATGGACTTGGAGGCCCGCGGCTTTCAAGGCTTCCACTTCTTCATATATAGTTTTAACGCAATAAGTGGTCCCCTGGGCAGTAAAAGATAACTCAAATGGGAAAGTCCATCGATATCGTACCTGAGGCCCCCCACAGCGCTCTAGTGGCCTCTCGGAGCTCAAAATGCTTTTTTAGGGTTGTAGGGGCCAGGTCTTGATATACAGCAATATCATGGCCCTCCCACTGCCAAGTTGGTTGTTGACGTATTGTCTCATAGATGGGGGTCTTTTGGGTGAACTATCGTAGGCATAATATAATGTCCCAGGACTTATTGTCGATCCTGGGGCCTAGCACCTTGTGTGCATATTCTATATGAAGCTCAGGCAGGGTATCAGCCTGTACCACTGGCTGTGCTAGAGTGCTGAGAGTTAAAAAGAAACCCGCAAATTTTCCGTGCAGTCTCCATGGCGTCTTTATAGGCTTCAGTCTCAGGTACACCTCGTATCCTTATATTGTTTCGCTGTGAGTGATTGTCTAGATCCTCTAGTTTTTCCACGAGGGTTATGTTCTCTGTTTGCAATTGCCAATATTGTGTGCTGCACGCCTTCATTTTGTCTGCTTGGCCTTCCGCTCGGATCTCTAGTTCATCGACCCTATTTCCTAATGCCGCCATGACTTCTTTCAATTCTGTCATGGTGGCAAGAAGCTCTACTTTGTGTTGGCGTAGGTCGCTGCGGAGTTCCATAAACCAGCCGCGGATCTCGTCGCAGCTGGGAATATCAGCAAGCTGAAGTGTTGGGCACGGTGCAGCGGAATCCTCACCGGTGATTGCGTCAGCGTGAAGGTCAGCAGTCATTACCTTTTCCACGGACGGCAATTCCGGCGGTTGCTTATGGAAGCCAAAATGTTTTAAATCCGTTTTTCGTTTAGCGGCCATGAGAAATGTTTCTCAGATTGCTTAATAATATGTATGAGTGCCTTCGTATCTCGGGTGCGCTCGAAAACGGGATATGGGGGATCAAACAGCAGGAGCTCAGCACTTACACAACCATTCCCGGCACGTGCTGAACAGCGCCCCCGTTTTAATGTTTTTTAGGGACAATGTATTAATGGCTTGTCCCCAAATTTTGCTGTAAACCAACATGACGTGCACACAATATGTTCGGTATATAAAAAAGCCTAAATAAATAAATAAGAATACCCCTGCTGCTCTGCCTCTTAGGTCTGAAAAGAAGTGCCGGAATTGCGTTTCTGGACATTTTCCACCAAATTAACCCCAACTTAAAATAGATAAAGCAATGGGAGCCATGCAGGATACATCCAAGGCTAAAGGAATTTAGGGAAGTTCTTCAATTCTGCTGGCAGACATTTTCAATGCTTCTTTAAAGTTGAGAATAGTTCCAGAGGACTGGAGACAGGAGATGTGGTTCTTCTCCACAAAGATGGACATAAGGAGGAGACTGGGAAGTACAAGCTGGTTAGACTGGCCTCTGTGGTAAGCAAATTAATGGAATCACTGCTAACACACAGGATAGGGCAGTTTCTCGAATTGAAAAAGAATTGCAAGACCCAAGGCAGAATGGTTTTTACCAGAAGGTGGTCATGGCAGAAGAATCTGATCAATTTCTTGATTAGGTGACCAGAGAAATGGATCAGGAGAACACATTTGAGGTAGCATACTTGCATTTCAGCTTGGAGATGCCTGAGGGGGGATATGATAGATGTCTATAAAAACATGAGAGGACTAGAATGGGTAAATTTGAATCAGTTATTTATTCTTTCAGATAATACAAGGACTAGGGGTCACTCCATGAAATTAGCAAGTAGTACAGAGAAAATTATTTTTCACTCAATGCACAATTAAGCTCTGGAATTCATTGCTAGAGGATGTGGTGAAGGCAGCTAGAGCTGGAGTTTTAAAAAGGTTTGGACAAGTTCCTCAAGAAGTCCATAAACTGCTATTAATACAGATAACTTAGGGAATAGCCACTATTTATTATCAGCATTAGTAGCATGGGATTTATTTTGTGTTTGGGTACTTTCCAAATACTTGTTACCTGGATTGGCCACTATTAGAAACAGGATACTGGACTTGATGGACCCTCAGTCTGACCCAGTATAGTAATTTCTTATGTTCTTTTGCCTTTGATATGGTTCTGCATAGGCAACTTATAAATAAATTGAGCGTCCTTGGTATGTGTTAGTGACTGATCAGGTTTTAAACTGGTTGAGCAGGAAGTGACAAAAGATAGCGGAAATGGAGTTCATTCCAAGGAGAGAGGCATTACTAGTCATGTACCAGAGGGATTAAACCTTGGATCAGTTATTTACATTTTTGTAAGTGACGTTGCTGAAAGATTGCCGGGAAACATTTGTCTTTTTGCAGATGAGTCTAATATCTGCAACAAGGCAGACAGCCAGAATGATGTGGAAAACATGAAGAGGGATCTATACACATTCAAGGAACAGAATCTGACAGCTAAGATTTAATGCTAAGAAATAAAGTCATACATTTGGGCTGCAAATCGTATAGGGGTGAAATTCTTTTAAGCACAAAAGAAGAGTGCATTCAGGGGGTGATCATATATGTTGATTTTAAGGTGGCCAAACAGATGGATAAGTGGACAGCAAATGCCAGAAAGATACTTGGCTATACAGAGAGGAATAGTCAGCACAAAAATTATGCTGACCCTGATTAAGCCCCTGGTCAGACCTCAATTGTAATACCTTGTATAATTCTGGAGACCACATCTTCAGAAGGATATAATCTGGTTAAAGTCAGTCCAGAGGGTAGCTGCTAAAATGGTCAATGATCATCACTCTAAAGCAGGGGTCAGGAACCTTTTTGGCTGAGAGAGCCATAAACGCCACATATTTTAAAATGTAATTCCATAAGAGCCATACAATATGTTTAAAACTAAATACAAGTAAATGTGTGCATTTTATGTAAGATCACACTTTTAAAGTACAATAAGTCTCTGAAAATATTACACCAGGCCTTAAGACACCAATACATCTCCTATTAGGAAAACGGACCAAGTCAGGCTGCTATAGAGTCCTACACAGAAACTACACGCCAGCAGAAAACCTCACCTGAATCACGTGCTGTCCCTCACCTAACATAGAATAAAGAGACCAAAACGCATAACAAGAAGCATGCAGACAAAAACTGAATTGGAAACTGCAACAAGCCAGAGTCTCTGTATGCAGTGTAACAAAGGAAAAAAGAAACATCACACATCCTTATAAAACAAATCAAGAAATATAAAATCATCAGCAGTAAAACTGTACTAACAAAAAGAACATATTTCGAAACAGCTGATGAGTGGAATATCCAATAATTAAAAACTCATATAAAACATTTCCAGATACCAACAAAATATTTCAAAATAGCAGACACAAAGATCCAGTAATGAAAAATAATAAGGATACAAAAATTTTTTTGCTCTGCATACCTGGGAACGTTTGATATCCAGGTGTCCTGAGATTGTTCTGAATTAGCAGGAGGTGGGGTGGTTTGCTTGGAACTTTCTCCTCTCTCAGTCACATACCAGCGCTCTCTCTCACACTGGCTCTCAATGACACACCTATACACACATGCTCTCAGTCACTCACATATACAAATGTTTTTTCTCTCTCACTTATATAGGCTCTTAATTACACATTTACACACATGCTGTCTATCTTTTCATGCTTACACACACACAGGCTTTCAATCACATAAATACATGCTGTCTTTTTCTCTCACACACAGACTCTCATTCACATGCTTACAAACAGGTCCTCTCTTTCTCTCATTTACACACAGGCTCTCAATCACATACTCACATGCTCCCTCACCTAAATCAGCTCTCAATCACACACAGACACACATGGTCTCTCTCTCTCATTTAAACACAGGCTCTCAATCACATACTCACATGCTCCCTCACCTAAATCAGCTCTCAATCACACAGACACACATGGTCTCTCTCTCTCATTTAAACACAGGCTCTCAATCACATACTCACATGCTCCATCACCTAAACCAGCTGTCAATCAGACACAGACACACATGATCTCTCTCTTACTTATACACACAGGCTCTTAATCATACATACACATGATCTCTCTCACACACAAAGGATCTCAATCATACACACATACTCTTTCAAACAAACAGGTTTTCAATTACAAACTTACACATACAGGTTCCCAATGGTAAACTTACATTCATGCTCTCTCTCTCACAGGCAGGATCTCAATCACAGACATACTCTCTTTCACATATACAGGCTCTCAATCATTCACATACATGCAATCTCTCACTCACACACACAGGATCTCAAACACACATGCTTGCTCGCTCATTCATTCACTCTCTCTCTCCCCCTTTCCCCCCCCCCCGGGAACTCGCGGCAGCAGCAGCCACCTCCCAACGCTAACCTCCTTCATTTTCAGCCCTCGCGGAGGCGAAGGCGGAGTCCCATCGGCCGCGGTTGAAGATTTTCATTTTCCTCCGAGCCGCGCTGCAGTCTTCTTCCCGTCGGACACTAGCGTGCCTGCGCGGGTCTTCCCGCGCAGGCACCCGATGCTCTCCACTTCCTCTTCCGGGCCGCGGGAAGAAGAGAGCACCGGCGTGCTCGGGTGCCTGCGCGGAAGAAGAGACCACGCTAGTGTGGTCTCTTCTTCCCGCGCAGGCACCCGATGCTCTCCACTTCCTCTTCCGGGCCGCGGGGGGGGGGGGGGGGGGGGGGGGGGGAGAAGAGAGCACGCCGGTGCCGCTGACTCCAGCTGTCCTGCCGCGTTCCGCCCGGGCTGACAGCATTTTAAGCCCGGGCGGCGGAGGACCGGGGAGCAGCTGGGTCAGCGGGGAACCGCGAAGTATGGCGACACTTGTCTGCGAGCCAGATGCAGCCCTCAAAAGAGCCATATCTGGCTCGCGAGCCATGGGTTCCTGACCCCTGCTCTAAAGCATATGATGACAGATAAAGATCTCAAAATATATTTTCTACAGAAGGCAAGTTAGAAACATTTAAATACCTCTTCCATGCACAGGAAGCAGGCCTCCTCCTACAAAAAAAGGGGCTCTAGAACAGATATGTCCTGGGATGAGGGTGAAAGAGAGTAGACTCAGGAGTAATCTATGGAATTATTTCTTTACAGAGAGTGACGGATGCATAGAACAAATTCCCCAAGGATAATATCTGAATTTAACAAAGCATGGAATAAGCACAAAGCATTTCTGAGAGAGTGGTAGGAATTGAAAAGCTGAAAAAATGGTAAGGATAGGCAAACTAGATAGGTCAAATGGTATTCCACCATTACATTTCTATACAAATGTTCTCACATGAACCCTTTAAATATATAATTCATGAAAGAAATCTTGTGCAGTAGTGACATTAAAAGAAGGAAAGAAAGATTACTCTTTATTTGATGTAAGATTTTGCACCATCTATCTGCTGGAGACAGAGAAATATTGAAGAACTGCAGGTGGCACAGTCAGTAAAACTTTCTCTGTCTCCATCTGCTGGGAGGGAGGCAAAACCAAGGAGTCTAGACTGATCTGGGTAGGTACAGGGAAAGAAGCTTACTCTTTATTTGATGTTAAGATAGCCCAATTCTGTCTTTTTCAAACTCCAAGAGTCAACTGCTTTCTGATTGGGGACCTCTTGGAAAAAACATGAGGGTCTCACACACAAGTTGAAGGCATTATTCAACACTAGCTCATGATTTTACACCATCAGTAAGTTAAGAAATACTACATGAAAATCTTGAACCAGCTGCTGTGGATTGGGCGATTTCATGCCTTGACTCCCTGCACCCCTGCTGTGAGCCCAGTGTACTAACTTGTGCTTAAATTTGCAAATGCCAGTATGCACAAAGAAACAGGCACCATTATCCCAAGTAAATCGGGTGTTCAGTCTATTTGTCTTTTATTGCACATCCTTTAACTTTTGCCAATTTAAGCACCCAAAGTCATGCTAATGAGCTAATTCAATGCAAAATTATGCAAAGCAGTTCATTTGGTATGAATGAATATAGCAATAAAGTACACACAACAGCTTTGCAGATGCACTACTGCAAACAGCTCTATGCCTTGGAGGTCTAATTAAAGGTTTTTGCGATGAAGTCTAAAAGTACAGAATGCGCGTACGTTACCTACTTGGCTCATTTGCATGTATTAACACCACCCATAAGTACAAAATAAATGCAGGTTTGCATATAAATTCAGGCGATGTGAAGTTTAATCCATTAGCCTCTTTGTACATAAACTGTCTCTCACTTCCACCCCCGAATCCCAGTCACTGCCAAAAAAATATTTAGTTGCTTCGACTTACCCAACAGCGATTTTACTCCACTGTCTGGCCGGGGCAACAATGACGACGTCCCAAGCGGATGCCAGGGCCCGCTCAAAGGAGGGCGCCCCCTGGAGGCTGCGCAGAAAGGTAGACAGAAAACCCAACGTTGAGCCGGGTAATTCCGGGTCCCGATAAACGAGGAAACCCACAGCTAGGGCAAAAAAAGCCACGCAGAGCGCCCTACCCCACATCACCGTGGCAGGAAGCTGGTCCACCAAAAGCAAGCCGGGAGAACAAAAAATAAATTGCAAGAGGCCCTCCCGTTCTTCACAGGAACGCGACGTAAAAATTAAAAAAATAAAACAAAAAAACGATGTATTAACTATGAAAATAAATGTATATACACATATATTATTTTTTTTTTCTATTCGTACGCTGTCTTTTCATATCAAGAATGGTAAGGCAGAGTAAGAGAAAGCCCCGAACTCAGGAGCCTCCTCGGTGGAACCCAGACAAGCCCCGCCGAGTACACGGAGCGAACGAGGCCCAAGCCGGCGGACCAGAAAAGCGCAACGACGCGGCAGCCCGCGCTAGGCTACTCAAACGCCCTCTCTTACGACTTTTACGTAAGGCCTCCCGTGCAGATTCGAGAACTGAGGGCTACGCGCGCCAGTACGGCTTACTGAATATAGAGATGATTGCGCCCGTTTCGCATGCACACGAGCTGTCACGTAACTTACATAGACTAGCATTTCCTACTGCTGTGTCTTCTAACGCAAACTTCTCTCAAGCGTTTCTAGAATCTAAAATAAATCGGGGCAGGTACAAAGAAAAGCAGGGGCGTAAAAATAACTCTTTTATCACTGTTTCATATGTTGATCTTTATAAACATTTGTGGCATATTTTGTCAGTTTTAAATTTAAAAAAAAAGTATTGTATATACTTACATAAACTTGTAATTTGATGTCTCCTCTCACTATTTTGTTGTCTGGCTGTTCAGTTCATCCCACTGTTGAGAAAATGGAAGCTTCCTTCCGGAAAAGTCTTAAATTCAAAACTTTATTAGTCGTCCACAGATTGAACAGAGTCAAGGTTTCCTACTCGCTGGCTAATCAGGATTTCCAAATGGACTAAATTCTAAATTGTTAATATAAAAGCCACCAGTTCGTACCCGAACCCCTCCTTTCCCTTCTGGCCGCAGGAGAGTGCTTCAGGGGCAGAGGTGGGGGACCTGACTAGGCAGCAGCGTGTCTGGTATTAATTAGTACTCGGACGTATAATAGCAGAATGGGAGCATCACTGTGTGTGGGCGATTATGTATATAGGTAGCCAAAAGTATCCGGCGTTGCTCCTATAGTATGGTCCAGTGGTTCTCAATCCACTCCTCGAGACGTGCCTATATATGCATGTGTGTGTGTGTGTAGAATTCTGACAGGACTTTGCAGAGTGCGCACTATCAACTTTCCACTGTACCAGTCGACACCTGGTGGCCTGACACAGACACGACAGTGTGACTGATTAACCGACACAACACAAGCCTTTTATATATAGAAGAAAGTCTGGTGTGTCTGTGATTTCATGTATAAAGTGTGTGTTTGTGGTTCTGATTTTCCCTTTAATTCTTCATGTTTCCTTCCTACACCTTGATCTTATTTAAGAACATAAGAAAATGCCATACTGGGTCAGACCAAGGGTCCATCAAGCCCAGCATCTGTTTCCAACGGTGGCCAATCCAGGCCATAAGAACCTGGCAAGTCTGTGACTGCTTCTCCCTGCCTACCTCACTCTTCTTGCGGCTCCTCCTGCTCACCTCGGACTGCTGGCTGCTGCAGCTTCCGGCGTCCCCAGACTGGCTTTGGTGCTGCTTCCCGCCATGCACAGAGCAGAGACAGACCCTCACCTCGCCACCCTCATCTTTATTTCCACATTGGCCCAAACCTCAGGGGCGTCCCCCTGAGATGATGTCACACTGCCCGGATATTTAAGCCTACAACTTTTACTAGCTAATCGAGTTAGCAACCGGAACACTACCGATGGATTCACTCTCCGTACCGAAGCTGCTCTGCCACTCCAGCGTTATCTGGAACTCTTATTGCTAACGGGGTACCCGCTCCTCAGGGGCCTCTTCTGCTTCTTTCAGGTGCTATCAGGAAACCGGTACTTGCTCCTCGAGGGCCCATGTTCCCTGAGTCGCTGCCTGCATCTACAAACCCTTCTACTTGGAAGACTTCACTAACAGTTTACATCTGAGAGTACAACTACCATCTATTCCAAAGTACTTCTTCCCTGGAACCAGGTACTCGCTCCTCGAGGGCCTGCCCTCTGTTCCGATGCCAGAACCTTCATCTAGTGGAATCGCTGTTACTGCTGTGTGAGTACAAAACCACTGAGTCTCTCTACTCTAAGGGATCAGCTACTCACTCCTCAAGGGCCTGCTCTCCCTGTCTCGGAGCTTCTCCTAATTCTACCTGGGACTCTGAATGTTTCTATTTGTGTACTCATAACTCTCAGTCTCTTTCCACTACAGCACAGCCAAGCAGAGGATTCGCTGTTCCAGTGTCCTGTGGGATACCAGCCCAGCCAGGATCAACATTTACTACTCACTACTGCCACCTCTGGTGGTTTCCAAAACTGTCTAATAAAAGATTCAAATCTGTGTTTGTGTGTCCAGAGTCTAGCCTGACACTGTGGTCCCTCACGGAATTGCCCCCCCCCCCCCGTGGGTGTGGTCAGCTGCCACAGTGTCCAAGGATCCACCCAAACATCAATAACCGTAACAGTCACATGCTTTTTTTTCCACTTTCCCCTTCTTGTTTTTTTTGCCAATTCCTTTTACAGGGTCTTTTTTTTTCTATTTCTTTTCTCTCCATCTGTCTTCTTCCCTCAAACACACAATCAGGTTCTCATTCTCACACGCTGTCTATCTCACACATATACATACACACACACACAGGCTCTCACACTCACATGCAGTCTCACGCATCCACAGCTCTCACTCTCACATGCTCTCTCTCATACATACATACACACTCTCTCATGCACATGCTGTCTCACTCTCACATACACAGGCTCTCTCACTCCCACATACTGTCTTGCTCAAGCACAGGCTCTCACACAGATGCTCTTACATGCTGTCTCTCCAAACATTCAGGTCCTCACTCCCACACACAGTCTCTCAACTCATCTCATACACACTCACACACTCTACAGGCCCTCAGCCTCTCTCTCACCTCTGGGCCTCCTCTGTGCGGGTTGCCGCAAGATGGGCTCTGCAGCGGCCCTGATCTTCTCTGGCCGCCTGAAAAATGGGTTCCGCAGCGACCCTGCTACCAGGCCTCCTCCTCTTCTCGAGCCGCTGCAATGTGGAATCCACGGCGGCCCTGCTACCGGCTTTCCTCCTCTTCTCGGGCCACCACAGTGTGGGATATGCGGCAGCCCATTAATGCTGCTCTTCTTCTGTATGTAAAAGTGTATTTTACAATGAAATGCTCAAGAAATTACTTTATGTGATTTCAATAATATTCAGTACACCTACACTCTGTGGAGCTGTTAATTTTCAAAACAATTTTAAAGAAAACTCAAAAAATATATTTGTAGGAGGAGTGGAAGGTTTCATATATAGTGTAGGCGTCCCAACACCAATATACAATTGGTTATAATCATCAACCTCCTACCACCTCCAAAGGAAATTTTTTTGAAACATTTTTTTGCACTATATTAACAATAAAGTCCCAATGATATTCAATGGCATCCGTGGTTTAATAGGCATTAACCTTACTCGCGGGAAAAACAAATGTGATCTTCATAGAAGTGTTCAATTTGAAGCGGGTGTTTAAACGACTTTCTAAATCTGTTGGTAGCTTTTAGATGTTAAAATGCAATCCCGACGCAAACAAGTTCGTGTTTCAGACAACAGTCTTTCTTCAGGGGAATCTGATGTTAAATATAACCAACCTTGTTGGATTCTAGCCTCGCAAGAAGTTATCCTTCACATCTGATAAATTTTGTTGCTTCCTGTTCACCGCATTATGCTGGCTGTTCTCCGCACGATTGTGGGGAAAGTAGGGTTGCAGCTTGACTAGTTTTTATTTGCTTAGGTTGACCCCTGGCACAATTTCAAAATCAGCAATATAAAAGCCAATAATCAGTAATATTTGCTACAAACTCCAAAAGTCAGAAGGACCCCCACCCTTGGATGAAGGGGGGGCAGTCTGAGATGAAGACAACGCTGACTCTGGCATACATGGCAGGACCCACCCAAAGAAATGGGGAGGGGGAAAAGACCTGCAATGCTGCTGTTTGTTTTGAGGTGGAGAAACTGCTGATCTTCCCCCACCTACCCCCTCTAGGAAACAGCTGCAGGAGAGATGACGGAAAATGAAGAAACTTTACAATAAAGATGGCCACATATGCCTGCCACTCTCCCCACCCTTGAGGCTGACATCAGTCTCCTCGCAACCCACTCTGAATTCTCACCAAATTCCCATCATATGCAAAGCTTGCCAATCCTTAGTTTCAGCCACACCCAACTGAATTCACCCTATGCCCAGGAGCCAGAGTCAGGCGGCTTCTCCGGTCTAGGCAGCTCATAAAGTCGCCCCCGAAATGCACTCGCACCAGCTCAACCCCACTGCTGCCTTGTGGGCCCTGATGCTATTCCTACTAATGCAGTGCGGGTCCCCTGGTTCATCTAGCCTGTTATGTCCCGTTCCCCCCACCACAAACACACACCACCAAAACCAGCTGGGGCAGTAAGCTAGGCGCTGTATAAATCTGTCTGGCCACAAGCACCAAGGGTCAGGCAAGATGCTCATGTGTCCACAGCCCCAGCTAAAGGGAGAGTTGCATCTTTACAGAGAGACACTGACAGACAGCACAGAAGGAAAGGGGAACCAGCGTCTGCGCCAGCCTGTCAACACTTAAGCAGAGATCAGGAGAGCAGGTTGCCTGGGCACCGGGGTGAAATGCAGAACCAGAGCCGGGACGTTTGTGGTTAGAAGGGGGGGCTACACTAGGGGTTAGGAAGGAAGTGTTTCTCAATGCCCTTTTTTGGTGCAGGGTAAATGACAAATTACAAGGGGTCTGGGTGGGTAATGCATGACTGAGGAGGGGGGAGGGGACAGAGGAGTATGGATCCTATAGTAAGAATACTGTATGTAAGGAAGAGATGGAACAGCTGGCTCTCTGAAGGAGTTTGCAGAGCAGTCAGAGACTATTCTCTCTCCTTCCACCAATGCCTTGTAAACCAAAGACACATTTTCCTTACAATAAAGAGCTTATTATTGGCTATTTTTTGTTTTCCTCTATGTTGGTATTGGGGGCAAAACCCACAGCGCCCACCGACACTTTCCAGTTTGCCATCCCACTGTACTTCAGTCTCTGCCAGCCTCACTGGTTCCCCGCTGGCCCCCTATCCCCACCCAGCAGCCACACTTACTGCCATGATCTTCTCCTTTACCACTGCAGCCCGGATCAGCGGATCGGATCAGCAAACGCTGTGGTTCCCCCATGGCCCGAACTTGGCCAAAAGACTCCAGGGCCCAGCTTAGAGCTCTCACCCACACCTTCAAATAAATTGTACAGCACAGCTCTAAACTCCACAAATCTGTACCACATTAAAAAAATAAATAAATACATGGTACTACTTATATAATTCAATATATAAAAGGAAAATCACTTTTTTTTTTTTTTACCTTTTCTAATTTTTCCTCCTCTCTAATCTTGTCGGTCTTTTCCTAGCTCCTTTCTTGGTTCTTTTCATTCTATGTGTCTCCCCTTTATCTTTGTCCTTCCCTCCCAGCTGTCTGACATCTCTCTTTTCTCTACGTATGTTCCCTCCATTCCCTTCTCTGCCCTGCTTCTTCCGCCACAATATTTGACTTTTTCCTTCTCACACACACCCTCCCCCCCACAGCTTATCTGATAACATTGCTCACAAGGACAGTTCCAGGATTGTCTGTTGGTTATTTTTTCATGTGAAAATATATATATTTCTTTTGCTCTGGTTTCTCCTGATAAATTCATGTGGATTACTACTGGATTATAATTACTGTAAAGTACCACACAGTATTCTATGACAAAAGGATTTGCAGTAGCCAGAAGCTATGGTTCCATATCGGTCTTTTCCAGTTGCACTAACCATTATTATGCTAAAATGATCTTCCCTTCACTTGTTCCACAAAAATTCCAAGTCAGAAAATAGATTTCATAGAACAGATTCTAGCTGATTTTACTTGCAGGACAGCTGAGGAAAAGGTAGGGACTCTGGTAGTTTTTTTGTTGGGGGGGGGGGTTTCATTTCTTTCAACAGGTATCAAAGCTCCTAACAACAGAACGATGGCTGAGAAATCACTTGGCTAACTTATAGCTTTACAGGCAGTATATTAAGAAATAATAATAATGTCACCAACGTTGTTGCCACTTCTATTTCTGCTTCTGTCCATATGGATATCCTGATCTATTGTGAGGAACCGGATCAATGTGGAAGGTGCCTACAGGTTGACTCCCACAGGAAACATGTGGCAGAACTTAGATAGGAGGTGGCAAGGCTGAGAAGATTCTGGTAGAATGAGGACCACATCAATGAAATGCTTATTGAGGCAGCAAAGATGGAAAACTTCAGCAGAGGAGAATGTGCAATTGGACCACCAGACACTGGGACCAAGATTACCTCAGCCACGTTACTCTCTATACCCTGACTACACTTTCCCTAGAGGTGAAGATCAGGTAGGCAACCCTGGAAGTGGAAGAGGAGAAACCAGAACTCATAACTCCCAGCACTGCAGGATCAAAAACCTGCACTGAAGAAGCATAGAGAGGTGGTGGTTGTGACGTTTTTTCTGAGGGCATAGAGACATTCATCTGCTGATGTCCCAGGAGGTGTGCTGTCTGCCAGGTGCCAAGATCTAAGATATAACTGTAATAGCCTTTTGGGCGCATTACTATTAAGTCCTGGGTGAATTCTTTCAGCTAATGTAGTAGGAGATGGTAATTAGGGGGAGGTACCATATGTATACAGCCCCTCCCTTTGAGGGTGCTGAAATGGCCGTCCCCCTGGTAAGATAATAAAAGCATCTTTCTCTTGAGAGCTTTGGGGTGGCAGTGCAGTTTGCTTTTGTAATTAGGGGGAGGTGCTGGAGCTTAACCTTTGTTGGGTTTTTGTGCCTACCCATGTTCTCAGGTACTACCTGCCTGTAGTCCCTGGGCAAGGTCAGTGGCTTGCAGTCCACATCTTGGCTGTTTGGTGGTTTTCAGGTTGATTTCAGGATTTTGGAAGTTTTTCATTGTAAGAAGCCTACAAGACTCCCTGGGTGTTTACCTGGAGGGTAAGTCAATATAGAGAAAATCTGTCCCTCTGCAACCTCCTGGAGGACAGAGTTATGGTGGTCCTGCTGGTGTTCTGACTCAGTGTTTGGGTAAAGGATGTTTTGTTAGTAGAAATGGGAGACAGTTTATCTGCCCCGCTTCCTGCCCTTCCAGAGAAACATCAAGAGCTGCATGTTTCAGGTGGATCCCTTCCATCTTGGGATTCAAAAGAGTAAAAGAGATCAAGAGAGACATTGGATAATTGTGAGAAAGATCAATATCGAATTACAGCTGAGGCTCCCCACTTGGAGTCTTCATCCCTGGAAGAGAGAAAATCTGGGATTTTGTGCAGAGACTGTGTTAGTCATTTTTCTATCCAGTTTTTCTGCCCAAACAGGGATACCTCTGCCCACTTGGGATCCATCATTTATCCAAGCTCTGGATGGTGAGGATATCTATTACCCTGAAAGAGATAGAGAGACCCCTGCACAGATACAGAGAATAAGACCGGCAACAGCCATCTGTGGGAAAAGAAATGATGCGAACTGTGCCAATTACCATTCAGAATACACCCTCAGTAAAATTTATTTTTGCACACTCACCCAGAGTCTCCTGTGTCATTTGTTTGACACTTACATCCATCAGAGACAGAAACAAGCATATCTCTACCAGGGAAAAGAAGCAGTATCACCCCTGTCACCTAGGGGCCTGCAGGAGCTGTCTGCACCCCCCTCCCCACCCCCCACCCCACCCCCCACCGGTAAAAGAACCAGGCCTTGGGGAAAGAGACTGAGTGAAAGAGTTTGAGCTAGCCATTGGCCCCTAAAGAGCACAATTTACTTTTATAGCTCCATCAGTATGAAATGGTTACCTGAAGATGGGTTGCATTACATTAAGTTTGCCGAGAATCATCAAGCCTGACATTTATCTGATGCTACTCATCCATGTTGGCATGGTATCACGCAGAACATATCGGAAGTGATTTCATGGCTCTAGGAGAAAGGGTGAAGCAGAGAGGGAACCTCAATCCTCCCAGTCAAAGATAAAGACTTAGGCAGGGTAGGTCACATTCTGCATAGATGGTGTTGATGAGTATTTCAGCTTCCTGGGCTATGGGATGATATTCCAAGGACTGCTGAACAGAGATGGGGGTCCACCTGTCAAAGAAGGGGCAAAACATCTTCCAAACCAGATTGGCAAATCTGCTGAGGAGGCTTTAAACTAGTGTCGTTGGGGATGGTTGTACAAAGCCCTCAGATAAATAAAACATCAAACGTTTGTGCAGAAACGAGGGGGAAGAGAGCAACATTAGGAAAGCTATGTACCCTAATGTTCGTAACATGGGAAATAAAGTCCCAGATCAAAAAGCATTCGTGGAAGAACTAACTTGGATTTAGTGACAGTCACAGAAACAAAGTACATAGAAAATCGTGACTGGGATACAGATATGGAAAAAAACCTAAAATAACAAAAATAAATAAATCCAGTACTTATAAATAGCACACCATGGCTTCAGAGAAACACAAAGAGTGAGAGGAATGCTTAGGGATGGCATTCATAAATAGCAGTAACATTTCCTTTCTGATAAAACTATGCCCTCATAAGAAGCCACTGGTTTTTAATTATAGCCCAATTCACCAGTCTATCTAGATGTTGAAAGTTACTTGTGTCACAAACAAATCAAAACTAATGTCCATTCATTATTTTCTTTATCTCTTCTGTCCATCTTACTTTCTGAAAAAAATCAAGAATAAATGTAGGCTTGAGCCCATCACTTATCTTTTCAAGAATGCTGCAGCTCAACATCCAGCCATATTTTCAATACCTGACACAACTGCATTTTGGTGATCCTCTCTGCTTCAAGGGCTTCACTTTTGCAAAGCCGCACAGTCCTGCAGGCTGCAAAAGCAACAAATTTAAACAGCACCAGCAGCTAGGAAGCTCATGATAACCCTGACCAATCAAATTACATCAAACAGCCTCAAAGTGCCACATGTTCTTAGAAAGCAAATCACTGACCAGAATATATTCTCATCCAAAAGAAGCCCCCATAAAAATAGCAAATATGGAAAATGACATTACAAATATTTTATAACAGAGTTTCACATTCTATATCAAGGTTAGGACCTTGAAAAGGAGCACACTTCTGAAGAGTTCACATGGTTGATTTTTGATCAAGTTCATTTACAAAGACAAGAGGGTGGCATAGCTTATGTATTATCTGAGAGGGGACTGAGATGCAAAACGTTTGCATCTTCAGACTTCAATCTGTTCAACCACAACCTTGTTATAAATTATTTGTGATGCCATTTTCCATATTTGGGGTTTTCATGAGGGTTGTTTCTCAGAGTGAACGGCCTCAGCTGACACAGCCTTTCCTCACAGGTTAAACCCTCCATTCCCTGCTGCCATTTCTCGGATTCTTTCCAATCTTCCAATACCTTTTTTTATTTTTTTATTTTTTTGCAGTATGGGGCCCAGCTTTGTGGCACAACAGTGAAATGAAGGGTTCCTGGATAAGAATCCTGTTTGAAATGCCTGCATATATAATCTCTTCTCCTTCCCAAACACTTTGCCTTTGGATTCCATTGTGTGTTGATAAAGCTTGATTCTTTTTGAATTCAGATTCCATCAGGTTCTGGCCATGGTGGGGGAAAGCCTTTTGGAGTGAAATGGATGGCCAAGACACACAGCAGGTGATTTTCAAGCTGCCCTTGTTACAAAGTCTGCGACTGCTTTTTACTTGCAGTGTTTGCAGCAGTTTTCCAAGGAAAAGCCCGCACCCACAGAAATCTGCACCTGCTTTTCCTGCAGGCACAGGTTTCTCCCCCCACCTAGAGCCCCTGCCCACTACAGTGCAGGTAACAGAATGCACCCGCATATAGTGTGGCAATTTTCAGATAGGAGAATATTGCGAGCTAAACGCCTTTTACCCACGGAAAGCCCTTTGAAAATTGCACTCAAAGTCACTGCTCCACGTTTGGCATTAAGGATGCTGTGACCTAGAGGGGGACGTTTTCAGCAAAATGCCTAATCGCAAACTAGGGGTCAAATTTGAAAGCCTGCACAAGAACAAGATGGTTTCTGAAACGAAAGACATCCATGCACATTGAGATGGAAAACTGGGTGGGTATGCTGGTTAAATGTCCACGTACGAAATGGGGGCGTAAAGCAAGGTGCGTTTGTGTGGTTCCTACTGGAAATGCAAGGCACTCGTACATCTAACACGAGTGCTGAAATGCAGGCCAGCTCCATGTTCACCTCTGGAACAGGTGACCGAGTCCAAAAATCTACCGCATGGTGTTATCCAGAAAGAATTTTTCTGATTTTGCATTGCTCAGAACGTTCACATTTGTAACCTGGTGCTCCGTGGAGTACAGACAGGCAACACTAGAGGGCACTGTGCACTTTTCTGTTCCTTACCAATTCAGCTTAGGAGAAAAAAATGTATCCACTACATTATACATAACATATGGCTTTGAATTTTGTACTTTTTGCATTTGTAGCTCAAGAGAGCAGAACATATGGTGAAGTTTTTGTGTAGACTGCTGCAACCGTTGTAGCAACAGTTCCTTTTAGCAGAACTTTTTTTTTTTCATCTAGCACAGACTTTTTTTTTTTTTTTTAGCAGGCTATCAATTAACACTTGATTCAGCACAGATTCATGTCCCAGGGTCTGGGTGGAAAAAAAAAAAATCCCTCAATGAACAGGCGCCACAGACCTTTTCTTTACAATACAGCGAATCTTAAACCAAGGAGCCGAGCACAACAGAGGAACGGAACCCGGTGCAATGCTTTTGTTTCCTTCCCTTGCTGATAGCCCTGTTGAAGTCAAGGGTGAGAGGCCTGCTAACCAGGCTGCTGCCCAGCACAGTACTAGTATTACTACTAATCATTTTTAAAGCGCTACTAGACATACACAGCACTGTACAGATACATATGAGAGGCAGCCTCTGCTCCATGGAACTTACAGTCCACTCAAGACAAAAAGGCAGCTTTTGACCGGCTGTCCATCCGTTCAGCAATCGCACAATGAGGCCTGTTAGATGTGCCCTCACCATTGCGCTTTCTCTGTGGCTGCCCCGGTTAACTGGAAATCTTTTCCCAAAGCTCTACATGTGGTAGACAAGCGTTAAGAATTTTAAGACTCTGCTAAAAACATGGCTATTCAGACAAGCGTTTTATTAAGTCTGCAGAAGGTTGCTGTATGTTTGAGTTATAGTATTGCTGTGAATTCTGTTTTTCATGTGTATTTATCGAAATGCTATGATTGTGTCTATGTACATCGCCCAGGATATGGGCGATAGATAAAAGATAAAAAAGATAAAGGCACTGTCTGCCGATTGGTCCCTCCACTGTCACATGTCACATTGGTTACCAGTACAATCTAGAATCTACTAACAAAGCATTATTGATAATATTCAACCTCATTCAGTCAAATAATATCGGCCTGTTAGGAGTGACACTACAACCATACAATACACAGCAAACACTGAGATCTCAAAATAAAGAACTATTAACTATTCCCACAATACAGAGCACACATCTGACACAAATAAGAGATTGTTTGTTCTCCATAGCAGGTCCAAAGCTATGGAATGCCATGCCTGATCATTATGTGTCTTACCAGATAGAAAGAAATTTAAATCTGAGCTAAAGAATGGCTATTCAAAAGCACTTATAATTTAACTTAAAAACATCTGAAAATATAGAGCCACAGAGAAAAGGACAAAAGGTAATAACCAAATCTTGAAGAAAAATCAAACGTGAGAATGTAAGAATCTCAAAACAACCCACTTTCTAAGATGTGAAAAATATCACCTCGTTTTAATTTTCAAAACAGTTTGCCATAAGTACTAGATCAATTATGAAGATGTACTAGAAAAGTTAACTTGATAAATATTAATGCCTGTCTAAGAACACCACCTTTGTAACCAATCGTTTGTTTGTTTGTTGAGTTATGAATGTCACTTTGTAAACCGTTGTGAGCTATACTTGGAATGACGGTATATAAAATGTTTAAATAAATAAAATAAATAAACATGTGCCAGTGAAAGGACCGATTGGCTGTCATTGAGGGAACCGCTCAGCCAGAAGAGGCAAGGTTTTCTCCGGGAGGAGTTCCCTGGTGGGAAGCGGGGATTTAGGGGACTGGGGAGTTGAATGGCCCCAATTTCATTTCCTAAGGGGAGTGGTGGGGGACTGAGAGGAAGATCAAACCCGGACCTGACGGCCACTTTCATTTAAAGGTGAGTCGCAAAAAAAAAAACCAAAAAAACCAACCAAGGGAAGGGGACTGGGATTGCCTGGCCCAGTGGGCCAGAGTTCATTTTAGTGAGGGAGTGGTGGTTCTGTTTGCTGGGGAGGGAGGGAGGGAAGACTTGCTGGCTAGCCTGCGGGAAGTTTAATGCCTGCCTCTGAGCATGCGTTAAAAAGGCTATTATCCTGCAATTTGCATTAGATGCATTAAGCCTACCACATGTTTTTTAGCACAGATTTTTTCGGCACTAAAGCCCTTTTGACATACCCTGGCATGCTAAAACACAAGTTAAAATTCACAACAAGCTCAGCGTGGCTTATTACATTGGCCCCCTTGGCGAATGCCACATGACATGCAATGCAATCATACACATGCGTACAGAAATTAAGTTACACAAACACACATGCACTTAACATCTCATTCATTTTAACTAATGATCTTGCTGCAGCAGAGGCCTTTTAAGACACTGGGGGTGGGATTATCTTCCACTTGACTGCAAACAGCTCCACTTTAATCTCTCCCCCTCTTTTGGACTGATGCAATACCAGCTTAATGCGCGATTGGACACACATCCATAAACCCCGATGCAAAACGGGGGTTAGTGCGTTCAAAACGCGTGTCCAATCACGTGCACAGTTAACAGCACTCAGCACATGTGAATTCATGTGATGATGCTATTAGCTATGCAAAAAAAATGCAAAAAATGCAAAAAAAAAAAAGCGCACCTGAAGCGCACATTTTTACTCTCCAAAATTAAGACCTGCCCCAGGGCAGGCATTAACTTTTGAAGAGTCAAAAAAATGTACAGAAAATACTGCTTTTCTGTACTTCCTCCAACTTAATATCGTGACGATATTAAGTCGAAGGAGCAGAAAAAGGGTAAGATAAAAAAAAAAGTCTGACCACCCTCAAGGTCTGGCCCAATGAGCCAAGCGGTCCGGGTTGGACCTGGAGGTCCTGTACCTGAAATTGGGAATCCAAGGTCCGTATGATAAAACCACCCTTGCCAGACTGCAAATCTCCTCCCTCCCGGCCAGAAGCCCCTGCAGGAGCCCCTCCTCTGGCAGGGCTGTTCCAGATTGGTCCTTTTCGCTGACATGTGACAATGAATAGGACCGGCTCCCTTTTTAGAACAGCCTTCTGCTGGGCACTTTTATATTAATGTATTCACTCCCTCGCTCCCTCGCTGTCACATGTCAGTGAAAGGACCAATCTGGAGCAGCCCAGCTGGAGGAGGGTCTCCGGCAGGGGTTCCTGGCCGGGAGGGAGGAGATTTGCAATCTGGCAAGGGAGGTTTTATCATACGGACCTCGGATTCCTGGTTTCAGGTGTAGGACCCCTGGGCCAGACCTGGGGGGGGAGAGGAAGCTTAGGTCAGGTCAGCCGCTGGGCGCCCAGCCATGTCTCCTGCGCGCCTGATGCTAAGAACATGCCAGGGACACACAGTTTTCTCTAGTGTGTCCTTTTCAGTGCAGCAGGTCATTTAAAAATGACATCGGGTGCCCAGGAGAAGTGGTTGGGAGCACATTAGGAAAGCAAGGTGCTCAGCACTGAGCGCCCGTTTTCTGCGCGCCGATATTGTATCGGCCTGTTTGACTGGTACTCTGACTCCCTTCTAGACACATAGGACACTCATAAGTACAACTGGCAATCTCTCATCGTTGCAGACCTGCAGACTACAAAAAACTAATACGGGGTTACTTTCCAGAAACAGGAGTGTTTCAGTAATATTTCATTTATAAAGCCCTTTTCATTAGGCAGAAACTACTACTGTGCCCCAGAAAAAAAAAATAATACCAGACTAAACTAGTCACGTCTATTTCGTTACATCAAATGGTTAAATTATAGGAACATAACAAAACTGAGAAACAAGGAAACAAACAGAAAGCAAAAGAAGAACCAAGCTAAAATCTTAAGGAAAACAAAAGTGATGCTCTTAGTAAGGTTTTGGAGCAATCTTTGAGCAGGAATTTCAGAGATTACGCAGACACTGCTGGAAGGGTACAGGTGCACAATTATACCTCCTTGCTATTGCATACATTCATTGCTGTCTCAGCCATGCAGGCCGGCTGAAGGTAATTCCCAGAGAGGAGCAGTATAGGACTCAAGAACTGGGCAGTCCAGGGTCTTCAGCCTGACCTGCCACCTCCCTCTTGGATGGAGCCCACAGGTTCTGGTGGCTGGTGGCACACTTGGAGCAGGGGTCCAGGCAGAGACGAGGGAGGCCAAGGTCAGGGCAGGCAGCAAGCGAGGCAGCGTTGAGGGTCAGGCTGGGTCAAGAACATTTTCCTATGTCGTTGGTGCCCACATGTACCACGACAGCCGGCTCCTCCCCAGCACTGTCAATAATCCTATCTAGGTGACGCGTGAGGTCTGCCACCTTCGCACCAGGCAGGCAAGTTACCAGGCGGTCCTCACGTCCACCAGCCACCCAGCTATCTACATTTCTAATAATCGAATCACCAACTATGATGGCCGGCCTAACCCTTCCCTCCTGGGCAGTAGCTCTGGGAGACTTGTCCTCAGTACGAGAGGTTCCTCAGTGCGTCCGGCTCCTGAACCCCTGGCACATGCACGGGTTAGGAAAATGGACACTGGTAAATTCAGCGTCCATTCTCCGAACCTGACTACGGCAACCAGAAGGAGTGTATAAATCAATATTAAAGTGTCGGGCACTTAATATTAATTTATTCACTCCTTCACTGATTGCCCACTGGTCCTTTTCGCTGGGAGTACGGATGTAGGCAAAACCATAACTTGCATTGATGCAGGAAATCCCATAGCCCTATTACCACCAAACCTTTTTTTTTTTGAAGTAGCAATTGGTGTTCTGGAGGTGGTGGGACCTGTTCAGGGTTGATCACCTTGCCTGGCAGGACTCCACATTCAGCTGAAGGGCATGCAGCTGAGCCTGCAACCTGTGCACCACATCCATAATATCCCTCAAGTATGCAGGGGGCTGCTCCATTTAGCCTGATCACTGTTTTGGGCTGGTCCAAGCTATCATAGTCTGCTCCATGGGGGATGAAGAATAGATATGGTGTCTAGACAGAGGCGTACCTTGGAGAGGCCGGGTAGTCCAAAGTTGCTGCTGTCTTCTGCCTGATGCAGCCTCCGTTCCCCACAAGTTGAGCTCGAATAATAGAAGGACTAGGGGCATTCCATGAAGTTAGCAAGTAGCACATTTAAGACGAATCAGAGAAAATTATTTTTCACTCAACGCACAGTAGAGCTCTGGAATTTGTTGCCAGAGGATGTGGTTGGTGCAGTTAGTGTAGCTGGGTTCAAAAAAGGATTGGATAAGTTCTTGGAGGAGAAGTCCATTAACGGCTATTAATCAACTTTACTTAGGGAATAGCCACTGCTATTAATTGCATCAGTAGCATGGGATCTTCTTAGTGTTTGGGTAATTGCCAGGTTCTTGTGGCCTGGTTTGGCCTCTGTTGGAAACAGGATGCTGGGCTTGATGGACACTTGGTCTGACCCAGCATGGCAATTTCTTATGTTCTTATGTTCATGGGTTTAAGCAGCTGCCAGGACTTCCAAGGTGAAATCAGGAGCCAGAACCAAAGACCAGGACCAGAGCAGGAGGCAGGAATGTAACCAAGGACCAGGACTGGAACAGAAACCAGGAGCAGTGGGAACACAATCAGGCAGCAGTAAATCAGAGAGAGAACGCTGTGTGGCTTGTTGGACTAGCAAAGGAGTGTTGGATTAGAGCTCCTTATACACAGCACTCTAGGATCACCTAATGCTGGTTGTCTTCCTAACTGTTTCACTTACTATTTTCTGCAGGAGTCTTAGTAATTTAGAGGCCCTCTGGCTCCACCACAGGATCCCTTGGCTTTAAACACCTGGGGCTGTAGGTTCAATCCCTGCTATTCCTGACATAAGGAAATAAGAAGTGGAGAATATGATATCCAGCAAAGAGATTCTAGGTATTAAAATTAGAAAGTCAATCCCACTAGTTATAGTAAACCAAGGAGTCTTCAAAATTCTAATCCAGAATAAGGAGGGGATTCTGAGGATTGATTTAAGTGATTACAGATTCACTTATTTACCAAATTGACTTTTGAGGATATTAGCTAGAATATATTTGTACAGAGTGCCATATTTTATGTTTACTCCAAATCATCAGTAAAGTTGTGTTGTAGCATAAGTTTTGCCTCCAGTTTAGTTATTCACACTTATGAAAGAAGCTGAAAGCTAATGCCAAAGCCCAGAAGGTTATCCTCTCCCTACGAAGAATCCTTTATAACCAGGACTGAAGATTTTAATAAAATGGGAAGGTCACTTAAGCCCCAAGTAATGTGTGTGTGCCCCTTGGATTCCTACACAGGACCCCGGTCTTAAGTTCTAATTGAAACCTTTATACTAGATCAGTTATTTATTTTACTGAATTTACTATACCATCTGTAAAATCAGGTTTAACCAGGCAGTTTACAAATGAAAACTTTATGCGGCAACAAATAGGTAAAGATGAAATAAAATACAATTTAAAATAAGAAAACATACACACATACTAATTTCTAATAATTTGCTGAATGTTCATAATGTATTGGTTTGTCCTTCAACTGTTACGATTCCTCCCGCAGCTGCGCCACAGGAGGGCTATCACCTTTTTTCTGGAGGCCGCACCGAAGCCGGGGCCTTGCCTGGACAGTCTATCCCGGTTTTGCTCCATGGCCTGGGAGGCCTCCGTTGCCATCTGGGCCTACCTGAGGCCTGCTCTGCTTCCTCCTTGACTTTCTGGTTTGGGCCCCACCCCTTCTTCGTAAGGGGTCGGCCCGCAGCTCTTCTCCTTAGTTATAGGGCCAGCTGGGTGTGGCCCATCTAAACTCCTCCCAGGGAGTTGCCTGCTTCCTGCTCTATAAAAGGACTTCTCTTTCAGTTCTGCTGTACCTTGCATTGGAGTTACTTGCTCCTGGATGTCTTGCCTTCCAGTGCTCTGTCAGTTCTTTGCTGGAGCTCCATGTCTCGTCTTGATGTCAGTGATCCTGTCCTGATGTCCTGTACACCAGGTACCTCGTCACCTCCTTTCCTGGCGTACCATGTTGTTTTCTGTGACCAGCCCATGGGTAGTGGCTGTGTGTGGCGTTCATGGTACAAGCCTCCAGAAGACTTCTGCTTCAGTCCTGAGTTGTCTTTGAATCCTTGCTTGCTTCCGTCCCAGTCTTTGGAGTTCCTTGCATTGCGTTCATCCATACCAAAGACTCTGACTGAACCTGTGCCATTCCAGCATGGTCCGTGACCAGCCTAGGATGGGCTGTGTAGGGCGCGCCTTGGTACAGGCTTCTATCGAATCTTCACCATGTTCCAACTTCAGCTATTCCACACCTCGTCTAGAGCCTGCTTTGCATTCAAGCGTGGTCCGTGACCAGCCCATGGGTAGTGGCTGTGTAGGGTGAGCTGTGTCGCAATCTCAACCCAGTACTTGATCTTGCTCCTGAATACCTTTGCCTGCAGTACCTTGCTTCTGAACCTTTGTCCAAAGTCCTTGCACAAGTCTTCATCTGCGCACCCAAGTGAGTCTTCGTCTGTACCTCCAAGTTCCTCGTCTACATCTAGAGTCTCTGTTCCAGAGCCTTCGTCTGCCCTCATCCGTAGTCCGGCCTGCTGTTTCTTGTCATTCCTTGTGGCAGGTCTGAAAGGGCTGGGAACGGTCGGAGGACTGTTCAATACCAACACCATTGTGTTGGCTCCAGAAGCATGCAGGTCTGGCAGAGGGTCAGACCGTCCATTTCCACCCATGCTGGGACACACCTCGCCTACCCTCAGTGCTGCCTTGGAGTTTTCTGGGGTCGTGCCGAGGCCCAAGGGCACACAATCCGCTCAAGATGGGATCGCTCTCCTAGCGTTCCCCTTCTGTAACATCAAGTATACAATAAATTATTTATCAGAGGGATGGCAAACCTCAGTGCACATTAAGTTCCTTTCAACAAAATACAGAACAGGGGCATCTCTTAGAATGAGTGCCTCCTTCTTGATCTCATTAAGAAGTCATGAAGAGGTGTTGGAAAACACTAAACATCTTTCAGCAGAGTATTATATTCCTGAGAATCCCTAGTGAGTATTCTATCTACCTGTACATACATTTTATGTAAAACCTGTGTAATAAGACTGCACATAATGGTGGTCCATACTGGCTCTTCCACTGTGTAGTGTACAGGTTTGTATTCCCTGCTTAAAGTTTCCAGTCTGAAGTTCATTTAGGTATCTGACCTTCTCAACAACAGTTTGCCTTAAACATTACTTTTTCCTTTGGAAACTCTTTGCAAGAAGCCCCCAGCCTATTTCCACTTTTAATATGCTGCTGATTGTCACCATGACAGCTCTCAGCATTCTCCCACAGGAAGATGCAAAGAAAGTGCTAATTGCTAATTTTTAGAACAAGCTCATACTCCTGCTCACTCACTCGCATGATATAACTACTAATAACTCTGCTTTCTAAAGAGAAAATGAACACCAGCAAGAGGTGTCATGGTAACACAGATACTGCTGATGCTTTCTGCAATAAACCTTCTTTTCATTGCTAGACTGAATTTTAAATAGAGTTTGTTACTTAAATAGTTTGTAGTTATGCATATCATAATAAGCAGAGCACAACTCTGACAATGAGCCGCTACATGCAGAGGATATAATTCATTGTAATAGGACTGACAAGGATTCTAGGTGATATATAGACACTCTGCTTGGATCTCATTCTGCCAACCAGTGCTGTGAACAATGAATCCTCAGTTTTCAGCTTGTCTCATCCACTTCAACATGTTGGAACAGCTTCCTATTAGCTAAAGAAGAAGGAAACAGGATTTTCTAAGTGACCTGTGTTTGCAACAGTAGGTGTCCCTTTTGAAGTTTGGAATTTAATTCACAGAGTTTGAAATAAAAGCTCACAAGCTGTTAAACAACTCCTGCTATAAAAGAGATACGCTGGGATGCACGGAGTGCTTCCCCTATTCATATAAATATTGTCACTAAGGGTAAATATTGTAGCATTGCTCTCGTTTTCCCCTGTTCAATGATTTTTTTTGTGCATTCTTCGTATTTTATTGGACAACTATAAGAATTATAGACCTCAGAGATCCTTGTTTCAAATGTCATATGCATAACACCTTATATTCAAATAGGAATTTAAAATTCTTTACTGTAATGTGTTAGCAACATTCTAGCAACACTTCTGAGACTGATGGCCACTCAGACTACATAACAGCTTCTGCAATAGAGAATGAACAAGATTATTATGATCTTCAAATTATAGCTGGGTAAAGTGAGTTATAGAGTGATAAAGATTCCTTTCTGAGGTCATGCAAGTGATCAATAGGGGTAAGGCTAGCACCAGAATATTGGGAGCATTGGTACAAGAAATGTAAAGTAGCTCCTAGTGAGAACTGTTCAACAGCAGTTCACAGTGTATCCAGGGGAACACGGTTACCAGATGACTCCTTGTGATCGAGGACAAGCCAAGTCAGTCCTGTTTTTATCTTTTTGCATTATGAATTTGTAGTCCCATATTTAGGGTAGTCAGAGCAACCAAGTCCTTGCATGCAACGAGACAGCATGAGTTCTGGCTCAGTCTCCCTTCATGACATAAATACAAACTTACAGGCCAATACAGAATGATGCGATTGGCCGAGCACACAGTTAGCCCCCGTTTGGCCGCGTGTTTTTGACTCTATTATTACCCCTTATACAGTAAGGGGTAATAGCGTGTGGAAAACTCGCAGCCAACCCCCCTGAAACTAATAGCGCTCATCACATGCAAATGCATGTTGATGAGCCTATTAGTTAGTCACTAGCAATACAGAAAGTAAAATGTGAGGCCAAGCCGCACATCTTACTCTCAGAAATTAACTCTTGCCAAAGGCAGGAGTTAATTTCAGTCAGCACCGGGTAAGTGTACAGAAAAGCAGGAAAAACTGCTTCGACTTAATATCATAGCGATAAGTCAGAGGACCCAAAAATAAAAAAAAAAATCTGCCCACAGCCCGCGGGTTGGAAAACGGACGCTCAATTTTGCCGGCGTCCGTGTTCTGAACGCGTGGCTGTCAGCGGGTTCGACAACCGATGCTGGTAAAATTAAGCGTCGGCTGACAGCCGCCGCTTCCTCCAATAAAGAGGCGCTAGGAACGCGCTAGTGTCCCTTGAGCCTCCTTATTAGCGCAGGCCCTAATTTAAATACAGAATCGCCCGCCCAGGAAAGGGCGCGTTGGGAGAGCGGGCGCTCGCCTCGGAGCGCCAGCTCTCCCGTGGAGTTTACTGTATGGGCCTGTCAGAGACTACATTTTGAGAGCTATCAACTAACTCCAGGCTGTGAATGATACATCAAAACAGTCCTCATTCTTAAATCTCCCTTCCATAAGCATTTTTGGTGATTAAATATAAACAGAAATGTTTTTAGGGAAAAGAGATTTGAACAAGTTGAAAAAGGGATGCTCATTTGAGCTTTCTCCAATTCCCTCCAACTTCTCTCCAGACCTCCAAATGTTTCACCCTTTCCCCAGTCCTCTAATCTCTTCCCCTTTCTCTCACTCCCACCTCTGATCACTACCTGCCTTTCTACCACTAGTACTACTAATTTAGAGCTACCTGACATGCACACCAATGTACAAATTCTGCGGCTGAAATATGGTTCTGTGGCCAACATTGCAAATATGGGCTTCCTGATTGTGCTGGTCTAAGATCAGTACTGCCAGTAAGTGAAGTCTGATTGTGTATGAGAATTTAGCACAGAAACAAAATGAAGTCCCACAATGTCTCAATGCCAGGTGTAATGTAATGGACATGTGGCAAATGCACCGTAGTAATCCAGGTCTATCTGGAAATCTTGCAGATATGTGTTGTTGCATCATTTAGTGTAAAATATGAACCAACCAGTTTAGCCATAGCCAACAATCCATGGCTGTAATAGAAAATATGGAGATCACGATATGTTGTTGCATTATAAGGGACTTTGAGATGTGCACTGATCTAAAAGTGAAAAACTTAACGGAAGTGAAACATTATAGAAGCTCAATATTTAACACACAGAAAAGGAGGCAAATAAGAAAATTTCAGAGAAACAGTTTAGGGATGTGCAAAGCAAAAATATATTTTTTAGTTTTCATATTTTATTTCATTTGGTTGGTTTAATTTCATTTTAGCACACACTATTTCAAAATAGCATACTCTAAGATCAAAATCGCATGCACTAAAAGGAAATAGCACACACTAAATTATTCTTTATTATTATTAGCTTGATTCACAGTATCTTACCGAAGTAAATCAATGCAAGAAAAGAAGTGTGTATAAGAGCATGTGTGTGTGAGAGAGAGAGTGAAAGGAAGTGTGTAAGAGTGTGTGTGTGTGTGAAAGAGAGAAGTGTTTGAGCGTGAGTGTGAAAGAGAGAGAGAGGGGAAGCATATAAGAGAACATGTGTATATGTGAGAGAGGGAATGTGCATGAGAACAGGTGTGCTTGTGCATGTGTGAGAGAGAGAAAGTATGTATGGGACCATGTGTGTGAGAGAAAGATAGAGAGGAAGTGTGTATAAGAACATGTGTTTGTGTGTGAGAGAGACAGATAGCATGTGTGAGGTTGTATGTTTGAGAGAATGAATGTGTTACAGAATGTGTGTATATGACAGAGAGAGGATAAGATTTGTATGCCCCTCCACCGATCCCACTAATCCAAGACATCTCAGGGTGACTAGAAATCAAAAGTTCCAGGTATGCACAGCAGGGGATTTGTATCCTTATGAGTTTTAATTATTGGGTATCATTTGATGTGTCTGCTGTTTTGAAATATTTTATTGGTGTTTGGTAATTTTTTCTTTTTTAAATGTTATGAGTTTTTAATTATTGGATGTTATTCTATTCACCAGCTATTTTGAAATATTTATCCTTTTTATTCATATGGTTTTACTATTATGATTGATGTTTTATATTTCTTGATTTTATTGTTTGATGTTTTATGAGGAATGGCAATGTTTTTGTTTTTCCATTGTTGCACTGGCTTGTTGCGACTTCTTACGGTTTCCAGCTCAGTTTTTCCTGCACTTTTGTATTACTACTTTATGATCTCTGTGACGGGGTCTATGTCCCAAACCAGAACCGTCAGGTAAAGACCCAGGAACCAAAGATTCAGGAGAAGGGGGGAAGGAAAATAGGGCAACACCCGGCTAGAGACGTCCCTTGGTTCCTCCCCCCTGAGGTTGTAGATCCAGAGGAGCCACAGGTGTAGGAAATTAAGGGTGGAGCTGGTGAGGCCAATCCATGGTTTCAGGGGGAGGGCCAAAGTGAGGAGGGGCCCTTCCGAGCCAACCAGCTGCGAGTGGAGAAGGAGTCTCTGGAGGATAAAAAGGATAGCCTGGGAGAGCAGTCTCAGTCTCCTGCTGGGGATTGAGGAGGAAGGAATGGGCTGTTTGGCTGCTCTGGGAAACTTGGACACTGGATATCCCTGATGGTGTGAAGGACTGCAACCACTATCACAAGGAAGGTGAGCGTGGGGACTTCTGTTGGTTTGGACTTATGATAAAGACACTTTCCCTAGAGAACTGCCAAGTGGGTGGTTGTATCCTGGGATGAGAAAAACCATCCCAAGAGATATGGTGGGTGGTGGCAGTTAGACCCAGCAGGGCCAGACTTTTGAACATTGGATTTGTTGTTTAAAGATGGACTTTTGAAAGTAGACTTCAGAAACTGAGTTGCTAGCTCAGTGGGGAAGGCATCTGCCTCCCATCCAGGTGGAGGAGGTTCAAACCCCACCTGAGGACTTTGTAAAGAAAAATAACTTTAACAACTATTTGAGTTCCTGAGTGACCAGGGCAGCTCATTCAGGGATTGGATCCTGGGAACAGGCAGTATACAGACTGGTTATTTTTTATTTGGTAAGAGACTGTCTGCTTGCTTTTGTGACTGAGGTGAAGTATTCTGCTAGCATTGTAGTTTCTGTGCAGCCTGACTTGTTCTATTTTCCAAATAAGAGGTGTACTGGTGTGTTAGAGTCTGATGTAATATTTGCAGTGTTGCCTTTCATAGATGAGGTTCATATTGTTTGCATTTGGCAGTTAAAGTGTTTAAGGTATGGTGGGTTTCTTAAAGATTCTGAGTACATTTTTTTTTTTTTTTGTGGAATTTTGTATTATCAATGCTCCTGGTAGTGGAAGGAGTTTGTGTTCCTGTTACTGAGTTGACACCAGAATTCGAATATTATTATTCTATGCTGTTTGAGAAATATCCTTGTTCTGCTCTTCACCCTTTGCTGGAGGAGTTTCTGTGAACACAGGGTACTGTAGAACTTCAGGTGCAGGTTTTATATCAGAATTCTGTTCTATCCTGTATAGACCCCTGATTTCGTGCCCATAAAAATTAATTTTTGATTGATGCTCTCACATAACTATAGTGGTAGCATTACTAACTAGATGGTTGAGACTGTCTAGAGACAGCTGTATGGGAATATAGAACAGTTGTGTGGTGTCTATGTGTTTTTATAGGATTGTTCTTCCTGATCATGAATGAGTTAATTATCAAAATCTCAGGGAAAAGGAGGGCTTATGGGTTCATGCCCCAAATCTTTTGGTACCTAGCGACATCTCTGAGATAGGGAATGGAGGGTGCAGGCCCGCATTCTTTTTTATAAATTTCAGTTTGCCGCCACCTAATTGGCTATGCTTTTTTAATTTATTTTTTATTATATCGGCTATGTTTTCATATAGCTGGTTAAGACTAACTCTGCCTGTCATCTGCTGTCCACATCATCAGGAAACTGATGAACTCTTGCTACCTACAATCTCTTGCCAAGTGGTTTATTCCATCTCTGCTCTCTTCCAGCATTTGGCTGCAACCCCCAGTGCTGGCACCCTCCCTTCTGACCCTTCCTCTGACATCATCAAGGGTGATGGATAAGGGCCTAGGTAGATCTAGAGGTTATCACTAACTCTACCTGCTGTCTGCTGACCACATCGTCAGAAAAGAGCTGAATGCTTGCTGTCTACCAGCTATAGCCCAGCTGTTTGTTCCATCTCTGCACTTTCCTAGCATTTGGCTGCTTCCTCTGGTGCTGGGATTCCCTCTACTGGTGCTTCCTCTGATGTCATCCAGGGCAGTGGTTATGAGCCTGAATGGACATCAAGGTTGTCCCTAATTCTACCTGCTGTGCTGTCTGCTGTCCACGTCATCAGGAAAAAGGTGAATGCTTGCTACCTACCATCTGTAGACCAGTGTTTGTACTGTCAGAGGAAAGGGCTGCTTTTGGACCTTCGTCTGATGTCATCAAGGATGATGGTTAAGGACCTGGGTGGATACCACAGGCATATGTGCAGCTCTATTGCATGCACAAATGGCTCAACAAAGGAGCTCCTTTGTGTACTCCTTCATGTGTGTCTTGTGTGCCCATGTGCTATTCACTGTCTGCACAGTTAGCACATATTTTGTTAGACAATTTGCTGGCTTTCTTTTGCTGACATTTCTCTTTCTATGACTTTACTCATAATATGCCCTATCCATCAGGTTATAAACCCTATTCCTATAATTATCGGTCATAGTTGCTATTGTGAATTAGCTGGACTGAGTCACAGGAGGCATTGTGCTAGACTGTCATGCCTTTATCCAGTGAGTATACAGCTATTTTTATCATACCTACACTATTTTTTGTCAACATCTGATACAGAAGAAGGCCTTCGTGCGCTATTACCTTTTGTGTGATAAATCTCCTGACTATTTGTGTGACCAAAACATGGTTACTTGATACTGACTCTCTACTACTAAATCAACTATGTCCCTCTGAGTATCTTGCCTTTACCTAACCCTGCCCCAACAAGTATGGAGGGAGGTTATTAACTACAATTAAAAAAGGCCTATATCCTTCACTAATCTTTGTTTCAGTACCTCTTTACAAGGTCCAGGCAGTATCCTCTGCAAATTTTTCTGTTTGCCTTGTTTATTGTCCACTCATATTTCCAATATTAGGGGTGAATTTTCAAAACTTTACACAAGTAAAAATTAGCATATATGCACAAAAGTAGCATGTACTCATGTATCCGGTATTTTATAAAAGTAAAAAATACACATGTATTTTCACTTTGGTGAACACATGTGTGCAAAAAAGGGGCAATGTAGGGATATCCCAGGGTGGGGCCAATACTCAGTCCTACTTTACTTTTTCATGTAAAATATACATGCATATAGTGTTAAAATAGGTAGGAAATGTATGTGTTATTCAATGCACTGATATACGCAATTTCAGTTCATGGCATGTATTTGCACGTAAGCCTACATACACATGTATGTTGCAGGGTAGAGATATGAATGTTATATAATACATGTGTATATCATACACATGGTTTATAAAATACTTGCATACATCTGCTTGCAGCCATATCAGTATGTAATGCCATTGCACACGTTTGAAAGTTATCCTTTTAGATGGTAACCTTCAAAGCGGTACACAGGCGCACATGTGCGCCCCTTCATTGGCCAGTGGCCATTTTATAACATTTGCGCATGTATGCACTCATATAATAAAATAACCTGACTGTGCACACATGCACTCATATTTAAGTGGGCATGCACATGCCACTTCTACCATGTAAAGGGGGGGATTTTAAAAGGTACGCGTGCCAAAGCTATTGCCAGTTTTCCCAGTTTGTTCCCAGTTCACCCAGTTAAGAGAGAGGACTTCCAAACCCTCCCTTCCCTTCTGTTAGACCTGACCCTTAAATCCTTGCTGATCTACCTAGAGTTTTTTGTTGTATATCTTACACATCATCCAGCACGCGCCAGTGCACATAAGTAGTTACATGCAAATTTCATGTTAAAATCCCAGAATGCCAACACCTCACCCACGCCCCACCTGTTTTTAGAAACTTTTCATTTATGCGCACAGCGGCATGTACATGTGTATTCCGTTGGCTTTTAAAATCCACTCTGTGCTCGCTGGCCCAACATATTTGCGTGTCCCCTAATTGATACACGCATTGGCCTTTTAAAATTAACCTTTTAGTGTTTTTGGTTGTGATTAAGTCTTTGGCTCTGTTTCTTCCATTCTTTTTTCTTCTCCATTTCTCTCACTACTTTTATTTATTTTTATTATAAAAAAAAATGTATAGACCACCTAATCTGTACAAGACAAGTGGTGTACAGTATCGTGTACATAATAAAATACATAAAAACAATACATAATCTATGAGAACTACATTACATAAAAAGAAATAAAATAGCCAATAAGAATCAACAAACTGACAAACCCTTGCTGTACCTGCCCAAACTCTCCCATGTTCTTTTTTTTTACCACCTATCCAACTACCTACCTCCCTGAAAATTTCAGGTATAACCTAGTGCCTTCCAGCACCCCCTTTGCCTCAACTTTCCTACGGAAATTCTTTGTCTTATTACACAGTTTCTTCTTTCCTTTTTCTTTCTCTCTAATCTTACCTCCTTTTATATTTACCCTTTCTTGATTCCTTCTCTCTGTCCTTTGTGTAGTTTCCATACTTTCTTTCTCTTATTTTCCTGCCTCACTATCTTACATATACAGACATTTTACAATAGAATGAAACTTGGAGTGTAGATATGCGCTGGAAGAGAAGAATAGTCAGTACAGAGAAATCCCTCAGTCTTTATCCTTGCAATGTTAGCAGGTCTATTCGTTTCAATGCTTTTTCATTGTGTCAGTAGCAATGGACTCAGTGATTGTGGTGCAAGACTATTTTATTGACAATGCCCGATACAAGCTTCTCTCAAGCCCTGGTTTTTAATAGAGCAAGGCCTGCAAGGAGACCTACCCAGAGATGGGAGGAGGAAAATCACATGCATAGATTAGCTTGTTCCATTATAATTTCACCCATACAAAAAAATAGGGTTCGAGGTCTGTGGACTTTGCACCTGAGAGGAGTTTGAAAATTGCCCCCCATAACTAGTGGTTTTAATGAAAGAAGCAGTTGTATGACTGCGAAGCCACTGAGCCTCTCATAGTGATACTAGCATTTAACTCTTGATGCCTAGAAAAAGGTAAAATATCACTTGCCTATTCAGTCAAGAGTTTGGAAGGTCCGTATGCCTTTAAGTATCACCTGAGCTAAAAGGTTCCAAATTATCCCCGACAACTGAAAAGCAGAATGTCAAATCAAACAAACAAACTTTGAAATGTTTGTATGATAATGCCAGAAGTCTAAGAAGTAAGATGGGAGAGCTAGAGTGTATAGCAGTGAATGATGACATAGACTTAATTGGCATCTCAGAGACATGGTGGAAAGAGGATAACCAATGGGATAGTGCTATACCGGGATACAAATTATATCACAATGACAGAGAAGAGCATCTTGGTGGCAGGGTGGCGCTTTATGTCCGGGATGACATATAATTCAACAGGATAAAGATCCTGCATGAGACTAAATGTACAATTGAATCTTAATGGGTAAAAATCCCTTGTGTATTGGGGAAGAGAATAGTAATAGGTTTATGCTACGTCCACCTGGCCAAGATGGTGAGACGGACAGTGAAATGCTAAGAAAAATTAGGGAAGCTAACCAAACTGGTAGTGCAGTAATAATGGGAGATTTCAATTACTCCAATATTGACTGGGTAAATGTATCATCGGGACTCGCTAGAGAGATAAAGTTCCTTGATGGAATAAATGACAGTTTTATGGAGCAATTGGTTCAGGAACTGACAAAAGAGGGAGCAATTTTAGATCTAATTCTCAGTGGAGAACAGGATCTGGTGCAAGAGGGTAACAGTTGGGGGGGGGGCCGCTTGGCAATAGTGATCATAACATGATCACATTTGAATTAATGACTGGAAGGGGGACAGTAAGCAAATCTACAGCTCTAGCGCTAAACTTTCAAAAGGGATACTTTGACAAAAGGAGGAAACTAGTTTTAAAAAAAATGAAAGATGCAGCTACTATGGTAAAGAGTGTGCAACAGGTGTGCACATTGTTTAAAAATACCATCTTAGAAATGCAGTCCAGAAGTATTCCACACATTAAGAAAGATGGAAGGAATGCCAAACAATTGCCGGCTTGGTTAAAACGTGAGGTGAAAGAGGCTATTTTAGCCAAAACATCTTATAAAAAATTGGAAGAAGGATCCATCAGAGGAAAATAGCATAAAGCACAAACATTGGTAAGTTAAATGTAAGACAGGCTATTTGAAAAGAAGTTGGTCGTAGAAGCAAAAAATTCATAATAAAACCTTTTTAAAATATATCCAAAGCAGAAAGCCTGCGAAGGAGGCAGTTGTACCGTTAGATGATCGAGGGGTTAAAGTGACACTTAGAGAAGATAAGGCCATTGCAGAAAGATTAAACAAATTCTTTGCCTCAGTGTTTACTGAAGAGGATTTTGGGGAGATACCCGTTCCGGAACTGGCTTTCAAGGGTGATGATTCAGATGAAGTGAACCTGGAAGATGTATTAGGTCAAACTGACAAAGTAAAGAGTGGTAAATAACCTGGACTGGATGGAATACACCCCAGAGGTCTGAAAGAATTAAAAAATGAAATTTCAGACCTATTAGTAAAAATTGTAATCTATCATTAAAATCATCCATTGTGCCTGAAGAGTGGAGGGTGGCCAGTGTAACCCCGATATTTAAAAAGGGCTCCAGGGGCGATCCAAGAAACTATAGACCGGTGAGCCTGACTTTAATGCCTGTAAAAATTATGGAAACTGTTATAAAGAATAAAATCACAAAACATTTAGATAGACATGGTTTAATAGGACACAGTCAGCATGGACTTACCCAAGGGAAGTCTTGCCTCACAAATCTCCTACATTTTTATGATGGGGTGAATAAACATGTGGACAAAGGTGAACTGGTAGTTGTGGTATATTTGGATTTTCAGAAGGCATCTGACAAAGTTCCTCATGAGAGGCTTCTACGAAAAGTAAAAAGTCATGGGATAGGAGGCGATGTCCTTTCGTGAATTACAAACTGGTTAAACAGAGTAGGATTAAATGGGCAATATTCTCAGTGGAAAAGGGTAAACAGTGGCGTGCCTCAGGGATCTGTACTTGGACCGGTGCTTTTCAATATATTTATAAATGATCTGGAAAGGGGCACGATGAGAGAGGTGCTTAAATTTGTGGATGACACAAAATTATGCAGAGTAGTTAAATCACAAGCGGATTGTGATAAATTGCAGGAAGACCTTGTGAGACTTGAAGATTGGGCATCCAAATGGCAGATGAAATTTAATGTGGACAAGTGCAAGGTAATGCATATAGGGAAAAATAACTCTTGCTGTAGCTATAAAATGTTAGGTTCCACATTAGGAGTTACCACCAGGAAAAAGATCTAGGCATCATATTGGATATTACATTGAAATCGTCACCTCGGGGTACTGAGGCAGTCAAAAAAGCAAACAATGTTAGGAATTATTAGGAAGGGATTGGAAAATAAAATGGAGGATGTCATAATGCCTCTGTATCACTCCATGTTAAGACCACACCTTGAATACTGTGTACAATTCTGGTCGCCGCATCTCAACAAAGATATTGTTGCACTGGAGAAAGTACAGAGAAGGGCGACCAAAATGATAAAGGGGATGAAACAGCTCCCTTATGGGGAAAGCCAGAGGTTAGGGCTGTTCAGCTTGGAGAAGAGACGGCTGAGGGGGGATATGATAGAGGTCTACAAAATCATGAATCCGTTATTTACTCTTTCGGATAGGACTAGGGGGCACTCCATGAAGTTAGCAAGTAGCTCATTTAAAATAAATCGGAGAAAATTCTTTTTCATTCAATGCATAATTAAGCTCTGAAATTCATTGCCAGAGGATGTGATTACAGCAGTTAGTGTAACTGGGTTTAAAAAAGGTTTGGATAAGTTCCTAGAGCAGAAGTCCATAAACTGCTATTAATCAATAAGGATTAGTAGCCTGGGATCTATTCATTTAGGCAGGTGCAACAGGTACAACAAAAACGTTTTTTTGGGGGGGGGGGGGGGTCTAGGTTAGGGGAAGGGAGATTTGAGTAGGGAGTGGGACGTTCCCTTCCCATCCACTCCGAAATTGGAGCGGCCTGGGACGGAACTGGAGAAGGCCGCGAACGTCGGCACTCACAAGCTGCATTCATGTGCATCCCCTTGCAAGCGCTGACCCCCGATTTTATAACATCTGCGCACGCACCTTATCAAATCGGGCATCCATGTGTGTGCGCCGGGTGGCGCACACATGGACACGCGCGCGCAAGTTTATAAAATCTACTCCTTAATGTCTGGGTACTTGCCAGGTACTTGTGACTTGGTTGACCACTATTGGACACAGGATACCGGGCTTGATGCACCTTGGTCTGACCTAATGTGGCATATCTTATGTTCTTGTATATAATGAGCTCAATGCCTGTTGTGATTCTCCCTGTTGTGCAGCCTCCTAACCACCAGAGGTCCTCGGGGAGCTGCTTCTATCCTCTCTCCAACTATACTTTCCGTGGCCTCATGACTCAGCAGGGCACAGCCTGTTTAACCCTGCGCATGCTGGAGGCCTTGTCATCGAGTCCGCTTGGCTCCCTGCTTGGCCCCACATTTGTATGCTCTATGGCCTCCCTAGGCCTTTTGCTTTTGCCTTGCCTAAGCTTTCTTGTTCCTAGTTTGCTCTGTGGCCTTCCTAAGACTTCTGTTCCAGTATTACTCTGTGGTTTTCCTAGCCTTTTCTATTATCTGTCTGTCTTGTCCTGTCCCAGTATCCAGCCATTGTTCCTGACCCAGTCTTGTTTCAGTTACCGTCCTGCCTCAGCTTCCTGTCAGTGTCCCAGCCTGCTTCAGCGTGCCCTGCATCCAGTTCCAGACTCCAGTTCCATGCTTGCCTCAGCTCCGGTCTCCAGTCCAGCCTGACTTCAGTCTTCAGCCCCTGTCTAAGTCCTGCCGGCCACCAGAACCCAGGGGCTCAACCTGCAGGGGAGGGAGGTGGCTGGTATAGGCCGAAGCGTCCCTAGATTAGTTCTGTCTTGCTCTGTTCCTGTGGGGGTTCCCCAGCCTAGCTCGGTCCTCAGCCGCAACACTACCTACATTTACATGCATTTTTTCTGTAGTAAAATCAGTCATTTCCGAGTCCTTTTCCTGGGTAGTGGAAGGGAACACTGACCCATACGGCTTGTGGTCTGCTAGTTTTGTCACCTAGGTGCAGTATATGTCCAAGCTCGTGTCCACACTGAATCTCACCTGTCACTGATCTGCTTAGTTGCCCAGAATAGCTAAATCCTTCTGTAGGCAGAAAGTATTCTGAATAGCATTTACACAACCAACCTTCAGAGCAAATTACTCTTATGTTTTATTTACTTTAATAAATTTTCAGTAGTCACACACCCTTAGATTGTAAACCCTCTGAGGACAGCAAAATACCTGAATATAATCCTCTTTGAAGTGCCTGAGTCACAAAAGGCAGAATATAAATAAAAAATTAAATTAAAATGAAAATTGTCCAACAACTTCTGACTTTCTTCAGAGCACACTGGGCACATTGTTCATACATCCCTTTACTATCACTGTCTATCTTGTTGTTTTCCTATTCTTCTTTCCCAAGGCCCTCCACATATGTCTCTCCCTGTTTTCTTCATCTTTTCATCAAACTTCTGCTCTTTCTTTCAATTATTTTACCTTTGCTTCAATATTTCTAAATCTTTTCTCTGTCTCCCTGGCTCTAGCTTTTGTCTCTCATGTGGCTCTCTACATCACTCTCACCCAGCCAATAGAGCAGCTGAAGGAGGAAAGAACTTAAAATTTAGGGGGGGGGCAGATGTCCCCTTCAACACAAGGTACTGATTTCCAGCCCCGTCCCTGGCACGATGCCTTATCGAGTCTCATCTCCCTGCTGCTGCTGTGCTCCACATGCTGCTTGCTCCATGCTGTCATGCTCAGAACACAATGATGGATTGGGAGAGTTACAAGGCAGGGTCACATTTCCACTTGTATCACTGCAATAGCCAGATAGCAACCTTCATGGCCTTGATTGTTAATGTATGTCACCAGAACTAAGCTCAGAGATTGACACTACCATCTTCTATAAACTGACTTGGAGTTAACCTCTAAATTCCTTTCACCAGTGCGCTGGCTCTGACATTGAATAGCAGCGTCAAGGTTAGGATCCAGAAGGTCTGATTCCCAAATTTAACAAATGGATTTCTCCTCTCTTTCACTGATGGGCACTGCTTTTGAGACATCTGGTATAGTGCAGGCAATCTTTCTATTTCTCTATATTATAAAAGTAGTAGGGATGCCAGGTGACCACCTTGGCATGATGGCACATGCACTTGCACCAATGCATGCATGGGCCTGGCAGAGACTATACTGCGAGGCTGGCGGGGAAGCCATAACTCGGCAGCAGAAACATAGCCGGTGCTCTAGAGCAGTGGTCCCCAACCCTGTCCTGGGGGCCCACCAGCCAGTCGGGTTTTCAGGATATCCACAATGAATATGCATGAGAGAAAATTTGCATGTTATGGAGGGGCAGTGCATGCAAATTTTCTCTCATGCATATTCATTGTGGATATCCTGAAAACCCGACTAGCTGGTGGGCCCCCGGGACAGGGTTGGGGACCACTGCTCTAGAGACTCCATGAAATGTTGCCTGGGGGAAAAAGCACACTTCAGCGGCTTTCCAACATCTGATTGGGCCAGGAGAGAGAGCAGACCCTGATGGCAGACAAAGAGCCAGTGCACAAAATAGTGAAACTCCAGCCAAATGCAAACAGTAGGTCACGAGGCCAAGTGAGTAGCAGGAAGGGAAGGAGGGAGACATGCAGAGTGTTCAGGAGGGAGGAAGAAAGGTTGGGGAGTAGACACAAGTAGGGAGTGCAATGGGAAAAGAGTGCCCCCATACCCCTCTACCTCACAGACACACCCCACCTTTCCTCCCATACCATCAACACACACAACCCACCTATGTCCTCACCCAACCCCAATAACTCCCTCACAAACCCACTCATTTCCTGACATCACCCACACAACCCCCCACAGCTACTCACAACACACACACCAATGCAAACTCGGTTGCAACACTCAACCTTCTCACACCATTGACACCAACACATTCCAGCCACTCATCCCTCTTACACCACAAAAACATATCCTCACACACACACACAACCCCCCACTGCCTCTCACATCCTGTCACAACACTCATCCCCTGCACTACTAATACCGCCATCTGCACACAATCCTTGAAATATACAACATCCCCTTACAAACACCCCACACATACACACCCGCACAGTGACTCACACTACCCACAAACCATGCTTCCAGTCACCACATTCATTCTGCATAATGCCATTTATACCCCCACACACCACCTCCAAAAACCACTCTAGACCCTACTACCACTCATACACCACCATCCTCAAGGCCCTGTGACAGAAGGAGGAATGCAGACAGGAGTTGAACAGTTCACGGGGAAAAATTAGGTGAGGTGAGATAGGACAGAGATTGAAGGTTTTGGGGTGGGGAAGCAGTTGCTGGGGATTGAGATTGAGGCCAGTGCTGGAGGTCAAGTGCTAGGGAGGAGATTGAGGCTAAAGTGGGGGCATTTGCCAGCCCCCACCAAATACACACACATCACCTACACAGTGGGAGAGAGGGCCAGACAGGGAGATGAAAGTGCTTAAAAGGACAGAGGAAGGAGAGAGGAGGATAAGGAAGTGAAAACTGCAAAGAAGGGGGAGTGTGGTGCCGGAAAGAGAGGAGGAGGAGTGGGAGTGGGGAAGAAAAGGTGTGAAGTGCAAGAGGATAAAAGAGTACCCCACCCACCAACCCAGACAGACACCCACACACCCTCCCACCCACACTCACTCAAACCCACCTCAGTTCCTACACCTCCCAAACACTCCCCACACCTGCCACCTCCGCACAACCACTCACATCGCCTCTGTCCCCACACATAACCTGTTAATCACCCACTCAACCATGCCATCTGCAACCTGACATTCAAAATAGCCATGAGACCTGAAGACTGGAAGGGGGGCCAATGTGATGCCAAATGTTTAAAAGGGCTCCAGGAAACTATAGACAGTGAGCCTGACCTTGGAGCAGGGCAAAATGATTGAAGCCATTCTTAAAAACAAAATCACTGGCCATATAGATAAACATGGCATAATGGGGAAGGGTCAACGTGGTTTTAGCAAAAAGAAACCTTGCATTACCAATCTTTTAGAATTTTTGGGAAGGTATAGAAAATGATGTACAATAGATAAAGATGAGCCAATTGATATAGCGTATTCGGATTTTCAGAAAGCATTTGACAAAGTCCCTCATGAAAAACTCCTCAGGAAATTACAGGCAGGAGGCAGTGTCCTAATGTGCATTAGGAACTGATTAAAAGACAGGGAACAAAGGGCCAGTTAGTGGACTACCACAGAGATCAGTACTGGGACCTTTGGATCTGGAAAAGGGAACAAGTGAGGTGATCACAAATAACACAAATGTTTTCTAACTTGTTAAAACAGCAGTGGATTGTGAGGAACTGCAGAAGGACCTTCTGAGTCTAGAAAACCTGGTATCTGAATGGTAGATGACATTTAATAAGCAAAGTGATGCACATAGGGAAAAATAATCCCAGCTGTAGATACACAATTCTGGGTTCTGTATTGGGAATCACCATCCAGGAAAAGGACCTTGGAGTTTTTTGTGGCAAATACATTTAAATCCTCATCTCAGTGTGTGGCAGTGGTCAAGAAAGCAATTAGAATATTCGGAATGACCTAAAAGGAATGGAAAATAAAATGAAAAAGTATCCTATTACCTCTGTATCGATCCATTGTGCGACTGCACCTTGTGTGCAATTCTGGTCACCTTCACCTCAAAAGATATAGCAGAACTAGAAAAGGTGCAGAGGAGGGCGACAAAAAGGATAAAGGGAATGGAACATCTCCCCTATGATGAGAGATTACGGAGGCTAGGGTTCTTCAGCTTGGAAAAGAGACGGCTGAGAGGAGACATGACAGAGGTTTATAAAATCATGAGTGGGGTGGAACAGTAAAGGGTGGTTCTTTATATCCTTTCAAAAGGAAACCAACAACCGTGAAACTAACAATCAGCAGCTTTACGGCAAATCGTAGAAAGCACCTTTTCACTCAGCGCACAATCAAACCATGTAATCTATTGCCAGAGGACGTGATCAAGGTGACTACATAACGGGGTTCAAAATAGACTTGGACACATCCTTGGAGGGAAAAGTCTAAAAAACCATTATTAGCCAGGTAGACTATAGAAAGTCATTGCTATCTCTGGGAGTAATAGGTTCACTTCATGGGATTGCCAGATACTTATGACTCTACCTGGCCAGTGTCGGAGAAAGGATGCTGCTGGGCTTGATGGCCCTTGGGCTGACCCAGCATGGCAATTTCTTATGTTCTTGCATTTACCCAGTAAACATGAACAAAGAGTGCAAACCAGCCCTCCTCTCTCTCGGGGTTGGCAAGCAAAGCGAGCAGGGGTGGAGCTCCTAATATGTTATAAAAAGGTAAGGGTTCCAGGTAAGCATCACATCTGCATATGTACATGCAGAGGGAAGGGAGATCGGGGCTTAACATCTGCATCAGCATGCATGCTCAGACAAGGAAACCAAAGGGCCAGCAGCTGACAAAAAAAAAAAGCAGCAGATGACATGGCTGACAAGGGGAGAGGAAGGAGAAGGGAAGAGTGGGAGAAGGAAAGGAAGAAGGGTAGTGGAGGAGAGGAGGAAGAAGGGAGAGAGACAAACTGGAAAGCGCAAAGAGTGCCCCCAAACACACTCTGTCTCATTGCCTTACAGCATCATCTTCACACACCCCTCCAAATCCCCTCTCCAATACTCCTCACACACCCTCTCCCCCACATATATATATACACACGTCACCCCTTGTTGAGCCCCTTTGTGCAGCCCCTAAAAACCCCATCAAAGACAAAAAATCTACAACAGAACAACTTTGGCGACGTGAAATTCAGCCGGATCAACAACCACGCAGGCAAAACAAAAACCAGTGATCCCTCATCATATCTACAATACAACCTTAGTCTTCTCCCCATACTAAACTCACTCTGTTTGAACATTAGACAGCTGCCATCACAATCCCAGATTCCAAAAAGGTGACAACAAAAAGATCCCCCCTCAAAAGACACCCTCAGTAAGAATAAATATTCCTGACCTCACAAAAGTCACACAATATGTCCCCCCTAATTCATCACAAAACATCCTCCTCAATCAACCACCACCACCCCAACAGAATTAGGCATTTGTTGCACATCCCAATCAGAAACACACTAAAAAACTGACTCTTCTCATCTTCCTGCTAATTAATGCCCAATCTCTAACAAAAAAAATTCGTGTTGATCTCTGACTTACTACATGATCAAAAACCATAGCGATTACCGAAACCTGGTTTAAGAAAACAGACACTGTAATAAGTAACCAAATACCCCATAACAATTATGATCTCTTCCCAATTCCCAGAACACTATGACGATGAGGAGGAATAATGATAAAAAAGAAATTAGCTATGAAGTTAATCCCACACACGCTACCACCGCAATAAGAAGTAGCCCTCTTCGATTTAACTGACTTACAAATCTGTCTTGTGTATTGCCCCCTAGGAATACTAGAAAACAATATCTCTCCACTAATCGAATTTTTCATTACAAACATCAATCATAAGAAACCCACTATAATTCTAGGAGACTTCAATCTCCACACTGGTGTGACACAACTATCACACTCATGCCAAACACTCATAGATGTCCTATCCACTCTGAACTTTTCGTTAGCAGTAAAAGAACCAACCCATAAAGCCGGCCACTCACTAGACCTCGTCTTCACCAACGACAGCTACCTAATGCAACACTTCAGTAACCTGTGCACCAGTTCTCTGGTCTGATCACTACCACCTAAACTGCCAAACTGGAATCCTCTCTAAAAATGAGATAAATGAAAACAACACCACCAACTTCAAATACAGACCCCCTTTCCCAATAGAGGTACTACAACAAGAACTCGAAACAGTTTCCCAATATAGACCTCTCAAACAGTAACATCGCCACCCATTCCTGGATAAAAATAAGTTCAGAAGTCGCTAACACCATCAACCCAGAAAAACAAACGTTTCAATACCAACCGAATTAACTCCAACCCTTGGTACAATAAACAACTGAAAGATACCAAACTCACCCTAAGAAAAAAAAGAAAGAATGGCACAAAAAGAAATGCCAGGTTACCCTAGCCAACTACTGCATTTACCTAGCAAATTATAAAAACATATTAAACAAGACCAAGCGAGAATACTACAGCAAAAAAATTCAAAAATTTTCGCACAATCCAAAAACGCCATTTGATATTGTGAACAAGCTAATCTCAGATACTAACCCAACAAAAAAAAAACCCGACACACACACACTACCCACATATACCCCTCACACACACAAAACACTTCAGCCCCCACAAATGCCCCTCTACCTCATGCTCCCACACATACTTAACCCTCCCCCACACACTGAACATTTTCACACACATACTTAACTCCCTCTCCTCTCTCACACACATTTAGCCAACAGGCTGTCCAGGGGACAGAGTGCTTCAGTGGGATTGGCCAGTGAAGCAGGCAGGGGCAGAGCCCCTCTTATGTAACCCTGGCAAGGGTCATGTTCATTACCGGAGCGCTACCATACTCTGGGATTATGTTCAGTCACCAGAAAGGTCTGTCCTTCCCCCAAAGAGCAGTCATTCAGAGGATAGAAAGCCCTGTACACAGTGCTCTGCAGGGGGCAAGTTTCCTTCCAAGTTTCCTTCCAAGCTCATCCTTGTGAAGGATGAGCTTGGAGAGTGGAATAAAAGTGCTTCCCGTGAGGCACAGGGAAGAGTTATAGAGAGAGGTGGAGAGAGAGCTGATGTAGAGCTGAGAGGAAGTAGAGTTTGTAGGTGGAAGATCTAGAGAAGAGTAAAGGGATATCTACCTCAGGAATCCTATTAGGGAGAAGAAGAGTGAGTGATCAGTGACAGGTTTGAGCTTCTTTAAACTTCCCAGGTGCAAGGTCTTAGTGTAGATTCATTGAACAAGATCACTGAGAGCCACCCAGAGGGATTCAATATCTGAAAAGAAGAGGGGAGGTCGTGGCTCTGCAAATGCTTAACCCGAACACCTTGGCGTTAAAGACTGAATTTTGTACTGATGTCTACAGGAAGATTTAGTTGTGTTTTGGATACCTTTGGAGTGGATAAGTACTTGTTTCCACCTCTTTCCTTTCTTCTGTCTTTTACATTTCCTGGACTATATCTTGATAAGCTGAAGGAAGATCTGAGAATGTTGCTATTTTATTGGACTTTTCAATAAATTCTCTGTTTGGAGCTACATCCTGAGGTGTGGACCCTTTTTTTGGACCTCCTAGAATATTTCTGGTCCCCAATTGGTGAACTCTGGATTTACCCCATCCTGGGGCTGCAGCACTGCTACTCACCACCTCTGCAGCTGCTGAAGGTGACCCTTATGGAAAGGCACATATGTAAGATAATTGGCAGATGACCCATCAAATCTCCTCGTAATACATTAAGGGTATGATTAAGTAAGGCTTTTCTCCCATTCTGTGTCTATGGGAAAATACCTTGATGAATCAAGTCCTAAGAGATTGTAATTATTATTCTTTTATGGAGTCACAGTTCTAACAACTGCTTCATTCTTCACATATTACTCTTTGAAACCACATGGTCAAGGTCAAAGCTATTAAACAACTCAAGGAGCATTTCTCAGTCTATCACTTATGCCAATGATTTCTTAATTTTAAACAAGTCTCAAGATGAACACTTACAGTGCAATAAAGCACATGGATTTCTCATTAGTTGTAATTTCCCATTTAGGGTTCAGACAGCAGGTCTGTAGGGGAGCGCTGGCATCTGGCTTAATCACAGAAGGCCAGTACTACTCAAGATAATGTGCATTCTTAAAGCTACTGACATATGGGTGAAACTGCAAACACCACATTTGGCCATAATACCTATTATAGTCCATGTATTCTTTGTATTATGCCCCTTACTAATGATGATCAAGGGCATAGATATGATCTTTTTCTTAAAAATTCCATGTGCCTGCTGCCAGCCATCAAGCTGAGCTTTACATTGCCTGCTTGGACACGGCATGGCAGTCATTTCCACAGAGGCTGAGCTGGAGATGGAAGATAGGGGGACTTGATGCAAAGAACTGAAATTTGGTGCTCCATTTCTGACATCATTCATTCACAGTTTGTAATGCATGGATAAGTGTTATGGTTCCCCGCAAACTGGAAACCATGGTGCTTTGTACCACCTGCATCTACTCAGCGTGGGGCCAAGAACATAGGAGGACATTCTGAGCACCATAAACTATTGTCTGCTATAGGGCACTGACAAGCCCAGACATGAAATCACTTGGCAGGCCTACATATATGTATAAATAGCAGTATAACAATGGCAGAAAATTTAAAAAAGCAAACACACTCTTATATATATTTATAAGCTAATAAAAAATGAAAGGAGCTTTACCTCTGTAAAAACAAAAAAAAAAAAACCCTTGGAAGTCATAGAACTTACACATGTTCCATCCAAACCAAAGTGGTTTATTTTTTCAGGGCACTTCATAGGTTTTCTGTAGAGAAGCTGCAGCAAATATGCTGGAAGCCAGGAAAATTCTCAGATATAAAGGTTTAAAAAAATCTTGAATCTTCTCTCTTTTACTGCTCAGTTGCGTGTGCAGAACTGCAAAATGACCATTGTGTTAGTCCAATGAAATTAAATTGCACCCGTGGTGGTCTCTTCTGTATATTGCCCACTCTCTTTTCTGTACTAATTCAGACTATAATAGAACTATAATCATGCAAATTTAATGCTTAGTAACAAACAAATCACTTGATTCATTTATTCATTCTTTCGTTTTTATCAGTAAAGTAGGCACAGTGCCCACTGGGGGTCACTCTTGCTGGGCTCCAGTGTTCCTATGAAGATTTTTTTTTGTTTGTTTGAGCGTCACCAGCTAGCAAACGTTCTTGCAGTGTTTTGGGCCAAGAACTTCCAGAAAGTGTGCTGATAAGCTGCAGGTCAGTGCATCCTACAGGAAGAGGTTATTTTTCAGCTACCTGGGGATCGAGCGTTGCAGGTTTTCCCATTCCCTACCTCTTCTTTTCCTTTTTCCATTTTCCAGTGACACAAAAATGTTGGCATGCAGTAATTATAGCCATTATGACATCTATTTAACAAACTGCAAAACAGTGACAAAGACAGTGAGCCCCGGGTTGTCTGAATGGACTGAATCAAAGAGAACAGAGATAAGATTAAAACAAATAATGGCCGGTGACCTGCTCTGGTTATGTGATGTTGGGTTACAGAACATCTTTCAATTCATTTTACTCCCTGCGGAGTAGAAGGGAGTTCATGCGTCATGAAGAATTGCGGGAATGTCTGTTTGTATGATGAACACGTTATTTCAGAACTAAGTTTAGTTACATAAGTCGCATGGCCTTGCAGACTTGGTGTAACGATCACTCTCCTGGGGGTGTTGTGCAATTTTCAGTCCCAGGACGTGCGCTTATTAAAGTACAACCCACTAAGCCTGGAGTGGTGAACTGAAAAACAGTTTTAAGCAGAGGAAAAAAAAAAAGAAATGGGGTCTCTAGGATATGCCCAAATTCCATGATCCCGGTTCTTTTCAAACCTTGGCAATCCTATTGTCAAGCTTAAAGTTGAGTGATAAAATAGCCCCCAAACAAAGTGATTTTGAAAGCTGTGTGGACTGCAGTAGTGCCTTAGCTACCCACTCCAGGCTGTCTGGTCAGGAGAATTCAGTGGAGAGGCTCTGGAGCTTTGGTGAACTCTACACAGTCAGAGCTTATATAATCAGATGGTTTGTCTGGCTAAGTTTGGGACGCAGCTGAACAAACCATGGGACTGATGCAATACAGTGCACTCAGCTGAGCGCACTGTTTAACCCCCAGTTGGACGCGGGTTGTGTAGGTGCAACCTAATCCCCTTATGTAATAAGGGGATTAGCACCTCCACAATGTGCATCCAACGCATGGTGAAACTACTAGCGCTCATCACATGCAAATGCATGTTGATGAGGCTATTAGTTAGTTACTCACCTGAAATTCAAACAAAAAGTGTGTCCAATATGCACACTTTTGTGCTCAGAACTTAACGCCTGCCCAGAGCAGCAGTAATTTCTGAGCACGCCCAAAAATTATACTAAAAAGCAGAAAATACTGCTTTTCTGTACATCCTCCTACTTAATATCGTTGCGATATTAAGTAGGAGGAAAAAAGATTAAAAAAAAAAGTTTTAAAAAAAGTGCCGGCGGTCAGGTTCGGGAAACGGATGCTCAGTTAACCAGCGTCTGTTTCCCGAACCCGTGGCTGTGCGCTGATTTAGAAAATGGATGCCGGTAAATTCAGCGTCCATTTTCTAAACCGGCAGACGGCCGTGGTCAGCCGGCCTCTCCCGGGCACAAGCTGTCAAGGAGGTGCTAGGGGTGCGCAATCAGCCCTAGCACCTCCTTGACAATGCAACCCCTAATTAAAATATTGCATGGCGCCCCCAGGAGAGGTGCCTGGGGGCGCGTATGGAAAGTGGGTGCTGAACATTCAGAGCCCGCTTTCAGTGCTTTTTTTTTTTTTTTTTTTTTTTGCATTGGCCTCCATGGGTTTTAAATTTCCTGCCTCCAATTTTATCCAGCTAATTGTATAGCTGGATAAAAGTTAGCCGGGTAAGTTGAAAGCATTCCTGGGGCATTTTGAGGCAGAGTTAATTCCGATAGACTATCTGGATAAGTCTGGTCATGCTGGCGAGCTGTCCTAAAATGAGCAGGCTAGGTTTATCTGGCTAACTAGGACTTTATCCAACTATGTTCAGCAAAGCGTCTAATTGGCTATGCCGAATATCCATGACACTTTACCCAGCTATATTTAGCCAGATAAATTGTCTGCTTGCTGCACTGCTCAATACTGACCTCTAGGTTTCCTTTAAGAACAGGTTTCCACAGTGTGAAGTGAACAAGGGGACAGATATTAAATCCTTGCTTCTCTTATAACTTAACCTCTAAAAAGAATGTATGAAATAAAAGATTGGAGAGGGAGAAAAGGGGGGAATTACATCTATATAGCAGGGGTGGCCAGGTGTTCAGGATATCCACGATGAATATGTATGAGGGAGATATGCGAGCACTGCCTCCATACTATGCAAGGTGAGGAAGGACCTATGAGCCCATGCCTAGCAGTGCCTCTGTCCAGCCCCTCTAGAGTAGCCCTGAACACTAATCTGGTTACTTAGAGGTGGGATCCCTGCCTCTGCTAGCAGGTTTCCTACGGGAACTCTGTTAGTTACGCTTGCCGCACTCTACGGTTGCCAGCACCTTGTGGCCCTAAGGGGCAAGACGCTCTCAAGTTCAAGGCCCATCCCAGCAGAGGAGTGGAGAGCGCATAGGCACAATCTCAGAATTTCCAAGTACCGAAAAGCAAATTTGATCTTTTCATATCCACAGATGTGAACCTCTGGATACAGTGATCCTGACATTGCACTGAATTGTCAATCATCAACCAGTTAGTATGAAATACAATTGTATTCCCCCCTCCCCCCACACACACCCAAAGAACATTTTATTGGCTTTTTTTCTTTTAATTACAATCTAGTTGTACAACAAATTCAACCAGAGATATAGAGTAATCTAATCCTGTGCCTTCTTAAATACGAGATATAAATCAATGCAAAATGATTTTGTACATAAATATTTACCAATGTGAGAAGCAAATATATGTCTGCATATTTGTTTCTTAATTGCCTGCATTCTGACTTAACTTGAAATTGCTAAACCTCTTTCTCACAGTATCTTCTCTCTTTCTTACACATTCTCATCTTTATAAAGGTAAGGAAGGTATCTCTACCATGTTACATTTCTTGCTGGTTCTCATCCACAGTAAGTTTTGCATTTCTTCGCAAACCGTCTACAATTGTTGTTTTGATCAAGTTTCACATCTTTTCTTGTCCTCCTGGGGTTAAACATCTGTTCCATTGACTCTTCATTTAGTTCAAAGTTATTTCCCAGCAACTTGTTAGCATGAGTCTCAGTGAGTTGGGTGTGTGTGGGATATGGTTCACAGAGGAGCTGTGATTTGACACCTCTCCAGCCTCGCTGTAATTAAAGAGTCTGATCAGTTACAGAATGCAAACCTGCCTAAACCAAAAAACAAATGGTGGGGCCACTAGTGAGCACTAATGGTCAGACGCGTCTCATTAAAGCTCTGGTCTGTGCTCTTGTTTCCCCTCCTTTCCTTTATTCATTATAATTTAGGACACTGCTTTTTCAGGCCAACATGACTGCAAGACAGACCTGGTGTGTGCGCTGGAGTGAACTGGGAAAATAACTGATTACTACCGGGAGAACATAAGAATATAAGATTTGCCATACTAGGTCAGACCAAATTTGCATCAAGTCCAGTATCCAACAGCGGCAAATCTAGATCGCAAGTACCTGGTAGGATCCTAAAATATCAATAGATTCCATGCTGCTTATCTCAGGGATACGCAGTCCACCACAATAATTATTTATGGACTTTTTTTCCCCCAGAAACTTGTCCAAATCATTTTTAAACACAGCTACATTGTCAGCTTTTACGACATCCTCTGGCAACATTTAATTATGCATTGAGTAAAAAAATATTTCCTTCTGTTTGTCTTAAATGTATCACCTAGTAACTTCAGTCCATGTCCCTTAGTCTTTGTATTTTTTGAAAGAGTAAACAACCAATTCACATTTGCCTGTTCCACTCCACTCATTATTTTATAGACCTCTATCATATCTCCCGTCAACCTTTTTCTTCTTCAATCTGAAGCGCCCTAACTTCTTTAGACTTTTTTCTCCAGGGAAATTCTTACATCCCCTTTAGCAGTTTGGTCGCTCTTCTCTGTACCTTTTCTAATTCCACTATATCTTTTTTTGAGATGCAGCGACCAGAATTGAACACAGTGGGGTAGATTTTCAAAAAACGCGAATAGGCCTACTTTTGCTGGCGCATCAGGCGCCAGCAAAAGTACGCTGGATTTTAGTGGATACGCGCGGAGCCGCGCGTATCCACTAAAATCCTGGATCGGCGCGCGCAAGGCTATGAATTCTGTATAGCCGGCGCGCGCCGAGCCGCACAGCCTACCCCCGTTCCCTCCAAGGCCGCTCCGAAATCGGAGCGGCCTTGGAGGGAATCCTCTAACGCCCTCCCCTCACCTTCCCCTCCCTTCCTCTACCTAACCCACCCGCCCGGCCCTGTCTACACCCCCCCCCTTACCTTTCTCCGGGGATTTACGCCTCCCGGAGGGAGAAGTAAATCCCCGCGTGCCAGCGGGCCTCCTGCGCGCCGGGCCGCGACCTGGGGGCGGGTACGGAGGGCGTGGCCACGCCCCCGGACCGCCCCGGGCCGTAGCCATGCCCCCGTACCCGCCCCCAAAACGCTGCCGACACGCCCCCCTCGGAGGACCCCGGGACTTACGCGAGTCCCGGGGCTCTGCGCGCGCCGGTGAGCCTATGTAAAATAGGCTCACCGGCGCGCAGGGCCCTGCTCGCCTAAATCCGCCCGGTTTTGGGCAGATTTAGGCGAGCAGGGCTCTGAAAATCCGCCCCAGTACTCAAGGTGCGGTCCCACCATGGAGCGATACACAGGCCTTATGACATTCTCTGTTCTATTCTCCATCCCTTTCCTAATAACTCCTAGCATTCTATTTGCTTTCTTGGCTGCGCTGCTGAGTACCCCAGACATGTTAGCTGGACAGCAGCTGAATATGGACTTCTCAATCTCTAATATAAACTCCACTGTGTGCAGACCAAGGGGGTGATATTGGCTAAACAGAAAGCTAATGTTCCATCTATTTTTTTACCAGATTGGGTAGCAGGCATATGGTTTCACACGGATAGTGGGAGCATTGTCTGCTAATCTGAGGGGAATAGGGGGAAAGATACATAAATTGTAGAAACTGCTTTCTGAGTTCATTGACGCAATTTGAGACCTGGGATAAGCTGGAGAGGGGGAGTGAGGGGAGAAGTTAAATTTAGCAGGATGAAGAATTTGTTAATGTTGTTCCTTGTATTCTGCTAACTCATTCCGATACTGTTATGTGGAGGTGTGACCTGTCTGAAGTTTGAAAAACCAATAAACAGAAAATTACAACTCCCCCCCCCCCCCCCCCCCCCCCCCCCCCAAATAAACAGTGGCACATCAGAATGACTAGAAAAGAGAAAATACTAGAATGGAAAGGAGCTAACTGGAACCACACTCACTACACCTCTGGCACCTAACAAAAGAAAAGAGAAAATTTCACCTCTCAAAGTGACCTCTATCTGGCTCTAGGTACGCTTGCCAACAGGAAGAAAATATATTGCATTTCAGGACTGCACCACCCCTTTATCATTGGCAGTCCATCTGTTGCCAGCTACGCTTACCAAAGTATGGTTGATATTTATTTATTTATGTTAGATTTTTTTATCTTCCGCTTTTCGCACTTTTTTTTTTTCTGCGCTTCAGAGTGGATTACATTCAGGTGCTGTAGGTATTGGTATAGGATCTTCAGCCCTTCCTAATTCCTTAGTCCATCTGGGTTTCTCCTGCAAATCCCTCCTCATCTCTCTCTCTGGTAGCCTTCAAACGCTTTGCGCTTGTCTGTATGGTCTCGCTTCCTCCTAGGTACTAGTACTGCCCTGTGCTCACTTCAGTCTCCTCACCTGCCATGCTGGGTGCCAGAATTTCCCACTGCTTCCAGCAGATATTACCTGACTGTAATTTCACCTTGGGGATCCACGCCAGCCAACATTCGAGAGCTTTGCTTTCACTGACCACAATGCTAATGGAATCCCTGGTTGGAAGTACAGCTCTTTTCCTTCATGGGAGTTTCCCCCCACCCATTATTCTCTCTCTCTCTCTCTCTATCTATCATAAATAAGTCAGCAACAGATTAAATCATTGCAGCATCTTGAACAAGAAGTGGCTAGTGCACCTTGCTTTATGGTCAGAGATTGCTAGGACCAGTCCAGAGAGAGAAAAAAAAAACAAGATACAGAGGGCTCTTTTACAGACTTTAAGAAGCAACGTGTACCTCCCTTATTGTAATGACATTAATACACAAAAAGGAAAAACATTTTAATTTATATAAAAAATAATTCGATACTAATCTGGAGGAATGTTAACACAATGGTGACATCATGTGAAGTGAGCTTGCTAATTCTATACTGGTCATCAGATTTGTACTATGAAAAGGCAGGGCAGGAGTAGATTTGTACTATGAAAAGGCAGGGCAGGAGCAGACTTGTACTATGAAAAGGCAGGGCAGGAGCTTTCTGCTTCCTAAGCAGCAAAGCAAATGAACAGCAGACGGTGACATAAGAACATAAGAACATAAGAAAATGCCATACTGGGTCAGACCAAGGGTCCATCAAGCCCAGCATCCTGTTTCCAACAGTGGCCAATCCAGGCCATAAGAACCTGGCAAGTACCCAAAAACTAAGTCTATTCCATGTAACCATTGCTAATGGCAGTGGCTATTCTCTAAGTGAACTTAATAGCAGGTAATGGACTTCTCCTCCAAGAACTTATCCAATCCTTTTTTAAACACAGCTATACTAACTGCACAAACCAAATTCTCTGGCAACAAATTCCAGAGTTTAATTGTGCGTTGAGTAAAAAAGAACTTTCTCCGATTAGTTTTAAATGTGCCCCATGCTAACTTCATGGAGTGTCCCCTAGTCCTTCTACTATCCGAAAGAGTAAATAACCGATTCACATCTACCCGTTCTAGACCTCTCATGATTTTAAACACCTCTATCATATCCCCCCTCAGTCGTCTCGTTTCCAAGCTGAAAAGTCCTAACCTCTTTAGTCTTTCCTCATAGGGGAGTTGTTCCATTCCCCTTATCATTTTGGTAGCCCTTCTCTGTACCTTCTCCATCGCAATTATATCTTTTTGAGATGCGGCGACCAGAATTGTACACAGTATTCAAGGTGCGGTCTCACCATGGAGCGATACAGAGGCATTATGACATTTTCCGTTTTATTCATCATTCCTTTTCTAATAATTCCCAACATTCTGTTTGCTTTTTTGACTGCTGCAGCACACTGAACCGACGATTTCAATGTGTTATCCACTATGACACCTAGATCTCTTTCTTGGGTTGTAGCACCTAATATGGAACCCAACATCGTGTAATTATAGCATGGGTTATTTTTCCCTATATGCATCACCTTGCACTTATCCACATTAAATTTCATCTGCCATTTGGATGCCCAATTTTCCAGTCCAGACCACTATTATAAACCCTGTAGAAGATTTAGGCCTATAAACCTGTGATGCCAACATTTTATTGATCAAGGGATTGATTCATCCCTTCCATTTTGAGATTCCAGTAGGGGTTATTTGCGGACAGATGAATCTCTCTTTGGCACAGCTTAGAGAAAGAGATTTGAGCATTACAGGTGAAGCCACCATAGCCATTAGCATCTTCTGGCCATGCACAGGTTAGGAAAATGGGCTCTCATAAAAACCGAGCGTCCGATTTCTAACCCACACCCACAGCCACCTCTCCTGGGTGCCCGATGGCCTCCTTTTTAGCACGGCAGCCCATTTAAATATTAAATCGGGCGCCCAGGAGAGGTGGATCGGCGCGCGGTAAGAGAGCAGGCGCTCAATCGTGAGCATCCATTTAATACATACTAATATTGCTTCGGCCTGTTAGTGCTCCTTATTGTCTACTAATGAAAAAGACCTGTTAAAAATGAAGAACTAAAGTGGGAAAGTCTGCAAGTCCTGTTGCCTGACGACATAATATCTGAGCCCCCTGATCCCTCCCCAAAACCAGTAGTGAGCACTGTGTCCAGAACCCTACCATCAAACCCATTTTGAAGAGCCTCAGGTTTCCCATATCCCCTGGCCCCCCTAAACACCCCTCCCCCTTTACCTCAGAGCAATCTGCACTCTTCAGAGAAAGGAGAGAGGTCAATCACTCCTGCCCCACTGGTTGTGCCTTATTTATTTATTTAGACATTTTATATACCTTTGTTCCAAATAAAGATCACAACAGATTAAAATAATGACATTCATAGGTATAAATCTGCAAATAATGACGGATTACATGGGAAGTATTCATTACCAGGTATTAACATCTATCAAGAGAAGAGAATACTGTGGGGAAAGCCATGATTGTGAGACCCGCCCCCTCCCCCGACGTCATAGCAATCGGAGCCGGACTGTTGAAAGACGCCAAGCCAGCAGGCGCCGCGCACTGTGCGCCGCACGCCGAAGGGGCACGACAAAGGGGCACTCCCCTTTGTGCAACCCTTAGTGTTAACCATTCCCTTGTTTTTATCTCCCTTGTTAACAATTTCCATGTTTATTATTGTTCAATGTATTGACAAAGGAAAACTTTGATTTCCTGCATTTTTTGTTGGAATGTAAACCGATGTGATATGTAAAATCGAACACTGGTATATAAAAACAAATACAATTGTTCAAATACATATTAGTTAAAGATTAAGGACATAGGACAAAATAAAATAGAATAAATTAAAGTACAAATAAAATTAACAAGATAAACTTTACATATTATTCTGTCTTTTGTATTGAGAATCTTACAATCTCTTGTTAGTTTGTTTCTCAAGCATCATTAGTATCCCCTGTCTTCCTTTTATTGTAGATCTTTACTTTCTGATAAAATTAGGTTATATGTGTTTTTGAATAGCCATGTTTTTAATTCACATTTAAATGTCTTTCTATCTGGTATCAATCGTAGCATTTCAGGTAAAGAATTCTAGAGTTTTGGGCCCGCTATGGAAAACACACGATCTCTTACCTGCGTCAGATGTGTGCCCCGTATTGTTGGAACAGTCAGTAGTCCTTTATTTTGGGAACTTAGTGTTCTCTTCGGTGTGTATGGTTGTAATGTCACACCTATTATACTGGTGTTAGTAGAATGAATAATTTTGAATATTAGCATTAATACTTTAAAATAGATTCGGAATTGTACTGGCAGTCAGTGTAAAGAAATTATCGAGCGTGTAATGTGATTGAATTTCCTTGATCCTAACAAGAGCCTTGCTGAGGCATTGTTTAGTATTTGTAATGGTTTTAAGAGGCATGCGAGAAGACCGAGAAATGAGGAGTTACAGTAGTCTAAGTTTGAGAAAATTAGAGTCTGCAATATAGATCTGAAGTCTTCAAAAGTTAAAGGTTTCAGCCAATGTATTATACGCAACTTGGCGTAACCTGTATTAATTAATTTGTTGATGTGCATTTTCATAGTAAGGATCTCATTTGCTGGATACCTAAATCCCTTATTTCATTAGAGGGAGTAATTTGGAAATTACCTAGGTCTAGAGCCAGTGGTTTAGCTATCGAAGAGCTTCTGCTTAACCAGATAATTTCAGTCTTTTTAGGGTTTAATGTTAGTTTAAGTTGCGATAGTTTTTGCTGAATTGTTTTCATATAGGTTGAAAGTATTGATATTGTATTTTCAACAGATTTGGAGAATGGAATGTAGAACTGTATGTCATCAGCATACAGGAAGAATGTAATTCCTAAGTTCGCCAATAGTTTGCTTAGGGGGATCATTTAGATCCCACTATATGGCCAGGCCAGCACGCCGGCGGCTCCTGCCCTGGCCTTCCTCCTGACCCCTGGCTTCCCAGGCGCGCACGCGCACTGCGGGACGGGCCCAGACTCCTCCTCTCAAGCCTGCAACTATTTAAGGCAGGGCCTGCTTGTCAGACCTTGCCTCTGCTACTCCTGGCTCCAGTTCCTGTTTGGATTCTCCGTCGTCTGATTCCTGTCTTCTGTTTCTCCGTGCCAAGACCCTTGCCTACCTGACTATGAGATCCGCTGCCTGCCTGACTACGAGATCCGCTGTCCTCCAAGACCCTTGCCTACCTGACTATGAGATCCGCTGTCCTCCAAGACCCTTGCCTGACTGACTATCAGAAACACCGTCCGCCTAGCTCCTTGCCTGCCAGACTCGAGTGCCGCCACCTGCCTGAGACCCAAGTAAGTCCAGCCAGCCCCAGTACCCAAGGCTCAACCTGCGGGGAACGAGTGCTAGTGGTGAAGGTCCTGCGGGGTCTCAGGTCTCCTACAGCCTTGCCTGCCATCGGAAGGGTTCCCTGGGGCTCCTCCCCTTTGGTTCCCTATTCTGCCGGCCTAAGGATCCACTCTCGTAATAGCCTTGAGGGACACCTGTATCGATATGGAAAATATCAGACATATGATTGCCTAGTTTGACTTGGAATGTTCTATTAGATAAGAAGGCAGAGAACCATTTGAGAACACTGCCTTCAATTCCATGTAGTTCAACTGCTGACCCAAAGGGTTAGATCCACGGTGTCAGAGGCAGATGTTAAGTTGATTAGCACAAGAAGGTAGGATTTATCAGCTTCAAACTCTCATAACAGAGTCCATTAAAGAGAGGAGTAATGTCTCAGTGGCCACTGATTTGCAATTCTCCTGCACTCCATCTGTTGCATGGATGAAATGAGCAGCTACTATTAGCATGCACTAATTCCAATTAGTGCATGCTAACGGGCTCATTTTCAAAGGCCAACAGGCGTAAAAAACCAGGAGATGCGCGTGGCTGGGCCGCGCGCATGCTGCGGGGATTTTTAAAGGCCCGCAGCCACGCGCTATCTCCCGGTACGCGCCAAAGAACCAGCTAAACTAAAAGGGGCAGGCTGGGGGTGGGGCGGGAGCAGGCCGGGACAGCATCACCTGCTGCTGCACGGCAGAGCAGTAAGGATAGAAACAAAAAAAAACTAGTTAGAGGGGTTTTAGGGGTCAGGGAGGATAGGGGAAAAGGGAGGCAGGTCAGCTAGGGGGTTAGGAAGTTCCCTCCCAGTTCGCTTCTTTATTGGAGTGGACTGGGAGGGAACTGGGGAAAGGCGTAATCCGTCAATGCACGTATCTTGCAAAATTCCCCCCTTTACTCGCGAGAGTCGGCACTCGCGCTCACATGCGCATGCCGATATAAAATCAGGTACACGCGTGCGCACGGATAGTGGATTTTATAACTTGCACGCGTCAATGTGTGCATGTTATAAAATCTTTATTTAAAAACTTTTCTATACCGTCGCTAAGTTATGTACCAATGCAACGGTTTACAAATAGGCACAAAATAAGGTATGTATAGGTAGGTTATCGTACAATCTAACAAGTGCCAATTGAGTATGGTACAAATTCATTAATTAAATCATAGATTGAGTAGTGGTGATTTAGTCCAGGTGTGTTGTTGAGTTATCTTTTATTTTGGTCCACTTCATAACTGTATTATCATGCATTTTTAATATTGCAATGTTTATTCTCACCTGCACTTTTCTGTATTTGCGTTCTCTCTCTCCCTCGGAGCGTCCATGTACGCACGCCAGGAACCTTGCGCACATGGACGCCAGCACGTGGGTTTAAAAATTCACCTTTATATGAACAAAACAGACACTACAGCCCAACGCTGCATGTGCAGTCCGCCCAAGTGAAACACAAAAAAACCAAGCAAACAGACTGCCTTTTATATGTAGCAGAATGAGAGGAAAAATGTGCAGTTTATTTGCTTTTCCTCCCGCAGAAAAGTATGAGAGCTGGGCCATGGAGCAGGAAAAAAGTGTCAGGACGGAGGGCAAAGAAGGTGCTGTTGTGGAAGTCTTTCATGCTGCTTTTAAAGAGACAGCACCAGGCCTGCTGGTGATCACAGAATTTGTTTTGTTCAAAAGCGCTTTGCCAAAGTCTGCCTATTAATCATCCTAACAATACTCATTAATCACACCTGCCTTCCCTATTTGTATTTCATCCTCCCATTCATTTTCACGAACATGTAGGGGGGGCAATTCTTAAAATATGCATGTTTACAGGCCCATGGGCACTTGGTAACCGCCAGCCTGCGAGAATTTCCCTTTGAAAATTCAGAGCTGTCGGCACCTGCTTTGTAGGTGTGATGGATTTCAAAATGAAAATAAAACACTAAATTTACTCTGCACACTTTGACTCGCTTCCTTGGAGAGTGGGAGGGGGGGGGGGGGGGCGAGGGCTTTCTTCACTTCCAGGGTCACCGGTTCCTCCTCTGGCTGTTCCCAGCAGCAGAGGGCTAGTGTGGCGGTGAAAGAGAAAATAGAGGCAATTCACGCTGTGGGGGCTTCACCGATAACACAGCAAGCGCAAAGCAGAAGACGGGCCATGCAGCCCCCTTCTTAGAGGCCTATCTCTTCCACCCCAGGGCAAGCCTGCATAGATCCGCTGATGGCAAGCTGGGACGCGAGCACTCAGGCCTTCAGGAGAGACTGCTAAATGAAATGTAAATGGTCTGTGTTCTCAGGGGTAACAAACAGAGAAGGACAGAAAGGAAATAAAACAACAAGGGTAACAGGACACCCAAAGCACAGACGTGAAACTGCACCACGGCAGACATAGAGGCACTTAGAGAGGCATCAAGTGACGTGCAGGGTCTAAAGAGCAAGACCTCTGTAAGACACAAAGCATCACTTGCACGTGCCACACGAGATGGATGCCGTTAGAGATGGAGTCACTACTTAAAAGCATACATGCAGCTGTATTGGGGTCGCCAACTGGCTCCAGAGTTTCAGGACAAGTTGATCCAGTCTTGCTTTTACCCCACTGCATCCATAGTTCTGATTTTCCTTTTTTCCTAAGAAAAAAAGTAGGACTATGAATCCATGCATGCCGTGGAATATAACCAGGACTGGATCAGCCTGTCCCCGACGTCTGGAGCCAGTTAGCAACCCTAAGCTATAAAGAAGCATCCAGGCAGGATGAGACACCTCTGATGGAAATGTTTATGGGGGTGGCAGTGTTCCACCAGCCGCAGCCAGCTCTCTAGGACCCCCTCGCTCGCCCGCTGTGGGTCTTCCTGTAACCGCTGCGGCTTCCTGGTACCCAAAAGATGCGATACCTCATTCAGATTCCCAGAGGAGCAAGATGGGACAGAAAAGACAACACACTCAGTTCTCAGGCTAACAACAAAATACAAAGACACTGTTACTGCTTGCTTTCGCCTCAGCAGCATCAATTGAACCTATCAACAATCTGTGAAAACCCTAAACTTCACACACACTGTGAAAAAAATGAATACTTACCAGAATTGGAAGGAGGGCCCATCAGAAGTAGTCTGATGGGTTGTGGTGGTCTGTGCTGGGGCCATCCTGGCTTGCATGAGAAGCAATAGATGATTCCTGCCTTTTTAAAGTATTCAGCAGCACCACCAGGGTGGGGTCTCAGTCATATTAAGGGACAACTATGTCTACTTTCCTAGTACCCTTAAAAGACAATCCTTGCTCTATTCCTGCATCAGCCTTTGTGAAAGGAACATAGCGAGTGGCTTCTCTCAGTCATCCGGCTTCACATGTTTCCAATTCTTTGTGCGTGTCATGCTTGGCTTCATATCAGATAAAACGCCCGGACAGAGTTTCAAAAGCAGTAGACGAGTAGGACTTCCCTATAACATAGTTCACTTTCTCAATACGGGTAATAGATATGGTTTGCAAGTTCCCAAGTCCTGCCAAGAGTAGCATCTATCATGAAGGCAGAGCCCCGTGCATTTCAACATTTCTAGGAAGGCACAATGCAGAGTTAAGCTCAAAAATGGAGTCTTTATGAGGACCAGAGGAAGCTCCATTTCCCACTGTTCTGTGTTGATGGGGTCAATAATTTTGTGAGCTATCAGACCATTAAAAAGTGCAAAGTGTTGAGTACTGAATGTTTTACATACCACTCAAGAAAAACGCACTTTTGTAGTTTGAAATGCCAATGTTGTACCTTAATGGACAGATCAGCCGTCATTCAATGAAGCAGAATGTACTATGCATTGTATAAAGGCTCAGAGCTGTATGTTAATATTTTAGCGCATCATGCTTTCTACTTTGCAGTGCCACTGGTGTTTTGTTTATGGGGAAAGGGGGATGTGGACAGAAAAGTCTTATATACTGTATATACAGTATATATATATGTGTGTGTATGTATGTCTTAGTGCTGTTTCTTTTCCCATTACATCCCATGGAGCTAGATCAAATAAGTGTTTCAGAGAGCAATTATTATTTTAGAAATGCTGTATTTTAAGTCTAATAAATATGCAAGTTTCGGTTCTTGCCCTTAGTTCATGCTGACATCATTCATCAAGCCTGTTCCATGCACGTCTGTTGCCTTTTTCTCTAGGGACTGCTATCATCAGAGCAACTTTGCATGCCTGAAAGGATAACAAGGCTTATGCCTATTTCAGTGTTTAGCCTGTGTCTAGTTTATGTAGAATTTCCTCAAAACTATGAAGGTAATTTTCAAAGGAATAATGCATATAAATGTAACAAACTATCATAGCAATTTTCAAAACCTATTTACCTGCATTAAGCGCACTTTGAGAATGACTACAATATAATGCCATTGAATTGTCAATAGATTTTACCAGCATTAAGTGCACTTTTCAAAAGCCTATTTATATGGGTAAAGTGCATTTGCACATGTAAAACCCAGTTTTAAGTGTGTAAATCCTTTTGAAAATTACCCTTTTCATTTTTGGAGCTATTTCTTTGGGTTTTTTAAATATTCACTTTAGATCTTCGTTGCATCATACACAACACTATGGGACCTATGTACTAAATCCCCAGCGTGCGGAAATCCCGGGAAATATGCGTGTGGCCGGGCCGCAAGCGCATTTTCGAAATAGCCCAGCCACGCGCTTATCTCCCGGTACATGCGGAAGTTCCAGGCGGGGTGGAGCCGGCCGGGACAGCGCCATTTTGCGTTGTCCTGGTGAAGCGCGCACCGGCAGCCGGCCAGCACGTGGAACTTACTTCATCTATTCAGATGAAATAAGTTCCAAAACAAACAAAAAAAAAAGGTTAGTTGGGGTGGGTGTAGGGGTCAGGGTGGAGAGAGGAAAAGGGAGGAAAGTTAGATAGGGGGATAGGGAAGTTCCCTCCTGATCGCATCGCCACGTGTGTTTCAAAAAATTGCCCCCGGCCGTGCAAGCGAGTGTGCACCCACGTGCACATGCACACACTGATACAAAATTGGGTGCTTGCGTGGGTATTGGATTTTATAATATGCGCGCGGTGACGCGCGCATGTTATAAAATCAGCTTGTCCATGTGCGCACGCTGGGAACCGCACGGTCATGGATGCCCGCGCGGCCCTTTAACGTTTTACCCATAAGAGGATAATTGTCACAGGCATTTCTGGGGGTAAAACAATGCTTTACCTGCGGAAATGTTCTGTTATAAAATTGCACGGGTAGGTCTTGTATGTACCTGTTTACCTGGAATGAATGGAGGTTCTTGAGGGGATGGAGTTGGGGAGGGATTTAGACTTATACACATACTTTTGGATTTCGAAAAGTATACTTGTAAATTTTCTCAAATTTCCCAAGCAGAAAATAACAGGTGTGACTGCGTGCGGGCAGTTGTAGGATAATTTTCAAAGTGAACATATGCATGTACATATGATCATTTTGAAAACTATTATAACTTTTGCAAATATTTTATGACTTTTTGATAACGATTGTATAACAATCCTTTTTGATAAGGATTGTTATACAATTACCTCCTAAATATCTTCTCTTATTTTGTCCATGAGAAAATTGCTTGGTGCTTCAACGGCAGGGGAGCAAGACTGATACTTCACTTTCAATACATAGCCAGCATGGCTCTCTGCTTCAACGACAGGGGAGAATGAAGAAAGGTGGATCTATATTCAGGCAACAATCAACAAGGACTGAATTACACAGTCTGAATAAACAGATAAGCATGGGTGTAGCTTGCTTATTGCGGTGGTTAATACCCCTAACTAAATTAAGCTATGTCACTTAGATGCAGTTTCAACACTGCTCTCTACATTAATGGTGGGGGTGAAAGGGAAATAGAATAAAAAAAGGTTACTAAGAGCCAAGAGAAACAGATAAGTATGTGAGAGAAAAAAAAAAGTGAGAAAGCTTGCTGGGCAGACTGGATGGGCCGTTTGGTCTTCTTCTGCCATCATTTCTATGTTTCTATATAGGGCTCTATGTATCATCTATTGTTGAGGAACCAGTCAACAGATGTTAAGCATGGGAACAGTTGAGCATCAACTGTGGAAACTACAGAAGGGCTGAGAAAAATCAGAAATTATAGAGCATATTTACAGGCATTTCCCAAATAGACATAACTATACTGAATATCTATGGCTCCTGAGCTTGCACTTGGAAGGCAGCAATGAACAGGACAGGTGAAATAGAAGGAAGTGTGGTGAGCAATGGGGCAGAGGGAGTAACAGAGTGGAAAGAAGAGAAAGGAGTTAAGCAGAGCGGAGATCTCATTTATAAATGATATATCCTTAACTCAAAACACCAACATAGTCTTTACATAAATGATTCTATAGTATGTTATGGGAGGAGATGGTTCACTGCAGTTTACCCTCCAGGCCCACGTTAATGGTATCCAGCACGGGCTGAATCATAATCATTTATTACTATTGAACTCTAGTGAAAGGAAGGTTATGGGGGTTTTTTTTTAACCTTCTAGTCACCTTGAGACAAATTTTTATATAATTAATTATGCTTTACAGCGTTTCACTGGAAATGGTTAATGAATTTCGATAGGTTGGTTAGATGTTAAGTGACTGTATCAGTCAATGTTCACAGATTGCTTGCTAAATGCATTCAATCAGAAAATTGATGTTATTCCATAATAAAAACGCTGTTAGTTTCTGTGCAAGGAACACACTGGTTTAATGTTATGTGATGTCCATGCACCCAAAGCTGCCAACATTTGAGGCATCAAAATAACTAAAGTGGAGTTAAGTCAAGCATGTGAGTGAGCCAGCATGTCTGGATCAAAGATAGTACAGTTTTATGCATTATAGAAATACACTTTTAACCAAAGCGACAGGGATATGGGGAGGATGTGGGGAGGCAACACAAGCGTGAGCAGGAGAATATTGGTTACCTAATTGCCTTGGGGAGACTCAGATCACTCCAACTTACTCTCCAAGGGCACTCCAAGGTAGAGTTTCAGAAATCTACTTCTTATCCCTGGGATAAGCAGCTTGGAATCTCTCTACCCCTTGGGATCCTGCCAGATACTCGTGACCTGGATTGGTCACTGTCGGAAATTGGATACTGGGCTTGATGGACCTTTGCTCTGACCCAGTATGGCAAATCTTATATTCTTATGTTCTTATGAGATGCTAATCATCTATAGATCATCCAAAATAAATAAAAATTGACTGGCTGTTAAAATCAGGTGAAAAAACAAAAAAGCAGGTGCAGTTGGGTATTTTTTCCCACTTTGAAATACAATGCTCAACAAACCTAAAATTCCTTGCATAAATGCCTTTTGAAAATGGGACATGTTCCATTCCAGGTATTTTCTGGAGGCAGGACTGGTTTTGGATCCTGATTACATTTAACTGCTCCTTGAAAATCAGGGTGAAAATAAAATAAAAACTCTTAAGGGCTGTATTTTAAAAAGGTTATGCGTGCCGGGCCTATTTTCAAAAGGCCCAGCGACACACGTAAAGCCCTGGGACACGTGTAAGTCCCGGGGCAACACTGAAGGGGCGGGGCTTGGGTGGGATGGTCTGGGGCGGGGCAAGGGTGGGGTCAGAGGCTCCAGGCACAGCGGCAGTTGGCCAGCACGCCTGCACGCTCCTTTTTAAAATCTACCCTTAATTATTCAGCGGCCAATATCTAGCACTACTTATCCAGCTAAGTGGCAGCCGCTGAATATCCAGCTATGTTCAGCGGCCATCACATACAGGCTGATACAGTAAAGCGCAGCCACGGTTGCCCGTTTTTTAACCCACTTTGGACACACGTTTTGAGCGTGTAAGACGGACCCGCGATTCAGTATCGGCTTTTACGCGTCCTTAGAGCATGCCGAAAAAAACACGTATCCATTTCCGCCCGCCGCATGTATATAATATGTTAATGATCGGATTAGCTATTCCCCCCGATACAGTAACATGCACCCAAATTATAGCGTTTTTAACCAGTTTATTTACCGCGTCTTTAACCTCAATATTTACCGCCTACCCTGACCCTGGCGTTAGTGTGGTGTTCAGTCAGCTTCGGACCGGACAGCGTCATGGACAACATGCATATATTGGCTCATTCGGTTGAGAAGCAGAATGAAAAATGCTCGAAATGCTCGGCAAGCGAATTTTACAAGGCAGATTGGAGAGGCCAACAGGGGAGCCCCAGCAGAGACATGGACACCTCTACGGACACCTTCCAGCATCTGCTAGGCATCCTGAGGCTCTGGGGGTCCAGCGGAGACATGGACGCCTCTACGGACGCCTTCTGGCATCTGCTAGGAGTCCTGAGGCTCGGGGGGGAGGGCCAGCGGACGCCTATACGGACGCCTTCCTCCTGTGTCTAGAATTAGGCATCCCTGAGGCTGCTGATTGTAGTAAACGCTTAAATAAGAATGCATAGCTCATTTATGAATAGTAAAAGCTTAGGGGTAGATTTTAAAAAGCATTTACTCGAGCAAAAGTGGTTTTTGCTCGAGTAAATACACTTTACTCAAGTAAGTGGGCTTTTCAAAATTGCTACAATATATGCCATTGAATTGTCCATAGGATTTACTCAAGTAAGTGCACTTTACTCGAGTAAATAGCTTTTGAAAATTGGTACGATAGTATGTCACATTTACATGCGTAACTCCTTTGAAAATGACCCCCTTAGCTAAGAACGCATAGCTCATTTAAGAATGGAAGCCCCGAACTTGGACGTCCGGCCGGGCGCTCAAGGCAGCAGCCATGGACGTTGGAAGGCAGCGGGGCCTCCGATCATGGACGCCCAGATAGAGGTGGGAACGTCCATGAACATAAGCCCCGACCTTGGACATCCGGCCAGGCGCCCGGCTGTGGAAGGTTGGGGGTGGCCTCCGAACAAGAGGACGTCCGGATGCTCAGGGCAGCGGCCCCGGTGTCCATGCAGAGTCTGTAGAAAAGAACCATCCACTTACCTGGTGGAATGACATTTGAAATGACAGGTACCACCGCACCATGGATACTGTATAGGCGCTGTATACCGCTCTATACAGTAAAATGAATTGCGAACGCCTACCGCTTTATAGGCGCGCTTTGGACATTCGTTTGCCGCCGCTTGGATTTGCGTCTAATTTGAATACTGAATCGAGCGGCTTGTGAACCAAAATGTGCGCATGTCAAATGTGCGGGCGCCCGGCACTGCCACGCTTTTTCTTACGTGTCCGTACCGTATCGGCCCAATAGTCAGATATGTATTTATCCACCTAAGTAGGTAGATGGATATCTCGAGGGCGGCTAAAACTTATCTGGCTAATTAAAACATATCCGGTTATATTCAGCAGCAGAGCCGTGCAGCTGAATATCCTTTCTGAGTTATCCAGATAAGTTATATCCAAATAACATAGATAACTGGATATTTTTGAATATTGGGCCCATTGTGACTAATCAGTGCCTGATTTACTAAAATATTTCTCCCATTCTGTGTCTGAGTAAAAAATCTAAGTGATGTGGCCCTTAGGATGACTACAGTGACAAAATTCCCAGGAAACATATATATGTTTAAAATACTTTATTCAATAAAAATTAAATACAAAAAAAAATCTGACTCTACAACACAATCTAAAATCAGATCTGTCCCCATGTAGAACTTAACCCACACCAGATCTGAGTTTTTACTCTGAGATCTTTGCAATCAAGATATTGAGCTCTCTCTAAGTGATGACAATGTCAATAAATTACACAAAAATATTTCTGATAGCAATAGATATTAATCAGGGATTTTTCACAAGGATTATCACTGGGTTTCTCTCATTCTGCACCGATTGGAAAAAGCCATGATCCATCAAGTCCTATGTGAGCAGAGGGAAAGAAAGGAGTAAGTGGGAAGGAATTATGTAGGTATGGTAGACCAAAGGCGTGATTGAAAACGGATATAGTAGAGCGTGGATAGTCACCAGATTGGATTTTAATACAGGAATGAGATGCGACTGAATATAGGTAAATTCTAGGTGTATCTTTTTGTCTGCAATAAGTATTTTGAGCAAGATATATTAAGCAGCAGGGCCGTTTCAATAAATAGGGACACATACACAGTTCATTAGCATCTGTCAGATTCTATGACCTGCCAAAGAACAGACACAGAGCAAGAGGTTGTAAGAAACTTCAGAGAAGGGGTGGGGGGAAGGGGAATGTGAGCTGTCTTCTGCCTCCCATGTATAATAATTAATCTTTTCTTATTTCACACTGAAAGCGGGGCTAGGATTGATATGGAAATGTGGCAGTCGCTTTCCTATTACGGGTTGGCGGGAGTGAATCTAAAGCAGGAGTGTGGGACACGGGAGGGCAGGGATTAGAATGATGAGCCTGCAGTCAGAGTACTCGCCCCCCCACTGTGGGGACCATGGGGGCTGCTTGATTAAATCTATCTCCGTGCTGCTTCTGTGGGCTGTGGCCAGGCTGCTGCCCCGCATGCCAGGCACAACATTAGCAGCAGCTAATCTGTTAACAGAGGAGGGCTTAGCCAGCAGGATGCCGGTTAATGTCCTGTGCATTTCTCTCCAGAGGGTTTGATTTGCACAAATTTATGACTTTGCTGGAGGGACTTGTGATCTGTACCTCTCTGTCAGTGATCTGTGCCAGCAGCGGGGCTGGGGATCTCGGCTCACCACAGCTAGAGGTCACACCCTCACATATATAGCTGGTAAGGTTGAAAGAAGACCAGACTTTCTTCTGTATTACCTGGCACCTGCCTTTGGGCCTGATGTAATAAGCTGCACAGTAAAAGTGGGCGCTGAAATTCAACGCACAGTTTTTTAACCCGCACAGTAAAAAAAAATTAAATAAACTCCCAATACAGTAAACAAATGGTGGGCTAATGCATCGGGAGTCTAAAAAGTAGGCAACCCCAAGATAAAATGTCCGCTCGGTATTTTGCATAGGTTGAGTGCACATTTTAAGTTGAAAAGGGGGGGGGGGGGGGGGTTGGAGTGTTTATGCGCAAATAAGCTGTCCTTTTGCTGTATTTTTCCTCCAAATAAAAATCACCCCTGAGCTTACTCCTCGGCTTCTCCTGGCTCGCAGATCATCTTCTGTGCGCATTAAAGATGATTTGTGAGCTGGGAAAAAGCAGCATTCGTCACTGCAGAAGGTGTGGGGGGGAGTGCACATGGAGGTTAGTTTTATACTGCTTCCTTTGCGCTGGGCAGGGAGGAGGTTTCCCGTTGCAGGTCAAGTCCCCTGCCTGGGGAGGGAGCAGGATCCAGCCTCTGCCTCTGGCACTGCAGGAAAAGAATGCATTAGGGCAGAGGAAGAGCTGCCGTCCCCTCCCTTTTATGCTCAGAAAACATGATTTGTGGGTTTTTTTTCTGCACATAAAAACACAACTATAGGTCCCAATACCGGAACTCCAGCTTCTGCCCCTAGTCTAACATTAACCCTGGAAACTTTACCCCACCTGATCAAGGTTTCCAGCACTAAGAAAACACGAGTTGAGCCAGTGCACCTCTCTGCATAGTGGGGTAAGAGGGTGAAAAAGCCAATGACATTATTAACATGGGATTGTGAACCCTTATACTGAGGTACAGTTGGTACTGCCCAGTGAGCGAACCCACTAGGCCAACGCTGCCAACTGGCGAACACGCGCTGGAATGGGACAAGCTGGAGCTTCGCCTGAACTAGCCCTGTTCTCCACAGGTTGAACCTTTGAGCTGTAGGAGACAGCAGCACTTAGGTGAGTTCAAGGGCCATTCGAGGGAGTCCAGATTGTGCATCCATAAGGCAGATAAAATGTAATGTGGACAAGTACAAGATGATGCATAAAAAAGAAAATTAACCCATGCTGTAGTTATACGAGGTTAGGTTCCATTTTAGGAGTCACCACCCAGGAAAATGATTTTGGGCGTCTTAGTTGATATTACATTGTAATCATTAGCTCAGTGTGGGCTGTGGCGGTCAAGAAAGCAAACAGAATGTTAGGAATTATTAGGAAGGGAATGGCAAATAAAACGGAGGATGTCATAACGCCTCTATATCGCTTCATGGTGAGACCACTTCTTGAATACCGTGTGCAATTCTGGTCACTGCATCTCTAAAAAGATATAGTTGCACCGGAGAAAGTACAGAGAAAGGCGACCAAAATGATAAAGGGCATGGAATGGTTCCCCTTTGAGGAAAGGCTAAATTGGTTAGGGCTGTTCAGCTTGGAGAAGAGATGACTGAGGGGAATATGATTGAAGTCTACAAAATCATGAAAGGACTTGAATGTGTAACTATGAATCGGTTATGTCCTTTTTTGGATAATACAAGGACTAGGGGGCACTCCATGAAGTTAGCAAGTAGCACATTTAAATCAAATTGAAGAAAATTCTTTTTCATTCAACACATAATTAAGCTCTAGAATTCAATGCCAGAGAATGTTGATAAGGCAGTTATTATAGCTGGGTTTAAAAAAGGTTTGGATAAGTTCCTGAAGAAGACGTCCATAAACTGCTATTAATCAATAGGGAATAGCAACTGCTTGTTGCCAGCATTAAAAGCATGGGATCTATTTAATTTTTGGGTACTTGTCAGGTACTTGTGACTTGGATTGGCCACTGCTGGAGACAGGACACTGGGCTTGATGGACCCTTGGTCTGATTCGGTATGACATATCTTATATTCTTATGTTCAGAGATGGGTTGGGAGTTAGGGCAGGCAGCAGACAGGGCATAGTCAGGTCAGGTCCAGGCAGTAAGCAAGAGAGAAGTCAAAGTCCATAGGTGAGAACCAGAGAATCAGGCAAAAAGCAAACAAGACATGGAGGGACAAGACATGAAAAGACAGGCCTCTGAAGACAAGAACGAGGCAGATGGACAGAATGAGATAACAGGGGCAGGGCAAGGCTGGATGGATAAGGCAAGGCTGGACCGGCTGGGTGAGGCAAGACAGGACAAGACAAGGCTGGATGAGGCAAGTCAGAATAAGGCAAGGCTGGATGAGGGTAGATGAGCAAGACGAGGCTGGACAAGGCAGGGAACCAGTTGCTGAGGTGCCAGGAACAGGATTGCTGACCTTAAATAGGGCGCTCTCAGTGGCATTGTCCAGAGATGCCAACATGGTTTCCTGCCGTGGAGCCTCCAAATGATGGTGCACCACGTGAACACGCATCTAAGGGGGACCTGCAGTGGTGAGGCATGGTGATCTCCCGGTGAGTGTGGTTGGTTATGTTCTTCCTGTAGCCAGCCAAATGTGACAGGGATTTGCATGAGAGGCTGCTAACCTGTGTTCACACATTATATAACTACATAGTAATGACAGTAGAAAAAGACCAAATGGTCAATCCATTCTGCCCAGCAAAGTTCTTATGGTATTAACTGCTGCTTCATGCGGGCTACCCCATGTTTCTGTTAAGGGTAGTACTGCCGCTCTATGCCGATTACCCCCAAGTCTTATGTTAAGGGTAATGATATTTACAATCAAAACCAAGCAACTGTCAAACTCATAACAAAATTACTGCTAGCAACATTTTACTGGGTGAGCAGCCTTCTTGATAATTCAGTCAATGCTGCTTGAACATGCTTTGCTTTTGGACTTGGCCATAGAAGCGGTTCTGTGCTTTTTCCCTAATGTCTGCATATCAGTACCTTGGAACATAAAAGTCTGGCCCGGTGTTGGCTGTCATCTGAATCCGATTCCACTTTTCTCCCCTGCCGTCAAAGTGGAGAGTGATGATGGTTAAGGGTATTAACTGCCGCTCCATGCAGGTTACCCCCATTCACCATTTTTAACCTCTAATGATCTACAATGTTCATTCCATGCCTTTTTTTAAATTTGTTTACTGTTTTTGTCCTCACCACCAACTCTGCTAGGCATCCACCACCCTCTCCATGAAGAAATATTTCTTGATGTTGGTTCTGAGTCTTCCCCCTGGAGTTTCATATTGTTTCCAATGATAAAGGTTTCCTTTCTAATGAAAAAAGTTCAAAGTTCGTGCATCATTAAAACCTTTCAGGCAGCTGAAGGTCTGTACCATATCTCCTCTGCACCTCCTCTCTTCCAGGGTATACATATTTAGATCCTTCAGCCTCTTCTCAAAAGTCTTCAGCTACAGAGCCCACACCATTTTGGTCGCCCTTCTCTAGACCGCCTACGTCTTGTCTCTATCCTTTTTGAGATATGGGCTCCAGAACTGAACACAGTACTCCAGGTGAGGCCTCACCAAGGACTTATATACAAGGGCATTATCATCTTCTTTTTCTTAACTTGTGTGCACATTTTTTTATGCACAAAACTCCTTGCTGTATCAGCAGTAATGTTTGCGCCCAAAAATATATGGACAACTGTGGGTTAAACTATGCAGTCTACAGAGTGTACCTTATTACATCCACCCTCTATGTGGCAATTTAAGGGAAAGTGAAGAAAAGTACTGAGCATCTGTAGCAATGAAAACATTTCCTTCTTGACCTCATATATGGTGATCATCAAGTTTTCCTGGGGTCTAACTACATCATCATATCCACCCATAGATTCTGTCTTTTTATGTAAAAATTGTCCATTTTGCTTTTTTTTTTTTTGGTGTCATAGTCATAACTTCCTGTGTCCACATTTAGGCCCTCGCTTGGTAAGGCTGACAAGGAAGCTGTGTATTGTGCTGAGTGTGTCTGCCCGTGTGTGGGCACTCAGAGGCTCAGTAGTTGAAATTCATCTTCCATGGCTGACCTGTCACAACTGGGCACTGAGGTACACAGGACTCGCAGGCGATATCTCTGAACCCAAGAGGCATGGTGAAAGATCAGGGGAATGCACATCTAGGAGTGATTTGGGAATGTAGTAAGAAAGGATGCCTGTTGAGGCAAAATCAAACAGTGAAGGGTTAATTACTCTCCACTCTGCCAGTCATTGGAAGGCTAATAACATAGTTATACATAGTTTACATACACACTCATATTTGAACGCTGCAGGGACATTTGATGATTGAGAGGCATGTGGTTTAATGCTAAAAGTCACTAAATTTCAACAAGGTTGCTAAGGCAAAATTACATTTTTTTTAAATTCAGCGCTGTTCTGAAACAGGGCTTTAAATAAGCCCACTTATATAGAAAGCCTGTCTTGACTTACCAAATTACTACTATTTTTCTTTGTTTCATTCTTTACCTCCTCCTGACAGATGACAATTCAGAAATACATAAAAGGTATGCACAGGGTCTTAAATAATATGTCACATGGCAGTGTACACAGCAAACAGTGTGGAAAATAGGATTAATATGGTATACAGTATGCATAGATATTGTCATTATGTCAAGCACATAAGAAACATAAAAAATGCTATAATCGGTCAGACCAAACGTTCATCAAGACCAGCATCCTGTCTTCAACAGTGGCCAAGCCAGGCCACAGGTAACAGGCAGAATGCCAAATAAGAGATCATAACCTTCTTGCTCACAACTAGGCAGGGGCATCGATAGCATTGGGCACACAGGGCCCATGCCTAGAGACTCTTCCTTGATGCCCCGAGTCTTCAGCTGCAGCCGGAGTATAAGCAGCCCTGTGGGGCTGCCGGTGTTTCCCTGAAGCTGGCAGCCAAAGAAGAGACCCTGCAAGCTGTGGGTGTTTCCATTCTATTTCTTCATTTGGATCCACTTTACCAGATGGAGTCAGTCCAGAGGGTGGCTACTAAAATGATAAGTGGTATTCATCATTCTAAAGCATATGGGGATAGACTTAAAGATCTAAACGTGTACTCTAGAAGAAAGGCAAGATAGAGAAGATATGATAAAGTTAAATGCTACCACAGTAGTTTCCTGAATGTCCTCCATTCAGTGGCTATTTTAGAACATAAGAAATGCTATACTGGGTCAGACCAAGGGTCCATCAAACCCAGTATCTTGTTTCCAACAGTGGCCAATCCAAGTCACAAGTACCTGGCAAGTACCCAAACATTAAACAGTTCCCATGCAGCTAATGCCAGCAACAAGCAGTGGCTATTCCCTATTGATTAATAGCAGTTTATGGACTTCTCCTCCAGGAACTTATCCAAACCTTTTTTAAACCCAGCTACAATAACTGCCTTAACCACATCCTCTGGCAATAAATTCCAGAGCTTAATTATATGTTGAATGAAAGAATTTTCTTCAGTTTGGTTTAAATGTGCCACATGCTAATTTCATGGAGTTTCCCCTAGTCCCTGTATTATCCAAAAGAGTAAATAACCAATTCACATTTATCCTCTGAAGTCCTTTCATGATTTTGTAGACCTCTACCATATCCCCTCAACCGTCTCTTCTCCAAGCTGAACAGCCCTAACCTCTTTAGCCTTTCCTCATAGGAGAGCCGTTCCATGCCCTTTATCATTTTGGTTGCCCTTTTCTGTACTTTCTCCAGTGCAACAATATCTTTTTTGAGATGCGGCGACCAGAATTGCACACAGTATTCAAGGTGCGGTCTCACCATGGAGCAATACAGAGGCATTATGACATCCTCTGTAGGCATCGCACTGAGGATTAGATCTAGAGAAATCCACTCTCAAGTCAGTTCCAGGAGTAGCTGCTCCATGAATCAGCCACTTATGGCATCTAGAAACTTTAACTCCTTAGATGTCTTGGTGTTCTAGGGCCTGATGTAATATTTGAAGTGCTGCCTTTTCATAGCTAGAGTTTGAGTCTTCTGTATTATACACACAGTTTGGTTTTTATAACATAAGAATTTTGTGATTAGCTTTGTATATTAATAATCAATCATATTCTATGTGTATTATGCAAATAATATATATATATATAAGAAAGAACCACATTAAGGGGTACTTTTTACCTGTGGACATTGCACCAATTTTTAAAGGCAAAGTATGCACTAAGTCCTTAGGAAAACTACCTGCAGACATTTACACCTGCTAATTTGTGCAGATAGCTTTACATGCATACTCTGAAAATTAAAAAGTATGAGTGTAACTGCAAATCCCTCATCAAACCCACATCGGAAACACTTCTTTTCTGCATAGGTAAAGTTGCAATATAAGCTTACCCACCTATGGGATGGGTAATTTCCTAAAATTCTATTTCTTCAGTTACAGCACTAATTTTACCAGTGAAAATCACTTTGATAATTATCTTCTGAGTTAGAAATCAGTAGTGGGAACTGGGTGGGGGTGAGGACAGGGGCTGATTTGTTTGGGAACCCCCCCCCCCCATCCCCCAAATCAAAAAAGGCATTTCACTGTTCCTGCACCAGGTTTCTGCTTGCCCTCAGGGGGTACCTGCTATGTTCCCAAGCTGTGGTGGCCACATAAACAGCCTCCCTGTATGCACGCAGAACGATCTTCCAGTCCGTGCACATGTGCGCCTGATATATGCCTACAAATGGACATCCAGATGGATAGACAGACAGACATAGGCATGTTGCCGTTTTCTGAAACACGCCTAAATGCATCCCCCTGCCCTCCCCCCAACAGCCACTGCTGGGGCAGGACCCTCCAGAGCACACAGCTGAGAAATCCGAGTCTCCATGCTGAAATATCATCAATTCAGAATCTCACATCTTTCTCTTAAAACTAATAGCAATGTTCACCCAAGGGGAGGAGGAAAGTAAGATAAACAAATAGCCGGGGACAAGTGCAAGCTTTTCCCATCAGAATTACAAACTCCCATCTGTTCTTTGCTTGACTCATTGCATAGGTCAGTAACAAGTGTTATTGTTTAATTTATTCGGTGCTGTTAGAGCCAATGCTTTCTTCTCAGATGGATCCCCATGCTCAGAAGGACTTTTTTTTCATCTCATTTGGAGGGTTCACAGTTGCTTGCTCTTATAGCTTCTTCCTTTAGATTCATCCTAGGTCTCTTTTCTTTTTCCTTTTTTTAACTAATATATTTTTCTTGTAGATTTATACCTTTTTAGATTAAAAGGGAGGCCCCCTTTGCTTTGGCCTCATCCTGCTTTGAAAAATCTGCTCTCCTAGCCTGCTCTCACGAGGTTCATTCTGTGTTTATTCTTATCATGTATCAGTCTCTTCTTCAGGTCTCAAACTCATATACTACATCTTTTATACTGGGCTTTTAAAAGTTCTTACAACCTAAAAAGGTTCCAGTTGTGTAAGCTGTTAAGCTTACAAGAGAAGCTGCAGTGTGTGTGGAGTCCTCTAGGAGGCAGTGTGACACAGTACGACATCTTATTTCCTTCTGCTCAGCCAACCCATCCTGCCAAGGTAATAAGCCTGTGCCACAATTCCCCGAGGTTTCTCCCCCATTCCCCACACCATGTTTACTTCTGGCCCTTCAACCTTTCTTCTCAATTGCAGCAGTGATGGAGACTTGACTGACGGAGGATATGTACAACTCGGATGAGCCTTGACAGGTTCCGGCTAGTCCCTCGGTGTAGTGGTGTGTGAGAACAAAGCAGAGATGTACTTCAGGCAGCTTAATTGTTAGCATCTTCGATCCCCCAACCCCCTTCTATGCCTTTGCAAATAAAATGGTTTAATCTCAGAGGGTTTGCCTGGCAGGAAAGTGTTGAATAAATAAATCAATATCTGTATGAATCCATGGGGATGAATGGGGACTTTGCAAGACTGTGATAAACCACCCTGTGAAGACCGCAGTTGCTTGACTTACTGCTTCCTCTGATAGAGGACACAGGAGATAGCAGGTTTGGTTTAGGAGCTGAGCTGTGCATTGAAACTCCCTGATGGATTTACTGGAATTAATAGATTCCAGGTTGTCTTAATTGCAAGTGCTCTCATTCAATCTGAAATCTTTGATTTTTTTTTTTCTTCTGCACTGGATATTTGTCTTTTGATGTTTCTGCATGGCTCCATTTTCAACACCCATTATCAAGCTGCAGTCACCAACTGCTCTGCACGACACCTTGAATTGCACCAGCCCTTTGATTTACACACCTTTCTAGTTTATTCATTAAAAATCACTCTTTTACTCACTCAATAAACTGTACAGCCACTGAATATAATAAGACCAGAAAAGGCATCTAAGGCTCCCTGTGACATCACAAAGCATAATGAGAGCAAAGGTCAACCAGTCTAACATTACAAGAGATCTGAAAAGCCTGTCTCATTGTGTTCTTGTCTATATTTATCTTTTATTGTATATGATTTTTTCATTAACAGCTCTCTTATGTTCTCTGTATTTGTTCTTGCTTCTTTTTCCCCTCCATCCATTTGTTCATCTTGCTTTTCCACTATTCTACATTCCCCCTTTTTCCTCTTTCACATCACTTCCCTCTTTTTCCCTTTCCCTTGCATTCCTTTCTATCTGTACCTCTCCACCCTGCACTATCTTCCTTTCCTCACTCTGTATCTTTCTACCCCGTATTTTTTCTATGTTTATAACACATTCTTATCTCTCTCATCTTCCTTGTATGCTGCACTCTGTCCCCTGCCTTCATGCTTCTCTTGCCTGTCTCTTTCCCCTATTTCCTTCCAGCCCACATGTTCTCTACTTCCCCTCTCTCCTAAAAGTCTAAATTTTGGTTTGTCAAGATGGAATGTCCCTAATCCTACCCTCTGACTATCCTCTTCTTTACTGCTGACAAATTGGGCTCCACTAGCTGAACAATTTCCTCCTGTGGCTCATCCTTCAGTCTCTCTGAATAGACTTTCTTCAAAAGATGAAATTTAAAGTTGCCTGTTAATTTCCTTTCCTTTAGTCCTGTCAGACCAATCCAGACAAGTGGGTTATATTCCTCCTGTCAGCAAATAGAGACAGAGGAAAAAAGTTCAAAGCCAACCACTCCCCATATAGGGGTCTGGTGTTGCCTTCAGCTCTTCAGTATTCTATGTCAAAGCTAAGACAACCAAAGGCAATTGTTTGTTTTTGGTTTCCAAATCACAACCAAAAGCTGATGCAGCTAAGAAACTTCACTCCACGGTCAATAACCAGGAATCAGGCATCCTGACACCAAGGTCATGATTAGGCCAACTACTTTTAGTGTGGGCAACAATGTACTCGCTGTTACTTTTCTGAACTTTTCAGACTGAGAGCCTTTGCTTGCTGCAGCTTCTCTGAGTTGGTTCTGGATTGGTCTGGCAGGACTAAAGGAAAGGAAATTCATAGGTAAGTTTAAATTTCACCTTCCTTATTGGACATGCCAGACCAGCCCAGACAAGTGGGAATTACCCAAGATCCACCCAGACTAGGTGAAAGGAAGCCATGATAGCTCTCAAGACATCTGCTTCCAAGGTGTAGCCTTTCCAAGCCTGCACATCTACATTTAGGTGCTTAGAGCAGGGACGAAATGGAGACAAGGGCACTGACCTACAGTTATCCTCTAGAAAAACAGGTTCTGATTCTGCCTTAGAGAAATCCTGCACTCTCATTGAGTAGGCTTGATGGCCCCCTGGGACCTATAAACTCTTACTGAAGCAGGCTGAAGCACTCATCGCTATGATTCCTCTTGAAATCGATGCCTTCAAAACTACTGTACTTTAATAGGACACATCAAAGATCTATTCAAGAAGATACATTTACAAACATCTCAAAGCAATCTACGATGTATTTGAGAATGGCCATCCCTGTTTTGGCCTATATCGCCTGACTTTCTCACCGTCATAAGTGAGAAAAGCCTGATTCCGACAGAAGTGAAACACTACCCTTAGAAGAGAGAACACATTGGGCACAGATATATACCCTTTCCTTTAAAAATACCAAAGAGACTGACTTCAACAAGACTCAAAGAGATGCTATTCTTTGACGCTCGAGAGGAAGGAAAGCCAGATTTCTTCAAAACTAAGCTCAGGTTCCAAGTCAAGGAGACCTCCCACAGCAGAGGACTTGCATTCTTGACTCCCTATAAGAAAATATCCCATCTGAGAAAGTAGTGAGAGAGCTTCTATTATCATGTCCCTTGCAGCAAGCCAGATACGGTTTCTGCCCTTTACTTTTTTATTTTCTGCTTTTTGGCACTTCAAAATGGATTACATTCAGGTTATTGTATGTCCTATCCCTAGAGGCTTACAATCTAAGTGCCTGATTCACTAAGGGTTTCCCCCCATAAACACAAAATGGGAGAAAAATCTGAGGCAATGGAGGGTAAAGTGACTTGCCCAAGGTCACAAGGAGCAGCAGTGGAATTTGAACCCTGGTTTCTTTGGTTTGTAGCTTGCTGCTCTATCCACTAGGTTACTCCTCCACTCCATATTTTATATCATAGGCATGAGCCTTATAAGTTAGATTTATTGGTTATGCCTTCATCTCAATCTCTTCTGGCAGAAGGGCAAGATTGAAGGAATAGTTATAACATAGGGAAATACTGTCTCCTCCATAAACTGACATCACAGAGGCTCCAGGCTCTATCCTAAATCCACTACATGGTCATCTTTCAGACCACCTGACACTAAATTTTCTCACTATGTAGCCTAGGTTGTAAAAGAGAATGGAAGAGATCTAGGGAAGAATCCTCTGACCAGGGGAAAGAGTGAAGGAGCATCCCTCAAGGGAATGTCCAATCTCCCAACAGGAACACAAGCAGGAGACATGATGCTGGTCATGGTTCTATAAGTTTACCCAAATCCCTGTGGCTCCTGTTTTCCTTTTCGGCTGAGGAACTTGCTTATCTTGGAGTTTTACTGGGCTTATCTAAAATCCACTCATGGAGGCCACTTCTGCCAGTGCTTACACTTTAGGGTCTCAAGAATGTCAGTTCAAAACATTTGTTTGTATGATGACAGTGTCTGCCAAATAAGCTGCTGCTAGGTTCTGCAGGGAAATTCCACCCTAGACAAAATCTGACTCACTTACCAGGGAACCTGAGGACTACTAGAGTCCATCAGTTTGTTCACATCAGCTAATGGCATTACATTGGCTGCCTTCGCCGAAGCTAGATACCAGGATTTCTAGAGCACTAGATAGTTCTGGCCCTCGGCCTACATCTGAACGCATTATTTCTCTACTAGGACTCCTGTCCCCAGTTCAGCTGCCCCAGATCATAACGCCCCTCCTAATCTATAGGTGTAAAATAACCATGAAGAAGACTGCAAATCCAGTCCCTGCAAAAGATAACTATGAACAGCCACCTGCACAGACTCTGTCAAATCTCCCAAGAAAGAGCAAAAGTAACCTTGCGACACTGGTCTATTGGATATCACCCCAAGAGGAGTGTGAATTGAGTGAGACATATGTGGGTCTGCACCCAAGGTATTACATTCAGATCCAGTGTCCTGGAGCCTAGGACCTGCAGAATGAACCATGCTTGAGGCAGGCATGCAAATGGGAAATCTGGACACTAGCAGTAAGGCCTTTATCCCTTGAAGGTCATATGACCATTTTCTTCATTGCATATGAGAGGGCTTCCCTATACTCCAGAGACTGAATTGGACTAATTTCTGTTTAAAATAATCATTAGTCAGCCTAGAGGGTCCACACACCTATATTGCTGTGATGTAAAGATAATTGGACCCTGTTGTTACTCTATAAAATTTTATCAAGCACTATAAAATTCAAACGAACTTCCACTTGTTAAAAAAAAATATATTTTACTCCTTTATACTTTTAAAACAACAAACTTTTGTTACTGTTAATATTATACCATTAAATGAATAAGACTTTATAATTGTTGTGATGTAAAGATAATTTGACCCTGTTGCTACTGTTGTCAAATTATCCCTCGAGTTACTATGTAAACCGATGTGATATTCTTTATCGAACGTCGGTATAGAAAAACAAACAATAAATAAATCTATAACCCTGATTGTGACCAAATGATATTCCTGCTCTAATATGGCCTAAGTAGTCATACATTTGACTAAAGGAGTAACCATAGTCCCTCCCTGCATAGGGAGGCCTTTACTATCCCTTGACCAGCAGGTACCTGGGGTCATGGTTATCCAAGGGAATAGCCTGATAGCTGTAATAATGGATCCAAGATAATGCATGTGAGAATATCTAATAGGAGGAGAAGGGAATACCTCCATATATCCATGTGGGTATCCACATAAGCAGAAGACTGCTATTTTGAATGGGGACCAGAAGAAAAGGAGAATTCACAGACCTTTCTGGAGACCTGAAATAAATAATACATTGCTGCTGACCTCGTTTAAGGGAGAGGCAGAGCCCCAAAACCTGTGGCTTACTGAAACATCCTAATACCATTGCCTCAAAGCCTAGATTGAGAGTGACAGGGAAGTCCCCCCTGAATGGTGTCTCACCACCCAGAGAAGACTCCATGAAGTAGTATTCCAAGTACACAGCAGTCTGCAACAAGGAGAGGTTCACTCCAGTTGAGCCCACTGTCCTGAAATATACCTCCTGGATGAAAGGAGAAATTTGTCTGAGTACATTGCTTCTAACCTCAGAAACAGCCCCAACCAGGATTAGTATTGGAGTGGTGAGGAGCAAGAGAGGATCCAGAAAACTAAAGACCAGTGAGCCTGACTTCAGTGCCGGGAAAAATAGTGGAAACTATTCTAAAGATCAAAATCACAGAGCATATAGAAAGACCTGTTTCAATTGAACACAGTCAACATGGATTTACCCAAGGGAAGTCTTGCCTCACAAATCTGCTTCATTTTTTTGAAGGGGTTAATAAACATTTGGATAAAGGTAAACCATTAGATGTAGTGTATTTGGATTTTCAGAAGGCATTTGGCAATGTCCCTCATGACAGCCTTCTCAGAAAACTAAAAAGTCACGGGATAGGAGGCAATGTACTTTAGTGGATTACAAACTGAGTCAAAGACAGGAACCAGAGAGTAGGATTAAATGGTCAATTTTCTCAGTGGAAAGGGTAAACAGTGGAGTGCCTCAGGAATCTGTACTTGGACCGGTGCTTTTCAATATATATATTAATGTATTTATAAATGATCTGGAAAGGAATACGAAGAGTGAAATAATTAAATTTGCAGATGATACAAAATTATTCAGAGTAGTTAAATCACAAGCAGATTGTGATAAATTGCAGGAGGACCTTGAGAGACTGGAAGATTGGGCATCCAAATGGCAGATGAAATTTAATGTGGACAAGTGCAAGGTGATGCATATAGGGAAAAATAACCCATGCTGTAGTTACACAATGTTAGGTTCCATATTAGGAGTTACCACCCAGGAAAAAGATCTAGGCATCATAGTGGATAATACATTGACATCGTCGGCTCAGTGTGCTGCAGCAGTCAAAAAAGCAAATAGAATATTAGAAATTATTAGGAAGGGAATGGTGAATAAAACGGAAAATGTAATAATGCCTCTGAATCACTCCATGGTGAGACTGCACCTTGAGTACTGTGTACAATTCTGGTTGCCACATCTCAAAAAAAGATATAGTTGCACTGGAGAAGGCACAGAGAAGGGTGACCAAAATGATAAAGGGACTGGAACAGCTCTGCTATGAGGAAAGGCTAGAGGTTAGGGCTGTTCAGCTTGGAGAAGAGTCAGCTGAGATGAAATTTAATGTGGATAAGTGCAAGGTGATGCATATAGGGAAAGGGCTGTTCAGCTTGGAGAAGTCAGCTGAGATTAAATTTAATGTGGATAGATGCATATAGGGAAAAATAACCCATGCTATAGTTACACAATGTTAGGTTCCATATTAGGTGCTGCCACCCAAGAAAGAGATCTAGGCGTCATAGTGGATAACACATTGAAATCGTTGGTTCAGTGTGCTGCGGCAGTACGAAAAGCAAACAGAATGTTGGGAATTATTAGAAAGGGACTGGTTAATAAAACGGAAAATGTCATAATGCCTCTGTTTCACTCCATGGTGAGACTGCACCTTGAATACTGTGTACAATTTTCAAAAAAGATATAATTGTGATGGAGAAGGTACAGAGAAGGGCAATCAAAATGATAAGGGGAATGGAACAGCTCCCCTATGAGGAAAGACTAAAGAGGTTAGGACTTTTCAGCTTGGAGAAGAGATGGCTGAGGGGGGATATGATAGAGGTGTTTAAAATCAAGAAAGGTCTAGAATGGGTAGATGTGACTTGGTTATTTACTCTTTCGGATAGTAGAAAGACTAGGGGGCACTCCATGAAGTTAGCATGTGGCACATTTAAAACTAATCAGAGAAAGTTCTTTTTCACGCAATGCACAATTAACTCTGGAATTCGTTGCCAGAGGATGTGGTTAGTGCAGTTAGTATAACTGTGTTTAAAAAAGGATTAGAAGAGTGATAGAAGAAAAGGAGGTGGCTTTAAAATAAGGAGAAATTGGAAGCGTTTAATGTGTTTAGTAAGAGGATTGAAGGTGAGTGTGGTGACGGTAAAGACAATGACTAGGGTAGTTGTTGTTTAATAGTTTTAATATATTTAAGTTGTTGAAAGCAATGGATAAAAAATTGAATAAAGGATTAAACTATGAAGTTAGATGATGAGGATAAAAAAGGAGGTAGTGTTTTAATAATGGAATAATTTTTATTTAAGGTTCCTCAATTACATTGGATTGGCAGTGACAGAGAATGTTATCTAAGAGGTTTCAAGTGTGAATGTGGAACTAATCCCCTGAAGAAACCATAAGGGTGAAACAGGAGCTTCCTGTCAGGACCACAATTGAACTGAGGCTCAGAAGAAGAATTTGAATTGAAAAGAGTTTCATTCAGTGTAACAAAGTATATTGGTAAAGGGGATAACAAATGAATTGAGAATAACAGGGTATAAAAACTTTACAGGTGTGAAAAAACAAGGTGATACATTGTAGTTGAAGGGATATGTTTACATTGCATTGTTAAGGTGATACATTGTAGTTAAAGTGTGTTCATAATATGGTGTTTAGTTGAATGAATGAGTGAGTGTATGGAATGTAGGATGTTTTATGTATGTTTTTAAATGAATATATGGAATAAAGTATTTAAATTGTGAATACGGGTATATTGTATGTAAATCTACTATATAGAATGCCTGTATTGAACCCAGTATAGGGAGTTATATTTTCTAAAAAAGGATTGGACAAGTTCTTGGAGAAGTCCATTATCTGATTTTAATTAAGTTTAGAAAATAGCCACTGCTATTACTAGCAACAGTAACATGGAATAGACTTAGTTTTTGGGTACTTGCCAGGTTCTTATTGTTATAAATCTGTTGTAGATCTGTTGCTGGATACTCCTGTTGGAGCAGGAGTTAGCAATCTGTAATGAATATGTCTCCTGTGAAGGAGGAGTTAGCAAACTGTATTGGAACTGCTCCTGAGGAAGGAGGAGTTAGCAATCTGATATGCTCAGCTCCTGTAGAGGGAATAGATAACAATCTGTTAGAGATAAGACTGAGGAGCTAGCAATCTGTAATGAGTCTGTTGCTGAAGACTCCTAATGGAGAGAGAGTAGCAATCTGTTATCAGCGGAGTGCTTAGAGAGGGCACTCAGCTGTAGAGGAATGTAGTTAGGTGGATCCCTGGGCTGATGGCAGATGATAGCGCCCCCAGGGGATATCCTGAGAGGGACCACCAGCTAGGCTTGGGTATGGAGACAGAAACAGATAATTCTTTTATTAGACAGGTTAGTAGAACCACTAGAGGTGGCAGTAGTGAGCTGATATGCCCAGCAGGGCTGAAGTCTCTCAGGTACTGGAACCGCGATCCCAGGGTTGCTGAGCTGTAGAGAAACTATAGATAGTGAGTAGACAGGGTATGCGGTATACATAGCCAGAACTGGATAACAACTCCTATAAGGTCTTAATGAAGCTAAGTAGCTGGAAAGGGTTAGGCCCTCGAGGAGCGAGTACCTGATTACAGGGAAAGCTCTGAGAGAGTGATAGTAACTCAGAAATGTTTGTATCTACAATAGCTACCAGGCATTAAAGAATCTTCAGAGTGTTCAGGAACATGGGCCCTCGAGGAGCGAGTACCTGATTTCAAGGAAAGCTCTAAGAGAGTACGCTCTCTCAGGGAAAGCTCTGAGAGAGCGCTGGTAACTCACAAATGTCTGTATCTGCGATCGGTATCTGCGATAGCTTCCAGGCAGTAGAGAATCTTCAGAGTGTTCAGGAACATGGGCTCTCGAGGAGCGAGTACCGGTTCCTATTGGCAATCTGAAATAAAGAAAAGAGTGAGGCCCCCGAGGAGCGGGTACCCCTGGTAAGTCCGAGGAGGCAGAGTAGCTTGGACGAATCCCCGCATTGAAGCGAAGAGTTCCTTGCTAACTCAATTCGTTAGCGAATAGTGAGACCTTTTATATTGGAAGCGGATGATATCATCTCAGGGGACGCCCCCGAGGTTCGCACCCTTGCTGGTACATCAATGGGAGTGCCCTATGTCATCAGGCAACATGGCGGATCTGCAGCATCGTGCCGGTCCGGGGACGCTGGAGGAAGGTGCTGCGGCATCAAACCATCCATCAGACCCAGAGGGAGTCACCACAGAGGTAAAGAGGGCGGAGTGAGGCGTCGAGCAGCGACAGCCGCAACACTTATGGCCTGGATTGGCCACTGTTGGAAACAGGATGCTGAGCTTGATGGACCTTTAGTCTGAACCAGTTTGGCATGTTCTTATGTTCTTATCATGAGAGGTCTTGAATGAGTATATGTGAATCAGTTATTTACTCTTTCGGATAATAGAAGGACTAGGGGGCACTCCATGAAGTTAGCAATTAGCACATTTAAAACTAATTGGAGAAAATTCTTTTTCACTCCACAATTAAGCTCTGGCATTTGTTTCCAGAGGATGTGGTTAGTGCAGTTAGTGTAGCTGGGTTTAAAAAAGATTTGGATAAGTTCTTGCAGGAGAAATCCATTAACTGCTATTAATCAAATTGACTAGGGGAATAGTCACTGCTATTACTAGTATCAGTAGCATGGGATATACATAGTTTTTGGGTACTTGCCAGGTACTTGTAGCCTGGATCGGCCACTGTTTGAAACAGGATGCTGAGCCTGATGGACCCTTGGTCTGACCCAGTAGAGAGTCTTCCATAAAGAACAGTTATCTCTTAGAGATGGTAAAACTGTACAAAAAGACTGAGATTGCAATGGCTATCACTCCGTAGTGGAACTCCAGAGAAGCATGCCTATTAATACTGTGGCTCCATCTTAAGCTAGCCTGCGCAAGGCTACATGGGGGATCCGACCACAGTAGATCCTCACCAGCCATGAATCCATTCAGGAGCTGCAGTTTCAAGACCTCCCCACTCAGCACAGTATTATCTCTAGGGAAGCTCACATGATCTCCTCTGAAGGATGCTGGACCCAATGCAGGAGGGCTCTCTCCATAGGCTCTGGTGGGCGGTGGCAGCACAGCGGACCTCATCCTGCTGCTACCGCTGAAAACTGCTACTCCAGTGTACAGCAGCAGCGCAGTGGACCTCATCCCTCTTCCCGTGCCAAAGACTGCTGCTCCCAATGTGCAGCGGCGGTGGTGCAGTGGACCTCATCCCGCTGCTTCAGCGGAAGGCTGCTGGGCGGTGAAGCCAGCGCAGTGGACCCCCATCCCACCGCTGCCACTGAAGACTGCTCTTCCGGTGTGCGGTGGCAGTGCAGCAGACCCTATCCCACTGCCGCCGCTGAAAACTGCCGCTCCCAGTGTGCAGCAGCTGTGCGCAGCACTCCTGCTGAAGTCTACTGCTCTCAGCCCAGCCAAAATCAACAACAGAAGGAGTGAGTTCAAAACTCACAGGCCTGTGTAGCGAACTGATTGGCTCTCCTAATCTCGCAGTGGATAACAGCCAGGCTGACCTATGAGTTTTGAAAATGCTGCCCACATTAGCAAGCAATACTGCTGCTCTTGCAGTAAAGAAAGAGGAAGACCTACTGCTTTTTTTTGGCAATTTCCCCAAGGAAGAGAGCAACTGGAGAAGGAGGCCAAGAGCAGGGCAGCAATTCAAAATCAGAGAGAGGGAGCCCTGTGCTGCACAAAAGCAAGAAAGCGCTACCAAATGGAAAAGGGACAAGTAAAGGAACTGTTTCCAGTCTCTGCAACTTACTTATGGCATAATAGAATGGAGGAACGAGAGGAAGGGTACGATGGGCCACAGGGGAGTATATGGGGGGTGAACAGAGGGGATGGAATGAAGAGGTGTTGGAATGGAGAGGAATGGAGGAAGGCACGAGGGGGTGATGCAGGGGAGGAGAAGAACTGCATCCCCTTGACAGCTCTGTAGGCTGGGTTTGGTGGTTATGGAGGGAGTGTCAGAGAGAGAGAGAGAGAGAGAGGAAGAATTCTCACACGTGGATTCTGGAGGGAAGCCAGGTAAAGGGGTCTCCATGAGGATGAGGAGGGCACATATTGATTGGAGCAGCAGGGTGCATGAGTGAGGTGTATAGTTAGACGGCAATAAGTAAGAGATGGGTATAGAGGGGGGTCCAGAGATGATGAAGGCCCATGGAAGGATAGGGAGGGGGTGAGAGGAAGTGGAAAGGAATTTGGGGCTGTGAAGTGGATGAGAAACAGAGGAAAGGGATGGGTTTGTGGAGGGACTAAAAGGATGGAAATGGCGGGTTGGAGGTTGGTGCTCAGAAAGTAGAAGACTGAAAAGAAATATGGGAAAAAGAGTGAGACCAAGATAATTAAAATTACATATCCAGTCCAGACAACAAAGGTGATTGGAATATGTTAGCTTCTTTGGGACTATGCATTATTTATTGTATTTCTTTGTTCTTTGCTGCGTTTCTGTTTCTCCATTTTTCTCTTGTATATTTGTGGTCCTTGGTTTATTCTGCATTTGGCGAGGGTCTGTCTGTGTTATGCGTGTGACTGAGGTGTAGTAATCTGCCGCTAGCCGGTGTTTGGTTTCTGTGCATGGATCACAGCAGTCTGGTTTGCTCTGTTTTACTCCTGGGAAACACTGCTCTAATTTAGGCACAGACCTGTTATATTTGCAGCGTTGCATTTTCATAGGTAGGGTGGGTTGCTACTGTTTTGCATCCCAGAGGTTAATGCTGTTACATGTGGTATATAAGTTCAGATTTATTTATTTTTTTTGTAGAGAGTTGTGTCACTTCACAAAGCGCCTAGCAGTGGATGGATCTCGTGTTTCTGTTATTGAGGTGACACCAGAATTTGAACACTGTAACATTATTTAAAAAAAGACACGTACTGTATATGTACTATTTTTGTTGATAAATATGAAATAAAATGTAAATGCATATCTAAGTAATGAGATTTCTTATATTGGGTTGCAGCGGGATTTGTGAAAGACGTGTGGTACACAAAGAAGAGTGTGGAGTATAAGGGAAGAGGAGAACAGAGCAAGTGACAGAGAGAAGGCAGAGAAGCCAAAGGGAAAGAAGATTGAAGAGAGCAAACAATTAGCAATGAACACCCAGTGACAGAGGAGAAGGGGGGGGGGGGGGGGGGGGGAGAGCAGGCTGGAAGCTGTGAGCAGCTTTGCTTTTGTTGTGCCGCTCTTGATTCAAACAGGGAGCTATGCATAAGGCAAGGGCATTGTGGTGAGAAGGCAAAAATAAACCAAAAGCACACCCACCCTGACTGGCAAGTGCATCCCTGTGAAAACCAGGCCTGGTATAGTCTTGGCTTCAAAAAAAAATCTCATCCCTACAGTTGGAAAGGGAGAAGGAAAATGGACACATTTTTCGAAAAGAAAAGAATCTGATGCTTCCACGTCCACTCACAGCGATGAAGCGGAACACGAGCTCAAGAATATAAATATGATGAGCCAACACTACTGTGAGAGTTACTTGAATTACTGATTTTCTTTTATTGATGAACTATCTCTCCTTATTCTACTATTTCTTGTATGTGGGGAGAAACTTTCAAATCATGCCATGGTACTGAGTAAATTAAAACAACATCTTACATCCAAGTACTCATTTCTTACTAACAGGAGTAAAGATTATTTCAAGCATTTGAAGAATCAAAGTGAAAAACAGGCATGAATGATGAAAGATAGGGTAAGGGTGTCTAACAAAGCTCTGGAAGCAAGCTACCTGCTCATTCAGCTTGTCGTGAAAACAAAAAAAGCCACATACAATCGCAGAGTCTTTAATTTTAACAGCATGCAAAGCCATTATGAGAGTAATGTTAGGTTCAGATGCAGTCAAAGAAATTGCCAAGGTTCTCCTGTCAGACAATTCAATAAGTCGTCGCATTAATGACAAGTCTGCTGACATTGAAACTGTTGCACGAGAAAAAATAAAATTAAGCAGAAAATTTGCATTGCAGCCTGACGAGTCGATAGATAGAGGTCATGCTCAGCTCTCGGCTAATGTCAGGTTCATTGATGGAGACTGTGTAGCGAGACCCTCAGTTGGCTAGCTGGCTGAAACCGGGAAGCTACAAGCCAGGGTCGATCCGGCAAGAGGGATGCTTAACTTCCTGGGCCCTTGGTGTGGTCATGGTTGTGATTGTCCTGATTATCTCATTTCTCTGATTCTAGTCACTGGGCAGGAGAGTCTTCCTGAGGGGACTGAAAAAACTCACTCTCTCCACTCAAAGTCCTAGTGTCCAATGGGAAAAAAAAACCCACAGAGTCCAGTAATGGTATTCAACATAAATGTTTTCTTAAGTTTGAAAATCAAAATCCAAGCCAGTATAGAAAAAAACAGAAACATCAACAAAAAAATCAAAGTCAGAGAAACATTGTCTCTTCATCCATGATACTCCTCCTAGATGTTCTTCTTACCCCTGCACCAACATCCACTTCCATGATCCTTTCCCCTTGGAGGGTAAAGTAGTCTCTTTATAATATCAGCATGAACAAGGGCTGGAAGAAAAAAACAAAATGCCTTATTCCAAGAAGATAAACTTAAAAAAACAGATAAATCCAAAAAGCTCTCTCAGCAATTTTCAGGATCTCCAAAAATCTTTACACTCTTCAACCCCTGCTGTTGACTAGTTTCAAAGGCACCAGATATAAAACCCAGCCCATCCAGTCAATGGTGGTTTCCCTTCCTTCAGGAACTGGTTCAACTCCAAAAAGCACAAAAAAAAACACTTCTACAAAATCTTCTACTTCCTTTTTTCAATCCATTCTATCCGCAGCAAAGATCACCTCCTGACCATTCCTCTTGGGGAGAGGCGATGACCCAGATCACATGCTCCAGAAGTCATTTATATTCCTCAGATATATCCCAAAAAGGTGGGGATAGAGCAAAGGGAAGACCCCACAGTGCAAAACTCCTCTTTCTCTTTAAGAAAATATAGGGAACCATGTTAGTGACAGGCAAAGCTGGGTCACAATTGTATAAAAGAAGATTTTTTTTATTTAGAAAACTGCCAAGTAAAACAACAGAAATTTACCTGGGAGAGTTGCAGTCGCTAGAGGAAAGTCTTAAAGGCAATGGGATATCGGACTCCCTCCTTGACTTGGTAACATCTTTGTCCCCGGTGCAAAGAACACCTCCGGAAAACCCTGCAGTAACAAGGACAGCCACATCGGTTACTCACTTGTTGCCTACTGATGATGTCAGCGGCATAGGAGGAGCCATGGGAGCAACATCAAGGGAGACTGTGGTAGAAGCCGCTGTGGATGGTGTCTCTGGAGGAATCCCAACGGGAGGACTGTTACAGCTTCAAGCCAAATCTACTAACACCATGCATGAGTCTATTGAAGTTGGAGAGGAAATGACACTGAGGTAAGACCTCAGGTCTTTTCTTTAGAAATGATATGGGAAACTCTGGTTATTTTGAATAATGTAACATTACAGCTAAAGCCATTAACTAAAAAAATGGGGGAAATTGAATTGCAAGTTAAAAGGTTACAAGATGAGAATATTAAAAGGGATCGGGCTGTGGATTCTATTAGACAAAATATGGAGAAAATGAATGACCAATATACCTAACTAGAAGAGCTGAAAATCTGGAAAATCAGATAAGAGGAAAAAATTTAAGATTGATTAATTTTCCGAAAGTGCCGTTAGTACCAGCAAAAGAGATGTGAAATAGGTACGCTTTGGAAATTTTGAAGATTCCTCAGCAAACACTTCCACCATTATCGAAAATATACTATGTGCCTTCATTGAATATAAATTCTAAAGAGGAACAGGACTTTTGTTACATGCCCCGTCTACGCCCGTCCCGCGCATGGGCCTGCTCACCTTCATGGTTCCTCGGCAGGTCCTGGGTTGGCCTCCCTAGTGGCAGCTGCTAGCACTTCCAAGCTCCGGTGTACCACGGCAGCAGTCGCTGGGCCCTCCACTGCGCACCAGGCCTCACGCCGGAGCTCGGCGTCTTCGGGGCTGTTGGCCACGCCCCTATGTGCAAGCGCGCAGAACACCCGGCCTCTTGTAGGGCCAAGGGTGGGTCTTAGCTCCGCGGCGCGCCCTGATTGATTCTCTGTTATAAGGATGTCCCTGCCTGCACTTCCTTGCCTTGGCAATCGGGTCGGCTTATCCTAGATTGCCTCCGCGCTTGTACTTGCTCCTGTCTTGTTCCAAGTCTCGTTCCAGGATCCTTCTGTTCCAGTTCTGTTCCTGCCTTGTTCCTGCTTCCTAGTTGCAGCGTCCTTCTGTTCCTGTTCATCTCCCAGGTAGTACCTCCGGACTGACTCTCTGGTATTGACCTCGGCTTTTCTACTTGACCCGTCTGCCTGCCTGCCTGCCTGCCTCCTGACTCCAGTCTGTTCCTCGACCTGCCTGCCTGCAGCCTGCCTTCTGACTCCAGTCTGTTCCTTGACTCGCCTGCCTGCCTTCTGACATCCGCCTGCTGCCTGCCTCTTGACCTCAGCCTGCCTGTGACTTCGTCTGACCTCTGCTTTGTTGACCATTCTTCGGTCTGACTCCTGGACTTTGACCTCTGCCTGTTGACCTTGTCTAGATTCTGGCTCTGTTCCTAGCCTTGTTATTACCTATGCTATTCTGGTCCTCCTTGTTTCACCTGACCTTCTGTCTCGAACCTGACTGTGCTCCCTTTCTGTCTGTGGGCACGCTGGACTTCCACTCTCCCAGGAGACCCTGCGAGGCCCACCTAAGTCCAAGCGGCCTGGGTCCCTATGGGCTCCTCCCGGGGGAACCTCGGGTTTCCAGTGGGAAGCTCTTCCTAGCCTCTGTCTCCTTCCATGCTCCGCCCCCTGGGGGCAGTTGCCTCCTGGTCTCTACCAGGAGGTGGATCTCCACTGCCACAGGACAAGGGTCCACCCACGAGCGCAACAACTTTCAATTATTAACACCGTTGAATATTTCAGAAATATTGGAGTCTTCAGATTCAACAGCTGCCCAACCTGCTACACTAATTGTCTCTTTTTTACTTGACTCAGATAAGGAATGGGTATTAAAATTGTATTTTAGAAACCATAAAGAAAAATTTCTGCAGCTGAATGTTCCGATATTTCCAGATGTAGCCAGAGACACCTAGAAGAGAAGAAAGCAGTTCTTGATTATGAGACCTTGAATGTTTAAAAACTGAATTTTTTCTTTTTACTTATTAATCTCAGTATTAATGCCATTGTTTAAGTTCTGTTCTTTCAAGATTGTACTTGATTGTAAAAAAGTTAAAGTGCAATAAATAAAAAAAAAAACAACCAGAGATGACATTTTTAGGGTGAAGGAGAACTGTACTGAGGGCTGCTTCAGTGATGGGGAAGTTAAAAGGATTTGTTATCAGGGTCAAGGAGCAAAAGCCTGATGCGCTGGTGACCCACTGTTTCCTGCACTGGGAAGCCCTTGTGGCTAAAACATTACCTGAGGAATTCTCTGTAGTGTTGGATGGAGCAATAAAGATTGTAAACTTCATAAAAGCATGACCTTTGAAAAGTCACCTTTTCTTTCTGTTATGTGACAAGATGGAAGCAGAATATCAGAATTTTCTGTTGCACATGGAGATACAACTTGAAAGAGAAATTAAAAGTCTTCTTAACTTTTAAGGATTCGGCCTACACAGACCTGTTTACTGACATAGAGCTGGCGAAACCCACTATGCAAGCCGAGCAATTGTACAAGGCAGTGGCCTAAAAAAGTGGCAGCCTGGGGAACATAATCAAACTGAGGCCACTTTTTCTAGGCTGCCCATCTAACTGGGCAGCCTAGAAAAAGTGGCAGCTGTGGGCCACAGAGAAGACAAAGCTGTGGAACTGTCCGGTGGACCCCAACTTACCAGGCAGCTAAGATAAAGAGGAGGCGGCCAGCCGCAAAGAACGACAAGGTTGACCAGCAGATCCCAACCCGCCGGACTGCTGGGACAAAGAAGAGGATGCGGGCTGCCAGCCACGAAGACTAAGAGGCTGCAGGGCCACCCAGCACACCCCGTCCCACAAGCAGCTGAAATGAAGAGGAGGCCACGGCTGCATGGCAAAGAAAATGAGGACACGAGTCATCCGGCTGATCCCAACCGGCCAGGTGACCGGGAAGATGATGATGATGTTGAGGGGGTCACCTGGCAGACCTCAATTCGACAGACGGCCGAGATAAAGAGGAGGCCACGGAGAAGATGCTGCTGCTGGGCTGCATGTTTCTATTTACACTTTATTATCTCTTCATTTTGTATTTGGTGAGGGTCTGTCTGGGTTCTACATGTATGACTAAGGTGAGGTGTTCTGCTAAGCAGACTTGTGGTATGGCCTCAACTGATTTGCATGGATGGAATGGGGGTCTATAGCTTTGTTTACTCACTGCTGGTCTAGAGTATGCTCTATTTCTTAGTTATTTAGGAAAAATGTGACCTTTATTTTGGAGATATTTGGGCTTAATTTTGCCGGGTTTAAGAGTCAACTTGGCATGTTGATGTATGTGCTGCAGAGAAAGGGCACAAGGTATTAAGATACCCCTTGGGCCGATTTTGAAAAAATCCCCCATGCTGATATTTTCCTGCAATCCGCCCCTGCTTGAGGTATTCTCCTAATAAGAAGTATACTGTTGTTTTAGGGCCTGGTATAATATTTGCAGTGTTGCCTTTTTATAGGTACGCTTGATACTGTTTGAGTGCTGGCAATTGATGCTGGTTTGCCATGGGAGGTTTATTTTATTGTAATTGTAATGAAGTTTACTTATAGCTTTCTGAAGGTCAAGCACACACTCAACACGTATTACAATAGACCTAATACCATATGGGTTCCAAGTGTTTTTTGTTTTAAAGAATTTTCTGGTTGGACCACAGCAATGCTTGTAAATATAATATAATATGTGATATTTTATCTCAGAAGACTGTACTTTGATTGTTCTTTTTCATGTAAAATCTATTATAAACAGATAATTCCTAACTGCGTGTGGAGAGGGATGGGTCTGTGTGTATGAGCACAAGGCTATAAGGTTTGCCTAGGGCATCTAATACCCTTGCAACAGTCTTGGGTTCCAGGGGAGGTGGTGAGGAGCTGGGGGGGGGGGATCAGTTTTTAAAGTTTAGATCACTGGAAGGAGCTGTTGTTTTTTCTTTTTGGTGGGCCAGGGAGAGAGACTGAATAAATGGGGTGGAGGGGGGGGGGGGGGGGAGAGGGACAGCACAGTAATTGTTTGCACAGGGCAGCAAAAAAGCTAGCACTAGCCCTGGATGTAGAAGGGTATGCAAAGCTTGCTTATCTGGCTGCTATTTTCTAACACCTCAATGCAAGGAAGAAATGGAAATCTTCTCTCCAGCACTGATAATCTCTAAGGGTTTAGATTTAGGCTAGCTCCCTGGCATAAAATGTAACAAAAGGCACAACAGAGATGTTCTTCCTGGCCTACTCAGCAGATCCGTCTACTAGCAGTGCTTTTCGCCAATGTCATTGCTCAGCATTTAGAAAGAAAGTCTTGAAGGGGGAAGTTTTTATTTCTCATCAGTTAAAATTGAGATTTTGATTGGGACCATGATTCCTGGAGCTCGCCTGCAATGGAAAGCTCAAGAGTGAAGTTATATAATTAAAGATGGATCGTAATTTTACAATTAAATTTGGTGACGTGTTGTTGGACACGTTCTGGTTAATTACTGCAAAATGAATATCCAGTCATCTTAGACACTGCAATCTCAATTTTGTTGCCATTTTCAACAACTTACCTGTGCGAGCTGGGTCTTTCAGGAATAGCCTAGATGAAAAACACAAAAACGGGAGAACCTCTGAGATTGGTTGAACAAGAGCTCCGAGGGTCACTATCATCAATTCCTGCCAGGACAAAGCAGCTGTATGAATACTTCAAAACAAGCCCAGGTTTCACATGAAAAGCTATTTTCTTTCTTCAGATGTTCTCTGTTATTGCATGCTATATTCTGTTCAAGTGTATTACTTGGCTGTGGAAGAGCAGGTGCCACGGGGGAACTGCAGGAGAAGAGGAAGCACGGGACCGGTGTGCCACAAATATTTTTTTTGTTTGTGCAAGTGTGTCTTCTGGAGCTGAAAAACGGTGGGAAACGCTGTTTCACAGATTTAGGCTCCTAGCCTTACATGCAGCATCCCTTCCTGCTCTATTGATCTCTCTCTTGCTGGAGGCATGAGGAGGACTGTCTGCATGCAGGAGCATCTGGGAACAGGAAGCAGGTACCATCTCCTCCTAAAAGCCTTACGAGACTTTTGCCTATGTAGGGGCTGTCAGGGGACACCAGCACACCATGCAGCTGCTGTCACCATAGGGGTGGCAGTAAGCTCTGCACATCACTCTCCCCACCCCCAAACTGACCACCCAGGGCAACCATCCTAGCCTCAGCTCCTATCATGGTTCTCCACTCTTATAAAAGATTCAAGCCAGGCTTAGGCCAAGAGAGGCAGCCAGTAAAGCACAAATCTGACAGCAGTTTTTATTCAAAGTGCACAAATGTATTAAGCACAGCTTCATACACAGCTTAATCCCTCTGGCTTCCATTACTGACAGGCAAAAACCAAGTCCCAGCTCTCAGCTTCCTTTCCTTTGTGCACCAGAGCCGTAACGTCAGGCCTGGATTTTGCAGCCACTCTGAGTCACTCTTTCCCATAATTTACGCAGCCACAGTGGGTTACTTAGCTTTATGGCTGAAATTCCAGCTCTGGCCTCCCTGGTTTCCTGTACCCACAGCTCTCCGCCAGACTGAATCCCAAGGCTTCCAGGAGGAACACAGACATTCACTTATTTGCCTTCGAGCAGTCAACTCCCTCTTCAACCACACTCACCCTGCAATTTCATCTTACTGTTATTACTATTTTGAATTTTTGTCCCCTTTCTATGTTAATCACCCTATGTATTGCTTTGGCAACGCGTGTAGAACTTGTTACGCCGAGAAAGTTATCTCAATCTGAATCTCTGCTTCCAACTGCCTGCCAGCTGGGGTTTAACCTCTCTTGCTAGCCATACACTGCTCCTATCTGTGGCCAGGAGGGAACCCTACGCCTACCCTCATTCCCAGAGTCCCATGCACAGGGACCCGTTCAGACTTTAGACTGGCTCTTGCCAATGTTTTTCTCTTTGCATGACTTTTCCCTGGGGCTGTCTCTCATCTCTCCTCTGCAGCTTCTGCAAGCGTTGCTACAGTTCTTTATCAGCTGGTCTTTCACATTTAGAAGCGGATCTCAAGTGTTTTCTTCTCTGACCCAGGAATGTCTCCCCTCTGTTACAGGGGTCTGTTGCTCATAGAGTGAAACTGAATAGATTCAAGACTGTCCGCTTTAGTCATAAATTATTTTAGGGGTGTGCACAGATATTTTTTGTTTTGTTTTTCATTGTATTTTTTTTTTCATTTAATTTGTTGATTCTTTTCATTTATTTTAAATTTAAAAAAAAACAAACAAACAAATAGAATTTTAAAAAGACAACAAAAAATCAAAACAAAATTTAAAAAATGACTGATCTGCAGCAGAAAACCTTCACTCTCAGGCCTCCACACTCTGGATCATCTTTCCCTCTTGTTTCTTGAAAATGTCTTCATGGGGCAGAATCCATCTCTGGTTGCTCTGCCCCACTGATGTAGCTATTATAAATGGTGCCATCAAACAGATGCCAGCACCATTGTTAGTTTTTGCCATACAAGATTGTGCTGGTCTAGCTGGCACCATTATGAACTGCAAAAATGAACAATGGCATTGACCTTTGTCTGCTGGCACGATTAGAAATAGCCTCACCGGTGGGATAGAAGTGAGTGGGAATTGCTCCTGCCCTATCAAGAAATTTTCAAGAATCAAGAGAATAAGAGGATCCAGGAGAAGATGGGGGAAGGGTCTGGGAGTGGTTATTCTTTTTTTGGGGGGGAGCCGTAGTGATGGCTTTCTTTTTCTAAAAAAAAAAGAAATTTTGTTCAGTTTTCATGCATTTTGTTTTAAAATGAAATGAGACCTTTTTGTTAACATTTCTGGTTTAATTTCAAAAGAATGCACATCCTTAAACTACATATAACAAACACTTAAAGTCATAGGATGACAGGGAACATTTCATCTTGACTCTGCAATGGCTGTTAAATTTTGAACAGTTGCATGCAAGAAACACTGGTGCTTAACTCTCTAGCGCTTAGCAGGACTTAAATTCCCTGCTCAATCTCGAGGGTTCCTTGGTAGTAAAAAAGCCCCAAAGAACTCGCTCTGCAGCCGCTGTGAAAAGGACCCTTCAGAGTGAACAATTCAGCTAAGATGGTTAGCATTTGGTCTTGCTGGAGCTTAGTGCTACACAACAAGGGTATTGGTCTCTCTCTTAGGGTGTTCTTGTTCTTGTCACAAGTCAGTGACATGGTGAGCAGCAGAACTGACAGATCGATAGGAATTTGACAGGAACAGCAATGTGAATGCTTCTGCTATGGGCTTTGGTGACTTAGGATAAACTCATGCTGGCATTTGTGGAAGCACAACTAAAAGGCACTACTGCATTCACACCTTCTCTTAAACATGGTCCTCAAGGGGCACCTTCTACAGGAGCGAGCCCAGAACTCACCCTGGCTAGATAATTTCCTGTTTTCTGTGTAGGGTTGACCGGGACATACTAAACAGTCTGAATTGTTGTGACCTGGTCGTACAAGAATCCCCTTACAAAACTAGTCAACAAATGTCTCTAAAAACCCTAACATAAGCTTAAAACTTGTCTTGTTTTAAACATATGTTTGGGATTTTCTGTTACAGAGGGACCTCTAGAGCTAAGGATTCAGTCTGTATCTGGTGATAGCTTGAAAATAAATAAATAAATAAATAAGAATAGAAGAACTTGCCATGCTGGGTCAGACCAAGGGTCCATCAAGCCCAGCATCCTGTTTCCAACAGTGGCCAATCCAGGTCACAAGTACCTGGCAAGATCCCAAACAATAAATAAATCTTACTCGGGGGGCTGGGGGTGGGGGGAGAGAGAGAGAGAGAGACTCTCTATTTGCGTAACATCAAGATAGGATGAGAGAACATTGCACAAATCTCATCTTTGGGTGAGTTTCTTCATTCCGAGGGTCATCAAATCTTCACAAGAGAGCACTGTTCTTTCGTACGTCTCACATTGAATGTCAAAGTGGCCCCTAACCGCCTACATTAATACCTAAACCTTACCTCGAGTTACTAGGTGGGTCTCCCATAGAGATATAAACACCTAATCTAGGGTGATGATTATTATGGCTACTCACTCTCTCTCTCTCTCTCTCTCAACAAAATGGTAAATTCAGCCCACTCCTCCTCTTTTTCAGATTTGCATCACACCATACGATATGGTGCTATTGCAAGCGATAAGCCCTTAACGCATGCAAAAACGCCTTAGCGCATTTTGATAAATGAGGGGGATTGTTTGCTTTTTTGGCTGCCACTGGTATGTGTCATGTCTTCTAAAATAAACCCAGTAAAAGTACAGATGTGCTAGTCTTGTCTCTGCTGACTTTACGTGGCTGGAAACCCACTGCTCTCCTTCCATTCACTTCCCTTCCTCTTTATTTTTTTCCCCCCATTCTCCTCTCGTGTCCTACTTTTTCCTCTCTTCTCACTTGCTCCATTCCCTTGCTGTGCCGCGTGCAGGCGCCTTTCCATTCCCCCTTTATTATGGTTTTCGTTTCTTCTGTCCTCCTCTTCTCCTCCCCTCCCCTTTCTTTTTCCTGCGCTTTGTCTTCTGAACGCCATAATTCCCACTTTTCTCTGTGGGAGAAATGGCTGCCTTTGATGGATGCGCTGACTCCTGATCTGTCTAACACGGCGCAGCAGGCAGCAGGCGTTCTGTGCTCTCCAGGCTGTCTGTGCCAGCAACAGCCTCTTCCCTGATCTGATGGAGCTAAGAGGTGAGAGAAAGTTCACAGTCCCAGGGTCCCTCCTCAGTTATGCAAATTGAGAATTTTTTTTTTTTTTTAAATGTGCGTGACATATTGCACTTTATAACCTGACTCTGAATCCCACAATCTAGGATTGGCACCCCAAGATCCCTGACTGATGTACTTGAAACAAGATATTTACTTGTGAACACCAAGGCAAACTGAGACCCTTGCAAGCACTGCCGAGAGGACTCTCCATAAGTCAGTCTTTCTGATCTTATTTCTTTGGTTAAATGAATGCAGCAGTCGCATTGTTTTGCTGGTGATTTTACAAAAGTCTTGTTTTAAATCCATTTTTTTTTCCTGTGCCATCCTGCCTCGTCTCACTGTTACTCCACAGCAACACCAGTGTTACCTGTGGCTTTACCTGCTTTGCTGTCTCTTTCTGACAACGTCTTCCTTTTATTATAGGGGAGCAGTAATGAAATACAGGGTCCATCTTATCATTACTGCACCAGGCACGTTCGCCCTCTCCCCTATTCTCCCACAATCAACCCTCTCCTCCCCTCCCAATCCTCTCCACTCACCTCCTCTCTCCCCCCATTTTTCCCCCTTATCTCCAGGTCCCAAACCCACTCTACCCCTCTCACTTCTTCTGCCGCTTATCCCCTTAGGTCCTTCTCACCTCGCCCCCTCTTGTTCCTAACTCTTCCTCCACTCCTCCTTGCTCCCACCTCCCCGCCATCCCTTCCTCTGCTCACTCCCGTCTCTTCCCCCCCCCCCCCCAATGTTTTTGCTCTCACCCCTTCCTGTTCTCACTTGCCCCCTCTCTTTCCCCTCCTCCCCCTTAAATTCGAAAGTAATTTTGTAAAATCAGTGGTAATGAATGCATCAAATACACAAATATCTGATTCCCCCTAGCCCCCCCCACCCTATCTCAGCTCCCTGCTAGAGTGCCCCAGTGACTGTTTTGTCACCAACCTGTTTACCAAGTTATTTAAGTTATATAAGATGTTATATTCATATTTGTATAAGTTACCAATTGGTCACCACTATGTATAAGTTGTTTATCCTGTAAACCGGAGTGAAGGCATCCCGCTATACTTCGGTATAAAAAAGCCTCGAAATAAATAAATAAATATCTTGCCCCAGGTTTCAAAGGGAATGTACACATTTATGAAAATTATCCCCCTGAAAGTGCCATCGTGAGTTACACCTCCTGTCCTGAGTGTATACATTCCCCATGCAAATTTACACATATCCTTTGTAAAATCGAAAGTATGTGTGTAAATGAAAACTCTGCCCCCCAGCCCTGCCTCAGGTATTCCTCCTCACAGTCCATGTAAACTTACATGCAAACAGATCATGCAAGCAAGTTTATTGGCAGATTTGGCCAGCAATTTTATAAAGCCCCATTGTTGTGGGTAAAAAAAGGGTATTTTATGTGTGGAAATGCATTTGAAAGTTAACCCCTGCGAGGGTAATTTTGAAAGCTGATTTCTGCAGGTGACATGCTTCTTACCCGGGTAAATAAGCTTTTTGAAAATTGTCTGCCTTCAATATGGGTAAAAGAACGTGCCTTGGTCTAATGCACGTCGTTTTATCGGGATTGTCAGGCGGCATTCCCAAGGGCACGTTTAGATGGAGGACAATAGCGAGCATAGGTGGCATTTTTCAAATCCCTGAGTGTTACCTTCCTTTTACCTTTTTCCTTCACAAAAAGCAGAGGCACATCCTGCATCTGTCTTGTGCCCATGCTAATAATCAAAGCAAAACTACATGCATAATTTTGCTTTGATTAATGGTGCATGTCCCATGAGTGAAAAGTACAGGCAGTGTTTGCATCTTGCCCTCTTCTTGACTAGCTTTTAGAAGCTTCGCTCCCTTCATCAGGTCACCACAACAATACTTTTATTGATTTGTCTCGGCTGAATGCTCCTTACCACTCCTCTTGCATTTTTGCAGCCGATCATAATTATTTTTTTTAATAAAATAAAATAATTTTGAGGTTCCCGTACGACAAGAGTTCATACTTCAGACCTGACTCTTCTGAAATACAGAGCCAGCGCCAGGGGTAAGAGAGGCAGCTGTGCTGCGGAAGGGGGGCTGGGGGGGGGGGGGGCAAAGATTATGCCATTCATTCCTGCTGCCTCAGTCTGGTACAGAACTGGCTCTATTTATCCTTCTCCTGCATATAAGGCCTGCCCTGTCCTTCTTCCTGCTGTTTCCGATGGTCCCACTTTAAGTCTGTGTGAGTGGCGTGAGCACGATGGGGCTCGATGCAGTTGTACCACTTGTGCTTGTCGGTTTACAGAGTGGCAGGTTGGTGTTAGACACACATGCTGAGGGCCTGGAGCAGAAACTCGGGGCTGGGGTCTTGATAGTGAGTCTCTTACACCTCCCCCTTCTATGGCATCCTATCCCACTCTGCCCCCCCCCCCCCCCCCAATTCTGAATCTGCTCCCTCTTCCTCTTGCCTCCTTCTCCCATGGTCCTCTTGCTAGGTCCCTTTCTTCTACCCCAGACCCCCATCTCTAATCTCTGAGCCTCCTTCAGTTACTATCATGCAGCAGCTTCCCCCCCCCCCCCCCCCATCTTGGGTGTTCTCCCTCCTCCTTCCTCCTCCCTCTCATCTCCAGCCTTTGATCCTCCTCCATGAACCCTTCCCAGATCTTCTCCCTCCTATTCACTTCCCCCCTTTGAGCACCTCTCCTCCCCTAATAGACTTTTCCTGGCTCCTCTCCCCACCATCTCCAGTACCTGAGCCTCCCTGCCTTTCCTCCCTCTCCAACCCTTGAGCTTCCTCCCCCGTTTCCATTGTCCCTTCCTGGCCTCCATTTCATGGCCTATTCCTGGATCTCAAACCTCCTATCCTCCTTTAGCTGGTCCCAAGCCCAGTGGATAACTTTAGAAAGCAGCACCAAGAAAATTCAGTGCAGGGTCTGTGAAACTGCTATACATTCTCAGACTCTATAGGGGTCCTGCTCCTCACACATGTTTCCTTGATAGCAGGAAGCCTAAGCAATAGCTGGGAGCATTCACTGGCTCACAGGCCCATGCTGATTTTTCTTGGTATTGCCTCCTGAAGATGTTCAGCAGGTTGTGTTTCTTCCAGCTTTGGGCTGACTGCAGTGGGTATATGCAGGGCCCCTTACGACATGGGGGCATAAGGCAATTGCCCCTGGTTGCCCCCTCCCCCCTCTCTCCTATGGCAGCCCTGCACTGGCAGATTCACTGCAGTTGCAAACTCTCATGCCAAGTTTTATGTGCTTTACTCCTACCATTTGTTTTAGTTCTGGGTCACAATCAGGGAAGCTGGAACAATTTTTTTTTAGAGTGGATGTGTGGGAAAACTATTTATGACCCGTGTAGAATGGAAGTTTGAACCCTCAGGGAATGTTGCAGCATCCCCAGCACTCCTAATTCCAACAACTCTGGTCACATATGGAGAATCCTAGGAAAATCATATGATGCAATGGTGCCAGAGTATAAAATATATCCAATTGATAAAGCAGACAGAAGTGGTGGTGGCATAGTATTATATCATAAGGACTGTATAGAGTCAAGCAGGATACAAATTTTACAAAAAAACTAACCACACTCTGGATTCTCTACTGTTAAAAATCCCATGTGTAACGGTGAGGCATATAGTGATGGGAGTTTCTACTGTCTACTTGACCAGGATGGCGAAACACTGTGAAATGCTAACAGAGATTAGACATGCAATACATGTTAGACGGGTACACTTGACCACTAGATTGGGGAATACCACTCAGTCAAGAATGTCAAGTATACTCGTTTGTCATGGATTGCAACATAACGAGAAGCAGTAAAGGGGAGTCATACGATTTGCTTGTGAAAAGTGAAGACTGACCAAATTGCTGGCCAATGATGTGAAACTATGTGTAGCACCTTGTGACTGGGGTGTTTGTTAAACAAGCCTGTTTTAAGTGCCGTTGTGTTTGCAGAAATGCCGTCTCTGGAGAGAAAGTGTAAATATTAATATCTCCCTGATTCAGAAAACAAAAATGTTTGGTAAACAGACTTGTGTCGGGTTGTCATTTTCTAATTAAGTTATATTTTTTTTTAATTGTTTTGTTTATTTGTATTTGTAATATACCAAGAAAAACATGTTGTAAAAAAAAAAGATAACGGAAAATATTAAAACAGCAAAAAAGAAAAAAAAAATAAATCTCCATTTAAGAAATCCTTCTGTTGCTAAAGTCCACCATTGAGAGGGGGAGGAGACCTAAGTCAGAAGGACAAGATAAACACATCATCACCCAAGGATATAGGGCAACCAAAGTAGAAGCAATTTCACATTATATTAAGAAGAACATATCAGGGAAAGCCTTAATACCACCAGGGCGTCTTCAGTCACCAGATGTAGGGCTAGTAGCAATTCCCACTGCTAGTTTATCACTCAAAAAAAAAAAAGCTGAGCAGATTCAAACAACACATATTTCACTTGCTTAAACCTAAACAAGCATTTGCAAGGAAATTTCAGGAGAAAAGTAGCTCCAATTTGCAGCACTCTTGTATGCAATAATAGAAACTGTGTCCTCTTCTTTTGCGTGGCCTTCGCCACATCAGGGAATATTCCAACCTTTATTTTCTTAAAAAAAGTCATCCTTATGCTTAAAAAAAATTGTCTCAATATCCAATCGTGGTCAGGTTCGAGCACAAATTTCACAATCAACATTGCAGGAGTAACAGCGGTTCCTCCAGAGTTCTGTAAAAAAAAACAACAGAGCTGCCTGATGATACTGGGGATAAACCAACATTATCTTCCTGCTTGACCTCTCTCATAGATAAAGGTAGATAAAAAGCTCTTATCAAAGGTGGCATAGCTTCTGGAGAAACTTTCAGCACGTCTGACAAATATCTTTTAAACATTTCCTCTACAAAGATTTTTCAGATTCAGGAGTTAATCAAATGAAGATTTTTCCATTTGAAGACATTCCCATAACTCCCCAATTTGTTGTGAAGCACTCTATTAACTTTCATCAATATATTATTCTCCTGCTGAACTTTATCTATAGTTATCTCAGCAGTTTCCAGCCTATGGTTACATTAATCCAACACAGTCTCAAAGGCAGAAACTCTCTATTAGAAACCCAGACTGAACAGCAAATTGAACAAAATGACCCGATAAAGTTTTACCCAAAGTTTCACATCCAAGGTAAATACCTCTGGTTTCAGAAAAGGAAAACTCCATTGTGGAAATCTCAGTGAACCAGCTTCCAGCTGCTATTGAGAAAGCAAGGGGTCCAGAATCTGCAACTCTCCCCAATTCAGTGAGAAAAGGCCCTGAAACTCTGGAACTACAGCGCCCTCTTCCCTCCAGAGCTCTGCCCGACCCAGATCCAGTGATGACATCATCAGTGGGCAACTGAACAACAACACCAGGTCTAACAGCTGGGCCCTTAGGCATCCTCCTTTGCACCGAGCTAAATGAGATCTCAGCAGCTAGTAGGCTTCTGAACTACGGGCTTTTTCAATCTGAGGAACCGCCCTTCTCAGAACATCTAAAAGGACCCAATATGATCATCGGAGATCCCATCTGGATCTCCCCCCCCCCAAGGGAACAGGATACAAGGCTGGGTAATTGGTGAGAATCTGGAGATTGAGACTGAGACCCAGGTAGGACGGATTTTGCTGTGCTAAAAGGAGGCTTCTGACATATAAATCCCTGGCAAGCCACTAGGAGAGATTTAGTGCACATTTACATTACCAAGGGAAGCTCAACCAGTTTGCTGAAGAATAGGACACTTACGCAGAACGAAACACCCAAACGGCTAAATTTTAAAAGCCCGGTGTGCGCAAATACCGGGAGATACGTGCGAGGCCGGGCCGTGCGCAAATACCGGGAGATACGTGCGAGGCCGGGCCGTGCGCAAATACCGGGAGATACGTGCGAGGCCGGGCCGTGCGCAAATACCGGGAGATACGTGCGAGGCCGGGCCGTGCGCAAATACCGGGAGATACGTGCGAGGCCGGGCCGTGCGCAAATACTGGGAGATACGTGCGAGGCCGGGCCGTGAGCGTGCCAAACGCATTTTTGAAAACGGCCCGGCCACACGCATGTCTCCCAGTACGCGCGGAAGTGCCAGGCTCTTTGAAAGGGGTGAGTCAGGGGAGGGGTCTGGGCGGATCGGGGGCTGGCTGGGGCAGTGGCCATTAGGCCCTGTCCCAGGGAAGCCCGTGCCGGCCAGCTGCCAGTGCGCGTAACTTACTGCAGCTCATCAGAGCGAGTAAGTTTTAAAACAAAAAAAAAAAATATAAAGGTAGAAACGTGATTTTAGGGGTCGGGGAGGAGAGAGGAAGTGGGTGGCATAGTAGGTAGGGGTTTAGGGAGATTCCCTCCCAGTCCGCTCCTTTATTGAAGCAGACTGGGAGGCCAGTAGGAATGGGTCATTTGCGTCGCCGCACGTTTTCTTTTTAAAATCACCTCCCCTTGCGCGCGCAAGTCGCAACCTGCCTGCCCTTGCGTGTGCAGGTATCGAATTTTATACCATGCGCGCGGCGATGCGCGCATGTTAAAAAAAATTGGCGTGTCTTTAAAAATCCTCCTTAAACTGTACAAAGAATCATCTGTAACTTCACACTTACTTAAAAATGTGCTTTGACGTTTATCAATCAGTAAAATAATTTAACACCTAGTGCCTGGTCCTGCCTGTTTTGTTACTCCGTCCTGGGATTGCCACAGCTACCAACATATACAAGGGATAAATCACACCACTGTCTGGGCCACAGAAAGAATCCACCCCTGGGATAGGGAGCAGAGGACCTGAGAGGAGTGCTAGCCAGAGCAGCCCCCGGAGAGAAATAAATTAGTTTGTGGGACTTAAAACACTCCGTAAAGGGTTACACCTGGCGGCGTGAGCGATAACAAGGAGTTATCACCCAGGAAAAGAATCTTGAGGTTTCTGTGGATAATGGACTGAAATCCTCAGCTCAGTGTGCAGTGGCAGTCAAAAAGCAAATATAATGCTAGGAATTATTCAGAAAGAAATGGTATATAAAACTCTGAATAACATAACATAGATCTATGATGTGACCACACCTTGAGCACTGTGTGCGGTTTTCGTCTTCCAATCCCCCAAAAAGATATAGCAGAACTAGAAAAGGTACAGATAAGGGCAACAAAAATGATAAACGGATGGAATGGCCGCCTTGTGAAGAAAGGTGAAACAGGTTAGGCCTCTTCAGCTTGGGGAAAAGATAGAAGGGATATGGTAGAGGTTTATGAAAATTATGAGTGGAGTAGAAAAGGTAAATAGGGAATGCTTGTTTACCCTTTCAAATAGCAGTAGGGCTAGGGGGATACTCCATGAAGCTAGCAAGTAGATTTCAAACAAATTGGAAAATGTATTTGTTCACGCCACACACAATCCTACGGTGGAATTGTTTGCCAGAGGGTGTGTTCAAGGCACCTATCAAAGGGGTTTGGACCATATCCTGAAGGAAAAGCCCAAAAACAACTATTAGCTAAATGGACTCAGGGTAACCTCTCACTCATCCCTGGGAGAGAGTAACAAGGAATTGTTGATTTTTATTTATTTAAAAACTTTTCTATACCATCGCTAGGTTATGTACCATCGCAACGGTTCACAAATAGGCACAAATAATGTATATATAGGTGGGTATCGTACATTCTAACAAGTGCCAGCTACAAACGGTAACAATATCATTAATAAATATACATTTTTGGGTAGTGATGAAATAGTTGTGGGAAGGTTTATTGTAGTACTGTCCTTTGGTCTGTTTCTCTACTGTACTATGTATTTATAATATTGTGGTGCCATTTATTTTGGCTGCGAATTCCTGTATTTTTCGTTCTCTCGCTCCCTCTCTACCCCACTGTTTCTTTTGGAAAGGCTTGAATTGGATCTATTCTTTGGGATCTGGCAGGTACATCCTAATGATTCATCTCATCATACTTCCATAGAGTATGTTATGGAGGCCTTTCGCCTCCATAACATACTCTATGGAAAGTCAGATTTCAAGCTATTATGCTTATATGGTCTTCAAAGAAAATAAAGGTTTTGTTAAGCATTCTTGTATGAAATAAAGCAAGAAGGCATTATGTAGAGATCGTGGCCATCCATCTGCCTGTATGATGACTTAGTATCATCATACAAACCAGATTTGAGAGGTTACACCTGGTGATTTCAAAGACGTCAATATGATGGGGTGAAAACTTTGTTGGAAAGGTTCTTCATTCCTTTTTTGTTCAGCTTCATTTTTCTCACAGTCTGGTTGCAATAGCATGCACTAACAGGTTTTTGTGTATCTTCAAAAGTGCACGAGCAAAGTGAAGTCGTGTACAGAAGATGCCAAAGCATTATATGTGAATAAAGGTTTTTTAGTGACCACCTCAGTGAAGGAGGCTGGCTTGAACATAGTGCGTGAACGAGCGATTACAGTGGCAGGACCAGTACGCTGGAATTCAATGCCGGAGAAGTAACAGCTAATGAGAAAGCATAAGCTATTTAGGAAAATGCTAAAAACCTGGCTTTTTAGGAGACATAATATCTAAAGGTAAAGAGACAGAACTGAAGAGTTAAGCAGCAAGAGAGTTTAGAGAGGAAGGTCAAGAGTTGCTTATTCATGTTGTGTGGTTTTTGTTTACTATTTTTGTTATTGGTATTGTATTTTATTTATTTTAAAATTTTATGTATGTAAAATTTGTAAACCACCTAGATTGATGATTGGTGCTATAGGAAAAAGAGAAAATAAATAAATTAAATATACTAGAACGCCACTCTCACATGTGTATTCTTAGGAGAAGCATACCTGCTATACTTGTTTTATCTTGTCTTTCCCATCTGCATTTGGGATATAGTCATAATACAGTGGAAGCAGTGAATGAAAATGTATTTCATGCATATTCATTGTGGATATTCTGAAAACCTGAGGACTGGGTTGGGAAGCATTGCTCTAGATCTCAGATATTATTCATCCAGTTCCAGACCACTCTTCTTTTGCTCATCCTTTAATAAGAATAACAAGAAGCAGAGTTAAGGAAAGAATCTACGGTAATTAGTATGTGAACATTCTAAGTTTATTTTAAAATTCATATAAAATGTTTATAATAATAAATAATATATTCTAAGGATAGATAGCGCAAGATGAACTGCATAATTCTGCTATCATTGTTTTGTGGTACTGTGAGATGTAAGCCTCATCTTATTCCAGGTAACAAAACATGCATTTTTCTTGCATACAGTAAAGTCTATTTTTTAACTATAGCAATAAAGCAGCTCATGGTTGATTGTCATAATAAAATCATACAGCTGGGGAATTATATAACCACCTAGTTGTGCCTCAAGTTTTGTAATGCTTCAGAGATATAGTCATCTTATGATAATCATACCAGCTCTAATGCCAATTTACAACATAAATAATGCAGTGAAAGTCACATCATAAATTAGAACAGCCAACATAAAAGAAGCAATAGATTAAAGTATGACTGTTCTTTCATTTTGAATTTATAAAATATCTCAGGAGAAACATATATGGGACTGAAAAAAAAAGCTGGCTTATATGGCTAAACAATCCTCCCCTCCCCCCCCCCCCCCAAAAATTTTTTTTCACTTCCATTCCATGTATCGTGTTTGTCTAGACTGGACCTCATTAGAAGGCCGACTACAATGTTTACTGTGTAATCCATTATCCAGTAATCAGGCCTGGATTTACACACAGGCCTACTAGGCCCATGCCTAGAGCAGCAACGTTTTGGAGGCAGCAATGTTCCTGCATCCCCCCCCACCTTCTCCCAGGGACTGCCAATTCCACCCAGATCTCTGGACCCCTCGCCAGATCTCAGGAGCTCTGCTTGCAGCAACGAGTATCCTCCGACCTCAATGACTAAAACTACCTGTGTTCACTTGCCCTGCAGGCTCCCGTTAGGAGGATGGGACCTGTGAGCACAGGTTGATTATCTCTGTGCTCAGTGCAGTCTGAAAATGCCATTAGTGCCAGAGAAGCCCCTGAGGTTCCGGAAGGGAGGGGGAGCACAGGTTCAGAGGTTCAAGGAGGGGGAGGATTGGCATGGCACAGGCACTAATGATATCCAGGGGCAGCATTAGCTGAAATCAATAAGATCTCTCTGGAAGCAAAAGACGAGAATAATAACTGAGGAAAGGTAACACAGAGCTTTTATTGCCTTATTTATTTATTTATTTATAACCATTTTGATATTCTCTCTTTTCCTAAGATTGTCTGGAGGCGGACTTCGATCAAAGGTATAATTGGACTTACAGATGCATCACAGTTTTCAATCAGCTTAGGAGCATTACATGTGAGGGAAGCCCTCATTTGAAAACTCCCTGTAACTGTTGATCCTGGACCAGGTTTCTGGTTCCCGTTCTGACTGAGACACTGGGACGGGTGCTGTATACCCTCTGAGAGAGTAGCTGGGGGAACTGGCTCAGAAGGAAAGCCTGGAGGAAAGCTCCAGTCAGAATAAGGATGTGAATACCTGAAGCAGTCAGAGGACGCTCCCCTGTGTGTAGTAAGCATGCGCCCTTTCCCCTGCTGCTCACCAGTCCTACATCTTCCTGCCCCACTGCCCTTCAACTTCCTGGCTCCTTCATTCATCTCCTCACTGATTTTTCTTCCTCATCCTTGCTTCCCACTCCCCGCGTGTTCCTTGACTTCCACTTTCCTCCTCAGCATCTGACTCATTGCTCCTCTCCACCTTGGCTCCTCACTTTGGTCCTCTGTGCATGATAACAAGATAAGTTCACTTTTTCCTTGCTACCTGAAACCACCCTTGCATCTCTTCCGGCTGCTGCTCCCGCCTCTTCCTTGCTATGGCCTCACTAAATCATGCCTAGCAACAGGTGGGGCTCAGACCATCTGCTGCCCCCCTTCTGCTGTCTTGCTTTTTGGGCTGGCTGTGGTCTGCCTTGATCTGTGCAAGTTCTAGCAGTTTGGTCATTCTCCAGTGGTAACTAGTCACGCTACAGGAACGAAGGGCTTGCACAGCTGTAGGCCGGCATTGGCAGGGCTGGCACTAGCATAAAGCTGCGCTGTGTGCCCCTGCATCTCCCTCCCTCCCTCCTTCGCCACTTGGCAACTGTCTCATCAGAAGCCGAGTCACTGCTCCGGTGATGCAGGACGTGGCTGCAATCAGCAGCCAGCATCAACAATACCAACCCTCCATGAGCACGGGACTGAGAGTCAATGCATGCTCACAGTCCCTGTGATAAACCCGCCCCTTTCTAGGCTTTCTGTCTGGGGAAAGAAGAGTGAGCCACGAAGAGAACTGCTGTGGGGATTCAGTTTAGTCTTCTTTCTCTGTGAAGTTTCCAGATCCAAATTATCTTTTTCTTTTTTCATAAATATATTTTTTATTTTATTTAAAGATTTACTTTTTGTAATTTAACCACAACAACAGCTCTGAGCTCCAGGGAGCAAACTTGGTCATTGAGGGGAAGAAACAGTAGAGATGTGTTTTGTTTTTGGGTTTTTTTTAAACAAAATAGGAAATGAGAATAAAGTTTCATGCTTTGTTGTTGTTTTTTTTTAATGAAATGCAAGAAAAATGAACAAAATTTTATTTGATTTCCATAGCTTTTGTTTTAAAAAATTAAGCCGATCACCATTGGCGCAAAAAATAAAAGAGAGAACATTTTCCTGGTGTTTCCTGGCTATGGCAGCTCCAGACGTTTCTGCATAGAGGGGGCAGGGTGAATTTCAGGATGGGCACGTACCAAGTGTCTTTCTCCACAACCAATGAAAGTGGTCCAGCCAGATGGGTGAGGCAGCTGGGAGTTGGGGGAGAGGGGAACCCATGATGCCCTGTCTCTCCTTTGGAGCCACCCCAGATCCTCCTCACCAGCTGTTTCACCCCTTACTCTTCTGGTGAAACATTCATTGTCGATGCTGCACTTGTAAGGGGGCTGGCAGACTGAGGCCTGCCAGGTATGCATATCCCAGTTATTTAACTTCCCTTCAGTAGATCCTCTCACTGTGAGAAGTCCCTTCATTTTGTATTAGCTTAGACGTTTGTCCAAGACAATGCTCTCTTGCACAATGTGTTTTTTTTTTCTTAATTTTTCATCACCCATTTCATTAACCCTTTTTCTCTCCAAAGCATGTGAGGACAAAATGGCCTGTTGGTGCCATCTTGTATAGCAGAAGATAACAATTGTGCTGGGCTTGGTCTATTGGTACCATTTGCAAATGCAGTGCTGATGGGGCAGAAGTGACTGGGGATCCTATGAAGAAACTTTCAGAAAAAAATTAGGCTGAACTGGGATGCGGTGAAATGGCAGGGAGGACTACAGGGAAGGGCCAAGAAGGTGCTTTTTTTTTTTTGGCTGCAGACAGGCATTGTTTGTTTTGTTTTGGTTTTCCTTTATTTTTTTATGTTTTCAAATAAACAAAAAGAAACAAATAATCCTTTAGCTCAGTGATTCTCTACTTATAAGCACATGGACTACTTTTGCTTTTATTGGAACTTTGCTGTTGGGATGCCCTGACTCTCCTGCTTCATTAGTATCCTTCGAAGATACCTTCCTCCGAATCATGCACTGATGAGCGACTGTCGGCTTTCCCCTTTGTTCTAGTTTAAAAGCTGCTCTATCTCCTTTTTAAAAGTTAGCATCAGCAGCCTGGTTCCACTCTGGTTAAGATGGAGCCTGTCCTTTCAGAAAAGTCTCCTCCTTCCCCAAAAGCTTCCCCAGTTGCTTACAAAATTGAATCCCTCTTCCCTGCACCATTGTTTCATCCACATGTTGAGACTCCGGAGCTCTGCCTGCCTCTGGAGACCTGCGCGTGGAACAGGAAGCATTTCAGAGAGAATGCCACTCTGGAAGTTCTGGTTTTCAGCTTTCTACCTAAAATCCTAAATTTGGCTTCCAGAACCTCCTTCCCACATTTTCCTATGTCATTGCTACCCACATGTACTACAACAACCGGCTCCTCCCCAGCACTGTCTAAAATCCTATCTAACGCGCCGATGCAGTACAGTGCGCTCCGATGGAGTGCACTGTTAGCCGGCATTTGGACGCGTGTTTTGGATGCCCTAGCTTTACCCCTTATTCAGTAAGGGGTAATAGCGCGTCCAAAATGCGCGTCCAACCCCCTCCCCCCCAACCTAATAGCGCCCGCAACATGCAAATGCTTGTTGATGGCCCTATTAGGTATTCCCGCGCGATTCAGAAAGCAAAATGTGCAGCCAAGCCACACACTTTGCTTTCAGAAATTAGTGCCTACCCAAAGGTAGGCACTAATTTCTCCAGGCACCGGGAAAGTGCACAGAAAAGCAGTAAAAACTGCTTTTCTGTGCATCCTCCGACTTAATATCATGGCGATATTAAGTCGGAGGTCCCGAAAGTTTAAAAAAGTAAAAAATTTAAAAAATTCAAAATTTAAAATGAGCCCGCGGCTGGCGAGTCGAAAGCCAGACGCTCAATTGTGCCGGCGTCCGGTTTCCGAACCCGTGGCTGTCAGTGGGCTCGAGAACCGACGCCGGCAAAATTGAGCGTTGGCTGTCAAACCCACTGACAGCAGCCGCTTACGTCAAAAAAGAGGCGCTAGGGACACGGTAGTGTCCCTAGCGCCTCTTTTTACCGCCGGGCCTAATTTAAATAAATTAATTTAGTGAATCACGCGCACAGGAGAGTGGCCTGTGCGCATGCCAGGAGAGCGGGCGCTTGCCTGCTCTCCCACAATTTTACTGTATCGGCCCGTAAGTGACTTGTGAGATCCGCCACCCTCGCACCAGGTTGGCATGTTACCAGGCGATCCTCATGCCCACCAACCACCCAGCTGTCTATATTCCTAATAATCGAAACACCAACCATGAGGCCGACCTAACCCTTCCCTCCTGGGCAGTAGCCCTGCGAGACTCGTTCAAATGACACAACAGCAATTATTTCCCTTAATTTTAAGCATAACAGCTGAAACTGGGTCTACGACATTCTAATTTCATGAAAAGTGTACAGGACTGTAACTGGTGATGAAAGGACCGATGCTCGATCTAGTTTTAGGATACTTCATTTCCCTTCAACATGATTATTTTGTCCATGAAAATATTTCTCCCTGATCTGTAATTCCCCTTACAATGTCAAGATTATGTCCACATTTTATGAGGAGGAGACACATTCTCCATATGAGAATTTTCTGCAAGAAGCTAATCAAAAGCTACCAAGTGTGATGCAAGAGAGTAACATCAAATCTCCTCTGCCATCCACTGAAAAGAACCACTCGGATGGCTTGGGGGCAGACTATAGATCATCTACTTCCTGAACAGAGCACAGCAGCCAGTGGTGGAAAGACCGTACAAATGCTGCCGAGTACAAGGCATCCTCCTCCCTCTCCCTATCCAAGCTGGAGACAGCAAAGCCTATAATCTGCTTTTTCCCTGCTGCCTGCCCCCCCAGAAGCGAAAGACAAAGCGAAGACAGAGGGAAAGATGGTGAGAGGGAGAGAGCGACTGAGACCAGGAATGGAGGAGAGGAAGCAAACAGGAGGAAAGGATTGATATAGACAGATGGATGGGGAATAGACAGAAGGGAAGAAAGATTTAAAGTGAGAGGAAAACTGAAAAACAGAGTCAGCAACTGAGAAATGGACAGAAAAAAAGAAAACACAGGGATGACATGAAAAGTCAGGAAGAACAATTAGAAAAAAAAATAAGAGAAGGAAACATGAAAAAAGCAGGAAGGGATTAGACAGTAACAGAATCATGAGAAGGACAGCAGAAAAGACCAGAATGCAACAACCATATGAAACTGTGGTTTTATTATGCATTCTGTTTCATGTTGTTTGTAATTAAATTCAAGAATTTTGTTTTTCTCTCTCTCATCTGCATAAACAGTAAAACTGTAAATATTGGTTAACCTTGTACAGAGAGTATCTCTGTCTAAGTATGTCAATGTTTTATGGTTTGATATGTAATTAGCCTTGTCCGATGTTGTAAAAAGTGGATTAAAAAATTTTAAAACAAATTGAAAGGTTAATCTTACACAAGTAATTTGTCTCTTTTAACTAATTGTTGTTTTTTGCTGGGCTAATATAGTACTAATATTTTACTTTCTGAAATACAGAAGATACAAGAGACAAAAAAAATTAACTTCAGATGGCAATAAAGTAGGGAACACTCTGTTGTGATATGGAACAACCAAAAGAATTAATGAGTTAACCAATTGAACAGTACAATATTTTGGATACTAATGTCCCTAAGCACTGGCAGTGCAGTGCTGCCACCCCCTCCCCCCCCCCCCCCATGGGGACTTCAATTATTAATCCCTTAACTTCTATTCCCCACACTGGTGACCTTAAGAATATAAGAAATACCATGTTGTGTAAGGCCAAGGTCCATCGAGCCCAGCATCCTGTCTCCGACACTGGCAGATCACATAATCTAATTCCTCTTACTTATGCCCAGGGGTAGCAATAGTTGTATTTAGTCTACCTGGCTAATAATGTGTTGTGGACTTTTCTTCCAGAAACTTGCTTCGTTTAAACTCCACTATGCTAGTCGCTTTGATCATGTCTTCTGCCAACAGATTCCCATAGCTTGACAGTGCGCTGAGTGAAAAAGTACTTTCTATGAGTTGGTTTGAATCCTCTGGTTGTTACCTTCATGGAGTGTCCTCTTGTTTTAGTATCATTTGAATAGGTAAATAACCATCCTACATTTACCCATTCCACCACACTCATGATTTTATAAACTATCATATCCCCTTTCAGCCGTCTTATTTTCCAAGCTGAAGAGCCCTAGTTCTTAATCTCTCATAGGAGAAATGTTCCTTCCCCTTTATCATATACACTGCTGTTCTGAATGTGGAGTTGTCATCTTCCATGACATTAAGCTGTAATGTATAGGTTCCAATAACATGATAAACCTGTCTGAGCAGCAGAAGTTGACATTTGGGGGGACAAGGCACCTTTGAAAAGGTAAGCAAACCCTGCAGAGAGTCAGTGAATATGTATTAAACGAACAGCTCCAGAGAGGTGCTAGCTGAATATATTGGCAGATGCCAGCCTATGTATGATAATGAGTCAGCTGGGGGCAGATCTCTGGGAAGAGGGTAGGTTTGGAGCTTCAATCTGGCAGCTCAGCTAGTAAACAGGAATCTGCAAATTAAAGAAGTAGAAAAGGAGTTAGCCAGTAGCCTGACTCTCAAAGATGAGATGAAGGCTGGTATATCCTGGATCAGAAGAGCTGCTGAGAGAATTGGAAGGAGGACATGGACTGAGTGGGAAAGATTGCTGCATTCCCATGGACTTCAGAGCTGTAACTAAGGAACTGCTTAGCCACTTGTGAAAAGCAGTGTGCACAGATATTTTTTGTTGTTGTTGTTTTTCATTTTGTTTATTTTGGTTCTTTAATCCAGAAAGAGACAAAACAAAAAACATGCAAAAATGTAAAAGAATGAAAAAAAAAGAAAAGAAAAACAACAAAAAAAAAAAGGCAAACCCTGTTGGTAAAAAAAAAAAAAAAAAAGAAAAGAAAAACCAGTTCCTGGCCATCCCCTATGATTGCCCCCTCATCTGCTTAAGTCCTTTTATCATATTTTCCTTTCTGCACAGGACTGGAACGATCCCTACTCATTTCTGACCCACCAGTGGTAATGTTACAAATGGTGCCAGCAGACCAAAGCCGACATCATTGTTAATTTCTTCCATACAAATGGCTCTGGCCTAGGTCACATTCCTGTTCCCTGAAGAAAGAAAAATTTGATAAGAAGGTTCTATGGAATGGGGACGGGGAATTAGAGGGGTACCCTTGAAGGCTTTTCTTTTTTTGTTGATGGTAGTGAATTTTTTTAAACAAAACAAACAAAAATGAACTAAAATTATTTTACATAAGGTGCATAAGATTTGCCGTACTGTGTCAGACCAAAGGTCCATCAAGCCCAGCATCCTGTTTCCAACAGTGGCCAAATGTACACCGCGCGTGCACCTTTTAAAATCTGCCCGATTATGGAAGTACATGCATAGACCTGGGTGTCTAAAAATCCATTTACCTACATACGGTTGGCTTACACACGTTAATGCTATTTTTACTTGCATAACATGGCTATCTGGGACTATCCCGGATTGCCCCTATATTGGTCCCCGGTGAGGCCTCATTTGGAATACTGCATACAGTTCTGGAAACTGCATCTTCAAAAGGCTATAACCGGCTAACGTTAGTCCAGAGGATGACTACTAAAATGATCAGTGGTCTTCTTTCTAAAACCTATGGGGATAGACAAAGATTTAAACATGTAAACCTTAGAGTAAAGGTGGAAACGGGAGAAATGATAGAGAAATGTAAATACCTCCAAGATTTCCATTCACAAGAGGCTCTAGAGGGTCATGGGATGTGGGTAAAAGGGGGAAGATTCAGGAGTAATCTTAGGAAATGTTTCTTTACAGAAAGAGTGGTGGATGCATAGAACAGCCTCCCAGTGGAGATAAGGACAGCACTGGCATTCAAGAAAGCAAGGAACAAGCAGAGGAGAAATCTGAGGGAGTGATGGGAATTGCAAAGCTGAAAAGATGCTGTGGATAGGCAGACTAGACAGGTCGTATGGTCTTTTTTTGCCCTCATGTTTCTATGCCTTCATCTTTTACCTCCTTATCATTAAACGTATGGGGGTAGACTTCGGGAAAGCGGTGGGCGGTCCGGGGGGGGGGGGGGCGGGGCGGGACCAGAGGCCTCCGGCACAGCGGCCATTTGCCGCTGTGTCCGAGGATCGCGTGCCGGCTGGGTACTGGCGCGTGCAACCTGCACCTGCCCCTAGGGCCAGATGCATTAAGGTTTTTCTCCCATTTTGTGTCTATGGGAAAAACCCTTAGTGAATCAGGTACTACGTCATCCGTTTTTATATATGTTGTCTACTGCATACAGCACAAGTTGATCTGGTGGTATATAAAAAATTTAATTAGATTAATTATTTGTAATAAAAGTGCCAGCTGGTACATTTAATCACATTTAATGGTGGAACCCTATCCCCTCCTAATGCTTCCTTTATGCACAGGGGACATAACAACAGGACTCTATACAGAGAATCATATTAATGATGCAATTGACCAGGTTAATGGTCATTTGCTCTACCTGCAAATTTTCAGGAAAATGGTTTCGTCTCTTAGAGCTCAGAAACTGGGTAGCAAGGCCTGCAATATGTTATCAATTTCTTATCGATTCTGCTCCATGCAATGAAGCACTCTGTTTTCACAAAATAATTTAACATGAGGCTTCCAGGTGCTCCTTCCAGCACAGCAGGGAGTGAGAAGACCCTTCCCCATACGTTTACGATAATATTCTCGTCAATGACTTGTCAAGTTTCAGTCAGTCATTGCAGAACTGTACATAACTATATTTAAACTGGGAAATAGTGTGCCTTGGTTTTCCCTCAGTAGCTCAGTCTGAGTCTGATGCATTTAAACATGGTCATTTATGCTTTTCTCTCTTTTTATTCTTCAGAGGAAAAACCACTTTCAGCTCTAACTAGTGATACTAAGCATTTTCCCCAAGGATAGAGAATAGGGAAGACCCTTTAGTACATCTGTTCCATCTGGTTTAGTATTGCTTCCAGTAAGGAAAATGTGTTTAATTGTCCTTACAAAAAAATGGAAGAACTATGGTAAGATACTGAAGAAGCTGAATAACAATAGAAAAATGAAGCATTTTATTTTTCTACTCCATCTTTGAGTTGGCTGGGATTAAAACAGGAGACTTGGAGAGCAGTAAACAAGTCATTGTGGCAAAGCAATTTTGAGAGGTTACTCATAGGTAAAAAGAGGAACATAACTTGACCGTCCCATTCACGCTGAAATTAATCAAACTGGTTGAACATTTGGAGGAATGGAAACATACATTTTTAAACTAACATGTACAAAGGGGAGCTCTCAGTGGTAAAACACAGGGAGGACCATGATCTTTACCTAATGCAATTTGTGCCTGACCCCCAGTATTGTGCTTCTTCTTTCTTCATCCAGAGTCCAGCGCTGTGGCTCTTACCCCCTCCTACCCATGAAGGCGTAGAGGGCCTCCAATCTGTGCCTCCCGAGCCTGATGACTGAGGATCTTGCTGCTTGACTTGGGGGGGCCGCACAGGCCTGGGGCTTTAATGGTGGCAGTCAGCTTGTGCGCCTAAGCTAACCAGCATAGCCACCCCCAAATCCATCTCTGCCATTCTGCAAGGCCTAGTCCAATTCCACAGCAACTTCCCTCCTCTCCCGGGCTGCACAAGCAGGTACCTCCATTGATTTCCGGCAAGCACTGTGACTCATCTTGGTTTTCTCCCTCCAGTGGTCACTATAGTAACTGATGTCTATCACAGCAGGTCCATATGGCAGACAACAGACTCATCTCATGCCTGTTCAAGCGGACAGACATATCTTATCCATCAGGTGTTCGTTTTTTAATTTAGAAAAAAATGCCTAAAATGAAGGCTTATCATCAAGAGAACATCATCAATAACCATGGTAGTTGTAACAGCTATAACAGTGTATACAATTTATAAACAACAGATTTATTTTGACCATGCAGCCCCTTGATGGACCCTGGTGCAGACTGAGTGAGGGGCCATCAAGCCCAGTATCCTGTTTCCAGTAGTAGCCAATCCAGGTCCCAGGTACCTGGGCAAGATCCCAAATGGTAGATAGATCCCAAGCTTCTAACACCCACTTGTTCTAGAGGGAGATATAATTTGCACAAAGTACTTGATTAGGATTTGAACCCTGGCTTCCCTAGTTCAGGGCCTATTGCTCTAATCTAACCTCTAGGCTGTTACTCCTCCACTCCTATTTTTTATACTGTACCTATATGACATTTGTTTGTTTATTTTTCACCAGTTTCCTCCTGCTCCTTCGGGCTTCCACCTTAGGCCTAGATTCATCATTTTGCGATAAATATAGCAAACATAGTGCCCGCGACTTCGCATAGGTATTTTACCGCAACGCACATTAAATTTAATCACACCCGCATTATTTTCACATCGCGAGCTGAGACCGGACAGCTTCTATTGCGTTTTGGGCAGCTGGTAGAGGCTCATAAAAAAGTTAACTATTTATACCACTGTAAGAGGGGACACTAGTAACTCGGGGTGGGTGGTGAGTTGGGTTTTGGGGGGCACTTTTACATGCACAGTCATATGTACGAACACACAGTAACCATCAGTGAAGATTTAATGTGATTTGGAGAGATGAAAAGTGAAAGAAAAGTAGATTTGATCAAAGTTCTCGCTACCCACCCAAACCTCACCCCGAGTTCATGATGCCCCCTCTTACAGTGGTATAAAAAGTTCAGATATAAGTGAGCCCCCACACGGGCTCTCTCTCTCTCTCTCTCACCCTCCCCTCCCTCTTCCTTTCCTGAAACGGAATTTGCCATAAATCCCGTTTCGGCCGTAATGCACGGCTATCACAGGCATAATGCTCAGGAAAAAGGTGTAGTTATTTCTGCCGTTAAATCCCATGATCCCCTAACGCCCGCAATAACGCCCTAACGCGATTTGATAAATGACCAGGGCTGGGATCTGCAAAACTATGTGCCTTCATTTGCAACTACCTGAGAATTTTTCTTTCTATTTTATATGCACCCTCCTAAAGTTACTTTATTCCAGTCATTGCAGCGAGCATCTTCAGCCAGGGGCCACACATCAGGGCTCTTTCTGGAACCCTGCAATCATGGGCCCCCAAATCTAACCACTGGTTGTCCCCATTGTTCGATGGCTAGGACTCCTCCAGCTGCAGGAACTATGAATGCTGCCTCTGCGGTATCCCCAGCCCTGGCTGGTGGGAGGTCAGAGGACCCAATTCAGGAATCAAGCCCAGATCCATCTCCTCATAGAGCTACCAGGTTGCCCCCCCCCCCCATACTACTTTTTAATAAGGACCAGAGCTGAGAATATACAAAATAATCCTATACTGCAGATTATTTGTATTAGTAACATTATCCTAAAATGTGACTTTTTTCTATATGCTTGTTATTTATTTTTATTTATATTCCACTTTCTGGCACTTCAAAGCAGAATACATTCAGGCATTGTAAGTATTTTACTGAATACATGACCTACTATAAGTTTACATTTAATATGGAAATGAATTTCAAATCATATTAAAATAAAGTCAGTATAAATTTAGTAATATTTGTGCCAAAATAATATAAGATTAAGTATACTTTCAATATATTAATCCACATATCCTAGTCTATTTTTATACTGTACCTATCCTACATTTTTTTTAAGGGACATCATTCACCAGGAAAAGCCTGATCAGAAGAGATGCAATGGGCTTGATTTTTTTTCAGGGTCCCATCTGGCTTCTGGTTTGGTCCAAAGTCAAGCAGGAAAAAACTAGGGTGGGATGCAGAGTTGTTTTTGGCTTCAACATGCATTCCCAACCTTGACCCTTCGAACCTGTGTCCTGAGGCTAAACACCAATTTCCTCCTCTCTCCTACATAAAAGACCCCTCTCTTGTCACCCTCATTTAGATTAGAACATGATGGAGAGTTGCTGCAAACCATTTCTTAGCAGTGATTTATTTGATCTTTCACTTCCAAATTCTATGTTTTTATTTCCCGGTTACTTTTTTAATAGCCAGAATAAATATTTATTTTAAATGAGAAAACATTTCTAGAAAGCAAAATAAGATTTCAATTAAAAAGAAAAAAATAAAACGATTTTTGGAAATGTAATTATTTCCCCTACTATTTTTTTTTTTTTTTTAGGAAAGCTTGAGCCCAAGATTAACTGAGGAGCTGGTCCCAGTTCTTTCTTGCAACAAGCTCTGTTGCCTTAGTGCTCCGCTCCAGGTTTTCCTGCACGTTGCCAGACTCCAGCCGCGGCTCCCAATCCCTTGCTTTGCCCTTGGGAAGAAAAAAAAAAAAGAGGAAACGGAGGAGAAGACGGGAGAAAACTCCGTCCCGTGCTTTCCTTCGAGCCGAGCGCGTGCGTCTCCTGTTCTTCCTCCATTAGGGGAAAATCTGGAGCCTCCAGGGACTGGAGCGCCCGGAGCTGGCCGCCCACCCCCCCAGCCGCGCGCGCTAGCTCGCGAGATCGCACGCGGCCCGAGATTGTGCAGGGGAAGGCTGGCGGTGCCGGAGTTGGGCTCGCGCGCGCCCCGGAGCGGCTGAGCGCCGGGCGGTATGTGAGCGAGTGCGGAGAGACCGTCTGTCCGTCCTCCCTCCGTCTGGGGAGAGCAAGAGGCGCCGCACGTTTTTAGCTTTTTTTTTTTTGTTGTTTTTATCTATTTTTTTGTTGCTTTGATTTTAAACCTCAGGCACGGAGTGATTTGTGTATTTCTTTTTTTTTTTTTTCCCCTTCTCCTCTGCGCTCTGCCTCTCTGAACTCCCTGTTGCCTGCGGCTGGTTGTGTCTCGCTGGCACCTCCGAGAGTCCTCCCCGTTGCAGTCCGGACGGGCAGCGGGCGAGCTCCGGGCTTAACGGCCCGGGAGCGGCGCGCTCGGCCTCTGGGTTCCCCCCCGGTCACCGTGCAGCAGTCTCCTCTCCTCTCCCTCCTCCTCCTGTGGCCCCGGCTCGGCCGAGTGATGGCGGACCAGGGAGCCCGGCGGCGGCGGCGGCCGCCCCTCTCCCTCGGTTTCGCCGCCTTCCTCCTCCTCCTCCTCCTCGTCGGACTGGACCCGGCCGGCGCAGTCAGGAGCTCCCAGTCTGTCACAGGTAAGAACACTGGAGGGGAACTGGGGCCGTGGGGGGAGGGGACGGAGAACCATAGCAGTAACAACGGCGGCGGCGAGGAGAGGAGGGCAGCAGCAGCAGCAGCAACAACTCCCCCCCCCCGGTCTGCTGCCCACACTCCCGCATTTTACTACTTTCTTTTTCTTATGCGCCGTCCCAGGAGAATATCCTGGGGCGCGCAGGGGGGAGGACGGAGCTGCAAACGAATGCGGGAGCCGTGATTGCAGCTCCCTGAGAGGGAAGGAGGGAGGGCGAAGACTGCAGGAATGTTTTTATTCATGGTCTGCAGGGACGGGTGCTCTGCTTTGCTCGGATATATGTTATATACTTGAAGTATGATGGTGAGCTTGAAACAATAAGAAAGCAGTAAAAAGCTAATGGAGGAGGAGGTTTTTTTTTTTTTTACTTCTGTTGCACGTTTTATCAGCGTGCTGTTGAGGGGAGCCCACTTGTAAGAGGGGAGGGACTGGAGGGAACTAATTGCACGGGGGATTGGGCTGCCTGAGCAAGGACCGATTTAGGAGGGGGGGGGGTGGCATGAGAAGATGTAAAAGCAGGTTTAAGTAAGTGGGAAGGAATGTCATCCAGATCATGTTTTCAGGGATGGGTGTCAGGGACAGAAAAGTCATTAAATGCATTGTGGGAGATGACAGAATAAAGGTTTGTTTATTTATTTGTAGTTCTCTATTCAAAATGTTATTGCTCTCAAATTAAAAACGAAGTTAAATGATATTTACAGCCTTGCATTCTCTAGTCCCCCACTTTTTTAATTTGTCACTTGGATACTGGTCCTTTCTTTGTTCCGTATTTTTTGTTTAAGATGGATTACTCTCTTGATAGGTATGGGCCATGGGATGTACTATTCAGAATTTTACTATGGGTGCTATTCTCATGAATATGCATTGTGTATGCGTTACAAGGATTTCAGATGCCGATTGTAAGCCTTGTTAAAATATGCACATTATCATCTCCCCCATGAACAATAGTGGAATGTTTAGTCAGTTTTGTACCAGAGGTCGTAGACATGTAAGGATAAGAGAGAGAGGGTAATCCTACATAGAATCTGTTTTTTTTCCTGAATGTAAAGTTAGCTTCTTGTAAAACATCTTTTTTTAAAAGTTAAATTGAACAAAAAGAGGTACATTGATTCTAGATCATATGGACTAATTTAAATGGAAAAATAGTTTTTGGAATCTTCAGTCTGGCTTTAGGAGAAAAGATTGAAAGATTTGAACGGGATGCATTTTAAGAGCATTTGCAGGGCCAAAACTTGTTTTTTCTTAATTTAAATTAAGAAGTTAGATAAAACAATTTAAAGCAATGGGGGAGATCTAAATATTTGTTAGTGTTTTGGGTTTTAGAAGTTTAGTTTCTACCCTTATTCTTTTCACTAATTTAGGTGGATAGGTAAGCATGGGGAGGGAATAAGGGATTTAAGGTGCCATGCAGAATAATAGAAATATTCACAATCTTTTTAGTACAACATTTATATTCTGTTTTAGGAAGTCTAAGAATCCTCTTAAATTATCATTTCCTGTGGCATGGAATAAAAATGTAGTACTTTCGTTTTTTGATTTAAAGAATATTTTGATAGTGGAATACAATACTAAGGTACATTTACTGTAATTTTATGGTGGAAAAGGAAAGTGATACCTGTACAAAACACTATATAATTTTTATTAATTAAGTAATTAGTTCTGTTTCCTGAGAGCCCTGCATAGATTTAATGAAGGCTTTTCTGAGCTGATGGCCCATCAGTATTTGTCTTATTGCCTGAAATATATTTTGTTTTAAAACTAGAGTTCTATGTAGATTAGCATATTGAAAAATTGCAAGCATTTTCTATATTTCTTTTCTGGAGTAACCTAGTGGGCTGCAAACCAGGGTTCAAATCTTGCTGACATTGCTTGTGACCTTGAGCAAGTCACTTCACCCTTCGTTGCCTCAGGTACAAACTTAAATTGTAAGCCCTCTGAGGATAGGGAAATGCCTTTTTTGTATTGTCACACCTGGTTCATGAGTCACCACAAAGGCTTAATTAATAAGGACCATCATAACACCTTAGCAGTTATTTGGTTAAACACTTTTCTCTGCTAGAATGGTCATATGTAATCATAGGTCCAAGAGTTATTTTTAATTTTTTGTCCATTGCTCATTATACAACTGTAAAGTGTCAATATAATATAGTAAATAATAGTGCTCACTTGTTCTCAAAAACCCGCTGTGCCCGACATGGCACCATGTTTCGAAAAACCTGCTTCAGGGGCTTTAAATGCAAGTTCAGAAGCACCAGCTTATGTTCCTGTGTCAGCATGGCATATCTGCTTCAAAAGCTTGAATATCAAAGTCAAGAACACCAACTTGTGCTCTCTGCGAATCAAATTAAGAAACATATAAAAAACAGGTAGGAGAGTTAGTTAAATCCAAACTTTGCATTCATCAAGGTCATTTGTAAAAGTAAACTGCAAAAGCAGCGCGTCAAGGTAGCCCACTTACTGTCTCAGCGTGGCATCCTGAGCAGCGATCGAAAAAGCTTAGCTGCGCGCGGCTTCCTCTCTTGCCGCCATTGCCCAAAACAGCTGGTGATGTATGGCGTCTTTTAAAGGTGACCATCGGGGCAACACCCCGATAACATCACCAGGAATACCATTTAAGAAAAATGGCCCATTTGATTTCCTTTTTTAGCCCATATGGGGCCACTGTATTCATGCAAAAAAAATCCAAGATTGTTCTTTTTGTGCCAGATTGAGAACCTTATCCCTCCCATGCCAGTGTTCTTACACATTCTCTAAGATGGCCCATCGTACGTTTGGAAAGGTATGTTGAAATTCCAGGAAATGGGCAACCAAAGGTGCTTCCGTTTTTTCTTGTATGTAAATCAAGAGCAGCCCGTCAATTGAGATTTGGTGTAATAGTGCATCAGGCTGTGATTGTTGCACGTTACTTTGCCAGCAGAGGCAATTTGTGTAACCCATCCCACCAATGCAGGTAATATGGATAAATCCTGGAAAGTAAAAACCAACGTTTGTAAAAAGGGACTATTGTCTTTGGTACATACTTTCTATTTATATATTATTGTCTGCACTATATATTTAGATAATATATGCATCCTACAATGTTGGCGCCAATGGTACTTTTGATAAAATATATATCTTATTATGGATCTGTCTGTGTTCTGATAATGCGCAACAGACTTTCCAATATGCGAATGATGATTTGTGTTTATCAAATTTGTTTTGTATGTTTTAGTTGTGATGGTTTCCATTTCTTTTATTTTCATACCATTTTCTGCTTTCAGTGGCATTGTAGCTAGTGTACAAAGATATTCCTTTTACCGGGTTTGATAAGAATTCTGAAGAAGGAAGAGTATGCGATGGCCGATAAGCCCCGTGTAATATGCCCAACTCCGTTCCTGCTGCAGAGCCATAAACCCCAGTTGATCTCTGATGTTCCTCTCACTTCGTAATCAGAAATCATCTGTGCTTATCCCATGCTTTCTTGAATTCTGTCAATATTTCTGTCTCCACTACCTCCTCTGGGCAGCTATGCATCCGTAGTTCTTTCTGTAAACACATTTATTATTTCACCATTTTATAGAATAAAAGCAAGTGTCTGTCTCTGTCATGCTATCGTAAAGATTCTGATATTATAAGGTCTGTTGCTGAATGATGAGCTTTTGACCTGATAGCCAAGCAACCATGCAGCCACACTGCCAGGTAGTGGCTCAAAGACAGACAGACAGACACACACACAGACACACACATTGCTGAGTGAAAGATTGGACAACAGCATTATTCTACTGCTAAGGGAATGAGTTGCTGAAGGGGAAGATTGCAGGGGGATGGGAGGGCGATATTGAGCCAGCACTGAAGAGGGATGATCAAGGTTTTGTGAGGAGAGGGCTCGGGGGGGGGGAGAGTGGGGTACGGGAGAAAGAATTTAGGATTGATCTAGTGAGGTGGGGGGGGGGGGGGGGGGGAGAGGACACCCACATTAAAGAATTTCTCATACAGCAGTTCAATGCATCGTATCAAAAACCTATCATAGGTAGTCTGTAAATGCAAGAATAATCATTTTGACACCAGTAGTTCAAGAATTTTCATATGACTGATGTAGTGAAATTATGTCCAAAAAAGGAAGGAAAAAACAAATTAGATTTTGCTCTAAAATATTTAAAGGTGAACATAAACATCTGAAAAGTCTATGAAAATTACTTAAAAAATGAATATTAAAAAATATCTTCCCACAGTTTCTCCAGGATTTCACATTTCTCGTATCCATCAGCATAGTCTTGATGATATTGTGATGTTTTCTCGTGTTTGGCCTGGCTTATTTTCAGAGTTGGCATGTATTCTTTAAAGTCTTCAAGGTTCTTCATCCAGTGCTACAAAATGTTGGTTAGTGCAAAATCATCTTTGTTTTTCTTCCCATTTTTGGAGAGAAAATTTTCACTATACCAATCATAAAAAGAAATCTTAAACTAGTGGTGTTAAATGACTGTATTATTTTTGCATTTATAGACTACCTATAATGGGTTTGTATGATATGATGCACTGAGTTGCTGTATGAGACATCAGACATGCATTAATTGATTGGTTAATGTGTTTTTCTTGTTTTTGAATGATATTTGGTTGAATTTATCTTACACACCACACACACACATACACATATATGTCACCAGGCAGCCATACTGCCAGCCAGTGGTTCAAAGCCCACATTTTGTTTCTTTTCGAGTTGCTGAAAGAAGTAAACCCATACACAGGCACAGAATCAGATAGCTTATATTCAGGCAAACACCTCATACTCAGTCTGACAGAGAGCGAAACAGACACCCAGACAAACATAGACAATTACCCCGCACCCAAACAGAAATATAGAGACAGAAATCCAATACCCAGACAGGCAGAGAGAGACAGATATAACACCCAGACAGAGAGAGGCATAGACACAACATACCCAGGCAGACACACCCCACCCAGACACAGTCAGACCACTTCATACACATACATGCACAGACATAGATCTCTCTCTCGCTCACATGCCTACTAGCCAAACAGCAGCCACTTATTTCTTTGATATTGCACCAACAATACCACTGCCAGGCACCTAAAAATTGCCACCTGCCGCTGGACCAGGCTAGAGGAGAGCCTAAATTACTCCTAAAAAATTTTGACAGGACCTCAGGGAAGTGCTGAAGAAGTGCAGTAAACACCAGCCAAAAGGTTGCACCAGAAGCTACAACCTTTTGTACCTACTAAATATATGGCATAATATGGAAGAAAAAAAAATGTATTGCAATACAGCACTTCCCTGAGGTCCTGTCAAAGTTTTTTAGGAGTAATTTAGGCTCTCCTCTAGCCTGGTCCAGCGGCAGGTGGCAATTTTTAGGTGCCTGGCAGTGGTATTGTTGGTGCAATACCAAAGAAATAAGTGGCTGCTGAATTCTCCTAGGCTGGCTGGGATGGAGCTCATGGCAGCTGCAGTTTCAGAAGTTGGAGGCACAGAGGCAGGTGGTAGAGGGGAGAATGTGTTGTGGAGTGAGGTGAGTTACTGGGGGGGGGGGGGGGAAGAGAAGTTGTGGTTGCTGGGAAGAAGGTGGGGGTAGAGAGAGAAGTTGTTGTAGGGGTGACAAGTCTGATAGGGGGAGTTAGAAATTTTGTGTTTCTTATTTTCCTGCTAGACCAGTCCTTGCCAAATAAGTATATCTATTGTATCAGTATGTCTTTAGAGATTAAATTATGTTTACCTGATAATTTTCTTTCTTTGAATGCTGCTAGACTAGTTGTCATGTATGGGACTTCCCCCTCCTTCATGGCTGATTTAGACAGAGGATACACCTCTTTTATGACTTCACTCTGGGCTTAAAAGGGGGAGTGTGGTACTGGTCTGAACCAGTAAATCTCTGGCTGCAACAATTGTGATGGATGCACAGATCTTTAACTTCCAGAGTCTTGGTTCGTCCTCAGCCTGATTGAGACCTTGGCTCCTGGAGCAACAGTCTGTAGCGGCTGCTTCCTCCACTGGAAGCTTGCACCTGGGTGAAGGAAACGGCGAGTGATGTGTGGCAATGCCACGGTGGTGGCATATGTAGACAAACAAGGGGACACCCTGAGCTGGTCTCTAGTGCAAGAAGCAGCACAACTTTGCGAATGGGTAGAAGACAATCTGCTCCTGCTCTCAGCAGTGCGTTTGGCAGGAAGTAAAACCTGTAGGCTGACTTCCTCATCAGGAACCAGCTGTACCCATTGGCATGGGAACTGAGCCCACGTGCCTTCCAGATGTTGGTGGACCCCGGTGGGAAAGGCCCCCAGTGACAGTTTTAATGGCGACAAGTACAAATGCCAAGGTAAATTTTTTACATTTTCTTTTGTAGGGCTGGGCTGCAGAGGCACAGATGCACTCGTATGTCCATTGCCCTAGGTGAGCCTGTTCTAGGTCTGCCCACCATGGCCTCTGAGGGGTAGGATAATAAAAAGAATAGGGGGCCACTTGTCTACAGTGATTCTAGGTAGCCTCAGATTGGCTAAGAAGGCCTTGGTGCACAGATCTAGGGAGACTATTGGCAGGGGTTCTGCAGCACTTTTCCAAGGAATTTGATTCTTCTCTGGCAAGGGCTGGTTCTAATGGAGGACCCAGCTTCAGTCTCTCCCCATCCATAATTTCAAACGTTTAAAGCTCAACATCATTGGCATATGACAGAGTCCAGTGAGAGTTGGAGGAGTTGTTGCTGTAAGCAAGACATCTCCCCATGGAAGACTGGATTACCACATATGTTGGACTGCATAAAGTCAGGACTAGCCAAGGGGTCTGTTCTATAGCTCTCTAAAGGCAACGATGTCTGCAATTCCATGCTATAAGGGCTGAGTCCAAAGCGTCCCTGGTGGCAGCACACCTGGATGTTGTGCGATTCTTGAACAGTGAAGCGCATGGGTCAGCCTTTTAGACCCTTAGTCCCTCAATGGGATCTCAGATTAGTCTTGACAATCGGGCCCTTTGAACCAGGGTATCAGGGATCTATAAAAGACCCTTCCCTGGAGTCTGCTTTTCTTGAGTGATATACTCAGAAAGGCGAATACCAGAGCTGTAGGCCCTATCATGTAGGGACCCTTGCTTGGTCTTTCCTCTAGAGGTGGAGACTTTTGGCCAGTCCCTTCCTGTCTAACAAAGGTGGTGTTGGCCCTTCATATTAACCATTCTGTGTCCCTGCCAGCCTTCTGCAGCACAGAATGGGAGGATAAAGATAAAGAACTACATTGGATAGATGTACAATGCATATGGCTAAATCATCTAAAGAGTATAAATGCCTTTGGGAAGATAGACAAGCTATTTGCATTGTTCGATGGTCCCCAGAAGGGGGAAGCAGTATGGAAAGTCACCATAGCCAGTTGGTTCAAGGAAACAATATCCTCTGCATAGGATAGGGCTCATAGGCCCCAGCAGACCTATGAGCTCGTTCCTTGAGGGCACAAACATTAGGGGCTGAAGCTTCAGGTGTATCTCCAGACAAGATCTGCAGGGCCACCACAGGATCATACCTATGCATACCTTTGTGAAAAACTACAAGCTGGGTGTATAGGCCAGGACGGACTTGGCCTTTAGAGCGAGAGTATTGAGGACAGCCTTGTCTCCTTCCTGCCCCAGTAAGGGGAAGCTTTGGTAATTCACATATGTAAAGACTGGTCTAGCAGGAAGATAAGGTTAATTATGTTTACCTGATCTTCTTTCCTTGAGTCCTGTTAGACCATTCCAGATCCTGCTCCAGAAGATAAGAGCATGTAGGATCAATGGAATAGGGGTTCAAGTAAGATAAGTTTGGCAATTCTTTCCATTCTCTATCTCTGTATATCTCTTTTGGACCTTTCTCATCTCATCTCTTGTCTCACTCTGAGCAGTATTCAGATCTTGTAATAGAGACCCTGACTTAGGCATTTGGGGGTGGTGGGGGTGGAATTTCTTGTGGTCACAGAGCTTTGACAGGCTACCAGCTTGGACCAGGACCACACCCCATTTATAAGTCCAGAGTAAAGTCATAAAAGAGGTGTGTCCTTTGTCTCCGTCAGCTGTGAAGGAGGGAAAATCACATACATTACAACTGGTCTAGCAAGGCTCGGAGAAAAAATTATCAGGTAAGCATAACTTAACTTTTTAAAGACATACAGGCCAATGCAATATAGTGCACTCAGCCTAGTGCATAGCTTGACATAATTGGACGTGCTAGAATAACTCCCGATGCAATAGTATGCGTCCAAACATGCGCGTAGCTGATAGCACTCATCACGTGTAAATGCTATGTTGGTGAGGCTATTAGCTAGTACCCCCGATGAAAACAAAAATCACCGTGCACCCAATGCGCACGTTTTTTAACCTGCAAAAATTAACGCCAACCCCAGAGCTTGAGATAAGTCTTGCCGCCCCTTCCCAAGCCATCAGCAAAAAATATTGCTTTCCTGTGGTTCCTCCGATTTAATATCGTCACAATGGTAAGTACTGCATTGTGCACCCAGCCTGGGCGCGAGATGCAGTATGTTAATGAGGTGCCGTGCTAAAAAGGACGCGCCAGGATTTAATTGCGTGTCCTTGGCATCAGGTGCCCAGGAGACGTGGCTGTGCGCGGGTTAGGAAAATGGCACTGGTAAATTGAGCATCCGTTTCCCTAACCTGACAGTCGACTTTGTTTTTTCATGATGCTGCTTTCTGTGGTTCCTCCTACATAGTATCTTGACAATATTAAGTCAGAGGAACCATAGAAAACCAATATTTTTTTGTTGATGGTTGGGGGGGGGGAGCATCAAGACATCGCCAGCTCCAGGACTGGTGTTAATGTTTGCGGGTTAAAACATGTGCCTTGGGCGCACAGTGATGTTGTTGTTGTGCATCAGCCCCATGCTATTACAATAGATATAGAAACATGATGGCAGAAAAGGACTGTATGGCGTATCCATTCTGCCCTTCCGTCCAATTAATTTAGCATTATAATTCTCATCACTTCCTTAGAGATCACCTGTAATTATCCTATACTTTCTTGAATTTATATACTATTTTGTCTCCACCACTTCCACTGGGAAGCTGTTCCACACATCCACTACCCTCTCTGTATAGAAATATTTCCTAAGATTACTCCTGAATCCCACCCCCTTTCAACCTAATCTTTTGAGTCCTTGTTCTAGAGCCTCCTTTCTATTGAAAAGGCTAATTTCCTTTGCATGGAAACCTTTGAGATATTTTAATCTCTATCATATCTCCCCTATCTTGACTTTCCTGTATGGTATACATGTTTTAGATCTTTAGGTCTATCCTCATATGCTTTAGAACAAAGTGAAAAGCACACAGGGATGTTATAAAATAATTCTCTATAAGGAATACTCATACACAGAGAATAAATTGTACATACAATTTTAATTACACTATATGTATAAACTTTATTAATCTCACCAAATCTAGAACATCCTATCTAAACAATTAAAAGCTATCTAATCACGCAACCCACTCACACATTCATACCACCTTAGAACAAAGACCACTTACCATTTTAGTAGCCACCCTCTGGACTGATTCCATCCTGTTCATATCCTCTTGAAGGTGCAGTCTCCTGAACTGTATACAGCATTCCAAATTTGGTCTCACCAGGGATTTATAGAGGGGCAATATCAACTCCCTTTTTCTCCTTACCTTTCCCTATGCAGTCAAGCATCTTTCTACCTTTACCATTGCTTTATCCACTTGTTTGGTTACCTTAAGTTCATCAGATACAATTACCTCAAGATCCTGGTGTTCCTTTGTGCTTAGAATAATTTCACCTCCAATACTGTACATTTTCCTTGGGTTTTTGCATCCTAAATGTATTACTGTGCATTTTTTATATATACTAAATTGACTTCAGTTTTTGAGAGTTTCACCTAGTTAACAGCATAAGAAGTGTCATGCTGGGCCAGACCAAGATCCATCCAGCCTAGCATCCAGTTTCTAACGGTGACCATTTTGGAACACTTGGAAGTACCCAGCAGATCCTAAAGAGTGAGAAGGGAGATCAGTTTCCTGTTGCTCGCTCCCAGAAGTAAGAGTTGAAAATCCCCAAGTCCGTCTAACTAATATTTGTTGATGGACCTGTCCTCTGGAAACTTTTCCCAATATTTTTAATCCCAGGTATAGTACTAGCCTTGACCACATTCTCTGACATCAGTGTTGATGAATGCATTTTCTTACAGATCAGGAACTCTGACTTCCTGTTCCTAGGTTTAAATGGTTAAAAAAATGTACCATTATCTGTTATGCTTGCACATCTTATATTATTTAAAAATGTCTTTTTTGTTTCTTCTTTGGCTATTTGATGGTTACCAGCCATATTTGTGTCAAAATACTTAACTTACATTTTTTTCTTCTTGTCTCCTGCATGTACGTTTTAGTTGACTTTCTAATTACAGTTCCTCTAAATACTAGGTAGACATGTATATTCTTGCCTAGCTCGTGGAGATGAATATTGCTATAATTTTACTTCAGTGGAAATTGTGGTGCCAGATCTTAACAATTGAATTGTTAATAATTCTTCATTACATTAGTGAGTAGCTTGCCACATATTGTAATAGCACTTCATCTTTCCAACAGTAGTGGTGAATGCGCTGTATGACTGGTTCATTAAACTTTGTATATTTAATAGTTCTGAGACACATCCTTTAAATCAGGATTAAAAAAAAACTTTTTTTCCCTTCTATTAAAGAGATGGAGTTGCTTTGAATAGATGTAGAATAACAAGAGACAATGATTATTTGCTTGGATAGGGTGTTTTAACTGGAAGAAAGAAGATTAGCCTTGACATATGACTTTTAATATGGTTTAGCTTCTTTTTGCCTTCATTACAAATGTTAATGGAAAGCTACAGAAATAATGCTGTAGTTGGGCTGGTTTTTTTTTTATTATTTTTGAGTTGATTAGAAAAACATAGAAGCATATTTATTGCATTTTCATAAACAAGCTGCCTTATGTCTGCATCAGAATACTTATTTTAAAATATTACATTTGTCAGAAATGTATTAGTGTAGGAGGCCTGGCAGTAATAGCATGAAACTAAGCAACTAGAAACGAATTGTGGAGTAGAGTAAAAATTAAAATCAGTAAGACTTTTGCCGACTTCTTAGTGTATCCACATGGGGGTTTAAGTGTCATCTTCAGTACACATTTTTTTCCATAGGCACAAAATTGGGGAACACCCTTTTGTATAACACCCTAAGGTTTTCTTACTTATAAATAATAGAAATGAAAGGGCTGATTTTAGACCTGTTTTTTACTAGGTTAATATATGGCTACAGGTTGTGAGTTTATTTACTTGGATGGACTGTTATAGCTGCTGCAGATTGATTAGATACTGGTGGTAGCTGACCCTTTTGTGGTATCTGGATTCACTGACTGAATATATTTTTATATTAAGATGTTTTTCAGATCTTCAAGTCATGAATTATCTGGGTTTAATGTGAGCACTAAACCTCTAGTTTTGCCCCTCTTTATTTACTAAGCACTAATGTATTTGTCAATAGGGGATTCGTAATTTAAAATGAAAGACAATCAGATTTTGAAGACAAAGTAATAAAGTGGACATGTAGATTGGATCTAAATGTACATTCTGCATTTAATCTGCTATGTGGGTACTGTAATAGAATGGGAATGAGCTTTGGTTCTCACTTACCTTAAGGGTTGGGTTTTTGGGATATTCTCTGGCAATACTTTGTTGCACACAACGATCCTCTTGTGTGTTATAGATTTCGCTTATCCTGAAAAACTGTGATGGGTGTGTAAGAAATAGCACTTTTGAGAGAGTGGAGATTCTGTGGTAGGCTTGACCCCATGAAGTTGTACAAGCGAATTCAAACTGAGGTTGGACATATTTCTCAAAGCAGTAGCATTTCCACGGGACCAAAGGATTTTCTGCTGTGTTAAGATGCTCTAATGTATAAGGGCCATTTTGTGTGCTTTACATCTGTTATGTTTTCAATTGTAATTTGCAGACGTATGCTAAATAGGTTCCTGTTTCATTGCTGTGGAGAGATGGTGCCTTGGATTTCTTATACATTTCTTGCTGGATTTTAACTGTAAACATCATATCAGGAGCTTGGAAGCTTATGTACAGACTGGACAAGGAAATAATTTCTAAGAGTCTTACTGAACTTTTGTAAAGCCATTCTTTTTCTTGTTGCCAGTTGAAGGAAACCTGTCTACATGGGATTTTCCATTCTCCTTCAGTCTCTCCAGTGAGCTGACTGTGATTGGCTATCCCAGGGGCATAAGATGGAGTTGGAGAAGTACAGGGTGTGGTCAGTCTGAGTTAGGGGTCGAGGAGTAAGGAGCTGTTCTTGTTTTCTCCCTGCTGAGTTGGACCCACTAACCCAGCTTGGTATTTTTTTCTTGCTTTATTTATTTATTTGCAGATTTTTATATACCGGGGTACGTAAGTAACATCACCTCGGTTTACATTAAAACAATAATTCAGCATTGCGCTTTACAATATAACATAGAAACTGAACAAATACAAAACCATGTATAACTTTGTATTAAAAGAATATAATCGAAATATAAGAGACTGTGGAAATGGTGAAGAATGGTATAGGACTCAGATCATTAAGAGTAGGCTTTTTTAAATAACCAGGTTTTAAGGTTTTGTTTAAATTTTTTGTGACAAATTTCCTGGCGTAATTCGGAGGGCATGGTGTTCCATATTGTTGATCCAGCAATGATGAATGATCGTTCTTTTGTACTAGAAAGTCTAGTCAGATTGGGTGCTGGGATCTTTAGTTTGGCTTTGACAAGAGATCCCTTTTCAGTACACTCCCTGTCAGAGAGGCTCTGCCTCCCTTTTGTAGAGAGTGAACGTTTTGTAGCTTTTAATACGTTTTTTATTATTCTGGTGAACACCCTTTGCCTTGGGAAAGGAGCAACCCCCTCTAATCCTGAGAGCAGGGGCTGGAGACCTATGAGCCATCCCCTTCTACTTTCTAGAGGAAGGAAGACCAGTGACAGCACTACCCAGTGTGAGATATTTTGGGTGGAGACTTTTGGAGTTTTCCCCCTTTTTGTTCGTGTGGAGGTTTTTTGTCCTACCCCTCTGTAGAACCTGGTGAAGGAGATAAAGAGCGGAATTGGAACATCTGGCCTCTCTCCTCAAGAGGTCCATCAAGGTTGTACTATCAAGCCTTGGGAGACTCCCAATCGGATCTCCTCTCCAAAGGGATCAGGACACAGGCTGTGGGCTTCAGACTGAACTTAGGATCTTTCTGTGGCGTGGGGGCCCCCTACTAGGATTCTCCCTCTATCAGGGTATTGCACAGATGAGTAGGCAGTGGCAGGCTCCCTCCCAGGAGCTGGAGAGATGGACACCAGCACCCCAGCAGAGACCCCCCATGTAAGTAGTTCAACTGTACAGTTTCATTTGCTAAATATGGGACAGGGATCGATCTTTTGAAACTAATCAGTAAATATGATTTGAACACCCAGTCTGAGTCCAGCCTGTCTGTCCTTGAAGAGAACACCACACCAGAAAGACACGCACACACCCCTAGGAGGGACTCTCCATCACCTGGACCACAGAGGATTTCCTCTTCCCACACAGAAAGAGCTCACTCCCTGGGAAGCGAAAGGAGGAGGGGAAGGATGGCAAGAGCAGCTCTGTCTTATAGATACTTTTATGCCCTGAGGGGACCCAACAAAACCCCAGAAAAGGGTTATACTGGAGAACAGTGTGTAGGGTTTTTTTTTTCCCCTTGGTTGCATTTCAACTGGCTTAGGTGCCAGATACAATAAATTGCCTGGAATTGGATTCTAGAACATAAATCACAGATTCAGAAAATGTTTGTTTTTAGAGAAGAAACAGTATTTTTAATATTTGCTGGTAATGGATGGCTGTACCATTACTTCAGCTAGGAATTTTAATAATTTAAATTGATTAGTTATGTAGGTGAATGCATATGGGGGCCCCTTTTTAACTATGGGCAAAAGGGGCAGCTGCCCCAAACCCTCCTCAGAAGGGGGGTCCTTTGCATGAATGCACACACAGGAGTCTGCCCCTGATGACTATTGGCCAGTCTTCTATTCTACGGTGAGTAGTAAGGGAAAGCATCCTACTTCAGTCCAGGCATCCATTTCAGAAATTACCTTCAACCAACGCAGTATGGAGTCATTTTAAAAGTTAGGTATTTCTTGAGATTTTTATTTTATTTTTTTGGCAGTCTACCCCCAAAATTCAGATATGAGACATTCATCAGACATTGAGATACAAATTATTTTTCAGAAATGATATTTGCATCTATCTAACTATAATAAAGAGGAAAATTTGCCCTGCACTTGCATAGCTAGTATGCAAATTGGGCTCTGTCCCCTGTTTCCCTGTACTCTCCAGATCTGCCCCTCTCTATCTCTGTACTCTTCAGTTCTCTCCCACTCTCCAGTTGTGCCCCCCTCTTTGTATTGTACAATCCATTCTCTACTATCACATATGTAAATTGAATCAGCCCCCCTCTCTTGTGCTCTCCAGCTCTGCCGCTCTCAATAGTCAATCCACTTTCTACTACTATGCAGTGCACTGGAGCTCAGCATGCGCACACTACAACAACCCACATCTCAATTATACATTTCAGTTTCCACGTCCTTGGATGGGGCTTTACTACTAATGTGAGTGTATATATAATATATAAACAAAATTTTATATTTAAAAATCTGATGCCCAATTTTCTGTTGCTACAGGAGTGCTCTGGGAGTGCTGGTGGTGGTGGGACCATAACAACTGTTGAGTTTAGGGAGGGGGGCCTATCAGCCTGAAAGTGAATTGGAGCAGAAGGGTGGGTAAAGCTGAAGGTTCACCTGGGGCAGTTGGTCCCAAACCTGTCCTGATGAACTATTAGCTAGTCAAGTTTTCAAGATATCTGCAGTGAATATGCAAAACATACATTTGCATGCAATTTCATTTATTATTTATATACCGCCTAACGAGGCCCAAACTTGCCTACGGCAGTGCACAACAATATAAAAACAAATGTACAGCAGTAAATTTTATACAACCAACCTGCCCACAGAACCACTAACCAGTGACCACCACTACCACCGTGGTGGTGGTAGTGGTGGTCACTGGTTAGTGGTTCCTCTCCAACCATCCATTCTCTCTAAATTATCCACCAGGAAATAGCCATGTTTTCACTCTTTTCTAAATACAATGTATTTGGCATGCATATTTGTGTATATCCTGAAAACCTTACTGACTGGGGTTCTCTAGGACAGGTGTAGGGTTCCTCACACCCTTGCACTGGCCCTGCTTATAGTGCAAGGCTATTCATACCACATTTATGCTAGCTTGCACAAGTTGGAAGGAGGAATATGCCTAATGTCATACTTGTGTGGGCCCATGCTGGCTGGAAGAAAATAGAGGTGTGCATGCGTTGGTCTGCACAGGGCTAGAGGGGGAGGAAGTGTGCGGCTGTCTTTCCATCAGCCCCAGCAGAGGAGGAAAGCTGCAGCAGTGAAAAGGCAGTGTCAGATTGACTGGATGGGGGGTGTTGGGGTCAGGGAGGCAAAAGAGAGTGGCAATCAGTAGGGAAAAATTAAAAGGGGGTGGGCCCATTCACAAAAGTTTGCTTTGGGACCCTTAATGTTTAAAGCATCCCTGAATGTATATATGTAAGCAGGGATGGATAAATATTTAGTGTACTTGGGCACTAGCCAACATTTTTGTGTTTGTATGATCTTTTCAGCTCAGTTTTGTTTTCTTTATTTATAAACTTCTGTTTAGCCTTCTTTTTTACTTGTTTTTGTTTGGTTTTTTTTTTTGGACTTTTCCTTGCTTTCTTTGTTTTTGCTTTGTATTACCTTTTGTCTATATTTTTCTTCTCTCCTCTAGACCACTGGTTCTTAATTCATCCCTTGGGGGAGGGACGGGACACCCAAACAGTTTCATTTTCAGGAAGTTCACAATGAATATACATGATAGAGATTTGAATACCGGGATGGAAGCACATGTAAATCCATCTAGTGCATATTCATTGTGGATACCCTGAAAACCAGACTGACTGGGTATGTCCTGAGAAGCACTGCTTAGACTCTCTTCCGTGCTCACAGGGAGAAGCAGCTCCAAACCGCAGTGGCTTTCCCCAGACTCTCTGCATTGTTAGCAGCTTGCCTAGGCCCTCTGAAATGGTGGTGTCTCTCTCCTGGCGTGGGCCAGTGGCAGGTACCAGGCATTCTGATGTCTGGAAAATGTACACCCTTGTAGAACCAAGAAATTGGGTCAGACCAAAGGTTCATTTAACCCAGAATAATTTTTTTAATAATAGTGAGCAGCTTAGCATGAAATAAAACAGGGATACTATTCATCAGTTCTAGTCCCCTGTTCCATCACTATTGCTCTTCCAGTTTCCTGATTGTATTTTGATGATTTTTTATGCTTTTCCTTCATCATCTATTTTATTCTCACCCTTCCCCTCGCTTCTCCTGGTGTCTCACTTCCCTTTTTGTCACACATACATTACTTCAGGTTTCTTCTTCTTCCACCTTACTTCTGATTTCTAGTCCAAGCTATGATGCTTAGAGGAAGCGTACAAGAAACAAGCCATGTGTATAGTGATCCGTCTGTGCTGTGCACGTAGTTTACAGATGCACTGAACATCGGTGATATCCCTTACACATTAAGTGGTCTGTGATCTAGCCTTCATAAATTTGTCTAATCCCAGTTGTAAATTTTTTTTTTTCCACAATATCTTATGACCATGAATTCGACAGGTTAACTGTGTTGTGTGGGGCTGGCTTGATGGCTTCATTCTCAAACTCAGCTTCTTGTCCTTGGGTCAGTTAGGGATGCTGCAGAAGCAGTGTTCACAACCACAGGAGTCTAATTTATTACTTAACATTGACACCTACTGGTCAGGGTCTGTGAGGGATGTGATAGACAGGAAAATGGGGCATTAAAATTGGGAAGAAAACGCTGTGTAGTTTTATGTGATGAGTCCTAGCATTGAAGCTCCAGGGGAGGCCAATTCCGTTTGAGCTGGAAGCATGAAGGAACAGGAGGACACTGGCAGTCTCAGAAACTCCTACACCTTGTGTGAAGATGTACATCTGTTTGCTCCTGAATTTCATCAGGTGCACCCTAGGTCTTGCATTATGAGATGTGGTGAGCAATAGTTCACAATTTTACGTTTTCTACATGTTTCATGATTTCCACGAACTATGTATTGGGCAGCACTATTCCAAGCACAGATCCTTATGGAGCGCAACTGTTTACCTTTTTCCATAGGGAAACCTATTCTGTTGTACCTTTTTGTTTCCAACTTTGCTACCAGTGAGTGGATTTTTTTCCTCTGATCCCTTGGCAACTTGGTTTTATTAAAATTATTTGGAAAGGGAGCTTATTGGACGCATTAAAAAAAATCTGTGCATACTATAACCGAATCACCCTTGTCGACGTATATTTTGGCACCCTCAAACAATGGTAACAGAGATGTGAAACATGAATTTTATTTTTTATTTATTTAAAGCTTTTCTATACCGGCATTCATGATACAATCATATCATGCCGGGTTACATATAACAAGGGGTGCAATAACGTTGTTCTTTTAACCAGTGTCGAGGAAGTAAAAAGTTACAATATAACAAGGTTGTTGAAACTGGGAAGGAAGGAGACAGGGATAGACAAGAATTATATAATCTTTACAGAGGTAGATTATTTACATTGTGCCTTAATGTCCCTTAATGGAAATTATTTATATTGTGCAGAAGTGTCTCTCAGTTTATTTACAGAATCCTCAGAATACTCAGAGGATATCCTATGTGACTACTGATTCTGTTTTTTCTCTAATGTAGACATTTTTCTGGGCATATTAATTACTGACCTGTAATTATTTGGCTCACCCAAGGAGCCATTTTAAAGAGTGGTATTAAAATTCAAGCCTTCTATGTCATTAGCACTGAAACTAGGGTATAGTAATAGGTTACTAATTCTTGTTAATTCCATAGTTTCATAGATTTTGTGTGAATCTTATTTGTTAGTTTGTTTTTATTAATTAGTTAAAAAGCTCTTCTTCTCTCGCCTCAGTGTATATCAGTTCTTAGTTCTTTTGGCTGGGATAAATACTATTTTGAGACTCCCCCACAATTGTAGCATAGGCAGATGTGAGGAATTTTTTCAGCTTCTCTGCTATGATTTGAAGTGCACTTCTTTTATTTTGATTAGCCAATGACCGCACCAACTCTCTGGCAGGTTTTCTGCTTCAGTTGTAATTTTTAAAAAGGTCTTGTTTGGTCTGCTGGCTTGTGGTTTTACATTAAACTAGATAGTTTTTCTGTGCTTTTCTGGTTACCATATTTGGGCAGGACCTCTATTTTTTAAATTATGTCCTTTTTATCTCTAATGGCATCTTTTACTCTAGTTTTAAATTATCCTGACTTGGTTTTGTAACCCTTGGTGTACTGAAAGCTCATTATGCTGTTCTCGAGAAGATTTCATGCTGCCTGCAAGTGTATATGTGTGTGTATGTATGTATATATAATCTGCTTTCCAGCTTTGTGTGAGACCAAAAACTGCAAAGTTAGAGTATACTAAAACTATAAAGGAGAGAATACGATCAAGAGATCTACAGTAAAGCAATATATATGCATGCACTATCACACACATCTTATAAAACAGGTAAACATTTTAAAGAATTATGAAAAACAACCAACGGAAAGCCTCTCACTATCAATACAAGGAAAAAGATAGCTAAATCCATGCTCTCACTACTAGGTTTTTTTTCAGACACTGGAAGTAATTTTTTTTTTTTTTAAATTTTAATTAAACTGTGACTATAAGCACAGCTTGTCTCGCACCTCAGGTGACAGACTAGTGCCTTTCCAAACTAAGCCCCTTCAGTAAAGCATTTTCAATCTATTACGTGGATTTCATTTTATATACTTTCTATCCTCAGTGGTGCCAACAAATAATTTTGAGATTATTAGGTTTATTTTCATTTCCCCGTGTTCATCCTATCTATCTATCTATCTATCTATATCTTTATTTTATATAGAGATATAGAGATATTTCTAGAGAGAGATTTACCAGTGAAAGGCATATTAACACAAATAAACCAAATGGTATTATATGTCCTTCCTATCCAGGTTTTTCTTATTGGGTGCAGATTGGCTGCTAATGATTCATAGTTATAATTGCAGAGATTTTTGTTGAAGATAGTAATATGATGATTGCATCCTTAGTTTTAAAATCTTGATACTGCTTCCTCAGTAGTTTCTACTTTTTTAAACAATGTGCAATTTTAGTAATTGTGTAAAGGATCTGCATTTCTTATAAATAATCATCCTGCTGGTGTATTAGTTGATGTTGACTTGTTTGAGAATTGCATCTCTGATTATAATAGACACTGGAGAATGTACTGTACAGTAAAGGATTTTAAGGAGGCCGGTGAATTGGTGCTTATACATTTGAGGGCATAAGTATGTATGGATGTATGTGGTGGAGTTTTATTTATTTATTTTTTTGGCCCATAAGTTTCCTCCTGTTCTTTTTGTACGTCTAGCTCGGTCAGAACTAGGGCTAGGATTCTGGTGCCATGAGCCTTCATTTGCAGCTTCCTGGCGATTTCTCCCCTATTTTATAATCCCTTTCAATTTAGTTGAGTTCATTCATTGCGGTGATGGTAGGTGGGGTTGGGGCACTTCATTCCTGAACCCTGCAATTATGAGCCCTGAATCCAGCCACTGGGGGGGGGGGCCTGTGAACGCTGTCTCCAGAGTTATCCCTCTTGGTCCCAGCTGGGAAGTGTAGATAAGTTCTTGACTGATTTATCTACCCTGTTTAAATAAAGCACTTGATTAAAGCTTTGGTTCTGTCTTTTTAATGAAATGTAATATGTTGTCAATCCTGTTTTTTTTAAAAAATGAAGTAAAAAAAAAAAATAGCAGTAGAACAAATAAACAGAAGTTTATGCCATTAGTGATTCAACCCTCTAAAATACTCATTTCCAAAATACAAGTAATATTTTATTTATTGATAGCAGTTGCTCCTCCCCCTATCACCCGATTTTTCATTGGCTCCTCACTCGACCTCACCTACTTCCTCCCTAGGCTGATCTGTGCTCCGGCAGCAGAGGTTGGGGCATGGGGGAAGGTGGCAAAGTATGTCCCCCGGCGACGGTGGTAGCCGCAGCCTTCACCGAGTGTGTCGCCATGAGCTGCTGAGCACAGGGCACACAAGCCTCTCTCCTTCTGCTGTGAATTATCTTTGAGAGAGCCCGTGTGGGGAGGAGCTGACCCGGGGGTTGTGTCAGTGATACTGTCGGAGCAGATGAACCCGGAGGGCCCCTCCCAACTCTGTACACCTCTCCTGAGTCAGAATAGCTAAATGGGTTTGTAGTGAGGGGTGGGATGAGGTCCATGGATTGGGAGAAGGGATGTGGTGGTCAAGGGGGTTTAGGGTGCAAGCGAAGTTAATGAAAGATTAAATTTTTAGAGGAATTACCAAAGGCTTTTAGTAAACTGATTCTGAAAGAACCAAATCGTATATCATTTTACCTTTAAAATGTGTGCATTAACTTCGTTTTGTCCTATGTTTATTGTATGTGATATAAGTAGGGACCTTTTCGTTTTTATTTTATTTTTACTGGGAATTTTTAAGTGTTTTGTTTTATAACAAGAAAAAAATTATATTTACTTAGAATTTCCAAGGGAAAAAAAAAAATATATATATCTTCTTGTTATAACAAACACTGATAAATTCCAAGGAAAAATATTCTTCTCCTACTGTCCACGTGCATAACCTCCATGTTGTTTTTAATGCCCGAATGAGATTTGAACATGTCTCCTCTGCTGCTGCTGCACTATATTTTGTTTAATAAGTAAGATGTAAATAAATAAGATATTGGAACATGTCTAGTACATCATATAGTGTTTTTTTTTTTCTTTTTAGGTTTTTATAGTATTTTGAGGGCTCATGATTTCTTTGTATTACTTTTAGTGGGAGAACATCTTGGTACTAACTGCAGATATTACACTGTTGATTAGGTTCTTGCAAAGCTAATAACGATGCATTATGAAATCTGTTCCATCTTTAAGAGCTTGATGCTTAGTTCCCCCAAATATGAGCTTTACCATTTCATTAGTGTCTCTCTTACGTTTAGCTGGAGGACATGATTTATAAGTTCTGATAAATAAATGTATTCCATTATGGTGATTTAGGACAAGATACTGTATTAATATACTTACGTTAATTTTATTCTTAACAGCAATAGTCTCTGTTACACAAGATTTGTATCTAAGCAAAGGGCTTTCCAATTTTTCAATTACAAAAAAGTTTTCTTGTTCCCCAGATGAATGTAGGTGATTTGCATGGTTGCCAGGTTAAATTTTTTATGAACCTCACTTCTCTTTAAAGTATAATTATTTGAATTATAAAATATTAAATAGACACGTGACAGAAGCATTGTATAGTACATTTTAAGCTGATTACTTTTTTTTTTTTTTTTTTTTTTTATAGAGCACTAATGGGGGAAGGTCCTGCATACTTAAAATATTTAGTAAAGTTATATTGTCCTGTGTGAAGCTTATGCTCTGAGGAGCAGGGGTTGTTGGATTTTCCCTCCTTGAGGGAGATTAATTTGCAGGCAATCCGAGGGTGGGTGTTTTCAGTCATCAACCCTCTTCTTTGGAATGTTGTTCCACACACAATTTGGCAGATTCATGATTTATGGTACATTTAGGAAACAATTCGAGGAATTTTATTTTTTGTAAGCATTTGACTGCTGATTGGCTGTTTTGCTGAAATGCAGTAGTTGTATTAATTTTTATTAGGTATGTTAAGTTTTTGATTGGCTGTGTTTCTTATGTGTTACTGTTGAATGTAAAATAGTATCATCTGCCCTGAACAATATGCCCAGGTAGGGTGGAATAAAAAAAGCTTTTAAATAAATAAATGACATAATTTACTTGCTATATACCTCCCCCTTCCTTGCAATTCTTCTTCCTTCCCCTTGCAGTTATCTCATTGTTCTCCCATCTCTCCCCTACCCTGGTGCAGTTCTCTCACTCTTCTCCCATCTGTGCACCCTCCATCTCATAATCCCCCATCCCCTTCCCCAACTCCCTACAGTCCTGGAGAAGAGACGGCTAAGGGGGGATATGATAGAGGTCTTTAAGATCATGAGAGGTCTTGAACGAGTAGATGTGAATCAGTTATTTACACTTTCGAAAAATAGGACTAGGGGGCATTCCATGAAGTTAGCAAGTAGCACATTTAAGACTAATCGGAGAAAATTCTTTTTCACTCAACGCACAATAAAGCTCTGGAATTTGTTGCCAGAGGATGTGGTTAGTGCAGTTAGTGTAGCTGGGTTCAAAAAAGGTTTGGATAAGTTCTTGGAGGAGAAGTCCATTAACGGCTATTAATCAAGTTTACTTAGGGAATAGCCACTACTATTAATTGCATCAGTGGCATGGGATCTTCTTAGTGTTTGGGTAATTGCCAGGTTCTTGTGGCCTGGTTTGGCCGCTGTTGGAAACAGGATGCTGGGCTTGATGGACCCTTGGTCTGACCCAGCATGGCAATTTCTTATGTTCCTATGCAGTGTCTTTCAGGCTCTGATTGAGGCTAAAGATACCACCTTTTCCTGGTCCCTTGCTACTTTGTTCACCAATCATGAACATCCAAGTGACTTCTTGAAACCTGATTACAGTTAAAATCTAATTTCTAACTTTGCAGTAAAATACACATTACTTATTTTGTATGATGTCCCTTATCCTTAAGTACTTATCATTTTTACTTACTGTAAAGTAAGCTGAGATCCCCCTCACAGCTGGTTTGAGAGAAGACTACAGTGTCGTGCATATTTTTTACATCATATTGTTACTGCAAATGAAAGCTTAATATTGCATGATCTTCCAAACATGCATACTTTTATACAAATGAAAGTCTTGGCGATGTGCAAAGTACTTCTGTAGTTATACATTGGACTACAGTCTATTTACTGACAGGGGAACAAAATATCTCAAGGCACAAAGAGACTGGTTTAAAGCAAACGATTTTTTTGTATTTTTGTGCGTATACTTATCTGTTCCTGTTTCTTTGCATCTTCCAGTCGAAATGGACTTTAGTGATTGCATATCCTAGAAACACAGAACTTGACGGACAGCAGGCCTATATATTCTATAAAATTCTCTTCCTGTTGTAATGCCATAGATCCCAGTTGATTTCTGGCTTCCTTTTCACTTCTTTGAAACAAAAGATCCTTTGTGCTTATTCCATGCTTTTTTGACTTATTTTGCTTCCGCTGGGAGGCTATTTCGTGCAGCCATCACTGCTGCTGCGAAAAAAGTAATTCCTCTTTTGAGCTCATGTAACACAGTGCTCAATGAGCAGAGACCAATGAGTTGTACAGAAACATTCTCTCCTTTTTTTTTTTCTACTGGATATACCACATCCTATGCATGCTAGTCAGTCATCTCTGTAACATCTAGAATAGATGCTAAGGAGAGAAGGGAAGATGATGATGTTTCATTAAGGGCTAACAAGTTGTGTGGTTGCCACAGTGCAGTATATACTGCTTTTTAAAACATGCTGAAAAGAAACAGTGAGTCTCTTACAGTCTCCAGTCTGATCTCGGGCTGATTGTGCAGTGTCAGTTTACTTTTAAGAGCATGTATGAAATACAAATATGTGTAAAAAAGGATTAAAGTGCTTTTACAAAAGGGAAACTAGTACCTCTGGTTTAGGTTACTAGAATGTTGAAACCATTCAGCTGAAGGTGTGTTTGAGAAGGAAATACTCTGTCCAGTCTCCCTCCAGGAGAGGGTTAAAAGTGAAAGGCACACATTGAAGGCATTGGTGAAATTGGAATAAAGCTGGAGTTCCATATTCAAAAGCATTTAAGAACATAAGAACATACCATACTGGGTCAGACCAAGGGTCCATCAAGCCCAGCATCCTGTTTCCAACAGTGGCCAATCCAGGCCATCAGAACCTGGCAAGTACCCAAAAACTAAGTCTATCCACATGTTTAGTAATAGCAGTGGCTATTTTCTGAGTCATCTTAATTAATAGCAGGTAATGGACTTCTCCTCCAAGAACTTATCCAATCCTTTTTTAAACACAGCTGTACTAACTGAACTAACCACGTCCTCTGGCAACAAATTCCAGAGTTTAATTGTGCGTTGAGTGAAGAAGAACTTTCTCCGAATAGTTTTAAATGTGCGACATGCTAACTTCATGGGGTGCCCCCTAGTCTTTCTATTAACTGAAAGACTAAATAACCAATTCACATCTACCCGTTCTAGACCTCTTATGATTTTAAACACCTCTATCATATCCCCCCTCAACCATCTCTTCTCCAAGCTGAAAAGTCCTAACCTCTTTAGTCTTTCCTCATAGGGGAGCTGTTCCATTCCCCTTATGATTTTGGTCACCCTTCTCTGTACCTTCTCCATCGAAATTATATCTTTTTTGAGATGCGGCGACCAAAATTGTACACAGTATTCAAGGTGGGGTCTCACCATGGAGTGATACAGAGGCATTATGACATTTTCCATTTTATTCATCATTCCCTTCCTAATAATTCCCAACATTCTGTTTGCTTTTTTGACTCCCGCAGCACACTGAACCGATGATTTCAATGTGTTATCCACTATGACGCCTAGATCTCTTTCTTGGGTGGTAGCACCTAATATGGAACCTAACATTGTGTAACTATAGCATGGGTTATTTTTCCCTATATGCATCACCTTGCACTTATCCACATTAAATTTCATCTGCCATTTGGATGCCCAATTTTCCAGTCTCACAAGGTCTTCCTGCAATTTATCACAATCTGCTTGTGATTTAACTACTCTGAATAATTTTGTATCATCTGCAAATGTGATTACCTCACTCATCTTATTACTTTCCCGATCATTTATAAATACATTGAAAAGTAAGGGTCCCTATACAGATCCCTGAGGCACTCCACTGCCCCATTCCCTTCCACTGAGAAAATTGTCCATTTTAATCCTACTGTTTCCTGTCTTTTAGCCAGTTTGTAATCCATGAAAGGACATCGTCACCTATACCATGACTGTTTAGTTTTCCTAGAAGCCTCTCATGAGGAACTTTATCAAACGCCTTCTGAAAATCCAAGTACACTACATCTACCGGTTCATCTTTATCCACATGTTTATTAACATCTTTAAAAAAAAAAGTGAAGCAGATTTCTGAGGCAAGACTTGCTTGTAGCTATCTGGATAAATGAAGATTAGGGCAATTATCTGGCTAAATTCTAGCCAGCTAATAAATGAGCTGGCTAGAATTTAGCTAGTTAAGGCCAGGATTCATCAAAATATTGCATGTGATAGGAAGAGGGGTGTGTTTTATGCTAATAGCCTATTTATCGCAAAGTGTGCTATCTTAGTGCTTCGCATAGGTATTACCTCAGAGTGCAATAATTTTTTCGCACTTTGCGGTAAGTACCACAATTGTTATAATTCCTACCTACAAACACGAGAGAGAGAGAGACATAGACACTAGCTATACCTCTTTATGAGACCCACCATTAACTCGAGGTGAGGTTTAAGTAGTAGTGTAGAGTTTAGGGGCCACTTTGACATTCAGAGTGACACGCACGAACAGAACAGTACGTCCTTGTGAAGATTTGATGACCTTCGGAGCAGGGAAACTCACACAAAGATGAGATTTGTACAATGTTCTCTCAACCTAGCTTGATGTTACCCAGGTAGAAGCCAGCCCACTTGGACAGAAATCCCGCCCCAAACTCCTCCCCTTTTCCAAATTAGCATTGCACCATGCGTTAAGGCGTTTTTCGCATGTGAAAATGCCTTATCGCATGCAAAACGCCCATAATGCGGCTTGGAAAATAACCCCCTAAGTTCGATGTGTTCCAGAGATGTAACTGTGAGTTATTATCCAGCTATCTCTGATATTCAAAGTTAGCTGGCTAAGGGCCTCATTTACTAAGCATTTTTACCATAGACACAGAACAGGAGAAAAGCCTTAGTAAATCGGGCCCTAAGTCTGGTCAGACCAATGAGCTGACCTAAAGTTAGCCGATAAAGTTAGCAGGATAAGTTTGTTTATCCAGCTAACTTTTTTTTATCTGGATAGTGACCTCCTGGAGTTTAGTGTAGGAGAGTATTGTCAGTGGAAAATCTCTGCTGGAAATTATTCTGTGATTTAATGATAGTTTCAGGCCTTTGCATCTCTGTTAAGTTACCTGTTTTGGGTTTGTCAAAATGGCTTATTCAGAAGCCATGACATGGTCGTGGTTTGTATACATTCTATTTGTTTCCAGTGAGAGAGGAGATTTTTTGCAGCTGTAACATTTGAAACTCTTCTTCTATTTATCCTAAAGTGGTTTACATTCTGCTGTTTAAATTTGGTTTTCAATCTCTGCATACTTTTGCCCCAGAGACTAACTCAGATCATACAGAAGTGAAGTAAGATCAGCAGGTATTTTAGTTTTGCACTTAATTTACCCCTAATTAAAAATGTGTGGTAGAGCTTAATTTGAAACTGATAATGAATGCTTAGGTTTTTAGCTTTAATTATTATTTTATATAGTATGCCAAGAGTTTGACTAATTAAAATGCCTCCTAACTGCAGACAGTGCATATATTTTAGCAGGGGTTTATAAAGAGAATATGCTCTGCTTAAAACTGCAAACTAGTATATATTTAAATTTAGTTTTTTTAAAATTACAAAGAAACTGCAAACTTTAGCACAAGTTTTGAAAGCTCCTGCTACTTACCCACTCTAAATATATTTCAACTGCTGCTATGATCATTAGGACCCAGTGCTAAAACAGGGGGACCATTAAAAATAGCAGTGTCTTTCATCTTTAGCACTGTGTAACCACAATTACAAAACGTTGAAATAAAATTGCAATAAATCAGTGACTGAAGAAACAGAAAATTATTTGATAGCACTACAGGTAAGAGCTTGCCCCATTATGTGACCTGTTCAACTTACTTGCTTGCCCACTTTTCATTGCGATGTCCTTCATGGAGTAGCCTATTTAACCAGGATGAATCTGTGTATACCCTTTGAAATAAAGAACGGACTTCAGTAGAATTAAAGAACAAATATCTTGACTATTCCTGTTCATTGCCTCATTAGCTTAGATTCAACCAAGAGAGTGGGCCTGCTGAATAGTTTCAGAACCAGACCAAAAGACCATGTGCTGCAAATCTTCACTGCTTAGGCTTTTTTGCAAGCCCTTATTGTAGCTGTGATGAGCTCCAGATAATGTCACACACTGTTGAAGATAGTCCTCATATCAATTTGAGGGCCGTCTTAAGAAAACTGAACTTGTCATGTGAGGGAGCTATTCCTTGACCATGTGGTTTTCATCTGATAAATAAATTGGTTCATATTTCAGAATTCTTTAAGGATATTTCAGTAGATAACTGTATAATTGTTTTATTTGTTTACTGTTTTAATAATTATTATATCTGTAGCTTTCTTTTTGATGCCTCAAAGATTCTATTCCATGACTGTCTATTGGGAGGGTTTGTTCAGGAACAATTACAGTGATTGAAAGAAAACAACAAGTCCCAATAAATAGAAAAGATATATATTTTTATTAAAAGTTTTATAATATATAACAATGTACTGCTCTGGGGAGCAGTCTAACACTTCCTAGCAGTTATAAACTACTGGGGAATGGAATGGCAACCAGCAGCTTCAAACTGGAAGTTGTATCATAGTATTTCCTGTGGTTCCTCCTCTTTCCCACCCTCTTATCTTCTGTCCTAGGGTGAGGATAGACCCAGGACAATTGCAACATCCGAGTGCAGCTTCTGAGCTCAGAAGGTGGAAAAAAAAATATTCCTATGGTAGTATCTGAGGTTCAGCTGTGGTGTTACCTCGAGCCCAAGTCAGATTGCTGGTGTTACCAATGATGAAGGAAGGGCACCTCACCTTTGGGCTCACCATAGCTGCAGTCTTGCTATGTGGACCACACACCAGTGTACCATCTTGGATCCAGATTCTGCAAACTATAAAATTGTATGGAAACTGGAAATTTTTTGTTTTGCAAGATGTGAATCTGTATTTATACTGCAGGAACATGCCTCTTGAGTCATCCTTTTAAAGGCTGTCCAAAATGTTATCTTATTTGCTATTTATATTTTACTTTTGATTAGGGCCTCGATAAGATTTGTTTCTTGAACCTACTTAGAGAAAGTCTGTGGTTTGACCTTCCTGGATCCTTAGTTCCTAGGAATAGGTTCACAGTGTAACTTCTCTGGATGAGCCTGTTAGTCTTGGTGTACTCCAGGCTGTGGGAGGCTCTTGGGTCACACTGTTTAAGATAGGAGTGGGTAACCTGTGGGCTTTGAATGCCATACATTGGTCTTGTTCTTAGGATATTCCTGATGCTGTGCGCAAAGCTTTTGCCTCCTTAAAAAGGTTACCTGAGGATAAGGTGGCATTCTGGGTTAAGGCCCCTAATATGTGTTCTACTATTTCTGGTGTCTGCTGTTCCTGTAGTGATGCAGCCTCTAAAGGATCCCCCTGAAAGGAGAATGGAGGAGAAGGTCTTGGAAAGGACTTGTTGCAATCCTAGAGAAAAGATTTAGAAGAATACTTTCCTTGGTAAAATATTGACTTATTGAATGTAGTAAAAAAGTATTCTGAATTGTAAATATTGAATATCAAATGTTCTTTCATTCATAAAGCTTAATGTATAATTTATTCTATGAGTTGATGATCATACAAGTAATGTCCATTTGCACATAAAAAATAAGTGCATGAATACACTGATCTTAGTATGATGTTCTGTAAAGAAGCGTCAGCCATCCTAGAAAGGATAATTTTAAGTAATTAAAATAAAAATTGATTATACTTTATATAACATCCAAGCTGGTAAAATGAGATACAGGGAAAGAAATCCCCCTTGCCTCATTAAAGTTAAACCGAAAATATTTACATACAACCTCTGTTTGGGGCATTTGAACGTATTTCAGTGTGAGTACTTGAGTGCATACAAATCTCTTTGCATGAACTAAACTTTGGAAAGGCGGGCAAGAAAATATTTAAATAAATAGTGAGGGGGGAAAACTCACATTTGATGCCGTATTCATCCATTCAGTAATAAAATCCTAATTTTTGTCAGATTGGAAAATAATCTGTTTTCCTATTGTAATAAGAAATGTCTCTTCGATTTTGTAATGGGAAAAATCTGCATAGGGAGTTGTTGGAAAGCTTTCCTTGTATCTAATGTAATGCACCTTACAATGTCATTATCCTATTGAAAACGGTCCAATCCACACACCCAATTATATTATGACATTAACTATACTATTCAATTTAGATATATATATGTACATTATTTTATTATTTAGCAACCCCTATTTGTCACATTATAAACCTGTTACTGCTGCACTAAACAGATATAATCTGCTTAGCTGTTTCTGTTAAACTGTTATAGTTACTCTGTAAAAAGTTGTTTTATTGGTTATACTGTAAAGCTCTGTTGCTGACTCCATGTTGCCTGTAAACCGATATGATGTCCAACAACGAATGTCAGTATAGAAAAACCTTAAATAAATTAGTATCTATTATCCCTGACTGTGTATACACATGATTTTTTTCATTCTGTTAAAGCAGGGGTGGCCAATTCTGGTTCTCGAGAGCCGTAAACCGGCATGATTTTAAGGATATCCACAATGAATATGCGTAAGACAGATTTGCATGCACTGCCTCCATTGTATGCAAATCTATCTCATGCATATTCATTGTGGATAACTTGAAAACCTGGCCTGTTTGTGGCTCTCAAGGACCAGAGATGGCCACCCCTGTGCTAAAGATTTATTTAAGCAGATATTTGTGCAGCTTTCAAAGGTGTTTGCTATACTCCATTTCCAAATATAATGCATGTCTGTTTTGTAGGTTTATTTCAGTCCACTTAATAAGCATGATCCACTCTGTGCTCTGATAGTTACTAAACTCTATTACAGGGGTGGCCAACTCCTATCCTCAAGAGCCACAAACAGGCCTGTTTTTTAGGATATCCACAATAAATATGCAAGAAAGAGATTTGCATGCACTGTCTCCATTTTATGCAAATCTATCTCATGCATATTCATTACGTATATCCTGAAAATGATACCTGTTTATGGCTCTTGGGGCCTGGAGTTGGCCGCCTTCCCACTCTAGAACAATATTTCTTTTTTTGTAAAGAATGCCTAATAGTGGAGAGTTAGAAAAGTTTTGATCTTTGATAATTAAGATTATTGAATTTGCCCCGGGGGATGGAATTATGATAAAATAGATTCACTTTCTCCTCCAAAGGAGACCAGGATAAAAAAGGAAAGCATTCCTGAAGCCTAATTACTGCATGGTAATTGCTTTAGTCAGATTGTATCCTTAATGGATTTAATTTTTTTCTCATTTAATACTTATTCATATTGCTAGGACAAACCAGATAGTATCAGCAAAGTAATGAGTCAAGAGGCTATTATGATTCATGTACTCGAGTACCAATTTAACTAATGTCTGGTTATCTACTATTCAACATTATTGGGTAAAATTTAATTTTGTGACACCATCTCCATGATAAATTAGCACAGTGGTTCTCAACCTTTTTTCTGTCTGTACACACCTGATAGATGATGCTCGGATGCATGACACACTGAACACACAACTGTCACGGGGCTACTGCCACAGGAACACCCTGCAATGGTGGTCTGCCAGCATTTTTTTCCCTCGGGCTCCATTAATAGTTTTTACCGTTTTGGCCTGGCAGTTTCATTCTACTCCTTTCGGCTTCCACCTCTGATGGGAGTACGCTTCTTAATTTATTATTCTTAATTTTTATTTATTTATTCAAACCTTTATTCTGCTACTTCCATAATGGGCTGTGGTGCCAAAAGCCTTCATTAACAAATACTGCCATTGCATAAGCCCCTCAAGAAGCCCAGCCATTGCTGCGACAATCCTTGGCTAGGGGCCATTGGCCAGAGCTGCCTCCTGGAACCTGTTATGCGCACAGCATGAGTTCAGTCAGTAGTTGTCACCATTGAGCAATGGTGGAGACTCCTTGTCCTTGGTGCTGTGAATGTTGCCTCAGCAGCAGACCTGGACCTCGGAATCAAACCAAGGTCTTTTGCATGGCAGCCACTGGACTGGCTCTGTTTTGAGCAATTTAAGAAATTGGGAGAACAGGTGGTGCTCTTACTAAATTTGAAAAGCTGACTGTGTGTAGCTACACACCTACTGATGAGAAGCTTTTAGAGAAAGTATTAAAATCAGTATAATAGAACTTGGAGCTCTGCTTTTGAAATGTCAGTCTTTTTTATTCACTGCCATTTCATATGGTTGGCACATGGGTGTTGGGAGGATGTGAAGTATCTCCCATTCTGCAATTGCTTAGTAACTGAAAGTAAGTGCAAGTACTCTTTTTGTGTAATCTCTATAGGTGTGTTTGGAGACCAGTGTTCTAAGTTTAGATTTTAGCACCAGTGGCTTTGCTTAGCAGGTATTTCAGTTTAAAACAGTTTTTTTTTTAAGTTGTAATGGATTTTTAAAGTCTCTCTGTGACTTTTCTGGCTGCACATGTTTTCCTTTTTTAATCTGCATTTTATTTTTCTTAATTGTGTACTGTACTTTATTTTGCATTAATTGGTACAATATGAGATCTGGATGGCGTAAGTTGTGCAAGGTGAGTAGGTCCTTTTTGGGAGGAGACAAGTCAAAATACACACCCAGACTTTTTTTTTTCACATTTGTATTTGTTTATAGAGATGGGGAAGTGGAATGCATGGTGAGCTTCTCTTTTTTCCATACCTGAAATATGATTGCTTTTTTAGTTCTATTGAATGTAGTCTTGTCTTTTGACAGAAACAGTTGAATGCTTCTTACGTGAGACATCTGCTTTTGTGCTGTTCTTGTATATCCAGGAGCGCTGCTGGGAATACTTCATTTACCATTTGTATCCAATGTAAAAACATTATTTCAACCAGCTGTGTGACCAGTTGTGAGTGAACACAAGTTTTAATTAGTTACCGCGTGATTACTGTTCATGCAGGTCTGAAGCACCATTATGTCATGTTTTTGGCTTTCTTTTAAAATATATATTCAAAATACTTTTCTTTGCTTCCTTGTGATGGTACCTTTTAGTTAAATCAACTGTGCCAGTTTTGAAACATTATCTACAATATAAATGGGCTCTGACCGGCCCGCAAATGCGCAGTAGAGAGCAGCTCTACTGGGCATGCGCGGAACAGAGAGCTCTAGGCGACGTGCTGACGTTACGCGCAAGGAAGAGAGATCGGACCAGGGTGTTAAAGAGAAGAGGAGGAGAGGGCAGACGAGCTGCCGCTCCGAGAAACGGCCTGAGCCCGTCCCTCCGCTGCCGGGGAAGGGGGGGGGGAGGGAGTAGGGATGGCCGGACCATCACGCACAGGGACAGGAGGAGGAAAGGGCAGAAAAGTCGCCGAGCCCATCCGTCCGCCGCCGGGGAAGGGGGGGGGGGGAGTTGGGATGGCCGGAGCAGAGCTAAATCTCGCCCATTTTAACCGTCACGCAAAGGGACAACAGCCGGCCTTGTAGAAGAGAAAAAGAGGGAGTTGGCTGAGGGAGAGGGAAGGGGTTGTGGATGAGGTGAGAGGGAAAGGGAAGATGAGAGGAATTGGAAGGAAAAGGGAAGAGGATATGAGTGAGTAAAATGGGAAGGGTAAGAAGTTGTGGAGAAGAGAGCGGCTCTGACCGATGGAATCTCGCCCGTTTGAACGGGCCTAACTGCTTGTAATTTTAATATTTGAGAAGCGTACTGCAGGTTGAAAGACGCTGTTGGGACCTAAAATAGTACCTCCTGTGCTTATTATAGCAGTACAGAGAAATGTGGCTATAGCTTATTGTGAACTTTCAGTTGCAAGGTCCGGTTTTGTTTCAGTTTTCTTCTTTGCTTTACCATGGAGAAGGCATGAAGGCACCGTGCTGCTTCAACCTTTATCCACTATGAACCCATTTTAATATTCATATGAAAATTCACATGATCCCAGAGGACTGCCACATGATCCCAGAGGACTGCCACATGATCCCAGAGGACTGCCAAAACAAAATAGCATCTCGCCACTCCTGCCTTCCCTCCCCCCCCCCCCCCCCCCCCCCCCCATCTATTTCCTTTCCCCACACACACCAAAAGTGGGAAAACAGCAGTCCGTGCTTAATTTCAGGCCCAAGGCCCTCTGTATCGGTTTATAGTCTGCACAGGAAGCCTGTAGAAGAGGGAGAAGGTGGAGCCTGTGAATGTACATAGGATTAGATTTTTATAAATCTACTCCCGCACGTACTTTTGTTCGCACACCAGGTGCGAACAAACGTACGCGGGATTTTATAAGATACCCGCGTAGCCGGGCGTATCTTATAAAATCCAGGGTCGGCGCGCGCAAGGGGGTGCACATTTGTGCACCTTGCGGCGCGCCGAGCCCCGCGTGCGCTGCCCATTCCCTCCACCCCCCCCCCGGCCCTATCTAAACCCCCCCCCCTACTTGTGTCTTAAAAGTTACACCCGCCAGCGGGCTGCTGGCACGCGATTCCCCGGCCCAGGACCTGTTTCGGAGGCCTCGGCCATGCCCCTGACACCCCCCCCCCCCCCCCCCCCCCCAGCGAAGCCCAGAGACTTACGCAGGTCCCGGGGCTTGTGCGCCCGCCGAGCCTATGCAAAATAGGCTCGGCGCACGCAGGGGGGTTTTATAAGTTATGCGCGTGACCCTTTTAAAATCCGGCCGATAGGCTCACAGCACCCATGCTGACTATCGCTGCCTGTTGTAGGTCAGGTTGGAGGTTCATGCAGGGAGTGAAAGGAGTGACCCTGTTCCTCAGTTGGGTTCATAAATCCACAAAACCCCTGTGCAAGAGAGCATAAGATTTGCCATACTGGATCAGACCAAGGTCTATCAAGGCCAGTATCTTATTTCCAGCAGTGGCCAATCCCAAAAGGTTGATAGAGTCCATGCTGCTTATTCCAAGGATTAGCAATGGATTTCCCCAGGTATATATATACACCCTGGTTTGTTTCAACAGTTTCATGATCCTAGTTCTGTATTCCTCTGTTTTATGTAATTGCACTATTTGAGGCACTGTTATTGTTATTATGTAAACCGTTTTGATTTGTAATCCTGTTACAAGAAATTCGGTATATAAAACTGTTAAATAAATAAATAAGGTCCAGTTTAATAATGGTTTATGGGCTTTTTTCCAGGAACTTGTCCAAACCTTTTTTTTAAACTAGCTACACTAACAACTTTTACCATATCCGACGACATTGAATTCTAGAGTTTACTTATGCAGTGAGTAAAAAAAAAACCCAACCCAAAACAAAACAAGTTTTTTTTCCTATTTATCTTAAATGTATCACCTAATAACTTCATTATGTGTCTTTACTAAAGGTTTTCTCCCATTTTGTGTCTATGGGGAAAAATGCTTTGTAAATGACCTCCTTAGTCTTTGTAGCTTTTTCAAACAGTAAGCTTGATTTTTCTCCACTTCATTTTTTCAGACCAAATCTTTTAGGAGATCCTTTTGTATGCCACATTGCAGTGGCTTACATTTGTTTATAGTTTTAGCTCATTAGCTGAGATCAGCAGTAATTGGATCGCTTTTGCTAGTGTGCAGTTTTGGAATCTGCATCTCAAAAAAGATACAGCAGAGTTAGAAAAGGAACAGAGAAGGGCAACCAAAATGATAAAGGGGATGGAAAGAATCCCCTCTATGAGGAAAGGCTAAAGAGGTTAGGGCTCTTCAGTTTGGAGAAGAGACGGCTGAGAGGAGATATGAGAGAGGTCTATAAAATGAGTGAACAGGTAAATGTGAATCGGTTGTATATGTATGAAATTTTGGGTGCTTTTCATCATTTTATTACGTTGTTACCGCAGGACCACGGTTGACCTTCACTCAAGGTTTAAAGTTGATTGGTTGACTGTCAATAAATTTATCATGTCTCCAGAGAGACAGACAAATTGAATTGCTGCTCTAGTGTGGTCAGCAGTTGAAAAGTGTTTAAAAAAAAAAAAAAGTTTTCTCTGGCACTCATCAATCTGAATACATGTCTCCTGGAAGATCAGTTATTTGGGTGCATGATTCAGCTGACCCCTCTGAGCCTTTCTATTGTGTGGCTTTTTCTGTTGTATTGGCTACTACGGTGACTGTTATAAACAATTCTCTTCACTATAAGGCTACACAATTGTAGCACTGGCATTTATGGCAGTAGGATACTTTATTTCCAAAAATATAAGAAACTTTCTTGGAGGAACTTTTTTTGGAGACAGACAAATGGAAACACTACAACCCCTTGTTGCCAGCTTCCCTTTCCACTTACCAGTTTATTTCATTAAAACAAAAGATTTAATTTTTATTAAAGGATTTTTAGATTTAGTGTTCACTTCTATTTTGTTAACTTTTTGTAGTACAAACTTCTAAGAATGCGCATAGCAGTATTCATTTGACAGCTTTAGAAAACGTACATATATTGTAAAATTAAAGTAATTTGGCCACAGTATGAAGTATGAGCGCAGATAGAATGTAACCATTTTTCTTTGTGTTATGAAGAATTAGCCTTTGCTTAAGAACATTGCTTGAGACCTGTGACTGATAATTTCATTGCTTGACAGGGCAGAGTAGGCTGCTGATAGGGATGTGCATTCGTTCCGAACATATGCGCGATCCGCAATGGATAGGTCCCTTTTCGTTGCATTCGTGGGTCCGCGAAACGTGTAGCGAACCCCCACAAATGCAACATATTACCAAATCTTTTGTGCGTCTTAAGGAGCGAATATTAAAAAAAACTAACTAAAACTCTCACCCCTCCTGACCCCCCCCCCCCCCCCCCCAGACCTTCCAAAAGTCCTTGGTGGTCCAGCGGGGGTCTGGGAGCGATCTCCTGCACTCGGGCCATCGGCTGCCAGAATTCAAAATGGCACTGATAGCCTTTGCCCTTACTATGTTACAGGGGCTACTGGTGCCATTGGTCGGCCCCTGTCACATGGTAGGAGCACAAGATGGCACCGGCCGTCCGTTGCTTCTACCACGTGACAGGGGCCGATCAATGGCACAGGTAGCCCCTGTAACATAGTAAGGGCAAAGTGCCATCTGCGCCATTTTGATTACTGGCAGCCGACGGTCCTTTGCCCTTATTATGTCACAGGGGCTACCGGTGCCATTGGTCGGCCCCTATGTCATAATAACGGCAAAGGGCCGTCGGTGCCATTTTGATTACTGGCAGCCGATGGCCCAAGTGCAGGAGATTGCTCTCGGACCCCTACTGGACCACCAGGGACTTTTGGCAAGTCTTGGGGGGGGGGGGGGTCAGGAGGGTGGGGGGTTGTAGTTAAAACCATTCCAACCATTTAAATTTTCTTTTCTTTTTTTTTTCCCATCTTTAATGGAAAACGAATACTGAATGCAACTAATGGACGAATCGGGTTTCCCCCTATGAAAATGGATGCAACAGATTTGGGTCCCGGCGCAACGAATACCGAATAGCAACGTATCTTTTCCCTCAGCACATCCCTAGCTGCTGATACATGTATCACTCAGTAGTAGTAGTAGGCATTGGGGCCTGTGATTAGAGAATAGTGGCCTGACCATCGATATGAACAGCAATAGTAATAGTTCAAGCCAGATAGACCCCCCCCCCCCACCACTCCCCAAATTCTGGTTTAGCATAAAATTTTTAATACATAGTCTTTTTTTTATTTCTTTGTATTTTAGCTCCTATAGCTTTCCTTGTTAGATTGGTTGTATATTTTTGTGGTGGTTGAAGGCATTGAAAATGAAGATTTAAAATGGCTTGATTTATATTGGAAATTTATTGGTTTTCTGTTTTGTAGGTTTTGGCCATGAAATAATTTTGTGAATTACAGTCTGCACAGTAGCTCAAAAGGAAAAGAAAACGTAATTCTGTGAAATAATTACTTTCTATGGATTTCGATAGCGGAGGCTAGAAAAACTCTTGAAAACATCAGTTAGGCCTGCATATTTAAAAAAAAAAAAAAAATCTTTATGTGCTTCTTGTTTGAGCTTGATTTTAGAATATCTTTAAAGTTAAATTGTGAAATGTTATGTGAATGTAAACTAACACATAAATGAATCTGGTTTCTTGAATTAGAAAAATTGTGAACTCCTTTCCCTCAGGGTCACTCTTTCAGGGAACAAAAATTACTTTTAATAGGAGGAAGCTAACTCATTCTGTTCTTCAGGCTTTACAGGTAACTATGGAAGTGCCAAAGTCAGATGTTTTCCTTGTACTGGATGCTAACTATTGCATGCATTATTTCCTGCTTTTTGTTTAATTTTGAAACAATTTAGTACTGTAGTATGTTCCTTACTATTACTCCTGGGGGAATTCTGCGCACAAAAACTTAAAATTCTGCAAACTTTATATTGGTCAAAATAACACAATTTACATGACAGCCTTTAAGTAATTAAATTTTAAATTAATACAGAAACAAGTTATTACTTAGAGATGCAGAATTTCCCTAGAAATTCACTGTAAGAGTGTCCCTTCCACTCACTCTCCCTACTCCCCTGGCCACTTTGCCCTCTCAGGTCCCAACTCCTCCACCTGCCAGTATCTCTCCCCTCCACCTCTAGGCTCAACCCCTTCCACTCTATCGCCAGTCTCAGAGTTTGACCCCATTTTCAGTACTGCCCCTCACACAGGCTCCCTCTGTCCCCCTCTCTCTCACACACATGCTTCCTCTCTCTAGAACACATACACACACCCTCATACAGGCTCCCTCACTCTCTCGCACACGCACACATCCCCTCATACAGGGCCCCTCTCTCTTGCATACACACCCACACACGTTCCCTTTCTCTCTCACACAGACCCATCTATGTTTCTCTCTCATGCACCCCTTCACACAGGCTCTATCTCACACAAACATAATCCCTTCACTCAGGCTAGCACCCTCACATACACATGAGCTCCCAATCTCTCACACACAATCTCCTCATACAGGCTCCCTCTCTCTGGCACCTATACTCAAGCATCCCCCCCCTCGCCTCCTATTCTCTCTCTCTCACTCTCTTGCTCACCCCCCCTGCTCTCTCTCACACCCTCCCCTGTCCTCTCCCCCTCTCCTCTTCTTTCTCTCTCTCTCTCACACTCACTCACTCTCACTCTTACCGGGGCCTTCGCCGCGAGCGGAGCGTGTCCCGCGGTGCCCGGGGCCTTCATCTTCGCATGCTCTGTTCATGGCATGCTGGGGTCTCCTCTGCCATTTTCTGCTCAGAATTGCCAATTCTGCGCAGGGGGAGAATTCTGCGCAAATTCTGTGCTCCACAATAGCGCGGAATCCCCCAGGACCGTTACTATGTATCACTCAGTTATACATAGTAAGGAAAAAAGTTGGCTTCATAAGTAACATAGCAGTGACTGCAAATGAACACCAAATGGTCCATCCAGTCTGCCCAGCAAGTACGGTAATTTAATTTTCTAAGTTTTCTTTGTATTTATCTTTCCAGCTGCTGTGATGTATAGCAGGATCTAGTTGAAACACATGCTCTTCCTGAAATTCTCTGCATGGGGCTTTAAAGGTCAGTTTAGTCGGGCAGTGGTAGACACAAAGTGAAAGACCCTGGCAATAGAATGCCAACGTATGAAATCTGGTTTCTAGCCCACTTTTCTCTTGGTGAGCACATAAAATACTGGAGTTGCTGTGTAGAACAAGGTAAAATACATTACATTTACTTTAGTTCTTGGAAGAATCCAGGCATAATCTTGTAATAGTTTGCATTAGTGAGACGTATGCATAGCAATATACACATTCGACAGCAGAGTACTTTAAGGTATCTGTATGCATTTTTTTCTTTTTTTTTTTAGCTTGCTGAACTGCTTTGAAAGTTTTTTTGCACGTGTATGGGGAAAGTTGGTAGTTTATCAATAATGCTGTTTGGTTTTTTTTGTGTAAATCTGAAGGATAGTTGGATCTCTGTGGTGATGAGCTACTTGATTCATATCACTTTGTAAGTACATGCTCGTATTTACATTCCATACGTTAAGCAAAGCATTAAGTGAAATTTTGCTGTGCAAGTGTTATGTATTTCATTAAATAGCCTCATGAGAATATTCTAATCAATTGCTGAAAATACTGAGTCAAATCCTTTTTCTTAATTTTAACTTGATTGCACCAGATGGGGCATTCCACAGCTAGCAAAAATGAAGTGCGGAATATGTTACTATAGCAATGGGAATCCATCTGGTTTGTGTGTGGACAACACTAAGCAGAGGGGTAACCTTTTTATCCAGTGAATGCAGAGAGCTCACATTTACCTCCATTAATTAGTCTCCAGAACAGCTGAATTCAATAATTATTTGCCTGTTGTCAAATAAGATTTCTCATGGTTAGTTACAAAGGATATGCACAATACATATTTTTAGTTTTGTTTGTATACAAGCATACAAACATGTCAAACATTTTGCTAAGGGAAGATGACACAGTCTGTATATTATCCATTACAAATAACAATCCTAAGCTAATTTAATTTATGTAAATTTAATTAGAAGAAGGTTGGTTTTTTTTTTTTTTTTTTTTAATATAGCGGAACCTCTTCCTATTTTTCTTTTTTAAATCTTCTCTTTATTTTTTGATGCTAAAAATACATCATACACCATTACCTGCCTGAAGAGCACCAAAGATGATCATTAAAGTAAACAGCAGTTTGCTTTTGTGCATAAATGTGTGTATTTTTTTATAGTCCTGTAAAGTGTAAGGAAAGAATAGTGAAGCAAAGCCTTGTGAAATGTTTAGGTTTAAAGTATAAACCTCAGTATGTGGGAATTCTACAAGAAAAGATTGAATCCATCATGCAACAACATCTTCAGTTGTTTATAAAGAAGTTAAGCAAATTTGTTGAAATGGAGCGAAATCAAGAAATTACCATATTAAAGCTGAGTTCATACAAAATAAAACCATTTGTGTGCAAGTATCGTGGTGGTGTTCTGAGTTGTAGAATATACGTTTATAATTTCAGTAGTGCAAAAACGAACTCTCCCCTTAAAAATAAAGACTTCAAATATGATTGACATTTTATGTTGAAATGTAGGAGTAATTTTATATATTCAAGTATCATGTCTATTTTCTTATTTTTCTTTCAGTTTTAGGGAATGGAGGGGGTGACTCCAGGGTCTGGGAGGGAGAGGAAGTTCCCGGATCTTGGGGTTGGAATCCAAGATTATAGGAGGGAGGTGTCCCTTCCATGCTCTGGTCTTTTTTCTCCCCTTGCATCCCCTGCAGATTGTCTAGGAAGAACAGCTGGATCAGGAAGCAAAAGACTATTTTCTGTTGAGTGAGATCCAGCACAGTTGGAAAGCAGCTATTCTTCAACCTGTCTATAGCCCACATAATTTTGCTGCCCTAGGCACAGGCCTACTGTGCTTATTGATAAATGCAGGTCTGAGCAGGAGGGGCTATACCTTGAAAAAGGAGAAGCACGAAAAACTTGGTGAACATGTGGCTCCTTTAAATATAGTTCCTTATCATCCACTAGCCCAGACAAATGGATGAGTTATTTTCTCCTACCAGCAGATGGAGACAGAGAAGAAAAGCTTTACTGTTCTGGTGGTACTTAAGTTACTGTGCCTCCTGCAGTCTCTCAGTATTCTCTGTCTCTACCAGATAGTAAGGGTGTTCATCCTGCAGTCAATGGAGGAATAATGGCTCCCAGGGGTGTTAAGTCCTGTTTTGGGGCCATCCTCCTGGTGGAGCAGGGTTGAGCAGAGAGTTGGTGATCTTTGGTAGTCTTGTATCTTGGAACTGAGGAGGGATTAAAACCAGTGGGGCTGTCCTCCTTGTTTTCCTCTTCATGAGGAAACCTTCCTTCAGCCCTCCTGGAACAAGTCTGCTTCAGGGACATATCCTTTTTCTTTTATTGCTTTTATTAGTTGTTGTGCCTTTAAGAGCTTGGAAAAAATAATCTGCATGGCCTGGCTGAGAATGGAGCAAAGGAGAGGTTTGCAGCAGGACTGCCTATGGTGTGGGCAGGAAAGCAGAAATTCTGTGCTTAGACCCATGGTGGGGGAGAGAGAAAATTGCGGGCAAGTGCTTGGGCTTTTGGTCATGTGGTGCTAGAGTTATAGCTGGGCCCACTGAGTGCGCGAAATGTGTGGCCTCTGTTGGGCGAAGATTGTCCCTTCAGGTCTGTGCAAGTTATGTGCGAGTAGGAAAGGGGGCTGCTCAGGGACTACTTTTGCTACCGCGGAGGTTCAGCATTCAGCAGCTTTCATTGGCCGGTGCGCCCAAATTGACGGGCGCTCCGGCCAATGAAAGCACGCCCATCTATGTGCGTTTGGAGGGTATGTGTAGGGGAGGAAATGAACTGCGGGTCTGAAGTACGTTTGGATGATGGAGGTTGAATCGCAGGTGATGGTAGTGTTCGGCGTACTTTGGATAATGGGGACAGTGAGAATTGTTAGATTGGGGTACACTGGGCAGATTTCTAGGTGCTGTGTATGGGGGGAGGGCTAGTAAGGTGGGTTTCCAGACTCGTGCTAGATAAATTTTATGGACGCTGTAAGGGGAGGGGAGGCAAGTTGGGTGCCATCTTTTGGCAAAGTCTGGGAGCTGTGCAGAGGTTAGGCTGGAGCGCCCAAATCGACGGGCTGATGGAGCCCTAGCTGTTGCCGAGCCAGGAGAATACTGTCCAGGATTTTTCAGTTTTAAAACAATGCTAATTTTATAAGTGTCACTTTATCTTATAGTGATGGACGAGAAGATAAAGTAAAATAAAAATACAGCTACACACATTATTTGTTCGTACCTCTCACTTTGCCGGCTTCACTATTTCCCCTTCTCTATTTGATAGGCTTGCTTGAATAGCCAGGTTTTTAAGCCTTTTCTGAAGGTTTTGCTGTCTCTTTGCAACCTTAACTCTAGTGGCATGGTGTTCCACAGTATGGGTCCTGCCAAGGATAGTGCTCTCTCTCTTACTTGTGTTAGTCTTGCTGTCTTTATTGATGGGATAGTAAGGAGTGCTTTGTTAGCTGATCTTAGGTTTCTATTTGGTACGTTTACGCGGAGGGCTGTGTTAAGCCATTCCGCTTTTTCGTTATGTATTACTTTATGTATGATGCAAAGTGTTTTGTACTGTATTCTTTGCTCAACGGGTAACCAGTGTAACTCGGCTAGGGTTTCGGTGATATGATCTCTCAATTTTTCCGGTCAAAATTCTTGCAGCAGTGTTTTGTAGAATTTGTAGTGGTCTGAGTGATGTGTATGGTAGACCTAGTAGTAGGGCATTACAGTAGTCTGTGCTTGCAAAAATCAAAGCTTGTAGTACTGCACGAAAGTTGGTTGTCGTTAGAAGTGGTTTGAGTCTTCTGAGAACCATAAGTTTAGTGTATCCTTCTCTCACTTTTAAGGATATGTGTTGTTTTAAGCTTAATTCAGTGTCTTCTTATAACTGTTGCCTTTTCTTAGGTAAGGTAAGTGCTGGAAATTGGTGTTTTGCTGTGGGATGTTTACTGTTTATGCAATTTCTGTTCAGAGTACTTGTCTTTCCCTTGTAAAAATAATACTGGACCTTTATTTTTTATTTCTGCAGTGAATTGTAATGAGCAGTCTGTCACACATAAGCGTGTCATGATGGGAAAAAAATTGAGAACCACTGGGCTAGGGAATACTCAGGTGAAAACCATGTTGAGAACCATTTCCCTAAGACCCAGATGGAGCCTGGGTGCATCTAATTGTCCACTGGGATGTACCCAGGCTCCATCTGTTGCTTTGTTCAGGAAATATAAATATGGGTCTCCTCAAGGTCTTAACTTCTATATACAATTACCTAGCATTTGTGTTTTGGTTATACTGTCATGCTGAAATTGACCACGTTCCATGGCCTTTGGGCAATAGCGGATGATGAATTTAATGTCCTTAATTTAAATTATAAAATCTTATATTCTGCTACTTCTTTAGGGGCTGATGTAATGAGCTGTGCTAAAGCTACTACGGTTTTGAGTTTGCATATATGCACATTTTCCTGTACAAAACTCTATATGGGTAAGTAATGGTTTTGTGCACAGGAAAACGCATACAAATATGCTTACTGATCTGTGATTTTTTTCTACACGAGTGCATACTAATAGCATGCAAAGGAGGCAATTATCTATTCATAGGCAATTCAGGGAGCCAAGCTAGCAGGGAGAAATGCATTAGTCAAACCGTTGCCATCTTAAACTGGCTTAGTATTACACCATCAATTAACTAACGAACTTGTTCACAAGCATTTTCATTGTGCCATAGTTAGTCCTTTAACTAGGGCAAACAGACAAAGATCCAGTAAAGAATGGGTGGAGTTAAGTTTACCAATTACTGTTAATTTCACCTGTTGGAACATAACTAAAAGTAGACTCAATGCCCTTTAGAAGTAGAAATGTCTTCCTTTTAACAGAACTCGCATATAGAAACTATTGACTTGAGACTGAATTTTAGTATCTTATTTTGAAAATGATTTGTTAGGTCACCATATTTTGGAAGAAGAGAGGCCGAATTTTTAGTTTAACCATCAAGTATTGAAGAGCTGAAAAGAGTTTTGATGGGAGTTTGTGATTTTTCTGTTTTTGTACAAGTATAATTTTGTTTAGCTTCAGTACAATTCTCCTTATACTCATCCAGTTTATCAGTATTTTACTGCTTAATTGTATCCTTTTTACCTTTTCGCCACTTTCTTTCTAGTGTCCATATGCACCTTCTTTTTTCACTTAAATCTATAGTGAACCACACCGCTCTCCAGCAGTTGCAGCTTGCATTTATTGTTCTAACAGGGGTTAAAATATAAGAAATTTTAAAGGAATTATTCCACAAATTTACTAACTCTTCATAATTATACTTATCTTCACAAAAGCATCTTTAATATCAGTGGACCAATGATCTTTTAAATCGGTTCAGCTCCACAAGTGACCTAACAACTTTGGTACTTTTACGATTGTCCATAGACTTTTCTCTCAATATGGAATAAAGTAAAGTGGTCATCAAACCACAACAACTTGTGAACAGATACAACATGAAGCTAATTTTCAGGGCAAAATATTAAATAAACAATATGTTCTTCAGGTGCCCTTACCTTTTTTCAAACAAGATGGGAATGCAGGACAGAATATTGCTGGAGAAATTCATGCTAAAAATGTTTTCGGACTACAGTGCTTCCTGTGAGTCGGTTATGGCTAAGACCATGCACTTAAATGCTGGGAGTGTGCATTGTACGCTGATCGTGCATGCTAAACATGGATAGCACATGTTGAATTCTAAGAGCATGCAGTAATGAGAAACCAGCATGCAGTCACGACCTGTGGAAGAACCAGGGTGCACAATACATACGGCATGCTTCCTAGATGACTCGTGCATACTAAGGACGAATATTGCTGAAAGACAAAAACTGTGTGTCAGATCCTCAGTGTGCCTTATTCAGGGTATATGTTGTGGACTGTGTGTGTGTGAGAGGAGCATGATGGCCATAGTGACACTCTACGGGATAGAGGATGTGAAACAGGCCTTGTGTGAGAGAGATGGGGGAAGTGCAGGTGACTTGAGTATCTGGGAGGGATTGTGTGAGAATGTTCACATAGGACCTGGTTTTGAAAAGCATTTACAAGCATAAAACTGAGTTTTACTTGAGTAAATTCACTTTACTCGAAGTGGGCTTTAGAAAATTTCTACAATATATGCCTTTGAATTGTCCATAGGATTTACTTGCGTAAGTACACTTTACTTTAGTAAATGGCTTTTGAAAATTGCTATGATATTATGTTACATCTACGCACATAACTCCTTTGAAAATTGCCTCAATGTGTGTGTGTGTGTATATATATATATATATGGCAGCAGGAGCTTTTCCTGCCTGTCATTTTTGATGGGTTCTTTCAATTAGTTGATGTATAAATAGATTTTCTTATAATGAAAAACAGTTTTTAGAAGGGAGGATTTATTTATTTTATCTTTTTATATTATTGCTCTCTTAATGACTGCCAACAAAGAATTACTGAACAAAGACAAACCTTTATTATTATTTATTTATTTAAATTCTTTTACTATACCGATACTCAAGACGCGGTCTTATCGTACCGGTTTACAATAGAACAGGGGAAACCAATTAACAACTATATAGAACAGGGGTCAGGAACCTTTTTGGCTGAGAGAGCCATAAACGCCACATATTTTAAAATGTAATTCCATGAGAGCCATACAATATGTTTAAAACTAAATACAAGTAAATGTGTGCATTTTATGTAAGATCACACTTTTAAAGTACAATAAGTCTCTGAAAATATTACACCAGGCCTTAAGACACCAATACATCTCCTATTAGGAAAACGGGCCAAGTCAGGCTGCTATAGAGTCCTACACAGAAACTACACGCCAGCAGAAAACCTCACCTGAATCACGTGCTGTCCCTCACCTAACATAGAATAAAGAGACCAAAACGCATAACAAGAAGCATGCAGACAAAAACTGAATTGGAAACTGCAACAAGCCAGAGTCTCTGTATGCAGTGTAACAAAGGAAAAAAGAAACATCACACATCCTTATAAAACAAATCAAGAAATATAAAATCATCAGCAGTAAAACTGTACTAACAAAAAGAACATATTTCGAAACAGCTGATGAGTGGAATATCCAATAATTAAAAACTCATATAAAACATTTCCAGATACCAACAAAATATTTCGAAATAGCAGACACAAAGATCCAGTAATGAAAAATAATAAGGATACAAAAATTTTTTTTGCTCTGCATACCTGGGAACGTTTGATATCCAGGTGTCCTGAGATTGTTCTGAATTAGCAGGAGGTGGGGTGGTTTGCTTGGAACTTTCTCCTCTCTCAGTCACATACCAGCGCTCTCTCTCACACTGGCTCTCAATGACACACCTATACACACATGCTCTCAGTCACTCACATATACAAATGTTTTTTCTCTCTCACTTATATAGGCTCTTAATTACACATTTACACACATGCTGTCTATCTTTTCACGCTTACACACACACAGGCTTTCAATCACATAAATACATGCTGTCTTTTTCTCTCACACACAGACTCTCATTCACATGCTTACAAACATGTCCTCTCTTTCTCTCATTTACACACAGGCTCTCAATCACATACTCACATGCTCCCTCACCTAAATCAGCTCTCAATCACACACAGACACACATGGTCTCTCTCTCTCATTTAAACACAGGCTCTCAATCACATACTCACATGCTCCCTCACCTAAATCAGCTCTCAATCACACAGACACACATGGTCTCTCTCTCTCATTTAAACACAGGCTCTCAATCACATACTCACATGCTCCATCACCTAAACCAGCTGTCAATCAGACACAGACACACATGATCTCTCTCTTACTTATACACACAGGCTCTTAATCATACATACACATGATCTCTCTCACACACAAAGGATCTCAATCATACACACATACTCTTTCAAACAAACAGGTTTTCAATTACAAACTTACACATACAGGTTCCCAATGGTAAACTTACATTCATGCTCTCTCTCTCACAGGCAGGATCTCAATCACAGACATACTCTCTTTCACATATACAGGCTCTCAATCATTCACATACATGCAATCTCTCACTCACACACACAGGATCTCAAACACACATGCTTGCTCGCTCATTCACTCTCTCTCTCCCCCTTCCCCCCCCGGGAACTCGCGGCAGCAGCAGCCACCTCCCAACGCTAACCTCCTTCATTTTCAGCCCTCGCGGAGGCGAAGGCGGAGTCCCATCGGCCGCGGTTGAAGATTTTCATTTTCCTCCGAGCCGCGCTGCAGTCTTCTTCCCGTCGGACACTCTCTTCTCCTCCCCCCCGCGGCCCGGAAGAGGAAGTGGTGAGCATCGGGTGCCTGCGCGGAAGAAGAGACCACGCTAGTGTGGTCTCTTCTTCCGCGCAGGCACCCGATGCTCACCACTTCCTCTTCCGGGCCGCGGGGGGGGAGGAGAAGAGAGCATGCCGGTGCCGCTGACTCCAGCTGTCCTGCCGCGTTCCGCCCGGGCTGACAGCATTTTAAGCCCGGGCGGTGGAGGACCGGGGAGCAGCTGGGTCAGCGGGGAACCGCGAAGTATGGCGACACTTGTCTGCGAGCCAGATGCAGCCCTCAAAAGAGCCATATCTGGCTCGCGAGCCATGGGTTCCCGACCCCTGATATAGAAGGTACAAGTTACATCAAACAGGGAGCGAAAAACTTGGGAGCTGGAGGACAGGAAAGATATTTTAAAACGATATCAACTGAAGAGTGCTAAAATAGTCATTGAAAACCATGAAAACCACAGACAGCGATACAAAATCAACTAGATTAAGCTCGGCTATGGGTTAATCTTAGGTAATTATTCACAATTATTCATAAATCTTTATGTAAAAATAAATAAAAATAAGAGAAAAAGGAAACCGATATGGTTCTGTAAGGTACTGGTTGAGAAAATAAATGCAAAAAGATCTCATTTAAAAAGTACAAAGGAACATCAGCGACACACACATCTGGTGAAGTGTAAGAAATTAGTATATGAAAAGCTTGAGTGGAAGAAAAGATCGCCAAAGAGGTAAAGCATGGTGACAAAACATTTTTCAGATGTATCAAAGAAAGGAGGAAGATTAGGGGTTACATTATAAGTTTGAAAGGAGACAAGCAAGGTGTGGAGAAAAATGAAGAAACAGAACTATTAAACAAATATTTCAGTTTTCACTAAGGAAGATATTGGAGAAGGACCGTTACTGGCTAGCAAGAGTATAGATGAGCAGGGTAGATCCAGCCCCATTTACAGAAGGGTGTGTGTTTGTTTGGAACTAAAAACTGAAAGTGGACAAGGCCGTGAGGCTGGATGAGATACATTCTAGGATACTTAGGGAGCGCTGAGAAGTACTGGTGTGTCCACTAAAGGACCTTTTCAATAGATCCTTGGAAAGGGGAGTAGTGCTGCAGGGATGGAGAAAGGGCGGTGGTTGTCCTGCTTCTCAAAAGTGGTAGGGCGGAGGGTGGAAACTACGGGGCAATTAACCTTACCTCCGTGGTGGGAAAATTTAATGGAGAAACTGCTAAAGGAAAGGATAATAAACTATCTGCAATCCTATGGGTTACAGGATCCACGGCAAAATGGTTTTTACCAGGGGAAGATCCTGTCAAATGAATCTGATTTTTTTTAAAAATTGGGTGATTAGAAAATTGAATCAAAGAAGTGTGCTTGATTTGGTTTACTTGTATTTCAGCAAGGCTTTTAATATGGTCTCGCATAGGAGGCCTATAAAATGAAAAGCATGGGAGTGTGTCCCATGGTGGTGGAATGGATTACAAATTAGCTGTCTGACAGACATCAGCAATCAGAAGTAAATTGAACCTATTCTGAAGAAAGAAGAGTGATAAGTGGAGTTCAATATCTTTGTGAGTGATATTGTGGAGGGATTAGAAGGTAAGATTTGTCTCTTTGCAGATGACATTAAGATCTGCAACAGAGTGTGGACACACCTGAAGAAGTAGCGAGAATGAGAAGTGACCTAAGAAAGCTCAAGAAATGGTTGAAAGTTTGGATTCAAGAAGCACAGAGTTGTGAATTTGGGTTATAGCAATCTGAAGGAGTTGTATTTATTTATTTAATAGCATTTCTTGCCCATCCTTTCAAAAAAAGGTCTGGGGCAAAATACAAGAAAACATACACAATAATAAAATTAACAAACAACAATTAAAAACATTCAAAATGAGATTACCGTTGCGCAGCTCTGACCCCACAGAGCTTGCTCACCTTCCGGCTGGCCTCCTTCTGGGCCGCGCTGTGGCGAGGCGGGGCACCTTCCGGCGTCTCGCTGTGTTTCATGGCCTGCCTCAGGGGCGGGAGGCTTGGTCCCGCGGTTGCGCCGCCGCCGCCACCTTCAGCTCTGCTCCCTGGACGTTTCTACGTGCGTGCTGTCAGCACAGATTTAAAGAAGACAGGACGGGAAGCCCTGACCCTGCCTCCTGGATGACGCCATCAAGGCGGGACATTTAAAGCTTCTTCCGACTTTCACTCCCTGAGTTAGCAAGGAGCCGGCCTGTGTTCCTAGCTTCTCTGGGTTTTCTTGTTTTTTTTTTCAGCTTGCCCTTTCATTGGATTTTCTCCTTCATTCTCTCCTCTGAGTCCTACCTGCTTCCATTTCCTCTGGATACCTACGTCTGGATTTCGGATCCTTATTCCAGCTCGGCGCCTATCCCCTATCTCCATAAGAACATAAGAAAATGCCATACTGCGTCAGACCAAGGGTCCATCAAGCCCAGCATCCTGTTTCCAACAGTGGCCAATCCAGGCCGTAAGAACCTGGCAAGTACCCAAAAACTAAGTCTATTCCATGTTACCATTGCTAATGGCACTGGCTATTCTCTAAGTCAGTGGTTCTCAACCTTTCTAATGCCGTGACCCCGCAATACAGTTCCTCATGTTGCGGTGACCCCTCGCCCCGCCCGGGTGGGGTGAGGGCGGGGCTTTGGTCATATGGGGGCGGGGTTATGGATGGGGTTGGATTTTAGTGCACACTTATCATTTAATTATGACATTTATAATGTGAATGTAACTCAACTCACCATAGGTTCTCACATGCATGGCACACTGACCCATGATCGTCACGGGGCTAGATGTAAAAGTACAGTTTGTATCCACAGGAACCCCCCTGACCCACAATAATGGATGTAAAGCAGAATTATGACATTCCCCATACAACTCACCCTACAAAAAAGATATTCTGGTTCTAGTGACATCTCAGTAACAGCAACTCAAACTCCTTCTATTTCCAGGCTCAATAGCCCTACTTATGAAAAGACAGCAGTTTACCACCAATGCATGTCCTCTGAGAAAACACAACAAATAAGACCGATACAAACGCTTACATGCTAGCAAAATATCTCATCTCAGTAACAGACACAGAACCGACCTAACATACTCCCAGGATCTGTAGTAATGCACATAAACTAATCCGCACACAGTTACACCTGTATTATGGAATACACTCAAACAGGAGCAACCCTATCTATGAAAAGGCAACACTACAAATATTAAATCAGTCCCTAAAAACCAATACACCTCTTATTAGGAAAACAGAACTAGCAAGCAGCTATAGATCCCCACACAAAAATAATTGTAAAACTATACTAATAAGCAGAATAAATGTTTCAAAACAGCTATGAACATCCAACAATTAAAAACGCATAAAAACTATTAAACATTCTCCAAACACCAATAAAATATTTCAAAAAAGCAGACATCACACAAGTAAAATGGCAGTCAAGAAAAATAAACTTAAAAAGCCACCTTTACTTACCCCCTCCAGCAGCTCTCCTACTCCCCTTCCCTGCAGGCCGTGGCACTCACCAGAAGCAGCAGTAGAAGCTAAGCTCTATACTTATGGTCCTCTTCCTTAGTGCCCATGTCTCTCTCACACACACACCATACCAGTCATGCCCCCATGACCAGTTTCTGTCTCTCACACACCAATCATCTCCCAAACAGTCTTTGGCACACACACACCAGTCACCTTCCTGAACAGTTTCTCTCATGCCATATACACACACACACACACACACACAGGCTTCCCACTCCCGTGTTCTACTTACATATACGGGCTTCTCACTCTCATAATCACTTTCTCACACACACACACCCCAGTCACCTTCCTGAACAGTTTCTCTCATGCCATACACACACACACACACACACAGGCTTCCCACTCCCGTGTTCTACTTACATATATGGGCTTCTCACTCTCATAATCACTTTCTCTGTCTCTGTCTCTCTCTCACACACACACACACACACACCCACACACACTCACTCACTCACCAGTCTCTCACTCCCATGCTTGTTCTCTCCACATGCACAGGCTTCTCATTCCCATAATCACTTTCTCTCTGTTACACACACACCAGTCTCTCTCATTTCCATGCTCACTCTCCACGTGCACAGGCTTCTCATTCCCTGAATCACATTCTCTCATATTCACACACAGACACCAGTCTTTTTCTCTCACACACACCATCACCTTACCAAGCAGTCTCTCTCTCTCATGCATGCACACTCACCCTGGTTTCTCACTCCCATGCTTTCTTTCACCCCCACAACACCAGGCTTCTTACGCCCATGCTTTCTCACATACCCAGACTTCTCACTTCCATGCTTTTTCTCTCTCTCACACACACACATCAGTCATCTCCCTGACTAATGTCTCACACTCTCACATACACATCAGTCATCTCCCTGAGCAATCACTTTCATTGTCTCTCACATACACACACACATCAGCTCTCTGACCAGTCAATCACACACAGGCTGGCTGGCTGCTTCTCTCTCTTTCTCTCACTCACTTCCTCTTCTCCCCCGAGCACAAATGGGAGCTGCAGCAGCCTCCGCTGGCCAAGAAAGAAGAATCCCATCGGCCGCGGGAGGCTCATGCTGCTGTCTCCTTTCTCCATTACCGGCTGCTTCTATTGCTCGGGGACCGATGCTGCAGCCGCTGCTGGTACTTTTTCGCGCGGCTCTCTCTCCTTCCCGCGCACCGCGATTCACTTCCTGTTCCGGGTCACGGGAGGGCAGGCGCAGGAAGAAGAAAAGGCCCAGCCGCGGGTGCAGAGCTTCTTCTAGCGCCGCTGCCGTTCCCGCTGGGCTTGAACGTGCTGACAGCCCAGCGGCAGCGGAAGAGATCGGGAGCGCGCGACCCCTGTGTTTTGGGCGTTCGACCCCCGCCGGGGTCGCGACCCATAGGTTGAGAACCGCTGCTCTAAGTGAACTTAATAGCAGGTAATGGACTTCTCCTCCAAGAACTTATCCAATCCTTTTTTTAAACATCGCTAGACTAACTGCACTAACCACATCCTCTGGCAACAAATTCCAGAGTTTAATTGTGCGTTGAGTAAAAAAGAACTTTCTCCGATTAGTTTTAAATGTGCCCCATGCTAACTTCATGGAGTGCCCCCTAGTCTTTCTACTATTCGAAAAAGTAAATAAACTGATTCACATCTACCCATTCTAGACCTCTCATGATTTTAAACATCTCTATCATATCCCCCCATAGCCGTCTCTTCTCCAAGCTGAAAAGTCCTAACTTCTTTAGTCTTTCCTCATAGGGGAGCTGTTCCATTCCCCTTATCATTTTGGTAGCCCTTCTCTGTATCTTCTCCATCGCAATTATATCTTTTTTGTGATGCGGCGACCAGAATTGTACACAGTATTCAAGGAGCGGTCTTACCATGGAGCGATACAGAGGAATTATGACATTTTCTGTTTTATTCACCATTCCCGTTCTAATAATTCCCAACATTCTGTTTGCTTTTTTGACTGCCGCAGCACACTGAACCGACGATTTCAATGTGTTATCCACTATGACACCTAAATCTCTTTCTTGGGTTGTAGCACCTAATATGGAACCCAACATTGTGTAATTATAGCATGGGTTATTTTTCCCTATATGCATTGTAGCATTTCAAATGCAATATTCACGCCATTTTTCCTGTTTAGTTTCAATAGTTTCTATATTTTCAAAATTGGTGACGGCACAAGATCAGTGCCTAGACTGATATACCAGCTTATGCAGCAGTGAGAGTTTCTTGCAGCACTAAGGTAATCACTTTTTCTTATATATTATTTGTGTGTTTTTAATACAAGAATAATAAATAGTACCAATGTGAAGCTCATAGATATGAAATTTGGATTCATTTCCAATCCTGATAGGAAATGCCATTTTCTTGATTATGTGTAAAAAAAAAAACAACCTTTTTGATCGGTATGAAAAATTATATTTTTTGGTTGTGTATAAATGTATGTGGCTTTTTATAACATAGAATATGTAATTCCATATAGCCTTCAATTGTGACCTGAGGTAATAACTCTTAATAGATTTTGTGTTATTTTAAGAATATTTGTTTTGGTTTTTAATTTTTAGCCCCTGATGCAGCCTTAATTGGCGAAACTCGGCCGGAGTCGGGCTTTTTAATAAAATCTTTCCACGGTAAAAGGTTGTCCCTTTGTTGTTTTTCACCTTGCACTTATCCACATTAAATTTCATCTGCCATTTGGATGCCCAATTTTCCAGTCTCACAAGGTCTTCCTGCAATTTATCACAATCTGCTTGTGATTTAACAACTCTGAACAATTTTGTGTCATCTGCAAATTTGATTATTTCACTCGTCGTATTTCTTTCCAGATCATTTATAAATATACAAGCCGTTAAGCCCGTTAAAACGGGCAACATAAATTTTTTTTCCAATCCATTTTCGAACACAGCACCCTTCTACACTTTTTCTCCCTCACTCCCCCTTCCCCTCGATCACTCACCCCCTTCCCTCCACTCAGTCTTACTCACCCTCTGTCTCCCACTGCCTCCCTCCCCTCACTCTTACCTCCATCCCCTCTCCCTCAGCCCTCCTCCACTCCCTTTTTCTCTGCTCCACAACTTCTTACCCTTCCACTTACTCACATCCCTTTCTCACCTCCCCCTCATTCTCCCCCCTTTTCCCCCTCATTCTCCCTCTCTCCTTCCTCGCTACTGGCCGCCGTTCCTCGTCGCCGCTGCTGCCGCCGCCTTGTTGATATCCAGCTGCCGCTCGCCGCTGCCACTCCTCGCCACTGCCATGTTGATATCCAGCTGACGCTCGCTGAGACCAACGCGCTTGCCCGCACATGCGCAGTAGAGCTGCTCTCTACTGCGCATTTGCGGCACGTCGGTCAAGCTTCGTTTATTAGGATAGATTCCCTCTTATCTTCCCTTTCCTTTCCCTGTCACCTTATCCACATCCACTTCTGTCTCCCTCAGTCTTACTCCTCTTCCTTTTTTTTTCTTCAGCAAAACTTCTGAGTCATTCCACTTCCATGCACTGTCATCTTCTGTTTCTTTCCTCTTAGACCTAATCCACAACCCCTTCCTGCTTTCTTAACCCTTCTAAACTGTTTTTGTTTTGACTATCACCCAGGGGCATGCGTTGGGGGGGGGGGGGGGGGGGAAGGGGACAGGGGACTAAAGCAGTGCATAAACTTACTTACTTACTTGCAGGGATCCCGGTTCTCGTTGTGGCTGTCATTTTTTTCCAGCCTTCTGATGCGTGTGCTGGCGGCGGTGGTGTCATTTAGGGCCACAGAATGCAGAAACAGATCGCGCGAGGCAGCAGCGTAACTCATGCAGAGTCAGAGCAGAGAGAAAGCGATGCGGCAGGGCACGTCAGCCAGAGGTCTCTCATCGCACGAGGTGGCAGCATAACTCAGGAAGAGTCAGAGCAGGGAGAAATTGAACACGCGACGCGGGCACAGAGTCAGAGCAGGAATTTCTCCCTGCGAGAACCGGGATCCCTGCAAGTAAGTAAGTTTATGCACTGCTTTAGTCCCCTCCCCCCCGCGCATGCCCCTGGGTGATAGTCAAAACAAAAACAGTTTAAAAGGGTTGAGAAAGCGGGAAGGGGTTGTGGATTAGGTCTCAGAGGAATTTCTCCCTGCTCTGACTGTGTCCGCGTCGCGTGTTCGATTTTTCCCTGCTCTGACTCTTCCTGAGTTATGCTGCCGCCTCGCGTGATGAGACACCTCTGGCTGACGTGCCCTGCCTGAGCTCTCTGTGCCGCACATGCGCAGTAGAGCTGCTCTCTACTGCGCATTTGCGGCACGTCGGTCAAGCTTTGTTTATTAGGATAGATTGAAAAGTAAGGGTCCCAATACGGGTCCCTGAGGCACTCCACTGTCCACTCCCTTCCACTGAGAAAATTGTCCATTTAATCCTACTCTCTGTTTCCTGACTTTTAGCCAGTTTGCAATCCACGAAAGGACATCGCCACCTATCCCATGACTTTTTACTTTTCCTAGAAGCCTCTCATGAGGAACTTTATCAAACGCCTTCTGAAAATCCAAGTATACTACATCTACCGGTTCATCTTTATCCACATGTTTATTAACTCCTTCAAAAGAGTGAAGCAGATTGGTGAGGCAAGACTTGCCTGGTGACTTTTTATTCAGCTCTTGGTCCTTGCGACTTGCCACTTTCTAGCTTCCGCAGGAAGCTTTCTCTGCCCTTCGGGGTATTCATCTAACCTGGGTAACCACTCCTCGGGGGCCCTGCGCTTCTTTCAGGTGCCTATCTGGGACCAGGTACTCGCTCCTCGAGGGCCTGCTCTCCCTGCCTGGGGCCTGCAATCCAACTTCTTCTGCCTGCTGGGATCTACATCTACACAGCTACCAACTTAATGAGTAATCTAACCTTGTCAGTCTGTCATCTACAGCTCTGCATCGGGAACCTGCATCTACTACCCGGGTGCTGACAACATCTACCATTGAGGGTCGGGTCTCCTCTGCCAAGGGATCCTGAACTGTTCTACTGGATCACCTCACTACTGCCATCTCTGGTGGTATCATCTTGTATAATAAAGACAGATCCTATCTGCGTGTGTGCCAAGAGTCTAGCTTAGTACTGCAGTTCCTCACGGGGCTCCTCCCCGTGGGAGCGGTCATCTCCGCAGTACCCAAGAATCCATTCAAACACCTCAAAACCACAACAATTATTATCAAATCAACGTCACTGGAATGCCTCAAGGAACAAAAGCGTTTTCAGCTGTTTCCTAAAATATTTGAAGTTGTGAGTAAGCAGGAGAGTGGGGGGGAAAGAATTCCGTAGTGTGGATTGAAAGATTGAAAAGGAGTGCTCGCGTGTTGAAGCCAGTTTAGCGACTCAGAAGGAATATCTAATATCTTGCTGGCTAGAGGAACGGTGAACATGAGTGGGAGTATGTACATGAAGAGTAGAGGTTGTCCGAGGGGATGAGATATAGAGGAGTTTGAATAATGGCAGTTTTATATTTGATATGTGATGAAATTGGTAACCAGTGCAAGTCTTTGAATATTGGGGTTATGTATTCTTGGATAGGTGTACCAATTAATAAACAGGCAGTTGAATTTTGAATTATTTCTGGTGGATGGAGAGAATACTGAAGTAAGCCCAAATATAGGGTATTACAATAATCAGTGGATGGAAAAATTAACAATTGAAAAACAATCTGGAAGTTTATGGGTTCCAAAATGGGTTTTAAATGATGATTAATTTAAAGAATGAAGATCTAATGACTGATTTAATATGAGGGACCACAGATAGTGTAGAGTCTAGGATTATGCCCAAATTGTAGACTGTATGTGAGAGGGGAATAGTGGATTCTATTAATTGAAAACAGGCAGGGGTAGGCAAGTATGACAACAAACAAGTACAAAAGCCTCTGTTTTATTGAGATTGAGAGAGAGCTTATTGTTACTACAATCAATTCTTGGCTATGTAAGACATGGAGAAGCAAATTGAACAGTGGCAGACCAAGTAGAGCGGAGAGGGAAAAAAACCTGGATATTGTTGACATAGATTTTGTAAGAGACTCCAAGCTGAGTAAGCAAGCAGCAGAGAGGGGTAAGATAAATATTGAAGAGTGCTGCAGAGAGGGCAGAGCCCTGTGGGACACCAGAGGTGATGGGATGCCATGAAGAGGTGGTTCCTTGGAAATACACTTTTTGAGAACGATTAGAAATATAGGAAGAAAACCATGAGAGGACAGATCCAGTTATATCAACTTCAGAGAGGTAAGACAAAAGAATAGAATGATCAAGGGTGTAAAAAGCTGCAGAGATATCCAGAAGGAGAAGGAGATAACGGGTACCAGAGTCAAAGTCACGATGATTGGTGTCCAGACTAGAAATGGAGGAGAATCTCAATGCTATAAATGGGGCAAAACCCGAATTGGTGTTTATCAAGGATAGAGTGCTCATCAAAAAAAGGTTTGAGAGTTGCTTCAGAACAGAAGATTCAATGTGTTGGGGGCAAAAGACTGATGTGCAAAAAGTGGGAGAGACCTGACTTTCGGTGGCAAAGCAATGTGACAAGGCGGTGGTTAAGGCCAGAGGGATACTAGGCTGCTTCAAAACAGCAAAACCAGAAAAAAGGAGGTGATAATGCCACTGAACAGATCCTTGATGAGGCCTCATCTAGAATACTGTGTTCAGTTCTGGGGACCCCATCTCAAAAAGGATAAGAACAGAATGAAAGCGATCCAGAGAGAGGCAACCCAGTATGGTATGTCTTATGTTCTTAACCAAAATGGTGTGAGCTGTGTATGGAAAGCCATATGAGTTGACACTGAAGGACATTAATATTTATACCTTAAAAGAGAGTAGAGACAGGGGAGATATAATACAGACCTTTACCTGAAAGGAAATGATGCCTCAAAATTTAAATCTTTTCCATTGCAAAGGAAGCTGTAAAACTAGGGGTCATGATATGAAATTCTAGGAACAATGTCAGGCGATATTCCTTCATAGAAAGGGTGGTGGATGACAAAAATGGTAATGCAATTCAAAATGTCATGGGAAAAATACAGAGGATCCCTGCTGGATAGAGAATGGAAATGAAGAATGGGATAACTTTACTATTACACCTAAAGTTTACATTTCTGCTTGAGAGTAGCCTGCATGGAGTGGCAGTTGCTACTACTCCAAAAACAAACAAACAAAAAACCTCCCTGGGCAGGCTAGATGGACCATTTTGATCTTTATCAGCCATCATTCATGTGTTACACATGTAACAAGACAGTTATCCAAGCTAGAAGGTTATGGATGGTATGGATGTATGTATGTATTTATTTATTTATTTAGCTGTTATGCTAAGGAATTGCCACAGGTCTCTTTTTCATTGAGATGGCAGCAAATGAGAGAACCCAGCTGTTTATAGTAAGAAGTTAATGGAGCTTTAAACTTTAACCCCTGACCCTATGGCATTCTGAAATATCTGGGAGAAAAAAGGAGAGCACTGAAATAGAAAAATAGTACCTGCAGTTAGGCCAAGCATTCTTCTATCTCAAGAGGACTCAGGTGCCTGACATCTAAAGGAATGACAGTCAATAGAAATGTTAATTAACCACCATTCAGAAAGGGTTCAGGAGGATGTTGTGGGAAAATGGAGGTAATCTTGTATTCATTCCAGAAATTCAGCAGCAGCTCAGAAGGGACAAAAATATAGATTGATTTTAGGTTTCTTTTTTCATTTCTAGACATGAATGACATATGGGAAGAGTCTGTAGGTTGAATGTACTTCTTGCTGCTCTCTGATATAATTAGATATAGAAATACAATACTGTATTTTCAGCATAAAGGAGGGCAGAGTTAAAATAAGGTTGATAGATTTCACTTTTCTTTGTTTCAGAATACTTTCTTCTATGTATTTTTCTTTTGTCTTGGCTTATATTAAAACCTCTACTGACTGAGAGAATTTACATGTAAAATGAGGTGATACAATTGGCAGTATAGTGCAAGTACCTCATGTTCTTCATAAAATGGGGAGTTGCATCTGTTGAAACTCTATTGTTTTATTGCCAGAAATAACATCTATGTGTGTTAACTTTGAGAATTGTGTTTTGTGCTCACACAGTGTCCGGTATGGGATTGTTAGTTTTGGATTTGCAGAGACTCCAGTATGTTTCCTGGGAGGAAACGATAGTAAAATATCCAGGAAGTAATTCAGAAATAGCCCGTGCGCCGTTTTCACAGTGCAGATAAGATGTACAAACGTTTTAGAACTATAGGGGAGTCTATTTGAACAATATTATATTCTTTTGGAATTTTAAATAGTATTGGGAAAATAAATGTCCTTTTTTTGTTTTGAGGGGGAAGGGAAATTGGATTCCTGTACTTTGTGTGGAAGATGCTTTCACAGAGAAACTGCAACTATAAGCAGAGCTTTAAAATGGATTTAACATATTTTGATTTTAATATGGAATCATTTAGATGCATGTACACACATCACAAAGAAAAGCAAGGCAACATTTCCATGGGGAATGTTTTGGGCATCAGACACTGCATCAATGACTTTACAACCAAGATACTAAAAGATGAATTCAAAACAATTTAGGAATTCAAAACATTTTTAAGTTAGTATGTTCAGAAGCTTCAGATATGATTTAAAAGAACTTAATGGAGACTTGTATGTTAACTAACTACTAGAAATAATTCGACTAATTGTCATAAGCTTATCATGGTAAGGACTCATTTAGGACCAGATGGACCACTAACACAACAAACCTCATCTCCACTTTTCCCTTTCACTCTACATTGTAATGACTCATTTGTGTTATCTGACAGTATCATTTTTGACTTGCTTATTCTGTATGAACCTGAGTCAAGAAATATCTTAAATTAATCCAATGAAAAGGTCCTTGTATATTTTTGTTGACCTTTAATTCTAATGTATATGTTCTAAAAATCAAAATGCTTGTTAAATTAATGTGAAAATAACTGCAGCTTGTCAAGCAGAAGTAATACTAGAAAATAGGTATAAATTGAATTTTCTTTTAACTGAGCATCAGTTATCTTTTGTATTATATAAATTAGGCCCTCATTTAATAAGGTGTGCTCACCAGTGTGTACATGTTACCCACGATTGTGTGCACATTTCTGGATAACTTTTCCCTATGTGCATCACTTTATACTTGTCCACATTAAATTTCATCTGCCATTTGAATGCCATGTCTCCCAGTTTCACAGGGTCCTCCTGCAATTTTTCACAATCTGCTTGTGATTTAACAACTTGCAGGCTGATACAGTACGGTGTGCTTGGCCGAGCACACTGTTTAGCACATGATTGACAGCGTTTTCAACGCACATCTATTACGACCTTATACTGTAAGGGTTTTTGCAGGCTTCGGACTTTCTAGGGTCGCCTAGTGCAGCCTTATGCCCGGTTTGAGGTTTGTTCTTGTCATGTCTTTGTTTAGTCCTGTCCTTGTCCTGTTCAGTCCCTGCCTCCAGTACCAGGCCTTGTCTCCAGCCTGTGTCTCCAGCCTTGCCTGCTTTCAAGATCTACCATGTCTCCTGTTCCAGCTGCCAGCCACCAGAACCCAAGGGCTCAACCTGTGGGTAGATGGCTGGTTCAAAGCAGAAGACCATCTCTAGTCCTGTCCTGCAGTCCTCTGCCACTCCTGTAGGGGTAATCCCTGATCCTAGCCTGCCAGATCATGACAAATATATTTGAAGCAGGAAGCCTTTGAGGCAGTTGGTTGAATGGTTAGATGATCAATGGGTTAAAGGGCACTTAGGGAAGACAAGGCCATAGCAGAAAGACTAAATTAATTCTTTGCTCCAGTGTTTAATAAAGAGGATATTGGTGAGATACCAGCGCCGAAAACGGTATTTAAATGGTAATGATTCAGAAGAACTGAAAAAAATCAGGTGAATCTCGATGATGTAATAGGGCAGATTAAAAAACTAAAAAGCAGCAAATTGCCCGGACATCCCACAGTTCTGAAAGATCTAAAAACAAACTGTAGATCTATTACTAGTAATCTGTAACCTATCATTAAAAACATCTGTTGTACCTGAAGACTGGAGGGTAGCCAGTATGACACCAATCTTTAAAAAGGGCTGCAAGGATGATCCAGGAAACTACAGACTGGTAAGTCTGACTTCAGTGCTGGGAAAAATCGTAGAAAGTATTCTAAAGAAGAAAATTATAGAAAATATAGCGAGATATGGGTTAACAAAACACAGCCAGCATGGATTTACACAAGGGAAATCTTGCCTCAACCAATCTGCTACATTTTTTGAAGAGGTTAATAGCCATGTTGATAAGTGAGCCAGTGGATACAGTGTATTTGAACTTTCAGAAGGCATATGAAAATCCCCCAAGAGAGACTTCGGAAAAAAATCAAAAAAATCATGGAGTATGAGGCAATGTCCTGTTGTAGATCAGAAAGGTGAACACTGGAATGCTTCAGAGATCTATAGTGGGACTGGTGATTTTCAATATATTTATAAATGTTCTGGAAAAGGATATGACAAGTAAGTTGATCAAATTTGCAGATGCCATAAGATTATTCAGAGCTCTTAAATCACAAGCAAATTGTGAGAAATTGAAGGAAGACTAGGAGACTGGGCATCCAAATGGCAGATGAAATTTAATGTGGATAAGTGCAAAGTGATGCACAGGGAGAAAAATAACCCATGCTGTAATTACACAATGTTAGAATCCTTATTAGGAGTTACTACCCAGGAAAAGGATATGGGCATTATTGTGAACAATACTTCGAAATCCTAGGCTCAGTGTATGGCAGTGGCCAAAAAAGCAAACAGAATGTTAGGAATTATTAGGAAAGGAAAGGAAAATAAAACCACTCCATGGTTAGACAGTACCTAGAGTACTATATGCAATTCTGGTAGCCATATCTCAAAAAAGATATAGCTGAATTGGAAAAGATACAAAGGACGACAACCAAAATAATAAAGGGGATGGAATGGCTCCCCTATGAGGAAAAGTTAAGGATGTTAGGGCTGCTCAGTTTGGAAAAGAGACGACTGAGCAGGGATATGATAGAGGTCTATAAAATGAGTGGAATAGAGCAGGTAAACATGAATCAGTTATTTACGCTTTGAAAAAATACAAAAACTAAGGGATGCTGCATAAAGTCAATAAATAGCACATTTTAAAACCAGTCACTCAACGCACAATTAAGCTCTGGAATTCGTTGCCGGAGGATGTGGTAAAGGCAGTTAGCATAGCTGGGTTTAAAAAAAAAAAAGGTTTCAACAAGTTTCTGGAGGAGGAATATATAAACTGTTATTAACCAGATAGACTTGGGGAAAGCCACTACTTATTCCTGGTCGTTAGCAATATGGGATCTATCTACTGTTTGGGATCCTGTCACAAGTAAAGACTGGGCTAGCAGGAAGAAAAGGAAGGAAATATTTCTTTTCAGAGAGGACAATGGATGCATGAAACAGCCTCCCCATAGAGATGGTGGAGACAAGAACAGTATCTGAATTCAAGAAGGCATGGGATTAACAAAGAGGATCTCTAAAGGATTAGTAGGAATAGTAAAGCTGAGTAGTTAGTAAGGATGGGCATACTAGATAGACCTTAATGGTCTTTTTCTGCCATCATGTGTCTGTCAATGAAACTCCTGTAAATCAGGGCTAATATGGACCCAATATGACTAGTCTGGCCACAGAATTTTATAGTAGTTGTAGCTTCCAGAGAACTCTCGCCAACAAACGCCAGGTTCTGTATCACCATTTTTCATTGAAATGACTGAAGTTAAAGTTTTCAACAATTGAGTTGATTACAACTTAAAAAAAAGGAGACTTTACTACTGAAGTAATGTGGAACTCCATCCTTAACTTTTTCTAAAGCATTTTGATGTACTATGTTTTTGAATATCACTAAGAATTTTGAATTCCTCATCCTATGCCAATGAGCTGGTCCATCATACAATATTTTAAAACCACATTGGAACCCATTTATTAATGTTTTTGCATCAGCTATTTTGGGGTACCTATTGAGCCACCCATCCATAGCCTTCAGCAATTCTGGGTAATCAGCTTTTCTAAAGTCATTCTAACTTTTTAGGCCTTTCTCTAAGCTCTGTGTTCTGCTGCAATATAAGAGTTAATGTAATTTTTACCCTCTAAAATTTTAGGGCTAAGAAATATCAGACAGCACAAACTTTCAACAGGCCGATACCCAAAGCACACCCAGCCACCTCTCCTGGGCGAGCGATTCTTTATTTAAATGAGGGGGTCACACTAATAAGGAGGCGCTAGGGACAACAGTACATCCCTAGTGCCTCCTTATTAGCGTAGAAGTAGCTGTCAGCAGGTTCCGACAACCGGCGCTCAATTTTACTGGTGTCTGTTTCCAAACCCGTGGACAGCTCTGGATTAGGAAAACAGACGCCAGTAAAAATGAGTGTCCGTTTTTTTCTAACCTGCTTGACTGGTGGGCAGATTAAAAAAATTATTTTTTTTTAAATTTTTGTTCCTCTGACTTAATTTCGCTAGGATATTAAGTTGGAGGGTGTACAGAAAAGCAGTATTTTCTGCTTTTCTGTACACTTTTCCAGGTTGCTCAGAAATTAACACCTGCCCTTGGCGTTAATTTCTGAGCACATTTTACTTCCAGTATCCCGGGGACTAACTAACTAGCCTCATCAACATGCATTTGAATGTGATGAGTGCTATTAGTTTTTGGAGGGGTCCCTGTGTGGACATTTGGCAGTATGACATGCTGCACATGCCCAGTTGGGCATGCTTAAAATTCTGGAAACTTTGAGATAAAAGTTCCATGCTGGGCTCCATTTGATGTCATCCACTTGTGATGACTGTCATCTTACGGTCTTCTGAGAATACCTGTTACAGGTAAGCGACTCTGCTTTTGGTGGTCTAATAAAAGGTATCAGTATACAGTGATTGCTGTTTTCCTCCAGGATCAATATAGCTACTACAACTCTGGAGTATTGATTTGTAAACAGTTGTTAAACAGTCTGACAAGATGTGGAAACTCTAAAGCTTATAGATATAACAAGTGCTGAGCTGTAAAATTTAAGCTCCTATGTTAGGTGCCTGTTTTCAGACTGATTTAAGTGCCTAAATTTTCAGCTGAAAATTCGCCAAAATTTAGACTTGCAATTAATTTCCCTAAACTTAGGATCGTAAGACCTAGATGCATTATTTTGCTAGAATAGCGTCTGCAATAAAAAAAAAAAAAAGGGGGTGCTGTTAGGGTAATTTCCCAGATACCACAATGCGTTATTTTACTGCATTGCACATGTATTTTAGCGCAATGTGCATTAAATTTATCACACCCACAATATTTTCACATCATGAGCTGAGAAGTGCCCAGATTGTTGCTGATTAGAGAGACTCTTTTATAAGGCTCTCATATAAGTAAACTATTTATATCACTTTAAGCGGGGCAACTAATAACTCGGGGTGAGGTTTTGGTGGTGGCCTAGGTTTTGGGGGGGCAGTTTTACATGTACAGTCAGAGGTACGAACAGGACGGTAGGCATCGGTGAAGATTTGGAGTGATGACAGGTATACAAAGATGAGATCTGTACATTGTATTCTCAACCTAGCTTGATAGCAGCTAGGTAGAGAGTGCATCAAACTAGGTTGAGAGTACATTGTGCAAATCTCACCTTTTGTGCACCTTTCATCACTCCAAATCACATCAAATCTTCACTGATACCTACTGTGCTGTTCGTATCTTTGACTGTGCATGTAAAACTGCTTCCCAAAACCCACCACCAAAACCTCACCCTGAGTTACTAGTTGCCCCTCTTACAATGGTATAAGAAGTTGACTGTGTGTGTCTCCCCCAGAGGCGCTCTCTCCTCTCCTCACCTGAAACAGGGTTTGCGATTTTTATTGTAAATCTAATTTCGGGCATAATGCCAGGAAAAAAAGGTGTAGTTACTTCCGGCATTAAATCGTGCAATATCATGCTTTTCGCTATCCCATGCAATGTTAAACACCCCTTATTTTCATAAACTCCACCCAAATTCCTCCCTTTTGACTACATTTTTTAAAATTTGCATATGCATCTCATGATGCGTTATGGCATAATCGCGATTTGATAAATGACCCTGTTAGGTGTCTAGTGCTGTGAATCAGTGCTAAGCTAAAGATTTTTTGCCCTACCCCAACTCCACCTCTATAGCAACCATTTTTTATGCTCCTAAATTTAGGAGCTTAGTGAAACTAGTAGCTTTACATTTCAGCACTCAGCCTTGGTAAATTTTCAGAAGGGCCACTTTAGGGGCCTAATTCCTAATTTTAGGCACTGAAGCCCTTTGAAAATTGATCTCTCTAGTAATATTAGAATATGTGAACAGAAAATATTTGTTCAGTTAGTTTTTGAGTATGTTTAAAAAAATAAAACATTATATAACTGTACTTTGTAGAATGCTTATTTTGTGTATATTGGAAAAAAGCAGCCACTGGTATCAAGAAGAAAGCTTTTAGTTAGTTTATTCAGTTGCTGCTCTGTGCAGTATGGATAGGTATTTAATTATTAATAGACCCAGCTCAGCCTAAAATCTCTCTGCTACTGTACATGTAATTTGCCCTCTAGTGCAGTGCTGAGAGAACAGAAAATAGTTTTATTTCTTCTTGCTACCTGTGTCAATGATCTATGTTTAACTCGGGCAACAGTGCTTGAGAAAAATGTTATTTCAATTAGGTAAACAAGAGACATAAAGTAATTATTATTTTTTCCCTTCGAGACACTAGAGCTGTAGGCAACTCCAATCCTCAAGTGCCACAAGCCGGTCCGGTGTTCAGGATAATCCACACTGAATGAGATGCATCTGCATGTACCACCTCGACTGGATACGGATGCATGTCATGCATATTTATTGCAGATATCTTGAAAACCTGACTGGCTTGTGGCACTTGAGGACCGTTGCCTACTCCTGCACTACAAATTTGTAAAACTGCCTGTTAACTGAAAAATAATTTTTTAAAAATGTACTTCTCATTTAGATCATGTTTTGCAGACTTGGGTTTATCATCTTTATTTAATGTACTCATGTTACTCAATCCGATGTTCTTATTATAGGAGTGAAATGTCCACAGATTGATGGCACAACATCTATAGAAACATTAAATTTTATTCATTGTTTACAAACATTATTTAAATCAGATTCATTATTAATGCAACACAAAATGTAAAATAGACCGTAAGCCTGTGGAGATTGCTCTATCTCATACATACATACATACATACATACCCCCTACTAAAAATTGAACTAATCCCAACTAGGACCCTAGTTTCGACGACCATATGCCGCCGTCTTCAGGGGATAAGTCAAAACCAAAACCACAATTTCACCACCATAAAGAGATCATTATTCAAACTCACATCGGTCGGGATTAGATCAATTTTTAGTTGGGTATATGCCTGTGGAGATTACTATATTTTACATTTTGTGTTGTTAATGAATCTGATTTAAATAATATTTGTAAAAAATGAATAAAATGTTTCTATATATGTTGTGGCACCAATTTGTGGATATTTTGCTTTATGATATTGGTGCTCTATTTTGTTACCTTCGATGTAACATTATCGAAGTGGTTTCCTTTTATAGGGGTGGCTAGCTCTGGTCCTCGAGATCCACAAACAGGTCTTATTTTCAGGATATACATATGAGACAGATTTGTAAGTACTGCCTCCATTTTATGCAAATCTATCTTCTGCATAATCATTGTGGATATCCTGAAAACCTGGCCTGTTTCTGGCCCCCCTGTTTTATTTTTTCAGGGTCTGCAAGATTGTTCCAAAAGGAATCTTGCCTGCCCTGTGCTATTCAGTATTGAGCTCTGGAGGTTTGAGATTTATTAAGATTTGTGCTGAGGTATATCTCTAATGACTAATTTTAATGAAATAATTATTTTTAATATTAAGGGTTAATAAAGTCTATAATTTTTTAATGAAACATTTAAATCACACTTGGTTTCCATTAAGGCCTGAAATAATTGTCAAGGAAAGGATGTCAGAAGTTTCTTTTAAATTGGCTTCATCTGCAAAGACAATTATGGGTAAACGTTTTTCTGAAATAGTTACTCATTCTTTGATATGTCTCCTAAAAATGTAACATGGTGAACACAATTGAAAAGCCTTTAAGTTAAAGTCATTAACACATGCACCTAAAATATAATTTCTAGTGGCTAATAGTGAGCTTTCTGACTTTGTGTGAAAGTAATGCCGAAAATGCTTCCCAATGTTACATATACTTGGAGTGCATTTTTTAAAGTACAGAACACCCAGTTTTGCAAAAGAATCATAATTTACAAAATGTTGACACAAAAAAAAAAAAAAAAAAAAGAATTGTATGCGCTATTGGATGTACCAACTGTTAGAGAACTAAATGTGAAAACTGTTCCTACATTGGGACATTTCACAAGTCCTCAACAACTTATTAGGTAATTACTCTGCATAACTCTTAAAATAAATCAGTGACTCGTTCGTTATGATTGTCTATAACCAGTTTTGTTAATAACTCTTTCTGATCATTCACTCTTTATAACAAATGGATGTACTATTGATGCCTTTCTCAAACAGTCACTGAAAGAGTTGGGAAGGAAGGAGATAACTGAGGTGATTGGCTCCTGCTGCATATAGAGGGAGTAGAGTACTGGTAGTAGACTCCTACAGCACACAAACCTGAGGCACAGCTACATGGCAGGATCCCAAAAGGTTGATTACATTCCATGCTGCTTACCCTAGGGACCTTCCCCAAGTTCACCTTAATGATTCATGGTCTTTTCTTCCAGGAACTTTGGTTCACTTTTTTTAAACCTAGCTACACTAACAGTTTTTAACACATCCTCTGGCACTGAATTCCAGAATCTAATTATCATTGAATTAAAATATATTTTCTCCTATGTTTTAAATATTATCTAGTAACTTGATTGTGTGTCCCCTAGTCTTTATACTTTTTGCAAGAGTAAACAATCATTTCACATTTATACATTCCATGCCACATATTTATTTTTTAGAATATCATATCTCCCTTCAGCCATGCCACAGAAATAGTTTCTGATGAAATGGGAACAAATTAAATAACTAGGTAGTTGGATCACAGAAGATAGAAAAATGTTTTAACAAATTAAAAGAACTGAGGAAACAAGACTTTGAGGAGTAATTTAGTTTTAAAACCAAAGAAAAGGCTGACAAATGCGTATATCTTCTTGGTTGTAATATTTGGATGTGAAACATGAACTTAAAATAGAAAGCTAAAAAAAATTTAAATGTTTGAAAAGTGTTTATAGAAGAATTCTGTAAGGATATGATCTTGGATGAAAAAATGCATGAGATGAATCATGCACCCAGATTCTGGTGACAAATTAGCTAATCTTGGGGAGCATGGTAGAGGGCAATAGAGAGAGAAGAGCAATTCTATTAACACAGTAGATGAATTAAAAAAAAAAAAAAAAGCTATTTGTACCATGTAGTCTGCCCAGTTATTCTGCTTCACTTTGCTAGGCATATAAACATAGAAAATTAACTGCTTGAAGTGTTCTAGAAAATAGGAACATTCCAAGAATAACACTATTAGAATTATAAAAATACCTTATTGCATTTGGTACTGTGGAATAACCTACTCCTGATAATGGGTTTATCTATAACTACCTAGTAAGACAAGGAATTATTTCACCAAAGTCCGTGATTTCTCTGTGCGGGACCAATAATCCAATATCAGGAAAACCTCTTTGGTATGTGCTGTTTTTTTGTCATTCCTTTTGGGGTGCTTGGCTGCTTTCTTTGCCCTTTGCTTCCTCTGTGAGTGCTTGACTCTCTATTTGTCACTAATGGATATTGGGGTAGATTTTTAAAGTTATGCCCGGGCGTAGATTTGTTCGCGCAAGCCGGCGCGAACAAATCAACGCCCAATTTTATAACATGCGCGCGCTGCCGCGCATGTTATAAAATCCAGGGTCGGCGCGCGCATGGGGGGTGCACAATTGTGCAACCTGCGGGCACCGAGCCGCCTGCCTCCGTTCCGTCCGAGGCCGGTCCGAAATAGCAGCCTTGGAGGGAACTTTTTTTTTCCAGCCCCCCCCCACCTTCCCCTCCCTTCCCCTACCTAACCCACCCCCCAGCCCTAACTAAATCCCTCCCCACCTTTGTTCAGAAAGTTACGCCTGCCGGCCGGCTGCCAACACACCATTCCCCGGCCCAGGGGCTGGTTCGGAGGCCTCTGCACGGCCCTGCCCCCGGAACGCCCCCGAATGCCACGCCACCCCGACACTTGGGGGGGTCAGGAGGCCCCCCCAAGCTGGCCAAAAGTTCCTTTTGGGTCCAACGAGGGTCCCGGAGCGAACCCGCGGGGAATCACGTGACGTCCGCGTCACTCCGACGTGACGCCGACGTCACGTGCTCCTCGCAAAGGAGTTCAGAAATGGCGTCCTGACTCCCCGCTCGACCACCAGGGAGTTTTGGTAAGTCTTGGGGGGGGATTAAGGAGGGTGAGGGGTTTAAATTTTTATTTAGGGAATCGGTGCACGTATGGACATAGACTCAACTTATGGAGTTCTCCATATGTCCATATTGACCGAAATTGACCCCTCCTTTCGACTTATGGACTTATGAACATAAACTTTTGGTCTGCACATCCCTATAAGATATAGTTAAAAACAATAAATAGAAAAGGAAACACAAATAAAATAAATGCAAAAATGCAGAGAATCCAGTATATACAACTGAATAAAAATAATGCCCTCAAGTGAAAACATAATAAAGCCCAAAGTAGGAAAATGCAGTCCCAAATGATATTTTAGATTTATTTAAAATATTAATAGTTTGCTAATCTACAATTCTCAGTGAATTACAACAGTATATACACAAAATAAGTCTCTCACAGTGAGGTGACAATAATATAGAACAGCAGTCGGACACATGATATACAGCAAAACAAAGGAACAAAATCATATCAAGCTGTTAGCTGGGAGCATATAGTCCAGGATATACTGTGTGCAGCATCAATCAGGGAAAGCAAGCATGAACAGATGTGTCTTTAGCATCTTTCTAAACTGAAGCAAGTCATTTTCAGACTTGATGGTCTCCAGTAACTTGTTCCATAACATCGAGCCAGCTATATTGAAAATTTACTCTCTGGACTTAAGATGTGCCTGTTTGCATGATGGTACAACTAGGAAATATTTTGAGGATGAGCGAAGGGACCAAACAAGACAATATCTTTTTAACCGCAACGATACGGCACGCGGGAGTTGAGGGCATGGAGGGCCTTAAAAATCATGACAAGGATCTTGAAATGCATCCGCCAAATCACAGGTAACCAATGCAGGTTGGCCAAAACTGGTGAGATGTGAACACATAATGCTTCTTAAATCAGCCTTGCGGCAGAGATTTCTATTAGCTGTAACACTCAGAGAGGAAGCTGGTTAGCTCAAAAACAAAGGATTGCAGTAATCAAGTGGGAAGAGAATAAGTGCTTGCATTACTGTCCACCATTACTATAAATCAGAAGCCCTCAAGAAAAGGTTTTAATGACTGCAACATATGCATCTTAAAATAATTTCTCATTATGGAATTAATGGGAGGCCGTCTTGTCAGTGATGAATCCACAAGGATTCTCGAATTATGGACCTGTGGACTAATTGGGCTGGAATGTCCTTCAAATGCGAAACAAGATGGTATGATGTCTGTAAGTTCCAAGTGCTTGCCCAAAGAGCCAAGCCTTAACTGCTTTTCTAAACCCTAAATAATTTTCACATCTAAAATCTAGCAGAAGCAAGGTTCAAAGAGATGGATTCAGATAGCTATAAAAGCTGAACGATGAAACTATTTGAGTCTTATAACTATTGGTGGAGGAATATAAAGGTTATTCTGTTGGGAAGAATATAATGCCCCTATGGTGGTTAGGGTTTGATAAATTTGACATTTAGGGCATCCCTTTTATAGGTATGGAAATAAAATTATCAAAATCTCAAACTTTACTCTAAAAGAAATGGGAAATCCAATATAATTCAGCCAGTAACAGGATTACATGATCTCTTTTTAGCCCCCCCCAAATTAATTTTGCTACAGTATTTTGTAGTAATTTAAATATGCTGATGCAATACCGGACAGTTGGGGGCCTTAACAAGCACATGGGAGTAGCTCAGAGAAGCAGCTAGAGCAAAAGGTCAGCAGAATCAACATAAAAAGACCTATTTCAAACTGTTTGAAATCAGAGAACCAACAGCTTGGAGGAAAAGCTTTGGAACATTACCAGTGTTAATGAAGTTACCCATGAAGGAGTGAAAAGCCTTTTGGACATTATCAATGGCTAATGAAGTGACCACTGAGCTGTTGTTGATTTCCCAGTGGATTGTCCCGGATTTCCAAAATACATCACGTTGGGAATTGTGAGGAAAGTACTTTGTGTATATATTCTTTAATGCAAACTCTAAGCTTTTATTGCTTATTCTCAGACTTATTAGTAAATTTCTGTACTTGTAAATAAGTGTGTTGTGTATTCTGTGACACATAACCTACCAGTCAGCCCCCCCCCCCCCCTTTTTACAGTAAACAACTCTGCTTTCTACCTGATTGTAGCTGAGAACTACAACTTCTAGACCAGGACCTCAAAATATGTTTTTATTTTCAGAGCACACTTTGGTTTGCTTAAACCTCTGGGCACACCAAACCAAATCGGTGTCGTACATTCATCATCTGTTCCCCATCTTCAGCTCCATTTCATTCCCTGAGCATCCTCTTTCCAGCACTATTTCCCCAGCATTATCTTCCTCCTCCAAAACTCCATCTATCTCCCCCCCCCCCCCCCATCCTCCACACCTCTCTTTCCATCAATACCTGTTCCCACCAGCACTTGTTCCCTCCTCTGCCAGAGGCAGTCTGGAGCCTTTCCTCTCCAGTAGTGGCTGCTCTGGTCCGGGGCCTCTTCTCTCCAATGGTGGCAGGAGCATCTCTCCTGATCTGGGGCTTCTCTGCTCTCATGGGGGGCAGTGGCATTCCAGAAACCCTTTTATCCAGTGGGGATTGGCTTTAGTTCCGCTTTCCTGCACATGACTCCCACGCTGTGCAGCAGACATCTCTGCGCCTGTGCTTGATGAACAGGAGTCATTTGGATCTATGTGCCAACCCTGCAGGGGTGGGGTGGATGGGGGGGGGGGGGAGGACAGAGACTGGGACTAAAGAGCTGAGGATGAGGCTGACCACTGCAGCACAGAAAGAATACCATCACGACACACAGATACAGTTTTCAGAAGACTAGACTGTACTTCCTTGAAAGATGATGAAAATACAAAATAAAATGAGATCTAAAACTTGAAGAGATGTGATTAGTATGTAGGTAGCTTTAGCTTTCTTTTTTAATATTAATGATAAAATCAAACTATACCTCAATATTGTGGGTTTTTTGTTTTCAGGAAAATAACCTGAGAGATTTTATCTCAGTGGTGTCAGTTATGGCAGAGTTACTTTGCTTCTATTCTCTTAATTAGCTTGCCTCTGAAATAGTTATTAATTAAACGTAATTGCTTTTTAATGGGGCAGCAGCCCTTCTTTTTCTCTGTTAGAATGACATTTCTGTCACAACTCGAATAGGAAAATGAAAACCTAATTATAAATGATCTTTAATGGAAAGGAAAAAGTCCCAGAATTTTTGTTGAGAAAAATTATCAAGGCCAGCAAATTATAATTTGACTGACTGAATATCTGACTTTAAATTACAAATCCACAAAAAAAACGTGAGAAAAGTGCATGCTGGAGACACCGCCAGGTTAACAATTGTTTGACATGTTCTGTTGGCAGCTTCATGTCTAACTCTGTTGTTATTGATGTTAAGGTTAATGCCAGACTGGCCAAGGCAAGCTTTGCATTTGGACACTTGAGGGTGGTACCTGTAGAACGAACATGGTGTGCATATGATGACAAAGCTGGCAGCTTGTCGTGTAATTGTCCTTATTCTACTTTATGGATGTGAGTCCCAGACTTTTACTAGTGCCACATCCTGAAGCTTGATCAGTTTCATCGATTCTACCTTTTCAGAATTACCAACATCAGATGGGAGGACAGAGTCCCTAACACTGAGGTATTTCACAGTCTGACAGGCATTAAGGCAATGCTGTTAGCTCAGCTTTGGTGGGTTGGCCGTGTTGTGTTTATAAACAAACATATTCCCAAAAGAGTTTTCCTTGGGCATCTGGCAAATGGAAAATTATTGTGAGGTGGGCAGTTTGAGAGCACATATGATATTTGGACCGGAGAGCTCTGACCTTTTCTTAGCCACAGAAGATAGAACACACCTATTAAGTTTGTGCCTATGGCAGCAAACAGTAAGGGGGCAGCAGGCTGGTTAAGATTTTTTTGCCTTCCAGCTCTCCCGAAGCTCATACAACAGAGAACAGCCCTCTGCTACCCTGTAACAGATCCTTACAGAAGACGAGGGAGTAAAAACGGCAAAAGTGCCTAGAAGCGGCAAAACCCATAATTTGTCCCTGCACACAGGGTATCAGATTTACCATATGGTTGTGCGTTAGTCTGAAGAAAATCAAATCTTCAGAGTGGTCCATGGGTGCACAGTTAGGTGCACAGTTAGGGCCCGATTTTATATTGGGTTTAACACATGTAAAAGCCCTTTACCCATGTAGGTGGTTTTTTTTTTTTTTTAATTGCTACAATATATGAAATTGCCATCGGATATTCACGTGTAAGTGCACTTTGTGTGTAAATGTCTTTTAAAAATTGCAATGATTGTATGTTACATTTACATACGTAACTCTCTTCAAAATTACCTCCTTAGTCTGCACTCTGGATTGCATGGTCTGTTGGTTCACAGAAGCCGAGTACAACTGCCGCTCTCCATCTTAGACTATAATTATTTTCAGAGAAAGATTTAACTTTTAAAAAGAGCAGGAGGTCATGTTATTCCTGTATTTTATGTGATTGTTTAATAATTATTTGTTCTGTAAACCACTTGAACCTTGTTGAATGCAGGGCATACATTTTTTAAATAAATATGCCTGTATAGAGGTATGATAGAGAGAGAAACGAGAGAATTCCAAGAAAAAAACAAGGTCTGACTGGCAGAGCAAAAACTCAGATCAATATTTTGCTTTTTAAATGAATTCTTTGACCATAATGAACTGACTTGCAGTCTTTTTTTTTTTTTTTTTTGGATAACATGCTCAGAAACTGAGATATGCAAACATTTATTTAGCCTGGAGGCCTAACTAAAGTGAAATATTCTAAGGAAACAATATTGGCCCATGCTCTGATTGTGTCTGAAACCCAATCAGGTTTTAGTTTGGATTTTTCTTGCTTTGTCATTCAAACAGGACAAAGTGTGCCATTTAGGAATAATTCAAAGGATGATGGGATGGCTCATTGTATTTGTTTTATGGATATAGAGTTGTTTTTCTTGTTTAATCCACTGAAAGATGTAAACCCTTTAATGGATGTCAGGTGGCCAGTGTGAAACAAGTTGGTATTCTGTTCATTTCCCATTTTGATAAGTGTCCACATAACCAAAATTTAATACTGTGGTTGATACATAGTTGACATGCTGTCACAAAAAGACCAAGGAGTGGATAAAATAAACTATTTTCTTCTTTTAGATATGGTCCCCTAGAACAAATTTGGGGCACATTGGTGAAATGTATTGATGGTATTCGTTTTGGCCTTTTTTTGATGATATATATTTGGCTTCGGTGGTCCTTCTCTCTTAGTGTCAATCAATATGAAGTTCACTTAAAAGTTCTGAGATGTTTTAGAAATACTGTCCAATCGGTGAAAATTGGCATTGGGTCTTTGGTTTGTGTTTTAAAGCATATCAAGTGAATGTTTGAAAAAAATGTTTTTATTAGAAGTGATATGTTAATACCAAGAAGAACTCAGATTAAAATTTGATTCCATAGTGTCTTATCCCCAAGTGCTTAATTGTTGGGTGCCACAGAGGTTGATCTTGTTGCTAGTATTCAATATTTTTACCCAGCTACTAGGACAGTTGTTAAGAAACAGTTTCGTTATAGGTGGACGATAAATACTTTATAAAGAAATAAAGGTTTTAATTATGCAAAGAATATCCAGATTTATCAAAACCTTGGAAAGGTCCGTGAGAGATATAGTAAGGAAGCTTCCTGGATATTTATAAATGATAGATGATCATTAACAAACTTAGATTAAACCCCCCCCCAAAAAACTTATCTTCTATAGGTGAGAAAAGCTAATATGCTCTTCCCTGTGCTGTCTGTAAAATTCAAGTGTCACCTATTACCAATACAGCCACATGTTAATAGCATGGTCAAGTCATCCTTTTATCAAAGGCAGCTCATTTGGAGTCTGCTGTTGTTTGTTTTGGGATAACCTTGCAACAGTTATTCATGTTGTGGTGACAAACTGGCTTGACTACTGTAATGCGTTACCCCAAAAAAGATTAATTACAATATGTCCAGAACACCACGGCTTGTATGTTGATGGGTCTTAAACTCAATGACAATATTACTCCTGTCCTCTATCTTTACAGGCTTCCTATGTTTTTAGATCCAATTTTAACATACTAATGTTGATTTTTAAGGCAGTTTTTTTTTTCCCACCATTTTTTTTTTCCGGGCACTCTCCGCTCTGGCCGATGTGCTCGCCCGCGCATGTGCGGTAGAGCTGCTCTCTACTGCGCATTTGCGGGCCGTCAGTCAGAGCCCATTTATAAGGTAGATTTAGTGCAGAATTATATGGGATGTACTTTTTGTGAAACTGCCTAAAGTGCATCAGGAGTTCTTCTATGTTGACTGGCCTTTTTGTAAGGAAGACTTGAGAATTTTGTCAAATAGACAAGTTTGGGGGAGGAAGGGAAATAGTAGCTACTTTAGTGTTGTAACTCAGAAAAATATTTTAAATCTAACCAAAATTTTTAGGAGTTGGAGCAAAAATATTCTTGTCACCTTTTCTTTTGTTTGTTCTTGATTTTTGGACTTTCTTACTCTTTTGTTTTATTTTGGGGATTTCTTTTTCATTTTTGCTCTATTTATTAGTTGTGTTTTGCTTGCTTTTTTTTTTCTTTTCATTTGTAGAGCGTTTTTTGGTCTAATTTTATTTTTGTTACTTCTCCTTCCTGTAGCCTCTCTTCTGTGATAGTGGAGAGCAGTCCTGCTCAGTAGCAGCCTGTCTACCTTTGGCCTGGGCCAGCTACAGGAACTAGTTGCCAGTTTTTGGGCTACTTAGTGCCCCAGAATTTCTACCCTTGGCAGATATTACAAAAAATTCAGCTAATACATGTATTGTTGATATAGTGGATAATTCCCATGATGGCTATACTCCAGACTGAATGACTAGCCAGAATTTTGTTAGATAACCCATGTTAGAAATTCTTTGTAGGCTTGCCTTTGAAATTCTCTTGTTTTATTTCCTGGGCAGAAACCAAAAGAATAATATTGCATTGATCAAAAACATTGTATTTGGGGCCTCTGAGCCTAGGTGTTTATAAAATGCAAACTTAAGTTGCTTAGTTTTGGATAGTACTATAAAAAGGTGTTTAAGTGTATTTTCACAGCACAAACGAAAATTTTTGGCTCATTTTAGGTGGATTCAGTTCAAGGCATAAATCAATTTATCTTCACATTTTTACATGCTTTTATTTAAATTTAAATTGCAAAATTCAACTTTACAGTGTGTTGCAGGATGGATATATGTGACTGGGGGAATTGGAAGGGTGTGTGGGTAGGGGGGTACTCTGCCAGTGGGTGTGGTTATGGAGTTGGTGAGGGGTATATGTGGTTGGGTGAATGATGGGAATGGCAGGGATATGTGAGTGAGGGGAGAAGGATGTACGTGGCTAGGGAATGACTGGTATATGGTAAATGGGTCCCTTCCACTTCTCCCACCTTTGTTGGCTTTTCTTTGGCCCCCACAGGACTTGGGCTACCCATCACACCCTCTTTTTTTTGGGCCTACAGGGCTTGGGGGCTTGTCTTACTGACTCAAATGTATTTGTCATTTTCAGATTCCTCCTCAGTTTTTCCTAAATTTATCCTCCTTTGCTTTCATACAAATGATCTTCAGGTATCAAAGTAATTGATCTCCTCTGGCTCTGATTTGTATAGTTTAATTTTCTTTATAAAATTGTATCATGCTATTATTTTTCATTGCTTTACTTTAGCCTTTGGTGCACATATTTTATATTATTTATTTATTTATCCAGTTTTATGTACTGTCGTTCGCTTTCGCCATCACAACGGTTTGCAAAGTTTCAGTGTTTAACAGAGTTTCCAAAAATTTCAAATGATTGTTAATATATTAACATTTTTATAAACTTAGTTTGTAGATTAAGCTATACATGTTTCGATTCTATGTTATGTTACTTTCTTGCATTGGTTCCACAAGTTTGCCTAGTGTGTGTATGAGAGAGTGGTAGGAGTGATGTGTGTATCTATGAGAGGGTGGGGGTTGGGGGTGTATATATGAGAGAGTTATCATATTATCAGTTAAGTAAGGCACAGGCATTTTCTGTCATCCTATGTTTCTACGGAAACCCTGTTTCCCTGCTTTATTGGAAACATGCAAAAGGTATTGTAAAAGAAGACAGAGTCAATTAAGACAGAGAAAACATTTTACAACCTCCTAGAAAAGTGAGAGAATGCTCTGATTAGGTTCTCTTTGGAGTACCACCAGTAGTAAATTCATTTTCTGTTGCTTAATTATGTAAATAAGATGTATATGTGGTACCTATGTTTGAAATGACAGCCGTAACTGCCTAGAATCCATACTAAGTTATCTTTCTTACTCACTTTATCAAATTAAAATTGTAAGCTAGAATTCCTAATTCCTAAAAGAGATGGTTCCATAAGACATTTATCAGACCAATCTACTAAAGTGTTATAGGCACTTAATTCTTGGTAAATGCTCACATTATGTTGAGAAGTTAAATGGCATTACTGCAGCCGCCTAGGCATATATGATAATGGGCATACTAATGAAAAATGAGCTAATCCTCTGTATTTATTTAGGTCTGATAAGTAGTGGTATTTATCATAGGAATTTTAAGGCAGAAAAAAACTTGTCATGTGGAGGGTAGAATTAAATGTTGATTGTGGCTTGTATAAAGGCCATACTTAAGAGGGTGACTGTTTCCACTAATGTGCAGCCTCTGGTACTGTGGCTGCATCTGTAGAAGCAAAGAAAAGAAAGAGATGGGTAAAGAGAGGAAGGAATGTTTCACAAATGCCCATGTCAAAATGTACTGTGGATAATTCTGGCCAAACTAAACTGTAGTGTCCTTGTATAGTCTGGATTTGAAGCAGTATAAAAGTTTTATTAAGCCATGCTAGGGCTGCCTGTGTGCGGTCTGTACTTCTGACTATTGGCAACTTGTTGGCACAACTCTAACTTGCACCAGTATACTGAACTAGTTGGAAGCAAAACTTTATGATCTGAGTTTTGAGTAAACATGGAGACCTTTTTCAGGTTTTTTTTTTTTTTTTTTAAAATGTTTATTACAAGGATAAGCAAATATAAATAGTCAATCATATGTTACAATAGTGCCTGCGAAAAGACAACACATCAAATTCCTCAGATTGATCATATCCCGCAAAGACAGCTTCCACCATCACAACTAATAATCAAATCACCAACTATGATGGCCGGCCTAACCCTTCTCTCCTGGGCAGTAGTCCTGGGAGACTTGTTCTCAGTGCGAGAGGACAATAAATCACCTGGAGAGTAGGTCCTTGTAACAGGATCACTTCCTGCTACACCAGGGTGATATTCTCCATCCGGAGACCTTTCTGATCCAAGGCAGCACTGGTGCTGCCAGACTGGATTTAGGACTTGGCTACTATGTCCCTGAAGGTCTAATCAGTGTACCTCTTTGTCTGCCTCAGCTCCTCCAAGTCTGCTACTGTAGCCTCCAGAGATTGGACTTGTTCTCTGAGAGCCAGGAGTGCTTTGCACCGGGTGCACACATACAATCTCTCACCGGCGAGTAAAAAATCATACATGTGACACTCGATGCAGAAGACTGGAAAGCCCCCTCTTGCTGCTGGACTGCTGCCTTCATCTTAATTTTGTTGAGTTCCTAGTTAAATTAAGGCTACTAAGGGAGTTGGAATTAGAGTACTTTAAATTTACAGGTGTATTTACTAATTAATCAGCTAGTGTCCTACAAAATAATTTGAAATGAAGTTGGCCACAGAGGCAAAAACTCATAATATGCAAAAAAACGCAATATCAGACAAAATAGAGCTAAAAACAGGAGTACCAAAGGGATTAGCACTTTCGGCGACACTATTTAACATTTACCTGCTACCCCTATGTCACCTCCTGGCTGGACTAGCTATCATACATTACATATACGCTGACAACATCCAACTAATACTACCCATAGATGAAACAATTGAAAAAACATTAAACCTAGCAATGATGTACCTAGATATAATTAAACAACTGCTAAACCAAATGAAGCTAGTTATCAACATCGAAAAAATGGAATTTATACACCTAGAGTGAAAAAACATTTGAGTTGATTCAAACCCACATCAGACTTAAAAATGATCAGAAAGTAGAACTAGCCGAGAAAGCTTGAAACCTAGGTTTAATAATCGACACAGAACTTAGCCTTAAACAACACATATCACTGAAGGTCAAGGAAGGTTACGCCAAACTTGTGGTCCTCAGGAGGCTGAAGCCCTTATTAACCCAAACACACTTTCGAACAGTCTTGCAGGCACTCATTTTCGCTAGCACAGATTACTGCAACACACTGTTTCTGGGATTACTGTATTCAACTATAAGACCACTCCAAATCTTACAAAACTCTGCCGCCAAAATACTTACTGGTAAAAATAAAAGAAATCACATCTCTCAAACACTTACCGAACTACACTGGCTGCCAATAGAACAAAGGGTTCAATATAAAACATTCTGTACAATTCACAAACTAATTAATGAAGAAAAAGCAGATTGGTTAAACACAGTGCTGCGCTTACATGTCCCCCAGAGAAATCTTAGATCAGCCAATAAAGCCCTTCTAACCATCCCTTCAGTCAGGGCAGCCAGACTGACTCGCGTCAGAGAGCGAGCCCTATCCTTAGCTGGACAAATTTTGTGGAACACAATTCCCCTAGAAACTAGATTACAGAGAGATTTAAAACTCTTCAAAAAAAAAAAAAAAAAGTCTAAAAACCTGGCTTTTCAAAAAAACCTTTTAAGTGAAAATGGAGAATAAGAAATATGAACTAACAGGCAACGGAACATAAACACAGCACAAAGTCACCTAGATGCGTATTTGCATATTTTATTATTTTCTCTCATACTTTACTTTTAAAGCTAAACAGAGACAGTATAAAATATTATACTTATATGGTTGCCCTATTAATCATATATATATATATATATATATATATATATATATATATATATATATATATATATGGACAAGACCCATGTCACCTTTCATATAGATTGTATTATTGAAACATGTAACCGAAACTATATTGGCACTTTGTAAGATAGTATGACCCAAGCTGAACATTAAATATATGTGCCTCTCTGTAAACCGTTGTGATGGTGCATACCAAACGACTGTATAGAAAAGATTTTAAATAAATACATAAAAACTTTAAAAAATATATCCGAAGCAAGAAACCTGTGAGGGAGTCAGTTGGACCATTAGATGACCAAGGGGTTAAAGGGGCTCTTAGGGAAGATAAGGCCATTGCAGAAAGACTAAATTAATTATTTGCTTCTGTGTTTACTAATGAGGATGTTGGGGAGATACCAGTTCCTGAGATGGTTTTTAGGGATGATGAGTCAGATGAACTGAACGAAATTACTGTGAACCTGGAAGATGTAGTAGGCCAGATTGACAAACTAAAGAGTAGCAAATCACCTGGACCAGATGGTATGCATCCTAGGGTACTGAAGGAACTCAAATGAAATTTCTGATCTATTAGTTATAATTTGTAACCTATCATTAAAATCATCCATTGTACCTGAAGACTGGAGGGTGGCCAATGTAACCCCAATATTTAAAAAAGGCTCCAGGGGTGATCCAGGTAACTATAGACCAGTGAGCCTGACTTCAGTGCCGGGAAAAATAGTGGAAACTATTCTCAAGATCAAAATCGTAGAGCATATAGAAAGACATGGTTTAATGGAACACAGTCAACATGGATTTACCCAAGGGAAGTCTTGTCTCACAAATCTGCTTCATTTATTTGAAGAGGTTAATAAATATGTGGATAAAGGTGAACTGGTAGATGTAGTGTATTTGGATTTTCAGAAGGCGTTTGACAAAGTCCCTCATGAGAGGCTTCTAAGAAAACTAAAAAGTCATGGAATAGGAGGTGATGTCCTTTTGTGGATTACAAACTGGTTAAAAGACAGGAAACAGAGTAAGATTAAATGGTCAATTTTCTCAGTGGAAAAGGGTAAACAGTGGAGTGCCTCAGGGATCTGGCTTGGACCGGTGCTTTTCAAAATATATATAAATGATCTGGAAAGAATATGACGAGTGAGGTTATCAAATTTGCGGATGATACAAAATTATTCAGAGTAGTTAAATCACATGCGGATTGTGATACATTACAGGAGGACCTTGCAAGACTGGAAGGTTGGGCATCCAAATGGCAGATGAAATTTAATATGGACAAGTGCAAGGTGTTACATATAGGGAAAAATAACCGTTGCTGTAGTTACACGATGTTAGGTTCCATATTAGGAGCTACCACCCAGGAAAAAGATCTAGGCATCATAGTGGATAATACTTTAAAATTGTCGGCTCAGTGTGCTGCAGCAGTCAAAAAAGCAAACAGAATGTTAGGAAATATTAGGTAGGGAATGCTTAATAAAACGGAAAATGTCATAATGCTTCTGTATTGCTCCATGGTGAGACCGCACCTTGAGTACTGTGTACAGTTCTGGTCGCCGCATCTCAAAAAAGATATAGTTGCGATGGAGAAGGTACAGAGAAGGGCAATCAAAATGATAAAGGGGATGGAACAGCTCCCCTATGAGGAAAGGCGGAAGAGGTTAGGGCTGTTCAGCTTGGAGAAGAGTCGGCTGAGGTGGGGGGGGGGGGGGATATGATAGAGGTCTTTAAGATCATGAGAGGTCTTGAACGAGTAGATGTGAATCGGTTATTTACATCGGCATGATGTTCCGACGAATGGCGGTATATAAAAATTAATAAATAAATAAATAGAAGGACTAGGGGGCATTCCATGAAGTTAGCAAGTAGCACATTTAAGACTAATCGGAGAAAATTCCTTTTCACTCAATGCACAATAAAGCTCTGGAATTTGTTGCCAGAGGATGTGGTTAGTGCAGTTAGTGTAGCTGGGTTCAAAAAAGGTTTGGATAATTTCTTGGAGGAGAAGTCCATTAACGGCTAGTAATCAAGTTTACTTAGGGAATAGTGACTGCTATTTATTGCATGAGTAGCATGGGATCTTGTTAGTGTTTGGGTAATTGCCAGGTTCTTGTGGCCTGGATTGGCCTCTGTTGGAAAACAGGATGCTGGGCTTGATGGACCCTTGGTCTGACCCAGCATGGCAATTTCTTATGTTTTTTTTATGTTTCATATGAATCCAGAAATAGCCAGGGAGATACGAGAAGAGCTTTCAGGAATTGTCACTGCAGAGGAGACTATGCAGGCAGTGAACGGCCAGGTTTTCTAGGCATTGCACTACTGTACTCTTCCTTCAGCTTGTTCTTGGGCAGCCTTCATGGCATATATCTGGATGAAAATAAAGAATTAGTTTATGAATACAGAGAACACGTATTGAAAACTTATATTAGGACAATCATACCACCCTGTGGATGCCGAATCTTTTGTATTCAGTATTTTCGCCGCTGAAGGTCACTTATAATCATCAGTCCAGCAATACAATTTTTCCAATGGTCCAGTGCATTTGTCAGGGTGTCCTGGATGGGTATGACAATTTGCACATCATCGGCATAGAGAAAGAATTTGAGGCCAAGGTCGGATAGATGATGGCAGAGAGGGGTCAGGTATATGTTAAATAAGGTAGAGGAAAGGGAAGAGCCCTGTGGGACTCCTTGGGAGAGGGCATGATTGGTGGATTCTGAGTTGCCTATTTTGACTGAGAATTTTCTGTTGGTGAGATATGATGTGAACCAGTTGAGTGCTGTGCCTGAGAGGCCTATGTGGGCAAGGCGGGTGAGGAGGTGCTTGTGGCTTATAGTATCAAAGGCGGCGGAAATGTCCAAGAGGGCTAGAATGTAGCAGGTTCCTTGGTCCATGCCTCTGAGAAGGAAATCAGTGAGGGAGAGGAGGAGGGTTTCTGTGTTGAGGTGCTTACGGAAACCGAATTGGGAATCATGTAGAATCTTGTTTTCCTCCAGGTAGTTTAATTGAATGTTTACAATCCTTTCCATAATTTTTGAAATAAATGGGAGGTTAGAAATGGGACGAAAGTTGGCTGGGTCCTCTGGATTCAAGGAGGGTTTTTTTTAGGAGTGGTTTGACTGCAGCGTGTTTAAGTGAGTCAGGGACGATTCCAGATGAGAGTGAGCAATTGATGATGTCAGCCAAGGGTTTGGCTATAGTATCAGGTATAGTGAGGAGGGCTTTGGTGGGGACCGTGTCAGAGGGATGGGTGGCTGGTCTAATCTTTTTGAGGATTGAGGCTATTTCCATGGTAGATGTGGGGTCAAGGGAGTTGAGGGAGGCTGTAGTGGGGGGAGGGCTGATGGAGAAGTGTTGAGGGTCTGGGGTGAATCTAAGGAGGATGTTTGCAATCTTCGCATTTGCTGCCTGCCTCTTTGTCTGAGATGACTGGAAGGGTTGGCTTAGTAAGTTCGTTGACATAGGAAAAAAGGATTTTCGGATTGTACATGTAGTCGTGAATTTTTTTGGCGTAGAAGTCGCGTTTGGCTGTGAGTGTGGAAATTCTGTACTGGTGGAGTGCTGTTTTGGTGGAGTGCTGTTTTGAATGAGGGCGAAGGGTCTTTACGCCAAGCTCTTTCCTCTTGTCTGAGATTGTTTTTCAAACGTTTTAGGTCAGTCGTGTACCAGGGTTTTAGGTTTTTGGTGGATGAGTTAAGATCGCGTGTGGTAATGGGGCATAATTTATTTGCAATCTCTAGGGTGAGGGTGTTCCAGGAATGTATTGCCTCTTCAGGCTTGGCATAAGGGAGGAGAAATAAGGGAGGAGAAGAGAGGGTGTAATTTTTAAGCATGCCATATGAAAAATTAGCACATTGCGATTTACAGCAGAGCATACAGTTTTTAATACAGTATGTGTTACATAGAAAATGTACACTGCCATCATAAAGAGATGATTTACAGAGACTGGGATTCGGAAAGCTTAAGTCTACCAAGCTTATAATGGGAAGCAAAGCACATTTAGAACAGTTCCTTTAGTATTCTGATATGTGGTGAGAAGTCAGGATCCAGGGTCAGGATTGCCATAGCTCTTTTAAATTGAAGATCTGAATGTCTCATTGTTCTATGTCTGACCATTTGTTTTTTGCACATTAGAAAAAGAGCGACCAGCCCCTCCCATAGTACTGCTGGCTTCATTCTCTGCTGGTCTTGATGTGCCCATCTTTAACTTCTCAGCATCTCCCAAGGGACTTCATAAATATCACGTCCTCCAGCAAAGCTGCTGACATGAAGCAAAAACTTTCTATAAATTATTCATTCGCTGTTCATTTTCTCTGTATAGGAATTAATGCATCTTCACTCTAGTTCTTTTCCACAGCTGAAGCTGAGCAGTAATATCATTCAAGCTACCATATTGAGTGCAAAGCAGAATACTTTCTCTGAGGCACTGGTAATCAGTTTTTTTGCATGAAGTCTAATATATGCAAGCAGGTCTTCATTATTTAAAAATGACTGCTTTTTGTAGTATATCAAAAGGAGAATCAGTCTAGTGTGTTAAAAAATTCTTTGATGCGTAATCCTAATCTGTATAAGTTGTTTACATATTTTTATCTCATAATTATAAAATAAAAAATTAGTTTATTTTTCTCCCTTTGTTAGACCAGGATCATGTAGCATAATAAATGACAAAAGATAAAGACTCACTCAAAATGGTCGATCCAGTTTGCCAAGCAAGTAGTTTAGGTTGTAAGTGCCTTTTCATGAAGATTACCCCCATGGCTTCTGTTTAGAATTTTAACTGCTGATTCATGCAAGCTATCCAGATGCAGAATGGGTTATACCTAAAGTTAATTCAAACAAAAAAGAGTGGGGCAATCCAACGAATCTTAACAAGTATCATACAACTGTGGTAAAACTGTGCTATAGATAACAGAGCTTCTGTATCTAGGTTATCATTCACCTTTAAAAACAGTCCAAATTTATTTTTTTTAATTTAATACTGCAAATAAAATGTACACAAAATAAGAACTAATGTCAGTCAATTAATGCAACAGTTTAAAAAATAAAAATACTTTAAAACAAATGCACTGATGTGGTAAATCCATCGTGATGAAATCACGAGTCCTCAGCGGATGTAAAGTCTTCCTTCATTGTATAAATGTGCAGTAATTCAGAGCTATAAGAAATATCACTGCAGTGATCCCGATGTCGACGTTTCGACAACATCAGTCATTGCCTGCTTCAGGGGAATATTCTAAAACTAAAATCTTCACATCCTCAAAATTTACTGTGCATTTCATTGCTTCAATGGGGCACATTCCTTCTTCATGCAGTGAGTCCTGAAACCACACTACCATGGAGCTGGGCTTTTATCTCAAGCAACTAAAGGAGGAGTTAACAAAAGAGGCAAGGTTTATTAAAAAGGGGTGGGCTTAAGAGGCAGAGTTATCAAAAAAAAAAGGATAGCCAATAATAAGAGCATTCAGAAAAAAAGGCTACAGGCTAGCCTGTTTCTGCAGCCTTTGATTCTATTCCATATGCTTTATTGCTGCAGAGACTTTTAGATATTAAATAAATGGTGTGGTTAGGCGATGGTTCTCTTAATTTCTGTTGGGTTGTTTTCAGGAGGTAAGAGTAGGTCAATCTTATTCTGAATGGGCCACAAATCATTTTGGCATCCCATGGGGCTCATCTCTATCATTTGTTTAAAATATATTTGAGCCCTCTGTGTCACATGTTAGAAGATTTGGGGATATTTTACAGATGTTATGCTGATGATTTTCAGCTTTTGTTTCCTGTGCAGTGGTCTATGGCAGAACCTGTTATAACTTTTCTTCTGTTTTAGAAATAATCAGCCAGTGGCTTAAACAAAATGGATTGCTTTTAAACATTGCCAAGACTGAGATGCTACCTGTAATGTTTGATGATCAATCTTTCTCCTATGAATACAGATAAACAGTGTCGATGTTGCTATAGCAGAGTTTGCTCATGATCTAGGATTTTATTTGGACAGTGCATTCACTTTTCAACCTCAGAGAGAGTGGTGATAAATGGCTTTTTTAAACTATGCAAGCTATGTCGTTTGTGGTTTATATTGGATAAGAATGATTTTAAGATTCTCACAGGACAAGCAGGATGGTAGTCCTCACATATGGGTGACATCACAGGATGGAGCCCAATCACGGAACACTTCTGTCAAAGTTTCTAGAACTTTGACTGGCCCCTACTGGGCATGCCCAGCATGGCACTAACCCTGCAACCAGCAGGGGTCCCCTTCAGTCTTTTTTTTCTGCGCAGCAGTAGCCATGTGGTTAAGGAGCTCTGCAGAGATTCCTGACAGGAATTTTCCTCATGGAATTACTAAAAATTAATTTACCCCACAGGGGTCCCTCCTTCAACATTTTTCAAGCCGCGGTACTCCGGTAAGTTTTTTTTACCTGTTTTCCGTCTATTACCGTTGAGTTTGGCCCTCGCAGCCTACTGGCCGTCGACCGTACTGCAGCTCAATTTTTTCATGGCCATGGCGTCAGGGTTCCACCAGTGCCCGGACTGTAATCACACCATGTCCATCACAGACCCTCACAAAGTCTGTGTAAAGTGTCTCGGAAGTGAGCATGATGTCCTAACCTGTACCAAATGTGCCCTTATGACACCAAAAGGTCACAAGGCTAGAATGGATAAGATGGAGCTTCTCTTCCGTGCCAGCATCGACTTCCAGCCGGTGACCGTCCGGCATCGTCGACTTCTCGGACTTGTCACCCTCTACTCCCCCCCTCAAGCTTGAGGGGATTGTAGAGATAAACATCGCCACCGGCATCGAAAGTCTCGGACCATCGAGGGAACGAAATCATCAACCTCGCCATCGTCCAAGCCGCCGTCGAAGAAACCCTGTCCAGAAAAGGCACCGACCTTTTCGGCGACCGGGTCACCGAGGCAACTCTCACCCGACAGGGTATTGGGAGCCACGACTTCACCTTTAACGGTGGTCCCGCCGGCTATGCCTCTGCCTCCTTCTTCTGTTCTGGAGCCGGGGCTGCTTGCTCCAGGTCTCCGAGAAGAACTGGACGGGATGGTTCAGGAGGCCATCGACAAGGCGATGTATCGACTCCAGGTTCCTCCGGCACTGACACCGGTACCAATTGCAGAACCGACCACTGACCCGATTCCAGACTATCCGACATCTTCTTTCTTCAGTGTACGAATCCTTCGATACAACAGCATAAACTTCTGCTGCATCCATTGGAGCATGTCGTATGGTGTGGCTCAGGGCCAGTAGTAGAGAGGATGTCCATGAAAAATTAGCTGACCTGCCATGTCTTGGTGACAACCTCTTTGGGGGAAAAACTACAACTGTTTTTCAGGATAGGAGCAAAATATGGCCGTTCCGTCACAATCCTTTTCTAGTAGCTTTGAAACAAACTGAGGAGACTGCACATGCTCAGTAGAACTCAAAGTTCTACTAGCTCGGAGAGACAGTTCTGTTTAGTACTGCCTGATGACATCACCCCACTGATCATGGCTAATTCATTCCATCTATGGAAAACACCATTTACAGTAAGCAAATTTTCTTTTCCCATACTTGAACCAACACCAGCTTCCCCTCTAGCATGTCCTTTACTTGAACTGCCAGTCTTGTACTTACCACTGCCCTCTTTCTTTCCCAAGCATGTTTACATTCTTTTATGGTGATAAAAGGTATCTGGAACAGATAGATTGTTCAGTTGTAGAAACAGAATTGACTTTGCTGCTTTTTGCTGCAGTAGTATGAAATTTAATATTCTCAGTATTTGCTCTGAGTGCTTTTCAGATAAACTAATCGGGGTGTGTCATTAAAAACACAAAATAAGCTAGTACAAGACCTGCTTGTAACATATATTTTAAGATATAAAAGCCATGTTGCCATAATGATACAGCCATAGTTTAGAACAGTTCTTGAGAATGAGAAGGGAACAACTGTCATGCCCTATATTTCTGTTCCTTCCCTTTCCCCTATCACTGCACTTCCACTCTTCCCACCCATGCTGATTGGCATCCCCGACAGAGATGGGTGGCGTGCTGCTTTGTGGAATTGAACTAGCATGGGACTGGGTGCTGGTACCTGCTTAGTCTCTGTGGCAAGAACATAAGATATGCCATACTGGGTCAGACCAAGGGTCCATCAAGCCCAGCATCCTATTTCCAACAGTGGTCAATCCAAGTCAAAGAATCTGGCAAGTACCCACACAGATAGCTCACAAGCTATTATTGCTTATTAATTACCGTCATAGCAGTTTATGGCTTTATCCTCTAGGAACTTATCCAAACCTTTTTAAAACCCAGTTACATTAACTGCTGTAACCACATCCTCTGGCAATGAATTCCAGAGCTTAACTATGCATTGAGTGAAAAAGAATTTTCTTCGATTTGTTTTAAATGAGCTACTTGCTATCTTCATGGAGTGTCCCCCGGTCCTTCTATTATCTGAGAGAGTAAATACAGATTTACATTAACTTGTTCATGTCCTTTCATTATTTTATAGACTTCTCTCATATCCCCCCTCAATCGTCTCTTCTCCGAACTGAACAGCCCTAATTTCTTTAGCCTTTCCTCTTAGGGCAGCCGTTTCATGTCCCTTATTTTGGTCGCCCTTCTCTGCACTTTCTCCAGTGCAGCTATATCCTTTTTGAGATGCGTTGACTAGAACTGCACACAGTATTCAAGGTGTGGTCTCACCATGGAGCAATACAGAGGCATTATGACATTCTCCGTTTTATTTTCCATTCCCTTCTTAATAATTCTTAACATTCTGTTTGCTTTTTTGATAACCACAGGGCACTGGGCCAACGATTTCAATGTATTATCTGCTATGACGCCTAGATCTCTTTCCCTACCCCCTTCTCAAATGGGATTTCTGTTTGAAGCGATCCCATAGGAGGGGTGAGTACTGCCATGGGGATTGTGAGTGTATGCTAGCTTTCAGTTACATGCTAGAGTGATGTCCTGCATATCTGTGCTAGGGCACTGGTTAACTGGGAGACACTGGTAGTTGCATTTTGTGAATGGTGGTATTGACAGGGGATGTGAACAGATGTATCTAATGGCATGAAAATAATTCACTCAAGGGAAAAATAAGTAAAATAATGCTAAACCAGAAGAGCAGGTGATCTAAGAACTAAAACCAAAGGGATCATAGTTGTTTCTTGTTTCTGCCAATTTTCTTCTTTGAAGAGTTCTTTTTAGTGATTTGGTATGAGTTTATGGTAATAATGAACATTTTGTAGCATCTGCACAAATTGTTTGTCCTGTCTGTGTTTAGTTTGACATTTTTTGCTGATTTTAATACATAATTGATTAATTTAATAGCTTTGATTCTAGAAATAGAAAATTATGATGGACAAGGGCCCTGTCTCATCTAGTATACTCATTCCTGATGCAGTATTGCAGAGCTTATATGATCCCAGATTTTGTCCTCACAGCTAACAGTCTTCTTTGCTTATCCCATGCTCTCTTGAATTGTTACAATTTTGGGGGTTCACAACCTCTACTAGGAGACTGTTCCATATATTCACTGCCTTTACTGTGAAGACATATTTTCTAATGTTACTCCTGATCAGTGTTCCCTGTAAGTGTGTGCGTGCACAGAGGTTGTTAAACAAGCGCCCAGAAAAACAGCATGCACAAGAAAAGGAAAACAATGAATGGTGTTTCAAAGAACACGTACACAAATTTGTACACTATGTTATGTACAAGAACATTTTCTGTGCACACAGCCTTTCAAATATTAGAAGGAGCATTGCTCTTGAGTCTACTATAACTTTATTTCCACTGGAAAATACTTATTATTTATACATTATTTATATCTAATGTTTGTCATCTCTCTCTCTCCTCTCTTCTAAGGTAATGTATATTTCAGTCTATAAGTCTCATTTAATTGGGCTTATGGTGCAGACTTGGCATGATTTTTGATAGCTTTTCTCTGAACTGCTTCTATTTTGCTTTACCTTATTGGAGATGCAGTACTGCAGATGAGATCCTACTGATAATAATACTTACAAACATTATCATCTCCTTTCTAGTATGTTTCAAAAATTAGAGAAATCTTATTAATTTCATTGTGTCAGTCTGTGTCTCACAGGAATTGTCCAGAGCATTGTGCTGGACATCAGTTAACCAGCTTTAATAAACCTCTAATTTTATTGGACTTTTTATTTTTTTGTATACTGGTACTACCTATGCGCCCTAGCATTTTTTTTCCTGCTTTTTGTACTTCCTTGTGGAACTCTTTGAATATGATAGACCCAAGATCTCTTCTGATTAATACCTGAGCCCACATCCTATACTGTTCTTTTGGAATTCTGCACTCCAAATGTGGGGTCTCCACACCATTCTCCCGTAGACTTGTTGTCAAATGCCAGACCAGTCCTTGAGCATTCCATATTGAGTATCCACCCTAGTTACCTCATCAGTGACAGGTTTAGATTTTGCTGTTTTTAGGCACTGTCTGTGCTGGTGCTTTCATCACGCATGCCTCACCCACCCTCCCCCATTGGGCTTTAAAAGATTTTCTCCACATCTTCTTTCCCTGCTGACCTTGGAGTATTTCTCTCCCACTCACAGGGACCTCATATTATTTGCTACCCCTGTTGATCTCATGGCTCCGACTCCAGCAGAGGTGCCAATCGCAGGTTGAGTGAGTGCAGGTACTGTGCTAGGCCTTGCTGCCTCTAAACATCTGTGCCGAAGGGGAGGGCCTATGAGCATGGGCTGACTAAGTCCTCATACTCATTCAGCCTGTTGCGGATACCACTGCTTGAGCCATAAGGTCAATATGAATGGTGTGGTGGAAGGGGTGTTGGGATGTGGTTAGTGCAGTTAGTATAGCTGTGTTTAAAAAAGGTTTGGATAAGTTCTTGGAGGAGAAGTCCATTACCTGCTATTAATTAAGTTGACTTAGAAAATAGCCACTGCTATTACTAGCAGCGGTAACATGGAATAGACTTAGTTTTTGGGTACTTGCCAGGTTTCTTATGGTCTGGATTGGCCACTGTTGGAAACAGGATGCTGGGCTTGATGGACCCTTGGTCTGACCCAGTATGGCATGTTCTTATGAGAAGTTGGTGGAAGTGATCAGAAGTCTGACTTAGGAAGGGAGGAATGGAATTTTGCTGATCTAGGCCCATGATAAATCCAGGCTTATGCCTCTCAGCATTGCTTGCAAATTATTCATTTATGTCCAGCTTGAAGCAGGGATGTTGAGTAGTTGATGCCTATAGTTGTATAGAAAATCAATCATTCTTGGTCCTTGGGGTTGTATTTACAGAACGTTTCTTCTTTAAAAAGGTTGCCTGCTAATTAATTGTTGGATGCCCTAATGTGCTGAATGTCTGAATAATCAGCTTTAACATCAGTTGGTCAGGTTATGCCATCTCCTGCAACAAAAAAATGTAAACATAATTGTTTTGGTTTTGAGTCATTCTGTTTTTCTGTAAATATTTTAATTATTGATTAAAGTAAAATACTTTTTTAATATGGAATAAATAAAACATTGGCAGGGGTGGTAAATATCCTATTTGGCTTGAGTAATATTTAAAACTATGGTGGGAGATTTATACTCCAAATACAACTGTTCATTTATTTCTTCCTGATGTCAGGACTTCAGAATGACAGCAAAGCACATGAAGGTGGATTACTGTGGTGTTTGTCTTCAGAGTTAGCAACTAAGTGTGTTTGGCACAATTATAGCAGTAGTAGTGCCACCTTCTTATGGAAGAAAGTATCCTTTTGTTTTGGTTTTTTTTGCAGTTTCTTTCTATACCTTTTATACTTGTTCAGTTGGATCCAGGACTGAGTTCTGGCACCATGGACCTTCATTTGTTACTATTCAGTATTTTTTCCCTTTTTCATATCTCCCTATCAACTCAGCTGTGCATTCACAGCGACAGTCCTTTGAAGAGGCCATAAACTGCTTCCACTACAACCCAGTTTATGTGGACCCTAAGTCTGGCTGCTAGAAGTCACCATTGAGCAATCACTCAGATTCCCTCCCTTCTGGGGAATGTGAACACAGCCTTCTCAGCATCTCCAACCCTGGGAAGAGGAAGACTTTGCCTAGGAATCAAACGCAGTGTATAACACCACTATTATTAATTATTATTAACTATAACACCATTGTAAACAGAGGTGATGTTTTCTTACGTTCCGCGGTATTTAAAAACCCTTAAATAAATAAACCCTTATTAAGCCATTGGGCCAGCACCGGAAGATAACCTTTTAAAAATCTATAATAAGTTCTGACTTCTGTATTATCTTAATAGATATAGTTGTGTGGGTTTCCAGTATGAGTCTGTGAACGGCTGTGATTAATCTGTTGAGAGTTTGAAAGAAACTTAAAATTGAGAGAATGCTCAAATATTGTATTTTAAAAGCAACTTGGGTTCCTGAAGATTATATAGTTCTCCTTGATGTTTCTGCTGTACATGATTTCTCTCCTTATTCATTCTAATCAAGCACACACTACAAATCTTCTCCCCCCTCCCCGCAAATGTTCATACCTGTCCCTTCCTTCACCCTCCCCCCCAATATATACGGTACTTTAATTATTGTGTATGAGGTCGGAGTGTAACCCCTTGTGTTTTGATCAGACACTAGATATTGCCATAAAAGCTTTGACTGTAAGCTTGCTTGTTTTTAATATTTTTAAAAAGAGCCACTAAGTACAAACCCACAAAACAAAATTTCAAAGAAACATTTTTGGCTGGAAATCAGCATTTTAAACCCTTGCCGGATTACTGGTTTATCCCCAAAGAAAATGGCCTATTGTGATGCTGGTTTTTGTGGAGTAATAAGATGATCATTCCATGTACTTGTAGGAGTCCTACAAAATTTGTAGGAGAAAAGAGAAGAGGCTGGCAGCCGTACTCGTGTGTGTGTTTTTTTCAGGGGAAGAAGGGTTGAAGCTGACAGTGGCGCTTCCCAGCAGAGCCTCCCCCCCCCCCTCCCCACAGCAGCCCTGTCTTCTCATTCTCCCTCTCTCTCCCTACAGCCCTTTGTTCTTGATGTCCTCCCCCATTACCACAGCCCTGTTTATTTTTCTCCAGATCAGCACAGGGAAAATATCTGGGGAGGGGAAGTAGGGATCTCATTGGGTAGAAAGAAGAAAGGGGTAAGGGAATCTTGGAGATGGAGGGAGAGAGAGAATTTTTCATTTCAAGTTTGTCTTTAACACAGATTAATAAGTAAAACTTGTTTCTATATTCTGCGTTGTGCAATAAATTGTATGGAAAACGGAATTGCTAAAGAAGAACTTGGTGGTGAGGATTGTATGGTAAAGCATTATGTATTTTTCTATCATGACTTTGCATAAACAAAATCAGGCTCATGTTTTGTTTCCCTTGGTACCACTCCCTCAGTAATATTTTTGTCCTCACTATTTTTCTGTTATGTTATTGAAATTTATAAAAAGCAATTTTTGGTGCCTGACTTTTAATAAAACATGCGGGTATAGGAATTTTTCCTGATTGTCTCATTTAGGACTTGTGGGTGTAACTAGTTCTGATTTGGCAGATGGTGTCACTGGTCATTGTTAACTATTTTTCTGTAGATCACTACTAATTTCAATCAAGATTTTATTTAGATTATATTGAAATAATACTAAAAAAAATTCCTTCAAATTAGGCTAAGCAGTAGACAGGACCATGGTTTTACAGGTGATATTTATTGCAACTAATCCTTGTGAATGAGTAATGTATTGCAGAGTTCTACTAACCATGTTGGTGCTTGAGAGAACTGGATTTTCTTAGACAGATTTAAGGCTTATCTAAAGATGTAGTACATGAGCTTTGAAGATAAACCTGCTCTCCTCTTTGAATGTGATCCTCTATCTCCTCTTCAAATGTTTTGATAAAATAAGAAATGTATGGAATTATTGAAAAATCAACACAAAGTCCAGGTTATTTAGATCAGGTATTCTCGACTTAGTCATTGCAATACACCTAGCCAGTCAAGTTTTCTGGATGTCCACGATAAATATGCATAAGTTTGCATGCACTGCTTCCATAATATGCAACGCTATCTCATGCATATTTATTGCGGATATCCTGAAAATCTGACAGGCTAGGTATGTTCTGAGGACTGGGTTGAGAACCTCTGAGCTAGATATTTTGCTTTGTTTTCTTAAATAGTTAATTGCCTCATACATGTAAGCAAGTCAGACGCAGCGATGGGAGAGGCAATATTGGGCTTTGCAACTCAAAAGTAGGCTGTCTACCACTCAGGGCGGATTCTCTTGCACGTCAGTCCTCTCAACCTCGAAGGTCACCGCATGGACTCTAGGTTAAAAGGGGTGCTGTAGAAACCTAGACTCCTAGAGAGCATGGCTAATTCAGCCTGCTTATTGATGGGGAAAAAAAGCAAGTTTGCTTACCATAAATGGTGTTTTCCGTAGATAGAAGGATGAATTAGCCATGCATCCATGCCCTCCTCCCTGGACAGCCCTTTACTCGTTCTATCTCTACGTTGTATTTCTTTTTTGTTCGCTGCATGTATATGCTTTCTATTAAGTGAGGAGAGTCGGGTAATCGCGCGGGAATGGCCGCGCGGGCACGCAGAGCACAGCTCTGTATCTGTTGAGAGAGTTCCTGATTTGGGCCACCAGGGGGATGTCCCAGAGTGCATGGCTAATTCATCCTGCTATCTACGGAAAACACTGCTTACGATAAGCAAACTTGCTTTATTAATCAACATGCTAATAAAGACATTCTGTATTTGTCTTCTGCTTCAGTAAAGCAGAGTTTGTCCATTTCCTCACCTTCTGTTTATTTTTAGCCACCACTGCTTCACTCTTGTTCTGCACCTCATCAGTTGTTGCTCTTGTTGACCTGAACTTTCCTTTCTCGAATTAGTTTGATTTAACGAGAGGGCTAAGCATATTGTTGCAATCAAACGATTATTTCTTTGACCCCTTCTGACTTTGCTCCTGGACCTTAGTATAATTTCCAAACCATAACTGTTAAATTTGGTAGATGTTGGGTAACCATTTGATATTCAAGTAGGATAAACCTTCTGTTTTTTTCATTTTTCTATTCAGGTTGTTGTCACAAAGTTATACTAAAATGAATTTTCTGATTAGGAGTTGGCTAGAATGGCTAACATGCTACTGTTTGGTAGCTGGCAACATTTGAATAGCTACTGTTACAGAGCTCTCAATTGACCTGTGTCTAGGAAATAATGTTAGGATGATCTAAATAGTTCTAATTGCATAACAGAATTAGCACAATAGTACAATTCTAAATGACTCTCTGCTATTGTGCAAGCCCATTTTTCATGTTATAGTTGATAGTAATCTGTCAGTGTGAAGCAATGATGATGATGGGCCACTCCTGTAGTTCAATGTTTGTTGTTTCACTGCACAGAAAAAAAAGATTGAAATACGTGTATTAATTTCCTTCAATAACATTTTAAAGGGCTGGCTTGGTGGCTCCATAGCATTGCCATATGGAATTTCTCTGGTTCAGTCCTTAAGATGGGTTTTTTTTTTTGCTCCCAGTGTCTGCTAGGGATGTTGTGGAGGCAGCATTCAGAGCTCCCTGGGGGTGCAGGGAGGACATTCTGCTCATTGCTTGAGGGTGAAACCTAGGGGCTGGGTTCTGAGCCCATGACTTACAGAATTCTGGGGAAATCCCGGGCTAGTTGAGAATGAAGGCTCATGGCATAAGGAATCCTTGCCCTTGTTCTGATTGAACTATAGGCCCAAAAGTGCAGCAGGAAACTGCTAGGTCAAAAATAAAATGTTTCACCTGCCGCTTTGTTCTTTATCTCTTTATATTATATATGTAATTAAAAACTTGATGGCCCAAAAAGGAGCGTGCAGAAGTGATGCAATTTGAATCTACAAGACTTGACTGACTTTGCTAACTCTAAAACTATAAACAAATGTCAACCATTTAGGTGTGGAATACTAAACTTCTGTCCATATTTATATGAAAAACAATATATGATGGCTCTGTGCCATTTCAGTACACTGCCATGCAGAGATTTGGATTTGATTCCTAAGCCTATCATCTGCTACTCAGACCTGCCAGGGTTGCAGTATTGCAGAGGGAGTATACATAGCCTTGGGGGTGTGGAATGTTCCAGCTATTTTTGAATCATCTACAACTACTACTAACTACTAACTACTACTACTACTACTAACTACTGCTTGATTCTGTAGTGCCACGAGTTTATGCAGCATCCAGGTTTCAGGGAGCTATGGTCTGTGGACCCTGGCCAAAGGATTGGCAGCAGTGAAGGAATGGAGAGAGAGAGAAAAGAAGCCAGAAGCTCTGACTGGAAACGGACAACTAACCCCTCTGGTGTCCTGCTACGGCATACATTCTGGATTGTAAATGAGATTTGATACTGATATAAAAAAAAGAAAATTACAAATGTCTCTAAATGTAACTTACCTTAAGCTACCAATGAAAGGAATAAATGTATAACAGTGCTGCTGTTTTAACAGAAGTTTACTCACTTAAAATGAAATACGTTTTTCTACCATCTTGCTTTTCCTAGACCCAGTCTGATTTTTCTTAAGAATTTTTCTTGGAAGGGATCACCACTGTCTTGCTGTACAAATACCAAGTAGACTCCAGTGGTTATAGTTAATTCTTTTCTGTTTTCTATTAACAGTATTCTTGGAATTGCTATATTCAAAATCTGTTTCTGGCTGTAGCGAATTACTCTAAAGATGGTTTGAGGATTTGAGTGTTTACTTTATCATTAAACTCTCTCCCTTGGCCCTCTTTTCCCATGTAGTATTCATTTGACCTAATCCAAGTAAATCAATTTGTTCAGCATCTGAAAGCATCTCATTAACATTTATTAGAGATGTCCTGTCTCTTTGCGAGTTTGCAGGGGTTAAACATATTGAACCTCTCAGAGCTTCCAGGCCTATAATCATGCATCATGCAGTTGGGCCTTCAAGAACACATTGGTCTTTCTGGCTTATTTCCTCTCCTTATCTAACCCGTATTTCCCATTGCGTTTTTCTTCTATAAAAAAAATTAACTGTATGAGCATGAGGTTGTCTTGTTTTGCACATTATAGGGGATAATTTTCAAAGCACTTACATGCATAAAATATGGTTTTTGCACACAAGTGGCTCTTTGAAAATTGTGCTGGTTGCTTTACACACAAAATATGTATGAAATTTTGTGTGTACTGTTATGCACATACTAAATTAGTCTTCCAAGGGGGCTGGAGTTCAGGCAGGATCGGGATTTACACACACAGTTTTGATTTTCAAAAATATATATGTGAATTCACGAGTACAAAGTTACTCGTACTCTGGATCAGTTCTAACTTTGTGTGTGTTTTTGCTGCAGGGGTTGTGTGCACACCCATAAATTTTCAAAGGAGATTTACACGCATAAATCCGCTTTGAAAATTCTGGCTCGAGTCTGCAGGCAAAAAGCACCCACAGACTTCAGCTAATGTGGGCTGTTTGAGAAAGACCCTCGGTGCACGTGCTAGCTAGAATCCTGAAAATGTTGACTTTTTTGAGTCATTGTTTTCTGTTTTGGTCTTATTCCAATAGTTTATTTTGTTCCCTCTATGTTGCTTACATGTTTCAAGAATTTTTCAGTTAAAGATATGCATTCATTTAGTTTAAAACAAAAAAACAAACCCTCCCTCCTTAAGTCCACTCAGTTACTGGTGCTACATTTATGCTTTATATGTATTAGCAGGATGCACGCATGGGTTTTGACAAGGGACATCACAATAGCACCCTAGTTTACTTATGTTTATAATGAACCCAGTGTGAAGGAAGAGGAACTTTTAGAAATGTAATACATCATTATCTTAGTGATGTTCTAGCGTGAACAAAATGTGCTAAACCAATTAACAGTATAATCAGCAAGATGTAATGCCAGTAAAACACTATTGAAATGAGATATTAGACATTCATTTACAATGTGAAATATTGTTTGAAGTTGTCCACAGCTACAGTTTGGTTATTAGCCTGTCCAAAAATGATTTAAAGCAGTCCAGAGGTGTCATGGTAAATCAAAACCATAGAAACATTGAAACATAGAACATGACTGTAGATAAAGACCATATAGCCCATCCAGTCTGTCTATCTACATCTCCTGCTCAGTGTGTATGCCTCTTCCTCTCCCTCTGATGACATCTGTGCTTGTCCCATGCTTTCTTGAATTCTGATGCTGTTCTCATCTCCACCACCTCCACAAAGAAGCTGTTCCATGTGTCCATCTCTCTTTTTGTAAAGAAATATTTCTTTAGATTACTCCTTAGTCTAGCCCCTTTCACCCTTATCCCATGATCCCTTGTTCCAGAGCCTCTTTTCCATTAAAAAGGCCCACCTCCTGTGCATTTATTTATGTCTGTATTTAAATAGGTCTATCATATCTTATCTTTCCCTGCATAGTATACATGTTTAGATTTTTAAGTCTGTCCTTATATGCTTTATGGTGAAGATTATTGACCATTGTTGTAGCTGCCGTGTTCGGCTTATATCCTTTTAAAGATGCAGTCTCCAGAGTTGTACACAATACTCCAAATGATGTCTCACTAGAGGCTTTTATGAAGGTAATATCGATCCTTTTTTCCTGCTGGCTCTTCCTCTCCCTGTGCACTCAAGCAACCTTCTAAGTTTTGCTGTTATCTTGTTTACCTGTTTGACTATCTTAAGAACATCGGATATGATTGTTCCCTTCCCCCACAGATGCCATTCCTGTTTTTGTGCACAGAGCTTAACCCCCTGTACTGTTTCCTTGGGTTTTTGCAACCCATATACATAAATCAGTGATCAGTGGTTTAACACATCTGTGGCAGTCTACTCAAAAGCTGAAATTGCTCTCGTATCTTCAGTTGGCTTTCATAACCATATTGGATGTCTTGAAGGCAGATAAGCTGTGGGTATTCAATATGGTCTGCATATATAGAGGCAAACAGTTATTTTGAAAGGCGTTTCTCATATGGTTAGCAATGGTTTTCTTTACAGCATAGATGAGGGTGTGCTGGCAGGAGAAGAGGGGGACTGGGATCAGCATCCTTGTCATGCCCTCCTGCCAGTACCAGGCAATGGCTGAAGAAGGTAGTGATTTAACTAGCGGGCTAGATTTGAAGACAGGGCCTGGTCATGTGCTGATTGATAGTGACTCATATTCTCTGCTACCATCTGATTTTGTAGTAATAGGACTGGCACTGGAAGTATTCAACTTAATGTTTAGGGTCTGACTGCTGCCAAGTGGACTTCCATCAGCAAGCCAGCAACATGTTACAGTATTGACTGTGTGTGTCTTCAGGTAATGTAGCCATGATCACATAACATTTATAGTTATAACTTAATATTCTCCCAGCTGGTTGCTAAAATTACCCATGCAACATGTGAGATCTAACCATAATCATGAAATGTTAGAACGAAAAAGGGGAACATAATGGTCATGATGTATGTCTAATTCAGTGACTATCAGACAATAAAAACAGTTAAATTTTCTTAAAATGAAAACACTTGAAAACTAGTGTTCACTGCATTTCAGTTTAAAATAGAAAAATTCTTTGATAAGCTACTGTTTTATATATGCACTTTCAGTTTTTTTTAATATATAATTAATAACCTTAAAACTTAATCTTTTATTCATATCTTGCAGTGTTGGTCCAATCAATAGTTATTAGAAGTGATAGGGAAGCTTTTTTCCCCTGATTATTATTATTGTTATATTCAATTGATCACAATTCAGTTTTTACAACATTATAGCTGTTAGCAGAAAAAAAATAAAAAAAAAATAAAATAAATACACATGCCCTGGAGGAGAAAAGGGATAGGGGAGATATGATACAGACTTTTAAGTACCTGAAGGGTATTAATGATACACAAGAATCAAACCTTTTCCAATCAAAAGAAAGCTGAATTAGGAGACATAATATGAAGCTCCATGTGGGTAGACTCAGGACCAACGCTGGAAAATATTTCTTCACAGAAAGTGTAGTGATTAAATGGAATGCCCTCCTGGATCAGGTAGTGAAAACAAGAATGATAATGGGATAAAAACAAGAGGATCCCTAATGGCTAAAAAATAGAATTGAAGATAAGGGGTAATCTACACGGATAGGCAGTTACTACCCTAGGCAACTTGTTGAGCAGACTCGATGGTCCACTTGGGGACTCTTTCTGCTGTCACTTACTATGTTACTATGTAAAAGCAATACATTTCATAAAATGAATTCCAATAAAAGACTTTGCCTCCTGTGTGCTGTGCAACCAGAAAGGAGATTTGATCATGAGTCTCCTGTGCCTCATCACACACGGTGTTACAATTCGAGCTGCAGGACCAACTCAAGAAGCAATTCTTCACATTTTGAGGTTTCCTTCTGGTTTTTTTTTTTGGTTGTTTTTCATTCTAGTGATGGAACTTGATATATCTTGCCTTCGTGTTAAATCATCTACCTGTTTTTTTTTTGGCTCATCTGTTTTCTCCTACTCCTTTGGGCTTCCAGCTCAATTGGGCATTGGCACCATGAGTCATCATTTGCAAGAAGCTGGGAGTTTTATGTTCTGTTTTCTAACCCTCAGCCATTGCAGTGACAGGTTTTGGCCAGGGGCCACAGAATTGGCCCCCTCTAGAACCTAGTACATTCGAACCCTGAATAATGAAAACAGGTATCACCTGTTAGGTGATGGCCAAGACGTCACCTTCTCAGGAGGTGTGAGCACTGCCTCTGCAACATCCCCAACTGGTTTTGTGTAGCAGAAGCTGCACCGTGGAACTGAAGCTGAATCTTCCACCTGGTAGTGTAAAACACTGCCGCTGAACCGACCCTTCATCTATGTTTCCTTACAGTCTTATCCTATCTTTTATGTCTCCTATGCAGCTATTGTTCTATTCAAGGTTCCTTGGGTTTTCTGTTGTACCAAGTGCTGCGAAAATTTCCACTGTTAAGAATATTTTCTGCTTAGTTTGTGTAATTAACCAAAGTGCAGATTTCCAGTAACTATATAGGTCCTCGAGAAAACTGGTATTTTCGTAAGCTGTGATATCTTTTATTGGGCCAACAAGAGATATAGAAATACATGAGCCTTTGAGACCATAGAGATCCCTATACAAGGATTTTATATCTGAAGGATATTGTAGGTCAGGAATTTCCCCAGTTAGAGGTCTTTTAGAAGTTTTTAAGTGGAGGTTAGGTGTTTTGTTTACTGAATTGAAAACAAACTTAGCTGCAGCAAAGCTCAGAGTCCTTGTGATACTGAATATTCATATAGGAAGACAAAAGAGCATAAACTGTTCAGATGACTGGGAAACCCCAAGTATGTCAGAAACGTAAACACCCCTAAAATGAAAAATACAGGAGGTTAATTGAATTGTTTCCTACATATTTTTTTTTTTTTAACTGGGTTTAAAATTTAGGCTTTTACTATAGGTGGAAGAGACCAAAAGCCTGAAATGGGGATGGAAGTTGTGGGCTAGTCTTTGATTTTTTCAGTACAGGTCTTTATTTTTCTTACGTTTAAAAAGACAGAGTAAAATAAATGGTGTTCTCCTTTTGAGTTGAGAATAATTGTCCTTGAGTAATTTATTGCCGTCCGGAAGGCAACACGGTAAAGAGCAGCTGGTGGGGGGTGGGGTGGCGGGAGAGCCAAACAGCCTTTGCTGGTGATCATTCTTCAAGCCTGCAGGGTAATCAGCATTGTCCTGTCTTTCCAGAGCTGGTGGTTGATTGTAGATCTATGCACGGTTTTTCCCTCTTAATTATATCACCTATTGATTTTTTTTTTTTTTTTTTTAAGCTTGCTGTAAGCTTTGCATAAGAGACAAGTCTTCTGTGTGAAATGTTATGGAGCATCTTTATAGAATACTGTTAAAATACCCTCATTTTAGATTTGACAGTTTTCTTGTTTTGAGAATATTTAAATAAAATTCATTTTATTTTTTGTGCTGTATTTAGATAACGGACATTTTCAGGGTGTTCTCTAACCTATATAAACTTAGTCTTTCCTTTAAGGCTGTATTTGGAAGCAGTGCAATATTACTGTTTGTGGGGAACTGAAATAAGAGTTCAGTGGAGTTGGGGACATATACCTAAAAAAGTATCAGTGCATTAAAAATGTTAGGGCAAAAATCAGATATTTACTAGTATTAATATTCTTGACCAGGTTTGTGCTTTCAAATCCTAGTGAGGGGAATTGTATATGTGTTTTCTTTGAAACAAATAAAGCCCTCTCATTGTAAATTCTATTTCTGAAATTCTGTATTGGCTGAAAAATATTTAATACAGAATTTTAGTGATATTTTGCTGGTACTCTCCTCTTCCTCTCTGAAATTATGATCTGCCAGTGTAATGTGTATTCTGCACTTAAATTCCTGGTTACACTTTCAAGTAAGGAAAGCAGAATATGACACTTTTTTAAAATGTTTCAATTAATGTTAAATTTTAAGACTAGCTTAAGTCTTAGAAAAAAAATTAAGAGATAAATATCGAGCGCTTGAGAGCAAATATGATACAATATTGATTCTTTCTTTCTTTCTTTCTTTTTTTTTTTTTTATTTCCAGGACTGAAAGAAATACTGTTTTTATGTGCTGTCATTTTTTGATGTATGTTTCATAGGAACTGAATTCCTGAAATGGCCCATACTCCAAATATTACAAATAAAAATGATCTATTCCAAAAGTGGAATTATTTCTAAAGAAAACACATTCTTATCCATGTCTGTAAGAATCCGAATAAGCAAATTAATTTTAGTTTGTATATAAGTTTTATTGTTTGGAATGACAATCATGTGCATGTACTTTTAACAGAAAGCATCTGTAAGCATTTATTAACCTTATGCACCTAGAGAATGCTGGATGGATAAGTTTAAGCTATAATTCAAATTTTATTTCCTGCCTCACATCAGAGATACCAGTAAATAAAATCTCAAGTCATTTTCATACAACATATAGTATATAAATGCAAACTTGCTCATAGGGACGGTAACTTTCAAACTGACATGTGTGCACACATCTGCGTACATACGTCAGCCCGCACCCAGGTACGCAGCCATTTTATAACATCTGGGGATAGACAAATACCTGCAGTACCTGAATGTAAACCGATGTGATATCTCAGATCGAATGTCGGCATATAAAAATAACCAAATGTAAAGAAGGAGCAAAGCTGCACTCCACAATTAATGTACACAATCCCAAAGGAGTGCAAGAAAACTATAGGTCCAATAGTTGTATCATCACAATGTTTATTTTAAACGTTCAAACGGAACCACTCCTTATTTTTAATCCATGCATCAATTAATGACTGCTTCAGGTTCCCCCGACACGGACCCCGTGTTTCGCCCGAAGGCTGCGTCGGGAGGGACAGTCTATAATTTTTTAACAATAGCTTAAAATCAGCTGAGGAGTTCTCACAGCTAGAGTGTCGGGGGACCCTGAAGCAGTCATTAATTGATGCATGGATTAAAAATAAGGAGTGGTTCCGTTTGAACGTTTAAAATAAACATTGTGATGATACAACTATTGGACCTATAGTTTTCTTGCACTCCTTTGGGATTGTGGGCATATAAAAATAATAAATAAATGTGTGCATATGCACAAGTTATAGTCTGGCAGCTTGCACGTGGGTCAAATTTTAAGTGGGTGCACACATGTGCATGCAAATCATGCTTTTGCATGCATGAGGGAATTAAAAAGGGGTGTGTGCCAATGCCATTTCCAGTTTTACCAGTTCAACCTCAGTTCACCCAGTTGAGAGAGGTCCTCCAGCCTCCCCCCCCCCCTGGTTTGATAACCTTCACTCCCCCCAGTTAGTGCCAATCCTTAAAACTTCGATCTGTCTAGTTTTTTTTTTTTAATTTTATCTTACACAGCATCCATAGCTGGAGTAAAGCTGCGCGGCAGCGGGGCCTCTGAGTGCGCCGGGTTGTGTCAGTATCTACGCGCACATCTTAGCTTCATGCCCCGAAACGCCCATGCTCCGCCCTGCCCCTTTTTATAAACTTTAAAGATATGACCGCTGCAGGAGATATGCGCGTATCTCGGTGGCTTTAAAAATCCGCTCGCCGCATGCGAGCCTGACTTCTTCGCACATTCCCTTATTAATGCGCATGTCGGTTTTTTTAAAATTCACCTCACGGGCCGTGTAAAATAGCTTTAACTTTTCTTTTTTTTTTTTTTTTTAAAGCAGCATGGGAATTCATGAAAGATGCTGGTCACAATAGCTGTTCTAGAATTGAATAGCGTCACTGAAAGAACTCGAGGTACAGGAACAAAATCCTGCTTGACTGTTGAGCCACGACTTATTTAAAATTAACCCTGGTAGGATAGCAGTGGTACTTGGCCTTTTGATTTTTTTTGTGGATTCAGCCTCTTAGTAGCTCTTCATTCTCATGTCAACACCATCCTCGAAATGACCATGGAAATTCAGTAGTCTGGTTATTGTAAAATGTTACTTGCGGGCTAGGGTAACCATGGAAACCAACGAAATGAGATTTCCCAGAGCTCCCCCTCCCCCTCTCTGTATTATACAAATGTCTAAGGATTGAGCTTTGTGATTAGTGGCATGTAGCTGTTAGTATGTGAGCGTCAGTACAGTGCATTACACTGTTGTAATTGTGTACAGGAGGCTTGGATTGTTCCAACTGAATTGCATCTTTGATTGATAGGACTATATTGAGCTGCAACCATTGCTTTGGGCCTTCAGATAGAGTTGGAAAGTAGAGCGGTGATACTATATATTACACCAAATATACCATTCACAGTTCACGCAGAATGCTATATATTTCCTGTAAAGCTCTAGTTGGTTTTCATGGCTCTTCTAGGCCGTGATGCTAGTTGAGCTGGGTTTCCACGCTGATACATTCTCACTTTGGGATAAAAAAAAAAAAGTTGATTTAAAAGAAAGATATTACTGTATTATTGTCTACTTTTTTTTGTTTGTGATTAAACCTTTAAAAAATGAGTCACATAAATATTTGAAAATGTTTCATTTGGAGCTTTAAATACATGGTAAACGTCCCAACAGAAAATGAGCCCTGTGAAAGCAGCTAATCTTTTTTTGATAGATTTCTACCTGATTACTGTCTATGGCTTTTAGGATTTTAAAGTTAAATAAACCAGTACAAAATAAAGATCATGCCTCATTTAGCAAGGTTTGACTTTAGGTTTCTTGTAATCAAATCATATAGCACAAAAACTAAAATGTATTGCTTGAGAAAAGCTTACAAGTGGACTGGCATCAGTGACCCAGCTGGGAATATGACAATTTATCATCTAATGTGGTGGAATGTTAATGGAATTGTATACATTGCAGAAGGGGTTTCAGTTTAATGTGTTGATCTGATGAAGGGAGTGTATAGTTCTTAAAAGATCTATCTATCTATCTCGAGATATACATATATATATATATATATATTTTTTTTTTAAAGCAGTAAGTATAATTCATAGTGTTCCTAATAAATGTGCATACTATAAATCCATAACGGAACACTATACAAAATTGCAAAAGACTAAAAGTATTTATATATTAATTTTATACAAACTTACTCAATATTTTAATTATATAGAAAGTCACAATATAAAAAATACTATCTAGCGCCGCATAATGAAAAGCAGAGAATACTACAGTATCTGTATTAGAGCTAATTAATAATTTAAAGTCTTTATAAGAATCTTGTGAAAAGTAGGAGCCTGTTTCAGGTTATTAAGAAGGTAGTTGCTTGATGAAAAGGTCTGTGAAATAGTTCCTGAGGTTAGCAATTTCTACAAGAGTCTGTATAGATTGAAATGTTCACAACTGTGCACACCCTACTCCAACAGAAGTTAGTGTCAGCAGAGATGCTCACAGCTTAGTGTACCCCGACAAAAGGCCTTGAGATGTTTCACCAATACTGGCTGCTTCAGGAGGGAGAATAATGTCTGAAGCCCTGGGCAGACATGCTGTATTGCTTCAATAGAAAACATAGTTGGTGTTAACACAGCATTGTCAGGCTTATCAGAGAAATATTTCAGCAAAGTTTTTTCGTAAATATTTGTTTGCCTATGTTTACATATGTGTTTCCTTATGTATAAATAGAGTCCTATGGCAGAGTTTTCAAGGTTCTGCAGCAAGAGTTAGCAAATTCTGTAGTAAATATGTGGCAAGTTTGCATAATTTTGCATAAAGTTTCATGTCTGACTATGCAAAAATGTCACTTTTTATCAAGTTAAGCCATATAAATTACAAACTTTTAACTGAAATTTCTTGAGAAAGTCTTTGTCGTCTTTTCGAGTATATTTATTTATTTTATTTAAAGCTTTTATATACCGAAGTACGTATGTACATCACATCGGTTTACAATGAACAGATAGAGAGGAAGAAAGGGGAAAGGAATGAGTAGAAGTTACATCAAACAATATAAATAGTTGCATAATATGGTATCAAAAAATGAGCTTCTGGTATTCTGAAAATGAGTATCGACAGTTTGTCATACTATTAATTACCCTGAAAGATACGTGCATATATATTGGACACATGGTAATACATACAAAAAGGGTTTGAATTAGCACAGGTTGAAACTTGTCAGCAGAAGTATCGGTCATCAAGGTTTCTGTGGTTAACCCTTGCTTTTGGGGTACATAAAATGATGGAAATGTTTTCCCTATTTGATAAAGGTCCTTCTTTCCAAATTTGTTTGGTGGGATCTTAGCTTAGGTTCTGTACAGGAATTGTGCAGAAACAGCTGGGGTATCTTTTAACTGCACTCTTTAACATTGGGAGGTGGTATGAATTCCCCTATCTTGGTCCTCATCTCAACACCCGGAACACAATAACATATAGAGACCATGATTGTGTATGTACGGCCGCAGCTTTATTGCCCATGCGTAATCACAATGACTTCCTCCAGGTACCCAAGCCATTTTATCACTCCTGTCACCAGCCGTGTCACCAACACCTTGTCTTCTGCCATGAGCCAAGCAAGATGGCCAAACTTTATCTGACACCCTGCCCCCCCCACCCCTTGTTACCAAGCAAGGTGTTTCACCCAGGTCATCTAAACATTTGTTCCCACCGACTTGAGTGCCCTACCCCAAGTTATGACATAGGTAACGTCATGTTAAGTAGTTGAAGAGTATTCCGTATACTAACTGCTATACAAGCATCCATAACATTGCATTAAGCAACATTTGGATATGCATATTGTATGGCAGTCTGGACCCCATCAAATCTTTTTCTTCTCTTCCCCCCTCCAAAACATGTCCTGGCATATGTTCTTTCTCTTACCTATTCTGGGTCTTGATAGTAAGCCGAGGGCCACTGTGCTGTCATCTTTTGAGTTCCCCCAATGGCTGATGACGCCCCCCAGAACAACCAATGCCTGCTCTCACTGCTGCAGGTCTTTATTGTCATTGTTTTTACCTCAGCTTGTTTCCTGAATCTTGCAGCCCTCCCATCTCATTTCTGCTGCACCACAAATCCTTCGCCCCTGCAGCTCCCCACCTATGACAGGACTGGTGCCACTAGCCCTCTGGCCCTCTGCCCCATTTTTCACCTTTGCTATGCTGGCTCTTGGCTCTTTGGGTGGAGGAAGGCACATAGTAATTGATGATTTGAGGAGTAGGGTACAGTATAGTTCACAGGGGCCAGATGTGGCTCCCAGGCCACAATTTGCTCACTCCTGTTATAAGTGTACCTCTGCAAATTAGAGAAAAAAAACCTCTTTTCCCAGTCACTTTCTGCTCTGTTCCCAATCCTGTCATTTAGTTTTCCATGAATATGACATAGAAAAATAGCATAGGATGATGGATAAGGACATAAGATCCACTATCAGCCCAATTTAATACCTCTTAAAATACCATAGACTCCCCTTATCTTCGGCTCCTTCATTTTCTTTGCAACTAAGAATCTTCTTTGCTTATCCCAAGTTTTTTGAATTCTTATTGTTTTTACTTCCGCTATGTCTGCTGGGAGGCTGTTCCATGTATCCACTACCCCCTTTCTGTGAAGGAATGTTTTCTAATGTTGCTCCTGAGTGTATCTTCCTTGAATCTTTCATCATGACCTCTTGTTCAAGTCAGATCACTAGGGGCTGCTACTGCACGCTGACCTTGACCCAAGGCTTCTAAACATAGCCTTCATGGTATCCACAGTCCTGGCCGGACCAGAGACTAGGAATCGAGCACTGGTCCTTGGTGTGACAGGGCACGGAGTCAGCCCTCTCCTCCATATTTTTAACTTTAATGTATGTTTCCTCTCCTTTTAGAATAAAAGGCCATCACTTATGCTGTAGCTCCAGCACTTCACATGGCTTTCAATATTTTACACACAAAGAGCATGTAAATGACAACAGAGCAGCAACTCCTTAACTTTATGTAGTATCCTTATTTTACAAGATAGATCCACTCAAGTGGGACTGTCCAAGTCAGAGCCTCTGACGAGACCTATCTCTGGTAAAACTTTGCTGTTTTGGATCCTGCAATCATTTGGATTCCAGAAACTGCACTATTCTCTGTTTTATCAGTGAATCCAGTCCATTAATTTACTCACCCCCGAGGCCAGACTAACCGGCCTGTAATACTGTTCCTGTAGCTTTCTCTACATCAAATCCATGAAGCTAAACTTTTTATTTTCTTTGAATTGGATGCTAAAAACTTTACTTCTCATTTTGTCTACTTTTATCTTTTTGCAGATGATACCAAGATTTTATTTAGTCATTTGGATGCTGTTGTTCCATGTGTAGATCACAATGGTTTACAAAGTGACATAATTATAACTCAATAAACATAAAAACAAAGATTGGTTATAGAGGAGGTATTTACAGTCAGGCATTGATATCTATCAAGAAAATTTTCTAGTATCTATTAAAATTAAAATTGATCTAGTACTTAACGGCTAAGATTATAAATAATTAAAACAAAATGATTATTTTCACTTCTTAGTGAGTTGTTTTGGGAATCTTGCATTCTCTTGTTTGTTTTGTTCGTCATGATTTGATTGTTTTTGTGGTTCTGTATATTCTGATGTTTTTGAGTTAAATTGTTTGTGTTTTTGAATAGCCATGTTTTTAGTTCACGTTTAAATTTCCTTCTATCTGGTAAAATGCGTAACGCCTCAGGCAGAGAATTCCAGAGCTTTGTACCTGCTATTGAAAACACTTGATCTCTTATTTGCGTCAGATGTGTGCGCCGTATTCCCTGAGGTACTCAACTGGTGAACATCCCTCAAGAATAAACCTGCTAGCAGCTAGGGGTGTATGAGGGCCACAAATTATCAGCTTGTTTTGTTCTGTTGGGGTGAACATTTTTTTTTTTTTAATTTTCTTCATTTTGGGAAATGGTGCATACTTTTTCCACTTTTGCAATTAACATGCAGTATTTGCAAATAGTGTATGCTGTTTCCTGGAATGATAAAAATATCGGAGGTTTTTGGTGTCACAGAGATTCTTTTCATTTGAAAGAAACCAAACTGAAAAAAGGAATCCTAGCCAAATAATCCCTATTTGTTTTCAACAAACGCACATGCCAACTAGGAGCCAAAATGTACTAGTTACTGTACAGCTGCTGTCACTCTCTACTCCCTTTCCCCCCATGCATACCATTTAACTCATTTTTCTCATTTGCTTTTTATTGCCCTTTTCCTTAGCTCCTCTTCTGCCTCAGTTTCCTTCCCTCCAAATGTTTTCTTCATATTCCTTCCCTTTCCCACTCTAGACTCTTTCCCTTTCTTTCCACTTCCTGATCTCTGCCCTGGGCTGCAGCAGTGACAATGACTCCCAGGGACTGTCTGCCACTTTAAAAGCTGTTAAGGCTGCTTGCAAATTAGCAAATGTGTGATTTGGATTCTTGAGAGCTGCTGATAAACCCCTCTTTCCTAGCTGTGAAATTCATTTAGCATTATCCTTTATTGTCTCTTACATGACCAGTTTCTCTTCTCTTCTCATTTTTTTTTTTTAGGCTTTGCACTTTCCTCCTGTTCATTTGGTCTTTCAGCTCAATTGGAACCAGTACTGGGGGGTGTCTAGCACCATGACTCTTAATTCATAACTAACTGGGAATGTTCCCCCTATTTTATGTCTTCTCCCAACTCATGCAGTCCAGTCATCACAGTGACAGTCTTTGACCCCAGGGTCTTGCTTGAGGATTCCTTCTGGAACCTTGCAATTATGGACCCTAAAATCTGGCCACTAGGTGGTGTTATTGCAAGATGACTGGAGCTCCTCCCTAACCCTCTCTACTGCTGGGGCTGTCCTCGCTCCCTCCACAGCATGCCCAGGCCTTGGAGGGGGAAGGACCTGGCATGTAAATCAAACCCAGATGTCGGGGAACAGCATCATCACTGGGCTAGCCCACTCAACCAGTTTCTAAGCATTTCAACCATAAAAATTCCCGCCCCACCTTTTATTTTTATGTTTTCAACCTTTTCTTTTGAAAACTATAGTTATCTTTTTCTTATTATTTACTTTTCTGACATAATGATTTATTGTCCTTGCACGGAATCCTTTTAGCTTTAGATGCTTCTACATTATTTCTGCATTTATATAGTGCCCTAAACCAGGACACTGAAATTTCTTGCCACTCTGCCAGTGCCTCTCTAAGGCACTCCCCCTATCTTAACAAAGTTGGCATTCTTGAATTCCTCCATCATTTCTTCCACTTTGATGTTTCGTTTTGTTTTTTTGCTGTCTCAATCCCTCATCTCTTTTCTATCCCACCACCCTGTTATCCCCTGTCATCTATCCCTCCCTTTTATTTCCTCTGTGTCCTCTCATGTTAGCTCTACCTGTCTCCCCATGCATTCTGCACGCTGCCAACTTTCGCCTCCTTCCCCAAAAACTATCAAAAGTAGAATTTGCTAAATTGTGTATTTAAATGCTAAGTGCTAGAGATAAAGGTAAGATTAGAGCAGTGCTATGTCTCTGTAATTATGCAGAATTTTAAGAAACATTTTAAATGTGTGAATGCCACCTATGATTACTTAAAACCATTCAAAATCCCTAACTCCCATAACTTGAAAATATTTTTATTTATGCCTTTGTCTGCTTTTTCCTCATTGATCTTTGCTATTTCTTTAGATTCATTTTCCTCTCTCGTTGCCATTTATCTTTCACCGTCTGTCATTTCTCGCTTGTCTTTCGTTACCTCCCTTATCTCTTCTCTCTCTTCCTTCCTACTATTTCTACATCTTTCATGTATCGCCCCTCTGACTTTAGTCTTACCCTTCCGACTTCCCATAAATCTTTTTCCTTCGTCTCCCTGTCTCTCACCCACATTACTCCTTTCTGCTCTCCCCTTCCACTCTCGGCTCCCTCTTCCACGCTGCTCAATCTCCCTTCCCTCCAGCCCCCTCCCCCCGTTCTGTTTCACTTTCACCTTCACCTGGGCCAGCCAGCCATCTTTCTCCTGCCGCCTTGCTTTTCTTGTAGGTGAGGCTGGTCCAGCAGCCATTCCCCCTCCTGCATGCAGGGCTGGCGGGACATCTGGCGCCTCCGGATTTCAGCAGTCCTGTTGTATTCATTCTTTTTTAGAAGGCATATTGCTGTAAGCTATTTAATAATGGCTCCCCTGAACAGTAACTTGCCTTCAAGTCTAAATTCCTGTTTCTTACTGAAACTTTGGACTCTGCCAGAAATCTGGATCCATTTAATAAATGTAACTGCTCATGTAGGAGGGGGAAGTACAGGAGTTGGATACTCTCCATGACTATTAAGTGAGAACAGTGCATAAAGAGGTTTTATGGTTTGTGGTTGCTGAGGAGATCTCTAGTAATACAGCATTAGACCGTCCTCTCTAGACACACTGTGGGGTAATTTTGTTGGAGAAAGGAGATAAAAAAATGAGGTGCTTATCTGTGAAACTTAATTAGTATACATTTTTTTCCTTTCATGTTGTCAGATGACAATTTAGGCCAGTTCCAATGCTGACTGAGCTTTCAGCTCAGTCAGCATTGGAACTGGCCTAAATTGAGCTACATCACCATTCTCTGTTTTATACTCCTCTTCCAACTCAGCCCCAGTCATAGCAAAAATCTTTGGCGGGTAGCCACGCACCAGGGTTCCCCTGTGATTATGAGCCCTAAGTTCAGTTACAAGGTGTCACTGTTGCCCAGTAAGCAGGGTATCTGAATTGTAACTTTGTCTTCAGTTCGGATTTGGAAAATGCAAGAAATTAAATCTAAATCCAAATAACTGAGACCCTTCCTAGAGGCTGTGAATGTTAATTCTGCAATATCATCCACGCTGGCTGGCCCGGGAGCAGAAGTATATCCCTGGGATCTAACCCAAGTCTTCTGTATAGTAGTTAACATAAGTGAACTCAATATATGCAACACAGAAAAAAGTAATGAAAAACGGTTAAGAAGATGGTATCATAGATGCAGTGCCTCCAACCATTGGATTAGGCTTAACACCAGTAGTACTAATTGTCTAATCATACACAGTATATGATGGCATATGATTAGACAATTAATACTATTGACATTAAGCCTACTCTAATGGCTGGAGGCACTGTATGTATGATAACCATATTAAGTGTTTCAGTACTTTTTCTGTGTTGCATATATTGAGTTCACTTTTATTTTATATTGAGTTATATACAGTGAACTGTTTTGCTTATCTTTCATTGGGAGTTTACAACTCTTGCCACTGATTCACCAAGCTGGAATTTACCCTAAATTTTATTTGGATGATGCTTTTTTTTTTTTAACTTAGGAATTCCTTAAGAAGAAATTGTCCATGATGATGTGATGCATTTGAAATTGTGTGGAACTTGTTTTTTTTAAATTATGTTAAATATTAAACTTTGATTTTTGTTTTTTTAATTTTATGAACCTATTATACTTTGAAGTATATCTTAAATCCTTCTTTGCTTAATTTGTCTCTGTGGCCTGGCAGTTTTCCTCTTCCTCCTTTGGGAAGGTGGAACTGACCCCAACTGGGGTTATGATGCTGTGAATGTTTGTTATTTTCTCCCATTTTAACTCTCTTCTATTTAGTCCAGCCATCACAGCGAGTCATTTAGCTGAGTGTATGACCTGTGGCACCCTGCAGAACATGGTACAAGTGTGTTCTTAGTGAGCCGGTAGTTGTCACTGTTGCATGATGATTGGGGCTGTCTCTGCTGTATCCCCAGGCCCCCTCAGAAACCAGGCACTGAAATTGAAGTGGGTCTCCTAAATAGCAGAGCACAGCACTCCAACTGAGTCCTCAGGCTGGCTCATATCCTGCCTTGTAGTGAGGTGTTCTTTATACTGCAGCAAAGTTTTCAAGCCAAGGTATTAAAGTTGCATAAATATGTAAGAAACAGAGTGTACTCTACTTTAAAGGGGTATTTAATTACTCTCTAAAAATGTGATTGGAAACCTTTTTAGAAGTTATTGTGCATCTGGTTGTTTCACAATAGTAAGTTTTAAAATCAGGTTGACTGTATTCTCTGTGGGCTTGTTAATCACTACCATACCAGTCTGCTTAAAGCATAGTATATTGGTTCCTTGTTTCCCTTTTGTGCCGTTGGAACCAAAAATAGCAACTGGAAGATGTACTGTAATGGCTATGCTTAAGTCCGGCAGAATGTTTAGCTGTGGTGCAGCTGCCTGTTATAAACAGATTTAAGGTGAGTTGAGAAATTATTGGATCGTATCTGGGTGCACAAAATAAAATTACAGGTAAACTTCTAACTACTACATTTTTAGGAAAAAGACACATGACCATTAAGAGGGCAATTTTTAAAAGCATTTCTGTGTGTAAAGCAGTGCTTTACACGCAGAACTAACCTTGTACAAAATTGCCCGATTATGCAGGTAAACTTGCACGCATGTGTTTTTTCCACATATGTGTGGAGTGGATGCAGTCTGGGGTGGGGTTCAGGAGAGGTTTCACTTGCACGTATACATTTCAATTTTTAAAATATGCACACAAAATTTCCTGAGAAATTCGTGTGGACATTTTGGCAGGTGTAAATATGTGCGGGACGTTTTGATGGAATAATTTTCCAAAGCAGCTTTCCACTGAGTTTGTAGTTTTTACCATAACTAGTTCCCAGTTTTTCTGAGATGGCAAAATTTTTTTAATGCCAGTTTCCCTGAAGAAGAGAGTATGGTGGTGATACCACGTTAAAGTCTGATATATATATTTTTTTTTTTTATGAACCTTGTCAGCATAGGTTCCAACAGAGAAATGTTAATATCTAATGCCTTATCTTGTAGGTTCTTTTTAATGAAATGAGATGTTTGAAGGAATTCAAAGTATTCACTATCTCCAGCTTATATTTTAATTTACATTGCTGAAATTATAAACAACAAAGAGCCATTTTCAAAACAGTATTTTTTTTAATTTAATTTTTGAGTTATAACATTTAAACAAAAATGCAATAATCCAGGAATTTCCAGAAACGAGTAACAATATCAAGTTATACATTACATATTTTATATCCCAGCCCACATCTAGGGGGATAAAGAGAGTTCCTTCCTACTGCATGTCTTCTTTCCCTTTATTACAACCCTTTCTCCTTAACAAGTACTTACTATTTTTGAGATTTGTCCCTTAAAAATCACTCCAAGTGTGTAGAGTCTACAAAAATAAACTTATTGTTTTGGTACGTTATATGACATTTGCAGGGAAATTTTAGAAAAAAACTAGCTCCCAGAACAAGAGCCTGTTTCTTAAAGGAAAGAAATTGTTTCCTATGTGCTTGTGTAGCACGAGAAACATCTGGGAAAATTTTGAATTTTTTGCCCACAAAATATAAAATCTTTATTTTGAAAATATTTTGAGAAGAATAGATCTTTATCTTTCTTTAAAGAAAAAGAAACCAATAGTGTAGCTCTAGTATGAATATTGTCCATAGAGTCCCCCAGAAAGGTGGAGACTCCAGGGCTATTCAAGGTATCTATGCCCCCCTCGAACTTGGAGCAATCTTTAGCTGGCAAATAATACAATTTAGATAAAATAGGAATTTTCTCAATCTCAAAAGATAGTATCTCTATGACATATTTATTAAATAATTCAATAGCTGACATTAATCTAGATTTTGGAAAATTCAATAGTCTTAAATTGAACGATCTTAATTCGTTCTCAAGTAATTCAGTTTGATTATGTAGCATCAAATTATCTTTAATGAATGAGGTATTGGTAGCATGCATAACATTTACTTGTGGGTTTAGTACTGCAACTGCTTGTTCTACCTTTATAGTTCTACTTTCTAGATCTTCAAATTTAGTTCTCACTTGAACAGAAAAATCATGCACTTGAGAAACAGACCTAGATAATTTATCAATTTTTGCAGATAACCTCCATACATCTAAAAGGGTTACATTTTCTGGTTCTACATCACTTTCACCACCCTCGTTAGTTAATTTATTATTATTATTATTATTATTGGCTTTTATATACCGACTTTCTTGATACAAATCAAATCAACTCTGTTTACATCGAACTAAGCAGTAAATACAATTAACCAATCAACAAGAGATAATTAATTCAAGGAGCATAAAAGTTACATTATAACAAGGATGCCTTAACTGGGAGTAGGAAATAAAGAGAGGGTTAACGAAAATAAATAAATAAATACTATATACAAAAGAGGGGGGCAAGGAGCCGACCTCTTAATAGTTACTATGCATGAAATGTGGATTATTTGTTTACATAAATGAGTGATGGAACAATACTAGATCAGGCAATGGGGTTTGTAGTGGGGAAGGCTTGGCTGAACAGCCATGTCTTTAGTTTCTTTTTAAAAGTTAGTAGACAGGTCTCCAGTCTGAGGTCCGGAGGCATGGCGTTCCAGATGGAAGGGCCTGTGGTAGAGAATGACCGGTCTCTGATGTTTGAGTGGTGCACTAATTTGATTGGAGGAACATGTAAGGATCCCTTGTAGGCATCCCTTAAGGGTCTGGCCATCGAGTGCAATCTGAGAGGATGAAGCAGATCAAGAGGGGTCTGTTGGTGGATATTTTTATGAATGATTGTGAGTGACATGGTACCAGAATATTACTAGCAGTTGCTCCCTCCCCTTCCAATATATTAATCAAATGTCTATTCCCTTCTACAGTGCTCCCACTTCCTTCCCAGACTTGGGTTACTGACAAAGGGTTTTCAACAATATTTACCACATCAATACCCTCCCTAATAGGTTGTAAGGGGGTTTGTGCAGACCTGGGACTTAAGGAAACCCCTAACTGGGAGTTTCCTTCTATATCATCCCTAACCAAGGACTCACCCATATGTATTATATGGTCGTCCATGGGTCCGTATTTCCTTGACGATGGGGTTGTTGGCGAGGAAGTCCATGTTTTAGATTTACGTTTTCTTCCCATAATCAAAACTTTTTACCAGGGGCGCGCGGCTTCGGCTGCGCGCCGCAGGGCCCTCACTTTATGCTGTCCCGGGGCTCCTGTTGATGATGTCACAGGGGGCCGTCCTTTCAGCCCGGACCTCCCTTCTCCCTCGGCCAGGAGTCAAACAGTTCTTTTCTCTCTCAGCGCTATTGATGCGACTAGTCTTGGGGTTCCCAGCAAGTAGGGGGTTCTCTCCTTTCCCCCTTTTTAATGAAATGAGATATTTGAAGGAATTCAAAGTATTCACTATCTCCAGCTTGTATTTTAATTTACATTGCTGAAATTATAAAAGAACAAAGAGCCATTTTCAAAACAGTATTTTATTCCTTTTTCTTATCTCAATTTCTAGCTGTCAGACATGTCTTATATAAATTATGGGAGCCCTGCAATATAAGCTTATAAGTTGAATTTGTCAATTTCCCAAAATTTTTAATTTTTTGCCAATCAAGTGTGGGAGGTTATTTTTTTAACCAGATTGAAAGTTGTTTACTTCCATCAAGTAGAATAATTTGAATATTTATTGGGTTAACAAAAATTGCTTCATTCCTTTCTAAGCCAAGTGATTGTGAATCACTTGACGAATAATTCAGCCAATTCCGAAGCATTCTTAGATGCTACCCAATTATAAGATTTCCAGCATACTAATAAACCACTATTGTCTTTAGGTAAAAATAATCTGCTAAACTTAATATTAGACTTGTTAGTCCAAAAACAATTTCTAATACTGTTTTTTTCCCCCCATATCTGCTAGGTATAGTGATAAATGTTTTGACATGTAAAATCAAAAAAACAAAAACTCACTGCAGTTTCACCCTTTATATGAAATCATAAAAGGAGGAGGTTGAGACCAAGACAGGGTTTGAAATATAAACAAAATTTGGGGTAAAATATTCATTTTAACAGCATTTATTTCACCTGTAAGGAATAGGTCAAAAGAATAGGTTTGGGAATCGTTGACTTAGGCCTAGGGACTCTCAGCTCACACTTTTCATGCACTCTTAGTACTCTTGACCATTAGAATTTCTTTTTATTTCTACTCTGAAATGGGCCATGTCAATTGAACTGAAATTTCAGGGAGGTCCATGCACATTGTGATTAGATAAAGTGTATTTAAAGCTGCTTTGCCCTTGGTTAGTGCCTGTGGTCACCAGCTGACTCAATTCAATTTCTTGCCTAATTTCCTATGGGGAAAAATAAGCTCTAATATTAATTAGACAGAAATTCATATAATGCTGTGTTTCCTAACTTTTCCAAGTACAAGAGACATCTACTCAACAAAAATGGTATGTAGCACACAACCTCTGCAGTCGGGCATTACAGGCATGGAGAGGACTCGTGGCCAACAGAAATGCTAGGGAAGCACTGAAAGTTCCAGCTATCTCTCCTCAAATTTGAAAACAAAGGGAGAGAAGGAGCAGAGACACACATGGACCTATTGCAATGGAGTCATGTTCCAGTGACTTATACTTTTATTAACTAATATGTGCTTATACCACTGCAGGAGGCTCAGTCACACCACCAGATGTAAATATATAATATATAGATAGATATAAATAAATATAGATATAGATATATATGTATAAATTCTATACTCAGATTTATATATATTTTTGTTGAATTTGTTTGAGAGTTATTTAAATAAAACTTGTGTATTAACAGAATATTTTCAGTTTGCTACATTAGTGACCCATGATTGTTTTGATTATAGTGTGCATATAGAGATACTTGACTGGACATTTTGCTTGTGTATTTTTGCTATATATAATATCTAAAAAAAAAATATATATACAGTACATACAGACAAATATACACTTAGGAGGTAATTTCTAAAAGGAGTTACATGTGTAAAGTGCACTTATACATGTATAACTAATGGACAATTCAATGGCATTTATTGTAGCAATTTTCAAAAGCCCACTTACATGGGTAAAGTGCATTTACACATGTAAAATCCAATTTTAATGCTTTTAAAATCAGGCCCATAGTGTGCAGATGAATGCTGGTTTTGTTTCTCTAGTCATTATCCGCTCCTGGCATTGGAGGATGAAGTATTGCATTTGTGGGTTATTTATAGCATCAGCATGTTTTTCAGTTATAATTTGGCTTCAGTCACAATTTGGCCTCATAATTGTGCACAGAGGGGTCTTGCCTTGGTGACCCCCTCATCTCTCCTGCTGCTGCTCTTTTCTTCACTCTTTCACGCTCTCCACATTCTGTTGTCTTCTTGGGCTAGCTGCCCATCTGCCCCAGCTCCTCACCCTGCAAATGCTTCTGCTCCCTCTATTACTGCTTGCGTGCCTGCCGACTCCTGCTCCCTCCCTACTTTCAGCTCCTCACCATGAATGGACTTCTTTTCTATCCTGTCTCCTTAGTTCCTTGCCGTGAACAGACTTCCCCACTTCTGGACTCCAGAAGTCTCCTGTATGCAGGAGAAAGCAGTATAGGTATCTGGCTTAGTTAATTACCTTGATCACTACAAGTGGCTGCCAGAGCTCCTCAACTGCTGCTGCTGCTGCCAATGGCACTGGAGGTTCTCTTAAGTCGCATCCAGTGTTCTGTGCAATTCTGTCTCCATCCCACTCAGCCTGAGGATAAGGCAAAGGCTGGAAGGACTCAAAAGGAATAGGTCAAGAGGCATGATGATGATGAGGTGCTGTGTTCAATGTGTGTGCTGCACAAGGAAGGGCCTGGCTATGCGGCCCATTAATTCCCACACTCTGGGGCTCATGCTATAGCCAGAAAGGAGAGGCACGCATGACTATGTATATACTCAGAAAGGAGCTCCACCAGTGACCTCTTATTTCTCTGAGTTGCTGAGAGCAGGTCCTAAGTGCTGAGTTGGACCTGAGCATCAGGCAGTGGTGACTTTTCGGGGGTACACCTGATCAGAATTGATGTCACATTGGTTGGGAAATGCTGATATAATGAATGCTGTCATAATCCATGAGCAAATTTCTATACTAAAGAAGGAAACTAGGCACTATAAAATAATACATCTTGTTTTTTTCCTGAATTTAACTACTATATGATGAAATCTCCAATATATTATGAAAAATGTAATGTAATTTGTGTTCACTCCTGCCTTTATACAGGACAAACCACAAATGTATTGTTAATTTATGGTAGTGATCTCCAGTCTCTTTCCAAAATATTCACCTTTTGTTGCCTTTAGAGCCTGGAAGTAAAATGCAATAATCCACTGTTTGTTCTAAGAATCCAAACATCCTGCACCAGAATGGCTGGGTGAAAAATATATTCCAGCATTCCTTAAAAAATGAAGTGGAAAGAAAAACATAGAAAAGCTTGGTTAGATAAATGTCCACTCCCCTTGTATTACTGTAACAGTCCTAAATACTTAAAGCTCTGGTATAGCCAATTGTCTTTTAAAAGCCACATACCAAGTGAATTTGCTCCACTTGGGTTAATCTGTACTGATACGCATGATAGCATGATAAATTCAGTTTCTGTTGGTTCTCTCTGCTGGATAGTGCATTTCAAAGCAAAGGCTCAGCCATGAGCACAGAGAACTATCTGAAGAGCTCTTGAATGAAGCTGTGGAAAGGCCAGGGCTGGTGCAAGGCGCCCTAGGCGAACCCTCCTGCCTTGCGCACTTGGCCCCGACCTCCCCTCCCCACCCGGCCCAAAAACACAAGTGAAAATTATGCATTTATAATAATAGATTTTTACATGAAAAAGGACATTCAAAGTATATTTTTCTGAGATAAAAGTGTCACTTCAGGCAACGCATGTAAATATAATACACATATTGTATGTCAACCAGAAAATCCTGCTAAAAGGCAGAAAAAAAACATTTGGAACCCATATGGTATTAGATCTATTGTAAAGTATGTTGGGTATAGGCTTGGAACTCAAAGCCATGAGTAAAATGAATTACAATTATAATATAGTAAATCTTCCATACTAAAACAGCACGAAGTACCAGCACTCAAATAGTAATAACCCTACCTATGAAAAGGCAACGCTGTAAATGTTACACTAGGTCCTAAAACACCAATATTCCTCCTATTAGAAAACTGAATAAGCCTTACACAGAAACTACATGCTAGCAAAATACCTCAAGTTTGATCACACATGCAGAACACAGACAAAACCTCGCCAACTACAGAATAAAGAGACCCTAAGGTAAAAATTAAAAGATGTGCAGATGAAAACTGAACTGGAAATCTGACACTAGACTCTGGATGCAGTGCAACAGTGGGAAAACAAACACTGCCATTCTTCATAAAATAGCAAACAATGAAATGAAGAAATATAAAACATCAATAAGAGTAAAGCCATACTAGGAAAAGGAATATTTCAAAAAAGCAGACAAATAGAATGACATCCAATAATTAAAAACTCATAAAAATAAAATATTCCAACTCCAAAATAAAAATCAAAAAACAGTGCACACATCAAATATTTAACACCTAATGATTAAAACTAACAAGGATATAAAATGAACTACTCAGTGTACCTGGGAACTTTTGATTTCCAAATGCCCTGAGATTGTAGTGGATTAGCTGATGGGGTGTGGAACCAGGGTTGTTGTGCACAAACTTTTTCCTTTATCTGTCATATGCACGCACATAATTATACACGTTTGTTCTCTCTCACATACATGCACACGCTACCAGACACTCACACACACATACTCTCTCGCGCTCACTACCTCTCTCCCACATACATATGCCCTCATTCATTCAGACAGGCCCCCTCTCTCACATATACATAGGTTCCTTGTCTCATTCACACACGTATCCTTACAAAGGCTCCTTCCCTCTCACTAACAGCATCACACTCTCTCACAGTCCCGTCCCCCCCCACACACACACCCTCACCCTCATACAAGCTCCCTCTCTCTCACTCACATACACATTCCTTTATAGAGGCTCCCTCTCTCACACACCTTCCCTCTGTCTCTCTCTCAAACACCCCCTGATACAGATATTCTCTGTCTATTGCACACACACACACACACACACCCCTTCACAAGGCTCCCTTTCTCTCACACACACACACACACACACACACACACACACACACGCATTCTCACGCCATCACATAGGGTCCCTGACTCTGTCTTACACATGCACACAAACAGAGGCGCCTTCCACATACACACACCCTTCCAATCTTTCTCTGGCTGACAGGTTCTCTTGGTCTCTCCTTCTTCCTTCTGCAGGCATATGGGTTCTAGCCTGGCTTTGGCTATTCCCAAGCCTCTCTGTCTTCTACCGTGGACGGGATAGGCTCTACCCATGGCTCTCCTGGCACAAATTTTCAACCGCAAGTAGGATGAGCTCTGCTCGCAGCCCACCTAGTCTCTGCTCCTCTTGGCCACAAGTGGAATAGGAGCCACGCTCAGCCCCACACAGCTGCTTTTTGCTGCCTACTTATGGTTTGCACCCTAGGTGACTGCCTTGTTCACCTAGTGGATGCCCTTGCACCAGGAAAGGCAAAGAATCTGGTGATGGGTATAAAAGAATTATAAAGTCCTTGAATACCCCTTGTAGTATAGTCAATATGATTGTTGAGAAATGGAAGGTGTGTGGCACCATCTGTCTATATCAGCCTATCCCTCCAAATTGGATGACCAAGTTTAAAGGAAACTATTCATGGAGGCAACCAAGAGCCAGTAGCAACTTTGAAAGAGTTACAAACCTTTGTGGCCAAGACTGATCCAAGTGTGCACATGACAGCAATATCCCAAGCACTCTACAAATCTGGCATGTATTGTAGGATGGCAAGAAGAATGCCACTATGCAAGAAGGCCCATCTTGAATCTTGTTTGAAGTATGAAAATGAACATTCAGGGGATATTGTAGCCATGTGGCAAAATGTTTTGTGATCTAAATAGAACTTTCTGGCATGAATGCATAGTGTTACGTTTGGCAGAAACCTAACACAAGCATTACTCAGTGAACACTATCCCTACTGTGAAACATGGTGGTGGTGGCGGCATGTTATGGGAATGTTTCTTATAAGCAGGGATTGGCATTTGTCAGGATGGAAGAGACAATGAATGGAGAAAAGTATATCAACGTCCTTGAGGAAAACATGTCCTTTGCAAGAAAGCTGAAACTGTGATGGAAATTCACCTTTCAGTTTGACAGTGACCTGAAGCACACAGTCAGACTTACATTGGAGTGGCTAAGGAAGAAAAAGTAAAATGTCCGGGAGAGGCCCAGTCAGAGCCCTGAACTTGGTCCAATCAGAAATCTGTGGCTGTTTATCAGCACCCCCCAAGGAACCTGACAGAGCTTAAAAAGTTTTGTAAAGAAGAATGATCTAATATTGACAAATCTAGTTATGCAAAGTTGATAGAGATCTTTCCCAACAGACTCGTAGCTGTAATTGCTGCCGAAGGAGCTTACACCAAGTATAGACTTGGTGGGAGAAGGGTGATGGTGGTGTGAAGACTTTCCAATTTATTTCAGTTTTGTGTTTTGGATATGTATATACTTTGTCTCCCAAAGAAACATTTTTGGCCCTGAAAGATGTGGGGTATGATGTGTTGATGAGTAGAGAAAACAATACTCATTTAAATGTATGCAATGATGTACACTCTCAACAAAATGTCTAGCCACTGTGCATTTAAGTAGGTCTGTAATGATTTTAAATAATTCAATTATTGCTGCCTCATATTAAAACATTAAGTCCTAATTCAATCTGAGCCTGGAAAGTGATGAGGAGCAGTGTGTAGAGAGATGAAGAAATGGCAGAAATATTAAGTACTTCAGTTCAGTGTTTACTAAAGAAGACTCTGGAAAAAGACTGTTACTGGTTGACAGAACTAGATGGAGATGGGGGTAGATAAAACCATGTTTACGGAACAGAATGTATGGAAAGTCTCAGGCAAAATGAAAGTGGACAAGGCAATGGGGCCGGATGAAGTACATCCCAGGATACCGAGGGAGCTCAGAGATTTGCTGGTGGGTCTGCTGAAGGACCTGTTAAACAGATCCCTCAAAACCAGAGTGGCGCTGCAAGATTGGAGAAGAGCGATGGAGGTCCTGCTTCACACTAATGGGAGCAGAGAGGAGGCTGGAAATTACAGGCTGGTTAGCTTCACCTTGATGGTGAGAAAATTAATGGAGACTCTGCTGAAGGAAATAATAGTGAGCTGTCTAAAATTCGGTGGGTTGCTCAACCTGAGGCAGCAATGATTCACCAGGGGAAGGTCCTGTCAGACAAATCTGATTAAGTTTTTTGATTGGGTGACTAGAGAATTGTATCAGGGAAGAGCGCTCAATGTGATTTACTTGGATTTTAGTAAAGCTTTTGGTACAGTCCCACATAGGAGACTCGTTAACAACATGAGAAGCTTGGGAGTGAGCACCAGGTGGTGGCATGGATTACAAAATGGTTGTCCAATAGGAGACAGCATGCAATGGTAAATGGAACCTACTCTAAAGAAAGAACAGTGTTAAGTGGAGCGCCAGAGGGATTGGTTTTGGGACTGGTTCTGTTCATTATCTTTGTGAGCGACCTGGCAGCATGGATAGAAGGTAAAGTTTGTCTATTTGCAGATACTAAGATCTGCAACAGTGTGGAAGTGCCTGAAGGAACAGAGAGAATGAAAAGTGATTTAAGAAAGCTTGAAGAGTGATCGAAGATTTGGCAGCTGGGATTAAATGCCAAGAAGTGCAGAGTCATGCATCTGGTGCAGGGGTGGGCAATTCCGGTCCTCGAGGGCCGCAAACCAGTCGGGTTTTCAGGATATCCTTAATGAATATGCATGAGAGAGACCTGCATACACACTGCCTCAGTTGTATGCAAATCTATTTCATGCATATTAAAAAAAAAATCCAATGCTCTCCATACCTGGGAATGTTTGATTTCCAGTCATCCTGCAAATGTCATGAATTAGCAGGAGAAAGGAGATGTACAAGCTTTTGCCTTTCTCTCACACACATGCATAAACAAGCTCCCTCCATCTTTTTCTCTCTCATACACAAGCAGGTTTCTTCTCACTCCCACTGTCTCGGACACGTAAGCAGGCTCCTCCTCTCTCACACACATGTATACTCAAGCAGGCTCCTATTCTCTCTGGCGCGCACACACACACACACACACACACACACACACACCCAAAAGCAAGATTCCTTCTCACTCTCACAAACAAGTTCCTTTTCATTCTCATAGCCTCATTTTTTTATTCTGCTGCCGCTGGCCTCTCTGTAGATTCTTTGGCCACCGCCTGTCCTGGGCTCCGATGGTAGCCAGCAGCTTCTCATTTTCTTCTTTGGCTGCTGCTGCCAGCCTGGGCTCTGGCAGCAGGCTGCAGCCTCTCTTCTCTTCTCCAGTTTGAGTGCCGCTGGCCGGCTCCAGCAATGCCTTTTCTGGGTTCAGCAGACTGTGGGGACAGTAATGGTCGTGCTACTTCCTATTACCATGTGTCCAATCTGACTGGCCCACCGGGGGATGCCCGATCCCCTGATAAGTCAGTCCACCCCTGTTTGTGCATGTTGAATTTCATCTTGTTCATTTCTGACCACTTCTCTGTCATCTTCGACTGCTCATCATTTTAAATTCTAATTCCATCTTAGAAAGTGCTTGTAACTCATCCCAACTTGTAATTTTATTAATTTCTAGAAGTGTGTTCGCTTTGCCATGATCCAGACTGTTGTTAAAGATATTTAGTATAGTCAGAGGATTGACCTCCTGTGGAACCCCATTTGATTTGTTATTCAAGGTTAGGCTGGCAGCTAAGATTTAATGCTAAAAAAAAATGCAGAGTAATGCGTTTAGGTTGCAGAAACCCAAGGGAGAGGCACAGTATTGGAGGTGAAATTCTTATAAGGAGTAAACAAGAGTAGGATTTGCAGATGATTGTATCTGATGATCTTAAGGTGGCCAAACAGGTGGATAAAGCAACAGCAAAAGCCAGAAAGATGTTTGGCTGCTTAGGGAGAGGAATGGTCAGAAGATAAAAGGAAGTGATATATAGTCCCTATATACAGTAGGCCCCTGGTGAGACCTCATTTGAAATACTATATACAGTTCTGCACCTTCAAAAAAATATAAACCAGTTGGAGTCTGTCCAGAGTGGCTACTCAAATGATCAGTGGTTTTCGTTCTTAAGTATATGGAGACAGATTTAAAAATGTAAACATGTATGCCCTAGAGCAGGGGGAAGTCACAACAGTCCTGGAGTGCACAGCTAGGTCTGGTTTTCAGAATATCCACATGAGGTATGTTTGCATGCACTGCTTCCACTGTATGCAAATCTATCTCATGCATATTCATTGTGGATGTTCTGAAAATCGGACCTGTTTGTGGCACTCCAGGACTGGAGCTGCCTACCCCTTCCTTCCCTAGAGGAAAGGCGAGATAGGGGAGATATGATAGAGACATTTTAAATGTTTCAGTGGTTTCCGTGCACAGAAGGTTAGCCTCTTTCAACAAAAAGGAGGCGCTAGAACGAGGAGTCATGGGATGTGAGTGAAACGGGGGTAGACTCAGAAATAATCTTAGGAAATATTTCTTTCCAGCGAATGATAGTGGGTGCATGGAACGGCTTCCCAGAGGGAGGTGATGTAGACAAAAACTGTATCTGAATTCAGGAAAGCATAGGATGAATAAAGATCTCTGAGGGAGTGATAGGAATTCTAAGGCTAAATAAATAGGACAGATGGGCAGACTAGATGGGCCATATGCTGTCATGTTTCTTTGAATCATCAATGACTACTCCTCTGTGATGAGATGCAGTGTCAATGGATGCGCACACACACGGGTCACATGATCGTCAGATACACATGCCATGTATCTTCAGGGAAACATTGGGAGAACTTTCCAAAACAAATTACTGAATATCATAAGAATAGACTTGGTTAGCATTGGCTGAACAGTTCTGTTTCAATTTTGCCTGTCATCACTGCTATATATATTTTTTTTTTTGCCCTGTTTTGAACTGTTGTAATTTGCTTTCCTGATACTTCTCAAATTATATATTTTTTTCTCTCTAATGTTTCTGCTTAAGTGCGCAGTAATAATTTTTGTGGAGCTTGCACATTGTACCCATTTACCTTTTGCATCTGCTTTAAAGCAGGTACAAAAATAAGCAGAAAGCAAAGCAAGGTGCTTTCAAAATGAAATGCCTTGTATGTACCTTAGCGCCTCTATCACCATTGTTGCCACTTCTGCTGTCATCCAGTTTATGTGCTTTTCCTTGCATTCACGGCGGGGGACAGGGCTGGCAGCAATCACGGGTTTTTGAATTTTTGATCACTGTCACGTTGACTGCTTTGTCAATTACAGCAGACCCTTTGCTTTGCTGAACTTCATTGAGAGAGGCCTTTGGTGCATTGGATTTTTTTTTCTTCATTCTCTTTTCACAGATAATTTCTTCTTTGTATATTCATAAATGAGAAGCTGCAATTTATGCATTTGGATTGCAAAAGAACTGTCTTATCTGAACAGCCTAAAGCTCTTAAGTCCATGTAGTTTTTTGTTTCTTTTGATTCCAACAGATAGGGTCATCCTTGAGTACAGAGGGAGTGGGAGGTTTGTGCTATTGTAGCAGCACTGGTGCAGTCCCTAAACTGAAGCCTCTAGGTCAGAGTTAACCAAACCTTTTTTTTTTTTTTTTTTTTTTTTTTTGCAAGAGGGTCACATTGCAATTTTTGTCACTGATGCGGGGTTGGTGAATAATTTTTGGAAAGATATTAATTAAAACTATCAACACTTTGCATATTTTTGCATATTGTTAATTTTATATTATACTGTAGTTATCATTTTCTGACATTGTGTTATCTGTATAATTTTTGAAAAAAATTTTTTTTTGGAGGGGGGGGATGGGGTGGAGGTTCAAAAATGGATCTTATCAACACAGGAAAGGGATATCAGGAATGAGGGGGAGAGGGGGAGGGGGCTGGGAAGAGACTGGGGAAAGCAGAGGAAGAACATGGGCTGGGGAAGAAAGAAGGCAAATGGGAGATGGGGGAGGATTGAAGAAGAGGTAAAGGGAGTTGGAGGGGAGATTCCAGATTTGGGTGGACAGAATCCAGGGAGGAGACATCTGACAGAGGGAGAAAGGCAGTCCTACTGCCCCTTACATTCCCATCTGTCTCTAACATTTTCTCTTCCCCCCCTCTAGTCCTGCATGCTTTCTTTCTCAGTAACCCCTCCACCTGTCAGCCACCTCCCTCACTATTTCCCAGCCTGCCTGCCTACCATCCAGCTAGTCAATCAGCTTCCCTCAATCTGCCAGTCCTCGCCAGCCAGTCAGCCCCCTAACTCTGACCCCTCCGCCAGCCAGCCAGCTAGCTAGCTCCCCTGCCTTTATTCCACCTTGCCTACCACCCCCAGCCTGTTAGCCTGACTTCTGGATGACAGATTATCGGTTCCTTGTCCCCCACTCTGCTACCACTGCCCAGCTGTCAGTGTGAGAGCTGTGTGGCTCCTGAACTCCTGGATAGGTATCGGTCTCATGATCTCTCAAAAACAGTGCAAGAATTCAGCTCAGTTGCTGAGAGCTGGAAGCTATCAGGTGTTCTGGCTCTGGTTCGAGGATTTTTAGCCCCAGTGTTTCTTTAGCATACCTGGTGGGCCACATATAGGAAAGCTAGAAGGGCCAGATTCTGGCTTGCTGGCCCATATGTTGGACAAGACAAAAACATATTATATATTAGGGACAGCAAAAGAGAAATTCTTCTCTTTAAATTTTAATAAAGCAATTTTAATATCTTAAAACCTTTCAATGTACAAAAACTCATTTTTAATACGTCTTAAATACTTCAATATACAAAACTACCACATAAATCTAGTTTACAATTTATTTTGAGATATCAACCTCTCATATACACTCTCATCCAAATTCACACACAAAACATTATAGAAAAAATAATATATATACCAAAAACTCCCAATAGCATCACTAGAGAAAAGTGTTGGAAGGACATCAAATCAATTCCAGAGATTCAACAATTCTTCCAGGACTTACTTGCCAGGAACAAATGCATTGCCATATACACTTGCCCCTTCCCCCCCCCCCCCCCCCAATAACTTAATTTGGGGATGGGATGGAAAAGGCAGTGGCAACAGTATGTAATGAGTGCATTTCTTCCCTGGCAAGTGTACTCTCTCCACCCCACTCTACTGCAGTTATGTTGCTCTTCTCCACTTCCTTTCCTTCCCTTTCTCTCAATCTCCATTTCTACTTTCCATGCGCAGCTAGTACAGTCTCTCTCCTCTCCCCCCCCCCCCCCGCAGGTAGATCCCTCTCTCCTCTTCCTCTCTCACCTCAACTTAGTTGCACCAGTCCCTCCCTCCCCTGCAGCAGCTTCCCTCTTTTTCCCTGATCCTGCTGCCGCAAAGAGCCTTTTCCAGGCTTCCTGCTGCTTCTGCCACCTCTTGGTACCTGATCGCTTCTACAAATGGCTCCTCCGTTTGGGGGCCCTGTGTCTGAGCTGAAGATGGCTTCTCCTACCTCAGCCAAAGACATTGCTCCCTCCTGCTTTTTCCTAGACTAGATAACATAGATAAATCAGTTCATATTAAAATCCATCCCGAAGGCCAATTCAGAGCCAAGCATGGACTCAGAACGCTACTACTGAAGGAAGACAATTAGATCTACAAATTGTGCTTCCTCACATACTCATTTACAACTGCTAAAACATGTAAAAGACAACTAATATAATATTATGCTTCTGGGACCATCAGTTTTTAGCTGTCTTATTGTAGTCGACTTGCAGGTCATTTTGAAACTGAAAAATTACATATGCCTCAACAAAGGCAATGAAGTTAGGAAACTTGGCCTATTTTCTGTTTTCAGAACAAGATACTGAGAATGTTTCACTAATTTGGAAAGGATACAGGCATTCATGTGAATATTTTAGATGCTGTGTCCTTCCTCTTTGTCATTGCCTTGGGCCTTTGGGGAGTATAAAGTCACAAAGACAAATAAATACATTCAGGGAAACGTGACGTGTACTAGAGAGTTCATAAATCAAAGCAGTGAGTTCAAGACCACGCTTAGTGTAGGAAGCATAAGACCAAATGAATAGGTGAATTATTGGATGACTGTTAAGGCAAAACAGAAGACGTGAAATATAGTTTACTACCTTTTCTTGAAATATAAAATGATTGTAGGAATATTTCCAGTTTGCAAAGACCAATTTTAATTATTATAAAACAATTTCAATTTCTACGTCGTAGTAAAGCAGTAAATTTTAACCTGGTATAGATGATAATATAATCAGATGCACTATGATAACTTGGCTTGATTCATTGTTGTGGTGTTCAAATCTGAAAATATAAAAGCATTAATTCTCAGATTAATATTATATTAGTTGTCTTTTACATGTTTTAGCAGTTGTAAATGAGTATGTGAGGAAGCACAATTTGTAGATCTAACTGTCTTCCTTCAGTAGTAGCTTTCTGAGTCAGTGATTGGCTCTGAATTGGCCTTTGGGATGGATTTGAATATGAAGTGATTTATCTGTTATCTAGTCTAGGAAAAAGCTCTATAAGGAATACATCTTTGGAGTGCAGAAAATTCAGCAGCTCTCATGATTTTGTAGGTAATCTTGACTGTCATGCCATACAGTGATTTTTGAAGTCTTGCCATGCAAAAATCAGAGCAATTTGTCCCATTGATACAAATGGGGAGAAACCCCTTAATTTATCCATGCATTGTTTGGCATCCTTATACTCAATTACAGAAATGAAAATTAGTGCCTTTTTTAGGCGGTAGTAAGTAAATAAATTCTTCTATTCCTGTATTTCTTTTCCAAAACTCAGAAAGTTGTGTGAGAATTGCTGATACACCAACAAATCATGGCAGTTTGATAGATGAGTTCCCTCCGCTGAATGGCCAAAAACAAGGCTGAGATCTCTAAATGAATAATACAGAGCAAAAAAACCAATACCAAGAAAGGGATATAAGGCCCTTTTTCTGTTTTAATTTAAACTGTGTAGTTACCATACTGCTTATGCTAAAACCAGGGACCACGTTGATTTCCATTGTATTCTCATATTTGATACTAATTAGCATCTTCATTTGAATTTTGAGAGGCACATGACACAAATTTTATATAGAGCCCTAAAAGACTATTGATTCACGTAATCCTTTGATTTTTGGTTTGGTGAACAAACATTTAGTTTGATTATATTTCTTGAAAGGGGATTAACTTTTTTTTAATTTTTTAAAATTGAATGAATTATTTGGGTTAGGAGGACGGCAACACCAGTATACTGGTTTCAAATTAGTTTTATATGGGGTTTAGTTAAAGGTTTAAACAGCAAAGGGAGAGATTGGGAATACATAGAAAAATTGAGCTAAATAGGTATATTGGGCAAAGATGTTTGGGGTTAATTAAGTTTCTGTGCTGCCATATTGATTGCCTTTTATGTTTTTTTTATTTTATTTCCTTACTATTTGTGTGATGTTTGCTTTGTGTCCTACTTCTAGTTTCTAGTTTATTGGTTTTATATACTGCTGCATCAGTCGGGAACCCTTACAGCGGTTTACAATAAAATAACAGGGAAGCAGTGAAAACACAGTAAATCATTAAAAGTACATAAATTATAAATAGTAAATAATTAGAATTAATATAAAGATAAAATCATAAAAATAAGACAGGAGCTATTACAAAATAATTATAAAAATATAAGAGATGAACAATCATTAAATTTCTAATACAGTGAACGGAAAAGGTCATTAGCTATTTGCGTCCGCATATGCACAATTAAAAAGCCATGTCTTAAGTTCTGCCTTGAATTTCGTACTGTTCGTACTTGGAACACATGTCTTCAAAAAACATGTCTTCAAAAAACCCCCCAAAAAACAAAACGTCTTCAAAAAAAACAAACAAACATGTCTTAAAAAAAAAAAGCTCAAAACGTGGCTATTCAGCCAAGCATTTCCCTAATCCGACGATCGTTACCACATACAAAGACTGAAACATTTTGGCTACTCCAATGAGCTTCACTCCTCTGGATATTTGTTCTTCTCTCCCGTATTGGATGATCGTTCTCCTTTCTCATAACAGGACACTTGTAATAAATTCCCCCCCCCCCCCCCACTTCTCACCCTGGTTCCCCTTTTAGTCGGTCTCCCCCCGCACAACACTGTCATAACTTCGAGATTTGTCATCCCGATCTTGACTACAGTTCAATGTATGCTCTTTAGTTTAATTATTTGTTCTTTATTTCATATTTAGTTTTAATTTAATATTTATTGGTAACCTTAATTTAATATTTATTAATTTTTAATTCAATTTATTGTTGGTTCTATACTTGAATATCATATTAGCAGTTTGTATTTAACCCCAGGTACTTATCATTTTATTTATTTATTTATTTATTTAGTGACTTTTATATACCGCGGCACGTTAAAAACATCACCTCGGTTTACAATAAATCAGCAACAAGCTTTACAGTCAATATGAACTAAGGTGGACATAATATATATCAATTAATAACAAGATTAAGAACAAATACAATAAACCAATGATAAACACATTCCATAGTTAATAGCAAGTCAAGTATTAAACGGGCGAAAAGAGACAGATATTGTCAATTTTAGCAGCGAGAAACATCAAAATAGGTGAGTGGTAGAGGATCGTAGAAACAGGAACGATTAATCGGAATTTCAGGAGCAGAAATGGTCAGTGGTCAATCATGGATCCCAGTTCCGCATAACCCCTGTTCTGTGTAATGCTATTATGCATCCACTGTTTCAATGTGAACGGATGTGATATGTATTTGATACATAAACGCCGGTATAGAAAAATTCAAAATAAATAAATGTCTTGTGTGATAAATTTAAATAAGGTAAAGTCTATCAACATGATCACCCATTCATCTTCATGTTTCGGTTTGGTTTTCATATTTATTTGGAAAAAAATTTAAATTCAGATTTTCCTGGAGAAGAGACAAGCAGGTTGATCACTCACATGAATGGCGCTAAAAGAAACAAACTTTCAAGAGCTTTCTTGTTTTTACTTAACAGTTTTGACCATATATTCCTTGCTACTGTTTTATTTGTCTGTTTTGGTTATTTTATTTTGTTTTGTTTGTGTTTTATGTTGATTTTTAGACTTCTATGAATGTTTTATTTTGTTATCCACATTGTACTAAAATATGTCTGCTGTTCTGAAATATTTTATTGGTGTTTGGAGAATTTTAAATAATTTTTATGAGTTTTTAATTGTTGGATATTATTCTGTTCATAGTTGTTTTGAAACATTTATTCTGCTTATTAATATAGTTATACAATTATTTCTGTGTTGGGATCTATAGCTGCTTGGCTAGTTCTGTATTCCTAATAGGAGGTGTATTGGTGTTTAGGGCCTGATTTAATATTTGTAATGTTGCCTTTTCATAGATAGGGTTGTTTCTGTTTGAGTGCGTTCCATAATACAGGTGTAACTGTGTGCGGATTAGTTTATGTGCATTACTGCAGATGCTGGGAGTATGTTAAGTCTGTTCTGTGTATGTGACCGAGGTGAGGTATTTTACTAACATGTAAGTGTTTGTATTAGTCTTATTTATTGTATTTTCTCAAGAGGACATGCATTGGTGGTAAACTGCTGTTTTTGCACAAGTAGTGCTGTTGAGCCTGGTAGTAGGAGTTTGTGTTGCTGTTACTGAGATGACACTAGAACCAGAATATCTTTTTTTTGTCAGGTGAGTTGTCCGGGGAATGTGATAATTCTGCTTTACATCCATAATTGTGGGTGGGGGTGGGGGGTTCCTGTGGATGCAAACTGTACTTTTACATTTATCCCCATGATGGTCATGTGCTCAGTGTGTCACGCATGTGAGAACCATCTGCCAGGAGTCCAGACAGAAAAAAGGTTGAGAAACCACTGTTCTAGTTCAACTTTACTATAAAAAAAAAAAGCCCTATTGATACCCTGCCTGCATGCTCCCTTTCTTTGCAGATTCAGTAAATCAGACCTTGATTAGATGCAAATTGTCTAGAGTATGGCCATAAACTTTCTTTGCTTTCCATACTCCCCCACCCCCGTTTCTCTATAATGCATGAAATGCTTTCTGCAGATTACTATTAAACTGGAGACTGCAAGGCTCCTTTTTTAATAAGCGCTAAATAATGTCAGTAGTGTGTGACTGGCCAGTAGAAAAGACACGATCTTTCAAAATTAACTAGTGGAATCTGTTTATGACAGTGTTGCTAGATAAGAGGTGCACGCGTGTGTGTGTGTGAGGGGGCAGAATACCTCATTATACTCGGATGGAGTGAGCTGGGTTTTTTTTTTTTTTTTATAAAAGAGAATAGTAACAGCTTTTTTTTTTTAATTTCATATTGTGCCATATTTAGAAATGTTCCCAGGCTAGAACATTGCCATATACAAATTGCATACCAAAGTGCCCCATTATATTTAAATGCACAAAGTGGTGGCAGGGCAGCCATCATGTAGGTACTAACTGAGCAGCATATTGGGGGCTGGGGGCTAAAAGAGAGAGAAAAGTAGAGGGAGCACTTAGTGACTTGAACTAGGCCAGTGGTTCCCAAACCTGTCCGGGAGGACCTTCAGCCAGTTGGGTTTTCAGGATATCCACAATGAATATGCATGAGCTAAATTTGCATGCACTGCTTCCAAAGCATGCATCCGGGTCTCTGGTGACGGAGAGGTCACATCACAGCAGGCTTTTACCAAGGCACCACATTGAAAAAAGAAGAAAGGGGGGGGGGGGGGTACCATCATTTTATGGTGCGGCACAGACCTCCCATTGCTCAGGGCCTCCGGGGCTTCATCGTAGGTCCTATAGCACATGGCTGCCTCAATGCTGGAGCAGCATAAAACGTTGATTAAGGGGAGTATGTTGGGTACATGTTAGGGTCTCGGGGCATGCAGCATCAGAACAAGTTGGGTGCAGTCATGGGACCAGATGTGTAGTGAACAGACTTGAGATTGGCATGCAGGGCCATGTGGCCTGGACCAGTAGCAGTCTGGGCAGTTGTCTTTTTCCCTCTCTTGCCCTCCTCTCTCCCATGGCTGCTTGTTGGGGCCTGTACTACTTGCTGCTATGCAGGTGTGGGGCTGCCAATAAAGACCATTGTTTAAAAAAAAACCAAAAAAAATCCCAAATACATAAAAATTCTGGCCTGGTTTGGCTTGTTGTGGTTTTAGTTCCTGTTCCCTCCATTGATGGCAGCAGCCTCTGAACTGATGCGTGGCTCTGGGTTCACATGTTCGGTAATATTTTCAAGCCAGCATTCTCCCAGCATGGGATAGAGGGCCCACCAGGCCTGTTTTTGGGGGGTGGGGGGGGGTGGGTGGCAATCTCTGCGTTTGCATGAATTATTGAGGTATCAAGCCAGTGGTGGATCCATCTTGTGGCTGGATGGTGTTCTAGCCAGCTGCGGTGGTATAGGCTGACCCATACATGTCATATGGGATCAATGGTGGCTGTCAAGTGATTTTTCAGCACTGTCAGGCGAATTTAAAAAAAGGGGTTAAGCATATTTATGTAATATTGTCATATTTTCTAAAGTATTTACATGATTTAAAACTGGGTTTTACATGTGTAAATGTACTTTACTCACGTTGCATGGCTCTGGAAATTCCAGCAATTTCCCCCAACTGCACCGTCTTTTTAGGTTGCATTGGACACTTGTATGCCTTCAGAAGAGGTTTTATAATCATCGCTGTCTCTTCCATGCTCATCGCTGTCTCTTCCATGCTCATTGCTGTCTCCTCTAGTATGTAGTTTGCTCTTTGACTACATTGTTCTCTGAGGCTTGTAGCCTATTTTGGAGGTAGTGAGGCTAAGCCCATAGGCATCGGCTTCGGTGCGGTCCATTGCGTTTTAGACAGGGAAGGTTTTCATTGTTATTTCAGACCATTCCCCCTATACTGAGCTGGGGACTCCTCTTCCCCCATTCTCTGAGTGCCAGCTTAGTAATGATAGCAGAAAAAGACCAAATGGCCCATCCAATCTGCTTGGCAAGTTTCATATGGTTGTAACTGCCGCTCCGTGCCTGTTATCCCTAAGCCTTATGCTAACGGAAGTAATATTTACATTCAAACCAAGCAAATGTCAAACCCATAAATTCCTGCTAGCAACATTTTTATGGGGGTGAGCATTCTTGATGATTCAGACAGTGCTGCTTGAACATACTTTGCTTTTGCTTCAACCTTGCAGGTGACCTTGTGGAAGGCTGTGGGAGCATCCATTTGTTGGCAGTCTATCCTGCTAGTTAATATCCTTATTAATAGTCCCTTAGAAGGCCTTTTTTGATGTAATGTGTATGAATACATCATAGCGTGCTTAATCAGGCTCCCTCAGAAGGAGCTTGAGTGTACAGGACATGTGCATATCTGGGAACTTTTGAGTTGTGGCCACCCTGAGACTAGCTGTTGATTAGCAGAGGGTGGGAGGGAGGGGGAAGGAATGGAATAATATGTATCAGCTTTCTCTTTCCCACTGCCCCCCCACCCAATTAATCCACACTTTTTCTCCCACCCATCACTATCACCTATCCCCCCTCCCAAGATGACCCAGCATACTTCCCCTTCATCGCTCCCTCTCAGCTCCATGACTTATGCATCCTTACGCTACCCTTAGCTGAGTGATTCCCAAGTCCTGGAATCACAGCTGCAGACTGAGTTTTGTCTGTATTACAGCCCATCTCCAGTTTCTCCCCACATGCTGCTTTGCAATGTCTACTCCAGGCTCTCTGTTCTCTGTGTCCCCATTCTGAGGAAGGGGGAATGGCTGAGCTATACACAGAGAGGCCCTCAGACTTCTAGTATTTCCCCTGAGACCCTGCAGTTGATGCAAATTCCCTGAGTCTTGGGGTGAAATCCTGAGAGTTCCCAGGTATGGGACCATGTGCAAGAAAAGGGATTGCTGACATTGTGGTAAAGGCATGCATACACCATGCTGAGCATGTCGGCTGCCAACCTTATTAAAAGGCTTCACCAGCTCCTGCGGAGTGCCGCAAATGGGCCAGTTCTCTTCTTTTGCTGCTTACTGGAGTCTTTCACACAGGTACAGTGTGCCAACCCTATTGGAACTTGTCTTCTTCCGGCATCACGATTTGCCTGGCATGGATCACTAATAAATTATCCTTTTCTTGCATTCTTCCCTTTTCGGTGCCATACATTCAGACTAAAAGCGTTTTCATCATGCAGTCATTGAAAAATACATTTATTACTATTTCTATTTTATATTGCAACCATGGCCCACTTATCAGATGATATGGACATTTTGGAACCATTCTAGTTGCATGCCTTTTATTGGAGTTATTTTATCTGCAGACTCTATATTTAAATACTCTGCACCCTTTTTTTGCTTGAGACTGCTCAGGCTTGTATCTGGGCAGCAGAGGACAGCGAATGCAATTTTTTTTGCTTAATTGCACATGGCAGCCAACACAGTTGAGACCTGCCGCTCAACTACAACAAAATGACTCATGTTAGAGCACTTAGAGTTTCTTGAACAGTTGTCTGCTCAACTAATGACCGACCACTATCGGACATCTGGGTCGGGTAATAGCAAGGGTCCCATCACAGTCACTTGAATGACATCATTTTCTGTGTGTAATCTTTTAATTTTCCTTAACTAGTCATTTTATGGAACCTAGACATTCGCACGTTTCCTGCATGACATCTTCATTTTTTTCTCCTGCACCTCCTTTAGACATCTCAGCAGCAGTTACATGCAGTGACTTTCTTCTGGTGCTAGGAGTGATTTGGGCAGTTTTTTATGCATTCCCTTCCATAATTTACCTATTTGAGCTGTGCCGATACGGTAGTAGAGGAGGTCAGTATACCAAAAACGCCAGAGTCTTCTTAGCACAGGGATCTCTGTCAGTCTCATAATCTGAAAGTCCTGAGTCAATCCTTTGAGAAGGTAACAGTCACCCCCAGCCCTACATGTTAGTGCTCCCAATGGCGTTACATTATTGTAAAATAAGCCTATGGAATATTTGGCAAATTGAAATTTAGCAGGCAAGAGCATGGGGACTGAGAATGTTAGCAATTCGTAATTGATGTTTTGTAATTGAATGGTTGTATGCAATTGAGCTATCCTGTGGCCATATCCCTCTTTGCAAATGTTGGCGTGACAGAGTTGTCTCTCACAAATGCTATAGGAGCAGTTGGGAATGGTGGGTGGTGGTTGGTTAATGGGTAGGTGAGAGGAGGCGATTATCTGCACCTGAGATGGTTGTGTGCGCTGAGCCGAAATAATTTTTAATATCGACTCATCTGAATATCGATAATTGAAGGAAAAAGATGCTTAATTGTTTTTGAGATTCTAACATTGCTGTCCTGGAAAATCTTGGGTTTCCCTTGTAATGAAACAAAATCATCTCCTTACCTCCAGTAATCTTAATAAAGTAATGCAATACTTGTGTTTGCCCATGAATCTGTTGAAGCCTTTTTATGGGACCCTGTTATTAGAAACCAGCGAAGACTTTCTAAGAGCTTAAAGCAGCAGAATACCAGCAAAAGCAAATGAGTTGATAGTCTACAGTGGAGAAATTATTAATATCCCTCTTTAAGATTCTGATTTCTCTGCACTCCCTGAGGAGATATTACTGTTTAAAAATTATTGAAAGCTCCTCTTGCCTAGTGATGTCCTCCATTATGGATTTATGTGAAATGTGATGCTGCTGTGCTGACCATCATAAACATCATGTAGACCGCATACAATCATTCCTCATACAGAGGTTGTGTACTTAAGGAAAGAGAGTTTTAAAAGCTGGGGTGGTGGCCATTATTCAAAGTATCTAACCTTATTCCAAGAAGTTCAGCAAAAGAAACCAGGGCAAAAAACATTGGGTACCTAGGAACACTTCCTAAAGAGGAAACAATAGAGCCCAGAAATAGGCAAATAAGTATTTTGAAGAATCAGATTAATGCTGCTATCTTAATCTCTGGTGGGATATAAAACTGCAGTTACCATATAGGTTTTCTGTACTAATTCAGTTAGGGATTTTTTATTACTTGTTTTTGCCTTTTTGGCGCCCTGTTTGTTTCTAGGCGAGTGCATGGATATTTGAGGATTAACATTCTTTCCACGGAAGAAAATAGGACTTGATGGATCTCTAGTTTTTCTTTAAACCTAACTGTGTTTACAGGGCTTTAAGCATCTCTTTCAATAAGTCATTTAGAAAACATTAGTAAAAAAAAAAATGGCTTTTGTTACTCCAGCATGATCCTGTGCATAAGCTTTTCTAGGTTTAGTTATCTTTGTTCTAATGTTGACTTCCTGAGGACTCTCCGTAGTATAAGAAATTACATTTGTATGAAAATGTGTTTACTTGGCATTGCCTGTGGTCACCGTGGCTTCAAATCTGCTAAATTTTTGAACTGCATAAATGGCCAGATATCCATCAATATCTAGACAGATTTATCCCATGGTATGTGTTGTCATCTTGAAAAATAGTATTTGGGTCAGGCTTGAAGGATATTTGGCTCTGTGCCATGGAGATTTACTTCTGCAAATAATTTTTGCATACCTGTGAATTTCATTGAATACAGATTTTATGACCTTGAACAGGTCATATAACCTCCGTATATACAACCAAGGTGCTGTGCACTAATATAGTTGTCCCTAAACTGTTTAGTTTGGGATCGTTTGGGTTGTGTGTGTGTATGTGTGTATCTATATAATATATAGCAACATTTGTAGGACCAATAAATAAAATTTAAAAAATACAAGTTACATGCTTAACAGGGCCGGTGCTAGCCCCCTCCCCCACCCTTTCAACATTCAGTCTCTGTCCCGCACCCATAAAAAAACTCAGCTCCTTGCAGCAATCTATATTTTTAATAACTGACGACACCCCCCCCCCCAAACGGAACCCATTCTCAAGGGGAAGGGTATTAGGTAGCCTAAGCAAACCTTACAGCCTTGCGTGTATGCGCGCACACCCACCCACCCTCTACAGATGCGCGCACACAATTCAATTATGCATTTATAACAGATTTTAGATGAAAAAAGAATATTCATAAGTATAGTCTTCTGAGGCAAAATATCACTTATAACATGCGTATTTTATTTACATGCACTGCTGTGGTGCCAACCAGAAAATCTTGCAAAAAAGACACTTGGAACTCCTATGAAATTACATCTTTTGTAATGTGTGAACTTTGGCCCTCAGAACCATAATATAGGAAACGTCCCATACCAAAACAACTCTAACTGCCAGCATTCAAATAGTAATAATCTTATCTCTGAAAAGGTAACACTGCACATATTACACCAGGCCCTAGAACAGTGGTCCCCAAACCTGTCCTGGAGGGCCACCAGCCAGTCGGGTTTTTGGGATATCCTCAATGAATATGCATGAGATAAAATTTGCATGCACTGCTTCCATAACATGTAAATTTTCTCTCATGCATATTCATTGAGGATATCCCAAAAACCCGACTGGCTGGTGGCCCTCCAGGACAGGTTTGGGGACCACTGCCCTAGAACATCAATACTCTTCCTGTTAGGAAAAAGGAACAAATCAGACTGCTATAGATCACTACAGATAAATTATATGGTCGGTTACATATGGAGAACATAGACAGACCCTGACCAAATACAGAATAAAGAGACCAAAGAGTATAATTAGAAACATGCAGAGAACTGAACTGGAACCCACAACAAGCCAGCCTCAATATGCAGAGCAAAAATGGAAAAATACCATTCTTCATAAAACATTAAAAAAATAAAATCAAGAAATATAAAACCACTCATAATAGTAAAATCAGTCATAAAAAGAATAAATATTTCAAACCAGTTAAATAGAATATCTAAAATACCAATAAAATATTTCAAAACAGTAGAAACATGAAATTACACCCAGTAATTAAAAGCAATAAGGATTAAAAAAAAAAAAAAATCTCCTGCTCTCCGTACCTGTGATATTTTGATTTCCAGTCACCTTGAGAACATCGTGGATTGGGGAAATAGGGCCACACAAAGTTTACACACACGCTCTCACACCCGCTCTCACACACACACACGTTCACACACACACGCTCTCACATACACTTTCTCACTTTCCCTCACAGACACGTTGTGTGTGTGAGTATTCCTGTGAGAACCCATACATAAGTTCACAGGCACATACATAAGCTCACAGGTTCTCACACAGTCATACACATGAACATAAGCTCTGACACAGACATATACTCAAGTCCTCACACAGAAACAATATATACATATGTACTCAAGCTCTCACATAGACACAGGCACATACACATGAACACAAGCTCTGACATATATACACTCAAGCTCTCACACAAACACGCATTCAAGTGCTGACACAGATAACACACGCAAGCGTGTGGCTTCCTTTCTCCAGGCCACGGTGGGATGGGCTCCACTGCGGCCCCTTCTTTCCTCTTCATTTCGGGCTGTGGTGGTATGACCTCCACCATGGCCCGCTAGTCTCCTTCTCCCTTAACTTCAGGCTGTGGTGGGATGAGCTCCACCATGGCCCTGCAGGCCAGTGGCATAGCCAGAACTGAGTTTTTGGATGGGCCCAAAGTTAACAAGGTAAGCATACAGGTCTGAACCCTACTAGCTGTACTCTTATTGATAAATAATGTTTAGCATGCGTTTTACAATGGGTTCCCAAGTAGTCTGCAACAACCCTTATGTATCATGAGTGAAACCTTTTAGAATATTTTAACTCTATTATTTCAAGCACTTACCAACATTAAAAATTTTATTAATCTATATTAATTTTATATTTATTTTAATTAATTAAATAAACAAGAATATCAGGTAAAAAGCAAAGAACACAAACATCAGATCCAATCAATTATGTTATAAAATAAATATCAATGATTTCTTTCTCGAATTCTCTTTCCAGAAAGGCAGAGATCACCATAACTACAATAAAATAGCAATATTCATGAGAAGGGAGCAGAGCAAAACTACGACAGTTCACATTACAACCCAACATGAAAAAAAGCTATATTCAAATTCTGGGGTCACCTCACGAAACACCCCCCCCACCCACACACACACAGCTAAAAAGTTTGAAGTAACACAAACCTCTGCAAAAAAAAAAAAAAAAAAAGGTGCCTAGAACCTTGGCTAGATACAACAGAACTGACTCTCAGGACTCAAATAAAAGCAACCTTATGAAAAAGAAGCAATGCAAATACTACACCAGACCTTAGAACATTAATACACTACCTACTGGGATAACAGAACAAGCCAGACCTAATACAGAAATAAGGGACTACAAATTAGAAATAGAAACATGCAAACAAAACCGAAATAGCCTGAGAAACCAGACTCTGAACAGTGGAAGGCTAAAGAGCAAAATACAAAATTATAAGAAATGCATATACCCAAAGATGGAATATTCCAGTTACTAAAATCTAAAAATATACATTTTTTTTTTTTTACCTTTGTTTGTTCTTTTTATTTTTCTAATCAGTTGGTCCAGGTTTCTCTCTTCCACTTTGCTCTTGTCAGTCTTTTCCTAAATATTTCTCCAGGGTCACTCTTCTCTTTCTGCTTCTTCTCTCTTCTTCCCTTCCTCACACACACACATGCTCTCTCAAAGACTCCCTTACACACACACACACACACGCTCTCACTCTCATGTTCTGCCACACACTCAGGCACCCATACTCACATGCACGCACCAGGGCTCACTGCCAAATCCCTTCGCCACCACGGAGATGGGCTCCTGTGGTGGCTTTGTTTTGGCAGGTCATCTTTGCCACCACGTGGACGGGCTCCCGTGGTGGCCTTGCTTCGGCGGGTCTTCTTTGCTGACCCATGGCCTCTCCTGCTGCCACCGTCACAGAGTTGAGCTCGCCCAGCGGGCCCAGCGGCCTCTCCTGCTGCTGCCACCCTCCTAGGTGTGGCGCCCCAGGCAAATGCATGGTGTGCACACCCAATTGGGCTGGGCCTGTGCTTTAATTTCACTTAAGTGTTTACAAGTTATCAGATTGAATCTTTATGGATAGAAATCCCATGTGTGCTGGGAAAGAATATGACAAAAGAATCGCAGTATATATAATGAGAAAGATAAGTTATTTTGGAAGGTACAATAAAAGGCTAAAAAACTAATGGCCTGATTTATTAAGGCTTCTTCCCCCCCTTTCTGTGTTGGGTGGGGGGAGGGAGGGGACAGTAAATCAGATTGCATAATTTGGAAGTGCAAGGATTAGGGAAGTCACATTGGCAGGTGTGTGTCTGCATGTGTGAGAACTTTCTCTCCTACTCCTTACCACTCAGACTGACATGGATTTAGTGTGGGAGGGAGCACATTTTCTCTCATTTCCTCACTCACTCTCTCCAACTCGCTTACTTTCTCCCTAGGTCTCATCCAATGCTTCCTCGACCCTATTGCCATTCCCCCTTATGACCACCCCCATGTTCTCCCTCTTCCTCCCTCCTTTCCGTACCTGCAGCTGACACTAGTGTAGCATTGTCCTCTTTATGGCTTGTGCAGGCTAATACCGACTAGTCATTCTTTCAGCCTGTATGGTCAATGCAAGAATGGTCTCAGAGCATGGGTGTGTGAGTGAGAGAGAGCACGTATGGGTGGTAGGTGAGCGAAAGAGAGCATGTATAATCCATGATGATCTTGTGGCATCTGAAATCAAAAGTTCCCAGGGATGGAGAGCAAGGAATTTTTTAAAATCCTTATTAGTTTTAATTATTGGGTATTATTTGATGATTCTTTTTTGAAATATTTTATGGGCGTTTGGAACATCTTTATATGAGTTTTTAACGATTTGATCTATTCATTAACTGTTTTGAATTTTTCTTGTTATTGGTATGGTTGCTGCTTTGGCCCTTTCACTGTGTGCTTTACTTGCCACTGTTTCCTCTCACCACCCCTGCTCATGGAGCTCTAATGGGAACACCTGCTCCCAGTTTCGATAAGCCTAAGCACCAGTAATTTGGCCCTGTTTTAAAAAAGTTTGCCCACCCCTGATCTTACATAAGAAAGAACATAAGAAATTGCCATACTGGGTCAGACCAAGGGTCCATCAAGCCCAGCATCCTGTCTCCAACAGTGACCAATCCAGGCTACAAGTACCTGACAATTACCCAAACACTAAGAAGATCTTGACTGTTCGTAAGTTCCATAGCTCAGGAACTGTTGTATATCTCTTCAGTTCTGCATATGTCTTGTAGCACTATAGAAATGGAAAGTAATAGGTATGTGTTTTTATTAAATCAATCTGTTTTTTTTTCCCAAGTGTTTAATGTTGTATTTTGACCATTGTATTGTGAACTGCTTTGGTCAAACATCTGTCTGAGGGAGGTGGTATGAAGGTATAATAGAAATGCAAGTTTTCAGGTTTTAGTGACTAGAGAATTAATGATTAGTAGGGACTAGCAGAAATTCTGGATTATGATAATTAGAATTTGCTTTATATAGTAGTACCTAACTTGGCTTTGTAGCTAAAATTCAAGTGCAGGGTCTGAGCTATGAATTGAGGATTCTCCTTTCTTGGTATTTTCTCATTTACTTCAAACGTTGTACTACTTTGTTAGGCACATTCATAGACCAAGACCCATTTTGGATCAAAAAGATCTAAAAACTGTCACCCATTTGCTTGTACTAGACTATGTAACTCTTTTTCAAGGACTTTCTACAACCCAAATCAGAAGATTACAAGTCATGCAAAATATGGCTATCAAACTTATTTATGGGGAAAAAAAATATGATCATGTAACACCTCTTCTTCAAGAACTACATTGGCTACCAATATCTGCTTGAATCATTTTCAAACTTTATCTCACTTTCAGAACTTTTAGATGGGTTGTTCCACTTTACCTAGCTAATTTTATAAAACCATATTCTCCGGACTGATCACTTCGTTCCTCTCAGCATGAACTTTTGATTTTTCTGTCACCAAGAGAAATAAGATTAGAAATTTATCAGAAAATCAAGCTTCTCCTACCATACTCTACATTTATAGAATTCTCTGCCTTTGACCCTATGGCTCAACAGGTACTACCAGAAATTTCAAGACGTTGTAAAAAAGCTATTTTATTCATGAATATATTGAATGAACTAATGTGATATTTATTCTGTTAGACATGATTGAATTTGCAACTTTTTTTTATTTCTTTCTTATAAATGAAGATCCAAAAAATTACAACAGCCCTCACCAGAGGTCAGAAAAATGTACACATGTGAATAATGAATTAAAATAAAAAATACAAATTCCAACTGCTTTGAATTGCAGGTATTTCTGGTGCTTCATGTTGCAATATAATTACTTTATCATTTGTTTATTTTATTAACCCCTCTTGTTCCCCATTTCGCCCCCCCCACCAGAGCCACCCCCACATTCACTCCATTCTGATTTCTCGAGATGTATCTGTTTAAAGTTTAAACATTTAAAAAATATATTTACAGATTTGTCATGTTTTAATTAATTTTGTTGTTCCTTAATTTTAATTATTTGATATTTTAATTACACTGTACATTGCTTTGTTTTACCAAAGTAAAGAAAAGTGATTAATCAAACCAATAAGCTAAAGTATGAGATAGAGAATTTGTATAATAAGAGGGTTAATGTCTTGCTACCCAAATCCACTGGGGATATGATGATGTAATAACCATCACCAAGGCAAGAGGACTAAAATCCTCTTGCATTAAAAATAATAAAAAATAGCTTATTTCTCTGCTTCTTTTTGGCTATGTTCAAATGTATTGAGTCAAGAACTACTTCGTCTTTTGTCTTTGTTACAAAATAGATGTTCCAGAACTGAGCAATAATGCTTCCCATTTCTGTAGCAAGGTCCTTCTTCATACAGGTCTTCTCAAGGAGTTGGCAAACATGCATTGCTTCTCAGTCTGCATTTCACTCATATGTATTAACATAAGAAGTTGCCATGCTGGGTCAGACCAAGGGTCCATCAAGCCCAGCATCCTGTTTCAACAGAGGCCAAACCAGGCCACAAGAACCTGGCAATTACCCAAACACTAAGAAGATCCCATGCTACTGATGCAATTAATAGTAGTGGCTATTCCCTAAATAAACTTGATTAATAACCGTTAATGGACTTCTCCTCCAAGAACTTATCTAAACCTTTTTTGAACCCAGCTACACTAACTGCACTAACCACATCCTCTGGCAACAAATTCCAGAGCTTTATTGTGCGTTGAGTGAGAGAGAATGTTCTCTGATTAGTCTTAAATGTGTTACTTGCTAACTTCATGGAATGCCCCCTAGTCCTTCTATTATTCGAAAGAGTAAATAACCGATTCACATCTACTCGTTCAAGACCTCTCATGATCTTAAAGACCTCTATCATATCCCCCCTCAGCCATCTCTTCTTCAAGCTGAACAGCCCTAACCTCTTCAGCCTTTCCTCATAGGGGAACATCATTAGAATAGGCCCATTTGATTTGTTTGCTTGTGCAGGTGGTTGTCATTGCTGTTAACGAGTCTGTATCGGCTACTCTGGAAAAGTAGTCCTGGAGTTCCAGATATATTTCAGTGCATTGTAGTCCTTAGTTGTTCATCGCCAGTTGTATCCAAATGTGCAACATTGACCATAAATATTTCACGATTTAAGGTGTTTGGTTACTTCTGTGAACACCTTCCATCTGCTGTGATCTTTTCCTTTTGGCTTGCTACTTCCCTCTTAATGTCAACTGGTTCAGTGTCCATTCTTTGGTGTTGACTTTAAACATTGTGTTATTCCACATATACATAATCAGTTAAAACAATACATATTGCCAGACATTTAATTTTGTATTTATATATATTTAACTCTTGCCTCTTCATTGGTAGCTCAAGGTGAATTACATTCTGTGTTTATGGGGAAAAATGTTTAGTAAATCAGGAACTAAGTTTGTACCTGATGACTTGCCTAAAGTCACAAGGAGCATCAGCAAGATTTAAACCCTGGCTTCCCTGGCTCTCAGCCTGCAGTTCTGACTACTAGGCTACTTATCAACTCCTGGATCTAATTCTACCCCCACCCTCCCCATGGATGGCTTATTCCCACACTGCATACAAAACAGAAGGTGGGTAGCCACATCATCAATCATCAGATACAAAAGAAGAAAGTATGGTGCACAATTAATCTTGTCCAAAAAATTTCAAAGGTTCATAGAAACAATTATTTCTTCAGAAAAGACAAAAATTGCCTATTATAATATCCAAATAGCAAACGCTGAAGATGGACCGTCGAATGCACAAAATAGCTGTTCCTCTGTTGCGCTCCTTTGTGACTACATTTCATGCCTTTGGCATTTATAACCATCTTGCTGAGTCTGCAGATTTTCTTTTTCTAGAGTATCCTATGCCTTAGCTTTTTAAGTGGAGGATGGGTGAGTCAGTTACTGTTATCTGAGGTCATTGTGCTAGAATTTCTTTTAGGTTACATAGCAATTTAAAGTCTGCATCTAGAACTCTTGTTTGTTTGACAAGAAGTGCTGCACATTTCTCCTTTTTTTTTTTAATCTCACTGGCTATTCCTTTAGTTAACTTATCAGGCTATTTGGAAGAAATTTCTTGTTTTTGTGGATATATTGATGGAGCAAAAAGCTGATTTGAATGAGGATTGTACATCAGGTTCAGTTACAACCATTGATACTGCATCACTGAAGCATTCAATCTGAATTGTGAACAGTGGTGAAGTCTTCTCCATTAATACAAAAATGAACTCCTCTTTTCCACTCAGTCCTTGCCCCACTGCCATACTAAAACTGGTCAAAGAGGATATATGCGTTTCTCTTGTCGCTATCATTAAACTCTGTCAGCTAGGATTATACCAGCCTCATTAAAAAAAAAATTCAAATGCTGACCCACATGTTTTGTCCATCCAATGTCCTCGCTGCCATTTTTGACAAGGATCGAGTCAGCTGTTTTAAATCAACTTACCACCTTAATTGATGAACATGTTATTGACCAGTTTTGGTTCGGCTGCAGAAAGAGGTTCAGTACTGAGATACTATTGCTTTTAAGTTTTGATATGCTTATCAGAGGATTTTACATGAATGTTGACTGTTAGTTATAAAACACTCAAATATCAGTGGTTTTCGACATTCAATATTACATTCTGGATTTCAATCCCATGGAATATTCAGTACAGTTCTGAAATGGTTTACCTCCTACTTAACTAACCATTCCCAACAAGTCAGGAAGCAGCATATAAAAGTTTCTAAATAAATATATATACTGAATATTGATTTTTCTTTTCACAGCCTTCTGGATATTGTGGGTTCTTGCTTTTTTGTTAGATATAGCAAATCTAATGGAAATCTTAGGGTACATAACAATTTGCACATTCCTTGTTTGCTATTGTGTTGAAAAGCAGTCACTTAAGTCCTTAAACCACGTTCTGTTGAATAAAAATGTCTATAATGTTATTTTGTTCTATAAGCACATTTCTGTTCGGTTAATTATTTTTGTGGCAGTGCTGATGAGAGATGGTCACTGGTAAAACTTGGGATATTATATATTCTTTCTGTTAAATAGGAAACAGATTTTTAGGATTTTGTTCATGATGGTGATAATTGGGCAGTGAATCTTTGAATACCTGTAATTAGCCTGTTGCCATTCACTGTGCCCTTAACATGTGAGAGAGACTATGTACAAACCATTTAGTTCACTAACCTGGTGTAACCTGCCATGGCACTGTCAATTCAACAGGATTTCTCAAGGAGGTAGGTAGGAAGGGTAAAAGGACCTTCCCGATCCTTTTACCCTTCATGCCCTCATGTGACTCCTTGCAATCTGAATCCAGTAGTCTCGTTTATTTGCTTGTTACACACACAATACAACAAAAAGAGGTCCCAGTTCAGAGGTGGCAGTTACAGTTCAATAAGATCCCAAAAACTGCCAGTGCGTCCATGGATTAGTAAGGCTGTCAATGCAATTTGATGATTTACATCAGGCAATGCTGCTCATACTCCTGAGATTCCATGAACTGGGGAACTAGCGTAACCCCACGGTGCTCATACCAGAATGAAGAGGAGTCGTAATAAATCGCTTGGCATTTCTTTCCCTGGCACTTCCAAGTGCTGTAGAGGGAGCTAGGTCCTCTAGGGCAGTTTGCTGGAGAGGGAGCCAAAACTGATACATGCTGGGATAAAACACCACTAAAACATTAAAATTCCACAAGAGGCGCCTGAGTATCATTTTAGCTGGTAACCGTAGGTTACACCAGCACTAATAATAGTGTTATTTCATTAAGAGCTCCTGATTTTGGCTATGATGCACTTTTCCCTTGCAGTTACAATTAACATCGGATCCTTTATTGCTGATAAGGTTACAGTCACAGAGAATGACATTGGCACATAATCTGCCACTTCAGTTTATAAAGTGTGGAAATAATAAAATTATGTTTGGTGATATAAATGAGTTCTAATTAGAAAAATATTTTGAATAGAATTAAAATTGAACAGATTTCTGTTTCCTGTTTGATTAATAAAATAAATTCTGCTGAAGTATGTTATTTACTTGAAGCTGCTTTATATCCAGTGGATGGTAAATCTGAATTTAAAAAGAAAACAACTATATCGCTGCTTCAGTTGTACATTAAGTTTAGCAAATTAGCTCTCATTTCTTTGCTACAACAATTTTTACTCTGTACTAAAACATTTTAAGAAGGCGCGTTCTTTGGGTTACCTATCTCATTATGTATGCAAGGTGTGGTCTACCTGAGAGAAATCAGAGGTTTAAATATGGTTTGTCGGACCATCTTACTATTACTTTATGTGAAAATATTTTTTAACAAGTCGTCTTTTATACCTTCCAAAAAGACTGTCTTCAGAGAACTACTATGCGTGGGCTCTATTTTCCTTGTCTTTTCATATAACATCCCCTTTGTTAAGCAAGTCCAAGAGCTATCACTTTATAGTTCAGTCTGATTCAAGCTAAAATTAATTTTACTGCTGTAAATGCAGCAGATTACACTGCTTCCTGTCCACAGCTATAATTGCAGTTTTAATTGTTCAGTCAGCCCAAGGAGCAGGAGCCTAAGCCAGGAATTAGACTCAGGTTTTTCCTTATTAGGGCAAGAATACATTTTATGTTATTAATGTTGAAAGTTAAACTGGTCTGTTTTTTCCTTTTCTTTTGTTTCTATTCTTAGCACAAAGGTTTGCAGTACTTAGTGTCACCTTTTAATTTTTCCCACTGTTCCTTTTCTGCAGTGGTTCCCAGATTTGGTCCTTGAGTATCCTACAGGTCTGGTTTTCAGGTTATCCACACTGTGAATATTCATGGGATATGCTAGCATGCATTTAGCCTAAGAACCAAGCTAATTTGCACATTTTGGTTGAAAACAGAACTGGTGAGTGTTTTTGAGGGCCAGAATTGTGAACCATTGCTTTATTCAATCTAGATGCTTCCTGATTCTGTTGCCACCCTAAGGTGATCCTCCTCTTTGACAGAATTGGTATTCCTGTACTCCTTGACGCTTTCCTTCATGAGTTCCAATTATAAGAAAAATGGTCTATTAACCAAGCTCTTTGGTGATCACTGAACCTGAGAAGTTCACTCACTGTCTCATCAGAAGCTCTTTACTTGTTTGCATGTTCCAAATCCAGCATTGTCTTTGTTTGGGTTCTGTTATTTGCTTAATGAACCTTTTGTTGAACTAATTCCAAGATCTTCCAGCTTATAGCTGTTGCCAGAATGCTTCAGTGTACATTGGGTAATTTGTGGTCTTCTACGAACATAGTCTTCCTGTTATCAAAGATTTTGGTTAAATCTTTATCCATCTTTTCTTCCTGTACTATATCATAGGTCCAGGTAAATAGTGGGTCCATTTTCTGCAGGGCCATCTTTAGGCCAATACCGATACTGTGACCGCACTGAGCCCCCATGTTTGTTTATTTAATAATACTTATATCCCACCTGTTGTGATCTAAAGACAGGCCATGTGGAGAAATCATGGTGCTGGTTCCTGTGCACGTCTGCCACCAGGAGAATCTAGGAGTGTGAACCTGTCTCCTTGGGGGCCAGTGAATGAGGGTGAAAATTGAGCAGAAACATTTGAGATACTGCTTCTAGTTACCGGTCTTCTGCAGATGAGTGTTTCTAGTGTGCACAATTAGCAGGGAACTTTTGTTTTAAATTTTTAATTTATTTTTCCTGGGAATTTCAGTATTATAAGAAAAAAAAAAATCAGTGGAAAATTGACTTTTCTATCGATTTTTCTCCTGTTTGATATAACGGAATCATTTTTCCACTGATTTTATTTTGTTATAATATTGAAATTCCCAAGAAAAATAAAAACAGATAACGAAAGAACCTAAGAATGAGCCAATCAGCTGCAGGAGGTTACAAAGCAGCAGCTTTTCAGAAATGCTTCTTTTGAGTTCCCGGGACTGTAACAGAGAGGTGGAAGCAAGGGGCTATGACAGGGCTTCCCATATCATGGAGACTCAGTATATGCAGATTTATCTCATACATATTCATTGTGGATACCCTGAAAACCTGACTGGCTGTGGGGATCCCCAGGATGGGTTTGGGAAACCCTGGACTGTGGGGGGAGAGATGGGAGCATGAGGGGTGGTACATGTACAAGATAAGAGGTACAAGGAAGGGGAGACGTTTAATGTGCTACTGAAGGTGAGGGCTGTTACTTCTAGCATAATGATGGGCCTCAGTTACCTGTTTGTAGGTTTTACTATCAGTGTTGTTTTTGTATTCCCTTGGTAGTGTATCTTTGTGCTTTTTAGGCATTCTTGTTCAAAGTTTAGGAAGAATGCCTTATGGGGGGAGATCATGTCCATCTATCTAGATTTACTTTTTCTACCTTTTATCGTGCAAATCTGCCTCTACAGGGAGGAGCCATTAAACCAAAAGTGCTAGAAAAAAACACTGACAAAGCCATATGTTAGAGCACGTTATTGATAGGCAGCCCCATGTGAGAAATTCCAGCATTCCAATTGCTTAAGTCCTTTTTAAACTGTTTATATATAGATATATTTTTTATCTTTGTGGTTGATTTGTACATTTTTTTGCTGCTCACCTCAACTGTTTAAAAGCCCCACCCACCCCAGAAATTGCTTTTCTTATATAGCCTTCCTAAGTCACATAACCAAGGATCTTCAATTATATTATGACAATGTATTTGATATTGTATACCTATATGTTAAGTTGACAAGGAAGTTAACATAATGACAACTATTCAGTATAATAAATGTGGTACCTTAGTCCTAAAGCCAGACCATTTGGAAACTCAGAACGTGCCCAGGATTCAGGGCTTGATGGACCTTTGGTCTAACCCAGTATGGCAAATCTTATGTTCTTAATTTGCTTGCAGATCCCACAATGGAACAGGAATAAACAAAACTTAGAGCAGAACTAGCTACAATTTAAAGGAACCAAAGAGGAATTAAATACCATTAGAGGAGCCTCCTTCACCATATAACATTCAGCAAGTCTCCTCCCTTCCCTGACTCCCGTAGAGGATTAGAAAACCAATAAAGAAATGGGTTACAGTGAGCTCTGGCAGGCTAAGACCTGTAACACAAACACCCACTGATACCCATTCAAAATTCCTTTTCTGCTTTGGAAAATGGCAATACTCTGGCCATGGAAACTGAAGTGGAATTAAAAAAAAAAAAAAAAAAAGACACCAATATACACTAGAACATCAAAACCGTTTCCTGCTGAGACACTCTGTCATTAAATGCACTAATTCGGGGGCTCATTTTGTGGGTCACCCAATATTTAAATGCCTGTATTTATATTAAAGAAGAAAGTAAGAACTATAAAATGTTCATCTGGGGACCAAAGATCTTGCTGGAAGCAGCACAAAGAAATTTCCAAATTCTGGGGAGGCATCTTGGGCCCATGATGAAGTCCATGAAGTAAAGTGTTTACCTGTTCATGGAAAAAGGAAAGGAAAGATTAAGCCATACAGAGAACTTCAATATGTGGCTCAAACCCTGCTATGAAGACGGATTGAGACTTACTGGGGGCTGAGCTATGTATGGCATAGTAAAAGGCTATACAGTAAAGATGTCTGTAGCAAAAAAAAAAAAAAGGATTCTAAGTGAGAAGTTCATATCCTATGTCATCAGGCATTTAAACTAGAGAACGGGGGTGGCAGACTAAAGCCAATGGACTTGAAATGTTACCCTTGATAAATACAAGGACGTAGGTGAAGAAAGTAGCAAAACCAAACAGTTAAATATGTGGTTACTGTGCTTAGCAAGGAGTCTGGTACGGCCTAGGTCTGTGTCCAGCCGGCCATCTACCATTTTACTATCTGTTGATGGCCTTCTTTTCTTTGTGTGCCACTTTTGTTCCATGGCAAAAGCACTTTCTCCAACCACAGTCTCTACTCGAAATGCTGATACTTCCAAACCACAATTCAGGAATAGCTTTAAAAATCGCCCTCATTTTATACTGAATTTAGTGCAGAGAAGTGGAAGAGGGCTCCCAGAGCAGTAGAAAGTGCGACCTCTCCCATTCAGAATATCACGTGACCCTCCCATCTGCTGACATATATACTATATTACTATATAAACTCTAAATTTAATGAGTTTTTTATGGTTGCATGTGGTATAGAGGCTGAACTATGTGCTTCTGAATTAGACTTAAGTATGAATTGCTGTTGCTTTTATTGAAATCTTAGACTAGATGTATTATTCAGAAATCTACTTCATACTCTTCAAACAATGAAATACTTGCAAAGGGATTATTAATTGAGTACATGCCTTTTGTTCCTTATAAGCAAGACTAAACTTGGGTGGCTAGATTGATGACAAAAATCTGAAAGTCACAATGGTGTTTCTCATGCATTAGTGCTTTAAGGGATGACATCGGGGTGGATACATAACTATAATTGGGTAACGGTGCTCTTCCTTATTTTCTCTTGGAAGATGCTACAAAATGTACAAGCAATTGTGTAGCCATCCAGCCCATAATACTGTGGCAGTACCATGTATAAATGGTATTCTTGTAAAGAAAGTTGTTTTGTTTGAAGGATGATACACAAATGCATAGTGATAATGAGAATTATCTGCTATTACAATTAATATATTTAACACATTTAGGAAAATTGAAATTCATTTTCCTTGGGGGATGTGGGTATGTTGAGGTATTTTCAGCTAATTGGGAGATCAAAGTCTGATTTTAAATGAAAGTGAAAAATGAGCAAAATAGTAAAATTCAGTGTAGTGAACTCCATATTAAATGTTCTAAGTTGAGTCTACAAGTTAAGATTAATTTTTATTTGTTTTGTTGGTGCTGTTCTATATATTTTTTTCTTATTGTACTTCTGGAATTGGGTGTTTGTTTTACCAGGTCAGTGATTTGGTACTTAGAAATCTAGACCAATGAGAGTTGTAAAGCAATGCAAAAAACAAAAACATATTTGAGTCTTTTTTTTATATATCAAATAGGATTCTGAGGCAATAAAGCTTTTTGTTTTATAGTCCTTCTACAGAATTGCCTGAAGCGCTTCATTTATTATGATTGATTTGATCATGCATTAGTAGTACCCCATAGAGCTACAATTTTCTTAAAATTGGCTAATTTGGTTATTCTGTTGGCACTACTGTTATTTAGTAAAGATGTATGTTTCCCCTCTTGCCTTGCAGAGGGATGATGCTTAGATCATGTTGTATAAATGATTTTTCTGTTTACTCATATTAGTAATATTTCAAGTGAAGCCATAGTATATTACAGTTCTCTCAATTTGATGTATTTTGAGAATGCCTTTAAATACCTTAGGCCTAGATTCATCTTTCCGCTATAAATGTAGCAGAATGATGAGCTGCCGTGAAAAAAAGGGGCGGGGCTATAGTGTGCAGCCGGCCGCATTGTGGCGGTACGGTTTCGCCTGCCGTGGGTGCAGCTGTGCCACACTATATCGCCCCCCATAGCACCAGGGCAAAAGGTGGTGCTATTTCCCACGCTACTACCAGCAATAATGTCCAAAACATTACCGGTAGCGGTGCTGCCCACCCAAACTCCTCCCAAACTCCACCACTTCCCCTAATTTAAATTTTTCTGCCGCAATACACCCATTATCGCGAGCGTTAGGGCATTATCACATGCGAAAACGCCCATCGCATTTTAGAAAATGACCCTATTAGTTTGTACAAATCTCAATTATAAAATGTTAGAAAACTGGATGACTTCATGGGTAGGACATGAAATGTTTTGTATACAGGTCTTATATTAAAATATAAGTTGCGCTGTGCCAGTTCTGAGTGGAAAGATATGTACATCACAGAAATCATTGCATAATTGCCATCTTAGTTGGGAGTTTTGACATAGTTGAGGATTGCTTGAGCATGGAATCTATATGATGCTTAGAATACTACTAATGATTCCTTTTTAGAAGAAACATTTCTAGTGAATTACACATGTTCTTTGGAGCCAAACAGTGGACATCATTTTCCTCTGTATGGTATTTTCCATCAGCACTGTTATACTACATATACAAATCCACATATTAAATCTCCAACTGAGCTGATGGGGGAAAAACAGTAAAGTAATAATAATAATCTGTTAACTGTTACAGTAGTAGTGATGATTGGGGTCCAGATACTATAAACTAACACATTACTAGTTAAAGGATTTTTCTTTAGAATTAAGTTTATATCCTTTCTTTTATCCCCACTTGACTTGATGCCACTGCTATAAAGATGAATTAACTACATTGATCTTTCAACCCTGATTGTACTTCAGTATGTTATGATACAAACATGTAACTTATAAACTTTGAATTATGCCTAAAGCCTCATATCCTTTTCTGTTCTTTGTCCAAGTTCTGAACCAAATAGTTACTTCAAATGAATGTGCCATTTCTATTAGTGCATTTAAATTGTATGGGTACAAAGCTCAAAATAAACCTTTTTCTGCTCATTTTGTCAGAATAAACATGGGATGATGGTGATCCTAGTGAGGATAATTCTGTAAATTTGATGATATGATTATGCTACTTTATTTTATTTATTTAAAAGACTTATATTCCACATCTTCTATTATTTGTCCTCTTACTATAGTGCAGAATTATAGTAGCCTTCTTGGTGATTCTAAGATGGGATCTACCTGGGATCAAATGCTTGTGTGACATTTTTGTTAGTCGAATAAAAAGTATCACAGCTTACAAAGATTCCAGTTTTATTCTTAAGAAAGAGATAACCTTAATATGGATGCTTGGGTCTGAAGTTCATCATAAATATTTATTTATATTCCACATTTTGGCTTTTCAGATTGGATTACATTTAGGTACTGTTGGGATTTCCCTGTCTCCAGAGGGCTCACAATCTAAGTTTGTACTTGAGGCAATGGATAGGGGGGAAAAACAGTAAAGTTTAAAAGATTTCATGTCGGTGGAAGATGAAAAAACATTTGTATATTCATCTTCCAACATGAAAAATTTTAAACCATATGTTTCCTTTAAAAGCCAATGGCTAATTATCTATCAGGAATTTCAAAACAGCACCAAAATGTTCTGGGGAATTGGTATGTAATAGTCAAAATATATAAGAAACACCCCAGTAAATTTTAAATTTTTGAAAATTATTAAATTATTATTAACAATTATCTGCTCGCAGCCAAGTCCTGGTTTAAGTGACCATTAAAAATTTTTTTTGAAAGGTCAACTGCAATGTGTGGTGAAACACTTGCAAGCTGCCTAATTTACTGAAACACAAAAATGTTTAAGCAAGTAGAGGAAGGGTTTCATATATAAATTTTTCAGCCCAACACAAGGTCTGCCAGATTTCCATGTATAATCATCAACCAATCCTCCTCCACCTGTTATATTATTTTTAACTCCGTGCAACCCTAGTGAAAACTGCAACACATTAAAATGTGTTGCAGTTTTCACTAGGGTTGCACGGAGTTAAAAATAATATAACAGGTGGAGGAGGATTGGTTGATGATTATACATGGAAATCTGGCAGACCTTGTGTTGGGCTGAAAAATTTATATATGAAACCCTTCCTCTACTTGCTTAAAAATTTTTGTGTTTCAGTAAATTAGGCAGCTTGCAAGTGTTTCACCACACATTGCAGTTGACCTTTCAAAAAAAATTTTTAATGGTCACTTAAACCAGGACTTGGCTGCGAGCAGATAATTGTTAATAATAATTTAATAATTTTCAAAAATTTAAAATTTACTGGGGTGTTTCTTATATATTTTAATTATCTATCAGAGCATTTCTTTTGAAAAATTATATCATTTTCTATTGGTGCTTTCATTAAGGGTAAATTTTCAAATTGTCTGCTTAGGTGCAAAGTCTGTGGGTAAAATTATTTCCTAATTTTCAAAGGGAAATTACATGCATACTTTACTTCTTAGACATTGCCGCATGTTAAAATGCCCTGCTTTTTTGCACAGGTAAACCTTTTATGGAAAATAATGCATGTAGATGCATGTAGATGCATATAGATGCATGGAAAATAATGCATGTAGATGCATGTAGATGCATGTAGATGCATGGAAAATAATGCATGTAGATGCGCAATATTTTCTGAACCCACCCAAAATACAATCCTGGGAATCCCTCCCCCTCAGTCCGCATAAAGTATGCATCCTATGGAATCTTTTATGTTCTTTTAGTTGGATTGAGTGAGGGAAGTTTTCGGGCAGCCAGTTTACTTTAGTAAATGTCTTTTGAAAATTATCCTCTAAAGCCTTTTGTCATTCACTTATTCTGGACAGGACAACTTTTGAGTAGAAATATGCCTTAATTACCATGTTTTCACAGGTCGTTGTAAAACATGCAAAAGAATTGTCATATGGTGGGATCAGAATCTTTAAAGCAGCGATTCTCAACCTGTGTGTCGCGTGCTACCCGGTCTCTCATTGCTCTTTTCTCCCCTTCCTCCACCGAGCAAGAGGCAGACATTCTTCCATTGCTGCCCGAGCTATCAGAACATTCAAACCCGGCTGGATGGGAACGGCAGCAGTGTTCATTGAAGCCGGCAACTGCAGCATGGCCTTTTCTTTTTCCCACCCCCCACAGCCCGGAAGAGGATGTGATGTGTAGCGGGGCACGTGGGAAGAAAATGCCATGCTGCATTAAAAGGTAGCGGCAGAAGCATTGTTCCCAAGCAGCAGCGCAGGCTTGGAGCAAAATCAGAAGTGGCTGGTGATCAGCAAGGGGGAGATGGCAGTGTTGGCTCCCATGGTCAATGGGATTCTTCTTTCTTGGGCCATGGAGGCTGCTGCAGCTACCATTTGTGCTTCAGAGCAGGGAGTGAGTGGGAATGAGAGCCAGCCAATGTATAAGTAAGAGAGGGCATGTGTGTGTTTGAAAGCTTGTGTGTAAGTGAGATAGAGAGAACATGAGTGTGATTGAAAGCCTGTGTATAAGTGAGAGAGAGCATTGTGTGATTGAGAGAGACTGGTCAGAGAGGTGATGTGTATGTATGAAAGAGACTGATTAGGGAGGTGACAAGTGTGTGTGTGAGAGAGAGACTAGTCGAGGAGATGATTGGTGTGTGAGAAACAGAACTGATCCTGAGAGTGGTGTGCATGTGTGAGAGAGAGAGACTGGTGGCTGTTCCTAAGGAAGAGGACCATGAGGAGGACAGCTGTAGCAGCTACTGTTGTGTCTGGTGTGTTCTACTGTCCTGCAAGGGAAAGGAGTAGGAGAGCTGCTGGAGAAGGCACGTAAAGGTAGCTTTGTAAGTTAATTTTTCTTGATTGACTGCCATTTTAATTATTGGGCATTATGTGATGTCTGCTGTTTTGAAATATTTTATTGGTGGTTGGAGAATTTTTAATAATTAAGAGTTTTTAATTGTTAGATGTTCTATTCATCAGCTGTTTTGAAACATATTATTAGTATAGTTTTACAATTATTTATGTGTGCAGATCTATAGCAGCTTGGCTTGTTCTGCTTTCCTAATTGGAGATGTATTGTTGTTTAGGGCCTGGTTTAATGTTGCCTTTTTATAGGTAGGGTTGTTACCGTTTGAGTGCATGCCATAATGCAGGTGTAATTTTGTGTGGATTAGTTTGTGTGCTTTATTGCAGATCCTGGTACTATGTTAGGTGCTATATTTCTGTTTCTATTTCTTCAGCTTTGTACTGCATGCAGAGTGGCTTTTTTGGATTTCAATTCCAGTTTCTGTTTTCATATCTGTAATTTGTGGTCTTTCTGTACTTGGAGAAGGTCAGTTCTGTATATGTAACCTTATTTGAATGTTTTCTCAATAGGATATGCATTGGTGATAAACTGCTGTCTTTTTATAAGCAGGGCTATTGTGCCTGGTAGTACATAAGAAAATAAGAAATTGCCATACTGGGTCAGACCAAGAGTTCATCAAGCCCAGCATTTTGTTTCCAGCAGTAGCCAATCTAGACTACAAGTACCCGGCAAGTGCCCAAACACTAAGCATATTCCATGCTACTGATGCCAGTAATAGTAGTGGCTAATCCCTAAGGCAGCTTGATTAATAGCAGTTAATGGACTTCTAGAAGAACTTATCCAAACTTTTTTAAACCCAGCTACACTAACTGCACTAGCCACATACTCTGGCAACAAATTCCAGAGCTTAATTGTGCATTAAATGAAAAAGAATTTTCTCCGATTAGTTTTAAATGTGCTACCTGCTAACTTCATGGAGTGCCCCCTAGTCTTTTATTATCCGAAAGAGTAAATAACCAATTCGCATTTACCCGTTCTAGACCTCTCATGATTTTAAAGACCTCTATCATAACACCGTCTCCTCTCCAAACTGAACAACCCAAACCTCTTTAACCTTTCCACATAGCGGAGACATTCTATCCCCTTTATCATTTTGCCCTTCTCTGTTCATTCTCCAATGCAGCTATATATTTTTTGAGATGCGGCGACCAGAATTGTACACAGTGCTCAAGGTGCAGTCTTACCATGGAGCGAATCGGAGGCATTATGACATGTTCTGTTTTATTAACCATTCCCTTCCTAATAATTCTTAACATTGTTTGCTTTTTTGAATGCTGCAGCACACTGAGCTGACAATTTCAATGTATTATCCACTATAATGCTTAGATCTTTTTCCTGGGTGGTAGCTCCTAATATGGACGCTAACATCGTGTAACTACAGCATAGGTTATTTTTCCCTATATGCATCACCTTGAACTTGTCCACATTAAATTTCATCTGCCATTTGGATGCCCGGTCCTCCAGTTTCTTAAGGTGGTCTTGCAATTTATCACAATCCGTTTGTTATTTAACTACACTGAATAATTTGTATCATCTGCAAATTTGATTATCTCACTTGTATTCTTTTGCAGATCATTTATAAATGTATTGAAAAGCACTGGTTCAAGTACAGATCCCTAAGGCACTCCACTGTTTACCCTTTTCCACTTTGAAAATTGACCATTTAATCCTACTCTGTTTCCTGTCTTTTAGCCAGTTTGTAATCTACAAAAGGACATCACCTTCTATCCCATGACATTTTAGTTTTCTTAGAAGCCTCTCATGAGAGACTTTATCAAATGCCTTCTGAAAAACCAAATACACTACATCTACTAGTTCACCTTTATTCATTGAAGCAGATTTGTGAGGCAAGACTTCTCTTGGATAAATCCATGCTGACTTGTTCCATTAAACAGCTCTGTTGCTGTTACTGAGATAACACTAGAATATATTTTTTGTATGGTGAGTTGTACGGGTAATGTCCTAGTTCTGCTTTATACCCATTGCTGAGGGTCGGGGTGAGGGGTGGGGGTTTTCTGTGGATGTAGAGTGTACCTTTACATTTAGCTTTGTGACTGTCATGCATGTGAGAACCATCTATTAGATGTGTCCCGACAGAAAAAAGGTTGAGAACTACTGCTTTAAAGAGTGATATCCTTTAACACACACAGTCTTGTGTCTACAAGTTGTGTTTAATCTCGTACCTTCTGTGCCATGAGTACAGTACCACATGCTAGCTTGGCAGACTAACACCAGTCATCTTATGAGGAGTGCCAGGAACTCTTATGATGCTCTTCCTCCCTCATTATAATGCAGTTCATGTGAAATTAAATTGGGCATGAGATAATGATCTCTGTTCCCTGTGTCTGCTGGTTTTCCTACTTCTGTGGAATTCATCATATCCCTGACCAGCATTTGTGTCATGTCTGAAGCACGTAATTGGTGGTTGGTTAAGGGATGTTTAGAAGAGCATGAAGACAATGATAGAAACAGGTGTGCTGGTCAAATTATCGAATTAATTAAAGCTAAAATGTATATAAAAAAAGGAAAAATTAACGAAATGTAGTCAACGTTGTCTTTTGTATTTAGCAGAATAAGAGGTATCTGCTTTATTGAAGTAAAATACAGTTTATTAAGTAACCATGACCCCCATGCCTTGCTTATAAACAACTACTTTCTTCCAATTCTGATAAGGCAGTAGGTAAGAAATATTGCTGCTTTACAGAGGCACTTCAAGCGGAAGTGTCTTTTGAAAAATGTATTATTGTGTAACTGGGTACTGGTAGTACTGGCAGAAAGAGCTAATATAATACAAGAAGCCATGGCTGGTGCAATGAATGATGGCCAGGAATATGTGGAAAAGATGAGAGATCTAGCAAAGCTTGAGGAATGAACTAGAGTCTGGCAGCTAAGATGTAATGCAAAAAAATATAGGCATGCATTTGGGCAAGAAAAAAACTGAGCAGTACAGTCTAGGGAGTGAAATAATTCTGTGCATGAAAAAAATGGTATCTGGGCGTGATGATATATGGTGTTCTCAAGATGGACAAACAGTTGGATAAGATGATGGCAAAAGCCAGAAAGATGCTTGGGTGCATAGGGAGAGGAATGATTAGCAGAAAAAAGAGGTGACATTTCCCCTGTATAAGTCCCTGGCGAAACCTCATTTGGAATACTGTGTACTGTTCTGGAGACCACACCTTCAAAAGGATATAAACAGGATGGAATCAGTCTAGAGAGTGGTTTACTAAAATAATCAGTGATCTTTGTTATAAAGCACATGGGGACTGACTTAAATATCTAAACATGACTACTCTAGAAGGGAAATATGATGGAGTTTTAAATGCCTCTGCAATAATGCACAGAAGGTGGGTTTGTTTCAGTGGAAAAGAAACTCTGGAATGAAAAGTCATGGGATGAAGGTGAAAGGGGTTAGAATTAGGAGTAATCTAAAAAAGTATTACTGTATTTTTCGTGCCAAAAGACACACTTTTTTCCCCCAAAAGTGGGGGAAAAATGTCTGTGCGTCTTATGGAGCGAATATAAAAAAAACCCCTAAAAAAACTAACTACAACCCCCACCCTCCTGACCCTCCCCCCCCCCCCCAAGACCTGCCAAAAGTCCCTGGTGGTGGTCCAGCGGGGGTCCGGGAGCGATCTCCTGCACTAGGGCCGTCGGCGCCATTTTGATTACTGCCAGCCGACGGCCCACGTGCAGGAGATCGCTCCCGGACCCCCGCTGGACCACCACCAGGGACTTTTGGCAGGTCTTGTGTGTGTGGGGGGGTGTAGTTAATTAAATTTAAAGGGTTGGGATGGGTTTTTTGTGTTGTTTTTTTTTGGGGGGGGGGGGGGTTCCACAGAAAGAGAATGAAAAAAGTTTTCTGATCTGGGGAGTAGACCGAAATGGCCCTCCCCGGACCTGAAAACAAAATGGGGGCAAAAAAAAAAGGGTTATGCATTCCCCTAATTTGCTTCATAAGATGCATAGACGCCTGGGAACAAAGCCGGTTTAGCACACCATTTATTTATTTATTTTTTAAATTTTCCCCCTCTGAATCCTAGGTGCGACTTATGGAGCGAAAAATACGGTACTTTACAGAGAGGGTGGTGGATACATGGAACAGTTACTTGTAAACCGATGCGATGTGCAAACGGATGTCTGTATATAAAAGGTTTTAAATAAATAAATAAATAAATAGGCTTCTGTGTTGGGTGATGGAGGAAAAAAGCACAGTATCTAAGTTCAAGAAATCATGGGACAATCACAGGGGATCTCTGAGGGAGTGGTGGGATTGTAGAAGTGAACGGTTGCATGGCTTGCAGACTAGGTAGACCATACGGTCTTTCTGCTGTCAGATTTGTTTCTACGTTTAGCTGCCCTTGTACTTGTTTTAGATATATTATTGAGCAGCACTTGATGGCACAATAATTATTTCTGTAAAGGATGCCAACTTCACATTATTTTTTCAAAGGGTAACCTAAGCATACATTTTTTTTTTTAAAGATGCCTTACTATGTGAATTTTCTAGGAGCTTCCAGACTGCTACAATGAGTAAACTTTTCAAAATGCCATAAAAGTGTCATGATTCATTACTGTCATTGTTTTATATTTTTATAAAAGTATTGCATTGATTATCAAATTTTACCATGTATTTTTGTTTTTTTTTTCACAGGATCGGGTATGAGAACATTCACACCATTTTATTTCCTGGTGGAACCTGCTGACACACTTTCAATTCGAGGATCATCTGTTGTTTTGAACTGTTCAGCTTATTCAGAACCTGCTCCAAAAATTGAGTGGAAGAAAGATGGGACTTTTCTCAGTTTAGTATCTGATGACCGTCGACAGCTGCTGCCAGATGGATCTTTATTAATAAATAGTGTGATGCATTCCAAACACAATAAACCCGATGAAGGGTATTATCAGTGTGTAGCAACTGTGGAGAGCCTAGGAACCATAGTGAGCAGAATGGCAAAGCTCACAGTAGCAGGTGAGTCCTTTTAAAGTCATATGTTGCAGCTTTGTTCATTATCATACCTGCTTTTTGAAATGGGTGAAGGAAGAACCCATAAAATTAATACTTTATCTGTTGCCTCTCCCCTCACCCCCAGCTAAATCTAACCATTGGACTCTTCTAATTAGCAAGTAGAACGTGGCGAAAAACCTCACACGCATGTAGGGATGGGAAAATAGGGACTGGATTGTGTGCACTGATTCTTGTAGACTATAATGAAAGTGACCTATTGTAGAATTATTGGACATAAAAACCAGAATAATAGAGATACAAAACAAATTAAGATTGATGTGGTGTCTTGAAAGCATTTCATGTGTAGAAGAGTGTGAGAGGAAAAGCAATGGAGAAGAGTTGCCAGAGTACATTGTCTCCCTCCCTTTAAGAAGGTTGTAGTGTCAAAGAGAGGAATTATGGAGCTATTTGGTCTTGTAAGATAGCTTGGAATTGACAATTTTTTATTTGTTTTAATAGAGTGCTCAGATGAGAGTATAGCTACTTCAATCACATTAAGGAGCAGATTTTCAAAGGGGTACGTGCGTAAGATATGCGCGTACTCCCCGAAAACCTGCCCCAAGCTCCTCCTGCGCACGCCGAGCCTATGTTGAATGTCGTGGCGGTGCGTCACCCGGGGGCGGGGCCATGGGCGTGGTTCCAGCCCATGGGCGTTTCGGGGCGTGGCCGAGGCCTCCAAAACCACTCCTGGGCTGGGGAATCGCGCGCGAGTTACACCTCAGGCAGGCGTAACTTTTCTAACAAAGGTAGGGGGGGATTAGATAGGGCTTGGGGGTGGGGAAGGGAGGGGAAGGTGTGGGGGGTGGTGGGAGGGAACAGAGGCAGGCTGCGCGGCTCGGCACGCACAGGCTGCCGATTTTGGGCAGCCTTGTGCACGCCGACCCCGGATTTTAAAGGATACGCACGGCTACACGCGTATCTATTAAAATCCGGCGTACTTTTGTTTGCGCCTGGTGTGCGAACAAAAGTACGCACGGGCGTAGTTTTTAAAAATCTACCCCTAATTGTGACTTTTGCACTGGATCCCAATCGGGACCTGGTTTTGCACTTTTTTTTTTTTTAGACATATAACATGAAAATACATATATCCCAATGCGTCAGAGGTCACGCAAAGGAAAATGAAGTTATTCTTATCAGTGCAAGTTAGAGTAATATACCAGAGTACTCCTTTTCTTTCCCTCAAATTTCCATGTAAATCTTTAGTTAAATATCAAAATACTAACTTGTCTTTTTTGAACTACCCTGTTTCTTAGTGAGAAGATTGTAGAGGAATTCCAGTCTCCCAGTGCTTCTGTTGGTTGATCTTCTTGTTAGAAATTAGGGGTCTCAAAAGCAATGTGACCTTCCTTTTTGTACCATTTTTTTTGTTTCTTTTAGATTATTTAATTTTTCCTGTGTATTGAGACTTGGATCTCTCCTTGGTGAACTGGAGATCTTGAGTATTTATTTTGTTTTCTTTATATTGGTGAAGGTATTTAAAGTTTTTGGATTACTTATGTCTTTGTATCTCAAGATGTTTTCTTGTTATGATATTGTAAAATTGCATAAATGAGCAGAGGAGGGAACAGAAAACATTGGAAAAGGGAGTTAAATTGTCATAACATAAGAAATGCCTTGTTGGGTCAGATCAAGGTCTATCAAACACAGCATTCTGTCTCAGACAGTGGCCAGTTTGGGTCTCAGATACCTGTCAGATCACCAATAGTTGATCTATTTCTTGTATCACATTCTCAGGGATAAATGCTGGCTTTCCCAAGTCTACCTGGTTAATAACTGTTTATGGACTTTGTCTTCTGGAACTTGTCCAATCTTTTGAACCCCACTATCAGGTCGATACAGTACAGTGTGTTCCGACGGAGCGCACTGTTAACCTGCTCTTGGACGCGCATTTTCCCTTACCCCTTATTCAGTAAGGGGCGGAAAACGCGCGTCCAACACGCGGCGCCTAATAGCGCCCTCAACATGCAAATGCATGTTGACGGCCCTATTAGGTATTCCCGCACGATATAGAAAGTAAAATGTGCAGCCAAGCCGCACATTTTACTTTAAGAAATTAGCACCTACCGGCACCGGGAAAGTGCACAAAAAAGCAGTAAAAAGTGCTTTTCTGTGCACCCTCCGACTTAATATCATGGCGATATTAAGTCAGAGGTCCTGAAGGGTAAAAAAAAAAAATTAAAATTAAAATGGGCTGGCAGCTGTCGGGCCGAAAACTGGACGCTCAATTTTGCCGGCATCCGGTTTCCGAGCCCGTGGTTGTCAGCGGGCTCGAGAACCAACACCGGCAAAATTGAGCATCGGCTGTCAAACCCGCTGACAGCAGCCGCTCCAGGCTAAAAGGAGGCGCTATGGACGCGCTAGTGTCCCTAGCGCCTCCTTTTGCCTGTTTCTACCGCACCACCTAATTTAAATATTGAATCGCGTGCACTGGCGAGTGGCCGGTGCGTGCGCCGGGAGAGTGGGCGTTCGTCTGCTCTCCCGCGGACTTTACTGAATCGGCCTGTAAGTTAGTTACCTTGACCACATCCTCTGGCAGCAGATTCTACAGCTTGATTATGTGCTGAGTGAAAAAATACTTCCTAATACTTGTTTTAAATCTGCTGGTTGCTAGTGTCGCCTAGTCCTTGTGCAATTTGAAATGGTAAATAGCCATTCCGTATTTTTTTTATAAAATTCAATCATATTCCCTCTGTTGTCTCTCTTCTAAGCTAAAGAGCCCTAATCTGTTTAGCCTTTCTCCATAAGGGAGCTTTTCTATCCCCTTTATCATTTTTGTCACCCTTTTCTTTTTTTTTCTGTTCCTTTTTGTAGTTGCTATTGTTTGAATCTTATTTCTGAGAAGAATATAGCTTTCTGCAAACAGTTCATGTACATATTTAATTACATGCTTTGTGCATACAGGAACAGCAAGTAAAATTTCAAATAAACCAAAGCAATTTAAAGCAAAAGAAAAAAATTGTCCATGAATTAATTTTCTTTCATTTCTCTAATGATCTGTTTGCCAGCCTTCCTGACAATTTTTTCTTTGACTAATAAATTACTCGGGTTAATGAATTCATCCTGGATAGCACAATCATCTCCCTTCCTTGCTGTTGGTTGCCATTTATATTCAGATGTTGTATCTATTAAATAATGATGTACAGTGCGACAGAGCAGAAACCTGGTGGCGCAAACAACCATTTCTTTTATTCCTCCAGTTACTGTAGCATCCCAAAGAAACTAAAGAAATTAACCCATTTGTACTATTGTGAGATCTTTCAATTTGCATCTTTTTTAGAAGAATGATTATGCACCAATTACTATTTTAGTTTAATGCTCAATAAATGTTTGACAGCTCAGCGTAACGCACAAATTGCTTTTTTTTTTCTGTCTTTACATAAAAAGCTCAGTGGATTACAGTCTCACATAAACTAAAATCGTATAACAATCATAAAAAAGTAAAATAATAAAACATACTATAACATTCTTAAAATAAAAATAATCCTTAAAGTAAAATTCATGATAAAAGAAGAACCATAAGAATATAAGAACTTCCATCCTGGTTCAGACCACAGGTCCATCAAGCCCAACATTCTGTTTCCAACAGTGGCCAATCCAGGTTTTGTAATAGGAATAATCTTTCCATCATAATACTGTTTAACTTATTTTTCATTGGAGGGGGAAAGAGCCAACAGTTGTCTTTATTGTTCTAATATCTTTTTATACCCTTATAGTTAGAGATCACAGACTTTGAAAATATATGGTTTGGTTCTACAGTATTGAAATGGCAGACTATGCTTACAAAATATTGTAATCGTTATGCTCTCTTAATTCTTATATTCTTCAGAGTAATAGCTGTGTTAGTCTGGTGAGGCAAAAATGACAAAAGGCGGATGGCACCTTATAGACTAACCAATTAATTGAGGCATGAGCTTTTGAGGACAGAGTTCACTTCATCAGATGCATGCTCAATAAGGCACAAAGTTCTAGAAACTTTGACATAAAAGTTCTGGGCCAGGCTCCATTGGATGATGTCACCCACTTGAGTGGACTGACAATCTCCTGTTTATATGCTTATTATTTATGGAAATTATCTCTTTCTGCTGTCTGTAATATGTGCAGAATTCTTTTTTTATATACTCCATATTCATAACTTCCAATTCAATCCCAAGGCGCTCTTCACAATGGTCTCCAACCTAACCAACTCCACCCCCACACAACCTACTACTCCCACTACAAAAAATCACTGCAATGAACTGGCGCACTTCTTTCAAAACAAAGTCTCTTCCCTTACAGCACGCTTTTCGTCCAACCCAGACACTGTGACCCCTACCTTCCTCAAGCTCTCTGCTACCCTCTCCTCCTTTGACTCATCCTCGTCCCTTGAAATTGAAAACATATAAAAAAAAAATGAGACCCTCCTCCCATCCCTACCAAACTCCTCCTAGGTATTCCCAAAACCATTGCCAAACCTCTCTCAACTATCTGCAACTGTTCCTTAGAACAAGGCACAGTCCCCAATATTCTAAAACAGGCTGTGGTGAAACCCATCTTTAAAAAACCTAGCCTTGACCCTGCTGTCTTAGCCAATTTCAGACCTATCTCTAACCTCCCATTCCTATCTAAAATCTTGGAAAAACTAATCAACTCTCGACTCTCTGATGACCAATGCCCTCAGAAAATGGGAAACTGCCCTATCAGATATAAGCGCACTCCTCACCAGCATCAACTTAGCCATCAATCCTGACAAAACCGAACTCATGATAATCTCTCCCAACAAAGGCAACAACAAAGAATCCTCCACACTCTCACCTCTCCCTTTAGCCATCTCTACTGAACATGTCAAAAACCTAGGCGTCACTATTGACAGCCATCTTAATTTTAAAAAACATATCAATAATACTATAAAAGATGGATACTTCAAACTGCATACCCTTAAGAAACTTAAACCCCTCCTATACCAATGTGATTTCCGCACAGTGCTGCAATCCCTACTATTTGCTAAACTCGACTACTGTAACGCCCTTCTGTTAGGCCTCCCCAATTCCACCATCCTACCGCTGCAAATGTTACAAAATGCTGCGGCCCGTATCCTCACCAATACTAGAAGGTCAGATCATATCACTCCCATACTTAAAGAATTGCATTGGCTACCAGTTGCTCAAAGAATCACCTTCAAAGTCCTATCTCTAATACATAAGACCCTATACACTGAGAACATGAACTGGCTCAATAACGCAATACAGTTCCGCAAACACTCCAGAACCCCCAGACCGCAACACGCAGCTACACTCCAATTACCCCCTCACAAAACTACCAGACTCGACACAACCAGAAAACGTGCCTTTGCCTTAGCTGGCCCCTCCTGCTGGAACAGTTTGCCACCTGACCTTCGTCAGGAACTATGCCCAAAAAAATTCAAGCAGAAACTTAAAACATGGTTATTCTTAAAAGCCTTCACATAAAGCAACCACCTTCACTTCCAGCTACTCCCCCCTTGCTTCTCCCTGAGACCAAACTTATGTAAATTTGTAATTATGCATTATCCTTCGAGTTACATAATTTACTCCTCTCTAATATCTCTATAAAGTTGATGCCTAGTAATCTATTATAACTAATGTATTTAATGTATTTATCATATGTATTAACGTTAATATATTCTTCTTAATTCTTCCTTTATTTTCCCTCTCCCTCCCTGTTTGCATTCCCTGATCCAATCTTTCCTTGTTATAATCTCCTAATGTCCTTTCTAAGTTGAATATTAATTGTAAAGCACTGCCGCTATTTTCTATCTGTTCCAGCGCTGCTGCTAAAGTTTTGTTGAATGTACACCGACATGATGTTACTAAACGAATGTCGGTATATAAAGAACCTCAAATAATAATAATAATAATAATAACAACACAACATTCTTCCCTCCACACAATACGGCTTCCGTAAAAACCTTAGCACTGAAAAATTGCTCCTATCCCTGACTGACACCATTATCAGAGGATTTGACTCTGGAAATTCATTTCTTCTCGCCATGTTAGACATTTCTGCTGCATTTGATACCGTTAACCATTACACACTAATCAACATTCTCAGTAACATCGGAATCTCCGGCACCGCCCTCTCCTGGATCAAATCATACTTACAAGATCGTCACTACACAGTTTCCACCGGCATTAATGAATCTGACCCAATCAGCCTTGACCGAGGTGTTCCCCAAGGCTCCTCTCTATCTTCCACTCTATTTAACATTTACATGCTCCCCCTTACCACCCTCCTCACCAAGCTTGGCGTAAAACACTTTATCTACGCAGACGACGTTCAAATTCTTTTCACCTTCACAGACTCCCTCCAAACCGCTCTTCAAAACTGGGAATCATGCCTGACTGCTATCAACCAGCTGCTCACTGACATGCATCTTGCTCTTAATCCACAAAAAACTGAACTCCTTATCATTTCCAACAAACATCCCTCTCCCGCTATCCCCCTTGGGTACTCCACCACGTCATTCCCCTCCCACACCCGTAGCCTTGGTATCCGTATTGACAACCAGCTCTCTCTCAAACCCTTCATTAAATCTATCCTAAGTGACTGCTACTTCAAACTACAAACAATGAAGAAACTCAGACCTCTCCTCTACTTCACTGATTTTCGTACAGTACTACAGTCTATTATATTTTCCAAAATAGACGACTGTAACTCACTCCTCCTTGGCCTGCCTGCCACACACACCAGACCATTACAACTCTTGCAGAATGCCTCAGCCCGCATCCTTACTAATGCCAGAAAACGTGACCACATTACCCCTACCCTCATTGAACTCCACTGGTTGCCAATACAATCTCGTATCCTTTTCAAAGAACTTTCCCTTATACATAAAAGCATAAACAATGAAAACACTGACTGGATAAAACCCCCTCTAATTCCTCGCACCTCCACCAGACCAACTCGTCCTGCCCTCCAAGGAACTCTCCGTACCCCCCTCTATCAAATCCACCAAACTAACTACCACAATGAAGAGAGCGTTTTCACTGGCCGGCCCCACACTATGGAACTCCATGCCCCCAGATTTACGCACCGAGTCTTCCACTCCTAAATTTAAAAAAAAAGCTAAAAACCTAGCTGTTCCTACAGGCCTACCCTTCATGCGATTTCCACCCGCCTGACCACCCACAGAGCTGCAGCTAGTACCACCGATTTGAATTACCTATTACAATATTCTACCACCTCCCCTTGTTTCAACAATTATTCAAGCTTCTCATGCTGTCCCTCCCTCCCCCCCCCTGCTAAAACTATATCTGTTACACTACTCTCTTAAGATTTTGTTCACTCGCAAATCCTGTAACACTCTATTGCCTTCCCAGATACTCAATCATTCTATGGACTTCGTTTCTAACCAAATCATAGTGTATATACCATTGAATCCTGTAAATAGTTTCTCAGTTATCCAGGTTATCTTGTTATGGTTGGTTATTGTACACTTTGTTCCTGTTCTATGTAATGGCATTGCCAGTTAGTTATATGTAAACCGATACGATGTTCAAACTGCTGTCGGTATATAAAATTCTCTAAATAAATAAATAAAATATAATTTTTAAACAAGCTTCTGCTCTCTGTTGAAGCCTGGATATGGAGGGAGCTTAGGAGCTTCTTGGTGAGTCCCTCCCAGTCCTTCCTAGCCCTACTTCTGTATAGGGGTTCAGTGCCCTTCTGCCCTAGGCTGACCAGTGGAACTTCAGGCTTCATGGAGGCCTCCTCCACCTTGGGGCCAGCATGGGAGATGAGCATGGTGGAGGATTGAAATTCTGGAATAAGAAGAGTTAGCCTCCAAATAGGGCTCCTCCATTTTAAGTCTTCTCTGGAAAGAGGGGCTTGTCTTTGGTGCCCTGGCTTTTGCTGTGGCCCGCAAGTCAGTGCGGCAGATTCAAAGTCTAAGGCCCATCATAGTAGGTGTTCCGCGTTAGGGTTACTGTTCAGTTAGGATCTGGGAGGGCTGAGTGATTTCCAGACTCCCAGCAGATAATGTTTGCTGGCCTCTGGACTATTTAAAGCCACAGTGGCAGTGGTCTTTGCTATATTCCCAAGCTGTTTTCCCAGAGTCAGGAAATCTCTCTATTGCTTGAATGCTCTTTCTAGTGAGGTCATTTTCCCAGATGGATGATAATATTGATTTTATAGTCCATACATTTTTTTTTTTTTTTTACATTTCATTGACAATCTAGTTTGCATTTCTGCCAGCTAAGAATTCTGAAAGCTATTTAACTATTGTGTGACCTTTAAAATTAGTCTGTTAGTGCCTGTGATGACAGAGTCTACCAGCAGAAGGAATTTTATTTATGTTTGACAGTTTTTTAGGGTTTCAATTTGCATTGGGCATCTTTCTTTTCAGATACCTTTTCAGTTTCCACTTTTGGAGCTCATTCATTTTCCAGAGAAGAAAAGACATTTTGTGTGGGTGTCATTTGGGAGACAGGGTGTCTCTCTGTATTACACGTTTTACCCTTTCAGAGCCCATTGTTCTCTGTGGGAGCGGGGGGTGGATAATCTGGATATAACTGAAAGCAAATGGGACAAGCTTTAAGCATCCAGATGATTTGCCTTAAGACTAAGGCACTACAATTGTTACATTGAATTATCATCATTATGTTAACTTGTTTTGATCTAGAAGATTTGCATTGTGATATGGAATTTCTAAACATCTTGTTTGCCACTCGAGTTAACCTCGTTGATATGCCTTTGAGCAGCGTTTCTTAGCCTTTATTTAGTGGCACACTTTCAAGTTTGCTTAGTCCTCATGGCAAACCAAACCAAATTTGCTCAACTCTCTCTTCCCTTCCCCGAATGGCAGGAGGGAGAGTAGCACTTTTTACCTATGTATACCTCAATCTCCCTTGTGAACATGCAGAATCAGTTGATCCTGATTGAAACTGGCATACTGCTCTTCTCTTCCAGTGGGAAGGAGGGAGGGATGGTACCAGAGTTCTGGTGGATGAATCGGGGACACTTGTTCCCTATAGTGCAAGTAGTGAGTGAGAATTTCATTATATTGGGAGGGAGCAAGTCTTGTTGGACTGTCCTCATGGAAAATTGTAGTAATTTACTCTCAAAATACACCTAAAAGTAAATTCTTTAAGTTTTTTTTGTTACCACAAAACATTTTTGAGCCCAATACTAGAGTCTCCGTGCCATGTCTACGTCCTATATACAAGGGAATTAATTATATACCAGAAAATTAAAATTAGCCAACAAAATTCAACTCTTCCCAGCATGTGAAATCCATGTGGGAAACATGTCCAGGTCAGAGACATTGATCTATGTCCCAGTTAGCTTTATACTGATGAGTTAATATTTTCTATCAGCAATAACATTTTCCAACCTTTGATGTCTCAGGCTTGCTGCTCTGGCTAATTTGTGTCTCTCTCTTTTTCATTCTTAGGTCTTCTCTCTGTTCCTTTTTTTATTTTCCCCTCACTCTCTAATGTCTTCTTTCCTCCTTTGTGTCTTTCCTGGAGTGGATATTTTAATACTTTCTCTTCCCTTGAGGCTGTCCTTTCCTCATTCCTCCTCTTCTCCTATTCTCTCCTCCATTTCTTATTTTTTCTCCTCCATTATCTCCCACAATTTCCGTACACCCAAATCCAGGGTTCTCGTTCTCTCTCTCATCCTCTCTCTCCCCCTATTCCTGAGTCATTTCTCTATCTTCCCAGTACCTGGTCTTCTCTTTTTTCAGTACATGGTCCTTTTTTTTCCTCTATAATGGGTATTCTCTCCCCCTGTACTTCTCTCTGTCCCGTCTCCTGGTTTTTCCCCTTCATACCTGATCCTCTCTCTCTTCCTCCCCCCTGTCCTACCTTCTCCCCTCACATGCTATGGCCCAGCTTGTCCTTCCAATCCTTTCCCTGCTCCTCCTCTCCCCAGCAGGACCCGCAGTGCACAATACTGTCGGCATTCTGTGACTCTGCACCCCCCAAGCATTCACACTCCTAACTTTCCTCAACATTCACCACCTTTTGCACTACCCTGACAGGTATTCACCTCTTTTCCCTTCATCCACTTTTAGCAGAGAAGCAGGTTTGGGTGGGGAGAGGCTGGAGCAGGGAGCAAAGGCTCTTCCCTGATGTTCACTGGTGCTGTGGTCTCCCTGTTCCTGCCCCTCCTCTCTGGTCTTTCCCAGTGCTGTCTACTGGTTACCATGGGGACAGGAAGTAGGGGCTGAAGCAGCAAGCAAGAAATTTGTGGCACTGTCCAGTAGAATCCAGCATGAGCCCAAAGAGAAGAATCATGCTGAGGTTGCCAGCACTGCAGCATAGGAAGAGCTTTTCCCGAAATGCACTCTTCGAGAAGCACTGCCCTAGGACTATGTAAGCAGATTGAGGTCTGGCGTGGGTGGGAGATGGAATATGGTGGGAGGGCTTTTAAATGTCAAGGGCACTTTACACTGAAAACTAAATTGCTTGAGTGCTACCCCAACCCTTTTTAAAACAAAAAGAGAACAGGGGTACTTAAGAAATCATAAGAGATTGTCTTAGCAATAAGCAAACTTTGCTTAAAAATCAAAACATAAAATATAAGCTAGCAAAACAGGTGAAATTAGTAGCAAAATATTATAGATAAGCAAGTTACTACTACTATTGCTGCTGCTGCTACTATGCATTTCTATAGCACTACTTGTTTGTACAGAGCTGCGTACATCAACACATGAGACATTCCAAGCTCAACAGAGCTTACAGTCTAATCAGGACAAACAACATACAGGTCAACAGACAATTGTTAAAAATGAGTTAATGAGGCTGAAGACGGACTAACAGTCGTAAGGTTTAAAAGCAGCATCAAAAAGGTGGGTTTTTAGATGGGATTTAAAAAAGTCAGAGAGGGAGCATGATGCATTAGCTCAAGAAGTCTATTCCAAGCACATGATGCAGCCAGACGGAAAGCACAAACAGGTCGATACAGTACAGTGTGCTCCGGCAGAGCGCACTGTTAACCTGCGATTGGATGCACGTTTTCGACGCGCTAGCGTTACCCCTTATTCAGTAAGGGGTCGAAAATGCGCATCCAACCCCCCTGAACCTAATAGCGCTCGCAACATGCAAATGCATGTTGATGGCCCTATTAGGTATTCCTGCGTGATTCAGAAAGGAAAATGTGCAGCTAAGCCACACGTTTTACTTTAAGAAATTAGCGCCTACCTTTGGGTTGGCGCTAATTTCTTAAAGTAAAACGTGTGGCTTAGCTGCACATTTTCCTTTTGAATCGCGCAGGAATACCTAAATAGGGCCATCAACATGCATTTGCATGTTGCGGGCGCTATTAGGTTCAGGGGGGTTGGATACGCGTTTTCGACCCCTTACTGAATAAGGGGTAACGCTAGCGTGCAACCAATCGCAGGTTAATTTCTCCGGGCACCAGGAAAGTGCACAGAAAAGCAGTAAAGACTGCTTTTCTGTGCACCCTCCGACTTAATATCATGGCGATATTAAGTCGAATGTCCCGAAAATTACAAAAAGTTAAAAAAAAAAAAAAAAAAATTGAAGTCGGCCTGCGGCTCCCGGGTTGAAAACCGGACGCTCAATTTTGCCGGCGTCGGATTTCCGAACCCATGGCTGTCAGCGGGTTTGAGAACCGACGCCGGCAAAATTGAGCGTCGGCTGTCAAACCCACTGACAGCCGCCGCTCCTCTTTTTACTGCCGGCCCTAATTTGAATACTGAATCGCGCTCACAGGAGAGTGGGCATTTGCCCACTCTTCTGCGGACTTTTACTGTATCGGCCTGAAAGTTGGGAATTGGTGGTAAAGGAGAAGAGCATGGATAGAAGTTACTGTCTGATAGTGTAGTGCACTGAGGAGGTGTATAGAAAGAGATAAGGGGAAAGATAGTGAGGAGCTGTTGAGTAAAGACACTTGTAGGTGAATAAGAGGAGCTTAAACTGTATGAGAAAACAGGTAGTTAGCCAATGCAGTGACATCAGAAGAGGGGTTATATGGGTGTAGAAATTTTGGTGAAAGATAAGTCATGCAACTGAATTTAGAATGGATTGCAGTGGTGTGAATGGCTTGCCAGAGCTGTGAGGAGCAGGTTGCAGTAGTCTAAGCCAGAGGAGGTGAAAGTGGATAAGGGTTCTTATCCACTTTCACCTCCTCTGTGTTCAGAAAGAAAGAGATTTTGGCAGTGTGTTAGAGAAAGAAATGGCATGTTTTAGCAGAGTTTTGGATATGTGTAGAGAAGGAGAGAGAAGAGTCAAAGATGACTCCTAGGTAATAGGCTGAGGGGACTGGAAGGATGACCTTGTTATCCACAGAATTAGAGAAAGGAGGAAGAGGGGGAGGTGGAGGTGGACTTGAGAGGAAAGATAGAGAACATAAGAAATGTCATGCAGGGTCAGACCAAGGTCCATTGATCCCAGCATCCTGTCTTCGACAGTAGCCAATCCAGGTCACAAGTACCTGGCAGATCCCATAAAGTAGATTTAATTCCTGTTACTCCTAGAGACAGCAATAGCTTTCTTTAGTCAACCTGGCTAATAATGTGTTATGGGTTTTCCTCCAGAAACGGCAAACCTCTTTTACACACCATTATGTATGATGATGTTTGGCAACAGATTCCATAGCTTGACAGTGTGCTGAGTGAAAAAATGCTTACTATAATTTCTTTTAAATCTGTTGGCTTAGTTTTATGGAGTGTTCCCTTGTTTTTATATTATTTGAAAGGGTAAGTAACCATCCTTTTTTCACCCGTTCCATACCATTCACGATTTTATAAATTTCTTTCATATTTCCTCTCTGCCATTAAAAGCGCTAGCTTGAGTAGCCTCTCATCATAAGAGAGATGCTCTATTCCCTTTATCATTTTTGTCCTCTTAATTTTCTTAAATTCATTAAAAAAATTATAGCCCAACAGTTAAAAAAAACAAAAAAAACCCAAAACAAACATGCATATTAAGCAATCATTTAATACAACACAAGACACATTACTAAAATTCTTATAAAATGGCAGTGCTGCTTAAATACAAAATCCTAAAAGCCTCTGTGCTATCACAATTTAAAGAAGAAATGCCTATTTAAACAGAGTTATTTAAAATAATTTCTTAAAGGTCTTTACATCACTGGCTTCTCAGAGTTCACCAAGTAGATAATTCCACAACTGGGGGCGTATCATGGAAAAGGCAAACTTTTGAGTAATCTGCAATCAACGATGTTGAGTTTTTGATGGTGGAATATCAGACAAGCTGGCTGAGATCTGGGACTGGATTTCTATTGAAATGCCTGGTGTAGAGAAGTAGATCTGAGAGTCATCAGCATAAAAATGATACTGAAAGCCATGTGAGGAAATCAGAGCATGAAGGGAATTAATACACAAGGTGAAGAGAAGAGGGCTCAGGACAGAATCCGGAGGCACACCAGTTGCTAGCAGGATGGCAGTAGAGGAGGTGCTTTGCCAGAAGAAACATTAAAAAATGCAATGGGAAAGGTAAGAAGAGAACCAAGACAGAGTCCTGAAATCCAAGTGAAGACAGAGTAGCAAGAGTAAGTGATGATCAACAGTGTCAGAAGCTGCAGATAGGTCAAAGAGGAGAATAAGGACAGTTAAGGTCTTTTGGATTTAGCCATAAACAGGTCATTGAGACTTTGGCAAGGGCTGTTTTAATTGAATGTAGAGAGTGAAAACATAAGTTCAAAGCAATGAGAGATTTTTGTTTTTCAATTTTTATAGCTAAAAAAAGGCAGTTTGAAGTCCTTGGTTCTTTCTGTGAAAGTCTCACAAACAATGTGCAGTTATTTCTGGTTTCAAGAAACCCGAATTCCCTGGCCAGCTCCCTACAATGCAGATGGGTATGTGCTAGTTCTCTTCAGTTACTGAAATGATTTTCCTAAGTAGAAAATCATTAGGCACGGCTGAGGAAGCATTGAGAAAGAGAATGAGAAGCAGGGAAGAGCACTGGAGTAGGATGAGTGGGTTTGGGGTTAGAAGCAGTGGAGTAGGGATATGAAGAAGATGGAAGACTGTGGTGCACTGAGATGGGGGAATGGTAGAGGGCTCAGATGCAGTTGAGAGCTAGAGAGGGGGATGGCAAAGGAAAGCAAGAGGTTGAGCATGATAGAAAATTAAGGGAAAAGATAGGGCTATGAGAGAGGGAGGAGGAGGATAGAGATTGAGAGAAGAGTTGGAAGAGGTGTGAAATAGTGGAAAGCGAAGAAGCATTCAATAGCAGAAACAGGTGGAGAAGAGCAACATTGAAGAGAGAGAATATTGCAAAAGTGGTGGGAAGGAGGTGGGAGGAGACGAGAGGAGACCTAAGGAAAGGCAAAATGCAAAGAAAGTCAGGATAAGGATTCAGAAGGCAGACGAGAAAAGGGTAAGAACGATATTACTTTTGGTTTTCACTTTGTCAGGGATATTTTTTATGTACTTCCTGATTAAAAACAAGAACAAATCTATGGAGGAGTACACTTTTTTTTTTTTTTTTTTTTAGGTTGCCTAATTCTTTTTTCGGGTTTAGACTGCCCAATTTAAAGTATACTGATTGAGGGGGGGCGCTCTCGCTGCAGAGCAAGATGGCCGCATGACCTCGAGCTCCCGCCCACCCCGAGCCTTTTTGCAGCTTTTTCGCAGCGTTTAACCCGGCGAACCTGATTAAAATTAGCAGCGATCATTCTCCGCAGCATTAGCGATGGCTCAGAAAAAAAAGGGGCCGGATCTGAAGCAGTTTGCCTATGTTACCGACGACGATGCTGCTGGCGGGCCTAGTGATGTTTCTGAAGCCCCGGACACGAGCAAACGCCATTCTGGTGAGGAGCGGGATCCGGGCGAGACAGACGCAGCGCCCTCTACTCACCCAACACGGGAGGAATTCCGATGCTGGTTCGGGGACCTGCGCCGTGAAATTAAAGAATATAAACAGGAACTGCAGCAGGCTATGGCGGAGATTCGAGAGGAGATGGCAGAGATCGGGCGGCGTACGGATGAATGTGATGTGAGGCTGGAGGGGCATGCCATCAAGCTTAAGGAGTTGCAACACAATTCGGCCCAAACCCAGGCGGATTATACTGCACTTGCTGCAAAATTAGAAGATCTTGATAACCGCGGGAGGCGTCATAATCTGCGGTTTCGAGGTATCCCCGAAGATGAGAAGTACGCTGATTGTGGGGCCACGATTCAGAGATTTTGCTCCTTTTTATCTGCTCAAGATGGCGGCGGCACTGCAGAGTTATCAGCAGATACTATTGAATTGGACCGGGCTCACCGCTCCCTGGGACAAAAATTACCCGGTAAGCCTAGGGACATAATCGTCTGTTTCACTAAATATACTATTAAAGACAGCATTTTTCAAATCGCTAGAAAGCGCAATTCCTGGGCGTGGGAGAATAACAACATACAAATATATGCCGACTTGTCCCCCATGACTCTCAAAAAACGGATGGAATTTAAGGAAGTCACGGCGGTGCTGCGCAAGGAGGGTTTCCGGTACCGCTGGTTATTTCCTTTAGGTATTGCGATTACCATAGATGGTTCGACAACGAAAACGGAGACAGTGGATGGAGCGGTGGCAGTACTAAAAGCAGCCGGGCATCAGGTGCAGCATACTGCTCCTGCAAAGAAGCCATCCACTTCCCTGATGGAAACTCCACGCTGGCAAAGGGTGAGACATGGAGGCAAACGTCTGAGGAGACAATCAGGAGACCGTGTTCCTGCCCAGGATAAAGGAGCGGGATGAGCGGTCTATCCCAGTTCCAGGGATGTACATACTTGGCTGGACTCGTGTTGCGGAGTGTGAGAATGTCTCATATTTTGGGACTGAGCTTGCTACCATTTCTTGTTAATTTGATTGTTGGTTATATATATATATATATATATACAGGTTGCCTGGTAATGATTGAGGCTCGGGGGTGGGTAGGGGTGGGCTCTGCAGATGATACTGCCCTTCATAGCTTTCACAGGGGTGTTTTTAGCACATATCTGTGGAGTGCACTGGGAATTGGGGGGGAGGGGGGGAGTGGGGGGGGGGAGGGCAAGTGGGAGCAGAAAACACAACAACGTTTCAGTTGCACGTGTATACAGAGCGCTTGGGAGTTACTGTTCTATCTGTTTCTGATCCACTGCATTATTCTAATGATGTTTTCACCCCGCAGGGTCCCCGTGGGGAGAGTGCGGGATTTCGCGATGCCAGTAGATGCCCAGTCAGAGTTTTTTTCGGGGGGGATGGCCGAGTGGAGCCGCTTTTATTTTTTATCTCATGGCCAAACTAACCATATGGTCTCTCAATGTTAAGGGGCTGAATAATCCTCACAAGCGGCGGATTTTCCGCAATGATGTACAGCGGATGGGAGCTGATATCTTGTTTCTTCAAGAAACTCATCTTAGGAAAAGATATGAGCATTTACTCTCTTGGGCTCAATACCCACATCAGTTTCATGCTGCTGCCTCTAAATCTGCGAAATACTCAGGAGTGAGTATCTTACTCCACAAAGATATCCAGGGCACGGTTACTAAATCGGTGGCTGACCCTTTGGGGCGATATGTGGTTTTACAATTGTTGGTGGAGAAGACCACCTACACCTTTTTCAATCTCTACGCTCCCAATACTAACCAACACGCTTTTATAGCTAAGCTCGGAGAGGTTTTGAATAACCTAGCCCCTGAGTACCTCATATTAGGGAGTGATTTCAATCTCACTTTACAACCTCATGTAGATAACTCAGCGGGTGGGGGAGGAGGTACATCGCACGATCGTAAATCCCTCCGCAAGTTCCTTCGCGATAGAGATTTGATAGACATCTGGAGGCACCGAAATATTAATGTGAGGGATTACACTTTTTATTCTTCTCCCCACAAAACTTATTCTCGTATAGACTACTTCTTAATAGATAAGGTATTGAGTCTACAGGCTGTGAAACCAACGATAGGTCCTATCACTTGGTCCGATCATGCCCCTATAGGTTTAACATTGCATCTACATAATAAAAAGGCGGGCCTCCGATTTTGGCGCCTGCTAGCTGATGAACCGTTTTGTCAAACCTTAAAGGATGCTATAGCGGATTATCAGCAATTTAATTCTCCACATTCTCATTCACCGCCAGTATTGTGGGACTGTTTAAAAGTGGTGTTGCGCGGCAGATTAATATCACAAGCTTCCTATCAGAAAAGGGTGAAGGGCGAAAAAATTGATGCGCTGTTGTCTGAAATTGCATGTCTCGAAAAACAACATAAAGTCACGTTATCCACCAGGGTCTATGCTTCCCTTCAACAAGCTCGTAACGCTTTAGACCTGTTGCGAGCTGGAGAAATAGCGCACCAGTTGCAACTAGCTCGTCAGGAACATTTTGAGTGGGGCAATAAGGCGGGACGACTGTTGGCTCGGAAATTAAAACGCCAAGTTGCACAATGCCAAATTACACGCATTAAAGCGTTAGATGGCTCTATGTTGGATTCTGCTGAAGCTATTCAACATAGATTTCAACAATTTTATGGTACCCTATATTCAGCGGATACTCAAATAGTAGACGCTAATATTGATGCTTACTTAGCGGATACCGACCTCCCGACACTTTCTGAGGCTGAAAGGTTGAGGTTTGAAAGTCTTGTTACACCCATGGAAATATTACATGCTATCAAGGATCTTAAACCTAATAAGGCCCCAGGGTTGGACGGATATACTGGTTCTTTTTATAAAAAGTTTGTTTCTCAGATTACCCCTTATTTACTGGACGCTTTTAACGCCCTGCAGGGGGAGGCAGTACTGCCATCTGAGGCGAATGTGGCGGGTATTACCATATTGGCCAAACCTGGGAGGGATCCTGCGGATTGTGGGTCATACCGACCGATCTCTTTGATCAACATAGATTTAAAAATACTTGCGAAAATTTTAGCCAATCGCCTCAACTCAGTTATGAATAAATTGGTTCACCAGGATCAGGCTGGCTTTATTCCAGGGTGGAAAGCGGCAGATAATGTACGGAAAATTATGGATCTCATCGAGCAAGTCAATCGGACTGAGTCTCCAGCGCTTTTGTTGGCAGTCGATGCTGAAAAAGCATTCGACATGGTCCATTGGCAATTTTTGTTTAAAACATTAAAGAAAATGAATTTTGGCCCAAAATTTCTCAATTGGCTTCTTAAACTCTATGATCGGCCGAGAGCCAGAGTTAAGGTTAATGGAGTATATTCTGATCCTTTCCCAATTGAGAGAGGAACAAGACAAGGATGTCCGTTATCCCCCTTATTATTCGCCTTGTTTTTAGAGCCTTTCACCTCTAAAGTTCGGGAAGCGGGGACTATTATGGGAGTCCGTGTAGGAACAATGGATCATAAGTTGTCACTTTTTGCGGACGACATTTTATTTACCTTAACTAGCCCGGCACAGTCATTACACGGGGTGGTGGCTCATCTTCAGGAATTTAGTTTGGTTTCTGGCTTTCGACTGAACCTTGCTAAATCGGAGGTGTTGAATGTTTCTATGCCCCCAGACCAAGTGGTCCCGTTGAAACAACAGTTTCCTTTTAAGTGGGCGGGTGCCAAGATAAAATATTTAGGAACTTTTATCGGACCTAAGCTGACTGACTTGTTTCGCTTGAATTATACTCCCTTGGTGGCTAAAGTGTTTCGGGATTTAGATATATGGGATAGTCTCCCAGTCACTTGGACGGGACGCATAGCTATTTTAAAGATGTCCGTTCTACCCAAATTTAATTATCTATTTCAATCCTTACCTATACCCATTCCGACAGCCCTACTAAAAAGATGGCAGAGACGTTTCTTTGCATTCCTCTGGAAGCGGAGGCCCCCTCGGGTAGCGAGGGCGACATTATACAGACACAGATTGAGAGGAGGGATGGGGGTACCAAATCTACAGTGGTACCATGCCGCTGCTCAAATTAGTTGTATTCTGTCTTGGTATAAAAAAGCTGAGCGGCCTGGATGGGTGGCCATCGAGCAATCCTTATTGGGCACCATACCCCTACAAGCCCTTCTTTGGCAACCTAGATCGACCTTGAGGATAAGGGGCAGTATTATTACTACTCCTCTGCAAACGACTCTTCAGTGCTGGGGGAAGTGGAAACCTCTTATTATAGGACGCAGACAATATTCTTGCCACACTCATTTCTATTACCACACTCGATTCTCTCCCGGTTGGGATTCGACCTCTGCTCATTATTGGAGGGAGAGGGGTCTGCATACTGTAGGGCAGATATGTGGGGGGGATGGTGTACTGTCTTTCTCACACCTTCAGGAGATATACTCTATTCCACTTTCTACCCTTTATTATTACTACCAAATTCGACACTTCCTGACTAAGGAACAAATCCTGGTAGAACTTCAAAGGGGGAAGTCCCAATTTGAGGGTTGGTGTGACCTAGCTGACCGTATCAAGGGTGGACTGTCCAAGATATACATGATTTTGCAGGGTGCATTGCCAGGGAAACCCGCATATACTCACAAGTGGGAGGTGGAGCTCTGTCGGCCATTGGCAAATGAGGAGTGGGATCAGATATTTTCAAATACTAAACGTAGTTCCGTTCCAACCTCCCTTACAGAAAACGGATATAAAGTTCTATTTCGCTGGCACCTAACACCTTACAGATTGCATAAAGCAGGTCTTAGTTCTGATGCCCACTGTTGGAAGGGGTGTGGCTCAATAGGAACTTTTTTTCATTTATGGTGGGAATGTGTTCATGTCCAGAGACTGTGGAAGGATGTTATGGATACCATTTTCTATACTTTGCATAAAGAGGTCACTCTAACCCCTGTTCAGGGATTACTCAATATGTCCGTTGATGGTTCCAAATATGAGTGTCTGTTAATTAATCAATTTTGTATAGCAGCGCGATGTACCTTGGCGGCTTCCTGGAAACAGGACAGAGTCCCTGATAGAGAAGTTCTTTATCAGAAACTTGATGCTATGTGTTCCCTGTACAAGATCACAGCTCAAAAGCGGAGTCAGTTGCTACAGTTTTATCGGTTGTGGCAACCGTATCTTACTTGGAGGGAGGACATGCTGACGAAGGTTGGGTCTCATGCCTCTTAATGTTGATTTTTGTCCCCCAGCTGTGTTAACCTAATTTCAATGCCGATTTGTTGTATTTTGCTTATTTCTTTTTTCTTTTTTGTAACAGAGTATTATGTACATTTCTGGGATATCAGTATTTGGGTATTAATGATGGGAGTCACTCACACATCACTGCGATCTGGTATGATACGTAGTTGCCTAATCCAACTGCACATACTCCCCTTTGCACTTTATACCTGGGGTCTGGTATGTAGCGTAAACTACGCATTCGACATATGTTTGGTTTTCTAATGTACAGTGGACTACCTTTAATGGGTTCTTGATGAGATCTTATCAGTGACTGCCTTTCGAGTAAGATATACGATTGTATATGTATGTGCTTTCACTAGCGTTGTTTGTATACACACTTGTACTGGTTGTATTGCTGTTCGCATTGTTCAATAAACTTTACATTACAAAAAAAAAAATAAAGTATACTGATTGAAAGCTTTGTGATTGGCATCACTGCTCACAAGTTTCAAACTTGTGCCCATTCTACCCATTAATGTGTTTGTTACCGTGTGTCCAATGCGCATGTTGTTTGCTGTGTAAAAAGACTGAAAATTCCTGCTTTAGGTGAACATGTAGCTTTCTGTCCGCTTGTTTATATGCTTGCTGGCTATCTGGATTTTGACGATTCTAATTATATGAGCTACAGAAATTTTAGAAAGATTTTGCTCTATGGAGAATAAAGGGGAGGAGATCAGTCTGTGAGAAAGTGGCATGATGTATGTGGATGTGCGCTAAAGTGCTTATTTGATTACTCTGAAATTGCCTAGCATGTCTCTATGTTGCTTCTGATTGCTGCCATAGCCATGTATAAACATCTTTGCTTCCTGCACCTTTAATGTTCTCCACATTACTTGTCACCTGTCAGTTAAACATAATACAACATGAATGGAATTTATAAGAACAATAAAAGGCAATATTCAAGTAAGGAATGAGTGCAAGGCAATTTTTTTAGCTGCTGTGCCTTCTTCATGCAAATATAATTTTGCCCAGATTTATTTATTGTTATCGTAACACTTCAGTTTAACACCCATTAAGCACAGCTCAGCTAAATTAAGGTAGAGTTGAAAACAATCTGTGCCTTCTCTTTTTGTCTTCTGTACCAAAGAGAAGGAAGAAGAGATTCTGTCAGAATGGGGGTCCTATTTCTTGATCCACATGGCAAGGAAAGATTAATAGCAAAGGATTATATTTCAGATGAAAGCTCCTGCACACCTTTAACCCAGAAGAAGAAAAAAAGAAATGCTAATTTAATGACTTGATTCTCTGGAGCATACAGAAGTTTCTAGTTTCCTGATATCTTTGCATTGTAGGGGATGAGGGCGAGAGGTCATATTCCAGAGTTAGACCCTGGCCTCTGCCTGTCACTTCCTGTAAACTGAGATTATCCAAGAACAAGAAAAAATGAAAAGAATATGAGCATCTGGACAGTGAATGATCTTGAACATATTACTGACAGCAGAAATCCCAGCCCACAACACCAGATTTATGAAATGTGATCCGTAGCTAAATGCTATGCAGCCTGTTTTTCTTTGTTTTGTGAAATTTATAGTATTAATTGTGAATTTATCTGTAAAAGGTTTTTGCAGTGAGGTTTTTATTACTTTTAATTCCTGGAGTTGAAATGTTCCAATTTGTATGATGAAAGACAACAAATAAAAGATGTTAAATCCACATCTATTATGATTATTCATGTTAGATTAACATTTTTATTTTTATTTTTTTAATTTAAAATCTCATATCAGAACATTATAGATAATGGAAACTTATTTTGATCATCCTCCATCATCTTCCACTACATGTGCAATGTATATGAAAATAATTTTTTTTATCAACTACAGTAGCAGACAGGTTATTGCAGTTACTGTTACTGCCATAGGTACCAGCTTTGTAAGTACTTGAGTACCCCAAATATTGAACAAACTCCTTTCACTGTGTCCAAGGAAGGGTAATTTGTGGTGTTTAGCACACCAGTCACTTTGAGTTGGCTCCTGCAGTCATAGCAGAGAGAAAGGTGCATAGTATCAGCTAAGGAGAGTCAAAGCAAGAGCTAGGGCTTTCCCCCTGGCAGCTCGGGCGCGGACCCAGCTCTTACCCTCGGTGGGTCCGCGCCCGACCGCGTGGCCTTCAGCGCCGTTCTGCTGCTGCCGCCGCCGTGAAACTCTGCCCTAATCAGCTACTGGGGAACAGCCTAGCACGGATGCCCCCAGCAACCAATCAGGAAGCCCGGAGAGGCCTTTAAATCTCACAGACACTCCGGCGCCGTGCGTTGCGCGCCGAAGGAGCGCGACAAAGGGGCCCGCCCCTTTGTGCGCCCCTTCGGGCAGCCCCTTCGGACAGCACCGGACTTCCTCCACTACCCTGCTACTCTACTTCCCCTTGCAAGACGTAGATACAACCAAAGAAACCCAAACAACCTGCAGCGGATCATATCTACTCCAACCCGCCGCGAAGCAACTACAACCACGGCAATCATAGCAAGGCCTAACGCAAACGGCGCCGACTACCTACCAGGAATATACATTTTTAAATACTCCAGTGCCAGCTCCAAATCTACAAGCAAACTCACAGTGAGTGACAAACACACACACTGTAAGGCACCCGGCCAAACAGAGGGCAGAGGGAAGCCCTTTAAATTTTAGAGCTCGACAGCATCGCGCAACCTAAGGAGCCAGCCCCTTAGGGCTCCCCTTGGTGACCCCAGGTCTCTCAACTCTACATGCACCTGGCCTCGCCAGACCTCACATCTGTGCACTCCCTAGCTTTTTTGAGGACCTTCAGCGGAAACAGCAATCATCCTTCGCAGCATTCACCCCTCCAGCACTCAACCAGAGGAAGCAGCAATCATCCTTCGCAGCATTCATCCCTCCAGCATTCAAACAGCGGAAGTAGCAATCATCCTTCTCAGCATTCATCCCTCCAGCACTCAACCAGCGGAAGCAACAATCAACTCACCCTCACAACAACCTTACTATTCCTACATCATCAGCGGAGTCAATCTACGGAGTCAATATGCTAACCTACCCCATCCCCATTATTCATCGTCACCTCTCTCATAACTTGAAACCTCTACTACGACCCTTGAACCACACTAAGAGATCACTCATCCCTATCATGATTTCACCTCTCACCCAACTATTAGGATTCACGTTATTTTCTCTGACACTTTTCAACGCCCAATCCCTCACCAAGAAAACCCACATCCTCAATGACTATCTGCTGGTCTCCAAACCAGACGTCTGTGCCATCACAGAAACCTGGTTAAAAAGTTCCGACACTCCCCTGATAAACCAACTACCGATACACCTCTACAACTTCTTCTCAATCCCAAGACTCAAAAAAAGAGGAGGAGGGCTTCTACTAGCTACCAAGAAAGAACTCCATCTCACACAGCAACCAGTCAAGTCTTCCTCAAAAAAACTGGAACTAGGTTTATTCAAGTCAAAACACATCCAAATTCTCCTGGTTTACGCCCCACCAGGAATATTGGACACTGAAGCCTCCCCACTCATAGAAACTATCGCCAAATACATGAATACAGACTTACCGGCTATGATATTGCCGGATTTCAATCTTCATGTTGACGCCTCGCCACTCTCTCCTATCTGCGAAACCTTCCTCTCCACTCTCAGAGCAATGGATTTTGAACAAATCATCAATAAACCTACCCACAAAGCAGGACACACGCTTGATCTCATTTTCATTAACTCAAACCTGTCTCACAAGAATGCACCAGTCTGCACCCCTGTACCCTGGTCAGACCACTCCCTGATATCAACTACTCTCGCTACCAAGGTAAATCCTGCAAAAACTCAACCTCACTCTACCATTCACTTCCGGAAACTATGCCCCTCTGACACTCTTAGTGAACAGCTAACTAAAGATCTTCCTAATTTGGACATCTCCAACCCCAACTCTGCACTTCTCTCTTGGAGCAGTATCACGGAAACAATAGCCAATAAACTCTGCCCGAAAATGACAAAAACCATCAATTGGTCACAAAAAACGAAACAACCCTGGTTCTCCCCAGAACTTAAACGAATGAAGCTAGACCTCAGACATAAAGAAGGCACATGGCGTAAAAACCCCAACACCACAACTCTAACAGATTACAAACTCACCCTCCATCTCTACAAGACCTCTCTGTTACAGACAAAAAAGGAATTCTACGCAAGCAGAATCCACAATATACAATATGATGCCAAGGCTCTGTTTTCCTTCGTATCCCAACTCACAATACCCTCTGCCCCCACCATCCCTGATGAACAGGCTCAATCAAAAGCTAATGATCTTGCACGCTTCTTTCAGGATAAAATTGCAAACACATTGGCACTTCTCCCCACTAACACAATAACCTCAGCCTTCAACTCTAATCCCAACTATCATCCTAGAGACACCCTTGACTCCTTCGAACCCACTACCACCATGGAGATAGAATCCGCCCTTAAGAAAATTAAACCCTCCATCCATCCATCAGACCACATCCCTACTAAACTTCTACTTCTCATCCCCAGCACCATATCCAGATCACTCACCAACATCATAAACTGTTCCCTTGGCCAAGGAATCTACCCTGATGAGCTAAAAACAGCATCTCTCAAACCCCTCTTGAAGAAACCCAATCTGGACACAAAAGAACTCTCCAATTTCAGACCCATAACTAACCTTCCGTTTCTAGCGAAGCTCACAGAGAAAGTTGTTAACACACAACTCTCTGACTACCTCGAGGAAAATAAAATACTTTACCCTTCACAGTATGGTTTTCCGAAAATCCGCCAGCATAGAAACCCTTCTCATCTCCCTAACAGACCACATCCTCATGGGTCTTGACAAAGGGCTATCATACCTACCGGTCCTCCTAGATATCTCAGCGGCCTTCGATACGGTAAACCATGCCATCCTGCTAAACCGTCTTTCAGAAATTGGAATCACGGGTCTCGCCCTCAGATGGTTCAACTCTTTCCTCAACAATAGAAGCTACAAGGTTATTATTAAGGCTTTTATATACCGACTTTCTTGATACAAATCAAATCAATTCGGTTTACAATGAACTAAGTAGAATATACAATTAACCAATCAACAAGAGATACAGAGCATACAGTTACATTATAACAAGGAAGCCTTAACTTGGAGTAGGAAAAAAAGAAGGGGTGAGCGGAGCAATAAATATATAAAGTGCAATAAAATAGAATAAATACTATATACAGAGGAGGGGGCAAGGAGTCAACAACAAAGAATCACCAAGCTATAACTCAACGCTAGGCATCCCACAAGGCTCTTCATTATCTCCAACCCTTTTCAATATCTACTTACTACCCCTCTGCCAACTGCTCACTAACCTAAAATTAACACACTACCTCTATGCAGATGATGTTCAGATATTGATCCCCATAAAAGAAACCCTGCCAAAAACACTTGACTACTGGGAAAATTGCCTGAAATCCATAAAAAGTCTCCTCTCCAGCCTGAACTTGGTTCTCAACGCATCCAAGACGGAAATCCTGCTCATCTCCCCTGAACACTCGACCAACACCGATTTTACAGCTCCTGACACACAGATTTCTCAAACAAGAGATTTAGGAGTCATACTAGACAATCATCTGAATTTAAAGAAATCAATCAATAATATCACCAAGGACTGCTTCTATAAGCTTCAAGTTTTAAAAAGAATTAAACCACTTCTCCACTTCCAGGACTTCAGAACCGTCCTTCAATCTACGCTATTTCGAAAACGGACTACTGTAATGCTTTACTCCTGGGGCTCCCCATCTCAGCAACAAAACCTCTACAAATGCTCCAGAATGCAGCAGCCAGAATCTTAACCAACACTAACCGAAGTGCTCACATTACCCCCATCCTCCGTAACCTACACTGGCTGCCAATAAAATACAGAATTCTACATAAAGCACTCACCATAATCCACAAAACCATCCACAAACAGCTCACCCTAGACCTTCAGACCCCATTCAATCACCATGCCTCAGAAAGGCCCATCAGAGAGGCATATAAAGGAATGCTTCAAGTCCCACCTACCAAATCCACCCGTCTAACAACCACCAAAGAACGTTCCTTCTCCACAGCAGGCCCAGTCCTTTGGAACAAACTACCGACTGACCTAAGACTGGAACCCTGCCTCCTCATCTTTCGAAGGAAACTTAAGACGTGGCTTTTCCTCCAAGCCTTCCCCTAACTCAAATTAACTCGTCAGACTCAGATCAAGGAACTGAATGTTTACTAATTTCATAACCATCTTATATGATTTATATGTAGTTTAATTCCTATCTCTCTTATTCCTAGCTACTCTAGCTCCCAAGTTTAATCCCCCTGTTATATTGTAACTTTGCTAGTTTTGACCTTCTTATTTTTGGTTACTTCGGTTTATCCCTTGTTCCATGTAAACCGGCCTGATATGAATCCCATTCATGAAGTCCGGTATAGAAATATTTTAAATAAATAAATAAATAATAAACTCCTTTTGGTTTTCAGGCTTTAATACAATTACTTGAGTTTTCATAAGAAGGTGAAGACCTGGCTGTTCCTTTAGCATAGCTGGTAGGACTGGGTTTTCTGGAAGTTCTCATATTTTAAAATTGTATCCTGAACTTTTAGGATTTTACTATAGTTGATTTCATTGATGTCTTTGTTGATTTGTTTTGGACTGTACAGCACCTTTGCGATTATTATCTTTTATTGAAGGGATTGTGTTAAAACCGCTACAAGAATTTATTGGTGACCACAATATATTAGGCTAATTTCACTTTTTCTTTAGACCAACTTATGGAACAAAGACCCTATTATTGTCTGGTCTTGATGTGTACTAAAGAGGGTTTGACAGTGGTATGAAATATGTACTGGTGCATCTGGACATTTCTTCTGCATTTGACATTTTGAGACAGTTGCGTGTAAATGACTTACAAATAAATTGAGTGCCTTTGGTATGGTCCCTAAAATGACTGGGTTGGAAACTGGTTGAGTGGGAGGCAACAGGAAGGTAGTGGTAAATGGAGTTCACTCCAAGGAGAGGTGCATTGCTAGTGGTGTGCCACTAGGATTGACCCTTGGACGGGTTCTTTTCAGCAATTTTGTGAGTACCCTTATGCAAGGATTAATGGGAAAAGTTTGTTTCTTGCTAGGAAGAAGTGGAAAACATGAAAAAGGGATCTAGTGAAGCTTGAGGAATGGTCTAGGGTCTGGCAGATAGTATTTAATACTAAAAATATGCACAGTTATGTATTTATGCTGCAAAATCCCAAGGAAGAGGCATGGTATAAGGAGTAAAATTCTAAGCATAGAAAAGCGGGATTTGAGGGCGATCATATCTGATAAAGTAGATAAGGTGATGGCAAAAGCCAGAAGGATGCTTGGCTACATAGGGAAAGGAATAGTCAGTAGAAAAAAGGATGTAATATTGCCCCTGTTCAAGTCCCTAGTGAGACCTAATTTGGAATACTATGTATAGGTCTGGAGATCACATCTTTAAAAAGAATAAAAATGGATGGAGTCTGTCCAGAGGATGGCTAGTAAAATGATCTGTGATCTTTATTATAAAGTATATAGAAACAGACTTAAAAACCTAAAACCCTAGAGCAATGGTTCTAAACCTTTTTCCTATCTTGACACACCTGACAGACAATACTCACATGTGTGACACACTGTTCATTATAATCCACTGCAAAAAAAATAAAAGGCCCAGTATTACTTTTATTGTTAAGAATGACACAAGGGAAAGATAAGCACTCTTTCTGAACAGAAATTGCATAAATAGTAAACCAGAACAGCACCAACTTCCAGCACTCAAACAGTAACCACCTTACCTAAGAAAAGGCAACACTGAAAATAGCACACCAGGCCTTAAAACACCAATACACCACCTATTAGGAAAATGGAACAAGCCAGGCTGTTGTAGAGCCCTAGACAGAAACTACATGCCAGCAAAATACCTCCCCTCAATCACATGTGCAGACCCTCACCTAACAAAGTATAAAGAGACCATAAAGCATAAACAGAAATATGCAGACCAAAATTGAACTGGAAACCGCAATAAGCCAGAGACTGCGTACAATGCTACAAAGGAAAAAAGGAAATATCATCAGTCCTCAGAACAAATCAAGAAATATAAAATCTATAGCAGTAAATACATACTAACAAAAAACAGATTATTTCAAAACAGCTGATGAATAGAATATCCAATAATTTAAAAAACTCATATAAAAAATTTCCAGACACCAATAAAATATTTCAAAACAGTAGACACAAAGACCAAATAATTAAAAATAAGGATAAAAAGATGCTCTGTTCTCCATACATAGAAATGTTTGATTTCCAGGTACCCTGAAATTGTTGTGAATTAGGAGGGGTGGGGGAAGGAGGTTGCTTGCAACTTTCTCCTTTTTCTGTCACACACATGTTCTTTCACATAGGCTCTCAGTCACACACATATACACATGCTCTTTCTCTTTCACTTATACACACAGGCTCTTAAGCATACATACACATGTTCTCTCTCTCTCACTTAAACATACAGGTTCTCAGTCAGACATTTACATATAAAGGCTCTCAGTCACTCACATGCACACACAGGTTCTCAAACATATGCTCGCTCGCTCACTCTCTTTCTCTCTCTCTCTCCCCCCCCCCCCCCCCCGCCACTGAACAATAGCAACGGCTGCCTCCTCTTCCAACCCTCGCGACCTCGAGAAAGGAGTCCCGTTGGCTGTGGGGGCTGCTCCGGGCCTCACTGATCTCTTGCTACAGGCCGATGCTGCAGCACTTGTATCTAGCATTTTCTGCTTGTGGCCGCTGCTCACCGCTTCCTCTTCCGGGTCACGGGGGGGGGGGGGGGGGAACGGGAAGAAGAGACCGTGCCGGGAGTGCCGCCGACTCCGGCTCTCCTGCCGCGTTCGCCACACAACACCGATTGAGAACCGCTGCTCTGGGCAGGTGCAGTGCCGCCGCCGCACTTCCCGGTCCCCCGCTGGCCCAGCTGCTCCCCCCCCCCCCCTTGCCCCTGCGAGATGAACTCTTCCCCCGCCCGGGCTTGAAATGCCGATAGCCTGGGCGGAACGCGGCAGGAGAGCCGGACTCGGCGGCACTCGGCGGCACGGTCTCTTCTTCCCGTTCCCCCCCCCCCCCCCCCCCCCCGTAGCCCGGAAGAGGTGAGCAGCAGCCGCTCGTCCGGGAACTAGAGACCGAGCTAGGTCAAAGCGCTGCAGCACCAGCCCCCGGAGCGACTTCAGCCCCTGCAGCCGACAGGACTCCTTTCTGGAGGCCGCGAGGGCTGAAAGAGGAGAGGAGGCTGTTGCTGCCCTAGTTCAGTGGAAGGGGGGGAGAAGAGAGAGTGAGTGAACGAGCATATGTTTGTGAATCCTGTATGTGTAGTTGTGAGGCAGCATGTGTGTGAGTGATTGAGAGCCTGTATGTGTGTGAGAGCATGTATGTGAGATCCTTTGTGTGTGAGACAGCATGTATGTAAGTGTTTGATTGAGAACCTGTATGTTTAAGTGATAGAGAGCATGTGTATGTATGATTAAGAGCCTGTGTATATGTGTGTGATTGAGAGAGAAGAGAAAGTTGAACCCCCCCCCCCCCCAATTCACAAAAATTTCAGGGCACCGGAAAATCGAAGATTTCCAAGTATGGAAAGCAGAGCATTTTTTTTTATCCTTGTTTCTAATTATTGGGTCTTTGTGTCTACTTGTTTGAAATATTTTATTGGTGTCTGGAAATTTTTGATATGAGTTTTTAATTATTGGATATTCCATTCATCAGCTATTTTGAAATCTGTTCATTTTGTTTAGTAGGGTTTTACTGCTATTGATTTTATATTTCTTGATTTGTTTTGAGGTCTGGTGATATTTCTTTTTTTCCTTCGTTGCACTGCATACAAATTCTCTGACTTATTGAGGTTTCCAGTTCAGTTTTGGTCTGCATATTTCTTTTAATGCTTTATGGTCTCTTTGTTCTTTATTAGGTGAGGGTCTGCACATGTGACTGAGATGAGGTATTTTGCTGGCGTGTAGTTTCTGTGTAGGGCTCTATAGCAGCCTGGCTTGTTCCATTTTCCTAATAGGAGGAGTATTCAGGCCTGATGTAATATTTTCAGTGTTGCCTTTTCTTAGGTAAGGCGGTTACTGTTGGTGCTGTTCTGGTTTACTATTTATGTAATTTCTGTTCAGAAAGAGTACTTATCTTTCCCTTGTGTCATTTTTAGCAATAAAAGTAATATTAAGCCTTTTTTTTTTAATTTTTGCTGTGGATTTTAATGAGCAGGTTGTCTCACATGTGAGCATTGTCTGTCAGGTGTGTCACGATGGAAAAAGGTTGAGAAACCACTGCCCTAGAGGGGGGTAGGTAGGATAGGGGAAATATGATAGACACTCAAATACCTCCAAGGTTTCCATGCCCAGGAGATAAGCCTCTTTCAAAGGAAAGGAGGCTCTAGAATGAGGGGTCATCGGACTAGGTTAAAAAGGGGTACATTCAGGAGTAAGCTAAGCAAATGTTTGTTTATAGAGAAGGTAATAGATGCATGGAGCAGCCTCCCTGGAACAGTATCTGAATACACAAAAGCATGTGATACACACAGAGGGTTGTAAAAATGAATAGTTGGTGTGGATGGGCAGGATAGATAGAACATATGGTCTTTTTCTGCCATCATGTTTCTCTTTCTATGAATCATGACATCTTCTTATCTTGTTTGTTTAGTGATTGGGTTGTATAATGTTTTAAAATGGTTCAAGTCTTATTTAATGGGGTGATCATAGCTAGTTAAAATGAAATCCAAGGCAACTTCCTGGGTTCCACTAAATCCGGGGGTTCTCCAGGTGTTTGCTCTATCTGCAGCTCTTTTAAATATATATATTGTCTGATTTGCAGACTACTTGTTGATTTTGACTATTGCTTATGTGCAGATGAGACTTACCCCCTCATTTATCAAAATGCGTTAAGGCGTTTTCACATGCGAAAAGCCCCGTTAACGCACGCGAAAAGGCCTTTAACGCATGCGATAGCACCATATTGTATGGTGTGATGCAAATCCGAAAGTGGTTTTGAGAGAGAGAGACTAGCCATAATGCCCTGACCCTAGATAGGTATTTATATCTCCATGGGAGACCCACCTAGTAACTCGAGGTGAGGTTTAGGTATTAGTGTAGGGTGTTAGGGGCCACTTTGACACTCAGTGTGAGACGTGCTCTCTTGTGAAGATTTGATGACCCTTTGAGTGAGGAAACTCACCCAAAGTTGAGATTTGTGCAGTGTTCTCTCATCCTAGCTTGATGTTACCCAGGTAGAGAGTCCATCAAGCTAGGTTGAGAGAACATTGCACAAATCTCATCTTTGGGTGAGTTGCCTCACTCTGAGGGTCATCAAATGTTCACAAGAGAGCACTGTTCAGTTCATACATCTCACATTGAATGCCAAAGTGGCCCCTATGGCTAGTCAGTCTCTCTCTCTCTCCCCCCCCCCCCCCCCCCCCCCCCGCCAGTGGTTGTATGTAGGAACTGGCACGTATCTCAAAGTGTGAAAATGGGATCGCAATTTGAGGTAACTTAGCTCTTCACATAGGTATTAGTTCAAATTGTGATAAACTCCCTATTACTATAAAACACGCCCCTTTTCCCACCGCATACGATATTTACCACATTTTCATAAATCCAGGCCTTAGTTTTCTATTCAGTTAGTATCATAATAGCTGATGCCCTGTCATGAGTTTCAAATTGTATGATGACTGTCAGGCCTTGGATGACAAATAACAAACTGGCTTTGAACATAAGACTAAGCTATTAGTGGTTTCAAAAACAATTTTATTTCATGTACCTGCTGCCTATCAGGTGACTCTTTCAGTTCATGTCGGGAACTTGGGGTTATTTTTGACTCTACTTTCACCAATGATCTTAGTGAAAGAGTAGTGTTGAATGCCTTTACAGACTTCAGAGACATGAACTAAGTTTAGGAAGCAGGCTTGCTGTTTAATCAGGCATTTGCGGCAGATTGATGAATCGTTTAATTGCAATAAGCTGACTGGTCCAGAAGTAGCCTGAAGATATACTTGTATTGTGAGCAAGGGAGTTTGAATAGAGTTCATTTTGTTATACTGCTTGATACATTTTTAATGTGATGTGTGTGTATGTGAATCCCTGTGGTTGTTTTATTATGATTATATTCTTGTACCATGCCTAGACTTGGGTATACTGTGGGTAATGTTTTTAAATAATATATATATATAAAACTATATATATAGTTATATATATAGTTATATATAGTTATATATATAGTTATAGTTATGGAAAGAGAGAGAGTTCACCACTTTCTGTGCCCTGACAGGCTGGGAAAGTGGCCTAGAAATGTACTACATAAATGAAATAAATTCAGTGCTATAAACCAAAGTACTGGCGTTTTCTCACCAGATGTAGAGTGCACCTATTTATTTTTATTTTAAAGGCATACCATGCTAATGATTCATGGTTCTGTGTCAGGCCAGACCAAAGACTGATTTGATGATAACTAACCCCTTCCTCTTAACTGTGTTGGAAAGTGCGTGGTGTTTGTGTACTGGTACTCTTTACTATATTAATAAATACCTCAAATATATAGTTCTTACTCAATGACTATTCCCTTTTCAATACAAAAGAAAAAATAAAAAGAAACTGGAATGAAACATCAATCCCTCCCACCCCAAGCCATTCAGGCCTCGATAGAAGGCCCTAATGTATGTATGTGTGTGTGTTTTATTAGTGTTTCCAAGTTCAACTTGCCTTTATATATAATTCTCTTTTCATCTTATAAGAATTGCCTCTACAATTATTGTATTAGTGTTCAGATAGCTATTTTTGGTTAAGAACAAAGGTAAGATTTGAGTCGTGAGTTGAGTATTGCCTATTGACCTTCTGACTTGAGATTGAGAACCCCACTGGGAATGCAAAACTGTTTGATCTGTTACTAAACTGAGAGAATTAAACTGCCTGTTGAAAGAAGTTAACACTAAAATTCATTTTTTTCTTCGTAAACCGATATATTTCCATCTTTATATACTGTGCACTCAACTCAACAAAAGATGACCGGAACGGTACTCAAAACACACAACATGCCTTATGAATAGTAGTTCAATTTGGAAAGCTGCTTTTGCTTTCCCTTCATCCTAATAATTATCCTTAGAAGTTAGTTTCCCTTAATTCCTTTCCTTCTCAATATATTCACTTTATTCTCGCATTGTTTCCCAAACCTTTTACATGTTTTTGTAAAAGTGATGTATGACTTTGTTTCATGCAGAAAGCATTCCTTGCTAATTTTAAGCTCCTTGTTAATTGTTGCTGTCTTTGCTATTTTAATCAGTCTGCAGAAGTGAGGAAAACTTTGTGATCCTTTATTTGCTGGTTTCTATAACTGTACCGCAAAACAAAATGTTTGTAGTTTCCCTTTATTAAAGAGTAACTCATACTTTGCTGCTTAAACTGATGTCTTGTCCTGTTAGTGTAGAAAAAAAAAGGAAGGTAATATATGAAAACTTATGCTAAACTGCCATCAGTGATAATACCTAGTTTTTTGCATTCTGGTCCCAAATGCATTAAATATTTAATTATTGCTTCAAATATAAGACCTTTCTGCTGATCTCTGCCAATTCTCCACTTTCTGTTCTCATGTCTTGGATTGTTCTCATGTTGATTGTGTTTTGTTTTCTGTGCCTTGTTCTCATGATCTGGTATGTAGCTTTGCTTTGTTTCATGTGTTTTTCAGTATATCCTATTGCTGCTGATACAGTGTTGTATAAGTCCTGTGGTGTTAGACAAATACCTGTTTACTGAGAAAGGTATGGGGAAAATAGTGGGAAATCAGTTTTGAAGCATAGGTAAACTTTTTACTGAGGATATAAAAGGAGGTGTGGATAGAATAGTTACATCAAGATAGGCTGGTCAGTATAATATAGAGTTGCATATCTGAGTAAAATGTCATGTTCATGGACTGAAGATCTTTTTTTGACTGCATGTTGAAACTTCAACCTACTTATCCATTTTGAATGAATGTGATATACTGTAATTATCTTACAGTAAGGGGTAGATCTTTAAAAAAGTACGCACGTGCGTACTTTTGTTCGCGCAACCGGCGCAAACAAAAGTACGCCGGATTTTATATGATACGCGCGTAGCCTATAAAATCCGGGGTCGGTGCGTGCAAGGCTGTGCAAGATCGGCAGCCTGCGCGCGCCGAGCCGCGCAGCCTGCCTCCGTTCCCTCTGATTTCAGAGCGGCCTCGGAAGGAACTTTCCTTCCACGTCCCCCCCCCCACCTTTGTTGTACAAGTTACGCTGCCTCGCCATCCCCCGGCACAAGCCGCAGTGCCGGGGGACTCGGGACCGCCCTCCCGGCCCGCCCCTGAACCATTGCCACGCCCCCAGACACACCCCTGACCTGCCAACACGCCCCCCCCCCGGACATGCCCCCTCCCGCCCCTTTTATGAAGCCCCGGGACTTATGCACGTCCCGGGGCTTTGCATGCGCCAGCGGCCTGTGCAAATAGGCACACAGGGCTTTTAAAATCTACCCCTAAGTGAATAAGAAACTGTCGGTACCATAGGGAGCTAGACAGTTTAATTTGCCAATTCCCCCAAATAGGAAATTTACTCGCTATATCCCAATGCATATACTTTGGTCTACTGAGCAAAGTTTACTTTCTGTGTCTGCTTTGCAGGATTATACCCTGCAGGAAAAGTGGTCAAGGTTTCCACCCCACCCCCCGCCCAAATATAGGACCTACATTATAGCTAGAGAACTTTTTTCAGCTTTTATTGTATTTTCATGGGAATTTCAATGCTGTAAGAAAAGAAAATCAGTGGAAAATGACCTTTCCACTGATTTTTTTTTTTTTTTTTTTTTGCGTGATATGTCATTTTTCCACTGATTTTTGTTATAAAATTAAAATTACCAGGGAAAATAAAATAAAAACTGAAAATGAAGGTCTCTATGGAATAACTTGCCAGGTGCTTTGAGGGAAGAGACCATGGGCGTAGCGTGCATAGTGGTGCATAGGCACCACTAACTTTCAAAAGAAGTGTGCCATGCACAGTGGCAGTCTTGCATTATGGAAGATCCATAATGCAAGACCTCCATGGGAGCTCATCCCCATGGTGATGAAGAATACCCATGAAAAGGGGGTACCTGGTTTAAATGAAAAATAAAAATGATTGTGCAGGAAAATACTTGTTGGAGGGGGAAGGCCTCAATACTGTGAGGAGCCTGCATGCCGCAAAGTAGAAGGGAGGGAGCGTGCAGAAGTAGGCCGACGAAGGGGAGTAAGCTGGTGCCAGCTGCCTTGGGAGCCCATCCCCGTGGTGGAAGAAGAAAGGGGTTTGTGGGGGAGGCCCGGTGCATACTTGCATGTGAGAATGGGAACATAAGTTTGTGTGTCTGTGTGTGGTATGAGAATGGGAGCCTGAGATTTTGGGGGATGGGGGGGGTGAGAATGGGAGCCTGTGTGTGTGTGGGGGTGGGTGGGTAAGAATGTGAGGCTGAGTGTGGGTATTTGTGTGTGAGAATGGGAGCCTGGGTATGTGAGTGAGATTGTGTGTGTGTGGTAGAGCATGTGAGAGTGAGAGCTTGTGTGTGTAAGAGAGTCTATGAGAGAAAGTGTGTATGTGTGTGTGTGAGGGAGGAATGGAAGGAGAGAGCAGAATCAGAAGAAAAGGACCCTGGAGAAGGAATTAGGAAAAGACTGACAGGGGAAAGTGGAAAAAAGAGAGAGTAGGACCATCTGATTAGAAAAATAAAAAGATCAGATAAAAGTAAAAAAATAAATAAATAGAAATTTTTTTGAGTATTTAGTCATTGGAATATGCCATCTTTGGGTATGTGAATTTCTTATACTTTTGTATTTTGTTCTTTAGAGTTCCATTCTTCAGAGTTTGTTTTATCAAGCTATTTCTGTTTTGTTTGCATGTTTCTATTTCTAATTTGCAGTTCCTTATTTCTGTATTAGGTAAGGGTTGGATTGTGTTGTGCCTGAGTGTAACTGAAGTGCATTATTTCTGCCAGCATGAGGTTTCTCTGTAGGGATTTGCAGCAGTCTAGCTTGTTCTGTTACCCCAGTAGGTGGTGTATTAATGTTTTAGGGCCTGGTGTAGTATTTGCATTGCTGCTTTCTCATAAGGTTGCTGTTATTTGAGTCCTGAGAGTCCGTGCTGTGATTGTATGGTATAGTATGGTTCTGGGCGTATTTTTCTTTTTTTTTTTTGCAAGGGTTTGTGTTACATCACAAAATGTGTAGCAGTGGAGGGAGGTTTTTTGTTTGTTTTTTTTTTGTTGCTGAGGTGACACCAAAATTTGAATACATATTTTTGTTCATTTTGGGTTGTAATGTGCTGTTTAGTAAGTGTAATTGTGTGTGCATAGTTTTTTATTTAGTCACATGGCAACAGCAAATTTTCGGGTACACCACCAACTTGGTCGGCGGTTGAGGGGCGCCTCAACATCAGGCGCTGACGAGTGGGGAGGCCTTTTTTTTTTTCTTTTTCCCATCTTGGGTCCCCGCAATACCTTTATTACAACATGAAAAAAAAATAAGAAGGAACATCGGGAGGTGAGATGAAAGAGAGAGAGAGACCACGCCCCCTCCCACGACGTCACTGAGAGCTTGGTCGACGCTTGAAAAGCGCATCACCATCAGGCGCCGCGCGACGAAGGGGTGCGACAAAGGGGTTCTCCCCTTTGTGCAGTCCTTGGTGCCTCATTTAATATTCCTTTGTCTTGTTAACGAACCCTTTCCTCCAAGTCTTTACCTTTTTCTTTGGCATGTTAACTAGTTTAGTTATAAATGTTCATTGTATCAGACAATGGAATTATTTTTCCTGCTTTTCTTGTTTTATGTAAACATTTTATGTAAGAATGTCTGTATATAAAAATTAGAAATAAATAAATAAAAACTTCAGCATTCACCCTACATCCTGGAAGAGACAGATTATTTGTGTGTTAGAAAAAAATGTAAAAGCATTCCTGTTTAGGCAGGCATATAGAAAGTTGTCACTTTTAAACATTTTATGTGTTTTTTTGAAGAATGTCTTAAGTGTTTGTGTTGAATTGATGCAACCGTGTATGTAATTCTGTTATCTGCACTGAACATTTGTTAATGGTAGATCACGGAATATAAGAATTTATAAATAAATACATAAATAGTGTTCACTGATGAGTTTATACTGGAGCTAATGTGTGAGGATTTACAGTGCAGTATTCCATGGAGGGAAGAACTATTTAAAATAGAAGTAGATAACATCATTAAGCTGTGCTGAATGGATGGATGAATAAGAGATAAGAGTGTTTACTGGCCCCAAGTAACACTCTTCTGCCTGAGTCTAATTACATCCTTTGTATTAGGGGATGGGAGAAATAATTGCTTGCGTTTAAGTTCAGAATTTTGACTTGTTTCAGGAATGATCATTGTAGAAGAAAGCCTTTGGAATTGGAATTCTGGAGGCTGGAATTTTGAGGACAGTTATGTGGTTGTTATGAATCAGTGTTCATGTTCCATTTCAGCGTCCAGAATTCCATTGTTCTATACAAATATGTAACCAATAATTGATAGGAAGCTGTTTTTTATTTTCTCCTTTGATCAGCCTATAGCAGTAAGTCGTAGGTTCCAGCTCCCCGTTACATATGTGTTTGGGTGAACAGGAAGTACACACTTCAAATGCCTTGGGACAGCATAGCAAACCTCAGTGTATCACCAATTTTTTTTTTCTTCTGGAAAATGTTTAAATTTTTCCTTCTATATGTCATGTATGTATGTATGGACAATATGTGCTGGATACTTTTCAATTTGGGTTCTAAGTATAAGTAGGTTGACCTTTAGAATGACTCATCATGCAGGTCAGAGTTCATATGTAAACAGCTTTGTCAGAAAGGCTTTTATTTCACAACTGAACCATGTTAATAGCATGGAGTTATTGGTCTTAAAATGTAGCATCTCTGTCTTTAAAAAGGAACCATATTTAAATTGTCTTCATTGCTTGTCCAAGGTAAATGATGTCTGACAGGTGGGGAGGGGAGAGCAGTGATAAGCAGTAGCCTTATGATTTAGCAATTTGTGATGTTTCTGTGAGTGGTGATTATGCACCACATAAATTTAATTTGATTTAAATTAATTTGATTCAATGGTGTCTGATATTTTTCTTTTCTCTTGTTATTTAGAATGAAAAATAGGCTTTGGTGATAATGTGTAATTGAGTTATTTATTAACCTGCATCTTGGATCAGTAGCATTTTCTGTTCCCAGTCTTTAAATCAATACCAAATGTGTTTCTGCTATTGCTGAATGATTAATAATGGTAAAAATAAAATGAGGAAAACACCTCTTAGGATATAGGGCCGGATTTTAAGAGGTACGCACGGGCGTAGATTTGTGCGCACAACCCGGCAGGTACAATTCTACGCCCGATTTAATAACATGCGAGCACAGCCGCGCACATGTTATAAAATCCGGGGTCGGCGCACGTAAGGGGGTGCATACTTTTGTGCACCTTGCGCGCGCCGAAATCAAAGCAGCCTCGGAGGGAACTTTCCTTCCCCCCCCCCCCCCCCACCTTCCCCTCCCTTCCCCTACTTAACCTGCCCCCCAGCCCGATCTAAACTCCCCCCCCCCCCCCACCTTTGTTAAATAAGTTGCGCCTGCCTCTGGGCAGGCGTAGGCTGTGCCGGAGGCCTCGTCCCCGCCCACTCCCCACCCCTTTTTTTTTCAAGCCGCGGGACATACGCGTGTCCCAGGGCTTGTACGCGTCACCGGGCCTATGCAAAATAGGCTCGGCACGCGCAGGAGCGGGGCTTCGCGGTTACACGTGGGAATGTATGCGCGAAACCCTTTTAAAATCCGCCGCATAATGAACAAAAAAGGAACTAGTCCCCGTATTCATTGAGGAGCATGAACTGATTTGGAAAACGATACGAAGGTGTCACTGATTGTCTCAGCTGGGCAGGGTGAAGGGGTTATGGTCATTTTGGTAACTTTTGATTATTCCCAGCTAACTTATATCTCATTAAATCATCTGTGTCTGGATCTCATTTGCCGTCCTGTTTCAGTTCAGTCCTCAATCAATAAGAAAAGTAAGTACATCCTTGCAATGGATTGTAAAAAATAAATAAATAAATCTATATATACGAAAGAGAAGGAGTGGAGAATAGGTTAGAGTTCAAAAGGAGATGTGAGAGAGCCCCTTTCACATCCCCTTTTGAATCCTCACTCACCCCCATTTTTCTCTTTCACATCCTATTTTGAACTCCCAACTCCACACTCCCCTTTCCTCTCACTCACTCCCTTCTTTCCCCTCTTCACACCCCCTTTCCTTCCCTTTGTCACTTGCCCCATTCCCTTCCCTTCCCTGTCTGTCTTTCCCTCCCAATTTGACTCAGCCTCACTCCCTCCCCCTGTCACTCTTCTTCCCCTTCCCCCACCCCATCGCCCATTTGACTATTTTCATGTATTTGTAGTTTTTTTTTTTTATATGCAAAGTGTACATCAAAGCGGATTACATTCAGGTACTATATGTTTTTCCCTATCCCCGCAGGGTACCTGAGGCAAGGGAGGATAAAGTGACTTGCCCACTAGGCTACCTCTTCACTGCTTAACCTCCCTGAATCTCTGGTCGTCATCTGTCTTCCTTCCTTCCTTCCCTGGAGGTCACTCACCAATGGATTTGGGCCCACCAGCTCGATATCACTCAGCAATGAAACTGCCCCACAGCCGCGGGTTCTTCTATTGCTTGCTGGGTGGGAATCCACTTTTTGCGCAGGGCCAGGGCTGCATTTTGAGGTAGAGGGAAAGTCTCACAACAGGGGAGTGTTTGGGCTGCAGAAGCTGGGGGACGCTTTCTGTCAGTCGGCTTATAATTTTGTACCATTTTTTGGCCCCTCCCTGGATAGAATCGCCGCGACTCTGCAATTAGGCAGGGACCGAGCATGGTGCAAAATTGTAAGCAGACACCGGCAGAAAGTGTAACCCCTCCTGCGCACCCCCCCTCTCCTCCGCCCTGTGTAGCGGCCTTCCCCTCTAGCGAGCGAGACTGCAGTCGGATTGGAGACGGACGCTGTGCAGACCCTGCGGTGGCACGGCTCTAGTGCAGGACCGGTCCACCATCTTTCCACGTTTTTGATCTTAGAGCCGTGCCACCACGGGGTCTGCAATGCAGCACTTCGACTACAGCAGCAACACTTTTTGTCACTTTTTTTTTTTTTTTTTTTAAAGAATAGGCCAGGTGAATCTACAGCAGTTTACTCTGTCATAACTTGCAGCTGAAAATCTTTAATGGGTTTTGCTGCGGCGCGGGACCAACAATATTGTGAATTGTGGAGCCGGCTTGCCTGGTGCCAAGCCAGTTGCCAGCATTTGGAGATGAGCAGCGCGGGATAAAAAATATGGCACTGAAGCAATCTGGTTACCGTTTGCTTTGCTATGGGGTCTGCAAATGGGCTGTGCTGGCAGTGCATTTATTCACCAGTTACCACTGCAACGCAGGGACACAGTCACAGTGCAAGGAGGAGCTGGGGAAGACCACATGACCAGCTAGATCGGCCCACCGAGGCATACCCGATCCCCCAACAGGCCAGTCCTCCGCCCCTGGTCTGACAGTCATTTCTACCAAAATGCTTGAACATCCATGACTCTTGTCCCAAGGGGATTGAGGCAAGCATCTACAATCTTCACAAAATCAGAGGAGGAGGAAATCTTAGGAGGAGTTGAGTCCAAATTAAGTTTGAGTGAAAATTCTTGACTCAAAGTAAATCCCTTGTTCAAATATCAAATAGTTATTTGCAAGTACACTGTAGACATGATATAATACAGAAGATGGGTCCAAAAGGTCTACATTGTAAGTGAGCTCGCATTATATCATGTTTATTTATTTTGCTATAATAAATGTATTTTAAATTTAAAAAGTGTCCAATTCCATTGAGGTTTTCTTAATAAAAGAAACTAGTTAACTGCTTCTTTTACTCCTTTTTTCTTTTTTGCAGTTTCAATAATGGATTTCAAATGAAGGATATGAATTCTGTGTACATTTTCAGATTCCAGCCATTGAAGTGCAGTTGCCATAGTTGCTAATGCCTCTATTACTTGAGGAGGAAGGAGTGTGTCATCTTAGTCACTGCAATCACAAGATGTGGCTTCAGTTTGGGCTTGGAGACTTAGAGCATTGGTTTCAATCTGTTTAAGCATTCTTAAATTGAACAGTCATCTCTGTAGATCAGTGTCATTCCTGTGCCTTGTCGACATTTTTTGCAGTCCCCTCAGACTCTTCCTCCAATTCATTCTTCTTCCTCCCCATTTTCTGGTTCCTCAGTCATGTACAAATGCCTCATGCAAACCTCTCAACACTTCTCAGTTGTAGATGACGATATGTTTTCCCCATGCCTTCTCTGCTAAGTCAAAAACACTGGCTGATGTGAGCTGCTTCATGCATTCTGATACAGATACTTCCATATCAATTATTCATTTAATTACATTTTTCTTCTAGTACGTTTTGAAGGTCAATATAATGCCTGATCCAAAAGTTGGATCTTGAAGGTTACATTCTTCAGCAAATAGCTCACCTTTATTTTACCATTATGACTTATGAGGGTTTTTGCAGAAGGGCGGGTAGAAAAGTTGTCCAGCAATAAAAGTGCTTTAGTTTCCATACTTTTCTTGCTTAAATGATCACGCACTGATGGCACAAAAAGTTTATGAAATCATTCCTCAAATTTCTGCTGTCATCCAGACAGTCTTGCAGTGGCAATATGAAAACGCTAAGGCCTGCATGTTTTTGTGGTGGAAACATCTTGGGGGGCCCTTGATTTTTCTCTGCACAGTGCTTTTAATTTTGTGTGTTTTATTGACACAAAAGAGCAATGTCACCTTATGCTTCATCACCTTAAAGCCCTGTGACTTTTGTTCATTGCATTTACAAGCTACTGTCTGATTGGGAAGCATGCAACAACAAAGCCTTGTTTCATTGTGTAAATGTGTTCTAGCTTGTTTAAGTCCTTTTTTTTTTTTTAGTTTTTCAGCTTGACTCCTGATAATTTCACCACAGATACTATAGATGTTCCTTCTGCATGTTCTTGTATAAACCATGTGAGCATGGCTTTATCCAATGGGCTGTTGCTTGTGCTGAAGACCTTCACTAGCATCAAAATTCCCTGTTTCTTTCTGTAAGTTAGCTTTATCTTTTATCTATCCCCTGAGCGTGGATTTCCCCAGCACCTACAGTAGAGTAGGTGTGGTGACACCTCTGCTTGCATTTTTCCTGATTTTAGTAAGTCAAGTGCATCCAGCTTTTCTTGAACTGACGATGCTTTTCTTTTTTTTGTTTTGAGAACTTTCCATGGACACTAATTTTTGTTATTAAACAGAAAAGAAAAGACATAAATTGAAAACACTCGCTTTGTAGAGTAATCCTGCTTAATCCTTTCCAAACAGCGCACACAGTATAACCCTTTACCAGTTTTGGCTAGCTTACAAGTAACTTACAAACCAAATAATGAACCTGTAAATGTGCTGGTACGCATGTGCATCTATCAGATTAAAAATATATGAAACTGGGAGCCAATCTTTAACCGGGTTATAATCGATTTCGCATAACATTGAGCTGCGTTATATCAGGTTTAAAGTGTGTTGCTTGAATAAAATGAAAGCATTTACAAATAATTATCCCACTGTTGGAAGCTACTTTCTAAAGCAGGTGCGAGCAAACGTTTCTGGCTGTGCCCTCCATGTCCCTGCCCCACCACATGAAATTGATTGGGGGACCTCCCCATCCAAAATTTAATCCAGAGTTTGTTTTGTTACCGCCAGCACAGCAAGGCTTGAGGTGCCTAATACAATTGTTAAACTTGTTTCCAGTTTCGTAAAGGAGTACCAGTTTGCACCCACCCAACACCATTTCCTTATCTGTATTTGTATCTTTATTGTCAAATCACCCTTCTTTAACCCTCACCACTCTCTCTCCAGCCCGTCCTCACCAGTCTCTCTCCCACAACCGATCCCATTAGTTTCTCTCTCTTTCCTTCCACCCATCCCATTAATCTGTTTTCGTCCCTCCCCCCTCTCTCTCTTTCTTCCCTCTCACCTTCCTGCTGCACAATTACCCAAGCTGCCTTTTATCTTTCAGCCTGTGTAGGCTGCTACTACCCCTTGCTGCCTTTGAACTTCCAGCCTGTACAGGGCATCCCCCCCCCCCCCCCCGGGATTGTTAATTTCCCCCAGTTTATATTCTCTTGCCCTGAGGTATCTAAGCATATCTTAGAAACATAACTCATGTTGACAGATGAAGATCATGTGGCCCATTCATTCTGTCCATGCGCATCTCCATATAAAAAAAAGGACCTACCTGTAAGGCGTAAGATGCATGGTATTATTTTACAGAGTTGAAAATGATTTGAGAGAGGCCTTGTTTTCCACAATGTACTGCATGCACGCTTTTTGTCCCAGCATTGCAGGGCCAGTGGAAGAGTTTCAGATGCCCTGGGTGAACCTTCAGCCTTGTGCCCCTTCCCCCAACCCCACCAATTTACCTACTGGCTGAGGAGGAGAAAACTGTGGGGGAAAACAGTAGTGGCAGCCTGGCTGTTAGCCGCCTGGGGCCTGACTCGTTAGTGAGGAGGGAGGGACGAGAAAGACTGAGCCAGCACTGGGAGGGAGAATGTCTTTATAGCTCCCAATCTTTCAAAAGAGGAGATAGGTCTAGCAGGAGAGAGACAGCAGGAGTGTTTTGGCTTAGTTTCCACTGTTGGTGAGCAGCAAGGCAGACTCAGAAGTACCGGGCCTTCCTTAGACGTGGGTGGGCACCATCTGGAGGGTTCCAGGATTTTGCCACCCAGCCTATTTTGAGTGCTCAAGGTGACTGCCTAGTTTGTCTAATAAGAAATGTCAGCCTGCAATTTTGCAGCAGGTAAATCTACCTTAATAAATGGGCTCTGACCGGCCCGCAAATGCGCAGTAGAGAGCAGCTCTACCGTGCATGCGCGGGCGAGCACGTCTGTCAGAGTGGAGCGTGCCTGAAAAAAAAAAATGGCGCTGCGAGGAGCAGTAGTGGCGGCGGCGAGGAGTGGCAGTGGTGCGCGCGAGGGAGGGAGGGAGGGACCTCCCCCCCGGAGATCTTCCGTCTGCGGGTTGTGGATGAGCTGAAAGGGGAGGGGATTGAGAGGGAGGGAGGAGTGAGTGAGGGGAGGGGAGGTGGGAAGGTGAGAGGGAGGGAGGGAGACTAGAGGAGGGAGAATAGAGGTGGGAGGGAGTGGGAAGGAAATGGACCAAAATTTTTTTTTTAAATGTAGCCCGTTGTTACGGGCTTAACGGCTAGTCTTTCAATAAACAAGATGTCTACTTTCATCTCCTTTGTGCTGCTAGATGGAGTTCATATACTTCGGAAGATCTCTGAGTCAGACCAGGAGGAGCCAGGGTTTATGGTCCAATAGTACATCAAAAAATTTAGTTCTCTTTATCCTCCAAAGTTTTGCTACCCAGGATAGTTCTTGTAGAGTCTGTCCCTTTTGACTTTTTTTTACCCTCCACGCAAGCAAGAAAAGCAATAAGCTGCTTGTTAGCCTTAGAAGGGTGCTGCCAGTGTCCATTCGCAGCCCTAAAGGGAGAGGTGAACAGCTTTAGGAGCCTAGTTCAATGCAAGGCAATACGTTTTGGCTATTTACTTATATGTTCACTAAACTGTAGATCAAAGACTTTCAGAGGAAGGCAAGCAGTATAGAAATCCACAAAGAAGGACCTGTTATCCTCTTTTTGTGAAGATGGTGGTGCCCTCTAGGGGTAGAAATGCATCTTGGATTTGTGAGTTGTAAATATCTTCAATGTACAGGAATTGAAATTATTTAATACTGTATAGCTTTTCATACAATATATTCATATTGTATAGTTATTAGAAATAATTTTGAGGGAGTAAACAAATATTTGAAAACCTTGTCTTAAAAATATTTCATTCATTTTAAAAGAAAATGTTGCATGACTTATTTTTCACATTTTTCCCCCTCAAACTTTCCTATTTTTCATTGAAGATGGGGGAATTTAGGGAAAAAAAATTCTTAGAGAAAATGGCAACTTGTATTCCTGAATTTTTCCATATTTTTCTGGGCCTTCATATCTAAGTACAGTGCAAGTATATTGCTGAGGACCGCAAAGCCTCAGAATTTCTCCCATTCCTTTTTAGCTCTCTGAGGCACGCACCCCTTTCTATGTGCAAATATCCATTCCATGCTATTTGTTTCTTTTTTTCTCTTTGCATAGGATTCCTGTGGTAAGGTTCTTTAACGTTGAAAAGCAAGGCTGGAATCTAAAGTCTCCTACACTGAGGCTTTTATAGTAAAGATTTATCAGTGCTGTCATTTTATAGCCAAACTCTAGGGGATGCTGGGAGGGGGTGGGGGGAGGAAGAAGCTGAGAGAAAGCAGCAGATGGGTAAGGGGGGAAGGCAGGCAGAAGAGCTTTTATGTCTGTATCAGGAGTTGGTTCTTTCCTACAGATGATTGTCTAGTAGTCTATACGTCGGCCTAAATCTTCTTTAGGCTTGTTTGCTAGTTTTTACTGGCTTTAATGAGCCTTTAAAATATAAAAGTAATACATCCTCAACACTTTTCTTATCCGGATCCTTTTAAAATCCATTTATGGCTTTAACAGTGGGACTGAAAATAAATTTTGCTTGAGTGATGAGGTTAACTAAAGTTGCAGCATATGTTACTATTTCAAGTATGATCTCTGGGGGTTCCTTTTCAAAGGTGTATATTTATTTTTTCTGTTCTGTTAAATGCTATTAGCATTTTCCATATTATCATTGGTCATGGTACAGTAATCAAACATTGAGACATAAAACATGATGGCAGATAATGATCATATGGCTCATCCAGTCTGCCCATCTATATCTTCTGCTCAGCTTTATCATCCCTTTCCATCCTTCAGAGATCCTTTGTGCGTGTCTCATTGCCTCGAATTCTGATGATGTCCTCATCTGCACAGCAAGGTTGTTCCATGTGGCTACTACCCTTTCCGTAAAGAAATATTTCCTTAGATTACTCCCTTGTCTATCCCTTTTCACCCTCTTCTCATGATGACTCGTTCTATAGCCTCCTTTCTGTTGAAAGAAGCTTGCCTTCTGGGCATTTATTTCTTGGGCGTACTTAGATTTCTGTATCGTTTCTCCATCAGCTAGCAGGCATGAATTAGCCATCACGAGTGGGTGGCATCCAATGGGCCTGACATGGATCTAGCTCTTCAGAGCTTAGAAGTGTTTCTAAGCATATGTGGTAGTTCCCGCACACAGCCACTACTTCATGAGCCCCTCAGTCTTTCTTCGTCCCTAGCTATTGCTCGGACAGATGTGCTCTCACTTTATTTTTGGTGCATTTAGCTATTTATCAAGTTTTTGGGTTTTTTTTGTGCTGCTGCCTGAGCAGCCCCTTAAAAGGGTCTACCTTTTGATTAAAAAAAAGAAGAAATGAAATACTGAAATGGAAAAACCCCACATCTAAGGAGGCCTCCTTTAGCGAGTTCAAAAGCCTGCATTTGTGGGCACCACATGCCTGTCACAGACAAGTATATTGAATTGTCTTATCTGTGGCAGAATAATCCCTGCGGTTGATTAGTTCTGTACCTCGGGAGGCGGAGTTGCTTAAGGCACCAGAGGTGCAGTGGGTGGTGGGCAGCACAGCACCTCCCAGAGTGAGGCCTCTGTGGATTCCTGTCATCACAAGAAGCACCTGGTAGTGCCAGTGCCACTTGTACCGCCCCGGCAGCCGTGGCAATTCAGCGGGTGCCGGCAGGGGAGGGGGGAGGAGGTTGAGGTCCACTTGGGGTTAGGGGGATTGAGAAAGAGATGGAATGTCAGGGATGAGGGGGCCAAGTACATTTGGTAGCAGTTGGAATGATCAGGGGGAGAGAGGGGACTGTCTCTCTTGCCAGCCCACCTGCCTCTGTGTTACCAGATTTGGGGGAGAGAATGAGGCCCTGACTGCTGGCCTGGATTTGGTTTTATTTTACTTAATCTGTTGGCCCTTACCCAGCTGTATTGGCTAAATATAGTCATATAAGCTTAAGGTTATCCAGGTACATGTACCTGGATAACTGTAAACCTAACTGGCTATATTCTAACATATTCAATAGGACTTTTATCCAGCTGAAAATACTGGCTAACTTTAGTAGGATAACTTTCCTGTATTCTAGGTTTTTGAAAATTGGCCTCTAAGACTATGCAGTCACTAGGTAAAAAGCGCAAGACTGCTTTTACAGCCTTGTCCAAAAGCAAAGCATGTTCAAGCAACACTGAATTATCAAGAAAGCTACTCATTCTGTAAAATTGTTGCTAGTAGTAATTTTGTTCTGGGTTTGACAGTTGCTTGGTTTTGAAGGTTAATATTACTACCCTTAGCATAAGGCTTTGGGGTAAGTTACTACTATAAGAAACTTGCTGGGCAGACTGCATGAACTATTTGGTAAGAACATAAGAACATGCCATACTGGGTCAGACCAAGGGTCCATCAAGCCCAGCATCCTGTTTTCAATAGTGGCCAATCCAGGCTATACAAGTACCTGGCAAGTACCCAAAAACTAAGTATATCCCACGCTACTGATGCTGGTAATAGAAGTGGCTATTTTCTAAGTCAACTTGATTAATAGCAGATAATGGACTTCTCCTCCAAAAACCTGTCCAAACCGTTTTTAAACCCAGCTACACTAACTGCACTGGCAACAAATCCCAAAGTTTAATTGTGTGTTGAGTGAGAAATAATTTTCTCCGATTTCTTTTAAATGTGCTACATGCTAACTTCATGGAGTGCCCCCTAGTCTGAAAGAGTAAATAACTGATTCACATTTAATTGATATAGACCTCTCGTGATTTTAAAGACCTCTATCATATCCCCCCCTCAGCTGTCTCTTCTCCAAGCTGAACAGTCCTAACCTCTTTATCCTTTCCTCATAGGGGAGCAGTTCCATCCCCCTTATAATTTTGGTTACCCTTCTCTGTACCTTCTCCATCGCAATTATATCTTTTTTGAGATGCGGCGACCAGAACGGTACACAGTTCTCAAGGTGCGGTCTCACCATGGAGCGATACAGAGGCATTATGACATTTTGTATTTTATTCACCATTCCCTTGTTAATAACTCCTAACATTGTTTGCTTTTTTGACTGCCACAGCACACTGAGCCGACGATTTCAAAGTATTATCCATTGTGATGTCTAGATCTTTTTCCTGGGTGGTAGCTCCTAATATGGAACCTTTTTCTGCCATCGTTACTATGTTATATAAGTCTTTAAAATACAATCTGTATGCCACGTAATAATAGAAATAAAATGACACTAACTTTTAGGAGAGTAAGTAACTGAGTAGAAACTAAAGCCAATTGCTAAATTGCCCTGTGTGAAAATTGTCCTCCCTCCGAACTGTTAGATGTATGATTGGCTTTCACAACGCTATGCTTTCACCTGTTCTGTAGTCTTCAGAGAGGTCTGTTCAGTTGGCTTGCCTGGCAGAAACTCGAGAACGGGCCTTCTCAATAGCCCCACCAGTCTATTGGAGCTCCTTCCAGAGTCTTTGAATTATATCTTGTATAAAAACCTTTAAGTCTCTGCTTTGTACTTAGCTTTCAGCAGGTGTTTCTGCAAGGTCTATGGATTCTCTTTTTGAGTTTTGCCTATTGACCCATGCTGGCAATATTTAGTCCAAATTGCTGGTGTGTTATAATATCCGTATTATTTTTGTTTGATTTTTGTGCTTTTGTTATAATTGTTTATATTCTGTATGTCGCCTAGAATAAACAATGCGCACACTTTAAGATGGATTTAAAAGAGTCATTCATGATGTGGGTTTAGGCTGGAGTAAACAATGAATGCATAATTGTATTTTCAAATGTACACATGGTGTTTTGCCACCATTGTGTCTCCTGCAAATAAAACTGGAAGAAATTTGTCATACCTTTTAGGCAATTTTTAAAGGAAAACTACCCTGCATTATTTCCCTTTGAAAATTAACTACCGGGTCCATGGATACAAAAGTGCTCATTTACTTTTCAATAGCACTGGCTACTGAAAATTTACCTAGTAATAACCAGATGCACTGTTAAATAAAACAGGAGTTATCTATGAAAAAAGAGAAGATTTATGAATGGAGTCAGAAATAATTAAAAAAAAAAAAAACCAACCCAAAACAAAAACTTCTATAATGATGTTACCTAAGGCTTTATTTATTAATTATTTCATCAAGCAGCAGAACTTTCAAAGTGATATGAAAGTACAGGCTGCAAGTTTGTCATAAACTTACAACAAGAAATGTAGAAATATATAATATTGCAGCAGATACTGTTAGGCCCATCTACTCTGCCAGTTTTCTCTTCTTGTTCTAGTCCCCTGGCTTTAATTCGTCACCTTTTCTGTGAAGAAATATTACTTTAAGTTGCTGCTTAGTCTACCCCCTTAAAGACACCCTATCATGAGAAATTGGGGCTGAAGCAATACAGTGCGCTCAGCCGAGCGCACGTTTTAACCCGTCCACAACTCCTTATGCTATATAAGGGGATTAGCGTGTCCAAAACGTGCGTCCAACCCTCTGCGAATCTATTAGCACTCATCACATGCAAATGCATGTTGATAAGACTATTAGCTATTCTCCCCAGATCTCAAAAAAGATGTGCACCTGACCCGCCTGTCCAGAGCAGGTGTTAATTTCTAAGCATCCCAAAAAAGTGTACAGAAAAGCAGAAAATACAGCTTTTCTGTACATCCTCCAACTTAATATCATGGTGATATTAAGTCGGAGGAACCAAAAGGTTAAAAAACAAAACAAAACAAAAAAGTTAGGAAAAGGGACGCTCGTAAAATTGAGTGTCCGTTTTCCTAATCTGCTGACAGCTACCTCTTCTGGGCACCTGCTGCCAAGGAGCTGCTAGGGGCGCACATTTGTCCCTAGCGCCTCCTTGGCAGCGCGACCCCTTATTTAAATATTCAGTCTCGGGCCCACAAGTGCTTGGCACGCGTTAGGAAAGTGGGTGCTCAACACTGAATACCTGTTTTCCGTGCTGAGTTTTTGCATTGGCCCCATTGTTCTATAACTGGGCTTCCCAAACTTTTATCCAGTGTAACCCGATTTTAGCACGTGAAAATTCACGTGACCCTAGAGGACAACCAAAACAACTTAGCAGGGGTATGGTACCCCTGCAGCAGTCACTTTACTCTCACTCTTCCTACACTCAAGTGGACCCGCCTCTCTCAACCTCCACCCCTCTAGCTGAGGCCTTCTTAGGTCACCCATCCCCTTTAGCCCATTTTGCATCCCCCCAACTGACTGTCAGCCCCTGCATCACCCCATCCTCCATTTTCTCTTCATTCTCTTTCCCCATTCTCTTTCTCTCAATTCCAAGCCTAGCCACCACCCTTCGAACTTTCTCACATACGCTCTAGCTGATGATCTGTCAATCCCCCTTGCTCACCTTCCAGAGCCAGTCCTCCACCTGATCCAATCCTCAGATTTCCTGCATTTGATCCCACCCTTGAAACAGTCCCTCCTCCAAACATCTTCCCAGCCAGGGTCGGCAGCAACATTTTTCTTTTGGTCCCAGGCCAAAGGTGTGGATGACAAATGGTGGGAAGAGATGGCAGGATGATGACAGAGGCAACATTTTTCTCTTTGGTAGGGTCAGTGGTGGGCGAGGAGAAAAAGAACAGTGGCAATCACCGCCGACCCATGCACGCTCATCCTTCCCCTCCCCTTGAGGCTAGTCCCAAGCCTGACAGTGATCTGCAGTGTGTCAGTAGCATTAGTATTGAAAGTCAGCACGGGGCCTGAGAGCTAGTGCAAGGTCACAGTCCCTGCAGTGGCCCTGATCCCTCTTCATGTAGGGCTTTCCTTTTATCGCAGAAATCCTTGAGAGTGTGCCACTGCATGGTCTGGGAGGACATACTGACTCACAGGCACTATGCTGACTTCCACTGCTAATGCTGCTGCTGGCACCTGAAGAGCACTGCAATTTCAGACACTCGTGACTCCAGTTGAAGTTTTGTGACTCCATTTGGGGTTCCAACCCTCAGTTTGGGAAACCATATTATATAATATTCTTTCAGCTGAAAATGGCTTGTTACTGTGCATTTATTCTTCTGAAGTATTTGAATGTCTGTATCATATTCTCGCACATTCTTCTGTAGGGTATGCATTTACATCTTTAAATGTTAGTTCATAGGGCTTATAGGGCCAGTCAGTCGCCATTTTGCTTTTACTTCTCTGTATTGCCTCTATTCTGTCTATATCCCCTTGGAAGTATAGCCTCCAAAATTGGACACAGTGCTTGAAATGAGGTCGTATCAATGATTTGTCCAGAGGCATTTCTTTCACCCCCTTTTTTTTCCTACTGATAATACCTCTCATTGTACATCATAGCTTTCCTCTGGATCTTACCACTAACTTGCTTTATAACATTGAGCTCATCAGATATGGTCACCACAATATTTCTGTCCTGTTTAATGAGATAGGTACATCATTATCCGATCATGTATGGCTCTTTGTTTTGTGTTTAAGTGCCTTACTATAATTTTTACATTAAAACTTTGCTAGCAAATTCTTGATCATGCCTTATTTTTCTACTCTACCCGTGGCCTCCTCCCCCCAGTTGTAGATGTATTGTCTGTAAAATGGTAGACCTTTTCTTTTTAACTCCTTAGCATTGTCACTTAATATTTTAATTTCATTTATATTTAGATATTTGTTGCCTAATTTGAGAACAGTTCTAGGTGGCATACAACAGAATAAGACATAGAATTGAATTGAGCTATGGCCTGATCTGCAGCACTATCCCGGTAACCCTCCTTTTCTTGGCATAAGCCAGTTAATGCCCTTTGTTTATCATTTGAAACATTTTCTACCACATTTGGACCCACCTTTAAACTGTTTATTCTATCAGCTTTCTTTTTGGGACGGTGTCAAAGGTCTTAATGAAATATGAATACACATCCAAAACGTCCACGAGCTCTAGTTCTTTAGTCACCCATTCAAAGAAGCCAATTAATTTGTTTGATGTGATCTTTTCTGTTAGAGAAACCACAATGCAAAATCCAATTAATTTGTAGGTAAGTAATAAATAGAAAAGTGGTAAAGGTAATGCTCTTCTTTAGGACCATACTACAATAAATAAATCTTTTCTCTTGGTCTTTCTTTTTCATAGGCTGACAGAGAACTAAGCCTAAACCCTGGATTGGGCTATGGCATTGCTTACCTCTGTGTTTTATTCGCTAACATGACAATTGCGTTCATTTACACTTAGAGAAGAATCCTCTTGTCTCCTCTAGTGATTACTCTATAGTTTAGCAATCAGGATGCCAAATTTGTGCAATCTAAACTGACACTTCAGGACAGCTGGCTGTAATTGGCTATTAAATATGGAAGATAATTATTAGATTACTTATATTTTGCTAGTCATCCATTTTAGTGAACCAGCTTATGGAAATATAATAGATTTGGCAAATGTCAGTATTTAACAAGAAGCAAACCATTTGTCAATAGAGAATTACCATAAAGTTGTTAAAGAATAAGTGTGTGAAACATGCCCCCATCTACCACCTGTCTGTAAAGATATAGATAAGCTTGGGGTCAAATGTCAGAGTGGTAAAGTACTGATTTAGTGCTCTTGTGTACTTTACTTGTTTTGTCTGTGTATGTTCTCTGTTGTATGACGAGCAGGAGAGTTGACCCAGACTGCCATGCCTTCATCCATTTATAAGCATGCCCAAGGGCAGCGCCTGACATAAAGGTCTTGTGTTTATTGATCTCTGGACCCTGACTGTGTATTCAGTGATGCAGGGTTATTGGCTGTCTACTGGCCTATTCTCTCTAGGCTGGTTAGTTTAAGGTAGCAAAGAAGCATGCTTGTCTGAACTTTTATATACCCTTGTAGTAAAAGAAACCGATTTGATTTCTGAAAGGCAGTATAATAAACTAAAAGCTAGGCATCTCACCTACAAAGGTTACAGGGATGGGTGACAAAATACCATAACCTGCTATAGCTAATTGCCATCAATTTCAGATTAATACGGTGCTTGAGCTGCTTCAGCTGCATTGTACGTTTTGAATGTTTTTTTTTCCTTTAATCCATTAAGTGTTATGTTCTCAGTATATAATAGTAGCAATGAATAGTTTAATTGAGCTAGCCAATAAATGTTCTGTTGCAAAGAGCTATTCTGACAAGTGTGATTTCAAGTTTCTTGTGGGCCAAAATTGCTTCTACTTACAAAGTCTGTGCTGTTTGAAGGCATTTTGCTTTCTGGTTTGTTGGTAAGCACACTAAGGTATTCAAAGTTTTGTATGGTCAGAAATTGGAATTTTTATCATCATGGTCTAGACCTCTGGCTGCATCTGAATACACTGAAGGGCTCCTGTTGTTTTTTGAAATATCACAAGTTTTGTTTGTGGTGTCTCTTTGAACTGTCACCCAGATGTAGTGAGATTCTTCAGAGAGACAAAATTGCAAAGGCCTGAGGTAGTGGAGGAATAGCCTAGTGGTTAGAGCAGCAAGCTACAAACCAGGGAAAGCCACTGCTGCTCCGTGTGTGTGTGTGTGTGTGTGTGTGTGTGTCTATATATCTATCTATATATATCTATCTATATAGATATATATATATATCACATCTCATGTTGACTCTATACAGTCTTTCTCGCTCCCTTCCTCCCTCCTATTCAGCTTCTCTATATGTTTTGAACAATACATGCACGTGAGACAGAACATTGGCCTTGGCAGACCAACATTTAGTCTGGTTGGGAAGAGTTTAAATGGTGTAGCCTCTTAAATTCTTCATTTTACTTTGCTGGCATGCAGAAGCAGGATCTTCATGCTTCAGGCCTCTATTCTGCACACGGCTGAGCCAGTGGTTTCTGTGGCATAACAGAAATTGAAGAGCTGTAGTGATCACATAGTGAGTTTATTTGATAGAGGGGTCTGCATCAGAACTTGAAAGGGACTGCATTTCTGGGCTCACAGCCATGTTCCTCCCTGAATCTTCATGATTGCAGGACTAGATCTTAAGGCCAGAGAGCTGCAGGCTTAGTCTTCAGGCCTCAAATACAGAGTAGTGTTTAGTTAGGTTATTCCAGGCCGCTCTCATATGGGAATGGACTCTTTGGAACATAAAAGGAGCATGCACCCAGTGCTAAGTTGTGTTTTCAGGATATTCACAATGAGTATATCCCTACAAGGCAACCAAGGACCCCTCATCTGTCGTCGTCTTCATCATTGGGATCCTGGATTAGTGTTCTCTCAATTCTGGGCTCCGATGAGGGTTTGGGAATACCTTCTGACCTGTCTCCAGATTTTGGAAACACAGAGCCAACAGCCATTCCAATCCATGATACCCAGCAAAAATTACAAACAAAAATGTGGGAGAACCTTATTTCGGTGTCCCAGTTGCAGGGAAACTAGACCTCAAATATAGACTACAAAAATCCCTGAGATTTGGGATAGTGCAACTACCTTATCAATTGTAGTAGAATTGGCGCTTAAGGATGAAGAAAACAAAAATATTTTCAAATACTCCACCAGGGAAAAATCCCAGACTACTGGATAATTTCAGTAAAAAGGTTTTCCAGAGCTCCATGCTTAATGCACAGATTTCTGCTCACCAGTTCTATGTGGCTCAATACTTACATGATTGCATACAAAAACTGAAGCCTTTCCTTCCGCCTAGTGAGGACGGATCTGCATACCCTCAGCCACTCTTAGATGCTGAAGAGTGTATATGCCATCTTATTTGATCCATTTATGAAACATTCAATACCATAGCACACAATTTGTCAATCTCCATCAATGCATGCTCCATGACTTGGTTAAGAACCAGCAGCTTGCTCAATGATTATAACTAGTAGGCAGATGTTCCTTGTCTAGGTGATAACCTTTTTGGAGAAAAACTCAGAGAAACAATGGCTCAAATAACAGAACATTTGACAGTCCAGTCCCTCTCCATGGGGTCAGAGCAACAGTCTTCTGCAAGGCATTCTTACTCTACTTTTAAAAGGTTGTATTTTCAGAGTTGCCCTGTCCAGAAATTCTAATGTTACCGGGTCCTGCCTCTTCTTCTGCATTAGCAACATCTTCTGGTTCATGCTCAATAACGTGAGCACCAAAAACCAAAAGCAATGCAACAGGTCCAGCCCAAATAGGGACAGAGTTTTTGTCCACCTTATAAAACAAACAAACTCCTCATTAGGAGGCACAATCCAGCACTATCTGGAGGAGTGACTCGAATTCATCAAAGATCGCTGGGTTCTCAAGATTGTGAAGTCTGTATATTGCTTGCATTTCTCCCAACTTCCCATGCTTCCTTATTGTTCAGCCATAAGAACATAAGAATATGCCATACTGTGTCAGACCCAGGGTCCATCAAGCCCAGTATCCTATTTCCAACAGTGGCCAATCCAGGCCATAAGAACCTGGCAAGTACCCAAACAGATAGATCACAAGCTTCTGTTGCTTATTGATTACCGTCATAGCAATTTATAGATTTATCCTCTAGGAACTTATCTAAACCTTTTTTTAAATCCCAGTTACACTAACTGCTGTAACCACATCCTCTGGCAATGAATTCCAGAGCTTAACTATGCACTGAGTGAAAAAGAATTTTCTTTGATTTGTTTTAAATGAGCTACTTACTAACTTTATGGAGTGCCCCCTGGACCTTCTATTATCTGAGAGAGTAAATAACTGATTTATGTTAACTTCTTCAAGTCCTTTCATGATTTTGTAAACTTCTATCTTATCCCCCCTCAGTTGTCTCTTCTCCCAACTGAACAGCCCTAACGTCTTTAGCCTTTCCTCATAGGGCAGCCATTCCATGCCCCTTATCATTTTGGTCACCCTTCTCTGCACTTTCTCTAGGGCAGTTATATCCTTTTTGTGCAGTGCTGGTCAATGCATCTCACAGTATTCAAGGTGAGGTCTCACCATGGAGCCTCCCTGCATAGCTGATTATCAGATCTTTTATGGCCAGCTACTTGCATGCCCTTTGGGATAAGTTGCAGACTTTTACTCAGTTTCTTGCTCAAGAGGGGAAGTGTGTGAGGTGCATAAAATCCAGGCTGCCTGGATCTTGCCAGCATCAAGTGCCTCTTCTTTTACACTGATATCTACAGAGTTGCATGGCTGCAGGGTTCAGGCATTATATACAGTGTGCAGGAGCAACTCGCTGATGTGCTGCGTTGAGGTGAGAACCTTTTTGGAGAGTATTAATTCAAATCTCTAAGGGTTTATTTCTTAGAGTATAAATAACTTACTATTTCATACTTAGAACAATAAGCTCTTTGATTTGTCAGGATTTAAAGTAATTTATTGAGTATTAAACATAATTGATTAGATATTACACAAATATATGAAATTACTTTAGTGTTTCAAGACACGTACACTTTTATAGTTTCCAATTTAGCACAACAGATCTGTTAATTCACAAATATTTCAGGCTTACTAACACCCTGATTACTTAGGATCAGCTTTCTGACCTTCTTAATATAATTGAGTCAATTTGCTTTCTCACCACACTGATAATCAGTGAATGAAGCTTGGTGTAGTCTCTAGCTCTTCATTAGCAAAACGTTGGGCAGGAATGCTCAATGGCTTGATGTAGAAATCTCCAGCCAAACGCAGGCAGGGATGCAGGCAAGTTCTGTGTTGGAATCTCAGTGATGTTAATGTTGGTCTTTAAGGTGTCAGTGACTGTTGGTGATAGCAGCTATTTTCGATAATGGTGGGCCATTGCTTCATTTGTTGCCCTGGTTTATCTCGTGGCTAAATTGGCATAGTCAGTGCCAGGGATGGCTTTAATTGGAAGAATCTTTTTTTTTTTTTTTTTTTAATAAAAGTGAATAGTTCATCTTTGCATAGAGATGTTTTCATGTCTCAGGAATGCTTTCTTTCAAGCAAAACCGATAGAGTTTTATAAACAATGTACATTTTTCCAATGTCTGAATTTCTCAATGTTAAAGCATAGTTGAAGATTCAGAATCCTTGCTGTTTCATCTTTGGTTCAGATTTATGGTCTATATTTCCTGCAGAGAGAATGTGAAGGAGTCGATGGACCTCATTAAGAACCACCAGACTGCTCTCCAGACACTCTCTGCTTCCATCTTCAATATTCTGCAAGCCAACAAAGGCTTTCCCATCATCTACCCCAGCTACTCCCAACTAACTGACCTAAATTTAAATTTCTTCCATAAATTTGATTGTATTACTTAATTGTCCACTCCCTCTTATTGCTTATTGGATCACACTTCCTTCCTATACTCATTGTAATCTGGAGTCATTCCCTGAGTTTGCTTGTATTGATTTCACTTTTCTATTGCTAAACGTAGTTTTCCTGTGCTTCATGTATCTCGTATCACATTATTACAATCTGCCTGGAACTTTATCCTGTGGAAAGGAGGGATAGCAAATGAATGCAAATAAAATGACAAGTTTTGGAGGTTCCGAAATGGGTTTCAGAGGAAGCAGCCCTTCTCTCAGAAAAGGTGCTTCGAAGAACCTTCTTACACCCAGATGCTGGGGCTCAAGGATTCACCAGTGCATACTTGAAACTGCATACTGCCACTTAGTCAAAACCTGGAGGTATTCCTGTCAAGGTCCAGGGAAACCAGTCTTTTACTCTGGAAAATCTCCATGTAGATAGAGGCTGAAGTTTTGTTTTTTATAAATCATTGACTCCTTGTAATCACCGGTAGCTGGTTCTGTGGATTATCAAGAACAGTTACAAATTACATCTTTAGCAAATCCCTTCAAACTGTCTGCCCAAAAGGATATTCTGACCCTCCCTACACTAGGACCTACTTAGATTTGAAATCTTTTCCGCTTGTAGACCCATGTAATTGAAGCTGTCCCATGGCTGAAGCGTAAATGAGGAATTAACTACAGGTACCTCTTTATTCTCAAGAAATCCAAGGGACTTAGACTTAGTACATATTTAAGGGATTTGAACATATTACTAAGACAGGAAGAACTCTTGATGATTTTCCCAGGCACTGTTTTTCCTCTCCTAAATCAATGGGATTGGCTGTGTCAATGTGGCTTTCTGTCATATAGTGCAGTGGAGTGGCCATAGCCCACCCACTTTGCATGCAGGCCCACCCAACCAGGACTGTCTGACAACGGAGCAGCAAGGCAGTCGTGGGATCCCATCCCTGTGATGGAGAAGAACGGATCCCATCCCCATGACGGCAGAAATAGGACTTTGGCTGTGCCTAATGAAAAGCCCCATGTGTGTGTGGGTGAGAATGAGAGCCTGGGTGTATGTCTGTAGGCATGAGAATAGGAGACTGTGTGTGTGGTGTGTGTAATAGAATGGGAGCCTGGTGTGTGTGTGTGTGTAATAGAATGGGAGCCTGGTGTGTGTGTGTGTGTGTGTGTAATAGAATGGGAGCCTGTGTGTGTGTGTGTGTGTGTGTAATAGAATGGGAGCCTGGTGTGTGTGTGTGTGTGTAATAGAATGGGAGCCTGGTGTGTGAGAGATAGAATGGGAGCCTGGTGTGTGAGAGATAGAATGGGAGCCTGGTGTGTGAGAGATAGAATGGGAGCCTGGTGTGTGTGTGTGTGTGTGTGAGAGATAGAATGGGAGCCTGGTGTGTGTGTGTGTGAGAGAGAGAATGGAAGCCTGGTGTGTGTGTGTGTGTGTGAGAGAGAGAATGGGAGCCTGGTGTGTGTGTGTGTGTGAGAATGGGAGCCTGGTGTGTGTGTGTGTGTGTGAGAATGGGAGCCTGGTGTGTGTGTGTGTGTGAGAGATAGAATGGGAACCTGGTGTGTGTGTGTGTGAGAATGGGAGCCTGGTGTGTGTGTGTGTGTAATAGAATGGGAGCCTGGATGTGGGTGAGAATGGGAGCCTGGATTTGGGTGTGGGTGAGAATGGGAGCCTGGATGTTTACGTGTGTGTGTGTGGGGGGGTGAGAATGGGAGCTTGGATGTAGGTGTGGGTGGGTGGAATGGGAGCCTGGGTGTGTGTGTGTGGGGGCGGGATTAGAATAGGAGCGTGGGGGGGGGGGGATTAGAATAGGAACCTGAGCATGTTTGTATGTGAGTGAGACTGGGAACCTGGGTGTGCATGTGTCTGTGTGTGAGAATGGGAGCCAGGGAGTGAGAGTGAGAGCTTGTGTGTGTGTGGGGGGGAGAGTATAGGAGAATGAGGGAATCTGAGAGAGAAAGCATGAGTTTCTGTGAGTGCCTGGGAGAGAGGAAGGAAAGAAGACAGTAGGAGAAGAAACAGAACAAAAGAGAGACCCTAAAAAGGAATTAGGAAATGACCGACAAGGGAAAAGAGCGTCTGGGACCAACTGATTAAAAAAATACAAAGATCAGACAACAAAGGTAATAATACAAATATATATATATATATATTGAGATTTTAGCAGGTGGAATATGCCATCTTTGGGATTGTGCATTTCTTATATTTTTATATTTTGCTCTTTCTTCATTTTTCCAAAGTCTAGTTTCTCAGGCTTTCTCTTTTGGTTTTGTCTGCATGTTTCTGTTTGTAATTTGTAGTCTGTTATTTCTATATTAGGTAAGGATCGGTCTCTGTTTTGTCTGTGTGTGTGTGTGTGAAGTGCACTATTTCTGATAGCATGTAGTTTCCCTGTAATAGTTCAGCTTGTTCTGTTATTCCAGTAGGTGATGTATTAATGTTCTAGGGCCTTGTGTAGTATTTGCATTGATGCTTTTTCATAAAGTTACTGTTTGAGTCCTGAGAGTTAGTGCTGTGACTGTATGGTATGGCAAGGTTCTAGATGTCTCTCTTTTTTTTTTTTTTTTTTTGTTTTTGCAGGAGTTTGTTACACTTCACAAAATGTTTAGCAATGGAGGGATATTTCTTTGCAGAGGTGACACCAGAATTTGAATATTTTTTTTCATGTTGGTTGTAATGTGAATTATCCTAGCTTTGCTCTGCACCTGTTCTGATGATTAATGCTATTTTTTTGTAGTTATGATGATTTCTGGCTTTGTGTTAGTTTCATACTTGATGGATATTGGCTGTTGCAAACTACTTAGAAAGCCATTGTAGGGTGCAGTATATGGCATTATTTATCAATAAGAATGCAACTAGTAGGTCTCAGACCTGCATGCCTACAGCACACCCATGTTAACCTTGGGCCCACCCAAAAAAATTGGTTCTGGCTATGCCACTGATATAGTGATACATTCAAGTCAGTCAGTATCTCAGGTATGTGGTATAAATTCAACATTTTCAGTATTATGTCTTGCCTTTTGGCATAACTTCTGCACTATGGGTTTTACAAAATGTCTGCTCCCATCATAGCAATTGTGCACATGGTTGGTATGCATGCATTTTGCTATCTGGATGATTGGTTTATCAAGGGCACATCACAGGCAGGGAAAACAAATTAGTGTGGATCACCTTCAAGGTGTTGAAGATACTAAGGTTCATTCCCAACTTTGCCAAAGTCTCATCTGAGCCCCTCACCTCAACTGGAGTTTTTAGGGGCTCTGCTAGACACAACTCAAGCCAAAGACTTTCGCTCCGATGACAGAACCCAAGACACTCGCAGTAGGAAGATCATTCAGATTAAGCAGACAGCCTCGTCCATGTTGAGAATGCTAGGTGTCATGGCTGCAGCAGTTTGTTACTCCCATAGCACATCTCCAGTAAGACAAGCCTACTTGAAGTCTCTGTGGGCTTAGAACAAGCAGACTCTTTAGGACAGCAGCCTGGTCACTTAAGAGTTCAAAGAATCTCTTGGAAGCTCTCTCATTCCAATCTGACCAGGGATCTCCCCTTCCAAATTCTTCCACATCAGATCGTGCTCATGACAGATGCATTCTTCCTGTGCTGGATGACTCGCCTAGAAGAGCTACACACACATGACCCTTCCAAGAAAAATACATACCTGTAGACATTACGAGAGAGAGGCTCTCAAGACTTTTTGGTTTCTAGGAAGAAGTGAACCAGGGTGTCTTATGGTTTTAAATAGAGGTGGTTTGTCATCTTTTTTGAGGGCTAAGTATACCATATGAAAACTGATTAAATACCTTTTACTGTATATCTCTTGGGTCTGGTCTGAAAACCATCTCAGGGTTCACCTCAGTGCAGTTGGTGCTTATAATCACTTAGTAGATGGGAACTCATTTTTGTTATATTTATATGGGGCTTAATTCAACTGAGGCCTCCCTTAGTTTCCTGCAGTATATTGGGATAGCATTATGGTTCTTACCTAGCTTATGAAAACTTCCTTTGAGTTTCCAGACTCTCATGAGCTTACATATCTCAATTGATAGGTCATAGTTTTTGATGGTAGTTATTTTAGCATGCAGAGTCCGTGAACTTCCAGGCCTTGGTGATTTATCTAATTTACATTAATTTTGATCAAAACATTGTGGTAACCCCTGCATATAACCTGTATAACATTGAGAGGATTAAATGAAATTATAAATAAATAAAAAACAAAACTGAATAGCAAGGGTAAATAAACAATGTATCTTGGCACTGAAATGTCTCTGGTTAATATAACATGTTTATCTTAATCCCTGAAAATGTTCTAAAGTGTGCTAAGCTTTATATTTCATTGTCTTGATTATTTGAAGAAAACAATTGCTATAGCTATCAGTTTATATAATCAGTTGGAATTTTTGTGTAAAAAAAAAAAAAAAAAGATATAACCTGATCAGTATGAAGAAAAACATGATCACTGCTGTTCTGCTTTATGAGAAACTTGGCTAATGGCCAGCTTACTCAATAGCTAATTAGGATGTGAAGTTGTAATCTTAGAAGACCATGCAAGATGCAGGAATCATGTAATATGGAGACATGGAAAAGGAGGAAGAAACTCTGATGAGGAGAACTTGGAAGCTGAGAGACCCCTTACTATATATTACATGAAGCAATTACAGGCGCAGAAAGATTCTTGTCCAGGCCAGCACACCGTGAAATAAACCTGGTATAGTGTGAACAGAGCAGAGTAATTTATAATATTCATTATCTTCTGGGATTTCTTTGGGACAAGGTTCTGGCCACAGGGAACTTTAGATACTGTTACATATATTTACATAGTGCAGAGTTAAAAAGATATAAACCTTCATAACTTTAGTAGGTATTTGAATACAACACCCTAAAGAAGAGAGAGGGACAGTAATAGCCTCCCTCCCACCCCCCTGGCTCCTTTCCAAAACTATAACACCACATAGGATGGTGCTTCTTGTTCAGTCCTCATTACTGCCAAAGGTGTGATGTCTGACGTCCACCTTAATCTCAGATGTTTTCCCGAATTTCTGCTTTAACCTCATATGTGTAAGGGAGAAATTGTACTTTAGGCATGGGAGTGTAAGGGAGCTGTTACTTGCTCTCTGGAGTGGATTAAAGCCCTTAGAAAGTCCACTCAGCTTTGTTTCTTTTGATCCCTCACAATTGACAGACCACTATCTTTAATTGGGTAGCAGATTAGATCTGGTGGTTATGTTCTGCCAGGGCTGAATGTAGAAGGGCATTTAAAGGAATATGGATCAGGGCCATGGTGACATGCGTTGTCAGTCTGTGGTCTTCCACGTGAGAAGACAGTTATAAAGCTGGAGTGTGGCGTTAAGTCTACTTATTCACCAGTCATTGTCAACTTAATATGACCTCCTAGTGGGATGTTAGATTTAGACAGCCTATCCTACAAAGCCAGTTTGTGTATAGCCTAACTCCTTTCCCAAAGGGCCCATATGTGTCCGTTTTGGGTTGTCTTCCCTTTGTGTGTTTCATTGCATAATTAAAGCAGAAAAAGACAAAAGCTGAAAGTTTCTTCCGCAAAACAGATATTTTCTTGTTTGCCTATTGGTGATTGTTCATCATGTCCCCCATTTATTTGAAAAGTATCTTTAGCTACCGAATCCCATGTATCATGCTCCATTGCACTGCTTATTAGAGAAAGCAAATTGCTTACCTGTAATAGGTATTTTCTGGTCTAAGCAGTGCAGTGAGTTGCACAACCTACCTGCCTTGTCTTGAGAAAGAGTTCTCTACATAGTTTATTTCTAAACCTAGCTAACCAAGAAATCTGAGTGGTTGCAGAACATATGGGAAGCCACTGTACATGCATAGAGAGCTCTGGAAAGATTCTCTATGTTGGCTTCAGACAGTCGTGCGATCCCCATGCGGTGGCTTATTGCGCTGCTGTGATCAGAGAACATTAATTACAGGTAAACAGTTTCCTTTTTAGCTTATGGTCTAACTTGTTCCAGATTTTCCCTTCTCAATATTCTTATGCCTCCTGTGTTACTGAGGAAGCTATCAGACTGAGGAAAGAAAAGTAGCAGAAGGTATCTTGGAAACTCTTTGGTGAGCTTAGCAGGTGGTCCTAGACTAACAGTAACCAGAAAAATGTGTTGCCTGCTTGCTACCTGCAACCTAAGAAGCCTAAAGAGAAGTAGTCATGCAGTTTGAACCTTAAGAGGGTATGTATGTAATGTTTGAAAAGGCCACATTTCAGGAAATAAGAACAGTTGTTCAGTTTCTTAACTGGTAAGAAATAATTAACTCTCTCTAAGATCTTTACCTCTAGATGGATTAGGTGCTGTCTCTTTCAGGCTGCTTTTCTGTACCTCCTCCGACTTAATATCGTGGTGATATTAAGTCAGAGAACTGAAAAAGTAGAACTGGCTGTAAACAGGTTAGGAAAACAGACGCTGGTAAAATTGAGCGTCCGTTTTCCTAACCCGCTGACAGCCACCTCTCTTGGGCGCCCGCTGCTGAGGAGGCACTAAGGGTGCACAGTTTCCCCTAGTGCCTCCTTTTTACCGTGGTAGCCTATTTGCATATTGCATTCGGTACCCCGGAGAGGTTGATCGGCGCGCGTTAGGAGAGCGCCCCGTTTTCCATGTGCCAATATTGCATCGGCCTGTTTGTATCTTACAGTAGAGTTCAAGTCTTCGTTTCCTTAGCAAACACCACTCGAGCATTGAAGGTGTGTTGCTCAGAGCACTTTAGTATACACTAGCATACAGACTGGCATCAACACTGGACATAAACTGATGTGGCTTTTAGGCAAAGTGTTCTTTAGGCTGCTGCAAATTCCTCCTCAAGAGCTACTGTTTTGCTTTGTCTCTTAGGTCATGACTGCTGTGATGGGAATAGAATTGGAATTTTTTACCGTCGTTTGTTCTTTTTAATTCTGACAACAACAGCCTAAATAGAATCCATTGGTCTATATAGAATGGACGCTAACATTTTGCTTTATGGTTGTTGTATTTTGATGTATGCAAGAATGACCATTGTTGGATAAAGGAAGTGGGTTTAGAGATCACATGACAGTGGCTATAGATCCTTACTGGTGTAGGTTAGGATTATCAAAAAGGAAAGGTTCATTCCACTTATTATTTAGTTAGAATATGCCTTTTGATTGTGATTTTAGTAAAATGGACATAATTATGGGAACATAATTTAGACCAGTGTTTCTCAAGTCGATCCTGGAGTACCCCCTAGCCAGTCTGAAGGCAGTACATGCAAATATAGCTCATGAATGATCGATGTGTATGTATTGAAAACCAGACTGGCTAGGAGTCAGCTTGAGAAAAAACTGATTTTGACCACTATTTAATTTAATTTAATTTATCCAGCCAAAATATCGTCCAGTTAAAATTACTTTGTCATTATTGATCTGTGTTCCAATTAAAACAGAGACTTAGTTGAGAAAAGCTTTATATTTATGTGCAAATCCCAATCAACAATCTTTTGGTTTATCATAATGTGAGCTTTAAGTTCTGTTAAATATTTAGAATTTTCATAGCTATTGGATAACTAGTGCAGAATAAAAGACATCTTTTTACATTGACTTACTAAGCTTTGGCATCTGTATTTATAATTGAGCTTTACAGTTACTTTGTACCATAAAACTATCTATATTATGCTAAGCAGATTTTTCTGCGGAAGTTTATACAGTTTTAAGTTTGTATCAAATTGATTATCTACTGTATTTCCTGACTTTTTTTATACTGCTCATGCTCCTAAATTTTGTTTTTTTATTTTGTACAAATCTATTGTATTTGTCTGCACATAAACCTTTTTGTTATGGCTGTTCCTACCATGTTTTAACATCTCACAAAAGGATTATTCTTTAGCTGCTGCTTTTGTCAAGCAAAGTTCAGTGCACATTGTGACAGTCCTGCAGTAATATGATAAAATGTAAAACCTTTGTTTGCTCATTAACTGGTGAATCACTCTGTGGAGCACATACATAGAAGACATCCCATTGATTACTCCACAGCAAGCAACTTTGAGTGTGAAGAGATTTCAACATATATCTTCAGATTGCTTTCTTCTATTTTCTATGCTCTGTTTATTTTATTGATTAATCTAGCCTACATAGTATTAGCAGAGATTTTTCTGGAGATCAGTATCTTAGATTCATAATTATGAGTGCCTAATAAAGAGTTTCCGTAAATTATACATACTTAGTGAATGACCATGCTATTTTATTGAATGACAGGAAATAAGATATTTTGATCTTGTCCAAAATTGTTCAAAAAAACAACTAAAAACTTACATTTTCCAGCTTGCATTTGAGGATGTTTGATTTGTAAATCTTGCTTCTCTCTAATTTTTGCCTGATTGCTGTTTAAATACCCTGCAACATCTGATGTCATCTGAAGGTCATCCCCCTGATTTCCCGTGCTGGCTCCTTTAAGATCTGAGCCCCCGCGTGCGCGCCTAGGGGGCAGGGCCCAGCGTGTCGGATCGGCGGTGTCTCCCTCGTGAATGGAGAGCCATGGTGGAAGCCATGTCGGGCCTGGACGACCGAAGAAGAGTTCCTGCAGCCCGGGCCGGCCCCGAGATAGGTGGAGGGACCGGGGCACGGCCCGGGACCGTAACACTCCCTACTAAAGTTAAGACTATACCATTTGGATTGGGGAGAGACATGGTAGTAATTTTGTGGGTTTACAATTCCATGTGGAAGCTAACAATAGAGGTGGCCCTCTAGTTCATAAAGCCAGATCACTGTTGCCCCTTGTGATGGCAGATCTTGGCTATGTTCTGATTTTTCTATTAATTGAGTTATGGCTCCATAGAGATCTCTTATTTGGATGGGAATTTTCTTCTACACCCTCCCCCCCCCCAGTCTACCCTTTAATCTTAAATTATTTTAAGTATAACCCTTTTTTTTTAGGGAATTTTACTGTTTCATGAGGGACCATAAAAATAATTTATTTCTGGGGCTAATTCTTCTTCCACTACCCCAAATCTTCTAGTCCCAAGATGTGGATCCTTTCTATGAGGGGTAGAGGATGGGGAAGATGTTCTTCTAGGCTCTTTCACTTCTGTGCCACTAAACTTATTTAGGTGCTGCAGGACACAATGTTGGGTGTTCAAAATAAGTTTACTGGAAATAAATGTCCAATCAGCAAATAACTCTGCCAAATATCAGCTGGGTTTGCATGGGTTACTCTCTCTCTGAGTACGTGCCCTTAGTCTTGGGATCCTGGGATGAGGTTGATCACTCCTAGACTGAGTGAACAAACTGTCCCACTTGGATAGAGAAATCCTAGCAGTGGTGGGATCCCCCCTAATCCTGGAAACATTGTACATGAGGTTGAAAAGTCGTCATCTTCTCCCCAGCCTGTGTCGTGTGTCCCCCAAGGGTAGAGATCCAATTGTGGGTCATCACAATGGACAATCACTCAGCAGTGCATGTTTCAGAGGAATGTATCTGAAGGATACTAATGACACAGGAGAGTTAGGGCATCCCAACAGAGAGGTTCCAATAAAAACAAAAATAGACCATATGTCTATAAAAGAGTGCTTCATGGAGCAATTGGTTCAGGAACCAATGAGAGAGGGAGCTATTTTAGATTTAATTCTTAGTGGAATGCAGAATTTGGTGAGAGAGGTAATGGTAGCAGGGTCACTTGGCAATAGTGATTCATAACATGACCAAATTTGAACTAAAGGGGGACAATATTAAATCTACAGTTCTAACACTAAATTTTCAAAAGGGAAATTTTGATAAAATGAGGAAAATAGAAAAAACTGAAAGGTGCAGCTGCAAAGGTTAAAAATGTACAACAGGTGTGGAAATTGTTTAAAAATACAATCTTAGAAGTGCAGTTCAGATATATTCTATGCATTAAGAAAGGTGAGAGGAAGGCAAAACGATTACTGGCATGGTTAAAAGATGAAGGAAAAGAGGCTATTTTAGCCAAATAAAATCCTTCAAACATTTGAAGAAGGATCCATCTGAAGAAAATAGGATAAAGCATAAGCATGGTCAAGTTAAGTGTAAAACATTGATAAGGCAGGCTAAGAGAGAATTTGAAATGAAGTTGGCCATAGAGGCAAAAACGCCTAAGAATAGCTTTTTAAAATATATTTGAAGCAAGAAACCTGTGAGGGAGTTGGCTGGACTGTTAGATGAAACTGGAAGAGTGGTTGAAGATATGGTAGCTGAGATTCAATGCGAAGAAGTGCAGAGTCATGCATATGGGGTGTGGAAATCCGAAAGAACTGTATTCGATGGGAGGAGAAGGGCTGATGTGCACGGAGCAGGAGAGAGACCTTGGGGTGATAGTGTCTAATGATCTGAAGTCGGCGAAACAATGTGACAAGGCGATAGCTAAAGCCAGAAGAATGCTGGACTGCATAGATATAGGAATATCGAGTAAGAAAAGGGAAGTGATTATCCCCTTGTACAGGTCCTTGGTGTGAGGCCTCACCTGGAGTACTGTGTTCAGTTCTGGAGACCTTATCTCCAAAGGGACAGACAGGATGGAGGCGGTCCAGAGAAGGGCGACTAAAAAGGTGGATGGTCTTCATCGAATGACTTATGAGGAGAGATTGAAAAATCTAAATATGTACACCCTGGAGGAAAGGAGGAGCAGGGGTGATATGATACAGACTTTCAGATACTTGAAAGCTTTTAATGATCCAAAGATGACGACAATCCTTTTCCATTGCAAAAAAATCAGCAGAACCAGGGGTCACCATTTAAAACTCCAGGGAGGAAGACTCAGAACCAATGTCAGGAAGTATTTCTTCACGGAGAGGGTGGTGGATGCCTGGAACGCTCTTCCGGAGGAAGTGGTGAAGACCAAAACTGTGAAGGATTTCAAAAGGGCGTGGGATAAATACTGTGGATCCATAAAGTCTAGAGGATGTGAATGAAGAGAAGAGGCATGGGGGGTGGCTTGCGGGAATGATGGCTACTACCTGGAGATTAATATCCTTATTCAATAAACATAGACACGGTTAATGTCCTTATTCAATAAACATACACACGGTTAATGCGACTCCAACATTGCTCTATGCTTCAACGGCAAGAGGAAATGTGGAAAAAAGGATTTGCATTCACAAAAAAGCTGGGTAAAACAAATAAATGTGGGTGTAGCTTACTTGTTACGGTAGTTACTACCCTGAATCAATTAAGCCTGATACTTCACTTGGAATACATATCCAGCGCAGTTCACTGCTTCAACGGCAGGGGGATGAAGAAAAGAGGATTTATATTTAGACAATAACCAACAAAGACTGACTTGCACAGGCTGGGTAAACAAATAAGCGTGGGAGTAGCTTGCTTATTGCGGCGGTTACTACACCTAACCAATTAAGCTAGATACTTCACTTAGATGCAGCTCCAGCACTGCTCTCTACATCAGTGTTGGGGTGGAAGGTAAATAGAACCGAAAAGTTACTAATAAGGGCCTAGAGTAACAGATAAGTATGAGAAACAAATAAGTGTGAAAGCTTGCTGGGCAGACTGGATGGGCCGTTTGGTCTTCTTCTGCTGTCATTTCTCTGTTTCTGTGTTTCTATGACTCTACAGAAGTTTGGAGTGCCCACTCACATGGGACTCAGTTAAGCTTATTTAATTTTTGTTTTCAATCTAATGGGAGAGAGGTTCCTTTCACACAAGAGGAACCTGTGATCATTAATGATCTATGGAGAGGATGACTTCAGCTATCATGAGAGGAAGAAGGAGAGAGGAGAGGAGATGTACATGGGCCCTGGAAGGGGTCTCTCTAATGGAGATTTGGAGAAGAGGAGTAAGTGATATCACCCTGATGATACAAGAGGGGAGAGAGGAGACTGATACAAAGAGAAGGTAGAATATATGATGTACATGCCATCTTTAATACTTTATTTTCATTGGGAGGGAAGTACCCAACTTTGCATTATATCCAAAGAGAGAAGAAATAAAGTTAACTAAAAGAACTAATTCAGTTGGATTTGACATCTGAATTTGAGAAAGACTGAAAGAAGTCACAAACTTAAAAACATCTTGAAAGTGTACAGCTGTAAAGACTTTAAACCAACGTTTGGCACCTTGTCAGTAATGAGAAATGTTGGAAACCAAACAAGCCACACTTGTTTGCCTTATTAAGTAGTGACTTCATAGCTCATTTATGCCGTTATCAGTGCTGTGTGCAAAGACTTTAACATGGGAAAATTAAGAGCAATGTGAAGGGCCTTGAAAGGAAACTTCTCTTCTACACAGGAAACCCTGAAAATAACATCTTTTGGCATAATACCAGTGTTCCAATTAAAACAGAAATTTGAGATCTGGCTTCTGGAACTAATGTTCATAATCCCCTTTTCTACATTGAAAATTTCATAGTATATACAGGCCTTTTTTGAGTGGTGTTGACAGAATGCAGACTTGCCAATAAGATATCAGAAAAAAGATCTCTTACAAGCGTTCCTGTTTTATACCATTAGGCAGCCACTTTGTGAAAGCTGTTTTCTTGATTTTAGGTTTGTAGTTCCTACTGCCAGAGTGCAATTTGCGTAGGTGAAAAAATTGGCTAATGGTTAAATTTAGTTTAAATGAGCGTGGATGACAGCTGTGAAAATAAAGAAATCTGTTGCAGTGGGATGATTTCCTAAAGATAGTGGCGTGAAATCCATTGCCATGTCTTCTAATCAAAATGTCCAAAATGAAATTTCCATCAAATTGAGTTGAAGGGAAAATTTTAAATTCTTGTCGCAGGTATTCACATGTTGCACATGTCCACAAGACAGACATCCTCTACATATCTCTTCCATAAGGAAATGTATCCCTGGAAACATGTTGCATGTGCCCATAAGACAGTTCATGGTATCAGGGGCCATAGTTTTCCCCCCCGCACAGTGAATTTGATTTGTAGGTAAAACTATTCTTCAAACAGGAAATAATTATGGGAACGTGCAATGTAAACTAATTCACAGAAAAACTCCACAGGAGTGTGATGTATACTGGACTGTGATGAGAGCATATGTCTTAAAAAATGTCAATTGCCGTCTGTTCTGGTATTTTCATATAATGATTAATTATACATCATGACTAAAAGGGTCTTTTTAAACTGGATAGGTAACTCCTATAAAATCTGCAACATATGTAAGGAATGCAGAACCAGTGCTGGCATTTTTTGCTGCTCTGTGCAAACAATTGCTATGCCGCACCCTCCCCATTCTGGGTTTTTTTTTTTTTTTTTTTTGTTTAACACAGAATTTGTTTTCTCAAAAACCAACACATAATAGAAAATTACTCTTGCGCTCTGTTTCCCCTCCCCCCCCCCCCCCCCCACCTTTCCTTGCCGAAGAAAGCTCTGCTCTCTCTGGTGAATCAAACTTTCAAAATTGACATATCCTGAATCTCTTTAAACCCACTCACAGTCCAAAATGCCTGAATTGTGCGGGAATGAGCCTTACCTACTGGCACATAAAAAATGGTGCTGGCTGGGCCCTGTGGCCAACCCCATTTTGTTGTACAGAAAGACATGGACTTCTGTGGTGTCACCCAGAAAGTTCTGCAAAAAGACACTTGGAACTCATATGGTATTAAGGCCTATTGTAATGCTTGTTAGGTGTGGGTTTTCCCTTGGATAGCCTTAAATAAACTGAATGACAATAGCAATATAGTAAAGTTCCCATACCAAAACAGTTCTAACTACCAGCTCTTAAACAGGAACAGCCCTATCTATGAAAAGGTTACACTCTTAATATTACACCAGGCCCTAAAACACCTGTTAGGAAAGCAGAACAAACCAGGCTGCTCTAAATCCTTACATAGAAACTATACATTAGCAGAATACCCCACCTCAATCACACATGAACAGAGACCCTCGCCAAATGCAGAACAAAGGGGACCATAAAGTATAAATAGAAACGTGTAGACAGAAACTGAACTGGAAACTGCAACAAGCAGCTTCTCTATGCAGTACAACAATAGAAAAATGGAAACTTCACCAGTTCTCATAAATCATCAAATAAAATCAAGAATTATAAATCAATCATAATAAACCATACTAAAAAAAAAAGAATATTGCCAAAGAGCTAGTGAATAGAATAAAATCCAATAATTAAGACCTTGTATAAATGTTTTCAAAATTATCCAAATAGCAGTAAAATATTTCACAATATCAGACATATTGAACACCCAATAACTAAAAGTACTAAGGATGGGAAAATCACTTTCTCTCCATACTGAAAGCTTTTGATTTCCTGTCACCATAAGCTCATCATGGATTAGTGGCGGTAGCGCATTTCTTTACAGAAATACAACCCATTCACATGCACTCACGCACAAACACACAGCCCAAACAAGGCTCTCATTTGCACGCACACACGCATGACTGCAGGCTCCCATTCACACACACACGACTGCAGGCTCCCATTCTCACACACACGCACACGATTGCAGGCTCCCATTCTCACACACACGAACACGACTGCAGGCTCCCATTTTCTCTCACACACACACACACACACATACACACACGCACGCACACAAGACACTGTTCCTAAATGCCGGGATGGGGGTGGGAAGGAGATTAATTCTGCTTCACAGGCTGCAGTTCTCCTAATTTCCAGGGGCGGGAGGTGGATGCTGCCTCTTGCGGCTCTGCGGGCCACACTCATTCTGACTGCCGAGGCGGGAGACTGATGCTGCTTCAGGCAGGTCTGTGGGCCATAATTCTTCTGACTGGTGAGGTGGGGTGGGAAGCTGATGTTTATTTTTTCAGCCTGTGGTTCTCGAATTTCTTAAATGTTTCAGAGGGGGTGAAGGAGGCTGACACTACTCTACGGGTTGCACTCCTGATTTCTGGAGGTAGGAGGTCGATGCTATTGTTGCAAATCCATGGACTACTCTGTTTCTGACAGTGGACAGAGGGGAAGAGCAGCAGTAGTGTTAGTGATCTTTTTGTCTCAATTTAGGGAGCCCTGAGCATAGGTGGAACACTAGGATTAGGTTCAGCAGCTCTTCTCTCCAATGGCAGCTGAATATTTGAAGCACCAAAGCTGTATCCGTGGAGAGCAGGCAGATAGTCTGCCACATTTTGAGAGTGATGGGGCTCATGGTGGATGGCTACCATAGGCTAGCTACTACTTTGGTTTAAAGTGAAAGGTTATCAAGCTCCTGAACTATCTCTCAGAACTTGAGGACACTAGTAACTGTTCTGGGAACACTAGGAGAGCGGTCCCATCTTGAGGGGATTGTGTGCCCTAGGGCCTTGGCATGACCCCAGAAGACTTCAAAGCAGCACCGAGGTAGGCAAGGCATGTCCAAGCATGGGTGAAGACTAAAGGTCTGACCCTCTATCGGACCTGTTTGCTTCTGGAAGGCCAACAACGCAATGTTGGCAACTGAACAGTCCTCCGACCGTTCCCAGCCCTTTAGGACCTGCCGCTAGGTATCGGCAAGAAGCAGCAGGCCGGACTGAGGACGAGGGCAGACGAAGGCCTTGTGACATAAAAGACTCGAGACGAGGAGCTTGAAAGACTCTGGATGAGACGAGGAGCTTGGAAGGTTCAGACATTAGCACTGTCTCTCAGGGTGCCCTACACAGCCCACCGACACGGGCGGACCGAGTGGGCTGGTCACGGACCACCCTGTCCCACTGCGCGCCCTATACATGCCTACATGCCAGATTAAAGTAGCATTGATTTATTGCGTTTTCCTGTAATGAACGGCTCTTAGGTGCGTTTGCTGAGGTAAATATTGGATATATTCTGTTGCCATATCTGTTTTTCCCGTTTAAAGCTGAAAAGCTTTTGTTTATGTTGTTTGTGTACAGTCTGCCAGCATGAGTGTGATCCTTGCATCACTGGCACCATTGCAATAATGAGGTACTTCCTCCATGGGGATTCCTGTGGAATTCTGGCATATTATGTAATAATTCTGTCAATTGCCTGCACCTTATGCTGGCATATTACAAATAGTCTGACAGGGAGTGAGAGTACAAGTGGTAAATGAAAAATAAAAAGTCTATAAATGGGAAGTATGTTTTTATGAAGGCTGGACTTGTTGATTTCTCCTGATTTTATTATGTCCTTGCATGTTTTTAAGTGTTCTGATTTTTGTTTATATTCAGTTGCAATCTGCCTAGAACAACAAGTAGCTGAATGAGGCAGACTCTTTTTTTTTTTTAAATAAATAAGCATACCTGGGAACTTTCCAGGTTTCATTTTAATACTGTAATTTTCTTGAAATTTCTGGGTCTGACATACTGGAAATATCTGTGTGCCTCCCTATGGTTGGGCTTGAGAAAGGCAAGCTGCATGTTTTGGAAGGAAGAGGAGGAGGAGGAGACGTCGGTGGCTGAATCTGCCTTAGCAACAGTTTTGGGTCTAATGAGAAGGGAGAGAATGCTGGGGGCAGGGGCAGATTGAAGGAAAATAGTGGCCCGGGGGATTTTTCTCCATACTGGCCCATGGGCACCCAATTACATATACAATATAATTTACATATATAATTTACATATATATGTACACACCCCTATATTTCGGCATGGTCCTCCTGTATCAACACAGTACTATTGCCAAAACTCAAAGAATAACAACCCCACCTATGAAAAAGAATACCATAAATATTACACCAGAATCTAAAATATCAATACACCTCCTATCAGGAAAACAGAACAGACCAAGCTACTACAGATCCCTACATGCTAAAAGAATAGCAACTCCCCTCTGTTTTTTGGTGAAAGAGGAAAAAAAACCCACTTGTCGGACCCAATCAGATTGTAATTTATGTTCTATGTTGTTTAAAAGAGTTTCCTGAAGAAATACATGTATTTAGCTTTTTTGGAAAAAGATAATTTTTTCCTCTTAATAGGGGAGTGGATGGCTATTTAGATCAGCCATTCCAGAAAAAGCAAAATAGGGAGAGAAACAGATAAAAAAACAAAACAAAACAAAAAAAAAATTCCATAGACCAGAACACCCCCCAGCCTAGGTGCCCCAGCCAAAACCAGATTGCAATATATAGAAAAAAAATGTTCCAATCAAGAAATCCCATGCACATCCACATACATTCAAACAACAAACACAGACAAAGACTACTCCTTGCAGCAATCCCACTATAAAACCTCCAAGGGACTGTACTGTCCCACCGATTTATATTTCTTTACGGCCCAACAAAAACAAAAAGTCTCCTCCGAGTCTCAAAAACCATTAGAAGAAGAGAAAAAAAATTAAACAAATAAAAAGAAAAATAGATCTCATCCACAACACAATTTATAAAGAAATATATAAAGGTTTAATACAATACTAACTTTTATATAGAGCTCAAAGCCTAATCGAGAGAGAGAGGAAAAAAAAAGATTTTAAAGAAGTCACAAGTAGCAGTCCACCTAGGGGGTCTAGTTTGGAGAAAAATTGTTCCTAGCTCTGTATTGCTGCTATTGGACTGCTGCCCTACTCAAATAAGCTTATAAATTTCAGGGCATACTCAAAACATTCCAAGAGACTCAGTGTAAAAAAAAAAAATTAATTAATTTGAAAATATATTGGGTTCATTATAAACTTTGACTCGCAATTGAATAATGATCCACTGTTATATGTATTTTACTTCTGCTTCTTCGACAGGAAACATTGTATAAAGGTTTGTTATATCTACACTTAAATTTCTTTTCTCTCTCGAACACGCCCTCTCTTCATGAGCTCAATTTACATAGAACAATTTACAGACAAAAGATGTTTGCATTTGCCAAACAAAAATCTTCATATCCTGTGTTTAAAAGAAAAGTGACTTATGTAAACATGCTTGATGCGCCATTCAGTTTTGCCAAGTCTTAGAAGGAAAAAAAGAGGCCCTGCTGTTCCAAACAAGCTAACCCCTTTCAAAATTTGTACACTCTTAGATGCCCATACTTGCAAAATGTACATTAGTTATGTAACTGACTTATACTGTACTTATTGCGGGGCTCAAATTGTAAAAGGACCTCATTCCCATTGCTCCAGTTATAAAATGTTAAGAGAGAGATCTCCAAAAATCTATTCAGATATATTTTCTGACAATTGCCTGTTTGAAAGTCACATTTTCTCTCCAACTTTTTGGAAATTGTTTTTATTGCCATTTATTACATTTTTTCACCTCTATTCATTTGTGAACATTGCATGTGTCCTTCCTTGAAGTTTGCTGCCCTTTCCTACTTCTATGCGGGGTCCTTTCCTCAGTATGCTTTGTCTTCTCCTAAGTCCTTCTCTCTCTTTCTCCCTCTTTCTCTCAGGCCCCATCCCCAACAGTTCTTCATGCTCTTTTTTTCTAACTCCTTTTCCCTTTGGTGAGCAACCTGCTTTGCTACATGCAGCCTCCTCTATGACTACTGGATGATTCAAGCAGGAGGTGTAGTTTTAACCTGCTAGTCATAGGAGACTATAAATAATAAAGCAGTGTTCTTCAGTGTAAGGCCCATGAGCAAGTGGTGGCTCCTACAGTCCCCCTAGAGTGCCCCCATTCTTAGTTCTTTTTGCTTTTTTGGCGTCTGGTTTGCAATTTTTTTCTTTTGTGCCATGCAGCAGGTAAGCATGGGAGATATGTCAGTGAGTCACATCTAGTGAAGAAGAGTAAGGGCTAAGTTAATGGTAGGAAAGAGAAGGAAGATGAGAGAGTGACTTTAGCTGTGATGGTGATGTCATTGTTATGCCCCAAGAGGAGGCACCAACAGCGGCTGCAGGGGCTAAAGGAAGCTATTGGGCAGGTTGAGGAGAGCTGCTGTCTAGGAATCCAGCAAAACGTAAGAGCCTGCTGCTGGGGGGGGGGAGAGGATTTTGAGGTAAGCATCTGTTATTGGGATGGTGGGTAGGTGGGCAGGCTGGGTATTAAGAGGCAACTTCCATTGGAAGGTGGATGGTCTGGGAGATGAGAGAGACTGGTAGCACAAGGTGAGGGATTTGAGAGAAACTGGTGAGAATATATCCTTGGCATGTGTTGGTCTGCAGTGTCATTGCCCCATGATGCAGTAAAATAAGAGCTTTGTTGGTTCTCTCATACCCTCTTTGGATCCAAAGTAGCCCTCACTTAAAAATTAGTGAAGACTATTGTTGTAAAGCATGTCATGCTGTACTCTGGCTGTAGGTGTAGGGAGAGGATCAGAGAGTAAGTAATGATGTGACTGGGGATTTCAGTGAGGAGGACGCCCCATATGACTCGTGGGGAGATGATACTTCAGAGTCCTCCTCTGATGTCTCCGAGGATGTCCTCTTAGAACCGACACCCCCGGAGGAATGGTGCCAGTCTCCTCCAGAGGACTTGACCTTTGCCGGTTTCGTCCACACCATGGCAGAGTCTATTCCATTCCAGCTCCTCATGGAAGAGGATGCTAGACACCACATGCTGGATGTGCTCCAGTTTGAGGATGCACCGAAAGAGGTGCTAGCAGTTCCCATGCATGCGATCTTCAAGGAGTTGCTCCTGCGCATTTGGGAACAGCCTGTTTCCATTTCTCCTGTGATCAGGAAGGCTGACGCAGTCTACCTCATTCTGAAACCCTTCGGTTTGAGCGGCGCCAGCTCCCCCACCAGTCTGTGGTGGTGGAGTCCGCCCTCAAAAAGGCGAAGCCGTCCTGGACCCATGCTTCCATGCCTGCATGTCAGGAACATAGGGAATGGGACGCACTAGGTAGGAAGTGTTTCATTTCTTCTCAACAATTTTACATGGTGCAGTATCTACACGACTATCCAAAAGTTAAAACCTTTCCTTCAGCCTACTGAAGGCAGAAATTATCATCCACAACCACTTTTGGATGCAGAAGAGTGCAAATGTCATCTTCTTAGATCAGCCCATGAATCATTTGATACTATTTTATGTACCTCAACCTCTTCTATCGGAGCTTAACACATGGCCTGGTTGAGAGTCAGCAGCATATGTGAGGATGTTCATGACAAGGTAGCAGATGATCCTTGTCTAGAAGAACATATTTTTGGAGAGAGACTCTGGGAAATGGTTGTACAGCCAAAAGAAGAGACCATAGTGGTCCAGTCATTCTCAGCAGAACTAAACAGCTGTCTTCTTCGAGATGCTCCTTGTATGCCTTTAAGAGACTGTTCTTTCAGAGACGCCCTTTCTGGCCTGTTAAAAAAAACAAACAAAAATTAAAATATTGGCACCTGCCTCTTTGTGCTCAGCAATGAAAGCAACTTCTGGCTCATGCTCGTCAGCGCAAACACTGTCAACCTAAAGCAATGCAACTGGTCCAGCCCAAACCTGGACCTAATATTGATCTCTGCATATGATCACCAGCTGCCCTATCCAGTAGGGGGGAGAATCCAGGCCTTCCTGAAGGAGTCATGCAAAATAACTAGTGACCACTAGGTTCTTAAGATTGTGAAATCTAGATACAGTACCTTGTGCATTTCTCCAGGATACATCTCTTCTTCATTGCTAGCCTTCAATCTCATTTGACATAACTCTGTCTAGAAGTGGAGTTGCTTCATCAGCAGCAAGTGATATAATCTGCCCATTGTTCCAACATGGATTCTACTCCTGGTACTTTATCCCCAAATATCTGGGATGCTGAGACCCATTTTGGATCTGAGAAACCTGAACAATCATCTGCTCACAGAGAAATTCAAAATGAATTCCCTCAATACAATTTCCCTTTTCGATGTAGGGAAGAATTGTATGTGTGTCCTCGATCTGAAGGATGTATATGCCCACATACCCATCCATCCCACCCACTGGCATTATCTTCCTATCAAGGTGGACTCTTTCCATTATTAGTAATTTATTTTCGTTCTCCCTCTCTTTTTTTCCTTCTCCCAGTTAAGGCATCCTTGTTATAATGTAACTTTATGCTCCTCTAAATTGTTTCTGGTTGACTGGTTGGTTATAGTTACTGCTTAGTTCGATGTAAACCGAGTTGATTTGATTTGTATCAAGAAAGTCGGGATATAAAAAAAAGCCTTTAATAAATAAATAAATAAATAAATATTTCCCTTCAGACTGTCAGCAGCTCCACAAGTCTTCACCAATTCCTAGCAGTAGTAGAAGCACACTTGTGGTGTCAGGGAGTTTGTCTTTCCATACTTGGGACAATTGGCTCGTCACGGCTAACTCCCAAGAGGGCGTATTTATCTCCCTGGAAAAGTTGATTCATTTCCTACAGAAGTTGGGATATCTGGTGAATTTTGAGAAGTATTTACTGTCAACCCAGAAAATAAAATTTATTTGGAACATGGATAATTTTTAGTGCTGGAAAGAGCTTTTCTTTTCAGAATGGGAAAACACTCTGAGGTCGCAGCTTGGACGTCCAGCCTGGGCACTCAAAGCAGGGGGAAGGCCCATGAACGTCTGTCAGCATTGAAGCAAGTACCACACACTAGTTACTCACCAAAATACTCTTTCTTCATGTGCAGCACCAGCTCCTTCTCCAGTTCTAGGGACTGACCGCACTGGCTGGAGCATGGACTGGCCTGCGGCGGGCCGGCGCCGTCAGCCTCAGGGTCGTCCGGGGCCCTGTAGCGCGAGTCCGAGTAGCTGGAGTGAGGGCCGACGTGCCGCTGGTCGAAGCCCATGCCGATGCCGCTGTACCGGTTGCTACTGGGCTTGCTGCCGCTGTCGTAGCCGGACAGGGCGCAGCGTGCGTTCATGCACCTTCCCGCTGCCTTGAGCGCCCGCCTGGACGTCCAAGTTGGGCGCTCAAGGCAGCGGGAAGGTGCATGAACGCATGCCGTGACCTCTGACGTCCAGCCAGGCGCTCAGGTCGCGCCGTGCGTTCATGTACCTTCCCGCTGCCTTGAGCACCAGCAATTAAAACACAGAGCAAGCATTCTTTAAAGATTAGTTTACTGTTCTACTAGGAAGGATTTAAGGCAACTGTTACTAGAAGATATGAACATTCTATAAGGTGCAAACTTAGGCTGGCTGTCCTTGCAAGGATGAAAGAATATGTAAATGTTTTCCTTATGAAAACCTATTTGTAAGGTTAGATTTGTATCGTGTAGTGTAATTCCTAAAAGTGTGCCACCACTATATCTCCTTATTCATTACTTAAATATATGGTCTACACTAGCCTACTGTAAACCTTATTTTCACAGGTTATGTGTATGCCAAGCCTCAGGTTTGATCATGTTCCCAAGCTCTGCTTATTTACACTGCCTTTGCAGTGGTGCTGGCCATGATCATGAAGAAGACATGAAAGTTATTAATTGCTCCTTCTTTCTGTCATAAATAATATTTAAAGATGCTTATTCACTGCTTTGTTAATAATAACCAAATATGCTTGTTACTCAATGACTAGTCGAAGTTAGAACTGGAATGAAAATTAATACTGTTGTTTATTGCACTCATCATCTTACTGGCATCTCTCCATTATGCCTTCATGAGAAATATCTTTTGTTTGCCTTTTTTATTAATGGATAATCTGACATTTTATTCTGGCCTACTATTTTTGTTCTCTTAGGACAAGCAGGATGGTAATTCTCACACATGGGTGACATCATCAGATGGAGCCTAATAAGTAAAACTTATGTCAGGGTTTCTGGAACTTTGTCTGAGCATACCGAGCATGCCCTAATCCACGCTTCCACGCGGGGTATCTCTTCAGTTTATTTTTTTCTGTGGAGCTTTCGCCTTGCGGTAGAGTGAGTGTTCTGCTCGGGTTTTCGTGTGAATTCATCGAATGTGGGTCCCTCTCAGTTCCCTCTAGTTTCCCTAGTCAGGTTTTTCGGCATTTCACTTCTGTTCCCCCCCCCCCCCCCTTGTGGCAGCGGAGCTTTGGTGCCCGCTGGCATCAACCACCTGCCATCACAGTCTCTTTTTTTCCCTTTTCTTTCATTCGTCATGGCCGCCTCCAGTTTCCATCGATGCACCCGGTGTCTGAGGACCATGTGCATCACAAATCCCCATGAGGTGTGTGTCCTCTTCCTGAGGGCATTGCAAGATGTCTGGGATTGCTGCATGTACACCCAGATGACTCCCAAGGGACATCTTGCTTGGCTCAATATCATGGAGAAGCTCTTCTGGTCAAGGAAGTCCGAGGCATCTACATCAGCATTGACGGCATCTACACTGATGAACTTGGGAGCCACACCAAGCCATCAGCATTGATGGAGCCATCAGTGCTGTGGGTGGATAGGGCGCCGGGGATCGGCCCCTGTCGGTCTCTTCCGTTGGGTTCATTGTAATCAACTTCAGCACTGGGGAAAAACCTGGGCTGAACACAGAGGGAAGCCAAGGAAGCATCGGCTCCAGTCACCCTTGATGCATGGTGTCTGGCTCGGGAAAGCGTGCTGGTTCATGCTATGATGCCCCCAGAGTGACCCCGCGGCGAGGAATACCCATCCTCCAATGATGCCGGGGATACATGACAGTCTCCACCGGTCCTGGTGCCAGTCGCTGATCCACCTCAGGGATCTGAGAAAGATTGGCCACCCCTCCTGCCTCCCAGTCAGTTTTGGCATTGGCAACTTTTGATGAGGAGCTGGAGCACAGGGTCCAGATTGTGGTCCAGTGGGCGTTGCAGAGCATCGAACCGGCAGCACTGATGGTGCTGGCACTCACCCTGCTGGAACCACTGCTGGAACGGTTCAACTTGTTTATCAATGTGTTACCGACCCAGTTGGAGCTGGTTCCCAGGAGGCCATTGATGTCCGGTAGGGCACAGATGCTTCCCCTTACCGATACAGTGCTCATTGCTGGTTCGTTCAAGGAGGAAGCTCCATCGAGGCCAGCAGAGACACTGAGGCCTGCAGCCCCCCATCCAGCTTTGCCAGGGCTGCCACCGTGCTACTGATGCCCATGCCTCTGGATGAAGGCCAAGCACCCAGGGTCTCACTCCCTGTAGACTACAGTGAGGATGAGGTCCTGAATGATCCATGGGGGATGACACTGCGGAATCCTTCTCCTAGGACTCGGCGGGTCTCCCTTCAGAACCATCTCCTCCAGATGAGTAAAGGAGGGCTCCAGAGGACCTGATCTTCACAGGTTTTGTAAGGGCGATGATGGAGGCCATCCCTTTTCAGTTAATGACGGAGGATGCTAGGCATAAGATACTGGAAATCCTCCAGTTCGTAGAGGCCCCTAAAGAGATCGTGGTGGTCCTGGTGCACAAGATCTTTAGGGATTTGCTGCTGAGGATCTGAGAACACCCCCTCACAGTACCTCCTGTTAACAGGAAGGAGGATGGGATTTACCTCATCCAGCAGGCTCCCAGATTTGGGAAGCGTCAGCAGTCACACCAATTGGTAGTAGTCGAATCTGCTCTCAAGAAGGCCAAGCGCTCTCGGACCCACGCCTCTGTGCTCGCAGGCAAGGATCATAGCACGATGGACACTCTTGGGAAGAAAGTGTTCCAAGGGCCATGCTCATTGCCACATTGCCTCTTACCAGCTCTACATGAACCAATACTCTCACAACCTCTGGAAGCAGGTGCAAGAGGCGGCTGAGCGACTGCCTTAATAGCAGCAAGACCCCTTCCTATCACTGCTGCATCAGGGCCTGGGGTGTGGAAAACACGAGGTTCGTTCAACTGTGATATTTTCGAGATGGCAGCAAGAGTCTCTACAGCGGGAATCGGCACCTGCAGAATGGCATGGCTGCGGGCCTTGAATTTCTGACAAGGAGATACAAGAAAGACTCGCCGACCTGCTGTGCACAGAAGAGAATCTCTTTGGAGATAAGGGACGCAGTGGCCCAATTGTGAGATCACCATGAGACCCTCCAACAGTTCTCTGTCAGCACTTCAGACCTATCCCCCTCAGCCAGGAGGACCGCAAGGCAGGGTCAAAAAGTCTTTCTACTGCCAGAGGCAATGCTATCCTCTGGCCCCTTGCTCCAATTCGCAGAGGGTGAGCTCGGGGCCATCCCAGCAATAGAGAACTCCCAAGCCCCAACTGGCTCCCTAGCCAAATCCTTGGACTGGGGTTTTGATTGGATCGTAGGGAGTATAAGCCAGCCACCTGTACCCGAGATGCTGGTCCCTCCAGTTGGGGGAAGGTTATGATGCTTTGTGGATTGGTGGCCCAGTATAACCTCGGACAAGTGAGTCTTGTCCATTGTTCGTCAAGGGTACCAATTAAACCTATTGGGTGTCCAACCAAATTGCCCTCCCTGCCCATATTGGGGGCCAATAACACTTCAGGAGCTACTATTTCTGGAGCTCTGTCAAGCCTGTCCCACCAGGGCCAAAGAGGGCAGGGATTCTACTTCCAATACTTCCTGATTCCAAAGAGAACAGGGAGACTCCTTCTCATCCTAGACCTCTAAGGGTCTTAAATAGATTTCTCAAAAAAGAAAAGTTCAAGATGGTTTCCCTGGACACCCTGATTCCCCTCCTACAAAAAGGGGACTGGCTATGCGCCCTGGATTTAAGACGCATACTCACATCGAGATCTTCCCTGGTCAAAGTAAGTATCTCAGATTTGTGGAGGGAAAACAGTACTTCCTGTATAGAGTGGTGTCATTTGGGCTAGTGTCATCCCCACATGATTTCATAAAATGCCTAGCCATGGTGGAGGTTCACCTCCGCAAACTGGGAGTGCATGTTTTCCCGTACTTAGATAATCGGCTGGTCAAGAGCACCACTCAGAGGTGGGCCGATTTGGTCCTACCGCTTGACCATTTGGGTGTTGAAGTCACTAGGGTTTGTCAGCAACCACCCAAAGTCCCATCTCAGAACATCACCTTGATTGGAATTCATAGGAGCCCTGCTAGACCCGGCTCAGGCAAATGCCTTACTGTTGTAATCCTTGGCAGTCATAGTGGTGATGATTCAACAGAGCGAGGAGGTTTCAGTTCGACACATACTGAGGTTGTTGGGCCATATGGTCATAACCATCCATTATTCCGTTGGCATGCTTACACATGAGTAGAGCCCAGTGGACCCTGAGGTCTCAGTGGCACCAGGTCACGCAGAACCTCCGGCTCGCATTCGAGTCATTCCGCCTCTCCGGGACTCTTTGCCCTGGTAGCAGGTTCTCTAAAACTTGGAACAGAGAATATCTTTCTAAAATCCCCCTGCTCAAATTGTTCTAATCATGGATGTGTCCACCTTGGGCTGGGGGGAGCTCCTGTACAGAGGCTCCGCAGCCAGGGCTTATGGTCCACCCAGGAAGCAAGATGTCAGATCAACTTCCTGGAGATCCAGGCGATCAGGTATATGCTATGGGCTTTCAGAGATCGGCTGTCCAGCAAAATTGGCCTGATACAAATAGACAACCAAGTTGCTATGTTGAATGTCAACAAGCAGAGAAGCACAGGGTCATACCTCCTGTGCCGGGAAGCAGTCCAGATCTAGTGCTAGGTCTTGTCCCGTGGGATAGTACTCAGGGCCATGTGTCTGGCCAGAATGGAGAATGTGGTAGCAGACAGACTGAGTCATGCCTTCAGACCCCATGAGTGGTGTCTGGACTAGGGGGTAGCGAACCAAATCTTCCGCCTCTGGGGAAGCCTGGGTGTGGACTTGTCTTCCTGCAAGAGGAAAGTGTCTCAGTTCTGCTCCCTGTACAGTTCAGATGGCAAACCAACCTCAGTTGCCTTTTCCCGATATTGGGGCAGGGGTCTCCTGTACATGTATCCTCCGATTACTCTAGTCACAAAGATTCTCTTGAAGCTTCACGAGGCCCGAGGGACTATGATCCTCCTAGCCCCTCACTGGTCGAGACAGAACTGGTTTTCATTTCTTCGGGAGTTGTCCATCTGGAAACTGATCAGTCTGGGGACTTCCCCAGATCTCATCATGCAAGATCAGGGCAGGCTGTGGCATCTCAACCATCAGCCCTGTCGCTTAAAGCCTGGATGTTGAGCGGTTAATCCTGCAGCCCCTCAATCTTTATGAAGATGAGTCTCTAGTCCTGATGGCTTCCAGAAAGCCTTCCACTAGAAAGTTCTACAGACTGAAGTGGAAGAGGTTTTCTTTGTGATGTGAATAGAAGGTCCTGGATCCATCGTTCTGCCCCACGCAAAAACTGCTTGACTACTATCCACACCTATTGGAGGCTGGCTTGAAAACCAACTCAGTGTTCATCTTAGTGCAATTGGCACATACCACCAAGGTGTAGATGGTACACCCATCTATGTATAGGCGATAGTTGTACATTTTATGTAGGGCTTGCTTCAATTGAAGCCTCGCCTAAGGCCCCCTGTTTTGTTCAAAGTGGTGTTAGCTCAGCTGATGCAAGCTCCTTTTTAGCCGCTACACTCTTGTTACCTGAAGTACCTGACCTGGAAGATCATATTTTTGGTGGCGGTCATTTCAGCACACAGGGTCAGCAAGCTCCAGGCCTAAATGATTTATCCACTAAGTTTTATCATGATAGGGTGGTCTTGCATACGCATCCCAAGTTCCTGCCTAAGGTGTTGATGGATTTCCATCTTAATCAGTCAATTGTCCTGCCAACTTACTTTCCCAGGCCCCATTCGCACCAAGGTGAGTGAGCCCTGTACAGTTTGGATTGCAAGAGAACCTTAGCCTTCTATCTGGAGTGGAACGAAGTCCATAGACAGTCTACCCAGCTTTTCATTTCCTTTGATAGGAGTAGATTGGGAATTGCTGTTGCCAAACAGACACTTTCCAATTGGCTAGCAGACAGCATCTTCTGTTATGCCCAGGCCGGGACTGCATCTTGGGGGTCATGTCAAGGCTCATTCTGTCAGAGCCATGGCAATGGTGGCCCACTTGCAGGCAGTTCCCGTGGAGATTTACAAGGCTGCGATGTGGAGTTCTCTACTCAAATTTGCAACTCACTGCTGTCTGGATAGGGATGGTCGATGTGATAGTTTCGGCCAGTCTGTCCTTCGAATCTCTTTGAGATGTAGAACCCAACTCTTTCCTACCTAGGGCTCATTGTTTGGGTTCAGGCTGTCTCCTTCTCTGTTGCCCATTGCGGTTGTTGTTCCTGTTGGCATCTGGTTGGTGCTTGTTAGTCCCCTTTTGTGTTATGGAGCAGCCTGTAGTTAGGGATTCACTCATGTGTGAGGACTATCATCCTGCTTGTCCTAGGAGAACACCTGTTACAGGTAAGTAATTCTACTTTTCCATTTACCCCAGAAAACAGCATCTTGTTTCTGGATAGAAGGGAAAGCTGTAGGCTGCTATTTAAATTACTGTCAGTAGCACAATTAAATCTGTATGCTCTGCCTGGAAATACCACTTATGCTATGTTCATGACCTGTACGATTTCTACTCTCTTGAGGAACTAGTATCTTAGATTTTAGATGTTTGTTACTCATGCAAAGTGCTACTGCATTGTTATCTTACTTTTCAGTATTTCAGAGATTTGAGATCTATTCTGAAACTCCCTGGAGCGTTTGCACATAGCTTCTCTGCTGATGTAGATCAAATTCATACCCTATTTTAAATCACATTATGATTTACCCAAGAGCCCCCTCTTGCAGTGCACAGTTATTTTTGCTTATATCTTTTTTTTTTTTAAGATTTAGGTTCTTCACTTAGAGTCCTGTTAGTTTGATTTCAAATCATATTCCTTACCTTTATTTCTGTATTATAACACTTGGATATAAAGCTTGCTTTCTGTTCTCTGGCTCCCATGATCTCTAATACAGTGATAATTGCCTTCATTATGGTCCCATCTCAGTAATAACATTGAGAATAATGGTCTCAAAGGCGACATGAGTATGTGAGTTCTTAATGCCTCATTCTCACACATCTCTAGATTGATTGACTTCCACTCCCATTGCTTGTTATGGAAGATGCATTTATGCTGACTTGTGAATTGCTGCATGGATTTGACCCAGTTGTATAGTAAATGAAATTACTTTGGTTACATGCAAGAATGTTTAAATTTATTTCCTTTGAGATTTTTCAGTTCTTGCGCATTGATGGAAATTAAATGCAGATAGAAATTTTGTTTTTACACCGAATCACTTTCAGTTCTTACCGGTTTAATTGTTATATGCGGCTCACTGTATGGCTGATATCATACATATTTCAAGGATCACATTATTATACTTTGATTTTATTGTGGATATGCTTTATTTACTGTTCCTCGGGTAGTATTTCAAAAGTTCACAAAGGATATAATAGTTGCTTAGTAAATAGCTGAAAGTGGTACTTTTGAAGTTGCTATTTATGTAAGTCAGCAGCTGTCAAGTGGGCGCAATTGGCAACAAAGTAACAAATTACATTCTTTGTTACGGGGTGGCATGTAGCTTGCCATCTCTTTGCCATCCCAGTTTCAGATTGGGGTGTAATGCCAACTTTTGGTCCACCATCTTGGCATTTGTGCCAATACTACCGGCATCTGTTCCTCCAGTGGCGCAGAGTTCAAGCGTCAACCAATGCAGGAAGGACAGAAGATGACCCTCACCCCGCGCCAGCCAAAGAGTAAACTCAATGGGACCGCCATGGACCTCATCCAACGGCTGAAGTGCCGCAGATCCCATTTCATGGTGGCCCAAGAAGAAGCCTGATGGAGCCAGTTCTAAAGGCTTAGAAGAGAGGAGGCATTGAGAGTGTATTGTGAGAGAGAATGAACTTCTGTTTGTGAGAGAGACTGTGTTTGAGAGCCTGTGTGTATGTTTATATATATAAATATATATAAAAAAAACAAAATATATATATATATGTATATATAATCTGTCAGAGAACCTTAAAATAGGGTAGGTAATAAAGCTTGCAATATTAAGCATCTTTTAGATCATTTAAAACATTAGTGGTGTTGCTTACCCTATTTTGGGGTTCTCTGACAGATATACTATTTTTAGGTACCCATTATCATTTTTATTTAAAGCCTAGATCAAATATACTATGCACACACATATATATGGGAGAGAGATTTGGAACAAAGTCAGCAGCTGTCAAGTGGGCGCAATTGGCAACAAAGTAACAAATTACATTCTTTGTTACGGGGTGGCATGTAGCTTGCCATCTCTTTGCCATCCCAGTTCTGCTACCAGATTGGGAGGCTACAGTCCAGTAGCAGGAGGAAGACCGCAGCTGTGATACTTGTTTGAGCCTGGTTATGCGTTTAAAATTTTGTAAAGTATACTGGTATCTGACCCTCTGCTGCCACACTGTTTGAGCAGCTGAACCAGCTCATAGTATCTCTTTCTTTTCATCTTGGCATCTAGATTATGACAGTTTTTGGCACAGAAATGGGGCGAATTTTGAAGTAATCATTCAAGCAAAGCTGCTCTGTTCAAATCACAGTTCCCAGAGAATTTTCTCTCAACAGTAGTCTGGGTCTGTCTTTCAAAGCACTTTAGATTTCCTAGCCCCTCTCCCAAATAGTAGCAACATATTCAACACAGTAGTAAACAGGTCCTGCCATAGTTCAATACCAATACACAGGAGAACCAAATATGGCCAATAATGAAATCTTTATTATAAGGAAATTTTGTCTTTGGTTTACAAGCCATTGGTGGAAGGAAAGAGCAGAGTTGCACAGAGTGCAGTGTTTGACTGCTCTCCAAACTCACTCAGAGAGCTAGCTGTTACATCTTTCTTATATTCAGTATTCTTACTATAGGCTTCATTCTCCATCTCCTCCATCATGCATTACACAGACCTCTTGTAATTTGTCAGGTAGACTAAAGAAAGCTACTGCTATCCATGGGAATGAGTTAACAAGAATTATATTTACTTTATGGGATTTGCCAGGTACTGTCGGAAGCAGGATGTTGGGCTTGATGGATTTTAGTCAGACACAGCATGGCAATTCTTATGTTCTTATCCCAGTGCTACATTAATTGCAAATTCTGATTTGATTGTAAGCTGTTCTAATGCCTTTGTTTATTTAAATTTATTATAATCCGCTCAGAGACCAACTTTAGGAAAACATGGCATATCAAATGTTCATAAATAAATATGATAGCGCGAGTCTGTGTATATGAAAAAAGAGCCTGTGTATGTTTGAGAGACAGATCAAGCCTATGCATGTGAGAGGCTTTGTGTAAGAGAGAGAGCCTGAGTGTGTGTATGTGTGAGAGGGAGAGAGCCTGTGTGTGAGTGGGAGAGACCCAGTGTGTGTGTATGAGAGGGAGAATGAACCTCTGTGTTAGAGAGAGAGAGGATAAAGTTTGTGCACGCCTTCTATTCTAGGACAATCTTCTCAGGGTGCCTAGAAATCAAAAGATCCTAGGTATAGAGAGCAGAGGATTTTTTTTATCCTCATTAGTTATAATTATTGGATGTTATAAGATGTCTGCTGTTTTTAAATATTTTATTGGTGTTTGGTAATTTATTTTGGCAGTGTGTTGAAATATTTATGCTCTGTATTAATATGGTTGACATATTTCTTGATTTTGTTTGATGTTTTATGAGGAATGGTGATGATTCTGTTATTCCATTGCTGCATTGCATACAGGATCTGGCTCGTTGTTTCAAGTTCACTTTTCATCTGCACATTGTTGAGAGTCTACCTCTGTTCTGCATGTGTAACCGAGGTGAGGTATTCTGCTTGGTGTGTAGTTTCTGTGTAGGGATCTATTGTAGCCTGACTTAGTCTGTTTTACTAATAGGTGTATTAGGGCATGGTGAAATATTTCCAGTGCTGCCTCTTCATAGGTAGGTTTGCTATTGTTTGAGTAAAGTGTCTAGAAGTGAGTGGAAAGTGTTTGTGCTGCTGTTTCTGAGGTGACAACAGAATTTAAAAGTTTTTTGTTTTTTTGTATGGTGAATTGTAAGGGTCAATATCCTAAGTCCATTGTCGTGGGATTTTCTGTGGATACAGATTGTGTTAAAGAACCGGAGGTACAGAATTTATATTGATTCTGTCCCTTCTTGTATAGACTTTAGCTTCACTCTCATGTCCATATAGAAGAACTAGAGGTTATTAAATAATTTTAATGGTTGTTTTACAGGGAGATTGAAACTGGCTGATTTTATTACACAGAAGGACCTTAGGACTTTTTCTATTGTATCTTCTACAGTGAATTTTAACGCAAGAAGGCCCGATGTATATAAATGTCACTTTGGCTTGCTCCACTGTTGCAACCCCAAATACTTCTGTCTAGAAATGCCACTGATTACATCACAACCATTTTATTAAATTTTGTATTCACTTGTCACAACATTTTATTTCTTTTTTCCAAAAAAGCTGTTTTAGAGTTGCCAACAGCAAGAGCAAAATATACAAATTTATATATATAAAAGGCTTGTGTCAGTTACTTGGTCAGTCAGTCTTATTGTCATGCCTGTGGCCACATTGCCATGTCTGTGCAAAGAAAATATGCTCTGTCTGCAAGTCTCTGTCAGGCTCCCACAGACATACAGGGTCTTATAGACAAACATGCACAGGGTTGTGGTGTGAGCCACCAAAATAAACACTTAATACTGGTAGTTTAAAGAAAGATATTTATTTAGATAATGTTTGAAATATTCTTGGGAGTCTTTCAGAGCATTGTTGACACAAACTAAATAGATTATCACCTCCAATTTACATACCAATACGCTAGTTTGTTTGCATAACATTTTCCTAATTGGTTGGCATACTTTTATCTTTGTTTATTTATCTATAACTTTTATATACCAACATTCAATTGAATATCACATCGGTTCACATACAACTGGGGTACAAAAAACTAAATAGAAAGAAAGGAAGGATAAAAGTTACAATTAACAGGGTATTGTAAGGAACGGGGCAAGAGTGAGGAACGGTCAGCGAGACCAAGAGAGTAGAATGGCAAGGAAGAAGACAGAAACCTTAAACAAATTTGGTAAGAGAGTAACTTTGTTAAGAGAACAACTTTTTAAGAGAGGATTATATTACATACTATATAACAGTTAAAAGGCAATAGTTAATGCAGTGTGTTGTGGTTACAATGCATAATAGTTGAAGTTACCAGATTGGCTGTATGAAAGTTATGTAGAAATAGAAATTACTTTGTTACAGTAATAACGGGTGTGGGACAGAGATGAGGTTGGGTTACATGAATACTTGTTTGAATAACCAGGTTTTTAACTTTTTTTTAAAAGGTGTTTGTACAGTGCTCCAACCGTAGGTCTGGAGGCATCGAGTTCCATAACGTAGGACCTGCGATGGAGAGAGCACGTTCTCAGGTGGAAATGAGCTGGGTGGATTTGTATGAGGGGGTAGTCAGGGTCCCTAGGTAGGCGGATCTAGTAGGTCTGTTGGGGATACGAAACTGGAGAGAATCATTAAGCCAGTGAATCTCATTATTGTGAAGGGTTTTGTGGATAATAGTTAGGCTTTTATTTATTTTATTTATTTAAAAACTTTTATATACCGGTATTAGTATGCATACATCATACCGGTTTACAATGTAACTTTAAAGGTAGAAATTACAATGAACAGGGAGGGCGAACAAGGAGGAGTATACAAAGAGCAGGAGGTGGAGGAATTAAAGCAATAAATAAAAACTGCAACGGACTATTTACAGGAATATACAAGGCGTAGGCAAGATACTTGCAGAAGTCGGTGTACTTAATCAGGGTAGGCTTTGAAGGATTCTAGCTGGGATAGGAAGCCAGTGGAGGTCTCTGAGGATTGGAGTGATGTGGTCTGATTTGCGAGAGTTGGTAAGAATTCTAGCTGCTGCGTTTTGCAGCATTTGCAGAGGTTTGGTGGTGGACGCGGGTAATCCTAGAAGTAGGGTATTGCAGTAGTCGATCTTTGTAAATAGTGTAGATTGGAGGACTGTTCGGAAATTGTTGTGGTGTAAGAGGGGGTCTTAATTTCTTCAGTATGTGTAGTTTATAGAAACAGTCCTTTGTAACGTTGGTTATGTGTTTTTGGAGATTGAGGCGGTCATCAAGGGTGACCCCTAGGTCTCTAACATGTTGTGAGAAGGGATGGGGGGGGGGGGGGAAGGGGAGATGGTGGAAGGTGGCGGGCTGGAGAGATGTAGAGCAATTCAGTTTTCGAGGTATTTAGGACGAGGTTAAGGTTAGTGAGAAGACTATTGATTGAGGTGAGGCATTTATCCCAGGCTTTAAGGGCATTTGTTACAGAATCTGTGACAGGGAAGTGTATCTGAACATCGTCAGCATATACATAATGTGTGAGTCCAAGATCTGCAAGAAGTTGGCATAGAGGTAGTAGGTAAATGTTATATAATGCTGCCAGCACCATCCTTTACTGTAGGGATGTTGTTCACAGGATGATGTGCTGTTTGTTTTATGCCACACACATCACTTAGCATTGAAACCAAAAAGTTCCACTTTGGTCTCATCAGACCACAAGACCAGCTCCCACTTGCATGCAGTGTCCCCTTAAGTGTTTCTTTGCCAACTCTTTGCTGCACATCGTATGGCTTTTCTTTATCAGTGGCTTCCTTTTTTGCCATCCTCCCGTACAGGCCGTGTTTCTGGAGTAATCTTGAAATTGTTGAACAGCCAACGTTTTCCACAATCTCAGCCACAGACCTCTGCAGTTCTTTTAATGTAATCTTTGCCTGATTGCAGCAGTGTCTTGATGATGGTGCCAAACGTTTTGCACTTTACAGTGTTGGACTTGATAGTGCCCCAAGGGATATTCAAATGCATTGAGATTTTCTTTTGAAAAATTTTTTTTTTGAAAATCAATATAACAAACATTACCATTATAGCCTTCCCCCAATCTGTAGCTTTTGAATAACATTATCCTGTAGTTCTTTCAGCAGCTCCTTGTTCGTCATGTTTTGACCTTTGTTTCAAATTCAGTTCATGCAACAGAAACAGCTTGATTTTTTATTCAGGACTATTTGAATTAGTTCAGCTACTGTGTTTGGAGCCTACACAGGTGGGCTTTATTTAACTTATTATGGGCCTTGTTAAGACCATTTTTTGAACCAGAGGTAATTTTGATTTTTCATGACAAAGCTTGTGAAAATTTATGCAATCAAACCTTTTTGTTGTTCTAAATCTTAATTACTTTCGGAATATTTCTATAATTTGTTCTTTTGTGACAAAAGTGTAGAGTATATTGTGTAGATCAGTGAAACAAACTCCTACTTTAAAGCATGTTGATTTGTATTTTTTCAGCAGTGTGAAACATATACAAGGGTATGAAGTTTTTTGCAAGGCACTGTAACTGTTGTGAAGCTAGTTATCCAAGACTAATTGGTTAAATTTGCAATAGTATTTTTTGTTTATTTCTGGATGATTCACAGGCTGCTTAAAATAATCTCCCCTCGAGAAAAATATTGCTTCAAAATGCAACCATGTCAGGGCATATATTGTCATTTCATATGCATTTTTTGTGTAACAATGCATTAAGGGGAGACACCTAGGTGCAAAACTGTGTGCATGCTGATCTATTCACAAAAAAACATAATTTGAAACTTCTGTGTACTCCGAAAAGAAGCATATCTTTCCAAACTTGGTATTTTTGAACTTTTATGGCATTTTAGCAGTATTTAGCTTGTTAATGTAGACATTTTTAAAAGGTTAAAAAAATTAATATATGGTGTTGAACTCCTTTTATCGTAATCCAGCGTGACTGGTTAAGCTAGCTTGATGCAAGAACTCAGTGTGCTCTGAACACGCTGTTAAGAATATGAAAAGCGAGAATAATCTTTGCTTAATCTTGCTGTGAACTACAGAGAATTTTTCTCACATCTTGCTTCTGCCATGTCTCTGAATGTGAGCAGGAATGCTATACTAGGAATCTCTTCTGCAAAATGTATTTGCTGAGATAGTTTTGAGGAGGGGGAATAAAAATGTATATTACATTAGAAAATGGGGCTATGTAGGTGCTGTGTATCTGGTGCTTTTTGTCGTTTGGTTATTTGTGACTTCCAGGCCCCAACCTTAGCCTCTTCTCATGTAGTGGAGGGTGGTCTGAGTAGGCAGAGCTTACCTGGTTAAAATTAGTACACACACCAGTTTCCAAATCTTCTGTTTGGTTTCTTACATTTTACTCTTCTGTAGTGCAGAAACTTTGGATAGTCCCTACTTACCTTACTGGATGTCAGGTGACATTTTAATTTAAATTTGCCTAACAATTTCCTACTATTTTTGCTCCCATTCATTGAATTAGAGGAACCCAGTAAGAAAGCAAGAGTAGGCAAGGTTGTCTACTAAGGTTTTCACAATAAATTTGTGTTTTCAGAGTGTGGCCACTGACATTTACTAGCGGCTGCATTAACTGTTATTTTCCTAGAATACTCAGTTAATGTTATGATCACTTCATCCATGGTAAGTGCAAAAAATCCATTTGCAGCCATTTTTTAGAAACATTGACCTATGTGTAGGCTATAAGGAGGGCTGGACTATGCTGTTTTCTGAGATTTTCTAATATTTTGAGGAAGAAGACTTCATTTGATTGGGGACTGCATAGACAAATCCTCTAGAGCATATACTTGGAGGGAAAGAGATGAAAAGATTTCAGAATAAGAATAACCAGGATAGGAATGTGAGAAAACAAAAACGTGAAATCGAAGTGAGATTTTGAGATGGGTATGATTAAAAGAGGCAGTAGGTCTTTGTCATCTTCAAGGTATTTCCTAGGTTGGAGAGTTAAATTGTCTACCCAGTTTAATATGTCAACAGCTGCCACTTATAAGTACATTTTCTGTTGATAAGCAGGACTGAATTAGCCATTTCATGTGGGTGATGTAATCCGGTGGCAGTGAAAAGGCTTGTCTTTTCTAGCTAGTAGAACTTGTAGGAAATTTGGAAACAGGATGCTGGGCTTAATGGACCCTTGGTCTTGACCCATTATGGCAACTTCTTATGATGTTATGCTCTTACTCTGAGAGAAATTCAAAATGAATTCCCTCAACACAATTCTTTTCTACATCCAAAAGGGTGAATGAATATGTGTTCTCAATCTGAAAAATGCATATGCCCGCATACTTATCCACCCCACCCACTGGCATTATCTTCACTTCAAGGTGGACTCTTCCCATTATCAAAACAAAGTACTCCCCTTTGGGCTTTCAGCAGCCCTGAGGGTCTTCACTAAGTGCCTAGCTATAGTAGCAGCAGCCAAATACCAGGGAATCCAAGTCTTCCTATATCTAGACTATTTGGCTAATCATGGCCAAATCTCAGGAGAGCGTATTAACATACATTCAAAAATTAATTGAGCTTTTACTGAAATTGGGATTTCTGGTGAATTTCAAGAAGTCAAAGCTAGTGCCGACCCAGAAAATCCAATTTATTGGAGCATGGATAGATTCATTGCAGTAGAGAGCTTTTCTTCCATTGGAACAGGCAAACACTCTGAGATCACTCGTTCACAAACTGTTGTACTCGCAGTGCTCAAAGGCCAGAGAAGTCTTTGAGCACCTTGAATACTGTGTACAATTCTGGTCGCCGCATCTCAAAAAAGATATAATTGCGATGGAGAAGGTACAGAGAAGGGCTACCAAAATAAGGGGAATGGAACAACTCCCCTATGAGGAAAGACTAAAGAGGTTAGGACTTTTCAGCTTGGAGAAGAGATGACTGAGGGGGGATATGATAGAGGTGTTTAAAATCATGAGAGGTCTAGAACGGGTAGATGTGAATCGGTTATTTACTCTTTCGGATAGTAGAAAGACTAGGGGGCACTCCATGAAGTTAGCATGGGGCACATTTAAAACTAATCAGAGAAAGTTCTTTTTACTCAACGCACAATTAAACTCTGGAATTTGTTGCCAGAGAATGTGGTTCGTGCAGTTAGTATAGCTGTGTTTAAAAAAGGATTGGATAAGTTCTTGGAGGAGAAGTCCATTACCTGCTATTAAGTTCACTTAGAGAATAGCCACTGCCATTAGCAATGGTTACATGGAATAGACTTAGTTTTTGGGTACTTGCCAGGTTCTTATGGCCTGGATTGGCCACTGTTGGAAACAGGATGCTGGGCTTGATGGACCCTTGGTCTGACCCAGTATGGCATTTTCTTATGTTCTTATGTTCTTATGTTTTGGATCCTATGGTGGCATCCATTCATATAGTTCCATTAACCAACCTCCATATCTGCTACCTTCTGTCAGTGGGACCAATTAATTCAAATTTGACAATCAAAATACAAATCTCACAGAACATGGAACAGGAATTGCACTGGTGGCTGAATTCTCATGTTCTTCAAAAAGAAGCGCTACTTAAGCTGCTCCCTCATCAAGTAACTTTAGTGATGGATGCCTCTCAAAAGGTTGGGGTTCGCATGCTAGATCATTTTGAACCTAAGGGACTTAGTTTCTTGAAAAACAATTTCAGATAAACGTACTAGAACTGGGAGAGAACAGATATATTCTGTCAACTTTCACGCACCTTCTTCAGTGCAGAGAAGCCAACTCTAGTCCTTGAGAGCCACAGAGATGCCAGATTTTGATGATATCTACCATGAATATGCATGAGATAGATTTGCATGCATTGCCTTCATTGCATGCAAATCTACCTCATGATATTCATTATGGATATCCTGAAAACCTGGCCTGTTTGTGACTCTTGAGGACCGGAATTGGCCACCCCTGTTCTATGTGAACAAGCAGGGAGACACAGGCTCATGGACTCTCTACCAAGAAGATATGGGAATGGGTATATAAGCATCAAGCTGTTCTGCAAGCCACTTATCTTCCAGGGATCTCCAGCATGTTGACAGATTGTCTCAGCAGAGTTTTCTGTCCTCACAAGTGGTCTCTGCAAGAATCAACAGCCAACACACTATTCAGCAAATGATCGACTTGTTCGCGTCAGAGCAGGAAACGGGAGAAGTTTTGTTCCAAACAAACAGGTCAGCTTAAGATGTTTTTCTTCTAAACTGGAATAGAGATCTCATGTATTTTTTCCACTTATTCCAGTGATAGCCAGAACAGTGCAGAAAGTGCTAAAGAATCAAGCTCAACTGATCCTTATAGCCCCAGCTTGGCCTAGGCAGATTTGGTTTGCATTTCTCATACAGCTTTTCAGCAGTCCTCTTGATTCATCTGGCAACAGACGCAGTTTTATTAACTCAAGAAGGAGTAGGTCTATTCCATCCAAACCTCCCATCCCTCAACCTGATGGCTTGAATGTTGAAGGCTTGGTAATCTCAGATCACTTTACCCAGAGAGATTGTCTCTGCCAGGAAGCCTTCAACTAGAAGAGCCTGTGGCTTTAAATGGAAAGGGTTCTCCATACAATGTCAACATAATGCCTTGGACCCATTCTCATGAGAACCCAAACATCTACTAACATACTTGCTCGCTCTTTCTGAGAGTTCATCTTACCAATGATGTGGCCACCATTGGTAAGATGAACTCTTACCAATGATGGCCACATCATTGGTAAGAGTTCATCTCAGCATCATAGCACCTTACCATATACACGTTGATAGTAAACATATCAACTTGTCCTCTGGTATCAAGATTTAAGAAAGGCTTATTGCAAATTAAACATTTGCTGCAGAATCCATCTGTGTTGAATGTTGTTTTATCTCAATTTAATGAAATCACCCTTTGAACCGTTAGACTTGGCTTCTCTTAAGTTAATTTGCAAAGTAGTAATTCTTGTAGCAGTAGCATCAGCCAGAAGATTCAATGAACTTTAGTTCATTATCCACTGCATATGCAATTTCTCCACAACAGGGTGGTGCTGTTAAGCCACCTGAAATTTCTGCCAAAATTTGTATTTGCTTTCCATATTAATCTGTCCGTCAGTTACTTACCTCCTTCTTGAGGCTACACACACATGAAGGTGAGAAAACCCTTCTTATCTTAGACTGCAAATGGGCCTTGGCCTATTACAAGAGAACTCGGGCTTCACAACTTTTCATATTTTACAGTCCTCATAGATTGGGCATATCAATTATTAAACATAAATTGTTTAACTGGATAGCAGACTATATTTAACTCTGTGGCTCATAAGCAGGCTCATCCATTGCTCACCTGCAAGCAGTACCTCTTGAAGATATCTGCAAAGCTACTACTTGATAGTCCGTAGTACACACCTTTACCTCTCATTACTATCTGGGCAACCTCTCAAAATAGTAAATTCAGACAAGTAGATTTGCGAAGCCTGTTCACCCAGTAGTGTACTGTACATGTTGGGTCTGGATTGCTTATTCAATAAATGCTAAATTGCAACCCTCAGCTTGGGACTCCTCACATATCATGTCTAATTCTGCCCTGCTTATTGATGGAAAAGGCAAGTTTGCTTACCCTAAATGTTGTTTTGCTTAGATAGCAAGATTAATTAGCCATGCTAAATATCTACCCACCTCCCTAAAGAGTTGACTGCCTAATTAGATTTAGCTATATTGAAGAGGCTTACAAGGCAATGCCTGTGTTGAAATTCCCATACATGCTCAGTAGAGCTAAAAGCTCTGCTAGCTAGGAGAGATGGATCCGTGCGGTTCTGCTTGATGGTGTCACCCACATGTCATGGCTAATTCATTCTGCTATTTATAGAAAATATAATTTATGGTAAGCAAACTTGTTTTCCCTGTTATTAAACACAGGCTTACTTTGGAACCTTTATAACTTGGGAAATATCCCATTGACATAAAAACTCAAGGGTCAAAAATAATGTAGGTGCATGTCTGCTTCAGGATCTTTTATTCCCCTCCTCCTCTCTTTTACTTTCCTTTCTTAAGTCATTAAGCAATTACCAACCTAAATATTTTTGTCAAAACAAACCTCTTGCACCAGCATCATACTTACCGTGCAATTCTGTTTCAGTGTACTGGCATGAAGTACAAAGAAAACTGCTACAAAAAACATTTTCATCTCTGCTACTATCTAGTGGCAGAGCAAAATACTGAGCAGTGTCTGTCTCTTGTTGTTTTTGTACAATGCTGTGTTCATTGAGTAGCCATATAGAAGTGATTAGTAGTAGTAATGGTTAGGAGAGGCATTATAATCCAGAAAAAAATCTTTGTGAGAAATGGCAAAACCATGTAACCTAATGTCCCCATGGTAATACAATAAATGACTTTCCAAGGAGAGACCATGGAAATTCTGCAATTCCACAGGTTGAAATAATCCTCAAATTTGCAGTGACCTTTTCCAGTGTGTCTAAAGAAGTTGATATTCAAAAGCCATTTAGACGGATAACTGAAAAGTTATCCGTCTAAATGGCTACCTGGCGATATTCATTGCCGAATTCTGCTAAATTCTAACCGCATAAGTCAGGGATATTTCTGGGCGGGGCAGAGTTAGCCGCATAAATTATGCAGCTAGCTCCGATATTTGAAGTTAGCCACTTAATCTATGTGGCTAACTCTGGTCGGGCTTGTAGAGCTGTTATAAATTTAGCCTTTTATTTATTTTATTTATTTATACTTTTTTAATATACCGACGTTCAAGACCACAGTCTTATCATGCCGGTTTACAGCAAACTTAACCAGGGAAAATTACAAATAACAAGAGTAATGAAGATAAACAAGGTAAGCATGATGGATAATTTACAGGAATTGGTGGAGTGAACGATAAATAACTTAAGTAAATCTAGAGTGATGGAATTTGAAGTTAGATTCCATTAGATTTGAAAGTTCCATTGAAGTTAAATCCATTGAATTTGAAAGTTGGAATGTAATAGCAGTATATAAATAGCCTAATCAGAGCTTAAATTACAGTGAATATGAATCGTAAAAGCGATATATAAATAACTTGATGACGGTATGTTACTGGACAGATGACAGAAACGAAAGACGGTTTTAATGCCGCCTCAGATTAAGGAAAGGCTTGTTTGAAGAGCCAAGTTTTTAAGTTCTTCCTGAATGTTAACAGGCATTGTTCCTGACGTAATTCTGTGGGTAGAGTGTTCCAATGAGAAGGACCAGCGGTGGAGAAGGCGCGTTTCATGATGGAGGGGTGCAGCGTGGACTTGGTGGAGGGGACTTGTAGGGTACCTTTATAGGCTTCTCTGGTGGGTCTCATGGAGGAGTGTAGGTGGAGCGGGATTTTTAGCTGGAGTGAGGACTGATTGTGGACGGTCTTGTGGATGATGGTCAGGGACTTATAAAGGATTCTGTAATTTATGGGAAGCCAATGTAAATTCTTGAGAATGGGCATGATATGTTCTCTTCGACTGGAATTGGTTAGTATCCTTGCAGCTGCGTTCTGGAGCATCTACAAAGGTTTGGTTGAGGTTGAAGGGAGGCCAAGTAGAAGTGAGTTGCAGTAGTCTGTTTTTGAGAAAAGGGTAGCTTGTAGAACAGTGCGGAAGTCATGAAAGTGCAGTAGAGGGTCTTATCCTTTTCAAGACTTATAATTTATAGAAGCATTCCCTTGAATTTCTTTTATACATGAATTTCTTTTAGACATAACTAGCTGGGTATATTCAGTGGCACGATCGCACCATTGAATATACCCTGCTAGTTAGCTGAATGTTTATCTGGCTGGCTAGCTGAGCCGCACAGTGGCTGAAAATGGACTCCAAAGTTTTTATCCACTGTTTAAAAACAGCTAAACAGTTTCTGCTGAAATATACCATATACTTCTACAACCAGGTATGTCCATTATGGTCACCATCTCTAAAGCTTTCTCTCCAGAATGATGACTTGCTCTGAATTTTTCATCTGCTGCAGGTTTATAGTCTCTGCTGTTTTTTGCATTCTCATAATATATATCTCATGGGCTGTCTTCTAGGCAGACTCTATTTCTGCAGTGGCTTTACCAGTCTTCTGCATGATTTATTCAGATTCTGCAAATCTTTCAGAAAGCTATTACTTATATAGTGCTATTAGACATACAGAGTGCAAAGCTATACCTATACTCTACAACAATCCCCGATTATCACATTATATAGGTCAGAATTCAAAATTGTCCTCACATCTCAGGAAATGTGATGCTTCTACTCCTTGCTTCTGTCAACAGAATCTGATCATTTTATTGAAGTTGCTCTAAGCCAGCTGTGACGGAAAAGTAGAGGGGTAAACTTTCCTCTATGGTATGAAAACCTCTAGTCTCGAGCCATAGCAAAATCCTTACACAGAAAATAGGTATGGAGGAAATTAAATATGGCAATGGCTACACCAAGGTAGGCAGTTCGGTACTGGAGTGCCACAAACAGGTACCGGTATGTTTTTCAAAACACCCACAATGAATAGGCATGAGCTACATTTGCATACAGTGGCGGCAGTACATGCAAATACACCTCATGCCTATTTATTGTGGATATCCTGAAAACCAGATCTGTCTGTGGCACTCCTTGATTGGAGTTGCCTACCCCTGGGTTACAGATTGAAAGATCTCCTCCCTGTGATGACTTCTTTCTTTACACATTTCAGGTCACGGGAGAAAATACTGACACTGTGCCAGACTTAAGAGGAATCCCTAAAAGGATCCTTTGCATTTTTTTATTCGTAGCTCCTTCCTTATCTTCGACTCCCCCTCCATGCCTCATTTTGCCTTTTTCCTGACTTTCTCTCTCCTTGCGAATGTTCACTTTCAGCTGGTCCTCATGACACTTCCTAAAATTTATAAGCTGTTACAATGAACTGTATCCAGGGTTCTTAACCCAATCTTGTAGACACACCTAGACAGTCAAGTTTTTTAGGATATCCACAATGAATATGCATGAGTTATATTTTCATGCTATTCCTTCATTGTATACAAATCTATTTCATGCATATTCATTGTGGATATCCTGAAAACCTGACTGCCTAGGTGCGTCCTGCAGGCTGGATTGAGAATCCGTGCAGAATACTGATGTGTAGAAAATGTTTGTTCTTAATTTGAAGTTCTGATTGGCTAGTCATAACCTGTCTCTGACTGCCCCATCTGGTATCTGTCTCAGTGGTTGACTCTGCTGATCTTCAACTAGGGGTTCTAGAATACTAAATTTAAGGCTTTTAAATGTTTCTTACATTTAAAAAAAAAGTGAAAATATTTCTTTAAATGAGAAGTAAAGCTAATACTGATCAATAAAATAAACCAGAGTGGCTGTTACTATTTTTTTGTTGTAAAATTTATTCGGTCAGTTGAAAATAAAGTAATCATTATTTTGCATCCCCTTCCAGGTCTTCCAAGGTTTGCCAACCAACCTGAACCAGCATCTGTTTACCAAGGTGACAGTGTGGTTCTTAACTGTGAAATCAATGCTGATCTGGTGTCGTTTGTGAGGTGGGAGCAGGATCGGGAACCCCTTTTTCTGGATGAAAGAGTCCTTAAACTGCCTAATGGAGCTCTGGTTATCAGTAATGCTACAGAGAGTGACGGAGGAACGTATCGCTGCATGGTGGAAAATAGTGGAACCCCGAAATACAGCGATGAAGCAGAGCTTAAAGTTCTTCCAGGTAGAATTTTTTTTTTTGGCAAATTTAATTATTTTTGGTGTTACATTTTGTATATATATAACATAGATTGTGTTCCATACTCTGGATAATTTGAGAAATAGGTTTGTAAACAAATTATGTATGACCTCTGCTTAAGTCTTATTTTTTTTTTGTCTTCTCTCTCCTCCTTTTTCAAACCACCTTCCTCAGATGTTAGTGACTTAAACATATGCTTAGCACTCCTTTTTAAGGAATTTCCTAGTATTTAGAGCAGTGGGCTGAGAACCAGTGAAGCCAGGGTTCAAGTCCCGCATCTCCCAATGATGCGCTTGTGACCTTGGATGAGTCACTAACTCTCCATTGCCGTAAGTACAAACCTAGGCCTTGGTTTTCTAACAGGCCGATACAGTACAGTGCGCTCCAGTGGAGCGCACTGTTAACCGGCATTTGGACGCGCGTTTTTGACGCGCTAGCTTTACCCCTTATTCAGTAAGGAGTAATAGCGTGTCAAACTCGCGTCCAACCCCCCCGAGACTAATAGCGCCCGCAACATGCAAATGCATGTTGATGGCCCTATTAGTTATTCCCGTGCGATTACAGTAAGTAAAATGTGCAGCCAAGCCGCACATTTTACTTTAAGAAATTAGCACCTACCCAAAGGTAGGCGTTAATTTGTGCCAGCACCGGGAAAGTGCACAGAAAAGCAGTAAAAACTGCTTTTCTGTGCACCATCCGACTTAATATCATGGCGATATTAAGTCTGAGGTCCCAAAAGTTAAAAAGTTAAAAAATAAAAAATTTAAAATGGGCCCGTGGCTCGCGGGTTGAAAACCGGGTGCTCAATTTTGCCAGCGTACAGCTTCCGAACCCGTGGCTGTCAGTGGGCTTGAGAACCGACGCCAGCAAAATTGAGCGTTGACTGTCAAACCCGCTGACAGCCGCCGCTCCTGTCCAAAAAGAGGCCCTAAGTTAAATAAATTAAGTTACTGAATCGCATGCACAGGAGAGTGGCCTGTGCGCGCCCACTCTCCCGCAATTTTTACTGTATCGGCCCTTAAGTCTTTTCTCCCATTCTCTGTCTGTGGAAAAAATGATTAGTAAATGATGCCATTAGATTGCAGTCCCTCTGGGTCAGGGAAATACCTACTGTATCTAAAATGGAACATGTCTTGAGCTCAGGTTTGGGAAGCCAAGTAATCAAATCCAGTATCCCAAGTATAGCTGCATATAGTGCTTGTTATACTCTTCAGCTTTCACTGATATTGGTTACTTTGTTTTGGAGAGCATACTAGATGAGATGAGCCATAAGTAGTTTCTCTCTTCAAATCTCCTCTTTTCAGTTTCTTTCATCGGTCTTTCAGCAGGAAAGGACCCCACTACAGGATTACATGGTTAGAACTGCAACAGGCAGACAGATGGCTTGGTCTTTGGGGACTCCCTTGAGGTCATGGAGCATGGCTGGCGGCACTGCATGGATCACCCCCTCGTTTTTCTGCCATTTTGAGATGCAGATCATTTGATAAGAGATCTGTAGGCAACACTTTGGAAAAGCAGATGGATGAAAAGGACAGTGCAGAGTTCTGTCATTAACTGCACTTTTGATTAAAGGGACAGGAGTCCTGAAAATCCGTTTTCCATTCTGAGGGAATTAGGCTCTTATGTGCAACACTGCCTTTACAAACCCAGGAGTTAAGTCTGGTCACTGGAATTGCTCATTTCTGGCAGCTGGACTGTCTGCTTGAGCTACCACCATAGCTTGTTCCAGGATCCAGTGGTTCCTGGAAGTAGAGGTATACATTTTATTGAACTCATTTTGGAAGGAAAATAAGTGATCAGCTAGTTTAGCTGTTCATTTTAGTCTTGTTACAGTTCAGCTGCTATAGACTAAGTACATAGCTTGATGTGAACATTTTAATGATGAAACTTCCTGGTAGTGTTGAATAATCTAGTAGGTCTGTGACAGGTAATAGAAAATGTTAACTTTTTTTTTTTCATGTCATATGTCAACTGTTTAAACAGGCTTTTGAAAATTGCCCTCCTAGTATGCTATTGCAGTATGTCATTCCTTTGTTACCAAGAAAAAGACATGCACATATGTTTGACACATAACACAAGTTTGAAACTTGTGAGCAGTAGCACAAATTGTCAAGTCTTCAGTCCTAGTTACTGTCTTTTTATGCATCTTTCATATACATTCATAATTATCTTAAAACAAAATGCATGCATTGTATGTAAAGTCTCCAACCGTGGCCTAGTCACAAGTCAGTGACAAGGTGTGTGCAGCAAAATTCACCGATTAATAAGAATCTGACAACAGCCATAATGTAAATGCTTAAGTTTATGGGCCCTGCAGCTGAGCTGAGATGTCTTATTTCACATAGGCCATCTGAGCTGAGATTTGATCCAGTGGCTTAGAGATGAAAGGCGCCAACGCTGTGACCATTCTCCTGAGCTAAGCCATCTGATTCCCTGAGCCATTTAAAGTGAGAGTACCTCTTGCATTCAAATACTTCATGCTTGAATCAGAAAGGGTTGGGCATTTTTACTGCAAACTCTCGAGACCTTTCTTTAGGAAATGCAAATAGCAATAGGGAAATAGATATGTAGGAGAATATGATTATCTGGAAAGGGGAGGGTCATTTAAAAAAAACATAGATTGAACACTGATTCAGGAATTCAGATTAAAATATGGCATTGCCACTGATCCTACTAAAGTTCCATTCTCTTATAGTAATTTCAAAAGCCTGTCTAACTCTGTTAAGGTTTTAGATAGTCTAAAAGCTCTTGTATGTACTTGAATAAAGTACTAGTAGGATACATTTAGGAGGGATTCAAATTTCTCTGCTGACCAGCAGGGCTGAATTGGTCATGACACATGGATAATATTGTCCGACAGCATCAATCATATCCATCTCTCTGAGATCAGTAAAACTTGTCTGAGCATACACAGGAGTTCCCATGCACATGCTGCCTCATGAGCCCAGTCTGATTTTATCCATGCTACTGCATGGATGTCTGACTCTCTGGTCACCTGATTTTTCATTCTCTAAAGCAGTGGTCCCCAAACCTGTCCTGGAGGGCCACCAGCCAGTCGGGTTTTTGGGATATCCTCAATGAATATGCATGAGAAAATTTGCGTGCACTGCCTCCATAACATGTAAATTTTCTCTCATGCATATTCATTGAGGATATCCCAAAACCCCAACTGGCTGGTGGCCCTCCAGGACAGGTTTGGGGACCACTGCTCTAAAGCTTTCCTTCTGCCTTGTGTTGTAGTTTGGGTTGTTTTTTTTTAATACTATAACTGCTGCTTTGGCAGCCCTTCAAAAGCACTTTTAAGTGCTACCCAAAAAGAAAATAATTTTCTCTGTGGACAAGCAGGATGAATACAACCACACATTGGGTGATGTCACTGCACAGCACACCAATTTTGGTATGTGCTCTCTGAGCCCAGAAAGAGAAAAAAATCTTTCTGAACATGCATAGGAATTTCCCATGCTGCCACCGCCATGCAAACTTTCAGTCAAATGTTCTCTTTAGCTGTTACATTTTTCTTGTTTGTTTTCAAGTTACAGAAATTATTTTTCCCTATATGTACAAGGATCAGTCCAGAGAAGTGGGTTGTGTATCCCTATCAGCAGGTGGAGTCAGAGAACAATTAGAACTTTGGGCACTGCTACATAATGAGAGGGCCACCTGCAGTCCCTCAGTATTTCTCTGACTCCAGCAGCTGGAAGACAGGCACCTGCAGTCTTAGTTAATTTTTCAGTTTAGTTAGATTTTTTTCTCCGGGTTTTTTTTCTTCAGGATTGCTTCCTGAGGTGTTAGGCACCTTCGTGGGCCATCCTTCAGTCGAAGCCGGACGTCCGGGGGGTTGGTTACCTCCGACTGGTTTTCGTCCGTCACAACTCGGAGTGTGAAGACCGGGGACTCCTGGTTACTCAACTCCGTGGCCTCTCCCCCAAAGCTGCTCCTTCGACCTTCTCTGCTCTACAGGACTCAGAAAAGTTTAAAAAAAAAAAAAAAAAGTAAAACTGAGTGAGACTTCCTCTGTGGTTTCGAGCTGAGGTAAGGAGTCTGGTTGGGACAGCCAGCCTTGCAGGCAGGGGTACGGGAGACCCTGCAGCGCCTGATCTAGCTACAGGCCATTGTTCCGGTTCCAGAGGCAGAAGAGGATCGGGGGCGTTACTCAGTTTACTTTGTGGTTCCCAAAAAGGAGGGCACATTTCGTCCCATCATAGACCTACGGAAGGTGAACCGTTGTCTCCGAATCTCTCGTTTTCGCATGGAAACCCTGCGGACGGTACTGGCTGCTGTTCGGACGGGGGAGTTCCTTGCGTCCCTGGATCTTATGGAGGCTTATCTGCATATTCCGAAACGGTTTCTACGCTTCAAGGTCTTGGGACAACACTTCCAGTTTCAGGCCCTTCCATTTGGTCTGGCGACGGCTCCTCGAACTTTCACCAAAGTCATGGTGGTGGTAGCAGCCTTCCTTCTCAAGCAGGGGATCCTGGTCCATCCATACCTGGACGCCTGGCTGATTCGCGCCAAGACCAGGGAGGACTGCAAAAGATCGGTTCGCATGGTGATGTTCACTTTGAGATCAGTTGGATGGGTCATCAATCTTCAGAAGAGTCACCTTGAACCCACCCAAGAGCTGACCTATTTGGGAGCCCGTTTCGATACCTTGCGAGGCAGAGTCTTTCTGGCATCAGACTGGGTAGCCAGGTCGCAGAGCCAGATACAAGCACTTTTTCTCAGACAAACACCCACTGTGTGACAACATCTGCAAGTTCTGGGATTGGGATACATGGCATCCACCTTAGACTTGGTTCCGTGGACATTCGCCCACTTACGTCCACTACAGCGTGCGCTGTTTTCACAGTTGATTCCAGTGTCGGAGCAGTTCCACCTACCCATGTCTCTGCTTCCAGAGTCCAAAGCCAGTCTGTCATGGTGGCTTTCGCGCGACAATCTGGAGAAGGGGGTGGATTTGAACCCACCGAATTGGCTGATAGTCTCCACCAATGCGAGTCTGTTAGGTTGGGGAGCGGTGTGCGACACCGGATCTGCCCAAAGGCTTTGGTCTCCAACAGAGGGCTCAGGTCCATCAATCGTCTCGAGACAAGAGTGATACGTCTTGCCCTACAAGGGTTTCTACCCTGGATTCAGGGACGCATGGTTCGAGTGTTCTCAGACAATGCGATGACTGTGGCCTACATCAACCGACAGGGCGGGACAAGAAGTCCCGCAGTGGCGCTCGGAGCATGTCTTTTGTTTGCTTGGGCGGAGCGTCATCTCAGGGAAATTGCTGCGTCGCATGTTGCAGGCGTGGACAACGTGCAGGTGGATTTTCTCAGCAGGCAACAACTGACCTGGGAGAGTGGGAACTGCCTCCTGAAGCATGGAACCGCATTTGTGCCAGATGGAGGGTCCCACAGTTGGATCTGATGGCAACGTGGGAGAATGCGAAGACAGAACGCTTCTTTAGCCGTCGAAAAGAATAAGGCTCAGTCGGTCTCGACACCCTGGTGTGCCCCTGGCCAATGGGGATTCTGTTGTATGCCTCCCCCCCTGGCCTCTCATCGGTCGGCTTCTCCGTTGCATAGAACTTCACCCCGGCAGGGTGGTGCTGGTGGCTCCAGAGTGGCCACGCCGCCCATGGTTCGCGGATCTGATTCGCTTGACCTTAGAGGGTCCTTTGCAGCTGGTTCATCTACTGCATCTGCTTCGTCAAGATCCCATTTTTTCGGATCAGAAGGATTGCTTCTCTCTCGTGGCTTGGCTTTTGAGAGGCGACATTTACGATTGAGTGGTTATTCTGAACAAGTTATTTCCACTCTATTGCAGGCAAGACGTCCGTCCACTTCTCTGGCCTATGTGAGGGTATGGAGGCTCTTTGAGACCTGGTGTCATAAGCACTCTTGCGATCCTTTAATGGTCGAGGTTTCTCTGGTACTGGATTTTCTGCAACAGGGGTTCAAGAAGGGTTTGGTGTTCAATTCTCTTTGGGTCCAGGTAGCAGCCCTGGGAGCCTTGCGGGGAAAGTTCGCTTGCAGCACACCCTGACATTGTTCGATTTCTCAAGGGGGTCAAACATTTATGACCTCCCGTCCGTGCGGTGTGTCCAGATTGGAGTTTAAATCTTGTATTGCGTGTGCTCTGTGGCACTCCTTTCGAACCTCTACGCACCGCTTCCCTGAAAGATCTAACCTTGAAGACTGTGTTCTTGGTGGCCATTTGCTTGGAGCGTCGGATTTCTGAATTGTAGGTCCTATCGTGCCGTGACCGTTTTTTTGTGGATTCACGACGATAGGGTGAAGTTATGCACGGTTCCTTCCTTTGTTCCTAAGGTGGTTTTGGCCTTTCATGTTAATCAGACAGTGGAGCTTCCAGGGTTCCCGCAGGGTTCCAGGGGGTCGCTTCAGGACAAGGATCTTCTTCTTTTGGATGTGCATCAGGTCTTATTGCGTTATCTAAAGGTTACCAATGACTTCAGATGCTCCAATTATTCATTCTTTTCGTGGGTGCAAAGAAAGGGGATAAGGGGTCTAAAGCGACCATTTCTCAATGTATTAAAGAGATTATTACTTCAGCATACTTGGTCCGCGGCCGCCAAGTGCCTTTGGGTCTCCGAGCTCATTCCACCAGGGCTCAGGCTACTTCCTGGGCGGAGTGTCAGGAGATCTTCCAGGCGGCGGTGTGGTCCTCTTTGCACACATTTACTAAGCATTATCGCTTGGATGTTATAGCCTCTGAGGCGTCCTTCGGTGCAAGCGTTCTACGCGAGGGTCTTTCAGGTTCCCGCCCAGTGTAGGGTGACTTGGGTACATCCCACTTCTCTGGTCTGATCCTTGTACGTATAGGGAAAAGAAAATTGGTTCTTACCTGCTAATTTTCGTTCCTATAGTACCAAGGATCAGTCCAGAGGCCCACCCCTTACTTCAGTTACCGAAAGACTGTGTTGGCTACAGTTTGCCTAGTTTTTTCATAGAGCTCCTTTTTTCCAGATTACAATTGTTGGAGCAGTTTTTTTTTCTAACGGTTTATTTACTTATGTTGTTTCCTTGGGGCAAAGTGGGGGACAGTGGTTTTTGGTCGCCCCTTCACCCGTTAGTATTGGTTGTTTGGCTTGGGTACAGGTCAATACTGAGGGACTGCAGGTGGCACTCTCGTTATGTATTAGTGCCCAAAGTTCTAATTGTTCTCTGACTCCACCTGCTGGTAGGGATACACAACCTACTTCTCTGGACTGATCATTGGTACTATAGGACAGAAAATTAGCAGGTAAGAACCAATTTTCTTATTTTATTTACTTCAGTTTGCATTCTTTTTTGTATATTTTGTGTAAGCCCTTTAAAAAATATATGTTTTGTTTCACTTTTCCTTTGGATTGAAGATGTCTACAAAAAAGTTAAAAAAAATCTGGTAAGACCCCCATTTAAATTTTGTAAGAGGTACAGGCACAAAATGGCAAATTCTGATCCATATCAGCTATGTATGTGGTGCCTGAGCCAAGACCACAATATGGAAGTTTGAACTGCATGTGGCAGAATGTTGCCCAGAGCTAAGTTGAAAGGTCATCTTTGAAGATGACCTCATCTTTGAAGATGACCTAAGTTGAAAGGTCATCTTTGAAGAAGAAAAAGGGATCAGATCAACCAGAATCGAAAAAGAAAACATTGGAAGTGCCACAAAATATCCATCTAGTATTGTATGAATAACTCTAAAAACAGTCATCACAACTTCAGAAACTTATCTGCTGCTACATATGGAAAAAATCTTTGGGGCAGAAAAATTTAACCTATAATGGGGTAGACTGTTCCCAGTGCGCACACATGGATGCACGGATTTTATCATCTGCACGTGCATTTGCGGGCGGCATGCAGGGAGGCCAAATTTTGTATTAGTATGCACGGCGACGCAATTGGGCTTCCCCAGTTCCCTCCAATTAAGGAGTGGACTGGGAGGGAACTTTCCTACCCCCCTACCTAATCTTCCTTCTCTTTTCACTTTCCACCCTAACTCCTAATGCCTACCTAGGTACCCCGAATTTTTTTTTTTTTTTTTACTTGCTGCTCGTCGGGAGCAGAAGCAACTTATGCGTGCTGGCCGGGACAGCGTACAATGGCGCTGTCCTGGCTCACCCCTCCCACCCAGACCCCACCCCCAGCATGCCCCTTTGAAGAGGCCCAGCACTTGTGTGCATACCGAGGTTTACGCACCTGCCTGGGCCAGTTTGAAAATGCGCGCAGCTTGTAAACCCCGGTTTTTACACGTGCGGGCCTTTGAAAACTTGGCTGAATGTACCTATTGGACACAAAAGAGATTTTTCCTCAGGTTATCATTCTAAGGTTTTCCGGGGATGGAAAAAGATAGGTTTACTAAATCTTGGTCAACTATGGGCAGATAATAGAGGGATTTAAATTCACAGATCTGTGTATGAAGTTTAATTTATCTTCAAATGATTTTTTGTTGTACTTACAAATATCTCATTATATACTATCATTATATTAAAAATGATTTATCTTGTAGTTTAACATTGTTTGAAGGTATGTGTGCTAATTCCAATTGGCAGAAGAAAGTGATTTCTAAATTATACTGTCAGTTATTGGGTGAACTGGAGAATGTACCCAAACTCTTGATGGATTTGGAAAAAGACTTAAATATCACTTTGAGGATATTGATTGGGATCTTTGTTTTATTGCAATAGGCCGCAGCTCTATTTCCTTTTTTTTTTAAATAGAAAATGGATATTAGCTTTTATACAGATGGTATCTTATATCAGAAAAATTACATAAGATATATCCTGATTCCTTACTTAATTGCTAGAGAAGATGTAGTGAACTTGGAACTGTGTATCATTTATGGTGGGAGTGCAGTAATATTAGTAAAGTTTGGGATATGATTCTTCAGTTTCTTCAAGATTTATTTGCGTGCATTATACCCAAGGATACTAGATTTTTTCTTATTAAATTTACCCGTAATGGATGTACCTAAAGTTGTACAGATTATGGGATTGCTATTGCATCTTACTGGAAGAGAAAGGAATGTCCTTCAGTGACAAAAGTTGAACAGAAGCTTCTCATGTATTATAAGAAGAAATTAGTAGCAATAAGACAAGATACTTGACATAAATTTATGAAAATTTGGCAGCATTATGTTGGGTACAAAAAAATCAATGTTGACTTATTTATTGTCTGCATATTGCTGGGGAATGGGAGGATGGAAAAATGTGGATGCTTAGAGGGGGATGTGATAACAGGAGGTTGATAATGTAAAAATATGTAATTGATTTTTGTTCTTTCTGTGTGAATTTTTATTATTGGAAAAATCAATAAAAACTTTAAATTATAAAAAGAAAAATTATCTGCTCTTTTCTTGTATTAGGGTTGGAGTTGAAAACCCTTTCTATTTACTCTACACAGAAAATAAATTCTAGTATTTCAAGGAGTTTGGCTACAGTAATTTTACTTTCAGTAGCTCTTAAGTGCCTTCTGAGCTAAAGGAGATATTAGTGATCATAAATCATGGGTAGAGTATGCCTATAACATTGTTTATCTTGTGTCCAAAAGTCTTCAGTTAAAGATGTTAGTGAATCGACCCTGCGAAATGGGAGTTCCAGAAATGATATACTTGAAAGATATAGCTGTCTGGTTTTGAAACAAAAAAACATTTTTGAATTTTGATATGTTCTCCTTTTTCTGGAATTGAGCACTAATGGAGTCTACATACCTAAGAGAGAAGTCAATTCAGGATCTCAAACTAGAATAGAACCAAGTAGCAAACAAGCCTTCAAGAACAATAAACAGTTGCAAATAAACTACAAATAAAAAAAGAACAAAAGAACATGCCATACTGGGTCAGACCAAGGGTCCATCAAGCCCAGCATCCTGTTTCCAATAGTGGCCAATCCAGGCCATAAGAACCTTGCATGTACCCCAAAACTAAGTCTATCCCATGCTACTGATGCTAGTAATAGCAGTAGCTATTTTCTAAGTCAACTTAATAGCAGGAAATGGACTTCTCCTCTAAGAACTTTTCCAAACCTTTTTTAAACCCAGCTACATTAACTGCACTAACCACATCCACTGGCAATAGAGTTTAATTGTGCATTGACTGAAAAATAACTTTCTCCGATTAGCTTTAAATGTGCTACATGCTAACTTCATGGAGTACCCCCTAGTCCTTCTACTATCCGAAAGAGTAAATAACCTATTCACATTTACCCGTTCTAGACCTCATGATTTTAAACACCTATATCATATCTCCCCTCAGCCGTCTCTTCTCCAAGCTGAAAAGTCCTAACCACTTTAGTCTTTCCTCATAGGGGAGCTGTTCCATCCCCTTTATCATTTTGGTCACCCTTCTCTGTACCTTCTCCATCACAACTATATCTTTTTTGAGATGCAGCGACCAGAATTGTACACAGTATTCAAGGTGCAGTTCTCACCATGGCGCAATACAGAGGCATTGACATTTTCCATTTTATTCACCATTCCCTTTCTAATAATTCCCAAGATCTGTTTACTTTTTTGACTGCTGCAGCATACTGAACCGACGATTTCAATGTAATCTCCACTATGACGCCTAGATCTCTTTCCTGGGTGGTAGCTCCTAATATGGAACCTAACACCATGTAACTATAGCATGGGTTATTTTTCCCTATATGCATCACCTTGCACTTCTCCACATTAAATTTCATCTGCCATTTGGATGCCCAATTTTCCAATCGTACAAGGTCCTCTTGCAATTTATCACAATCCGCTTGTGATTTAACTACTCTGAATAATTTTGTATCATCTGCAAATTTGATTCCCTCATTCGTCATATTCCTTTCCAGATCATTTATAAATATATTGAAAAGCATGGATCCCAGGACAGATCCCTGAGGCACTCCACTGCCCACTTTCCTCCACTGAGAAAATTGTCCATTTAATCCTACTCTCTGTTTCCTGCTTTTAACCAGTTTGTAATCCATGAAAGGACATTGCCATCTATCCCATGACTTTTTACTTTTCCTAGAAGCCTCTCATGAGGAGCTTTGTCAAATGCCTTCTGAAAATCCAAATACCATCTACCGGTTCACTTTAACTACATATTTATTAACCCCATGTTTATTAACCCCTTCAAAAATGTGAAGCATATTTGTGAGGCAAGACTTGCCTTGGGTAAAGCCATGCTGAATTTGTTCCGTTAAACCATGTCTTTCTATTTGTTCTGTGATTTTAATATTTAGAACACTTTCCACTATTTTTCCTGGCACTGAAGTCAAGCTAACTGGTTTGTAGTTTCCCAGATCGCCCCGGAGCCCTTTTTAAATATTGAGGTTACATTAGCCGCCCTCCAGTCTTCAGGTACAATGGATGATTTTAATGATAGTTTACAAATTTTTACTAATAGATCTGAAATTTCATTTTTGAATTCCTTCAGAACCCTGGGGTGTATATCATCCGGGCCAGGTGATTTACTACTCTTCAGTTTATCAATCAGGCCTACCACATCTTCTAGGTTCATCGTGATTTGGTTGTCCATCTGAACCCATGAAAAGCTTGTCCGGAATGCGTATCTCCCCAACATCCTCTTCAGTAAACACCGAAGCAAAGAAATCGTTTAATCTTTCCGCGATGGCCTTATCTTCTCTAAGTGCCCCTTTAACCCCTCGATCATCTAACTGTCCAACTGACTCCCTCGCAGGCTTTCTGCTTTGGATATATTTAAAAATGTTTTTACTGTAAGTTTTTGCCTCTATGGCCAACTTCTTTTCAAATTCTCTCTTAGCATGTCTTATCAATGTCTTACATTTAACTTGCCAACGCTTATGCTTTATCCTATTTTCTTCTGTTGGATCCTTCTTCCAATTTTTGAATGAAGATCTTTTGGCTAAAATAGCCTCTTTCACCTCATGTTTTAACCATGCCGGTAATTGTTTTGCCTTCCTTCTTAATATGTGGAATACATCTGGACTGTGCTTCTAGGATGGTATTTTTTAACAATGTCCATGCCTCTTGCACACTTTTTACCTTTGTAGCTGCTTCTTTCAGGTTTTTTTCTATTTTTCTCATTTTATCAAAGTTTCCCTTTTGAAAGCTTGGCACTAGAGCCATGGATTTGCTTACTGTCCCCCTTCCGGTCATTAATTTAGATTTGATCATATTATGATCACTATTGCCAAGCGGCCCCACCACCATTACCTCTCTCACCAAATCCTGTGCTCCACTGTGAATTAAATCTAAAATTGCTCCCTCTCTCATCTGTTCCTGAACCAATTGCACCATAAAACTGTCATATAAACACACTAACTTCTGCTTATTTGCTGCCTTACTGACTATTAAAAGCACAAACACATAAACACTTCTCCCCAGTACTTTAAAAAAAAACCAACTTATTGATTCCCTTCAGCCACCAGCAAAGTGATCCTCTCCTCTCAGTGCTCCCACTGGATTGTGGGTTACTAAGTTCTTCCCTTGCAATATATATATATTGTGCTTGTAAGGTAAATTAGTGCAAAACAATCCCTTTGGAGATTTACACTACAGTTAGTTGTCCTGAGTGACTGACTGCTCTTCTGATTAACAAATGATGGCACCTAATCAAATCAACCACACAACCTTAACACCTCAGTTAGTCAGCCTGAGTGACTCATTGCTGTCTTGCTTAACAAATGTTGGTACCAAATCACACTACCTTAACTTCTTTCCAAGGTGAGTAACTGAATTTTTCAACCTTTTTACTTAGGTATACACTCCTCCTAGTTTATTTCCTGCTTCTGGCTACCTTTTTTTTTTTTTTTTTTTTAATATATATATATATACACACACACACACTAACGTCTGCTTATTAGCTGCCTTACTGACTATTAAAAGCACAAACACACTAAATAATATATCCCAATAGTTTACTTCTCCCCAATACTTTAAAAATAATGTTTCAAGCAAAACTTACTGATTCCTTTCAGCCCCCAGCAAGGTGATCCTCTCCACTCAATGCTCAGCAGAAAAGGGTATTCCTGGGGTGGAACTGGGTGGAGAAAGAGCACACTCATTATCCTAAGGACAAAAAGCCCAAAATGCTTGTCTACATTGCGTCATTTCAGTGGACTGATCCCCCCCCTTTCCCCTGTCACCCCAAAAATTATTTACACCCTCTCCTCAGGAAGTGATGGGGAAAACTGATAAAGCATGGACACATTTGATATTTCATTAAGATAACATTTTATATATATTTACTGAAGTTATAAGGGCTGTTCTACAAAACTTTTCAAAGACTGATATAATTTTCTAGGAGAAAAATAGAAATACAGTCTTGCCTCCATTGCTCACTTTGCATTAGCCCTTACACCCTTAGGACTTCTGGTTTCCTGCAGCAGCCTGGGATATATTGTATCTCATTTTGCATACATTTGAATAATTCTGCACTTTAAATGCTTTTTTCAAAATTAAAAGTTATTTTCCAACTTTGCTTTTTTGTTTGGTTAATCTATTTTATTCTTTTGGGAGTTGTATTGATGTGGAATCTTAGATGACAATGTGAGAGAAGATAGGAAGAAGAGTGTATTTAAAATTAGGGGAAGGCTGTTAAGTTTGTGAGGTGTTGTGACAGAGTAAGGATTTTTTGAACCTAGTTTTCTTGTTTTTCCAAAAGCCTGAAAAATGTCAAAATGTCAAAATTGCTTTGATAGCAAATAATGGGTAGAGGGTAATGTCTTCAAATGGGTTTGTTATGCGCACACACCATCAGTCGAGGTATTTTGGATGTACTTACCTCAATACTTGCATTGTGCCAGTAGTGTTTTTGCATGAGTTAGGAGTAAAGAAATTAGGGTTTGAGGGTTTCTGGAGATGAGAAAAATGTGTGGATGTATTTGAGTAAATCAGTATTGAGCATAAAGTTTTAATGGAGTGGTGGTGGTGCCTCTGTGCCCTGTATAATTTTTAGGCTTATGGGCATTTTAGTTTTCTGACGAATATCTCCCAAGTACCAGACTTTTTGATGGTTTCTCTACATGTTTTATGTTCATAAATTCAGGTTCAGCCCCATAGATTAACACTAGCCCCAGGAACTTGACCTCTAACTAGGAATTAAATTTATACTGTTAAGATAACATGAGTTCTCCTAGGTCAAGCAGGATGGTAGTCGTCACATGTGGGTGACATCAGATGGAGCCCGGCACACTGAGCAGGCCCAGCATGTCACTGTCTACGTGGGGTCCCTCTTCAGTCTCTTTTATTTCTGCGAAGTATTTGCCTCGTGGTAGTAGAACTCTGCTCTTTTATTCGTTTTTTTTTTCAAAGTCTTTCCGTCATTTTTTCAGTGGTCTCTGCGCTGGGTCCCTCTTCCACTGTTTGGTGTCCTTCCTGCGGCATGGTAGGTTGAATTGTTCCCCTAGGTGTGGTCGATTCCCGGTGTGTTGCTTCTTTATGGCCGCTGGCCATTGACCTTTCGCTGGCTGTTTTTTATGGTGTTGCCGGTTTTCGATAATGCCCCAGTGCCCACGGACCATGTCTATCACTGATCCGCATGAGGTTTGTATCCTCTGCCTGGGGGCATTGCATGACGTCCAGGGGTGCACTATCTGCGATCAAATGACCCCCAAAAGCCTTTGCGCTTGGCTGGATAAGATGGAAAAGCTTTTTGGGCACAAAAAGTCTGACCCATCTACTTTGGTATCAAGGTCGTCGACACTGGGAGGCTGCGGAGAGCTGCTAGATATGCCGTTCCTCTCTACTCCTCCACTGGGGCTCTCTCTCTCTCGGGGCCAGAGATCTGCCGTCTCTGGTGTCCTCGCATTCCAAGACATTGGGATCTTCACCTTCCTTGGTGCCGGGGAAGGATGGCAAGTATATTCCTCAGTCGCCGTCCTTACATGGCACTGGGTCAGGTGTGGCACCAGCGTCTGCTGTGCTGGCACCAAAGCAACCCTGTGGAGATGAGGCCTCGGCCTCTATCAAACCTGGGAGTCCCAGGCATTCCCCACTGGTGTCAGTGCTGGGCACCGATGCCCTCCTTTGGAGCGATTCCCATCATCGGGTCCTCTGAGGAGGAAGAATCATTGCGGCCAACGACGTCTGTGGAGGCGCCAGTTCCACGGCCGTGATTTCCCAGTTCTGGCTCAGGGCCATTGGGGGTCATGGGGCTGTCGGGGCCTTCGATGCCCTCAGGGCCTTAGCGAGGGGAGCCCCCATAAGATCCATGGGGAGACTATAGCTCTGAGTCTTCTTCAAATGAATCAGGTGACCATGTCTTGGAACAGTCTTCGCTGGACGAGATGTAGGTTCCCCCCCCCCCCCCAAGAAGACCTTTACTTTGTGGGCTTTGTCCAGGTGATGGCAGAGGCTATCCCATTTCAACTCCTCACTGAGGAGGATGCCCAGCACAAAATGCTGGAAGTTCTCCAGTTTGTGGATGCCCCAAAGGAGATAGTGGCAGTCCCAATCCATGACATTTTCAAGAAACTGCTACTCATGATCTGGGAACACCCTGTGACCGTTCCTCTGTTCATTTGGAATGCAGATGCAATTTACTTAGTGCAACAAGCATTGGGGTTTGAGAGGCGACACCTCCTGAATCAATCTGTTGTGGTGGAGACTGCCCTCAAGAAAGCCAAGCGCTCCTGCACCCACACCTCTGCTCCTCCAGTCAGGAGCATCAGGCATTGGATGCTCTGGGTATGAAGATCTATCAGGGTACTATGCTTATCGCCCGCATTGCCTCCTACCAACTGTATATGACCCAGTACAACCAGAACTTGTAGAAGCATGTCCAGCAGCAGGATGCTTTTTCAGCGGTGGCACAGCAGGGTCTGGAGGCGGGTAAACAAGAGGTGAGATCCACCTACAATATTTTTGAGACAGCGGCCAGGATGGCTGCAGCGGGCATTTGCGCCCGAAGGATGGCTAGCTCATGCCTCGGACCTTCGACTGGAGATCCAGGAGAAGCTGGCAGATCTGCCCTGCACAGGGGAGAATCTCTTTGGGGATAAGGTCAGGGACGCGATGGCCCAACTGAAAGACCACCATGAGACCCTTCAGCACTTTTCTGCCAGTACCTCTGACCCTCCGTCCTCGGTCAAAAAATCCTCGCAACAGGGCTCTAGAAGTCCTTGGATCGCCAGAGGAAATACTACCCTCCTACCTTGCCCACCACATGCAGCTTCCCAGGGTCACATGTGGACAGTCTCCTTACCCAAGGTTGTTGGTCAGCTCAAGAATCTCAATGCCAGATCAACTTCCTGGAGCTCTGGGTGATCCGCTACGCTCTTTGGACGTTTCGGGATTTCTTGTCCCACAAAGTTATCCAAACCCCAGGTTGTTTAGCTCTGACAGCCTGGATGTTGAAAGGCTAGTCCTGCAGTCCCTGGACTTCTCTGATGATGTGTCTCAGGTGCTGGTTGCTTCTAGGAAGCCTTCCACCAGGAAATCTTACAGACTGAAGTGGAAAAGGTTCTCCATCTGGTACGAGGGTCATGACTTGCATCTATTTACCTGTCCCACTCCAAAGATGCTGGACTATGTGTGGCACCTCTCAAAGGCTGGGTTGAAAACCAATTTGGTCAGGGTCCACCTGAGTGCCATCAGTGCTTACCATCAGGGTGTTTATGGTACGTCCATCTCTGTGCAGCCCTTAGGGTGATTTGTGCGGGGTCTGCTTCAGCTGAAGCCTCACCTTCGGCCTCCCGTTATGTCCTGGGACCTCAATGTGGTATTGGAGCGGCCATTACGATATCCTTTCGAGCCTCCGCGCTCCTGCAATCTGAAGTTTCTCACCTAGAAGGATCTCTTCCTGGTGGCGGTCACTTCGGTGCACAGGGTCAGTGATGCTGCGGTCTCTGGGGTTTATTATCAATACCTCAAGTCCCATCTCATCCCAATGCCAGGCCTATTATTCATTGGGGCCAGGCTGGACACAGTGCAAGCCAAGGACGTTCCTACCCCACAATCAAGCACTCGCCCTATCGTCCCTTGAAAGTTTGGTCCGCCGATGCTGGCAGGTTTCGGCTTGACTTCTGCGTTTTCTGGGTCATATAGCAGATCTGTCCATTTTACCACCCCGGCCCATCTGTGCATGCGCAGAGCGCAGCGGACATTTCAGTCTCAGTGGATACAGGCGACCCAGGATCTCGATGCGCATATCTGCATTATGCCACCTCTCCAGGTCTTCCTGTCCTGGTGGGAGAACCTGTCCAGGTCGTGTGTTGGGTGCATGTGGAAAAGCGATTAATAAATTTTATAAACATATTGACCATAATTTGTGTACAGAAACTGCTTTGTGAACATAAATCTTGGTTTGTGCATACAAATTGTCTTAAGTGTAAAGCATTGTTTTTGCACATTATAATTTTTTTTAATACACATTTTTTTGTTTTTAACTTTGGATGCATTTGCATACTATTTGCTTACCACTTCTGGAGTTAACCTTTTTTTTTTAGCAAGTGTTTTAAGAAAATATGCACTGAACTACAGCACACATTTTTTACTTCTCTTTTTATATTGTGCTTTATCTGAGTAAAGAAGCGAAACAAAATAATCTTCAAAAATTTGACCATCTTGGGTATAAAATTTGATACCTAAAAGCAATGATTAAGGTGTATTGCCCTCCCACTGCCTGTTAATTGACTCTTTATTGCTGGAAATATTTAAACAATGCATTAGTATGATTGACGACTCTGCTAGCTGTCTTAGAAGAAAGAACTTGTGTATCCACAGTATTATAGAAACTCAATGAATTAGGATTACTGTACCATGACTTATAACATATAGTAACATAGTAATGATGTCAGAAAAGGACCAAATGGTCCACCCAGTCTGCCCTTCAAGGTTCTTATGCCGCAGTGTGCAGATTACCCCCATGTTTCTCTTAAGGGTATCAACTACCCCGCCATACAGCTATCCCCCAAGCTTTGAGGTTTATAGGTTACCCCCATGCTTATCAGTTCCCTGGACTGTAAAAGTCAGGGCCCTTGTTGGTTGTCTAAATCCAATCCCCTTTCCCCCCTGCCGTTGAAGCAGAGAGCAGTGTTCTTATGGTAGTATCTGCTGCGCTGTGCAGGTTAACCCATGTTTTTCTTAAGAGTAGCAACAGTTATCCTCAAGCCTTATGATAACCCATTAAAAATTTACTGCTAGCAACATTTTTACTGGATGATGACTCTCTAAAGAGAACTCTCTAAAGCTAGTCACATATGTATAACATTAGTCCAATAAAAAGGTTTCACCCATTTGCTGACCCTTAATTCTATATGTCCAACTGGACTAACAGAATAGTCACAATTTATTTAGAGACATTTGATATTCTACCTTTTTCCATGCTTGACCTCAAGGCAGATTATAAAACAAGTTTTAATTCAGCAGATACAGTATGTTGATCAAAGGTAATTTACAATCAAAGTTGACTCAAATTTACAATAGATAGCAGTGAGAGCCCAAGCATGTATAACTTATAGTCCTTACTCAATGGTTTAGGTAGATAGGTCAGAAATATTGAATGATTCTGAGGAATGTAAAGGAAGCTGCGGCCGAAGAACTATGCCTTAGCTTTTGCCTGAAAGTGAGAGCTAGAGGTACCTTGTTCAGATTTTTGGAGCATAACAGCTAATGACATGACGTCTTGTATAGAATAGTCTAGTGAAGATAGAGGGGGGAAAGAGAAGAGCCATTTGGGATGATTTGAGTTCTCCTGGGTGAGTTTAGGGGAAAAGAAGCTGGGAGAAATACTCAGGGGCATGTTTACTGGCACACTTGATGCAGAGGATTTTGAATTGTATCCTGCTTTTAACTGGGAGCTAGTGCAGCTGGTGTAGTATTGGTGTTGTATGGTCAGATTCTTTGACCCCCCCTACCAAAATTCTAGCAGTTGTATTCTGTAGAAGCTGGAGGCGCTTCAGACTGTATTGTTTGATGCCATTAAATAGAGAGCTGTAATAGTCATTTCGGCTGATAATTAACAAATGCATTATGGTAGGAAGATTGTCTTTATGAAGCTAGTTACGGATTGGCAAAGCTGGCACAGTTGCATAAAGGAAGTCCTTACACCTTAGAGGAATTTCCATCATAAGGTTCTGATCGAGTTGAACCACTAGGCGTCATACTCCTTAGATTATAAAGGGATATCTGCCAGGGAAGTTAAAGAACCAGCGATGGTAAAACCCTGTAGAACAATGTTAGTTTTATTTTGTACGTAATAAAAGTCAGCAAACAATGCACTGTTTGTTTTTTTTTGACTAATGTAATTTATTTATGATTAGCTTTTGATAGATAAACGCCTTTCCTTTGGGTCTGTTCAATAAACTCAACTAACAGCAACCCATTACATCATTCAAATACCAGCAGTAACTACTAATAGTGATGTAAGCAGTTATGTAAATTTTTCTTTACATAGTTCTAATTGTGTCTTTCAAATAGGATAACTCCTTATCTTTACCAATGTATACTTCAATTCTCTCTCTCTTTCTCTCACACACATAACGCCCCCCCCCCCTCAGAGGATAATTTTCAAAAGGATTTACTCAGGCAACTAACAATTTTCTTTAGCTGCAGGAAAAGGCATTCCTGGGGCCATGCAATGTCAGGGAAAGAAAAGTATACTCAGGGATTTTCGAATCTGTTTGGACCCTTCCTACAATTTAAAGCAGGTGCAAAGTCCACATAGTTTCCCTTTGAAAATTGAACTGAAGGTCCATTGGTACAAAAGTATCTGCAAACCTTCACACTTTTTTCCCTGCTAAAAATTACCCCTATAAAAACTCAACATACAAAAGTTACACGTTTGTCGAACAGGTGTTTCTGCAGGTTCGTTAATAAAAACTAATTAACAACCATTTGGAGATAGACAAAATCTGTAGTAATTCTGTCTTAAGAAAAGTATCCAAAATGATATATCTCTGTTGACATATATGATAGCTGCAAGAAAGTTCTTGTGAAAATAGGCATAGATGCATCTGGCTTATTCCGTTTTCATAAGAAAGAAAAGAACAGCTATTAGGATGATTTCCAAGAAATGTATTTGCTTCAGAATCTTCTAATTATCCTGTTCTTTTGTTAATTATTCTGTGCAGAGCCTGGAGATGAACGGCATTTGGTCTTCCTGCATCGGCCATTGCCACTTAACAAGATTGTTGGACAGAGTGCGGTTCTCCCATGTGTTGCTTCAGGATTTCCATACCCAGTCATACATTGGACCAGAAAAGAGGAGGAAATAATCTTGGAAAAGTGAGTAGATGACATTAAGCTTTGTCGTCATCTATTTTGGATGGCAATTATCGATTGAAAATCTTCTATTTTAAGAAGTAAAAATGATCTTAACCCATTATGTCCCACTGTCCTATTTAGAGGATAGCTTTTTAAAAAATTTGGGACATAATGGGTTAAAGAGAAATCAGCCTTTTCTCTTATTCCTTTTAAACATTGTGACCATTTGCATATCTTTGTGGATTATTATTATTATTTTTTTTTTTAATCACTTCTGTTTGGGGTTTACAATCTAAACAAACCATGACCGCATCATCTTGGTTATGCTACCAGCATTTAAGGGTCCATACATCAATTGTAACAATTTGTTGTGCTGGGATTTCCTGAATTTCAAGTACTTATCAGCAAATTGGCAAAACACTGACTTTTAGTCTTTATTTTGCAAATAATATGATATCTTTTTGCCTGTTGATATCTGAATCTACGTGTATGCAGGCAAGCCACAGAGATGCCTCATTTCCTGACTGGCTGCATATAATCTCATGAATGTAAAATAATCTAGCGATACATTATTGAATAATTATTTATAATATGCTAGCTGTAGATCATTAAAATTCCCTGGAGGCTCCTATACACTCCCTTCCCAAGCTGACCTCCAGCACTCCTGCTCTCCTCAGCTCATCCCCAACACACTCTACCCCTCCCCAGCCCTAACCGAGCACTTCTTTCCCCCTTCACTGACCCAGCTTCCAGCACAGTCTAGCAGCCCCAGTCCCCATCCTGATCCAGGCACACTGACCCAGTACTCCCTCCTCCCCCTTACCATCCCAGCCCCAGCACATTCTAATCTCCCTCCTCAGCCTGACATTAGCATATTTCTGATCCCTCCCTAGCTTGACCCCAGCACAGATGTGTCCACCCTGGGGTGGGGAGCTCATGTAGAGCATCTCTGCACCCAAAGTCTCTGGTCTGCCCAGGAAGCATGTTGTCAAATTAATTTTCTGGAGCTCCGGGCAATCAGGTACACGCTGTGGGCTTTGAGATTGCCTGTCCAACAAAGTTGTCCCGATCCAAACAGACAACCAAGTAGCTATGTGGTATGTCAACAAGCAGGGAGGTGCGGAGTCATACCTCCTGTATTAGGAAGCAGTCCAGATCTGGTCCTTTGGCCCTGTATCATGGGATGGTGCTCAGGGCCATGTATCTGGATGGAATGGAGAACGTGATAGTGGACAGACTGAGTTGTGCCTTCAGACCCCATGACCTCTGGGCAGACCAGAGACTGGACCGGGGGTAGCGAACTGGATCTTCTGCTTTTTGGGGAGCCCAGATGTGGATCTGTTTGCTTTCCCCTGCAACAGAAAAGTGACTCAGTTCTGCTCGCTTTACAGAACAGATGGAAAACCAGTCTCTGAAGCCTTTGCCCACCATTGGGGCAAGAGTTTTCTGTACACGTATTCTCCGGTTCCTCTAGTGGCGATGACTCTCTTGAAACTTTGCGAGGCCAGAGGAACTATGATTCTCATAGCCCCTCATTGGCCGAGACAGGTTTGGTTTCCACTCCTTTGGGAGTTGTCCATTTGGAAACAGATTGGTCTGGGGACTTCCCCAGAGCTCATCACGCAAGATCAGGGCAGGCTACGGCATCCCAACCTCCAGGCCCTATCGCTCACAGCCTGGATGTTGAGAGGTTAATTCTGCAGCTGCTCAATCTTTCTGAAGATTTTTCTCGGGTCCTGGTGGCTTCCAGAAAGCCTTCCACTAAAAAGTCCTACGGACTGAAATGGAGAATGTTTTCTATGTGGTATGAGCAGAAAGCCCTGGACCCGTTGTCATGCCTCACACAAAAACTGCTTGATTACCTTCTACACCTTTCAGAGGCTGGCTTAAAAACCAACTCATTAGAGTTCATCTCTGTGCAATTGGCGCATACCACCATGGTGTAGATGGTACGTCAATCTTTGTACAGCCTATAGTTGTAAGTGTCATGTGGGCCCTGCTGCAATTGAAGCCTCCCTTAAGGCCTTCACCTGTGCCTTGGGACCTCAGCATGGTGCTATCTCAGCAGATGAAAGCTCCTTTTGAGCCGCTGCGCTCCTGTGACCTGAAGTACCTGACCTGGAAGGTCATATTTTTGATGGCGGTCACCTTAGCGTGCAGGGTCAGTGAGCTCCAGGCCTTAGTGACTTATCCACCTTAAAATAAATTCTATCATAACAGGGTGGTTTTGCATACTCACCCTATGTTCCTGCCTAAGGTGGTAATGGATTTCCATCTTAACCATTCAATAGTCCTGTAAACATTCTTTCCCAGGCCACATTCACACCAAGGCGAACAAGCACTGCACAGTTTGGACTGCAAGAGAGTCTTAGCCTTTTATCTGGAGAGGACAGAAGCCCATAGACAGTCACTCAACTTTTTATTTCTTTTGATAGGAATAGGTTGGGAGTTGTTGTCAAATGGACACTATCCAGTTGGCTAGCATATTGCATCTGCTTCTGTTATGCCCAGGCAGGACTGCATCTTGGGGGACATGTCATGCTCATTCTGTCAGAGCCATGGCAACATCGGTGGCCCACTTGTGAGCAGTTCCCATGGAGGAATTCTGCAAGGCTACGATGTGGAGTTCTCTCCATACATTCACATCCCATTACTGTCTGGATAAGGATGGCCGACTTGACAGTAGGTTCAGCCAGTCTGTCCTCAGGAATCTCTTTGAGGTGTGGAACCCAACTTTCGCTGCCTAGGGTCCATTTTTGAGTTACCAACAATAGCCACAGTGCTGTTGGTCCCCCTTTTGTGTTGAGGAGTAGCCTGTAGCTAGAGATTCACCCATGTGTGCTACCGGTACTTCTGATAGCAGAACTCTTAAGGGCCAGAAAGGCTTTGACCGACAAAACCTACTGGCCTTTCTTGAGACATTTACTTTGTCACATCCCTTTCCGATCAATAGTAACACACACATTCTGATGGAAATTAATAGAACAGGAAAAGACAATAAGGCAATTTTTTTTTTATTCACAAGAACAATATTTTTATATTGTGTGCAACTGGGTTTCTTCAAAAAGACACTTGATTCAAATTTAAAGGACACTTCATGAAATAGCTGCCGTAAAAAAAAATAAATAATAATAATAAATAAATAAATAAAAGAGCAAATGGAAAATGAACTGTCATTCAATTTCATTTCATTTCATTGGGAATGGAATGCAATAACCACTGTCTCTATCGTATTCTGGTATAAATTGCTCAAGAAATGTTTAAGCTGCTTTTAACTAAGAGAAAATAGGCAGCAAGTCCACCTCTGAAAAAGAAATCAATATCAGATTAGCATTTTGTTAAACTGAACAACCCCAGATGACAGTGGAGTCTATCTTCCTGTAATATTATTAGATAATTGCTTTATTAAACTACGGCTTTGCACAGAGATCCATTTGGGTTTCTTCAGTTCAGTCCTTTTGGAGATCATTTGTGCTTATTCAGGCATCCTGTAAAATGGCTACTACATGGACAGGCCAAACAACTTGTTGAGAATCGAGAAAGATTAAAGTTTGTTTATACAGGAGCCCAGAAGCAGTAGATGTAAAACTATGTATCCTAGTGCTATAGATGGATTTTAAATTCAGTACCATTCACAGGCTTGAAATGACCTGTTTATAAGCTCTAAAATGTTAACTTATTTATGGTCTTATGTTCTGATAGATAAAGCAAAGCATATTATAATAATTTCAAGCGGTCAGTGTTGTTAATAGAGCAATCAATAAAATACATTTTCACATACCTATTAGAAATACAAATGTAGATGAATAAATGTTTTATTTGTCTAAAAAAATATCTCATTTATTTAAACACTTTCTGCTGGCAATGCATGAAATCTTTTATATGAATTGGGATCCATGACATTGCATCAGGTATGAAATTGGGAAACTGGATGGACCTTATGGTTCTTATATGCCATAATATCTTTCTTTTTGTAATAAAACATTTTTATTAAGAGCAACACTTATGGTCTTTAATATAAGTTATGACACAAAGCTTTCCATTTAAGTAATACAATTTCTTTTTTTCCCTTTTCTCCCATCCTTGCCCTTAATTCCCCTCACCCTACTGCCCAGCTTCTCAGAGAACATCAACAGGTCCAATACAAAACTTCATAACTATCAGGCTTTTTACAGCTACTAGTGCAAATCTACTTAATCTTGCTTGATTTGGAGAAATCTCTAAAACAGTTACCATATTTTCCGGTGTATAAGCCACACCGGTATATAAGTTGCACCCTGCTAAAAATAGCAATGTTGCTGAAAAAGTTAGCAGAAAGGTCTTACTGGTGTATAAGTCACACCCCTCTTCTCCATGCGTGTGACTGAGAGATAGCGGCTAGAGGAGCATGCGCAATAGCCGGGCGGTGAATGCGCCGCTGATTATAGTTGAGTTTGAGAGGCTGCACAGAGGGAATGGTAAGGAGACGCTGTGTGACTGAGAGAGCGCGGCTGGAGGAGCATGCACAGTGTTTGGGTGGTGAACACGCCGCTGACATGCTTCAGTTCAGGAGGCTGGGAATGGTAAGAAAACGCTGCGAGAGAGAGAGAGTGGGAAAAAAAACAGCAGATAGGTTGCACTGGTGTATAAGTCACATCAAGAAAAATGGGTGGGGGGGGGGGAACTGCAACTTATACACAGGAAAATAAGGTATCTGGCGAAATGCTAACATATATTTTAAGTCTGGCAATTTGGCTCCTCGTGGTTGGCAGTAATCTGCACAAGATCCAGTCATTCTTTATGTACATTTTCCAATTTCTCAGGATTATACTTACTGCTAAAGATACTTTTCTTTTTCAATCACTGACCAGCATTTTATGATAACTCCATTGGTTTAGAACCCATCCAGGATCTCTTGGTAGATGCGGTTTGCATCACCCTGTCCATGAAGTTTAAAACGTTTTGCCATGCATCAGAGGGTATTGCAAAGTCATATGAAAATATATATACATCTGTGAATAACCAATATAACCAAAATTTTCTCTGCATCCTACTATCTGGACACCATTAAATCCTATGCAGGAATCTGTATATATCACTCTGTTATCAGTCTTTAACCACGTTTTTCCATGTAATAACCATTTTCTATATTTCTTATGAAAGATGAACCCATATATCCTCTTCTCACTTTCCTTTTAGCGAGGCCTTCTTTAAGAGTACATTATCTGTGAAAATATTGTAGTTAATTATGGTTTCTTAGAGCAGTGGTTCTCAACCTTTTTCCCATCGTGACACACCTGACAGTCCATGCTCACATGTGGGACACACTGCTCATTACAATTCACTGCAGAAATAAAAATAAAGGCTTGGTAATACCTTTACTGTTAAGAATGGCACAAGGGAAAGATACATATTCTGTCTGATCAGAAATTGCATAAATAGTAAACAGCTCACACCAAAACAGCACCAATTTCCAGCACTTAAACAGTAACCATCTTACCTAAGAAAAGGCAACACTGAAAATATTACACCAGGCCTTAAGACATCAATACATCTCCTATTAGGAAAACGGAACAAGCCAGGCTACTATAGAGCCCTACACAGAAACTACACGCCAGCAGAAAACCTCACCTGAATCATATGTGCTGACCCTCACCTAACAAAGAATAAAGAGACCAAAACGCATAACTAGAAGCATGCAGACAAAAACTGAATTGGAAACTGTAACAAAGGAAAAAAAGAAACATCACTAGTCCTTATAAAACAAATCAAGAAATATAAAAGCAATAGCAGTGAAAACCATACTAGCAAAAAGAACAGATTATTTTAAAACAGCTGATGAATGGAATATCCAATAATTAAAAACTCATATCAAAAATTTCTAGATACCAATAAAATAATTCAAAATAGCAGACACAAAGACCCAGTATTGAAAAATGATACAAAAAATTTTTTGCTCTGCATACCTGGGAAAGTTTGATATCCAGGTGCCCTGAGATTGTTTTGAATTAGCAGGAGAAGGGATGGTTTGCTTGCAACTTTCTCCTCTCTCTCTCTCACTGGCTCTCAATCACTCACATATACACATGCCTTTTCTCTCTCTTATATAGGCTCTTAATTACACATTTAAACACATGCTGTTTATCTTTTCACGCTTACACGCACAGGCTTTCAATCACACACAGACTCTTTCACATGCTTACAAACATGCTGTCTCTCTTTCTCTCACTTTCACACATGCTCTCACACATACTCACATGCTCCCTCACCTAAACCAGCTCTCAATCACACACAGACACACATGCTCGCTCTCTAATTTACACACAGGCTCTCAATCACATACCCACATGCTCTCTCACCTAAACCAGCTCTCAATCACACACAGACACACATGCTCTCTCTCTTATTTATACATACAGGCTCTTAATTATACATACACATGATCTATTTCACACACAAAAGATCCCAATCACACACAATTTTTCACACAAACAGGTTTTCAATCACAAACTTACATTCATGCTATCTCTCACACACAGGCTGTCAATCACACATATACTCTTTCACATATACAGGCTCTCAATTATTCACATACAAGCCATCTCTCACACACACACAGGATCTCAAATACAAATGCTTGCTCATTCACTCACTCTCCTCCGAACTAGTGGCAGCAGCAGCCTCCTCCCAACCTAAAGGCAGCAGCAACCTCCTTTATTTTCAGCCCTCGTGGAGAAAGGAGTCCCATCGGCCGTGAGGGCTGTTGATGTTGATGTTACTCGTTTTACTCCGAGCCACGCTGCACATTCTTCAGACCGCGCCTCTCTTCTTTTCTTCGGATGGATGCTGAGTGCACTAGCATGGTCTCTTCTTCCTGCGCACGCATCTGCTGCTCACCACTTCCTCTTCCGGGGCGCGGGAAGAAGAGAAGCATGCTGGTGCCGCTGACTCCAGCTGTCCTGGCGCTCTCCACCCGGGATATCAGCATTTTAAGCCCAGGCGGAGGACCTATTTCACTTGGGTAGGGGGAGCAGCTGGGTCAGCGGAGGACCGGGAAGTGTGGCAACACACCTGCTTGTTCTTGGCGACGCACTGGTGTGTCGCGACTCACCAGAGGAAGTATTTCTTCACGGAGAGGGTGGTGGATGCCTGGAATGCCCTTCTAGGGATGTGAATTTTCCTTCGTGCGGTCCGATCGGGTTTTTTTTTTTTATCGGCTGCGCCCGAGGAGTTTTAAAGGGTCGGGGTGGGTTTAGAGCTTATTTATGTGTGCCATTTTTCCCGTCCTCCCCCAAAACGATAAGAGAACCCCACGAACAATTTCGTGGGGGTTTTCCTATCGGTTTCGGGGAGCCCCCGATTTCTGACGACTTTGAAAATATCGTACAATATTTTCAATCATCAGAAATATGATTCACATCCCTAGTCATTACCTAAGCTGTGGTAGTTTCCCTGGAAAGTAAGATTTTTAAATGCAGTCTGTTAGCTAAGTGCCATTGCTATGGCATGAAAGCAAAACATTTTAAATGCAAATTATAAAAAAAAAAAAAAAATTAAAAACTCTTTTGAGGCATTAACTGTCTGATTATGAAGTGGGTTGGTGGCAGTTAATGATTACATCAAGACCGCAGTATTCTGATCTGATACTGTATTCGGCCACAGATGAAGCTACCACCTTCCACAATAAAATATTTTTTGGCAGCTAATGTGTTTAAATTAGGATTAAGGAGTGTAGTTGTATTGTTGGAATCACATTAGCATTCCTTATGTGGAAATTATAGTTATTGGGCAAAATATGGCTTAGCTGCCCCAAGAAAATGGCACTGGCCAACCCCTTTTCAACTTATGCCCCATTATGTGATAGGGGCATAAATTGAAAAGTGGCCAGCTAATGCCATTTTTACTGAGACAGTGCAGGTCCTGAAGCCTAGGGGGCACTCTGGGTCCCACTAGTCCACCAGGGATTGACAGGTATGACCAAGGGTGTGGGGGGACTAAAGGAGTTCCGTGGTCAGACGTAGCGATCTTGACATGGGGTGGGGTTGGGAAAAGAGGAGGCGTGGCCTTTACAGTGCACTGAAAAATTACTAACCCCCTCCCCCCAAAAAAAACCCCCCCACAGAGAGCGTGTCATGATAGCTATGTAGCTCCACTGCTACATTTTGTTATAGCACTGCATTTATCTCTTATTTTAGATTCTCTATACAATTTTCTTTTTTGGTTCAAGCTCTGAACCCATCTGGATCTTTCCTTCTTGTGGACTTGAAGGACATATGTTAAGAAATGATTTTTTTCTTCTTCTTTTTTTTCTCTTTAAGCATTATGTTTCAAGCATGAAGTTCATTTTCTAATGCCAGTTTATACGTGTTTTAAATTGAAATTTAGCAAATGAAAATATAGAAAAATATATATATTTTAAACATTTTTTCTTGCTTTGGAGCTGCCTCTAAAGGTGGTAGTGGAGGGGGTGGGGGGTGTCTCACAAAACCCCTGAGGGAGAATTTTACACTTTGGGATGCTTGGGCCCTTTAACACACACTGCCTTGGGAGCATCAGCATTCACTTTAGTGTCTTGATGCTTCCTGGGAAAGTTAGTTACAGTTGTAAAGTGGTAGCTAACCTGTCATGAAAATAAAAGGGCTTCTGATTTTTTCAGGCAAGCTGTATTATTTTATTACCATGAAATTGCATAGTATTGAGATGCTCTGCATGCATTTGCAAAACAATTACATGCAAAGCAGCTCATTGCCATTTTGGCATTATTGGGGGTAAAATGTGTGGTATTCAAAATTCCAAGCTTTATCACTAAGTTAAAGCATTTACTGCACAGTAAATGCCTAATGCAGTTTTATAAATGACCCCCTAAATTTGTACCTGAGGCAATGGAGAATTAAGTGACTTGCCCAAGGTCACAAGGAGTGTCAGCAGGATTTGAGCCTTGGCTTCCCCAGTACTCAGCCTGCTGTTCTAATCACTATTCAATGCCAGTCCCTCCAGTCTTTAGGTAAAAAGGCAGATTGGAATGATAAATTACAGATTACCCATAACAGGTCTGCAATTTCATATTCAAATTCTTTAGAACCCTGGGGTGAATACCATAAGGTCCTGGTGATTTGCCACTATTTAGTATGTTGGTGTGCAGTAGCATCTCTCTTAAGATTTGAGTTAGTTTATTTCAGTTCCCCTGATTCATCACCTGCAAAGAATAGTTCCATGTGTGTTTGTTCCTAACGTCCTCCACTGTAAAAACTGAAGCAAAGAATTAATTTACATTTTCTGCTGTGGCTTTATCCTCTTACAGGCTGATGCAGAAAGGTGCGTTCACGTGAAGGCACAGGTTTACCTGTTCTTGAACACACTTTTTGTGAGCATAAACCTTACTGCTGATGCAGTAAGAAGTTTTACACTCACAAAGGGGCCGATGTAATAAGGTGCGCAGAAGCTGCCGTGGGTTTGTGCGCACGTGTACGCACAAAACCCTGTACGGGGATGTAATAAAGGTTTTGTGCGCAGGAAAAAAGCGCGTTCGAATGCGCTCACAGATCCACAATTTTTCCTGCATGAATGCATGCTAAGGGCATGCAAAGGAGGTTAGCTAATCATAGGCAATGCAGGGAGCTGCACTAGTTCTAGTGCGGGTTTTTTACCGCCATGGTCTGGACACGAGTTAAGGGTCAGCGCCGACTCGGGGGGGGGGGAGGGGGGGGGGGGCGCCATGTTGGCATCCGAGCGTCTTGAAAACCACTTAGATGAGCACCTACCCTGGTTCCCCGAAAATAAGACAGTGTCTTATATTAATTTTTGCTACCAAAGATGCACTAAGCCTTATTTTCAGGGGATGTCTTATTTTTCCATGAAGAAGAATTCACATATATTGTTGAACAAAAAAATGAACATTTATTGTATTCTGAATAGTTGTCTGGTTATGCTGGTTTGTGATGACAACTAACTGTGAATCCTGCAGGGTAAAAAAATCACAGCTGCATGTTCTGGTGTTCTGTGCGACGGGCAAGCTCCCAAATAAAAACTTTGCTAGGTCTTACTTTCGGGGGAGGTCTTATATTTAGCAATTCAGCAAAACCTCTACTAGGTCTTATTTTCAGGGGATGTCTTATTTTCGGGGAAACAGGGTATCTCGGCATCCGAGTGGCCAGTTTAGCTAGGCACTCTTCTGGGCGTTGGAACGGCCAGCTTAAGGTGCTTCCCTAGGCGCTTTTCTGGGCGCCCAATTGTAGCTCAGCACCCGTGCGGCAACAGTAGCTACGTGCCCAGAAAGGCTAGACGCTTTACTTGGTCACGTCCGAGCGGCAATGGTAGCTAGGCACCTTTATGGGCGCCCGACTGCATACATTCGCAATCAAGTAAGTGCCTAGCTTAGCACCTGAGCGGCAAGATTAGCTAGGCGCCTGATTGTGTAGATATGCAAGAAACTAAGTGCCTAGCTGAGCACCCAAATGGCAAGGAACGGTAAGCGCCTTTCTGGGTGCCTGATTGTGCAGATTTTTCTGCCACGAACAGAAGAGCACGAGCAGCCTGATAAGCGCTTTTCACGGCATCCGAAGTAGGCTCTTCCTTGGGCAGACAGATACACGGTTAGAAGAGTGGCAAGATTGTTGTGAATTAGCATCCATGAAAATATTTGCCATGTTTTCTGCAGCACAGTTATTTGAAATATTAAAAATACTTTCCAGGGTCATACTTTCACTTAATAGGGAGACCCGTTTGCTTGCTCACTCGCTTCTATGGGTGGATTATCAGCACGGGTTTTGAGCGCAGAGGCGGCCGCTTATTACATAGGCTCTGTATCATGCTTATGTACGTGCATTTTTCCGTACGTGCACGGATTGCTGCGCGCAAGTTATTTGCATAATTTATTTTTTTTACATCCCACGGAAGCTGCAGCTTTCAGCTGCGCGCGGTGATGAAAACCCGCGCACATAATGAGTGCCTGTTTTGCCACGGATCTTATTACATTGGCTCCAAAATGAGCATTCAAAAATGTGTGGTCAGCTCAGCATCCTCACATGGAAATTCCATGCAAATGAGGGCATTTAACATTCCCACCCAATGTAGAGAGATGCACTGGCTGAGTGCTCATTTTATTAATGCTAGAAACTTTACTCCTGGTCAGATTTAGTAAAGTTTCTAATGCTGGATCAACTGCTGGGGCTCCCCTCTCTACCTGTGAGGACAAGTGGCAAATACTTGACAGTGCATTTAATTATTAAGTCTAACCATGGCCAGATAGTGGGCTAGGAGCACAACAAAAGATATGCATTCCTGGCATTCTATTTGCTTTCTTTTCCACAATGACACCTAGATCCTTTTTCTTAAGTGATGACTCCCAATGTAGAACCTTGCATTAGCTATAATTTGGATTGCTCTTCCCTATATACATTAAATGTCATCTGCGATTTTGCTGCTACTTAGCCAGATAAGTCTAAAAAGTGATACCTACCTTGCTAACAGGTCGATACAGTAACGTGCGGTTAAAGATTCCCCGTCTGTAACGTGCTGGGAGCGCACAATACAGACGAGTAAGGCGATTCAGCGATACAGTCTCCAGTTTCACGCATCCCTAGCGCTTCCTAAAACAGACGCATAACCCTTTCCGCACCCAGCATGTAAATGAACGAAAAAGCTGTATAATGAAGGAATTAGCTATTCCCCTCCGATACTGCAACAGGCGCTGATATTATCTCCTCAGTAACCCGCTGTTTTGCCGCGGCCTTAACGTGCTAGTTTACCGCCTCCCCCTAGTAGGAGTTAGAGTAGTGTAAAAAACATTGCTTACCTGCCCTGGTCCCGTCCGGTCTCCGGTGTAGCCCCAGTCCGGTCTCCTGCAGCCCCGTCCGGTCCCCTCCTCCCGAAGCAAAAAAAAAAAACAAAACTAAAAAGTAGCAAGGCTCGGGCCTGCTACGGCAGTCCCTTCTCCCTTCCTCCCGATTTCGCACGGGCATCCATCCAGGCAGAGGGAACGGGCAGCGAAACGGCCTCTGGTTCCCTCTGCCTGGGTGAACGTATGGCCCCCGCCGGAATGAATGCCCATGCGATTTTGGCGCTCATGCCATGAGCGCCAAAATCGCACGGGCATTCATCCAGGCAGAGGGAACCGGTGGCGAAAACGGCCCACGGTTCCCTCTGCCTGGATGAATGCACGGCCACCGGCAGTGAAGGAATGGCCGTGCGATTTCAGCGCTGAAGGCAGTCACATGCCTTCGTGACGTCACGCCTTGAGCGCCGAATCGCACGGGTCGCACAGGCGGGCATTCATTCACTGCAGGTGGGGGCTGCCGGAGGCTGCTTTCGCCACCGGCTCCTCCGCCTGGATGAATGCGCGCCTGTGTGACCCGGCCCGCGGCCTCGTTTGAACACGCGCCCAGCCGGATCCCGCCGCCTACCCGCCCGATCGAACACGCGCCTACCCGCCCAAGGCCCCCCCCCCCCCCCCCCCCCCGGATCCCGCCGCCGCTGCCGCCGCCCAAGGCCCACCCGCCCCCCGGATCCCGCCGCCGCTGCCGCCTACCCGCCCGATGGAACACCCGGCTCCCGCCGCCGCCCGCCTGGACCCACGCAGCCCTCCGGCTCCCGCCGCTGCCTGGATGACCGCACGAAAGTGACAGGTATTTAAACATTTTTTTTTTTTAACACTCAGGTTTTTACATATTTTTGTTTTGTTTTTTTTTTTTTACACTTCCTGGTGCCTGTCATTTCAAATGACATTTGAAATGACAGGCACCAGCGCACCCAGGTTACTGTATAGGCGCTGTATTAAGCGCCTATACAGTAAAATGGGTTGCGCGGGCCTAACCCTTCCCTAACGCTTCACAGCCTCGGCATGCATTTGCATGCGATTAGAGGAGAGTATCAGGCGCTAAGTCAAGAGAGCTGTGCGTGCGGGGAGGAAGGGTGCGCCTGACACTGCCGCACTGTTTCTACCGCGGCCTTACTGTATCGACCTGTAAGTAAGATAGTCAGATAAGTCTTAAAAGCTCTGCTTATCTGGCTGAGTAAGACAGCCGGATAAATCTTAAAAGTTCTAATTATTCAGTTAAATCTTAGACCTGTCCAGCTATCTTACTTAGCTGGATCAGTAGCGTTTTAAGACTTATCCAGCTAAGTGGTGACAAAACCACCATTTAGCCAGATAAGTCCGAACTTAGCTGGCTAACTTGAATATCTATTTGTGCAAATCTTTTACATGCATTTGAATGTTGCAGGGAAGGTTCATCTGTATTTTATAACTCATGCGTTTGTGATAAGCATGTGCATATATGATATGCACAGGTTATAAAATACTGGGGTAGATCTGTGGGTAGCCATATACACGCCTATATGGACGCGCACACAGGTTATTTAAAATTATCTTCCCTTTACCTACTGCTGTTTGATATTCATTGATATATTTTGATTTTGTCTTGAGAGTCTACTTCTATTACGTGTTGATTGTTTTAATCTTTTACGGTAACTTATTCTGAGTGATTTTGGAAGGTTGGGATAAATATCAGAATGATTTGCAATGACCTTATTTATGTTTTCTACAAAGTGATTTTTTGTCTAGAAATAGAACATTCTACATAGGAAAAAATCCTATATTAGGTGTCTAGATTGTGAAACTACTTTTAAAGAGCACCTTAATCTGTTCTGTTTGCTTGATTAATCTGATTACTTAAGCAGCTCTGTACTTGTATTAAAGTGAAATAGTGCTAAGGGGTAGAAAGAAAAGGTCAACAAGCTTGACAGCAAAGTGTTGAATTGTAAAAAATAGAGATAGGAGACTTCAGTCTGTAATCCTGGAAATTTCTGTGTCATTAGTGTCAGCTGAGTTTTTTCAGGGTTAGACATTTTGCTGCTTTGATTCTCTAAAGAGTCAAGTCTTAGAATGAGTGAAATCTGAAGTTCCTTTTCTCTAAAGAATGAGGTAGGCACAAAAGGGGAGCAGTTTCTTACCTTTAAAAATTATAGATAGATTGGTGTGATGCCATGTTAGCCCACTTGAATTATCACAGTTTATAGCTTTCGCTTTATTTTAGCCTGCTATGTTGCCTACCGCATAGTACATTTTAATTTCTTTTTAACTATTGTAAATGTACTCAACTTTTTTTTTTTTTACTGTGATAAGATTCACAGTTGGTCATAGTAAACAAAACAGCACACATTCCTGAAGAATTATTGGGAACACCAAGCCCAGCAAGAGACTAATTTATTTAACCAGTGTGAATGAAGTGAACTACTACATCACTGTTCACACAGAAACTAAGCAATTACTTCTAGAGCTTATCACCGTGTCAATTTTATATAACACAATCCTTGTGAAGTCAGTGACTTACTTGCAAGATTCTTCTTTTTAGTAACAACATGTTATAATACTCTGTAAAGTATTGTTATAGCTACTACTTTTGTTTCATAGCTTATTGCACACTGACTCCTTTGTGTAAACTAAAGGTTGTTTGTGTGTTTTTTTTTATAGCTCTGAAAAATTCATGATGTTGGCTGGAGGGAGTCTGCAAATTAATGATATCAAAGAGGAAGACGCTGGGACCTATAGCTGTATAGTAGAGAATGGGAATGAGACTATGGAGATGCAAACTGATCTTACAGTACAAGGTATGTTTTAGAACAATTAGTTAAGTTAAATTGTAATATCACTAGAAGAACTGGATAGAAGAACATTATGTAGGGGTTTTGTTACATAAATCTTCAATCATTAATAATGATGGAAGCAGAAATAAAGGAAAAATAGATGACAAATGACATTTTGGTGAACTGTTCCTTAAACTATACCATAGTGTGGTAGAGATCCTAGTCATAGATTGAAAGCTCACATATGGAGTCAGTCAGAAGTACCAACTATACTATACAAATATGGTACATTTATTTGATGAGTGAGGCAAAATACATGAATTGTATTTTTCTGGGCAGACTATCCTCAGAATCTGAATTGTGTATTGGACATGCAAATATTTGATGAAAATTGATAAGAGAAATTGTGTCTTAATCCTCTCTTGAAATGCATTGGAGGGATATCACTTTCAGTAGTGAGACTGTTAATCTTTTTGGTTAAATAAGAGAGGGTCTTCGTAGTAACTCAGGAGAATTGGAAGTTCTGGATGAGTGTAATGTTGTTGTTCAGATATAAAATAGATCCTTATCCAGCAGTTTATAGAAACCCCTGCATCCATACCATAAAGGGTAAAACATAGCCAAACAGAAGAGAAGGGGATTCATCATATTCAACCTATCCTTGGGTGATACTATAAATCATCTTTAAGACACCAGTTAATGAGAGTATCCTATGTATCTAATCCAAGTGTCAAGGATTGGCAGCTTCTGCACAGAATGCTTAATATCAGCAACAGGCAATATATTGCACTTTTATAATCATAACTTACCATAAAGTCTTTTTTGTTTTATTTTTCAATACAATACAGTAAAATAAAGCTTAACAGTTTCACAAACTTCTGTGTTCAATTCTTTAATCCCACATTGTTATCTGAAGTAGTAACTTAGCTCAGCAGAACAGTGAGCTGGTTTGTACTGCTCGATACTGCCAGTAGTTGGGCACTTCTGTGTCTTCTTCCGGGGGGGGGGGGGGGGGTGGAATAATGGCTTAGCTGTGGTACTATATCAAAATAAAAATAAATTGCCTTGAGCAAAGGCATGAGCCAGGGTTTTTATATCCTATGGTTATTGTGGCAGAACTCTCTAAATTTCTGTAATATGGGCAGCCAGGACTTACACGCCTTCCGCCTCGCCCTTTTACAATAACACTCCCATCCCCCCCCCCCCCCTTCCTTCAGAAAATACACAAACATAGTATTGGAATCCAACAGGCCGCAGCTTTATTGTACAACATAGGTGCCCGAGCCCTCAGTACCCGATCTAGGAACTCAACCGACCGTCCGCCACCTCCCAGCAAGATGATCGCTACTAGCCAGCTGGACATCAAGTTCCTCCGTTCATTGAACTCATTATCCCGGCCCCCGCCACCTCCCAGCAAGGAGCCCAAGCCAGTGTGACCCCTGCCACCTCCCAGCAAGGAGGCCCATCTCTGACAACTGCACCCAGCTGTCTGCATAAATTATAACTTGCCAAAGTCAACTTGTAGAAATAATAAATTTCCTAGCATGTAGCAGATGGACTCAGGACCAATGGGTATAGTGTACTCCTGATAGCAGTTGGAGACTGATCAGATTTCAATCTGACGTCAGTCCTAGTACATATACCCCTGCAGGAAGTGCAGCTGTTAAGTATTTTCCGTCTCCATAGCAGTTCAGGACTCTATGCATGCTCGCACAGTGCTAGAGTAATTTACCAAAACAAGAAGAAATCTTACCTCTACAGAAGAGCCCCGCTCTCTTGCGGTGACACCCCTTGGGTCCCTCCCCCAGTTGAGAATTCCCGAGGTGATTTCCGCGATCCCTCGGAGGCAAGCCTCGGTCCGGCGGCTGACCTTCGGCTTGGACTTAGCCCCTGACAACGGGTGAGGCTTAGAGGCAGTGAGTGCAACTTCGAGCGTGGCAGTGAAGGTATTTCCCTCTCCCCCCACAGCCGGAGACCACCCGGAACGAGACCGGGAAGCGCCGAGACAAGGTAAGGTAGAAAACTACTTAAAAGTCTCCGGTCTCCGAAGTTCGAAGAGTTGCACAGGTCGCCAGCCAGCGCCAGTGCTACCGGGTTGATCAGCCCTAGCAGGGCTAGGCTCCAGTCAGATCAGAGGGTCTTCCCATGTGGAGACCCTCTGAGGTGGTCGCCATATTGTCCACGTGGTCGCCGTCGCCCGCCGTCTCGACCCGTGCACACAGAGGCGAGCCATGTGCACAAATCCCTTGTGCGCACATCGTCGCGTGCCCAAGTGCCGTGCGCACAGCGATGCGCATAGCCACACGCTTACTGTGAGGGGCGCATAAGTTCGGCCTGTGTGCACAACGGCGCGCGCATCTCCTTGAGCGCGCACCAAAACTACGCACACAACCTCGACACACCTGAGCACATAACTAAGCCACCTGGGCCCTGTATTTTACATGCACAAGCCATGGCACCACCGGAGAAGAAGCTAAAGGCTCAGGGCCTCTGCCCAGCAAGCCACATTAGAGCTGCGCAGCATGAAGAGGCCACGGCCCTGTGTATACAGTGCGAGGAGGTCCTGGGGGACTCAGCTCATGGTCCTTCCCAGCCGGTGCCGGGATCCTGCTCCTCGGACAGTACGCCGAACCTAACATCTCCCAGCAGGAGCCTCCCTCAAACGGGGCTCCCCAGGGACACAGCACCTCTTAATATAGACCCAGCATGTATCTCCTGGGTGGAATTCTTCAAAGGCCTGCATACATTCGTCTACATGCAGCCGGGGCCTCCGATAACACGGCCACAGCCTCCGCCAGAGGACCTCAACATCCCGGGACCCTCTAGGCCCAGAGAAGTACCTCCTCTGCCCAGAAGTCCCACCTTCGGGGAAACGGACAACGCGGATGAGGATTCAGAACCCCTGGAGGAAGGGGAACTCCCCCCAGGGACCGAACCCCACCGAACCATGAGGCGTTTCTTCACCAAGGACGAGCTTCTAGACCTGGTCACACACAGCTTGAAAGAGCTCGCTATCCCGGGCATAAGTGCCTCGGGGGAACCTAAGACGAATCCCCTTCTAAAGGGACTCCGTCAGACCTTCTGTCATTTCCCACTGTTACAAGCCGTGCAGCAGCTAATTGACCTGGAATGGGAAGCCCCGGAGACCACATTCAAAGGGGGGTGTGCCCTGGCAGCCATGTACCCACTGGACCCTGCTGCCAAAGATCTCCTGGCATGTCCGAAAGTGGATGCCATGGTCTGCGCGGTCTCGAAGCGCACTACTATCCCAGTCGAGGGAGGAGCAGCACTTAAGGATGCCCAAGACAGTCGTCTGGAATCCATCCTCAGACAGTCCTTTGATGTCTCCACTATGTCTCTACGGATCGTGGCCTGCTGTGCCGTGGTGACACGCGCCTGCTTATCTCACAGACCAGGAACAACACTCCCGGGGAAGCCCTGGAACCAGAAGTATCATTCCTCACGGATGCCGCCTCTGATCTGGTGTGCACCGCGGCTAGAGGCGTGTCATCTGCCGTGGAGGCCAGAAGACAACTCTGGGGCAGTTAGACTAGCCTGCCTACGGTTCGGTCACAGACTCCGGGACAAATCAGTCAGTCATGTCGGATAACGCCACAACAGTGGCCTACATCAACCGTCAGGGAGGAACCAGAAGCCAACAGGTGTCTCTGGAAATAGACCCCCTAATGACGTGGGTGGAAGCGAACCTTCGAGAGATCTCGGCCGCCCACATCGCGGGGAAAGGCAACGTCGCTGTGGATTACCTCAGCAGAGAAAGTCTAGACCCAAGAGAATGGAGACTGTCGAGCACAGCCTTCCAGTTGATAGTAAACCGTTGGGGAACACCAACCATGCACCTCCTGGCAAACCGGTCCAACGCCCAAGTGCCCAGCTTCTTCAGCTGCAGACGGGAACCTCAGTCCCAGGGAATTGATGCCCTGGTACAGACCTGGCCACAGGAAACTCTACTATATGCCTTCCCGCCGTAGCCCCTATTGGGCGGAATCATCCACAAGATAGAACACCACAAGGGACCAGTACTTCTAGTGGCCCCGGACTGGCCAAGAAGGCCGTGGTACACAGACATGCGAAGGCTACTGACAGAGAGCCCTCTCCCGCTACCACCACAGAGGGATCTGCTCCAACACGGGCCATCCTCCACGAGGACCCAGCTCGATTCTGTCTTACGGTCTGGCCATTGAGAGGACTCACCTGATGAAGAGCGGATACTTGGGGGCAGTAATTGACATCCTGCTCCGAGCATGCAAGTTCTCCACATCCCTAACATACATAAGGATTTGGAGAGTATTCGAAGCCAGGTGTGAGGACCGCGACATCATCCCACGTTTAGTCAAAATTCCCACGATTTTGGAATTCCTGCAGAACGGCCTACATTGTCATGCTACGGACCCAAGAGTGAGGATGGCAGCCTAGCCTCTCACCCGGACGTCTCCCGCTTCCTGAAAGGAGTCAAGCAGATCCGACCACCTCTAAACCTCAATCTAGTCCTAGACTTCTTAGCCGGAGCCTCCTTCAGACCTCCTTCAGACCTCTCCAGGCCTACAATTGCTTTGCGAGGAGAATACTGAGGAGCAGAGCTTCCTGCACAGGTATATGTACTGGTGCTGACGTCAGATTGAAATCTGACACCGTCTCCAACTGCTATCAGGAGCACACTATACTCATTGGTCCTGAATCCATCTGTCTACACTAAGGAAAGCGAAATTATCAGGTAAGTAATTTCTCCAATTTTTGGCCTGCATGCAAAGTGTTACGTTTGGCAACAACCTAACACCTCACATCACCCAGCAAACACCATACCTACTGTATAGCATAATTGTCAGTATCATGTTATGGGGATGTTTCTTACAGGGAAGGACCCATGACACTTATCAGGGACAACGAATGGAGAAAAATCATTGACTAAAATCTCCTGCCTTTTGCAAAAAAGCTGAAACACACAGCCAGAGCTACACTGGAGTAGCTAAGAAACAAAAAGTTAAATGTCATGGAGTGGCCCAGTCAGTCCTGATCTCAATCCATTTGAAAATCTGTAGTGTACTTTGAAGATTGTCTATCAAAGCTCTCCAAAGATCCTGAGAGTTTGAACAGTTTTGTAAAGAAGAATGGGCTAATATTGACAAATCTAGTTGTGCAAAGTTGGTGATCACCCAACAGATTCACAGCTATAAGTGATTCTAAAGTTGTTTCTACCATGTATTGATTCAGGGGGTTGGAGACTTGTTCAGTTGTTGGAGGGTTTCAGTTTTAGTTTATATTCTTTGTTCCCCAATAAAACATTTTTGGCCCTGAAAAGCATGGAATATGGTGTGTTGATGAGTGGAAAAATCTCATTTAAATGCATGCAAGTCTGCATTGACATGACAAAATTTGAAAAATGTTCAGGGACTGAAGGCTTTCTGTAACTACTGTATCAGTATGTCCAGCCATTTGTTTTTAGTCACCATTTTATTCCTTTTTCCAATTGTTTTCTGTTGTATACGTTATTCCATGGTCTTTAGGTACGTTTACAGAATTTAATATACTGCTTTTCTATATATAATCACAACAGTGTCCAATAACATAGCATATGTAAATAAATAGCATAACACATTAGAAACTCAATAAAATACACAAATCTCTAACACACAAAAATATGTAAGCACAATAGGATGTATTTATTCTTTTGCGAGAAAAACTAGTAGTATATAATTTTGTAAATTCATGTTGTTGCTTTTGCTGATTCAAGTTGATGGCTCTGTGATCCAGACTAGAGTACAACTTATTTGGTGACAAAGTTCAACAGATAGTGGCTGTGATTAATACAAATTAATCCACCTTACAGCGCTGTATATGTCGTGTAGCGTTATACAAATGTCAAGTATAGGAGTCATCATCAACCACAGTGGGGGACCAACCAAATTCTGCCAATGCCAGTATTTTTCCCACAAATTCACGCCTTTATGTACCCTTCCCCTCCAGCTCGATCTTGTCAAGTCGAAAATATGCCTCTACTTGTGTTAACTCTTAAAAAAGTAAATCACCATTCCTATGTTCCTTTCCCACTCTGAACTGAGACTGAGGGTAAGGTCAGTATGGGGCCATAGTGTACTTTCCACATTTGTTCATTCCCCCGGCCCAACTCAAGGAACCTGTGCTCAGGTGTGGGTTACTTATCTTCTCCTGGTTTACCTTCCCCAGCTCTTTTGGACAATTAGGTAAGGATTTCTAGGAGACCCACGGTTCACCATGCAACATTGAAACACTCAAGTCCCTGGCAGTCTTCAGTCACTGGAACCTTTCAAATTTTCTGTTCTGGTGCTGCCTCCTTGGTGTGAACATCTTCAACTCTGTGCAGTATATATATTCTCGGTGGAAAGTCAATGGAAAATCCTCCAGATATGATGTTCCCATTTAGTCTGGGCTGACTCAAATGGTGTAAGATGATCCCACAGAGCCTCGAACTGGGGATAATCACATCCCAGAACAATAGGGTATGGAAGCTTGGAAAATATTCTCACCTCTATATAGGCTTGCCACACTGAGGTCATCAGTAGAACCTGTCTGGTTGGGTACTGTTGCTGGTCACCATGTATGTAAGCGAGTGTCACCTTCTTCCTGGAACTGATATACATTCTTTGGGCTAGCTCCTTATTAGTAAGTTTTTCCACAGCCTGAGTCTACCAAAGCTTGGGTAAGTATCTCAACCAGCTTCAGCTGGTTGAGTCCTGAACATGGAATATCAATGAAACCGCAGCTGTAGAGCTTTGCTTGATTGCGCTCCCACTTGTGAAGCTTCTCTAGATTGCACTCCCAGCCTAGATCCTCAAGCCTTGGACAATCCTCGACAACATAGTCTTTCACCGCACAATAGGAAAACGCCTGTAGGGCCTGTTCTCTTTAAGTTCAGTGCTTCCTACAAATGATTCTTCATTTTTTTTTTTATCATAGAGGTAAAACTCCTTCTCATGTCTATTCTCTGCACAAAGTGAGCAAAAGGAGAAAATACGTGCCCCCCTTGCTGCTACTTTGTACCTGTACCTCAGGGACTCCCTTTTTCCTTCAGCCCTGGTGATCATTTCCCGTCTGGAGTTTACTTTTATCAGTGTGAAATTTAACCATTAGTGTCACCAGGTTGACGTCCTAAGCTTCTCCTCCTCCATAGCAACAGTCTCTCGCCAAATGACCTATCTTCCCACAACTAAAACAAGCTGGTGGCTTGGAGTCTGTGGCTAGAGTATGAAACCAGAGCTGTCTTATTCTGAGGACCCTTGTTGGGTTCTTATCCTCTCACTGTTATAGCGGGGAGCCTTTATAGATGCTTGATGGAAGGTGTCCGCCATTTCCAATGCTTTCTCCATTGTGAGGCCTGGGTGTCAACACACCCAATTCCTTATGGGCTGGACCAGCCTATCCAGGAAGTGCTCCAGAGGTTAGCTATTTCAAAGTTTGTTTTCATTTCCGGCTGTAGCCACTTCCTTCTGGCATCCTTTAGGCCATGAAAAAGACTCCTTGGACTTTCCCCGGGTTGTAGGTGCCACGCCGGAGCTGTTGCTGGTATATTTCCATAATATAGCTCGCCCTTTTCAGAATAGGCTTTGACATCTGAATAACTGGCTCTTCCATTTGGGTTGGCAGCCTGGAAAGCCACTTGGCTTTTGCCTGTAAGTAGATTCGCCAGGTAGGTGGTCCAGGTCACTTCTGGCCAGCTAGCCAGGTGGGCAGTTCTCTCAAAATTCCTTAGGAAGATACCTGGGTTATCTTCTGTCTTCATTTTAAACAATATTGGAGGTGTTGGAGTTGTCCATATTGTGATGATTTGTATTGCTTGAGCCAGCTGGTTAAACTGTTCATGTAGGACTTGAGCCACTCTCTGGAACTATTGTTGCCCTTCTGTGAGGGTTTGTATTCTTCGCTCTATGTTTAATAAGCCTTGTCACTACAGAGGCTTTGTTGCAGTTTCTTGCTTTATTAAAAAGAAAACAAAACCCTAGCCTATCTGAGTCTGACTGACTTTTTTTTTTTTTTGTCTGTCCAGGCAGGGCTTACCCCCCTTGGCCTGCTGTATTTCTTTTTTTATGCATGCTTCCCTGAGTTAGAGTCAGGAAAAAAAATTCTCTCCTTTCTTCTGGAGTGGGTCTTTGCCTGTCTAGTTGCTTAATGCAGAAATCTCATTGCTGCCACCATATATGACACTGAGTAGACAGTAACTTGATCAAACAGTTCTACACAGCTTGTTCTCCCATCAGTTTACACACTAGTTGGTGGGGCTGGGTTGTCTTTAAATATTTTCTCTGCTATGTAGCTTTCAGTTTGGATCTCCCCACATAATATTGCTAATTCATGCCTGCTTGTTGATGGAGAAAGCAAGTTTGCTTACCTGTAAATGGGGTTCTTTGTAAACAGCAGGATGAATTAACCATACTTAATACCTGCTTGCCTCCCTGAAGAGTCAACTGCCTCTCTAAAGCACAATCAGGCCGATGCAATATAGAGTAATCTGCCAAGCTCACAGCTTTACATGGGCTTGGATGCATGTTTTAGACATGCGTCCAAAACCCCTCATGCAATAAGGGGATTAGTGCGTAGCTAATAGCGTTCATCACATGTAAATTCATGTTGTTGAGGCTATTAGCTATTACCCCGGATGCAAAAAAAAAAAAAGTGTGCTAGACGTGCACATTTTTGCCGTCAGAAATTAACACATGCCTCGGAGCAGGCATTAATTCTTGAGGAGCCCCTAAAGTTAACAGAAAAGCAGAAAATACTGGGGGTTTTTTTTTGGTTAACTTTAGGAGAATGAGAAAAAAAATTAAAAAATTGTCGCCAGTGGCCAGGTTAGGAAAATGGATGCTCAATTAACCAGCGCCCATTTTCCTAACCCGTGACTGTGCACAGCATGGAAAACGGACGCTCTAAAATTGAGCGTCCGTTTTCCTAACTCACACTGACAGCCAACTCTCCTGGGTGCTTGATGCCGAGGAGGTGCTAGGCACGCACAATTTCTCCTAGCACCTCCTTTTTACCCAGCAGTCCATTTAAATATTAAATCGGGCACACGTTAGGAGAGTGGGTGCTCATGATTGAGTGCCTGTTCTACGCGTGCAGATATTGCATCGGCCTGAATTTCTGGAGAGACTGAGGGGCACATGAGGAAGTATGCAGGCACTTAAACTCCCATGAATACTCAGGAAAGTCTTTCCTTAGCTTCGAGAGTTGGTCTGTCAATGTAAGATGACATCACCCATGTTTTATGGCTAAGTCATTCTGGTATCTATGGCAAGTCCTGTTTAGAGGAAAGCAAACTTGCTTTATTTTTGAAAAAGGAGCATATCAGAAGTCAGACTTCAGTTAGATCTCTATAAACATGAGTATATCCAAAAGGATAAAGAGTATTCTGTTACTTTTAAAATAATCATTTAATAACTTTTTCTGTTTCTGTTGATTGCATGGGGGTGGGGAAAGGGGGCACATGGAATATTTAATTTCTATAACAAAGAAAGTTCTGAACCAAGTAAGGTTTTTTTTGTTTTTTTTTTTAAGTAAAGGCTGTATGTATTTTACCAATTATAGCTATCCTCCTTACTTGCCTGTCTGCTTGTCTTTGGCTTTTAAGGGTCACTGTGAAGGGTAATTACATTTTTATGTGATTATCACCCAGTGAAGAACTGTTGATTGAGTAGAGTAGCTATAATTTGATCATCAAATCTTTTCTTCTAGAAAATGCTCAGCTTTTCACATTCTTTGATGGTCAGACCTTAATCAGCCTTTTACTGTTATTAGTTCTCTTACAGAATCATTCTGGTTGTAATGCATAGGAAACGAAGCTTTATATAAACAGGACAAAGGCTCTTTCTTTAATTTGCTTTGTGCACTGTCCAGTCTGTTTGTTACATTTAATATCAATTAACATTAGTAAGAAGATTGTGTAAACTGACTTTTGTACTAGTGTACCTTATTCTTTAAGTATAGTAGACCATTAGGATAAAGAATGGCAATGCTTCTGTCAGTGGGAATGGATTTTGTTTTCAAAGCTAAAATTCTTTTGTTAGCATTTTCTTTTAAAACGTGTCTCAGGATTTATAGTGGCAAAGCCCTTCAGATCTAGATTTGAATCTTGAAAAGTAAATACTTTTACTTTTGCTTTATAATCTTTTTGAATATTTTGTTGATATTGAATTTTTATTCCTAAGTTCCTTTTGTAAGATGACTTAAAGAAGAATAATCAGTTAGATGGTAGGAATTTTGACATTGTAAACCATGAGAATGATCTGACCTTTGGTTGCTGGTGCTGAAAAAGATGATAGTTGAGAGAAATAATTCTGCTTTTCAGTCAGGCTTAATTTAATTTATTAAATTTGATTATATCACCTTTCATACAATAATTCAAAGCAATTTACAATTAAAATATAAAACATTAAAATACATCGCTTACAAAGACACTTATATACACGATAGATATCCATAGCATAAAAACATATAATACTAAAAGGCAAATAAGTAAAATGGAAATCCTCTTGATTATTCAGTAGTACTGATTCATAAAACTAAATCCAATTAAATGCTAACTTATAGAACTAAAAGTCTGATGAAGTAACCACGACTTAATGGATTATATAAACTTTAAGAAACTCACCCCCTTGAGATATTCATGAGCAATCACATTCCATAGCAGAGGATCTTGGTAGGCACGAGTTCCCTGTTCTGTACATTCCTACTTCATCTCAACTGGACTTGGTAATTTTAGCAAATCCAGTTGGAATGATTGTAAAAACCTACCTGGAGAATAAGGAACTAAAAGTTTGAATAAATAAAGAGGCTGACCACTTGATAAAACCTTATAAACCACATACACAGACTAATGCAAAAAGACGTGTGCAAAAAACAGATGCTCAATAAGAGTGCCTGCTTTGCTAATGCGTGCACAACTACATCCTCTGTGCGCCTGATGTAGTAAACTAATGGTATAAAAATCGATGCAGCAGTAAAAAAAAAAAAAAAATAGGCATAAATGGAGAAATGTGTGCAAGTGTGGGGTAAGTTGCATGCAGACGTTTATTGAATCGGGGGTAAATGTGTCTAAACTCCGTGCTGTTTTTTCCTGCTGATCCTTCCTTTCTGTTTTGGTAACAGTAAACTTTGACAGTTATTATTACAACACTTTTTCCTGAAATCCCAGTTTGCCAGCATGGTCTCCAGATCACAGCTCTCTGGACCACATGGTCCTCTTTCCTTCATTGTCCTCGTCACCTGTGGTTCCTCTGTCCTGTTCTCTTTCTTCTCTAACTCTTCTTATTCTGGCTTGTACGTGCAAAAGATAGGTGAGCAGAAAAAGAAACACAGCTATACCATCGTGCTGGAGAAATCCTTTATGAATGCTGGCTGTACCCCACCTCCGAGCTGGAGTTAAATTCCAGCATTAAACACAATGCATTAGGCCATGAGGATCTGTATGCACCTCCCTGCATAGGAGAGTAATAGCTAATGACCTCATTTAATTGGATTTATATGTGCAGACGTGATGCTTTTGCACACGGTTACAAGTGCTGGTTTTCTGCATGTAAAAATCCTTGCTGCATCGGCTGTTTACTTGTAAAAAAAAATGCATGTTGAAGAGGAGATAAGTGCGTGGAACTCACAGTGCACCTTATTGCATCAGCCTGACAGTGTCTTGAACCTAATCTTGCAAATAATTGGTAACCAGTGATGATTCATCAAACAGGGAGGTAGATTATATTTCTTCATGCCACTGATAATTTTTGTAGTAGTATTTTGAATCATTTGCAGCCTGCACAAAGATGCGATACAAAGACCCTGCAACAGACAATTACAATAGCTTAGACAATTTAAAACGAATGCAATTACAATCATTTGAAGGTCACGCTATTCCAAGTAATAATGTAGCCAGTGTACCTGAAGCTCCTAGAAAAAAGAGGTCCGCTCTAGACTTGAGATTTGCTCAGACATAGTCAATCCATAGGCAAGTCTAGCTCCCAAATTTTAATATCCTCTCTTAAATATGTGGTTGTGGTTTTTAGATATTTTGTTTTACTTAAGTTGTCTGTCTGTATCTGGGGTTTTGGTTTTGTTATACTCTTATTATGTATGTTTATATGTTCCCCACTGAGATTTCTAGATCAGTGGCCTACAAATGTTATAAATAAAATAAAGGAATCACTGTTCCTAACATGGTAGGCACAATTTTAATGGGATTGTTACGCTTCGCTGGTCGGGAGTGCTAGAGGGTGAGAGATGTGTGCCCCTTTGCGGTAAGTGGGCCTCGTCTAGGGTTGGAGGCGACCAGGCCCCTGCCGACCTGCCTGCCTTAGTGAGACCAACCACACAAGGTTGGTCTCTGAGTGGTCCTCTGACTACTCCACGCCGTTTCGGACTTGCCGCTGGGTAGCGACAGAGGTGGCAGGCCGGACAGGAGATAAGGGCGGACTAGATCTGAAGCTTGAAGGCTGAGACGAAGACTTCAGGACTCAAGAATGGAACACAAGGCATCGACAACAGGAATGAAAGACATCAGGACATCCAGAAAGGCGAGCGGATGAAAGCTCACCCATAGAAGGCATCTGGAACTAGAGTAGATGGAGACTCAGGGCTTCAGAAACATCAGAGGCAAGGATATCTCTTACAGACCTTGGGAAATCCAGATGAGATGAAAAGGACTTGGAAGACTTGGACGAAGACAGGTGTGCACTGTTCCTCAGGGCGCCCTACACAGCCCACTACAGGGCGGACCCACGGGGCTGGTCACGGACCACCCTGTCCTCTGCGCGCTCTACACAGCCTAAGGAGGCTGGTTGTGGACCACACGGGAGCGGGGCAGGCTCAGGAAAGGAGTCCCAACTGACCAAGGTTCCATTGATTGGAAACAGGAACCGGATGAAACGGATTTACCCTCGGGGTGGCCATCTGGAGAACTCGAGGAGCTGGAACATCAAAGGAACCAACATCAGGAAGATCAGGAACGTAAGACCTCTAGCCATCTAGGACATCAGGCCTTCTGGGACATCAGAGAACGGAGGACATCGGGGACATCAGAGAAGGAACGAAGAGGGATCCCTTGTAACACTGGAACCCCAAGCAAGAGCAGGAACATGGAGTCCAAGAGGAAGGAGAAGCTCCTCAGAACACTGGCTCTTTGTGAAGGCACTGGAGGAATGACTGAAGAGCCCTTAAGTAGGGCTAAAGAGGGAGGCTCCCAGATGATGTCATCAGGTGGGGCCAGGAGGACCCCACCCACGCTGTCCCTTTAACAAGGGAAGAGAGCCATGGGCCTGCCCCATAGGAGAGCAGTGAGGAAGTCTGCAGGACCCTGGACAGCGGCCCTGCAGACGCTGAAGCGGGGAGGAGCTGGAACTGCCGTGCAGGCCCCGACGTTGAAGGTGGAGCAAGGTGGCGGCCCTGCCGCTGCGGAGCAGGCCTCCAGGCCTGTCAGGAGGCAGCGTGGGTGGCAGCTCTAGACCGCGAAGAGGACACCAAAATCCGCGGCTCCTGCCGCGGTGAAGAAAGCAGCATGATAGTGTGGGGGCGGCTTCCTGCCGCAATGGAGAAGCCAGGCACGGCCGGGGAAGGTCTGGGCAGCTGCGGCCTCCGGGCCACATTGCAACAGGGATTACTTTTCCTGCTGATCCAAAGAGCCTCTGACTTTAATGGATTAACTTAATTTATGACCAAATAGCCAAGAGGCAATGAGATCCAAACATTTGTAAAAATTCTCTAATTTATCTTATTGTACTGGATCATATATCACCAGGACAGTGTCTGCAAATGGGTTTGTTATGTGCATACTTTGATAGGAATGAACCTCATTCGTAAACCAGGCTATATTGAGAATAATCGCAGTCTCTCAAATTTACTGCTAATACCCTTCCTAGTACTTGCATTGTGCCAAAGAGAGCCGCCTCCTGGAGTTCATAATGTGTAATCTTTATAGGAAACATATCAAGACACACTCAGAAATTCTTTTTAATCAGGCCATTGTCACCCAATATAATCGGGACTATTTCTATATCTTTCTGCCATATTTTCTTGGTCTCTGATTGTATCTCTTGGTATTTAAAAGACCTTCGCTTTCTCCATATGATCCACAGAATAATCACTGGGTTCTGATACCTCTGTCAGCAATGCCATTCTTGTGTTTTTATTCTTCACTAAAACATCTGGTTTTCTAGCATCAGTCTTCTTGTCAGTTGTAATAGAAATGTCCCAGGTGATCACAACTTCTTTATTCTGTTCTATTCTGTTAAGGTTGTGCTTCCAGTGCTTTTTTTTGGTACATCAGTGTTATAATGTTTACACAGTTTCCAATGAATAAGCCATGCCATCTTGTTCTCCCTTTATGTATACAGGCCTTCTGACATTGGTACATCACATCCAGTGATAAGATGTGTAACTATAAAATTAAATAAAATAAAAAAATAAAAGATGTGTTAACTATTTCCAGTTCTGTTCCCCAGAATCTGCATTTATCCATTCTACAAGTCTTTTGTATACTTACTGTAGTCCACTATCCTGTGTAGGGCCAGCAAAGCACCCAGATTCTCGTTCCCTCAGGCAGGGAGTTTCTTCCTGAAACTGGGATAAAATCCAACAACAGCCTCAAGAAAAATCTCTTTTCCAAAAAATGAATCTCCACAAAACCTACTTTCCCTTTTCTTCTCCAGGCCAGAAAGGGACCTAGCAAGAAACGACAGCCAAAAACACTCCTAAGGCCTACTCAGCTCCAACACCCTCTGTTTTCTGCAATACTCAGCTACAATATATAAGGCCAAGCTGCCCAATCCCAGCCTTGGGAGAAGGAAACTTTTAGGGATGGTCTAAAAAAACTGCAAGTCCCTAGTACTAGTACAAAATAGGGAAAAACTTACTAGTAAGGGATTGGTGTATCCCTTACACTTGTTTTTAATGTGTGCGTTAAAACCAAAATAAATTTTTTAAAAATTCTGTGTAGTGATATAGACTCAGAGAGCCGAGCTTACCTAAATAAAATATGAGACAGTGGAGGAGGGACCTTAAAGTATTTCCCCATCTTTGCTTCTAGAAACAATCTATAGTTAATAAAGCCTAGAAGCTATGACGTTTAGATGCAAAACATTTGGGCACTGTTGACAGATGAACTTGCCATCCTTTGACTATCAGGCCAAATCCTGTTCCTGCAAGACAATCTGGGCTCAGAAGGTGTATTGTTGTGTCTGTATTGCTCTTAGTAGATGTAGGAATGCTTCATATTTTCACTGGTTATAGTCTACTCTCAAAAATGGCCAACACCAATCCGTCATTTTTTTCTTCATTTTTCATTTTTGTGCCTTTTATTGGTAAATTAAAATTAAGTTTATAAAATAATTTTAAACCAAAGAGCAAGAAATGGGAGCTAATACATCGTCATGATGGTTTCTTCTCATGCTCATAATTTGCTCCACGAATGAGAGCAGTGAGCAGTCTGTACTGCTCATTGACAGCCGTTTTCTATACACATTGGGGTAGATTTTTAAAAAATACGCGCACGCACATGGATGTGCAATTTTATAACATGCGTGCGCTGGTACGCGCACGTTATAAAATCGGGGTCTGCGCGTGCAATGGGGGGGTGTCAAATTTGGCATCTTTTGTGCGGCGACGCATCATGGTCTTCCCCAGTTCCCTCCCAGTCCGTTCCTACCCCCTACCCTGACCTCCCTTCCCCTCTCCTCCCCACCCTCTTAAACCCCCCTTTTTTTGTTGGTTTTTACCTTTTAATCGGCAAATAACTTCAGGGCCCGACCTGAAGTAACCTGCACGCGCCAAGACAACGAGGAAAGGCGCTGTCCTGGTCTTCCCCCCAGGACCGCCCCTGGCTCTTGTGCATGCAACATGGGTTACGGGTGCAGCCAGTCCTCTTCTAAAATGCGCACAGCACGTGCAAGGTCCAACTGCATGCGTAACCCCCGTTTTTTATTCGCGGGGGGGGGGGGGGGGTGTGTTAAAATCCGGCTGATTGTTTTTAGCCTACTTTCTGAAGGAAGAGAAGGTTTTTGAGATTGCTAGGTCTCTCTGTGTATGCGTGTATGTGTTTCCTTACTTAATAACATTGTGGTTGGTATCTTGTCTATTCCAAACTTTCAGGATGTGTCAGGGGACATGAGGACTCCGACAGAGGTATCTTTCTTTTCATCCATGCATACCTGTTCTATTCTACCCACATGTGTTCTGAAAAGTAGCCTCTTTATTTCTGATAGGAACTTCTTGTTTGTAGAATAGATAGATGGTCTTGGAATTGTGGGTTTTAGCAAGCTTTTTTTAAAATGTAACTACTTCAACTATTTTTTAAAATATGAAATACAGTGCTTATTCAGAAAATGTCACAGAAAATACAATTACTTGCATAGTTCGCATTAAAAGAAGGAAATTTCTGGTGGTGGTATTGTAATGTTCAACATGATGCATTGTTGACCTACGCTGGGAAGACTTGTCTACTTGCTCATTTATCAGCATACATTTGCATTCTGGGTGCTTTCTTTGAAGGAGAATATCTTGTTGATGAAAAAAATCCTCTATGGAGAAAAAAGGCATGGTTGTAGTTGAGCTCCAGCGAAACTTGTACATGAGTTTCCAAGTAAATATGTAGGTAGAGATTTTTTCTAGAAATTAGTCTTAGTTCTTGGCGACAGATTTTAGTCTTGTTCCGGACAACCAAGCTAGAAATTTGTAAAATTCTTACTCTGAAAAGTATTTATTTATTTTATTTTATTTATTTATTTAGCGTTTTTCTATACCGGCATTCAAGATTAGTATCACATCATGCTGGTTTACATTAAACAAGGGGGTGTAATATAAATAACAGAACTGTAACAAGTGTAATGAAGAAAAACTCTGAAGTTACAATAAAACAGGATGCTAAAACTGGGTGGAGGAAAGTCTAAAGGAACTTAACGGTAAGAGCTATTATTTACAGTATTATAAGAATCCCTATTATAATACAGTATTATAAGAAATAAAGTCAGTTGAATATTTTTTTTGGCTGCCAGAGTGGCCAGCATACAAAAAATGGGTAAACAAGGGTGTACTATTTACAGTGCAGTCAGATGTCTAGTTAGATTTTCATAAATTTAGAAATTCAGGAAGGGGCCTAGTAGCAGTTAAATGCCTACAAGGTTATGAGTTCATTGTTCATCTGGGAAATATTTGTAATTTATGGCTGCTTCATGCGCTTTTGGGATTTCCGCATATATGATGACATTTGGTAGACTACTGTTTGGCCTTCCTGCCTTCTCTAACAAGCTTTTAGTGACTTTCATCCATTTGTTTTACTGACAAATGTATAGTATCTTAATGTAATAGCAAACCAGAAACATTATGCTCCTCATTCAATAGTATGGAACTATTTTATTAGCTAGCAAGGAGGTGTTTTTTTTATAGTGGTCTGTTCTCGTAATAGAGTGTTTCTTATAGATTATCCTACTTAGAAGCCTATGTATTCGGAATGTGCTGTAAATGTCCTTTATATTTTTAGCACTGTTTATTTTTTACTTCTGCACTAAAATTTGATTTCTAATATGTTAATTAAGCACATTGAAATAAAAAATATCAGTACTTATTGCAAAAAATGTAATAAATCCAAAGTAAATATTATTTCAATGCTAAAGTGGATGTAAAGTTTAATACTGTGTAAATGAAAAGAAAAGTTAATTTCAGCTGTAAAAGTGCACTAGAGAAGATGTAAAGAAGAAAAAAGGATTGAACATGTTTCCTTGCATTTTATTGGCTATAAAAAAAAAAAAAAATCAGGGAAAAGCTAAAGGTGCTAAAATTGAATCATTTCTCCTTCACTTAGCTTCTTGGACATATCTTCTCAGAATCAACACCAGCCTCTTCCAGAAAGTGCTTTGTTAGTGCCGTGTGATGGAGGGGAGCTCTGGATTAGGCACAAGAAATTAGGATTTTGTTTGTGTGCAAGTGAGGGGAGTCTTTGTTTGTAGTTTCTCAAGCCGATGCAATAACGTGTGTCTAGCCTAGTGCACAGGTTTATTAACAGCTGAGTGTGATTCATGCACACAATAAAAGGTGAAATTTTAAAAACAGCATGTGGGTGCCTATGTATGTGCATTCAGGGACGTGGTTATTTTATAACATGCGCTTGTATATGCATGCATTTTATAGCCTGGCCGTGTGCACAAGTTCGCCCGATTTTATTTAGATGTACGCTTATGTGCGCAAAAGCTTCTACTGCTTGAGTGGGGAAGTTTTAAAAGGGATGCGTGCTGGCGCCATTGCCTCTTTTTACCAGTTCCTTCCCAGTTTGCCCAGTTCACAGCTGGGTCCTCCAAACCCCAATGCTTTGACAACCTGTACACCACCCAGTTACCCCCAGACCCTTTACACTCCTCTGAAATAGCTCGTTATTTTTTTTTTTTCTTACACACCATCCATAACAGAAGTAAAGTTATGTGGCAGGGGATCACGGCGCACGTTGGATTGCGTAAGTATTTATGTTTAAATTTCTGGTTAAAGTCTCGAATCGCCCATGTATTGCACATGCCCCACCCCTTTTTGAGAAGTTCTGAGATGTGCGCTCTGTGGGAGATCTGTGCATATCCCAGGCAGCTTTAAAAACAAAACAAACAAAAAAAAAAAAACAAACGCTTGGTGCATGCCAGTCCGACATATTCACGCATTCCCTAATTGATGCATGTGTCGGGCTTTTAAAAATTCACCTTTAATACCATCTGATGCAGCATTGACATTAGTGAATCTAAAATGTGTCCTAACAAACGCTTACTGGCTAGTGCCCATTGCATTTAAAATGCATGTAAATGAAAACATTAGCTATTACAGCCCGATGCAGGAAAGTGCACCCAAAGGCTGGGTGCCCAAAACATTTTTTTTTTACATAGGAAAATTAACTCCAGCTTTGGAGGTGAAGTAAAGTTTACTCACTGTCAGGGGCTCATGAGATATGCAAAAAATGTGGTCCTCTGTGTTGCGATAAATGTCTCCCTTGCAGGGTAGGGTTGTTTAGAGAGATTAGTATAAGATTTAGTTATAAAATTAAAAAATGTATATATTGATTAGTGGTGCAGAGCATGATTAACTAAAGGACACCTTAAAAAAATCATGGTAATTCCTTTCCTTTTGGTAAACAAGCATTGCAGATTTCTATAATTTCATGTAAACAATGAACCCGAACCCCCCCCCCCCACACACACACACACAGAATTTAGATGTCTGTGCATCCTATGCAGTTAACCTTTGAGCGCCAAAAACACACATTTCTCCGCAGCGTACCCTTTTTATACGCCTCTTTGACTTCTTTCTCATTAGAGTATTGCATTGGGGCTAGGGGATGTGGATGCACACTCATTAGGAAAATGGGTGCTCATGTTGAGTGCGCGTCTTATTGCATCGGCCTGTCTGAGTGCTGTTTCACTAATATATTTGTTTCTCAACATATTGCCTTTTGTTTGTGTGTTAGAGTGATTCTGTAGATTGAAAGTATGTTGGTCTGTGCCTCTCTAATTTGTGGGTGATATGAGAATGGGCCATGGAAATGGCGTGAGATTGGGAGAGCGGATATATGTAATGAGTGTGAGTGAGGAGAGATAGGATAAGGAAGAGTGTGGTGTAAGAAGGAGAAGAGTGACCATGTGGCGAGGGTGGAGGTGAGGTATATATTGGCAGGGGAGGAGAGGGGAACACAGGAGTGAGGAGCAGCAGGCAGGTTGGCAGCTGCGGGAGCACATTGGAGGAAGGAAGAGAAAGTGGGTGGAGGTGACAGGACAGCAGCACAAGGAGAAAGGAAGGGCAGGAAACTGGGAGTGGGGGGAATGTTCAGGCAGACAGGGAACTGACCACATTATCGAGAGAGTCTGCCAGCTCTTTGGAAAGAAGACAGACAGAAGGCTCACATTTGGGAGGGCATCTGGGTTGACATCAATAGCATGGGAATCTGTCAGTATATTCTCAAACAGATGCACCATTGTTTCCGTAACACGTGCCAGGATATGAAGGGAAAGGTGGTGAAGACTCTAAATCCCAGCAGCATAGCAGAAGAGGCCCACACCTCACCACTATTAAGTTGATATACCTGATGTACCAGGTGCAGACTATGCTTCTGCCAGGGGCTGCTCCTCCCTAAAAATCTATTTTGACATACATAGTTACATGTTGATAAAGCAAATGGGGTTTTTTTGGGTGGGGGGGGGGAAGAAGGGAGATTTTTTTTTTGTCTTTTGCTGCTCCAACTGCTTCTGATGCTGCGTAGACCACCAACACCATCCAATCAGGGGTCGTTCACTCGAAAGTTAATGTGCAGCATCACACCTGCTTCTCCCTTCTTGATGTTACCTTGGAGCATGAAGAGAAGGCAAGAAAATGCAGGTTTCTGAAACTGACTTCACTTCAGAGCTACCTATTCCAGATGTAATGTAGAGCTCAAGCTAGCACCTGAATCACCTCTACTGTGTTTGACAATAATGAGACAGATGGGGCTTCACCAAGCGCAGCCCTCCTTTCATCACTTGTGTGTCATTGATTAGTCATCTCTAAACAAAGATTATAATGGCCAACAAAGTGTCTGATCTCATCTAAATCTTGGGCTGTAAAGGTGTCCAGTGGCCAGCTGGATTCCTCAGCAGGGTGTGGTCTGATGCTGTCAGTCTCTTTCCCCAGTATTTTCCATTCGTGTACTCCTATCGTGATCTTATCTGTAGAGCTCTGGTGTCCATATTGTAAACCCCAAAACAGGACTAGCCTATCTTGACATTGTAAGTGATGCCAAGCAGTTATGATTAACTAGTATTCACTGTTAGGCCTTGATTGGCCAGCTAACTCATGAGGCACTTCATGTTCTTTATCTAAGTTACTGTAACCTGTTTAGAAGGGAGTCAGCCATCATGTGTTTTTTTTGTTATATTTTGTGATTTTACAGATGTCTTCTTGTGATTGTTCTAGGACCATTTCTGACCTCTGACATCCTGCAGCTCAAGATTTATAGCTACACTGTCTACTATTGCTCGTTCTTATTCCCTCCCATGTGGTTTCCAGCTTATCTGCAAAGTTTGCCCTACAAAACCTTCTTGAAGCATGTGCACGTGCCACAGCCACCTGTATCACAGCTATCTAGGTCCTTACTAATCTCTTGTCAGCATTTGATAATGCAGAATGCCAAGGAGTAAAATCAGAAAAAGGTACTCTGTTTTGATGCCAATGAATAGCAGTGCGAATAGTAGAGAAACAGGGAACAGCTGCATGTCTCACAGAGCAGCATAAGCCTGTCCGTTATCCAGAAGAAATTTAGCACCTGTGTTGTGTGTACTCTTAAAGGCAGTTGTCACTAATTCAGATTGTAATTATGTAGGTTTAAGGTAATAGAAGTATATAATTGTAGCCCCCTCCTTTCGTGGGGACCACTTTCCCAGTCTTCAGAGTACTTGGTATTCACAACCCCAAGGTGGGGAAACAGTTCTCCAGGACCGAGAGCTGGGGGCATGTTTTCCTGCAGGGCCAGTGCCTGGCTGAGAACACTCCATCCACATGAAACACTCCCCAGTCTCTTAACTTTGCTCCAAAGAAAAGAATGTTTAATTCAAAGTCTTCAGTATTAAGCATAGTGACAGTCAAGTAGATGCAGGTAAAAGTACAACTTAAATGAAATCACAGTTCAAAGAAAGCTATAGTCCTCTCTTCACAAACTCCCCTTTTGAAGATGGTTTCTTGGTGTAGCAACACAAGGTCTCCAGTAACTTCTCCCTCTTTTGTCCCCTGTTGCAAAACCAGGCTAATATTTTCACCAGATAGATGGTTACTCACTGGAATTTCTGTTCAGCTACAGGGAAAACCCATCAGAAATGTTTTCAAGATTCCCCAAGCCCAAGGCAGGTACTCTCTTGGCTCAGTGTATGGTCCTAATCCAGCAGAGCCCTTACCTAGTAAGTCCAGGGGTAACCTGCAGCTTCTGAGTAGTATCTCACCCTTTTTCTTGGGCATCTAGGGATATTTAAATGGAAAATCCCTAGCCTCATTCCTGGCTGCTCCCTTCTGAGATCCCTTGAGAGGATCTCAGCTCCAACCAATTTCTTCCAGTGGAATCTCAAAACAGCCCCAGACTCAGGAGTGCCAGGGCGTTTTATTATCTCCCCTCATTACCAGACCCTGGAGGGGATGTACCTCCTTTGTGTGTCAGAGAGGTGAGAGACATCCCTTGACAAAGAAGATGACTCCGACTCTAGAAGATTCCCCTCTTAATTCCAATTGACCCCCTGCTGCTGTGCACTTCCAGCACTTCCAGCAGGTGTTTACTTAGAGATTAAAAGATTTCTAGCATAGAAACATAGAAATGATGGCAGAAAAAGACCAATTGGCCCATCCAGTCTGCCCAGCAAGCTCCCACACTTATTTTCCCATACTTATCTGTTTCACCAACTACCAAGTTCAGGGCCCTTGTTGGTAACTTTTGATTCAAATTTCCTGCCCTCCCCTGTCATTGATGCAGAGAGCAATGTTGGAGTTGCATCAAGGGTGAGCATAAGGCTTAATGGTTAAGGATAGTAACCGCCGCATCAAGCAAATTACCCCGATGCTTATTTACCACGACTGCACGGATCAATCCTTGTTGGATGTAGTCTGAATGTAAACAGGCCTCCTTGTAAAAGGAAACGTTTCCTTCACCTGTACTCCTACTAACTTATTTTCTCTGTGGTATTGGGGCCACATAATATTCTGAAGGAAGCAACATTTGCAAGAATACAACCGAAATACCGTTTTTAAATTATTTAAAAGATTGTGAGAATGTCAATGACATCACTATTAAACAAAATGGCTTTCCATGCTAAGGGGGTTATACAAATTTATTCTTTCAGAAATGTCTTAATTTTAGCATGGAAAGCCATTTTGTTTAATAGTGATGTCATTGACCTATATTCTGAGCATCTTTTAAATATTTTAAAATAGTATTTTGGTTTTGTTCTTGCTAATGTTGCTTCCTTTAGAACCGTAAATGTCTATAGACAAATATAATAATAAAAAATAAAATTAAAACTAGCTTGGTGGGTTTGTATGGCTATCTATAAAACACAGTATATATCATCACTAGTAAATGCAATGTCCCTCTCTATGTGTAGGCTAAACTGTTGCTGCATATGCTTCTGAAATTAGTTTTACTTCAAGTGCATAGTTTTGTTCCTACTATCTTCCACAACCAGTGCAATTATAGTATATATTTGTGGCAGTGCATCTTTAAAATTAACTTAATTGAATACTTATAGACTGCTTTTTCAGGATAAACCAGTGTACGCCATATATTCACCTTCAAAAGTAATATAAAAGGGTGAGTTTTATCAGTAGCCAATCTGATCTAACAAACATACATGCCCTGTCTTTGAAACGCTCAACTTAGAGAGATTAATCTTATACGTGTGCATGTTTAAATGTATAGGATTACATTAGAATTAACATACGCCATTTCATCTGAAGACAGATTAACCATCATTCATGTGGATGATGTCATTGTTGCAGGTGCCGAAACATATATTCCAGAACGTTCTAGATTACCTTGGTCTCTGACAGTGTTTTGTAGACTTTTTTCAAGATTGTTTTTGGTTTTTAGAGGTTTTCAATTCCATTTTAAGAATGCCTTAGACATTTTTTCCCTCCTAGCTTATTAGTTTTTTTTTGTCTGCATTTAAAGTTTTATCAGTTTTATTTGGCATCCTGTCAGGGGTACTTTTTAAAGGCCCCTTTGGGTCTCCTAATTGTATAGATTTTATACTTCAGATTGTCTCCTTTTTGAAATTTCTTTTGATTTTTTTGTTTTTTTTCTTATCAGAGAAAAATAAGTGACTTCATAAAAAAAACGGGTTTTTCAAATTACACACCCTTAAAAGACTCAAACCCCTCCTACACCCCCATGATTTCCGTACTGTACTCCAAGCCATTATACTTTACAAACTTGACTACTGTAACGTTATCATCCTAGGCCTCCCAAAAAATTCAATGCAACCTCTGCAGATGTTGCAAAATGCTGCCGCACGCTTACTCACCAATACCCATCGTAACGATCACATTACACCAGTTCTACAATTCCTACACTGGCCACCTATCTCCTTCAGGATAATATATAAAGCCCTTACACTTATACACAAGTCAGTACACAATCAAAATATGCAATGGCTCTCTGAACAATTTTTCTTCAGCAACACTAACAGACCTACCAGAAAGCAACACCAGGCAAAATTAATTACACCATCTCCCAAAGCTACCAAACTTGTCTCCACTAAAGAACCCTCTTTCACCATCGCGGGAATAGCACAATGGAACAAAATGCCCCCAAGTCTTCGCCAAGAACCTTGCCATAGGAAATTTAAGCAAAACCTCAAAACATGGCTTTGCCAACAAGCATATGCCTGACTGCTGCTCATTTCTCATCTCCCTCCAATGTTCTCCCTCTAGCCCTTCTTTTACACCTGACCTTTTCCTGGATATCTCGCTTCCTCATCGCTCCTCCCCCCACCCCCAGAACAAGTTCTCCTTTATCCCGCTTTAGTTAAATACTTATCCTTCTCTCTATCATTGCTCATATAATTTATGCTCTTCTGTACTTATGCTTAAATTTTACTTTTTCATTAATGCTCAGTGTCACTTATTCTCCTCTAGTCTGACTCTCAGCTGTATAGATGCTCACCCGAACCAATGATTAAATGTATTGGTGTTTACCCTTATTTATACTATGGTTTAGATCCCTTGTTTTTACCCCCCCGTCCGCCTCCCTGTGAATATATATATCAGCCTCCCCCCTCCCCCTACTTTGTTCAAATGTTTTTAATATTTTATATATCGCCTGTTTTATATAAAGCCTGTTGCTACATTATGTTACATTGTAAACCGAGGTGATGTGCCTAACGTGCCACGGTATATTAAAAAAACCTTTAAATAAATAATTTGCCCAGACTGCAAACAGAAAATGTCCATTACTGATAATTGTAAGATCTGCTACAAGTGTGTGGGAGAAGGTCACTATGCATCTCATTGTAACACCCATGCAAGGCTGTCACCAAGAGATATCAAGATCCACAAGATGAGACTAATTTCTCATCTTGAAGATTTGAAGAAAAGGCCTTTCTGGTATTCTAAAAATTTGGTAAAGAAATAAAAGAAATAGGTGAATCCCTTGTCACAGTTACTGATGACTCAAAATGAGTGATATTGAATTAATTTCCAGTCCTCTAAAGTCCTTAATGCTTCTCGCAAGAATAGCAAATCAAGATTTGTAAATGAGCATTTTACTTTATGCAGAAAGGCCAATTTTTAAAATAAACTGTTCTAGTTTTACATGTTTTCAGCCTGCAGCAGTATTCACTCAGGAAGGTAGCTAAATCTCTGACTATTGACTAGAACACAGATTGCTAACAGTAAATGCAAAATAAAAAACCACTGAGAAATGTCTGTCAGAATGGCATATTATTAAATCACATTAATTGCTTTATGATAAGAATGCATTTGTCAGCACCATTAACACTGTAAGCTATGGACAAAAATACATTTTTTCAAAATAGATAATGACGTTACCTTTGTATTTGCCATGCTAAGGAAGACTAGCAATAGCATCAAACTATAAAATAGACTAATTCCCTTTGGTTGTGTGAATTAAAAGGATACCACTAGAGAGAGCCTAGTGCTATTATAGTAAAACAGAATTATAGGCCGCTACAAGAAAGGGTGGATTCTGGTGGTTTTGTGTTTGAAAATATCTGTAATTGTGTAGAAGCAAAAATTATTTTGAAGACAGCTCTGGTTAGTTACAGACATAGAGCAGATCCCAAAGGCTTTGCATATTAACTGCACTGTTATCATATGTGAGTCAACAGGGTATGGATTAAAAAACAGAATAGCTCATTATTTATGTTTAATTATGTTTATTGAACAACTTTATATAGTCAAGCACAATGTACAAGAACATCTTTAAAGAAGAAGCAGAACAAGGCAAGGAAACACTGGTTGACTCTTCCCAGAGGTTCTCCATGAGTGCGCACACCCTGACCGAATACCTTCCCTCCTTTCCACCCCCTCCCTCCCATCTTTATTTATCCTGATCCTGTAATTTACAGACTATAAAACACAATCAAAACAAGTAAGTAAATGTTAACCATCATTGAGAACTAAGCTCCTTGCCCGGTGCGGCAGGGATTGCAAATATGCCTCCCAAATGGGAAGGAAAGTTTTATGTTTCTTAGTCGCATCAACTTTATCAGCATCAGCATCTTTTTCATTAAGGCACATAAGGTGTATTAGATTTCTCCAATGTGTGAGGTTCGGGGGATTCTTGCCTACCCAATAGCACAAAATAAATTTCTTTGCAAGCAATATCTTCCTTATCCAGAGTTTCATGAACTGCTGCCCCAAGGCCACTCCCCACAAGTTATCAAAAAGCAGTACACTGGTATGCAAAGATAACGTTACCCTTGTGACGTGGTGAATGTACTAGGTCATCGATTTCCAAAAAGTAGTAATATATGAGCATCCCCAGAATTGATGCCCTAAATTGCCTGGTGACTGGGTACATTTTTGACATAATGGTGAGGTCCCGAGATTCATTTGAAAAGCCCATGTTTGTGGTTAATAATCCCGCATGAGAAACTTATATTGAATCTCCCGCAGGTCTACGTTACGAGTAAGAGACGCTATACATTTAAAGCAAAGGGTGTACTGAACTTAAGTCGGGTCTATGGGGGAGCTCAGACTTCCAGCTAGATACAAAGGCCCAAAATCAGTGGGTGGTTGAAGATCCAGGAGACATTTATAAAAATAAGAAATAGAGTGCCTTGAAGGGTCCTCAACCTGAAAAATATCAGATAGCAGCGCTCATTTTTTCCCTCCCCATTCCTGTACGTGCGGCAACCGAATGTAACTCACAACCTGCAAATGGGCAAAGTAGTGTTTGTTTTCTAAGCCAAATTTCTCCACTAAAGATGGGAACGATTGAAACTACCCCCCTTCATCCAAGAACTGAGCAATCAGGTAAAGATCCTTGGATGCCCATAATTGAAAAGTCTGATGAGAATTCCCTGGTAAAAAGCCCACATTGCCTATCAAGGGAAGAAACTGGGAAACATTACTTTTTAATTTTAGGGAAGCACAGAAATAGTGCCATGATAAAATCAAAGGAGTAACCAGAAGTTCCGCTCTTAAATGTCTTGGAATATCCATCAAAGACAAATGTAAAAGGTAGCCCAAATTATTGCATGAGAAAAACAGTTCTCTCAAGTTCAGTGGGGTATAAAACTCATACCCGACAACTAATCTGCCACATGACTGAGGTTGAGGGCCATGTTATATAGCTTTATATCTGCTAAGCCTAAGCCCCCTTGGTCTCGCTTACAGTGCAGTTTAACCAAGGAATACAGGACTTATTCTTCCAAATATAGTGCCAAGTCAGACCATCCAACTGAAAGACCTCCGCATTAGAAAGATAGGGAATAGTTTGGAGCAAATACAACAATTTAGATAGAAGTATCATTTGGAACAAATTTATTCTCTCTGATGGAGAATTTGAAACCCTCAAGCTGTCAATAAATTTCCACCTCAGATAGAAAAGCTAATAGAGCCGCTTGAGGATCAGCTATATGTAGGAGAATATCATCCACAAAGACCGACATTTTGAAGTGAGCCACAGTATGATCTCCTATGGGAATCCCCGCAATCCCACCATGATCTCGAATCTTATGTAAAAAAAAAAAAAAAAAGCTCCAGAAAAAGGATAAATAACAGGGGAGAGAGGGGACACCCCTGCCATGCCCCCCCCCCCCCAACTTAAAGAAAAGGCTGAGGTGTAGCCATTTACTGACACATAAGCATGGAGGTCACAATAAAGGGTACAAATTACCTGAAGAAAGTATCACAGCGATTCCAAAAAACTCAAAAATTTAAACATAAAAGCTCCACTCTAACCTGTCAAATGCCTTCTCCTCATCCAGGTTTAAAAGCATGGAGGGGAGGCAAAAGTGCCTACAACTAATCAGAGACGCGATTAATCTGCGTATATTGATAGTAATATTCCGTCCTGGAACAAAGCCCACCTGCTCGGATCCTACAAGCCCTAGGAGAAATTTTACCAATCTATTTGCCATGATCTTTGCTAGAAGTTTCACATCAGAGTTGATAAGAGAAATGTGCCGATAAGAGGCAGGGGATGTCAAGACATGCCCCGTCTTGGGCAGCACGATTATCATGGCGCTATGTGCTGCCAAAAGAAACCTTTGGGAATCAAACAAATGTGAAAGCATATTCCCCAGCAGGACCATCAGTTTGCCCACCAGTAGCTTGTAAAATTCAGCTGGGAAACCAATGGGCTCCGGCGCTTTGAGGAGTTTGGCCTTCCGAATGTCCTGTTCTATTTCTTGCAACCGAATTGGCCTATTAAGCTGCTCCAACTGCTCCCCCATTAAACAGGGTAATCCTGCAGACTGACGATAGTTGGAAATCTCCAGTGCAGTCCCCGGGGACGTTGTGTAAAATTCCTGTTAGAAATCTCTAAAAATAGTGTTAATTGCTTTCCTCGAATTCACTAAGCACCCCGCCTTATCTCTTAGTGCAGCTGTATATTTTGAGCCTCTCCAGTGCTTTGTCAGGATAGCCAGCGTCCTACCAATCTTGTTCCCATGCTAAAAAAATGTACCCTTGTAATGCATTAACCCCTTCTTCGCCCTTTGGTGAAGCAGTGTTTAAGGCTAAAAACTGATGCCACATATTCACAGTCAAATTCTGATCTAATCATTTTTTTAGCCATTTGGAGACGCTTTTCTAAAGACAAAATTTCCACTGTCAACGCTTTACTTTTCACAGCCAAATAGGAAATGATATCCTCCCTCAAGACTGCTTTAGCTGTTTCCCAAAACACAATTGGAGTGTCTAGATCACCCTGATTGAACTGCACATAATCCTCCCATCTTTTGTGTAAATATACCCAGAACTGGGAGTCATGGTATAAAACTTTAGGGAATCACCAAGCTTGTTTTACCCCATCGGCGGGACGAAACCCTTCCAGATCAAACCAGACTGGCCCATGATCCGAGATAATCAAAGGGCCAATGTGTGCCAACGTGACCCTGGAGAAGGCACCCCTGTCCACCAAAAAATAATCTATTCTAGATTGGGTACCATGCGCCCTCGAGACATGTGTATACTCTTTGTCTAAGGGGTGTGCAACACCTGCTAGGCATCAACTAGATCCAGAGTCCTACACAGGTATTGGACTCCTTTGTGAGAACTCGAGGGCCTCGTCGCCGCTGGAGGGTATTTATCTAAACAATCACACAAAAACCTATCCTCAGTAGAACATAATTCTTCTTTTAAACAGGTAAAGTTTGTAGGACCTTTATGACTTCAGTTTGCAATCATCACAAACTGTACAGACCTCTGGTCCACTTTATTCTTTAATATTTTCCAGACACACTTCAAATAAATAATTTTTATGCAAGATCTATTTAACATCCAGATCTATCGGGGATAGATCTGGATGTTAAAGATGCAGATGCAGTGACTGTAAGCAATTCTAATTTGGATGTGAAGACCCCCTGAGGCAGAGAACCATCGAAACATGGCCATGTCGGGGTGATCTACAGATCAGACATTGAAGTTAAGTGTTTGATAGTGAAAGCTCTCTTCCCGTATGAATTAAATAGGAAAAGATCTATTTGCCCCCAAGGGCTTTTATGACTTTTTAGAAAAAATCAAAAAAACTTGCATGCTGTATGTCTGGACCAGGAGCATGGCCCAGCCTTTATGGTCGAAGAAACATCTTTGAGTCTGGGGGCACCTATAACACCTCCACCACCTGGTAATATTGGGGTTTCACCCATAGAAAAACCAGGTATATCCCGGGAAGGATATACAGCTGCAAGAATTTTAACTGGTAAAAGTAAAAGAGACCATATCACCAAAACCCTAATTGAACTACACTGGCTACCCATTGAACAAAGAATTCAATACAAGACTCTATGCACCATACATAAATTAATACACGACGAAAAGGCAGAATGGCTGAACACAGCCCTTCGCATGCACGTCCCTAATAGAAACTTGAGATCAGCAAACAAAGCCCTGCTTAACTATTCCCTCAGTAAAAACAGCCAGACTAACTCAAGTAAGGGATAGGGCCCTATCCCTGGCAGGACCTATAATATGGAACACAATGCCTTTAGAAATCAGAACACAAAGAGACATCAAAGCATTCAAAAAAAGTTTAAAAACATGGCTATTTAAGCAAGATTACCACAAAGGGAATGAAGAGTAGAATCCAGGGAATTGTATGATGAGGTCCGAAGAACTCCCAAACACACACATCAGCTTACTGGAATGGTGTTTGTGTGTGTGTATTTTATTTTACTTTACCTCTATTAGATTGCAACAACAGAGGACCAGACTTAAGTGTTAATTTATCTTATAGCCGACATATTTAAAGTAGACAAGACTTATCACAACCACTAAGTAATATTTAATATGAAACTGTTACAGTATTTGATGGCACCTGTTTAGTTAATTTAAATCAACACATCTAAGTTTGAAATTATGTGCCTTATTGTGAACCGTTGTGACAGCAACTAGCTTAACGACGGTATAGAAAATATTTTAAATAAATAAATAATAAATTAGTGTGGAGGTCAGAGTGAGATAAAAGAAACATCTGATGAGTTTGGTTTTCAACAATTACCTGAAATATCTAAATTGAGAGGTACTGGAAGTCTAATCTCAACCCCCAAGGAACCAGGTATCTTAAGGATTGAGGAACACAGTTTGAATTAACAGCAGGACAGAGAGAAAATATCTAAATCATTGGCCACCAGGACTGTAATATTGAAACCAGCAAATATTACATTGGAAACATTATGGAACTATATGGCTAAGTTAGATACATCTCTTGCGAATTTAACTGAAGCAGTGGTAGAAGTAAATAATTCTCTTAAAAAGAACTCTGAAATTATGGAAAGTCATCAAGGAAAAATTTCAGATATGGATATCCGTATTACACAGGTTGAAAAAATACAGAGTCACCAAATAAAAATAGAAGAGTTCTATAAGATATTTGAAACTAACAAATTCTATGCGGGCATTGAATCTAAGAATTGTAAATTTCCCAATAATTAAATATTCGAACCCTGTAGAACTTTTTAAAAGTTGTATATTACAGGTGTTAAAAATACCAGAGCATTGCCTTCCTGTTATAACAAAAGCTTTCTATATTGGAAATAAGATAAAGGAACAAAATCAGCTTTTATTGGGAAATAGAGAGGAAATACAACAAAATCTCCAGTAGAATCTTCAATTAATATCTCAGATTTCTTGTAGAAGTCACAAGAAGAGATGGATGTGAAGAATAGAGGAACATTACTGGTTAATTTCGCTTTTAGCTCTGATAAAGAGAATGTTTTGAAGTCTTGTTTCCGTAATAGGCTGAGTGTGTTTTATGGGTATAGAGTCTGGGTTTACCCTGACCTAGCCAAGAGCACCCAGCTTCGTAGAAAAAGTTTTCTGGCTTTAAAGAAAGAGGTGATCAATAAGGGCGGTTATTTTCTACTGAAATACCCGTGTAGATGTGCTGTCAAATTTGAGGGGAAAAATTATGTATTCACGGATCCAGATCATCTAAAGAATCTTCTCCGGGAATTAAATCCGGTTATTAAATAATGAGGGATTAATAGCACCTTTTCCTACAGTAACAGTTGTTATTGGTATTTGTTATTCTCACAGGACAAGCAGGATGGTAGTCCTCACAAATGGGTGACATCGAGGATGGAGCCCTGTACGGAAAACTTTCTGTCAAAGTTTCAACAAGCTTTGACTGACACTGGCACACTGGGTGCACTGAGCATGCCCAGCCTGCAATTATCCCTGTGAGCCACAGGTGTCTCCCTCAGTCTTCTTTTTTCCGCTCTGCAGTAAGCATAGCGGTTGGAGCTCTGTGAGGATTTTTTTAACTAATTACCTCATGGAAACACTTAACTTTTCACTTCAAAAAACACTTTTCCCTGCACAGGTCTCCCTCCGCGTACGTTTTTACGACGCTCGGTGAGTACTAATTCTTATTTTTTCGGTCGGTTCCTGTCACTATCTTAAGGCTGTTAACTGACTGAAGCCTTCCCTTCCCCCATTTTTCAGTTAACTTTAAACAGCTTGCGAGTGTCTCTGTGACACTCTGCTTGCTTATGCTAGTGGGGTAGGGATTTTTTCCTTAACTTTAGGACCTCTGTAGCTTCAAGTCCTTCATTCCCTGGTACCCTCACGCAGTCGATACCTATCACTACACCGGTACCCTCCTAAACCGCCCTGGGCTTTTATATGTCATCAGCGCCCCTCCCCCCACGGTGCCCTGATGCCTTTATCCATGTTTTTTGCTTTTCAGTGCTACCAGGCTTTTTTCCTCCTATGCACTGTTTTTTTCCCTTGGGCTTCCTCGGTGCCGTCCCTACCCGGATGCATGCCATTGACGCACACGCTGTTAGTCACTGCCATGCATACTCGGGTCGCCGCCACCGTTGCCCGAGACACTTTTTAACGATCCCAGGGTCACTTCATCGATGCCACCCCCTTTTTGGGGATGCCATCGATGCCCCATCCTCCCCACCGATGTCCGGCCCTTTTCCGTCGGTGGGCATCGGTGCCACATCGATTTCGTCAGTGGGCATCGATGCCGGATGGTCCCCATCAGTGGACATCAGTGCCGGATGGTCCCCATCGATGGACATCGGTGCCGGATGGCATGGACATCGGTGCCGGATGATTTGTCCGTCAATGGCATCGGTGCCAGATGGCTTGTCCGTCGGTGGCATCGGTGCCAGGTCCTTTTGCATCGATGGACACCGATGCCCAGGTGTTTCATCCATGGGCATCTATGTTAGAATGCATCCATCGAGGGCAGTCGATGCCAGGCTGCTCCCATCGGTGAAATTCGATGCCCAGGTGGGTCCCATCGGTGGGTATCCATGCCGGCTCGATTCCGTGGATGGGCGTTGATGCCAATGCCAGCCTTATGGCTGGCATCGATGCCCATGCCGATTCCAGGACTGGCGTTGATGCCGGGATGGAATTCATCGACTGGGAGATCCATGCCATCGATTCCATATGTGTCCATATCGATGCCACCGACACACGTGTCTGGGGCACCGATGCCATGTACACTTGGAAATCTGAGTCTGTCCAAATCGATACCGTCAACGTCTGTGGCCCTATAGTTGATGCCCGTGGCCATGCCACAAACGGCATAAATGCCCGCCTCCATGCATCGATGCCCTCGACACCTCCGTTTTCCTTCGGTGTCCTTGACGCCCTATTGATTCGACTTCGACTCAGTCGATGCCGGTATCTTTTTCAATAACGGCAATGTTTTTCGATTATTCGATTCCACATCGTTTCAAAGATACCTATGCCAGTGCTGTCAGTGCCCGTCACTGTCATCATTCTCCAGGCCAGTCATCGACGATTTTTCATACCCATTTTGATGATATCCTCGAAGCCCCTTAGGTTGCCTTCAATATCGTCAATACCGACATAGCACCGCCACATAATACCCTCGCTTCCTCACATTGCTCCACGCTTTGGGTTCTTTTTTAAGCCCCATATTAGCTTAAGACACTCCATTGTGTCAGGAGCAGAGCAGGCGTGCTGACAGTTCGTCATCGATCGCCTTCCAGGACGACGAGGGCTTCCATCTCGGCGCTGGGGAAAGACCGGGCCGAGCACTGTGGCACCCATCATCGCCGACATCGTGATCGTCCGCCGCTGACGCCATCCAGCACATCGGTGCCATCCTTCTCCAGGCTGGACAACGCTCGGGCAGAGCAACATCACCACTGCCATCAGCACTGTTCCTACAGTTTTGGCAGTCCTTGGTGATCCAGAACTTCCGGATCCAGGTCCGACGGCTTCTGCATTGGCGTCACGACACATCGAGCCGCTGTGACGAGGGAAGGGAACATGAGTTCCGTTAGGGCTCCTCTGTTCCTGGCGTGCCCCACCGTCAAGTGGTGTGGGACTATGGCCATCTGTTACACTTAGCAGTCTAAACGCCACTCACGCCTGGCCTGTCTCCTCTGTACCTGTGCCACCATACCGGGTTTCAGAGCGAGATGGACGTTTACGTCCCCGGCCTTACCCTCGAGGACTCCGGAGACCGTCTGAGTCAACAATCTTCACCGGCTCGTCTTGCGGCGATCCACGTCGGATGGTAAGTACCCGCTTCGGCGGCATTCCCATAGAGTTGTGTTCTCCCATTCGGACCGTGGTTCGAAAAGTTCTGGGTCATGTGCCTTTTAGAACTGTATTAGTGTCACATATCGCTATGTTAGCTATGTTAGCCACAATATCAGGAGAACCCCTCTATCTTCTTGGGATTGCAGCAGGGCTTCTTCTCTTGTCAGTAACAAGTCCCTGTGCCGACCAATGCTCTGACTCTTGGTTCCCTCCCAACCAAGGTCCAGCTGCATTGGCTGATCTGCTAAACATGAGATTCAGCAACCATTGCCCCATGTACAAGTCCACCTTGAGGCCTGGCCACAGGTCTCAGTGTCTCCTTGTACAGCATACAGAAATGCGGGTACCACTTACCGCTCACACACCTGCAGGAGCCTACATGATATCCTCCATTGGGACACCTCCTGGTCTCCCATCTGGTCAGATATCAGAGCGGCCACCCCACCTTGTACCAAAGTCCCGGTACACTCCCCCAGGCGCTACGAAGTGCAGAGGGGAGAAGGGAGGGGGGTTGGGGAGTTTTAATTGCACTATTCTTTCTTTTAACAGAAAATAGTTACTCTCCGCACATCCTGGACCTAAGAAAATCCAACTTTCTTTAGACGTCACAGGTACAATGGTATCTTTGGTTACCATCACTCCATACTGCAGTAAGTACATTATTTTAATGTTTCTATGTGCTTTATGGTGAGTCAACATTACAACCCCAAGCTCTGCCGCTGGCACCAGCTTCGGTAAGTGAACTGTCTCTTGCATCACTGTTGGTGAATGCTGTTTTCTCTGCGGAGTGTAACATCATTCACTTTCCTTGCATAGACTACTGCTAACCACTTTCAGTACATGCAAGGAGCTCTCACTTTTTTCAGGACTCACTATACATTTACTAACTGGGATTACTGTCACTGCCATAAATCCCTTCTGTAACACTTCTGGACACCACAGTCTTAAGACCCTCTTGTCCAGCATGCGCACAGACATTCTGATACATTGTTATATGTCCCTGCGCATATTTTCCATAACCTCAGCCTTTCAACTTTTCATGGTTGGGCTATGGGGTTTCTTCCCACTATGCATTTTTCTCATAATTCAAAACTGCTATGGGTTATATTCAGTGACATTCTATACTCAATGGACCTAAGTGGTTTCATTGCTTTCGTCCCTGATTCTTATCCCAGTTCGAACTAGGACCTAGTCTCCTTTGACTCATGCTCGCAATTCCTTAGGGTTATAAAGTTTCTCCTGAAAGCTTTCAACCCATTATGCATCTATTGCACTCCAGCATAGTTTCTCATAAACTTCCTGGACGTTGCACCCATGAGTTATGCCCTTATGCCTTCCAATACTCCTTTTGCAACAATTCTTTGTGCATACAGACAGACAGCATAGGGACAATGTGCTTTCCAACTCATAAGCACGCATTACCTCTTAGCTGCTCTGCTAGACAGCTGCACAGCTCTACCCTTGGCCCTTGTTCACTTCATGCGACCTTGGGCCACATATCTAAGAGATTTAATGAACGCTCTATCAGACCTTCTCCACGTAGGTTCTATCCTCTCGAATGGTCTCAATTACATGTGTACAGGGCAAATCTTTTAACGCTGAGTTTAACTAAACTTTCCTCGGCGTCTGCATCATTCCATACGATGCACAGGTTCTGCTCCCTGCACATGTTTCCTATGCGTTCCCTTAGATGCCTTTTCTTCCATCAAAGGCCTCTTCAATATATCTCTTCTGCTGCCTCTCGTAGCCAGCATTCTTCTAATGTTGAACTGGGATGGGGTTCAGTATTCTTTTCCCCACTCCCTGACTGAGATCAGTATGCTTCCCATACTTCTCAATCCATCATATCAGTAACCTTTTATTCCCTCACCAGTCAGTCCCAAATCATAGACTTACTGATGTTCTTAGGTTCTGGTAGCGTCACATAACCTTCTAAACATAAATCTTGCCGTTTAATATGGCAGGCTTTACCTCCTGACGCTAAAAAAAAAAAAAGAGGTATTACCCCTTTTACTTTTCCACCATTTTTTCTTACTCCCTCGGATTCTGTTCTCCAGACATCCTCCACATAGATACACCTTTCTCTTAGGAGGTGTATCGTTTTGGGAGTTGGGTTCCCGTTTTCGGTAATCCTCTCTGAGTCGGCTTCCCATGGATTATCCACTGATCAAGCCGCCTCTATTTCTCTAATCACGGAATGAACATATATATTCTCCTTATAAGTCTCATACATTCTACGTTTGAGCCTTTCCATTCCTCTCTTCCACAGTTTGGCAAGGGAACTTCTTTCCCTCTTAATGTCATTCCTGCCAGCAGGGTCCGTGAGTTATGCACTCTTTCCATACTCACCTGACTCCGTTCCTCTGCCACTGAGTAGTTCTACGCATTCAACTTTCTATCCTTTTCAGGTAGATGTTGTATCTCCTTTCCTCAGGAAATACTCTATTAATTTTTCCTAACCTCTCTCTCTCGCCCTAGGGAGAGAGTGGGTTTTCCACATTCCTGGACAGTAATGCTGCGCTTACATTCTATCTACATTGCACTGCATTCCATGTGAATTCCACTTGACTCTTTCCTTCATGCAAGGGTCAAGCTGCTACTTCCAGTGGCCACACAGACCTAATCCTTCTGATTAAGTGGTCTATATTTCCTTTCCTACCAACAAGCAGACATTTCACTACAACACTGTGGGTATCCACATACTGTTGTGTCCGTCTTAGCCTTAACAGCTTCCCTTTGGTTACTGCTGCTTGTACTTTTTTATCAGGTTGCAGCCTGGAGTCCTCTCCATACCTTCGCAGCCTATTATTGCTTACATTTGACTAGCCGGCATGCTCCATGTTTGGCCAGTCCGCCTACTCTTACTTTTTTCAATTCACTACCCAACATCCTTCCACGAACCCATTATGGTGTTGCGGATGCCCTCCGTTCCCATTTCCACCTCAGTCGTTACGCCTTTGCGCATCTGCGGTGTATCTGGTGCATTCCCGGGCATCCTCAGCTCGGTACTCACCCATTTGTGAGGACTACCATCCTGCTTGTCCTGTGAGAAAGCAAATGTTGCTTACCTGATGTAACAGGTGTTCTCACAGGACAGCAGGATGTTAGTCCTCACGAAACCCGCCCGCCACCCCGCGGAGTTGGGTCTGTATACTTTTATTTTAGTTTCGCTTGCGCTTTTTAGCTATAAGACGAGACTGAGGGAGACACCTGTGGCTCACAGGGATAATTGCAGGCTGGGCATGCTCAGTGCACCCAGTGTGCCAGTGTCAGTCAAAGCTTGTTGAAACTTTGACAGAAAAGTTTTCCGTACAGGGCTCCATCCTCGATGTCACCCATTTGTGAGGACTAACATCCTGCTGTCCTGTGAGAACACCTGTTACATCAGGTAAGCAACATTTGCTTATTCTTTAGATTGCTCATGATACAATGCTTCTCAAAATATTTGCCTTATGTATGGAGCTGAATTTAATGGATTTCCTTTAAATAAGTGATATTACTTAATTTGATTTTTAGGTACATCAATGTATGTATTGATGTATGAAGCTCTGTAATTGCTAATGGCAAGAGAATTCTTGTAATATGTTTAAAAATTCAATAAATACAAAATTAAACAAAAAACAAAAACACATGTGTTAAAATAACATATACAAAATGAAACATTGTCCAAAAGCTTGCAGAAATAAGAAATCCTTCACATCGACAAAAATGTTTATAATCCTCAGAAACATGAACTGCATATGGCAAAGTATTCTGTAGTATTGGGATCAAACTCTGAAAAGGCACATCTTCAAGTTTCTTGATGGTGTGCCACCTTCAATGTTTGAACCATCAACAACTTTTTTAGAAGAATTAATTTATTTTATTTATTTAAAAACATTTATATACCACTATTTGGATATAACCATCATAACTGTTTACAAGTTTACAAATATCAAAACTAAAAACAAACAATGTCTCCAATGACTATATTTCCACACTTACTATCTTAAAAGAATGCAGTGGCCGATTTGGTACACAGCTCTCTAACAATTCTGATAAAATTGAGGAACATCAACATAAAAACATTTAAAAACAAAAGAGAGAATTTTAAAATCAGTCCTTTGGATCATAAGTAACCAGTGAAGCTGGTGCAGTATTGGGGTAATATAATCTCTAGGTGAGCAATTTACAACCAATTGCACTACAGCATTTTGAAGTAATTGCAGGGCTTTTTGATGACACTTGCGACGTCCTGCATATGAGTTACAGTAGTCAATAGTTAGAATGTAAGCTTAAAAAAATGCTGACAGTTAAATGCTCTTGAGGTTTTAGTCAACTGGAAGTCTTATAATACTCCCAGATCGCGTACTATCTCTGAACGACGCAAAGTGGTACCATCAATCTGCATGCCACTCAGGTCTACAGGAGCTGGAGAATGACTTACCCACACAACTTTAATCTTGGCAACATTTAGTATTAACCTATTTTGTTTTCATCAAGTATTAACAGCCTGAAACAAACTAGATAAAATTTGAATTGAGGCTTTAATGTAATTTCTCACATTAACTGAATTTCATCTGCATAGAACTTAAATTCTATACCAAACCTAGCAATCGACAAACACGATGATTGTTGGTATATATTAAACAAAACTGATGATAATGCTGAGCCCTGTGGAACTCCTACATAAATTTACCTCCAAGATTTATTTATTTATTTATTTAATTAACACTTTTCTATACCGACCTTCATAGTAGAGACCATATCAGGTCGGTTCACATCGAATAGGGGAACTGAACCAAGAACAGTAACCAAAAACAAAAGGTTGAACATGAAAAAGCAAAGTTACATTTAACAGGGAAATTAAACTTGGAGGCATAGACTGCTGGAAGGAAGGAAAGGCTAGAGATAGCGGACTGTTGCCCATTTAATCTAACTTGTAACTGGTCATTCTTAAGACTTAATCCGTCTTAAAATCCCCTCCTCTATTACCAGGAGCTTTAACAGTATATTGTGGTCCTTAGAGTCAAAAGCTGTGGATTCGTCTAAAAGAATCCAAGTAACATAGTCACCCAAATCCATTTCTCATAAGAAGTTAATCACAGATAATAAAGAGTTTCTGTACTGTGCATTTTCGGAAAACACACAAATCTTGCCAGAGTGAGGTCCAAAAGCATGCAATTCCTGAGCCAATTCTGCCAAAAAAAGGGAACACTGTACTGAAGCCACTACCACCGGTAGGCGAGAGCGTTGTGCTGAAGCTGTCACCAATAAGTAAGCATGGGAGAGAGGGTGCATAACTGAAGATTTGCCAAGGAAGCCAAATACTCTTGCACTGGCCCTGGTGGTTAAGAGTAGTGCAATGAGAACCAGGGATCTTGGGCAAGACACCTCTCTCCATTGCCTCAAGTACAAATTTAGGACGTAATTTACCAAGCATTTTTCCTATAGTCACATTATGGGAAAAAACCTTAGTAAATATAGGCCTTAGATTGTAAACCCTCTGGGGGTTTGTTAAAAGGCAAATTTTTTTTTTTAATTTTATTTTTAAGTGTGAAGGTGACACTTGCCTATAAATTAAAGGATGAGCTAGGAGTGGGTGGAAGGGTTGGGAAATACAAACACACAAATTTCTGTTTGCTGCCTGATTTTGACTACCTATTTAAAATAAAACACACTAAATAATATACCCCAATAGTTTAGTTCTCCCCTATACTTGTAAGTTTTAAAAATGTCTCCAAGCAGTAATAATTGATTCTTTCCAGCCACCAGCAAGTTAATCCTCTCCTCAAAGTGCTCCCACTGGGATTGTGGGATTGGTCTTAATTTGTTGGTTAAAGTTAATATAAATTTGTGTCGTCATAGTGCCGCACTCCCATTGATATACCTTGATCCGTAATGATCAGAGAGGATGAGGACTAGCTTTCAAAAATTTCAGACCTTTATTTTACTCAAAAATGAAATAGAAATGGAAATCTTTAAATGGACATAGTCTAGCTTCAGAACTACAGTATTAAAACATGTTTAGTAGCACTGTCACTTTAAAGTTTAACATTTTACTGACATGGCCCTAGTTTAAATTTCTGAAGTATTACTGAAATTAAGTGAAGAGTCGGCAGTGGTCAGGTTATCGAGATAATGTAGTTATAATTATGGAATAAAAGTTTTAGAGGATAGATAATGGGATAATTTGGAAGAAAGGGAATTTGATTCCTTTAATCTGGATGAGCAGCTGCAGAGATTAAAAAAAAAAAAAAAAAAAAAAAAAGTTTTCTAGATAACATTTTTATTGAGCTTTGACTGTCATTTCAAACTATGTATTCCAGCCAATTCTTCAATTTGTGATGCTTAATGTGTAAAAAAAAAAAAGATGAAAAATCCTTTTGCAGCCACTATAAACTTCAGGTAAAGCAGCAAGACAGTGTGGCTTGTACTTAAAATGGATCACTTCTACATGTTTCATTCCTTTGAGGATGAAACTGAAGACTCAATGGCTTTAAGAGAATTTTTAAATGACTCTTTTAAACTCAAAACCAATAGAGTAGGACTTAATATTATAGTCGAAAAAGTGTTGGGGGTAAACCAATGTTAATAGAATAACCCAGTGCTCTTCACCTTAAGCTGGATATTATTGACGCTGCACAGCTAACAATCTTCAGAAATGACCATCATAATAGGCTTCCTCGTAAGGGCTTTCGCCTATTTAACTCGGCCTTATATATAATCATACGTCATATTGATGAAAAAATATTTTTTAAGTGTTTTTTCTTATGCGGTTAAAACTCACAAAGTCATAGGCTTCTTTAGCCAGAAAATAACATTATGCCTTGTGTAAATCCATCACTTAAAATTTCAGCTTATCTTAAGTGCTTCGATGTGTGAATCATAAGTATTAGTCCTGAACCATAACGATGATCTCAGTGCTGATGACCCGACACGGAGCCGTGTTTCGGACTGCTCTCACCATCTACCAGTCCTCCTTCAAGGGTGATCTTTCTGCGTCGAAACAATTATTCACATTAAATTTTAATGATTCCTAGCAATTTGAATAAAACTTATGAGTGGACTATAGTGATTACAGAACCAGCCATATAACAGACAAGTACTTTTAAACTCAAGCCTTGAGGTGTCATGTTGATAATTTAACATGGAATACTATAGCAAGAAAAAGTGATGATTGCTAAAAGATGAAGTTTTTTATACAAGCTAAATATCAGTGTGATATTAACAGCTGCTTGTGTCTTGACTGTGTTGAAAGTATTAAGGTTAATAGACTTAGGGGGACATTCTCTAACGCTATTCCACGCGAAAAGGGACTTTTCGCGCGCGATAGCTAGCTCGGGGCGGAGTCGGCCCCGGAAGAGGAGGAGTCAGGACAGCACCGGGGCCGACGCTGCGGACACATCGCTGGCGGTGAAAGGTAGGATTCCTTATCGCTGCCAGTTTCGCGTCAAATAACTACACCTTTTATGGTGTAGTTATTCGGTGCGATCACTGCTGGCTATCGCAGGACCGCCCTTAGAGAATCCAGGCCTTAGTTATTGCCTAGAAGTTTAGTATTTCCAATGCACATGTAGTATATTACATTTTGTTAAAATATTCTTATTTTAAAGTGTACAGCTGTAGTTTGTTTGAACTGGCTCCATATATTTGAAAAAGAAATAGTGCAGCATAATGTTAATTTTTGTGTACTATAGTGTTCCCATCCATATTGATTTATTCCTGTCAGTATTTAAACATTTTTCTCTTATCTGCAGCTGCTGACTTGAGTTAATTTAACTTACAGAAACAATATTTTAGCTCATGTTATCATAAGACTGAATATCTTCATTAATTATAGATATGCAATGACCCATGTGAGTAGCTCCTATGATATTTATTTCAAGGAGGGCAATTTTCAAAGCCTTTTACATTGGTAAATGGGAATTGTCCTAGTAAATTTTGATTTCTGAAAAATGCCTTCACTCAGTTTAGCTAAATGTACACATGGAACTCCACAATGTATTTATTTTTAAGTCTGGGGGAGATAGTCCTGGGGCAGTATTTTGGGTGGGATCAGAAAATGTGTAGATTGTATCTATGTGTTATTTTCCACAAAACTCAACTTGTCTATAAAAGGTTCAAAAGTCCTTGCTGCAATTTTGAAGGGAAAGGAATTTCTATTTGAAATTTAGTACAAAGTCCAAGGTTTAAAAGTACCCACAGACTTTGCTTCGAAGCAGGCAGTTTGAAAATTGCTCCCAAGAAACATAAGTGATATAGAAACACAGAATTTAGCAAACACAAGGACCGATTATTTTATTTATTTATTTTTAAAATTCTTATATTCCGCAGACTCCACAATGTTCAGTGTGGGTAACAATAAAACAGCCATAATCAATAAGCATAGAGATTACATATAATAGTTAAAACATACGGTACTGAGTTTGATGTTCTAAATAGCACTTAGCCAGCTAAGTGGCACAGCTGAATATCCAGCTATGGTCAGTAGGCACCACTTAGCTTCCTAAAGGCTTAGCCAGCTAAGATTTTAGCTAGACAAGTCAGGGTCAGGGAATGAGTGGATCAGAGAGGAGTCAGCTGGATAACTTATAACCGGTTAACTCGATATTCATAGTTAGCAGGCTGATTTACCCGGCCAACTCTGGTTAGGCCAAAGGGCTATCCTAAGTTAGCCTTCATACTTGTATCTTGTCAGTTAACCTTTCCTACCAAGGTTGCCTCATACAATTTTGCAATAGCAGAAAGTAAAGTTCCCACCGGTATTTATTTATTTAGCATTTTTTTTATATACCGAGGTTCTGGTAACAAAGTTACTAATCACTTCGGTTTACATATAACATGGAAATGACTTAACAAGTGAGTCTTACAGAGAACAAGGAAGATGAGGAACTTGGAGAAAATTGAATTAAATAACACATTATAAAAACATTAGTTTAAATAACAGCAATCTTATATACTAGCGATTAGAATGAATCATGAATCAAGTAGTTGAGAATTGGCAAGAAAGATTTGCAATTAATACTAGTATTATTAAGCGAAGTGGGATAAAATGAAATTGTTCAGGAAGGGATGGTGTTGTAAGGTCCAACTCATGCGTAGGCTTGTGTGAAAAGCCAGGTTTTAAGTCTTTTCTTGAATGTGATGGGGCATTGTTCGAGCCTAAGATCTGAAGGGAGAGAGTTCCATTGGTTAGGATCTGCTGTGGAGAAGGCTCTTTTGTTTGTAGATATTTTGAGTGGAGGGGTTTTTAGAGAGCCTTTTTGTGCTGATCTCAACGGACGGGAGGATGAATGTAGCTGTAATGGGATCCTGAGGTCGAGGTATGAGGTTTTGTAAATCGATTATCTAAGGTATCGGTATCTAAGGTAACAATGCAGAAAGGCAATATAATGCTCATCTAGTCTGCCACATTTTAATTCCTGTTACATTCCTTTAGGTCCTAGTTGATCTTTGTCTTCTCTGGCCAGGAAATGATCAAACACTCCATTTTTTTCTATTGACTATAATAATTGTAAATTTTATGGGGAAACCAGGTGGTTGTGTCTTATAAGGCAGCTAGTGTGCCATGGCTATAGCTCAGGAGTACTCTCTCTCTCTCCCCCCCCCCCCCCAACAGCTGGCCTGCAGGATATCCTCCCACCAGCAGGGGGAGTCAGAGAGCAGGACTTATCTGCTGTTGCTTCTGTTTCCCCCTATGCTGGCTCTGTTCCGCATTTGAAATGGCATGGGGGACCCAGTAGTCTCACAAATCCTGCTGGCCCCATGCTGTTCCGATTACAAAGGGAAGCAGGCATAGAAGAAAGAAGGTAGCACCAGGTAATTACTGCTGGAAGAGGCAGCTGAATTTTCTAGGAAGGCTGGGACTTGGGGGAGAGAAATGGGAAGGTAAGGAAAGAGAGAGAAAGTACTGATGTCAATGAGATTGTAGGAAAGGGAAGGTGATTGGTGAGGGGAGAGGTGGAGTGGAGTGAGCGGGTAGGAGAGATTGATGGAGATTATATCAGGGGAAGGGTGGAAGGAGAGGGTAGGAAAGGGAGGCTGATGGAGATTGTCAGGGGGTGGAGGCAGAGGGTAGGAAGGGGAAGGTGATGGTGATGATGCCAGGATGGTGGAGAAAGAGAGAGGGGAGGGGAAGATATTACCCAGGGGGTGAGGGTAATAAAAAAGGAAAGAGAAGGTGATGATGCTGGGGGTAGAAGGGAGAGAAAAGGGAAGAGATAATGTTTATGCCAGTGGGTAGAGAGAAAAGATAAGGTGATGATGCTGGGGGTAGAAGGGAGAGAAAAGGGAAGAGATAATGTTTATGCCAGTGGGTAGAGAGAAAAGAGAAGGTGATGATGCTGGGAGGGGGGGGGGATAGAGGGAGAGGGATGGGAGGAGAAGGTGATGATGCCAAGGGTGGTTGAAAGAAGATGAGGATTGCAGTGGAGGGAAGAGATGGGAGGAGAGGGAAGAGAAAAGGTGATGATGCAGGAACAGGGCTAAGAGAGTGAAGGGAATGCGATGATGCAGAGTTTGGGGAGGGGGAAGAATAGAGAATTATGATACCAGGGGGGTGGGGGATAGGGAAGGTGCTCGTGTGCGATGATGAAGTGAGCTGAATACCAGGTGTTCCATGACACAAAAAAGGTTGGTAACCTCTGTTTTAAGGAATCTTTTGGTGGGGGTGGAATTTCTGGTTATAGCTTTTATTTTTAGTATCACTCAACATACATGAAAATTGATGCAAAGCCTATCTGTGTATCTATGGTGGGCGGTTTGAAAGTTACCCCATTATGACATTTCAGTTAACTTTTATATTTTTCATTTGCAGATGAAACATGTTTTATGTTCTGAAGTCTCTAATTGCAGCAGATAATGCTTTGAGAGCTTTGAAAAGTTCTCTTCATATTGTAGGAAGAAATTTTAACCAAACATTTGTTAGTTGACTGTTTCATGCGAGAGGTTTTAAATGAGATTCTCTACACAGTTCTTTCCCTTGAGGACTGGTTTTATTCATGTCTGTCTTTACAAAAACAAAACTAATGGTGATGTCAGCCTGTCTGATTGTACAACTGTTTGAAAGTTTTCCCAAATGCTAGGATTTTCAAGTCAACCAGAGAATACCCATTGCAGTTTAAATTTAGTAAATGGCTAAATTCAAGGATGTTTGGTGAGTCTCATAACACGCTTTTAGCTATTTTCTTAAATGTAACATATGTCCTGATATCAAAAGAATTACAAGTTATGTCAAGATGATTGTTTAAAATATGGAAAACACAAGGAAAATGATGTAGAGTGTTAAGAAAAAAAAAAGTGTAACATAAACATAGGGAAGATAGGTGCATGTAATTCATGTATTTTATGATATGTGCAGGCAATAAAATATACATAAATGCACCCTATAACATGCACGAAAATGTAAAAATGCACAAATATTGCAGTTATTGGATAAAAATAACGTACAAATAAATATTGCAGTTATCCGGATAAGTGACGATTTATCTGAGTAGTGGCAAAGCCTTAAAATGCCACTTATTCAGCTAAGTCAGATAGCCAGTTAAGTAGCACCTTCTGGATGTATCTGGCTATCTAACTTAGCTGGATAAGTAGTGTTGTAAGACTTCTCCGGTTAGGTAGCAACTTCATTCTTACTCTTAGAACAGCCTTTCTCATCAAGTAGGAGGAAGTCTGCAAAGTTTCTTCTTAGTATGGAAAACATAATTGCGGATGTTTGTGTCCTGGACATTTGAAAAGGAGTTTTTTCACAGCATTCTCAAACCTGCCCAGATACTATTCCCTGAGCATTCTCCAAGGAAAGAGAAAGGTTGACAGCATTGGAGCAGACACTGAAATGAGCTTGTGAGAATTTGTGCTATGGATATCTGTCCCTGTGACACAAAGATGTGCATGACCTTTTTCCAACCGCTTTTGAATCTCAAAGGGAAGGTCAGGGTCTTCAGACCCATTTGAGACCTACTAAATCTTGTATAGGTCTATGCAGTTTCAGCATTTGGAGGTGGATTTTTTTCATTCTTTGATTCAGTCTGACCAGGGGACATCCTATATTATTTTGATCTATAGGATGTGTATGTACACATTCTGATTATCTGTTCTCAGACATTTGAGAACATGTAATCAAATATTTGAATAAATATTTATCTCTTATGACAATAGATAAAAGGGTCTGCTTGCTTCTAAGACTTCCAATTGAGGTAGATTAAATCTTTAATCACAGAATCATACAAGACAGTTTTCTTTGAGCACACTTACAGTAATTTAGAGCATATTCAACTAATGCAGACAAAGCTTATTCCTCCAAATATGTACAAAGCAGGACCACGGGATTCCATTAATATTTTACAAAAAATATTTTACAAAAAATAAAGGGCATCATTTGCAGCATTTGGAAGATAATTTCCCCAAGTTGCTGTGAATCCTACTCTGAGATAATACTGGATACACCAAAAATGAGGAAACAATTATTTACCTAAGCATAAAGACCTGACCAGCAATAGAGTAATGTTTTGAAAAAATATTTTCCTATGTCCTTATGAGGCACAGGCAGTGTGAAGAATCAAGATTTGAAGGATGCCTGCAGAGCTAACAATATTAATAATCCTTTTCCTGTTAAACAGAATCTTCGTTTGGTATTTAATGCTGCACATTGCTTTATCAATTTACTTGTTGCAGTAGATCATGTGTTAAGTGGAAGGAATATGACTGGGCCAAAAGTTTATTCATATCCCTAGCAGGAAACATTTTAAGTTGTAAGATCTTTATATTGGTCAGCAGAAAAGATGCACTGCACAAACTTTCATGAACATGCTGGTCCCTTTCTCAGAAGTATAAATCCACGAGCTATTTGTCTCATGAGAATTGAGATATGGCACTTAAAAGCAGCATTAAATTTCCAAGCTTGCAGTAAATCTTACCCACCCACAGATTATAAAAGCACATCTCTTCGTTCTCTACTCATGGCGTGATCTTGCTTTTCAAAGCTAAGGCAGGCTGTTGCTTGATTGATGATTAACATTTGAGAAACTATATAGAAATCTTAATGTACAGGATGTGTGAAAGGACAGAGAAAACCTTTATGGCAGCCACCAGGGCATACATGCCAGGATTTAACACTCCCAAGTGGAATATATATTAATCTTCTGTTGAAGTGTATTAAATTAGTTTTTGAAGAGGGAACAGTCTGAAAAAAAGTGTTTTTTGGCCAACTGAAGAGGGAGGAGTCTCTCTAAAGAAAGAGGGGAGTTGACAGCTCTGCCAGAACCACACAAGTTGGAGCTTTGTGTCATGCTGTACATTTTGGATGCAACAGCTCATGATCATTACAGACTGCTCTTCAGTGTCATGTATCATTTATAAGCCTATGTGAATTTAACGAGACAACAAGGGAACCAATAGTTTGTAACAAAAATCATTGCTTGCTTGTTTGCATCATGTTTTGTTTTGTACTCTGTTAAAGCATGTGGAACTCTAAACCTGACCTATCTTTTTCTTTTCCTGTCAAACAGTATTTGCAGGGCAAGGAAGACAGGGTAAAGAGTTTTTATAACAGTATTTCATTTGAAAACTGCTTTAATATTGGCAGTGGTTTGACAAATAATATGAGTATGTAAGTGTTTGAATATTTTCCAGATTCTACTGCTGCATTAAACAAAAAAACGTAACTTACAGAACTGATATAAGTCTCCGGTCTTTGTAAAACTTGCCAAATTTCTTTCTACAATAATCATAAACCTGTAAAATTGCTAAATTTGGCCATTTAGGTAAAGTACTTCAAACAATCCTACTTCTTGCTTGACAACTTATGAGGAGTTTACATTTACCTTCTAATGTTGCTAAATTTTAGTGATGCTCTCTGTTCATTGACAAAAGTATTTTTACAATCCACTGATAGATGCAACCTGTTTTATGTGAAATTCTCAACTGTATCATCATGGCTACAAGAATAGTTTAGTTTATATATGTTTTTTAGTTATAATATATTAGAATTTGATTGTTGGGCAACATATATGGTAGGTAAAGTTAACAGTATATAAAATGCGGAATACCGCTTAGAACTGTTTCAAATGGCAATATATAAATACACCTCGTATATTCATTTTTGCTGAATATATTGTCCTGTTCTGTACAATTCTGAGATCCAGAAAATTATGTATAACAATAAGTTTCTGCTAGGAAGAGGCAAGTATCTCTATAGCAACCTGAATATGTTTTATTGTATGAGAAAACATGTTTCTGGTCAAATAACTATATATTTGGCTGTTATGCAACTTTCAGGAATTTTGCAGAATTGAGATCTTTATCTCTGTTCTGAGAGGACAAGATGAAGGTGATACTGAGTCAGTTAGCACATATGTATTAATTTGTGGTACGGAAGCTATAAAATATGGATATATTAACTTTGACTGGATGATGCAAAGCATTTTGCCCATGAAATCAAATTCAGGAGGAGAAAAACGCTTCTGTGACACTGTGGTCTAAAGTTGCTTAGCAAGACAAATTTTAGAGCAGAAAATAAACTGTAGGAACATAGTAAAAGGCTTTAGGCTGTTGTGTTTGTGGCATTGTGGAGCCTTGGTCGCTGTAGAGATGACTCCGCCCACGGGGAGAGGCCCCGTGGGGAACCACAGTGATAGGCTAAACTCAGCAGACACGGAATGAATGGAAGGCTTTATTGTACTGCTGTAGATAGATGGTATGAAGCAGGAAGGTAAGGCACTGAGGTCCATGAGGTGCCAATACGTTCATCAGTCTCAGATGTAGAATCTCACCCAGATGTTCGAGAGGTGGGGACCTGCGGTACAGGCAACGCTGAGCCTGGTGGGTGGAGTTGGAGCACTGGATCGTAGAGATACTCACAGGAGTGTATGCGTCTTCCTGGTAGTGAGATGGTGGGACCAAAGGTCCGTGGTACAGGATAATAGATTTTTTCAAGTACAGATAAAAAATACAATTTCAGACAAAATTAAACTAAAAACAGGTGTGCCCCAGGGATCAGCCCTCTCAGCGACACTCTTTAACATCTACATGCTACCCCTATGCCACCTCCTGGCAGGACTAGGTATCATATATTATATATATGCAGATGACATTCAACTAATCTTGCCCGTAGATGAAACAATTGAAAAAACTTTAAATCTAGCAATGATGTACCTAGATATAATTAAACAACTACTAAACCAGATGGAATTAGTGATTAACATAGAAAAAACAGAATTTATACATCTTGAACGAAAAAACATTGAGTTGATTCAAAACCCCATCATACTTAAAAATGATCAGAAAATAGATATAGCCGAGAAAGCTCGAAACCTAGGAGTAATAATTGACACGAAACTCAGCCTTAGGCAACACATATCGCTAAAAGTTAAAGAAGGCTATGCTAAACTTATGATCCTCCGGAGGCTAAATCCCTTGCTAACACAAGCACACTTTAGAACAGTCCTACAGGCACTCATATTCACTAGCACAGATTACTGTAACACACTTTTTCTGGGATTACCATATTCAACAATTAGACCACTACAAATCCTACAAAACTCTGCTGCCAGAATACTTACTGGGAAAACCAAAAGAGACCACATCACCCAAACACTTGCCGAATTACATTGGCTACCAATAGAACAAAGAGTTCAATATAAAACACTGCACGATTCACAAACTAATCAACGAAGAAAAAGCAGACTGGTTAAACACAGCACTACGCTTACATGTCCCCCAGAGAAATCTCAGATCAGCCAATAAAGCCCTTTTAACCATCCAATCAGTCAAGACAGCTAGATTGACCCAAGTAAAAGAGAGAGCACTATCTTTAGCCAGTCCAATACTATGGAACACAATGCCACTCGAAACAAGATTACAGAGAGATTTAAAACTCTTCAAAAAAAGTTTAAAAACTTGGCTTTTCAAAAAAGCATTTTACAGTGAGAGCGGAGAATAAGAAATATAAATGAACAGGCAAATGAACTTCAACACACAGCACAAAGTCACCAGATGCATTTTTGCATATTTTATTATTTTCTCCAACTTAACTACTAAGAATATAGATAATCAGTATAAAGTACAATAATTGTATGGTTACCCCCGTAACCATATAAATGGACAAGATCCATGTCACCTATTTAATTTTATTAGTAAAAATGTAACCAAAATGTTATTGGTACTTTGTTAGAGATTTTTACCCAATCATGAATGTATGTGCCTCCCTGTAAACCGTTGTGATGGTGCATGACTAAACGACGGTATAGCAAAGTTTCAAAATAAATAAATAAATACATAGACTGGTAGGCCCTCGAGGAGCGAGTACGTGATAGTCCGGAGATCCAGAAAAGAATGAGAGAGAGACCCCCGAGGAGCGGTACAGTATCAAATTCCTTTGTGATATTCAAACCCCTAGTGTGCATATTAAATTCCATCATGCCACTGAGAGGAAAAGGCAGAGGAGGGAATGGCAGCTTTGTCAGGGATAGAGGATTTGCTGCAGAGCCAGCCCAGCATAGTATCAGTAATTAAAAAAAAAAAAAACACAGCCCTACCCCTAAACTGAAAAAAGACTTTTTAAACCATAGAATGGTAAGGAGTGGAAGACAGTTCAAAGCAGAAGCAATTGAAATTCGGAGAGCATGTTCCACCTCCATCCTTTCCTCTCCCTCTTGTTTTGGAGCAAATAGAAAAGGTAGGAGAGCCATTCAAGGCTGGCAGGGGCATAGATTGGGGCAGCAGAGGTACAACAGCCAAAACCAATAACTTACTCCTTTGTATTGATTACTATGTCTGAGGCAATGGACAAAGTATTTTCAACAACTGATTCTGAGGAAGAATCTTGTCTGGGATTCCCTGAATCAGAAAATGAAGAGCTAATAGCTGAAGAATATTTGGTAGACTTAATCAGTAGCATCTTAGTCTCCAGTGTGGTGATGGCGGAGATAGTGATTTTGACAGTGTTGAGAGCAACCCCCAGGAAGATCAGACAGCAAGGTAGTGATGCCCCTGGCATTCTTCCTCAGGGTCCACCCTCAACTTTAACTCCAGTGCCAGTATCAGCCCCCAAAGATTTAGAGAAGAGATCATGGAGGCACTTTAAATTGAAGGAGGGACCCGCGCTTTGCTCAGTGTATTCCCTGCAGAAAGGATATCAGTCAAGGGAAGCAAGTGGGGCATCTGACAAATGTTGGTATGCAGCAGCACCTGCTAGCAGTGGCTTCGAGGAGGATGGCAGTACTAGCCTGGGATCCCTGCTGCCACTCAAAATCCAGAGTAAAGGGGTTGAAAATAGGAAGACTTTTCCCCAATCAAAAGTTCCTATAGCACCTTCCACCAGTCAAGTGACAGGCCAGCAGCACCCTGCCATGTGTTCAGTGGCAACTCACCATAGAGGAAATAGGATGGTAGTCTATATCACTCTCCCAGGGTAAGAGGCAGGATGATTGGGTAAATGATTGTCCTGAATGGTTAGATCCTGCATATAGTGGAGAACGTGAGCTTTAAGCATCTGCTGCATGGGTTAGCCCCCAAATACAAAGTGGTCTGACCCAGTATGGCATATCTTATCTTCTTATGTATGTTCGTATGCCCTCCAGGACTTCATTTAGTAGGCAGGTTATCCCCACCTTGTATAACCAGTGCTGTAGTTGCATACAGATACATCTGGCTAAGGTAGAGAGGAGTAGTGTGCATTTCACCAGCAGTATCTGGACCACTGCAAATGCTTTGTATGCTTACCTCTCCCTGATGGCACAATGGTGAAACCTGGCTGAGGCAGGGACAGGCAGGATCTCTAGTGGGGATAGAGCATCAGGGTGCAGGTGAGCTGTGCTGCACTCTCAGGTGATAGCCATTATACCTCATGCAATATTCTGTTAGCCATAAGAGAGAGATGCTGGAGAGTTGGCAGCCAGACCAGAGAAGCAGGAGTCTTTGGCAGGTTTCTTTGTGGCAGACAATGGAAAACATATGAGGGCAAAAGATGATGGGGGCATTCTGGGCTATCTTTTGCTTTGTCCATTTACTGCATCTGCTAGTGAGAGATGCCCTGGGGCTGGGACCCAAGGATCATGGGAATCTATTCCTGAGGTATCTGATAGAAAGGTGCAGGGAAGGAGAGAAACCAAGATGGCGCCCTGAGAGGACGTAACTCCGTTTGCTCCGTGTTCTCAAGATTCTTTGTGACTGCTTTGGCTAGCAACCCTGGAAAAAATGCCTCATAAGAGAAAAGGTAAAGTCCGGGTATACCCACCCAACCCGGACCTTACCTCGGGGCAACGTTTGATATCTGAGTACGCCTCTTCTTCACCTGTTTTGAGGGTTTCAACCCCCACTGGTGAGTCGGCGAGAGGAGAGCCTTACTCCCCTGGGGAGCTTTCGTTGAGCCCTCCCGCTCCGAAAACACCGCTGGAAGCCTTGCCACGCACCGTCTACGGAGGAGCCGAGTCTCATGTCGATGACATCATTCAGAGAGCTTGGCTGGGTGGCCCAGAAGCTGCCGGTGCGTTGGGAGGAGAACCGAGGCCCCAAACGGCTGCTGCACAAGGAGGAAAGGGGCAGGAAGCAGCTGAAATCCCTTCAACATCGGGAGAAAGCAGCGTGTCTGCAGGATTTGGGGTAAGGAGATCCTCCCCATTGCAATTTGTTAAACCAACGGTGGTGACCCTTGATACCATCTGGGACTTTATGGTGAGGATGTCGGATAAACTAGACAATCAGGCTCAAATGTTTGAAGAGTTTTCTGCAAGAATTGTGATACAAGAGCGCGACAACCAGCAGAAATTTGTGGAACATGAGGAAGCAATAAAGAAAACTAATGAGGAAATAAGAAATCTTCATAGCATAAATGCCACTATGATTTCTGAAAGGACTTATATGTCGAGGAGATTAGAATCAATAGAAAATTTTATGAGGCATCTAAATATAAGATTAACAAATTTTCCTATTGTAATGGGGGAAATCCCTTTGTTAACCTTTAAGAAATATGCAGTAGAGATATTAAAGATACCTCAAGAAGAGATTCCTCCTGTAAAGAAATTATTTTTTCTACCTAAAAGGAATAACCCAGATCCAGCTGTTTCTAATGTTCAAAGATTGGACTTTCAAAACCTAACCGAATATTTAGAAGATTCTACCATCAAAATTGTGGATAGGGCTATACTTTTTGTTTCCCTTTTTGATGAAGCTAGTGTTTCAAAGATAATGAAGAATTATTTTAAAAATGTAAATGAAGTATATTGTGGTGGTTTAGTGCGTGTGTATCCGGATCTTGCTAAACCTACGCAGCAACGTAAGAAGGCTTTCTTACAAATGAGACCTGAGGCCTTAGCACTAGGAGCCAGCTTTATGCTGCACTATCCTTGTAAGTGCATCATTAAACTGGTCAGGAATACTCATATATTTTTTCTACCTGATCAACTACGGGCCTTTTTGAATGGGAGAAGACTTCCTAGTGAATCATAAAGGGAGAGTTAGATAGGGGTAGATATCAGGAGCTAAAGTATTTTTTTTGTTTCCTAAAAAAACTCCTTATGTTTCCTTTCTCTCCACATTTTCCTATGTAATAGAGGAATTTAAGTAAGAAGTATTTAAAACTCTCTGAGTTAAGAGGGTCTATGACTTCTTTGTTTATTTACTTCAGGACTATTTTCTATATTGAGATTCTTTGTATTTCCAATGCAAAAGTTTTGTTTTGTATAATTGTTAAAAGATGATAAATAAAAAATTTAAAAAAAAAAAAAGAAAGGTGCAGGGAAATAGTGGGGCATTTCCATCGAAACCTGAATTGGGGCAACTTCTCCTTGAGAAACAGGAAGAATTTGGGTTGTCTCATAAGCATCTGATTCAAAATGTTGGCACCCACTGGAGTTCCACCTTTAAGATGCTGTAGAGCAGTGGTTCTCAACCCTGTCCTGGGGACCCCCCCAGCCAGTCGGGTTTTCAGGTTATCCACAATGAATATGCATGAGAGAAAATTTGCATGTTATGGAGGCAGTGTATGCAAAATTTCTCTCATGCATATTCATTGTGGATATCCTGAAAACCCGACTGGCTGGGGGGGTCCCCAGGACAGGGTTGAGAACCACTGCTGTAGAGGGTAATCAGCAATAGATGCTGCTTCATGATCTGTCTCCGGAAACAGAGATTACTTGAATCACTGCCTGGGACATCATGATTGGGTGATAAGGCAGCTGATAGAAATTCTGAAGCCCTTCAAGGATGCCTCAGAGGGTCTGAGTTCTAGAAGTGCCACCCTGAGCAGGGTCATCATCATAGAAAATATTCTGGAGAAAAAGGTATAGGGTTTCTGTGAGCAAATGGGAATGGAAGCAGAGGTGTTGCTGGGCTCCTTACAGCAGCAGGTGCAAGTGAGACAAACTTCTGGCACAAAAGAATACTTACAAGGCAATGTGGCTTTCGTATATTGAGATGAAGGCGAAAGTGCTAGCTGACAAGTTGCTGCATGTGCCTGCACTACTTTCTGGAATGGCCACTCTTTCCTGCGTTACATCCCCACTAAGCTTCTGCCTCTGGTGAGCCTGTTCACACACCCTAGATAGATACTAGTATGTCCTTCATATGTGTTAAACACTGGGTCTGGAGGGTGTGATGCATTGGAGAAAGGGAGTTATGCCTTCCAGTTCCAGGCATAGTAGAAATGTAGCATAGCAAAGAGCAGCCATCCCAAAGAATAGTGCAGGTACATACAGCACCCTGTCAGCTAACACTTTCTCCTCCATCTTAATACACCAAAGCCATGTTGCCCGCACAGAACAACCTCTCCTGACACAAGCCATAGCTAAAGTAGCTGGCAAGAGAGACCCAGCAAAGGAGACCCCAGCAAAAATTTCTGTGACATGCTGTTTCACAAAGCCCACTATGGACATGGATACAGATGCGTTAGCACAAGATTGGCAGTCTGGCCAGACCTAGCCAGGTGGCTGAGCATTATCTTTCCTGCCCACCAACCAGCGTGCCTAGGGAAAGTGTCTTCTCAGTGATAGAGGACATTGTGAGTCCTCTGTTCCAGACTTGAGGGAAAAGTTGGCATTTGTGAAATCATTCTGCCTTTGCTGGGCTTTCCAGAATTTTTATGCAAAGGTTTCTCCCTGGTTTTTACCAGTTATTACGTGCCTTAGACAACAACTCTGCCGTATTGAACAGCGATGGAGAAAATATTTATTTATTTATTTAACACTTTTTTATACCGACCTTCATAGTAATAACCATATCGGATCGGTTTACATAGAACAGGGTATAATTGAAGCAATAACTAAAGTAATTAACAATAGAGGTGAATAAGGCAAAGTTACATTTAACAAGGAGTAAAAAACTTGGAAGCTTAAATAGCTGGAAAGAAGGTAAAGGCAGGAAGTAATTGAACATAATACAATAGAGAATATGGGTTAAAGCTTAAGGTGCTTTAACCTGGAAGTGCCAGAGTCCATCGTTCGAGAGGGTAAAAGACCATTCGTCCAGGTGAGAATAATGGCGACTAGTGATTGGAGGATCAGAGAAGGCTTGGTGAAAGAGCCACGTCTTGAGTTTTTTCCTGAAAGTTAAGAGGCAGGGTTCCAATCTGAGGCTTGAGGGGATGTTATTCCAAATAGATGGTCCCGCTATTGAAAACGCTCGGTCTTTGGTCGAGGGAAGGCGTGTGGCTTTAGTTGGGGGGAAATTCAGAATACCTTTGTGAATATCTCTAATTGGTCTGTTGGAGGAGTGTAGTTTGAAGGGGATTTCGAGGTCGAGTTGGAGTTGATGATGGATAGATTTGTGTATTAGGGTGATTGATTTGTAAAGGATTCTAAAATTTACTGGTAACCAATGTAGGTTTCTGAGGATGGGTGAAATGTGTTCTCCACGGCTGGTGTTGGTCAGTAATCTCGCTGCGGCATTTTGTATCATCTGCAGTGGTTTGGTGGTAGATTTGGGGAGGCCTAGGAAGAGGGCACTGCAGTAGTCTATCTTGGCAAATAGCAACGCTTGGAGGACTGTCCTGAAGTCTTGGAAAAATAGTAGTGGTTTGAGTCGTTTTAGAACCTGTAGTCTGTAGAAGCAGTCTTTGGATGTGGTGTTGACCATTTTCTTTAGGTTTAGTCGATTATCTAGAAGTACCCCAAGGTCTCTCACATTCTTTTGGGTGATGTAGGAGTTGTGTGGGGATGGTGGGGGGATGTTTTCTTCGTTTGAAGAGATGAGCACGAAAGATTTGTTGCTTTGCTATAGATCATTACTATCCTCTTATCGTTCTTCGATACAGGAAGTTAAATGTTCCTACTATTCTAAATGAACATCTTAGGGTTTTTGCTGCTACTGTGCCTACCTGCCATGTCCCACATATGGAACTTTGCTGGTTTTGGTTCCTCCATGTTGTTTGCTGCTTGGATTACAACCTAGTTATCCCCCTATGCTTTTTCTTTGTTTTACTGGGGTGTGTTTGTCCTCAAAATAAAAATGTGAAAAAGAAAATGCAGCTTTTCTTCCCACCCCACCTCTTTTCTGGTTCTCTCCTTACAGTTTTGCTGTACCCCCTCTACAATCTGAACCTAATTCTCCCACCCTCTTCTTTCTTGAATATACTATTGTGTTGCTCTGCTCCTACTTATTTGTTTTTAATTGCCAGCACCACTGCTGCTGCCACTGCTCCAAGTCAATCTTTAGTACCTTAGGGTGCTTTCTCCTTTGCTCTTGCTGGCTTCGAGTTTCTGTCCAAATCCCCTTCCCCTACAGTATTTGCCAACTTTTGGTCTTGCCTTGGCCATCTGTTGCTTTGCCCACATTCTGCACGACTCCTTGGACCCTTCATAAGAATCCTGGAACTGCTTTGCCCCTCCTGGTGTCTAGCCCTTGTGGTACAGCTTGGGGGTTTTTCACCTACTCTTCTTTCTGTGTTGCTCTGCTCCTACTGTTCCTTTTTTTAATCACCAGGGCTACTGCTGTTGCCACTGCTCCAAGCCAGTCTTGGTGCATTACGGTACTTCCTCCTCCAGCTGTCTTCAAGCTTCTTTCCAAAATCCCCTTCTCTGGTACTTGCCAACCCTAGGCACTCAATGCTTTACACAGCCCTTACCCACCCAGTTAATTTTAATGGTTTTATGCCCTCTTTGACATTTTGTTTCAAACTCCATTCTCTTATGGTTCTTATGACTATTGTTCTCATCTAGTATTTAGCCTTCAATTAATTTTATACCACTGCAGAAGTGCAGCATCCAGAATCAGGACTGCGCTCCTCCATGATTACTTCTTCTGAGGAAACAGACAGTATTTGCAAAAACTGATTCAGAAGAAGAATTGTGCCTCTAGTCAGTAGCATCTTAGCCTCCAGTGAAGACCAATTTCAAGCCTGAACAACCAGATCTTTCACTTAATGCTGCTATACAGAAATGACATCAATCCTCCTCTAGGATTTTCTTTGGTTTTTCTCTGCCTAGGGCTTTTTACTAATTTGGCTAGTGCCCTTTGCCTCTCATTTAGAGCCTTGGGGTGGCAGCTTTGCATCTCTGATGCTTTGGAGTCTTTATGCCACTCTGTTGCTTTGACCCTCTGTCACTGCCTTGAGGGGCTTTCTGCTTCTTTTGGTGCTTTGTTTCCCCTTCATGGTGCCTTGAGCTCTTCATGCCACTTTTGATGCTGCTTTTCCCCCTCTTATACGGCCTTGGGGTTTATGCCACTGTTGGTGCCCTTTCCCCACTTTTGGAGCCTTGGGATATTCTAGCCAGTCTCAATGCTGCTTTGGTCCTTTGATAGTGCCTTGGGGAACTTCTGACACTGCTGGTACTGGTTTGCTCCATTGCAGATCCTTGGGCTCTTCATGCTACTTTTGGTGCCATGTTGACATAGTCTTGATGCGTTGGCATGCCTTCACCTTGCTGTTGATGTTTACCTACCAATTTAAATAGAAATTAGAAAAGCCCAGTTTGGGGAGCCCAAGATAAACTGCAGTGCTTCCCTCCTTCAATTCTAATGGTAAACTAATGAATGGATAAAACAAACACATTTTTGGGGAGGGATCCGAACCAAATGAATGACACTGACCTACAATATGAATGAAAGAATTGAATCAAATTTTTTGACTCTGCACATCCTTGCTAATCAACTATTGTAGACTACGCAGCTCCCCGAGTGCCCCAAGTTAGTTGGGTTTTCAAAATATCTATAATGAATATGCATGCAATATATTTGCCTGGAGTAGAGACAGTGCATGCAAAGCAACTCATGCATATTCAATGTGAATATCCTGAGAACCTGACTGGCATACAGCACTCAAGGATCAGAGTTGCCCACCCCTGAAACATGTTAGTATGATAAGAATGATTTTAGTAGTTTCTGCACAAGTGGATGTGGCCTAAAGTTTTGTTCTTTAAAAAGGCTTTTGTTTTCTGTATTTTAGAAAATCATTTGTAGTTTCTCAGTAAATTAAGGAATTGCTTGATTGTACAGAAGAGGTTTTCTGTTTGTTTTCTTCAATTGACTTCCTCATGCATTGTTCTCCCTTTGTAAGAACAGTGTACTCTATATTGCATGAGAAATGTCTTGCTGTCTGTACTTTTCTGTGTGAGAGCCCTGGAATTAAGTACTGAGATTAAAGGTGGTTGTTTTTTTCTCTCTCTCTGTGCTGTTTAAAGCAGCGCTGCAGTTCCCTCTCATTTGTGAGATGAAGTATGCTTGGGTTTTTGGACTGCTGCAATGGGGGGGAGGGTGAGAAGGAAAGAAAAAACATTCTAAACAAACCAATCTCCAGGAGTAGAATATGCCTAGAGCCACTAGTCTGCCTTCTTTTTGTAGTTCTGTGTATTTATTAGAGGTGGCAAGACAGTAAATTAAAGCAGAGGCTCAGGAGGTTTCCATTAGCAAGATCTACTGAGCTACAAATCTTGGAAGTAAGGACCTGAAGGCAACGACCTTCTTCCATCTTGTGCAGAAGGGCTATCACTGTTGCCACTGCTGCCTTTTCACCATGTGTTCCTCATTTAGAAAATTAGAGCTCTGGAATCCAATAAACATTTCATAGCTTTTGGCACTGCTGGAAGAATATTATATTCTGAAGAATGTTCTTATATTTCAGTTGGTTTTATGCTCTTAGGAGACAGAATCAGGGTTGAAGTTGGTATAATTTTTCTTTCAAAGGTCAACGTTTGGAAGAGGAGTGAGGCAACGTTAAATCTTCATTAATAAAGAAAACATAAGCAAAAGAATGAGTTAAATTTGTTTTACTTAATTGTGTAAAGGTTTTTTTTTTTAAAGACTTCCTACTTACACAGATTGGGAGCTTTGACTTGAAACTGTTTTTAAAGCTGTCATTCAGCATTGTGCTTTTTCCTTTAAAACACAATTGTGTATGTGTGTGTATATATATATATATATATATATATATATCTAAATTTGCACAAACATACATAAGCAGCAAATATCCCTTTAATTTAAGCCATATGAAACTTCTTTGCTGTGTTTACGTAACTGTTGAAGAAACTTAAAATCCTACTGTTTGCACCATATCTAATTTTTTTTTTTTTATCCTTCCTCCCCTTCCCCCTTTCCTTTCAGCCAGTAAAGAACCAGAACTCTCCTAGTGGCTGAGTTGCATAACAGACTCCAATCACAGACTATATTCTTCACCATACCACATCAGAAAGCCTAATCTGAAAATTGTTCTCCTCTGACCCTTCTTGGAATTGAAATGAAAGTATATCCCAGAATAGTTTCACATAGACAAACTAATTCTGTTTATCACCGTTCTTTTAATGCAGGTTTATAATAACAATATTACTTTTTTTTTCAATAGAAAATGACTTAGAAGAATAGTAGTTTAGAGCATTTTAAATTCAGATGGTGTCATGTGACCATACAGTGACTGCTTCATGAAGCAGCAGGGTATATTAGCAATGTTTGATAGTGCTATAGTGTGCTCTAGCCTTACTGCAAAAGATAACAATTTGTTATAAGAAAACAAAGTGGTTGAATTGAGATAATGCTTTCTTGCCATGGTCAAGCAGGACAATAAGCTGCACAAGTGGGTGACATCTGATGGCACTGAGACAGAATAGCTCTCTTATTTGAAAAAAAAAAACCCAATAAAACTTTTTTTCCCCTCAAATTAAAAAAAAAATGAGTTCAACTTAATTTCAACCCTTTGTTGAGAAAGTGAACCCTTATGCTGTGGTGTGGTTGGTACTAAAGTTCCTACAAAATGTCCTATTGGATCTCCATGACCGCTATGTTTGCTGTTTGGGGCCAATTCATAAAGCCCTAATTGTGCAACTTGTACCCAAATGTTTCCCAGGGCTTTTTCAGTGTCAGAACTTTGATACTTAAAGAACATAAGAAATTGCCATGCTGCGTCAGACCAAGGGTCCATCAAGCCCAGCATCCTGTTTCCAACAGAGGCCAAAACCAGGCCACAAGAACCTGGCAATTACCCAAACACTAAGAAGAACCCATGCTACTGATGCAATTAATAGCAGTGGCTATTCCCTAAGTATAATTAATTAATAGCCATTAATGGACTTCTCCTCCAAGAACTTATCCAAACCTTTTTTCAACCCAGCTGCACTAACCACCTCCTCTGGCAACAAATATTTAAGTTCTCTTCAAACTTATATGGGAGCAAAAAAGAAGCAGCCAGCTGAGGGAGCATCACCTAAAATACTTTAGGACAGATTTTAAAAGGGTTATGCGCGTCGAGCCTATTTTGCATAGGCTCAGAGATGTGCATATGTCCCGGGGCTCAAAAAAAGGGACAGGGCGGGGGCGTGGCCAGAGGCCTCCGAAGGCCCGCTAGGCTGGGGGATCGCGCGCTTAAATATAATAAATAATAAAGGTGGGGGTGGGGGATTAGATAGGGGAAGGTTGGGGGGGAGGTGAAAGGAAAGTTCCCTCAGAGGCTGCTCCAATTTCGGAGCAGCCTCGGAGGGAATGGGGAAAGCCATCGGGGCTCCCCTAGGGCTCGGCCCGCGCAAGGTACACAAGTGTGGAACCCCTTGCACGCGCTGACCCCGGATTTTATAACATGCGCGCGGCTGCACGCACATGTTATAAAACCGGGCTTAGATTTGTGCGCGCAGGTTCTAAAATCTGGCCCATAATTATCAGCAGTCTTGGCATAGTTGTTATTCATCATCTGTAAAGGAAGGAGAAAAACTGTACTCCTCAGTGCCAAAACAACTAGATGCTGAGATAGGTCTGGTCCATGCCTATAACTCCTTAGTGCAGAGAATAAAAACCCTTTTGTTTCTCAGTACCAACAAAAAGCAAAGGACCCAAGACCTTTTTGGCACCATATGTCTCACTGTTGAAATTCAGATGTGGGTGATGACCAATCAAAAATATTAGTTTTTTGTAAATCTTAAGACATCTGTGCCAGTTATTGTTCCAGAATCGGATAATTTTTGACTTGGGAATCCTTTCTCTAACTGTGGAACATCATCTCTTTGTGAGCAAGATGCAACTGAACTTTGTCAAAAACAATTTTACCAAAATCCATGTGTCTCTGCTGCCTCCATCATAGCTGAAGTTGCCTATTTTGCAATCCTTGGCCCCAAAGTCTGAAATTCAGACTACAGTTCCATCATTCAAGGCCAAACAAGGTATCCTACACCTTGATGCTTAGTTCAACTCTCAAAGTTCCTATTCTTCAAAAGATAGGCCAGCATCAGAGGAACCATCTATAATACTGTCAGAATCTCAAGAAGGATCACAATCATTATGCTATTCTTTCTCATGTCATACTAATGACAAATCAGCTGGCCTGCCTTCATACCTCTCACCTCAAGCTCCCAGAAATACATCTCCATTGGAGGACATGTCATGAGTTCAATATTCAGTACCACTTAGCTACATAAGTTCAGACTTATTCAGCTAAGTGGTACCATTTAAATATTCAACTGCATTGAGTAGCTGCCCCTTATCCAGATGACGATTTACCAGATGACTATTTATATAGCTAAATAGTTAGCCATCTAAGAGGGGGAGGGATGTGGGTGTTCTGGGACAGAGCTACTTATCTCTTAACTTAGCCAGAAAAGTGCCGATATTCAGCCTCATCCAGCTATTGAGCAAGACCAAATTAGCTGCATAAACATATCCAGCTAACTATTAGATAGTCGGGCATATTGAGCGGCACAACCACACCAGTGAATATGTTTATCTGACTAAATTTAACTAGCTAACTTGCTCAGCTGAATAGAGCTGAATATGAACTTCATCATATTTATTTATTTATTTTTATATACTGCCATTAGATCAGTGATGTTACATCGGTTTATAGATAACGGAAAGGAAATAAGCGGGGGGGTGTGCTTATTTCTGACAGTGAAACATTTCTAACAATGCAACATAATGAAACTTATATTCTTGCGTCTTTCTAATGAGGCAATGTGATAAGAAATATAAAATATAATAAATATAAGTAGGTACGAATCTCTTCTAATGCAACTTAATAAGACTTGAGTTCTTATAACGAAAAGTAATGAACATAATGAGCATGCGACATGGGTCTTGGAAGCAGAAAAATATGTGTAACAAGGGTCAAACAGGAATATGGTCCTAAAAAGAAAGGTGGTGGTGGGATAGGATCATTGGGGGAAGGCTTGTCGGAAGAGCCAGGTTTTTAGGTGTTTCCTGAAGAGTTGTGTTGAGGGTTCAGATCTTAGTTGTGCTAGAAGGTTGTTCCAAAGTGAGGGTCCGGCTATGGACAGTGCACGTTCTCTTGTTGTGGTTAGATGTGCTTCTGTTGGGATGGGGATGAGGAGAAAGACCAGTGTTAGAGGATCGGAGGTTTCGTTGGGGTGTGTGGTGTCATAGTGGCGTGCTTAACCAGTTCAATTTGTCGTTGTGGAGTAACTTATGGATGAGTGATAGGACTTTATGTTGTATTCAGAAGATGATGGTTAGCCAGTGGAGGTCCTTGAGGATGGGAGTGATGTGGTCCAATTTCTTTCCTTTTGTGAGGGATCTGGCTGCTGCATTTTGTAGTAGTTGCAGCGGCCTGATTGTGGCGGCAGGGAGGCCGAGCAGAAGGGAGTTGCAGTAGTCAAGCTTTGAGAATAGTAAGGTCTGGAGAACAGTTCTGTAGTCATGTGGGAAGAGGAGCGGTTTGAGTCTTTTGAGGGTCTGGAATTTGAAAAATCCGTCTTTGATGGTTTTGATGTGCTTTTTGAAGTTGATTTCCGTATCCAGAGTGTCTCCGAGGTTTCTTGCTGAAAGGGTTAGTTGTTGGTTTGGGAGGGCTGTTGTGCTTTGATGTTTGAGACTGCGGTCGGCGTTGTTGGCATCATATTCAGCCATTCTGCAAAAAATGGCAAAAGCTATCCCATTTACTTTACAAGAAGAAACAGAGCTGAGGGAAGATATTTGTGTACTAAAATATATTCAAGCCCCTAAACAGCTATTGGCAGTACCAGTACATATATTGCTGGAACTCCAGACAAGAATGTGACAAGCACCATTATCTGCACTGCCTGTAGCAAGAAAACTGGTCTGCAATTACAAGGTGCAACCCTGTCCTGGTAATCAAAAAGTACATTTTCCACATGAATTGGAAAACTACTAGATAGTATGGTAAGAAAAAAGATTTTTCAGTCAGCTATGTTAACATCAAGACTAGCTGCTCATCAACTATACATAGTCCAATATATGTATAATTCATTGCAAAAATTACAGAACATGATCTACTAGCTTCTTTCAGATGCTATGGTTTGTTTTACACTAATATTTCAAGAAGCTGAAGAAAGTGGAAAGCATTTCATTTGGTCAGTCTACAATGCGTGCGATACTTCCTCCAGGACTTCTGAAGCAGTCATAGAAGCTGGAAGGCTAACATGGCTTCAGGTGTTCATGAGGATGTTAACCAAAGGCTAGTAAATGCTCCATGCAAAGGAGATATCTCTTTGGAGGCAAGGTGAATGAAACAGTAGATCTCATTAAAGATAATCCTTACCCTATCAGCAGCTATAGCAGAACAACCATCTGCAAATAGAAAAAGTCGACTTCAACATTACAGAAGACAGTACTTCTATTTCCAAAGAAGATACCAAGCCTAGCCTTACCCAGTGGCCTTGTACGCAAAGTGGGATACTTTCACGTATCCCACTTTGATAATTTTACTTATATAATCTAATCTGTTATTTGTATGTTCTGAATGTTCCTTATTTAATTATGCAATAATTGTAAAGCCTGTTGCTAAGTTCTGTTCTATGTAAACCGACGAGATGTTCCCAACGTTCGTCGGTATATAAAAGTTATTAAATAAATAAATAAATAACTGCAACCACCACAGCAAAGCAGGCCTCGTGTTAGAGAGAATGTGCAACTGATACCTCTCCAGCCAGCACAGTCAAAATTTAACCCCAGCTTTTGACTACAATGTCGTCAAAGCTCTGAATTAGATTTAAACATCCTCCTAGTGGGTGGAAAGCTTTGATGCAGCCTACAATGGTGTTTAACAACAGACCATTGGAATTGTTTGATCAATTTTATTTGTAATTTATGATCTATAAGTCTTTTAAAATTTCAAGACCCTCTTTCCATACTATCCTCCAAATAATTAGTCTATAAATATGGAACAGTTGTAACTCCTGAAAAAAGAGGTCTCAACCGTCCTTGCAGCAAATGCAATAGAACCAGTTCCAATATCACAGAAAAACACAGGGTTCTCCTCCAAATATTTCCTCATACCAAAGAAAATCTGTGGTCTCTGTCCCTTTCTAAATCTACAAGATCTCAACAAACTTATAAAGAAAGAACAGTTAGGATGAACTCCCTAGGAATCATCCTTCCTCATTTAGAATTCAGCTTGCTACTCTGGACCTCAAAGATGCCTACACAAGTCACAAGAACCACAGGAAAATCCTGCATTTAACCATAGACAATAGCCATTACCAGGATTGTGTTCTCCCTTTTGGGTCCTCAGTGGTCTCCAGGATGTTCACAAAGTGCCTTGCTGTAGTCGCTGTGCTTTTCTGCTTAGATGATTGAAACATATCTAACAGTACTTTTCAGGAAGTGCATGCATCCAAACTCTCTACAATGAACATTTTTCAATCCATAGGATTATCAATTTCCCAAAATCCAATCTGCTACTGACATTCATGCTAGATTTCATAGCGGCTTGTCTAAATACCATACAGAGGAAAGCATTTCTTCACCACAGAGAAAACACTATCACATCAAGATAATACACACACTATCTAAGCACAGGAAAGTTTTGGCCCACATCTTCACAAACATGCTAGGCTATTTAAAGCAAACATTTGTTACACCATTTGCACATTTATACATGAAACACACTCAATACCACTTGAATTTCCAGTGGAACCAGCAGCTCTGGTCACTATTACACAAAGTTCAGATAAGAACATAAGAAATTGCCATGCTGGGTCAGACCAAGGGTCCATCAAGCCAGCATCCTGTTTCCAACAGAGGCCAAACCAGGCCACAAGAACCTGGCAATTACTAAAATACTAAGAAGATCCCATGCTACTGATGCAATTAATAGCAGTGGCTATTCCCTAAGTAAACTTGATTAATAGCCATTAATGGACTTCTCCAAGAACTTATCCAAACCTTTTTTGAACCCAGCTACACTAACTGCACTAACCACATCCTCTGGCAACAAATTCCAGAGCTTTATTGTGCGTTGAGTGAAAAATAATTTTCTCCAATTAGTCTTAAATGTGCTACTTGCTAACTTCATGGAATGTCCCCTAGTCCTTCTATTATTCGAAAGTGTAAATAACCGATTCACATCTACTCATTCAAGATCTCCAGCTCCCTCATCCAGTCTCTAAACTGGTGGATGAACCAGTTTCACAAACTTCAGTTTCAAATAATAACCACAGATGCCTCCAAATATAGGGAGCCCATCTAAACCTTTTTTTCTCAAGTAACCTGGTCTCTACAGGAAATAATATTCTCAATTCCAACTGGTTTATTGGAATAATCTTCAGTGTCTTAAAAATATTCAATCCCTGGTTAAAAGGGAAATTGATTTTAATTCAGATAACCCACTAGCAATGTTCTATCTACATCAAAAAACAAGGCAGAATAGACTCTTTCAATCCATTTATAGTGAATTGCAAGATATAGAAATGGACAATTTTTCAAAAACTATATCTGATAGCTGTCTGTCTCCCTAGAAACCCAAATCTGATAGCCAACAAGTTAAGCTATTGGCTGCAATCACATGAATGGTAATTGGACTAAAAAATATCCAAAGAGCTTTTTCAGTTTTGGGGAATTCTGCAAATAGATTTCTTTGAAGTCCTATTCAACAACAAGGTTGTCATCTAATGATCTAGAAGACTAGCAAGGAACAGTCTAGTAATCAAATCCTTTTTAATCCCATAAAATCAAGGACCTTGCTGCATTTCCCCCAATTCATCTTGAGGCAAAATGATTCAAAGCCAGAAGAGAAAAGGGCTTAATGATTTTCAATCTGACTATTTTTGAGAACTTCAAGGACCACCTCCTCACACTTTTTGCAAGAATAAAGATGCTAATCCTGTTGTCATGGTTTCTTTCTATATTGGGTTGTACAATATGGCCTTCCAAAATTGTCTAATTTTGTGAGAGAAAAATGGGGTTCCATTCTATACTGGCTATGAATCTTGGGATGAACTTTTACTACACATGCCAAAACATTTAACCCTTAGTAGACTCAGATGAATGTAAGTAGGCGAATGTTTAATGACCAAACATATTTGTAAATGTTTTGATTAGCAATTTATTTAATTGATATTTTTAATAAGTACTATATAGTTAATTTCCTCTGAGATGCATTTGACAGTAAGACTTTGGTCCCTAATATGACTTTCCTGCTCATTAAATTTGAAATATGTATATACTGTATCCTTTCTTAGATCAGCTGTGTTTAGTGTTATACAAATATAGTATAATGAATATACAACTATGGTCTAAGAAAAATACAAAACTATTCAGCAGCCACAGTTATTTGTTTTGAGATTAGCTTTATTAAATTGAAATATCATCAATGGCTTGATACTCTTTTGTTGAATAGCATTTCTGTTTGTTTTTCACAAGAGTCTAGTTAAATTCACTTTAAAAATATTTAGAAGTAAATTTTACATGGAGTTTAGTCAGCTTATCCTTAAATAGGTTATCACAAGTAAAGGGCTATTTACTTAATTCTACCTAGGATCTACAAAGGCTATCTAATAGCATGTCTTTGGACTTGGCAGATTTGCAGAATAACCTGAGGTTTTGAATTTTGGCAAGGATATCTTTGCTGTACAATAGTCTGCTTTGTACTCCCTTAGAGTAGTATATTCATTTCAAGCAGTCAACAAGAAATTCAATAACACTTATTGAAGGTATATGTTAAGTGTAAAATGTGATTAAGCTTAAACAGGGTGTGAGGGAGTATACCGGAAACTCCCTCAAACTACCTTAAGGAACTGGCCACAGAGATTCTGGCTCAGGAAAGTTCCTTTCAGCCTAACTATAAGTTGGCATGGCCCAGAAGGGTTAGAGAGGCCCTGGGGAGCAGACAGGAACTAGGAATATGCTATATAACCTGCTATGGGTGATAACCAGTATTTGTGAGATACCTGTTTGTTTTGCTTTGCACTGTGCTTTGTTTTCACTGTAAATAAACCACACTTAAGAAACAGCCAGAGTCTGCCTCTTTTTCCTCTGGTTGTTTCCAAACCGCTACCACTCGAGTTACTATCACAGGGCCTGTGCATGGTGTGGGGGATTCAGAGGTTAAACATACAATAACAGTGTTTATACTCATTTATTGTAATGCCAGTCACGAAAGCAAAACATTTTTATTTTTTATTTATTTATTTAAAAGTGTTTGTATACCGCTTTTACAACAGTGTTTAATCAAAACGGTTTACATAAGTATAAATTAAAATTAATTCAAAATAAAAAGAAAAGATAAGAGAGGCCATAATGTTACAAAAAGTATAGTTAAAATAAACTATTAAAAATAAAGAACAGCTAACATAGTTCTAGTAAAAATTAAATAATGCATAATGTAAAATATAAAATAAAATATAATATAAGGTGCCATATAAGTAAATGTGAAGAATCTGTTATTTGATAGGTGTAATTTTAAATGCAATTTTGTTAGTACGAAGGAAATTTGTAGGAATAAAGGGCAGTTGTATACATCTCTTGAGTCTTTAAACATGCATCTTTTTTTGCCTTTGTATCTGGGGTTTGGATGTAGGACTTGTACAATGCCCAGTCATTCACCTGAATAAACTATATCTATTTTTAAAGGGGCTGATGCAACAAAAGTGTGCCGAAAGTGGGCGCTCAGTGTTGTGCACTCGCTTTCCTAACGTGTGCCCCAGCACCTCTCCTTGGGGTGCCATGCAATATTTAAATTAGGGGCCGCGCTGCCAAGGAGACACTAGGGTCGATTGTATGCCCCTAGCTCTTCCTTAGCAGCGGGTGCCCAGAAGAGTTCAGCTGTCTGCGGGTTAGGAAAACGGACGCTCAATTTTACGAGTATTCTGCTTTTCTGTACAATGTTTTGGAGTGCCCAGAAATTAATGCCTGCTCTGGGCAACATAGTTTTTTGGGTTTTTTTGCATGTGGGGTGAATAATTAATAGTCTCATTGACATGCATTTGCACGTGATGAGCGCTATTCGTTTCGCGACGCATTGGATATACTTAATCCCCTTATAGCCTAAGGGGCTGTGGACCCGCATTCAACCACGGATTAAACATTGCGCTTGGCTGAGCGCACTGTTTTGCATCAGCCCTAATGTGATTGCAATTTTTTAATTCGTTTAAATTCAAAGGTTTTTTTAAATTACTACTTTGGAAAGCATTTCTTAGTGTAACTTTTGATAGCAGTAAACAAAAATACTGCAATGATGATATAGCTATGATTTTAACTTTTTAGAGTCTTAAGAGACCTATAATTTTCATTAGGACCAGGATGTCTTAATTCAGATTGTTTTAGAGAATAGTAACTTGGTTGTGGATTGATAATGTTAGGTTCTGGGACACAGCAGGCTTTTTTGAGCAAGTATGTTAATATGCTGAAAAATTCTGACAAGCTACTACAATTCCTTAGGTGAGCTTTAATTTCTAAAAATGAAACATAAAGCCATATTTTTTAAAAAGAAACTTGCTTTTGTATACACATAGGTAATGTAGTATTGAGGAAATATGGATAGCAAAACAGCGATAAGGTGGTGGCAAGATGAATACTAGGGCATATAGGGAGAGGCATAAATACTAGAAAAGCGGAAATAATGCCTCTGAACAAATCATTGGTGAGAACTTGCCTAGAATATTGTCTTCAGTTCTGGAGGTTGTCTCTCAAAAGATTGAAATAGGCTAGAGGCAATGTAGAATGGTGTGTGGTCTTCACCAAAAGCCATATAAGATGAGACCTAAATATGTATATATAGTAACATAATGACCGCAGAAAAGGACCAAAATGGTCCATCCAGTTTGCCATCAAGCTTCTTATGGTACTATCTGCTGTGCTGTGCATGTTGCCCCCATGTTTCTCTTTTACTGGGTGATGAGCCCCTTGAAACTTCAGACAGTGTGGTTTGACATGCTTTGCTTATGGACTTGGCTGTAGACGTAGTCCTGTGATTTTTCCCTTATGTCTGTGTATCAGTACCTCGGACTGTAAAAGTCAGGGCCTGTGTTGGTTGATGTCTAATCCAATACCTCTTTCCACCCCATCCCCACTCCCACCGTCAAAGCAGAGAGTGATATAACAGTTATATCAAAGGAATCTAGTAAACCCATGCCTTATGTTAAGGATAGTAATTGACGCTCTGTTCAAGTTATCCCCATGCTTATCTGTTTCCCAGACCGTAAAAGTTGGGGCCTTTGTTGGTGGTTGTTTGACTCTAATTCACTTTTCCTTCTGCCGTTGAAGCGGACAGCAATGTTGCATTTGCATCAAAGTAACAAGTCTTATTGGTTAAGTGTAGTAATCTCCATAACTTCTGTTAAAGGTAGTAACTGCCACATCAGCAAGTTACCCCCATGCACTCTTTTCTTAATTTCCGTCCTCTAGCCTTTAGGGATCCACAATGTTTATCCCATACCCTAGAGGAGAGAAGGAATGAGGGGAAATGATAGAGGCATTTCAGATTCTGAAAGATATTAAAAACTAGTATAATGGAATTTTTAAGAATGAGGCTAGGAATTGGTTCCCATTTGAGAAGGTAAAATTTCTGGGAGTAAAGTTGAATCGAGCTTTAACATTAGGAATTGGTTCCCATTTGAGAGAGTAAAATTTCTGGGAGTAAAGTTGAATCAAGCTTTAACATTAGAAAATCATGTTGGTGGCATTTCATAGAATAAAATGGATTAGGAAATTACTGCATTTCTGGATTTGGGGGCATTGAAAAAGGTAGCCTCTGCACTTGTGGTATTGCCTTTGGACTATGGCATTACTTTATATTTAGGTGATCCAAAATGAGTGTTCCAGCGGCAGCACTGTTAACATTACATTAGTTGCTGATTGCACAATGGTGGAAATTAAAAAATGTATTACTAGCTTTTGTTATGTTCACTGTTTGTGGGATGACCCTGTGAGGGGTTGCATTTATCCCAAATGCTGCCAGCATTCTCACGTGGCTGGAAGCTGCTGATTCTGTGATGCTCCTTCCTAGGTGCATGCAACATTGTTTCTTTTAAAGGGCCTGCTGTGCCCTTGGATGACATCTTGCTTCTTGCCCTATAAAAGTGCTCCTCAGACATTTCAGCTTTGCTTCAGCAAAAGGTTTCCTGTCTCTCCAGGCTCGTTCCAGTCAAGCCTTGTTCCAAGTCTTCAGCCTTGCTCCGCTCCATGTGTCCAGCTTTGTCGGCATCCTCAGCCTTGTTTTTATTAAGTCTTCAGCTCAACCACAGCTTGTCTTCAGTCTCCAACTTGTTTCCACCATTGCCTCTTGGATTCTGTCATAGCCTGACCCGTGCCACTCACCTGCCATTGGCACAAAACTTAAGGCCCTTCCCTCGAGGTTGTGCCAATTATGCCATGGCATGTGGGGCATATGCTCTCTTTGCTCACAATATCTTAGTTTGGGTCTACCTCAATTTAGAGGTCTGATCCAATGGTATACATGTCAGTTGAGATCCAGTTTAAAAGCACAGATACAGTTACCACCGGTGAAGACTTTAAAGAAAGTTTGGTTGCAAAATAGAGCTTTCTCCACAGTAATTCCAAAATTATGGAATGATCTCTCAGGTAAGTTAAGAGAGTAAAGAGATTTGCTGAAATTTCGTAAAGGGCTGAAAACTTGGTTGATAAGCAGCAAATGTTAAGGTGTAAAGAGGGGATCAGAGCAAGATGGATAAGAAAGAGTGCTGCAGGTACATATCCAGAAATATGTTTAGATTTGTAAGAATGATAATGATATTTTAGGTTTATTCAAGTAACTTTTCAAAGGGCCACACGTGTAAATAAGGGAGTTATGCATGTGGCTGGGCCTTGCATGCACCAAGTGTTTTTTCAGAAGGGCTCGGTCATATGCATAACCCCTGTAACGTGCAGAATTGCCAGGCATAAAGAAAGGGGCGAGCCAGGGGGTGGGTGTGGGCCAGGACAGCACCATTCGATGCTGTCACAGGGAAGTGCATATACCGGTAGCCGGGCAGCATGTGGAGATTACTTCTGCTTCAGAGGAGAGCAGTAAGTAATGAAACAAAAAAAAAAAGTAAGTAGCTAGGAAAGGGTTAGAGGTCGGGGAGGAGAGGGGATAGGGTAGGAAGGTTTAGTAGGAGGATAAGGAAGTTCCCTCCCAGTCTGCTCCTTAAAACACCGGCAGCTGTTACAGAATATGGCTGCCAGGTTGATTTTCGGCCTTTGAAAATATGATCACATTTCCTCAGCTCTGAAGCAATTGCATGGGCTGTCAGTTAGCTTTAGAATTAAAATCTTAAGTATGGTTTTTCATACTCTTTTAGTTGGACCTCCTCTTTTAAGTTATTGGCCTATATTCTGTCTTGCTCCTTTCGTCCATCCCAAGCAGGGCTGCTTCTTGTTTCACCACCGTCAGTAATTCGGCTAGACTCTACCAGAGAGGCCACTTTTGCTACCAGATACCTTCATTTTGGAATTCTTTACTATTTGATGTCTGTTCCGTCTCAAACTACCTAACTTTCAGGAAAGCATTGAAGCATTTAGAAAGCTTATCAGGATATTTAAGCAGTCAGTGTTAAAAATTAGACGTAGTTTGTTAAAGCTTCTTGTCAGATTTATATAATTTGTCACATGATATGATTAATTTTGTCTAAGTTTGGTTATCGGGTTTTTTTTGTACCATTGTTTTAGAAGTTTGTCTGTTAATTATTTTTATATTAATTTTTAGCTATACTTATTTTTATTTTTGAATATTTTTATGTTGGATTTATGGATGTGTTTTTTAATTGTAATACCACTTGGATAACATGCAGAATATTAAGAAGAATAAATAAAATAAAATAAAATGAAACAGTACAATGGTTGCAATTCTAAACAGCAGTGGTACAACAGCATCAGGCTTCTAAGAAGGCTGGGGTGACTTGTATGGACAGACCATGATTAACACCCAAACCATCAATGAGTATGGAGAGACCTGATTTTTGTAACAGCCTCACTAACTTTGGTAAGTGTGGAGATTATTATGAAACTTAGTAATAAGACATTGAAGAATGCCTGGGTGTTGGCTTAGGGTTGGCTTTGTAAGAAGGAAAGTAGAAGATGGCAAGGCCTGAAATGGCCTACTAGCAAAAGTGGTAGAAACTATCACTGTATAAGATTTTTTATCATGCTTATTGAGGGCAATGGTAGAAAAAGGGTTGAGTGGTCAGGTAAAATATGAGGAAAGAGGTGTTGGTGTTGAATTGCATATGGAAATTTGTATGTGCATCCACCTAAAGTGGACAAATCTCAACTGGGCAGACTGGATGGACCATTTTGATCTTTCTTTGCTGTCATTTACTATGTTACTTTGTTAGTTTCGTTTTGACCCAGAAATCCAAAATGACCACAGATTTATATACAGTTGCCTGCACAACTACTATTTTCATCCATATAGCCATCTGCAGTAAAGATGTCAGTTGAGCTGTTTAAAAATGATATTGTAATGAAATATCCTTTCAGATGAGTCTCACAACATTATCATATTTCCATCAGAAGTTATGGCTCCCTAAATTCTAAAAAATCAAAACAGAGCCAACCAACCTATCTCATCTCATCAACATCCTGCAAATTTGCCTCTCTGACTCTTTGAGACTGTGATGTGGTCCGACCTTAAAAACTTCCAGATAAGGGTAAACAGCTTCTATTTTAAACCTTAGTTTTGTTCCCTGAAGCAGTCTACAGGCAAAACATTAGCTAATGCTGGGTATTCGTTTCAGGACTGTGGGTTATCATGCTGGGACTCTTAATTGTTTGTAATTGCTCTTAAGAGATATTTGTACATTTTTGACCAATTCATTTTTGTGTGGTTTGATGTTCACAATCCATTCTTATAATTTTACTGCATTTTTAACATGCAGATAAAAATGCATGGGGTGAATGATTGAGAAATCATATGGTGGTCAGTTGTGAGACCCCACATCTGTATAACATTATCCTGTTTTTGAAACTTCTATGTACTTTATTTATTCTTTGGTGTGTTTAGTTTCACCGTAGTATTCCTGTCTCTTTTGGTTTCCACTCCCTGAATTCTGTCACACTTCTGTTTGCATATTATGTAGTGTACATCTTCAACTTTGTACTTTCACATTGCAGAAGTGTCATTCAATGTTCTTTAAAAGAACATTGAATAGTGTTTAAAGGCCATGCATTCCTTGGCTTTGGACTCTAAGTACATAAGAAATTGCCATACTGGGTCAGACCAAGGATCCATCAAGCTCAGCATCCTGTTTCCAACAGTGACCAATCCAGGCTACAAGAACCTGGCAAGTACCTCAGTACTAAGTAGATCCCATGCTACTGATGCCAATAATAACAGTGGCTAATCCCTAAATCAATTTGATTAATAGCAGTTAATGGACTTCTCCAAGAACTTATCCATATCTTTTTTAAATCCAGCTACACTAACTTCTCTAACCACATCCTCTGGCAACAAATTCCAGAGCTTGAACAACCCTAACCTCTTTAGCCTTTCCTTATTGGGGAGACATTCTATCCCCTTTATCATTTTGGTCGCCCTTAAATGTACCTTCTCCAGTGCAACTATATCTTTTTTTGAAATGCAGCGACCACAATTATACAGAGTACTCAAGGTGTGGACTCACCATGGAGCTATCCAGATGCATTATGACATTTTCCATTCACCATTCCCTTCCTAATAATTCCTAACATTGTTAGCTTTTTTGACTGCCGCAGCACACCGAACTGCTCATACAAAATAAGAGTGCTTAATGGCACATCTGTTGTGTGATAAACTGTAAAAGAAAACATCACACTGAAAAAAATTGGGGTTGATCAGCCACAATTATTTTTATGGTCACTGATGTCAACTGAATGTAGTGAAACACAAAATATACTTCAATAATATATTTCAAACACAGCTAAAACAAGTTTATATATATATATACACTAGTGAAAAGTGCCTGGTGATGCTCGGGTCTATAACAGCCTGTGTAGGGGACCAGCCTGTTTGTGTGTGTGTGTGTGTGTGTATGTATGTATTGTATGTATGTATTTATGCATTTGCCTGTGCCTCTGTGTGTGTTTCTGCATGCTTGTGTGAGCTTGTGTGCACCTATGTATATGTGCCTATGCCTGATTGTCCCTCTGTGGGGGAGCATGAGAGACAGGGCTTCACAGACGCTGCATATTAGCAAACCTTTCCCAATGTTGCTCGGGTTGTCTAGTGTGATGTGGTATGTAGACCCAGGGCAGCTGTGGAGTTGATTTCTAGAGTTAAAGTGGGTACTTTCATATTGTGGATTTAGGATTTATTAGGAGGTGGACTATCCTCTATCAGTGGATTTTCTATTAACCACTTCCCCCACTCATGAGTCTTGAATTCCCCACAACACAACTAAGGGAGTATCCCTGTTTGTATCTGCCCTCATTTGATAAACACTCTAAGTGTGAGTGTTCTTGCCTCCCTTGCACTGAGACAATGTCTGGGAGGAGTTCTGAAACCTTAGCAAGCTAATTCTTATTCTGTTGTGCCTAACGCTAGCCTCTCTTAGGTAGCTGAGACTCTATGCAGGAGCCTGACCACCCATATTTTGAGTTTAACCTCATCTTTGACCACAGTGCCACTGATTCTCTCTTTAAACGCAGACAAAACTTGCGTCTGGACTCTTGTCCCTTTACTTAACGCAATTGTGAGGTTTACAAAACCCCTTACCATTCCAGCACCCAATAATCACACAGAAAGCTGCAATTCAATTAAAAAAACCTCTCTCTTTATTGAATTGGCTGCTGCTCAACTGTGAAGCATATATCTGACAAGTTTGAGACAACTCAACATCTGGGCTTCTCCACCAGAATTGAGTACAAAGAAGAGAGATACAAATCTTAGAGCATTGGGCTCACCTACATTGACTGAGATAATTCCAGGCCAAAGTTTCAAAAAGCCTCCCCACTAGTTAAGCCCAGCTTCCAACCATTGTTGTGTCCGTCGGTGCCCAACGCCCTCTCTCCACCCTCCTTATCTCTCTGGCACCTCCCTCTCCGACCGCGGGAAGATTGGCTGCTGCGGCGTTCTTCTGCTGCAAGTCTTCAGGCATTCCTGGACCGGCTCGACGCTGCTATCCGCCATTTTCCTGGAGGCCTAGGGGCGCGCACGCGCGGCATGGCCCCAACAGAAATACCAGCAATGGTGCAAACCTCGGGGGCATCCCCCGAAGATGATGTCACCCGCGACGGATATTTAAGGTCTCAGTATTTGCTAATACATCGAGTTAGCAAGGATTGACAACGGACTCGCTTTGTCTTTCTAAGCAACTCTGCCTCCTCGGACTTACCAGAGGTACCCGCTCCTCAGGGGCCTCGCTCTCTCCTTTGTTTTTCAGGTGACAGTCTGAAACCGGTACTCTCTCCTCGAGGGCCCTTGTTCCCAGGCTTGCTTCATATACTCTTCTGCCTGGAAGTCATCACTACCAATTATATCAACTACATCAGTGAGCTACATCGTTGTCTCTGAGCTTTCCCTGGAACCAGGTACTCGCTCCTCGATGGCCTATACATTCCAGCACCTGGGTTTTATTGGGACATTGTGTGAGTGTTACCATCTGCATACCCTGCCTACTCACTATATCTCAGTTTCTCTACAGCTCAGCCTCCAGGGATCGCTATTCCAGTATCTGAGGGACTACAGCCCAGCCGGGCTTTCCAGCTCACTACTGCCATCTCTGGTAGTTCAATATATTGTTTAATAAAAGGGCTAGTGTGTGTCTGTCTCCAAATTCTGAGCCTGACCGGTGGTCCCTCTCGGGATCTTCCCCCGGGGGCAAGGTCATCTGCCACCGGCCCAAGGATCTACCCACAACTATAACAGAGACTGCTAACTCCCTAGCAGATTCTGAACAGATTGCTAACTTCTATCTGATTGTTCCTCCCATCAGGCAGCAGATTGATAACAACCACACTGTAACCCATTAATGCTTGTGGAAATTACACCCACACCAGTTAAGGTAACTTCCACATATGTCTGTGCATTTGGCTTACATTCCTGCTGCCTTTAATAGGGAGTTCGCCCTTCCCCAAACAAAGTTCTAGACAACAATCTCAAAGTTATACTTGAAGCAAGCTCCTCTCTTTAAAACTGGCTATAGCCCTGATTAAAGTTGCATCTGTGAAAGCTGATCTGGACTTTTCTTTTTTCATGCTGTCCCCTTCATACCTCTGCTGCAAACCTGTTGAAGCTGTAGTTTTCTTTTCTATTCCAATACTGGCAAAAGTATAATGCAACTAAGGAAATGGAAAAAGTGTAAATCGTACCAATTTGAAATAAACAAAAGGCATGGGGGGTGTTGCTGAATGTTCAATGGTCTTGAAGATTATTTTGAACAAATATTGGAACCACAATGTTTACTGGTTATGCTTCCAAACTTTAATGCCATGGCAGTGACAATTATTTGACTGTTTGCAGAATATTTTACAATTCCTCTGTTCCCCAATTGGTAACATGAATATAACCCACTCAAAGCCCAATAACAGCTCTACTCCACCTCCATACATTCCCCTAGTTGCCCTACTGTTTCCCAGGCAATAATTCTAAGTAACAGACTTAGCTTAAAGGATGAAATGCCCATCTGGTTAATAGCAATGTTGAACTTTACCAAAATATATATCTATTCACGTCCCTAAAACTTTCAAGAAATATTGCGCAATATGTAATGAGCTAGCCATATCTGCTACTTCTCACTATACTTTTCAGGCCAGTTCCGCTGGATGGATGTTTCTGGGGTGTATAGTGATTGATGCATACAAATTAGAGGATCCTGAGAAGGATTTAAGAAGTTTGTGGCATTGATGATGAGAGCCATGCCATGTGTCGTCATTGCTATGGCTTTTGAATCTTCATGAAATAATAGTAAAAGTCCAATTAATTAAGGTTCTGGACATTAAATTTCATGAGCAGCATGGACTGCAGATTATGAAATATTTTTTACATCATCTTCTCTTGCTGATGTTTGCAACCACTGGAGCTCAATTGCATTCTGTGAGTAAGAACCTTGTGCATATCTGTGGCATCAGGAAGTTCAGGTTCTGTTTTAGATAGATAATATGGGGAATTAGAGAAGAGCTATGGCATTTCAATAAGTCATTTAAAGGCAAAGATCATATTTGACAACAGATTAGGCTATTCATTTACTATATGGAATAAGTTCTGACACAGATATGCTTGTTCCATGAAAAAAATCAGCACTTATACTAGACAAGTTATGATCTATGCTATATACTGACATAATAAATAATCCAATCGTTAGTTTTTGAGGGCAAAATGCCTTTTCTTCTTAACTCTTACAGTAACTTGGTAGACAGAAGAAGAAATCCTTAGAAGCTTATCATATGAAACTGATAGTCTTTCAGCATGATGTTTACCTACATTTCTCGTTTAACTGTTTAAATGAGTATGCATGACAAGATGAATGGACAGTAGCATATCTCTGTCCTGATGGTTTGTGCTGCTTGAGATGGCCCAGCCATATTGCTGCATTGCATCCATTCCATTTAATGTTTACCAGGGTCAGCAACTGTGGATTAAATTATTTTTATGGCACTATTTTGAGAACTTTCCATTAAATGAGTACTTGTTCAGACATCTATTTCTTTGTGCTAGAACATGATCACTGGTTTTAGCACATTTTAGTGTTTTGTGCCCTTTATTTTGACATTTTTCAAGTGATTACCATGAACAGATGGTCTATCACAGAAAAAACACTTTTGAAAATTGCATTTGATTTTGTGCACTTGGACCACTATATACTGCTGCAGTTTGAGCTTGACCATCAGCTGTACTTACGTGTGTCATGTCTATAATTGGATGTTGAACTTCAAATAGCAAAATGTATGTCATTTTGCATGGTTTTTAAATAAGGCGTCAGTAAAGCTCAAGTGGCCCTTCTTCCAGCCATCTAAATTAATGGTACTTGGAAGTGCTTGAAGCTCTTGAAATGTCACAAGATTCATGCCAGTTTTCCATACCCAGTATTCCTATCTGTAGTTCTTTCATTATACCAGAAATCATCATAGCACTGCTTCCACTTGTCTTGGCATAAGATGCACAGAAACCAATTTGGAGGTTCCATTAGTTGACCTACATTGTCTGCTTCATGTGCAAATTTGAATTTCTTTGCAGTTGCCATAGCTGCTTTACTTCCATCCCAGAGTGTAGTGGTAAAGTCTCATTAATGTCACTGAAAAGCACAAAGAATACAGGTGCTTAAACCGATATGTACAAAGTGATTATTATAGACAAAATCATGTCAAAGTACAACAGAATTAGTGGAGTCCCTGAAAAGTGCTTGGGAATACAAAAACTACCATAAAATTCTATCGCACAGCTAATTCTGAAAATGAGGCAACAGAGTGAATACCATTCCAGAAAAATCATACTGATGTCTCTTTTTAGTGTGAAAGGACACACTTGAAAATATCCATTGCTTATTATGCAAGCAGAAGTGTGACTTAGAGCTCAGGATACCATAACTTCAGAATGGATTAAGGTAAAAGGATGATGTAGAACTTGTTTGAAAGGAAAATTCATTATAAAACCATTTTAAACAGCTAACCTGACATATCTGTACCACAGACAACCATAGGCATGATGAAAGAAAAAAAAAAAAAAGAATGGTAGCTTCACAGGCAACCATATTTTAATTGGCAGCCGTTTTAGATTTCCAGGCCAAAACGGAAATGTCTATAAAGTTTCTTTGGGATTGCTGCTCAGCTATGCACAATGCACTGGAATGATTAAATAGCAGCATATCCCCATCTCAACTCAACTAATAAACAACTGAATAACATCAATGAAGCACACGGAAAAACCAGATCCACCTCTTTTTTTTTTTTTTTCCCCCAGTTTATTAATTTAAAAATGTACTTAGGGCCAGCTTGGTGATTCAGCAGTGCATAACACTCGGTGCTTTATACAGGACCAGGAATGCAAGAGATACTGTGGAGACAGCATTTGTAGTCCCTGATGGAGGAAGTCTCTGCCATTGCTCAGTGGCATCACATAGCAGTGAGACTTAGGGTCCACTTTAACTGGAAGCCAGAGGGAACTAAAGTTTATGGCTTCTGACTCGACTGTCGCTGTAATGGCTGAATTAAGAAGGAAATTTAATAAATAGGAGAAAACCCCTGGGTGATTGGGCTGGAAGCCTAATAGCGCAGAAGGGAAATTACTAGGGAAAAAGGGAAAAAAAAGTATGTTCATATTTGTTTAATATCTCCAAAATCTTGACTACAAGCAGCTTTTCACAGTTCACAAAAAAATGTTCAAGATTTCACAGATTTTGGGATTATTAGTAGCTGCACTTAGATGTTCCTAGACCTGTGTATGACATTTTGAGATGAAGCCTCCAGTTATAGAATTGTGAAATTTTGTCTTAACCGTTCTTAAAGCAGTAATGATGATAGGAGAAAGCTGAACTGCCATGCCTGTCTTGAAGTTTAATTGTCTATTTGGTAACGAAACACACAGTTTTCCACTACAAATCTTATTTTATATGGTAATTGCCTCATTTGCTCTCTGCATAACAATTTTTCCTCTATTGCAAGCATCTGCAGTTGTGCTGGTCATAATTGCTGTGAATGATAAACCCTAGTGTAGTTAAAAGCTGTAACAAAGAATGTTCTTCATGCTTTATTTCTAATACATTAAAACTGAAGAGAAAACTATCATAGATTGAGCTTTTTTTTCCCCATAGATATTAGATATCAATGATGCTGTTTGTATTTAACAGCTATTGTGTGAACTGGTTCTTGACTGTAAATGTTCAGCCATTCATGGTCTTTATTCAAGAATGTTATTTAGAAGAAATCATAGCTGTCTTAGCTTCAGTCCATTTGTTATATTTTTTTTAGTTGTCCTGGTATTTGATCCTGATATATACTACTCACAGCTTGCTAAAATGAAAAGAAAGCTGATTTGCCAGGAATTAACCTTTCACTGCCAATAAAAAGAGACTCCTGCAGCTTCCTTTTCAGTGGCCTGCTTGCTTTATTCATGAGAAGGTTGCACATTGATTAGTGTGGAGGAGTTGAAAGGGGGGGTTAGATGTCAAGTAATATAATCATTCAGTTTGCATAATTATCTCTGTTGCCCCTTTTCCCAATTAGAATAAAGGTATTTGTTCTTTTCCAGACATGGCATCACTCTTTAGTTTCTTCCATGCGTAATTTTTGGGTGGTGTTTTTTTCTTATTTCTTTAAAAGTGAAAAAATTATGTCTATTAAATTTTGAATATGTGAGTTACAAGCATCCTACAAAAGACTAATAAGAGAATAACAACCGAAAACAAAATTATGTAAGAAAGGGATCCTCAAACAAGAAGAGGGGACAGGGAAAAAAATAATTAAACCAAAATATCATCATAAAATGTGCACAGACTATTTGCATGGTAAACCAGCCATCATATAAAGAATAATAATTTTAAAAGTAAAATAAACCAATAAGAAGTATCAGCTCAAGGCCTATTCATGGAAGCTGAACTAATTTCAGTCAGGAAGTGCAATTCAGGTGATAGACATAAAAAAAAAAAAAAATCAGAAAGCTAACTTGGTTCCCAAAATGCATATTCAGAATTTTTTATATGAAATTTTACTTTTGGCAAGTACCAAATTAACACCCAGTTTAGTAATGTTGGCACCTAAATACAAAAAGTTTTTCCTTTTCACTTGTCATGCAAGAAATATCATGAAAAAGTCTGACTCTAGAACCCAGAAATGTTGTGATATTCTGAAAGAATACATTCATGACCCCTTCCTTGTCATTCTCTAATACAAAATTGATAGTGTTCCCTTTCTTGAAATAGCCTCTAATGACTACTATAATTTCAGCATCAAAGAAAGCATTCCTGAGAAGCAGATACCGTTTGGATATAGGCAGTAGTAGACTTTTTTAGAAATCTGAAACCACTCTACTTGCATAATTCCATACCTGGAATGATATTCACTCTTACAAAATTAACACACATGTTTTGGCTGAATAGGACTTTGCTAGACTCAAGAACTGGGCATCTAAATGGCAGATGAAATTTAATGTGCAGCCAGGCTTGTATGTGGGAAGGTGAGACGGGAAAGGGTATCGCTTTTATTAGTCTCTCTACACTGGCTTTCGGTTGTGTAGAAGGCAAAGTTTAAATTGATAATGTTAACTTTTTGTTGTTTACATTTAATGGCCCCCATTATTCTCTAAATTGCCCTGGCATAATATCGGATGGTCAGTTTGTACTTTGCAGGCTGCATAGCTAGAGTTTTCATATAGATTTAAATTTAAATCTAGCCGAGCCTCCATGTGCTCCTTTACAGTTGTTGTTCCTCAGGTATGGAACTGTCTGCCGATGTTAGTATGAAATGATTTAGTTAAAATTTTGTAAGCCTGTTAAGACTTGTTTCCTTTTAAGGATAACTGAGAGTGGGAGGAAGATGGGCATTTAGGAGGGGTATAACCTGTTTTAGTACATGGTAATTGTTGGTGGTATTAAGGGAAGATGAGTGCAGCAGACCTTTTCCTGGTTTTTTTTCTCTTTTTCTTTTATTATATTTTTTTTGTTCTTTTCTGGGTTGTTTTCTGATTAGCTTAATTGTTTATAGTGTTTTAGGCTGTTATGTTTTCTAGAAAGTTATTTAGTATTGTTTCAACTGTATTATGTATGTAAGCTATTACTGTTCTGACAAATTATGTGTTATATAAGTTTTATAAATAAATAATGTGGACAAGTGCAAAATGATGCATATAGAGAAAATTAATCCTATCTATAGGTACACAATGCTGGGTTCTATATTAGGAGTTACCTCCCAGGAAAAGGATCTTGGAGTCATTTTGGACAACAAGTTGGAATGCTCAGCTGAGCATGATGTAGTGGCAGTCAAAAGAACAAATAGATGGAGAACCAAAATGGCGATGTGAAGAGAAGACATGCAGTGAGGAGCTCTTGCAGCACTGACTTTGTTTCCTGTTTATGACTTCAGCTGTGGTTAAACAGAAGAGTTCCCTCTACTCACCTGGAGATACCCCGTCAATGCCAGTGACTGATTTCTGAGCTCCTTTAGTTAACCCCTACCATGTTGGTGGAATGTTCTGTTTCCACTGAAGTTGAAGAAGTAGCCAAGCAGCTAGTAGGTGTGGAGATCTTGCCGAGCCCTGACACAAAAGCTATTCCTCCCTCTCTGTTCTCTCCAGTGGAGATGCCAGCAGTGAGCAAGATGGTATCTACCCAAAGATATGTTACTGAGAGTGCAGGGGGCATGTTGGTCAGTGTTGTAGGCTGCAGCAGATTGCCATCAATGAAGGAGCAGGGTGTACAGTCCATTGTGAAAGGAGGAGGGGAACCAGAACATTGAGGAAAGTACACGGGGTTGAAGAGTGGTGGAACTGACAGTTTCCAGCTCAGAGATGGATCAGGCCCCTTGCCTGGTATCACTGATTAACAGGTCCCCTATATTTAGGCCATCCTCTGTTACACTGGAACATATTTGGGCAGTCCTGACTACTTTGGAGCAATTTTATTGCCTCTTTAGTGACTACTGCTATTGACATTCATAGCCAGATATAGACACAGAAGGCATAAAATTTGGAACAGAGCACTACTCCCCTATCTTTTGTACAAAAAAATGCTTATTCAAGATAAAATGATCATCCACTGCAGAATTGAGAATTTAGAAAATACGACACCGACCAAAATCGCCCACCAATCACAGACCCAGTGTTGCGTTCGTGCTTCTTCTCGCCCCTCGCGCCACCCTCTTTACCTTGGGAGCGACTCCCTTTGGCTCTGACGGACAGATGCAGCCGCGGCTTCTCCCCACCTCTTGGTCTCAGTGTCCCCGGGCTGATTTGACGCTACGGATCCGCCATGATCCTGATGACATAAGGGCGCGCACGCTCCAGACTTTGTACCAGCAAGGGCGCGAACCACGGGGGCGTCCCCCCATAGTGACGTCATCCATTTGCACTTTAAAAGGTCTTTGTTTGCTAACCTCTAACGAGTTAGCAAGGAACTCCAACAGGACTTGATTCGGCAGTCCACGATACTTGCAGCAATGATCCGAGTCAGCGAGGGGAATCCTTCTCCACTGCTCGGCCTTTTCAAACTTACCAGGAGTACCCGCTCCACGGGGGCTTCGCTCTCTCTTCTTGATTTCAGATTGCCAAGACGGGATCCAGTACTCACTCCTCAAGGGCCTACGTCTCTGAATACTCAGAAGACTCCTCATTGCCTGGAAGCGATCGCGGACGTGAACATAGTGAGTTCTATTGTACATAAGAATCGGTACTCGCTTCACGAGGGCCTACATTCCTATAGCTCTGAAGACTCCCTTCTGTCCAAGACATTATCGCAGGTACGGGGATCGTGAGTTACATTGGCAAGATTGCAGATAGGAACCGGTACTCACTCCACGAGGGCCCATGTTCCTAGAATCTTTTACAGACTCTCTTTTACTCTAGAAGCCATTTCATATACAGCGATTATGAGTTCTTATTACAGACTGTTTATTGGAATCAGTGCTCGCCTACGGCTCCTGTTCCTGAATGTACTGAAGACTCTCTGTGGCATAGAGACCATTGCTGATATCTACTATTGTGAGTGTACCATCTTGTATCCAGTATATCCTGTCTACTCATTACTTCTAGTCTCTCTCTACAGCTCAGCAACCCAGAGATTATATTCCAGTATCAGAAGGCCTTCAGCCTTGCCGGACACCACGACTCACTACTGCCACCACTGGTGGTCCAGCTTTCAGTCTAATAAAGAACTATTTGTGTTTATTTCATATTCTAGCCTAGCTGGTGGTTCCTCTCAGGATCTCCTCCTGGGGGTGCTGTCATCTGCCATTGGCTCAGGGATTCACCATTTCCTCCAAGTGGTCCTTACACTACTACCACTCTATGGGAGCTAACCACTACCGACCACTAACACCGCTTACGGAAGTATTATATAGATAGCTAACTTCTCTTTCTATGGGACTTGCCAGCAGCCTATATATAACAGATTGCTACTCTGTAGCGGATGCATGATAGATTGCTATCTGAGTAGCAAAGTACAATATACCTGTTGTTAGCTCCTCTCCTCAGAAGAGTATCATTGAACAGATTGCCAACTCCTCTTTCCTGGAGAGTTGATCCATAACAGATTGCTACCTCCTTTCATCTAACAGCAGTTCGCTAACAGATCCACAGATAGCTAACTCCTCCCCTCTGGGGGACAGATCATGACAGATTGCTAACTCCTCCCCCTTTCAGGAGAACAACAGAACAAATTGCTAACTCCGCCCTCCTGGCGGGGTGAGTGATAACAGATTGCTAACTCCTCCCCTCTGGAGGAGGAGAGCGTAACACCCAGCAAGAAAGAACTTATCGCCTACACACACATCTATTACTACTCCCTCCTGAAACCCTATGATAATTCCTATTATGATGAAACTCCATGACAATTCTTGTAATGATAAATTACCTTACTCCTTGTTAACCTCGGCTAAGCGCCCGCTTACACCTTATAACTTGTTAACGTGTTTAGTTCATCTAAAGTTATTTCCATGTTTCCTATATAAACTTTCTCATTTTCCTGTTAACTTGTTCAGTTCTTACAAAGTTAATTTCATGTTAGCTGCAAAAACAACAGGAAACTTTGCCGTTTCCAGCACCACTTGTTTCCCTGGAAACCGATGTGATATGTCAAATCGAATATCGGTACATAAAAATAAATAAATAAGTAAATAAATCTCCGAGTGTTAAATTTCCCTGTTACCTTTCTTTTCCCCAGTAGAGGTTTTAAGACCTATATGTGTGAAATACTTAGTCTCTCAAGAAGCATTAATCCCTTCCCCCCATGAACAAGGCCATTTTTTCCCCCCTCAGAAGAGGCTTGAGGATGTGAAAAATGAAATGAAATCAGTCCAATGCTAGCTACATCTCTCTGGAATGCACGTCATTGGTGGTGGATGAGTCCCATAGACCTACTCTTCTTGTGACTTTTGAGTTCGCACAAGATTGGGACTCAATCCTACATCTTTATAATCATAACGTTTAAGCATTATTCATGGGTTATAAAATATGGATGTTTCAGGATTTGTGAATATCCACATAGGACCATAAAAATTTTTGGCTATGCACCAGGAGGCCATAGCCCTTGCTAGAGTTTGAAATTTGAGGTAAAGTTCAGCAGGTTGATATTGCTAATATACAGTTTTTGAGGGCTGCTTCTGTGAGCTGGTCTACAGATGGATACCAGTCTCTTGAGAGGAATGTTTAACAAGCATTAAAAATGTCTAGGGCCATATTCAAAAGCCATTCAGATGGATAACATAATAGTTATCCATCTAAATAGCTTACCCAGCTATATTCAGCCTTTATCTAGCTAAATTCTAGCCGACCAATAAGTTAGCAGGCTAGAATTTAGCCAGATAAGTTAGAAGTGGTTCAGTGGCGTAACTGGGAGGAATTGAGTTAGCTGGCTAGATTAATCGGATATCTCCAATATTCAGAGTTATCAGAATGAATCAGCCGGCTAAGTCTGGTCAAGTCAAAGAGCTGTCCTAAAGTTAGCAGCTATAGTTAGCCAGCTAACTAATTAAGATAGCTGGCTATATTCATTTAGTGTGGCTGCATTGTTGAGTATGTCTCCAAAGTTAGCCGGATAAGTTTATGTGGCTAACTTTGCTATTTGGACTGTGTCTGAATATAGACCTCGTCATGATTATAATAACTTTAAAGAATTGTACATAAGAGCTATGCTCCATTGTATGATGCTTAAAAGTTAAAAATACAGGGACCAGAAAAGTATATTTTAATTGCAACTTCTAACTTGACATGTAGAAGAACAGAATACTTATGAGCAAAGTGCTTTCATTTTATTATGTGGGTCTTGTTTGGTTTCTCTCAATTGTATGACTGGGTGGTTAATGTTAAGTGCCTGCTTTGTCTCTCAGTAACTAGAAAAACTACCAAGGGGCTTAAGGCAAACAATAAACTGGTATGTTCTGAAAGAGGAAAGTATGAGAGTTGCAGCAGTTTAGCTAACACTGAAGCGATTGAAAGAAATACCCAGGGAAGTAGTTGAGTATATTAAGATGTTCATAAATGTCTTGGTTCTGTGTGCAAGGATTATAGGCATAGTTTGACTGCTTAATTCAGGGGGAGGGGGGGGGGGGCAAACAGAAAGGGGTAGGGAGGTCAGATTGGTAGGGGGGGGGGGGGGGAGAGAATGTGAACTTTCTCTCTTCTCCTCTCCTCCACTTAGGTTGGCATGGATTAGTGGGAGAGGGAGGCACTTTCTCTTCCATCCTCTTCATATTCACTCCCTCTCTCCCTCTTACATACGTGCACTCTTACATTCTTCTTCCTCTCTAAGCCTAACCCTAGCACTCTTTTCCTTCCTATCCCAATCCTAGCACTCTTCCCCTTCCCCCCCACTACACCAGCCTATTCCTCCTCCTCAATCTCCTTCCTACCTGTGCTTTCATCTTTCTTCCCTACCATCCTCGGCGCTTTTACCTTTCCACCCAGTGCTCTTCTCCTTTCTTCCTCCCCCTCTGTATCCAGCATTCTCCCCCTTTCCCCTCATCACCCCTGCACACTCCCTCCTTCCTCCCTCCCCCATACCCAACCACAGTACTCTCCCTCTTCTCACCCTCAAGACCAGTTCCCATCTGTTACACTGCAGTACTAGCCAATGCGAGTACAGCATCCAAATCCTCCTTTCGGCTCATGCAGGCCAAGGTAAGCAGAGTCTCTCTTCTGCCTTCAGTCAGCATGGGCACAGCCACCACCTCTATCTAGGCTGTACGAGCTAATGCCAAGGGCTTCATTTGGGGAAAACACTGCCCCTGCTAACACCCCCCCTCCCCCCATGGAAAGTAGATTTACTACTTTTGGACATACAGAATTATAGGTGAATAAGGGAAAAATATATTGATTCATTTGAAAAGAAGCTATTTGAACTTCCAAGATAAGCAAACAAGCTGACCTCCAGTTCCTGGCTATTAAAACGCGCATTTCTTAAATAAAGGAGAACATTCATAGTATGTCATTGCTACAGGCACAAACCCTATTTTTCTTGTTTAGTTTCATATTCTTAACTTGCAGATCTTGAAACTCTGTTTTGTTTTTAAAGCAATAAATAAATTTTAGAGTTTGAGCTTTAATTCAGTATTAGAATAACTGAATAAAACAGTATTTATCCATGTACTTTGTGCTTTTCCACTGACTGGGAAAACGTCCATATACCATTTGTCCAGCTATATCCTGGCAAAATACATTATACTCTTTCCAAGTTATGAAATAGGCTTTTATAAGTTTTTGTAAAGTGTTTATTATATTTATTGTTAATTAAATCTTAAACTGAGAAACTATTTGTGCTAATATAATGAAGATAAGCATTGCTTTCTGATTGATAAGAACCTTCATTGATTGTGTATCTTTCTGACTGGATTCCAGTCTTCTATTGACAATGTAGCAGCAGAAATGGGCACTTCTGATTGTGCAATTTCTCTCTGCCTGACCTGAAGGAATGTCATTTCAGCAATAGAAATATTTGGTGGACTACTTGACCTAGCATAATTTAACAGCCTTAACGTTTACATGGCACATCTTTAGACTACTTTCTAGTCTTGGAGCAGGCTACAGATTATACACAAACGATATACAGTTCTTTGCACCTACAGTGTCGATATGGAAGAGAAATTTTGAATTGTTTTCTAGCTGCCTATTGGCATTCAAGACTTGGCTTTTTCACAAAGGCTGGCTTTAAATGTGAATGAGACCGAAATAATTCTTGAGAGAGTCCTTCTCAAGATAGTCTGCTGACCTTTCATTTTGAGGGATGCAAAAATACCAATTGTTACAAGTTTGGGATTTTGGCTTAATTTGTCACTTTGTACTCAGGTGAAATCTTCCGAAAGAGCAGACTTCTTTAATTTATGGCCCCTGCGTGGATTAAAGCCATTGTTTGAGCCTAGTGAGTTTTGCACAGTACTTCAGATCTTGGTGTTCACCATCAATTACTCATTGTATATTGGCCTGGCTGCAAAAATCCCGAGGGTATTCAAATTGTGCAAAATGCTGCGGTTCACATACTTTCCAGCAATGGGCTGAGAGATCATATTACACATGTTCTCTACAGCCTTCGCTGGCTACCAGTTGATGCTTTTTCACACACATATACAGTATATTCCATCAAGAGCTCTGAGATCTATGAAGGCTGGCCTGCTCAGAGTGACATCTTTACATGCCATACATTTTATGTGAGACTCGGGAGAAAGCTTTCTCTGTGGCAGGACCAATGCATTAGCACTCGTTAACAGAACTTCTGCATACATTAAAGTACATACAGATATTTAGGTAGCAGCTCAAGACATACTTATTTCAACAAGCATGGGTAAATTGCATGAGCTACATCCATTGTTTATAGGCTGCTTCACAGTTTTAAACTATTATTTTACTATTACAGTTAGAAGGCAATGCTTAGGGTATTTGTGTGTTGTCATGTTATTGTTTTTTAAATTTTTTATGGCTGTTGCTTTGTTCCTGCTTTAATTATATGGAAAATGTGGGCTTTAAGTTTTTGTTTGTTTTTTTTAAATAAAATGGGGTTTTTTCCCAGTATGAGGGACTCACTGGACTGATGAAGCCAGAGAAATGGAGATGTAGGTAGTGAGGCCCGATTTATTAGGAAAACATAACTTCTCAAGAAAACAGTCATTTAGGCTTCTGGCCTTAAGAAAAAAAAATTCAGTTAAATGCATTAGTATAGAATGGCAATCCTGGGGCAGTGCAGTTTACAAAATGTAGTGTCAATATTACATGCCCATATTCACGTGCTTTGTTACACCTCCTCTTTGGAGGTTATAACTCATCTTCTGTCCACACTATTTATTTATTTATTTATTTTTGATTTTTATATACCGGAAGTTCCTGTATAAAATACATATCACTCCGGTTTACAGGTAACAGAAATAACTAGGCCTATCCTATGGATTGTATGCCAACATAATGCATCTGTATCGCTCCATGGTGAGACCGCACCTTGAATACTGTGTACAATTCTGTTCGCCGCATCTCAAAAAAGATATAGTTGCAATGGAGAAGGTACAGAGAAGGGCGACCAAAATGATAAAGGGGATTGAACACCTCTCCTATGAGGAAAGCTAAAGAGGTTAGGACTATTCAGCTTGGAGAAGAGACTGCTGAGGGGGGCTATGATAGAGATGTTTAAAATCATGAGAGGTCTAGAATGGGTAAATGTGAATTGGTTATTTACTCTTTTGGATAATAGAAGGACTAGGGGGCACTCCATGAAATCAGCATGTAGCACATTTAAAACTAATCGGATAGGAGGAAGTGACATCACTTCCCATGCTGGTCGGCTGATCCCGGGTTCCTCATCTCCCGGGGCTTATCTCAGGGAAAAACAGCACAAAAACCGAGTGAATTTCAGTGCCTTGACTCGCATCCGTCTGCGGAATGCATAGCGCGCATGGCGGGCAAAAAAAAAGCAGTTGATTTTAAAAAAAAATTCTCCTACTTTAAAGGGGGAGAAGAATCAGACTCTGAAGCTTCCAAAATGGCAGAGGAGCAAGGCATAGAAGTACCCGGGTTAGAAGGTAGTGACCCACGGAGAACAGACACGGACCCTCCCTCCCGCTCAGAAATGGTTAATGGAAATTAGGCAGGATATAAAAACTTTCAAATCTGAGATAACAGCCACTTTACAGGACATTCACGAAGAACATGCAGAGCTGGGTCGGCGGCTTAACAAAGCAGACACCAGGCTAGATGAGCACGAGGAAAAATGGAAGCAGCAACAGAAGGATTTAACACGCCTGCACTCTACACAATTTCAGATCCTGCCAGACAAGCTTGAGGATCTGGAAAACAGATCTCGGCGTTGTAATTTACACTTTAAAGGTATCCCAGAAAGAGATGAATACTCTAACTGTGCCATGGTCATTCAGAAAATTTGCACCTTGATACTGAGTGCGACATCTCCCGACGGCATGTAATCCCATGATGAACCGCACATTGAAAGAGCACACAGATCCTTGGGACCTAAGACAGGGAACAAGCCACGAGACATTGCCTGCTTCCATTCTTATGCTTATAAGAAACAGATTGCGATGGCAGCAAGACAGCGGCGGCTATGGAGCTGGGAGGAGAACAAAGTAGCCATATATGCAGATCTAGCCTCTACTACCTTGCACAAATGCCTGGACTTTAAACCCATTACTTCTGCGTTGGCATCAGCGAAAGTTCGCTACAGATGGCTGTTCCTCTTCGGACTGTGGTTCCAGATTGAAGGGAAGTCACACAAGGCTCACATGCTCGAGGAGGCAGCGCACGCTATGAAGGAGGTGGGCCTCTCAGTGGAGATTCCATCTTCCAACGCTACCACTTCGGCTGGCACCAGATCTGAGTTACCCCGGTGGCAGCTCATACCTAAATGAGGCCGCAGACTAAGGCGAAATTCCAGTGACAGTGTACCAGCTGACACCCTTACCTGAACTGAATGTCAGCTAGAGCCCTCTAACAGGAGCTCTTGGTCTAAACCTCGTTTCGGGGCACTAGTAGCAGGTGAACAAATTATATTCCCATTATTTGCTGTTTCCTAGTTGGAAGTTTTGGACATTTGCGTAAGCATAGCTAGAGTTCTTCTCAATTACACACGCTGTTTTGCTATAGCTAGCCCCGGGAAATGGGAGGTTCCTATTACTGGCATGGGTTCTTCCTCCAGTAGATTCTGGGAACGATGGAATCTTTCCCGGGGGTTACAGTGGGGTTGTGTGGGGGGGGGGGGGTATATTGTCTCATTGTATATACGCACACTTTCATATTGGGAGTATTTGGAGCTTTCTCAAGCAACTGTGCAGTTTTTCTCTCTGGGAGCCAAGGGATGTTTGTGTCTTTCCATGGTGGATTGGGGATTCTCACAGGTTACAATGGTTTTGGGGGTCCATAGGTATTAGAAAACCTGAGCTACGGCAGGGGTATGTTCACGGTTATGATGACTACTGTTAAATTTGTTTCCCTTAATGTTAAGGAAAAAGAGCTAGGCATCATAGTGGATAATACTTTAAAATAGTCAGCTCAGTGTGCTGCAGCAGTCAAAAAAGCAAATAGAATATTAAGAATTATTAGGAAGGGAATGGTTAATAGAACGGTAAATGTCATAATGCCTCTGTATCGCTCCAGGGTGAGACCACACCTTGAATACTGCGTACAATTCTGGTCGCCGCATTTCAAAAAAGATATAGTTGCGATGGAGAAGGTACAGAGAAGGGCAACGAAAATGATAAAGGGGATGGAACAGCTCCCCTATGAGGAAAGTCTGAAGAGGTTAGGGCTGTTCAGCTTGGAGGAGAGACGGCTGAGGGGGGGATATGATAGAAGTGTTTAAAATCATGAGAGGTCTAGAACGGGTAGATGTGACTCGGTTATTTACACTTTCGAATAATAGAAAGACTAGGGGGGATTCCATGAAGTTAGCAAGTAACACATTTAAGACTAATCGGAGAAAATTCTTTTTCACTCAGCGCACAATAAAGCTCTGGAATTTGTTGCCAGAGGATGTGGTTAGTGCAGTTAGTATAGCTGGGTTCAAAAAAGGTTTGGATAAGTTCTTGGAGAAGTCCATTAATGGCTATTAATCAAGTTTACTTAGGGAATAGCCACTGCTATTACTAGCATCAATAGCATGGGATCTTCTTAGTGTTTGGGTAATTGCCAGGTTCTTGTGGCCTGGTTTTGGCCTCTGTTGGAAACAGGATGCTGGGCTTGATGGACCCTTGGTCTGACCCAGCATGGCAATTTCTTATGTTCTTATGTGTTTGAATTCTGGTCACAAGCGACTGCTACTTTTCCAGGAGATGGGTCGCTTGAATGCTGATGTGATTTTGCTCCAGGAGACACATCTCCGGAAGCGATATGAGGGTCTCATGAAATCTGATAAATATCCGCATCAATACTGGGTGGCAGCGACAAAAGATGCTAAATATTCGGGGTGGGTATCTTAATACATAAGGACTTACATTTTGAATTACTGAACTCACACTGTGCTCCTCAGGGTCGCTATCTTTTAATGAATGTGAAATTATGGGGGAACCTCTGACATGTGTTATTTACGGCCCCACCTCTCATAAAGAGGCCTTTTATGACGCCCTTTATGCTCTTTTAGCTGATAAGGTGGAAGGGAGTGTGATTTTAGGAGGAGACTTTAATGTCATTCTTAACCCGCATATTGATAATTCTACTGGGACCAGCTCAGATTCTTCCGTGACCAGAAAGGCCTTTAAAAAGATAATCACACTTATTGCTGGGATTGATGTATGGAGATCTCGCTTTCCCACCTCCAGATGCTACTCATTTTATTCCCATCCACATAATTCTTACTCCCGTTTAGACTTGTTCTTAATAGATAAAACTAGGATTAATATGGTGCGGGCGGTGAAAATTGAACCTATAGTATGGTCTGACCATGCTCTAGTTTGGTTTCAATTACAACTAAAAAAACTATGATACAGGTCAGAGGTACTGGAGACTTAACTACTCCCTACTGGAGGATAGTATGTTCCAAAAACAGATAAGGACATACAAGAGAATCTTCGATTTAACGACACGGGGGAAGTTTGCCCGGGCACTGTCTGGGAATGTTTGAAGAGCGTGCTGCGAGGTTCTTTCATAGCCAGAGCCACTTTTGTTAACAAACAGAGGGAAAAAGATAGACTCTGTTTGCTGACCAATTTATGCCAGATTGAACTGGCTCATATGCGGGATACACACAGCCCCAATCTAAAGCAGGAGATTAGGGATAAGATAGTGGCACTTGATTCAGCACGCATAGCCCAACACGACTTGGCCCAACAGAAATTCTTTGAAGGAGGGAATAAGGCCGGGAAGTATCTAGCGCAACTGCTTAAACGTCGGCAAGCGCAGGCCACCATCCCTAAATAAAAAATCCAAAGGGCAAACTCCTTACTGACAATGCATCCATCAGACAACAATTTCTTCAGTTTTACATCCAGTTATACAGTGGGGACCCGACTATCCAGGACAGAGATATTATAGAATATTTATCTGATACACCACTCCCAGAGCTGACTAACTCCCAAAGGCAATTTTTAGATAAGGATATCACACTGGGAGAAATTCAGGAAGCCATCAAGTCCTTAAAACCTGGTAAATCTCCGGGCATCGATGGTTACACCCTGAGGTTTTATAAACACTGCGTCTCAGTACTGGCGCCAGTTCTTCAAAAATATTTTAATTCACTACGGACAGGGACTACTCTCACATCGCAGGCTAACTCAGCAGGGATTACTATTTTAGTAAAACCAGGTAGGGACCCGACACTATGCGGTTCATATCGCCCCATATCTCTCCTGAACATTGATGTCAAGCTGCTGGCAAAAATCCTTGCGAACCGCTTGAACTGTGTTATATATCTGCTAAGGAGTTAGCAATCTGTTAGCGCTTACCCCTCCGGGGGCGGGGGGGGTGGCGGAGTTAGTAATCTGTTATTGATCAGCTCCCCCAGAGGGAGGAGCTGGCAATCTGATGTAGATCACCCCGCCAGGGAGGCAGAGTTAGCAGTCTGATATGGATCTACTTCCCCAGAGGGGAGTAGTCAGCAGAGTGATGTACTCCGTAGATGGAGTTAATGATCTGTTGTGGGTTGGCTCCCACAGAGTGGCAGTCTGTATGATACCACTCTAGTAGTGTAAGGAATAAACACTGAATGGAAATTGGTGAATCCTTGGGCCGATGGCAGATAACAGCGCCCCCAGGAGGATATCCTGAGTGGGACCACCGGCTAGGAGACAAACACAGATAGTTTTTATTAGACAGGAAGTAGAATCACCAGAGGTGGAAGTAGTGAGTTGATGTGCCAGGTAGGGCTGAAGTCCCTCAGATACTGGAACTGTGATCTCTGGGTTGCTGAGCTGTAGAGAGAGACTATAGATAATGAGTAGACAGGTTGTGCTGGATACATAACCAATAGTAGATGATACACTCACAATTATAGATATCTTGTAATGGCTTCAGTGCAACAGAGTCTTCAGTATATTCAGGAACAGGAACCGTAGGCAAGTACTGGTTCCTGTATGCAGTCTGGAATAAGAACTCATAATATATGTGTATGAGATGACTTCTGTAATAGAAGAGAGCCTTTGGAAGGTTTTATGAACATAGGCCCTTATGGAGAGAGTGCCGGTTTCTATCTGAAATCTGTAATAGTACTTCACAAGATATAGGCATGTGATAGCTTCTGAGATAGAAGAGAGTCTTTGAAGAGATCTAGGAACATGGGCCCTCGTTGAGCAAGTACCGGTTCCTATCTGCAATGACAACTCACGATCTCCGTACCTGCGATAACATCTTAGTCAAAAGGGAGTCTTCAGAGATTAGGAACATAGGACCTCGTGGAGCGATTACCGATTCCTATCTGTAATAGAACTCACAATGTTCACGTCTGCGATTGCTTCCAGGCATTAAGGAGTCTTCTGAGCATTCAGGGAAGTAGACCCTCGAGGAGCGAGTACCGGATCCCGTCTTAGCAGTCTGAAATCAATAAGAGAGAGCGGGGCCCCCGAGAAGCGGGTACCCCTTAGTAAGCTTGTGGAGGCAGAGCAGCAGAGAAAGATTTCCCCTTGCTAACTCGATTCGAAGTAGCAAACGAAGACCTTTTAAGTTTGAAGCGGATGACATCACTACGGGGGGACGCCCTCGAGGTTCGCGCCCTTGCCAGTTCATCTCTGGAGCGCGCACACCCTTACATCATCAGGAACATGGCGGATCCGCAGCATCAGGCCAGCCCGGGGATTCCAGGAAGACACGGCGAGGAGAAGCCGCGGCAGCATCTGTCCGTCAGACCCGAAGGGAGTCGCCACAAAGGTAGAGAGGGTGGAGCGAAGGCGAGAAGAGGCATGAATGCAACAAACTATTTTATAGCACAGCTGGTTCATTCAGATCAGGCGAGTTTTATCCCTGGGAGAACCGTGGCTGATAATGTTCATAATATTCTTGACACACTATGGTATGCAAAACATCACAAGATTCCGGCTATTGCATTATCTATAGATGCTGAAAAAGCATTTGATGTGGTGCATTGGCCGTGTCTATTTCATACCATGGAAAGAATGGGATTTGGGGCCCCCTATCTACAGTGGCTCCGGCAGCTATATAGTACTCCCAAGGCATGCCTGAAGATAAATGGAGGTTATTCACCTATGTTTACAGTTGGCAGAGGGACACGGCAGGGTTGCCCTCTATCCCCACTACTTTTCGCCCTTTTCCTTGAACCCTTTGCGGTTAATATCAGACGGAATGCTGAGGTAACTGGATTACACTTGGGGGGGGGGGGGTTATCTTCTAAACTTTCCATGTATGCTGACGATATTCTCATAACGCTTACTCACCCAGAATCCTCTCTGAGACATAAGGCTAGCGAAATGGAGACTTTTAGTTGAATATTGGGTTTCCGTGTTAATTGGGAAAAATTGGAGATCTTAAACATTAATATCCCTCCTTCTGAGGTCTCTCATTTACAAGGGCTATTTCGATTCAAGTGGGCACACTCACAGATCAAATATTTAGGAGTTTACTTAAGTACTACCCAGGACTTACTCTCCATAAACTTTACGCCCCTATGGCATAAAATAAATAAAGATTTGGAAGAATGGAGTCATTATCATATATCTTGGATGGGCCGAATGGCTGTATTTAAAATGACCATATTCCCTAAACTTTTATATCTATTTCAAACTCTGCCGATTCTGATCCCTATAGCAATTTTAAAGCACTGGCAGAAGAAATGTATGGCCTTTATCTGGGCTGGGCGAAGGCCCCGGGTGGCCTGACGAATGTTATTTCTCCCTAAGTCCCAAGGGGGACTTCGTGTTCCAGATATTGCTAGATACTACTGGGCTGCCCATCTTAAAAACTTGGTAGATTGGCATTTAACGAGACTACCTAAGCAATGGGTATTAAATACTCAAGCACTGCTGGTTTCGAGTCCCATTATGTAGTCTTCTGTGGCAACCAAAGGGGACTTGGCTAGTCCAGCCTAGTGGAACGCTTCCCCCATCTTCTCTTCTTAAATATATGGCTCCAACTTGGGTCACGTCTAGTAGGAGGGCGGGAATATCATGCTTGTACCTGCTTATATGCAAATAAAGCATTCCCTCCAGGGAATGAGAGTGTGGCATTTCGGGTGTGGAGGCAGCGGGGGATCAGAAATTGGGAGCATATATGGGGACCACAGAGCTTGCGTTCATTTGCTGATTTACAACAGAAATATGATTTACCCACATCTGCTGCTTACTCATACGCACAGTTAGCTCATTTTGCACAAGCCAATATGCTAGCGCTGCATCTTAACTTGGGCATGTCTGACTTTGAGAAGATTTGCCACAAAGCAAATAGTTTTAAACAGGTTCTATCAGTGACCTACCGGCTTTTGGCGCCTCAGGAGTTGACTACTTCCGCTTTTCAGAGGGCCTGGGAAAAAGACCTGCAGATCGATTGGTCACCTCGCCTCTGGAAATCCATTTCCCAGAATTTGGGAAAAGGGTATATTACTACATCCCTTATTGAAAACTCTTACAAGTTGGTATACCGGTGGTATGTTTGCCCTCTCCAACTTCATAAATTTTCTCCACACGATTCCGAGCTGTGCTGGTGGGCTTGTGCAGAGGTGGGCTCGTTTTTCCATATATAGTGGGATTGCCCTCATGTACAGAAGGTATGGCAGGAGGTGCTCCAATGGTTGAAGGCTATGATCCCGGAACTAACTGTCCTCGATCCAGTTCAGGTACTGTTAGGTGTCAAAATCCCAGAGATTTCAGATGATCAGAATCGCCTAGGGCATTTTATTCTGTCTGCCAGTAGATGTGAAATAGCTAGGATATGGAAAACATCACTAGTGCCAACAAAAGCAGTCATACAACATAGGGTGGGTAGAGTATTTTTATTGTCCCAATTCACAGCTTATAAGCATAATAACATCCCTAAATTTGAAAAGACATAGCAAGCTTATCAGGTATGGAAATCTTCACAAATCACACCTATCCCTACATAGTTAATGTGCTTCCACGGTTTTTTACTAACATTTCATTGTACTCCTAGGCTCTGGTGATAGCTCCTATAATATATTTATTTATTTTATTTATTTTTGGTTTTTATATACCGGGAGTTCCTGTATACAATACATATCACTCCGGTTCACATTTAACAGAGTTAACTATCGCCGTTTAGATACCTTTGCTGTAGTTAAGAGGTAATGGGGGGGGGGGGGGGGGGGGGAGGAAAAGGGATGCAAAATTGATGTTCAATTCTATTTTTAGAGTGTGAATCCTTTATCATCTATTGACTAAGATACCATGGGTTGGTTTCTACCAACAAAATGACAGTTAGTTTATCATTCAGATATTATGTTCTTTATTATGCTCTGTTATTTTTTGTATCAAGTTCGATTCACTGTTTGCTTAATAAAAATCTTTAATTACAAAAAAAAAAACCCAACTAATCGGAGAAAGTACTTTTTCACTCAGTGCACAATTAAACTCTATAACTTGTTGCCAGGGGATGTGGTTAGTGCAATTAGTGTAGCTGGGTTTGGATAAGTTCTTGGAGGAGAAGTCCATTACCTACTATTAATGAAGCTGACTTAGAAAATAGCCACTGCTATTACTAGCGTCAGTAGCTTGGGATAGACTTAGTTTTTGAGTGCTTGCCAGGTACTTGTGGCCTGGATTGGCCACTGTTGGAGATAGGATGCTGGGCTTCGTGGACCTTTGGTCTGACCCAGTATGGCATGTTCTTATGTTCTTAGCATACAAGTATTTTTTCTGTTAGAATCATCATGGCTGTTTACCTCTCATTTTGTGTCACTATGCTTATCTGAAATTAGAAGCTGGCACTCTCATAATAAACTATCTCTAAACAATAAAGCAGAAGTAATTTTCTTAGGGCAAAAGCCCTCAGACCAGGTACCAGATCATCTTAAATTCGATATTTACACCTTTAACATAAAAAAAAAAAGAAGTCCACAACCTTGGCGTCATCTTTTCCACTCTCTCTGATTGCTGGATTAGAACAGTAGTTTGTTCTTCCTTCGCCAAGCTGAGACTTCTCTGACATTTAACACCCCTCCTTGAACTACCTGATTTAAGAACATATCTGCAGTCATTGATTTTCCTTATTGTTGATTACTGCAATTCCCTCTACATTTGTCTTCCTCAATATCTAATTAAACCATTACATTTGGTGCAGAACACTGCTGCCTGTTTACTCACTGGTACTGGCTACCATGATCATATTACTCCAACCCACTTCCAATTCAACAATGCATTTATTACAAACTTGCTGTCATCAGTTATAAGCTCAATAACCTTACTTCACTGTGAATTAGTTCCACCCTCAAGATTTACACACCTACCAGATCCCTATGCTCTTCTTCCCAATTACTACTCAATATCTCATCAGCTCGTTCCTTTCACCTTACAGTGACATGAGAAAGGGCATTCTCAATAGCAAGCCATACAGTCTGAATCACTACCTCTTGAGCTATGCTGCATAAAAGACCACAAACTTAAGGAAAGCTTTATGAAATATAGCTTTCCCACCAGTCACCTAGCTTCACTCCAGAGTTAAATCTTGCATTCTCGTTGCTAGGAGGAATTCATTTATTTGCATGTTTGTACAACTATTTTTCTCAGTTTTATGTGTGTGTGTGTTTGTATATAAAAAGTATTCATTAATAGTCAACTCTACCCCTTTCCCCCTACTCCCCAGAGTGCCTCTCCTCAATGTATGTAAAAGTTCATGTCAAACTGGGTTATCCGCATTGAGCCTGGAGGAGTTTTAAAACAGCTTTTTTTTGTGCACAAAACTAGGTAAATGTCTTTGAAAAATACCTTCCCACATAGCCAACCCAACACCAACTCCCTACCCATATTTTTTTACCTCACATATCAATTATTTTCCCACCATCATTCTTTATATCCACCCAATTATGTCCGTAATAGTTTAAAGTACTGGCCTCTATCACCTCTGCTGGTAGGCCACTTCAGGCCTCGTCATCATCTGCGATTCTTACAAAATCAATCCAACACTCAGTTGCCCACCATATTTTACCTCCAAGCTTTCTGATAATTCACACAGCTATCAAAGCTAATGAAATCATGATGTAAAATAAGGTTGGGCAATTCTGGTCTTCGAGGGCCGCAGACCAGTCAGGCTTTCATGATATCCCTAGTGAATATGTGCAATGTCCCCTAAGTGTTTTTTGTTTGTTTTTTTTGGGGGGGGGTATTAACGTTATGCAACACATCATGTAACTTTTCTTTAGCAGTGGCTTCCTTCTTGCCACCCTCCCATACAAGTCATGTTTGTTGAGTAATCTTGAAATTGTTGAACTGTCAGTATTTTCCCCAGTCTCAACCAGAGTCTCTGTAGTTCTTTTAAAGTAATCTTAGGCATCTGAGTGACCCTCTGCAGCAATTTCCTTAACCCATGGCTACTGATTTTGTAGGTATGGCCTGATCACAGCAGTATCTTGGTGGTTCCATATTGTTTCCACTTTACAATAATGGGCTTGACATTGCATCCAAGGGGTATTCAAACACATTAAAATTTTCTTATAACCTTCTCCAATCTGTGCCATTCAATGAAGTTAACCGGAGTTCTTTTAGCAGCTCCTTTCTCGGCTTGTTTAGACCTTTGCTTCAGATTCACTTCATACAAGACAAACTGCTGATTCTTCATCTAGGAGTATTCAAATCAGCTCACCTATTGTTATTAGACACAGGTGATCTCTAATGTCCTAAGGGGCCTTGTTAATGCAGTTTTTGAAATGGAACTAATTTGGGTTTGCTATGTTGACGGATGTGAAGACACATGCAATTAAGTTTCATGCTGCATCATCTGCTGGAAATCTCTTTTCCAGTCCCTGGGCGCAATAGGACAAACTAAATCCATACAAGTAAATTTTAAAAACCCTACGCACACAAAACTTGGGAGATACTCATGTGGCTGGGCCAAGCATGCACCAAGTGCATTTTAAAAACGGCCCAGCCAAATGCATATCTGCCGGGATTTACAAAAGGGGCAGGGACCAGCCGGGACAGTCCCATTTTGCGTTGTCCCTCTGTTGTGCGCTTGAGTCTGAACCCGCCCGCACATGAGTGCACCCCAAGGATTCGTATTTTATGACATGCGCGCGGTGAAGCACGCTTGTTATAACATCACCGCATCCATGTGCGTGAGCAAGGAACTGCACTCACATGGACGTGTTTAAAAATGTACCCCTTAATATGTTTTTGTATGCCACCTTGAGCAATGGATTATGTGCAGGTTACATTCAAGAATATTCCCTTGTTTTATAACCAGAAAAACATTCTGGTTTATCTGAATATCTGGAATATCTGAATTATCTGAAATTTATGTATTTCAAAGTGTTTGAAATACATAAATTTCAGATAATTCAGATATTCCGTTTGGATGCATATTTTCTTTCATTAATTTTTATTTGAGCTGCTGTCATAGGTGCAGTGTTATGTTTATGCAATGGAATGGATTGCTGGGCCTGGTGGCTCAGTGTCATGCAGTAAGACCCTGAGTTTGATTCTTAGCTCAGTTCTGACTCTCCATGGCAGCCGGTCCTGAGAATGCTGCGGATTCAGCATCTGCAGCCTCTGGGGGAGGAGTCGTCATATTCATTGCATAATGGCGTCACTTAGTGGCCTGATTTAAGACCCATGATTGCAAGTTTCTGAAAGTTTTATGGTGCTTGGTCAAGTATCATCATTGCAACGACTGAATTAAGTATATTGGGAGGGGATATAACCTAAGGGGAAAATCCTTGGATAAAGTTGTAAATGAAGGCTTACGACACCAGATGACAAGCCTTGATTCTAACTGAGCAGGAAAAAACTGGATTTAAAAATAAAGCACTGCTACCATGAGCATGTATCTGCCCAAGGAATGAATGGACAAAAATACACAGTAATGAAAAAAAAAAAAAAGTTAAGCTTCTCCCATAGATTGCTATTGTAAAGAGCAGAAAGTGATAACATAATGAATTGAAGCGCTTTGGCATTTGTTTTCTACCATTTTGTAATCATTGTTTATATTCTTTGCCATAACAGCTGAACTTTTTGGAATGCTAAAGGCCTGAAACAAATACAGGAATCTGAGTAAACATTTACTATGTATCCTTTCTTGTCATGTTTTGGTTTGCACCGATGGAAAAACTCTGGATTACTCTTGTGATTTGCTCATACTCTGCTTTTTAATTAGTTTAAAATCTGATCATTTTAAAGACTTTTTTTTTTAATGTTTTCTTGAAATCATTTAACCCTGCTCTAAAGGAACACATAATTGCCTTAATCTTGTTCCTTTGGATCAGCAAAAAGAAATGTTTTCATTTGGTGAGCTGTTAGTCTTGAATGTTTTTCTGGTTATAAAACAAGGGAATATTCTTTTAGAGAACATAGACTACAATGTTTTACAAACTAAATAAAACGTAGAGAGTTTATGAATAAGCACTGATTGATGTGAACATTTTGCTGTCTGCTTTTAGTTATAGAGCAGTACTATATTTCCTTTCAAAATAGGAAGCAATCATTTTTATGCAAATGCTCTATAGTTATGCCTGCAACAGGGCAACTTTACACTTCTTTATCAATATATAATTATACGTAAAGATATATACATCAAAGATAATCAGAAGCAAATGTGATTATCTAAAATGAATGAATAGTCCTGCAATTATCAAAAACCATTCTGGTTCAAATTAATTTTGCAAAGAAAACGCAGAGTGGAATGAGATGTGGAAACCTATCAGTGATTCTTGTGTTCATGCAAAATTAAACTGATTAAAGTACATATTATGCAAAACATTGAATATGCGTTGTAAGATAAACTAACAAATTTTGTCTGCTTTTTTTCTTAAATGAAAGCACCTCCCATGTTCCTGAGAAGTCCTGCTAATATTTATGCACATGAGTCCATGGACATTGTGTTTGAGTGTGAAGTGTCTGGAAAACCAACTCCAACTGTGAAGTGGATCAAGAATGGCGACATGGTAATCCCGAGTGATTACTTCAAAATAGTAGTAAGTAACTTTCATTTTACCAATATATACTGTTTTTGTACAGGTGTAAGCCCTGTCCCACTGGCTAACAAGTTCTAGAACAACACTCTGACTCATGCTCCCATGCTGGCAGGAGAGAGAGGAAAAAATACTGTTCTCATATATAAAAGATCTTACCAATCCCATTGAAACACCCGCAACAAACAATTCTTTCAATTGTAATACAGTTGCACAATTCTTCAAAGATAAAACTTTAACTATACTAAAAAAAAATCACATCCCAAAATTCTAACCAAATTATGCTACCTAGCAAGCCTAATGACCATCTAACCTTCTTTGAAAAAAATGTATCGCTTGAATTTGAAAGTATAATCAAAAAAATGAACCCAGCTGCTCACCCAGTTGACCATATCCCAATAAAACTATTAAAAACAGTCACCAATATAGTCTCCAAACCCATTGCCGACATAGTTAATTTATCAATCATTGAAGCAAATGTACCACTCATCTTAAAAACCGCAATAGTTAAACCAATCACTAAGAAAACACAATCCAATTCATATGATCTATCAAACTTGAGACCCATTTCTAATTTACCTTGTATATCAAAAATCCTTGAGAAAATAATTAACAATCAACTTACAGATTATCTTGAAAGGCATAGTACCCTGTACCCAGCACAGCATGGATTTAAGAATTAGTTTAGTACTGAGACCCTATTAACCTCACTACAAGATGATATCCTCAGAGGAGCCGATAACAGTTAAACCTACTTTCCTGATCATGCTGGACATTTCGGCAGCATTCGATACAATTAACCATAAAATCCTCCTGGACTAAACGAAATAGGCATCAAAGAATCAGCACTTAAATGGTTTGACTTGTGTTTAAAAGACAGAACCTTCAAAGTAAAATTTCTTGATAATGAAGCTGAACCAGTTGATCTCCAATATGGAGTACCTCAAGGATCATCTCTCTCTGCAACCCTCTTTAATATCTATATGCTTCCTTTGTGCAGAATCCTATCCGGTTTCGGTCTAACTCATTTCATCTATGCTGATGACGTTCAGATTCTAATTCCGATTGAAAAATCTATTGACCTAACTCTTAAACTCTGGGATATATATATCAATCTGCCATTGAAAAAGTATTAACCTAAATGAATCTTTCCCTAAATACAAAAAAACGCGAAATTCTATACGTCTCACCTAAAATAAGCAAAGCAAAGGAACTTGAAATTCAAGAAGCCGCCAAAAACTACCCCATCTCCCTGGAAGTACAAGATCTAGAGATCCTCTTAGACTGCGAATTCACACTGAAAAACTGCGTTAAAGTCATCAACGATGGTTATTTTAAATTAAATGTCCTTAAAAGATTGAAACCTCTTCTATTCCCAAAAGATTTCAGAACAGTTCTACAAGCACTTGTTCTTTCTAGATTAGACTACTGCAATTCTTTATTCTTAGGTCTCCCAACAAATGTATCAAGATCATTACAACTTCTGCAGAACTCAGCAGCTAGACTTCTGACAAGAACTAGACGATCCGAGCATATAACCCCAATATTAAAAGACCTTCACTGGTTACCTATTAAATACAGGGCCCAACATAAAATCCTGTCCCTAATTCATAAAACACTTTACAATGATAAAATTGAATGGCTAACAGCCTCACTTCATTTCCATATCCCATCAAGACCTACTAGATCAACAGGTACAGGATGTTACCAATTCCATCCCCTAAGATTGTCCATCTAAATGGTGTTAGAGAGAGAGCTATTTCTATTGCTGGGCCCCAACTGTGAAATTCTATACCAAAGGAACTACGATTGGAAGCCGACATTAAATTATTTAAAAAGGGCATCAGAACTTGGCTATGAATACTGGATAAATATCAAGGTAATGTACACTTTTTAAATTTTATTACCTCTACTCTCACTATCCTGCCTCTTTATAATTTAAACGTTATTACCATTTAATTTAGTTTACTATGTTATTTAGTGTAGTATATTAATATATGTAATTTTATGATGAAACTATGTATTTACTTTTCATTTTGGAAATGCAAATATTTTTAAATGAATATTTGTTAGCTACTATAAGCCGGTTTGATATGTTCGCATGAAAATTTGATATATAAAAATTATAAATAAATAAAATAAATAATAATCTTTCCTTAAGGTTTTCTGTAGGTCTTTTGTAATAACTTAGCACAAAAACGCACAGGCATATAGTAACAGCTGTTCAAAATAAATCCATTTACTAAAAGCTTGATTACAGCAGTAAAATCACAAGTGGGTACCCTTTTGCTTACAATATATCAATATAGAAAAATAAAGTACTAGAAGAAAAATCAGACAATCAGTAGGTGCCCTTCATAAATAAGCATGGGTGTAGCTTGCTTATCGCGGCGGTTACTGCCCCTACTACCCCTAACTAATCAAGCTAGATATTTCACTTGCATGCAGCTCCATCACTGCTCTCTACATTAATGGTGGGGGTGGAAGGGGAATAGAACAAGGAGCTAAGAGTAACAGATAAGTATGAGAGAAAAAATGTGTGAGGCTTGCTGGGCAGACTGGATGGGCCATTCGGTCTTCTTCTGCCGTCATTTCTATGTTTCTATGTTTCTATATGACTCTCCCTGGTCATGCTCCAGTGATACCTACGAACTGGATGCAGACTGCTTCCTAAGAGGAAACTGAAACGTCTACTGATACACTTCAAGCACGCCTATGCTGATACTTCCCTTGAGGTGGTATCTCAGTGGGACTTAGTCTACAAGGCAGTCTTCCCTCCAACTCCCCATAAAGATAATCCTCTTACTCTAAGGCACTAAAGACTTCTCACTCCGATAGGTATGGATTATTTAATTAACTCCCCCACTTCCTTGAGACTTCCTCTTTGGACTATCTCAGGAATTTTCTTGTACCCGAAGACACAGTCTCCCTGGTCCCTAGGGGCCACACTTATACACACTCACCATCTTCTCTGGACAGGGAAGAGAAGGACAGTCTTTTCTCTTGAAGAGACAATCTCTGGAAAACCTCTCTCTCAGAAAGAGACACCCGAAAAACCCAGAGCCATGACTTTCGATAAACCACTCAGTTCTGAAAAGACATATCCCATTGGGGAGTGTGAGATGTGCTTCTGCATTATATGAGGATAAATTTGAAACATGCGTGCTCACACCCATATACACATGTATATGGACGTGTGAAAATCTTTTCCTGTATTTTATAACTTGTACATATATGATATATGCAGATTATAAAAATAATGTGCAAATGTGCACTTTTTAAACTTCTCCAGCCATCTGACTTAGCCAGATAAGTAGCGTTTTAAGACTTGTCTGGCTAAGTAGCAACTCGTCTGAATACGTTTCGCTGTATAGCCGGATAAGTCTGAACTTGTCCAGATAAATGCAGCTTTCACGATTTAGCTGGATAAATTGGAATTCATCTACTCGTGTACTTTTATATCTAAATTCAAAAATATTTGTCTAAAGATTTTACCTATGTAATTTACACCCATTTACCACCTGTAAGTCTGCTTTTACATGTGCAAATCAGAAGATTTTCTAATATGTGCACAGCAGTGAAATGACCAGTTATACCAAATAGCCTACCAGTTCCCCAGTCTACCTACATGTCATTGAGACTTTCCTGGCTCTTCAGCCTGAACTTCCATGTTATCCAGACTCCTCACCCAGTTGGTATTTCACTTTTAAGACATTTATGATCACTTACTCCAGATATAGAGCAGGTGCAAATAAACACAAGTAAGCTGCCATATTTACATGTGTAAATCGCATATAAAATAGCAGCTTAGTCACGTAAATGTTGGCCCTGCCCTGGAACACTCCTGGCCTGCCTATTTTTTACACTTGCAAATTTACTCATGTACCTTTTACTTACACATGTTTGAAGTATATAAAATAGCATATACACGAGTAAATGCTATTTACATGCATATGTGCAGATTTTTATGCACTCAGCACTTTGAAAATTCACCTGTTATTCTCTAGGAACTCATCTGCCTCCTTGGAAATATTAAAGTTGCTAGTAAGGGATTATTTAGAAAATTCATACACTAACACATGGAAGTGCTAAAGGTCCGGTTGTTTTACTGATTACAGAGCCTGTGTGTTGTGCAGTTTATATAGTGTTAAAAATACGGGGTCAAAGAGAATGGACAATTTTATGATGTCTAGGTGCTAGGTTCCTTCATATTGATGCAGTCAAGGATGAGGAATTTTTCAGAGGGTGTTTATCACTGTTCCCTAACTTCTCATATTTTCCCCTTTTTTTTTATACCGCACAACCACTATCATTGGGGCTTTCTGATTGTAATCTGCAACTTTGAAAACAGGACAACTTGCACTGAATGTACTCTTTCTCAAAGTGTAAAAACACATCTAAGTGAGTTGCAAGGATGAAGCTAGTTGAATAAGCTTTTGCACTGAATAAATGTTTTGCCTTCAAATAGCATATCATCTGTAGACCTGTTGAAAGACCTCTTCCTTAAACTAGACTACCGGAACAGTCCCCAAGGAATATTTAATAAATAAATAAATACATTTATATAGACATGTTGTCAGAATAGTTTACATGCCCCTATGGATCCCAAATAAAATTTGTCTGGGATTACTTTCTGGGTAATATGGGAAAGAGCCCTATGGAATCCTTCAGTCCAGTTTCACGAGAAGAAAAGGAAATCCCTGGTCTTACTGTCATCTTTTCTGAGACAGAGCTTTGACATTTTTTTTGTAATGTCAGCCAATGCCCTTGCCCTTCACACCCAATGGGAGAAGTAGTGCAGTTGCTGTAAAGTGATTTATACATGAAACATCTGAGGATTCTTGCTTTGTAATTTGTTATATATGCCATAAATAACAAAACCAAAGAAAAAGTAAGGCGAGAAAGTAAAGTTTCATCTTTTATGTATTTTTTTTTTCACTAATATGGTGCCCTTGTACTACTACTGTTTCATTTTCCTTCTTTTTGTTTTGGCTTTCCAACTCAAGATCTACATGGTAGCTTATCTGTCTGATAAGTCTTCTCTCTTCCATTGGGCATTATTCTTTACTTAATATACTTGGGATGTAATTTTCAAAATGATTTATATTCTTAAAACAGGGTTTTACACTTGTAAATGTACTTTATGCATGTAAGTGAGCTTTTGAAAATTGCTACAGTATATATGCCATTGAATTGTCAATAGGTTTTTATGCACGTATGTGGACTATATGATAGTATATTACATTTGCTCGCATAACTCTTTTTTGAAAATTACCTCCTTAGGTTTTATATGCATTTTTTTCTGTAATGCATCTTCATGTTATAATGTTTCCCCTTTCTCTATGCAGAGAGAGCATAACCTACAGGTTCTGGGACTGGTGAAATCAGATGAGGGATTCTATCAGTGCATTGCTGAAAACGATGTTGGGAACGCTCAGGCTGGAGCCCAGTTGATAATCCTGGAGCATGGTAAGGGTAAACTGGGACACAGTGGTGGGGGATCCTATTGCAATGTCGTAATTCAAGATGTCTATACAGCTAATGTTAATGGTAAGCAAATGTACTATTCTAAGGCACCGAGTCTGATTACTCTATTTGCCATGGAGTTCCTTCAATTTAATATCAATAGCAAAAACTCTTTCATGAATATGGACCTCAAAATAGGCACCTTCAAACAGAAAATAATATTTAGATATAACAAAAATTAACAAAAAAGGTTGAGATGTTTTAGTTTTCTCTTCACCTTTTATTATTAATAAAAACAACCTCTTCCATAGAACCCATCTTTTTGTTTTTGTTTCATCCTGTAGTAAATTGTCATTTCTATCATTAGAAATCATTTACTTATTATAAAGGAGAAAGTTGATTCCACTGCTAACTCTATCAGAAAAAGAAATAAACTTAGGGGAGATGTCTAAAACATATATTTGCAATAAAAAGAGCCTCTCAAACGTCTGGAAGAGGAAATTACTTTTTTATACAAATCTATTCCCATGCCCCATTGTGAAACTAAGTAAATCTGATTAATATCATAAAGCTAGATAAATACAACCTTGATTTATCTTAAGTATCAGTATAGCATGAGCATGTGAAGCATGACCACAGAGAAGCAGAATTTTAATATAGTGACCATAATAGGTAACCTATTTTCCAGAAAACAAAAATTGTATACAAATAATGGAGGCATGGGTGTAAAATCAAGAGACGTAGGAGTAGGCTAAGAAAAGACCAGGCAAAATTTTGAGGAGTATGGGTCCTGTGGCTGCTTTTAAAATCTGCCTAGTCCTATGGCTTAGTAATAATGCTGTGCATCAACAATGCAGAATGTTCCCAGTTTACTCCCCTAATCAGCTGGAGTTGAGGATTCTGTAGAAGCAGTGTTCACAGCCCCCAAGGGTGGAAGGAGTTGTGGTCATTGCCCAAAAGTGACTCTCAGTTGCTGGATTTAGAGCTCATGATGGCATGGGTTCAGATGGAGTCTTGATGCATGGCCCCCAGCTAAGAAGTGTCACTACAGTGACCAGATTAGGTTCACTGGGGGAGAGAAGGCTATATAAGAGAGGCAAAATCCTGCGAGTGAAGGCACATGGCTTCAGGATCCCGAAGGAGCTGGAAGCCCAAATGAGCAGGAGAAAACTGCTCGGTTCAAAAAAGAAATCTGCATTTTTGTAGTTGGAAACATGGTCCCTTAATAAAAATCTTCACTATTATAAGCACCCTGTACAAGATTGCTTCACTTCATGTAGCAGAAAATATCCACATATTAAAGCAAAATCATGAATTTTAAAAATCCCAACATTAGTAAAATGAGAAAGTACCTTAAAGGGTCACTGACAGGAGGAGGTAAGTGAAATGAAATGAGTGGTCTAAATTAAAAGGAGCTATAGTAAGGGCAACAGATTTTTGTCAGGAAAGTAAATAAAAGTATGGGGTAAAGGAAATATATGATTTCCAAAGAAGTGACTGAAAAAGTAAGGACAAAAATTATAATAAAAAGATTCTAAAAAAAACAAACCAAAACACAAGGACAAATATCTAGTTAAGCTGCAGGAAGATAATTCAGGATGACAAAACTCAAGTGAAGGAAAAACAGCCAAAAAGATAAAGTGAGGCAACAAACCCTCAGGTGAAAGAGAGAGAACAGAAGTGAAATTGTAAGACTGAGAGGAGATTAGAAAATGTGTGGAAGGGATAAGAAAAAGCAGAAATGCTTAACATATACTTCTGTTCAATGTTCACTGAAAGGGATTGGAGAATGATCACTAATGGTTGAGAGAGGTTTCTGGAGAGGAACTAGAAAAACTGAAAGTGGAGAAAGCCTTGGACCTGGATGGGTTATATCCTAGGATATTAAAAGGAGCTCAGAGAAGTTCTGGCGCGTCCATTGAAGGATCTGTCCAATCAGCCTTTGGAGCCTTCTCTAACCCTGCCAGACTAGAGAAGGGCAGATGTGGTCCATATGGATTCCAATCAATCATGAGTTATAAAAAATTTCAGTAGTGATTTGAAGGCGATAGCCAGTTGGCTATATAATCATAAATTAAAACTGAATCCTGACAAATTGGAATTGCTTTTGGTGAGTTGGACTAATCAAATACTTGGGACCACTCTCACTATTTTGGGTGTTGATCTGAATAGTAAAGAAGTGGTCGGCAGTTTAGATGTGCTTCTGGACTCTTAACTATCTATTCAATCTCAGATAGCAGCAGGTGTCCTTATGTCCTTTTGATATTTATAGATGATTAGTAAGTTACATCATTTATTAAATGTAAGGGACTTGAAAGCTATCATGCATGCGTTGATGCTTAGTTACCTTGATTACCTCAGTGGTTTATATCAAGTATAGCCAAGAATGGCACTCAGACATTTGCAGTTGATCCAAAATGGATCTAGAGTGGTGATGGATTGCAAGGTTAATGATCATATCACCCTGGTGTTGCATTAACTTCATTGGCTAACCAGTACTAAATCAAATTCAAACTGCTGTCTATTATATATAGTTGCTTCCATAATCATGGGCCCACTTACCTGACTGTTTTTTTACTCTTCAATCTTAAGATCTGTATCTCAAGATTTCCTTATGTAACCCCACCCCAGGGACTTTACTGCACTCCAGTGGGGCCATAAAAGATATGATAGTCTCTACTAGGGGTGTGAATCGTTTTTTGACGATTTAAAATATCGTCCGATATCACTGGGCAACAATGAAAGTGTTACTAACCTAAAAAGGTCCTACTCTGTAGTATCTTGATGTGCTGAACAGGAATATGACCATGAAAAGTTTTTATTGGCTCTCGTTTTGAAGATATTTAATATAGTTCACTTTCTATGTTTAGTCATGTAAATTTATCCAGTAGGACTGTAAATAAGCCTAGAATGATGTAATATTGCATCATATTGCATAATACCATCATGCACACATCATCCAGAGTTTATTACATCATTTTCTGATGCAATGCAGTTCTACTGCCATGCTGCTGCTGAGTAAGCTGACGTCAGCAGTGTACTATATGAAGCCCAGTCAGAAAGGGTGAGCATTTGAAATATTCATGCTGGCTGACTACTGCTGGACACTCCGCAGAGATGCTCCCGAACAGGTGTACAAAGAGACCAGCAAAGAAATCTAAGACATAGTCTATGACTTCATTTTTCAAATGGTATTAACAGTAGGTCTCCTACTATTGGCATACAATTCAAGATGTAATTATATTATTGCATATTACAAAAAAACTAGAGCCAATTTTGCATTTTCACAGTCACATTCATGTTTAGCACATGGAAATTTATAAGAATTGACTAATTTCATTTCAGTAACATGACTTTTGTGAAAATTTGTTGCCCAGTGAGCTATTGGCATACAGTTCAAGATGTAATTATATTATTGCATATTACAAAAAAACTAGAGCCAATTTTGCATTTTCACAGTCACATTCGTGTTTAGCACATGGAAATGTATAAGAATTGACTAATTTCATTTCCGTAACATGACTTTTGTGAAAATTTGTTGCCCAGTGTATTTTTTAAATCGTCAAAAATCGTTAGAGTGCAATACAATAGAAATTCACCCGATTTATCGTGAAAATTCGTTAATCGGGTTTGTGTCCACTAATGGGAGTTATTTGGGGGGGGGCGGGAAAACCGGCACACCAAAACAACCCCTAAACCCACCCCGACTCTTTAAAACTAATCCCTTACCTTTCCCTACCCTCCCAAACCCCCCCAAAATGTTTTAAAATCACCTGGTGGTCCAGTGGAAGCCCCGGGACCGGTCGGCTGCCACTAATAAAAATGGCGCCGATGGTCCGATTAAAAAAAAAAAACAACCCACCCCAACCCTTTAAAACTGACCCCTTAGCCTCCCCCACCCTTCCGACCCCCCCCCCCCCAAAACGTTTTAAAATTACCTGGTGGTCCAGTGGGGGTGCGTCGGCTGCCACTAATAAAAATGGCGCTGATGGCCCTTTGTCCTTACCTTGTGACAGGGTATCCGTGCCATTGGCCGGCCCCTGTCACATGGTAAGGGCACTGGATGGCCGGCGCCATGGCCCGTGCCATTTTTAAAGATGGCGCCGGCCATCCAGTGCTCCTACCATGTGACAGGGGCCGGCCAATGGCACGGATACCCTGTCACATGGTAAGGGCAAAGGACCATCGGCGCCATTTTTATTAGTGGCAGCCGACGGCCCGAGAGCGGGAGATTGCTCCCGGCGCCCCCACTGGACCACCAGGTAATTTTAAAATGTTTTTGGGGGGGGTCAGGAGGGTGGGGGAGGCTAAGGGGTCAGTTTTAAAGGGTCGGGATGGGTTGTTTGTTTATCAGATCAGGCGCAGCCGATAACAAAAAACCAATCGGGCCGGATGATAAAAATTATAAGATTTGAATCGGAACCGAACCGATTCCGGTTCCGATTCACATCTCTAGTCTTTTCAGGGCTGGAATAACTCCTGGCTAGATTTAACATTGTTCTCTTTCCCCCCAGGGTCGGGATCCTTTGTTGGTGGGGGGGAAAGATTTGCTCTTTCAGGGTCCAGAATGCTAGGGGTGACCTCTCGTGTCTTTCCAAATCCCTGGGAGAGAGGTACTACATTTTCACTGTGAGTACTATTCATGTCAAAGAACAACACTGGAGACTATTAGATTAGTGTCTAAAAAATATCTTTACTGATAATGCAGATGGGTAAATGGCACAACAAATTAACCTTCAGCACCACAGTGGCTTGTGATACAGTCTCTTTCCTCAATTTGTGCATGGGTTTCCTAATACCAGGACAAGGGAAGCATCCACCCTCCAGGGTTTGGTTAATGGAGTTCCCATGTGATCAGGGTATCCTTAAATGGGCAGGAAATTTGTCCCAAACTGGTAAAAACAGTCTTTGAACAGAGAGTACCAATACTTTCTCTCTCCTTCCAGAGTAAGGACTCTTTGTATGCAGTGATTTTTGATTTGGAGTGGTATTTTGGCTTCCTGTTGATTTTGTAGAATATACTATATTTCTCTGATTTGCCAAGAGGGGGATTTTCTCAAGTTTCAGAAACTAAAAAACTGGCTATTTGAAGAAGCCTTTGAGATTTCGTGGCTGTGACTAGGGCCTTTATTCTTCAGTTTTGATTTGATTCAGTATGACGTAAGGTCAGCCAGGAAGGAGTTGTTATATAGAGAATATGTGTTGTGTTAAGACAAAAATAGTTATTGTTGGATGGGGTGTTTTTCTTCAACCCCCTCGCTTTATTCACCAACACCCACACGCTTAAGGGAGCCAAATTCGACCACTTCGAATTAACCTCCACTAAAGAGATCGAATCCATTCTTAAGAGGCAGAAACCATCCAGCCATCCAACAGACAACATACCTTCCAAGCTACTGCTACTTATCCCAAACACAATCTCTGGACCCCTGACCAACATCATAAACTGCTGCTTAACCCAAGGAATGTACCCAGACAGTCTAAAAAACGCTTCCCTTAAACCCCTCCTTAAGAAACGTAATTTAGACCCTAGCGAACTAGCTAATTTCCGCCTCATCTCGAATCTACCATTCTTAGCCAAACTTACAGAGAAACTGGTTAACATACAGCTTTCAGATTATTTAGAAGATGACAATATACTTTACCCTTCCCAATATGGTTTCCGCAAATCACGCAACACAGAAACTCTGCTCATCTCACTAACAGATCATATTATTAAGGGACTAGACAAAGGACACTCCTTTCTTCTAATCCTCCTAGACATCTCGGCGGCTTTCGACACTGTCAACCACTCCATCCTCCTGAATCGCCTATCAGACATAGGCATATCCGGATCAGTCCACAACTGGTTCAAGTCTTTCCTTAGTAACAGAAGCTTTAAGGTCAAGATCAACAATAAAGAATCACCGTCGACAAATTCTTCGCTTGGCATACCCCAAGGATCCTCCCTGTCTCCCACCCTTTTCAATATCTACCTCCTCCCCCTTTGCCAACTCTTAACAAATCTCAACCTTATTCACTACATTTATGCAGACGATGTTCAGATTCTGATTCCCATAACAGAATCCATTACCAAATCTCTCTTGCTCTGGAACAACTGCCTACAATCTATCACTAGCCTCCTCAACAGTCTAAATTTGGTCCTCAATGCCGCTAAGACTGAACTCCACTTCATTTCCTCCAACCAAGAAAACCTCCTGTCACAGACCCACCACAACTACCTTCTCACCCATACTCATGTAAGAGATCTTGGGGTAATACTCAACAACCACCTTAATCTAAAGAATATGATCAACACCATAACCAAAGATTGCTTCCACAGACTACAGGTGTTAAAAAGACTCAAACCTCTCCTATATTTCCATGACTTTAGGACAATTCTTCAATCCTTGATATTTGCCAAAATAGACTACTGCAGCGCTCTACTCACCGGCCTTCCCAGCTCAACTACCAAGCCACTACAGATGATACAGAACGCCGTGCCAGAATTTTAACCAGCACCAACCGGAAAGAACATATTACGCCCATCCTCCGAAACCTACACTGGTTACCAGTCAACCACAGAGTCCTACACAAATCACTAACTTTAATACACAAATCCATCCATAATCACCTTCATCTCGACCTTGAAATCCCTTTCAAACTCCATACTTCCAACAGACCAATGAGAGAAATCTACAAAGGAGCGCTACAAGCCCCTCCAACCAAAGCCACGCGCCTCATCTCAACCAGGGAGAGAGCTTTTTCGACAGCAGGCCCAGCCATCTGGAACAACCTCCCCGCAGAACTCAGGCTGGAACCTTGCCTCCTAACATTTAAGAAAAAAACTCAAAACTTGGCTGTTCCGCCAAGCCTTCCCGGATCCCTTGGACACACATTAGATGATTAATCTGCTCACGAGCAATGGAACTCCGCTCCTCCTCTAAGTACTTCATTTACATTAGCACTCCCTCTAATAATTTATCTAACACTAGACCGGATTCCATTATGAAGCTCTTGTTCTTAATTTAATGCCCTCTTCAGGCCTTTCCTTCCAGCTGTTTAAGCTTCCAAGTTTACGGTCCTCGTTAAATGTAACTTTTGTTTCTCTGATTATAAAAAAGTTGTTCCATCCGTTACAGTTATATCCCCTGTTCAATGTAAACCAATCTGATATGGTATTTAACCATGAAGGTTGGTATAGAAAAATGCTAAATAAATAAAAATAAATATATGTATAAATTTATGGAAAGGGTTGATGGGTGGTTGGGTAGGTTTGGGGTGGGTCTGGTTTGAGATTTTATATTGCACAATGCTTAAAGAAATTTCTATTAGGCATTATGTGAAATAAAAAATGGTAGTAGGGAGAAGGTTGGAAACTTTGTTGCAGGTACCCTGTTTTTGGTAGTGAGTCAATTAATCTATTAAAGGAAAGGATAGTAAAATATGTACAATTCAGTGGGTTGCAGGATCTGAGGCAGCATGTTTTTACCAGATGGAGGTCATGTCAAACAAATCTGATTTCTTTGATTAGGTGATGAGAGAATTAGAGCAAAGGAGAGGTCTGCTGGAGGTGGTTTACTTGGATTTCAGCAAAGCTTTTGACAGTGACTTCTGTAAGAGGCTCCTTAAGCTGAGCTGCTTGGTGGTCCTCAGCTCATAGTTTTGATCTTACAATTGATCAGCCATGTAGTTTAGTAACTCCAGAATCAACCAGTACTGCCTGTGCTGCTCAACAATTCTGTCCTACGCTTATGCAAAGAAATTCAACATGCAGGCAAATAGAACAAAATTTCACAATATATCCATGTTAGAAAGGCAACTGGACTAGTTTGTGTCCCATCACAATCATATAATTCATAATTGCTCACATTCATGCTTTTGTTTGAATCCCTTTCTCTGTCTGTGTTTCTGTAACTGTACAGCTATACTCTGTCATCAGAGGCATAAGAAAATTAAATTCTCCTTAGAATTAAAATATAAAATTGGACACATGGGAGATCTGTGTTCAGAAATTTCAAGAACTTGAGAGGTTTAGAAATTCTCCTAGGGCAAGCAGGCTGGTAGTCCTCTCATGTGGGTGACATCATCAGATAGAGTCCGATACAGAAAACTTGTGTCAAAGTTTCCAAGTGCACTTAGCATGCCCAACATGCCATTATCCATGCATTCATGTAGGGTCTTTCTTCAATCTCTGTTTTTCTGTGGAGGTGGAGGGCGTATATTTTCTACTTTGGAAAACTTCCAATCGAGTCTCATTCGGTTTTCTTCTCTCACCGGGTCCCTCGATCATTCTCCGGCCCTTAGAAGGTGTCGCAATAAGTTCCCGTTCTCTGCGGTCAGTCACTGATGGTGCCATCCCCCAGTGGCCACTGGCCATCGACTGCTTGTCTGTCTCTTTTTTCGGTGCTGTCATCTGAGTTCCGCCAGTGCCCCCAAGCTATGTCCATCACAGACCCCCATGAAGTCTGTATTTTGTGCCTGGGAGCATTGTAGATGTGCGCAGCTGTTCTTTTTATTTATTTATTTAACATTTTTTATATACCGAGGTTCTGGTAACAATGTTACCAATCACTTCGGTTTACATATAACTTTAGGATGACATAACACAGGTGTCTTACATAGAACAAGGAAATGAAGAACTGGGTGAATAAATAATATAAATTAAAATTAAATTCAATTAAAATTGCATACAACATAAACATAGACAAAATTTTAAATTACTGTAATCTAACATACTGATGATTCGGGTCCATCAAAAACCAAGTAGTCCGTCTTTGGCAGGAGGAGATTGTATTAGTTTCTGGGATTGTTAGGTAGTGGAATTGTTAAGTATTGGGACACTTGTTGTATAGATCCAGACGGGGGAGTGTTAGTGAGTGTTTCCACCCAGATGACACCCAAGGATCGCCATGCATGCATTGATAAGATGGAGAAGTTGTTTGGGCCTAAGACGTCAGAGCCCTCACCCTCTGTATCGGGGGCATTGACTCCTAAGAGCAAAGAGGACCCAATAGGTACCGGTCCTGTCCTGCCATCTCTTCTTCTAGTTCCCCAGATTGAGCTGGGGCTGGGGATTGGCCCATGCCTATTTTTTCCCATTCTAGGTCTGGTTCATTGCCATCACCCTCGATGCTGGGGAAAGACCGGGCCAAGCATTGTGGGAAAGTGAGGAAGCACAGCCATCGGTCATCTTCCTCTCATGACTCCAAGCTCAGGAAGGCATCATCAAAGATGCACCCAAAGTGGCCCCGCACTGATGAAGCATCAACATCTGTCGAAGCTAAGGGCCCAAGTTGGTCCCCACCGGTTCCGGTGCCAGGCTCAGAGGGAGACCAGGTTCTGCCTCCGCCGCCTCCTCTTCAGGCTGTCCTGTCATCGGCAGCATTCGAGGAGAAGTTAGAGCGCAGGGTGCGGTTGGCAGTCAGATGAGCCCTACAAGTTATTGAGCTGCCGGCCCCATCGGGGCCACCACTGCTTCAGGAGCCTGCACCATTTGTATTGAAATTCCATAGTCCTTTGTGTGTCATTGTTAAGTTAAATGAATCTTCTCCTCCTGTGAATATTGAATGTTAAACCATTTAAATAACTGTTAAATGAACAACATAAGAACATAAACCTCTACCCTTTCACACACTGTATTCCAGCGTACCTTATTCGTGAACCCACAAAACCAAACACAATTGTAACACTGGTAATTGATTCATATAAATCAATATTGCCAACTATATGTAGGCCCCTCACTCTAAGGGTCTGTCACCATCATACAGACTCCTAATTAGGTATAGGGCCACCTTGCTTTAATTATAACGTTTTTAACTTTTTTGTAATTTTTTCTTTTTTTTAAAATGTCAAGCAAAATGATCGATGATGGGCATTAAATCACCGCTGTACATAGCACAAAGGTGTCAAACGATACGAGAGGAATCGCAATACTCATCTGTTGTTGCCAAATTTTTGGCTGGTGTCCCTCTCCCCGACACGCGCGTGTTTCGAACCCAAAGTTCTGCCTCAGGGGGATATCCTTCTGTATCTGAAACTTCACGAATTACCCAGCTTCAAACCGCGATTTGCCTCCTTCATTCTCTCAATTTTTTGGCTTTTTTTAGAGCTGTCTCGCCGCCCTTGTATACAAGGGCGGCGAGACTTGGCCGCCGAAAAATGAAGACAGCTCTAAAAAAAGCCAAAAAATTGAGAGAATGAAGGAGGCAAATCGCGGTTTGAAGCTGGGTAATTCGTGAAGTTTCAGATACAGAAGGATATCCCCCTGAGGCAGAACTTTGGGTTCGAAACACGCGCGTGTCGGGGAGAGGGACACCAGCCAAAATTTGGCAACAACAGATGAGTATTGCGATTCCTCTCGTATCGTTTGACACCTTTGTGCTATGTACAGCGGTGATTTAATGCCCATCATCGATCATTTTGCTTGACATTTTAAAAAAAAGAAAAAATTACAAAAAAGTTAAAAACGTTATAATTAAAGCAAGGTGGCCCTATACCTAATTAGGAGTCTGTATGATGGTGACAGACCCTTAGAGTGAGGGGCCTACATATAGTTGGCAATATTGATTTATATGAATCAATTACCAGTGTTACAATTGTGTTTGGTTTTGTGGGTTCAACATAAGAACATGCCATACTGGGTCAGATCAAGGGTCCATCAAGCCAAGCATCCTGTTTCCAACAGTGGCCAATGCAGGCCATAAGAACCTGGCAGATACCCAAAAACTAAGTCTATTCCATGTTACTGTTGCTAGTAATAGCAGTGGCTATTTTCTAAGTCAACTTAATAGCAGGTAATGGACTTCTCCTCCAAGAACTTATCCAATCCTTTTTTAAACACAGCTATACTAACTGCACTAACCACATCCTCTATCAACAAATTCCAGAGTTTACTTGTGCGTTGAGTGAAAAAGAACTTTCTCCGATTAGTTTTAAATGTGCCACATGCTAACTTCATGGAGTGCCCCCTAGTCTTTCTATTATCTGAAAGAGTAAATAACCAATTCACATCTACCTGTTCTTGACCTCTCATGATTTTAAACACCTCTATCATATCCCCCCTCAGCCGTCTCTTCTCCGAGCTGAAAAGCCCTAACCTCTTTAGTCTTTCCTTACAGGGGAGCTGTTCCATTCCCCTTATCATTTTGTCGCCCTTCTCGGTATCTTCTCCATCGCAATTATATCTTTTTGACTGCCGCAGCACACTGAACCGACGATTTCAATGTGTTAACCACTATGATGCCTAGATCTCTTTCTTGGGTGGTAGCAACTAATATGGAACCTAACATTGTGTAACTATAGCATGGGTTATTTTTCCCTATATGCATCACCTTGCACTTATCCACATTAAATTTCATCTGCCATTTCGAAGCCCAATTTTCCAGGCTCACAAGATCTTCCTGCAATTTATCCCAATTTGCTTGTGATTTAACTACTCTGAACAATTTTTTATCATCTGCATATTTGATTACCTCACTCGCCGTATTTCTTTTCAGATCATTTATAAATATATTGAAAAGTAAGGGTCTCAATACAGATCCCTGAGGCACTCCACTGCCCACTCCATTCCACTGAGAAAATTGTCCATTTAATCCTACTCTCTGTTTCCTGTCTTTTAGCCAGTTTGTAATCCACGAAAGGACATCGCCACATATCCCATGACTTTTTACTTTTCCTAGAAAACTCTCATGAGGAACTTTGTCAAATGCCTTCTGAAAATCCAAGTTCACTTTTATCCACATGTTTATTAACTCCTTCAAAAAGGTGAAGCAGATTTGTGAGGCAAGACTTGCCTTGGGTAAAGCCAGGCTGACTTTGTTCCATTAAACCATGTCTTTCTATATGTTCTGTGATTTTGATGTTTAGAACAATTTCCACTATTTTTCCTGGCACTGAAGTCAGGCTAACTGGTCTGTAGTTTCCCGGATCACCCCTGGAGCCCTGTTTAAATATTGGGGTTACTTTAGCTATCCTCCAGACTTCAGGTACAATGGATGATTTTAATGATAGGTTACAAATTTTTACTAATAGGTCTGAAATTTCATTTTTGAGTTCCTTCAGAACTCTGGGGTGTATACCATCCAGTCCAGGTGATTTACTACTCTTTAAGTTTGTCAATCAGTTCTACCACATCTTCTAGGTTCACCGTGATTTGGTTCAGTCCACCTGAATCATTACCCATGAAAACCTTCTCCATTACGGGTACCTCCCCAACATCCTCTTCAGTAAACACCGAAGCAAAGAAATCATTTAATCTTTCCGTGATGGCCTGATCTTCTGTACGTGCCCTTTAACCCCTCGATCATCTAACGGTCCAACTGACTCCCTCGCAGGCTTTCTGCTTCAGATATATTTAAAAATGTTTTTACTGTGAGTTTTTGCCTCTACGGCCAACTTCTTTTCAAATTCTTTCTTAGCCTGTCTTATCAATATCGTACATTTAACTTGCCAACGCTTATGCATTATCCTATTTTCTTCTGTTGGATCCTTCTTCCAGTTTTTGAATGAAGATCTTTTGGCTAAAAATAGCTTCTTTCACCTCCCCTTTTAACCATGCCAGTAATCGTTTTGCCTTCTTTCCACCTTTTTTAATATGTGGAATACATCTGGACTGTGCTTCTAGGATGGTATTTTTTTAACAATGACCACACTTCTTGCATACTTTTTACCTTTGTAGCTGCTCCTTTCATTTTTTTCTAATAATTTTTCTCATTTTATCAAAGTTTCCCTTTTGAAAGTTTAGCATGAGAGCTGTGGATTTGCTTACTGTACGCCTTCCAGTCATTAATTCAAATTTGATCATATTATGATCACTATTGCCAAGCGGCCCCACCACTGTTACCTCTCTCACCAAATCCTGTGCTCTTAGATCTAAAATTGCTCCCTCTTTTGCCGGTTCCTGAACCAATTGCTCCATAAAAATGTCATTTATTCCATCCAGGAACTTTTCTGTCTCTAGCATGTACCGATGATACATTTACCCAGTCAATATTGGGGTAATTGAAGTCTAAAATCAACAGAAGCCAACCTTGCACATAAGCAAGTACTCACATAAACATGGTGCAGGACAAAACATCTAGTTCCATTGAAACTTCAAATATTTTTTATTGTAACGTCAATCATTCAAAGTTCATTTTGTTGAGGCAACTCCATTCCAGGTAATCAAGCGAAACAACAATTAGGTTAGGGGCTAGGGTTAGGGTTGGGGGACTTTAATTGTTGTTTCGCTTGATTACCTGGAATGGAGTTGCCTCAACTAAATGAACTTTGAATGATTGACGTTACAATAAAAAATATTTGAAGTTTCAATGGAACTAGATGTTTTGTCCTGCACCATGTTTATGTGGGTAATTGAAGTCTCCCATTATTACCGCACTACCAATTTGGTTAGCTTCCCTAATTTCTCTTAGCATTTCATTGTCTGTCTCGCCATCTTGACCATGTGGATGGTAGTATACTCTTATCACTATAGTCTTCCCTGACACACAAGGGATTTCTACTTATAAAGATTCGATTGTGCATTTAGTCTCATGCAGGATGTTTATCTTGTTGGACTCTATGCCATCCTGGACATAAAGCGCCACACCGCCTCCCAGGTGCTCCTCTCTGTCATTGCGATATAATTTGTACCCCGGTATAGCACTGTCCCATTGGTTGTCCTCCTTCCACCATGTCTCTGAGATGCCAATTAAGTCTGTCATCATTCACTGCTATACATTCTAATTCTCCCATCTTACTTCATAGACTTCTGGCATTAGCATACAAACATTTCATTTTGTTTTTTGTTTGTATTTTCATTCTGCTTTTTAATTGATAGGGATAAGTTAGAATTTTTTAGCTCAGGTGAGTTTTTAGTTACAGGCACTTGGACTGCTTTTCTAATATTGGAACCTCACTGTTGGGATGCCCTAATTCTAATGCGTCATTAGTATCCTTTGAAGATACCTCTCTCCGAACCATACGCTGCTGAGCGACTGTCTGCTTTCCCCTTTGTTCTAGTTTAAAAGCTGCTCTATCTCCTTTTTTAAAGGTTAGCGCCAGCAGTCTGGTTCCACGCTGGTTAAGGTGGAGCCCATCCCTTCGGAAGAGATTCCCCCCCCCTTCCCCAAAAGGTTCCCCAGTTCCTAACAAAACTGAATCCCTCTTCCTTACACCATCGTCTCATCCACACATTGAGACTCCGGAGCTCTGCCTGCCTCTGGTGACCTGCACGTGGAACAGGGAGCATTTCAGAGAATGCTACCCTGGAGGTTCTGGTGAAAAAGGTATGCCCTGCACCAAACAAATGTGGAAGTGTAAGGAATCAACAGAATAAGGTAGCTAAATTTAATAGATCTCTAACTCATCACAGCTGCACATACTCAGAAATGCTGTAATAATTATTTTAGGTTGTCATATAAATAAAATATTATGTACCCGCTGAGCAGGCAACTGCCCAAGTGTTTAGGTGCATGCCCATACCCAATGCATCCAGTTAAGATTTATCAAGTAGGAAGAATATTAGTATTGAAAAACATTTAAAACAGCTGAAGAAAGTACTTCCCTATGTTGTTTTCACTCTCTCACAATCTAGCTGCCATATTCACATGCTGTGATGTCTTTTTCTATATTTAGAAATAACTATCTAATGCCTTAAAAAGCATGCAGAAGTTTTCATTCTGAATTTTGTGGCAAAAATGCTATATCTTGTTAAATAAAAACAAAACAGATTAAATCATTACTACATGAGCATCTTGATCAAGAGCTGTAATGAGCTAAACATCTGCTCGATTTCTAGGCACTCCTTAGTAATGTCTGGGTCTCATTAAGGAGAGATACTACAGTTATTGAAGACTTTTATTTGGAAAGAGACTACTTACTGCTACCAATACTTAACATGCTGATTTTCAACAAAATAAGGTAGTAATCTGAGGCAGCAGCAGCTCTGCCTTCCTTGTCTGCAGTGGGGAAAAGGAAACAATTTTTCATAGCACAAAAAGGTTCCAGGTCAGTGATCTGGCAGAAAGTTAGTACTGAAAGAGGGACAGTCGAAGCTAGGTCATAGCTTAACATTTCTGGAACATATGAACTGCTTAAAAATAATAGTCCCTTGTCCCATCTAGGGCCCTATTTTTAAAATGTTATTAAATGCCTGGGTTTTTTTTTTTTAATTTGGTTTTGTACCAACCCAGCATTATACTGCATTATACTGCACCCAGGCATGCATTGCTGTCAGTTCCTTTTTTTCGGCTGTATATCAGCCCAAATCCTAGAAGCCATTTCCCTGCATGTCTTAAATAAAAATGAGAACTATCACAGCATATGGTATGGATACTTCATTCACTACAGAGGATTTGCACTGGAGAATAACCATGTTTCAAAGCTCCACTGGGAATCTGGTCACATCTACAGGCTTGCCAAATGTTGCAGTTTAATGCTTTTTATTGAAAACAAGTTGGTGAGCAAAACTTCAGTTTCTTGAACTTTATCTTTATTGAGTCAAATACAAAAATTTGCTGCTTTAGTAGGATGTCACCTAAATGAATTCAGTAATATAAGGCATAGATAATCTCTGCAAGTTGATCTATTGAATAGTTTTTCTTGTGTATGTGCTGTAGATACAGTAAATGTATTTATTTTTTACCCCCTGTAAAAACTCACAAAAATTAGCAAAAAGATAAGCATGCAATAAAAACTTGTAAGAACATTGTAAAACACATCAGACTAATCCATAAGATCAGTATTCTTATATCCAGTTATTAATGATCAACATGTATAAAACCTTACCAAATACTTAGGAAAATAACACAAAATTTAGGAAAATTTTCTTAAAAACTGTGATCAAACCCAGTTTTCTAAGACTCAGCCGTAGAGAATTCCATGTCACAGGGCCATAAATGGAGAAAGCGTTTGCATAATATCTTTGATTTTCAACTTATTGGGAACATCTAGTAAAATGTATCAGGAAAACGCAGCTGTTTTACGGAAGTACCGGTATATGGTTTTAAAAGATCCTCCAAATAATCTGTGTCTTGATTAAGGTTTTAAAGACCAATAATACTATTTTAAATTGAATCCTAAATTAAACCAGAAGCCAGTGTAAAGACATCAATGCTGGAATAATATGATCGTATCACATAAGACCCAACAGAAGTTTGGACACAGTATTTTGGACTAACTGGAGCAGAATCCGCCAAACTAAGTCCCATATTCAGGGAGTTACAATCTTGTTAAGATTAGAGCAGTGGTCCCCAAACCTGTCCTGGAGGGCCACCAGCCAGTCGGGTTTTTGGGATATCTTCAATGAATATGCATGAGAGAAAATTTACATGTTATGGAGGCAGTGCATGCAAATTTTCTCTCATGCATATTCATTGAGGATATCCCAAAAACCCGACTGGCTGGTGGCCCTCCAAGACAGGTTTGGGGACCACTGGATTAGAGCATGCACAACTGACATCAAATCATCTTTACTCAAGAACGAATGTAAATTAAGTATCTTCTGCAAAACAAAGAAACATTTTTAACTATCTTATTGATTTTGTGAACAAAACTTTAAATGTAACTCCCAATGTCTTTACTTCCTCACATAAATCTAATACTGTCCCATTAGTAATAACTTCTGGAGCTTCACCTACAATAAAAGGGCATCTTACCCATAAAACCTCTGTCTTTAGATTGATTGAGACCCAGCACATCACAAATCATCTTAAGCCGCAAGTTCAGTTTCTCCAGCTACTTAAAATGATCAGTACTCAAAGGGCAAAGAATCTGCATTCATAATAAATTCCGATCCCACTGATCTGATCACATCACACAAAGGCCTCAAATAAATATTAAAAAGAACAGGAGTTAATAAGGAACCCTATGGGATACCAAATTTTAAATTCCATATATCTAAACTACTTGATCCAATTGAGATTCCCCTGTCGGGTAAGATGGAACCAACTATATGAAAATGCACAAATACCCAGTACTGCCAGGCGAGATCATAAAATGGAATGATCTACTGTGTCAAATGCAGAACTAAAATCAAGAAAAACTAGAATTGTCTAATCCAGGGGTGGGCAATTCCAGTCCTCGAGGGCCACAAGCCTGTCGCGGTTTTAGGATATCCTAATGAATATGCATGAAATAGATTTGCATACAATGGAGGCAGAGTGCATGCAAATCTCTCTCATGCATATTCGTTAGGGATATCCTGAAAACCAGACTGGTTTGTGGCCCTCAAGGGCCGGAACTGCCCACCCCTGGTCTAATCCATCATCCAGATTTCTTCATAATTTATGTAAAAGATTAACCAAAGCTGTCTTTGTACTTACAGTTTGGTCAAAATCCTAACTGACCAGGATCTAGTAGATCAGTGGTTCCCAAACCTGTCCTGGAGGGACCCCCAGCCAGTCAGGTTTTCAGAATATCCACAATGAATATGTATGAAATAAATCTGCATGCCACTAGGTGAACATTTAGACACACAATGACTAATAAAAATCACCCAAAATTGTTTGAATAAAATACAGTATACGTTAACAATTAATGCTTTTATCAGATAAATCAAAAAAAGAAAATCATTTGTGTTAATGCTTATAAGGCATGAAAAGTCTCTCCCATAAATGACACATTGTATACACAAACCCCTGATTTTCTTTTTCTTGACATCAAAGAAGGAACTTAGATTTTCTAATCATATGTAAAAAGGAATATACTCAGATATGTTTAACTACCTGCATACACAAAATTGTACTTTGGTCAAGAAAGGGTTGCATGAAATTTGTCGACTAAGTTAGTGAATTTGTACTACTGCCTTGGAAACAGAAGTCAACAAAAGAAATAGCTTTTATATTTAATTTCAAAACTTAATAATCTCATTTTTGTTAGATTTAATATGCTAATATTAAAGATGTATGAGGTAAATATTCAGGGAAATGTAATATAGTCTCCAGGGAGATTAGGTGAATACGATGGTAACAGCTCCTCTTGTTTGCGTTGTAACGTCTTGGGAAAATGTCTTGCAAAGCTGCATGCATGCCTGCATATAAATATTGCTGTTAGTTGGGATTTATCCATTTCTTTGTTCCGATAAGTGCTTCTCCAGGGGCATTAGCACTACTATATATTTAAATATCATAGGAGTCTGTCCTTTTCAGGACTGTGGGGGGGGGGGGGGGGGGGGGGAAGATCAACGAACATGTTCGTTCTTTAGTAACATTTTCTCATTTATTAGATGAAAAGCATAGGGTTCTTTGTTGCACATTGTGGTGGTTTTGAAGAGAAGCCAGAAAGATGAAATAAGGGTTTAAAATGACGAAAAAAAAGATGTCCTTTAGTACTGTCATTTTTCTTTTCCTATTCATGTCCTTTTTATCCCTTTTTTCTTCTCTTCTTAATTTTCCTTCCTTTTATTTCTTTTTAGTCTCCATTTCCTTTCTCATCTTTTCTTTCTCTTGTATTTCCTGTCATTTTTCAATTCTTAACACTATGCTTTCTCTTATCATTTTATTGCACAGACAGACACCCATGATTGTTTCTGTAAGTGTAAAATAGTTCAGTTGTTATATTGTATTAAGTATTGTACATTAAGGTCTCGAAAGCTGCTGGCAATAAGTTTGATTCTTTGAAGTCAAGCAATTCACTGTAGTCACACACATGAGTGAAATCATCTAACAGTGCCAACAAAGAATACATTTCCAGAGCTCTCTAAGAAAATCTTGAAGGTCCCTTTGAGCATGCATGGTGGTTCATTTGCTGGTCTGTTTCAGTTCGATTCCACAATGAATGTTGGACACAACAGTTCTTCAGCAGCAGTTTTACCTTTCACCCCCGCACCCTCAGATTTTTCAGATATGTGTGCTAAGTAAGATAGGAACCGGATAAGGCTCAAAAAGTGCTTCTTCTTCAGATATTCGGATAAGTAGCGCTTTTTGAGATTTATCTGGCTATCTAACAGGCCGCTCTCCCGGCACGCGCACTGGCCACTCGCCGGTGCGCGCGATTCAGTATTCAAATTAGGTGGTGCAGTAGAAACGGGGAAAAGGAGGCGCTAGAGACACTAGCACGTCCATAGCGCCTCCTTTTAGCCCGGAGCGGCGGCTGTCAGCGGGTTTGACAGCCGACCCTCAATTTTGCCGGTGTCGGTTCTCGAGCCCGCTGACAGCCACTTATATTTCCCCAGATCATAAAGATCGGGGCCCTCATTGGTTGATGTTCAAATCCAAATGCCCTTTCCCCCCTGCCGTTGAAGCAGAGAGCCATGATGGAGTTGCATTAAGAGTATGGTTAAGGGTAATAACCGCTGCACCAGCACGTTACCCCCATGCATTCGTTTCTTAATTTCCATCCTCTAGCCTTTAGGGATCCACAGTGTTTATCCTATGCCCCTTTGAATTCTTTCACTGTTTTTGTCTTCACCACCTCCTCCAGAAGGGCATTCCAGGCATCCACAACCCTCTCCATGAAGAAATATTTCCTGATGTTGGTTGTGAGTCGTCCTCCCTTGAGTTTCATTTCGTGACCCCCTAGATCTACTGATTTCTTTCCAATTGAAAAAGTTTGTCAAATATGCATCATTAAAAACCTTTCAGGTATCTGGAGATCTGTATCAAATCTCCCCTGCACCTCCTCTCTTCCATTGCCTTGTACCTGTTCTCAAAATTTCTCAAGTTCGCCAGTTATTTTTTACCTACGCTTTCCTCTCTTTCCTATTGGTGCGATTGTATCCCCTCCCCTCGCCCCTGTTTTTTGTAATTTCCGCTCTTTAGCTCAATGTAAACCGATATGTCTGCTCTAATATCGGTATAGAAGACTCTATAAATAAATAAATAAATAAATAAATAAATAAATATACATATTCAGATCCTTCAGCCTCTCCTCATAGATCTTCTCATATAGACCTCACACCATTTTGGTCGCTCTTTTCTGGACCACCTCCATCCTGACTTTGTCCCTTTTGAGATATGGACTCCAGAATTGAACACAGTACTCCAAGTGAGGCCTCACCAAGGACCCAGTACAAGGGCATTATCGTCTCCTTTTTCTTACTGGTTATTCCTCTCGCTATGCAACCCAGCATTCTTCTGTCTTTAGCTATCACCTTGTCACATTGCTTTGCCATCTTCAGACAGTCTCCAGACCCTATTACCCCAAGATCCCTCTCTTGGGCTGTGCACATCAGTTTTTCTCCCCCATCACATACAGCATGTTTCTGCACTTCTTGGCATTGAATCCCAGCTACCAAATCTTAGACCACTCTTCCAGCTTTCTTAAATCCCTTTTTCTTCTTTTTTAACTTTTGTGCAATTATATTCTTATCTATGCAGAGAGATTTCCTGTTTTTTTAGCCTTGCATGTGTAGTATTCTGCAGGCAGCTCTGGGAAATTGGGATATTTTTTTTTTTTTTTAGGTTAGTATAGCTAGCCTAAAGCAGAAGTCCATCTGCAGGTTTCACTGTAAGTATGGTCAAAAGAGACTTGAGCAGCCATCAAAAGCTGAACTTGGGCAGATAGTCATAAGAAATCCACAAGAAGTAAACAGCATTGACCTCTCAGGGTGAGATTGTACTCATAATAATGAACTCGCTGATGTAAGCATAGCACCCCTCTGTTCAGCTAATCAAGTGTCTAGCACTAATTGACACTGGCCAGCCATAAGGCTTGGCAACAAGTAACATCACTCAGTATGCTAAATGGGACTATCCTGCCTAAGGGTATAAGACTGAGCTCCTGGACCTGCAAGATTCAGACTGCATCAAGACAACATGAAGTGCCGAGAACCAAGGACATAGGAGAGAGGGAACTGTGACAATCAGAGAGAGACCCACCCTGCTAAGGAATCAACCAGCCACTGAGACACTGAGCAGCTGAACTTCGGGTAAAATAAGACCTAGGAGGAGTTAGTATACATGTTTAGGCGTGCAAAGCTAACCTCCCTTAGGTGACAGCAAAGAGGGTGAATTCTGTGTAGATAAACCTTATTTTTTTTAGAGAGTTTATTTTATTTTTAGAGTCTTATATTCCGCATCCTCCAGACAACCGTTCGGTGCAGATCACAACCAAACATTCATAAAATTTAAAACGAGACAAAATACAGGCATTAACAGTTGGTGAATCCTTATTGTTTCCTTCTTTATTTCAAGCCCAGTAAAGTAATCTAGGGAAGTGCCAGCTTGGGGCTCACTTCACACACAGAGATATGTATTAAAAAAAAATATTTGTTTTAGCTAATTTCCTCTGCATTTTAGGATTGTATTCCTAACTGGCCTTAGATATCCTTTTCAACACTTAAAAGGAAGTGTGTCTAGTGTGGGTCTTTTTACACGTTCCAAGAAAGCGCTACCTGGACATGTTTGATGCTTAAATTTTCCTCTTCATCCGGTCAGATCAGGCCAGATCAGTGGGTTATGCATGCCAACCAGCAGATTGAGACAGAGATCAACAGGCTTGCAGATAATACTCCTTTTATACCTATAAACAAGAGACAGTAGGGCAGAAAAACTCTCACGTGTCCATATATTTTCAGACTTAGGATTTCTTTTGTTTGTAATTTTCAGATATTTCATCAGATATTTCCAAACTTCATGAACGAGCTTCACGGTCCCCCAACACGGACCATGTTTCGTACAGAGAACTGCGTTGGGAGGGACCCAAAATCTAAATGTAAAATAGATAATACGATGTTCAAATAACAGGACAGCAAAAGGCATCAAAACACATCAGAAATATATGACGGAATAAAAATACTCTTACCATAGTTTTGCAAAGTAAAGGAAGGAAGCCCAGCATAGGATAGAAGACCTACGCTGCTTCATTTTGGAGGCTGTTTCACCCTCCCGCTAGGGAGGGGGCGGGGGGCAGGGATATTTCTTGGTTTTTGTCCCAGCATGAGCAATGCTGGATTCACACCTTGACCACTATTTCTCCGTGAGGTTTAAATTCCCATATAGATTGGTCTGATTTTTTTTTTTCTGAAACAATTTTTCCTAAAATATTTTTTCCTGCAACTATTTTTCTGTAACAGAATTTTGTTCTGAAAAAGAAACTTTCTCCATACCTTTTTTTTTTCCCCAATCACAAACTTTGTTGTTGCCCTTTCTTTGTCATATACATGTTTTTCACATGGCCTTCACGTATTTATTTATTTGTCGAGTTTTATGTACCATCATTCGGTTTCACCATCACAACGGTTTACATATTACTGCATTTGTTTACATTATGACCTCTCAGTCTGGGGGAGTTCCCTATCTTTGATGGACAGCCACTATCACATGACTTTGTTTTTGGCGCCTTTTGTATCCCATGTATCAGTTTCTCTAGGCACCCTCAGTGCTTTGGTAAGCTGCTTTATAATTACTTTTCACTGATCTTCAATTCGGTTATCTTTGCTCTAATAAACATCACAACTATCTTTGGCTTTGACTTTTAGCGACTACTCTGGGATATCTCATCTATGCTGCTAATTACCCTGCTATTTCCCCTGCACCCCCCGCACCCCCACCAACATACATAAAAGCTGTATAGCTTATTCTTTATCAACCTCATTATCCCACAACCCTGCTATCCCTTAAGAATTCTACTTCTTATCTAAAAACGTTCTCATTTTTTATATTTAACGCTGCATCACAGATGCCTCGTTTTGTCACATTTTTGGACAAAAGGTTTTTTTTTTGTTTTTTTTTACTGCATTTGTCTTCAACTGCCATTTGTAATCTGTTTTCTTAGATACTTTTTACTCCAGCTTTTTTCCTTTTCTTTCACCCTCTTATAAACTCACACCGGGGGTGGGGGTGGGGGATATTACTAATGTTTATCAGACATTTACTGTTACCTTTTTAATTTTTTATGCCAGCTTCCTTCCTTTGTAAGTATACTTTGTACACAATGCTGTTAGTTTTGCTCCCTTGAGCTACATTGTTTCAGATGTCCAGCCTGTTTACATGGCTACGCATTTCAAACATTCACGGATATATATTTCTCTCTCTTTTTTTTTTTTTTTTCCTTTTAATCCTCCATGTTAATGTGTTACAGATTGGATGCCCTTAAGTATTTTTAAATTCCTCAACGCATCCATTTTGCATATGTTGAATCCTGGGTTCATAGGTTCTTAATGAATTTTCTTGCATTAATCATTTTGTGGTTGTTTTATGAACTTGTAGCCTCTCTAGCTAACTGTATTTTATTATCCTGTCACCAGAATCATATAGTTTCTCAGCAGTTAAGTACCTTGCAAAGCTGTGGAATTTTTATACTTTTTCTATTTTTGTACCCTCATATTTTTATGATGTGTTTTGATGCCTTTTGAACATTGTATTATCTATTTTACATCTAGATTGTGGGTCCCTCCTGATGCGGTTCTCTGAACGAAACACGGTCCGTGTGGGTGGACCTTGTAGCTCTTTCACAAAGTTTGGAGATATCTGCTATATCTGAAAATTATGAATAAAAGAAATTCTAAGTCTGAAAACGTATGGACATTTGAGATTTTTTTTCTGCCCTGCTGTGTCTCGTTTATAGACATTTTGTGGTGAGGGCAACCACCTTCCTTCGGTTCTGCACTCCTTATATACCTCCTTGCTGACTCCAGACTGCCCTTTTTCTCTTGTCTCCAGCAGATGGTAGGCAAGCAGGGTTCAGCAATTGCTCATTCATATTCATTATTGCTATCCTGTAAATCAGCTGGTGGTGGGGTCACTAGGACAAATATAGGAATCTTTGTTATAAGAAAAACAAGTATAACAAAACTTGATCTTGAAAAATCAGCCTCACATGTGGGCCAATGTAATAAGTTCTGTGCTGTAGTCAGCATATTTTTTCTGCACATATATATATATATATTTTTTTTTAGCATACACGGCAACAGCAGGCGCCTCTGTGGGATGTAATATGGGGACGGCATGCAAATGAGAACCTGTGGCATATCTAATACGCGCCAATGCCTGCATAACTTCTTCGCTACATATCAACACCAGTTTTCGTTCAATGTTTATCACTCCCCTGTTTTCTGTAAACCGGCATGATATGATTTTATCATGAATGCCGGTATAAAAAAGCTTTAAATAAATAAATAATAAATAAAAGCCCCGATGCAGAAAGCCAAGGGAAAAAAACAGGCACTAAAATAGGCGCTAATGGAAAAATGTTGCAGAATCATTTTTAACTCTTTCAAGTTACTACTATCTGAAAATAAATTGTTTCAGCTCCTACCGCTTTGTCCCCTTTTATTCCATTGCTGGGATTAGTGTGGCTGTCTGTCCATGCAGCCTTTTCTCTGCCGGGCAATCGGGGCTGCTCAGCATGGATCAGCTCCACCTGGGGAGAGCCAGGATGGATGGACCGGCGATCTCTGGGAGCTACAGACAAGCGCCAACACCGCCCAGAGCCACAGCATTGCCAAGACTGGGACCAAAAGTTGCCAAAGTGGAAGACATGATTGCGATTTGCGAGCCCTGGGTGCTTTCACTTAACTCCTGCCATGACCCAGGCGTTAAAACACCCACACAAAAATTAAAAAACCCCACACTAATTATTCTCCCTGCTAGCACAGCTCCCTGCATAGCCCATGAATGGATAATTTCCTCCTTTACATGCCATTTGCATACACTAGCGCAAAACCTGCTACAGGTATTTTGCGTAGGTTTGTGCGTGCATTTTTCTTCACTGAAATGTTGCTTCATACTTGCAAAAGAGCAGCACAGGAAAACCCACGCAATTATGCATGCAAAATCTCATGGCAGATTTTGCGCAGCTTATTACATCGGGCCCATGGTATTTTGCTGCTGCTATGCTGATTACCTCAGTTTGGAGCCAATGTAGTAAGCCAAACATTAAAACTATGCGCTAAAATTTAGTGCTGTTTCTTAATGTATACGCTAAAAAAATGTTAAACTCCTGATGCATTAGCATATCAGTAGCTTACTGTATTGGGAGTTAAAAATGCAAACAAACCCAAAAATCTGCATTAAAAAATGCTTAACCATGCAGAAAATATAGTTTATATGTTTATTTTTTTATTTTATTTAGATTTATATTCTACTTTTTGCACTTCTTTCAGTGCTTCAAAATGGATTACATTCAGGTACTGTAGGTATTTCCCTATCCCCAGAGGGCTTACAATCTAAGGTCCTGATTCACTAAGCTTTTTTCCCATAGATACACAAAGGATGAGAAGCCTTAGTGAATCAGGCCTTAAGTTTGTACCTGAGGCAATGGAGGGTAAAGTGACTTACCCAAGGGCACAAGGAACAACAGCAGGACTCAAACCCTGGTCTCCTGGTTTATAGCCCACTGCTCTAACCACTAGGCTACTCCTCCACTTCTTCAGCATAGAAAGCATTTTTTATGCATGTAAACCAATGTACTCAAAAACATGATTTCTCTGCATAAAATCCTGACTACAGGCCCAGCAGCAGAATTCCAGCTTCTGCTCATAGACTAACATTAGTCCTGGAAACTTTATTCCACCTTGCACTAACAATTAATTTTCCAGTGCTAACAAAATTCGAAGTTAAATCAGCACAACTCTCTGCATTGGAGGGTAATAGCTAATGCCATCATTAGAATGGAATTTGCATGATAGAGTGCAAAATTCCTTGCATCAGCAGTAAAGATTGTGTACAAAAATGTGAACACAACTGCAGGTTAAACTGCGCACTCTATGCAGGCACTATCAGGATTGAAATTTTGGACTTATGTTTACCTGTTCTCGAATTTTAGAACTCTGCAAAGGCTGATTCAAGTTACAGGTACTTTTTGATAAGTAGATTTTCAACTCTCTTGAGACAGTTTATCATTTTATGAGTATGAACCTATTGTCCATAAGAATACATCTGCTGCATTTCTATCCTTTGCACCACTCCCTTCCTCTCTTTTGTAGCTTGTCTCCTCCCATTCTCCCTGGTTTCCATTGGAATTTAAGGGTCAAAATGTTATCTGACTGGTTCATTTCTGGCTGGAAATTAAAGGATAGGTTTCCTTTCCCTTCACAGGACTGTGCAGTGCGTCATCAAAGTGATTAATGATTGATTTTATATGACAGGAAAGGATTTCAATGACTTCCTTTCACCTGTAACACCTCAGTATGCCACGAGTCTGGGAGTAGGAAAGGTTTATTTTGTAAAATATTTGTGTAACTTCATAGTTTATATAACTAATATATTATTTTAAAACATTGTTTGTTCATTGCATATTTATTACTAGTGATCTCTAGCTTCATTCGTATTAGCTATGGTATCTCAGGATTGGAAGGTGGCCAACAATAATACCTGTTTTTAAAAAATATTTTGGAGGATCTGGGAAAATACAGACTGGTGAGCCTGTTGTCTACACTGAGCAAAATGGTAGAAGCTATTCTGAAAAACAAAATTATTGACCACCTGTATAGACACAGACTAATGGAGCAGAGGCATCTTAGATATAGCAAAAGTTTTGTCTTACAAATCTGTTAGTTTTTTTGACAGAGTTAACAAATATGTGGACAAGGGTGAGTCAGTTGATATGATATATAATTCTATTTGCTTTTTTGACCACTGCCGTCCACTGAGCTGAGGATTTCAAAGTGTGCTCCATAATGATGCCAAGATCTTTTCCTGGATGGTAACATCTAATATGGAACCCAGTTAGAGGCCTAGTCTCCCAGTCTCATAAGGTTCTCTTGCAGTTCCATACAACAGTCTAGTAATCTGACAACGTTGAGCAATTGTCATTTGCGAATTTGATCACCTTACTCATTACTCCCCATCCCAGATGATTTATAAATATATTAAAATGCATCAGTCCCAGTAGAGATCCCTGAGGTACTCATTACCATTCTCCAATGAGATAAATGACCATTCAGTTCTACTCTGTCTCCTGTCCTTTAGCCAACGACCAATTCACAATACAATATTGCCTCCTATTCCACAACTTTTTAATTTCAATATGAGTCTCTCAGAGGGTCTTTGACAAACATCTTCTGAAAATCAAGTTGTGTATTATTAGGAAATGAATGGAAAATAAAACAGAGGATATTGTAATGCCTCTGTATTGATCCCTGGTTTGATCTCTCCTGGTCCCCACATCTAAAAAAAAAAGATATAGTGCAACTAGAAAAGGTGCAGAGAAGTGCGACTAAAATGATAAAAGGGATGGAGGTGAGGCAAAACAGGTTAGGGCTCTTCAGCATGGAGAAGAGACGGCTGCCAAGAGATATAATAGAAGTCAAAATCTTTAGTGAGGTGAAATAAGTAAATGAGGAATGGTTATTTACTCTTTCAAGTAGTAGTAGAACTAAGGGACACTTCATGAAGCTAACATATTGAAAACAAATTGGAGAAAGTTGTTTTTTTTTTGTTTTGTGTTTTTTTTTACTAAGCACACTATCCGTGGAATTTTTTGCCAGAGGATGTGGTGAAACCAGTTAGCATTGCTGGGTTTAAAAAGGGTTTCGACAAGTTCCTGGAGGAAAATTCCATAAATCAACTTATGAAGAATCACATGACCATCATAAATCAGATGCATTCAATTGCACAGTGTCATGCTAATTAGTGTCAATGTTATAATTTTAGCCTGTATTGAATTGCTGTTCTTTAATATTTTAAAGTATGCATTTTAAAGTCCCATTCACCATTATATCTTTATTGGAGCTTAGTAAATATAGGCCTATACGAGGTAGCTTTATTAGCAGAATCTGTTCATTTACAAAACGTAAAGAAGCACTGAATATTGAAATGGTCTTTTCAAAAGTACTGCTGTTTGGCACTCTGTAAATCGGGGGCCACAGCAATTATGCATTCAGTTGTCCATAGCTTTTAGTTTTGCACATTGAATTGCCCTTTCCCTTTGGTACTAAAGTGTGAATGGAATGAGGAAGATGCAGTTGCACAAAGCTGATAGTGTCTGCTGTCGTGGTTACCACAGAACTTTCAGCTGCCACATACTAACGTTTTTAATATACACTGACCTTGTAACTTGACCTGAAAGATTTTTAAATTGAGGTGAAAACCCTGTGTCCCTTTCACACTCACCTGACTTGCACTCTAGTCCTACCTATCCGTTTTTTTTATTTTTGCCTGCTCACAAATTTTCCTTTTTCTTAATTAAAATATTATATATGAGAATTATGGAAGCCCCTAAAGTAGAAATCAAACACAGATTTCAAAACCACTGCCTAGTTAGGGATGTGCATTCGTTACATCTGTTTGGACGGGTATGCGTGGACCTCGCTGATTTTCTAGTACACTCAGGAAAACGGAGAGTTTGTGTGTAACTCATTATTAAAAATATATGCATACTCTCCATTTCCTACGTGTACTAGAAAGTCAGCAAGGAACATGCATACCTGCTGAAATGGATGTGACAAATGTACATTCCTACTGTCTAGCTGTGTTTTTCTTCTTAAAACCACTGTTTTAAGATTAGAGACGGTTACATTTTCATTATAATAAACACAACCATCTCAGGTGTAGCAGTCTCTTTTTACCTGACTATAATTGCTTACATTCTCCTCCCTCATTCCAATTTTACCTATCACATTTATAAGGAACAACTTTTGTCACACCATTATTTGAAAAGATGATCTTCATTGGATGGATATGGCCACAGCATAGGTCAAGTGCATACAACAATTCAATTACTAAACATCAGTTACTAAATATAACCTAAATCCCCAAGGGTGATCACTCCCTCGCTTGCTGAATTTCAATTCATAAATGCTTAAGAAGTATCATGCTACAGCAATGTAGCACCACTGGGGGCACAGGACCATTGAAACCTTGCCTCTCAGGTTGTCCTGCAATTTGATCCTCTATTACTGACAAGGTTCTCTGCGGTACAATGATGCCCTGGTACGTAAAAGAAGCAGGTGTCCCTTATTAAGCATGCCATTTCAATTCTGGGGGTAAGAAGGTCAATCTCGGCTGTCAAAGCTAAAGACTTGATAGGCAAGATGTCTTGCTCTCATCCACCGATGCAACGTTGGAGCAGGAATACCCACTATTTGGTATTCTCTGCCTGGGCATCATTCAAAAAATGTATTTGCTGTGCGCCCCAGGATGTGGTCAACCCTGCCACAAACCCTCTGTAGTGACATCTCATCTGCCTTAGACTCCCTACCAGCCTAGCTGCAGCCATATCTTAATTAATTATTAATGCTGCCCGTAATTGTAAAGACTGTGACAAGGCAGCGATATTGTAATAAAAAAATCCCTGTATATTGCTGTTGAGATAAAAAGGCCCATCTAAAACTAGAGAGGGTATTAGTGATTGGCACCAACACCTGCAATTGCCCCTATTTAGTACTAGTAATGCAGGCTATATATTGCCACAAGCCTGTCAATATCCCATTCAGTAATTGCCACTGTCGCCTCTTGTCCACATAACGAACCCGAACATCAGTTATGTCCGATACAAGGCCCCTCCCCTAAGGGATGATGAAGCCATGGCACAGAGTGACTGCTTTTTTCTGGACTAGTGTTGCATCTAAAACTTAGAATCCAAGACACCTGCCGAAACAAAGGAGTGATAACATGAGAGCAACAACAGTGCTACAGGTTCTCCAGTTTTATGCTTATCAAAAAGATACCACAGCAGGAGGAAAACAGCCCAATCAGCATTTCACCCCCAGATGTAAAACCACAGTCTTTTGTTACAACCCAGATTTGCTTTTTAGAACAAGGATACACGTAACCCAAACCGCCTGGCCAACAGTCTCATATCTAACAGCAGTAATGCCCCAAGTCAAAAGCAAAGCCTTATTAGGAGGGCATTCCTGATATTACAAAATTTAGCAATAGTCATTTCATACTTCCTAACCTAAAATGGGTTTTTGCCCTTTTTTGCTTTTGATTCTGTCAGATGACCCTGCAGTAGGTGCCATATGCATATGTGTTGGTTTGTTGGCCAAAAGTGGTTCTGGCATCTAGTGCCATTTTCTTACCTTTTCTCCTCAAGACAGGGATCTTCCATTTTCTTACTTGTTACTGAAGGATGGCAAAGATGCTATTTTCTTTCCTCAGGTCCATAAAGCTTATAGCCATCTGGAACTTTTTGTTCTATTTAGTTGGAAAAGTGGTAATGGTTGAATGTGACATATCTGTCCATAGCCCTGTAATGTTACCTTTGAATATCTCCCAGTCTTTACTTTCGGAGACTTAATCTGTCAGTGTTAAGTAGGGAAGATTTTACTGCCATGATTCATGTGGCCATTAAATAATTTTTTTGAAGTTCACTCTTTTGAAGAATATGCTCCTGTGGTGGTATGAGAAACACTTAAGGTAGTCCTTAGGGGTAAGATCATCAGCTATACCAGTTCTCTCAAATGGGCTAGAGAGAGATTGTTGGTGAAAAAGATTTAAATTTTGGAAAGGTGACATAGGCTCACCCTGCTGTAAGAGGGTGTAGAAACAAGTGCCGGCAGGAGTTGGATAGCTTGATATTTGAAAAAAAAAAAAATAGAGAAATCCCTTCGATTCTTTCATCAAAAATTCTATGAGAATGGGGAAAAAAAGCAGATAAATTTGCAAGCATGTTACAAAAGAAGTCTGAGGATAATACAATTACCATCATATAGACTAAGGATGGAAGGGTCTCTCATAAATTACAGGAAATTAATGAAATCTCCCATGCCTTCTTCTCTGAATTGTACTCCAGGGAGAGAGGGCTGCACTCAGGAGGTGATAATCACCTATTTAGAAAAGTGTCATTACTAAAACTTACCGTGGAACAAAATGAGAGGCTAGCAGCCCTATATCGCATCTTGAAGTGCAAAAGGCTGTGCAAGGTCTCCCTAATGGCAAGAGCCCAAGACTGAATGGTTTCTATCTGGACTTTTATAAAATATTTCTCCCCGAATTAGCTCCTTCATCAATAGATATCTTTAATAACGTAAGGGTGTATCCCCCTCTCTCTCCCACCAGTTGACAGTATCTACCATTGTTTTGATTCACAAGAGGGGGAGGAATGAGCTAGATCCTAGTTCATATAGACCCTTCTCACTCTTGAATGCAAATGTGAAGATTTCGGAAAAAGTCCTACAGATCAGACTTTCTAGTGCTGTAACTATTTCCATTTTAAGGATGATCAGATAGGGTTTATAAAGAGACAACTCTCTATAGCAAATACCAGGAGAATTTTCAACATTTATATCTTTGGCTAAGAGATTTAAGATTCAGGTCATTGTGGAGCGTTAGATGCGGAAAAGTCCTTTCCTCTTTGTAACACTTAAAACTTACAGCTTTGACATGCTGTTCTTTAGACTGGATAAGGGCATTATACATTCACCCTACTGTGAGGGTTTTGACCAATTGTTTCATGTTTGATGCCTTTCCCATCAGACAGAGTACTAGGCAAGGATACTCATTGTCTCCCTTATTGTTCAGTTTAGCAATATAAGTTCTGGTCCAAACAGTCAGAACAGATGCATAAATATCTGGCTTTCAATTTAATAGTAGATATCAAAAGATATTATATAAAGATGATATTTTGCTGTCTATAATTAACACTAGGACGCATGCATTCAGGTTGTTCAAAGTTCTTTCTGAAAACAGCATCGTGTCAGGATATAAGATTAATTTTAAAAAATCAGAATTGTTTAGTTTAGGACCCAGGAATGGTGCCCTGATATATAGTTGTCTTTCCCATTTCAAACTGGCTAAAAATAGATTCAAATATTTGGGAATATTCTTGCCCAAAGTGTGGTCAGATATTTATAACCCCAATTGTACACCTGTGGCTACATAGGTTAGGGCTCTTCAGCTTGGAAAAGAAATGTTTGAGAGAGGACATGAAACATTTATGAAATCCCGAGGGGGGTGGAATGGGTAAACAAAACAGTTACTTACCTGTTTAAATAATACTAAAACAAGGGGACACTTCATGAAACCAACAAAAAAAAATCTAAAACAAATTGTAGGAAGTACTTTTTCACTGGATGCACAATCGAGCTGTGGAATCTGATGCCAGAGGGATGTGGTCAAGACAATTAACATAGCAGGGTTTAAAAGAGATTTATACAAGTTCTTGGAGGAAAAGTATGGAAAACATTAATAGTGGGTGTCCCTGGGAATGAGCAACAAGAAATAAATTACTTTTTGGGAACTTGTGACTCAGTTTGGTCACTATCGGAGACAGGATGCTGGACTTGATGGGCTTTATTCTGACCCAGCATGCATTTGTTGTGTTCTTTAATCAAAGCAGAAACCAAACAAAAAGGAAACCTGCATCTCCACTTAAAACACCCAGGGCAAACCTACTGCAATACAAAGAAAGGAAACAGAGTAAATATCTCTTGCATTTGCTTATAACCTATAGCTTAAAAAAAAAAAAATAAAATAAATAAAAAAAACATAAAAGACCTACTTCCATTGTTTCTGGAGGATGAATTTCTAAGAGAAATATTCCATGCTCTGCCTGTATTAACCTTCTGGCAACCGCGAAACCTGAAACAAAAGCTAGTAAGAAACACACTTCAAACAGAAACTCTGAAAGAAGAAAGTGGCTCAAAACCCTGCAAGTCACCAGCATGCAGACAATGCCAGCATGTTTTACAAGACCCCTACAATTACCCATATGAGAAAGATATTCAACATAAGGAGATCCTATTCTTGCTTCTCCTCTAATGTAGTGCATTTTATTCTATGCAGACAATGTGAAGAAGGCTGCTACTTTGGCAAAACAGGACAAAGGTTGAAGACAAGAATAAACCTACACAGACATAAAATTACACATCACAAAGCAACATCATTGTAGGGGAACAGTTTTTAGGATCATTGGCTTTGTGATCAGTATATTAAAAGAGAAATTAAGAGCAGCTTGTAAAACTCGTGGACCTTTGTTGCTTGTGGTGAGTTTGACTCAGCCGGTGGGGAAGGCCCTGTAGGCCCTCACCAACAGCTGGCAGAGCTACGCAAGGAAGAGCTTCACCTATACCAACCCCTTTCCCCTTGGGTTGAGCCCTTGGTTTCCAGGGGCTGGCCGGTCTTAGGCAAGAGTCTGTAAGGTAATGGCCTAGGTGAAGGTTCACAGCCAGGTGGGTGGCAATCTAGAAGGATCAATGTCTAGGCAAGGGTCAGTGGCAGGCAGCAGGCAAGAGTGGTTACTATCCAGGCAAGGATCAAGGGCAGGGAGCAAATAAGAGTGGTCAAAGGCCCGGCTAAGGTCAGATTCAGAAGTCAGTCGAGAGTAGGCAAGACTAGGAGAAGGGCTGACACAGCAAAGCAGGCAGGGAGGTGAGGCTGGACAAGACGAAGTCTGGACTGGAGAGATGAAGCAGGCAAGACTGGAAAGATGAGGCAGGCACAGGATCAGGAAAGCAAAAATTGGGAATCAGCAACTCACACTACACACAGGATGCAGACAACCCGTTGCTGAGGCAAGGAAGGAATGTCCCGGGGGCCCTTAAGCAGGACAGCAGCTGATGATGTCATCTAAGGGCACCGCAGGCCCTTTAAATGGAGCCTATGGGCGCACGTTCGCCTGTGGAGGAGCAGCAGCGGCAGCAGTTCCAGCAGTGTCCTGCCTGCACACATTATCCCTGACAAGGATCTGTCACAGAAGGAGAGGCCCAGTTGTCTTGTGGTGTCGGGAGTGAGTGCGACGGCGAGCAGAGAAGTCCCACAGGCCAGCAAGCATAACACAACCAGGAAACATAAGATTTTTGAAGTTAAAATGATCAAACAATTCAGTACTAACATAAGACTTTTTTTTTTTTAACTTGCTACCAGACATACTAAGGATTAATTCTGTGACTATGGGAAAAACGTAGTAAATGAAGGCCATAACACTGAGTATCTCTGTCACCTTTTTATTACTCTAACACACCAACTTCCCCTCCCCCTATTCATGCCACTATTTTAATTTATTCACTTGTATGTTCAGGCAATGTCATATTTTGTTCTGACCTTCTTTGCCTCCAAAACTTAGTCAAGAAATGTTTTGTTAGTATAATAAGAAAGATATCACTTATAAAATGTTTTTTTTGTTGACCTTCATTTCCAACTCTTCTGGGTTAGTGTTAGTTAGGTTTTAATGTTCCACTTGAGGTTGCAGCATTCTGGGTGGGGTTACAAACAATAGCAAATATACTGTATCTGCCCACATGGTCTGCCCCTTTCAAAGAGCAGAACTGGACATCACATTTCTGTGAATCTATAACTAAAATAAAGCCTTAAAAACTGATCTACTGATCTATTAAAAAAAAAACTGAGATGAGGCTGGCTCAGTGGCTCATTGCTTCCATATATGGGAGGTTACCAGTTTGAACCATGTTGGGTCATCTTCCCAGGAGGGCCGGGGATGCTACAGGCTGACATCTGGTGATTACATTCAGTGTCCATGATTGCAGGGTTCCAGAAGGACTCTGGTACATAGTCCTTGTTCGAGGGCTGCCACTGTATTGAGTAGACTAGGTATTTTAGAGAAGAGGAAGTGTAAAATAGATGGGACAACCCTAAATAGTTATGAAGACTCATGATGCCAGGATCCTAAGAACATAAGAATTTGCCATAATGGGCAGACTGAATCACATTTTCTGAGAAGTTATGACGACAAAGGTTGAGAAAAAAGAGAGAAAAACCACGACTTCTCAATTCCAAGATGGCCGCCTCTGTGAGTGAGTTCAGGGAGCCATACGATGGCTGAAGCGGCACTGGTTGAGAGAGAGTCTCTGCAGCGGTGGTAATTGTTTTAAAGACTGATTTTAATAAGCTACATAAACAATTGCATACTGTAAATGAGACTATCTGACTTTGGCAAATGGATGGATTTAGTAGGGAGGAGAGTTTCTGCTATGGAGGAGGATATGACTAATCTTAAGACACAGCTAGATACTTTACAAAGGATACTAAAAGTTTGGAAGATAAACTAGAAGTCCTTGAAAATAGATCCAAGTGCAATAATTTGAGATTGTTGAGCTTTCCTGAGGCTGTTTCAGATTCTGACTACAAACAGCACTGGAATCCTGGCTCCCAGAAACAGCTGCATTGCAGGATTTACAGGGAAAGTTTTTGACTAAAAGATCTTACCTCTTTGGACCAAGAAAAGAAGGCACTTCCAAACCAAAAATGGCTTTATTTCAGGCCACTAAAAAGACCCCCCTTATATGAAGGCTCCAAAATACTGATGTCCCAAAATTTTTCAGCTAAAATTGTTACCATGTGGACAACATTTTCTCCTGTTTGTATCAGGAAAATACAGTTTTCATAGCTAGATTGCAGATTTGGAATGATGGCCAGATGAAGTCCTTTGATTCTGCTGCAACAGCTAAAGACTCTTCAGTCATTGGGAGGAACTAGCTGAGGCCACTTTGATATTCATTTGCATTTTTTTTTCTCTCCCAAAGTGACTGCACTATTGTGCGGGAATCTATTGCTTTGTGACTTCCATTGGTAATAAATTGTGTTGGCAGTTCAACTGTTTGTTTCAAATGGTCTTGATGTTGCTTCTCCATATGCACTGGACTGAGCTTGTGTTTGCTATATGTGCTGTGTTGAGAGGCTCTTGGTGAACTGTTCTTTTCTTCTTTTCCTATGACAAGAAAGTGACTTCTATGGCCAGCTGACTACTACCTTCGAGTATGCAAGACTATACTTGCTGGCCTTCTTTTTGTTTGTTTTGTTTTGGGTTTTTGGATTGCACTGAGTAGGAAGCAGTTTATTGTATTGGACTGGGGGTGGTATCCGACTGCACTTGTACTAATCTTTTTTTGAAAGATTAGCTATATTTGTTTTCAGTTTGGTTAGATGGCTGTTCTGTTCTTACTGTTGGTAATTTCGTGGGGAAGGGTGGGATCTGGAAGAGTGAATGGTGGAGTGTGAATGTGGTAGAATGATTCTTCTGTTCCTGGTGGATGGCTGGAGATAATTTTCTCTTTTTTTTTTTTTTTCTCAGCTGATGCTACTTAGGCTGGGGGGGGGGGGGGGCAGTAGCCAACCCAATTTATCATTGTTGGTTTTTCATTGTATTTGGTGGGGTTGGGGTAATGACCCACCTTAAGTATGCTACCTGGAATGTATCAGGTTTCCATATTTGTGCTGAAAGGGAAACATTCCTCTCCCTTGAATAGGTTGAAGGTACAAACTGCATTTTTACAGGAAACACATATTTCTGATAATGAGCATGCTAAACTATGACGTAAATGTATATGTCAGGTATATTTTTCATCAGGTACATCTAAAAGCTGTGGAGTGACCATATTCACAAAACTGTAGCTTTTCAAATGGATTTGTCCATTGTCGATACTGAAGGTCATCATGTCTTCTATATATGATCCCACTAACCGTTCTCATTCCTTTTTAGTGTAGGCCTCTCTACACACTATAAAGTACAAATTTTTTATGTTTTGCAATAAAACAGGCAGATTACTGGTTAATTTTGGTTAAAACGCAGTCCACTTCCAGATCAGTTTCCTCTTTCAAGAATTTAAATGGTGTTGAATTACAATCCCCAAAACAAATTTGTGAGGTCTTCAAGAATTTTATGAAAAATTATATTCTACTGAGGCAGGACAATTGGATTCTCAGGCAATTTTTGGATAAAGTAAATCTCTCTCAAATGTCACCTGTACAGTTACAAAGATTGAGTGTGAGCCTATCTCGGCAGAAGAGATCTCAGCTGTAATTCATTCATTCATTCATTATTCATTCATTTTAAATCACCATGCCCTGATGGGACTGAATGCCGAATTTTATAAGGGATTACATTCTCAGGTGCTGAAACCATCATGTTGTCTTTTCACAGACATGATTCATTCCAAACACATACCTGTCTCTCTCAGGGATGCAGTGATTATAATTATCCTAAACCGGGGCCCGACATGCTTAATCCTGGTTCATAAAAAAACCCAATTTCATTTCTGAACAAAGACGCACACATTTTTTTAAAAGATTTTGGCTGACACATGATAGTGTGTGGTACCTTCTCACTTCCCTCTCCCAGGTTGGAGTCATGTATGGTAGACAATGTCGCCTCAATGTACAGAGGGTTAATTCTAGCAGTAGAGCAGTGTCTGATCCATTGATGGTGAGTTTAGATGCAAAGGCTTTCAATAGTGTCCTGGCCTTTTTTGTTTGTCTATGCATCAAATGGGCTTTCAGGGCCTCTTTGTAGAGGTATTTTGGTACCTTGTATTCTCATCCCACAGTTCGGGTTTCTGTTAATGGATGCCTTTCTCATTTTCTTTACCAAGAGTGCAAAGGTATCCTTTGTCACTGTTGCTCTTTCTTTTATCTATCGAACCCTTGATTCGTATTTTAGAGGCAGGCCATAGTAAGGGTATTCACATTGGGCACAGATGTGCTAAATCTTTATTTGCTGCTGATATTTTATTGCTCCTCTCAGAGGCCATGCAATTGCTATCTCATGTGTTAGACCACTATGGATCTTTTTCAGGGTTCAAACTGCATCTAGATAAATCTGAGGCATTGGATATATCAGGGGCTGTACAGAAGTGGGTGGATTTTCCATGTAAGTGGGTGGGAGGTGTTAGTATGTAGGATGAAAAGTCCCTTTGTCTCCTGTGAATTTGTATGGATATTATATTCCCCTCTTATTGGGGAAATTCAGCAAAAACTAGTCCTTTTCCTTTGTCTTTTCAGGGGAGAGTAGCATTGATAAAGATCATTTTTCCTAACATTTTGTAAGTTTTAAAAATGTTGCTTATAGCTTAAAGGTATATATTCACTTTTAATAGATCCTGTTCTCAGTTTTTCTGGAAAGGAAGAAACCTTGCTGCCTTTGCACAGATTGTCTGCCTAATGAGGAAGGGGCTTCTTACAATATGGCATGTCTTTTATCTGGGAAACTGGATTGAGAACATTAACAAATGTACTGACATAGATATGGAAAAACAAGTGGAGTTCCCGTTAGACTTGAAATTTCACTTACATGCTTGTTACTCCCAATTACCCTATTCTTTGTCCTCTAGTTTAGTTATTTCCTTGATGAGGAAGCCATGGGAGTTTTTGTGTGCCAAATAGCATCTTTCAAGGCAAATTTCACCACTTTTAGGAAACCCGGATTTTCGGCCCAAACACTTTATGCCCAGTTTATTCGAGGTTGGTTCGTGACAGAGTCTGTATGTTACATGATGTATTGCAACCAAAAGCTGTCCAGGTCGACTCCTTACAGTCCTGTATGAGTGAGAAGGGATTTCAAAGACACGATTTGTTTTTTGCTTATCTGCAAATTAGGCACTTTATTGCCAGTGTTTTCAAATGTTACCCATCTAAATATATTTGAAAACAGTTTAATTCCTTTGTGAAAATGGTATCCAAGACCCCCTTATAATTTCTACTTTATACAAATATATTTTTTCCTGACTTCAAATATTTTGAGAGTGTTAGCTGACTTGTGGTGGCATGACCTTAATGTAAAGCTATCCATTTATAAGATTTCTGATCATGTTGTGTTAAGGGAATCACATCTTAGAATATTATATAAAATCTCTTTCTATCTTCTTCGGGTTCACTGGGAAGATATTGTATAGTTAGATAAATGTCTTAAATGTAATTCACAAGGGACGTTGGCTTCACTGCTGATAGGATGGATTTAAAATTCAAAGTTTTTGGCAGAATGTGATCCATGTCCTAGCCAGTATAATGAAAAATCAAGTACCAGTTTCTGCTGAATTTTGTTTGTTAAATTGGTTGGTTGACCATATTCTCATTGGTCAGTTTCATAGACTATTATACAAATCTTTGTTTAATTGGAAAATAATGTATTTTACTGCTTTGTCGGAAACAGCGCCTGACCTAAATGTTTGGAAAACTAAAATGGCAGAGGTGTGGTATACATGGTCAGCAAAATTGGATTCTCCTAAAGATATGCTATCCTTTGCCAAATTTGGAGAACTTACCTATGGGCACTACTCGAGGAATATAAAAAATGGATTCAAATAGGAAGCTGATTATTTGTTCAAGCCATCATCTTTCATTATATGTCTTTATCACTGCTGCTTTCTGTCAGCTTTATTATCTATATTGTGACTGATATATTAACTCACTCCCTGCAATGTTAGTTTGTTTGGGGTTATTAGGGGTTAAAATTGAACCATTGGTGGTTTGTTTCTGTTGGCTTTCTTATGTGATATATTGTGCATAGTTTACTTCAGGTCAATGAAAGATGCTAAACCTGAAGTACTTGAACTTCTAGATCATTGGGAAGAATAAGTACACAGTCACGAAAGAGCTCTAAAACCTTTCTTTTGAAATCTGATAATTTTCTGGTAACTTGACCTACTGAAAAGGGGTTATGTAATGGGGTTATTGGCACAATGGCCAAGAGATTAATCTATTGGTCTAGTGTCTATTATTGGAGATATAGCTGACAGTAAAATTCTATTTAAAATTCTGAAGTTTCTATATGCTAATAAAAACCCTCCCAAAACATACCAGTTATCTTATTTATTTATTTAACACTTTTATATACCAACATTAGTGTGCAACATCATACCGGTTTACATCCAAACTGACAGGTGGAAAATATATAAAACGGGAACAAAGGGGGGCAGAGAACATGGAGGCAAGGAAGAAGCCAGAGACAGAGCAGAAGGTATAACACCAAAAAAAAATTGTTGTGCTCTAAAAATAATGAGAACTAGTAACAAGTTATATTCAGGAGCTGGTACCAAAATTATATGCAGGATCAGATCGAGGGGGTTGCATAGATGCATAGATGCATAGATTGCACAGAAATCATTCACATCCAGGACGACCGTCCCTCTTCCCCCCTCGAGAGCACCCCCTCAAACAACCCAGGAAGCGCAAACAACACTGGGATGCCAAACTTATCAAGAACCTCACTCACACCATCCACAAAAAACCTAGGAGTAACCATCGACAGCCAACTCAACTTTAAACGACACATCTCCAATATAATCAAAGATGGATTTTTCAAACTTCAAACACTTAAAAAAACTCAAACCTCTCCTCCAACCGCATGATTTCCGAACAGTACTGCAATCAATTATTTTCTCAAAACTCGACTACTGCAACTCCCTCCTCCTTGGACTTCCTGAAATCCACATCAAGCCCCTCCAAGTACTACAAAACGCCGCTGCCAGAATTATCACCAATCACAGAAAATCCTCCCACATCACACCTACTCTCAAAGACCTCCACTGGCTGCCCATCACACAAAGAATCCAGTATAAAACCCTCACCCTTCTTCACAAAAAAATAAACAACAACAGAATGGTCTGGCTAAACAACACCATCCAACCATATATCACACAAAGAAATCTCAGATCCTCCAACTCAGGTCTCCTCTCCATCCCAACTCTTAAAAATGCTCACCTCAATACAACACGCAAACGAGCCATTACAATAGCTGGCCCTACCCTGTGGAACTCCCTCCCCCCTCAGCTCAGAAACGAACCCTCACCGCAAGTCTTTAAAAAACAGCTCAAAACATGGCTGTTCTTGAAAGCATTCCCTCCTGAACCCCAACATCCCAAAATAAACGCTCTTGAAAGCCTTACCGCATAACTTCTACCCTGCACGAACTCATAACCCCTCCTCCCCCTCTCTATCCTCCCTTTTTCCCTGTCCCCCACCCTACTCGTAACCAAGTCATATTGTACATATTGTATATAGGCTATATGCCACTTCTATATACCCACATTTAATATTTAATTTTAATTTTATCCATATGTTACAATGTTCCTTATATTAATTGTTTAATCAACTGTTATCTTGTTACAATGTAAAAATAGGGCAGTTCCGGCTCTATTCAACCTGTTATCTGGAAACCGATGTGATATCTCAATCGAATGTTGGTATACAAAAGAAATAAATAATAATAATAATAATAAAAAAAATTGTTGTGCTCTAAAAATAATGAGAACTAGTAACAAGTTATATTCAGGAGCTGGTACCAAAATTATATGCAGGATCAGATCGAGGGGGTTGCATAGATGGAGGTCAGTGTCTAGTCTGGGTAGGCCTGCTTAAAGAGCCATGTCTTTAGTTTCTTTTTAAATTTGGTGGTACAGGATTCAAGTAGAAGAAAGGGTGGGACGTGAGTTCCAGTGCTTGGGGCCAGCAATGGAGATGGCACGATCCCTTGTGGAGGAAAGATGAGCCTTTTTAAGAGAGGGTACCTGGAGGGTTCCTTTATTGATAGCCCTGGTAGGACGGTTAGAGCTTGTGAGGTTAGAGTTATGGCAGTAGATGGATTTATGGATGATGGATAGTGTTTTACCTTTCATGTGTTTTCTCCTAAATTTTACAGTTTGAGATCCTGGCAGGAGAGCTCTGTCTAAATTTTGATTTGTAGGGGTAATTTGCTGGTGTGCAGCAGTTACTACCCTTAACCAGTAAGCTTTGATGCTTTTGATACAACTGAAACATTGTCTCTTCTTCAACAGCAGGGGAAAAAGAGTTGGATTCAGAAAACAACCGACCAGGGCCCCGACTTTTACGGTCTGGGGAACTTATAAGCATGTGAGTAACCTGCACGGAGCAGCAGTTACTACCCTTAACAGAAGTCATGGGATTACTACCCTTAACCAATAAGCCTTGATGTTTTTGAGACAATTGGAACATCACTTTCTTCTTTGTCAGTGGTGGGGGATGGGTAAGTGGAAGAGGAATTGGATTCAGATGACCAGCAACACGGGCCCTGACCTTTACGGTCTGGGGTACTAATACGCAGACATAAGGGAAAAAGCACAGGACTACTTCTGAGGCCAAGTCCATCAGCAAGACGACAATCAACGCTGTCTGAATTTTCAGGAAGGCTCATCACCCAGTAAAAATATTGCTAGCAGTAAATTTTTTTTTAAGGGTTATCATAAGGCTTGGCGATAACTGCACAGAGCGGCAGTTGCTACCCTTAACAGAAACATGGAGGTAACCTGCCCGGTGCAGCAGGTACTACTATAAGAAGCTTGCTAGGCAGACTAAATGGACCGTTTGGTCCTTTTCTGCCATCATTACCGTTTTGTGTTCACAATAAATGATATTGCTGCTTAAAGCTTTTTTGTGATAATCTGTGCATATTCTTCGTTAGTTAAATAGCAAGCATTACATTTTCCAACAAATGTGTTTTCTTAAAACACATACCTGCATGGTTTCCCCTGCCCAAAATACTAAAAATGCTGCAGCTGTAGGTCTTGTGTATAGAAGCCAATAAACTAGATAGTCTTAATGTATATTTAACAGAGAGATTCAGTTGGCGTATTGGTTAATAAGGGCATATGTTTCCAGCAGCAGGAAATGTTTTAAATCCCATCATGACACAGAATATATACTAGTCATCACATGGTTACAAAGAATTATACTGAAAATTTTTGCTGACTATTTTAGACTTCCAGTCAGTGTTTACAGTGTTGTGGCAGCTCTCCCCAGGATGAGAGAGAAGCCCTTTTGATGGGAGTGGTATGATGTGTGCAGTGTTAAATTTGGGCCCTGGGGAAATTTAGGTGCCTCTTAAAGAAGATGCAGTAGTTAATATTAATAAAAATTGATTCCCAGTTTCAGAATCCAATTATTTAGTACTTCTATGAGTAGTAACTTTGTTCCCCATTTATTCTGAAGTGCCCCTGGACAAAATTTTTAAATTCAACAGCGGATGTGTCTCTTTACTTATTAACCCATGGTACTTCCTTTTCTTTCATAACAGTATGCTTGTATTAATGAACAGTAGACCTTCCTTTTTAATTATCTTAATTAAGAAATGAAAATCTGTGAGGCTTAACATATTTTCATGCTTCTGTTTCTCTTGATAATGGTGTGATTGATATTGAAACTGTGTGTTATGTTCCTTCCTGTATATTCTTTCACTATCTTTGTTTCCCATTTCCTAGCCTAGTCCTGGAGGCACTACTAACCAGTGTAATTTTCCTATTGCAACAGTGAGCATGCATCAATAGATTTGCAGATACTGGGTCTTCAAGGGCATGCAAATCTCTTCCATGCATATTCATTTACAATACCTGAAAAGCAGACTGATTAGGTATGCCTCCAGGACAGGGTTGAGAAACAGTGGTGGAGCTCCTTTTAGGCTATTTTCTGAAGGGAGATAAAGCTTATGAGATTGCTATCTCGGTGTGTGTGTGTGTGTGTGTGTGTGTGTTTCCTTCATAATTTTAGCATTTGATGTCTCTTCCACAACAATTTTTCATGACATGTCAGAAGGGGCACGAGGACTCTGAAGAGTTTTTTTTGCATATTTTCAGATCATGGATACGCACATGCTCATGTCCAAAAAAGTAGGTACCTTTAGTTCTAGGTGGAATAACTTATGTAATCAATTTCTTAATTGTGCTGTATATTGTATACTAGCATATTTTAACTTTTTGGTCAATCCTCTACCAAAGGTGTGTGCATTTTACTTCATAAATACCAGAGGGCTACAAAATTCAATGCTGTGCTCATAAGATGACTCCAAAAATCAATTTAACTTGTACCTTCATCATTATTAAAGTCAAAAGGAAAGATATGGATCCCAAAGAATGCTTCTGTCACGGTTTTGACTGCTGCACAATCTTCCCTCCACCAGGAGTCCTCAGTGAGTCTTGCTCACTATCTTATCAGTTACATCCTCACTGATCCTACTACGCGTAAGCCTCTGCCCTACTTAATGCAGCCTGCTCAATGCCTCAGTGCCTGTTCTTTGAGTCACCTCAGCTCTCTAACCTTAACACTTTATCCTCATTCTTTTACTTTCCCTAGCCTTATGGCTTCCAGCCTTCTCCTTACCTAGCCTTGTGGCCTCCAGGCCTTCTGCCTTGCCTTATGACTTATCCAGGTGTCTTACCTTGCCTTGTGGCCTCTCTTGGCCTCTCACCTTGTTCTATTGCCTTGCTTTGTGGTCTCACAAGCCTCCCTGCCATGCTTTGTGCTCTCCTGGACTTTTCTGCCTTACCTTACAGCCTCTGGGCCTACTAGGATTACTTTGCCCAGTTTCGTGCCCTCTTGGGCTTTCTTGTTCCTTGTCTAGTCCAGTCCTGTTCTTGTCTGGTCTCTGTCATACCCAGTCCAATTCAGTCCCTTGGCTATTCCTCAGGCCTTGCCCTTGTCCTTTGCCTAAGATCCAGCCCTAACTTGTACTCTGTATCCAGCCCTCAGCCAGTACCTGTATCCAGTCCTTAGCCAGTCTCTGTATCCAGTTGCCAGCAGGTACTTGTATCCAGTTCTCAGCCTATGCCTGCATTCAGCTTCCAGCCTACTGTGCCCTGTCTTATCTAGCCAGCCTTGCCTTGTCCATCCTACACCTGACCTCAGCTCCCAGTCTGTGCCCTGATGTTCCACAGAAGACAAGTCTTACTGGCCCCCAGAACCCAAGGACTCTACCTATGGGGGAAGGGGGTTGGTTAAACAGAAGACCATCTCCTGTCCTTTAGCCGTATATTGACTCTGCGGGGGTGCTCCCTTAGTCCAGCCTGTCGGTCCATAACAACTTCCAAATAATTTTGTGAGCTTTGGAGTTCAAGAGAATAGAATATTGTACAGAAGTTTGTAATTGTTTTATCATTGTCATGATAGAATACAGGTACTGTTTTAATTGTCCATTAGAATGTTAAGTGAGCAATGTGTTTGTAGGATTTCTGTAGACATGGGCATAAATACAAATGGTTTAAACAGAAGCCCAAGTCTAAAATCTCAGATCTCTCATTTGATAGTACAGACAGCTAATTACCAAGGCAACAGATTTGCAGACTGTATTGTTTTAAAATCCAACTTTATAGCAGTGTTTCTTTTGCCAACGGCTTTTGTGTCTTGAAACATTCATGTGCTATGTCCATACGAATATACTTATAATTCTTTGTTCTTGGAGCCCTTGAGAGTGTGAGGGGCTGAAATTCATGAGTAGTACCACCCTGAATTAGTTGTGGCAGACACATTTTTTTTAGCTCTTCTAGAAAACTGGGCTTTTCACCATTTTCATTTACCATCTGTCACCAATGAAATACTTTTCAGAAGTAGCTTTGAATATTAGGATGGTAGCCACTGGCATCATGAGTATATAGACAACAAAAGAATACCCAGATATTTAATTAGATTCTCCAAAATAAAAGGTCTGATTTAATAAGGCTTTTCTTCCATTATGTGTGTATAACAAAAAAGATTAATAAAACAGGCCTACATTTGTAGAACTATATATTAGAAACTTTTTTCTGTCAGCTACTTTTGCCTCTAGCAGAAGTGTCTTGAAACGTGTCCTGTGCCTGTATGATTGCATTTGACCCTTCAGGAGGTAACATCTCCTGTTTCCTTGTCAAAATTAGGCAGCTATATTGACTATGTTTACTACTCTGGGGAGGGAAAAATGATAAGAAGATGTGAGCATGGGCAGCTCAAGGAGCATTAACTAATTATTTTCCAAAAGAGCAAATCCCCAAACCTTTATGGAAAGGAAAGGCAATCCATGTGTCAGAAGCTATTCTGAAGAACAAAATTAATGGCCATCTGGATAGATATAGTGAATAGAGTAAAATCAACATGGATTTAGCAAAGGGAAGTCTTGTCTTACAAATCTTTTGGATTTTTTTGAAGGGGTTAATAAGCATGTAGGCAAGGGTTAGTCAGTTGTTATACTGTAAGTAGTAGGATGGGTACACTATTCATCAAATTGATTGACATGTGAGATAAGACTGATGTTTGCCAAATAGCATTAATTTCAAGTTTAGACCCTGCCCATAACTCTGTCCATGCCCCTCCCTCTCCATAGAGATGAATAGACGTAGCCCTATTCATTCTCTGGCCCCAAGTCACGTCACTACCTACTCCAAACCACACCTATGCCCACCCAAATCATGCCTCATGAGAGGCTTCTAGGAAAAGTAAAAAGTCATGGGATAGGTGGCGATGTCCTTTCGTGGATTACAAACTGGCTAAAAGATAGGAAACAGAGAGTAGGATTAAATGGACAAGGAAGTGGGCAATGGAGTGCCTCAGGGATCTGTATTGGGACCCTTACTTTTCAGTATATTTATAAATGATCTGGAAAGAAATATGATGAGTGAGGTAATCAGATTTGCAGATGATACAAAATTGTTCAGAGTAGTTAAATCACAAGCAGATTGTGGTAAATTGCTGAAAGAACTTGTGAGACTGGAAAATTGGGCATTGAAATGGCAGATGAAATTTAATGTGGATAAGTGCAAGGTGATGCATATAGGTAAAAATAACCCATGTTATAGTTACACAATGTTAGGTTCCATATTAGGTGCTACCACCCAAGAAAGAGATCTAGGTGTCATAGTGGATAACACATTGAAATCGTCGGTTCAGTGTGCTGCGGCAGTCAAAAAAGCAAACAATGTTGGGAATTATTAGAAAGGGAATGGTGAATACAATGGAAAATGTCATAATGCCTCTGTATCGCTCCATGGTGAGACCACACCTTGAATACTGTGTACAATTCTGGTTGCCGCATCTCAAAAAAGATATAATTGCGATGGAGAAGGTACAGAGAAGGGCAACCAAAATGATAAGGGAAATGGAACAGCTCCCCTATAAGGAAAGACTAAAGAGGTTAGTACTGTTCAGCTTGGAGAAGAGTCGGCTGAAGGGGGATATGATAGAGGTGTTCAAATTCATGAGAGGTCTAGAATGGGTAGATGTGAAATGGTTATTTACTCTTTCAGATAATAGAAAGACTAGGGGGCACTCCATGAAGTTAGCATGTGGCACATTTAAAACGAATCGGAGAAAGTTCTTTTTCACTCAACGCACAATTAAACTCTGGAATTTGTTGCCAGAGGATGTGGTTAGTGCAGTTAGTATAGCTGTGTTTAAAAAAGGTTTGGATAAGTTCTTGGAGGAGAAGTCCATTACCTGCTATTAATTAAATTGACTTAGAAAATAGCCACTGCTTTTATAGTAACATGGAATAGACTTAGTTTTTGGGTACTTGCAGGTTCTTATGGCCTGGATTGGCCACTGTTGGAAACAGGATGCTGGGCTTGATGGACCCTTGGTCTGACCCAGCATGGCATGTTCTTATGTTCTTATAATGTCACTCATAACCCTCCCATAGAAGTGAATTGGTGTAGCTCCACCTCAAACACCCCTGCCCATCCCAAACCATTACCCGTATGATGTCATGGTACCTGACTACATTTTGATGTTACCAGCAGTCAACCCACCCGCTCTTCAAAATTTGCCTCCTACCACCTCATCAGAAATTACCCTGTCGCTTATGATGACAACAGAATTACTGGACCCTGTCTGCTTTTTTATTATGATATCGGAAGCCAAACAAGCTGCTACTGGGGTGATGACACAGCTGGAAACAGGAATTCATGACTCCACATTCCAATTTACTGTGTGTGATGTAGTAGGACGTTCTTTCTCATTCTGTGTACAGTTACAGGGGGAAATTCTTTTTTCCCCTCAAGAGGCTGCCTTGTAAATGCACAATGAACAATGAGCCTACCTGGCAGGCAGAGTGAAGTTTTGAGCAGATCCTTTGTAATATAGCACAAAGAATGATTAATAGCAAGGTGATGGGGGGTGGCTAGAAACTCAGACAAGTGAATAAAACAAGCCTTCAATCTTTTAAAAATACAGACCATGATGTTTACGGCCACAAACAAAAACCATGTATGAGACATTGGTTAAATAAAATTTATGGTGACCCAGGTGCTATAGGAAGTACTGGTAAGGAAAAATCCTCTTTCAGTCTGCTAAAAAGTGTAATGAAAGAGTGATCAAAAAACAAGTAACCAAATCACTTATAGATCAAGATATTTATTTGTTATACAGACCTGCTAGGACACGTTTTAAAAGAAACTAAACAATTGTGTCAGATATGGATGCACAATGGTAGGCTAATTGACATGTCTGCCTTACATAGTTATAACAGCAGTTACAAATACATCTTGACTCAAAGAACAGGCACTGAGGCATTGAGATCTTGTTAAAATACGCATGGGTTGTGATCCTAAAAACAGTCAGGCCTTGAAGTGGCCTGGGCATTTGAAAATATATTTTACAGTGGCCATATTCCCAATAAAATACAAAGAGATAAGGATAAAGAGTTTTCAAACAGTTCTGTGGAGAGTTTGTTAAAACACAGAGATGTTTATCATTTTGTAACCAACAATAATGTTAAAACGATGGTTGTGGAGAAGTTTAGCAGAACCTTAGAATAAAAAATGCAGTGTAATTTTATAGCACACAACACTTTTTTATATGAAGGTGTTCTGCCTGCTTTTGTGCATAGCTATAACCACACTTTTTCATAGAACAATATAAGCCAGGCCTGTCGTCATAGCTTCTTCAAACATGGACCAATAAGATATTTATATGGGATGTTTTAAACAAGGAGCAGAAAACCATGTACAAGATATGAGCTTATGGTGAGGAAGCTGTTCAAGGTTTTTTTTATCCTGAAGAATTACTGAAGGTCAACCCTCAACAGGATAGAATATACCACATTGATAAGGTTCAACAAATGCGAGCATTATTGGATTTTTACTTTGAATTCTATGCATCCTTATGGCCTTAACGAGAAAATCAATTGGTATTCTCTGATTTGAAGTGTTCTGGCCATATTAGGGATTGCATTTGAATCATATGACAATGAGAGGCCACATTTTTTGAGACCTAATGCTGTTGTTTTATTTGATTATATTTGTGGACAAATGGAGTAGATTTGTGGAAAAATGGAATATGTTTTCATTCTAAATTTCTGAGCGGCTTTATCCTTTATTTATATAGATATGCTTTGGTGTCTTATATAAGATTTCGAAGGATACCTGACACATTGTGAATAAGGATGTAATATATGATGACATCGGCAACAAAGATATATGGACATCAAATTAGATAAGAAATTCACATGTGATGATTGGATGTGTGAGAAGACTTTAATTTGATCATCAGCCCTTGAGGCTTGGGAACTAGTGGTGTTAAAGGACTTTCCTGGTGAGGTTGTGAAGTGCAAGGAATAGTATCATGGATGTCGCTATAGATGTGATTTATTTTGGATGTGTATCAGAAAAATTCCCCTGTTTGAGTACCATCGTTTGAGGATTACCTGAAGGAAGACAGGGGGATGTCGTTGTATAGAATTGACAGGTTGGCTGTGATAGAAAATTGTTTTGAGCAACTTCGTCTGAAGACGACCTGATAGAGGACAGGGATGTTGAAGGACATCTGATACATTGGGAATAAGGATGCAACATATGAAGATATCAGTAAGAAAGATGTATGGACGTCAAATAAGATAAGAATTCACATTAGGCGATGGGACATGAGAGAAGACTTGAATTTGATCATCAACCTGTGAGGTTCGAGGATTAGTGATGTAAAAGGACTTTTCGGGCAAGGTTGTGAAGTATAATAAATAGCATCATGGATGTCGCGATGGATGCAAATTATTTTCAATATGGTTTATTTATTTATTATTTTTATATACCGACATTTGATCTCAATTTAAATATCACACTGGCTTACATTCAGGTACTGTAGGTATTTCTCTATCCCCAGAGGGCTTACAATCTAAGTTTTTGTACCTGAGGCAATGGAGGGTAAAGTGACTTGCCCAAGGTCACAAAGAGTGATAGCAGGACTTGAACCCTGGTCTCCTGGTTCATAGTCCACTGCTCTAACCACTAGGCTATTCCTCCTCCCCAATTTTCTGTTTGAGTACCATCGCTTGGAGACTACGTGAAGGAAGACAGGGGGATATCATTGCACAAGATTGACAGTTTGGACGTGATGGAAAACTACTGCTTTGAGTAACTTCGTTTGAGGACGACCTGATAGAGGACAGGGCACGATGCTATACATCATTATGGGTTTGAATTGTAGTTTGGACATGATAGAGAACCTTCCTTTATAGGTAAGCTGCTTTTGAAGAGGACCTGATAGAGGACAGGGGGGGTTGCCGTATTTTCCGGTTCTGTGCGAGTCAGTGTGCGAGTCTGAACGTAGACCGCATTAGAGGATGAAGGAAGAAGCCATTTAAAGATTTTGGACAACTTTGGAATTATGCTGTTGGAAAAGAAAAAGAGATTTGTGGATGGTGCTGATATGAAGATTGAAAGATGTCAGTCCCCTGAAGCAGGACCTTAGGGTCCGAAACACGATAGTGTCGGGACTGAGATGAATATTATATTTTGAATAAGATTTGTGACTTTGACTGGATATTACAGCACTGTTTGAGAACAGTATTTTCAGGTTTTCAGCAAGTCCAAGAAATTGGTTTTATTTAAATGAAAAAATGAACAAAAATTAATATAAATTAAATAAAGTAAAGTGACCCTATACCATATGAGAGTCTGCTTTTATACTGACTCTAAGAGTAAGGGTTCTACAAGACTTATTGGCTACTTGTCATGATATATAACAAAATACCAGGTTAACCATTGATCAGTTTCTTGTATTGACCTTGGATTGGACACTGAATCTGCTTTACTCTCAGCTGGCCTCTGACCTAGTGGTCTTTAACCACCCTTGTACTCTGTTCGTAATTCGTGCCAGTTGCCAGAACCTGCGGGCTCAACCCAAAGGGGAGGTATTGATCAGGTGGAAGATCTATTCTCATGGCGAGGCAGCTACTGCCTGTTAAAGCCTATCTTGCTGCAGTCTTCTGAACTCTTCCATGACACACAAGCTGTTCATTATCAATAAAGTCACGCTATGAAACCTCAAATTCAGGTGAAAATGAATGCTTATAATAGTTATCAGAATCTCTCACAATACTTATAACAGGTAGATTTGTTCTTTGGCCAAATTTCGCCCATAGCGAGTTTAAGAAAGCTTAGCTTTGCGCAGGGTTCATGCTAAACTGGTTTGGATGTAAAATCACGCTTTCTTTTTTGTAGAAATCAGATCTATTCAGATTTTTTTTTTCTACATCAGTATACCACTGGCGAGTAGCCAGAGGCTTCCTGTTTTTGACGGAGGTGCATTTTTATGAATTCAGAAAAGAGGCAGTCAGATTTGTGTTCAAAGTGCCAGATATTTCAGATTCCAGCAACTGTATACCCTTTTGCAATAGCTACATCCACCTCCATAGTGCACCAAGTCCCCATGAGGGCTGTCTCCTCCACTGTGTAGGTACATGTTTCCCTGCTGCTGGTTGTCAGCATATGTATGATATAGCAGAAATGTGAGTTTACCACCCAGGCGGATGAGCAACACTAGGAAAAAAAAAAGCTTTGGCGGAAGATAAACTTTGGCTTTAACAAATCCAAAGTAGTTTGAGAGGGGGCTGAATTTTGTCGTAAATGATTTATATATGGCCAATTTGATATTCCGTTACCATTCTCTTCCATTTGTGTTCCCATAAGCTTGTGACCTTAAACTCCTGTCTTTTCAGAAATTTTGTGTTTTGTAATTGAGAAAAACAAATCCTGTCACTGTTATAGAGTTCTAGCCTTTATCTTTATAACAGCTTGGACAATTATGGAAAAAGCAGCCATTAAATTCAAAAGTTTGTTTATACCCTATCGATAAGTGCATAACTGTGAAGAAATTAGGGACCCACTTGTTTTTCACCTCCCTTTAAAGCATGTATGATTTGTATTCATTCTGTGGCCTCTGTATACATCAGCCATTGGATAGAGGGGGATGAATATTTTGTCTGACTGTGATAGTTATCTGAAGGAATGAGTGCCACGGTCTTCAATTCTAAAATATAAACCTGTACATACCCATATACACAGATGCAAGTGTTATGTATTGGAATGGGTCTATGCAGCTTTTTATGATATTAGATTTACCACCCTGCTCTTTGTCATTTTCATAATTTCAGATCTGTTTAAGATACAGGCGTGCTTCTAAATATTTACATCCTGTTGGCAATAATAAGAAACTCCTTTTGTAAATCAAAGGTGTAATTTTGGTTATCTCCATACCATTGTAAAAATTCCTCTTTTTCTCCAAGCATCATTTTCCCAATTCATAGTGCTCAACACCTGACAGAGAACCCACATAATTTTGACTATCCCAAGTATTTAAAAAATAAATAAAAAAATAAAAAAATAAGGGAAATAGCCCTTATAGCCTTGAATCCCCCTTGCTTATAGAAGACAAGCCGTTAAGCCCGTTAAAACGGGCTACATTACATTTTGTTTTCAGTCCATTTTCTAACACAGCACCCTTCTACACTTTTTCTCCCTCTCTCCCCCTTCCCCTCGTTCACTCCTCCCCTTTCCTCCACTCAGTCTTACTCACCCTCTGTCTCCCACTGCCTTCTTCCCCTCACTCTCACCTCCCTCCCCTTCCCTCAGTCACTCCCACCTCTCTCCCCTTCCCTCAGTCACTCCCCACCCTCTCTCAATCCCATCCCCTCCCCCTCAGCCCTCCTCCACTCCCTTTTTCTCTGCTCCATAACTTCTTACCCTTCCACTTACTCACATCCCTGTCTCTCACCTCTCCCTCATTCTCCTCTCCCCCTTCCACTTACTCACATCCCTGTCTCTCACCTCTCCCTCATTCTCCCTCTCCCCCTTCCACTTACTCACATCCCTGTCTCTCACCTCTCCCTCTTCCCCACCCCCTACCTCCCACACACTCACCCACTCCTCTCTCCCTCAGTCCCTCCCTCCCAGTCCCTCCCCCCCAGTCCCTCCTCCCTCCCTCTCTCTCCCTCAGTCCCTCCCTCCCCCTCTCAGTCCCTCCCTCCCCCTCACTCAATCCCTCCCTCATTCCCTCCCTCCCACTCAGTCCCTCACTCTCACTAAGTCACTCCCTCCCACTCCCTCTCTCCGTCCCTCCCACTCCCTCCCTCCCTCTCACTCAGTCCGTCCCTCCCTCTCTCCTCCCTCCCTCGCTACTGGCCGCTGCCGCCGCCCGCTGCCGCCGCCGCTACCGCCGCCGCCCGCTGCCGCCGCCGCCGCTACCACCCGCTGCCATGTTTTTTTTTTCCTTACCCTGCCTAAGACCGACGTGCTCGCCCGCACATGCGCAGTAGAGCTGCTCTCTACTGCGCATTTGCGGCACGTCGGTCAGGCTTCATTTATCTAGTTAGATTACTAAGCTTTATGGGGAGGAAATTGAGTCTATAAATTATATACTCTGGGCTTTGATTGTGATTTTTTTTTAAGTTTACCACTCTGAGCTAACAAGCCTGTTTCCATCTTTTCCTTTTACAGTTCGCTAACTGCAAAGTAACCATCATAATTTTTTGGCACAAAAAAAAGTTTAACAAACCTAGAAAGACTCTTGAGGCTTTTGAATTCCAATTTTCTTTTAAGTCTGTCACATATAATTTAATTGGAAGCATGCCAGCCTGTTTCCTACATACATCCACAATCATAAAATATTTATTTTTCAGGTATTTGGGTTTGATCAATTGGATCCATAAAACATAAGTGTTTGTCACCATCAGTTTACAGCACAGCTCACATTGTCTGCCCTTACATTTATGCTTCTTGTTCACACATGCTTTGCATTTCTTACAGTGTTTGACAAACACTCAACCTTTTTTTTTAACACCAGATCTGTATGTCTGTTTAAACATTCTTTAGAACAACAACACAGTCTGCATTTAGAGCATGTCTGTTGAACACCAACATTGTACATCTGGCTGTCAAACAGAGACAGCACTATAATGTACTATTGTGATCATGACTGTACAGCTTCCAATAAAAATTACATAAGTTTCGCTCATCATAGAACATTTTTACATCTAATATGTCATAGAAATGAAACACAGTTATCAGTACAGTTAACAAAAACTATGCTTCCACAATCTTTCTCTACTATTTCAGTGTGTGTAGGTTCTCACTCTGTTCAAACGTTTGTGTATTGCATCACAAAATTGGCTGCCCACTCTGTCACATGATGAACATCTGTTGTACCTACAACAGCCCTTATAGTATGGTTGGGGCATGGCTTGGAAAAAGAGGATATGTGACTTAGGGTGGGCCTATGCCCATTTACTTCTGTGGGGCATGAGCGGAGTTATGGGCATGGTATGGAGCAGGCAGGGATGTGGTTTGTGCAGACTGGAGTAGGATTTAATGGAGGACTGTGCCAATTCATGTCTATGGGAGGGGAGTAGGTAGAGTTATGGGTATGGTTTTGGTGGACAGGGGTGTAGTTTTGGGCAGGGATGTGAGGGGAATGGGGGGCTATGCCCATTCACTTCAGTGGGAGATAGTGGGCGGAGTTATGGGCAGGGCCTAGACCAGAAGTGAACACTGATTGGCTGATGCCATTCTTATCTTACCTGTTAGTTTGATGGATGGTGTACCCATAGTATAGAAACATATAGAAACATAGAAATGACGGCAGAAGAAGACCAAATGGCCCATCCAGTCTGCCCAGCAAGCTTCACACACTTTTTTCTCTCATACTTATCTGTTTCTCTTAGCTTTTGGTTCTATTTCCTTTCCACCCCCTCCATTAATGTAGAAAGCAGTGATGGAGCTGCATCCAAGTGAATATCTAGCTGATAAGTTAGGGGTAGTAGGGGTAGTAACCGCCGCAATAAGCAAGCTACACCCATGCTTATTTGTTTTACTCAGACTATGTTATACAGCCCTTATTGGTTGTTTATCTTCTCCCCTGCCGTTGAAGCAGGGAGCTATGCTGGATATGCTTGAGGTATCAGTTTATTCTTCTCCCATGCTGTTGAAGCAGAGAGCCATGTTGGATATGCGTCGAAAGTGAAGTATCAGGCACATTTGGTTTGGGGTAGTAACCGCCGTAACAAGCCAGCTACTCCCCGCTTTGTGAGTGTGAACCCTTTTTTCTTCTCCCCTGCTGTTGAAGCAGGGAGCTATGCTGGATATGCGTGAAGTATCAGTTTTTTCTTCTCCCCTGCCGTTGAAGCAGAGAACTATGCTGTATATGCATAGAAATAGAAGTAACAGGCTTATTTGGTTTGGGGTAGTAACCGCCGTAACAAGCCAGCTACTCCCCCCTTTGTGAGTGCAGATCCTTTATTCCACATTTCCTCTTGCTGTTGAAGCTAGAACGATGTTGGAGTCACAGTAAGCATGTGTACGTTTATTGAATAAGGGTATTGTCTCCAGGCAGTAGCCATCATTCTGGTGAGTCACCCACTCTTCATTGGCGGCCTCTTGACTTTATGGATCCACAGTGTTTATCCCACGCCCCTTTGAAGTCCTTCACAGTTCTGGTCTTCACCACATCCTCCGGAAGGGCATTCCAGGCATCCAGCACCCTCTCCGTGAAGAAATACTTCCTAACATTGGTTCTGAATCTTCCTCCCTGGAGGAAGTGAATCTGAATTTTCAAAGGGAGTTTGACAAAGTGCCTCATGAGAGGTTCATTAGGAAATTAGTCATGGAATAGAAGGCATTTCTTATGTTCTTAAGGATGATACAATTAGTTTTTGTCATATCAGTATACAATTTTTAACAGTAAAAAAACATTTAAAATTCCCAGATAACTGGAGTTTTCTACTCTGTTGATCTGTCAGTTGGCTATGCACCAGTACTCATTTTCAAAACTGGTCAGCAGTTGCATTTAGAAATTTGATACTGAATACTTTTAGGGATTACTGAAGTATTACATAAATATGCAGCTGAAAGGAAGTCAGATATAATTGCACTAGAGGGACAGAATTGATACAAGAACAAAAAAAGTGATTTGTGTAACGTTTGGACTGTTTCGCAAATACCTTGTTAAAGCATGCTTAAAGATTTGAGCTAATAAAGTTGCTCCCTTGTTGGCATTAAAATTAATTTTACTTTAATTACTCATTAAAGCAGCTCTGCACTGTTGAGCATGTAGCTCTGTACAAATCAATTTGCAGAGTCCCAGTCTTTTGAGGGAAAGAAAATGCCAAAATAATTTTAAGAAGAGTTCTGGGCCTTAACAGTGTATTACTCCAAATGATAATTATTAATCCAGTGGGGGCAATTTTTTTGTCTTTTTATATTTTTGTTATTTTAGGGTTCACAGCCCCTATAAGCTCTGCTTTTGTTTCAGGGTTATGAAGCTTTTACCTTTTTATGCTTAACAGCTCAGTGTTCAGTAGGAGCCAGCGAGGAATGTGTGATCTCTTAACTTTGTCCAAGTTTGTTACTGTACCAGGACTGCCAATTTTAACTTGAGTTCATTATATATAGGTCTTATCTTTTGTGTGTAACTGCTTAGTTGTTGTCTGTATGTCATTATAGATTATTTTTAGTTTTTAGTCTTGAGGCTTGCAAATAGTGTTCCAGTTTCATGAGTCAACTATAGAATATGCTTCTGTCAGGCACTGACAACACCTCTTTTATAAAACTGGATCTTTCTCTATTCTTATTTTCTACAGGCACAAATAAAATACTTTTCTGAAGGAACTATAAGCAACATTTCAGTAATGGCCAATTGTATAATGTATTGATAGCAAAAAAAGCAAGCATTTAATCAGTTTTTCCAAAATAAAATTGCTTAACAGAAACCAACAAAGTAAACTAGAAATATATTTATGTACAGGAAGGGATTAAGCCCTTGGCCATGATTAAAGAGAGAGTAAGTGTCTAGTATGGTCATGGGAAATGTGTGGATATTATCCACTACTTAGAGTGGGTGCAAAAGATGTTCAGAGTAATCTACTAAGCTGTGCCTTGTGTTACACTGAAAATTTTCACACAAAAACTAAAAGTCCAGAAAGATTGGGTAGGAATATTGAACTGTGGAAACAAAAGCAAAAATAACTCCTAAACACTTTTGTAAAATTCAAGCAGCCACTAAATTGTTGTGAAGACCATCAGATAAATTAACCAATTTACTTGTAGTAGTACTGGTTCAGCGTTATAATTGTCATTCCATATCAATCTGTGTAAGAATGTCGATTCTTTTTTTAATATACCTTTTATATTTCCAATAAAATCCACTTATCTTGAAAACTTGTCTTCAGGACTGAATCAAAAGCACACAACATTAGCCATATTTCAAATTGTCTGCATCAGAGGAGTCCTCGATTTTCAAGCCAACATGTAGCTTCAGGCATGCATCTTAAACTTTCCTTCTCAATATTGTATTTCTATAGGAAAAAGGAGGAGTTAATGAGGCCATTTAAACCTTGGTTAACCAAGTAGAGTACACCAATGTCACCTCAGTTCAAATAATAGAATGCCATGCTAATTCTTCATTCATTCCCAATGGTTGTAATGTAATGACTGCAATATAAATATCCAAAATTAAGAAATTAGTTCAAATCCCTGCCCTCCGACCTCCCGTGAAGGTAAGATGGTCCATTTGAGATCAGAGAATATATGTCCATGGGAGGTACAGTGGACTAAGGGTGCAGGCTGTTTATATGTATTGAGCCTGCAGTTGTCTCAAAATACACAAACAGCAAGCACCTTCAGTCCCACATTAGAAATAAACATTGTGGATTCCTAAAGGCTTGAGGTTGGTAATGAAGAAAAAAGGTAACCTTTGTTAACTTTAGGTGTTAATATTTCTGCATGGGGAGTAACCTGCACAGCTCAGTAGCTGCTACTCTTAACAGAACGCAGGAGGGTAACCTGCACGGAGCAGCTATAAGCCATTTACTGGGCAAACTGGATGAACAATTTGACCTTTATCTGCTGTCATTGTTATGTTACTTAAAACAGATGTGTTAGAATGGTGGGCCTATGATTCCTCCCAGCTGGGCACAGCCCAGCCCTCTCCACCACATCTGAACAATAACAATACTACTTCTTCCCATCTTTCCATCATCAGAATAGCTCACCCAAGAGAGCTTCAGTCTCCCAAATCCAGAGTTGACTGCTCAAAATCTCCTCCCCTTCCCCTCACTGCCTCACGCCACCCTAGATGTGGGATTTTCTAATAAAATATTAATCTTGCACTTGTCTTAGTATAATAATTTTGTAAGCACAGTACTGCCCAGGCTTTCCTGCAGAATTCTGGCTTGTTGTAATTACTGATTACTTTTTCCACAAAAAGAGAATTATGGAGTCACTCTAAACCAAACAGTCAGGGTTTCAGGATGTTCACAATGAATATGCATGAGATAAAATTTGCATGCTGTAGAGGCAGTGTATGCAAATCTATCTCCTGCATATTCAATGTGGATATCCTAAAAACCCGATTGGCTGGAGGTCCCCCTGGACAGGTTGGGAACCATTAGTCTAAACCTTTATTTTCCTGGGGTCCGGAAGCAAGCATTGTATATTCATCCTGCCATACAGTTAGGTTTGCCTATAATGAATATGTCATGAATTGAAGGCACGTCACTACTCTAGCTTTTACTGGTGAATTTTAAAGTTTAATTCTTCTTCGTTTTTACGTAATCAAGTTGAATATTGCCATAGGACATGAAGCATGTTTAAGCGTAGCAGTGGTTTTTTCAATAAAAAGTGAAATTAACTATATACAAGTTATGCCTTCCTTCACATATTTCATGTTATGGTTATATGTACAAAATATGCTAAAAGGAACCTTGTGATGCCCAATTATCATCTCATAACACCATTATCTAGAACCATGAACCTAGAGATTCATTCCATGTCTTTTATTGTCATCAGCCCCAAAACTAACTTTCAGATCTGTTCTCATGTTAAATGCCAAAAATTGAAACTAATTTTACAAAATGATATGCCCTAATATTGTACTCGTGCTCAATAGGGTAGAGAGTGATCAAACGTGAGAGCGAATCAGACTGGGTGGACCAAGGTTTCCTTATCTACTGACAATTACTATATTGCTAAATAAATCTGTATGTGTATATGTAATATTATGGGTATGCATGCAAAAGTGTATATAACATTGCATCTAAAACCAAAAAGTGAATGGATGGTTAAATGTAGAATATTATAAGGGATACCACTGTGTCCTGTTTCGTTTTTGAGTTGGTATTTTACCCTTTTTGTCATCCTGCCCTCTTCCTTATCTCACTGTCACCACATTACAATGGAAATTTGCTATGCTTGCGCTAAAATACCGTGTCTTAAAATATCTCCTAATAGTTTTCAGTAGTTACCCTTTGCCTGCATGTTAGCCTTCAGTTTGATGTCCTTTTTTGGGTTTGCATACGTTTTTATTTCCCATCGTGGTTTTGTTTATTTCTTTTTTTTGTTTTGTTTTTTCTTGGTATTTTTTTCTTTAAACCGTCGTGATGTTTGCCCTTCATATATCCCAATGTTTGCACATGCCAAGATGTTGCCATCCCAACATTAGCTCCCACTTCACTGACCAGTGCCACTACTGACCATCTAGCACCAGCCACAACCGGACCACTGCCTTCAGCTCCAAGGGACGTCGTGGCCTCTCTTGTCTCAACTCGCTTTATCAAACTGACGTGGCGGACACCGGCAGACCCCCATGGAGATAACCTTACCTACTCTGTATTCTACACTAAAGATGGTATTGGCAGGTAAGCACTATAATTTTTACTCCTATGCCTTTGGAGTTTTTGCTATAATCTGCTACACCTTAATTGCCTTATGCTAACGCATTGATGATTAGTAATTCTATCCCAGCCTTTACTTTAAGCTCCTCCCACAGGGAGAGACTCCTTGTGAATGTAAAGGACAGAAGATGGTCACATGCATATATCTATTATTGTAAGTTTTTAAATGATATAGGTTCAGTTTGGAGACTTTAACATTGAATGAGTGTCTGTAATGCTAGGGATCCTTTCTGTTTCAACTGTACCAACTTTACCCCTCTGCAAAATTTATGATAGTTAACCACCTCAAGCTGGAGATGAAAACTCCACAGTGCTACTTAGTAATAGACATTAACATAGCTCCAGCTGTATAAACATTATTTGCTAGAGTTGCCATAAAAATTCAAAATTTCATGTTTTGTTTTGTAATTTTAAAATACAAGCGATAGGAAGTGTCCAATCGATAAGTAAAGTTGTCACCTGGATGCCACCTAATGAATTTTGAAAGTGAATCTTGCCAGGGACGAGAACGTCACATGCTCATTGGATCCTTTCTACTACACATTTTATTTTTTTTAAATCATCAAAATGATACCAAGGAGGATTTATTATATACTTTTGGCTGTTTGTGGGAACAATTTATTTTAAATGATTTTATTAAATATCTGAAGACTTCAGTGTGTCTCGAATACATATTTAGTCTATAAATTATTTTCCATAATAGTGTGACTGATCTGCCCCCTACTCTAAAGGTAGAGTTAACATATCAGTCAAGAGAGTTGTGCTAGAGAGCAGCAGCACTAGATAGATTCTTATAAATATAAATGCCAGTTGTTTTCTGTTGCCTTCTTCCTAACTCTCCTTTTGTTTTGGCTTAATTTTATTTCTTATATTTTTACTCAAAATACATGCATCTTTTACTATAATTTCAACTAATATTTTGTAAAATCCCCTTTCCAAAGTCCAGTCTTTGGATGTTCATCTTATTTCCACGCTTTATGTATGTGCACGCCTGGATACCACCTGGGTATTCAATATTACTGCAGTATGATTTATTTAGATTTATAATTGTAAATGTGACAAAGTAGGAGGAATGTTTGGAAATTGAACATCCTGTTATCTCCTCCAAAATGAAACAAAAATCCAGATAAAAATTAAGTCTTAATTATTTTTTTCAGGGGGGGGGACAGACGGACGAACGACTACCTACCAAATTAGTTAACTTTCAGGGTCATTTATTATGCTGCAGTATTTTATTGCAGGAGGTGCAATTTATCACAGCAGGGTGCTTGTCCTGCTATAGTTTGCCCCTCCCTGACAAAATATTGTTGCATTTGTTTGGTTTTATTTATTTTTTTTTTTATTATGGGAGAGAAACAACGATAAAAAAAATTGTGCCATGAAACTGGGCCAAAGCACACAATGGTGGCCGACCTCAGCCGGGCTGCCATTGCATAAAAGAGCCCGAGGCCCAAAAATCCCCCACCCCTCCAAAATTTGCCAAATAACTCCCTGAAGTCTCTTGTGATACCACCCTGCTGCCTGTAACAGCGACCACCAAAAATGTAAGAAATAAATAGTTTAAAAACGGGTGACGCCGCCCCTCCCCCTTCCCTAACCCCTCTCTTATGTATACAACACAACCCGTCTCCCAAAGAAAATATCCCCCTTCAAAGACACCCCCCCCCCACCCAATATCAACCCAAACTGGCCCTCCCCCTCGGACCAAATCCATTCATATTCTGGGGTCTAGTGGTCCCCTCCCTAACCTGAAGAAAGGCCCTGGTGGTCTGGGAGGACCAGCTGGATCCCTACCCCAAACCTTCCTCTGTACCTCCAGATTTCAGCTTTGGGGTTCACTGGGGGCTCAGAGTACCCCCTACCAAACTCACCGGACACCAAGTGATATATGGAAATAGCCAGTCCATGCCATTATGAAATATGAGCCCCCACTAAACCCCAATGCTGAAATTTGGAGGGGTGAGGAAGGGGTTTCAGGGATGGGGTAGAGGTCAAGCTGCCCCTCCAGACCACCAAGGCTTTTTTTCGTGTTGGGTGTGAGGGCACCCACTACACCCCAAAAATGTGAATGTATTTGGACATTGGGGGGGAGGATGGGCTAAGGTGAATTGACGCTCAAGGGGGGTCTTTGGAGGGGGTTTCTTTTGCCTTGAGGGAGTATCTTTGCAACGTTTTGCAACTTTTTAAACATGTTTATTAATTGTGGGTGTTGCCACTGCCTCGGGAGGGGGGGATCACAAAAGACCCCCAGAGGCATTTCTGTGCTCTCGGGGAGGGGGGCAGGGTTAGATTGATATGAGAGCATCAGATGGTGTATTAGCATTCTGTTGTCCCCATGATTGCTTATCTACGCTCCCTAAAACATGCTAACATAACTGGGCTGACTTTTTTATAAGTTAACCGTATTATTTTATATACATTGAATTGTGCATATATAAGCTACTTTGCATGCAGTAGACAATTTAATGCATTCAAAGCAGCTTATATCCATAGAGAGGAATACACTGTAAATATTGTATGATAGTTCCACGATAACATAATATCGCACGATAAACGGTGTTTAAAGTGGTTTAACACGTGATATTGCCATATTGTGGTTTAGTGAACTTAGCTGTTTGTTTTGCTAGTACTATTATAAAAGAAGCATTTTTTAAATATGGTAATGTCTTATTATATGAGTGTCACTATATGCATCTTTGGACAGTAAACAAATGAAAGAAATTCTGATAGCCAAACATTAAGTGATACTCAAATAAAAAGATATGCCAACTGCACAGTATAAAACACTCTGAATTTTGCATTTGCATGTAGTTTTAAATGTTTGACTTTTCAGTTTTCAAAAGAACCATGAAGTTCTTCATAGCCAGTAGTAGAATAATGGAAATGCTGTTTCATAGTGCATGGGGATATGTTGTTAATTGAGCCTTAAACTGAATGCATAGAAGTAGTATTTATTTTTATTTTAAAATTGTTGACCACATACTCCAGTTATTGCCTGTGAATTGTGGTCTATCTGACACAGCTCTTGTAGTGTCAGATGTACTAAAGGATTTCATATTTCCTGTCTATGTAGGAAAAATGTTCGATACATCTGGCTCATAGACAGCTATCTGCATCACAAAAGTCACAAATAACACCATTTTTCACCGTGACTAACAGTCTTTGCAAATAAAGTGGGGCCAATACTTATGGAAATCTGTCCATCTGCTTCTTATTTCTATAGCTCTACTAGGTACCACAAAATGTCCTCTTGCCTTAGATATTCTGCAAGAACAAGCTGTGAGGCAAATTAATATAGTGTAGAGATGTTTACACTGCCCCTGTGAATATGGTATCTGTTCTGAGGGTAAAAGGAGAATTTTAGTTTTCAGTGCTATTAGTCGAGCATTTTTCACCAACAATACTTCAGATTGTTTTCAAAAGAATGTAGCATAAGGTGCTCATGTTCTATGAGTTAGCAACAGATTAGCTATATAATTGCTCTTTAAACATGCTGGTAATTTGTCATGTCATTTACACTAAATATAGTATTCACATGTTAGTGTATAATCCCATAGCATTTAATTGCTGTTATCCATATGCATGCTTTATTGAATGACATTGTATAAGTCAAGTTTAAAAATATCTAAATTGTTTTTAAAAGCCAACTTTTCCTATACTTCCTTTTTAAATCATATTAAAGCTGGTTTTCTGTCCTCACCCTCTCCCTTTTCTCCAAAACCTTTATTTCCTTAAAGGGAGCGTGTCGAAAACACAAGTTACCCTGGAGAGATGCAGGTGACGATCCAAAACCTCATGCCTGAAACCATCTACCTCTTCCGAGTTATAGCACGCAATAAGCATGGGCCTGGAGAAAGTTCTGTGCCTCTCAAGGTGGAGACTCAGCCTGAAGGTAAGACTTAACAGAGGGTCAATTCACTTTAGTAGCACATGGTAAAGATTAATACTTACCACAGCCATTTGCTTCAGATGCATAAAATGTAGTTATTCATGCTACATACCATGTGTAATCCTGTTCTTGCAATGTCTGCTTTCACTTAATAAGAGATTTTACTTAGGAATATGAGCATCAGCTGTTTGGCATGAGCTTAATTACATCGCTCCACAGCGAAAAATAAATAAAAAAAATTAGCAAACTTGTTTCTCTATATACAAGCAGTTCACCGTAGTTACATAAATGAATGATTTAATCCTGTCAAATGCCAACATAGAGGTGATTTCCAGAACTTTGTAGGAAATTCTTGGGAGTCACTGGGCCTGCTCAACCGTTGCTGGATTTCCATGATCACGTAGTATACCTGTTACTTTTTTTTTTTTTTGTAGATGTCAGACACCTTTAATTAAAAAAGTATATTCTGCTTTTCTGAGCAACCTCACTCAATGCATATTACAACTGTAAATACATACAAGATACATTGGTAAAACCACATTTTCACTGTGGATAGTCTTATTTTCTCTGCATTTTTTTTCTCTCTCTCCCTATATTTTTTTTCTTGTGTTTGCTGTGCTTAGTGTTTTTCTTTCATCCTAACTTCATTAGGATTTTCTGTGTCCTAAGTTTTCTTATTTTTTCGTCACTCCCGTCAAAGGTTCAGGTTGTTTCTCTTTTGTTTCTGACAGGCCTTCTGATTGACTCCTTTTTTTCTTCTCAGTTCAGTCTTTTGCAAAGCTTTTTAAAGGTTGGTGCTCAATTCCAGTCCCATGGGGTCCATTTTTATTATTTAAGGTTGTCTTTTTTTTTTTAACCAATAAGTTTGTTGTCATTATAGCAGATGGTATTGTTTCCACCCTATTTTATAGGAAATAACCTATAAAAGGGGGGGAGTCCCTTGTATGTGACTGTGGTGAGCTGCTTGTCTTCAGAGAAATCAAATAGTAAAAACAATTACATCATTGCGTCAATAAAATACTTTGCCTTGCTTAGAACATTACATCATGAAGTCACACACTCATGAGAAGGCCAAAAATTTCAAATAAGGTCACCATAGGAAAGCTGGAAATGGTATGGTTTTAGTGCCTTTTTAAATAGTTTTGGTTTCCTTAGGAATGTGTTATCTGAAGACTGCAATTCATTCATTAGATTTATATTCTGCGCTTCCCAAACACAGAGTGGATTATAAAGAATAAATAATACAAACTGGAATTATAATACAAACCCACAACAGATGGCAATATGTCTATTAAATACAGAGAGTAAATAATATAATAATCCACAGAACATTTTAGACTCATGAGGTATTGAGGGCATATTGGAGAAGAGTAATAAATGGCCCACAAGTCATCATGGGTCTTATAGCCCTTTATTTATAGATATTTGATATTCTGTATTTTTCAGCGAGTGGCCTCAAGAAGGATTACAAACTAAGTTTTAACTAATAGGGTGCATTAGTTGAAGGTCATTTACAATCACAGCTGAATCAAACTTACAGTGGTAGCATTGAGAGGCCAATGCTATCCAAGGCCAAGGGGCATAACTTTTAGTCCTTCCTTTACAGTTCAGTTAGGTTGGAAAGTGAGTGCCTAATCTTAAGGGAAGATATGGCCAAAAAGCCATGCCTTAGCTTTTTTCCTGAAAGTGAAGTAACATGGCTTGAAGGGTAGGGGAAGCAGTACCGTGTTGCAGATATTTGGAGCATAACAATTGAAGGCTTGAAACCTCATATATGATAGTCTAGCTGAAGCCAGAGGAGGGGAGGCGAGAAGAGCCATTTGGGAGTGTGTGCACATGGATCGGAGTTCTCTAGTAGTAGTGTAGGAGAAAAGAAGTTGAGAGAGATACTCAGGGACTTGTTTATTCATGCACTTGTAGATAAAGTAGAGGGGTTTGAACTGTATCCTGCGTCAACTAGCAGCCATTGCACCCTTTCAGAATAAAACAGGGTAGATATATAGCAGAGATGCAGTGATATGTTCTGCATAGTCAGTTGTCAGGAAGCTATCAAAGGGAAGTGATGGTTATGTAAAGGGGGGCATGGAGGAGATATCATATAAGCTTTTTGGACAGGCACTTAGAAAATAGCTTTTGCCCTCCAGTTAGAATGAGAGCCTTAAAATATGTAATATGTGGGAGTGAAGAACAGGGGAAGGGAGTTGCTCAATGTCCTGGTTTAGAGAGTGAGGGATGAGAGTAGGATACCGTATGGAGGCAATTCAAAGAATTTCATTTTGTGTTTGATGGAATAATTAAGAAGTTAGAAGTTGGAATGATTAAGATGTTAGAAGTTGTTGCCTTCTTGCTATTTGAATCCTTAACTTTCAGTTTGACTAAAAGGGATGAATTGGATTTGGTGCCATATCTAATTACTATGGTAAATGCCAGTGTAGATCAAGGTGTATTATCCAAATTCTTGAAAGAAAAAGTGATACATCTAGTACTTAAAAAACAGACTGTGGACTCCGGTATTATTGATTAGTATCATCCAGTTTACCTTTTTTTTTTTTTTCTTCAAAATCATTAAGAGCATAGTTAGTTTATCATCAGTTGCTATTTGGGAGAAGTGAATGCTTTTCATCCTCTACAATTTGAATTTCATTAGGGCCATAGCACTGAGTCTGCATTGCTGGCCCTAATCAATGGAATATGGATAGAGGCTGAAAAGGGGTTGTGTTTCCCTGCTGATTTATTAGATCTGTCGGCTGCTTTCTATTCCAGAGACTATGGGTTTTTGAGTAAATGGTCAAGGGACATAGGATTTGCTGGTACAGCTCTGAAATGGTTTAAATCATTCCTCTCAGATCATACTTATTGGGACACTGCTCCAAGGAAAAGGCACTAGGCTGTGGGGGTACCACAAGGAACTATACTCTTGCCAATCCTTTTAAATTTGTATGTGGGTCCATTGGCTTTCTTAATTTACATCTTTGTTATTTGTATGCAAATTACGTTCAGTTAGTGGTTCATATTGGAAAGGATCAGCAGGGGCTGACTGGCTACATTCTTATAGATTTAAATTGAACCCTACTAAATTGGAGACATTGTGGGTCAATGAGAGAGAAAGATCTTTGATGGTTCAGCCAGTTGTAACAGAGGTGAATTTAACTCTTAAAGAAACAGCCTGTAGTTTAGGTGTCATTTTGGACACACAAATATGCAATACCAGATGTCAAAGGTAGTTAGAAATACTTTCTCTATGCCAAGTTTGCCAATTGCATCCTCTTCTTGATAATGATTGGGCTAAAGTTATTCATTCATTGATAATGAGACATCTTGATTATTGCAATGCCCTATATCAGTGTTTCAGTGGAAATCAAGTGACATTAAATAATACAGAACACACAGGCTAGGATAGATAGAAGTATAGACTTACTTAAAAAGAGTTACAGGAGAGCCAGGTCTTCAAGTGTTTCCTGAAGCTCATGGTCAGGTGCCAGCTGCAGGTTAAGAGGGAACAGATTCCTAGTGATGGGGCGTGGCAGTGGAGAAGATGTTTTTTTTCTGGGGCCTAATGAGCATTTACTTCCTTAGGCAGAGGGATCCACAAGAGAAAAGTGATAAATGAGAGATTCTCAAGTGAGGGACCGCAGGACTCTGATGGGAGAATATCTGGACAGATGTGATGTGAAATACTGTGGTTCTTGGTCATACAGCACCTTGAAGGTGTTGAGGGAGTAATTTAAATCTGAATCTACAATAGATGGGAGTAGGTATATATTGACCAGTATAGGTGTGATATGATTTGAGGCTACAGTTAGCAACAAGTTGGGAAACTGAGTTATGTAGAACCTGGAGCCTCAAGTTGCTTTTCTGTTGTAGGCTGATGTAGAGAGACTTGCAGTAGCCTAGACAATAGAAGATGTATGCTTAGACTACAGTAACTAAATTGGTGGGAGAGAGATGGCCATCACTGATGAATGTACCACAGCTGCTAGAAGGCTGTTTTGGTTACAGATGAGATTTGGTTGTCTAACATTAAGAGTCAAATATGACATCAAGACTTTTCACTTTGGAACTTGTATGCAGGGGCACATTGTTTAGCAAAAGTGGAAGACAGTGTGTCTGGATAGAGGGTTTTCATGATCAAGAGAATTTTGATCTTGGGGTTCAGCTTCTGCCTTTTCTGGGCTGACAATTCTGATATGTTTGCTAGACAATCGTTTGCTTTTGCAGTTACTTCCTGTCAATTTGAGCATAGTAGAACTGCTAACTGGTCATCATCTGCATACATATACGAGGTGACATTGAGTCTACACAGAAGGAGGTAGATGTAGACATCAAAAAGGGTAAATGACACATTAGGGGTCAGATGAGTTTTTTCCCAATTTTATAAACTATACTGCTCCAGCAAAAAGAATTCAAACAGCTGTAGCTGCAGTTGCTTATTCTTGAGTCAGTTAGGTAATCAAGCAGATTCTGTGGTTGTGTGTTGAAAGCTGCTGTTAAATCATGTAGGATCAGCAGGAAGTCACAGTCTTGAGTTCTCACCACAGGTCATCGAGGATTGCTAACACAGTAGTTTCTGTATTGTGGTTGGGCTTGAGTCCAGATTGGAACAGGTTCAGGAAGTTCTTGCCACCTAGGAAATCCACCAGCTGGGCATGGACCACACATGCAGTCACTTTTCTTTCATGGCAGGTTGAATACATCTAAAGTTATTGAACTTAAAGTGGGTCCAGTGACGGTTTTTTTGAGCAAGGGCTTCACACAAGCCCTCCCCCCCCCTCTCCTTCTGGAGTTGAGCTCATTAGCTTAATTTCAGAACTGGAACAAGCTATGTGACCATGGGAGCACAGAGACTACTGTGTACTTATAGGGATATCTCCAAGAATTCACTAGAAAACTCTGGAAATCATGTTCATGCCAGCATCATAAGAATGACATGTGACCAGTGAATGCCATCTTCAAAAAACACATGTAATAGGTACGCCACTTTACTTGCTGTAGACTTTTTTCATGGTTTCCTTTCCTGATTTTGCCATTTTGAAAAGGTTTTTGTTGTATATCCTCCTTTACTGAGTCTTCCTGTCCAGTTCTGTTAGTAATATCACTATCTAACATTTTACATCACATACGACTATAGACATCAGGCAAAAATACATTTTAGAAGTAGCATTTGAAGATAAAAATCAAAATGGAGTAAACATGTAATAGGTTTTCTATGTTGCTTATAGGTTATTTTATTGGTAGTTTGACACTTACTATAATTTTGGTACTATGTACATGAATATATTTCAAATACAAACATAATTCATAAATATCTGTTTTGAGGAGAGATTCCTAATCAATTTAAATTCATCACAGGTGTTTCAGAGATCCAAAAATTAGTTTGATAAATAAATGCATTCTGCTGTTGTTTGTAGTTTGCAAATATAATGAGGTTTTCTTATATTTACTTCACTAACTAGCAATCCCTAAATTTCAAAGTCAGGCCTCAGCTTCCTTGGAGCCTTATTGACTTAAATCCTCCTGCTCTTGGATTAGTTATCCATGCTAAGTAACTGACCTTGCAACCCTAGGCATCCCCTGCTTCAGGAAATGTGGAACCTTATTTGAAGCTCTTTGAACCTGCCAGATCTTCTCTGTGTTTTAACATTCAGTATTTCATTGATGTTCTACATTCATATTCATATGGTTTCATGGATGTGACGTTCCAGAATTGCGCCAATTGCTTAGTTTTCACATTTTATCAGATACCGTTCTGCCTAGCAGTTTTAATGTATATTAATAATCTTGCATATATATTTTGTTAAATTAAGGAAAAAAATAGTAAGGGAAAAAGTTTACTGCTAAATATATACAACGTAAATATGTGGCTGACGGATAAGTATCTGAATTCAGGGTTTACAGTAGTGCAATCCTTTAAATTGTATTGGCTTGTTTTGTAGTGTCCCACAGTCTCCATCTTTAGAGCTCCAGCAGATTTTACTTGTTCTTTTCCATTAAATACCAGAAGACAGAAATTTGTGTCGGATTGTAATATAAATACGTAATTTTAAAATACTTTCTGAAACACATGCTCTTAATGTAGAACTGGTTTTATCAGATTGGGCATGGTACAAGTTAAGCTCTTACAAGCTAATGGAAAGAAATGATTCATGACCCAATAAAGCAAACAAGTGTTAGAAGGAGCTCAATTCAGTACTTTCCTCTTCACTGAACAGGGATAATTAAAATATTAGTAGCACTATTTAGATCAGAAGTTGATACTTTCTAAGCTTGCTTTATTTCAGGGGGTTATCTCCCATAGCTACTATATAATGGGCTCTCTTTATTAGATGGAAAGAGAGGTTAGAATCCACGCAGGATTCCAGATAACACCAAACCTTTTGTACAAGTATATTTAATGTTGTATACAGTGCATTGCCTTATTCCAGATAAATTCCATAGGTGCTTTTAATAAACAGGGTCATGTGTAGTACAAAGAAATAGAAATTACAGTTAACTAATGCACTTAGTAAAGGCAGATTACATTGGTGAGTTTGTAAAGCATCTCAGTAGTTCTGTGCTTGTATTTCCATATACACCATGAGTTTAAAACATTCTAAAGATATATTGAAGAATGAGGATTAACCTATATGAAATATTTAGCACAACATGGGATAAATTGGTGTCATAATACCTTAGCATCTGATTAACGACTCATATCACCTGGGTAACAGAAAAAATTTACAGATTTTAATTTTGCAACATTTATTAACGAACACCATCTTAGAATGAACAAAATTAATAATATAGTAAAACCTGGATGGCCTTTATTATGCTGATTATACTGTGTTTAAAAGAAGTTTCCAGTTTCAGAGGTGAAACTGATTAAAATACTGTTCTTGGGGAAGAGGAGAAACTAGAATTGGTGATGTCTGAGGTACAGTGCCTTGCAAAAGGCTTCACGCCCTTGTACATTTTTCACAATCTGCTATCTAAAAACTACAAATCAAAATGCATTAAAGTAGGAGTTTGTTTCACTGGTCTATACAACATACTGTATACTTTCATCATTAAAGCACAATTGTAGAAATATTCCAAAAGTAAATAAGAATTTAACAAAACAAAAAGTCTTGATTGCATTAGTCTTCTTACCCTTATCATAATAAACCCAAATGTACTCTGGCTCAAAAAATTGCTTTAACAAGTGTAAGGGATTTTAGTTTTGCATGGTTTGCCTCTAGCGCAGGGTTAGGGGTAGGCGGTAAATTAGCAGGTTAAACGCGCGGCAAAACGGCAGGGTAAAAAAGCGATAGTCGGGGCGCGCGTTACTGTATGGGAGGGAATAGCTAATTCGATCGTTTACATCTAATATACATGCCGCGGGCGGAAGGGGTTACCCGGTGATTTAAAGAGGTGGTAAGAATGGGTTAAAGGGGATAGTGTATCGCGGGTTGGACTAACGCGGCCGAAAAGTGAGTAGAAAGCGGGTTAGAAGCAGGGTAACCGCGGCCACACTTTACTGAGATTGTTTCAAGATAGGAGTTAGAAACCAGCCAGTACCATTTTCATTCCCAAACAACTTTGTAAAATAATTTTGCCTGAAAGTTATCTTTTACTTGCTACAATATAACTATATGTTGTGCTGTATTTTTAACACAATATTCCTGACATAAGCAAAGTATTTCAGCACAGCTTTCGGTTGAATGTTGAAGTGTTGTTTTGGCAGAGTACATTGATTCTTCCTTATGAAATACTATGATTATAAATTTGTCAAAGTACAATTTGTACATTATATTGATCAAATTGCTGAAATACATTAATTTGCTCTTACACAATGTGTTATATTTGCACTACTTCCTTTTTTTTAATGTTTTATTTTTGAAATTTTAGAAGCTTGATGTATATGAAAATAGAAATAACCATGATTTCACAGAGATTTGATGTTGACTAAAAAAAATCAGTTTGAAGCTAGACTGTTAAAAAAAAAAAAATATACAGTGTACAGAATTAGCATAAGTAGTATAATTGTTATTGTATGCGACATAAATCTGTAGAACATACCATTCTATCACTTACAAATTTTGCTGTCAGAATTGAAAAATAAATAAACTTATGCTGGTTTGGGGGGATTTGTATTACAGTTCAAGTTCCAGGTCCAGCTCCCAATCTCCGAGCCTTTGCTAATCAACCCAACTCAATCACTGTCAGCTGGGAAACTCCACTGTCTGGGAATGGAGAGATCCAAAACTATAAACTGTACTACATGGAGAAGGGGATGGACAATGAGCAGGTACGAATCTATCCAACTCTATAATAAATGCCTTCTTTGAAAGCAACCTGCCAGAATAGCAAACTCAGTTGATTCAGTTGAAATGCTTCTTATGGATTTATAGCAATGTAATACTAGAGATCTTTATGAAAATTGTTTTTGTGTGTCCTTATATTTTTTTTTCAAGAGAAAATATTTTTTAATGAAAAGTTATTTTCACCTTGACTGGAGTATGATACTTATCAAAGAACTAATTGTTCTTTCCATGATGGTACTCATCAGCTACCTTGCCTATTAGAGACTCTGTGCTACAAGAATAGATCTCCAGTTGTCCCATTAGCAGGTTAGAAGGTATTTCACCTGGTAAAATGGCTCCTCTGTAGACAGGATAGATTCTTATGAAGAAGTTACTTTCTGCTTCTAAAGCTGGTTTACTCAAATGCTATACACCCATGGGGAGCATGGCAAACTAGCCAGCTTTTAGAACCATTAGGTTGATGTGCTTCTAGAAAAAATTAATGATGGACGCACATGTTATTTAGAATGCTATCTTTTAGAACTATGGCTTGTGCAGGCTATATTCCTTTTTAAATAGAATCACAGTCCTAAATTCTAGCCTTTAATCTTGGATTTTCCTCTGGTGTGGGTTTACTAGCTTCCTTGAAATTGAAGGTGGAAAATGGCAAATATATATATATCAAGCCTGCTGTCCTCCCCCAGGTTCAAAGATAGCAATCATAAATCTTGATAACAATCTGATAAATAACTTCCACCTCCATGCTTCCATCTCCAGAAAGAATATCAAGTTTTTGATGAATAAGTATTTCAACAGTTTAGATATTCCAGGCAGCGGATGGGAAGATAAGGAGCAAGCTGCTACTTTGGTGGCTGTTGAAATTGCCTTCCCTGGATAGAATTACTAAGCTTTTACCAAGTAATTCAGAATATACTGTAACTGTTTATACAGCTCCTTCTTTTTCAATACCCATCTTAGTGCACTGTGGTTCTCATTGCCTATCTTTCCTAAAGGAAAATGCTACCCATCATATGCTTTGCATTCTTTTAGAAGTACAGATGACGGATATTAGCACTCACTCTTCCTGTAGTGCATAACCTCAGAGAAATTCTGTTACTAGGGACATGCAAATGCAAAATGTGCAGTTTCATTTTGCTTCATCCTTTGTTATAGTTATTCATTTGTTTCAGTAGTTTACACATGTAAATGCTGTTTTGTATGCATGTAGGTTGTAATTAGCCTCATAAAATCAAACTTTTTATAGGTAAATTATTTATACATAAAAACTACCAAAATGAATATAAACAAATGCCCATCCATATCTATTATATTTGTGCCCATCAATATCTATTATATTTGTGCCCATCAATATCTATTATATTGGGCCCATATTTGTGCTGCACCACCTGTTGGCTTGACAGACCTATGCTTTAGGAAGAGTTCCTGTCTTGACTCATTTTTAACAGAGTTCCTCCCCATCCCTCCCACTTCCAAAGCTTCATATTGGTCTAGTAGCATGCAGAAGTAGGATCCTTATACTGAAGACATCTGTTCTGCATAAGGGTGGGCCAGTGGTTCTTGTAGCGCAGGTGAGGTCTGTACTACATAGTATTCCTGTGAATGGTATCATCTTTTGTGCCTGAAGTGGTTTCCTCTTTTAATTTGAGTCAGTCGATTGAGTTGCCTGCATTCAGGAGGGAGTCCTCTTCGTCTTCTCTGCATGCTTGAGAGCTTCATGTTTTGGGTGAGCGTAGAACATTAAATACAGTATTTGAAAGTCACTATCAGTTTTCGCAGAACAGATCATTTGTTTGTGCTTTTCAGCAGGTGAAACAAAGGAGAGAGAGTCAAAGGCATCCATTTCCATGTGGATTAAGGAGGCAATTGCTTCTGCTTACATGTGCAAAGGAATGCTGGTTCCAGAGGGGATTCAAGCTCATTCCACTAGAGCACAGGTGGTGTCCTGGGTTGAGTGTCAACTGGTTTCTCCGCAGGAGACCTGTAATGCGGTCTTTGTTACACACCTTTACTAGGCATTACCAGCTAGATGTTAAGGATCCAAACTCCTCTGGGTTTGGGGAGGATGTTTTCAAATGGATCTTTCAGGTGCCTTCCCAGTTTAGGAAAGCTCGAGTACATCCCAAGCTTGGGTACATCCCATATTTTTGGATTGATCTGGGGGACGATAGGGAAAGAAAAATTGGTTCTTACCTGCTCATTTTCTCCCTGGAATCCAACAGATCAGTCCAGAGACCCATCCTCTGCTTTTTGACGACCACTCTGTTTCATATATATAATTTATATATAAAACTCAGGTTTTTGCTTTGGCTTGGCATTCAAATTCCTCTTCAAGAGGATGTTTCAAATTATCCCTCCCCCACTCAGGTTGTAGTGGGAATTCTTGTTCGTTGTATAGATTCATATCTTAGCTTGGGTACAGTTCATACTGAGTGACTGCAGATGGCACACTATATTAAGTACCACTGGTATGGTAAAGCTTTTCTTCTCTGTCTCCATCTGCCAGTTGGGGAGAAAAACCCATTCATCTAGACTGATCTATGGGACTTCAGGATCAAAAATTAGATAAGATTTCAGCTATAAAGGCTTCTTACTCCCTCTTCTCCTGAGTCCATGCAACTCTGGACTCTGTCCAGTGAGGAATGTCCAGCATTCTAGGGCAACATGCCTGGTGAATCTAAAGAGGAGGAGATCAGAAGGCCTTGGTTATAGGGCTATTCACCCAGTGGTTGGTGATAGACTTGTTTTTGGAGGTAAAGGAGCCTGAAAAAGACAGGAAGGAAAACTCTATTGGTCTTCCATATCCAAGATGTCTCCCTGTTTACCATACAGTAAGAAAGGATATAGAAAAAGGAAAGGGCTAAACCACCCCTTAATACAGCTAAGACTAGGGCTAGCACTTTGTATTTCAACCTTCCTGCTAATGTAATCTGTCCCCTTCAAATAGTATAGAACTCTGCTACCAGGATGATAACTGGAATATTTCATCAACATATTATGCCAGTATTATTTGCTTTGCGTTGGCTTCCTATGTCATACCATTCTGAATATGTTTTATCTATCATATACAATTGACTTAATAATGTCTCTTTACTTTGGTTGAAAACTACCCTACATTTTTACAGACCTCCCAGGTAGTTGTGCTCCACAACTAAAAACTTATTGGAAATTCCCGTTGTTAAACTGGCTAGACTTGAATTTACAAGAAACCGTGATATATCAATGGCTGGACCTATACTATGGAATTCTATACCTGAACAGTTGCAAGGTGCTCTTTCTCTGAAAGCCCTCAAAAAGTTACTACACTTGACCTTAGCCAAAAGGCCGAGAACCAATAAAAAAAAAGATTCTAAAAACATCTCTCTTCTCCCTGGCTTTCAAAGACTAAATAGTCATGTGCAGTAAACTTTGGCTCTTTCCAAGGCCTGAATTATCTATATTGTCTTTTGTCTTCATGTCTTTTATTTTTAATTATGTATGTTTTTAATTGTGTATGTTCACATATAAATCGGCATGAACATATGTGCAATGTGTGGCATACAAGTTTTAACAAATAAATAAAGGGGTGAGAAAACTAGGGGCAGGTCCTCCAGGGAGGACTTGAATAATCTTGATGGGGAGTTCACCAGCTGCCTAGTCAGGAAATTAAAAAAAAAAATGGCTACTCTATCAAGTTTCAGTGCCATAAAGGCATTGCAAGCTCAGGAGGGAGGGATCTACCAGAGCATAGTGACATCATTGTAAGCATGCTATAGCTTAGCTATGCATCTTTTCGTGTGCCAGGGAGAGAAGCTGCTTCTACTGTGGTAGGCCCAGGTGGGGAAGCTACTTGCTCTGTGGTAGGACTGGACATGGGAACTGCCATTGCAGTGTTCCACAGTTGAGTAAGAACCTTTTACCATTGCAGTGTTCCACAATTGAGGAAGAACCTTTACCATTGCAGTGTTCCACAATTGAGGAAGAGCCTTTACTCTCAGGTCTCAACCTGCAAAGAGTATTCCTGCTGCTGCCCGTTCCCTACAAGGGGAGAAAGGTCAGCTGTTGCCTGCCAGGGAAAAGTGATGAAGAAGGGGGAGGGGAATCGGCAAAGAGACCAAAGAGAGTGAGGAAGTGGAGAGAGAGAGAGAGAGGAGCTGTTGAAGGGAGAATAAAGGCAAGAAGTGTAAAAACGTTAACTAAGCAAATCTAAATATGAGAAAATAAAAATGAGCAAACTAAGAAAAATGCAAAAATAGAAAGGAAAAATTAATGAAAACAGTTATAAAGTAAAAATCAAAAAGTTGTGCAGGGTGGAATGGAGTTTTTCTCAACTCCTAAAAACTTTTGGCTAACACCTAAGTTTTTTGAAAAATATTTCCTGCCTTTATCATTGTGGTGTGTGGCCTATGTGTTTGGGTGTAGTATGGAGTGTGTCTCTCTGTGTTTGTCTAGTCTATGGCTCCATGTGTGATGTGGTTTGTCTGCCTGTGAGTCTCTCTGTATCTGTCTGTGTTTGGGTATGTTGTCTGTCTTTTGTCTGGGGGTGATGTGTCTGTATCTTTCTGTCGAATTTGTGGTATGTCTATGTCTCTGTACCTGTCTGAATGTTGGGCTGCTGTCTCTCTTTGGGGTGTCTTTGCCTCTCTGTGTCTGTCTGGGTATGGGCTAACTTTCTGAGAGTGAGGTCTCTGTGCTGTATCTTTCTTGTTATCTGTTTTGCTTTGTCAGTTTAGATGTGGAGTGTGTGTCTGTTTGGGTCTGAGGTCTCTGTTTCTATGTCTATCTGGGTATGAGGTGTCTGCCTGTCTGTGTATGTGTGAGCTTAATCCTTTCAGCAACTTGAAGAGAAACAAAATGGTGGCTTTGAGCTACTGGTTGGCAGTGTGGCTGTGTGGTAAATATACTTTACGTGTGTGTATATATATATTATATATATATTTATATTTTGATATTCCGCTTTTCAGCACTTCAAAGTATATATCATATCGGATTACATTCAGGTTACTATAGGTATATATGTTCAGTAACCCATCTTGAGGGACTCCAACCAATTGCATGAATGGAAGGGAGCCTGTGGCTCAAAAGGTTTGCTCATCCCTATCTTAAATGACCCATTCTAAACTCTTTCCAAATTGATCAAGCTATCAAAGGCAAAGATGGACCTGTGGAATTCAGCCTCTAGAGTGATTAGAACTGTATCATGGTTATTAAGATATATGCCTATTCTTATAGAAGGAGCAGCATCAGTGAATGTGGTAACAAATTAAAAGTATTGATAAACTTAATAGTGTCATTTCACAGGCTGCAGTGTTTTCAGTATATATATCCATAACTATTCTGAAATGGTTCAGTAGCTGAAAAGAGAGGGACAAGATGGTAAGGAAAGGCGGGCATGGATCAAGGTCCCCTGTGACTCTGATAACACTGGTGGCCATGCTCTTAACAGACTTGACCTATTGCTCTGTGTGTATGTAGAAGCTGTTCTGAGTGAGGTCTCTGTCTTGAGCAGTGCTTGGTTGACTTTTTCTTCTAACGGGGTTACCTTTTGAAGGTAAACATTTATTTGACTCATGTAAAACCTTACATTTGGATAAGGTCTTAAAAGGTCTGGCACTGGAAAGAAGATTCTTCTTTCCTTAAAGACCCTTTCAGAGGGACTATAGATGGAGATTTCATTTCAAACTCCACAGGATCTAATATAATATAGTAAATGATAGCAGATCAAGATGAATTTGGTCCATCCACTCATATTTGATATGACAATAGTCATGAAGGTCGGTATATAAAAGAATTAAATAAATAAATAAATAAATATAAAGTGTCTTCCTCTGACGTTTTCTATCACTTGGGTAGATAAGCGTATAAATTCCCATATTTGAACCAACACCAGCTTGCCCCCATGTCTTTTACCCACCCTTTCAACCCTGTTCCCACCATTTTTCTCTATATCTGTTCCAAGCATGCTCATTAAAGTTAGGGTTATAGCTATGGCCACTATTTGCAGATTACCCTAGCCGTCTTGGAAGGCCACTATACTGCTGCTATTGTAGCAATGGCCGTTTCATGCTGATTACCTTAATCTTTTTTTAGAAGCCTGATGATGCTCTGCCCATTTGCTTGTATTTCATCTCATTGGTCTCTACAGCGACTGAGCAAACATTTAAGTCTCCTTCATGTCTTCTACCTGTTAACCTTACCCCCCATGCACACACCTGCCCTTACTGTTGTGCAACAAGCATATTGATTGTTGCTACCTCTTCTGATAAGCTAGTTCAGGCATCTGCCATCCTCTCAGAAAAGACACATTTTCTCATGTTTCTTTTGAGCTTTCTTTCCTGCAACTTCATAGCAGAATCTTGATCCTTATATTTCCTTGTCCATGAAAAATGGTATCTTCCCATACTGTATGGAAGCCTGGCAAATATTTCAATATTTCCATTATGTCTCCCCATTTTGAACATCTTCAACCTTTCTTTGTAGGGTTTGTGCTATAGGCCTTTTCTGAACCGCTTCTCTCCTCTGTGTCCTTACAAAGTTATGGGGGCCCAGTTTTTAGTGTGGAGTCTCACTATTGCCCTATAGAGAGGCAATATTTTCCTGCTGACAATTGGTCTACTTATGCAACTGAGCATGCTGTTAGCTTTTGCATTTTCTTTATTACGTAGACTGCTTATCTTGAGCTCATCTAAGGTGATTACTCCTACATCTCTTTCTTGTTTGACAGTTTCCAGTTCATTTCCTTCTAATTTGATATATGGTTCATGGATTTTTGCATGCCAAATGCCAATGTTATACTTTTCCACATTGAAGCTCACTTTCGAAATCTTTGATTTTTCTTTTTGCATTTTATCCCAAGTCTCCTATCAATTTTTCACGCCTTTCAGCATGTGCTCTGCTACAAGTTTTACAGTCATTTACAAATGAGCATTTTTTTTCTCTCAAGTTCTTCAGCAATGTCACTAATATATTAAAAAGAATCCATCACAGTACCAAGTCCAGGGGCACTGCAATGACACTTTGCCTTCAGCACAGTGGACTGCATTTATACCACACTCTGTGTCCTAAAGAACTCAGTGAAGTTTGTTTGACAGGATCTTCCTTTTGTGGATCCATATTATCTAGTGTCTTATACTCTACTTTTTTGACAGTGCAGCACTCTCTTTTTCTTTAGTTTTGCCCAATATGGATGCTAGTCAAATGAGTCTGTATTTACCTTTCTCTTTTTGCCTCATTTTTATGCAGCAGGATTACATCTTCTACCTTTCAGTCCCTCAGAACCTGTCTTCAAGGACTGGTTGAATAGAGCTGTGAAGCACAGTCAGCACATTTTTGTAAATACAGAGCAAAAGAACTTTAATATTTCTGCCAGCCTCATAGCTCCCTATCTTTTTAGAATGAAGTTTGTGAAAAGTAGTCATGAGCCAGAAAGCCTCCTTTCAAACAGAATTTCTGATGTGCTGAGCCCGAGGCAGGAACAAAGTGAGGTTGAGGGTGAATTTAGTGCTATTAGGAGTGGAAGAGTGGCCTAGTGGTTAGAGCAGCTGGCAGGGAAGCCAGGGTTCAAAATCTTGCTCCCCCCCCCAAATGTTCCTTGTGATCTTTAATTATCTACAATACTAGGCGGGTTACAAAAGAACGTACACAATCAAATTTAAAAATCATAAGTATAATAAACATAAAAAGAAAACACACATGCCTAAAACTAAACTAAAAAAATTGCATAAATCATAAACAAACAAAACATAATAAAACAAATATCTGACATACTCAAGGAGTGATTTGAATCAGCAGACTCGTGCTAAAAAAAAAAAAATAATAAAAAGTTTGCTCACACTAAAACTCAGGCATATCAGAATATTAAGCAGTAAAAACCATTAAGTCTAAAATGCCAAATGGAATTAGATGAGCTTTAAGAATCTTACAAAAAGATAATGTAGATGATTTTTTTACTGCCTCTGATAGTGAGTTCCATAGTCAAGGACCTGATACATAAAAAGTCCTTTATCTGGTTTCCTCGAAACGAACTTGGCAAATCGATGGAATAGATAGTAAATTTTGTGATGAAGAACATAAAGTCCTGGTTGAATAATTCGTTTTGAGAAGTGAATTAAAGCACAGTGGAACTAAATTATTTAAGGCTTTATCCACCACACCATAGTTTTGAATTTGATGTGCCCCGAGATCAGGAGCCAATTAAGTTTTTCAAAAATAGGCATAATTTGATCCCGAAGATTGGCTGAGGTACTGAGATAGTCCTGAAGTACTCTCTCCCACATAAAGTCTCCCTCTCTTCCCAGTCCCCACCTAATCCTGGTGATCCTCTTCTCCCTCACAAATTGTGAATGTAACAGTAGTCTACTACTCCCCAGAGATCAGTTGGTTTAGTGCAACGGGTAGTGGTAGCAGGAATACTGTCTGAAAGCAGAAGGCTAAGCCCAAGTAGGATATGGCAGGCTGGCAGAAGTTAGTTTGGATTTGCAACCACCCCCATGTTTTGGGGCTTAGAAGTGAGCTGAAGAAAGGAAATGGTGAGAGCATTTAGGATTAGAACCAAAAGTTCCAGTGATTATGAAACAGAAATTTTGGTACCATCCTTTGAGCTTGAGTACTTGGTATGTTCCATTGTTCATAAAGGTAAATCCTCAGAAGCACTGAGTTAAAAAGATGTGTGATCCATGATGGGTAATGTGAACCTGCTTGAGAGAGCCTATATGGCAAAACATGGACCATGTTGGAGTGCTGAAGAATTAATTATCTCTATTTTTTATAGATAAGTTTAATTATAAGGTACTTCTGGAGCATTATGTATTGAGAATTCTGAACTTTAAAATCACTGTATGGAAACAGAAGCAGTGAGTCAACCCCCTGCCAGCACCAATCACAGTGGTTTGAGCCCTCATCCAGATTCCCAGCTGGACGGAGGATAGAAGAGTTTCCTCAAACTTCTACCATGTTGTAGATTCACATTTCATACCACAAAGAGAAGAAAAGCTAAGATGGGGGGAGTAGGAAAACATTCCAATTCTTCCAGTTGTCCTTGATCTTCCAAATGACTCCTGTACTGTTAGCTCCTGCTCCCACTTTCCAGATTACCATCTAGATCTCCCAGCATGGTGGAACCATAAGCTTTCATTTACAAACAGCCAGTGGCGGCCTCATTCTGAATCAAAATGCAAGCACTTTAGGAGCTAGAATAAGTGTACTGTATGGCAGCTATTTCCTCCTCCTAAGCCAAAAGTATGCCAGAGGGAGGAGGAGGAGGCAGATGTTAGTAAGCGCTTGTGCACTGTCTCTTCTTGCCTCTTTTGTGCCATGTATGCTCCTCCTAGAAGTGTACCTGCAGAGGAGTAGGTGAGATAGCAGTTAGAGAGCTAAGGGGAGGTCCCGGGGGGCGAGAGTGTGAGCAGGCAGTGAGATGAGGGAAGGGGTTGAAGATGGCATAAAGAATCTGGGAAACTGTGAAGGTAATGAGAAGTAGAGGAAAGAGGTTGGGGAGAGAGTAAAAAAAGAAGGAATTTGACTGGGGAGGAGCAAGACAGTGGGATATGGAAGGCTGGGGAAATAGAGAGAGGCAGAGGAAAGGAGATGAGGGTTGTGGAAGGAGAGTGAGAAATAGTGTAAAGGAGCTTTGGATTTGGAAAAGAGTGAAAGGCAGAGCAAAGGCGATGAGGTTTGGGTAGCGGGTGAGAGATAGCATATGGAAATGGAGAACTAAGGAGTATGTAAAATACAGGATAAAGGAGGCCAGGAAGGGAGTGAGGGACAGATGGGGCACTGGGTGCCTGGAGGAAGGGATCAAGAGATGGGCTGGGAAAGAAGTGAGAGTGGGTGGTGAAAAAAAGGAGATGGAAGACTAGGATAGACAATGGAGATGAGTGACAGGCTGAGGAATATGGCAGTCGAAACATTAAAGATGTGAAATGTGAAGAAGTGGTCAAAATGACAAAAGATGTGGAGAGATGGCAGGGAAGGAGAGAGAAAACATTGGCAATAGAATATAGAGAGGCAAAGGTGAAATAAAAGAGATGCAAATTGAATACTGTCGTAGGTTCTGTTGGAATGAGGTGGGTCATAGTCAGACTAAGAGAATAATAACACTCACTATGTCTTTTTTTGAAATGACAAGCTATATTTTTCTGTTTAATATATGTACAGAACAGGTGCTTATGAGAACACCTGAGCCAAATAATAAAACAAACAGATACACAATACCAGAGACGCTGAATCTTTCTCTCTCTTTGTTCAGCTCTTGTCCACAACCTTTTCTCCTACCCAACCTTGCATTGACATATTTGTTCTTGGCTTGCGCATGTTTAGAACAATCCTCTTAGTGTAGAACTCCTGAAGGTTTGCCAGTTACTGGTCTTATGCTTTTACCATTCTGTGCTCTTCACTGTTCGTGGCCTTGAAACTTACAGCTTCAGGTTAGAAGAAGGGGGAGAAGGTGGGTGAAAAGAGCAGGGGGCTACTACAGCAAACAATTTTGTGTGTTATCTTTTCTTAGTCAGTACTCCCTGTTAGCTATATGCCAGCCTGATGCAAAGCAATGGAGTCTAAACTGTAGTTTCTGTAATACTAAAGTGGACAAAAGGTGGGGGCCTTGGAGGGTATAAAGCAAAACTGTTTCTTAAGACTGTGAACAATTATAACTATATGACAGTATTTTTCTCTCATAAAAGGCATATCTTTATATGCACACTAATACAAATATGTATCGGAAAGATGGAGAGAATGAGAAAGATAGAAGAGTAAAGAAAAGCAATCAAGTGAGCACAGATTGATGAAAGCAGAACAGTACGATCAAATAAATAGAAAATATTCTATTTAAATACTATGAGTGTAATGTTCAGAAAAGCAGTTGACGGACAACTTACCTGGTTAAAGTTAGCCAGATAAGTTGTCAGAGATATTCAGCAGGATAAATGTCCTGCTGAATATATTTACCCAAAGTTATCCATATAACATTACCCAGATAACTTTCAAACCCAACGGGATATATTCAAACATAGCCGGTTAGGTTTGAAAGTTACACTGGTACATATACCCAGATAACTTTAAACTTAACCAAATATATTGAAACAAATCCAGTTAAAAGGAAGAATAATGATATTAAAACCTCTTGTGGGGCCTGTACACCCGATCCCTACACCGCAAAATAATTAAAACTAATGTGTAAGTCATAGCACTTAAACTACCTCCTTCCCCCTCAAGCCCCCAAAGATAAGAAAGTTGCTGGCCTATCTGTCCAAGGAGCATCCTCTCTTCCTTCAAGAAGCATGTTTTCTAGTTTGATCCTAGCATTGGGAAAAAAAAGAAAGTGGTCCATGACGTTTCTATTTCACCTGCTGTTCTTCTGTTCATCCTTCTGAACTTCTATTGGTTTCCATTCTCAAAGCAGCCCTTGGTGGACAGGGACATAACTAGAAAAGGGAACTGCACCCACTTATTTAAATGTTAAATTAAAAAAGATAAAAAGCAAAATGGGCCTGCTTCTTTGGTTATTTCCCTTATATGCTGCAGATTTGAATTGTGCCAAAAGTAGGAGTTATTGCTGCTCTGTCTTGTCTAAGGACACATCTCACTGCAGTTGCATGGATAATATTCAAAGGGTTTTCCGTGGGTAAACGTGTTTATCTTGGGGGAAAAAAGCTCTTTGAATATTGCTTCTCCCCTTCTGAGGAGAAAAGAGGTGATGCTGGGGTGCATTGGCAGAAGTACGCACTGGATTTCATTTTGAAATCTTCACAACTGCTTTTCCCAACATACTTTCAAACCTACAAAATATGCAGGGGAAAAAGCCACCTTCTAGCGCAAACTGGTGGTTCATTATTTGTTTAGATTTTTAGATTCCGCTTTTCACACTTTTTTCAGCACTTCAAAGCGGATTATATTCAGGTACTTCAGGTTTTTCCATATCCCCAGAGGGCTAATGGTTAACACATTTTTAAATGGAACCTCTGCATGGAGTTTCCCTTTAAAATCTGCTTGCAGCCCTGGGTGGAGTTTGATTATAAGTCTTTGTTTATAGTCCTGCTTTATAATGTGCATACTTTCTGGGTAAACAAATTCTCCATTCTCTAGCTTGACCCTGGAAGAAAGATCAGATTCAAGGAATGGAGCAATTTGCTTACAGTTTTATCTCCATATTATTCTGATCAGTCACCTTATTGCATCAATTGTTTCGGTCTGAAACGTGAGGTAAAGTTTCTTATCTTTTTCATATGCAGGATGTTGATGTTGGAGGTCATTCTTACACCATTAATGGTTTGAAGAAATATACGGAATACACTTTCCGGGTTGTGGCTTATAACAAGCATGGGCCTGGTGTTTCCACACAGGATGTTGTTGCTCGAACACTATCTGATGGTGAGTTGCACCTTTCAAATAAGAGATTACCCACTTCTTTCATAAAACAGCACTCTGTCTTTTGTAACAAATTTTTAAAGAGGATAGCCTTTCTACACAAAGGGTCAAGGGCCACCAATGTTTTGAGTTATTTTAATAAATAGAAAAATAGGAGTGGATGTGATGTGCTGAGCTCTATGCACGTTGCTAGCCCTGTGCAATGTTGACCTGATAGATGAATGGAAAAGTAAATCCCGGGTCTTCCCTGCAGACCCTGAAGTGTTGATTGCTTTGGGCCCAATGAATACATATCTTTTCAAAGCTCCCTTACTGACTTGATTACGGTTCTGTGTCCTTGGGGTTACCGACTGCTGAAGGAGAAGCGGTGGCTTCCCTTAGACTTAAATTTGACCTTCAGCCTGAACGTGCAGGTTCTTCCAGTGGTGCCTGCTCGCATGAGATTCCCCAGCGACTCGGGAGCAGTGATGCTTTGGATGCCATCAGACGCCGTTGCCAAGAAGACAGAGGTTGCTGGGATGAGTGCACAGAGCAGCTTACTGCAGCCGCGAGTGGACGTGGCGTGGGTTTTTTTTCCCCCTATACCCAGTGAGAAGATTCCTGGTTTTCTAAGCCCAGAGATTCCGGAGAAATCCCTGTCAGGTCAACTTCAGTTGCTTTCTTCTCAATTTCAAGGTATTCCTTGTAAAATAAAGGAATTTGAAAATGCAGTAGCAGATCAAAAGAGGTCTTTAGATATGAAAGCTACTCTGGGAAAAACAAGATAATGTAAATTTAGTGCTTAAAGATAATTTGGTTATATATAACAAAATAGAATGTTTGGAAAATATTAGAAAGCAAACTTTGCATTTTATCATTTTCCCCAAATTAACAAAATTCCATCTTTGGCCTTGCTTAAGCACTACTTTGTGAAACGTTTTTGAAGATTCCTGAAAATGCTTCTCCACTTGTTTCCAGAGCATATTATATACCTCCTTTTATTAAAAAAAAAAAGGAAGGACAATTTGAGATGTCCGTTATCTTTTCGTTTCCTCAATGTATCTGATGCCTTAGAAAAGGTGGAGGAAGTTTCAACTTTAATTGTGAAATTTGTTCTTGAACCCAAACAGGGAATGGATCATGAAGTTTTTAATTCTGCTATAAAGATGTGCTTTTTTTTTTAATTCTAAGATTCATATTTTTCCAGATGTGGCCAAAGCCACACAAAGGAAATGGAAGCAGTTTCTTTTGATGCGTTCTCAAGTGTTACAACTTGGGGATATGTTTTGGTTAAATTATCCCTGTAACTGTTTTTGTTAAATCAAGCAGTAAGATATGTCTTTTTTTAATCCCGTTCAGTTTACAGCCTTTTTAAATACTAGACTGAAACCAATTGATGATTTACCAGTCGTATGTTTTCCTTTGACATCTTTTAGTTAGAATGTTCTGCCTGCAATGGCTAAGCAATTTCAAAAGAAATGTAAAGTCCTTTATTTTATTTATTTTAAATTTTTATATTCTGTTATATTTCCAGAAAACCGTTCAATGCGAACTGCATGTTAACAATCATAAAATTTCAACACTGAATGCATAAACAACTACTTACATCGTACATAGGTTGAAAACAAAACGTAAAGAACATATGCATTTCTTCTAATAGTATAAAAACATCAATAGCTACATTTTTTAAAAATCGTCCTTGAAAAATAGGGTCTTCAAGCTCTTCCTAAAACATTTTATCCCAAATTTTAAAAACCGGGGGATATGCTCGTGGCCGGGCTGAACGCATTTTAAAAAACAGCCCGGCCACACACGTATCCCCCGGTACGCACAGAAGTGCCGGGCTCCTGTTCTGGGGAAGCGCATGCTGGCAGCCAGCCGGCGCACGGAGCTTATGAACTAAGTTCCAAAATTTAAAAAAAAAAAAAATAAAGGTAGGAAAAAAGGGTTTTAGGGGTTGGGGAGGTGAGGGGGAAAAAGGAGGCAGAGTAGGAAGTGGGGTAGGGAAGTTCCCTCCTAGTCCGCTCCTTAATTGGATTGGAAGGGAATTGAGTAAAGGCCGATCGCGTCACTGCGCGTGCTTTACAAAATCCACCCCCCCCCCCCCCCCCCGCGCTCGCCAATACAAAATTGGGTGGTCATGCACACAGTGACGAGCGTATGTTATAAAATCGTCATGTCCATGTGCACATGCGGCTTTTAAAATCTACCTCTGCATATCTTTCTCTTCTCACAGCTCACAGAGTAACGAATTCCACAGCACAGGTGCTGTATACGAGAATGCACAAAATCTTATCTCAAGTTTTTAGGCATGAGCAGCTGGTATACTAAGCATGTTTTTTTATTACAGGAACGTAGTGACCTTCCTGGCATATACCAGTGTAATCTCTCTCACACTAAGCAGTCTTTCTCGGAATAAAGCAGCCTATGCATTAAGAACAGGAACCTAAATTTAAACCCCCATCTAACTGGAAGCCAGTGCAGCTCTAGTAATGCTTCTGTGATATCTTTTTTAGTAAACAAAACAAAATTTGTGCTGCTGCATGTTGTACCAACTGTAGCAGCCACATCAGAATATCTGGAAGTCCATTGCATAAGCTGCCACAGTAATCCAGTTGCAAGACAGAGAGAAACAAATATGATTGAATCATAACCCTCAATGGTTTAAGCATTTTCAGCTTGAAAAATGCTGTTTTTGCCATGTGGCATAAGTTTGTTTTCAGAGTCAACTATGAATCTAACATTACTCCTAGACTGTGTACCTCAGATAACATCTGTAGCAATGTTCCCATTAAATGTATTGATGATTCCAACATTTCTACAGGAAATTTGCATGTTCTTTGCAACTTTGTTTTTGACATGTTTAATGGTAAGCCATTAGTTGTTAACCAATTCTTAGTTACAGACAAGCAATTCTATGGTGCTGCTATCAGAATACTTCCATCTCCTGAACATGGGATGATTATCTGAATATCATCTGCATAAATAAAAAATGCTAACCTGAGTTCTTGTAATCTCTGGCCTAGAAGGGATAAAAATATATTAAATAAAACAGGAGACAAAACTAAACCCTGGAGTATTCCCAACACAAGGTTTCACCAGAATGAGCCATGATCATGTTGCCATACCTGCCATGTCATCTTGCAAAACAATTTGAGCTATTTCAGGACTACACCAATTATGCCAATGTTATTCAAACAGGCTACAAGAGTCTTATAACATACCATATCAAATGCAACATTCATGTCCAACTGAACTAAAACCCTGATTTACCAGCTTCTAAGCTACATAATAGAGTATCTAACAGATCTGTTCATAGGAGTTCAGAATTGTGTGCCTTTCGTAACCCAAATTGACTTTTATCTAACACATCATGTTCCTCTAAAAAAAAAAAAAAAAAAAAAAAATCATTCAGCTGTAATATTACTTTTTTTTTATAATCTTTGCCAATGTCAGAAGATTGGATATTGGGTGATAATTATTTAAATCTAAGGTAGATTTTGCTGCATCCTTCTTAATAGACTTTACTGCTGCTCTTTTCAGCTCCTCCGGCAATATTCCTTCAATCAAGTACATATTAATTAAGTATTTATAGTCGTAATGGCATGCTCCTTCATTGGTTTAATAGGTGAAAAAGGGCAAGGGTCAAGTGGAGAATAATAAGACCTTAACCTTCCTACAATATCCATTATTTACCGTACTGATGACATCCTAAATTCTGACCAGCCATCAACTGTTTGTTCAAACTGTACTCCGCAATTATCATGAACTCTAACTAATCCTTTACATGCTGTGTACATCTAAGAGGGAACCCTTATGCTAGAGTTTTAGCAATGTTCACCTTCCTCAGGAGACAAATCCCAAAGTAAATTAAAAAGACTTCTGCAAAAAATGAATAAAGAACTGTTAAAAACTATTTTAAAAATATATGATGATAGTCGGAATCATTTAGGACTACTCGCAGCATTTCGGTAGACAAACATGTCTTCTCAGCATTCCTCAAATCAGATATGAACTTACACCTTTGAGAACTTCTTCCATATGAAGAAAAAGGCGTTACCTCCTCCCACTATTACTTAAAAAAAAACAAAAAAAAAAACCCACTCAATTTCTCTATTCAGACCTATCGGTGAAACTATTTAAAAAATAAATCCATCTCTGTTCCCACTGTGTTAGCAATCTGTTAGTGTCACCTCCATGCCTACTAAACTGAGGCTTCTAAAGTGCTACAAACTTAAGATCTTTGAATAAGTGGCTAGTAGTGACACAATGCTCAGCAAAAGGTGCTTCAAGTCTCTTGCACCAAATAAAACTGTGGTGTTCTTCAATTCAAACACAAAGTGTCTGTCGTATTTTTTTCTGCATAAATCAAAAACCAAGGGCGCCATATGGCATACACTACCCCAGTAGAGCAACATATAGTGGTAGGACGAAGTTATGTTGTTCAAAAGGAGGAGAGGTAAGTATTGGGGGCATATACCAGTAGTGCAATAGACACAAGGATGGTGACCATAGTTTTCATCACTATTATCTGTTCGTTCAAAATAAGACCAGACAATCATATTCCTGATATTACATCCTCTCTTCAGAGCAAACAGTGGATGTTCAGAAAAAGTGGGAATCAAACCCAAATGTCATTGTATATTGTGTTGTATTATATATGTCAATGCACAAAAGGTGTTGACATATACATCCCTGTATTAGGCAAAGATGTCTGCAGTAATAAAAGTAAATAAAAAATTGGTCCATCTGGCACAAGCGTATGCTTTCTTTATACACTTCTGGATATCCTTTCTCCGAAACCGAGGCTCATATCTGAAGCACATCTTTTAAAATCTGTGGTAGAAGAACATAACCTCTGTACTCTCAAAAACTGTTCCACTGGTAGGTTTCTATTTTAACATATGGGAATGACAACTTGAGTATTGTAATAATGCCTTTATCCATTGGTTTTCAATACACTGAAAGCTGCCATCCATCAAAAAATTAAAATGTCCAAGAATGCCACAAACCTCCCCACTGTACTGAGTAAACTGTAAATGGGGGTCACAGGTGTTAAGTCCTCTGAGAAACCACTTCCAACAACCCTCTTCCCTTGACCATAAAAAAATTAAGTCATCTGTATAGCATCACCAAATAATGTACTGTTGGAAAGGGCAGCCAGTTCAACCATCACTGTTCAAAGGTACCAACATATAAGTTAGCAACAGTTGTCGCCATGGTGTCCCTCTGACTTGAAAGAATTGTTCATGAAAAAGAAAAAAAATATTTTCTTTGAGTGCAAAATTAGCAAGCTAAAGAGGAATGTGAGCCAAATGGGCATTTAAAAATGAACACAGCACCTCTAATGCTGAATTTTATAGAGGTGATATCAATGGGTAACCAACAAAACCTCTCCAAAAAGGACCCACTAAAGATTTAAAAAATACAATGAAATCAGACTTTGTCACATAGGAAGGTAAAGTGGGAACAAAATCACAAAGAAACTCAACTACAAAAACCAACAGGGTGCCCAATAGTGACCTCGTTGCAGAAATGATCGGTCTACCTGGTGGATTGTATAAAGATTTGTGGATCTTAGGTATTATGTACAGTACAGGTACAACAAGATCTGAAGCAATTAAAAAGCTTCTTTCTTTTTCAGTAATCCAGCCATGATCATATGCAGCTGACATACATTAATCAAAAAAATTCCATGGTCTGATTGTGTTGTAAAGGTCGAAAGTTGTATCAAAGACTTGCCTGCGCATGTCTTGCACATAGAAAGCAACGTAACCAGCTATGAAACAAATATCCAGTGCTTATTTGCACTAGATCTTGAATAGAATGAGAGAATTTTAATGAAAAGGAGTGCATGTGAAGATATGTGTCGACAGAAATCTTGTAAGATTGCATCCTAATACAATGACAAATTTCATGAATGCTTTTAGTATTCGCAAAAATAAGCACAGTATTTGTTTTGTTTGTTTTTCTTTTTTAGTTCCCAGTTCTGCACCCCAGAATCTGACCCTGGAAGTACAGAATTCCAAGGTAAAATTCTAGTTATTAATGCACATAACTCTCAACTTACCCACGTTGTTGCAGATAGTCTGATCCACCTGCATTTTTATTTTTGTTTTTTATTTAAATATTGCCCTCAAGAGTATACCTTCCAGCTGAGGGCAAGGGAAATCCATCTCTGTCCTGCCTTGCGCCTACAGAAAGGGCCGCGGACTCCCCCAGTGCTACTAGAGAATGGGTATTTTCCTATCTCCAGTAAAGAAAAACTCTTGAGGTGTTTCACTATAAACCAGAAGTGGGACTCTTCCTGTTTCCTTGCCTATAGAGTGAAGAGCAACTCTGACTTATTTCACTACCATAAGAGGCAGGAATATTCCTGCTTCCCCCCTGCAAGGTGATTCGCTGTGACCAGAAGCACGGAAGTTTCCTGTCTCTTCCCGCCTCCAGCATAGAACAGCTATGAGATATTCCACTGTCACTAGAGGCACCACATTTTCCCAACTTCTCCTGCCTCCATAAAAAAAAACCAAAAAAACCAACTTCAGGATTTCACTGCTGTTGGAATTGGTGGAATCTTTGTTTTCCCTGCCCACCATCAAAGTAGAACTGCAGTATTTAAGTGCTGCTGAAGGAGAGGGGGGATGATCTTTCTCTCTCAAGAAGTTCCTATTTCCACTGCTGCAGTCAGTAATATCTGCCCTCTGCCACAACCAAGGAACCAAAGGTGCCTTCTCATTGCCCTTGAACCTAGTTGGAAGTGAGAGCCGACCAGTGCTGCTGTTCTCTCTCTCTTTCCTTTTGAGAATGCAAGGAGGAGGCAAAATAGAGGATGAATGGAAATAGTCAATGAGAGAAAAGAGGAAGCGAGGGTAAGACCGGGGAGAGGGGAGGCATAGGAGGATAAGAAAGGAGAGTCAGAAGAGAAAACAATGTCCAGTTTTGTGCTTATTTTAGCAATGTTTTGGGCAGAAGTAGCCTGTTAGTGACCATGCTCAGAGACTTCAGCAAAATAGAGAAGGTAAGGCCTGAAGATGCCAGACTCCAGGAAATAACAGGAGATTTGAAGGAGAAGCAAGGAAAAGAGGGAGCAAGAGAACAGGAATGAGATAAGGGAATTTTAAAGAAAAGAGATGCAAAGAAGGGTGATAGAGAGAGAGAGATGTAACACACAAGAATTGTAATCAGAAACTCTAAAAAGAAAAAAATATATATATACACACACAACTATTTGTGTGTATGTATATATGTATGTGCATGTATATGTGTGTGTGTGTATATATATATATACACGTATATACACAGATAATCTTAACACATACACAATCACACACGTTTTTTTTCCTAACGGGAATGAACCATTTCTGGTGCTGATCTCACCCTTAAACCAAATAAAAAAGTTTAATTTTTATGCTTTGCTAGTTTTTTCTTTCATAAAAGTTGTCAAAGGTTGAGAGGTGTGAAGGTGGAAGTCAGGTAAAGAAATAAGAAACATCTATAGATAATAGAATGGGGATATCTGACTGCCAAGTACATGTGCAGTGATGTATGATTGTGGTGTTGTCATCTTCTTTGCAGAGCATCATGGTGCACTGGCAGCCCCCTCCTGCAGGAACTCATAATGGTCAAATCACGGGGTACAAGATTCGCTACCGTAAGGTGTCCCGTAAGAGTGATGTCACAGAGAGCATTGGCGGAACACAGCTTTTCCAGCTAGTCGATGGTGAGCAGTTCATTAAGAGCCTATGGCAGAAGAGAAAAATGAGAAACATCTTTTCTTGTAAAGAAGTATGTATGTACTGCTCTTCTGTATAAAGAATTACACTAATATTTTGGCCTCTTGGAGGAAGAGGACAGAGGAATAGGTATAACGATCACCCATGAAAGCAAATACGCTAAAAGCTGGTAAGTTTGTTGTAAGGTGAGGGTTTATGAAAGCATATAGTATACAAAAATAGCTTTATAATATGCCCCACCAAGTGTGCAACTTTGTGCCCCCGTACTAGCCCCTTACTTATGATGTCATCTGTTGATGCAGAGAAGGAAAATGCTCTCTGAGATCTCTGAAAAACCTAGGTCTAGGAGAAAACGTTTTGCATCTCTGCTCCAACATATGACATCTCCCACTTGCGTGGCTGATTTTATCCCACTTGTCTATGGAGAAACAAAGTTACCAGAATTTTACAAAGAAACAGAAACAAACCAAGCACTGTCAATTATAGGACAAGGTAAACTGCATAAAAAACTTAGTCAACATTTCAGTTCCTAGATGAGGAACTGAAATGTCGGCTTTGTAGGTTATTCTTGTAGATGTCGATATTTCAAAAGCTATTTAGACGGATAACTGAAAAGTTATCCATCTAAGTGGCTTACCTGACTATATTCAGCCTTTATCCTACTAAATTCTAGCCAGCTAATAAGCTAGGCGGCTAGAATTTAGCCAGATAAGTTGGGGGCATTCCGGGGGGCATAACTGAGAGGTGTTGTTAGCCAGTTTAATTAAATGGATGACCCCGCTATTCAGAGTTAGCCAGTTAATTTAGCCAAGTCTGATGAGGTCAAAGAGCTGTCCTAAAGTTAGCTGGCCAACTACTTAAGATAGCTGGCTATATTCAGTTTTACAGCTGCACTACTGAATATGCCTCCAAAGTTAGCCGGATAAGTTTATCTGGCTAACTTTGCTATCCGGATTGTGTCTGAATATAGATCTCATAGTTTATTAAATAGTCTATTGCTTTCATATATTTTGAAATACTTGGTTTATTTCCATTTTCCCCACAGGACATTTCCCCACAGGAAAACTGTGTAACCCCAAAACTTTCAAATACAGCTTTGCACACAACGTGCATCTTCCTTCTTAATTTAAAAAAGGCTCAGGCAACTCAACAGGCTCATTTTGATAGAAAGAATTGGTTAATACAAAAAATGCTGTTTCCTTGGAATGCTCATATGCTTGGAATGTATGATTTTACATTGTTAAAAGTTTGTATTAAATAAAGAATACTTTAGGGATGTGCAGGCATAAAAAAAACTTGCATTGTTTTTCAGTTCGTTTTCGGGAAGTTTTTCCGCTGCAAATTTCAATTTGTTTGATTTTTTTTCTTTCGTTTAAATAAAAATGAATCAAACAATTTAAAAAAAATGACTAAACAAAAAAGGAAACAAGACATCCTGACCCTACCACTCATCCCTCCACACAGAAAATTGCCGGGGCTAGGATCCACCCTGGCCCCCACTTACCCGGTCCATTGGTGAACCGCTATCGACTAGGCGGAGGGCTATGGAGATGCGCCAGAGTTAATTTACTTCAGTACAACCCCAGCAGATGGCGTCATTAGAAGAAAGAAGACCTCCAAGGCCTGGGCTCCAGGCTTGGCCTTGACCCTAGGCTGAAGCCCAGGTGTCGAGACCCTGCTGCCAGGCCTTGGCTTTGGGCCTGGGTCTGGGCCTAAGCCCTGCATTGGGACCCAGCTGCCAGGCCGGGCTGCAATGTCAGGCGTGGACCTGGGCCCAGGGTCTGGGTTGAATTATTTTTCCTGACGTTGACTAGCTTTGTTGCATAGTCTTTTCTCTCTTTAGGTCTTTGCAGGCATGCATGGATCTCCCTGTACAGCCTCCCACTGTTGAAGTTTCTTCAGTCTTCCTTTTGCTCATGCAAACAGATGCATTTTGATGTTTTCATTGGTCATAAATATTTTTTCTTATTCCTTTTCATAATTTGTTGTTTTGCCTAATTTATTTACTTTTTTTTTTATGCAAACCTCCCAAAAAACAAAAAAGATGAATTATAGAAGCTTAGAAAATGTTAATCTCCATAATGGTTTAATTTCATTTCAGTAGTTTTCACAATTCTGGAGAAACCAGGGTTCAAAAGGTGTCCATGCTGCACACGGAAAATGTCTTTATCAGACCAGTATGACAGGGTCTCGATGCCTAGACCCAGCTCATGATGATCCAGATTGTGCCATCTGCACTGTATGTCCCCTGGAGTCAAAAAGTCAGGGAACCATGCATCAGAGAGTTCTTGAGTCCCCTCAAGCTCCAACCTTAAGGATCAAGAGGAAACAATCTTCAGCTGAGGGATCTTCACTTAAACTAAAAAAGTCAGAGTCCTGTCATGCTTGGTGCCATGATTCAGTGAAGTCTTGACATAGGCGACAATCTCTTTTTGGTAAAGAGGGAAATAAGTTGTACTTTTTGACTCCAAGGGATGGTGGAGCAGGGCCACCAAGCTTTGTTAGCACAGACAAGGACAAGAAATCCTTCGTGCATGATAAGAGATCAGCTCTGTTTGGTGGACACTCTTCAGTCCTTATGGTTTCTCATTAATTTCCCAAAATCCAAGATGAAACCATCTCATATTATAGTCTTCATAGGGGTTCACTTGGACAAAACACAGGGAAAAGCATTTCTGCCTCTGCAAGAGGACAGAAGAGTTACCATAGTTAATTCTGATGATCACAAGTCAGAAACCAATATCTGCCCACCTCTTCCTGAAAATGTTAAGTCACATGGCAACTACAGTCCATCACAGACTTTGCATTTCTTCACATGAGAACAGGATAAGTAACAACTGAAAACTCAATGAAACCAGCATTTTCAATCATTATGACACAAGTTGAATATTTATTTATTTATTTAAAGGCTTTTATATACCGGAGTTCATGTACTAGTACATACCACTTCGGTTTACACAGAACCAATATTGGAAAATTACATCAAACAAGTGGGTATAAAATAACAAGGCTAACTTTGTAGGAACTTAGAACTTGAGGTAAAGGAGAGAACAGGACCAAGTGGTAACAGATCAATGTAAATAGCTAAATAATAAATACAAATTCTTACAATAAATACAAATGCTTACAGATTACAGTCTTCAAAATCTAAGTTTACATCTATCTAACTCTCTGATCCAATTCCTGACATGATGGTTGAATTATTCAAATCTTCTGAAACAGCAGTTTTCCACCAATCCCCAGTTTCAAGATATGGTAACAATGGATGCTTTCACTCAAGGCTTGGGAGCTCATCTGAAAAGCCTTTGCTTTCAAGGAACCTAATCACAAAAATAAAAATTGCTTTATATAAACCATCTAAAATTGAGGTAATCTTCAGGCCTCTCAAACTTTTCATTTCATGGTTAAAGTAGAAGATGGTGGTGATCAAATTTTTATAATGACAAACAAGAGGGAACAGGCTCTTTCAATTTTGCCTAGAGGTGCCTAGGATATGGAAATGTGCAATTTCCTAGAGTTTTTCTTCACGTTGTCTATTTCCAGGAAATTAGAATCAGACAGCAGACAAATTAAGTCACCAGCTTTAATTAAATAAATGGGTCCTACATGATCAGACAGTGCAGTAATTTTTCCAACTTTGGGGCATTGCACAAACAGACCTCTTTACAATGTCCCTGAATAACATGCTTCCTGAATACTACTCAGAAGACCAGCAAAGGACAGAAGTAGCTATAGATACATTTCTTAATTCCAAGGAATTAAGGACTTCTTTATGCATGTGACCCGATTCCACTTATATCCAGAACAATTAAAAAGCTGAGAAGAGGAGAAGGGGGCAAATGATTTTGGGTAGCCCCTTTTTGACATTGTTCAATCTGGCTTCTGTGGCTTCAGTGCCTATTATTTCAACAACCAATAGCATTACAGAGATTCCTTTCCTTCATCACACAGTACAATGGGAATCTTCCACATCCCAGCCTTCGGTCTTTGGCTCTAACAAGCATGAATGTTGAAAACCATAGTATCATCTATACAGCTGCCCTTTGACATAAAGAATGTTCTTCTAGTATCAAGGAAAAACTTTACCAGAAAGTCTTACAACTTTAAATTGAAATGATTTTCTATTTGGTGCTCACATTTTGGATAGGACCCCTTTAACTGTTCTGTTCCTTTTTTTACTTCATTATGTACTAAACTTATCTGACTCCAGATTAAAAACTAAGTCAGAGTTCATCCTAGTGCTATAGCTGAAATCCATTGCTTAGGTGATAATGCTCCTATCTCCCATCAATCCATTACCAAATTCATGAAAGGCCTGACACATCTGAAGCCTCAATAAAAGATCCCCCTGTTTCTTAGAATCTAAGGGATAGATACGTGTGTGCGTACATGTGCGCCCGCTACCCGGCGCGTGCACATGGATGTGTGATTTTATAACATGCGCGCGTCGGTGCGTGCATGTTATAAAATCGGGGGCGGTGTGCGCAAGGAGGGGACAAAATTGGTAGCAACGCATTGAGGCCTTCCCCAGTTCCCTCCCAGTCTGCTCCAATTAAGAAGCGGACTGGGAGGGAACTTCCCTACCCTAGCCTCCCTTCTCCTTCCCCTCTCCTCCTCACCCCCTAAACCTAAAATAACCCTAAAAAAAACCCCCTGTTCTATGTAACACCTTATCAGCGACTGTTTTGTTCTATGGAAACCGACCTGATTCGATATGTATATCGAGAATGTCGGTATATAAAAATTCTAAATAAATAAATAAATAAATAATCTCCCGAACCTCTTTTTTTTGTTCTGTAAGTTGCTGCTCCTCCAGAGCAGAAGCAACTTGCGCGCACCTGCCAACTGCCGGTGCGCGCTCCCCTGGCACAGCAGCAAATAGCCGCTGTACAGGCGCCTCCAGACCGCCCCTCTCCGCCCCCCCCGGACCACCCCCTTTTCAGGCCCCGGCACTTGCTCACGTCTCGGGGTTTATGTGCATGGCCAGGCCTGTTTGAAAATTGGCCCGGCGTGCAAAAGGCCTGGCCACGTGCATAAACCTCGGGATTTTACGTGCGCCAAGGTTTTAAAATCTGGCCATAAATGTAGTTCTTGATCAGCTCATGAACCCACCATTCAAACCATTGGTGACAGCAGATGTAAAATTCTCTTCCTGGAAAGTTTTATTTTTTTTTATAGCTGTAACTTCTACAGTAAACAAATTGTGAGCCCTACTCTTGTACTCTCTTTATGTTCAATTTTTTCACAACAAAGTAGTTTTGAAAACTCATCCAAAGTGGTTTCCCAATTTCATTTAGATCAAGCCATTTCTTTTACCAACATATTTTCTGAGACTTCACTCCCACAGAAAATCCTCACAAGTGTTCATTTCTTTTAAACTGGTAAAAATGGATTTTCAGTTACAAAAACGACTCACTTGGATCTCTGATGACATCTCTTACTGCTATAATCAGGGCAAAAATCTTCAAAATAAGGTGAAAGCCTTTCAGGTGAAGGCTACAGCAGCTTTCATAGTACATCTTTGCTTTGCAGGGCTGCCACTTGATCTTCCATTCACACATTCACAGTTCATTACGGACCTAGAAATAGAACATGCTTCATGATAAAATAGCAGTTTTGGTCAAGCAGTTCTGCAAAACATATTTAATTCTTTCTGCTCTTCCTTCCATCTTCTAACATTAAATATGGGTTACAGTGATCTATAGAAATGTAAAATCCATCATGTGCAGCCCTCAGCTTGAGAGTCCCTACTCGTGTGGCTAACTTTATCCTTTTTATCTATAGAGAATGCTAAGTTGCTCAGCTATATCAGTTCTCCATAGACAATAGGATAAATCAGCTATACAATCCCATGCGCCTCCCCTTAGAGTTGAAATTTAGCTTCTTAGAAAGACTGAGGAGACTGGTGCAGTGGACGACTATACAGAAAAGTCTGCTCACGCTCAGAAAGACCACCTCAATTTTTCTGAGTTCTAAGAGAGATTTGGTGACATCACCCACTCGTGTGACTGATTTATCCTGCTATATATGGAGAATATGTGTTACAGGTGAGCAACTTACCCTACTTTCCACCATTAAACTCAAGTACCTACTTTTTCAAAATATATTTTTGATAGCTTTTGGCATCAGATTAATTTCATTCCAGTGTATTGTGGGGAACATGCATGAGTGACTTCAGCTGCCAGAATACTATTTAGATGCTTTATTTTACCAAGATCTAAGAGTATCTTCTTACTGATAAGTGAATATATTGTCTAAAATATGAGAATTCTGAGGCAGATTTGAAGTAAACTGGGGAAGATCTTAGTCAAATAGTAATCTATTGGTACAGAAATTACAGAATAGTGCTGTCTGTCTTCACTCATAATTTGGTTTCAAAAAATTATACCACCTCTTGCCTCTCAGATCTGAATGCCAAAAGCAAGAGATGAATACAAAACTAGAAGCAACTATTGAATCATTACATATGTATACATATTCTAAAGGCTGTAAATCAACAGATACAGTTGCTTGTTACAGTAATTTTGGAATGATGGCACTAGAGATGAAAGACTGAATGTTTTAAACAATGGCTTCGCTGGGTTTTGGTGGCTGTGTGGATTATTGGGAAGCTTGGTAAATAAGACATGAAAAGGGACCAGGATGTTGATTTTAGTATTAGTCTTGTTAGAGAAAGATGACACGGCTTGAAATGGGCTACCAGTGAATGTGAAAAGGCCGGTATTTTAACAGATTCTGGGCATGCTTGGGACTGATATGCAGGGCAGAGTTAGGTATACATATCCTTTCACTTTGAAACATGGTGCCAAGTCCACAGGTAAAAAAGTACTTGCAAATATTACACTAAAGAGTGAGTCTGAAATATGCACAGCCCGCCCCCTCCCCCCCCCCCCCCCCCTATCTGTTATCTTAAGAATTCTGTCACAGGATATAGTAGAACCACTCACTAGCAACAAAGGGTGGCTATGTTGCTACATTTGAAAAATAACTACGGTACCATAAGTGCTGAAGAGTAAGCATTTATCATTATTATATTTAAATTTTACCTTTAAACATAAATGGAATAAATTTGTTTTTATGTTGTTTTCTATGCGTGACAAAAATACAAGCCACTCTTGAGTAGGCTTCAGTTAACATGCTGCCTGTACGTTGAAAGAAGGCGTTGTTGAGTTTTGTGTTTGGATTACTGTCTGCCCTGTGTTCCTTCCTACCTTTGCAAGGGGCTGGGGTTATTAATGTAGGGCCTCACTGGGATGGCTATGAAGCGCTGGCTTTGTAGAAAAGGCTGTGCATTTATAGAAGGCACGAGGAACGTACACACCTATGCTACAGCACTGGTATGCGGGGCTGCTGCAGTGCTTTCTTTTCTTAGACGGAGAACCCCAGAGGAGCTGTGGCATTTTTAATTGCAAGTCTAAGGGAGAGGAGTTTTTTCCCCCACCCCTCCCAACAGTTCCCTTTATCCTAGAGAAATCCTAGGCCCAATTTAGTGGGGCATGCATTTGCGTAGATTTAAGAGACTCCTCGATTGATTTTACCTTCTGAGGTTAGGTAAGATTTTTTTTATTTTAGATCTTCATTGGAAAAGATTTTTTTGGAAAAGAAGATTTTTTTCCCTCCTTTCTTTCATCTTTCTGTTTGGGAACTTCTTTATTTCCCATCTGAGTCACTCGGCCTGAGAGAGTCAGTGCCCACATAGCAAAAATCTTGGAGAAGGTGAGGATACTTATCCCATATGCAAAGCACACAGGAGAGAGGAGAACTGGCACCCACATGGTGCTTATTCACAGCATATAACCATCCGACATACATGAGAGTCAACGAGGTACCTAATTGGTACAAAAGAGAAACAGAAGCATAAAAAAATGATCTAAACACAGCCTCAGCATTACTCAGGTACCATTTTTTTTTAATTTTTGTTTTCAAGGAACTGTCAATTCCTTGTTGTAAGCCGTTGTGCAGTCCTGATAGTCCCTAAATTTCAGTTGGAATAGCTGTTGGAGGGCTTACATTTCAGAAAGGAACAAGGGGACCCCCAAATTAAAAATGTATTCTGTATCACATTCCTGCTTAAGAAGTCCATCAGCAAAGAATTTGTTAGAACGCTAATCGCGTCCCTCTGTTTTGTTAAAAACACTTGGTGATTGACACATTTACTATCCTCCCTGCCACTCCTCTCCTCCCCCTCCCCCCATGCCCCACCACACACATGAAGAAGCTGCTGTATGGGGCTTGAAAGAGAGTTGATTGTGACTCTTTCTAACTTAGCCCCTATATCTTTTGTGACTGACCCTATGAAGAATTCCTGAATTCAGGGTTACACTAACAATCTACCATGAATGTTTTAATTGTTATTTTTATCCCTCTTGACGCTCTTTGCAAAAGCTGGCTTACCGTGCTAAGGAATATTGGCCAAAGCACCAAAACAAGAGAGAGAGAGAGATTTAAATTGAAGACTCTTGAATAAAATTAACATGTTCACACACAAAACAATCTGATTTATTGCTCTTTGAGTCAAATCTATTGTTTTTGAAAGCAATTAGAGCTGTAATTTCAAATAATCTAGACGTTTGTTGATAATGGACAATAGCACCAGATGGAACCACAGGACATGCATGGCATAATGTTAATGCATTCTGTGGGGAAGGTATAAGATGACTACTGCTAATCCATTCTTGGTGATAATTCCATCTCTAGGGATTGCTGCTAATTCCCATGTCTGTTTAAGATACACTCATACTGTACATACCCAGTTGTCCTGGGGTGAAAGGTCAGTGTATAATGCACTCTACAAGCTAGCTCTGTTTCAGTCTTGACCCAAACTTTGCCTTATTTTCAGCTTTGTTGAATATTAGCACTAATTATTTGTCCATTAATGCATTCAGTGTTTGTCATCACACTGTGTTGCATGAGTAAGTACTGTGTATCTTCATTCAAAACATACCCTTCAGCATCTTAGTTATGTTTTCTTTTGATGATAGGTCTGGAGCGAGGCACAGAATATAGCTTTCGAGTGGCTGCCTTAACCATCAACGGAACTGGACCACCTACTGACTGGGTGACAGGAGAAACCTTTGAGAGTGATTTAGATGGTAAATTCACTGTGGTTTTGAATGTGTGTATATGCATACATCTGAGAAATGGAACATATATGGGTGGTTGTAAATACATACCTCTATGGGATTAAACATGTTGTGGAATAAAACATAGAGCATATGCATTTGTAAGATGGAACAGGCAGGTGCAGACAGGTCTGTGAAGTTGGGGACACATTCTGTATAAATATGTTGTAATTAAAGACTGGATGTCACAAAAATTGTAATACTTTTCTCCTAAGGCAAGAACCTTCCTATAGTGCTCATCCTCTGATATACACTATGGTGTAATATGAATAATTTTCAAAAATTATCAACTTCATATCAGTAGTGGATCAGACCACTTATTGCAGCAAAGCATATAGGTAGTCAGAAAGTCAAGAATATGGAGGTGCATTGTGCCTAGTTTGGAATTAATTTAAAAAAAGATTTGTGATTTTTGGTTAGGATATTCCTTGAACTTCCCCTGACCCTTACTGAATTTCCTTTTTCAAGATCGAACAAAAAAAAACAACATGCATCTGGCTTGAGCATTCAGGATGAAAACAAAAAAAATATTCTTAAATCAGCAAAAAGCATGCTTACATTTTTCAATAAGAATTTTGAAATGGTGATTCTTGTTTACAGAAACTCGTGTTCCTGATGTTCCGAGTTCCCTCCACGTGCGTCCTCTTGTAACCAGCATTGTGGTGAGCTGGACCCCTCCTGAGAATCAGAATATTGTGGTGAGAGGGTATGCTATCGGATACGGCCTCGGCAGTCCTCACGCACAGACCATAAAGGTGGACTACAAGCAGCGCTACTACACCATTGAGAATTTGAGTAAGAAAAGGGCCAGGGAATTTTGTGGGCTTAACAACTTTCATCTCAGGATTTCCTTGCCACTCCCTTCCCCACCCGTGTTGTAGACATTTTTACGGGAAGTGCTGGAGGATGCTTTATGTCGACTCCATTTCCTTTTTCAACTTGCACATATAATTATCCATCGCTAGGACAATTCTGCACATAAGTTCCATAGCATTGGAAAATTAGGCACAAATATCAGTTATATTGGATGCAGCAAGAAGGTATCCATTCCTATATCGAACTAAATAGCAAAAGCTTCACTGAATCGTTAATTTCATATAGTCACAGAGATATCACTAAAACTGAAGGAAAAGACTTCAGCAAACAGATTTGGAGGCAAGTGAATTCCATCACAATTTTTCTAAAATTATCAATCTGAAAAATATCCAGCATGTGCTTGGAAGTCTAAACAATTTTCCAAAAAAATGTTTTAAACATAATTAGTGCAAAACAAAACAAAATTTATTTCAAAAGTAATTCAGCTAAATGTGGTTAAAGACAAACATTTTCACAGTCACAACACCAAATTGAGTAAAAAGCAAACTTATCTTCAAGTTTAAACAAAGTTCAGATCCGTCTAAATCCAAACAAACCCCAATGTGGCCAATGTTTCCCCATACAGCTGAATCAGGAGAAGTTGCATCGTAATGCTCTCTGAAAGGGAAAAAAAAGAGCACCTGTTTCAGTCATAACACACCGCCTACTTGGCTTTCAAGAATGGAACGCACAACCCAACAAGCAAGCCTTCTTTAGATGCTTTTAGAATAGTTGTTTAAAGAAGTAATCACCATTGATTATTGCACCAGTTATTTAAGAGGAAAGCAATAGGAGGACATGGCAACAAAATTCAAATAGATTAGAGTAAGATACTTCCATCAAACCCATCAGAGAATACTCCCTCTGCTCATTGATGTTCATCCTCCAGTAGTAAAATACTACCAATGTTCAGTTATACAAATAAACCCCACTCAGTCGTGGAATTTAAACCCTGGGGTTCCATAGTCTGCAGTCTTCTGTTCAAGAAGTTAAAACTTTGTAGGTAGTGTGCCACAATTGAAACAACAGATCTATCTGTCTCTCCATCGCCTTTTTCATTATTTAGCTCAAGGTGAGTTACATTCCCCGTCCCCAGAGGGCTTAAAGTCTAAGGACCTGATTTATTAAGCCTTTTCTTCCATTCTGTGTCTATGGGAAAAATGCTTAGTAAATGAGGACTTAAGTTTGTGCCTGAGGCAGTGGAGGGAGAAGTGACTTGCCCAAGGTCATAAGGAGTGTCATCAGAATTTTGAACCCTCACTTCACTGTTTCTCAGACTGCTGCTGTAATTACTAGGTGGCTACTCCACAAATGTTCTTTTCCTTTCAGTGAAATTTTTGCTATTTGGTTTGATTCATATTACTTCATGCCCTCTTTTGAAATTATTTTTTGTATCCATTCCTGCATCACAGTCCACATAAGAGTGTATTTTGTCCTATGTTGAGAAGTTATGCTCTTAAATTGACCAGCAACAGAAAGTTATGCGCTTAAATTGAAAAAGTACACAGATGAAATCTGATAATGACATAGGCACACAACATACTCCATATCTGCAACACAAACACCCACACAAGTAGCAGCAGAATTTATCACAAAACACACAAATGCAGACAAATTCAAGCTGTCTCAACTATAAACACACAGCCTCTCTTTCCAACACAAATATGCAATGCTGCCTCCTCACACAAAGAATTGCCAACACTTTCTCTCTCTCGCCCCCATGTACATACATAATCTTTCCTCTTTCATGCACACAAATATTTTCTAAATTTACACTCAATATAAAGAATACCTTTGAACATTTTATGTATGCCGTGGAGTATACCTTTTCTGCCGTGTGATACCCTTTTCTTTGTAGTACAATCATTTCTGCGACAGCTACTTGACCAGGGGCCACAGGCAATAGCTCCCTTCAGAACCCAAAACTTGTGCACACTGAGCTTACCTAATAGGTGTCACTGTTGTGTGATGGTTGTGATTCCCCCCCCCCCCCCCCCCGGAGGGCTGTGATCACTGCCTCCACAGCACTGCCGGTTCTGAGGAGTAGGAGCCAGGGATCTCAACCCAAGTCTTAAGTCGGTGCACAGTGCTGCCATCAGGCAGTCCTCAACAGTTAATTTAAAAACTTTTTTTTTCTGTGTATATTTCTAACAAATGTTAAAAAATGTTTAGTTGTAGGTCTGGTGGTTTAGGTGGCAAGTGATGTGCACTGCCATGCAGAAGGGATGCTGCAGCGGCAACCTTCACATCCCCTGGAGGGGGGGAGCGAGTCACGGCCATTGAGTAAGGGTGACACCTGGTGGCTGTATTCAGAGCCTATGTTCTCGAGGTTATGGAATGAGCCATGGTGCATGGACTTCAGCCCAGAGCTATCACTGCAAAGACCAGATTAAATATGGTGGCGAGTGGGTGGGGGTTAGAAAATAAGGGAAAAATCCCAGGGTAGTTTCAAATAAAAGCTCGTGCTGCCAGATTCCAACCCTGGTTCTGCTTGAACTGGGAGCCCAAAGGAGGAAACTGAATGTTTAGTGTTTAGTAGTAGAAGGAGGTTACAGCTTTTGTAGAAAGGGATACTAGTTAATGTTCTCTTAGATAAATCTTTCATATATTGTTGATTCAGTAAAAAGTAGATTTTCCAGTCAAATATACATAGATAAATTTTCTCCAGGCTCTGCAATTGCTTACTCTTTAATTTGTTTTTGTCTCTGATTGTTAATTTAATTACTGTTTGGCAACAGTGGCTTATACAATGTAGGTGGTTCCCCCCCCCCCCCCGTTTAGTTTGACATTGACAGCTAATCAATGATACGTATCTGAAAACGATGAGTATTTATTTATTTATTTATTTATTTATTTATTTATTTTAAATTTTTATATACCGGAATTCCTGTATGCAATACAAATCAGTCCGGTTTACAAGTAACGAAAGAGGTTGCCCTGGTCTGGGAAGTTAGACCTGGGTTTTTTTACATAGAACATGGAACAATAACAATAAACCATTGAACATTATTACAAGTAACATAGAATGTAACAATAGCATTTAACAGATTTAACCTTTTTTACAAAGAACTTTAGTAGCGAATATGTAGGAGTAGGAGATGTTTAATAGTTAGACTTCAATAAGCTGTCACTGTGTAGTAACTGAATGAAAAGACTGAAGAAAATATGGGATGTGTAAGTCTTACAGCAGAGACCTTGACCACCATTTACAAGTTTATCTTTTGAGTTGTTGGAGCTCTTATCTTTTGCCGAGAATCCCTGTTGTAAACAAGAAGCTGGCTTCTATGACCTTGTTAAGTATAAGGTATTGGTAAAACAAGCATTTTACTGTTAAGATCAGGCCGCTTCTTTAGTTCCATTTATTGAGCAATACTGCTACCCAGTGGACAACTTCCTGTAAGACATTGCAGTCCACAGTTGAATAGTAGAGAGGTAGTTTGTCGTAACTTCACTCTGTAACAGGGATATACCGAGCATCCTCAGAAGACTTGGGAAAGTTGATATCGGAGGAATGTGTAGCCAAAAAAATACATGGGACTGGGAGAACAGCAGATGTGGGACCAGGAACACATGTTCTCTATGGTCCTTGCTGTGCTGCTTCACTGCCACCAGTAGTGATAGTGTTTGGATTTTGCCTCCCCTAGGCACTGTTGGTGTTATGCCACCACTCCTCCCCGCCAGAGATTTTGAATCTAATCCCTTATGCACCAGCACCCACCATCTGCTGGACTGAGCAGACCTATGTTCACTTTCCATCCTTCATTTAGTATCAGCAGAAGGCAGTGAACATGAGGATATAGTCAGCCCATGGGGATATAGTCAGGCTTATGGCCTGAGGGGGACTGGGCGGGATTACAGTGTTATCCAGAGGAACAGAGAAAGGAGGAAGAAAGGAAGTAGGCTTGCAGGGGGCAAGATAAGGAGCTCTGTCTTGGTCATATTGAGTTTAATGTGGCTGTGGGACATCCAGGCAGCAATGTCAGATAAGTAGGCTAACATCTGGAACTGGATTCCTGATTAAATTTCTGGTGCAGAGAAAGTAAATTTTGGATTCATCAGCATAAAGATTGTATTGAAAGCTATGAAAGGAAATCAAAGCACCAAGGGAATTAGTATACACAGGAAGAGAAGAGGGCCCAGGACAGAACCATGAAGTACAGCAATTGATAGTGGGATGGCAGTAGAGGAGGACCCACCTAAAGATGCCTCTTTTGGGGTTCACCAAGCATGTTCTACTATTCCAATATGCCCCTGTGCTGTAAAGCTGGATGCCTTTCTTAAACAGTTTGGTTTACTGATTGTAGACTGTAAGAGTTGAAAAGAGGGAAAAACTCTTAATGAATATCAATCAGCTCTGTCTGTGAATTTTGGCTTGGAAAGTAACTGACTATGCTTTTGATTCCAATCATCTTAACTCAGACTTTGTATGGGAGGATTTCGATGCGCTTGGACAGAAATAAGAGAAATAGAAGGATATGTCTAAAGTCTCTCACATTTACTGAAGTTTCATTGTATGACAGGAAGCGTTTTCTTTGAAAGGAGCAAAGTGCTTGCACACACCTAGTGCAAAGATTCAAATGTTGGTTATTGAAAGTATAATAAGTAGTCCCTTTATTGCCACAGTAGGATCTCATTTTTACTTTTCTGCATCGGAACGTAAAGATAGACTTGGAAAGTAATTTAATTATTGTTTTGTAGGCTATGAATTTGATAAACTCAACTTCAATCAATATTTCATTCTTTTAGATCCAAGCTCCCACTACGTGATAACATTGAAGGCCTTTAACAATGTTGGCGAAGGAATTCCCCTGTATGAGAGTGCAGTAACTCGATCCCATACAGGTAAAAGTGGAACCTGTCTGATAAATTCTCCATTTTATCTTGTCCTCAAATTATTGGTTAGAGATATGGGGATGATAAGCAATGGAAGAAAAATGGATTGCAACTAAAGAAACACTGTATATGTCATAATAAGCGTTAATCAGCATTAATTACCTTCATCAGAATGGATAGTAGTGATCTTCATTATCCCTAAATGATGTTGAGCATTAATTATAACTGTTATAATCAAAGGATATAATAGAAGTGTATTCTATTACTACTACTACTTAACATTTCTATAGTGCTACTTGACATATGCAGTGCTGTAAAACAACACACCAGACATTCCCTGCTCAAAAGAGCATATAATCTAATCAAGACAAACAGGCGAGTCAACAGACAATTGTTAAAATTAGTTATTGAGGCTAAGGTAAACCAACAGGTTTAAGATTTAAAAGCACTCATAAAGATGGGTTTTCAGATGGGATTTAAACAAGGTGAGAGAGAGGGAGCATGACTCACAAGCTCAGGAAGTCTTTTCCAAGTACATGATGCAGCCAGGTGAGTCCGGGAATTGGTGATGTACCTTGACTAATGAGCGTCGTGCATGAAGAGGGATGTAAAGAGAGGAAAGGTAGTGAGAAGCTGTAGAGTGAAGGCACTTGTAGATAAATAAGAGGAACTTGAATTGTATGCTGGAATGGAAAGGGAACCAATGCAGTTACTTCAGAAGAGAGGTTATATGGGTGTAGCAAATTTGGTGAAAGATAAGTCGTGCAGCTGAATTTAGGCTGACTCACTGGGAAACCTGTGAGGAGTAGGTTGCCATAGTTTAAGCAGGAGGAGAGAGTGGATAAGGGTTCTGCTGGCGTGTTCAGAAAGAAAGGGATGGATTTTGATGGTGATATAGAGAAAGAAACGGCACATTTTAGCAGAGTTTTGGATGTGTGTAGGGAAGGAATGGGAGGAGTCAAAAACGACGCCTAGGTTACGGGCTGGGGGGACTGGGAGGATGACCATGTTAGCCACAGCAATAGAGAAGGGATGAAGAGGAGAGGTGGGCTTGGGAAAGATAAGGAGCTCAACCATTTTTAAGATGGTGGTGGAACATCCGGGCAGCAATGTCAGACAAGCAGGCTGAAATCTGGGACTGGTTTTCTGATGAAATTTCTGGTGTAGAGAGGTAGATCCGAGAGTCATCGGCATAAACATTGAAAGCCATGAGAGGAAATCAGAGCACCAAGGGAATTAGTATACAGGGAAGAAGAGAAAAGGGCCCAGGACAGAGTCCTGAGACGCCCCAATTGATAGTGTGATGGCAGTAGAGGAGGATCCACCAGAGGAAACATTAAACATGCAATGGAAGAGGTAAGAAGAGAGAACCAAGATAAGACAGAGTCCTGCCATCCAAGTGAGGACAGAGTATGAAGGAGTAGGTGGATCAACTGTATCAAAAGCCGCAGACAGGTCAAGGAGAATAAAGACCGAGTAAAGGCCTTTGGCTTTAGCCATAAATAAGTTATATGATACTTGGCAAAGTCTGTTTCAGTTGAATGTAAAGGGCAAAAACCAGATTGGAGCAGATCACCATTTTGTAAAAAAAAAAAAAATTGGTGATAATTGGTATGATATATGCTTATTACTATGTTTTTTCAGTGCAAACTATTAAATAGCTGCATATTCCCAAGACCAGTCTACAGGTAAGCTGCCTTAGGCAGCTCCATTATTTTGTATGGATTTGTGTACAGATTGCAGCTTTTAAGTGGTTTGCAATGTGATATAAACATATAATTTGTTTTTAACAAATTTCTATTGCAGTTTTAAATAATCTTCTAATAAAATTTTATTTAAACTAAATTGAAATGCATTTTGCCTCCCCATCATATCTTTTTGAGTGAAAAAGTTATAGAAAAATGTTCATACTTTCACAGGGGCCTTTTTTTTTTTTTTTTGGAAAAGGGAAGATGTAAAACTACTAGTTCAATCAAGTGGGAGGGAGGTAGAGACAGGAGGCAAAATTTTTCCACAAATTAGATGATTTGAAATGCTATACCGATGGCTGCCATGAACCAAAAACTACTTAGGTTTAGACATTCATCAGTTTTGAAATTTATACTGTCTATTGCTTATGAAAGCAATATGAATAGGATTTTTAGAGTCTGTAAATGTTGCCTATTAACTCTGGGTTCCCTCTCTTTTTCTTCCCTTCACACCTCTCATTCCATTGTAATAACCTTGCATTTCCCTTTTTCTTTCGTTTTACTTTGAATTACCACTTCTCCTTTTTTTTAATTTAAAATATGCTGATTTTTACCCATCAATCCCTCCTTCCCAGACACTTCTGAAGTTGATTTATTTGTTGTTAATGCTCCATACACTCCAGTGCCAGATCCCACCCCCATGATGCCACCAGTGGGAGTTCAGGCTTCCATACTAAACCATGACACCATAAGGATCACTTGGGCGGACAACTCTCTGCCGAAGAACCAGAAGATTACTGATGCTCGCTACTACACAGTCCGCTGGAAGACCAACATCCCAGCAAACACGAAGTATAAGGTACTGGAGGCAGATCAGCCATAAGCTCCTAACTGATGGTGACACATGTCTGAATCAAACTGAAAAAGGTTTTAGAAAGAAGGGGACTGGAAATACTGAATATGATTTTAAAATTGTATGTTATAAGAACATAAATAAGCTTTGTCTTTATAAATGTGTTAGACGGTGACCTCAGCTAAAGGCGGGGGGGGTTGGAAATATCTTTGCATTTTTTTCTTATTCGTCTATTATTTTGAATTACCCCCTCAGATGTTTGTGTTAAATGAGTACATTAAAAATACAAATGCTTAATATTGATGACATACACTCTCTAGTAAAGAGAGAAAAGATTCTAACTGTGTAAAAGAGTGGGATCTCATAGAACATAAGTTCCATGTTTGGACAGACCCCAAGGTCCATTGAGCCCAGCATCCTGTCTCCAACAGTGGCCACTCTGGATCACAGTACCCGGCAGATCCCCAACAGTTGATCTATTTCTTGTACCTCCTGGGGATAAGCATTGGCTACCCTAAGTCTTCCTGGTGGACAGGTGGAATACAAATCAATCAAATAAATATATAAATAACGGATTATGGGCTTTTCCTTCAGGAGCTTGTCAAATCCGCTCTTCTTCTAAATCCAATCAGACCAGTCAAGACAAGTGGGTTACGCTCCTAATCAGCAGATGGAAACCAAGATAAACAGGTTTGCTAATATCACCCTTATATGTGTCCATATTGATCTCAGCCGTCTTTGTTTACAGCAGATGGTACAGGTGCATTTCGTGCTGTGGACTGAGGCCTAGTAGGCTGTGTTAGGAATTGTTGGGAGCAGCTCCTGAGGTGAAAGCAGCACTCCATTCCTCAGTTGAGCACAGCCTAGATAAGGTGGGGGGCTTCCAGACTTGGAGTCTCTTTTTCCATTTGGCCCCCACTGCCACCCAGTGGATCTCCCCTGCTAATATTGTTCTTTCTGCTCTCTTTCTCACTGTCTCTGGCCCTGTGGGAATAAAGTTAAAAATAAAAAAATCAACAAGAGAGAATCAGAGCAGCTAAGCTGTGGGGCGTTGGCAGACCATCACTCTCAGAGTTGAGGTGTTGTCAGGTGAGTACAGCAGTAGGATTTTTATTCCTTAAGCTCCTGCAGGAGGTCTGCAGCAGAGAATAAGGGGAGGGGGGCTGCCATTATGGAGCCAGTGGCAAACCGCGGGGAAAAAGCCTGTGTGCTGCCAGAACTGCTGTGTTCACAAAACTGCTTCGAGTAGAACTTCCAAATTGTGCCACACCTATCAAAGTGCAGAGGAAGAACTTCAAGGCATTGAATTAGCCTTTCCTGGAAAATCCTTCGCTGCTCTTCAGACAAAGCAGCCGAGTTAAGAATTTCAGAAAGCAAGTTAAAACCTTTCTTTTTAACCTAGCTTATTTTTAAGTTTTATTTCGTATTACATTAGTTGATAATGGTTTTTATCATATGTTGTTTTATTTATTTATATGATATTTTAATTTGTTCATTATTGTTTGTTTTTCTTACTTTATTTTATTGTATTGTTTGTCTTATGATTTTAATATTATGATTGTATTCTTGTTCATTGCCTAGTCCTTTTAGTGTTAGGCGATTCATAAATAACAATAAATGTAATGTAAATGAGTGGTGCTGTGGCTCTCTTTTGGTAGCTATCTTAGGACAGCATGGTAGTGCAGGGAATTGGGCCTTCCTCCACTCAGCCCTGAAGAACAGACATTGGGACATCTTCCTTAAATTTCCACCTGGCAGTGCCCTTCTCAAACCCTGAAGTATCTGGGAGCACTGTTCAACACAAAAGCAGGACAAGTGCGTCTAACAAAACTGAGGATTCAGAAGGTACATCACCAAGTTCTTTCATTGCTATTGGCCAGGAGGCTGACAGTTTGGAATTATCTTCAGCTCCTAGGTTCCATGGCAGCAGCATTAGAGTTGGCTCCCTGGGCATGGGGCCCACAATGAGATCTTTGCAGAGAACCTTACTTTCCAGGGTGGAACCCAAAGCCTCAGGATTACTCCACATGGCTACTAGTACCCCAGTGGGTAAAGGTGAGCCTGCAGTGGTATATGAATTCAAAGAATTTGATGTGTGGACTTGGAACCCGCTACCTGGGTAATGATGATGATTGATGTCAACCTGATGGCATGGGGGCTCATTGCCTGAGGCAAATTGCTCAGGGCCAGTGGTTTCAAAAGGAATAGAGTTAGTGCATCAATCGATTAGCGACTAGAGCTATTCAGTTAGCCGTGTTGCACTTTGGCCTGAGTTTAAAGGGTCAGGCAGAGTAATGCCCAACAAGGCAGCAGCAATTGCATATATCACCCAGCAAGGAGGCACCAAAATGTGCAGACAGGTTTCCTCAGTCGACATAATGTGGACCCAGGACAGTAGTCTCTGTCTCAAGCAGTGTTCAATTTGATAATGTCCATGTGGGTAATCCGATGGATGGATTTGATGGCAACCTTCCAAATGCAAAAGTGAACAGATTGTACAGCCGAAGATGGGAGCAGTGTTATTTAAGCTTGGGTGCTTTGATTCAATGCTGGCCATCAAATACAGTTCTATACATGTTTCTACCATGGTCTCTGATAGGGAGAGTAGTTCAGAGGATATTGGAGCATCTGGGTCTGGTAATTTTGGTGGCTCCAGGTTGACCAAGGTACCCTTGATATGTGAATTTTGTGTGTTTACTGCTTGGTGATCCAATTTGTCTCTCTCCGGAAAGAGATTTGCTATCTCAAAGCTTGGTCAGTTTTGTCTTATGGCTTGGCCCTTAAGAGAGCTTGTCTAATAAAGAAAGATTATTCTTAGGAGGTAGTGAATGTCTTCCACATTTTCGATGAATATGCAGATCTGGAGAGGTTTTATTTTTTTTGTTTTGTTTTGGTTTTTTTAACACTGGTGCACCAGTAGATTGGATTTCTTACAGGAAAGTTTGGCACTTAAGTTGTTGAAAGTGTAGTTTACCGCTATTGCATGTTATGGGGGAAAGTGTTGGGCCAGTTCTCACCCTGATATGATATGCTTTCTAAGGGGAGTAAAACACATTAGACCTACAATAAGGACTTCTGTCCTATTCTAGGATCTCAGTTTGGTCCTGACCTTTATAGAAAGCCTGCAATTTGAGCCTATTAGAGATATGTCGCTAAGGCTGCTTACCCTGGAAGCGGTGTTTCTGGTGGCTATGTGTTCTGCGAGAAGAATCTCACAATTGTCCTGTAAAGAATATTTTTTGCAGTTCACAGATGACACTGTTAAGATTAGTACGGTGCCTTTCTTCCAAAAGATGTTTCTGTCTTCCATATGAATCAATATCTCATTACCTTTGTTTAGCAACCGAATGGATAAGGAAGATTACAGGGTGTCCCATCCTTTGAATGTAAAGGGATTCTTATGCAGTATCTTAAGGTCACAAATGCATTCAGAAAATTGTATCATCTTTTTGTCCTATTTGTTGGACCTTGGAAAAGTGATGCAGCTACCAAGGCTTCAATAGCTCATTGAATTAAGGAGGCCATTATGGCAGCATATGTGGATGGTAGTAGAGTCCGCCTAAGTAGGTGAGGGCTCATTCCACTTGAGCTCAAGCGGCTTCCTGGGCAGAGTTGTGGTTGGTTTCTCCACAGAATATCTGCAAGGTGACGCTGTATTTGCTACATACTTTTCTAGGCATTATCAATTAGATGTGAGGCCAGATGGGAGGCTGCTTTTGCGGGTTTGGCATGTCTTGCCCTAGTCAGGAGTAGCTGTGTACATCCCACTCATCTGGATTGATCTGACTGGATAATGGGGATGGTGAAGTAAGTTATCCGATTATTTTCTTTCCTTGAGTCCAGTCAGACCTGTTCAGATTCCTCCCTATTCTGCCAAACATATCTATTTTCTTACAGTTTCGGTAAGAAGAGGTGCTGTATCTATGATGCGGTTCATGCAGGTTTGTTGTTTTTAATGATAATCTTGTATGTTTCTATAATGTTCTTATTTTGGAATGGGGTTTCTTAGTTTTAGGACCCCTCTGTTGAAAAAAAAAAATAAAAAGAGGAGGAGGAGAAAAAGTTTAGTTTGAGTTTGATACTCTTTCTTATTATGGGTTAAGAGTTTAAATTGTTCAAAATCAACTTGTTAGAGGTAATACTAGCAGGCTGCGATCAGCACTGATACATATAAGGGTGATGTCAGCGAACCTGTTTGTCTCTGTTTTCCTCTGCTGGTTAGGGTGCATAAACCACTCGTCTGGACTGGTCTGACTGTACTAAAGGAATGGAAATTATCAGGTGGTAATTAATCTCACCTTGAACCCCATTATGTTAGTTGCCTTGACCACATCCTCCATCAACAGATTCCATAGCTTGATTGTGTGCTGAGTGAAAAAATACTTCCTAGGATTTGTTTTAACTCTGCCGATTGCTAGTTTCATAGAGTGTCTCCTAGATTTGTTTGAAAGGGTAAATAAGCATTTCATATTTACCCATTCAACCCCACTCATGATTTTATAAATCTCAATCATATCCCTTCTGTAATCTCTTTTCCTAGCTAAAGACCCCTATTCTCTTTTGCCTTTTAAGTAATCTCCCTTCAGGAAACAACACATTTAGACGTTCTCCATAGACAAGCCAGGTAAATCAGCTACAAATGTGGGTGACATCATCCGATGCTGCGAGGAGCAGAATATTTATTAGGTAGAGCTAGAAAGGCCAAGAAGGCTCTTCTGCTTATGTGCAACCAGCACCACGCAGGCGCATGCCACAAAGTCTTTTCCCCCAGAAGAAAACACACATTTTATGACTTTGAAAGATTTAGCTTCAGTCGCAAGGCTCCCCTTAGCATTTTTTTTCTTTTACCTTTTTTCAGTACCTTGGCCTCATTTTCAAAAGGGCCTGAGGTATTTTCCATTGGAGTCTTAAAAATAATAATAATTTCTTACTTTTGATGTGATCAACTACATTTTCCTCAAAATGGCTGACGAAGAAACCACAGGGTTTAAATTGTGCCCTATGTATGACGGAAAAATGTCTATCACTGCTTGAGTGTATGCATTGTCTGGGGCTTGAACATGATGTTCCAACATGTCTCCTCAGGTCATAAAATTTGAAAGACTCCAGCTTCGGGATATTTTTCAAACTATATTCTAAATGACTGTATATAAAATGCGTAAATAAATAAATTAAATAAATGAAGTAACCTTATTTGTCGCATTTTGCACATTTGTTTTAAATGAATGCACATCCCTATTTGCCAGGTAGGCTTAAGGAAAGCCAATGCTTATCCCTGAGCATAAGCAGCATGGAATCTATCGGGGTATTGCCAGGTGCTTCTGACCTGGATAGGAAGAGAAGGGCAGAACAGGGATGAGCAGAGAAAAGCCTCTGTGCCATACTGCAGACCCTCCCTCTCTCTCTTGTGTCTTCCAACAATTAACAGCACTATGAAAACAAAGTTATTTATTGTTCTCATTAAGTTATTTTATTTTATTTTTCCAAGTTAAATCTTCCCTGTTCTCTGTAAGACATTATTCTACATTCTGTCAATTTTATTGTTACAATGTAAACCGAATTGATTAGTAACTTTGTTGCTAGAACTTCGGTATATAAAACTGTTAAATAAATAAATAAATAAATAAATAAAGAGGGAGAAACAGAGAGCAGAGTTGCTCTTCTCTGCTTTGTTGTGTGTACTCTCTCCCTCAGCCCCCTTCTGTCCTCTGCCCTGCTGCTCAGTTACCAGCGAAAGAAGGACTAGCCACATTTTGCACATGAAAGAGCCACAAGGTAGCCACCTCATCCTACTCTTTCTAGTGACATGTGTGGGCCCTACTAGGGACATATGGTCACTGATAAGGGTCCCTTGTAAATGTAAGATTTTTTTTAAATTTAATTAAGTGCAATTTATATAAAGTATCCTTCCAGTGGTGATGCATTATGAATAAATTATGGCGTTGTTTTGCATGTTGGTGAAGCACAATTGTAAGCCAAAATGTGTAATAGTATGGTCAGTATAAAACATCTTCCATTAGAAGACCTTTCTATTTCAGATGGCAAACACAACAACTCTAAGTTATTTAGTAACTGGGTTGAAACCAAATACCCTGTATGAGTTTTCTGTGATGGTGACTAAAGGTCGGAGGTCAAGTACGTGGAGTATGACTGCTCATGGAACCACCTTTGAAACAGGTATTTTTTGTTTTATCTGACCTAGAGATATCAGTTCACAAAGAAAGTTTAAGAATCTTTATGAATCCATAGTACTGGGAGAATGTTCACAGTTCCAGGGTAGTAAAGCATTTCTCACTTCATAAGAGTACTACACAACAGAGAGAGACTTATTACCAGAAAGCACAAAATGTAGAAAATCCAGTTAATAAAAGCTCTGGAGGGTAGACACCATTAATCAAAACACAACCTACCATAACAGGTACTTCAATGGCCTTTTCCAAACTCCTTTTTGCTTCCTCAGAATGTGTCCCCTTGGAGTAATTTTTATTGTGCACAATTGTGATTGTTAAGGTCTCTCTTTTATATTGGTGGCTTCTTGTGTCCAACAAAATACAAGCAGCAGGGACAAATGAAAGAGTAAAATGGAAGATGTGATGGTCCCTAGTGACAGATTTTGCTTTGCATTAATTTTTGTGCTCTTTTCTTCATGTGCTGCATGTTTAAAGCCCTTTTTCTTTTTGCTTGCTTTTGAGCTTTTACATTCTGAGAACTGCTAGATGAAATTTAGCAATTCAAAAAAGCAAAAGACATAGCTACCCGATTTATGAGGTTTTGCTTAGACCTGCTAACATAAATCATAAACATGGTATAAATTCCCGTATTTCTGTACTTCAAGCACCAGAAATGTGACTACTTCCAGCAATCATTGCTTATGAGAAAAAAGTCTCATAGACGAGGTTAAGGGGATATTTGCTGGATTTATGTTGTAGTTGTAATTTAAAGTACAAAACTGATCTAAAGTAGTATTCCGAAATGGTGAAATAATAGATTTAAAAATAAAAGCTCGTACAGTCTGTAATGATTGCACAAACCATGTGACACTCTTTAAACGAGTAGTTCTCAACCCTGTCCTGGAGGGTACACCTAACCCGTCTGCTTTTCAAGATAGCTATAATAAATATGCATGAGGTAAGTTTTTATAAATGAAGTTACCCCTTGTCTACAAATATACCTTGTGTATTTATTGTGTCTGTCCTGAAAACCAGACTTGTTAGGTCTACCCCCAGGACAGGGTTGAGAATTAACGGCTTTAAACAGGCCACATCACCGGGTCACTAGTTAAAACGATGAACATGTACCATTGGTTGAAAACCTGTACAGACTCAGATTAACTCTATTCATCAAAAAGAAAGGGAAAGAGATAGGTCTTTACTGGGAATCTCCTTCTCTACAGTTCCGACGTCTCCCCCGAAGGATGTGACCGTGGTAAGCAAAGAAGGTAAACCCCGGACTATAATTGTAAACTGGCAGCCTCCATCTGAAGCAAATGGCAAAATTACAGGTGAGTTTTTCTGTGCTGATAGGCACCTTATTGTGAGAATAGTTTTGCCACAAAGATAAAGCAAATGGTTGCAGTTTCTCATTCATTAATTGTCAGTTTTAGAAGAGGGCTTGCTACCCAGTGTCGCACGCTTGTCTGTGAGCTGTTAAGAGGTGTATTCTCCTTTTCAGAATCTTCTTTATTTTAGTACTATACGTTTTAGGGAACTATTTCAACTTTGAAACTGTTTTGAGCTGGCAAAGTTGGAGCACCTTTTTCTATGCTGTCTGCTCAAACTCGGATTATAGCCATTTTGAGATGAAGATGTTTCAACATGTGAATCACTTTCAGTGGGGGAAATTTATTAATTTGAAGTGAAAAACTTGGAGCTGCTTATTTTAACTTTACAGTCTTTTTACAACTAACACTGTTAGGACAATTTTCAAACTCAGGTTCACTGGGTTATGGTTTAGATTGGATTGGAAAATGTGTAGATTGTATTTTCAATTCTATGCAAGTTATTTTCATTAAAAATCTACCCACACAAAAAGCAGGTATAACAGCAAGTTTCAGAATTAAAAATGCATGTGTACTTTATGAAAATTGTTGTAATATCTGCAGATAAAAAATACCCACAGACTTTGTCCCAGTGCAGACAAAAGGTTGTCCCCAAAATGTTTTATACCACAAGAGATATCCTAACAGTGCCTATAAACTTATTAAAAATGTTCATGTTCTTGTGCTGCTAGATATGGATTCTCAGACATAGTAAATATGTATATATTTAGAATCGTGGAATATAAGATTGACTAAATAAATAATTGGCCAACTAGGCTGCACAGTTATTCTGCTCTAGACTGTTAAGGATAAATGCCAGCCATGGAAGTTGATTGACTGTTAGATATTGCTTCTTATCTACCCTAAGTCTGTTTTTTTGTTGTCTCTTTGGTTCTCTGCCAGCCTGAAAAGATGAGCAAACAAATTTTATTTCTTAATCCAGCACCTAGCAGCCCCCACCCCCCATGTCTGACCACTAGTCTGAACAACTGTGAAGACTAGTGAGATTGTCCTTAGGCCCATGACCTTCCTATACAACACCTGGCCACCATCAACTTGGTTGGTTTCTGGGAAGTTGTATTCTGCTGGTTCCAACCTGGATGGCCTGTGGTATCACTAGGTTATGTTTCCTTTATCTGTCTTTTGCTTTCTTCTTAACTCCTTTGCCCTTGCTTTCGAGAGAGTAAAGGGTGGGTTGTTTGAAATACAGCAACTTCCCGATCTTCACTTTGGCCTCTATCGGGTTGGGATCACAAGGTGGGATCCACTCCACTTTGGCTGCTGACAAGATGCGGTCCACTGCCAGCCCACAGCCTCTTCTCTACTTAGGCCATCGGTGGACAGGATGTGGTCCACTAGGTGGCCCATGGCCTCACTAACTCAGCTCTTTCTCCCCTTTCCCTCACTATCTTTCCTCTTTCCCTCAATTTTCACCCATTCTCTCTCTCCTGAGGCTCTTCACTCCCTCCAGATATTCCCTCTCTTTCACATACCTCAGTTCTTCCTCCATTCTTGTTCCTCTAGAGATCCTTCTCCATCTTCTCACCCCTTACTATCTCAGTTGTTTTCCCTTCTCACCTTATTTCCTCATCTCAGCTTTTTCCCCCTCTCCCTCCCTCCATCCTTTGCTCTTTCCTCCCCTTCCTGTGCTTTCACCACATTCTTTCTTCCCCCTCCCTATGCTCTTCCCCCACCTTCTCACCCAGTCACTCCCAAGCTCTTCCTCCTCCCACTATGGTGCTGGGACTCTCTAGCACAGTTTATTTTAGTCGGGCTTCCCCCTCATCCTGCACAAGCCAACAGTAAGAGCAGCATTTGAGTGACATCATCTCCTACTGTTGAGGAGCCAGTCTTGCAGTAGGAGCTGTGAAGTCTCGCTGCATCTCTCGGAAGACTGACCTCACAGCAGCAGGAGATGACATTACTTAAACACTGCTGCTCTTCCTGCTGCTAGCTTGTGCAGGGGATCTGCTTTTTGTTTCCTACATCGGATCAGGCAGGAGTTTGGCATGCCTCCAAAGCTGCGTGCGGCCCACGGGGTGGAATCCTCTGGGAGGTCCCATAGCCTTTGCTCCATTTTGGCTCCAGGCCGCTGCTTCCTTGGAGCCGCTGCCCTGTGCATGTGCACAGCTTGCATAGTGCTTTGCGCCAGCCCTGTTCTACCATGGTTCTCTGTTTCTGTTTGAAGCATGTTTGAAATTTTCACTGTACTGGTTTTCACCACTGCTGCTGGTGGGTTATTCCAGACATCTTCCACCTTCTCAGCAGAAAATGTATTTTCTTATGTTTCCTCTGAACCTTCCTCTTTCCGGCTTCATATCATTATTATCCTTGAAAGATATTGATCACAGTTCAGCTGGACTTCTGGCTAATATGTTAAGTGTTATAAATCAGAAACAAATTATGTACCATTGCAGTGGTATAATTTTTTTTAAAGATTGCCATGGTTTTGTTACTTGAACTGATTTTTGAAGCTTTGATTTATTTACCTAAAAAAATGTTTGAAGTGCTTATTAGTTTAAAGATTTTAGCAGCTTGTTTGAACTCAGTGCTGTTAAATGTCAGATATCTGAAATTACCAAATTGTTGGGTTTCAGCTTTAATGGGATTTCAATTTCAGTTGGGAATTGTGCTCATTGATTATTGTCAAATTTGTCATGAGGGCAACCTTTGGCATCAGGCTTGTAAGTTTACCATCAGAATAAAGGTTTCTCTGTAGTGAAGATAGCCTGTATAATGTAATATTTCTGGGTTTGTTTATTTATAGATCTGAATTTATATGTGCTGCTCTTTAAGCTTTCTCAAGCAAGAGCTTTTTGACCTTTGAGTACTTGTTTTAAATCTCTGATCTTTCGCTACCATATAACCCGTTGTCATGGTTAACACCAAGCTTGCTTACTAGTCTCTCAAATGTTCTTTATTCTGTGGATAGGTTACATCATTTACTACAGTACAGATGTGAATGCTGAACTTCATGACTGGGTCATTGAACCTGTGGTGGGAAACCGACTAACACATCAGATCCAAGAACTAACCGTTGACACACCATACTTTTTCAAAATTCAGGCTCGGAACTCAAAGGGCATGGGGCCTATGTCAGAAGCAGTACAGTTTAGGACTCCTAAAGGTAGGTGGAGCTTAAACTTGTCTGAAATGTACCTTTCTGCAGTGGGTTAGAGATTACATTCTTGCAAACTACTGGCAGCTGTAAGAGATTGGGACCAGTATCTGAAAGCTGTCTAATTAAATGACTGTCCTCAGAGTATCAGGGTATGAATCAATACAGCATTTCCTGCAAAGTCAGACCACTTAAGTGTAGTAATAACCGACTGTCCCCTTTTAGACATTGTCACTTCCCCTTTGGGGACAGTTATTGCTAGCTTTAAAACATGCTACCTTTTCTCCTTCCTGGTAATGGCTCTCATGCCATTACCATCTGTATAGATACCACTTTATTTCTGTTGGGTATTGCTACTATTTGCTGTTCTACATAGAACGAGTTCAGAAGCCAGTAAACTTTATACTGTAACTTGTTTCCTGCCAGGTCTTTTTGTTTTTTAATATATTAATGCTTCCTCTGCGAGATTTCTTTTACATTGTTATTCCCTTCAGTTTGTGCAAAGCATTGCAGGAGCAGGTTTGTTTATCCAGGCTGTATAAAATGGCATTTACAGTGCAAAACGGAGGCAGCAGACAATCTTTCATTATTTTACTCATTATATATTGTTACAACTACTACTAATCATTTTTAAAGGGTGCTGCTAGACATAATAGTAGTCTCTGCTACATGGAGCTTACAGTCTAGTCAAGACAAACAGGAGTCTGTGGGAAGTGTGTGTATTAAAGAGAACATAAGGAATGCCATGCTGGATCAGACCAAAGTCCATCGAGCCCAGCATCCTGTCTCCGATTGTGGCCAATCCAGGTCATAAGAGCCCAGGAGGTCCCAAAGAGATCTATTTCTTGTTACTCACTCCCAGGAATACCAATAGCTTTGTTTAATCTACCTGGCCGCTAATGTTTTATAGACTTTTTCTCAAGGAACTTGTCCAGAGCTCTTTTATATTCCGCTATATTAGTCACCTTGACCATGTCCACCGCCAACCCATTCCACAGCATAATTGTGCGCTGAGTGAAAAAGTACTTTCTACGATTTCTTTTAAATCAGCTGGTGGTTAGTTTCATGGATTGTCCCCTTGCCTGGAGAAGAATTCCATAAACTGCTATTAATCAATAGGGAATAGCCACTGCTTGTTACCCGCATTAAGAACATAAGTAGCATGGGATCTATTTAATGTTTGGGTACTTGCCAGGTATTTGTGATTTGGATTGGCCATTGCTAAGAGACAGGATACTGGACTTGATGGACCCTTGGTCTGACCCAGTATGGCATAGCTTATGTTCTTATGTATTTGAAATGGTTTGCAGAGGGCAATAAGATTGAAGAGGATAAGCATCAGGAAGAGAGAGAATAGTGAAGCCATAAAAAAATAGGGAAAGAATGAAAAATGCTGCTAGCCTGAAGTAATCCTATGGCATGTGAAGAGAGGTGCCTGTTTTATGGCTTGTCTGTTTGAAGGAGTGTGGGGTGGCAGATAATTCCTACTGGGTTGCGGTGCCTTGAGGGCTAATAAATTGTTTTGTTCTATGTTAAGGTTCTGCAGTTGTATTTGGGTGAAATCAAGAAAATAGGAAAGGAGGTGGGTGGGGCTGCGTATCTGTATGAAATCCCAGACATTTAGGTAATAGTGTGCTAATACTGTATGCCATGTTTGCTGAAAGGCTGAAACACAAGGAATAGACACTGTAAAGCCATGTGCCCCTCAGGTCACTAGAAAATTGTAGAGGTTAATTTTCAAACATCCCATGTAATTTATGACACAAATACAAACACAAGCTATACAATTTTTTCAAAGCAGAGCCTGGTAGAGGTGGCCTATAAATATGTGAAATAAATGCATCATTCTGCTTTGAAAATTATCCCACCAAACCTGCCCTGCACAAGTTACAGTTGCTTTTTGGTGCGCGCACAATTTTCTTTAAAATTTGCACGCATACAGACAGATTTTTACAAAGTATGCACAGAAGTTCAACCTGCACTCCCAGGAATGCCTCTGCTCAGTCTGGGTAAACTTATGCACTAAAATTATACATGCATATAAGTTTCTCCGTATATCGGGTGAGCAATTTTGTAAAAGGCCGCTTCTTGCCTGTAAAACACAATTTTGAAAATTACGCCGCATAATGTGCTTCAAAAAAATATTTATGTAGGTCACATTCATAGTAGAATCTCTGAGATACCTTTGTTTTAGGACTAGAATTGCTCTTCCCTCCCTTCTTACAACAGATAGTTTTGGTCTCCTCAACTCTTTGCTTAACTTCCAGGACAGCAGATGTTCAGGATTCATGCATGCTGTGTAGCTTCCAAAGAAGCAAAATTACAGAAAACAAGGAAAAAAATGCAGATTGTCAGGATATTTAAGAATCTGCTGCTTAATATGGTGCCTGCAGTTTTTCAGACCTCAAAACGGATCAGTAGGGGGATGCCATGCCTACTTTCTTATTATGAAGAAATAATAGTTTAATGGTTTAACTCTGCTGTGCTTGCAGCGACATGGCAGAAACGATTCAACTTAAAAAGAAAAGGAAATAAAATATGAAACTGATTTATGTTTAGTTTATTTTAACTTTAAACCCAGTTTCACTAGATGAGTTTGGTTCTAACAAATGTTTACAAAGTGTTTGACATTTTGCTGCACTCAGTGTGCCTTCTTTGCCGTGCTTATGTTAGAATTAAATATTTTGTAAGCAGCAAAACTCAAAGCAGATTTCAAGATGATCAGCTCAGTCTTTCATCCTTTGGAGTACTTCAGATATTGATGTTTATATTTTTTCTCTGAAGATAGCAGATTCACTAAGTTACACAAGTTAGTCATGTGGCTGCACTTGGTGCAGAAAGAACAATTATGTCAGAGGATTCTAGAAAAACCTAATGGCCTTTACTGAATGTGTGTGGAAGTTCCTGTGCTTCTTTGGCCCCATGGCTCCCTTCAGGTCTTTTTTTATTTGCCAGAGATTTTGGATGCCATGAACTTCTATGTTTTCGGTAGCCCTGCTGATTTTGGCAAGTGCTCTGCCTGCTTAATTACTCAAAACCCTTTAGCCTTTTAGTTAATGTTTTGGAACTCCATTAAAGCTTTTTATTTTTTTTTTGTCCAGTACATGATTTTTTTTTTTTTGTGCAAGTATGCTAGTAATCCTTTTAGCAGATTTTTTTTCTTTTTATAAAGTTCTTCAGTTGTCTTTCTTAAGAGAAAATCTCTTCATTTGTTTTTGTTGAATTTGTTTTCCTCACCATGTCTGAGAAATAGGCTGGTGGTTTCATGTTTTGTCTGGAATGCAAACAAAAGATCTCCATCACAATGTTTACTGCTAGTATCTAGAGAAAAGTCATGATGTCTAGGGTTGCAGTATTTGTACAGAAATCATTCCTGGTGGATTGGGCCCAAAAGATCAGGCTGTTAGCTTACTTTTTGCTGAAAAGGAAAAGTCCAGCTTCATGAAACTGGTGCCAAAGTTTCTATCATGAACTAGGGAGCTGCAGCGTACACCGTTACTGAGGCCATGCCGAAGGAGCCCTCAGTCTTTTTAGCTCCCCTTTGAAAGGATAGGCTTTCCCTGCTTGAGCAGATCAAGGGCTTTGGGTACTGGAACACTGAGCCAGAGCAGGCCAGTGCCAACCATCGAATGAAAGCTCCAGAGCATTAATGCATCTTTTTGACACATGGTTTTGAGAGCATGGAGGTAAAGAGAAGTCTGCACCATGCAAGTAGCCTCATCTGGAGGTAAACAGCCTCCCTGTCTAAAATGTTGCTGTGTTGGGCTCCCCATGTCTAGTCTGTAGTCTTTGGCATTGACTTCTAAAGAGTTGTAAAAGACATCAGTTCTCCTACTTGGCCAACCCTGGAAATGTCATATTCACTGTTTAAGGTGGAGTTGGATAGGAAAATTAAGGAGACACTTGCTAGGTACAGCAAGTGCACCAGGGTTCTAATATCAGGGATATGGATGCCTCTTGGTGCTTCACGTGATGCTCTTTCTCTTTAGAGCTCACCATATGGAAACTGATGCAGCTTCAGCGCTCAGTCTTTCAGCAACATCCATACCAAGTCAGTGCACAGAAAGTTCAGCACAAGAAGCTTCTCCTCAGCACCATCTGGCCACAATATCCCAGGAGGCAAACATTAGTTCTCATAGGTCTTTGGTTTTAGGGTTGGCACACTGTTAGACATCCACTAACTATATCCTTTATGAGTTGGAGTCTGAGAAATCCTAGGGCCTCCACATTTTTCAGAAAAGTTTTGTTCTGAAAAAGAATACTATTCTGACCTCTGCTCTGTGACAGGCAGAGAGCAGATCTCCCCCTGAAGGTCTGTCTTTCCCCTCGTGATCAATAGATGGCTAAGGCCATAGCTTTGAGTTCATTAGAGGGTGAGCTAGGGTGCCTCTTAAATACCTGGATACCCCTAAGGAGCTGGTGGCAGTACCTGTCTACCCTCTTTCAGGTTGTACAGAAGAGGATACAGAAACTCCACATACTGTATTTTCTTTTCATAAAAAGGTGAACATTAACTATTCTGTCCAGGTAGCCAAAGGACTCAATATACCCTAATTACCATACCAGAGTGCTTGTCGAATATATCTTGAAAAGGCCTAGGAAAGCCAAACCTCAAGCCTTGTTCCCCTCAGGATGAGATTTTCAAATTCTGGACCTTCTTGAGAAGAAACATTATCGGAATACTATGCTCCAGCTACACATAGCATCCTACCAAACCTATGTAATGCATTACTTGCACATAATCCTAGAAAGGACCCAATAATTCATTCAGTTTCTAATTCAGGAAAAAGATTGAATTCCTCAACATGATGGAGCCTGGTGCGAGGTGTCTAAAACACTTAGTGCATCCGACCTATGATGCTTTTGAAATAGCATTGAGAGCCTCTTCTATGAGCATAGACACCCACAGATTCATATGGTTGTGTGTTTCAGACTTCAGAGAATATACCAGAAAGGCTCATTGACCTGCTATGCAGTAGATAATCTCTTTGGGGGTAAGGTCAAAAAAGTGGCAAATCTTAGGAAAAACCATCACAGTATGCTTCAGACCCTAGCCACTGCCACTTCCAAACAAAGACCCATTTCTCAGAGGTTCTGCAGTGGTCCACTTGAGAAGCTGCACTTTTTTCTTTAGACTAAACACTTTCCAGGTGTCACTCACCTTGGGCAACAGGGCTCAAGGCCTCCCTATCATGAACCAGTGGTACTGTAAACTCCATACTGCCACCCAGTCAAAACCAGGAATGTTTTTGACTGAATCCAGAACAGCTAACTAGAAGAATGATTCCAGAGACCTCCCTATTAGAGGAAGGCTTTCAGAAATCAGGTGACCAACAAAATTGTGCTCGTATAAATAGACAACCATTAGGTCATTTGATCAAGCATGGGGGAATGAGCTCCATTTTTATGTCAAGATACAATCAAGGTGTGAAAGAGGGCCATTTTTGACAGGATGGCCCTAAGAGCCACATATCTGGCAGAAAAAGAAACATTCTGGTAGACAGACTAGATCATCACCTGGTCCCCCATAGTGGTGCTTGGATCAGGTTGTGGCCAACAAAATCTCTGTCATGGGATATATCTAAGAAAGATGTGCTTGTGACAGCTCTGAACCATAAGGCATGAGTTTTCTTCTCCAGGACAAGATCAGAAGGCAGTTGCCTTCTCCCTTCTTTTGGGAATAGGTCTTCTGTATGTGTTTTCTCTACCTTTGGTGGCCAAAACTTTAAACTCAGAAAGACTAGAGAACTGTGATACTCATAACTTCCTTTTGTCTGAGAGAGATATGGTTTCTGCTGCTGTGAGACTTATCTTTGCCCAGGCCTAATCACTCGGAATAAGGGGACATTGCCTCTAGTTTCAGGGCTTACAGCCTGGATTTTGAAGGATATGTAGTAAGATACATTTGTCTGAAGTCATTTTGGCTTCTAGGAAGCAGTCCACCAGAAGAATTTCAAGTTTTAAATAGAGGTGGTTTGCAGTTTGTCCCACATAAAAATGTCTTAAATACCTTCTGCATCTTTCTGAGTCTGCCTAAAAGCTAGCTCTGTTAAGATTCATCTTGGTGCGATTGGTGAGTATTCTCAGAATGTAGAAGGGAACCACATTTACATATAGCCTCTATTTGTCGAATTTATGCAGGACTTGCTTTAGTTGTAGCCTCCCTCAATTTCATAGGATATCGGTATGGTTCTTGTCCAGCTTTGAGCTCTGGAATTTTTCGGCTTAAGTTCTTGATCTGGAAGATTGCATTTTTGGTGGCAACCTCTTTGGCCCGCTGTCTGTGACTTCTAAGCCCTAGTGCAGTAGGTCCCCAGTCTAGTACTAGAGAATCCTATAACCACTCTGGTTTTCAGGATATTCTTGAGTCAGATTGCATGCTTGTCTGTATAGGACTGGATTGGGGATAACTGCCCTAGTGATTTATCTGTCCTATACCAAGTTCCTATCTAAAGTGGGGTCGGATTTGCCTCACAATCCTTCATTCATCCTTCCAGCATTTTTCCCCAGGCCATATCTCCATAGAGGCAAATAGGCCCTTTACTCTTTGTATGGAATTAAAGTCCATTGAATGTCCAATCAACTTTTAATTTGTTTTGACCTTATTAGGCTCTGAAGCACAGTGAAAAGTGTATCATTTTGAACTGAATAGTGGATGGCTTTTTATTATTGTTATTCCTAGGCAGGCTGACTTTAGGGGAGTATGTTCAGGCCTATAAAGTTAGTGCCAATGCTATGTCAATTTCCCTATTGAGTGTTCAGTCTGTGCATTCATATCTCTTTACTATTTAGATATTGCCTCTTAGCAGGATACTAGGTTTGGACTATGTTCTTTATGGCCTCCGTTCCCCAGTAGGGTCTATCACATTTTTTCAATTTGTCTTCCATGTTGTTTGATAAACTAAAATATCAAAACAGAAAAGGGTTTTGCCCAACAAATATATGTTTTCCACCTGTTGGTGATGGTGGTTTTGTTATTCCCCTTTTTTTTACAATGACAAACCTTAGCTAGGAAATCCTACTTGTGTGACCCACCAATCACACAAACCCCGGCACCTCTTCTTTCAGAACTGTTCTCCCTCAGTCAAAGCTTTATTATTAGAACTGAGTGGAGCTGCGGGGGCTACAGCAGTTTGGGAACTCACACGCAGTAAAGTCCTTCAGTGGTCCACTCAATGCCGAATGTGGTCATGTGACCTACTTGGGTGTCTGATGAGCCACCATCCTCAGAGAACACTTATTACAGGTAAATAACTTTACTCTTTACTTGTTTGGTTGTTTTTTATTGCTGCTGCATGAAATGGGCTCTTTAACTCTCAACAAGATGATCTCCATCTTTTAGTGACATTTCTCTTTCTCGTTTTGCTCTCTGCTCTGCTTGCCTGGTAGCTGCATCTTCAGATAAAATGCCCAATGATCAAGGTAAATAAGCCAATATGATATTGCTTTTCTTTCGTATCTTTCCTTTTTTCTTTTTCAAATGCAGCATCAATATTTAAACCAACTGTATATCCATATATAACTAAATCTTCCTTTTCAGAGTTTATAATAACAGAAACTGTATTACAATGCTGTTTGTCAGTGTTGAGACTGTAAATCTTGAGTTGTCATGTGTCACATACTGGGTCCCAGTTGAACCTTACTGCATTAGTGAATTTAAACCTATTTAACCTGTGTCACAGCATATCTCAGGCAGTGTTCTCTTCAAGCTGCTCACGAGAGATGCTGCAGGGGATGCACAGACTTGTTACTGCCTTCTGAATAAAGTTGAACAAAGAGAACTAGGAAAATAGCTATAACATCATTTTTTAAATGGTGGAATGGGAAGGATATGACTATCATATCTAGTACCATAGTACGGGCCTGATTTTCAAAAGCATTTACATGCTTAAAACTGAGTTTTACATGTGTAAATGCACTTTACCCGTGTAAGTGGGCTTTTGAAAATTACTGTAATATATGCCATTGAATTGTCCATGGGTTTTACCTACATAAAGTGCTCTGGAGAAATGGCTTTTGAAAATTGCTACTATAGTATGTTACATTTACATGCGAAACCCCTTTGAAAATTCACTTGTAAGTGTAGAACTCTTACAACTAGACACTGATACTGACCAAGAAACTTGAAGGAAAAGTAATTGGCCGAAGAATCCCAGAAGTTTTTGTCTCAGCACTAACTACTGTTTTAATTCTAATGTAAAACATATGTTTATTTAAGAGAACATAGTGTTACAATATCTCTAGACAGGTCTAGTTCCTACTTTTCTGACCTTATTTTCAGTTACAGCTTATTCTCAGCACAATGTATAGCAAAAAGAGCCTTCATAAGAGAGAAAATAAATCCTTCTATCAGATTTCTTCATCACTTTCCTGCATACAGGTTATCATTACAATAAAAAATTAAAATGGTAGTGCCAGCTTTTCATGCTGCCATGCCAGAGATGGGTGGGTTAGAGGTAGAGTAAAAACTAGAAGCTGCATTGAGTATAACTGCACAGGGAACTGCATTCTGACCCCTTAACCACAGGGTGGCATTGTTTGTCTGAGAGAGAGGAGAGGTTAGTTTAGTGGTTCTCCATCTGGAAGACACCAGCATAATGAAAGAGGGGGGGTGCGAGGCAGCTGCAGCCAGCAGTGCAGGAAATGGCCTACCAGAGGGAGGCTCTGATGCAGAGCGAGGCCACTTCCACCCTGCACCAGAGAAGGGCTGCTTCCTGCCCCTCTCTTACCTCAGGAAAGATGAGTTGGGTATCTTCCTCCCTTCCTGGCCCACAGGAGAGAGGTATAGACTCACCCACTAGTTAGAGCTTTCAGTGCAGAAGTTGAGGCCGTCCCACTTGCGGCAAAGATGGGACAGGCCCAGGCGTTCCGCGAGCGGAGGCCATTCTCTCACAGTGAAGAAGGAGCAGGCCCTGGCGTGCCGTGAATGGAACCCGTCCCACTCATGGCAGATGAAGCAGGCCCAGGCCTGCCATAAGCGGAGGCCAATCCCACTCATGGCGAAGATGGAGCAGGCCCTAGTGAAAGTGAGTCTGTGTGACTAAGACTGTGAGCCTGGGGATGTGAGAGAGCGAGCATGTATGAGGGGGTGTGGGTACCAGAGAGAGGGAGCCTATATGAGGAGATTGTAAAGGAGTAGTGTGTATATGCGTGAGAGATTGGGAGCATGTGTGACGGTTTGAGAAAGGTATTGTGTGATGTGAGGGTGCTTGTTTGTGAGAGATGGAGCATGTGTTGAGGGTGTGTGTATGTGTAAGAAAGAGAGCCTGTGAGAAGGGATGTGTGTGTGAGAGAGAGAGGGAGCCTATGTGTAGGGAATGTGTGAGCAAGAGAGGGAGCCAATGTGCAGGGGTGTTTGAAAGAGAGACATAGGGAGCCAATGTTCAGGGGTGTTTGAAAGAGAGACATATAGGTAGCCTGTTTGAGGGTATATTTTTATTTATTTATTTAACACTTTTTTATACCGACCTTCATAGTAATAACCATATCGGATCGGTTTACATAGAACAAGGGAATAACAAGAGCAATAAATAAAGTAAATACCAATAGAGGAGAATAAGGCAAAGTTACATTTAACAAGGAGTAAAAAACTTGGAAGCTTAAATAGCTGGAAGAAAGGTAAAGGCAAGTAGTTGTAGCATAATTCAAAAAGAATATGGGTTAAAGCTTAAGGTGCTTTAAACTGGGAGTGCCTGAAAGAGAAATGTGTGAAAATATGTGTGAAATATGTGTGAAAGAGAGGGAGCTTGTATGAGAGGATACGTGTGTTCATGAGAGAGGGAGCCTGTGTGTGTGTGAGAGAGAGAGAGGCAGTATTGAGAGAGGGATCAAACTGTGGGAGTGGGAATAAAGTGGAAGGGGTTGAGCCTAGAGGGGGAGGGGGGAGATAGTGACAGGTGGAGAAGATGGGGCCTGTGAGGGCAAAGTGAAAGACTGGCCAGGGGAGTAGGGAGAGAGGGTGGAAGAGACACTTACAGTGTACTTCTAGGGAAATTCTGCCAAAATATTGAAAACTCTGCATGTTTAATAATTTTTTTCTGTATTACATTTTAAATTAATTACTTAGACTGTGGTGTATATTGTTATTTTGTCCCAATATAAAGTATGTGAAATTTTTAATTTTGTGCGCAGAATTTTATATTTTATGTCTGCAGAATTTAACATTTTTTTGCACACAATTCCCCCAGGAGTAATATTATTATGAAAATTATATAAAATAAAGAATGAAAAAATCAAAAACAGAATTTTGATTAGGATTTATAATTTATAATTTTTTCCTTTTTGTTGATTGCCAAGGGATGTCCTTAATCTTTTTTTTATAATGGAAAGGAAATATAGTAATCCATTTTTATAAAATCAATGTACTGTCTCTCATTTTCTTTATGGAAAAAGTTTGTTGTGCTATATCTATCAATAACGTTTTCTTTTCAGGGCAAAATATTAATTTATAGTAACCAAAGTTTGTTAAAATGAGGAGTTAGGATGACAACTGTGTGTGTCATGGTAACTCCCTCCTATTGTGGCATCTATTCTATTCTTGTATTAACATTACCTGTCATTGTTCTGGTAATACACTATTATCTTTTTTTCTAATCGGAGAAAAGTAGACTATGCATGAAATGCATTTGCATGCACATTGCCTTAATCATATGCAAATCTATCCTATGCATGTTCATTAGGGATATTCTGAAATCCCAACTGTTTTGCAGCCCTCGAGGACAGGAGGATCCCCACCACCGCTATAGCAGTACATGCAGCAGTAGCACCTACCACACTACCTCCTATACCCCTCACTTTCTCTTTTTTTTCAGCATTACGTGCAAAAAGGTATAACAGACAGGAATTCACATCTATAGTGCACAACAGAAATGAAAAACAAACATATGGTATACTCTCAAAATAAGTGAAATCAGACTTATTTACAGTGAGTGAGAAGTCAAAAATATTGTTTTTGACAGTAGCTGACCTATTTTATGACCATCTTGGGACCTGTAGTAGCTTGGACAATGGGAAAAGTTGGGTGTCTGTACTTCTAATAATAGGTATTAGAGCGGCCTTCATACCCCTAACACAGTCATGCAGCAGCAGACTTATAGTGCTAACTGACATAAGGCTGGCATTCAGGGAAGGGTCCAAATAAGGCAACTGGTACTGATTAGTTAGCTGGATTTATCCAATTTTGAAACATAATCCACCACAATGATTAACTGGACTAGTTGGTAGTTGGATAATAGGTCAATTACTATATTTGCATGACCTATTTGTGCAGCATCCCTTGCCTGTTATGATCTGTCTGTCCATATAAAACTAATTCTGAATCATTGCACAAAAAAGATGCCTAGGATGTTTGGGATTCAGAGCTGTGACCTGGATTATGCATACTAGAGCGCAGTAACTTCTGTGGATTTGTAGGTGTTATAGACTTGAATATATGTTTTCTTATTGTTGGTGGGGATGGGCTGTTGGGTTGGTTTTAAGCGGTGGATGTAGGAGGATATTTGATCACATTTCTTTTGATTATGATTGTATGATTTATACATTATGAGATGGAGAATGGGAGGTGACTTGGTAGACGAATGATCGATTTCTTTGGGTGACGAGAGTTGTTTCGGGGAGAGGGCTAGTTGTAGGCCTTTGACACAGGTCTGCATAGGCAACATAAATAGAGCGCCCTTGGTATGCACCCTAAAGTGAGTGACTGGATTAAAAACTGGTTGCGTGGAAGGCGACAAAAGGTAGTGATAAATGGTGTTCAGTCCAAGGAGAGGGATGTTACTAGCAGTGAACCACAGAGATCGGTCCATAGACCAGTACTTTTATCATTTTTGTTCATGACATTGTGGAAAGATTATCAGGAAAAGTATGTCTTTAGGCTGATGATACCAAAATCTGCAACAGAGTAGACACCCAGAAAGATGTGGGAAAACAGGAGGAAAGATCTGAGGCGGAGTGTATCAAATAATCTTCAGTTAGCAAAACCAGGTGGATAAGGCAGCAGCGAAAGCCAGAAAGATGCTGAATGAATAGGGAGAGGAATGGTCAGCACAAAAAAGGTGATATTGCCCTTGTATAAATCTCTGGTGAGACTTCATTTAGAATACTGTATACATTTCCGGAGACCTCATCTTTGAAAGAATATAAACCGGTTGGAGCCTGTCCAGAGAGTGGCCACTGAAATGGTCAGTGGTCTTAGTGCTATTACATAAGGGGATGGACTTAAAGATCTAAACATGTGTGCCCTGGCATTGGCTTTTGTTCATAAATGACTTTGAAAAGTCACCCCATAAGAGAACAATTTTCAAAACCATTTATGTGGCTAAATAGTGATTTACGCATGTAAATCAGCTGTCTGAAAAATTGCTGTCCTTCATTAGGGTTAAATGTATGCACAGCTTTCCACAAAATGCGTATTTTTAGCCACATTAAGAAGAGGCATTCCCAGAAGGGCATGTTTAAGTCAGGGAAGGGAAATATGCACATATATAGCATTTCAAATCTATGCATGTTATTTTGCATGAGAAAAATACCTGCACAAAAATCAGGTGGAAATGTCCACAGATGCTTTGTACTTACGGCAAGTTTCAAAATGAAAGTACATGTGTACCACCTCTTTGAAAATTGGTTCAAAGTCACACTGTCCCAAAGTGCATAGTTTAAAAATTTTCTTCTATAGCTTATTCTTCATTGGAGTTAAACCTGTACCTGTCCTACTTCAGAAAATAGAAATCCAACTAGGAAAACGCTAAATTAAGGTAGAAATAAAAGATGTTGGCAGATATCCTAGTCATTTAATTTTAAATAGAAAGAATTAGTGCTTTGGTTATATTTTTTGACATTTATAGTATTCATTAATCCCTGCTGTGATATGCTTTGTGCCTCGATTTTTTCATGGTTCATCTGTCCCTTACACATCAAAATAATTTCCTCTAGTCCATACAGAAATAAATCATCAAACAAGTTGTAGGTGATAACCTTTTTATTGGAGTAAAAAGCTTTTCAGAGTTATACTATCTTTATCAGGTCCTGGCAGAAAGCTCACAAAAGCTAGTCACAACTGTTTTAGATTAATGCAATAAAATGTTAGCATGTACAACTTGTTGGATTTTATTTCTGTATATCTAAGATGGAATCATATGAGAACTATATTGCTTATTTCTGATCTATGGAAACCTTGTGCACAGCTTTTTCCATCCTTAGAAGTATCACCTCTGGAAAGGGACATTTTCCAGAAAGGTGCTTATGGCATTGATTTGATATCTTCTTTCAAGAATGTCGGTATACAAAAATTCGAAATAAATAAATAAATAAAATCTTCCTAGCCTTGCACTGCTGTAATCAAAAATACTGCTACAGGAATGACATTGGCTCAAGGAAGTAGTCCAGCTAGTTGTTAATATGACCACTTCCATAATCCCTAAAGTTGCTATTTTAAGTCTATCCTCCATAGTAATAGATGAAACCATTTGATGATGTAATCTGAGTGGCATTTGCTTATGCTCTTGTCATTTCTTTTTCAGCCTCAGTGTTGCCAGGGAAGGGAATTCGTCCTCCAGATATGGTATCTGGAACATCAATAAGTGGTAATATTCCTTTAAAGCTATTCATTTGAGGTTGGCTAGAAGTGACCAGTTCCTCGTACGCATCTTCTCTGTGGTACTTTTCGATTGTATGTGTCCCTTATTTGTTATCTGCATATATTGTGCTTGATGTCACTACATTAATCATAGGAACCAGGACCGAATTTAATATTAGGACACCCATAGGCAATAGGATCAGATTACTCCTCATCACATTCTCCCTTTGGCCTCTTCCTCTTCACCTTGGAGTATCTGCCCTGTGCTGCGCTGTACCGCTGTCATCTTGAAAACTTGTGGAAGAAAATTTAGCATAGGGCCCAGCACTCACAGACCCTGTGGCAACCCACTCCATCCTCCACAGGCTTCCTGTTGCAATGGAAACCCATGCAGGACATGTGAGCACCAGGTTCCATGCTGAGTTTTCAAGATGACAGCGGCTGAAGGTCTGATGGAGGCATGGAAGTGATGATGGAGGAGCCCCAGAGCCTATGAGATGTTAGTGCCAGAGGCAATTGCCTATGCCAAAATCCAGAACTGGTAGTAACCCACCTAATGATGCTTCTTAATTAGGTCTTATACTAGTTTGGTTGACTGAAATCACTTGGCATACAAGAACGCTTTTAATTACATTTTGTTTCTTACATTATTTACATAGTTAAAGATCTGGCATAGCTGGTGAATCGGCTATGCCAGTTAATCAAATAAGAACTCTTTGCTTGATGTTATTTTCTCTCCCTTCCTGTATCTTGCCGTGATCAGGAAGTGTGTGTGTGTGGAGGGGAGGGGGGGGGTGTTTGAGATGATGCAGGAGAGCACAGCAGAGAAAAGCTGCTCCCTAATCCAACCCCTCCCCCTTCCCTGTCCAGGAGGGGACGGATTAATGCTGGAGTAGACCAAGCACAGCACAGAAAAGCTATTCTGCTTCCTATTCTAACCTTCCCCTCCTGCCATTTCCCCCCACCCAAGGTGCTGCCTAGGCAAGATGCCAAATAATTGAGAGCCTGACAGGGTTTTACTGTACCCAGGGAAACATCTACTAACCAAGACCACCAAAAAATTGTGGAACATTTTCTTAAAATTGCAAAGCATTTTATATTGAACTGTTTCTTGCATTTCTCTGAAATTCCTTTAGTTATCCTTCCTTGTAGCTGGTCTTCCTCCTAATCTTGTTAATTACCTATTCTATGTGAAGGAGGACAGACAGCTTGGAACCTGCAATAAAAAGAAAAGAAATGTACATATTGCAGAAGGAAAAAAATTACAAGAAAATGTATACGCATTATTTATTTATTTAGTTTGTTATTTTATATGCCGTCGTTCCAAATAAAGATCACAACGGTTTATAACATAACATACATATTATGGCATGACTTATACAATGACTTCAAGTAATCACATAATATACATACTATACGTCGGCATGAACATTGACTTAATGTAATCAATTGAGAGATAGCATTAGAAATGAGTATAAAACAGCAGTCACAATGATGCCCTTCTTGAAGACACTTGCAGTTCCAGTCCAATGTATAGGGTTCGGTGGCTTTTAATTTCATACAGAAACAAATGGAAGTCTTCATGAGCTATACGCTAAAATGAATGTTGTCCATTCTTTCTCTTTAAATAAGTTAACCTAATGACAGGATAGCAAAGTTATATGTTCTTTCCAAATTGTTGCCTTGTTTTCCCATCATTTTTGTTCATTTGGGGTGAAACATCTGCTTGGGGGGCCTGTGTTAAGTGCATATGTGGTATTTTCTCTTTCTGCAGGCAGTAACAGTCCTCATGGGAGCCCCACTTCTACCTTGGATAACAACATGCTCTTGATCATCATCATCTCTGTTGGGGTCATTACTATTCTGGTGGTGCTGATTGTGGCCATCATGTGCACCCGCCGTACTACCTCTCACCAAAAAAAGTATAAAACACAATAGCAAAATCTTCTTTTCTAGGGGCTTGTGGGCTTCTTTTGTATATCTCTCTCTCCCTCTTATGCAAGTGGTGGATATGCTGTGGTATTGTTTACTGGTGTGAAATCTTTCATTAGTGATGTGGGTAGGTTGGGCATGGAATAGAAATGTGCTCTGAAATTGTGAATGGAGGAGTGGATGAAAGCCATTTGAAAAGCTAAGCAGCCATCCAGTACAAAACTGTGAGTTAACCCACTGCACAGCTCATATCCCTATATATTGTATTTCTGGTGGCATTTCTAAGATGGTGGTACTCTTTCTCAAGCAGTTCTATCTAGAAAATACAAACTCTGTGTGGTTTGTTCCTATATCATATACTTTTGGCCTTCAGCACGTTCCAGAAGACAATGATATGCTTCAGTTTCTCATCAGTACAGTCTTTTAGGTATTTAACAACATGTGGTATGGTTCCAGTTTTACACTATAGACACTAGCACAACGTCTGGCACATTTTGTAAAATGCAACATTTTATCCCATGTCAAATAGCTATTACATTTCACACAACACCTGAAACTGGTCTGTCCCATATCCTAGCTCTTATACATTTTAAAAGACAATTCCATTTAAGCGTAATCATATACATTTTGCAGCTTAGTTTTATACTTTTTAATAGACTGCATGATGATATGGCTACAGTCATAGATGATAAAGATTTTTTTTCTTCTGTCTTCTTTTTGTTGTTGTTGCAGAAAACGAGCTGCCTGTAAATCGGTAAATGGATCCCATAAATACAAAGGGAACTCTAAGGATGTCAAACCTCCTGATTTGTGGATCCACCATGAGAGACTAGAATTGAAACCCATTGATAAATCACCTGACCCCAACCCCATCATGACAGACACACCAATCCCGCGCAACTCCCAGGATGTTACACCAGTTGACAATTCCATGGATGGGACAATTCATCAACGGCGTAACTCGTATAGAGGTGAGTCCTGAAACCAAATATTTTCATGAGAATAAAAGCATACTTCATCTGATAATACAGCTAGTGCAGGAGTGAGCAACTCTGGGCCCTCAAGGACTCCCAACCAGCTGGGTTTTCAAGTTACTCTAATGAATATATAAGGAATAGATTTGTATGCATATGACCTCAATTGTATGCAAATCTATCTCTTACATATTCATTAGGGTTATCATGAAAACTCAACAAGAGGTCTTCAAGGATATGACTTGCCCAGGCCGAACTAAGGCATTGATCAAATAGAATTGCAAGATGCAGTTTTACTTTTTAAATGCATTCTAAAAGCAGAAAAATTAAATACAGGTTAAACATAAATATTTTTTCTAAAGCTATCCATTTCTATCTGCTTTTTATTATTTGTATTGTTACAAATCTGTATAGTTGACCACAAATATAGTCCAAGAGAAAGGTATGACAAAGAAATACTGACAGTAGTTGTTAACAGATACATTTGTTGAGGTCCATATTCAGTCACTGACGGAATAGCAAAGTTAGCTGGATAAACTTACCCGGTTAACTTTGGAAGTCTATTCAAAGTGCAGCTACACTATTGAATATAGCCAGCTATCTTAACATTAGCCTGCTAACTTTATCCAGCTAACTTCAAGAACGCTCTTTGGCCCAACCAACTTTATCCAGCTAACTCTGAACATTGGAGTTAGCTGGATAACTCAGCCAGCTTACTTAACTCACCCCTGGAATGCCACTAAGTTATCTGGCTAAATTGTAGCCAGATAATAAGATAGCCAGCTAAGTGCACAAATATTAATTTAGCTAAATAATTTCTGGGTTATCCATCTAAGTGCTTCTGAATATGGACCTTGTAATGTTATTGGAAGCACCAAATAGATTACTACAACCATAGCTATGGAACTAATAAGATAAGATAAACATTCCAAAGACACATTACCTTGATCCTAATCTTACTTTTGGGATTTGCCTGGTTGGTCAACATTTTTCATTCTTCTGTCATATTTGTTGATCTCATTAGTATGCCTAAGAGGTTCATTCATATATATATATATATATATATATATATATATATATATATATGTCTTCCTCTCTGGAACTTAAATTGCTTCTCTCTTATAGTTGTTATTTACCTTATGCTTATACAAGCCGTTAAGCCCGTTAAAACGGGCTACATCCCTCTGTCTCTCACCTCCCCCTCATTCTCTCTCCCCTACCTCCCTCATTCTCTCTCCCCTACCTCCCTCCCACCCACTCACCCACTCCTCCCCAGCCTCCCTCTCCTCTCACTCAGTCCCTCCCTCCCACTCAGTCTCACTCACTCCCTCCCCCTCTCTCCCTCACACTCAGTCCCACTCACTCTCCCTCAGTCCCACTCCCTCCCTCCCTCTCCCTCAGTCCCACTCACTCTCCCTCAGTCCCACCTCCCTCCCTCCCTCTCCCTCAGTCCCACTCACTCCCCCTCAGTCCCACTCCCTCCCTCCCTCTCCCTCAGTCCCGCTCACTCCCCCTCACTCAGTCCCTCCCCCTCACTCAATCACTCCCTCCCACTCTCTCTCTTCGTCCCTCCCTCCCTCTCTCTCTCTCCTCCCTCCCTCGCTACTGGCCGCTGCCGCTGCCGCTACCGCTGCCCGCTACCGCCGCCACCGCCGCCCGCTACCGCCGCCACTGCCGCCCGCCGCTACCGCCTCCACTGCCGCCCGCTACCGCCGCCGCCGCCCGCCCCCGCTGCCGCTACCGCCGCCGCCCGCTACCGCTGCCGCTGCCGCCCGCTACCGCCGCCGCTACCGCTGCCCGCTGCCGCTGCTACCACCGCTGCCGCCATGTTTTTTGGTTTTTTTTGACGCTGCCTAAGACTGACGTGCTCGCCCGCACATGCGCAGTAGAGCTGCTCTCTACTGCGCATTTGTGGGCACGTCGGTCAAGCTTCATTTATCTAGTTAGATAGGATGTCTTGACCTTTAGAACAGTCCTTCAAACACTGCTCTTCTCAGGGCTAGACTACTGTAATTCACTATATTCTGATCTTCCTCAGAACAAAGTCAGGCCCCTTCAACTAATCCAAAATGCAGCAGCCCAAATGCTTACTGGTACCAAGATTTATGATCAATTCTCCCCATTTTTATAATCACTTCACTGGCTGCCTATTCAATGGCACATACAGTACAAATTGGCTGTAATAATGCATAATCTTCTTACCATTGTTTCCTCCCCATGGATTAGTTCAACCCTAAGGTCCCTGCAAAGGACCCTTTAATCCTCTAAACAAGACTTGTTGGACATCCTGTCTCCTTGAAATGCTTGATTGCCAGCAGCACTCGATAGGGCATTTTCTATAGCTGGCCCAGTCTTTTGGAACTCTTTCTCTTCCTTTGTGTTCTTTAAAAGATCCAAGAGTTTGAGAGCCCTTATACATATTTAAAGAGGCTTTTACAAGGTTTTAGCAACCAGCTTCAATTTAAAATGACAGTAGCGTCAAGACTCCCTACATAGCTATTGGTAACCTATACTGTAACAAGCTAGTATATTAAATGACGATGGCCGCAAGGCTTTCTGCATAGCCTCCTGATTACCTTACTGTAATAAAGCCACTGATATTTGTCATGCACAGCTTTTTACCACAAGCCGCTGAGATTTGTCATGTCATAGCAGCATTTTTATGTCCTCGATTCAATACAAAGTTATATAATTGTTTGTTTTTTAATTGTGTATGTTATTTTATGTACCCTGAGGGAAGCAAATACTTTTAAATAAATATAGTCAAAACATATCAGGCAACTCTGCCTTTCAGTCTACCAACTTTCTCTTTCCTATCTGTAGCTACACAAAGGTGAGATAGTAAAGATTTTAGAGTTACCTTTGGGTGAAGAAAATCGATTTTAGAAGCTACATAGGCTAACCTAATAGAATTAAGGTAATACAGCAATTAAATGTATTAGAATTTAAAGTATCTGTCCATAAACAGCAAACAGACAATTATTGCTATTTGCATTCCTGTTTGTGAAGCTTACATATACCATATGCAGTTGTTTATTGGTATAGCAAATTTCCTCTTTCTGTCACATCTCCTTCAGCCAATTCTAAGCAGGGCACAGCACTATTTGTTGGCCTGACAGCCCAGCACCAGCTTTTAGGAACGAGCTCCTAGCATGCCTGCTTTTTTCCAGTTTTCTTGCATTTCCAACCTCAGTCTAAGTGTTGGGCTGCAGGTGTGTAGATGTGGAATCCATGCACTGCAGGCTTCATTTTATGTACAATGTGGGTAGCCACCTGCAGTGCTTTTGTAGCTTTGTAAGTGTGCATTGTAGACTTGTGGCAAGATGTGCAGCATAGATGACCAAAGGGGCTGTGGGACTATAGTCCCTGGACCAAATTGGACCTCTGCCAACTATTCCCTGGGAACTGCAATTTTAGGATTAGAAGGGGAGTCCAAAGAGCCACAGATTGCAGCTGTATGCCTAATCCAGCAGGCTATGGCAGACATTGTCTTAACTCAATCTATCCTTTTTTTTTTTTTTTATTGCAACAAGTATAGTTAAGCTGATAGCCTCTGAGGATTTATGTTGTGAGTACAAAATACAAATGTATATGAGCGTAATCCCAGACTCTCCAGCAGAGAAGTACTTTGGAGGGTCCCTTAACTGTTTTGTAGTATCACAGAAGTCTGGTAGATTTCGGCCAGTAGGAGACCAAATAAGTTTGGGAGACAGAAAATGTTATATTCTTGATTACTACAGCAAAAAGCCACCTCTTAACAATATGCTATGGGAAGCCATATATTCACATGCTGCAGATTACAGAATGCAATAAATTATTGGATATGATTGCCTATACTATAGGTGAAGTTGGATCTCTTTCCCTCCCTGTCCCCTTACTATCTAAGGTTTCTCTTTCCTTGCCATTTCTCTAAATGTCATTTTTCTCCCTCCATTTTCTTATCTATTCAACACAGAAATGGGCCCTTGTCCTGATTCCTAGGCTGCCAAATCTAGCTCATTTCCTGTAGTCATAGTGACTTGTTTCTCTCTATTTCTAATCTCATTGTTGCATAATGCCATCCTTCCTCTTTTATTTCTCATAAAACTATCAAACGATAACTTTTTGCCTCCCAAATTGAAGTAATCTATTCAAAGAAACTTAGATGAATTAATTTTTGAAAATAACCAAGAATAACTCATTGTTGCTGCCCTTCCTGAACCACTACCGCTAATAGGTTATTTCATGTCCAGACCAGCAGATGGAGACAGAGATCAATAGGCTCGCTGATGTCACTCCTAATATCCCAGAACAAATTAGTGTCACAGTAGTTGATATTTGCGTGGTGGTAGTAGTTGTAATACAATCTTCAAGAAAGAAACTAACATACCATAATTAATCAGCAAGGATTTTTAGTGGCCATCATATTTGGGCAAAATATGTTTGGTAGGTACACATCACTGAGTGTGCTACGCACATCTGATCATTGCCACAATGTTTAATCATCGGTCATTTTTTCAATTTTAAGGTGATGCAATATTTAAAGTGATTATATCAATGATTATATCATCTATTCACAAGTAATTTCTTCGCATGCTTATTTATGATAAGTTCCTTGACTTAGCTTATAAGGTTGCTTGATTCACGTGGTCAGCCCAAAGAACTGATTTGCCAAAAGTTCAGGATGTAAGGACGCCCGACACGGTCCATGTTTCGGAAAGCGGGATTCCTTCATCACGGGGCTAGATACTGCTCCGATGTTATTCTGGCATTGTAAGAGTCAACTTGCAGACATATTCGCGTGTCTGCAAGTTGCAATGCAAGTTGCAATGTTTAATAATCGGTCATTTTTTCAATTTTAAGGTGATGCAATATTTAAAGTGATTATATCAATGATTATATCATCTATTCACAAGTAATTTCTTCGCATGCTTATTTACGATAAATTCCTTGACTTAGCTTATAAGGTTGCTGTGATTACAGCAGCTTAGGTGATTACAGCAGCTTATGTGGACTCTGGTATGCCATTGCGAGAGCAGATATGGACTCGCTCCGTGAGGGCGCAGAAAACTTCATGGGCAGAGTCAAGCTTGGTCTCCTTGGAGGTTTGTAAAGGAGCATGCTTTCATTAGGCATTATCATCTGAATGTCAAGGCTAGAGAGGTGGTTTCCTTCACCTCAGCGATTTTGCAAGGAGCTTGGACAGCACCCTTCCCTGTAGGGGAGTAACTTGGATATATCCGACTGATCTAACTAGTTGAAGAGGAAGGTGAAATTACTTCTTACCTGATAATATCCTTTCCTTGAATACAGTCAGACCAGTCCAGGACCCTCCCCATGCTGCTGTTTTATCATGAGTGTCTTAATTCACTCTCTGCATTACAGAACATGTTTTTGCAGGCAAGTAAGTAGAGTTAGGAGGCACTGTGAATGTCTATGCTTTGCTGCAGGTGATGGGTTTCTTATTCTGCTTTTGGAAACTCTTCTTTTGTTTCTGCTGCATGCTTCCAGATGCTTTTGGAAGTCTATTGGTTAAAAAAAAGAAAAAAGATAAGCTAACTAGTAATATGGTTAAATTGTTTCATAAGAACAAAAGACCTGCTATTCTGGGTCAGACCAAAAGTCCAACAAACCCAGTATCCTGTTTCCAACAATGGCCAACCAAGGTCACAAGTAATTGCCAGGGTCCTAAGGGGTAGATAGATTTCAAGCTGTTTATCCCAAGAATAAGCAATGGATTTCTGCAATCTACCTTAATAATGGTTAATGGACTTTTCCTCCAGGAATTTGTCCAAACTTTTTTTGAATACAGCTACACTAATAGTTTTCACTACGTCCTCTGGCAACAAATACCAGAGCTTAATTATGCATTGAGTAAAAAAAAAAATTTTTTCTTATTAGTTTTAAATGTATTATCTAGTAACTTCATTGTGTGTCCCCTGATCTTTGTATTTTTCCAAAGAGTAAACAACTGATTAACATTTACTCATTCCATTCCACTCATTATTTTATAGACTTCTATCATATCTCCCCTCTGCCATCTCTTCTCCAAGCTGAAGAGTCCTAACTTCTTTAGCCTCCTTTCAAGTTGTCTGCTTGCTATTGTTTGTAAGTTTTTGGGTGGACCCTTGGACTCTGTGGCTGCTGACCACGCCCACGGGGGATGTCCCGTGAGGGGCACAGGTCATGCTCAGCTTTAGGACAGACACACAGTTAGATCTTTTATTAACAGTATTGAGGAGCCACCAGAGGTGGCGGTAGTGAGCAGGAATGTAGCCCGGCTGGGCTTGTAGTCCCTCAGGCTCACGCTATTTGTATCTGGGATGCGTGACATCATCACAGGGGGACGCCCCTGAGGTTCGCGCCAAAGAAGGTACTTGAAGCAGGGCCGCACGGCGCACACGCGCCCTAAGGCAACTGGACAGCATGGCGGGAGGCAGCGCCCAAGCCGGACCCGGGACACCGGAGAGGACGGCAGGCAGACACCGCGGCAGCCAAATGTCCGTCAACCGCAGGAGGAGTCGCCAGAGAGGTAAGGAGGGCGGAGTGGAGACGTCGGGCAGCGACAGTCGTAACACTGCTGTTAGCTTGTTACAGAAATATTAGTGGACTGGTGTCAGCATGGAGGTATATAAGGAGTGATATCAGTGAGCCTGTTGATCCCTGTCTCTATCTGCTGGTTGGTGTGTATAACCCACTGATCTAGCCTTGTCTGACTGTGTTCAAGGAAAGGAAATGATCAGATAAGTAATTTCACCTTTTTGCTGGTTAGAAATATATAAATAGTTACCCAGTTTTAGCCAAGTTACTCTCATAGAAACATAAAAATGACAGCAGAAGAAGGCCAAATGGCCCATCCAGTCTGCCCAGCAAGCTTTCACACTTTTTTTTTCTCACTCTCTCATACTTATCTGTTACTCTTGGCCTTTAGTACCCTTTTGATTCCTATTTCCCTTCCACCCCTGCTGTTAATGTAACCTTTTGGTTCTATTTCCCTTCCACCCTTGTTGTGAGGGAGGGGAGTTGCAATGTGTATCGTCGTCATATTTTCATTCCCTTACCCACTGAAAAATATTATCCATGTTTTTTTGTACTTGGTTATATCACACAGTAGTCTGAAATTCTGCAGCTGGCAGAGAACTGAATGGAAAGATTCCTAAACTTACATGATATGTCAGTGTGAGATTATAAAGTCTCCTGTGTCAGGGCCTTTGTAAGTCACCTATATTCAGTAAACTTTAGCCATTCACAGAGCCATGCCTTTTTTTGGTTGTTGAAAGATCAAAGAGTCTTGTTTGAAAAAGCTTTTACAACTTTTTTTTTTGTCACTGTAGGCCATGAATCTGAGGACAGCATGTCTACCCTGGCAGGAAGACGGGGAATGAGACCGAAAATGATGATGCCGTTTGATTCCCAGCCACCACAGCGTAAGTGAAACTGATATAATCTCTAAAGGTGGAAGATATTGCACCTGGTCATTGTCGGAAATATTGTAAAGGAAGCCTGAAGTAAGTAAACAAGCTTTCTGGGCTTAACCATTTTCATTGAAAAAGGCAAGGGAATGATTACCACATAACTGCTTTTATGTAGACCTTTGCTAACTCAAATAAATATACAATGTAGGTGTGAGAAGTTCTTTCTAATAAACTGCATTGCAAAATAACTTATTACCTACAGTATTGCTTGAATTCATCATATTTTAAATCTGTTCCCTCTGATTACAACTGAACAATATGAAAGTCACAAAGTACATTTTTATTTGCTGGTCTTGAATCCATAGAGACAGCCTTGCTGAAGAAAATCTTTCTCAGTCAGAGTGCATCATCAAACAGAGGAAAACATACTTCCAATTGCAGAAGATTTGCTGAATAGGAAGGCTTATAGCATGATTCTTGATAGCTAGATTGGCTATGATGTGCCTGAAACTCATATCACATGTTACTCTGATAATAAGCTGAACAAATGATACAGCTCATGGAGGGAGCATATGTATGCAAAATAATTACCTAATATTTAGAGAGTAAGTTATGGCATTGGACAGATGCTTTAAGAACAGCACTAGTTTGATTTACTTGTTTCCAGGTTCCATTTGCTTCCTTTATTAGTTTAATTCCTATGTGATGGTCCTACATTATCTTCTTTCTTTTATTTTACACTTTTCTGTAATAAAAGATTTTATTATTGGCCACTTAACCTATTCTTTTAAATCTTCTTTCCTATGTCCATGCTTCATCTGTTCATTTTAGGTTCATGGTTTTACATGTATTGTGTAGTGTAAACTGAAATATGATTAGGATCAGCAGAGCAGTTCCCCAGTATATTTATAATGGTGAATATAGCTAAGTAAAAGAGAATTTTTAAAAGTATTAAATAATGTCCTAAAGGAAACAAATCAGAACAAAAAAATTAACAGCTTAATTATTTTGCTTGTATTCATTGTAAACTGAATTTATTTTTAAAAAATATTTTGCTGTAAGCTTGCTTTAAAAAGAGTCATATGCTTTTTTCTTATTTGGTAACTACACCCAGTTTGGTCCAGATGTCATGCATAAGAAGAGAAAAAAAGAAAAGACCCGTGCTACAGCTGAAAACCAGAATCAAATCACAACATCAATATTCAGCTGAAAGGGAACTCTTGTTGAAATGCGTTGAGCAACCTTCATAAATAGCCTCAGTACATTTGTGGCTTATTTGGTGAAGCCTGTGATATTCTGGGCTGGTATAATCATGGGTTGCATAAACGCTTTTTTAGCACCAACAGGCGCTATGAATGTGACACGACCACTGTGTAATTTGAAATCACTAGTGCGTGCACACTTATCTTATTTGAACGCAGGAGAAAGGCAAATAGTCCTGAAGTGTTGCCTCCGACACCTTGGTGTTTCGGAGTCTGTTACTCCTTCATCAGGGACCTTCAGGAAGAAACGAGCCTTCTGTGTTCTTTCAGCGGTTTCTTGGTCAGTATATATATTGAAGCGGCGATTATCTGTGCGGTGCACTGTAGCGATGACACCTGCCAGCTTACCGTTCAAAAACAGTAAGCTGGCAGGTGAAGCCCGGAATATCACAGGCTTCACCAAATAAGCCACGTACTGAGGCTATTTATGAAGGTTGCTCAACGCATTTCAACAAGAGTTCCCTTTCAGCTGAATATTGATGTTGTGATGCATAAGAAGAGAGCATAGCCTGTCATGAACTGCATGAAAACTTTGTGGAAAGATATAGTAAATCCTCCAAATGCCCTACTACCCTTTTATCCTCTGGTCTGGTCACCCATCAACATTATATGTTAATTTTAGTCAGTGTTACACACTGCATATTTTTATGTTTGTGAATGTTTACATGAAAATTAATTTGCCTGACTATGATGTGCCCTTAATACTTTACATCACTTTGTACAAAGAAGAGCTTTTTATAGCTGCTTAATATGTTTTGACATTAATGTTAAAATGAATCACTTTATAAATTGAAATAATCTTTTAGGAATCACAATGAAAATTAAAGATCTCTTCTTTCTTTAATAGCATGATTAGACAGTTGGCTGTTTGTCTTAGCTAAGGAGACAATAGCATAAATTTCTGGTAGCATTTCCATTTTAAAGTGACAAAAGGGTCTATGAAATTAAATTTGTGCAAAACAGATTTTAGCATAGGTTTGCAAAATAAAACATGCATGTTAAAAAGCCATTTAATGAGTAACGCAAAAAGATTTGGCATGCTCATGGTAAAAATTGTCAGAAATAGCATGCTCACACTGTTCTCATGCACGTAAAGGCCAAAATGCTTAATTAAACACTATGAGCATGTTACTCACTGAGGGTAAGCTAAATAGCAAGAGCACACCAAACTGGGCATGCTCAGTTCTCTTTTCCTCTTTATTCTTCCTGCTGGCTTCCAAGGGTTATACAATTAAGCCTGGCATGTGGGGGTTGTTCATCAGTGCAGAGGGAAGACATGAGAGATCTCCTACACTCCAGGTGAGTAGATAAGAGAACAGAGCATTCCAAGAGAGCAGAAAAATGACATTAGTATATGTTTAGAACAATCTGCAAAAGAACGTCATAGGGAGCATGAAAGGAGAGTATCCAGCAAGGAACCTGTTCACAGTGACTCAGAAGTGTACTGGCATCTGACCATTCCTCCGTATAACCACCCTGTTTTCTAGGCACCTCAGTGGCTGGACCATACAGGCAGCTACGGCCTCAAAGCTCAAAGAAATGTGACCTGTACTCAAACCAAAACAAATGATCAGCTTGAAAAAAGATTTTGAGGTGCAAATTGCAGTTCAACCTGAAGCCTCTAGTTGCCTTTGACCACAACAAGAATGCCCGTGACAACAAAGACTTTTGTCCTCTGTTAACCGAAGTGCTTGGAAATACATTTGCCTTGTGTGTGAAGAAAGGCAAATTTATTTTTAAAGTATTAATGTATGTACGGTATGTCTCTTTCCTCCCCTCTCTCCCATGTCTCCATTTACTTGCTGGTACTCTGTGAAAACTTTCTTTTCATATTGGAGAGAAGGGTGAGGAAATAACTGTGGTGTCACTTGAACCTGAGGGGAAACCCCACCCCCCCCCCTTGCATAAAAGATCCACTTCTTTTATTTACTAGCCAGGGGGGTGGGGCTGCTCCCCCTCCCAACCCTGGTAAATACTGCTATTAAGGATGAAGTCTGAATGCCTGCAGTGCTCGGTGGCCAGAATAACCACAGCAGTGAGAGCAGTAATCCTGAGAATCATGCCAATACCTTGGAACCTGTCTATTTTCATACAGCTATGAAATTTCTGTGCCTTGTACATTGTGAGCTATGGAACAATGCTTGAGGCATCCATGTGATATGTCACTGTTTTGGGGGGTTTTTTTGTGTTTGTTTTTTTGAGAAGGCATATTTATGTTATGAATGTGTGTAAGAATTTCCTCAAAAAGTATGTCTTAGCTGTGTTTTGTTTTGCAAGAGAAGTGTGGTCAAATGTATTCATCCCCAAGGGCCTACGGGTCATCATCTTCTGTCCATGGCCTTCATTTTTCAGTCCCTCTGTTTCCAGTTTGTTTATTTATTTAATCTAATTTCTATACCATTTATCCAAAAATCTAAACGGTTTACATTTTTCACGCACATAACGGCTTTACACATAAGTTAGATGAGCCCTCTCAGAAGCATGCTCAGTTTAACATGTGCACACTATTTAACTTGTGCTCGGTAACTAACATGCTCCCTTTAGTAAGTTAACATCAGGTCCTAGCAGGTATTAAATAAGATTCAATTAGCAAGTGCTCAGTAAATAGCATGGAGGGTGAGCATACCATATTATTTACCAAGCAGTCAGCAAACCCTTATTTGTACATAACATTACTTCATTTGCATGTATGGGCTCACTTATTTTTGTGTGCTCATACTAATGTCTTCTAGGATCTTTTTAAGGTGCAGAGTAATGCCTTCCTGCATACCTTGCTATTTTTAACATATATACGGGGGTCTTAATGTGCATACTAACATTTATTGAATTAGGCCCAAAGCGTGTGTACTGCATGTACTTTTCTTTTTAAGTCACTTTTTGATCACACATGCAGTTCAAAGCTCATTTTTACAAAGTGGTATAGGATGCTGCCAAAATCCTCTCTCCCAGTAACATACCAGTACATTTCTGTGCTCAGAAGATCTGTGTACAAGATATATGTATATTATAAATGTAGTGTCCATAATCATTATGTAAAATCTTTAAACAGCCAGTAAATAAACTTCCAAGAAGAATAAAAAGTTTAATTTTTAGAATTTTAAGGCATTGCTCTAAAATTGGAATACCCTTTTTGCAATACACTTTCATATCAATCAACAAGAATCCATCAGGAAATCAATAATTTGACAAATTAGCATGCACAGTAGTCAATATTTTTATGATAGTTTCACTCAAGGCTAAAACTGCCTGATATAACCATTTTATAAATGTAATGTCTCTTAAACAAAATTGTAGTTCATAAACAATGCAGAAAGGTGTGTGCTTTCTCCATAGAGGAGTTATGAAAAGTAATGCATGGTTTTGCATGTGAGATATGGAAACTCTTCCTCTTGCTCATAGTTAGGAGAATAAACCTTTATCCGTCAGGCTTCCAATTATTTGATCTCTCTCTTATGTTTTATAAAATATTTCATAATCTTCATGGATTAAGCATGTATTATCCTTAATTTGAGAGCTGTGTTTTAGTAAACTACTCTTCAAAATGACTAATATTTTTCTACAAAAGTAGTTAAACACCAAAAGCCTATACTTTTTTCCATATAAAGTGTTAGTACTTTTGAAGGTGATGCATTAGCAGTGAGGACATTTTTTTTGTATGTTACTTATGGCAAATGAAATCCATAATTAAAAAAAAAAAAACCTGATTCATGTTTTTTGTTGCACAATGTTTTCAGTCTGTTAATATACTTTTTTTTTTATCTGTATGTGGCTGCATGCATGTCTGTATGTTAAGCCTATTTTCTGTCTTGTATTCATTCACAGCTGTGATTAGTGCCCATCCCATCCATTCCCTCGATAACCCCCACCATCATTTCCACTCCGGCAGCCTCGCTTCTCCAACCCGCAGCTATCTCCACCATCCGGTCAACCCACAGCCACTGGGCTTTTCCATCTCCCATTCAGACAGGGCCAGTTCTACAGGTGAGAGGAATAAAGAATAAGGCAAGCATGAGCCAAGGGCTCAAGGAGAGGCAGCGCTTAATTTTGTAACTAAAGGCTCAAGTATTGATCGTCAATGACATCTCTCGACTATCGCATTCCAGTTTTGGAGAGGAGAGAAATGGAAATAATATGGATTCTAGTCTATTAGCTATCATCACTAAGTATGTTTATAGTTTTTATCACATGCCATATTGCAATAAAATGAATACAATAGAATTGATATTTTATTAGTAGGTATTGTGGTAATTCTTGATTGAGTCACTTTTTTAATGCAATCTACATTTGAGGGAAAAAAGACAATCTTATCTTTTTTCTCCCTTTTTTCGCTTGGCCCTTCCTTTGTACTTTCAGCTCAATTGAAATTGGTCTTCATTGGGGCTATGGCACTATGCGCCTTCATGCACAAGTAGCTAGAGTTTTTCCCATGTTTAATGCACTCTCCTCCTCCCATCTACCTTAACCATTACAGCATCAGCCTTTAGACAGGGGCCACAGATCACAGCTCCCTATGAAATCTAGTGCATGAGTGGACAGAGTTGGCCAGTAGGTGTCATGGTTGCACAATGGCAAAGTTTGCTGTCCAGAGCTGTGAATACTGCCTTTGCAGTGTTACAATCCCCAACTGGCTCAGGGAGCAGAAGCTGGCTTGAGAAGAGAGCCCAAATATTTTGGATAACAGTGCACAACACTGCCATTGGGTCAGCCCTTTTTTGAAAAAAATTTATATTCTTTAACACAAGCGGTTGATCATTGATGTTATCTCACTGTAAGTGGCAGCTAGGATGGGAAAATAACTTCAGAAAAAGGGAGAAGAGATTAGGAGATGGAGGATAAAGCTTTGTACATATTCAGATTTGTTGCTGTCTGCTCTGGAACACTGTGCAAATAGCAACCACTCTTGTTTCGCGGACATGCAAATTTAAATTTTTGACGTTACCTGTATGTTGTTCATTTTTCTTCAAAAGTTAATTTGAAGTGGCATTCTCAGTATAAAGTGTCAAAAGTCACTGAACTAGTCCAGGGGTGATCCTGAAAAGTGCAGTAACATAAAAAAAATACTTATATACAATAAAATGAATCATCTTTTATTTACTTATTTTTACTCTTCTCTTATAGAATCTATTCGAAACACGCCTAGCACTGAAAACATGCCAGGGTCCTTATCTCAGACATACTGTGGAGATCATCAAGAACCAGAAGCAGCTACTGGATCTTATCTAGCTAATTCACAGGAGGAAGATTCAAGCCAAAACCTCCCTACTGCCCATGTCCGACCCTCTCATCCACTGAAAAGTTTTGCAGTGCCAGCAGTTCCACCTGCGAGTGTAGCATATGATCCTGCACTTCCAAGCACACCATTATTGTCCCAGCAAGGTGAGTGAGCATGCAGATATATCTGTAAATGCCATTGCTGTCACAGTAAGCTGAGAACGGGCATAATTTTGAAACATGTAAGGGAAATTGCTGCCTGTACAAGGTAATGTTGGTACAGTAAGATACGTGCAGGAGCCCTTATTGTCTTATCCAGATACGTGTACTGACTGCGGTGTATATAGCAGAGATTACTGCCTCTGAGGTTAGTGCTTGTAGTGGGTAGGAAAATTGGTGATTATTTTGTCATAGATTACACAACACACTTATTTATAAACATAGAAGTTTTACTTATAAGTCTGAGAATAAGCAATAAAAGCATACAAGATTAGAGTTTGCATTAAGGAATATACACAAAAATACTTTCCCTCACAGTTCCCAATGTGAGTCTGATATATCTTTGGAAATCCGGGAACACAATACCGGGAAACAAGCAACAGCTCATCAGGCATTTCATTAACCAGTGGCAATGTCCAAAAGCTTTTCCTCTGAGCTGTTCTTTCTCTGATTTCAAACAATTAGCTTCAAGTAGGTCTTTTTCTCACAGGACAAGCAGGATGGTAGTCCTCATATGGGTGACGACAGCAGGATGGAGCCCAATCACGAAACACTTTTGTCAAAGTTTCCAGAATTTTGACTGGCCCCTACTGGGCATGCCCAGCATGGCACTAACCCTGCAGCCAGCAGGGGTCCCCCTTCAGTCTTCTCTTTTCTGCGCAGCAGTAGCCTTGCGGTTTAGGAGCTCTGAAGAGATTCCTGACAGGAATTTTCCTCACGGAATTATCTACAGTTAAATTGCCCCACAGGGGTCCCTCCTCTTTCTCTAGCCGCAGTACTCCGGTAAGTTTTTTGACCGTTTTCCGTCGATTACAGTCGAGTTTGGCCCTTGCGGCCTACTGGCCGTCGACCGCACCGCAGCTCAATTTTTTCTATGGCCATAGCATCGGGGTTCCGTCGGTGCCAGGACTGTACTCGCACCATGTCTATCACAGACCCCCATGGAGTCTGTGTAATGTGTTTAGGCCGTGAGCATGATGTCCTGACTTGCACTAAATGTGCCCTCATGACACCTAAGGGTCGTAAGGCCAGAATGGAGAAGATGGAACTCCTCTTCCATGCTCAAACCCCGACACCGTCCATCGCATCGACGTCTTCGGAACCGGCACCGTCGACTTCGTGCCAGCATCGACCACCGACCGGTGACCGACCGCCATCAATGTCTTCTTGGCTGTCGACACCCTCTGCTCCCCCTCAAGATCAAGGGGATCGCAGGGAAAAACATCGCCATCAACATCGTAAGACTCGGACCGTCAAGGGAGCGAAATCATCAACCTCTCCACAGTCCAAGCCACCGTCGAAGAAGCCCCGTCCAGGAAAGGCACCAACCCTTCCTGCAACTGGGTCATCGGGGCCACCCTCACCCATTCAGGGTTTGGGAGTCACGATTCCGACTCCCTCCGACTGTGCCTCTGCCTCCCTCTTCTGTTCCGGAGCTGGGGCTGCTTGCTCCAGGTCTCTGAGAAGAATTGGACTGGCTGGTTCAGGAGGCCATTGACGAGGCGATGCAACATGTCCAGGTTCCTCCGGCACCGACACCGGCACCAACTGTGGAACCAGTCATTGACCCGATTCCCGCAGCGCTGGCACCGCTATCCCGGATGGAGGCGCTAATGGCCGCCCTTCCACCGATGGATCACGGGTCTCCGATGGCTCCGGTGCCCTCCCCGTTGGCAGCTTCATCGGGAGGGGAAACACCATTCCGCATTCCTCCATCGGGTATTTTGCCTCAGCCATCGATTCAAATTCATCCCTTGCCACCGATTCGTCCATTGGCGCCTTCGATGCCGGCGCCGATGTCTTCCATGCCATCATCGGTGCCCCCGGGGATTCCTTTGATTTTCTCGGAGCCTCGCCCGGCACCTTCAGGTATCCAACCTCCTTCTCGTCCTACAGGTCAGTCTGCTGACCCTTATGACACTTGGGGTGATGATACTTCAACAGACACTGATGACTTACCTTCACCACCTTCTCCCACTGAAAGTAGGAAGCGTTCTCCAGAGGACCTCTCTTTCATAAATTTTGTGAAGGAAATGTCTGAGTTGGTTCCCTTTCAACTTCAGACGGAACAGGATGACAGGCACCAGATGATGGAGTTACTCCATTTCCTGGATGCCCCCAAGGTGATTACTTCTATACCCATTCACCAAGTTCTTCTGGATCTCCTCAAAAAGAACTGGGAAAATCCTGGATCAATTGCTCCAGTATACAGAAAGGCTGATACTACTTACTTAGTGCAATCAGCCCCAGGTTTTCAAAAATCCCAGCTCGACCACCATTCAGTTGTAGTAGAGTTGACTCAAAAGAGGGCAAAAAGGTCGAAACCTCACTCATCTACCCCACCTGCTAAGGAACAAAAGTTCCTAGACAACATTGGTCGAAGAGTGTTCTAAGGGGCCATGCTAATCTCCCGAATTGCTGCTTACCAGCTTTATATGACTCAATATAATAGGGTCATCTTCAAGCAGATACAGGACCTTTCTGAGTCCCTCCCTGAACAATTCCAAGACCAGCTACAAACCCTTGTCAACAAAGGATTTGAGGCAGGAAAACATGAGATTCGAACATCTTATGATATATTTGACACCTCTACCAAAGTGTCTGCAGCTGCCATGTCGGCAAGACAGTGGGCCTGGCTCAAATCTTCTGACCTTCGCCCAGAAGTATAAGACCGGCTGTCTAACCTACTATGTGTAGGAGACAGTCTGTTTGGTGAACAGATCCAATGATTGGTGGCTGAATTAAAAGACCATCATGAGACCCTTAAACAGCTCTCCTCAATGCCTTCAGACTTCTCCTTAAAACAGCCCTTCAGGAAGGGACTCTACGAAGTCATTCTATCATCCAAGGAAGGCCTATCTACCACCAGCAAGGTCCCTTACTACGAGACCTTATCAAAAGCTTCAGCCTCACCAAGCCCGAAAGCAAAAACCACAAGCAGCTCCCCAGCCAGGACCTGCTTCCGGTTTTTGACTTCTGCTTGGATAGCAGCAGCCAGATTCCTCTGCCAAGCATACCAGTGGGAGGTCGACTGTGCCACTTTCACAACATGTGGAAGTCAGTCACAACTGACCAATGGGTACTGGCAATCATTGCTCAGGGTTACCACCTGAACTTTCTCGCCCTGCCACCGGACTCCCCACCTCTACCGATGTGTAGAACATCCGAACACTCCATTCTTCTGGATCAAGAGGTCTCCCTCCTTCTCCAGTCAAGAGCAATAGAACCCGTTCCGCATTCGCAGCAAGACCTAGGGTTCTATTCCCGGTACTTTCTGATCCCCCAAAAATCGGGAGGAGTATGTCCAATCCTGGACCTACGTGCTCTCAACAAGTACCTCCAGTGGGAAAAGTTCAAGATGGTAACCTTGGGATCGCTTCTACCTCTTCTACAAAGAGGAGACTGGCTCTGCACTCTGGACCTCCAGGACGCATACACACACATTGCGATAACTCCATCTCATCGCAAGTACCTGAGGTTTTTAGTAGGCCCCAAGCACTATCAATACCGAGTGCTCCCGTTCGGCCTAGCGTCTGCACCACGAGTATTTACTAAATGTCTCGTGGTTGTTGCAGCTTTCCTCAGGAAAGAAGGTGTTCACGTCTACCCCTATCTAGACGACTGGTTAATCAGGGCTTCAACCCAGCAAGCTGCTCGGTCGTCCCTCGATTTGACTCTACACACTCTAAATTCTCTAGGATTTCTCGTCAATTACGAAAAATCCTTTTTAGTCCCATCTCAAACCTTGTCATTCATTGGGGCAGACTTGGACACCTTGCAGGCAAAAGCCTTTCTGCCGCAACGAGTGCTGACACTCGTATCTCTAGCTTACTAGTTACAGTCTCAGCAAACAGCAACAGCTCGCCAATTCCTTGTCCTTCTGGGACACATGGCATCCTCAGTCCATGTTATTCCAATGGCCCTCCTGACCATGAGACTCGTGCATTGGACTCTGAGGTCACAATGGATTCAAGCTGTTCAGCATCTGTCGACCATTGTCCACATCACCAACCCACTCCGTCTGTCTCTGGCCTGGTGGCAAGATCAGTTCAATCTCCTCCAGGGACTGCCCTTTCAATTACCAGATGCTCAAGTCATTCTCACCACCGACGCTTCCAACCTCAGGTGGGGAGCCCACATGGACGATTTTCAGACACAAGGGTCTTGGTCTCCAGAGGAAGCCAAACACCAAATAAATTTCCTGGAGCTTCGAGCAATGCGATATGCTCTCAGGGCTTTTCAGGATCACCCATCAAATCAGGTCATCCTGATTCAGATGGACAACCAGGTGGCCATGTAGTACATCAACAAGCAAGGAGGCTCAGGCTCCTTCCTTCTGTGTCAGGAAGCTGCGCAGATTTGGGTGGAAGCTCTCTCCCACTCGATGTACCTCAAGGCCACCTACTTGCCGGGAGTGGACAATGTACTGGCAGACAAGCTAAGTCGCGTTTTCCAACCGCATGAGTGGTCTCTCAACCCCTCAGTAGCGGCCTCAATCTTCCAACAATGGGGATATCCTCAGACAGATCTCTTTGCGTCCACACAGAACCACAAAGTGGACAACTACTGCTCTCTCATTCGCAGCAGAGGCTCTCAGCCCAGAGATGTATTCTCCCTCTCGTAGGCAACCGGTCTACTCTATGCATTCCCTCCACTTCCTCTTCTCTCGAAGACCCTAGTGAAATTGAGAATGCTGTGAACTCAGGGATGAAGAGACCCGCCCCCACTGATGTCATCACGCTCAGTGGCGAGCCGGTAAAAGGCAACATTCCACCAGGCGTCGCGCGCCGAAGGGGTGCGCCAAAGGGGCACTCCCCTTTGTGCACCCCTTCGTGCAATCTTTTGTGCTACGCTTATTTTAATTCCCTTAAGTTTTCCTTTGTTAATTAACCTTTTTCATAGTGTTTAGTAATCCCTTGTTTATTAAATATGTTCAATGTATTTGACTTAGGAAACCTATTTTCCTGCATACTCTGTTTTAAATGTAAACCGGTTTGATTTGTATCTGATACAAGAATGTCGGTATATAAAAACTCAAAATAATAAATAATAAATGGTGAAGCTACGTCAGGACAAGGGAACCATGATCCTGATAGCACCTCACTGGCCACGCCAAGTGTGGTTTCCCATACTCCAGGATCTCTCCATCCGCAGGCACATTCCCTTGGGAAAGGACCCGCTCCTAATAACTCAGAACGACGGATGCCTGCGCCATCCCAATCTTCACGCCTTGTCTCTGACGGCATGGATGTTGAAAGGTTAATACTTCAGCCACTTAACCTTTCAGATCCAGTTTCCCGTGTCTTGATTGCTTCACGGAAGCCTTCCACGAGAAAATCCTACTCCTATAAATGGAAACGGTACACATCATGATGCACCTCTCAGACCCTTGGTCCCTTTTCCTGTCCAATCCCATGGTTTTTGGACTATGGCATTTGTCAGAGTCAGGTCTTAAGACATCTTCCATCAGGATGCATATCAGTGTGGTAGCCGCCTTCCATAAAGGTGTCAGGGATGTCCTATTTCGGTACAACCCCTCGTAACATGCTTTTTGAAGGGCTTGCTCCACATCAAGCCACCTTTACGTCTTCCGGCCCCTTCTTGGGACCTTAATCTGGTTCTTGGTCGGCTCATGAAACCACCATTCGAGCCTCTTCACTCCTGTGACCTAAAATATCTCACATGGAAAGTGATTTTCCTTTTGGCTATCACCTCAGCTTGCAGAGTTAGTGGGTTACAGGCCCTAGTTACCTATCTGCCTTACACTAAACTCCTGCAGGACCGGGGGTACTCCGCACTCACCCTAAATTTTTACCTAAGGTAGTTTCAGAGATTCACATTAATCAATCCATCATACTACCTATCTTCTTTCCTAGGCCCCATTCCAATCCAGGGGAGCAGACTCTGCATACCCTTGACTGCAAACAGGCTCTAGCTTTTTATCTAGACCGTACAGTTGCCCACAGGATGAGCACTCAGTTATTCATCTCGTTCCACCCCAACAAATTAGGGCAACCTGTGGGTAAGCAGACTCTCTCCTCCTCGTTGGCGGACTGCATATCTTTTTGCTATCAGCAAGTAGGCATTCCTTTTCAAGACCGTGTTAAAGCACACTGTGTGAGGGCCATGGCGACTTCAGTAGCACACCTTCGATTGGTGCCGCTTCCTGACATTTGCAGGGCTGCCACCTGGAGTTCCCTCCATACTTTTGCAGCCCACTGTTGCTTGGACAAAGCCGGAAGACAAGATTCCATCTTCGGCCAATCTGTCCTGCGTAACCTGTTTCCAACGTGACGTACCAACACCCTTCCGCCTGCCTGGTGGGCTTCAGGATGCCCTCTACCAAATTCCACCCCAGTTGTTGTGCCTGTTACACGCCTTTGGGTACATTTGGTGCATGTTCGGACATCCTCAGCTCGGTACTCACCCATATGTGAGGACTACCATCCTGCTTGTCCTGTGAGAAAGCAAATGTTGCTTACCTGTAACAGGTGTTCTCACAGGACAGCAGGATGTTAGTCCTCACGAAACCTGCCTGCTGCCCCGCGGTGTTGGGTTCGTAATGTTTTATTGTTTTATTTTTCGGCACTGCATATCTTTTTGCTATCAGCAAATAGCTTTCAAATAAGACTGAAGGGGGACCCCTGCTGGCTGCAGGGCTAGTGCCATGCTGGGCATGCCCAGTAGGGGCCAGTCAAAGTTCTGGAAACTTTGACAAAAGTGTTCCGTGATTGGGCTCCATCCTGATGATGTCACCCATATGTGAGGACTAACATCCTGCTGTCCTGTGAGAACACCTGTTACAGGTAAGCAACATTTGCTTTGTTGATTCTGCTGACCTTTGTCCTAGTTTCAGTTTTTCTCTGGACTACTCTTATGTGCTCTTGAGGCCCCAACTGTCTATCTTATTACATCAGCAAGCAGTTAGGTATGGCTAATTGGCTACTGTCCTGTTTTCCTCTTATATCTGCACAGTTAGACTCCTGAGTAACTGCTCTTTAATAAATCTGATCTTATGACATGTTTTTTGTTACAAGCAGGCTAAGAAAAATGGCATATTTATTCTCAGAACTTATAGGCCTTATATCAAATAATTACACTAATAATATCAGTGATTCTCTGCTTCAGTACTTCCTTTCGCGGTACAATATTCTTCACGTAAGCTAGCTAGCTGCTTAAAATAATTTCCCACAGTGCTGTCACTGAAGTATATCCTGGGGTCATTACCAGCCATTCACAATTGAGTGTGGGTGCTCTCAGTCATTACCTTCCTAGCAAGGTAAGTACAGGTTCCAGTGTATAGGTAAGTATGGGTAGTTAAGTCATATAGGCTCTGTTACTATTCTGGCAAGATAGAATAGAAATACACACACTAGGAACATTTAGGGTTCATCAGAATTCATCTTTCTAATATTTAATACAATTTATGGTAAAATTCATTGCTTTAAACAAAATCAAAAGAAGATTGTCTTCGTATAGTTATTGGGAAGATACTGTTCATTATGGTAAGTTTGCTATATAATCACAGACTTTCCCCTTGATTGCTGTGATGTAATCGTATTGAAGATAAGATTTCAGAACCATCACATCTTTCCCATCCATACTACTTTCTTCAGCCTAAGCAGATTCTCAGAAAGGAGAAACAGCAACTCTAATATATTATGTAAATCAAAAAGACTGACAACACTTTCTCCAAAGCATTTGAGGAGTGAAGTGGTCTGGAATATTGAGTTGTATTAATTTAGCCATATCTAAAATGAAAGGTGGAATGGTGTTAAGAATAGTCCTTGGCAGGGCTGGCCTGGTGGCTCATGTGGCAAATATTGCACACTGCCATGCAGAAGACATGGATTTGATTCAGAGGCTGGGCTTCTACTTCCTAGGCCAGTTTGGGCTGGAGATGCTGCATAGGCAGTATTCATAATTCTATGTTGGGGGAAGAGGGAAAAGAAGGGAAATACTGAAGTTCCAATTATCACACAACAGTGACCATATTAGCCAGGTTCCAGAAGGAGCTGAGATTTGCTGCTATGGCTTGGCCAAATTGAGAGTGGGTAATAAAAATAGAGGGAAAACTGGGATATGAATAATGTTCTTGGCACCATAGCACAAAAGAGGCCAGTTTGACTGAGATGGAAGTCCAACAGTACCTGAGGAAATTACTGGGCCAAAAATTTAAAAAAAATCTTCAACAAAGGGTAGAGGCTAAGTCTGGTTTAGGCATGTAGATACACAATATACAGCATTTCGGTCAAACTAGGTTGTTACCAAGACTGTTGTCAATTTGAAGCATCCAATGTATAATTCACATAACTGTATTTTCAGAAACGTGAGAAAATAAGGCAAAACCATCTTTCTTAACTAGTACCCTTCAACATTATTATGAGATCTACCAAAGCTAACCAATGACTTACAGATTTTATCCCGAGTATTTTTTTTGTAATTTTCTTTTATTAAAAATTTTTAATAGACTTAAAGGTAAACATCTTCCAAATTCCATACAAAAAGTTTCAAATAGGCCTAACAATGGCTCCCCTCCAATTCCTCATCTTCTCAAATGTTCAGATAGCTCTATGTCCCAGGCTTGAAACATTGCCCAGGTTCAATAAAAGGAAGAAGTAGAGTTTCTTTGTACCACAGTTAAGTATTCCATCTGACAGGTAACCCAATCTCTTTTATATACCAAAAGCCTATTCGGCGGATTTTTCTGCTTCCAATGTGTATCTAAGAACATAAGCACATAAGAACATGCCAATCCAGGCCATAAGAACCTGGCAAGAACCCAAAAACTAAGTCTATTCCATGTTACTGTTGCTAGTAATAGAAGTGGCTATTTTCTAAGTCAACTTAATTAATATCAGGTAATGGACTTCTCCAAGAACTTATCCAATCCTTTTTTAAACACAGCTACACTAACTGCACTAACCACATCCTCTGGCAACAAATTCCAGAGTTTAATTCTGCGTTGAGTGAAAAAGAACTTTCTCCGATTAGTTTTAAATGTGCCACATGCTAACTTCATGGAGTGCCCCCTAGTCTTTCTATTATCCAAAAGAGTAAATAACCGATTCACTTCTACCCGTTCTAGACCTCTCATGATTTTGAACATCTCTATCATATCCCCCCTCAGCCGTCTCTTCTCCAAGCTGAAAAGACCTAACCTCTTTAGTCTTTCCTCATAGGGGAGCTGTTCCATTCCCTTCGCGGCTAGAAGAATTGGACAACAGCCCTATTGATATTCTGTGACATTCCTTCCACTGTAGTATGAATCAAAAATACAATTGAGTCTCTATCCAAATTAAATTTCATAATGTCCAAGATTAATTTCTACTCCATATCCTGAAACGAAACAATTCAGGGCAAGTCTACTAAATATGACCCATTGTTCCTATATTCCCATATTCCCTCCAGCATTGATCAGAACCATTTTTATATATTCATGTCCATCAATGTGGGGTGTAATACCAGCTGAAATACATTTTAAAATAGTTTTCTGCAACTGAGCAGATATAGATGTCTTAGAAATATATCTTCTGATCTCCTTCTATTTCTCTTCATTATCTGAACAAGCTTAAATCCTTTCTCAATCTTCATGCTTGAATTTTCCATTTTGAGGACAGCTCAATTCTCTGTACAATTTAGAAATTAAACCTTTGAGATGTAAGCCATCTGTGCAATATTTTTCCAAAATAAAATACCATTTATGTACTCCCCTCTTTGCCCCCTGTCTGGTGAATATAATGTTTGACTTGTAGACCGGCAAAATGATCGATCTTCCTCAGTTTATATTTCTCTTTCAATTTTGGAAACTCCAGCGACCCTTAGGGACCCAAAAAATGTCCTAGATAAGATAACCCAGCAGTTTCCCATCTTTTAAAACACTTCCCCTATAACCTTGCCAGAAACTCTTCATTATACCGAATTGTATAATAGAGAATACTTCCCCCAGGAAATTACTTTATCCCTAATAGATTTGTATACTTGGTGAAGAGATTGTTCACAATCTTAGGCAAGCACTTTCCCGTCTATATCCATGGATAGAATTGAAGGGGAGTCATGTCCAAAAATCCCTGCTCTATTTTTACCCATTGTTTTATTCTAGGGCCTCTATGCCATTCTAAAATGGCCCTTAAACAATCTTTCCACATTTGGGACTTCAAGGCCTCCCAGGCCCTTAGGCATGTACATAATATTTTTAGATACCCTAGGTGGTTTGTCTCCAAACAAAAACTAAAAAATCTCCTTTGGATCTTTTTCAACATAGCAGTTGGGAATGCTATAGGGAACAACTGAAACAAATAATATAGGCAAGGCAAAGCATTCATCTTAAGCGTAATTATCCTCCCCAACCAGGATATATTCATGTTTCCCCAAGTTTTTATTTATTTTATTTTATTTAACAGTTTTTTTATACCGACCTTCATAGTAAATAACCATATCAGATCGGTTTACAATTAACAAGGGTATAACTGGGGTCACAATTCAAGTAAACGAAAGATAAACTATAGGTAGGAATAAGTCAAAGTTACAATCAACAGGGAAAGGGAACTTGGAAGCTTGAACAAGCTGGAAAGAAGATAAGGCAGGAAATAAAATAAAGTGATACAAAATAAAGTGATACCATAGAGCGTACGGGTTAAAGCTTAAAGGTGCTTTAACCTGGAAGAGTCAGAGGAAGAGTCAAGTTTGCAGATCCATCAAGATCTTGTTTATCAAAGAATAGTTTAAGTGCATCATCTGTTAACTATTCCTAGTGATTTTTACTCCTAAATACTTTACAGAATGTAGAGCCCACTTGAAAGGAAACTATCCTTTATTTGCGCCTCTAAGGAATTTAGTAAACTGTTTTGAATTTTGGATTTGCCCATGTTGACTTTAAATCCTGCAACTCTCCCATACTGTTTAAGCTCTTACACTAAAATCTATAAACAAATGAAAGGTTTAGTTAATATGAACATATCGTCATCCATAAAGAGGAATATTTTATATTTGTCTTGCCCTATCCAAATGCCTTGGATGTCCAGATTCTTCCTAACTTTCTCTGCTAGGAGTTCGATCACTAGAACAAAAAGAAGTAAGGACAAAGGATACTCCTGCCTAGTTCCCCTTGCCAACATAAAGGTCTTCAAGTACTCACTATTAACCTTGACACAGGCTGATTGGAGATCACCAAGTATAAATTTTATACCAAGTATAAAATTTATCACCAACTTCCACCTTCTTTAACATCTTATACATAAACGCCAATTGGACCCTGTCAAATGTCATGTCTGCATCAATAGCCACCAGAAGTGAAGCCTCATTGTACTCTCTCGCCACCTAGATAAGATTTATCACTCTTCTTATGTTTTCTGATATTCACCTCCCCATGATGAAGCCAGATTGGTCTTGGACTTCAGCCACTCTGTCCACTAAGATTTTTGCTAAAAGTTTAATATCTATGTTTAATAAATGATATTGGTCTATATGACCCACACAGAAATTTCTCTCTACCTTCCTTTGGAAGGTCTGCTATTCCTGCCAGTTTCATGGAAGGGAGGTAAAGCACTCTCCTCTAGCAATGTTAAACATTTTCAATGGGTTTACCAAAAGATTTTCAAATTACTTGTAAAAATGAACAGTGTACATATCTAGGCCAGGTGATTTGTCTATTTTCAGGTCCCTGATAGCTAGATGTATCTCAAATTCAATAATTTCCCCCCTTGCCTTTCTTGCTGTTCTGGTGACAAATTTTATTTAATTATTTATTTATAAATTCCTATGCCACTTATCTAAATTCCTAAGTGGTTCATAGTGACACATTCACAGTAAATATACATAAAACATAAGATGAACATTGGCTCAAAAAAAAAATCAAGGATAAAAATCATAAAATAATTACAACTGCAATACAAGCCTCATCTTTTGACTCTGTTAATTGTCAGAGGTTGATTTCAACTCTAGCCAAATGCTTGAAAGCTCTTAACCTTCTTTCTAAATCTTATAGTTGAACTCTCCTTTTTTGTTTCTTGTGGCATTAGATTCCATAGCTCACATCCCTGAACATAGAATAGCTTTTCCCTTGTCTCATCAAACCTGATAATACAAAAAGAAGGAATATCAAGCAATCTGAAAGAGGCGGATCTAAGTGGTCTTGATAGCTGATACAATTTAAAGGCAGCATTGAAGCATGGCCTTTAATTTAATGCTCCATTTAACTGGTAAGCAATGCAGTATCACCAGGATCGGGGTAATATGCTGGCGATCAGTGATCCCAAAAATTATTTGAACTGTCAAACTTTGGACACACTGGAGGGCTTGGATAGTTATTTGGGGGAGCATCAGATACAAAACATTACAGTAATCCAAGAATGAAGGTATCAAAGAGTGCAGAATGGTTTTTAAATCATTCTTAGAAAAATATGGATGCAGTCTGCACAGAAAATGTAATTTGTAGAAAGCACTCTTGACTACCTGACCAATAAGAGGTTTCATAGTAAGTTTTGTATCTAAGACAACCCCCAAATCCCTTGCTTGATGGATAATTGGAATGAAAAGTTCCCTCGATAGTTATGAAATTAGGGATTTCATCAGAGGGAAATCTAGCAAGATATAGGATCTCAGTTTTTTCATGCTGAACATAAGTTTATTGGAACACATCCTCCTCCTTCAAAGCAATTAAGCATAAAGAAATCTTATCCAAGACTTCCTGGAGGGAATCCAACATTCAATATAGCAAGGACACGTCAGATCGGGGCAGTGTAAATGTTGAACATGCCAAGAGAGTCTAACTTTGGGGAACTCCAGTTTTGAAATTTTAGACATCTGATTTATTGTCACCCATCACAATCTGCTGCGTTCAGCGTGTTAAGAATGAACTAAGCCAATTTAACAGTATTTCCTATCTCAATCTCTTGTAAATATTTTATCAGTAATCTATAGTATCAAAAGCTGCCATGAGATCTAAGAAAACCAAAAAGTCTGTGCCATTGTCAAATCCACTGCGGAACGTATCTATTAGAGACCATAGAAGAGTTTCAGTGCTAGGATTAGCTCTAAATCCATATTGATGCAGCAGGTCTGAACATGACCCTCATTTAGAGAAAAATTAAAAGATAAACCTAAGTACTGGGCTATATTGGTATCTATCTCTGCTAGAATTGTTCAATTTCCCCATCCTTAATAGAGGTATCCCTTGAAAAATCTGGTGAGGTTCATATATTAACTGCTCCTCCTTTCTCTGCACATAATGGATCTGTGTTTGAACTGTCCATTTCTTTAGTTTAAGAGCTAGCAATTTAGAAGCCTTATTCCCATGCTCAAAATATATGCCTGCTTTACCCGCATCATTTTATATTTAATATGATCAATTGCGCCTTCAATTGCTCCAACTTTCCTAATATTTTTGGAGATCCCTGATTTTTGTGAGCGTTTTCCAAATCCTCTATAGAGGTCCTCTATTTATCTGCTTCTGTTTTTTAGCTTGTGAAGCCTTGTGAAGCCTACATGATTCATTTACCTCTTAAGACACATTTTAGCCCAGCCCAAAGTATGGAAAGGTTTATTTCACTTGTTTCACTAAGAGACAAATATTCTCTGATTTCTTGCACAATACTCTTGCAAATCCCTTCATCCCTTAAAAGGGAATCATTAAGCCTTCAAAATTTTTTTGGTGTAACATGCACTGGGGTAACTTGCATGGAGCAGCAGTTATTACATTAACAGAATGAAAATACATTTAAAAGAATAAATAAATAAAGCTTGCTGGACAGACTGGATGGACCACTTGGGTCTTTATCTACTATCATTTACTATGTTATCCGCACTGGGGTATGGTCAATCCAGACTCAAGTCTCTAAGTATGCATTAGAAACCTGACCTATCAGTGATGAGGAGCATAAAAGAATATCTGTTCGGGAGTAGAAAGTGAAATATTTATTAGTAGGGTTTAAAATTCTCCAAACATCCACAATCCCCGTTTCTATCATTCTCAGCTACTTCCATCTATGAGCTTGTTAGGAGGTTAGAAAATTCTTTGAATTATCAATTTCAGGGCAAATTGTTAAATTGAAATCTCCCCCTAAAATCAGTGGTCCTTTGGTAAACTCTACCAGCAATTCCGTAAGAATGTCATAAAAATTACCCTGATCTCAAATAGGAGCATAAATTTTGCAAGTGTGTCCAGAACACCCTTGATAATGGCATTAAGAAATATGTATCTGTCTCCCCTATCTTTATTCACATCTAACCCAGAAAACATTCAACGATCTGTGAAATAAGATCCCCACCTCTCAACATTTCTTTTTGTCGTAATTTGAGGCCAATATAATTTGGTTGTAATCCCTATTCCATAGCAGTTTATCATCCTGCATCCTAAATGTGACTCTTATATCGATGCAGTATCTGCCCTTTGCCTCCTCAGTTCCTTAAACAGAGGAATGGTAACTTTTGTGTGCATAGGTACACGTGTCGTAATGCACCTAGAGACGTGGCCATGTTATAACATGCGCGCTTATATGTGCATATATTATATAATAGCCTAGGCGCATATGTGTGTACCCAGTTTTGCAAGTGGATGCACACAGCCATATAAAGTCGGGTTTGAGCTGCGTAAGTGGGGGAATTTTATAACAGGCGCGCATCCACGCTATAAACCAGTTTCACCAATTCGCCCAGTCTAGAGCTAGGTGATCCAATCCTCCTGGTTCTTTAGCCTGCACTCCCCCCAGTTACACCAGACCCCTTAAACCCCTCAAGGATGCCTTCTCCACAGCAGAAGTAAACTTAAGTGACACTGGACCTGGGCACGCACCTAGGTGCGTAGGTATTTGCATGCACATCTCTTGGCGAATTGAGATATTTGCATACTGGAAGATACGTGCTCATGTAGGTGGTTTTTAAAATTGGGTGGATACGCATATCCTACATGCGTGCACATCTCCCAATTTTGGCATATGCCTGACTTCTAAAATTCACCTTTAAATGTCTCTTAACAGGTATGTTCAAGCCTCATACATTTGCATCCACATTCGCTCCTCCACCCACCATTCTGCCCTTCTGTCACAGTGTGTGAGCCCTTGGCTGTGGCACTATTGATGCAGCCTAGCAGGTGAACCCATTAGACCCAATCCAACATTAGGCAGATACACTCTAACTAGAACAAGGTCTGGGCTTCATCTATACCAGCCCCGTTCCCGCAGGTTGAGCCTTTGTGTTCCAGGGGCCAGCAGGGCTTAGACAAGGGTCCTGTAGAAAGAGTCAGGTAGTAGGCCAAAGTCAAGGCAGACAGTGGATGACCAGTGGTTGAATCCAGGCCAAGGGCAGGCGAAGATCAAGAAACATAGTCAGAATCCAAGCAGAGGTCAGAACCAGGGGTCAGTCAGAAGACATCCAAGACACAACAGACAAGAAATGGGCAGGAACATGGCAGGCAGGCTGGCATAAAGTATGAGAAAAGGCAGGACTGGGACAAGGCATGGCAATGGCAAGCCATGGCTGGAGCAGGGCAGAACAAGGACCCAAGAAGAGGCAGGATCTTTGAGCAATACGCATTACAGACAAAGGTAGGAGGGACCTGTTACTGAGGTGTTCATAGAAAACGTAGCTGGCGTTTAAATGGCAAGTTGCACAGATGTCATATGTTGGCGCTGTGTTGCTGTTCCCATCGCAGGGCCTTTATGTAATGCAGTGTGGTGTGCACATGCATGCCTAGAAAGAGACACAGAGGGCAGGCGGTGTCTCTGTTGGTGCAGCAAATGGAGGTGATTAGGCCGATTGCAGGACCAGCTCACCGTTACACGTTCCCCAACTCCCCAGTCTAATATCACCTTAATACCCCTACACGCTCCCACTAACATCCCCTATCCCCATCCTCACATCTGCCAAACTCAACAGATTCCCTAAGAAGGAATGCACCCCCCTCCCCCCAGATGCATAGCCACATCCCATCAGTGTACACTTAAAACAGACAGTAACTCAAATTCAGAACTCTATGAGCCCACTTAACCCATACTCTGCAAATATTCCTCGAACATCTTAAGGCTTGAAAGACATAACTCACTAGCCACTAAGCCAACTGAGTCCAAAACTCTCAAAAAAAAAGCCATTAGGAAATCTTGCAATAGCTACTCCACTGAGGGATGAAAGATAACTTCTGTTTGGAAATTATACATTGTTTTAGCTTGCTTTTTCCCAGATGGAACTTGCAGCCAACGAGAAAATGCTTGCTGGACAGAGAGAAACCCCTGATGTTTTCTTAGTCTCCACAGATATCAGTTCTGCTACATCCAGTCCTGCTTTTTGTAAGCCTTCAGGGCCTCTTCCTTCATTTTAACCTTGTAGCTTGTGCCACTGATTTTAAATAGCACGCCAAATGGGAAAGCCTATTTATATCTTATATATTCCCTACAAAGCTTGGCAGTAATGGCCCTCAGTTCTCCAACAGTGCCAAATCACTGTAGATAGTTTTTGACCTTCCCATAAGAAGGCACCATGCACTCTAGCAGTAGATAAAATCTTTTCTTTGATTGGTTGCTTCTCTGAGGGTCCAGTGTCCAGTGCACTCTATCGATGCATATGACTCCAGGCTCCACTCCATCTTTATCTCCAGAATTCATCACAGCCTTTCATATTTGCTGCATCACAAATGTGGCATCTTCAAATTGGCTTTCTTCTGGCAGACCCCCATATCTGAAGATTGTCTGGATCTGTTTTCTAGGTTCTCTATCTTATCCAAGAGTTTCACATGCAGTGTTTCCAGAGCAGAAGTAGCAACTTTCACCTTAGTGATCTGAATCTCATGGTCCTTGATTCATAAGAACATAAGAAATTGCCATGCTGGTCAGACCAAGGGTCCATTAAGCCCAGCATCCTGTTTCCAACAGAGGCCAAACCAGGCCTCTGTTGGAAACAGAGATCCCATGCTACTGATGCAATTAGATTCTCTGATCTACTTAATCAATTCTGCAATCCATCTCTATGACCTCTCCCTTCAGCTCTGCTATCGTTTCAAGGACTTCCCCCTTGACAGAATTCAGAAGTGGGGCTCTATTCTTATCTAGTTGACACAATTAATTCTAGTCTGGAGCAGGACATTTTACACAACACTTAAGATTCCAGGGTACACCTTACCCTAAAGAAAACAAATGCTGACCCAACCCTGTATGGTAACTTCAGGCCAATTTCACATTTTCCTGTACTTTCAAAAATAATAGAAAAGGTGGTTTCACTTCAACTCACAACTTTCTTAGACCGAACCTAGTACTCCACCTGAGGCAATCAGGATTTTGGAAGGGATTTAGCATGGAGACTGCATTTACTTCGCTACTGAATGATGTCAGTATAAACCTGGATGTGGGCAGGGTTGTACTTATCTGCCTGGACATGACTACAGCCTTTGACACTATGATAATTACCTTTTGATCCAACATCTAATTGATATAGATTTAAAATGTTTTTTTTTAACAGGGCGTTTTATGTAGACTGGAATTCATCAGCATAAAAAAGCTCATCTTACATATGGCGTTCTCAGGGATCCATCTTATGCTTTTTAATCTCTATCTAGCACTTATCCAGAGCCTTGGTTTAGGATGTTATCTCTATGCAGATGACACTCAAATAGTAGCTAGCCTAGACATTAAAATGCAACTATTTAGAACCTTTTAATGATTGTTGAAATCAAGTCACAGGTGGCTTCATGCAGTTAGACTTAAAGTAAACCCAGATACAGTAAATCAGAGGTCTTGTGGCCGGTAAGGAATTCTGATAATTCAAGTCTCTCCTATGACATCTGAAAGTCAATCCAGTTAAGAGATCTGATCACCACTTTAGTTTGATCCACAAGTTTCCTATCTTATGCAGCGTTCTTTTTTTTTTCTGTGGTTTATTCAAAGATTAAGATCCATCTTAGATATTAATGATTTAAAAATAACTTACTCATTAGCTCTTATTGACTTGATTATTCTAATGCCCTTTACCATGGCCTGTCTGCACATTCCATCAGCTGGCTTCATATTTGAGAATAAAAATTTCAGTCACATCGCTCTACTCGAAGAACTGCATTGGCTACTAGTTTCATTGCCATACAGTTCAAAATAGGATGCCTTACTTTTAAGGCCCTCCACTGGGGAAATCCACCGATTCTTGCTAATCTTTTATAACTATTAAGAATTTCATCCTTTAGGGAGATTAAATTAGAACAGTCAAGGGAAATGGCTTTTTCCTTCTTAGCGCCCAATGTTTGGAATTCTTTTCTACCTGTACTTTGACTGGAGAGAGAATTCAGGAAACGCCTTAAGACTTACCTTTTCTTTAAAGCTTTTCATAACTAAATAGGCCTTATAGCTCCAAAATCTGATTGATTTTGTTTGTTTACATTCTTTTAGGTTTAACTTATTATTTTTTTGTTTATATAGTTTCATAATTTTCAGTCATACATTAATTATACTGATGATTTCAATCAGTCTAAACTCTGTTAGGTTTTATTATTGTTTGTATTGTATAATGTTTTATACTGAATTATAGTGTATGCTGTTTATCATTTAATATGATCCTTAGCTTTGTTTTTGTTTAAAATTAGACTATTATGGTTGGTTAATTTTTATCTGTGTTTTGATTTTACTTTACTATTCATCACACTGTACATCACTTTGGTTCCCTAAGGAAGAAATACGATTAATCAAATAAATTAACTAACAGGAATACAGGACAAGGAATGGGTGGGAGAGAAAGGAGAGGAATGCTGGGCAAGAGAGGAAGGCGAAGGGGATGGTTTGCTGGAGTTGCTGCCACCAGAGACAGCTTGCCTTCACCGCAAAGGAGATAGCTTGTTTATTAAAGGGAGGTGTAATTCTGAGTATCTGCCCTAGGTACATAAAAAGCCAGTTTCAGTATTGAAACTATTTGTTGACAGTTATTTTCTGCTGGTGGTGTTTATTATTTTTTTATTAGATTGTTTGTTTGCTTTTCATTTAGTTTTCATAAATCTCTCAAAAAAATAATTTTTTTCTCATGTTATCAAAATTGACTTTGACCTGGCTCTTTTGGCAGCCCGGACAAAAAACTGGGCTTCAAAAGATGGTCCCGAATGTTCCTTTATTTCTAGCAGTCTCTATGACTACTGTTTTCATTGTTTGGGACAGGCACATGATGTCCCTAATTGCACTGCCTGCATCTGAATGTCTCTCAGAGCCTTGAAGTTCATAAGTTTCACACTAAGAATATTTGGGTTTTCAGCCACCTAGGGCAACAAAGAGGAAACAATTATCAATTAAGGGGCTGGTGCCTAAAGCAAAAATGCCGGAGTTCTCTCATGCTAAGCCCTATGACTCAAGGGACTGTGGGCACAGACATCATCCCCCCTCTACCAAAGAGGGAGAGAAACTGCTCTTCGAAGATGTTTACACTGATGACTCCTTGGCTCACAGAATCAGGACACTTCTGTTTTCCGGCACCATCTACAAGCAAAGGACCCCTATTTTTCTCAGTGCCATCAACTTCTTGATACCAATGCAGAGTTATCGTGCCAACCAAGAAAAAATCTCAATTCCTTTGGAATCTAAGCAATTTTAGTTCCAGAATATAACTACTCATCTACAGGGATTCCTCCTATCATGAAGCACAACTCCTTTGTGAGGAAAATGTGGCTTAATTTTGTCAAAAATTATTTCACTGATATTCCTGGTTGTCCACCTCCTCCATCTCAGTTGCTGTCTCCTATTTTGGAATCCATAACCCAAAAGTCTGAAATACAACTTACTATTCCACTATATCAAGCCAAACGACTTCATGTACCCTGATGTGCAGTTTGTCTCAAGCAGGTCTATATTCAGTAAGCCAGCCAGCCACAAAGTTATCTTGGTAAAGTTACCTAAATAGCTTTAGCCAGATGTTCAGTGGGACAAGTCTCCCATTGTTTGTACTTGGATAGTTACTCAGATAAAGTTATCCTGGAAACTTTGTTGCTGGTCAGCTTACTGAAAATTGGTTAAAAACACAAAAACTAGTACCCAGCAGCCGCCATGGTAGCCCTTAATCCCGATCCTCAGAAATAATTTATTGACATAGGCAAGGAGCACCCCTGATCCTCAGAAATAATGTATTGTGAAAGGCACAGAGATCCCAGTTTCAATCCCCAGAATTGATGTTTTGCTGCAAGTGAGGAGACACCCTTCCGATTCCAAAAAATTAGTCGTCATAATGAGCCAAGCAAGTGCCCGCTAACCTCCAAAAGCATGTGTCTAAAGCAGTGGGAGGAGGAGAGGCTTTTTTCTCTTCTTGCTTCCCTGAATAGTAAATGTCAGTACAGCTGAGAGCTCTGTCTACATTTAATATTCATGTGTTCACTTCATTGACCACTGATTGGTCCCTTCACTGACAGTTGTCAGTGAAAGGAGCAATCCTTGTTCAGAATTCTTCTGTGGTAGCCATAGAAGCCAGAAGACTATCATGGCTTTAAGCATCGGGCCTTTGTAAATATATTCATGAAAAACTGGCTAATACTTTATGCATAGGAGATAGTATCTTTGGAGACAAGTTGAAAGAAATAGTAGATCTCATTAAAGATCACTGCGCTATAATCCTTAGGCCATAAGCAGCTACAGTGGATCAACCATCTGCAAATAGGAAAAGTTTGCATTATAGAAGGCAGTATTTTTTTTCACAAAGATAATACTAAACCTAATTATTTTCAGCTTTGCATGCAACAATAGCAATGCAGGCCTCATGCTAGGGAAAGCACAAAACCCAAACCTTTCTAGCAATATAAATTAAATCTAATCCTAGCTTTTTACTACAATGTCAACAAAGCTCTCAGTTTAGATTTGAACAACTTTATAATGGGGGGAAAGCTTCAGCAATTCAGCCCTGTATGTTTTTTGATATCAACAGACTTTTAAGTCTTAAAGACCCATCAGGGATATCATTTAAATTTCAAAACATTGCCTTTAAACAATCCCCCAAAGAATCACTCCATGAATGTAGAACTGTTCTATATCCTTCAATAAGAAGTGTCAACCAAATGTTATGGAGCAAGTCCAGTACTACCAAGAATCAAAGGTTTCTACTCTTAAGTACTTAATCCTCCCTAAGAAATCTGATGGTCTCTGTCCCATCTGGAACCTTTACAGATAATCTAAAGAAGGAAAAGTTCAAGATGAATCCTTAAGGGACCATCATACCTCGTCTGAAATCAATGACTGGCTAACCACTCTTGACCTCAAAAATGTCTATAGGCTCATAGGAAAAATCTCATTTCACATTATCAATATCAGGTTCTCCTTTTCGGCCTCTTAGTAGCATCTAGGTGTTTACAAAATGCCTCTCTGTAATTGCTGCTTATTTAAGAAACAAAAATGTTTGTTTTTCCCTATTTGAACCATCAGCTCATATCCAGCAATACCCTTCAAGAAGTAATTGCCTCAAGGAATATCCATAGGGTTCATCATTTTCCTAAAGTCAAATATGCAACCGTCATATATAGTAGACTTCATAGGAACTTGCCCAGACACCACGTTGGGATACCCATTTCTCTGTCAACAGAGAGTACACGATCTAATCAAGATAATCCTGACAGTTTCCAAACAAAAGAAAGTTTTAGCCTACTTCTTCATGAAAATGCTAGGCCATATAGCAACAATAGTATATGCTACACTATTTTTTCATCTCAGTGTGAGACAAGTCAAATGGCAATTAAAGAGCCAGTGGAACCATCATTTACAACTGCTATTGCACACAGTACCATTGTATTTAATGTTTACTTTAGCCTGCTGAGCATAACGATGTTGTCATCAGCGGGATATAAATATGGTACATAAATAAAGGTACATAACCTCAACATCTTCATCCAGTCTCTATTCTGGTAGATGAATCCTTCAAATATGAGGAGATTATTGTTTCACCAAACTCATTTTCAACTCATAACTACAGATATGTCCAATTTTATCAGCCTTTGTTCGTAGGGAACTTGGTCCCAACAGGAGAGAGTGTTCCACATAAACTATGTAGAATTGAGAGCAATCTTCAATGCCTTGAAAGTGTTCATTCCCTATTTAAAAGGGAAAGTAGTTTTAATACAGACAAGTAGTATTACATTAACAAGGAGAAACCGCATCTTTCAAACCTTTGTCAAGAGGCCTGCAAAATAGGAAGTAGGCAATTTTGATGGCTGGCTATTTTTCTAGAAGCCAAATCAAGATAGTTGACACACTAAACCACCAACTATAACCACATGAGTGGTCATTAGATCAATGTGTAGCCAAACAACTGTTTCAGCTTTGGAGAACTCTGCAAATAGATATCTTTGCAGCTCTGTTCTAAAAGACCAACAAAGCACAGTCTAGCAACTGATGCTTTTTCAATCCTTTGGAATCAAGGACAACTTTCTGTTTCCCCTGATTCCCTTCATAACAAAGATGATTCGAAATTAAAAAGAGAAAAGGGCATAATGATTTTGATAGCCATTGTTTGATCACATCAGATTTGGTTTTCCTGGTTTCAACATCTAGCTGTTCAACAGCGAATCAGGTTAAATATATTCCTATCACTGATCACTCAGTACAACTAGAATCTTCTCTATCCAAACCTTCAGTCTTTGGCATTTACGGCCCTGGATTTTGAAATTAGCCTAGTCTTCTTGATGCACTTACCTAAGAAAGGAAGGAAGATTATTCTAGCATCAAGAAAATGCTCCACTAGATTTTACAACTTTAAAGGGGCAAGATTTTCTATTTGGTGCACGCATGTCAATCAGGATCCCTTTATGTGTCTTATCTCCCTCCTGCTTCAATTACTGCTAAGCCTTTCTAAATCAGGATTTAAAACGAATTCAGTCAGAGTTCACCTGAATGCAATAGGAGCATGCAACCAAGATTTAGGAGAAATGCATATTTCTCAGCACCCTGCAATCACAGGTTTTTTGAAAGGCCTAAATCATCTTTGTCCTCCAATTTAGAGATCCTTCCACTCGCTCAGCTCATGAAATTGCCCTTTGAGATTCTAGCCACAGCAGATCTAAAATTTCCATCTTAGAAAGTTTTGTTTTTGATAGTTGTGACTTCTGCCTGCAGAATAAGCAAGTTGCAATCACTCGCTCATACCGTCTGTATACCCAAATTTTCAACAGCTTAGTTGTTTTGAATACTCATCCTAAATTTTTATCAAAAGTGGTCTCTGTTTCATTTGAATCAATCCATTGCATTACCACATGCCATAAAGTTAATGTGCTCTTTATACCTTAGACTGCAGAAGTATTTTATTATTCTATTTGGAGAGAACAGTCTTACAGAAAATCTTCTCAACTATTCATTTTCTTCAATCTAGTCAAACAAGAGGTTTCATTTCTAAAATGAATTCTCCATATGGATTTCTGATTGCATTTCTTATTGTTATAGTCCAACAGAACAACAACTTCAAAGTAAGGTCAGAGCTATGGCAGCTTCTTTAGCCCATCTTCAGTGTGGTTCCGAGGAAGGGATCTGCAGAGATGCCATCTGGTCTTCTGTCCATACCTTTACTGCTCAGTACTGCCTAGAAGATGTTTCACATCAAGATAGCAATTTTGCCCAAGCAGTTCTCAAACATTTATTTAATTCTTTTAACACTTTCTCCAGCCTCTTCAAAGCACAGGTTGCATGTTCCGTTACTGATATAAAACCATGGCAAATATTTCAATGCTATTCTCAACTTGAGAGTCCCCACGTGTGGCTGGTTACTGTCCTGCTTGTTCATGGAGAAAGCAAAGTTGCTTACCTGTAAACAGGTGTTCTCCATAGATAATAGTACAAATCAACCACACAGTTCCATGTTCCTCTCCTATCAGAGTTTAGCTCATAATAAAAACTAAGGAGACTCGGGTGGCAGCAACTGTGCAGGAAGGCTTGTGCTTGCTTAAAAAAAAATCACCTCCGCTTTGCTGAGCTATGAGGGAGCTTCTTCATCTCAACACTGGCTGATTGTTTTTATATTGTTGATACAGATAAGCAACTTTCGTTATCCTAAAGATTAAAAACTGATCTAACATCCTAATTTCCTTTGAAAGATCCTTCCATGTTTTATGGCCTAAATAACTAAAAGCCCTGGTTTTTGTGCTCTGCAATCTGATCTTTCTCTCAGGAGCTAGCTCCAAAAGGACACTCTATGAGGATCTCAAATTCATTATAGGTTTATAGACAAATAGCTTTTTCCTTAACAAGGCTGGACCTAAACCGTGTAGAGCCTTGAAAACTAAAACATTCTTAAAGTGGGAATGACAAAAGAATTGGGTGCCAGTGTAGTCTTTAATGCAGGAGAAATATGCTCCCATAGTTTTAAGCCTGAAATTAGCCTATACAGCAACATTTTTTTAAAACTTAGCCTATACAGGGCTTTTTTTTTTTTTTTTAACCCATATGTTCCTGAGTCTACTTCCTTAGAGCTTCAAATTGAGTCCTAGTTCTACAGTTCCTCTTCACTGAAAAAGGTTTGTGGCTTGTGCATTATTAATACCTTCTAGATAATTAAATCTCTGTCATATTCCCCATGTATTCTCTCTTTTTGGTTATACATATTTAGGTCTTTCTGTCCATCTCATATGACTTTTGGTACAGAGCCAGCACCATTTTGGCTGCCTTTATCTGGACTGACTTTTGCCTGTCTCTGTCCTTTCTGAAATTCTTCGTCCAAAAGTGCTCAATACTCTAGGTGAGGCCTCACCAATGACCTATGTTGAGACATCATCTTTTTGTCTACTGGCTATGCCTCTCTATATGCACTCCATCATTCCTCTGGCTCTAACCACCACCTTATCACATTGTTTTGTTACCTTGAGCTCATCATATACTTTGTCCCCAAGGTCTCTTTCCTGGTCAAAGCACACCAGCTTCTCACCCTTCTTCATGTACTGCTCCCTCAGATTTCTGCACCTCAAATGCATGACTAAGTACTTTTTTTGTACTGAATCTTAACTGCTAAGCATTCAACCATTCCTTAAGCTTTTATAGACCACATTTCATTTTGTCTGCTCCTTCTGACATGCTTAATCCCCAGCCCATCACTTTTATTTCATTACAAAACAAAGTGTAGGAAAAGTACTTTGCCATGATTTTGATGATTAACATTAATATTAACCAAAGTCTTAAAGCCATGAAAAGATATTATGGAAAGGTGTTGGGAATTATTTTACACAGAAAAATGGATACATTAGTGTAAGGTTGAATCCAAGTTTGTGTCCCATTATATGCTGTATTCTCTTCGGGGACACATTTTAAATTGAGTTGAAATGAATGGAATTCTACTATATTTCTTTCAGTAGCAAAAGATATACTGAGGCAAAATGCCTGCAGTAAACGCGCAACATTGGAGTATTTTGTGGAATCTGGTTAATAGGCAGACTTGCTTTATTGACACTTTCTCTCTTTCTCTCTCACACACACACACACACACACACACAGCTTGATGATAGAAACATTTCTGTTTTATTCTAAGGTTCAAACCAGCAAGTTCAGTCCGTGAAGACTGCCTCCATTGGGACACTTGGGAGACCCCGACCTCCCATGCCTGTAGTTGTTCCTAGTGCCCCTGAGATGCAAGAAACCACCAAGATGCTTGAGGACTGTGAAAGTGTAAGTCTACAATTTGGAACGTTCTTTCTTAATTCTTATAGCAAGGGACTAACCACTTGATTTTTTTATTTGTATATTATCTGAATTATACCATTCTTCTCGTATTAGACCTCAGGTTTCTGGCATTTGGGATCATTGAGATTACAGTGGGATCTAGTCAAACTAGAAAATGGAAAGCTACACTATCAACTAGCTTTGGTCATCTACAGAAAAATATAACCTAAGCAATCACAACTAACTTGCTGCAGGGACGGGAGAGAAACTTTCAACCTCAAACATATGCAGAATCACATAAACACCGGTACAGAGTATAAACTGGGATATTGATTTACAATTAATAAACATCATAGGTACCTGAGCTACATCAACAGTCATTCTACGATACAAGGTGGACTAAAGGGGAAAGGATGAGAAAGTGATGTGAGATTGCCTCTGAGTCACCTGACCCACCCCAGACAAGCAGAGTCCTGGTACCATTGTGTGGCCGCACTGCAGGGCATCACTGATCAACATGTCATGCATAAGCAAGGCTGGCTGCCCTAGCTATTCTAATAGGGACGCGCGGACTGTTGCTATACCTTGGCCATTCTGACCATAGTGATAGACAATCCCCTGGCCAACATGTGAGGTCATATCCTGGCAAGTCAATTCCAGCACCCCAACCCCCCAGGCAAATGTTCCCTAGGCTCAGATACACCCATCCCACACTGTTGCAACAATAGAAGTGTGTGAATAATTTAAAAAAAAAAAAAAAAAGTTACAGTAGTAATGGACACTTTATGACTAGACATTTAAGTCTATCTAATAATCTGAGGGTGATACAATCAGTACAGGGACGGTGGTTGGGAAATTGTAGTGTTGGTGGTGTGGGAAGGCAAGGGGGAATTCCCAAGGTTGCCCCTGCCTTTAAACCCCATATTACCTGCTTCTGACCACCCCCAACCCAGAAATGGAAAACAGCCCAATGGGTTGCTATGTCCCCTGGCCCAGCTCCAAGTTCCCTTGCTACCGAACCCTCTCTTTTTTTTTTTCACCTACCTGTATGATGAGCCAGAAAAGAGGGAGGAGATAATTTTGACAATGCCAGGCCCCACCTTATCGTGCCGCATGGTCATGCTAACGATGACATCGGGCCATGCGGTCCTCATGGAATTACACCACATCTTGCAAGCTGCCTCCCCCTCAGCTATCGCTGATCCTGCCAGTTGCCACTTTCCCTGGTAAGGCCCTCCCTGCTTTGAGTGCATGGATGCCAAGCTACTTGCAGTGTCTGCGCACCTGGTGCAGCACCACCCATTTCCACAGGTTTAATTACTATATAAATGAAAAAGAAATTTATAGTATTTTACAGTTAGGTCATTCGGGTATTGGTACTTGTCCATTTTGCCATTGTATTCACTGGAAAACCCCAGTTTGTGAAATTAGCAGTTTGTTATAATATTGAAAGGCTGTGAAGAGTAGTTGCCTGAGTCGGCTAGGTAAACCTAACAGATGTATATACTAGTAAGGCTAATGCAATTTTTCATCTTTTCAAAGTAATTTCACACTCAGATATCTAAGTTTTAGTTCTCTCCCAACACAGGCCTAACTTCCTTGCAAGAGTCCTGTCATGGATGTGAGCCCTTGGGCTATGGCATGATTTATGCAGCCTAGCAGGCAAACCAACTAAGCCCACACCAACAGCAGGTGGACTTGCTCTTTCAAGGTCTAGAACTGGGGCTTCTCCTATACCAGCCTGATCCTCACAGGTTAAGCCCTTGGGTTCCAGGAGCCAGCAAGGCTTAGGCAAGGGATCTGTAAGGAGCGGTCAAACAGAGTCAAGTAGCTGGCCAAGGTTGAGGCAGGCAGCAAGCAAGCAGTGTCACGGTCCAGGCCGAAGTCAGGGCAGGCAGAAATCAGGCAGTGTCAAGGTTCAAGCAGAGGTCAGGGCAAGCAACAGTGCAAGGCATGTTCAGGGTCAAAACCACAAGTCATGCAGAGACGGACAGACAAGACAAGGAACCAAGACATGGCAGAGTCAACAAGGAAATGCTGGACAAGGCGGACAGAGGCAAGGCAGAGCAAGAAGATCAGCTAGGCAAGCACAAGATGATAGCAACAAACACTACAGGAGCAGGAGAACTTGTTGCTGAGGTGCTGACTAGTTGCAAAGGACTTCCTTATATACTCATGGAGGATGTGATGTCACAAGCCAGCATGAAAAGTCCTGGCTGATAAAGGAAGTCCAGAGCTACATGAAGTTTTAGCCAGGGCCCTTGGAGAGGAGTATGATGCTGGAGCTATGCCAAAGTCACTTCAGGGCATTACAAGTCCAGAATAAGCATATGCATGGCTTTTGGATAAAACAAACAAAACAGTTCTGGGCTTCCCTTCAGCCCAACTTGACTATAAGTCCCTGCAGCCACTCTGGCTTTTTAAAATAGAAAAAAAAAAAACCATTACAGTCATGGGCTTTGTTCCACACCTCAGCTGTAACAAGTCAGCTTTCACAAACAAACCAAGTCCAACATGTACTCACCTTTCTATGTAAAGCTTGGGTAAGCTGTTCACAGACAAATACAGCCTGTAAATGGCACTTCAAAGAAAGTCACTGACAGCAATTCAAAACAATTTGTGAGAACTTTTTTTTTCTCCCTTCCTTTGCACAAACAAATGCTGCACCTAAACTGCATTTCTCGAAATGTATCATCCTTAGTCTTACCTCCAGAGTACTTGCTGCTCTCCCTTAGTTGGTGCTTGGGAAGGCCTGTACAGATGAAATTGCAGTAGTCCAGGCTTATTGTAAGTAGTATAATTATTTTTCTCTAGCAGAAGATGCAGGTTACAAATATTTGATAAATGGGACGAACAGGCTTTAACTACCTTACTTGTACCAGCTTTGTCCTAAAAACCTCATTTCCCACCCCACGTGAGGTCTATAAACTCCTCATCCCACTCTGAGGCGCAGCACACCTACTCACCCGGCCCTTGCTGGGGTATGCAATTTTTTTTTTGTCATTTGATTTTTAACCTTGTTCTGGGGTTTGCCTGGTTTCCTCCACTCGTGGGTGTTGTCTGAACCCTTAGTCCATAATAGCAGATAAAATAAGTACTGGTGAGGGTGGTTTAATAGCCATTGTTCAGTCTGGCTGTAAAGTGCTTTGGTAAAAGCACTGTAAAAATATACTTGTGTGCCTACATGGCATGTTTAATGGATGTTTATACATATTTATTTGGAACACACATTTGCCTTACTACAATAAGTACTCACCTAGGGGGGGAAATGAAAGGCAGAGTCATTTTTACCAGGATTTGAATTTGGGAACTGCAGGTCTATTACAACCCCTTAAATATACTTATGTCACTTACTGTAATAGGTGTTATAAGAATTGACTTTTTGTGCATATTTAAGTAAAGCATTCAGTGCAATTTAGATGAGTGCTGCAGACCTGACTTGTAGATTGTCATATTCCATTTTAATATTTGAGGTTCTACCAGGTTTCTGCATAAAATAAAGAGGCCAAAGAGCAAATTAATATTTACAGTATGGATGTGCAGAAAATTTAAATTAGCACAGAGTAAAAATATTCTTCTGAGCACTTGCAACTGTAAATTACTTGGATTCTATACAATGTTTTAAGTATTTTGAATTTGACTGCCCCTTCCCTCAGGCTACATAGCAGTGAACAACAATATAAAAACAATCAGCAATAAAACAGTATGCTTCACCAACAAAAATAGTGATCATAAATATAAAACTGAAAAACAAAGAAATAATAATTTCAAACAGTAATAAAATAAGTTCATTTCTAACAAAATACAAGTCAATAAAAAATAAAAATGGCTCGAGATCAATACAGAGAAATAATAATCAAGAAGTTAGACTCCTAACTAATGAAAATTAGGAACGAGAAATATCAAATTAATAAAATTATCATCATAACAATAACACTAAAGAAATAAAGCTGGGAACAATTCCATGAAAAGACTAAAAGTAGATGAAAAGCCATGATCTAAGAGAACCAGCTGTTCATAAGATTTGTTATGTAAAGACAGCCTCAGAGCCCATATATTATGTAGCTTTCTGAAGGTGGCAAAATAAATTATTAATTTGTTCGTATGGAATAGTATACTAGCAAAAGAGTCCTACATGGGAGCTTTTAACACTGACATTGATAGGAGAATAGGGTTCACCCTGGCACATATCATTGTATATGGGAGTTCAGATAGCACAAAGCTGAATTCCTTAAGGTTTTATAGATCATAAACATGATCTTGAATTCAACAGTAATAGGAAGCCAATGTAAGACACTAAGAATGGGTGAAATGTGATCATGCGATCTGGCCCCTGATACCAAGCATGCTGTACATATTTTGCACCAGTTAGAGTTTTCTTAGTTTATTTATTTATTTTATTTATTTATTTAACACTTTTTTTATACCGGCATTCGTAGGACACATCATGTCGGTTTACAAGTAACTGAGAAGGGAAATTACAATGAACAAGGGAGGGGCTAACTGGGTAATATGCAAAATACAAAGGAAGAGAGTCAACAGCAGAATTACAACTTTTTTGCATTCAAGTTAGGGTTAAATATGCAAAAGAACTTTTATAAACAAATTAAACGAGGCATGTACACTTGAGAAATTAGCATATGAGGGCTTATTTACAGTATGAGGAGGCAAGTGCACATATGTATAGTTAAAAGCTAGTGGGGGGGGGAGAAAGGAGGGAGGGAGCAGGGGGAGAGGGGCGGGTGGGGTAGAGTGAAGAGGGGTACAGTAAGGCACGGGTACTTTGAGGGAGGGGTTGCTAGGGGGTGAGAGGGAGGGGTAATGGGGGGCTAGGAGTGCAAGGGAAGGAAGCAGGAAGGGGTGGTATTTTATTAGTTGTATTATTTATTAGTTGGTGCTTGGGGAGGCCTATACAGATGAAATTGCAGTAGTCCAGGCATATTGTAATTAGTATAATTATTTTTCTCTAGCATAAGATGCAGGTTACAAATATTTGATAAATGAGAAGAACATGTTTTAACTACTTTACTTTAATACTACTATTTATCCAGTTGTGAATCCAGAATGATACCAGTATTTTTACCTCCTGATTCAGTGTTATAATTATGTCATGCAGACACACTTGTGGGCAAGGAGCAGTCATAAGAACATAAGAAATTGCCATACTAGGTCAGTCCAAGGGTTCATCAAGCCCAGTATCCTGTTTCCAACAATGGCCAAACCAGGCTACAAGTACCTGGAAAGTACCCAAACACTAAGTAGATCCCATGCTACTGATGCCAGTAATAGCAGAGGCCATTCCCTAAGTCAGCTTGATTAATAGCAGTTAATGGACTTTTCCTCCAAGAACTTATCCAAACTTTTTTTAAACCCAGCTACACTAACTGCACTAACCATATCCACTGGCAACAAATTCCAGAGCTTAATTGTACATTGAGTGAAAAATAATTTTCTCCGATTTTGTTTTAAATGTGCTACTTGCTAACTTCATGGAGTACCCCCTAGTCCTTCTATTATCCTAAAGAGTAAATAACCGATTCACATCTACCCGTTCTAGACATCATGATTTTAAAGACCTCTATCATATCCCCCCTTAGCCGTCTCTTCTCCAAGCTTGAACAGCCCTAACCTCTTTAGTCTTTCCTCATAGGGGAGCTGTTCCATCCCATTTATCATTTTGGTCACCTTTCTCTGTATCTTCTTCAATGCAACTATATCTTTTTTGAGATGCGATAACAGAACTATACACAGTACTCAAGGTGCGGTCTCACCAAAAAGCGATACAGAGGCATTATGGCATTTTCTGTTTTATTCACCATTCCCTTCCTAGTAATTCCTAACATTCTGTTTGCTTTTTTGACTGCCACAGCACACGGAGCCAATGATTTCAATGTATTATCCACTATGATGCCTAGATCATTTTCCTGGTTGGTAACTCCTAATATGGAACCTAACATCGTGTAACTACAGCATGGGTTATTTTTCCCCTATATGCAACACTTTGCACTTGTCCACATTAAATTTCATCTGCCATTTGTATGCCCAATCTTTCAGTCTTGCTAGGTTTTCCTGCAATTTATCACAATCCGCTTGTGATTTAACTACTCTGAATAGTTTTGTATCATCTGCAAATTTGATTATCTCACTCATCGTATTCCTTTCCAGATCATTTATAAGTATCTTGAAAAGCACTGGTCCAAGTACATATCCCTGAGGCACTCCACTGTTTACCCTTTTCAACTGAGAAAATTGACCATTTAATCCTACTCTCTGTTTCCTATCTTTCAATGAGTTTGTAATCCACGAAAGTATACCACCTCCTATCCCATGACTTTTTAGTTTCCTTAGAAGCCTCTCATTGGGACTTTGTCAAATGCCTTCTGAAAATCCAAATACACTACATATACTGGCTCACCTTTATCCATATGTTTATTAACCCCTTTCAAAAAATGAAGCAGATTTGTGAGGCATGACTTGCCTTGGGTAAATCCATGCTTACTGTGTTCTATATGCTCTACGATTTTGATCTTGAGAATAGTTTCCACTATTTTTCCCGGCACTGACATCAGGCTTACTGGTCTATAGTTTCCTGGATCGCCCTTGGAGCCCTTTTTAAATATCGGGGTTACATTGGCCTCCCTCTAGTCTTCAGGTACAATGGATGATTTTTAATGATAGGTTACAAATTTTAAGTAATAGATCTGAAATTTCATTTTTGAGTTCCTTCAGAACCCTGGGGTGATTTGCTACTCTTTAGCTTGTCAATCTGGCCTACTATATCTTCCAGGTTCACAGTGATTTTTTCAATTCATCTGAATCAATTCCCTTCAAAACCATCTCTGGAACTGGTATCTCCCCAACATCCTCATTAGTAAACACAGAAGCAAAGAATTCATTTAGGTGTTCTGCAGTGGCCTTATCTTCCCTAAGAGCCCCTTTAACCCCTTGGTAATCTAATGGTCCAACTGACTCCCTCACAGGTTTCTTGCTTCTGATATAATAAAACCTTTTTAAAATATGAGTTTTTGCCTCTCAGCCAACTTCATTTCAAATTCTCTCTTAGCCTGCCTTATCGATGTTTTACACTTATGTTACATTCTGTGTGTCTTGAACTATAGGTGGGACCTTGGGTTGTGGTGAGCATAGACTCCGCCCCCAGGGAGGAACCCTGTGGGCACTCTCCACAACAGGCAGGTGTCTCAGCAGTGGAAGACAACAGAGTAGTTAGGTTTTTATTATACTGCCAACGATGATCCGAGGAAGTGAGTCTAGGAGTCAGTAGATGAATATCTTCTCTACGAGAAGCTTGTGCTGGTTACCTCGGTAGTAGTCAGCGGAGCGGAATAGGCCAGAGGTGGAGATGATGCTTTCACAAGACAGCTGGGCACCGGTACTGGCCCGCAAGTGGGGTAACCCGGGAACCCATGCTACAAAGGATGAGCAGGTGTAGTACTCACTGAGACTCTGTATATGGAAGGCAGGTCAGACGCCAAGGAGACCCGAGACTGGAACAGGAAGGGTCCCCCGGAGCAAGGCAGGGACTCGGATGAATAGCGAGAGAGAATGGCCCTCCGAGAAGCGGATAGCCCTGAGTGTGGCAAGGCCCCCGAGGAGCGGGTATCTGGATCACTCAGGACAGCGGAGCGAAGTCCCAGTATGGCGGAAGTAGCAGGACGGGAATCCTTGCTAACTCGACTAGCAAGGAAGTCAGCCGAGTTTAAATATGGTAGGAGGATGACATCATGCGGTGGGGATGCCCCCGAAGTTCCTGCCATGAGGTGTTTAAGAAGGGGGCAGGCGCGTGCCTTAGGTAACCCCGGATGTAAGATGGCTGCCGGGAGCACCCACACCGTTCCGGGAACGCCATGAGGGTCGGTGTATGGATGCGGAGGCCACCCTCCTTTCCTCTGTTGGCTTTTAAAACCCGCTCAGCGCATGCCGGCCAGGGTTTTGTGCGTATCTCCCGGTTTGGACACATGCGTTAATGCATCGCACACCGTGATATTTTGACCCAAGATGCAAGATTTTATCGCGGGTTACGAAATTTACCTACACAATGCAGTATTTAAGAAATGTGCCTGACCACATCCCTTTTTTTTTTTATCGCAGCTGCTAACGCGCCATTTTTCTGTGGGATTTATAGCAATTCGATGAACCTAGGCCTTGGTTTGTAATCCAATGGTTTGTGGGTGATGCAGATATAGAACTATCTATTAAATAATGAGAAATGTCCCAGTAAAAGAAATAGCACCTAGGATATTCACCCAAAGCCTTGATCCACTGTCTATACTTTATTAATTCTCACAAGGCTGCTGAATGGTTCTCTGGTTTCCACCAAGCAAGAGATGAAGCAAAAATAGCCTTCAGACAGCTCCAGGGTGTCAATGATTTTTTTCTTCAGCTCTGTTACACTGTCTGTTCTCTTTTTTAGACTGTCCAAACCCAGCAGGAAATCTTACCATTCAAATACCTGAGTGACCACTGAATTTCTTCTTGTACATTTTGTTATTCTTCATCTGCTCCTAAAAGCAGATTCTTGGAAACAAATCTTCTGCAGAAAGACCCAAACCTTTTGTCTCCCAACGGATTTCCTCTAGCAAAAAAAAAAAACAAAACCCAAAAACCAGCAGGCGACTTTCAAAAAAAAAACTCTCCCCTTTCTTATTGGATCATAAAATCAAGCCTCCTGAAGCATGGTGCAGCCTTATGACGCATGACAGGTTACAGCGGCCTTGTTGAGTGGGTCAATAGCAATGAAGCACTTTGACCTTCCTTCTGTGTCAGAACCTACAGAGCAAAGTAGGAAAATACTGCTATAGACCTTCAGCTTGCTTTCAGATTTTTGGTTCTGCAAAGCTTTAATATTTGGATGCAGTCCAAAAAGCATTCTTGACTTTTGAATTAAAAATGATTTGATAAAGTACCCCACGCCATCCTATGATCCCAGACACAGCACTGTTACAGAGAGAGGCTTACTTTTTGGCAGTGGGATTACAGGGTTGGGTGGAAAAGAACATAGAAACATGACATTGTCTAAAACAGGGGTGGGCAAACTTTTTTGTGCTGCGGCCACATTACACGTTATCGGCCACAAGGACTGGTGGGGGGAGAGAGAGGTCATCCACCTTGGAGCTCCACGGCACAACAGTCAAACCCCCTAGCACCTGCTGCAGGCATTTCAGTGCCCAGCAGGCTTAAGCGCCATCATTCTTAGCACCTGAAGAGCCCCTTCATTCAAGGATCCCAGGCTCTGCCAAAATCAGCAAAACCTTCAACCCAAGAGGTGCAAAGCATTTTCCTGGCTAGCAGACCTACCTCATCTTGATGACAAACGCAGAACACAGACGGACCCTCACCAAATAAGAATAAGAAGACCATAAAGTATAAATAGAAAGGTGCAGACAAAAAAAACAAAACTGGAAACTGCTGTGTGCTAGACAACCCCACAAACTGTCCATCGCTATCGGTTACATTAGGTAGGGAGGTAATTGAAGTTAAAAAAGTCGCCCGCAATTTAGGAATACAAGTAGATACGAATTTATCCTTATCACAACATGTTTCCTTTTTAGTAAAGAACTCATTCTTTAAGTTACATACCTTAAAAAGATTAAAACCACTACTTTTCAAAGCTGACTTTCAAACAGTCCTTCAATCTCTTATTTTTCCTGGTTTAGATTATTGTAATAGCCTATTTTTGGGTCTTCCAGATTCCACCTTAAAACCACTGCAACAGATACAGAATTCTGCGGCCCGTTTGTTAGTAGGTTCGCCAATGAGATATCACATTTCTCCTATCTTGTTCAAGTTACATTGGCTTCCGATTAAATTTCGTGTAAAATATAAAGTTCTCTCTTTAATTCATTCTTTAATTCATGACCCAGATTCAACTTGGCTCTGTACATCTCTACGGTTATGCAAACCAGCTAGACATCTTAGATCCGCAACTAAATATCTGCTTGATGTTCCTACAGTTAGACTGGCGAGACTAAATATGACCAGAGAAAGAGCATTTTCAGTGGCATTTTCAGTGTTGTGGAACTCACTCCCTAATACTTTAAGGCAAATTACCAGCCATAATGAATTCAAGAAGGCAGTAAAAACTCATTTATTCAAGATAGCTTTCGGAGACCTTGATAGTTTGAACACCTAATCAATAAGGTATATACCATCTGCTCATATTGATAGTTTAACTACCTATCTCCTAGGGTTCTGGTCTCTGAGACACAGGCTCTAAGGTATTCTATTTTTATTTTTTTGCGGCTTTTTACTTGTTTTTGTAAAAAATAGTATAGTTATGCTGAAAGGAGCAGGGTTTATAAAGATACATTGTATTTTTTTTCCTTCTATTATCTTATTTTACTTGTTATTTTGGTTTTATTTTATTTTATTTTTATGGTCTTTAGTTAAAAGTAATTTTTAGTTATTTTTTAGTTATTTTGTTGTTTTATAATTTGTAATCTTGTAAACCGTTTTGGTCAAATTTGTTTGAAAAGACGGTATAGAAATATTTTAAATAAATAAATAAATATGCAGTGTAATAATGTAAAAACAGAAATATCACAATTCCTCATAAAACAAAATCAAGAAATATAAAATCAATCTTGATAGTAAAAGTAAACCATACTAATAAAAAATATTTCAAAACAGATGATGAATAGAATATATAATTAAGAAGAATAAGGATAAAAAAACTTTAAACATTTCCCAACAATCAATAAAATATTTCAAAACAGCAGACATATCAAACATCCATTAATTAGAACTAATAAGGATAAAAAAAAATGTTGTCCTCTCCATATCTCTGAATTTTTGATTTCCAGTTACCCTGAGCTTGTAGTAGAGGGGGGAGAGGAGGAAAACACACAAACTCTCCTCTCTCTCACATACACACTTGCACTCACGAACCCTTCTACCCAGGGGCGGATTGGCCTATCGGGGGATCGAGCATCCCCCGGTGGGCCGGTCGCTCTAGTCCCGTGGTCTGCCGAGCGCAGCTGTGACAGAGCTGTGCTCGGCAGACCACGTGGTATCTCTTGGGCCAGCCTGGGCGGCAAATCCCCGGGCCGGTCATCATCGGGAATCCACCCCTGCTTCTACCCTCTCTTCTCACTCCCCTCTACCATTTCCTCCCTCCCACTCACCATTCATTCACCCCTTCCCTCCCCTCTGTCAGTCACTGACCCTCCCACGCAATCACCTTTCTTCACTCTGTCAGTCATTAACCCACTCACCCTCTTCCCTTCTGTCATTCACCCCTTATTCCCTTCTCTTCGTGTCACTCACCCCTCCCTTCCATTCACTCCCTTTCTTCCATTCACTCCCTTCCCTCCCCTCTGTCATTCACCCTCCTATTCAATCCTCTTCCCTCATTCTTGTGCTGTCTTCTGTCACTCAACCCTCCTTCTCTCTGTCACTCACCCACTCACTTCCTTCCCCTCTATCTCTCTCCCTCTCCCTCCTCCCAGTCACATCCTTCCCTCTGTCACTCTCCCTCCCCCAGTTACTCCCTTTCCCTTCTAGCCACTTACACTCTACCTCCTCCCACTCACTCCCTTCCCTTCCCTCCCCTCTGTTAGTCACCACCCTCTACCTTTCCCCATTCCTTTTATTTTATTTATTTATTTATTTAACTTTTTTCTATGCCGTCATTACGGTTTACAGTAAGGCACATAAAAATGCTGCTAAAATATATCAAATTACACAGGTGCCATAAAGGTTTGGTAACATCGTTTGTAAACTATATTAATTGGTAAGTGTGATAAATCAAGTCCATTTCTCACTGTATCAGTTTTGGATACGAGATTAGCTTTATCATTGTAATTTTATCCTTTATTGATGAACGAAAAAAAATGAAGATAAAACTAAAATAAAAACTACACACATATTGATTTCGGTTCTGTGTGTGGGTGTTCAGTTGTTCGTGCCTTGCACTTCCCTGGGTTCTATTCTCCCTTCTGTATTTGATAAGCTTTCCATTCCCTCCCCACTTCTCCCCTCTGTTAGTCACCACCCTTACCCTCATTCCTTCCCTTTCTCATAACTCTTCCTATCTCTTTAGAACCCACCTTGTGACTTGCCCCTCGGCCCCACGTCGTTGTCATCTTTTTCCTGCCGGCTGGGTACTGGAAGCCCACAAGCAGATCAATTTCAGGCCACCACTGTGCATGGCCTCTTCAAGCCGGCAGGGGAAGGGAACACTGCCAGTGCATCACTCCAGGTGCTGCAGTGCAGATCACCATGTTGCTGGTGGTGGGTAGTTAGCCTACCAACATGCCATTAAATACACCAATGCTCTGACCTGCCAGTCGCAGCCCGATGTGGCGCGGGTCAGCACATCATGAAGGGTGATAGGTAGGCAACTAGGAGCATCAATGGGACGTTCATAATGTTAAATTTACAAGAGATGGGTGAGCCAAAGAAAGATGGTGATGGGCTGGATTTGGCCCATGGGTCATAGTATGTCCACCCCTTGTCTAAAACCAGATCTGCGGTGACTGTGGAATACGAGTTATATAATGGCACAGCAGTGCTCTAATATGAAATGTCACATAATGACGATGTAACAACTTGTCTGATATTCATGCTCAATCAATGTGGATCAGAAAGACAGAATTTATTTTTATTTGAAGTCAGAAATATTTATTTTTCTTTAATCCTTTTTTATATCTTTTTTTTTTGCTTTTCCTTTCCCTTCTCCTTGGCTAACTTATAACTACTACCTTGTAATTCCATCTTTCTGCTTTTTGTATTTATTTTGTTTTTGCACTGAGTATGGGCTTAATAAACTTGCTTACTCACTTATACCCTCCCTATTTCTCTCTTTTTTTTTTCCCTTCAAGTTTGGGGCAAATGGAATGCTTGGCTTCTGTTTTTGTTTCTGATATGGAATACTTATATTAAAACATGGGGCTGTTTGATATGTGGTCATATGTTTGCATGTCTAAATATTTGCATATTACGTATGTGATTTTGTGCTCATCACCAGGGTCATTGATGTACTGTGACTTTTTCCTGCATTAACTTAAAATAACCCTCCTCTTGTCCAGTAACCCTGTTAAATCTCATGCAGAATTATGAACCGGATGAGCTGACCAAAGAGATGGCCCACCTGGAAGGACTCATGAAGGACCTCAATGCCATCACCACAGCATGACCGCCTTTGCTAGGACACAGTTCTGGTTCATGATTCCCCAACTTCACAAGCCTTGGGACTAAGCCTTGGATCACAAGGAATTGTACAGAAAAAGAGATAGAGACACGGCAGTACAAGAGAGTATACAAATCAGATACAAATGTGCATTCATAATAATGCTGGGTAAAGACAAACTTTCTGCTGGTTTAAATATGAAGGAATTTTCACTTTGGATTCCATTGCTTGCTGAGACTATGCTGAAAGCATAAAGTGCCGAGATTCACTTGTCCAAACAGGAAGACTGGCTTCAGTTTTATTTTATCTGGGCTTGTTTTTATCCATTGCCGTGCTGTGGTCACAACCTGCCTTTTCAGTGTTGGACAGTTTTGCATATGTACAATTTTGTGCATTTTCATTTATTTTTATTTTATTATTATTTTTTTTTTTATATAAAAGAAATACATTTTGTGTAATCTAGGGAAAATGCTTGTGTTTTAATCTTCAAATCCCACGTACGACATTTGGCTGCTTATACTTCTAATAGTTCTATGAAAATGCATTGACAAATAGAAAGTTTTTTGTTCTGTATAAATAACATCCTCTGCCCGTTAGTTGTCCACTGCTTTTTGGAATACAATATTACCCTACAGTTAGGTTTTAAAATGGCATTTCCACAAAGTGGATCTAGTTTTTTTTTTTTCCCCATATTTTGGTTTCCTAAGGATTGCTGTGATCAGTTGACGTGATGTAAAGTACCCTGGCAAACATTTATAATGATTAAAGGCAAAACACTTTTTTTTTTTTTTTTTTTTTTTTTTATAGTTTGATATTTAGGCATTCTGGAGCCTAAATGTCAGCAGGTGGTCACCATTCTGCACCATTAAGTCATACTGGTGCTTCTCCTTTTCTGGTGGCACCCCAAGGGGGACGATCATTGAAAATAGTGAAGAGGATGGGTGGACCAGTTAAGTATTATGGGACTAAGGAGGGTGTGAATAAGGTGAGTGAGTTACCCCCCCCCCCCCTCTTCGTGTGCCAAATGTCACATGACACAGCCTCGGTGATGATCGTATAAGGGTGTAAATAATGAAGTGTTACTCATCCCCTTGAAATGCCCTACAACTATTATACTATGGCCTAGCAAAAAGCAATGGGATGGAAGCAGGAGAAGAGTTACAGGCAGCAGCGGTTAAAAATAGGAGAAAAATTCATAAGAAATACAGCCCGTGAGGGTTCACTTTCAACCTGCAGAGCATATAGTGGTCAAGATACGCGCAGAAAACAGAAGAAAAATCTATATAACAAAAATTAGAAGACGTGGCCTATAAGCGCGTGTGTATATGTTAACATAATCCCTGCTGCCTAATCAGGTACCCTCTTGCAACTTTTTCATTTAACAATGGGAATTCGGTGGCATGTTCAAGGAGATGGTGGGCTTTCAGAGCGTAGCAGCAGCCCTTGCTGCATTCTTTCAGTGCAAAACTAAACAAACAAAAAAAAAACCCAACAAAGATGTTACAGTGATTAAAAGTAAGGTGTTTGATGAGAATAACCTCTGAATAAAGGAGAATCTGGCAAAGAGAGTGAGAAGTGCCGATGCTGCTTGAAGCTGCCTTCACACTGAGAAGTCCCTCATCCTGTTGGAATGACAGATATTGATAACTCTTGGTAAATGGTCTTGGTATTTTGTGAGTCAGCCAGGGAGGGGAAGAGACTGCATCCTTTTTTTTTTCTTCTTGCCTTTAAAAGCATTTGTTTGGCATTTCTAAAGGGTTGAAGAAGAAAAGAATCCACTTCCTTGTAACATTTCCAGAGTTGGTTGTTACTGGTTTGCAACTGGAGTTTCATTTAACAAAAATAAAACTGAACCAAAAAAAAAAAAATTCTCAGATTTCTCAGCCCAGCCTTTCCTGTGAAAGATGGCACGTGGATCCTCCTGTCTTGCAATGAGAAAGGGATTCTTATTGTATTCAGCTTTTTATTTAATCAATATCTAGATATAGATATTATAGATAGTTTTAAAGCTCTGCTTAACATACCTCTCATGTCTTTTTTTTTTTTTGTCAAAATTTGGCTTTCCTAACAATGTGGTACACTTCAGAATAACAATTGGACATTGTTATAAAATGCTTTCTTTAAAGACATGTAGCTTTCCTAATCTGTTTCTTTTCCTTAGTTTTGAGGACTCGTGTTTCTGCCAGAGGATTGAGAGGTATGTAGGTTGTTAAATTTTTTTTTTTTTTTAAAAAGCAAATAAACATCTGCTCTGGACAAAACTGTGCTTGGTTTTATCCTCCTGCAGTATTCTTGTTACATCACCATATTTTGGGCAAAGAATGCGCACACTGGCCCCTCCCTCTTTTGTCATACATGCAAGCCCGCACTTGTTCTCTGCTGATACTATACGTTAATAGTTTACATTGGTTTAGGGATAGTGATGTGGTATGGTTAGTAAAGCTATGGTCTTGAATTAGAAGTGCAGCAACCTATCATGAAGTTTATGAAGTTCTCCCTTTGCACAACCATCATAACTTTAGTTGTATAATCAATTAGTTACATTAGTCAAAAAGTAAATCTTTATTAGTCTTGCAAGTAGAAGATCGTGAGATTGAATTTGCTGTCGACCAGTGGGTTGGTAACCTCTTGAGATCCAACTCAAACCTGTCTCTATGATTTTATGATAAACTGTCTGGAGAAAAAAAATAAAGAATACCAAAAAAAATAAAATAAAATAGCAGATAAGGATCAGAAGTCATAAGAACTTAAGAAATGCCATACTGGGTTAGGCCAAAGGTCTATCAAGCCTAGCATCATGTCTCCAAAAGTGACCAGTCCAGGTCACAAGTGCCCAGCAGAACACCAAAGAATAGATCCAATCTTTCTTGCTGATAACCAGGGACAGGCAGTGGTTTATTGCATCAGCTATCTGGGCTGCCCATTTCTGATGCAATACTCAAGAGCATACCCAGTCTCAGGCTTTATCCTTCTCTCACCAAGGATTTTCTGTGCTTATCGCACATGTTCCAGAATATTTTAATATTTTGAGGAGGCTGTTGCATGTATTTACCACCGATACTGTGAAGAAATACTTTTGTTACTCCAGTTTTTAACCTTTTCAATCTAGTATCACTTCTTGTTCTAAAATGGGTGCCCTTAAGGGCCTCTGTTCTCTCTGGTTTTGAGGATATTCTTTTATGAATATTCATGAGACGCATTTGCATGCATTGCATCAACTTGCATGCAGATGTATATTATGCATATTGATTTATAGAATTCTGAAAACCTAAATTGGTTTGCGGCCCTCAAGGCCTGAAGCTGGACACCCCTTTGACTCTAGGACTTCATTTTCACTATATTAATCATACCTTTGTAGTATTTGAATGTCTCATATCCCCTCGCCCCTCTTGTTCTGTTTATGTATTCTTACAGAGTGTGTGTGTGTATTTAGGTTTTTAAGTTTCATAGAGCTTAGAGGCCAGGCTCTGCACCATTTTGATAAACCTTCTTGGAACTGCCTTTACTCTTGCTGTATCCTTTTATATCCAGAACTGCATGCAAACGCCACATAAGATCTTACCAATGACCTGTACAGAATCATTTTATTTTTCTGATCTGTGCCTCCTCTGGCTCTTGCCACTGCCTTGTTGCACTGTTTACTTATGTTGAGAGAATTGGATACCACCCCAAGATTATTTCCTCATAAGTGCAAATGAGCATCCCACTGTCTATTTTTTACTGTTCACTTGGATGTCTGTAACTCATGCGCATCACTAAATATTTTTGCATTAATTGACAAACCGTTGACTACTCCTCAGTTAACCTTCATTTTTCCTAATCCCTCTATAATATCCACCCTGTTGCAGATCTGTTTCATCTTCAAAAAGATAAACATTCCCTTCCAGCTCCTCTGCATTATTACACGTAAAAGTGTTTAACAGACTTGGACCCAGGACTGATCTCAGATAACCTCCCTTTTTATGTAAACTCCCATTTATCTGTACCCTCTCTTATGACTGGAAAAGTGCTTGATATGGTAATGAAATGCAGGCTTTTCTTAGAGCCCAAAAATAACTGTTAACAGAGGAGTCAAGAGCAAGGTTACGAGTCGAGTACCTCAAAGATATTTATCTGCATTCCCTCATTGCACTCCCTCAATCTCCCAGCCTCTCTTACCCCCTCATACCATGAGATCAATACAGAACGAAGTGCTGGCTCACGAGATTTGAAAATGTTTGCAGTCTAAGAACAAAGTGATCAGAAGTAGAGGTCCAGGCTCCCACTGCTTCTCCAGTCAGCTGGTGGGCCCTACAGAAGTCTGCTGTGCTTCAGCTCTTCCTCCTCCTTGCTGGGCTGGAGTCCAGTTGGCTTTTTTTCTTTTCCTCCTGTTGTGAGCATCTTTCGATGGTACTTACTGTGTGACTCCTGTGGAACCTGTTTGCATCAGCCTAAAGACGGCCTTGCTCTCTGTTGCCTGCCACTCAACTAGCTTGCTAGTTTGCAGGAAGATAAAACAGCTCTTTCAATCTTCTCCTTTCCATTTTCAGCATTTCTTACATAATACCTGTAAATAGACAAGTTCATGAACAGCATTGTGATGGTAGTCTAGGTCCTTGAAATCCATACCACATTGTAGAAAATGTATGAAACTCCTATGCAAATCTGAGTAAGAATCATATAAAATTGCCTGAGTGCTGACTTTTTATTAAAAAAAAAACAACAAAATTTTCTTATATAGAAATAACAGAAAAAAAGAAATCATGTTACTATCCTGCAGTTTCATGAAAATGTTTTTGTAACTACTAGAAATCATGGTAGTGTAGCTCTAGTGGTGTCTGATGCCATCAGTACATTTAACTTGGAACCAATGGCTTTTTTTTTTTTCGCTAAGCCAGATAAAGATGGCAAAAATATCTATATTCACATATTAAATAGTATCAAGGCTTTTTGATTTCATGTGGCTAATGCAACTACTTTTTTTTACATTGATTTTGTTGTGATTCATTTCCATCAGTGATGGTAACGCTACATCAGTTTTATTGAGGTATTGGCAGTTCCATCTCTGAAAGTAGTTCATTGCCTGTATATTTATATATTTATAAACTGAAAGGATTAGATAAAGTGGAATAAGCAGAGATGATGATAAACCTTCATAATGGTTTTACATACATGAAATATGCATCTTCAAGTAGTTGGCATAGTTGCAAACTGCCTGGGTGGTTTTAATGCATATGTGTTAGGAAAACATTTTAAAATGAAAACTTGTATTGTTTCTCTTTGAGAATTAGCAATTGAAAAATTTGCATGTTAAAAACATCCACATACTTTGCTCTTTGTGTTGGTGGCAGGAGGAAGCAGAATGGCAAGTGCATGTGTGAAAGCTTTGTGTGTATACGTGTTTTTGTCTTCCCCTGACCCACAGGAGCACCTCTCTTTCTGAGCTTAAATGTACTACATTTGAGAAGGGCAGTTCTCAGACAGGATGTTTTATCTGTGTAAATACCTGTTTATGTGGGTAAAAGCCTTAATGTGGAAGGGTGGTACTTAGTACTTTTTTTGCATGGGGTGTGAAATAGAAGCTTGTGTCCCTTGCAAGGGGAAGGATTTTAACTAGAAATGGACTTGTGCTGTGCACTTCTTCACACAATATAGAACCCTTCCCATTACTTGCCTTGGCATAATGAATATATATTATGCCTCCCTCCCTGCCAGCCTCCCACACCCTCTCATGGTGCATTGATGTGTTGCATCTATTTTGAAACCAAGGTAATGTGTTATACTGTGCATGTCACAGTAATGTGCTGCAGCCACCTTGGTGCAATCATTATGCTTTTGAGCCAATGGTGACATTACTTCCATCATGGCACAGTAATGACATGCTACTCCCACCTTGGTGCAATCATTATGCTTTTGAGCCAATGGTGACATTACTTCCATCTTGGCACAGTAACGACATGCTACTCCCACCTTGGTGCAACAATCATGTGTTAATTGTGCCATATCTGTGATAACTTGTCTTATCTGCATTGGAACAGTCACGGTTACATTTTCAATGGCGCAATAATATGCTTGCTTTAGAGCAACAATGATGGAAAAAACAGAAACCCTGATGCAGTGAGATTGGATTGCACAAGTCTGATGGATTAAACTGCTTTTAGTGTAGCAAGGCTTGTGTACTTTCATATTCTGTTTTATTTCTCTTTTTTTTTTTTTTTTTACAAACTTGTCATGCATCTTCTTTTTGGCAGGCTAAGCCAGTCTTATTTATTATTACTGTTGGTGGTAGCAGGTGCATTATTTAAATGTGTTGGATCTCCACCAAATAAACAGGACAGTCCTACATCTCCTGCTGACATCCAGTATTGAGCAGATTTAGAAGCACCAATGGCCACTCTGAGTGTTCTTTTTAATATTTCTTACCATGTACCCAAAGAAATACCATCCTTTGTACTCAGTGTTCCTATATGGTGGTTCTTTGTGAATATTGCTTCTTATGTACAACTTTATGAATGTTAATATTGCCATAAACTCTGAGGATGGGTGGGACGAAGGATGAAGGGCGGGTGGGAAGGGTTGGGAATATTTTTAATGATAAAACAACTGTTCAAAGTTGACTTTTTAAGTTTAAACAAAAAAAAGGAAAGAAACCTTTCTTGAAGTTAGTGTACAATCTGTATTGCACTTTCACATTTTAATGATTACAGTTTCTTACATATCTTGTGATTTTAAATTTTGGAGCATTTATGTGTAACTTGTAGTGTCCTGTAGAAGCTATTTAACATGGCAGCTGTTCTGCTTGATGGAAGGAATCTACATGTTTTCTTACGGAAAGATTCAAGGACTGCCGAAGCCTTTCTGTACAAAAAGTTCCTTTCCTTTCTTTTTTTTTTCCTTTTTTTTTTCTTTTCCATAGTGTTATATTGAATACTCTGTGACTTTTTAAAATAAGTTCATGTTTATTATTTAGTATTGGATCTCCAATACACTTTTTTTATCCAATGTCTGTTTGATCAGTCTCTGTTTTGTTTCTTTACTCCTATTTTTGGAAAAGGTTAAAAAAAGAAGAGTACTGGGAGGCACTACCTCTCTGATGACCACTTTGAGATCTATTGACCAGCGAACTCCTATAACAGAGTGTGAATATTTCTTTTCAGTGCACAAGAGAGTAAAAGACCCATTGCAGTGAAAGAATTATGTTCTAGCAATTTATTTTGGTCAACATGAAACTGGAAGAAAAACCACCCTGTCTGTCCCTCACAACTTACAACAGTATAAATAGCATTCTCAGTTTCATCATACGATGATAGAGGTGGCAGGGTTTGATTAGTGTGGAATTCCCACGTGTGCTTTTCCCAGGTTCCTAACAAATAAGGAAAGTATTGCTCTTCAGTAGTGTTATGCAATTTCTGATGCAGTAAATTAATTTTCACAATAAGTATTCATTGGAAGAGAGTTTCGCTGTGCTTTTGAACATGAATCCATTTTTGGTTATCTTCATCTGTTCCTTTTGGGCTTCTAGTTCTCTCTCTCTCTCTCTCTCTTCCAGTCCAGTCGTTGCAGAACGTCTCACTGCTAGGGGCTGTGAGACCCAGTCAGCACGAGGAGCAAAAGACCAGGACTGGGAATCAAACCCAGGTCTCCAGCTGCTTTTCAGCCATCAGGGGCAGTCCCCGTTTATTTTTCTTGTTCTTTTAAATAATTTTTCTTTTTCTAGTTATCAGATGCTTAGATCTTCATTGTACAGCCTTTGTACCATCATATAGTGCAGGGTGCAACTGAAGAATGGAAAGTCATGTGCACTGCCCATTAAATTCCTTAAATGGTGTAATTACTGTAACATTTACAGTACATTAGCTCTTACTTTCCTAATGGACAGCCTCTGACAGAATATGAAAAACGTAGCGCTGGTAAGCATACGTTGTAGTATCACCTATGCTATTAAAGCAGCAAAAAAAAAAAGCTTTTGATGCCCCTGCATCTAAAAAGAAAAGGTAAATTTTTTTCACCGAGGAGTATTTGCACACAAATGACTACATTTTTTAAGTAAAGTTACCATAAAGGTATAATGAAATAATTAGCTTTGAAAATAGAACCAATAATGTGATCTAAAGCTACCTATAGATCAGCTCAGCAATCTTTTTGGGCCGAGTGTTCAAAAAGAGACATGGAGATGTTGCCATTACGTATGGGTTGGGGTCAGGGGTCATTCCTAGCTGTGCTCCACTCTTGACCCTTGCTCTCTGCCAGCACACCGCTACCTCCCGAATGCCCAGGACCACAAGCAGGTTCAAAGCTCATTGTTAAATTGTTCTAACCTTGTGCCTCGCACAACAAAGGTTGCTGACCCCTGGGCTTAACTTTTACAACAAGAGCCGTTAGGTAATGGACATTACTGTTACGAATATGAGAACAGGATGGTACAGTTGAAAAATATTTTCCATTTTTGGGGGATTAGAAGTAGAATGAGTCATGATCACAGGAATGCTACATAGGCTTGCCAACAATGCAGCTGAAAAATAAGGGACAGTTCCTGTATTGAATATGGAAATGTTTTACAAAACATGAGATGTCCCTTATAATATGAGATTTTTGGCAAGCCTATTATCACATTCTTTGTTGCTGCCAAGAGTGTATTTCCTGTGGTTGAGAATATTTGAGAGAAATGGATACAGGAAATTTGTTTACAATTATCTAAAAGCACACTCTGTCCCAAGTTACAACATACATTGGATTTCTCTTTATGCAGTACACTGCTGCATAATTCCCATATTGTAATCCTAAAATGCCAGCAGCCTCTAAGGGGCAACAGATCCCATAGTTAGATGACAAGTTATACATATTTACAGTTTGTATAATTTGGAAGCTAAATTCAGTATATTTGGCTCAGTATACTTTTTTAGTCCATGTGAAGAAGTCAATATGGTTCTCTTTTTCTGTGAGTCAGGGTTCGATTCCAAGTAGAAGTTAGGAAAAATTGAGTTTGATGGATCTTAGCTCAGTCCTCAGTGGGGGGGTCCACGTTACGGTTTTGTCAGTCTTCTCAGGAGAGACCTCATGGGTGGTAACTTTGGGTTTCCCCATTCCTGTGAAAGCTAATCTGTGAGTGGTAAGAGCTGCAAAATTTCCCTTTTCCTTTGCTAACAGAGAGATGTTTGTTGGACTGGGCTCTTGACTATAACATAGGGTCGCCAAATGCCTGGTTTTGAACCGGACAGTCCCGTTTTCTGTTCACCTGTCCGATTGGAACTACTGACCAGACACACTAAAAAATCTGCCTCCTGCGGCAGGCAGCTCCTTTCCCCTACAGCTCTGCACCATTTCCTGTTTATTTATTTAATATATTTCTATACCGGACTTCATGAATGGGATTCATATCAGGCCTGTTTACATGGAACTTGGGGGATTAACAAGTGTAACCAAACAAGAAGGCGGAAACAAGCAAAGTTACATATAACAAGGGGATTGAACTTGGGGGCTATAGTAGCCAGGAAGTACACAGAGAGGAATTAACTACATATAAATAATATATGACGGGTTAAGAGATTAGTGAACATCCCATTCCTTGGGCTGAGTCTGACGTGATATTTTAAGTGACATTTTAAGTTAGGGGAAGGCTTGGAGGAACGAGGCGAGGGAGGGCACTAAGGCAAACTGAGCGGCATGAGAGTGGAGCTGCAGCCCTACCCTATCTCCTCTCCCCGTGCTGTGATTGGTAGCTGTAGGGAGTGGGGGCGGGACCTCACCTAAGCACATGCTCCTTAGCAGTTGCTCTGCGGCTCTTCCCCACCTCCTCTCTCTACGGTGATTGGAAGCTGTGGGGAGAGAGGATGGGAGCACAGCTCAATCTCTCCCTCTGGGCTGTTCTAGCCGCACTTCCTGCATGAATGCCTCAGAGGAGAGAAAGAGGCACAGAGGAGGTAAAAAGACTCGGATGGGAGAGAAAAATAAGAGGATGCATGGAAGAGAGGTATAGGCTAGATGAGAGAGCCAGATGTGTGACATGGAAGGAAGGGGAGAGAGAAGGCACAGGGAATGAAGGAGGGAGAGAGACATGTTTGTTTATTTAGATTTTTATATTCCGCTTTTTGCATTTTATAGCAGATTACATTCAAGTACTGTAGGACATACAATCTAAGTTTGTACCTGATGCAATGGAGGGTAAAATGACTTTTCCAAGGTCACAAGGAGTGACAGCAAGACTCGAACCCTGGTATCCTGGTTCATAGCCTGCTGCTCTAATCACTAGACTACTCCTCCACTCCTGGCACATGGCATGGAGAAGGGAGAGAGTCAATAGAGCACAGGAGAGGTTGGAGGAAGAGAGTGGGGCTAAGGGTGAAAAGACAGGAGGGCACAAAAGATGAGGGGAGAGAGGGGGGCACAGGGCCTGGAGAAGCCAGGAAAAGAGACAGGAGGGCACAGGAGACAGGAGGGAGAGATAAGGAGCAATGGGAGGGGAAAGAGAGTTAAGGTACATGGAATAAGAGAAAAGAGAGGAGAAAGGAGCATAGGACAAATATATGAATATAAGAAATTGCCACGCTAACCGAGTCACATCCACTTGTTCAAGACCTCTCATGATCTTAAAGACCTCTATCATATTCCCCCCTCAACTTATCCAAACCTTTTTTAAACCCAGCTACACTAACTGCATTAACCACATCCTCTGGCAACAAACTCCAGAGCTTAATTGTGCATTGAGTGAAAAAGAATTTTCTCCAGTTAGTCTTAAACGTGCTACTTGCTAACTTCATGGAATGCCCCCTAGTCCTTCTATTATCTGAACGTGTAAATAATTCCCATCTACTTGTTCAAGACCTCTTATCATATCTCCCCTCAGCCGTCTCTTCTCCAAGCTGAACAGCCCTAATCTCTTTAGCCTTTCCTCATAAGGGAGCTGTTCCATCCCCTTTATCATTTTGGTTGCCCTTCTCTGCACTTTCTCCAATGCAACTATATCTTTTTTGAGATGCGGTGACCCGAATTGTACACTGCATTCGAGGTGTGGTCTCACCATGGAACGATACAGAGACATGACATTTTCCGTTTTGTTAACCATTCCCTTCCTAATAATTCCTAACATTGTTTGCTTTTTTTGACTGCTGCAGCACACTGAGCTGATGATTTCAAAGTATTATCCACTATGACGCTTAGATCTTTTTCCTGGGTGGAGCTCCTAACATGGAACCTAACATCGTGTAACTACAACAAGGGCTATTTTTCCCTATATGCATCACCTTGCACTTGTCCACATTTATGCTAATATTGGAAAGGAATGGGGCAACACCTCCTCCAAGTCCTCAGACGTCAAGTCATGGTCTATGAAAAAGTTGGTAACCCTACTATAACATTGCAGCGTAGAAGGTTAGAGATGGATTTTCTATATGCATCTGTTTGTAGGGCCAGAGTCTAAGCATTTTCCTAAGTGTTTGAATCTAAAGGAGTAAGACTGGAGGACTACTTGGTTGACCTCTTCTGGCCACTGAACGTTCAGTCTTGGAGGAAAATTCCCTCTTTCCCAACTGAAGAAGAGGGGGAAAAGAGAAAAAAATTACATTAACACAAGTTTAGGCTATCTTTGTAAAATGAGACTGGTGTTTTGCAGCATTGCTCTTACTAGTTTGGAGAGCTATCTAATCTCTCCATATTTCTCTAAGGGCAATCTGAGAGGTGTTGTGTTTCATTAAAGATTTAGGAAGATGTGCTATTTCTTATTCATACTGGATATGGACTGGTTAAAACGAATTCTCTTAACTGAAGGGCATAGATTTCATCCAGTCTCTGAATTTTGTTGTTTTTTTTTTAACCACAAAAGAAATTGCAGGCCCCCGTTTATTGATTAATATTTTGTAAAAAGTATACACAGCAGGAAATAAAATGTAGCTGCTAACAATAAAAAGTTTACTGTGAAGTCGTGTTTTTAGACAATTCTCTTGAATGACTAGGAGTTGCGTGTTCAGAGCAGCATCACAAATTACCCCATATAAAATAGGCTTTAATTGGTTCATTCTTTGGGTGTGATGCCATTTTTAACATGGACCAAAAGAACCCAGTGAATGTGACCTAGATTTACTCCCTTGCTTGGGTGAATTAGAGGAGAGCTGCATAAGGAATAATTCCATAAAAGATTTTTAATTTATATGCAATGATCATTATGTCTTAAGATGTAAAGATTAAGGCTTTTTATTTTAATTTTTTTGTTTATGATGTTCTCTTCCTTCTGTTACGTACTTCTTATTGTGACCACTGTTATAAAGAGAGCAAGTGAGTATTGAAAGATTAGGGAGAGAACACTGGGATTTACTTCATCATACATTTTATAGGCACAAATTTTGGGTGCTAGGCCAAAAGACTGGAGCAGCATAAAGGAAGGATGGTGCCATTCCAGATCTAAGAAGTGTGTGGGATGACGGAAAAGATAAGCAATGTAGAAAGAACCCATGCCATTCTGATATAGAGACAATGACTGACTAAGATAAGACACAGTAATAAAATGCAATGTTTTCTTAAAGTGGTGAGGTCCTCATCCATGAAGTGAAAAAAAAAAAGGTTCAGATTATGTGATTCTACTGCTGGCTCTAGTCTGTCAGATTCCATGCTGCCTAGTATTCAATTATAACAGTATTTTGCTAAGTAGTTAGAAGTTAGGCGCAAAGATATTTTAGCCATTCAGCTTAACCCCTAATTCCATTTTGCCTTCGGTGATAGAGAGTAAGACATTGAAACATGATGGCAGAAAAAGACCAATTGCTCATCTTGTCTGCCCATCCATACAATTGCTTAGCTTACAATCCTCTCTATTCCTTCTATGATCCCCTGTGCTTATCCCATGCTTTCTTGAATTCAGATACTGTCCTTGTCTTCACATCTACTGGAAGGTTGCTCCATGCATCCACCACCTTTTCTGAAAGGAAATATTTCTTTATATTACTCCTCAGTCTATCCCTTTACCCTCATCTCATGACCCCTTGTTCCAGAGTCTCCTTACTGTTGAAAGAAGCACACCTCCTGTGCATTGATACTTTGGAGATATTTAAGTGTTTCTTTCATATCATCCCATCCCACTTTTCTTTTAGAGTTTACATGCATGGATATTTAAGATGATCCCCATATGCTTTAGATCAAAAGAACACTGACCATTTTAGTGGCCACCCTCTGGACTGATTCCATCCTGTTTATATTCTTTTGAAAAATTCAGTCTCCAGAATTGTACATAGAATATAAGTGCCAGGCTGGATCAGACCAAGGTCCATTGAGCCCAGCATCCTGTCTCCAACAATGGCCAGCCTGTGTCACAAGTATCCATCAGATCCCAAAGAGTTTATATATTTCCTGTATCTCACACCCAGAGATAAGCACTGGCTTTTCCAAGACTACCTAGTTAATTAATTGTCCATGGACTTTTCCTTCAGGAACTTATCCAGTCTTCTTTTGAACCCCACTATATTAGTTGCTTTGACCACAGTCTCTGATTATACCCTGAATACCCCTTTTACTCCTTCGTCATCTACTGGTCCTACTGACTCCCTGACAGGCTTTTTACCTCAAAGGTACTTGAAAAAAGTTTTTATAACTTGCTTTTACCTCTATGGCAAGCTTCTTTTCAAATTCTTTCTTAGCACGTTCAATTACCCTTTTACATCTAACTTACCAGTACTTATGCTCTTCCCTATTTTCCTAATTTGGGTCTGCTTTCTATTCTTTGAAAGATGCACTTTTGGCCTTTTCCACCTCACTGTTAAATAACATCAGCAACAATTTGGCTTTCCTTCTACTTTTTTTATTCTATGGAGTACATTTTGTCTGGGCCTCAAGAATGGTAATTCAAGCAATACAAAATGTGAGATGCAAAGTAACCACAATAAACCAAATGAAAAACAATAGAGTGTCAATGCCATACATCAAAATAATGCCATCCACTGGGGTGAATGTGCCAGAGTTACTTAACTCTGATGCAACCCCAGCACACGGCATCAGTTATGAAGAAAGAAGACAAGAGGACTGCTTCTTGAGAGCTCCAAGGCCAGGGTCTGACCCTAGGCCGAAGCCCAGGCATCAGGACCCAGCCTCCAAGTCAGACCCTACATCAGACCTAGGTCCAGGTTAAGGACCTGGCCTTGGACCTGGGTCCAAGCTTAGGCCAAGGCCCCGGCGTCAGGACACGGGCCTGGGTTGAAGCCCTTGTATCGGGACCCAGCCTCTGGGCTGGACTGTGGCATCGGGCCTGGGCCCAGGCTCCAGCCTAGGCTGAGGCACAGGCGTTGGGACCCAGCCTGGCCATTGGATACCCAATGGATCAGGTAAGTGATTGTTCCCATGGGGAGGCGAGGCTCTCATCCGAGGCCCCAGTGTTGCACTCAGGCTTAGGCCACGGCCCAGGTTTTGGGCCTAGTCTGAGGTGCCAGCGTAGTGCTTGTGTGTAAGCCACAGCCCCTGCTTAGGGTCTCGGCCTATGCCCTAGTCGAGGCTCCGTCTAGGCTTGATGCATTCATTTCAAACAGATGCAATGAATAACCCCCCCCCCCCCCCCGAATGAAACAAATTGCCTTTATTCATCATGTTTTTTAAATAAATTTTAAATGAATACACATCCCTATTCTGTAGCACTATACGCCCTTAGTTTGAAAAATTAAAAGCCTTTCCCTGAGTGCAAGATCTCATTGAATAAGAGGATCCCCCCCCCCGAGCCCCATTAACATATACAGCAACAAACAGAAGAATATAGAAGTCTGCAGACGAAGTGATGAAGGCAAGAAATACAGTGTGGATCCTTTCTCTGTGTGTCACCTTCCAGATAAGGTGGAGTTGATGCATGTGTCAATGTGTCCTTTTATGATGTGGCTACTTTTAAGTCATCAATTTTTCCACAAGGAAGTCCAGTCCATTGTTTGTGACTTTAGTTGCTCCTCCTATGTGTGATGGGGGGGGGGGGGGGGGAAACTCTCTCTTCTGATTTCCTTTGTCTTTTGATTACTCTGTGCAGTTGCCATGGGAATAAAGTACCAGCTGGGCAATTTGTATGCTAGGATAGCACCAGGGCTGGCCTTGTCAGCCTGTCTTCTCCATAGGTTCTGTTACCATAGTAACATCTCAGTTTTCTAGAAGGGGATGGTCAATTACTAGAAGCAAGGACAGGGAGACACTTTCATTCTTAAGAAGGAAAGTTGCTTTTTGGAAAATCATTGCCACTTTCTTGTAAATGTTTGCCAACCTTGTGCCTTGCATTCAGAGATTGTGCAATGAAAATATTTTGGAAAATAAGGACCCATTTCTCAATTAAAATGTGCAATTAGCAGTGCAGTTCCTTTAACCTATTAAGTGTAGGTTAAAACTCTGTTTTCAGGTTTATCCCAAAACCATACATCTGTAGATGGCCTGCACCTAAAAATGTCACAGTCCGACATTACAGCAATTGTGCCACCTTAATAGTTTTAGGTTGCATAATCTGCAATTAGATCAGTGGATCGTATGTATAATCCCATTGTATTTCAGATTTGGTTTTGTTTTGATTTTTTTTTTTCATTCCCACAGAAAAAAAGTGAAATTTGTAAAAGCATCATTGCTAATTTCCTTTTTATTAAAGCTGAAAACTGCACACGCCTTGTATTGCGTAATATTTCAGAAGCACATAAAGCAAATAACATGGCCATATCCATTAAATAATTTAAGAGGGTTACTTTTTAAATGAGGTTGTTTCTTGAAATTCATATCACAAATTACCTTGCATGCTGGGTCCGGTGAGTTCATGTTAGCTATATTGTCTGACATCATTCACACAGAGGATGATTTAATTGGATACAGGGCTGGATTCAGACATGCTGAGTGAGGGCCCGTACCATTTCTGAAAAAACGTAAAACTTGAAATTGTAATACATTTTTTAAATTTAGGGATGGCTCATCATCTGAAGCCGTTAGCTGTAGCTTATGTAGTTTGTGCCTAAATCCAGCACTAATTGGACACCATTCTGATATAATTTGTGGTTGTTTTCTAAGCATGGTTACTCTCAAGAGTTCATGAGTACAGTAGGGGGGCTGTTCAGGGAATTTCAATCACAACTCGCAACATTTTTAGTTGACGTGTGGATATTGTTTGTCATTTGAACTTTTAAACATTAACAATGCAACATGACTGTATTTTAGAATAATTTGGGCTCGTAGGTATACGATGTAGTTAAAAGAAACCAACCAATTGTGTAGAGCTGGTACTTCTAGAAGACTAACAACTGTTTAAAGATACAAGCTTTTAGGACTACTAAGGTTCTTTCTTCGGGCAATGACAACTTGCATTTGTGCTACTCGTCATTACCAGAGCTAGGTGCTAGCAGGATCCTGATGTGTGCAAAGTTAAGTTTATACAGTTATAACATATTCTATGAAGAAAAATCTAAAAATATTAAATAAAATCTTTGGAGAAAGGAAACTCACAAACAAGATTGACCAAAGAGAAGACAAAAGAAAAAAACAAAGCAACAAGCAAATAGTTTGCTTTAATAAGCACAAAATCAGATTTCTTCATTGATGTGGATTTGCTGATAGGAACTGTTTTGTACAATTGCTGAGTGTAATGTAATATCAACATGACTCCCAGAAAATATTTTTACCTAAAAAAAGAAGGGACTTAGGAGTCTATTTTAAAATGTCTACATGCACATCCATGTGCGTGCGGTTCCCGGCGTGCACACACAGACACACTGATTTTATAACATGCACATGTCGGCGCACGCATGTTATAAAATACAGTTCCCGTGTACACATGCGCACCGGATTTTAATGTCCATGCGCACATGTGCAGGTGGGTGGCCTCCACAGAGGGGGGATTTTAGAAAAATATGTGCGCTGACACAATCGGCCAATTCCCTCCAATAAACTACCCTGGGACAGAATCTAATGTCACTGTCCTGCCCAGACCACACATCCCTGACTCGCCCCTTTTAGCTGGCCCGGCACTTCTGCATGTATTGGGGATTACGCGCGTGGCCGGGCCCTTTCGAAAATGCAGGCAAGGCCCAGCCACACGCATGACTCCCAACTTTTACGCGCGCAGGACTTTTAAAATTCAGGCATTAATCAGTAACAATGAAATTTTGCCCGTACATTACAGAATGTGCTTCCTCGTCAACTGCTTCTTGATCTACAGCAGCAAGTTAAAAGAATACATGCATTTTATTCCCAGCCCTGGGGAACAGAATGGCTGGAGGATAAAGTGAAAAGCCTCTCAGCCATTTATAATGCCAGACTCGGGGTGAACGCATACCATGCTCTGCAGGAAGCTACCATTTATAGTCAGGATTGTTGCTGCAGTGGCTGAGGTAGGCAAAGCGTGGAAAGAGGGTTAAATGGGGGGAACCCTGGAGAATTGTGAATGAAGGCCCATAGTGCTGTATCTCTAGTTAAGGCTGGTCCAAATTGAGCTGGAAGCCCAAAGAAGCAGGTAGAAACAGCCAGACCATTAAAAAAATAAAAACAATAATTAGAAATGGGATATCCAGGTGGTAAGGCACATTCTGCAAACATTGTTTGCTCACACAAATGTAGGCCAAAAGACTTTGAATTTTGCTATTTCTCACTTTGAACACAAAATAAAGAAGTGAGTAGATATTTTTTAAATAAATTAAACAAATGTTGGATTCCCTCTATCTCATGCCCAAGTATTTTACAACCATGGAACTTAATACACTGTAAATCTTTGGTTTTGGTTGTGTCAGGAATTAGTCACAGGATTTGAAACACAGGCATCTTATCATTCAATGCAAGGTTTATTCATAACTTAAAGGTAACTTCATTAACTTTAAACATAACCATCAAACAGCAGGTTCACAGTACTCACCGTCAGCTCATTCTGGGTCAGAATATTCCAGTTAGCTTTCCTATGTATGACAAATACTACCAACGGATTCAGCAGGTTTGCTTCAGATACTCGGGGTTATGGATCTTGCTCATTTGGGATCGACAGCACAGCTCACAGCCCTCAAGTTGCCAGGAAGGCTGGGATGCCTGCAGTGATTTCTTATGGACGCCCAAGATCAATCTAGGTCCTCGGGAGCTGGGTTGCAAGTTTGGGCTGAAAGCCCATAGGCAAACCTTCTCAGCTAAGCTTGGCTGCAGATAAATAGACCCACTCTCTGGCTCACAGCCAAGCACAAACCCTCCCACAGGGCAGATCCCAGTTCAAGACCAGGTTCAGCTCTTTTTTTTTTTTTTCCTATATAGGCTGTTAGGTATTATGCATGAGGTGCAGCCTGTAAAAGGAAAAAAGGGGGAAATATAATTAAAGATATTTCACAAAATTTGTGGTGAATTCAAAGATGTGTTGTATTTCAGAATATACATGCCTGGGTATTGATATATTTATTTTATTTATTTAAACATTTTTATATACCGGCATTAGTTGTGGACATCATGCCGGTTTACATCAAAACTGGTAAAGTTTGGAAATTACATTTTAACAGGGAATTAGAAACTGGGAGGTGGGTAAATAATTCAATAGGATAGACGAGAAATAACAGTAACTTTAACATTAACATGGTTCCTCGGTGTGAACGAGGAGAGAGGATAACAACATGTGGTTCCTCAGCATGAGGAAGATGGAACAGACGCAATGTGGTCTATTTTTATTTTTTTTTTAGGCGGTGTGAGTTTTTTTATTCTGGGTAAGCATGTTTGAATAACCATGTTTTCAATTTCTTTTTGAAGTTATTTATACATGGTTCAAGGCGTAGGTCAGGCGGCAGTGTATTCCAGTGAGTGGGACCTGCTATGGAACGAGCACGGTCACGTGTAGAGGTGAGATGGGCTGCTTTAAGGAAGGGCACAACTAGGGTGCCTTTATTGGTCGTTCTAGTTGGTCGATTGGACTGGGTGGTTGTGAAAGGGAGGTCTAGCCAGTTGGAGTTGTGGGTGTAAATAGCTTTATGCATTATGGTGAGTGTTTTGTAGATAATACGAGAGGCTATGGGGAGCCAGTGTAGGTCTCTAGGGATAGGGGTGATGTGGTCGTATTTACGAGAGTTTGCAATGAGTCTCGCTGTGGCATGTTGTAACATTTGTAGTGGTTTGATGGAAGAGTAAGGGAGTCCTAGAAGAAGAGCATTACAGTAGTCTAATTTGGATGATATGGTGGCCTGTATGACTGTACGGAAGTCTTGGGTGTGGAGAAGGGGTCTGAGTTTTTTAAGTAGGGAGGGAGAGTCAATATAGCATTTGTTTAGAATTTTTTAGCAAATCAGGCTACCAAAGCTTGTGTATTCTGGAGTAAATTTTCAAACAAATCCAGCAAAGTGAGTTAGCCAGAGTGACTTATCCAGCTAACTCACATGAGATATTCAGTGTCATGGCTATGCTGCTGAATATGTCAGAAAAAGTTGCTAGTTAGCAGGGCAGGTAATATCCAGCTAACTTTAAATCTGCTCAGCAGGTTTAACTTATCCGGTTATCTTAAGTGGATAAGTCTGAATATTGGCACTTATCCAACTAAGGCCTGGAGTTTCTAAGGTCGCAGACCTTAGAAAATCCGGCGGTAATGGGGGTGAAGTGGGGGGCAGGCCTGCGAAAGCCGGCAGCGATTGCACCACGGAGGTGCGATCGCTGCCGGCTTTCGCACCCAATAGCGTCACCGTGAAAGGTGGTGCTAATGAGTGCGCTGCTGGCAGCGATAAGGTGTCCTACCTTTTCGCAGTCAGCAAAGTTGTCGCGGAGTCCGCCCTGAGGACGCCCCGACTCCTCCCCTTCCGGTGCAGACTCCGCCCCGATTTAGATATCGCGTGCGAAAAGTCCCTTTTCGCGTGCGATACCTTTGGAAAATGACCCCCTAAGTTAGCCAGATAACTAACTCCTCGTTAAGTCCACATTTCGTGTGCCCACTTATCAAGCTAAGTACTTACCTGGCTATGTAGCGGTTTCTGAATGGGACTGGATATTCAGCTGCTGCCATTTAGTCCGATAATTCCCTACTTGTCCAGTTAAGTAGTGCTCGACCTCCAAATCTTGTAATAGTCACCTACTTTATATTGTATTTAAGTTCTCCTTGAAGATACATAATTTGGTGTTCGTTTTTATGCTATGTTTTTGGTGTAATCTACCAAGGTTTGTAGGTAAGCAGGCAAGAAATGCTTTTAATTAGATATGCCTCACAAAAATGACACAGAAGTGTGAGACTCGTGACGGCAGTATCTCAGATCATGATCCAGAGTAAAAAAAAAAAAAAAGTTCATTGTTGCAGTCCTCTCTCATGTCCTACTTGAGGTTCCCCTATTAAACTGAACTAGGTACATCCCCCAAGTCATATTATCAGTACATAGCAGCCAGGGCTACTGAGAGGTGTTCTCAAGGTCTGGGCAAGAAAAAAAATGTGGATCCCCTAAAATGATCAAGTATGTGCAATTCTCCCTCAGCTGCTTAATACTGGGAAAGACCTCAAGGGAGCTGTACCAATTACTCCAATTTTCCTCCTCCCCCCTCTCTTCCAGCAGTAGATCTGATAGCAACTACCACTAGGATATCACCTGAAGAATAATGAGGCAGCACAGTAGATCTGGCTTCACAGGAAAGTTGCACATTGCAATAGCCTCAAAACAAGTAAATCACAAAGACTAAAATACCTTCTGCCTCTTATTTGTAGATAGTATGGTCTCATCTCATGCAAGGTAAGGGCAACTTGGTTGTTCTGTTGTGCAAAAGGTTCTTGTTAAACAAATTTGTGATGAGATAGGAGAATAGATTGAAAAATATAAGAAGCAGCCACACACACAGAACATTTATAGTTGCTTTATAATACTTTAACTTGCCTGTGAGTGATTTTAGGATATGTTTATTTACCTGATAGAAGTCTGGGGTGTACACAGCTCTCTATTTATTTTAGCTCATGCTCTTTCATTGGTAGCTCAAGGTGTGTTACATTCAGGCTTACAATCTAAAAGTGTACCTGAGGCAAAGGAGGGTAAAGTGACTTGCCCACAGTCACAAAGAGCAGCAGCGGGACTCGAACCCTGGTCTCCTTGGTTCTTAGCCTGCTGCTCTAATCACTAGACTGCTCCTCCACTCCTATCTGTTCTCTCCCTGCACAAAGTAGCATGTTCAACTGATAAAAGGTTGTTCCCTCTAGCACTAATTATTTGTACAGATGTATTCAGCAGTTAGCAATGGTAAAGGAAATATGAAAAACATCTCAGTCATTTTGGAAAAATGAGAGCTTTTGGGAACTTTGCCGGTATTTAAGTTGGTTGTACAGTGTATATCTTATTCATATGTAAAATAATTAGTTAAACATACTCGATGTAAGGGATCTCAGAGCATGAAATTTTGATTTTTGGAGATTTTGTAAAATAAAATTTGTTGTAAGGATTTGTTTAAAACTTACAAAGGGTAAATAATTGCAGATAAAGTTCACAGTGGATTTTACTGTGCAGCAGAGAAGTATATGATATCTTGATTAAAGAGATTTTGAGTAATTTTTTAAAATTAATTTTGTGCAATATTGTTTCACAGAAGTGGATTTCTGGAGGTTATCCTTGTTAACGCTCACCTCGCCAGGAGGGCGGAGTTAGCAATCTGTTAGCGCTCACCCCGCCAGGAGGGCGGAGTGAGCGATCTGATAGCAATCAGCTCCTCCCGAGGGGAGGAGTTGGCAATCTGATAGGCTTGGCTCCTGTAGGAGGAGAGGTTCGCAATCTGTTAGTGCTCTGCTCCCCCAGAAGGGAGGAGTTGGCCAAGTATTATACTTTGTTCTGTAGAAAGAGGAGCCAGCAACCTGTATGAACCTCATGGGGAGTAGGCTATCTGATATGGTCTGATGTGGCTTGGCTCCCACAGATTGGCAGTTGATAATACCACTCTATTAGTGTAAGGAGTAACACTTAGTAGAAATAGTGAATCCCTAGGCCGATGGCAGATGACAGCGTCCTCAAGTGGAGATCCTGAGAGGGACCACCGGCTAGGCTGGAGTATTGAGACAAACACAGATAGTTCTTTATTAGACTGGAAGTAGAACCACCAGAGGTGGCAGCAGTGAGTCAGAATGCCAGGCAGGGCTGAAGTCCCTCAGATACTGGAATCACGATCTCTGAGTTGCTGAGCTGTAAGGAGAGACTATAGGTAGTGAGTAGACAGGATATGCTGGACATACAACCAGTGGTAGATGATACACTCACACTTGTAGATATCTGTAATGTCTTTTTATGCGAAACACATATGAGCCGTGTTTAAAACACTTCATTCCGTCCACTTTGTAAGAAGTCTCTGCATCCTTAATTACAGCGAGCTGCGTTTAAGGCATTTACATCGTTTGACTTATATGAAGTTTCTACATCCTTTATTGAAATTCGGACAACCTAGTGGTGTGTGTTGAACTCTTTAAAAATTTATCGAAGTTTGGACAACCTAGTCGTGTGCGCTTACTTCCCTAAACATTTTCTGGATGATTAATTTCGTATAAATATTGCCAGAGTGATGAAACACCTGAAAGTGACTGCAAGTGATTGAGAAGACCGGGCGCTCTTCATATCCTTTGAAGAGACGCCGTCAGGCTTGCTGATGCAGTTCACTTCTACATTAGATATGAATCATTAAGAAATACATGATTTTCTTTAGCCGTCTCTAAATAATATAAAAATATTACAAAATTATAAAAACAAAAAATATATATAAAAAAAGAATAACTAAAATAGTATTTATAAAATTCACAAGTGAGCAACAATTTCATAGTTTAAAATTGCTTTCCCTTTTTTTCTCACCTCATGTCTTTTTATGCAACAGAGAGTCTTCAGTATTCAGGAATAGGAGCCGTAGGCGAGTACTGGTTCCTATAGGCAGTCTGAAATAGAACTCACAATAACTGTGTATAGGATGGCTTCTGGAATAGAAGAGAGGCTAGGAGAGATTTAGGAACATAGGCCCTCGTGGAGCGAATACCGGTTCCTATCTGTAAATCTGTAATAGTAATCCATAGGATATAGATATGCGATATCTTCTGAGGAAGAAGAGAGTCTGAGAAAGGTATTAGGAACATAGGCCCTCGTGGAGCGAGTACCGGTTCCTATCTGCAATGGTAACTCATGATCTCCGTACCTGCGATAACGTCTTAGACTGAAGGGAGTCTTAGAGATTAGGAACATGGGCCCTCGTGGAGCGCGTACCGGTTCCTGTCTGTAATAGGACTCACTGTGTTCACGTCTGCGATCGCCTCCAGGCAATAGGAGTCTTCTGAGTATTCGGGAACGTAGGCCCTTGAGGGGCGAGTACTGGATCCTGTCCAACAATCTGAAATCAAGAAGAGAGAGAGCGGGGCCCCCAAGGACCGGGTACCCCTAGGTGAGTCTGTAGAGGCAGAGCAGCGGAGAAAGGATTCCCCGAGAGTTGCGAGGAAGGGGTTCCTACCCTTGTCCTGGCTAACTCGAATTGAATTAGCAATCATAAACCTTTTATGTTGGAAGCGGATGACGTCACTACGGGAGGACGCCCCCGAGGTTCACGCCCTTGCTGGTACAAAGTCTGGAGCGCGCACCCTTACGTCATCAGGAACATGGTGGAACCGTAGCGTCATGCCAGCCCGGGAATTCCAGGAAGAAAATAGCGAAGAGAAGCCGCGGCCACATCTGTCCATCAGAGCCGAAGGGAGTCGCCACAAGGTAGAGAAGGTGGAGCGAGGGCGAGAATAGGCACGAACGCAACAGTCCCCTTTGTGTTACTTGGTTAGTGTCTTTAAAAGATTTTATGCAGACTGTATTGAGATTTTTTTGATAATTTGTCTTCTCCCTTGTTTGACTAGATAAACATAAACTATGACAGCAGATAATCGCTGCAAGGCCCTTCTAGACTGCTTATTTTCCTTTCATGTTGCAATATCGCAATCCCTAGTTGATCTGTGACTTTACCTTCATTTGCGCGAATCCCATGTTTGTTTGATTTCTGATAAGAACATAAAAAGTGAAATACAAAATCAGATCAAGGTCAAGCCCAGCATCCCGTCTTCTGTCAGTATCTATGTTCAGAGACAAAAGTTTTGTTGTGGTTCATTAATTCATTTTGTAGGTCACCTCCATTCATTTGGTTCATTTCAAACAAAAATAAATTTGTTTTATTTGTTCATTTGTTTACCGTTAAAGTCAATAGGGGAAGCACTGCAGTCTATTTTGGATGCCACAATTAAGGTTTTCTTATCAATTCTGGTGAAACTTGAGGGAAGACATCAGAAGGGGGAAAGGGACCCCAAGGTATCTGGGCTGTGGCAAACTGGCACCAAAATTGGCATGAATAGCCTAAGGCACTGTAAAGGAGCAAAGGGGGGTGCCAGCAGTGGCAGCAGGACTTCTCCAAGGCACCATGAGAAGAGCAAAGAAGCAGCAAGAGTGGAAAGAATACCCCAGAGCTTCTAAAGAGGGCACTAACAATAGTAGTATGAGCCCTTGAAGAAAGAATGAGAGTCAAAGTTGGCACCAAGAGTGGGGAACAAAGCAGACAAAGGTAGCAGGAAAAAACTCCAAGGCACTGATAGAGACAAAGCAGTACAAAGAGTGGCATCAATACACCAAAGCACAATAAGAGGTTCAAAGCAGCCACTCACTACCCCCCCACCCTGCCACAGTGACAAGAACACCCCATGGTGTAGAGTCCTGGGGTATGACAGCAAAGCAGAGTAACAGCAAGACCCTCAAGGTATAAAGTCTGGGTATGGTAGCAATGCTGATTGAAAGAAAGACCCCCCTAAGGAATAGGGTAAGGCAGGGCTTCTCAAATTTATCTCATGCATATTCATTGTGGATATCCTGAAAACCTGACTGGCTGTGGGGTCCCCAGAACAGGTTTGGAAAGTCCTGGGATAAGGGGTATAGCAGCAAGGCAGAGTGGCATGGGAGATGCCTATCTTCCTGTTGAAGTACTTGCCACTTGGCAGATTTAGTACAAGAGAATGATCTGACATCTGTATCATTTCTATGTCATAAGCTTTTATTACATTCTCTACTTGAAATTGATCTTGCTGGTGGATGGAATTTTGAGTGTCGTATGAAATTTGCTTTCCAATTAAAACTTTTGTCATAATCAGAACTTGACAATGGTGTCTGATCAGTGTGGCTTTCCTGGTAATTTTTTAGGTTTGCTTTATTAAGAAATCTTTTCCCATATTCTGTAGCTGAAGTCAGTCTCTTCCCTTTATTGATTTTCTGGTGTTGCATTAGTTCTTTTCCTACTGAAACCATTCCCACATTCAATAACATGTAAAAGAGGGGTGGCTAACTCCAGTCCTCAAAATCTGCAAACAAGACTGGTTTCACGATATCCACAATGAATATGCACGAAATAGATGTGTATGCAGTAGAGGCATAAATATTCATTGGGGATATCCTGAAAACCACACCTGTTGACAGTTCTTGAGGACTTGAGTTGACCACCCCTGATTTGGGCAAGTCACTTCACCTCCATTTCTTCAGGTACAAATTTAGGGCCTGATTTGCTAAGGCTTTTCTCCCATTCTGTGGCTACGGGGAAAATGCTTTGTAAATAAGGTCCTTAAATTATAAGTGTTGCAATTCAGTATCTCACCTTTTTTTTTCTCTCTGCTGCTTCCTCAGCACAGCTGGAGCCGCGCTGCTTTGCCTGCCCACGTGGCTGGAGCTGCGCTTGCTTCTCCTCCAGCAGCCCGGAGGCTGCCGACGCTTCCCCAGCATGGCTGGAGATGCACTATAGCACTCTTTGTGGCCAGGGGGCCGCCATGGTTCCCTTAACACAGCTGGAGCCACCCCAGCACTTCAACTTGCGGCATGGAGCTGCCGATGCACTTCCCGCGCAGCAGGTGTCACGCTGAATCACCCAGCACGGTCCAGAGGCCGCCAACAGTGTTTCCATGTGACCTGGAGGTCACCAACTTACTTTTGGGCCCTCTGGGGAAAGAGGGCCTGCATCCCCAGGCTCTCCTGCAGCATAGAGCCACCAGCAGTCCATCCTTCATGACAGGGAGGCCGCTGTCCATCTCAGGGCTTGCCCTGAGGCCTGCTTCTCTTCCTGCAGCCTTCAGTGTCGCAGCAGGGCTGCTGTCCATGGTTCTGTACTGCTTCCTGCTTCCTCCTATGGGGCGAGGCCCCAGTGAGGAAGGAGTCGCCTCTTCTGCCTATAAAAAGGTCTTGTCTTCATTCCTTCCTTGCCTTCGCAAGGAGCCAGTCCTCCTTAGGACTTCTGTCATCTGATTCTCAAGGCACTTCGTTATATGTAGGATCCTGTGTCTCCGTGATGTCATCACGCTATTTCTTTGTCTTCATCATCTCAAGGTCTCCAGATGTCTCATCTAGATGTCTCTTTATCCGGTACATCTTCGTCCTGGCAGCACAAGTCTCCAAGAGGTTCCAGCTTCTTATTTTAACCTTCATCGTAGAGGCTTCACCTCGAACCCTAAACCTTGCCTGGATCCTCGGAGTCTGTACCCTGCCACCTCTTCACGAATGAACTCTATTTATCCGATCTGTTCCGGCTTGGCCCTGCCTGGCCTTTATCAGTTGTGCAGGGTGCAGTTGGAACAGGCTTTGTCGAAGTCTTCACTTCATCTTCTATCTTCTCTGTGTGGGGAACCACCAGCATGGTCTGTGACCTGTCTTCATTGGTTGAGTATATGGGCACGTGATGTGCAGTACCAACTCAGCTTTGCTAACTTGTGTAGGGAACCACTAGCGTTGTCCACGACCAGTCTACCCCAGCTATGTAGGGCGCGCTGCCTGCGTGGTCCGAGACCAGTCCGGCTAGGTTGCGTAGGGCGCTTGATGTCCTGTACCGACCAAGTCTTCCTCAAGCAACTTATGGCCTTTCCAGAGTTTCTTCATATACGTGACCAGAGTTCCTTTTCACTCCACGTATCCAGATTGCATTCTTCATGTGTGTTAAGTCTTCGTCTTTGATGTCCTCATCCTCTGACCACTGTCCACCCTGTCGCAGTTGCTGCTCCATGCGGCAGGTCCGAAAGGGCTTGGAGTAGTCGGAGGACCACTCATGAGACCAACATTGCGTTGTTTGGGTCTCTTTCTGCTGCGTACAGGTGTGGCTGTGGTTGAGGTCATCGCTCCCTATCTTCATCCCATGCTGGGGCACCTCTCACCTGCCTCTGTGCTTGCCGGAGCTCCTCTACGGCTGTATCGGGGCTCAGGGGCATACGAAAATATCAGAGATGGAACCGCTACCCACGATACCACAACAGTAAGCCTTCAGGGGATAGGGAAACACTTATAGTACCTGAATGGAAGCTGCTTTGAAGTGCCTGAAAAGCAGAATATAAATCAAATGTAAAAGACCTCTCTTGTGCATGTTTTCTCTTGTGCCTGCATTTCTTCTTTCAGACTGAGGGTTTTGCTATATTCTGTATCTGTATATCATCTGTCTTCAGTATCAAATTTCTGCTGGGATTTCAGAATTGCAGGATCCCTTTGCACTTCCCCTGTGTGTGTGATATTACTGGCACTTTGCTCATACATAGAAGAATTCTCAGCTGAATTTCCTGCTGAGTCTCTTTGCTTCTTTTCTGAGATACATTTATTCCTGCACTTTTTTTTCCCCCAGTCAGAACACAAGGAAGCATCCTCTCTGTCTCTTTCTGGTAACATCTTCTCTTCCAGATTTTCACTGAGCTCCCAGTGTTGTGTCCCTGTGTTATTGTTTCTAGGATCATATTTTTTTATGAAAATTGGAAAGTGGCACGGCAAAACACAAGGGCTCCCTAGTGGTTAAAGAATGGAGATGAAGGAAAGGGGAAAGCCCATAATAATTGGGGCAACCTGCATGGAGCAGAAGTTACTATCCTAAGATTAAAATAAAAGTAAACTTACAGGGCACACTGCATGGATCACGTGGGTCTTTTTGTTACTATGTGTTAAACCAGAAAAGATATGGGGTGGAAGGGAGAAAATCATTTCTCTTTTTTTAATATTTCTTTTTTGGGGACAAAACATCCTACCTAATAAACGAAGGATGACCGACGTGCCGCAAATGCGCAGTAGAGACCAGTTCTACAGCGCATGTGCGGGCGAGCACGTCGGTCTGAGCCAGAAAAAAGAAAAAAAATGGCGGCGTCCAGTGGCAGCGGCGGCATCGGGAGGCAGCGGCGGCGGCAGGTGGCAGCGGCGGCGGCAGCAAGGGAGGAGAGAGAGAGGGAGGGAGGGACTGAGTGAGAGGGGAGGAGAGAGAGGGAGTGGGACTGAGGGAGAGGGAGGGAGTGGGACTGAGTGAGAGGGAGGGAGGGGGTGGGACGGAGTGAGAGGGGGGGGAGAGAGAGAGAGAGGGGGGAGAGAGAGGGAAGGAGGGGGACTGAGAGAGGGAGGGGACTGTGTGAGGGAACGACGGGAGTGGGACTGAGGGGGAGGGAGTGGGACTGAGGGGGAGGGGGAGGGAGTGGGACTGAGGGGGAGGGAGTGGGACTGAGGTGAGAGGGGGGAGAGGGAAGAGGGAGTGGGCACTGAGGGGGAGAGGGAGTGGGGACTGAGGGGGAGGGAGTGGGACTGAGTGTGAGTGAGAGGGAGGGAGAGGGGAGTGAGGGGAGTGAGTGAGCTGAGTGGGAGGGAGGGACTGAGTGAGAGGAGAGGGAGGAGGGGTGTGAGAGGGAGGGATGTAGGGGTGGTGAAAGTGGAGGGGAGAGAGAATGAGGGGGAGGTGAGAGACAGATGGGATGTAGGCCCGTTTAACGGGCTTAACGGCTTGTCCCAGTATAAACAAGAGATAAGCCGGAAGGGAGAACTAGGCTGGGATCCTATACAACAAAAGAACAAGATGGAGAACCATAAAAGAGGTGGGGTGGGAAGAGAAACTTGTATTTTTTTTTTTTACATTTTATTTTGGGGACAAAACATCCCATATAACCTAGAAAGGAGGAGGATGGGAGAAATAGGCTGAGATCCTAGTGATGTTCAACAAAACAGTAAGGAAGAGAACAAGAAGAGATGGGATTGGAGGAGAAGCTTGTCATTTTTTCTTTATTTTTGTTTTTGTCCTCAAGCTAAAATGTAAAAAAAATACCCCACTATAACCAAGAAACATGAAAAACCAGGGCTGGGATCCAAGCAGCAAATAACAAGAAGGCATCAAAAGCACCAAGGTGTAGCAGCTGGGATATGGCAGATAGGAGTAGTCGTAAGACCCTAAAATGGTATATAATGAGGATGGCAGCTAGCCCCCCCCCCCCCAGGTGATATATCTGAAACATGGCAGGTAGGCAGAAGGGCAGTAAGACCATTAAAGTGCTTTCAATCATCTTGCAACTTGTATGTAAATTCTGGAAAGTCCAGCAAAGGCAGATTGATTTTTAAAAACACCAATATCTCCTTCAATTCTGGCAACAGCCTTGAGGGGATGAGGGCTCACGATGTCTCCAGCCATTAAGAAGACATATTCACTGGACATGCTGGCTGGTCAGTAGGAAAGATAATCCCAAGCCCCCTGGCTAGGTCTGGCCAGAGTGTGGACCTGTGTACCCAGCATGCTAGCACATCTATGTCCTTGTCTTTGATGGACAGAGAAGTCCATTACCTGCTATTAAGTTCACTTAGAGAATAGCCACTGCCATTAGCAATGGTAACATGGGATAGACTTAGTTTTTGGGTACTTGCCAGGTTCTTATGGCCTGGATTGGCCACTGTTGGAAACAGGATGCTGGGCTTGATGGACCCTTGGTCTGACCCAGTATGGCATTTTCTTATGTTCTTATGTTCTTCTTATGATTCTGTTAGATAGCATGTTACAGAAATTTTTGTAGCAGCCTCCTTTGCTGGGGTGGGCCAAGGGTCTCTTGCCAGCTGCTTTAGTTATGGCCTGTGTCAGAAGACATGATTCTGAGCAATGTGGCTTTGGTGTATTGAGGTAAGGGGAGGAAATGGTAACTGACAGGATGATGCTTGTACTTGCACTATTCTCTGGGGTGGTCACTCTTTCCTGTAATACATCTCCATTATGGCCCTTCATCTGGCACTCCTGTTCATGCATCCTAGCTACTAACATCTCCTGCATGTATGTGAGACTGAAGGGCTGGTCTCTTTCACCCTGTAAGGGTAAGAGAAGACACCCTTAACAAGTGAGTCCACCTTAAAAAATATAAAGGAAACCTGCTGACTCACTGGGCAAGTCCTGTTTCTGGCAACGAAAAAGGCTTAGAAGGAGGAGGAAGCTGGGACAGTTGGGAAGCAGAGGAGTCCTGAAGTAAGGTGGCAAAGGAGCCAAGGCTAAGCTTGGAATAGCCCCAAGTCACAGAGAAGCAAGACTGGCTAAGCAGAGCTGGAAACCCTAGCAGGAGGGCCTACTAGGGAAAAGGCCAAAGCTGGTAGGAAAACCTACTATAGCGAAAGTAAACCAGCAACTGAAACTGTTCTGCTTGCTTGCTGTAAGCTTGTTATGTTTGTGAGAGGTGGGCTATCACCCGCTGAAGAGACACCGAGGAACAAATGTCCAATAAATCTCTGTTCAGGCAAACATTTGCTGTCTTAGGAGTTATTTTACAAAACAAACAACCTAATACACTAGTAAGAAAGAGGGAAAACAAGGAATGGATTCCCACATCAACCTAATAAATGAAGCTTAACCGACGTGCTGCAAATGCGCAGTAGAGAGCAGCTCTACTGCGCATGTGCGGGTGAGCACGTCGGTCACAGCAGAGCGTCAGCTGTTTGAAAACATGGCGGCGGCATCGGTGAGGGGCGGTAGAGGCGGTGGCGAGCAGTAGCGGCCTTGGCGAGAAGCAGTGAACCCGGTGGTGAGGGAGGAGAGAGTGAGGAGAGGTGGGTGAGTGGAGGAGTGGGAGGGAGGGGTAGGAGAGAGGGAGGGTCAGAGTTGCCCTTTGTTACGGGCTGTGAGCGTCAGCTGGATATCAACGTGGTGACGAGGAGCGGCAGCCAATAGCGTCAGCGAGGAGCAGCGAACTCTGTGGGGCGGGAGGAGAGAGTGAGAGGAGGAGAGTGGTGGGAGGGAGGTAGGGGGTGGGAGAGAGGGGAGAGGTGGGGAGGAGTGAGGGGGAGGTGAAAGACAGAGGGATGTGAGTAAGTGGAAGGGTAAGAAGTTGTGGAGCACAGAAAAAGGGAGTGGAGGAGGGCTAAGGAAGAGGGGATGGGATTGAGAGAGGGTGGGGAGTGACTGAGGGAAGGGGAGGGAGGTGAGGGAAGGGAGGCAGTGGGAGACAGAGGGTGAGTAAGACTGAGTGGAGGGAAGGGGGTGGGTGAACGAGGGAAAGTGGGAGTGAGGGAGAAAAAGTGTAGAAGGGTGCTGTGTTCGAAAATGGACTGAAAAAAAAAATGTAATGTAGCCCGTTTTAACGGCTTGTATATCTATAGATCACGCTGAGGTAGATCTTAAAAAAATACGCATATGCGTACTTTTGTTCGCGCCACCGGCGCGAACAAAAGTACACCAGATTTTATAAGATACGCAGGTAGCCGCGTGTTTCTTATAAAATCCGGGGTCGGCGCACGCAAGGCTACGCAAAATCGGCAGCCTGTGCGCGCCAAGCCGCGCAGCCTGCCTCCGTTCCCTCCGAGGCCGCTCCAAAATCGGAGCGGCCTCAGAGGAAACTTTCCTTCCACATCCCCCCACCTTCCCCTCCCTTCCCCTATCTACCCCACCCCCCCAGCCCTATCTAAATCCCCCCCTTACCTTTGTTGGGCAAGTTACGCCTGCCGCCCCAGCATCCCCCGGCACAGGCCGCAGTGCCGGGGGACTCGGGACTGCCCTCCCAGCCCGCCCCCGGACCCACCTCGGACTGTCCCCTGCTCTGGACACTCCCCCTCCTGCCCCTTTTACGAAGCCCCGGGACTTACGCGCGCCGGCGGCCTATGCAAAATAGGCCGCCGGCGCGCGAGTAAATCCGGGAGGATTTACTCGCGCAGGGGTTTTAAAATCTACCCCAGTGTGTAGCAAGCATGCATTTATTGTTTTCTGTGGGAGATTTCAGTCTCACCTGTGCCTGCTGCTTGCAAGGAGACCACAAACTCTCCTGCTCATGGAAGCCCTCTAATTTTTCCTCCAGAATATTTATATAGAGATGCTTCTTCTGGAACTCCGATCCTCCATGGCATCCTTGAAGGGGCTTCAGGATTTATATCAGCCGCCTCATCACTATCCAATCATAATGGCCCAGGGGGCAATCCACACCTATCTCTGTTTTCAAAGACAAATCATGACGAGGTGCCTGCTCCTTCACTAACCTCTGCAGTATTATATAGGTGGAATTCCAGCTGGTGGCAACATCGTGATTCAGATGCTTATTAGGTAGCCCACATTTTTCCTGCTTCTCGTGGAGAAGCTGCCCCTCGTTTATCGTCAATGGAAATGCCCCACTATTTTCCTGCACCTCTCTATCAGGTCCTTCAGGAATAGATTCCCGTGGTCCTTGGGCCCCAGCCACAAGGCATCCCTCATTACCAGGTGCAACAACTATGCAGAGCAATGGGTACCCCCAAAATCCCTATATTTGTATCACTGTCTCTCACAAACCTGCCTGAAGACTTCTGTCGCTCCTGTCTAGCTGCCGCCCTCCGGCATCTTTCTTATGGCTGATAGAATATTGCAAAAAGTACGGCAGCTGTCCATCATCTGGATGTGCAGCATCCTGATGCTTTGTCCCCGTTAGAGCTCTTGCCTGCCCTTGCCTTGGCCAGATCCCACAAGTGTGCCGTCAGGGAGAGGTAAGTGTGCACAGCATCCACGCTGATCCAGATGTTACTGGTGAAGTTTATGCTTCTCCCCTCTACCTTAGCCAGCTGAGCTTATATGCAACTATAGTGCTGGTCATACAGGGTGAGGATAACCTGCTTACTAAATTTAGTTCTAGAGGGTACTTTGTAGCTGGGGGCTAACACATTTATTTTATTTTATGTATTTGTTTTCATATACCGGTGTTCGATTTATATATCAACATGCAGCAGATGCTTAAAGCCCAGCTTCTCCACTACCTGCAGGGGCTGGTTATCCAGGGCAATAATTTCCCTAATTCTCCTTGTTACTATTTTCCATGCTGCTTGCTTGCTTTCCCTGGGATGGTGATACAGAATACCCCATTTCCTCTATGGTGTGTTGCTGCTATGAATGCATGGCAGAAGGGGGTCCTCAGGCTAGTACTGCCTCCATCCCCTGATGCCAATGCTATTGGGTGCTGCTTCTGTGGGTAAGGCATGCTAGCATTTGTCAGATACCTCACTTGTTTTCCTTGACTGCTATCCTTACTAATATCTGTATTAGTGGGTCCTACCTCACTTTACAGTGCTTCCAAATCAGGGATAACTTCTGTGATCGCTACTCTACATCCTTGGAAGCTGGAGCTGGCACTGGAGTTGAGGTTGAGGGTGGGCCCTGAGGAAAACTGCCAGGGGCATCACTCACCTGCACTGCTTGCTTTTCCTGGGGGGGGGGGTTGCTTTCAACCTCATCAGTAACATTTATCTCCCCCATCACTGCACTGGAGACTAAGATGCTATTGACACCAACATTTTCTTCAGCTACTAGCTCTTCAATTTCTGATTCAGGCAATCTCAGACAAGATTCTTTCTCAAAATTACTTCTTGAAAATATTGTATCCATTGCCTCAGAAGCAGTAACCAATGTAAAGGATGATGTTGCTGACTTTGGCTGTTGCAGGTCTGCTGCTACAATCTATGCCCCTGTCCTGCTACTGCTGGCCATGGGTGGCTCTCCTACCTCTTCCCTTTGCTCCAAAGCAAGAGGGAGAGAAACGGGTGGCAGTGGCACATACTCTCCAAATGTCAATTGCTTCTGCCTTGAGTTGTCTTCCATTACTACCATTCTGCAGCTAAGAGAGTTTCTTTTCAGTTTAGGGATAGAATTTCTTTTTTCTCGCTGCTGCTGCTGCTACTACTAAGTTGGGATGCTCTACAGCAAATCCTCTACCCCAGCCAAGGCTGCTATTCCCTCTTCTGCCTTTTCTTCTCAGCAGCATGATGGAATTTGAAGTGCCTCCTAGGGTTTTGGATATCACAAAGGAATTTATTTACTGATACTGTACCATCACTTACAGTACCAATCTACCTCGTGCAGAAATGTCTGTCACACACAGACATACACAGTGTGCTGTGCAGTGCACTACTGAATGATCCTTTTCCTCACTCAAAAATGTTAGAAAATTAAACAACCAACAAGACTGGCACCCTGGTAAACTCTTCTTAATCTTCACTCGTCAGTATGCTAACCTCATTGAGAGAGAGGCAAAAGCACTGCTTCAATCTCTACGTTCCTACCCTCCCTCAGTGAACAGAGAAAGCACAGTGCTACTGGCTCTGTCTTTCTGAAATAGTGAGTGAGACCACTGCAACAGAGATCAGAAAAAACCCTTTACCAATGCCAAAGCCAACGTTTTTAAAGCTTTTCTTTTAACTCTGAGAGCTTATCAAAACTAAATCCTTCTCTACCAACTGCTAAAGAGGAAATAGAGACTTTATTGCACATGCTCAGATCTTTTCAGTGGGAGAACATCGGTGCCACTTGAACCAGTTGGCTATAGGCTAGTTAAAAATAATCCAAACTAGTTAAAATAAAAATGCTTCACTGTGATTTGTCCTCCATCTGTTTTCCTTGTCAACTTGTCCTGCCTCATCTCCTAGGAGACTGTGATGTCACATAGGCAACAATTGGTTGCTATAGTTACCTGCACTTGTTTGTTTAGTCGGTCCTCAAAGTCCAGTCATAGACTTAAATGTGTAAGGTAACTGAATGAGATGAATATTTTTGTTTAAATTTGTGGGACTCCTCCATTCATTTTGGGAGCCCACAAATGAAATGAAAATGAACTCATCAATTGTATATTACCTAATCTTTTAAAATGAATGCACATCCCTAGTGGCCAGTCCCAGTTACAAGTACTGGCAGGTCCCCAATAGTTGATCTTTTACTTATATCTTACTCCCAGGAATAAGCGTTGTCTTTCCCAAATCTACCTGTCTAATAACTATTTATCACACCCAAAAGGCTCTCACACACACACGTGTGTACTCCAGGAACCGAAATGTAAACAATATATCACAATGATGGTATACCTGGTTTCTCTTCTAAATACCTTATTCAAGCTGTCATGTTACAGAAAGGTATATAATTTTGTAGGACCACTACTCATAGGGTCAAAGTATTTTACCAGACTCTCTTTATGGTCTCAGGTCCATTTTACTTTATATATATATTTTTTGTGATTTTTTTCATTATATCATAAATCTTTTCTCTCCAGCAAACTGACGAGAGCTCCAAATATTGCGAATCAAAGTCAGATGATAACAATGTCAGATGATAACAATGTCACTTTTTCGATCTAGATGCAAAACAATTCCGCAGTGATACTCATCTGCACAGCCCAACACGATCGCGTTTCGGACCCCTACTCTTGAGGTCCTGCTTCAGGGGAAAAGACTTCCACGCTCATTCCGTGACACTTTCAGGGCAATCATCAGAGAAGCATTTCTAATCGCCGACAGCTGTATTAATCCAATAATATAGACGCGGTCCCGACATGCGCGCGCTGTAGCGTTGCATGTTATAAAATCCAGGGTCAACGCATGCAAAGGGGTGCGGAATTGTGCAACTTGGGTGCGCCGAGCCGCACAGCCTTCCTCCATTCCCTTCGAGGCCACTCCGAAATCGGAGCGGTCTCGGAGGGCACAGAATAGCAAATCACTAAAACAATGTCCATGCTGAAGACAGTGGGTAACTAAAGATTCGTCTTGAGCAAGGACATTGTTTTAGTGATTTGCTATTCTGTGCCATTGACCATATACCACCACACTGGCATGGTGGAGTTCGGGAATGATTATTACTACTATCAGAGCAGCGATGGATATTCAGATTAAATTCTATTGCACCAGCTGGCCTTAATATAGAACTTGACCTACATGTTTTTTTGGGATGAATAAGTTCTGACATTTTTTCACACTTTGTATAATATAGGAAGACATGTCATCGGATGTTTTACATATTTGGTGACGTCATGCGGTAGTTGAGAATTTAAAGAGAAGCGAGCCTTGGCTTCAGTTCCTCCTTCGTTTCCATGATGAGATGGTCGAGACGTAATGTCCTTTTTAAAGGGTAGCCTTACTACTTCAAGATAAGTATCCTTTCATCTTCCTTTTGATTGAATGTTTCTAAGAACATTATTGTTATTTGTAGGTTAAAGACTCTTGTTCCTATACTCTTCGCATGCCCCTGAGGAAGCTATTAAGCGAAATACTGGCCGTGTTGGGATGTATAATGATTACATCTAAAGAGTCTACCTTCTAACATTCTCTGAGGATGGAGGACTAATTTTAGAAAAATTATAAAAATCACATAAAAACATTTTTGAAGCATTAAAAAATGATGAAGGTGAATGATTAGAAGACAGGTTGGTGTCTTTATTTGAAGTCACACAACGTCAGGCTTGCTGACATCTTCTTAGGCTAAATTTTAAATAATTTTTGGGTTCCACATTGTTTGTTTTAGATTTTGTAACCAGAACTGCCCACAATACTCAATGTGTGGTTGCACCATGGATCTGTGCAATGGCATTATGGATGTGCAACAAAAGAGACCATTTTTAATTCATTCCAAATGGAAAGAACAAAAAATAGCCTACTTTGAAAATATCCCAACATTTTTGGGGTATGTTTTTCCATGTGGTATTATTAAAAAAAAAGGAGCTCCAGTGGCCTAGTGCCAAAGCATAGCTCATGGCAGACTCAGCACCAAGGCCTAGTCCCAGGGGGAGGGACAGTGCCAAGGCCTCATCATAGGCTGGGGTCAACAGAGAGACCTAGCCCTGGGCAGGGTGCAGTGCTGAGGTATAGACATGGGCCATGGCCTCCAGTTACTGCTCCAGGTCCCAGTATTTGAAAAATGATGCCGTCTACCTCGACGATGGCACTGAAATGACGTCACTTCGGCACCTTCCTCTAGTGCAGATGGCGCCATTATGCTATAAAAATGTATAGTGTCAGTTTCTTCAAGCACTGGGATAGGAGCAACAACTGAAGGTTCCATCATGGGCCTAGGCCTCGGTGCTAGGGCCTATCTGGTAGATCTTGGCACTAGAGCTAGGTCCAGGCCCCAGTGCCAGGCCCAACAGTGTTCTGGTTTTTATTTTTGTTTCAAGGCTTTTTTTTTTTCTTTCCTTGTTTAATGTTTTTTTTTTGTTTGTTTTGGCAAGCAAACCAAACCAGAAAAGCATTAAATGAAGCAAATATAAATAAAAATAAAAAGCCAAACGCTTTTGAGGTTGCACATCCCTAAAAAGCATGATGATATTCTCAGTTGTGTTCTCTATTCCTTCCCAAATAATTCCTAACATTTTATTTGCCTTTTTGACCGCCACTGCCAGTTTTAGCTTCCACTAGTTCCATTGTGAAGAAATATATTTCCTGGTTATTTCACTCCCTAGCCTACTCCCTTTTAGTTATATACTCCACTCCAGTGAAAAATGCTGGCATCCATGATTTATGCTTCTAGACATATTTGATTGAGTGTCTTTATCATGGTTCCCCTCGTCCTCCTCTCGGGTACATTTATTTAGGATCATAAGTATTTCCTCATGTGACATATGGTGCACACTGTACATCATTTTTCTAGCTGTATTTTCAACAGTCTACACTCTGTCTCTATCTTTTTCGGGGTGATGTCTCCAGAACTGGGCACAATGCTCCAGATGAAGTCCCAACAATGACTGGTACAGAGGTCTTATCTCCTCTTTTATTAAGGTCATCATTGATGATCACTTCCAGGTCCCTCTTCTGTTTAGGATGCTCATCAGTATCATAACCTAACTTCTTTATCATGTACTATATTTCTGTCTCTGTACTTTTTTGTATTATATCTTAGTTGACACATTTAGCCATTCATAATCTTTCTTATTTTTTTTTCTCATTTTTTTTCCACTCCATCTGGAGTATCTGCCCTGTTGCAGCACTTAGTGTTATCTGTAAAAAGACAAAACTCTCCTACTAATCCCTCTGCAACAGCTCCTAGGTTAACCAAGCAGGGCTTTACCAGGTATGGTGTTAAGTGGTAATTCCGGATGGACAGGGAATTTAATGGTAGTCCAGTATGGATGATTTCTTTAATCCATTAAATAAGAAAAATGTATAAAATAAAAATGCATTTAAACTTTTTTCATTTTTTCAAAAAGAAACAATTGATGTGAGCCTTCCAAAGTGTTCTACTAAATCAGAGAGGCAATGCATTCCTATGAGATTAATGTCCTGTGATCAATGAACTTATTTCCTTGGAAGTTAAGTGGATGTTCTATTTTGTATATAAAGCAAAAAGTGATTATTTTACGGTGGTTTCCCCTTTCCAAGCTAGAAATTAAAGAGAACTTTTTTTTTTTTTACTACTTTCATTTCTTAAAAGCTTGTAGAAAATGATTATAGCGAAACTGGATAAAAGATTAAAGCAATTCTGCAGAAGACGAGTGACAGGCTGGACAGAGGACTTCTGACATAGATTCATTTTCCTGCCAAGCAGTCATTTGCTAATCAGCAATATAAAGAAACAATTCTACCACAAAGGTGTTTTGTCATGATGACTAACTACAAAGAGAATTAATACCTTGAAAAATGGGGACGTTTGCGCAGATCAAGATCAAGGTATATATATATATATTGGACTTACTGAGGACTTGTATTGGTGTAGCATGGGGGTGCTACAGGTTAGGGGGTGTAGCAGGGTCTACTACTACAATGGCACAGAGGGAGTGGCAGGATGGATGGAATCAAATTTGAAAAGTTCTGTGTCACTCAGTCCGGGAATTACTGGGGTGCTGCTAGTCAAGATTATGGTACATTTGGCAGTTGCATGAGAGAAACAGTGCCTAGATGGGAATCTGTGCTTGCAGTTTTGGACTGAAAAAGAGGTCTGCCTGTGTCTAGGACTGGGAGAGCATAGAATGCAGCAGGTTCATCCTGGGATTCATTAGAAGGGTTTTGTGTATGCTGCCAGTGACTGGGATAATAGAGGATCCTACAGGTCAAGATGTGGGTGCATTGCTGAAAATGTGTGGGAGACAGTTGTACACTGTCTGTATTGCTGTCAGCTTGCCACTTTCATAAGCAGTACAGTTAACCACATTTTTTTTTAAATTTCACTTAGTTATCTAGGCATAAGTGAGCGAGAGCACAATGCATGGGTGAGATCATTAGCATTAGCAACAGAAGAGAACTGAATAGAAAAAAAAAAAGACAAAAATGACCAGGATGTAGTGCCTATTTTGCAGGGTACAAAAGTCTCATTGGATTCCTCAAGGCAGATTTTGATGAGGAAACCCACTAGCCAATTGGGCAATACTTGAGAGACGGTCTGGGGAAAGGCAGCAATGGGGAGGTTTAGTTATTAGTATCAGCCTAATAAAACCCACAGCATTTTTGTTTTACTACCAGACTAGCAGTCAAAAACTGCAATGCATCACTGCCATTTCTACTGAATATTTGGTAATTGCAGATAGGTGGTTAATCCTTACCTGCATTTTATGCAGGGGTATGGGAAAGAATGTGAGGCAGAAGGCGAGGAGAAGGAACTGTATAAATCTGCCCAAGGTCATTGCACTGCGGGTCCTGATCAAGGATTCTTATTGGCCTGGCTTCTAACAGAAATGACTGTATATTGGGCCAGAGGCTTGCTTAATATCAGGAAGTATCTAATGAGTCTTTTTTTTTTTAAACCAAATATTTCTATTTTTATCGAGTCTGAAGGTAAACACATATTAAAGAAACTAAATTATGCATTTGGGGTACCTGATGGCATGGTGTGGCCATTGTCAGCATTTCTTCAGAGACGTTTGTGTTGATGACGTACTGGATATTGGTATTTGAATGATTCTGGTTACAAAGGAAAGTATTTTTTGAAAAGCCGTTGTGCTCACTGAATGTTGCAATCATTTTGCTGAAGCCATTAGCACTTTTTCATAAATGTGTGGTGCCTGTGCTTTTGTTGAAAGGGTTGTTTTTGTTTTTTTCCTGTGATGGCAGTTTTTGAGTGTGTTCTTTTTTACTGATTTATTTGTTAAGCCAGCAAAAACTGTCTCAGGATTTTCCCTTTCAGTACTCTTTCTAAGGATACGTGCATTTCAATTTAAATCAATTTAAAACAAAAATAACATTTTGCGCCACTGGACTATATTTAAAAATGCTTATGGTGTAGTACTTGACAGTTTTGGAACGGGAGATGCTTTGGATATAGTTAACTTATTTATCAAGAAAAGGTCAGGCCTGATGCATTTAACAGTGTTACCAGGGGAGGACCATGGGGAGAATCTTCTAGTACTATAACTGGGGTAAAATATTTGGGGGCGAGGTAGGAAGAGGAAGGAAAAGAGGGTTTGTGGTGAGAGGGAGAGTATCTGCTGGGAATCTGAGGTTGGGGATTGGAGGGTACTTTAAAATGTTAACAGGATGAGGGAGGGGGGAGGAGGGGGCACGTGCAGCCGGGAGAGTTAAAGGACAGTTTTAAGATGATTTGCCTGCCTTCTTTTCCTCTCCTCGGCTATCGCGGCACCCACCCTCCCATCCCTGATTGTATTTGGATGGTTTATGGTTGGTTTATTGTTGTTTAAAATTGCCGCAGCTTGCTTGATGAAAAAGTGAGCCAAAATTGCTTATGGTAATGCTGAATTGCTCGTCCAAATAGTATCTGCCCCTCTGACGGGTGGGGGCGGATGTGACAAAGTACCGCTGAGGAGCTGATGTTGGTTATGTTGGTTATCTGAGGCCGGCTTCCCTGCTGGTGGTATGGCGGGGGTGGCTCATGCCGCTTATGCAGTTTGGAAGAGTTAATTGGCTGGTAGGCTTGAAGAGCTGTACCGTGCTAATATATGGTTACAAATTATTGGCCCGGGTAATGGTATTTTTGCTGTAATACTAATAAAGCTGTGGCCTATATATTTTGTTCCAAAATAAATGATATGTTTTTGTGTTATTTGAGAGTATATTAGTTTTGGTTTGATAATGCTTTTGGTCATCCTCCTGGTTTCACTTATTTGATTTATATCTTGCTTTTCAGACACTTCAGAATGGTTTACATTTAAATACTGGAAGTATTTGCCTATCCTCGGGTAGTGGAGGGTGACATGACTTGCCCAAGATCACAAGACCTGGCAGTGGGATTTGAACTATGGCTTCCCTGGTTTTCAGCCCAGTGCTCTAACCACTAGGCTATTCCTCCACTCGAAAGGTCAGTTAAAAGTTATAAAATTAAGTTCTGAGTCCCTGTACTGTACTTTCACACAATACAGTAGATATATAAAACAAGGGAAAGATTAAAATGACTTCTGAGTTCATAATAATGTCCTTTTCTTAGAGAATGTCCCATCGATCATAGCACAAATCCACTCCCAACAGGGTTCTTAAACCTCCTAATTCAGAGGGAAAATAGGTCCTAATCAATCTCATTTTAGCAGAACTCGCAGAGTGAAACAAAAGCATTACTTCTCAACTTTTAAAGGCTGCATTGGAAAATCAACTTCAGAAAAGAGTCTCTCAAGTTCTTCAGTTTACCACAGTTCAATAAAGGAAACTGAAGTGGTACTTTCTCACTCCAACAAGTTGTAACCAATAATTAGAATCCTTCTTTTTCAGTTTAAAATTATTTTTACTGATAAATTCCTGGGTCCCGTTATTGAAAACGGCACAGCAGACTAAGTGCCACTTTATTTATTTATTTGTTTTTGGTTTTTATATACCGGAAGTTCCTGTATAAAATATATATCACTCCGGTTCACTGGTAACAGAGATAACTACCGCCGTGTGGCGGTTTACATGGAACTTTGCAGGCTAAATGATGCTGCTGAATATTCGTCTATGGTCAGTGGGCATCATTTAGCTGGTTATGTGGCTTAGCTGGCTAAGATAGCGATGGGAAATGGGCAGATTGAGGAGGAGTTGAGTTGGCCAGATAAATTACTGGCTAACGCGATATCCAGAGTTAGCCAGATGAGTTATCCGGTCAACTCTCTTTGGGACAAAAGGCTGTCCTAAAATTAGCCAGTTATACGTATTCGACTAACTTGGAGATAGTCGTGTGTGTTCAGCAGTGCGGCTGTGCTACTGAACATATAGTACCAATTAGCCAGTTTAAAAGTAAGTTTAGGACTTCGGGGACCTGTCTGCTACAGGACACTTCCAGTTCCACTCCCATTTCACCTCACGATCTTAAGTTCAGGAAGAGACAATGTGTTCTCCACAGAATTAGACTTTTATTTATCAGGTTTGGCAGGATTAGCATTTAGAAGATAACAATTCCTGTCTCTAACATCCTGGCCACTAAGCACCAGTTTACCCTAAAGAAGGTTCTGTAGCATGGATGGTTTCAAACATGCCATAAACCTTAGCCTGCCTAACATATTAATAATTAAAGCTAGCTTACTTGCCCCTGGCCCCAATTTTAGGTGATTTCCATTTGTTTACCTCTGAAGCAGGCTCTAGTTGGAGGTCTGAAGAATGTGGGCAGGGAAGGAGGGTTATGGGTTTAGTACTGGCAGAGCTTCAGGGTGGTCCAGGAAAGAGGCTTGCTTCTGGGTCTGATACTGGCAGAGCTGCTGGGCTGCTCTCAGCTCCTTACTGCCTCAGACTCCACACCATAGTCTGACCTCAGGCAGAGCGCCTCCTCTCTCCAGTCTCCTGGCCATACCTCGTCTTCTCCCGCCTTGATAGCAGGGGGTGCTGTGCTGCTTTCTAGCTGATAAATATGCATAAGCTTGTGCATAATTATATAGTGGGTGGAGGGTGTTTGCTGCATTGCAGGTCTTTCCCCCCTCCCCTTTTCTTCAGGGGGGGGGGGTGACCTGTAACATTTGCCCCAAGGCTATATGCCAGAGTTAGCATTGTCTCTGTTTCAGAATGCCCCCTCTTCATCCAAGGGTGGGGGTCCTTCTGACCTTTGGAGTTCCCTTGGCCGGTTCCTGATTCCTGCTTATGAGCTTAAGTTGCCTTGGTTTTAATTACACAGGAGCTTACAAACATGCAGATCTTGATAAATATCCTTCAGTGCTTGTTTTCCGTTCTCATCTGGCCAAAGTTTCTTTTCTTTAGTTATGACAGTGTTTTGGGGCCTGTCAGCATACTTGTCTGCATCCCTCTTTGGCAACTATGATTCATATTGGACGCGTTCAGTGGTTAAACATGGGATATCTCCCTACAGGTTAAGTATAATTGACTAACTTGCAGAGCCACATGATAGCTGAATATGGACCTCCTCGGTTTTTTCAACTGATTTCCACCCTAATTACAAAAATATAGCTGCAGGCCCACAATATAGAAACATAGAAATGACGGCAGAAGAAAACCAAATGGCCCATCCAGTCTGCCCAGCAAGCTACGCTCTTAGGTAGAAAGATTAAATCCAGAACCTCCAGGGTAGCATTCTCTGAAATGCTCCCTGTTCCACGCGCAGGTCACCAGAGGCAGGCAGAGCTCCGGAGTCTCAATGCGTGGATGAGACGATGGTGCAAGGAAGAGGGATTCAGTTTTGTTAGGAACTGGGGAACCTTTTGGGGAAGGGGGAGTGATCGCCCTTCTGGAAAGCCTGGGGATGGGTAGTCAACCTAAACAAGAGTTGCCTACAGCCTTCCCAATCACTGGAATACCTGGGAGTCCAGTTCGACACTCAGGCAGACAGTCAGTCTCACCACCAAGAGAAGGTTAAAACTTCAGACGCGTCTCCGGTCCTTGATGGCGGCCAGCCGGCCCGTAGCTTGGGATTATCTACAGGTTCTCAGCTTCATGGCATCCACCCTGGAAGTGGTACCCTGGGCAAGGGCCCATATGAGACCTCTACAAAGCTCCCTGCTCTCTCGCTGGAGTCCCCGCTTCCGGAACTACTCCGTGCATCTACCTCTACCAGCCAAAGTGTGGATCCAGTTACGGTGGTGGTTGCAGCCCAACCACATGAGCAGGGGATCGAAGATGTCCTCCCCCACATGGATTCTGCTCACCACAGATGCCAGCCTGAGCGGATGGGGAGCACACTGCGAAGAACTCACCGCCCAAGGGCGGTGGAACAGAGAAGAAGCGGGGTGGAACATCAACCGCCTCGAGGCACGGGCAGTCCGGTTAGCCTGCCTGCAATTTGCTCATAGACTGCAGAACCGGGCAGTCAGAGTGATGTCCGACAACGCCACCACGGTGGCATAAATCAACCATCAGGGCAGCACCAGAAGTCAACAGGTGTCCCTAGAGATAGCCCCGCTGATGGCTTGGGCAGAGGCGAATCTTCAGGACATCTCCGCCGTCCACATTGCCGGAAGGGACAACACCACGGCGGACTTCCTCAGCAGAGAAAGCCTAAATCCAGGGGAATGGCAGCTGTCGCCCACAGCCTTCCAGATGATTGTGAATCACTGGGGGATTCCGGACATGGACTTATTAGCGGACAGGTCCAATGCTCAAGTACCCAGATACTTCAGCCGCAAGCGAGATCCGTTCTCTCACGGGATCGACGCCCTGGTTCAGCCATGGCCTCCAGGGACCCTGCTATATGCCTTTCTTCCGTGGCCCCTGCTGGGCACTCTTATCCACAAGATTCAGAAGCACCGGGGCCTAGTTCTTCTAGTGGCACCAGACTGGCCAAGAAGACCCTGGTACGTGGACATGAGAAGACTACTGGCAGGGGAGCCCCTTCCCCTGCCTCCACTCAGGGACCTGCTACGTCAAGGTCCCATCCTTCACGAGGATCCAGCTCAATTCTCTCTTACGGTCTGGCCATTGAGAGGGCTAGGCTGAAGAAAAGAGGTTACTCGGAGCCAGTGATAGATACACTCCTCCGAGCTCGCAAGTTTTCCACATCCCTCACTTACGTACGGATCTGGAGAGTATTTGAAGACTGGTGCGACACTCACGGCACCAATCCGCATGCGGCCACAATCCCTATTGTTTTGGATTTCCTGCAGGATGGGCTTCAGAAGGGTCTCTCCCTCAGCTCCATCAAGGTTCAGGTGGCTGCGCTGTCTTGCTATGGTCCCAGGAGGGATGGCAAGACCATTGCCACGCATCCAGATGTTTCTCGCTTCCTGAAAGGAGTCAAGCACATTCGTCCGCCACTGAAGTGGCCAGTGCCTTTGTGGAACCTCAACATAGTTTTAGATTTCCTCACGGGATCCACCTTCAGACCCCTTCGGGGCCTGTCTCTCCGTTCTCTCACTTTGAAGATGGTGTTCTTGCTGGCTGTGTATTCAGCACGCCGCATCTCAGAGCTACAAGCACTGTCTTGCCGTGATCCTTTTCTCAGAATCACTACTGAGGCTATCCATCTTCGCACGGTTCCATCCTTCTTGCCTAAGGTAGTCTCACAATTTCACCTCAACCAGACCATATCCTTGCCAACCACGGCAGGTTTGAAGAAATCTGAAGAAGGGCATTTGTTACGCCATCTCGACATCGGCAGATTTCTGTCCAGATATCTGGAAATGACAGAAACAGTACGAAAGACTGACCATCTGTTCGTCCTGCACAGCGGGAAGAAACAAGGAGAAGCGGCCTCTCGGCCCACCATCGCCTGCTGGATTAAAGAAGTTATCAGAGCGGCCTACGTAGAGGCCGGGAAGTCACCGCCTCTTCAAGTCAAGGCTCATTCTACCAGAGCCCAAGCAGCATCTTGGGCAGAATCTAGGATGCTGTCGCCTGCAGAAATATGTAAAGCGGCGACATGGTCCTCCCTCCACACCTTCTCCAGGTTCTACCATCTGGATGTCCAGGCCAGGGAGGACACAGCATTTGCGAGGACAGTCTTACACGGTCCTCAGGCAGCCTCCCGCCCAGTCCGGGAGTAAAGCTTTTGTACATCCCACTTGTTCTGAGTCCATCTGGCTACGCGACAGGAAATGGTGAGATTACTTACCTGATAATCTCGTTTTCCTTAGTGTAGACAGATGGACTCAGCATCCCGCCCAGCTGCCTGTAGTCATTGGTTTCATCGATTCAAGGTAAGCCTTATCACTTCTTACATGAGTGTGTCCACTCTGCCAGGTGTCGACGCCTTCCGGTTGGGAATGCTGGCGGTCTCCAGCTACTATCAATCGTCAGGGGAATCCTGTTTTCACTATTTCATTGAGCGTCAGTACACATATATCCATAACAGCTTTTGCAAGGAAGATTACTGAAGAGCTTCACTTCCTGTGGGGGTATATGTACCCGTGCTGACGTCAGATCCGTCTCCATCTGCTAGCACGAGCACACTATACCCACTTGTTCTGAGTCCATCTGTCTACACTAAGGAAAACGAGATTATCTGGTAAGTAATCTCACCATTAATATTGAACCAGATGGATTTAAACCTGGCTTAAATTAGAAAAATGTTTGATTTCCCCCAGTGGATCTGTGTAAAATTGCTTGGAAATTCTAAAAGTTTACTTTGCATATTTTGTTTGCGGATCTATCAAAATCTATTTTGCCATTTTTTTTTTAACCTACCCCAGAAAAGTTTTGATGAAACGTTTGACTGAACTTAGATATTTTTCCAGGTTGTTGAATTCACTGAATCTATTTTGTAGAAGTTATTGCATCTCTTATTTCTTGGACAATATACAAGATTATTTTTGCAAGTTACTATAGTGCTTAGAAGTTCTCTGTACACCCTCAGTCTGGATTGCTACTTTAAAAGCACAATTTGTAGTACAGCCAGAAAATGCGTTGACTATCTAGTACCCCAGACTGTGAAATCCAGTCCAGAGCTAGAAATTTTCAAGGATTTTTTGTAAATATAACCTTATATAAGTTCTTCAAAGCCAGTTTTCTTTCCCTTTAAATTTTCAATTGTAAAAACTTATTGAAGCTTTACCCTTTCATCTTTATACATTTTTTTTTAATTTTTAAAAGAAACCAGATCAAAATAAATGTGCCTCCAAATACATAAATTGTTAGCTAAGTACATATATTTAGAAAGAGGTTTGTAAAGCAGTGTTGACTATGGAATGAGAAATCAAAGGCATGTTCGATCTGGATGACTGGATAATATGACAGAAATTAATCAGGGATGTGAGAATACAACAGATGAGATTTCTCCAGGAGTGACTCGGAGAGCCCCAAAGTGCCAAACAGTTTTCAAAGCATAAAACATATTGTTCTGACTCAGTTTTCAGTGAGTTGTAAAGAAGGCCAGGCAGTCGGTAATATGACCCAATAACACTACAGTGAAGACTAGTATGATAAGTAAAGGGAAAGATATGGACTCATTCTCAGTGGGCTGCTAAGTCTGCAGGAGTACCCTCCCGGAGGAGGATGCAGGGTGAGCTTACTGAGTAGCTCAAAATTCTGGAGCATGTATGTGAAATGTATTTCTTGTAAACTCAAGCATAGAGGATGGCCCCAGTTGGTAGTCTGCTGCTAGAACACTAGATTCCTGTTTGCTACAGTGAGGTGGACCGCTTTATCCCATCTTTGACGACCCTGAGATTACCGACTGGCTCCATATTTTCAGGTCAGTTTGTGTTAGTCATGGTTTTGCCTCACTGTTTGCACTTGCAGAGCTGAAAAAGTGAAGTCAGTTGGTGATCCTCCCTAACTGAAACTTGGGGCTTTCGTTGCAAAACTGAGGATGTATATGCTCTATGGAGAAGCCATTGGACAGAAGTGGAGGGTAAGGGGAGTCTGCTCTGCTCCCATTAGGTATAGAAGCTGAAAATCCATCTCTTTGGGCAAGCTTATCATTAATATCTTTGCTACTGCTATTGGCCCTTTGAATGTTTTAGATGGATTTATTGTATTTTATATCTTTTATCATCTGCAGCATGGCTGTTGGCCTTTAATATTTCATGTGGAAACATTTTTATTTTTATCTTATTTTTCTTTGTTTGTCTAAATTTTTAGCTAAGTGTATGCCAAGTTGTAAGCCACTTAGAAATATGGATAACACAATCTATGAATGTTTTAATAAGTAAATGAGCATGACACATCTGTGTTTCAGCGGCTCTATTTTTTTATAAATGCGACTTGTTCAACAACGTAGCAAGAAAAAGATCTTTGGAAGTTTTCTCTTATCAAATTATCTTTAATATCTAATCCTATAAAGTAATGGATGCAAATGGTTTCTTCAATTGTTTTCCCTTCACTGTATAGACTACAACATCTATTCTCCCCCTCATTTCAAGGATGGTTTTTATCATGTGCCCCATCCATGGTTTATAAAACAGCGTTTAAAATACACCAGGAAAATGTTCATATACAGAACTTGACGCCTCCAAAAGTGGGTCAAGACCGACATTTATTTGAGAATTATCATATCTATAGGATTCACTTCCATTTAATCATGTATTTATTTATATATTTAATATTTTAAAAATCTACAGAGTATTATGACATTTTTATGGAAGACTGAAGCTAGACTTATTTGTAGTCAATTTTTGAGCACTGGTTTATTATTGGAGCTAATCTGTAGCAACCTTCTGCAACCAATCAGGCACATTTCAGAGTGATGCACATGGTTCAAACCCCAAGAATATTTTGATTTTTACCTTTAATTTTCAGGGACATCAACATAGACTGAGGGCAGACAGAGGGAAAGGTGCTAAGGAGACAGACTGTTGGTCTATGGCATTAGCACAAGGGCACCAGCCATGGTAGGAGTTTCCAACTCTCCTGGTTTGTCCTGGAAACGTTAAGAGAAAACAGAGATTCATCTCCATGTAGATCGGGCAGACTTTCTGAAAATAAAGATGGTATCCTTCAATTGGGTGCGTGGGTGCACAGATACACATGTGCTTCAGCACATGCCCAGAGACGTGGCAATTTTATAACGTACACACATACACATGTGCGTATGTTATAAAATAGCCTAGGCTCGTGTATGCATGCACCGCTGCACAAAGTCAGACTTGAGCCGCACAAGTGGGGGGATTTTTATAACAGCCATGCCGTGACCAGTTTTACCAGTTCGTCCACCAGTTCACCCAGTCTAGAGCTAGGTCCTCCACCCCCCCCCCCTCCGGATCTTTAGCCTGCATTCCCCCCCCAGTTATCCCAGACCCCTACCATACTTCAAAATGGTGCTGGCCTTGGGTTAGCTAATGACATTTTTAAATGCTATAGTGGCGGCGTGGGCGTGAAGATCACTCCTGCCACTCTTTGCACCCCTATCATTGCATGTAAGCTGTGGGCTCTAGAGGGTGGCAGAAAGTCCAGAGAAGCTTTCTTCTAATTGGGTGGTGTGGGCTGTGGTTTTAGTGTGCACTAGCAAGCAATAGTGTGTAGCATGTTTGGGATCAGACCTTGCATTCTGATTGGCTAAAACTCAGCATTCTGTTTATTTCAAGACTCTACTACTTAGTTAATGGACCAATGTATATTGTGGTTATTCTAAAATACATTTAAATTAAAACTGCTTATTCTGTTAACTAAGTTATTACAGATTTCTGTGCTTCTGAAACTATCATAATTGTAGTTTAGAAATATCAATAAAATCATTTAAATACATACTTGTTGAAGTTTACTTCAATTTTAAAGTTCCCTTGGAAGGTTTATAATAGGAATAAGAACATAAGAACATGCCATACTGGGTCAGACCAAGGGTCCATCAAACCCAGCATCCTGTGTCCAACAGTGGCCAATCCAGAAAATAAATATTACTATTTAAATAATATTTATGGTTATTGTACAGAGCCTTTGATTCATTTTGGCTATCTTAATTGCTTTTGTGTGGATGGGTGGCCATATTGTGCTTTCTGACATGTTAAGCATATAACATGTTATTGTGTGGTGGAGTTTTATTTCTGTAGACTCTATTTGTAATCCTGTTTATATTGTGACTTTATTATTAAGGTTTAAGGTTTATTTTATTTATATACCGTCATCTCAGCGGTAGCCTTCACGACAGTTTACATTACAATAAAAACATAATAAGAAAGTTACAATTGTTTATAAATAAAATAAAGTAAAATTACTAGCTTAGAGAAATAGCTTAAAAGATAAAATTACTAAAAGACAGAATAAAACTATACATATTAAACAAAAATTTAAAATATAAATATATGTTATGTTAGGAATATGATTATTTTTAAATTGTACTCCACCCTGAGTGTCTCTGGCAAGATGGCATGAAATAAAAAGTTTTAAATAAAGATCTTTGACTTTGGCTTAGCCTTGAACTGTTTCCACCAAAACACCGGCAATTGAAATGCTTTTCCGAAAGAAGTTAAAACGTACTTATTTTCACAGGCATATTCAGGTAGTATTTTTATGTTGCTGGAGTTTCCTTGAAGATGATTATAATGCAATGTGCCGTTTTATGTTTTATTTTACTATATGTGTGCTTTTTTTGTTGTATTTAATTTGTTTTAATTTGTGAGTTTGTGTTGTAATTTGCAGTGGATAGCTTTACAATTGCAAATAATAAGAGTTTTAAATAAATAAATAAATAGTAAGGAAATCAGAGGAGAAGGGTTTAAGATGAGCAAAAACTGGTATAGAGCAAGATGGTGTTGCGGAGAACAGACAGGTGCTGGGAGAAGTTGGGCACTGTGGGAGGGGATTAAAGGAGATGATTGTAGAGAAGACAAGAAAGAGAAAGTATGAGCATATAGATGAGATGAGATAGTGAGAAAAGTGTATGATAAGAGAAGGACATGAATACAGGTTGGGTGGAATACACAAAGGAAGAAGTGGAGTGATCGTTTGGGAGAAGAATAGGTACAAGTGACATGAGTGAGGAGGAAATCAATGACAAGAGAAGATGGGTACAAGGGAAGAGAGAGGAACAAAAAAAGAATAGTTTCAGCTGAAGGACATGGGGAAATAGAATAACGGAGGAGGGAAAGATGAGAGAAGACAGCCACAGGTGGAAACAGGAAATGAAAAATGCAGAGTAAGGTGGGAGAATTAGTGCACGAGGAGAAGATGATAGCAATAGAAGATAGGCACAGGTGAGAAGGGAGGAGAAAAAGTTGGGAGAACACATGTGCAGTGGGAGATAATGGAAGAATATGAGTTGAGGAGGAAATGTACTGGAAAGGAATCCAACATAAGAGGAGATGATAGATGACCAGGCACAGGGTGAAATGGATTGAATAATTAATCTACAAGATTGTATTAATGTTGTATGGAAAATATTCTGGCCTGCGTGAGTTGGTTTTATTGCTGTGGAACTGGCAGTATTTTGTTCACTGGAAGTGATTTAATGACAGCAATCATAAAGTAGATAAAATGGATAGTAACTTAAATAGGCACAGCCATAATTTTCAGCCACTGCACTATGTATGTGATAGCACAGCAGATTGTGAAAGGGGATGTAAAAATCCTCTCGGTGGGGATAACAGGAGGATTTTGTAAAGGGTGAGAGCCAATGGCAGCAGAAGGTTGGCATGATGCGATAGGAGAAACTGAAGTTTTGAAGAGGATCCTGTCACTGGAAGGAAGTAATGGGGTGGAAGGTGGAGGTAATGAGAATTGAAGGCCTGGGCAAGAAGCAGGGAACTAGATGTTAAGAGGAGAAGACCTCGAAAGGCCGAGGAGGGATAGAGGTGGTGGTAGGGATCTAGAGACTAGACAGAGGTGGGGAAGAACCGGTGCTTGAAGGGAAGACAGGCATTGGAAAGTGTAGGTTATAGAGGTAGAGGGGATTTATTTATTTATTTTTAATTTTTATATACCGGAATTCCTGTATGCAATACAAATCAGTCCGGTTTACAAGTAACGAAAAGGTTGCCCTGGTCTGGTAGATTAGACTGGGGTTTTTTACATAGAACATAGAACAATAACAATCAACTATTGAACATTATTACAAGGAACAGTGAAAGTAACAATAGTATTTAACAAACATATAATATTATTATAACATTATTCTGGAGGCTGGGACTGTTAGATGGAGGCTGGGACTGTTAGATGGAACGCAAGGCTGTGGGGAAAGAGGGAAATGGAGGGAGGTGAGCTGGGGTACGGACAGGTGGGAAGGGAAAATGTAAAATATGGAGATGGAGGCTGGAAGGAGGGCGTGGATTGCAGTGGATAGATTAGGGAGTGAGAAGGGATAGGAGACGGAGAGCAAGAAAATGGGGAGAAATGATTTGAAAGAGTCAGTGTAGATATAAGGGAGACAGGAGAGGAAGAAATGGAGCAAGGAAAGCGAAGGAAAGGTGAAAAAGAACTGAAGAAGACAGATGAAAATACAAAAACAGAGGAAAGCCTGAGAACATTACAATGAAGAAAAAATTAGACAAAAGTAAAAGAAATCTTTATTTTAAATTTAAATATTGCAATATGTGACTTTCCAAAGTCGACAATTAAATCTAGTGACTGACTTACTCTCCGACCACCCCCTATCTGATTGGTCCAGTTAACTCTTTTGTTGAATAACATCCCCAGGTCAGGTAAGCCCAGCTAACCAAGTACTGCCCGCCATATTTGGCCATCGTCCTTGGCCTCTCTCTCTCTCTCACCTCGAGCCTGCCCGTGCCTCTCCTGCTTCTTTCACAGTTACCCTGGCTTTTTCTCTGCCTTAGACCTGCAGCTGCCTCTCCCACCACTGCCTCAGGCCTGCCTTTGCCTACTACGTCTGCTCTGACATCAACAAGTGGAGGGTAGAAGAAGAAGACGACCATAATTAACCAGGTATCTGATGTTTCCTATTATCCAACTTACTGTACCTCAGGACTCAGGAGTGGGTGTATGTGGAAGGGGGGGGGGGGGGTAATAAGTTGGTTACTGTATATGCAACTGACAACTTGCTACTTTTGGCAGATTTATTTTGTGGATGGGGTTATGCTGTAATTTTGTTTTCTCCATGCAGTCCACAGATTGAATTTAGAATGTTAAAGTGGAGGAGAAAAGTGAAATAGGAGTGGGTTTTGAATGGTGAGCGGGAGGTAGTGGAGACAGAAAGAGAGATTGGGGCAGGACAGAGATGAGAGGGGGGCAGTAGGAGAGGAGATGGAAAATCAAAACAGAGGACAGAAAAGATGGAAAGGATCAACAGCAGGAATAGGAAAGAAGGCCTGAGGAGATTTGGTGAGGCAGAAGCAGTTCAGGCCTGAGGAGGGGGTCAGCCAAAAAAGTGGGGTCATTGGAAGGAATAAATTTCCCATCTCCACCCTGGACCTTTTAATGCTGCCTTGTCCTTGGTTACTATCTGATGATAGCTTCTGCATAGTGAGATCCATATTCAGCCACTGCACAGCTTGGCTAGCTGGCCGGATAAACTTATCTGGCTAACTTAGGCTATATATTGCCGCTGAATATATATCCAGCTATCTTAAAGTTAGCCAAAGAAGTTTATCTAGCTAACTTTAGGGCAGGGCTATGGGCTGACCAGAATTAGCTGGAGAAGATATCCAGCTAACTCATGTCCTCCTAACTTATCTGACTAAATTCTAGCCGAATAACTTATTAGAATTTGGCCAAACAAGTGCCCAGTTCTGTATTTTGCTGGATAACTTCTGAAATATTCGGCTAAATGCTTCTGAATATGGACCTTTAAGTGTTTTGAAGCAGAGTGGAATGAATGCTGTCTGAAAAATTACAATAACTGACATGTTCCAGCTTGTTTATACCTTAAAATATACACTGCTAGTGCCTAATCTAACTGCTCTCTCAACCAGTTTGTCAACTGGTTATCACATATTTGCTATATAACTGAATTATAAATGCCAGGCAACAACGTTGTACGTTATATGGGCCTGAAAAGTTGGTAACATCCTGTAAATTATTGAAATGAAATTTGTAATCTGTAGTCATAAAGGGAGCCTGCAAGCTACTGAAATGCATTTCATGGCAGCAGTACTTTAATCCCTGGGAGTGCTCTTCATCTTCTTTCTTGGTTTTTGAACAAGTTTCCTCTTTTTGGTTATTTTTTTTAAGGTTTACTAAAATATCAGTGCTTCATACAAAACTGCATTTTCAAAATTATATTAAAATAGCATAAAACATTATGTCTCAAGGACTGGCTCCAAGGCTGGTGCTGTGGCACTGGCGAGAGTATGAGTCCTTCCATCCCATGTTGCCAGCTGGGCTGGGGCACATATGAATGTTACCCATAAAGCTGGGGGTGGAAGAGGGAAGGTGACTGACACTTTTGCAAAGATCCCTGCCAGTCAAAAAAGAATAGTGCTGAGGACTAGTCTTGGATAAGGCTCCTCAAAGGTACATGTTTATCCAGGTTTATCATCTGGAGAGGGGATGGTGGGAAGGGTTATAAAAAGAGATGATAAATCTTAGCACATCCACATGCACCGCTCGGTGTTAGCCATAGAGTATCGTAAAACGCTGTCAATTTGATTCTTAGCTCTGATTTCTCCTCCATGTCTTGAGTATCTTACAAAAGCTCTAAGACCCTACCGGTAGAAAGCATTGGGTGTTGTACAAGTGATGTCATTTCTTGGTTGACCTTTTTGTAGCTACATATAAGCAAAGGGATTGGAATCCTGCTCTTTGTCACAGGTTACTGTGGTACTTAAACTGGGATTGCATAGTTTAAAAACCGGACGACTGTTGTGTCCAATGCTGGGATCACAGCTGGAGCTCTGGCACCATCCAAAAAAAAAAAAAAGCCCTTCCCAGTTTGCTCACAGCAGTCCCCCAGATCTCTTCCTCTATCTGCTGTTTGAAGGGGCAGGAATAATTCCCAGTCGCTCCTGCTCTGCCAGGACTCTCTTTCAAAATGGTGGTACAACAAGCTACTGCTGGCTCCAGTGCCATTTTGAAATAGACCTAGCAGGGCATTTGCGACTGGGGATCGCTTCTGCCCCTTGGATCCTCGGACAGGGTAAGAATCTGCTGGTAGGGAGGGAGATCCAAAGGGGTGTGGGGGTTCTTTTGTTTAGTTTTCAAAACGACAGGAAACCAAACAGGAAACTTTGTTTCAAAGGAAAGCACATTCATGGTCTGAATGTTATGTGACATTTTAGTAGGCCTCAGTGGGCCAATCTGTACCCTTCCGCATGCTCTTGGACAGTTTTAGGACCACAACAGAGGGAGGGGGTTTATATTATATAAATTGTACCTCTCATTTGTAAACCTTGTAGAAATATCAGCTTTACATGACTTTTTTTTTCTTCTTTTCATTAATTTTACACTTACATTTGAAGACGCATCACAGTGTGACCGGCACAGCACGTGGACTCTCTGTTCATGGAGATGGAGCCACAGACGCACAAGGACTAAAATCGCAAATTAGCAACCAAGGTACCCGGATCAATCGTACCCAAGAGGAAGGCTCCGGCAACTCAACTGGAAGAGGATGACCAGGATCTAACTAGTCAGAAACCAACGCAGCTCTAACAGGCCTGCGTGGTTTTGTCAATTATTTATTGTTGAAAGAGCAAGTATATTCCTGCGGTCGCTGCTCTTTCCCTTATGGTTACTTTCTGGAGATACGAAGTGAGATGACCCAACGTGCTGCACGCTCTTCTATGGTCAGAATTTACTTAAGCCAAATCGGTGATCGGCTTCCTAAGGAAAGGTGCCTGCATTTACTAAGAAGGCCCATATTTTTAAGGGCCAAAGTGCATTTCTCCTCCTGACTTGTATGCATGACCCTGGCACGCTGGAGATATGACCAAATATCCAGATGTGAGCACTTGCAGAATGCATTGCATACATGTAAGTTCTTAATCATCAGACTACATTTCCAAGTTATTTATTTGGCTTTAACCTTGCAATCCATCATAAGTAGATCAGGCCATGGTGATTATTGGGTAATGAGCGGTACATGGGGAGCAATTAACATCCTTTAATGATTCAGGAATATGACTGCAGATATTTATGATACTTAACAGATGCTAGATGGTGTTAATTGAATGCTATAGGCCAAGATTTAGTAGAGTTTGTGCATAGAACTCAAAATTGAAACATCCAAACATAACCACCTGCACTGAGTTACAGAGAAAAAACTTTTAAGTAATTATTGTGCATTAAACTTGCAGCGGCTTCTTTTGTAAAGGGTATACCAGAAATGTATACTACTAATGGTCCAGGTTCTGCGGGAGGTGCACACAGCATGATCCAAGGCTGTCAAGTGACAATGGACTCATAGAGAAGGTGTTAGCCATGGCCTGTATTTTAAAATAGGATAAGAAGAACATTCCATAATGCAAGGTGACAGAAGAAAAAGGAAAAATATTAATTTGTCTACTGCAGTTATACAACACTGATATAGATTCATCCAAGCTGGGAAGTGCAAACACAGCCTGCCCTTACCTTTCTGTGCATAATTCACTTAGCATTTTGTGCAGTTAAACAGTAATAAGCTAACTCTTCTCTCTTTTAAACGTTAGCAATCCTGGTTTGCGCCATTCTGGATGGTGATATCATAATTAGAGATGTAACAAACAATGTGGGTTACTAGAATAGAGAGGCAAACCAAGCTCAATGAAAGTAGGAGAGAGAATATTCTGACCATGGAGCAATGAATTAACCTGCAAAACTAGGAGCTGTTCTTCAGAGAACAAGGATTGAGAATGGGAGACCAGAAGAGAGCAAAAATGGTAGGGGGAGACAGATGATGAGATAAAGAGAAAGCAAGAGCGGTGGGAGACAGACAGAGAGAAAACAAGGAGTGTGAGGGAGAGGCAAGGGGTGAAAATGAGAGAGACCCTAACCAGTCCTCACTTCACCCCATCGTACTGTTTTGTGGGTCTGGCACTCTTACATCTTACATTGATGGCGTGAGTTTTTTGGGGCACTCTGGCCCCAAAAAGTGCTGATCCTTTATTTAAACAATCCATAGAATCAAATTAATCCAAGACTATAAAGAAGAAAAAAGGTGGCTGTTAAGACATGCCATCAGATTCTTCCAGTAGAATCACAAAGGCTGTTTTTGTGATCATGTCGTCGTCGTCGATAGCTGGCAGAATTACTGTTGGTAGCTTTGTCACATTTTTCCAGAAAAACTGACCATAAATTTGATGTGAAGAAACCAGATATGGTGGTAAAGGAGAGGAATACAAGAAAGGCATTGCTAATAATAGAAATGTCAGTATCAAGTGACTATTCTGTAATAGGGAGAGACAGGAAAACATGCAATGTCAAAAAATGCATTCAGCAACCAGGAAAATGTGGCAAAAATGCAGAATCAGTATCCATTTTCTTAGGTACCACCAGTCTGCTCAAAAGGAACTTCCAAGTGCAGATACATTATGCATTACAGACTGTAGAAGCATGCTCTCTAGGGCTCATAAAAAAAAAAAAAGCACCTTTGAGAGATTGCGATTATACCCAGCAAACCATGGCATAAAAGTGTGAGGTTCAGTCCTGTAATGGTCTACACAAAACCAATTTTGAAGACCGTCACTAGCCCTGGTTTTGCGTCAGTCAGCGACTGCTGCAGATCCAGGAAATAAATGTTGCTATAGGATCCTATGCTGTAGACAAGATTAGAATTTTTTTTTTGTCTAAAGTGATTCTGATGGGTGTGCATGGCATAAACCTGGCAGATAAACACATTGTTCACCAGTGATTGATATGTCCTCCCCCCCCCCCCCCCCCCCCCCCCTTCTAAGTGCCGTGTCCTTTTTATTGCATGGAAAGTGAGATCTTAATTTAGCACTTTTTCTTATGGGTGAATCTCATACTCATGATGCTATCTCTACCTCTTCTTATGCACTCTAATTTAAATCAACCTGTACCTGAAAATGAATATTCAGTGCGTCCAGCTCACAGCTGCAGTACAAAACGAACATTGATTTATTTTTTTTTCGTGTTTTCTTCACTTGAAGAAGCTGAACAATTGATTTGATATCTTAAACATCTCTAATTGTACCAATAAAACCTAGGACATCAAACATCTTGGAGCTCGGGATGCCATTAGGGCATTTATTTTCATTCAATTTTATTTGCACCTTGGCTTCACTGCTCGTTATCCATACACTCATCCCTTGCCATCTGTAAATAACGTACTTTCCTCTATCTCAAATGCATAGTACAAGTCATCTTTTTTTTTTTTTTTTTCACAACCAGGGCTAGTGTAGATTGTTACTTGTAATTTTTGTGTGGTCACTTCACAGTTCTGCCTCAGTCCAAGGCCAAATTCTCAGGCGCATGAATATTCAGCAGAAAGATGGAAACGCCACCCCTTAGAAGAAATAGGTCACAAAGGCGGGGACCGCCATTGCACAACAGCGATCCCTAGTGGCCAGCCTTGGGCTTGCAGTATGCTGCCGCAGTCTGTGGCCCACCCACTGCAATGGCTGGGCTAGATGGAAAGAATGAGAGGGTTTAAAAAAGGGGGGGGGGGGGGACGACTCCTAGTACTGGGGCCCCAGCAGAAATTAGGTTCTAAATCAAGCTGTAGGGAGCAGGGGGGGAAATGGTCAGGGCTTCGCTCCCCCCCCCCCAAAAAAAAATGGATTGTGACTACAACTTATTGCAAGGAGGAAGGATCAAAACAAATCTTCCTCCCACTAAACTGAAGGCGAGGAGAGAAAAATAAGCATGTGGTGCGAGTGGCACAAGCGTCATCTTTAAAGCAAAGGAGTAGCAAGGGCCTGCTTTATACAGCGGTTGTGTACCAATGTGAAAAATCTTTCGGACGTCCAAAATCCAAGTTTTCCTTCAGAGTTTCATCTTTTACAGGGCAGCCTTTGAGAAATGAGTGTTCCCTTCCCTTTGGGCTTGCCCTAACCCTGCAGTTCAGCCCATGCGTGTGCAGCCTGCTTGTTAAGCTTTTTTTTTTAGCGAAGGAAAACAAGCGGCGCAGTGGGAGAGAATCTCATCATTCAGCCTCGGAGGTTTCCAAACTGGGAATCTATGTATTATGATACATTGCCGATTATACTGATCATGGACTGCCAGGGGACAGCAGCAACGGTAAAAATTCCTGCCGCAAAATACATCGATTGCAATCTACTTTCCTCTAGTTCCAAAGGAAAGGGGGCGTTCTACACGCGCATTCTCACTGCTTTTTGTGTTTGTTTGTTTACTGTGTGCATATGTGGAGAGAGGGTGATATAAGAGGGAAGAGCACTAAGGTGTAATGAGAGGTTGGCAAAAGTTAAATGGCCATAGCTGAGTTCCATAGGGTCCAGATGTGTTCATCTGGTGCTTAATGGAGATGTGATAGTACCATGGACGTTTGCTTTGCCTGGGCCTTCACTTAATCACCCGAGGGTTATGTTGGCAACTCACATGACGTGTGGACCAGGTTTTATGCTCCAATCAGCGGTATTTCCTCAATGGACTGGACTGGCAGCATCGGTGCAATCTAGTGATACATTCTGTTGCATCTGCAGTGGCACCGGCGATGCACTGCTCTTTCAACCAACACCATGCCAGAAGCCTTTGAGGTGGCACAATTTACGCTACTAGAAAAGCTAGATATCGTGAAGCTCTCAGTTTTTTAGAAAACCTCTTGTTCTCCATCTGTAAAAAGACTAAATGAATATTTGAAATAAAGAAAATACACCTTGCAGGGCAGGATTTTGTGTACTTTTTGCGTTTGGTTTGCCTTCACTCTAAGCTGCTGCTCACACTGTGATAAAGCAATCCCACATTAGGCTCTACCTTTTCTGCAAAGAATGGACATGGGATATGGAGTCAGATTGGGCTAATTCATAAACCTTTGTACACAAAGTCTAAATTAAAAAAAAAATTGAGATAAACCAAGGAATGCTATATAGACATTAGTACTGGTTAACAGGTAGGTATTACATAATCAGTTCTAGCTGGGTAAACCAATTAATCAGTTTTGATTGGGTTTACAAATGCATCATTAAAACAGACTTCTCTGTGCTTTCAAACACCGGTTGGTGGTTGTATGGCTGATTCTTCATAACCCTTACCTCGCTGGATTAAGTTTCTTCAGATTCTCTCATACCAAGTATTAAAATATTCTATAAAATCAAGTGACCAAAAAACTATATCTCTAAGAATACCTGGTTATCTTTTTTTTAAATTCTTAACCTTATTATTTTTAATATCACAGTTAAACCTGAAGAAAAAAAATTAGCTTGTGTAGTCTATTGAAAAACTAAACTGCATGAGTGACATAAAGAGTTTGAGAAGGAACCCTCACAAATTAGAGGGTAGTTTGGACTTTATAGGTTCTAGTTCTTCGGAGAATGCTAATGAACCTTTTCTGTGGCCAGATGCCAGTGAAGGAGAGGCTGTGGTGGTTGCACTGACCCCGAGTGCTGGTGGATGGGGCAAGGAACCCGAGGACACCTGACGTGGCAAAGTCATTTGCTCAGGGATGGAGCCACAGGGTTTACCTACAAGGGCTGACATACCAGAAAACAGAGAGAAGCCAGAAACAGATTCTCGAGATGAATGGGGGGAGATTCGATTCAAGGTCTGAGTCACTTCTTGGGGTATAGACGGTTGGGAAGCAGAAATTAACTTGATATCCTGGGTCAAGCGGCCAGGTGGCAAAGGTGGTGTTCCTGTGGTTGGGAGGATTTGCTGAGGTGAGCTAGATGTCTGTGGTATCAGCAGAGAACTATGAGAGCCCGATGCCCCAGGAGAACTGCACTGAAAGGTTCGTGCTGCAACTGGACTCTGAATTGGCGGGCTAAGGCCTAAAGGAGTATAGCACGGGGATGGTGTAGCAGACTGCTGCAAAGGAGATGTGGAGGCAAAAGAAGACCTTTCTTGATACAGCTGGGCTACCGTCCCTGTTAAAGGCCCCATGGAACTTTGTTGTATTTGGCACAGTGCTGAAGAAGATCCTCCAGTAGCTTGCACCAGCTGGCTTAAACTAGATGATGGAGAACTTGAGAGCAGAGATGGGGACTGAAACTGATTTATGTCTCCTGAAAGTCCACTTCCTGATTGCTGCTGCATGTGTCCCACCTGAGTTGGCTTCAGTGTGGGTTGAAATTGATTAAAGAGATTGTTAGGTGAACCGGAGGAGAGCTGGCTGAATGAAGCTGTTGGCGAGTTGTTTGTGCTCCGCTGTATGTGGCTTACCCCACTAGGTAGAGTATTGCTGGAAAGCTGCTGCAGCTGCGTGACGCCTCCTTGAGAACCTGAGGGCACTTGCTGAAACTGGCTTAATCCCACTGATGATGTGCTGCTCAAACCTTGTTGACTTGAACCAGTGGAAAAAGAACCAACAGAAGCTTGTTGAAATGGAGTTAAACCAGCTGAGGCAGAGAAACCTGCTAGTTGATGAACTTGGAAGGAAGATGATGAAGGAGTTTCAGCTCCTGGAGTGTGCAATTGGGATGGGGTGCTAGATGGGGAACCTACAGAAGAAGGTCCAGTACTTGAAATTAAAGACTGGAGCCTTTTCAAGTGTCTTGGCGTCTGACTGGATTGTTTGTTCAAAGAATTCAAAACAGACACTGGAGGACGGAATATGGCTGCCGGAAGCCGAGGATGGTGGGTAAGAGCAATGGCGACTGATGTTGTGGCTGCTGCAGCTTGCAGTGGTGCTTGAACAAGAGGAGTCCAGATGACTGGGGTAGGGGTGGATGCTGCAGCTGCTGCTGCGGCCTGCACATTGTGAGCACAATGGGCCATCTCTCGGTCGTGTTGCACAATCTGCTGGATGATCTCATTCTCTTGATAGTTGAGGACACCAGAGTTGAGGTCATGCTGGACTTTATGCAGTAGAATGGAATTTTTCTTACCTGTAAAGAAAGTAAAAAAAAAAAAAAAGTGATGAAGAGAACAATCAATATTAATTAAAGGATTAGAGTGAACACTTCACTTACGATTGTTTCCTCAGAATGCTATTTTACTTCCTTTACATGAAATCTATCTGCTTCCATGTGCCGTTCTACCTTTAGAAGTCCCACTCTTTCTACGTTTATGCTGCACATTTTCCTTCAAAAGTGTTAATTTCCTAAGCTCTGATCCCAAGGGCAGAGACAGACTATATTTTATGAATTGTTTGAACTACATATAGCTCCCAGATGTAAAGAAGAGAGACTTTGTTAGCTTTGGAAGGCTATTACCCTGCTAAGGAAGACAGTAGAGCAGTTAAAGGGTCAGAAGTCCAAACTATAAACGTGTCTGAGTAATAATAATGCACCAGAGAGCACTGGGATGACCAGAAGCTGCCTGAAGCTCTGCTCTGCCATCATCCACCTCCTGGTGCAGCTTTCTACCAGTGATACTTAACAAACATCATTATTTGCTGAGCCACTTTTCCATAAAGTTGACTGTTAAAGAACTTCATGCAAATATTTTATCTTGTATTTAACCTCCAAATGCAAGTACTGCTCCCATTTTATTCTGCAGAGCTCTAAACAGCCAGATGTGGCTATTTTTCTTTATCGTCTGTACTATTATGTCTTGTTTTCTATTTCTATTCTACCGTATGGTGCTATACAAACTAATGATGTTTTACAAAATAATATTCATAATAATTGTTTTGTGATAGACTTCCCTCTAGTACCGTTGACCAACTTTTTAGTCACTGCTCCATGTCTTTTCAGCTGGAGATTCCTTTTGCTTATTCTGCATCCTCCCCAAGGTTAGGTCCTAAAGGTGGTATCCAAAGTCTAGTTCAAGGGATAGGACAGTTCAAGGTGTTGGGGGAGGGGGGGGGTCGATATTTGAATACATTACTAAAGTCTTTTCATGTGGCAGGTCCTCCCGGTCTGGCCACTCGATGCCACTATCCCTGTCCTTAGAATACACTTAGTAGGAGCCATCCATTCCTTCAGGCCCTCCCACCAGCAGGCTTTGGATCGAATGACTCAGTGTCATTTAGCCCGGCCATTTTAACACTCAGGGGGTTTCAATTAGAGAAAGCATCTGCAGAATAAAGAAGTATTTTTTTTCCACACTCTGGTAGGGCCTCCCGGCCTCTCCCTAAGGAGTTTTCTTTCAAAGCAGAAACTTCACCGAGCACTCCCTGCCAAAGGATCCCTCTCATTTTGTTACAGGATCCCTCTCGTTTTGTTACAGTTAACTTGAGTAGTGGGGAGGGTTTTTTTTTTTGATCCCTCTTCCATACTGGGATTTCAGGGCATAGATCTAGCCTGGTCCCTAGATTTTTCCACAAGAGAAATCACCGAAAGAATAAAATAAATTGAAGGCAGAACCGAGGAGACCCCATCCTGAGCTCTACCATCTGCAGGACCAGGACAAGACTGGGTGTTGGAGGAGAAGAGGTCTAAAGGTAGGATTTTTGCAGTGTGGCTGGGGGACACCACTAGGATTCCCACAGCACAGCTGCTGGGAGAGTAAGCGCATTGAAAATCACCATGAGCTCTTCCCAGAGGTCTGGATTAAGGACCTCTACCTACTCAGAGGTATTCTGGGACACCATTCAGACGTATACTCATCCTGGTCCTGGGTGTTAAATCATTGCTACAGCCTCTCACCTCACGAGAAGCCCTTACAATACAGCACCCACACTCACTGGCGACCTTCTTTCATCATCTGGGCCATAAGCGAGAGCTTTCCCCCAATTCAAGGATTCCCCCCCCCAGGGATTAAGAGTCAGCATGGGAGTGAATGGTTAGCCGGAGCAGCCCTGAAGAAATAAATTAGATTGTATTCAAAGGTTCTCAGTGCCTAATCTTGGGAGTTAGGCTCCTAAATTGGCCCCTCTGAAAACTGAATAGTACTAAACGTAGGTACCTGAAAAGTGTGGGTGGGGGAGGGGGTAGACATTCAAACTCAGCCATATAAGTAAGTTAGGAAAATAAGACTTCTCTGGCTACCTTACAATGGATATTCAGCAGCACGGCTATGCTGCTGTATATCCCTGTAAAAGTCACTAATTTGCCAAATAAGTCTTATCCAACTAACTTTAGACCCGTTGTTCAGCAGGTTAACTTAACCAGGTAAGTTCAAATACTGGCACTTACTCATCTAAGTTAACTGGATAAGTAGCTCCTCCCTGATCTGCCCACATCCTGTTCACTATCCAGTTAACTATTTAGCCAGATAAGTACTTAGTTATATTAGATAGATGTTAATGTTTTCACTTGAACTAGATCATAAAAATATAAAATCTAGTGCTGTAAACTGAGTTGTGCATATTTTGCATGTGGCAATCTTCGCTGTTATGGCCTGCAGAGGAGACTCTAAGACACTCCTTGGACTGTCTCACCACTGCCGCGATGCACGACAGCCTCACCAAAGTGACAGCCTAGCTGAAGAAGTCATTTTTCCAAAGCTGTTTCATTACAAACAGCCAGAGTCATATCTTTCCTTGATAAATCGATAACTTACAGCTTAGCCCTGTTGTATAACATTGTTCAAACAAGTCTTGTTTAGATCCTCTCCTTGTCTTTACAAGGATGCTTCAAGATTATCCACCTGGACAGAGATAAAATTCTAAGTAATTTGTTGGTCTGAGAGAATTTCTAGCCGTTGGATGTGCATATAAACTATGGCTGCTCTGGCACAGGGCTTGGCTGTATAATTACAGCATTCAGAGAAGCTGGTGCTTATTGCTCGGAGATTCATGTGCATTGTACATTTGCAGCTAAACTGAAGATTTAAACAACTACTTTAATTGTTGCACAGTTATTGGATGCTGAGTGTATATCCCACCGTCACTGTTGTGCTACCACTGAAGGCTCCAGAAGAAGTAAAGTTTGAACATGCTTTTATTTATTCAATAGCTAACAGTGGTTGAAAGCTGCCAGACAGCTAGAAAACCAAGAGATTCAGATCGGTAATTGCAAGAGAATTGCCGGGAAGCGCAAGGTGCCCTTTATAATGTGACCAGCACTTAATCTGCATGCAAATAAATATAACATTTCTCAGACTGGGTTGCACAGATCTGAAACTTTGCCCTTTGGCACTTTCACTTTGAATCTCAGCAATCGCACAGCTCTATGGCAGAAGTGATGAAAAATGCTGGCACTTCCAAGACCCATAAAAACGAACCACTTGAAAACAATATTCATTATCCCAAAACAGTTCAGAAAACCACTTTGGCAGAAATGAGCTGCCCATGGATAATAAAATGAAAGCTGGACCTGAAATATGATCTAGAAAAGGAGGAGAGATTCGGATCAGTAGCTGCAACGGCTGCAGAATCCCTGAGCAATGCACAGCGCTCTGAGAGGATTCACCTTTGAATCTCTGGCTCTTAAAGACACCGATCTTTATTTACCATTGAAAAGTCTCACTTAACATAGTATGGGGTATGAAAGGAATATGTGCGAGCAATCAGAAGCACTGTATATTGTATTTGCTCTGAAGAGACTCCTAGCTAAAAGCAAAGTCATCCAAAATGTTTGCAGCCTGGATCTAGACTTCAGTGCTTAGGGCTCATGGCATGACCTAAGTTCTGGGGAGTGTCAGATTAAGGAGGAAAAAGACCACACAAATGAGTTGTTTTGGAAAATATGGCCCCATATTTAGTATGGTGACACATTTCTGTTTATGCTTTAGAAATAAGGATCAACAAGCAAGTTGTAGGTGAAGCCTTTTTTTACTGGAATAACGTCATACATTTGTGGCCAGTTGTAAAGAACTATGCCTACTTCATCAGCTCACGGCACAATAAGCTTGGCGAGATGTTGCCCGGATCTCCATGGAAAATACAGATTACATTACAATGGAGGTGTGGTAGTGTTTGTTTACCCTTTAGAAAGATTTAATCTGTCGCAATATAAAGAGGCAAGATGGCAGCTGCAGCTTGAATGCTGTCTGGCAGCTCTGTACTCTCTTGTTTAAAAACTCTTACTGGTGCAGATGTGGCTGAACTTGAAAATGTTTTGGTTACACAAGAGACATCTGTGGACTTTTCGTTCTGAGCCTGTGGTAGGGCCAATGGATTTCTTCGCATACCGCAGTGACTCAGGAGTGTCTGTGGTGAGCGACCATGGCGTGGTGGTGTTGCCTGGAGCTGCATGTGATGTGACTCAGTTTCCTATCCCTCCGCCGCCCCGGTGCAGTAATATGGTCTAGTTCACACAGGCTGCTGTATAACTAAGACTCTTATATCTAGAAAAAAGGCTATAGACAAAGTGGGATCCTGAGCAGTTTGTCCAGTTTCATCTCTGGAACTTCAAGTCAGAGCGCTTTAGATTCACCTTCCCTATGTGATGTCAACTTCTCAAGTGGGGGTTTATTTGAGTATATTCTCTGTGGAAGATGCCAGACTATGTCAGAAGATTGCAGCGTTTTCCTCTTTTTAAATTTTTATTGCTCTCATGATTTCTGAGTTTTTACAGACTCATTTCTCACTTGCCTACCTTGCTATTGGGAATTTTAAACTTTGGTAAATTGGCAATTAATAATTCAATAATGCATGTGATTTTGTCTCTTCTTGTTTTATATATAATCTTATGTAATTGTTCTGCCTGCTCACCTATTTGAATGGATTATGTATTTATTTATTCATTCTTGATTCCATGCCTTATCATTTAGGAACCTCATGGTGAATCACAAAATAAAAAATAAAAATCATTGTATATAATTTATGCATAACAAAAACAAAAAAATCTAAGAGATCCATAATCAAAAGCATTTAGCCAAATAATTCAGAAGTTATCCGGCTCAATGAGATTTGGGCATTCTCTAGCGAAATGCAACAAGGTGATGTGGAAATGCGGGTAGCGGTTCCATCTCTGGTGTTTTCGTGTGCCCCTGGGCCCCGATACAGCCTCAGAGGAGCTCTGGCAAGCACCGAGGCAGGTGAGAGGTTGCCTCAACATGGGCTGAAGATGGAGAGCGATGACCTCAACCACAGCCACACCTGTACGCAGCAGAAAGAGACCCAAACAACACAATGTTGGTCTCATGAGTGGTCCTCAGACTACTCCAAGCCCTTTCGGACCTGCCACACAGAGCACCAACTGCGACAAGGCGGACAGTGGTCAGAGGATGAGGACATCAAGGACAAAGACTTGAAGAGAGACAAGACTCAGGATACGTGACGTGAAACATCACTCCGGATACATGAAGTAAGACGAGACGTTAACATGAAGAAATGCAATCTGGATACATGGAGTGAAGAGGAATCTGATCACTTATATGAAGAAACTCTGGAAGGCCATGAGTTGCTTAAAGAGGACTTGGTTGGTGCTGGACATCACATGCCCTACACAACCTAGCCGGACTGGTCTCGGACCACGCAGAAAACACGCCCTACACAGCCGGGGAAGGCTGGTCACGGACCATGCTAGTGGTTCCTCACCCAAGTAGGCAGAGCTGAGTCGGTACTGCACATGACGCGCCCATATACTCAGCCAAAGAAGACAGGTCACAGACCACGCTGGTGGTTCCCCACACAGGGAAGATAGTAGATGAAGTGAAGACTCCAACAAAGCCTGTTCCAACTGCACCCTGCACAGCTGATGAAGGCCAGGCAGGGCCAAGCCGGAACAGATCGGATAAATAGAGTTCATTCGTGAAGAGGAGGCAGGGTGCAGACTCCAACAATCCAGGCAAGGTTTAGGGTTCGAGGTGATGCCTCTACAATGAAGGTTAAAATAAGAAGCTGGAACCTCTTGGAGACTTGCGCTGCCAGGACGAAGATATACTGGATAAAGAAGACATCTAGACGAGACATCTGGAGACCTTGAGACGATGAAGACAAAGATATAGCGTGAGGACATCACGGAGACACAGGATCCTACATATAACGAAGTGCCTTGAGAAGCAGATGATAGAAGTCCTAAGGCGGGACTGGCTCCTTGCGAAGGCAAGGAAGGAATGAAGACCTTTTTATAGGCAGAAGAAGCAACGCCCTCAATGACATCACTGGTGGACCTCCTTCCTCACTGTTCCTTTAAATATGTTCAGTTCGGAGTTAACAGTCTGCTTGGGATTAGCAAACTGTTGTTATTTAGGAGAGTTGTGGGTGGATCCTTGGACCGGTGGCAGATGACCACACCCCCGGGGGAAGATCCCGAGAGGAACCACCGGTCAGGCTCAGAGTATGGAAACAGACACACACTAGTTCAGGGATGGGCAATTCCAGTCCTCGAGGGCCGCAAACCGGTCGGGTTTTCAGGATATCCCTAATGAATATGCACGAGAGAGATTTGCATGCACTCTGCCTCAGTCATATGTAAATCTTTTTCATGCATATTCATTAGGGATATCCTGAAAACCCAACCGGTTTGCAGCCCTCGAGGACCGAAATTGCCCACCCCTGCACTAGTTCTTTTATTAGACAGTATACTGAACCACCAGAGGTGGCAGTAGTGAGCTGGAATGCCCGGTTTGGCTGTAGTCCCCCAGATACTGGAACAGCGATCCCTGGAGGCTGAGCTGTAGAGAAACTGAAATATAGTGAGTAGGCAGGGTATGCAGAGTTCATGTATTGAACCAGATGGTAACACTCACACAATGTCTCATAGAAGCCCAGAAGCTGGAATGTGTAGGCCCTTGAGGAGCGAGTACCTGGTTCCAGGGAAAGCTCTGAGAGAGCGATAGTAATTCAGTGATGTAGTTGGCAGTGATGACTTCCAGGCAGAAGAGAGTACCGAGTAAGTCTGGGAACGAGGGCCCTCGAGGAGCGAGTACTGGTTCCAGACTGTCACCTGAAAAACAAAGGAGAGAGCGAGGCCCCCGAGAAGCGGGTACCCCTAGTAAGTCCGAGGAGGCAGAGTAGCTTAGGTAGTGTAACCCTTGCTAACTCGATGTGTTAGCAATTTCTAAGACCTTATATATCCGTCGCAGGTGACGACATCTTTGGGGGACGCCCCTGAGATTCGTGCCATTGCCGGTACTTCAGTCGGGGTCGCGCGCGCGCCCCTAGGCCTCCAGGAAACATGGCGGTTTGCAGCGTCTAGCCAGCCCGGGGATGCTGGAGGACTTCGGCAGAAGAACGCCACGGCAGCCAATCTTCCCGCGGGCAAAGAGGGAGGCGCCAAAGAGGTAAGGAGGGTGGAGAGAGGGCATCAAGAACAGACGGACGCAAAATATGGAAGGAAGAGTCGACCTTGCCCCCTAGGAGGAAGCAGGAAGCAGTACAGAACCCTGGACAAGCGGTACAGAACCCTGGACAAGCGGCCCTGCTGCGACGCTGAGTGCAGGAGAAGAGGAACTAGGCCTCAGGACAGGCCCCGGGTTGGACGGCGGCTTCCCAGCCGCAAAGGATGGACTGCTGGCGGTTCCATGCCGCAGGAGAAACCGGGGATGCAGGCCCTCTTTCCCCGGAAGGCCCAAGATAAGGTGATAGCCTCTGGGCCACTCGAAGATGCCAGTCGGCAGCTTCCCAGCCACAAGGGAATTAGCAACGTGGCTCCTGCCGCGAGGTGATGGCAGGGACGGCCTCTGGGCCGAGCCAGGTGCGACAGCACAGCTCCAGCCACGTGAAGGGAGTACTGGCAGCCTCCGGGCCACTTAGGGAGTGGCAACGCAGCTCCTGCCGCGAGTTGGGGAGCAGGGACAGCCTCCAGGCTGCAGGGGCTAACGTAGCGTGGCTCCTGCCGCGTGAGAAGTGCGTCAGTGGCTCCGGGCCACGAAGGAAATGCTCAAAGGGGAAAAAGGTGGAGAAGCTGCCCAAACAGAGCAGAATCGCAACACAAGGTAGTAAGTTAGCCAGCTAGAATTTGGTCAGATAAGTCAGGGTTGTTCTGGGGGCATAACTGGGAGGAGCTGAGTTAGCCAGATAACTTAGCCAGCTACTTCTACTCAGCCCATAGGGCTGTCTTAAAGTTAGCCAGATAAATTTTAACTGGCTAACTTTAAGATAGTTGGATATATTCAGCGGCTAACTAGCCAAGCTGTACAATGGCTGAATATGGACTTTTAAATCATTATTGCCTATTGTATGAGTTTTTAAAATGATAATAAAGAAAAATGTAAGTAGTTTCAGTGTTGAGAGTGCTACTCTAGTAGCCATATTAACTCCAGACAATATTGATGGAGACTCCGTAGAGCTTATGCAGATACTGTAGGCTAGCCATTACCTCACTGAGCTGCTTGGGCAGATCTGTGCTCCCTGCTTTCACAATGGTGCCGGGGAATTCCGCAGAAAACCCACAATGGAACCTAATAGATGTGTAACGATTGTGGGCCCTTGTGCTGTGGCGAGGTTGATGCAGTCTAGTAGGCATACCTACTAGGCCCTTGCTGATGGCTGACAAACACGCCCTGGTCTTGGACTAGCTGGAGTTTCATTTATACCAGCCTCATTCCTGGGTTCCAGGGACTGGCAGGACTTAGGTGGCTCCCAAGGGTGAACAAATAGAGAGTCCAGGGATGAGCCAAGAGTTAGGGCAGGCAGGGCAAAGTCAGAATACAAGGCAAAGTCAGATTAAGGTGGCAAGCAAGGGAGTAGTCAGTCCAAGGGAGAGATCAGGACCGGAGAATCGGGTCAAGGCGAGCAAGGCAAGACAAGATAAGACTCCAAGGACAAGGCAGGCGACAAGGAGAGACAACATGGGCAAAGCGAGGCTGGACGAGACATGACTAGGTGTATAAAGCTGGTAGGTAGGCTTGGACGAGAGCTGGATAAAGCAAAGCTGGAAGGCAGGCAGGCTTGGATGAGAGCTGGATAAAGCAAAGTTGAGAGGCAGGCTTGGATGAGGGCTGGTCAAGGACTGGACAAGGCAAAACTGGATGAGGGCTGGGCGAGGCAAAGCTGGGAGGCAGGCTTGGGCGAGGCAAGGAGGAGCAACACGCTGTTAACAAGCAGAATGATCCTTTTCTGAGGCAGGGCAGAGAGTGCAGCTGGGGCTTTTAAACCCAGCCATGTGATGTCCTCGGATCATGCTAGTGGCCCTGCTTCCCGCCACAGGGACATCAAAAGGTGCTGTGCCTAAGAGGAACTTCAGTTGGCAGTGTTGCTGCACTGGGGCCTTTCAGCATCTCACAGAGAGTACCGCCAGTTGTGGGACAATTCCACGCCTGGTAAATGAAACACGATGGCTATGCTTCATTTCCAGGGAGGTTGGGGAGTGGCAGTCATTCTCCATTCTCACCCTGCTTGAGGAAGGTGAAACCAGGTTTTCTATTTGTTTAGTTTAATGTATTTGATATATCACAATTCATACTAATATCAAAGAGGTGTATAATATTTAAATATAAAATAATAAATATAATGATCTGATAACTACAAATGCTAAATACATAAAAACTGATATTAATCAATTATAAAATCATCAGAAATAATCTAGAAAATAATTCAGTCAATTATCTACAAACCATCATACTATAAACTAAAAATAAAACCCATGCCTTCAATGAATAATCTTAAAACAAAATAAAACATAACAAAAAATATCATATAATATAATATCTTTACATAACCGAGTAACTTCAAAAAACAGTAATAATAAAATGCACTTCATAGCTAATATCATCCGTTTGAAAACACTTGCTTAAACAGCCATGTTTTTATCCCTTTTGTGAAATTTTGAATAATCATTTTCTTCTCTCTTTTCACCCGGAAGGGCATTCCAAAGTGATGGAGATGAGTAACTAAACGAGGCCTGATGAGTACCTTCAAGAGTAATCTTGGATGGCATAGGCACAGACAGCATATCAAGTTGTAACGAGTACAGTGCTCGATTAAATGAAGTGAATAAATTTGCTAAGTGATAGGGCCCTAAGCAAACATTTGGTCATTTCTCCCCCTGGCCCCCGCCTCTCCCCCAAACTTAACTACTGGTAGCAGTAACCCCAGCACACCACTCACTACTTTGACGATATTGGCTCTGAGACAGCAACATCTCTAGATCTCACACTGGCAGGATTTTGCTGCCCCCAAAATCCCGGTACTCTAGGCGACTGCCTAGTTTGCCTAATGGAAGCACTGACCCTGAGGAATAAGGAGTTCCCCTGTGAAAAGATTTAAAAACTAAACACAACAATTTGAACTTAATTCTAGCAAAACTGGTAACCATTGCAACCTGATAAGCAGCGTGGTTATATGGTCTGTTTTCTTAGCTCCAAATAACAATTTGGATGCTGTATTCTGCAATAGCTGAATTCTTTTAACACCACTGCTGTACATCCCTGATAAAGAGACTTGCCTTAATTTTAATTGGAACCATGGCCTGTAAATTTTCTGTAGGTCCTTCACTTTTAAAATAGAATGTAATCGTTGCAGGTATCTTATATAAAAAAAATGTATTCTGAGTCAGTGACAAAATTTGATTCTGTATAGATAGCTTTGAGTCCAACTTAAAGCGAAGTGCTCTAACTGACTCTTTGGGGTAATTAGCAACCCCCGCAACAATAACAAGTTTCTTTATGAACGTTTCAATCTAGTAATCCAAAAAGCTTCAGTTTTTGAAAGGTTTAGTTTTAATTTGTGATCAGGAAGCATTTAGATTCGAGATTGCGTATATTTGATGAACCAATTTAAGCTTCCAGTTGACTGTCGTCAGCATAAAATAACACCAACCATGCCCTTGTATAAAAATGTTGAAAGGTCTTAAGTACATATTGAACAATGTAGGTGCTAAAATCGAACCCTGTGGAACACCACATAATTTTCTTTCAGAAGATAACTTCTGGCCCCAATTTACTCGATAAGAACAGTCTGATATATATGATTTGAATCACTCTAATGCAATACCACCTATATCTGATTTGCAGAGACACTTCAATAATAATACATGATTAACAGTATTGAAAGCTTTCTTTATGTCAAGAAAAATAATTGAGTCCCTTCCTTCAGCAAATTTAAGTCTGATATCATTTGTCATAGCCTAAAGAGCAATAATTGAGTCCCTTCCTTCAGCAAATTTAAGTCTGATATCATTTGTCATAGCCTAAAGAGCTGATTCCGTACTATAGCTCTTTCAGAAACTGGACTGTTTAGGGTGAAGCACATTAGTTTTATCTAAACAGTCCATCCGATGGCTAGATACTACTTTTTCCATTAGTCTTGAGAGAAATGGCAGGTTTGTTACTGGTCTATAATAGGCAACATCTATAAAGCAAGACCAAATTATGGCAACTTTAAATAGTGGGGGATTAACTACCATTCACCATGGTATATAAGTATGGTGGACATTCCTGTTTCTTTAATAATATTGATGGCAGTGGATCCAACAGATATTTTATTAAATGCATCGAGCCTGCTACCCAAATTAAAAATTGGATTTTTAATTTGTCAAGTCTAAGGATTCCTGAGTTGAAATAACTTGCAAATTGGTATCTAGGAAATCCTTTTTAATTTTAATTATTTTATTAGAACATAAGAACCGCCATATTGGGTCAGATTAAGAGTCCATCAAATCCAGTATCCTGTTTCTAACAGTGGCCAGTCCAGCTCATATATACCTGGCAGGATCCCAAATAGTAGATAGATTCCATGTTGCTTATATCCAAGGATAAACAGTGACTTTTCTCAAGTCTACCAGGTTGTAAATAAGTTTGTGGACTTTTTCTCCAGGAACTTGTCCAAACCTTTTTTTAAACCCAGCTACAATAACTGCCTTTATCACATCCTCCGGCAGTGAATTCCAGAACTTAACTGTGCACTGAGTGTTTAAAATGTGCCAAGTCATTAATTGTTAGGACATCTCTCTCTGGGAACATATCACTTTGATCCTTAACACACAACCTCTTTAATATTTTAAAAAGCTGTCTTGATTGATTATCAGCCTACACTATTTGTGATTTAAAGAATCCTTTCTTGGCTGTTTTAGTTGCATTTTTATATACTGCAATACTGATTTTACATTGCTGATAATTCAATTGAGATCTATTTCAATGCCATTTCCTTTCTAGTTGCCTGCATTGTCTTTTAAGCAAAGCTAATCCTGCATGATACCATGATGGATTTTCCTAAATCTGAGGTGGTTAAAGATTTAAATGGAGCTATTTTATCTAAAGTACAAAACAGAGTTCCACATTTCAATCAAAGAAGTGTTAGCTCAGAGAAAGTAGTTGGGAAAATTAGCTGTTTCCCATGATAGACCTTTATGACAGGGCTTTGCCAGTCACTAATAATATCCTCCAGCTATGGTCAATGGGTTGATGGATTGCAGAAGTTAGAGATCATCCCTGGTTCTCAAGCAACTGGGCAAATGAAAGTAGTTTGGAGAAGGATCAGAGCTTTGAAGAGTCTTGGCCTCATTCCTGGGGGTCCGGTGACTTGAAGGAGTGCTAGCGCATTTGAGAAGATTTTTGGAGAAAGATTGATCAATCCAGAGGGAAGGGCAACCCTCAGTATCTCAGAAGGCTGCATCAAAGGATCTTTTTGCCTAGGCTACCCGTTAACAGCTGGAATGAGAAGATGTTGTGTTTTGAGAAGAGGATCAAGAGACTTGAGAAGACTTCTAAGATCGCTGGACTACAGTTGCATTTGCATGGTTTGCACAACTAGCAGCACCGGGCCTGCCTAGATAGTACCTTCTAAGAAAAGGAAGTGTTCAGCAGAAAATCCATTCCTTGAGTAAGGTGGGGAGAAGCCACATGCCTTAAAATCATGGAACTTTATTCTGAATTACATATCTAAAATCTCAGTGAGATATATCAATGTCTATTGGATTATGACCCATGCTCCCAAAGTTCCAAGTTGATCCAATACTAGGGGGAGTTGTGAAATCTGAATTCTGTAATGGATTGTTGAAATGGAATGCACTGGCTCAGCACAGAAATATTAAAACCTGTGTACAATGAAATTGTGCCTGTGATCAGCATGCAAATATTGTCTTTTGTAAATATGCCAGAACAGTTTTAGAAATAACAGCTACAGGAGTTGTCCATGGCTAGGACACCCCAGAGTTCTGAAGGAACTAAAAAATGAAATTTCAGACCTATTAGTAAAAATTTGTAACTTATCATTAAAATCATCCATTGTACCTGAAGACTGGAGGATAGTAAATGTAACCCCAATATTTAAAAAGGGCTCCAGGGGCGATCCGGGAAACTACAGACCGGTTAGCCTGACTTCAGTGCCAGGAAAAATAGTGGAAAGTGTTCTAAACATCAAAATCACAGAACATATAGAAAGACATGGTTTAATGGAACAAAGTCAGCATGGCTTTACCCAGGGCAAGTCTTGCCTCACAAATCTGCTTCACTTTTTTGAAGGAGTTAATAAACATGTGGATAAAGGTGAACCGGTAGATATAGTATACTTGGATTTTCAGAAGGCGTTTGACAAAGTTCCTCATGAGAGGCTTCTAGGAAAAGTAAAAAGTCATGGGATAGGTGGCGATGTCCTTTCGTGGATTGCAAACTGGCTAAAAGACAGGAAACAGAGAGTAGGATTAAATGGGCAATTTTCTCAGTGGAAGGGAGTGGACAGTGGAGTGCCTCAGGGATCTGTATTGGGACCCTTACTGTTCAATATATTTATAAATGATCTAGAAAGAAATACGACGAGTGAGATAATCAAATTTGCAGATGACACAAAATTGTTCAGAGTAGTTAAATCACAAGCAGATTGTGATAAATTGCAGGAAGACCTTGTGAGGCTGGAAAATTGGGCATCCAAATGGCAGATGAAATTTAATGTGGATAAGTGCAAGGTGATGCATATAGGGAAAAATAACCCATGCTATAATTACACAATGTTGGGTTCCATATTAGGTGCTACAACCCAAGAAAGAGATCCAGGTGTCATAGTGGATAACACATTGAAATCGTCGGTGCAGTGTGCTGCAGCAGTCAAAAAAGCAAACAGAATGTTGGGAATTATTAGAAAAGGAATGGTGAATAAAACAGAAAATGTCATAATGCCTCTGTATCGCTCCATGGTGAGACCGCACCTTGAATACTGTGTACAATTCTGGTCGCCGCATCTCAAAAAAGATATAATTGCGATGGAGAAGGTACAGAGAAGGGCTACCAAAATGATAAGGGGAATGGAACAACTTCCCTATGAGGAAAGACTAAAGAGGTTAGGACTTTTCAGCTTGGAGAAGAGACGACTGAGGGGGGATATGATAGAGGTGTTTAAAATCATGAGAGGTCTAGAACGGGTAGATGTGAATCGGTTATTTACTCTTTCGGATAGTAGAAAGACTAGGGGGCACTCCATGAAGTTAGCATGGGGTACATTTAAAACTAATCAGAGAAAGTTCTTTTTTACTCAACGCACAATTAAACTCTGGAATTTGTTGCCAGAGAATGTGGTTCGTGCAGTTAGTATAGCTGTGTTTAAAAAAGGATTGGATAAGTTCTTGGAGGAGAAGTCCATTACCTGCTATTAAGTTCACTTAGAGAATAGCCACTGCCATTAGTAATGGTTACATGGAATAGACTTAGTTTTTGGGTACTTGCCAGGTTCTTATGGCCTGGATTGGCCACTGTTGGAAACAGGATGCTGGGCTTGATGGACCCTTGGTCTGACCCAGTATGGCATTTTCTTATGTTCTTAATATTGATACAGCCCATAAGAAGCAGGTAGAAAGCACGTGCCATAAAGTACGTGTGCAAATTGGAAAATGCAACCTTCATTCGTACTTCATAACCTATCCTCACCACTTTCTTTTTATATGTGGGTAAGTATACATGCACTGTGAACAGCCCACATACTTTTATCTGCACTAAGAGGGGCAATAATTAAAACACGTTTATACATGAGTAAACAAGTCGGAACCTATGCAAAATGCTTTGATTATTGCTCCCTAACGTGTCGGAAGAGTATTCTGGTTCCAGAGTTGCACAATGTGGACATCATTCTATCTCTGCCAAACCTTAACTTTCTCCCAAATTTAAGGAAGCTGAGCAGAAATAAAAAAAAAAAGAAAAAATGAAGATATATATAAAATATAAATATATATATATATTTTAGGCATTTTGCTAAAGTCTGTGCTTTTTCAGGATCATTCCTTATTTTACACCGCACTGCATGCCTTCTTGGTCTGGCTTATTTCTCACTGGATTCTTATTGTTCTCGGTATCTTTTTTTCACTTTTATTGGCTAGCAAGCTCCCATGCATGGAGTACTTATTCTGTTATAATTTAGTATATTTTTGTTTTAAGTGTTTTTATTTAAATTTCATGTACTGTTTTTGTGTATAATTTAGTTGTATTTTCATTTTATATTTTATTTTATTGCAAATATGTTATATTTTATTATATCTATTGTATATCGCTTTGATTTTATCTCTTATAGAAAGTTTATTGAATTTGATTAATTGCCTAACTATATCAGATTCTAAACCTAGATGGAACAGTTTTGTGTGATAATTCTGGAACATTTCTACAAGATTGTGCAAAAGGCATTAATTGATTGTTGTTCACTAACCAAGAGACTGAGTGATTTACTATAATAGTTGAGGCACTCAGACTGATAAACTGTCAAGGCTGACGGTGGAAGGATGATGCTGGTGAGAAGCAAACATTATCAGCGAATGTAGCTCTTAAATTCATGATGCAGCAGTCACAATCACAGCCCATTGCACTTAGCCAGAATTGAGACAGGTGCTGTGTTATCGCTTGAAAAAGCACCACATGTACTGCTGAAGGGTGCCATACTTGCCTCTACAACCCAATTTGTGTGGACAAGCAAAAAAAGCAGTGCTAGTGCTGAATGTTTCAGAAGATACTTAGTAAGCTTTTCATCGGAAAATTTGTGCTAGTATTATGCTTAGAAGTTGTGGAATATGGTTGGTTTACTTGGGAATGCCGGCTAAATGCAGGACATGACCAATAGTCTGTAAGTACTGTAAGAGAATTTGAAAAGGAACTTTGCAGGAAGAGTCAAAGAAGGCATGAAACCATTAGAGGCAAAAGGGTAATGTCCATGCAGTATGCCCAAGAGATTCAAACCGAAGATATGGTTGGTCTGATCAGTCATCCTATGCAAATCAGTCCCCAGACCTGCGAATAGGGCAAAAAACTAATCGAACCATCTAGAAGCTGAAAGCTGATGAACTTATTATCCCCTAGGCAGAGAAATGCCAGAGGAAATCTCTAGTGGAGGTCTGATGTAGTTTCCCCATGGCATCAATGGGGGAAGGGATTCAGGGAGTCAGGTTTGACTTCACTTTTGTTGTGCCTCTTCTGAGATAAAAACACCCCACTGCAACAAGAGAACTCACCACCAATTTCCCTCCCATATGGCAGATGCAGGAAATGTGGCGTATGGAAGAGTGCCTCCTCAATGATAATGGGGTGCCCAAGCCCTTCAGACTGAAGCTGAGACCTTGGAGGAGTTAGGCAAGTTGTGGCCGTTGGCTCCCTAGGATGAGGCCTTATGTGCATCACTTTATTCTTGTCCACATTAAATGTCATCTGCCTTTTGGATGCTCGGTCTCCCAGTTTCACAAGGTCCTTTTGCAATTTCTCACAATCCTCTTGTGAGTTAATAACTTTGAATACATTTTGTTCCATCAGCAAATTTGATCACCTCACTCATTGTTCCCATCTCTAGGTCATTTATAAAAATATGTTAAAAAGCAGCTCCAATACAGATTCCTGGGGTACTCCACTATTCACCCACCATTCTCTGTTTTCTATCTTTTAACCAGTTCTCAATCAATAGTAGAGCACTGCCTCCTATCTCATGACTTTTTAATTTCCTCAAGTGTCTTTCATGAGGAACTTCTCTGATTTTGTAATTGCTTTGTCATAGTTACTGAGTTACCTTTCTACTTCTGACTTTTCCATCTCCCTAGTTCCATTACCCCTGTTTATTGTAACTTTTGCATCTTCTTCTAGGTTAAGGTTAATGTTATAACCCTTCTGTTCCTTGGAAACCGATATGATATGATCTGTATCATGAATGTCGGTATAAAAAAGTATTAAATAAATAAAATACCTTCTGAAAATCCAGATACACTCTATCAGCTGGCTCACTTTTATCCATACTTTTATTCACACCTTCAAAAATGTGAAGCAGATTGGTGAGGCGAGACTTCCCTTCCATTCCTGTCACAGTGCCTTGTTTGTTGGTGCCCTTTGACCCTCGCTCGGTGCCTTTAGGTGTCCATGCCACTGTTGGTGCTGCTTTGCTCTGCTTTTAGTGCCGTAGGCTGTTCAGACCACTGCTGTTGGTGCCCTTCACCCCCTATTTTGATTCCTTGGGGTGCGGTGCTGCTTTGCCCTTCTTGCAGAGCTGTAGGATGTTTATCCCGTTCTTGTCAGCGCCCTTTGCTCCTTTCATGCTGCCTTAGAGTGTTCAGGTTAAAGTCAGTGCTTCTTGCATCTTTTCTGGTAACTTTGGGGGTTTGTGATGTTTTGCCCCTCTCACGTTGCCTTGGGCTCTTCAGGACAATAATTCTTTCTGCTTTATCCCATCACAGTATCTTAAGCTATTCATGCCACTTTTGGTGCCGCTTTCACCCACTCTTAGGGGCAGATTTTAAAAGTTACACGCACGGCCTACATTTGTGCGTGCTACTCGGCGCGCACAAATGTACGCCCGATTTTATAACATGCGCACGCAGCCGCGCACATGTTATAAAATCAGGGATCGGCGCGCGCAAGGGGGTGCACACTAGTGCAACTTGCGCGCGCCGAGCCCTCGGGAAGACCAACTGGCTTTCCCCATTCCCTCCCCACCCTTCCGCTACCTGTCCCTCCCCCCAGCCCGAAACCCCCTCCCCTCTGTGCCGGAGTCCTCGGCCACGCCTCCCGGACCATTCAGCCACGCCCCCGGGCTGCCCCGCCTCCGGATCATCTGCTCCGCCCCGTCCCGCCTCCAGCCCGCCCATTCAGAAAAGCCCCGGGACATACGCACGCTGCCGGGCCTTTTGCAAATAGGCTCTGTGCACATAATCCCCCTATGCTCGTAAATCCTCCTGGATTTAAGTGCGTAGGGCTTTGGAAATCTGCCCCTTAGTGTCTTAGAGTTCTCTTCCCTCTGCTGATTCCTGCCCGCAAGTTTAAGAAGACTTGGATGGAACACCCCCAAAGTTAGAAGCCAAAATAGGATGCATTGCTTCCACAATTGACTGCAATTGAAAACAAATGAACAAAAATAAACAAATGAAATTTTGGGATCTGAACGAAATGAAACAAATTACCAAGCCAAACAAACTGAAATAAGAAAAATGTTTCCTAAACACATCCTGCTGCAGAGTGGGTAATCTCTTTTTGAAACTTGACTAAAGGCAGATGGATACAAAAGTACCTACAGACTTACAGTATCACTAGTTATCTGTGTGACTAGAGTTTGAGGGAAGAAGCAAAAAGCGTAGAATAGAAAATTGAATTCCTCACACATATTTTTCTCTCCTGACCCAAACATGCCTCTGGGAATGCCTACTTGCAAAGCAGTTAAATACAGCGGCATTGAGAAAGTACATGGCGATATTTAGCTTCTGTGCCCAAGGCACTTTTTAAATCCAGGGCTTTAACTGCTTACCTCCATGTGTAGGCGCCTGGATCCCTTTGAAAACTGTCCTCATGATTCATTTAGCAGTCCATCTATTCTCTGCACTCACACAGTGTGATGTATTTGAATCAACACATTTACATAGTTAAGAAAGTTATATTATTAAGAGAGTTCCAGAAAGTGCTGACTGCATCGTTTTCTGCCACGCTCCAACTTGTCCTTGAGGATGGGGGAAGAAAAACTGGATGTAGACTCACCTCACAAAAGTGGGGACAAGGAGGAGGCAGGCAACTATAGTCTTCTAATTTCAGTAGTGGGCAAAACTATGGAAATAATGCTAAAAAAACAAGATAATAAAGCTTCTGCATCCTGTGGAAACAGCTACTTTAATATACGCGTTAAATAAAACCTGCACTAAAATCTAAATCTAATTATAGCGCAGGTTTTATTACATCGGTTCCTTTACTTGCAACATTGCTGAGGAGCTTAAGGAAAAATATGCTACAAGAGGTGAAAAAAAATGAAAGGTGATGTGAACAAAACTGAAAGAACAGTCAAGGGTTTGGAAAATGATCTTCAATGCTAAAAAGGGTAAAATCAGGCATTTACGATGCAATAATCCATTAGTCACATTTCAATTAGAAAGGGCAAGTGCGAAACGAGAGAGATTCATCTCAGATGGCCTGAAGGAGGCCAGCCAATGTAATAAAGCAGCTGCAATAGCTAACAGTTGCATAAAACAGAGGTATCATCTGCAGGAAAAAGCAGGAAATACTGCCCTTGTATAGATTACTAGCAACACCCCACCTTGAGTACTGTGTCCAATTCATGAGGATAATGAGAAGACAGAAGTGGTTCTGACATAAGGCTATTAAAATGATAAGGGACCTGCAGATCCAACCTTAAAAAGAGAGGCTTAAAACACTTAAACTGTACTCTCTGGAGGAAAGAAGACATGGGGTGGGGTGTGATAGGAATGTTGAAATATTTCACAGGCTTCAACCAAGGTTATTTTTCCATAGAAAAGAAATTCAAGGTCAGAGGGCCCTGAAAGGAAACTGCAGGCAGGAATGTTCAGAGTAAACATGAGAACATGCTAAGAGGGAAGTAAATGCCTGGAAGGGCAAACTAGCAAAGGTGGTAGCAGCCAAGCAGTACCAGGATTCGAACAGGCTTGGGAGAGAAACAGAGCGCAGTGGTAAGGGCTGGTGGGAGGTAACAGGTAGAAGAAATGAGAGAGGGTGCTTTAGTGTTTGCTCCATCATTTGGAGTTTTAGGGGGCCAATGACAGAAGAAAACAAGTACCTTGGGTAGAGAGAAACAGTACAGCCTCGTTAGGTTTCAGAGAAAGTGAGTGTAACCTGCAGTGGGTTTCAGAGAAAGTGAGTGTAACCTGCAGTGGTGAGATGCCGTGGTTACAACCCTAGTGTCCCTAGATTTAGTGCTGGTTTGTATGGTGGTAAAACATGGGATAGAGCCTGAGTGTTGGTTTCAGTATGGAATTTGTGAGAGCCAAAAAGGCTAATAGTGATGAAGGCCATCATTATAACATAATCTAAATGTGCTTGGAACAGATACAGAAGGGCAGTGGTAGGAACAGGATTCAGAGACTGGGTAAAAGGCATGGGGGGAGGGAACTGGTGTTGATTTAAGTATGGGAATGTCTATGCTCATATACATACAAAGGTAGAAAGCCAGAGGAAAAAAACTGGGCAGAGTGGTTGTGTCAATTGGTCCTTCCTTATCTGTTGTTATCTACTAGGCATGATACTGCTGTATATTGTTGGGTTTACTGCTTTTATTAGCCTATTTCTGAAGGAAGTGAAGTGTATCTGTCTGTGTGTCTGTTTCCTAAACTAATAGCTTTGCCATTCTTACCCCGGGGCATGCATTGGGCAGAGGGAAGACAAGCTTCAAGGCCCTATCTCTGTGGATTTTTTGTGTCCCTCTTTCAATATTCAGCACTCTCTGCCAGCAAGCATAGCTACTCATTCATTACTAAAGCAAATATCCAGACCAGGGTTTTGGATGTACATGTAAAAGAAAATTTATGGAAAACAGATGCAGGATCAATCCATACAAAAAAAGTAGTAGCAGGTTACAGCTCGCCTCAAATGGGTACAGGCAGGAGGATGCTTTTTTAAAAAAGCTTCCACACCTTCTGGGAGCAGACACCTTTTCCCCCTCAGAGGCAGTTCCTGTCTTCTGATCAACTGCCAGCAACATAGCCAGCTTTTACGTCACTGATTCACTAAACCATTCACTGAATCTGTAGTGAAGATAGACTCCCAAAAGCATAAAAAACTATTCATACACTTCAGGCCTGGTTGGCATTGAAGATCCACCATACTGTAAACCAAGAGCCTCCCAGCTTTGGAACCCAAACAGTCCCAGAGGTTAATAGCAAGAAAAGGGACGACATCCCTCCCCATACATAGGGTTTTATACTCTGAGCATAAAGGCACCTCCCACTATTATGATGTCACTCTCCCTCCACAATACCATAATGCTCCACTTTGCTAAGAGAGACCTTTAGAGATCTGCAATCACTCTATTAAGGGGGGAAGCTTTGTGACATTTCAGGAGGTCCATGAAGATCATCAGGGATGGATTTAGGATTTTGTCGTCCCTAGGCACTGATGTTGCACCCACTCCCCCAGTAACGTCGGACAACAGGGAGGCACAGCCCTCAGAATTTCCTACTGCAGCTCAGGATAGATATTGTGGCGAAAATATGAAAATTGTGAAGTACATTGGCAAACATTTCCATCTTTTATATTACATTACAAATCTTGTTTGTATCTGTATAATTTATTTTCTAATTACTGGATGAGAAAAAGAGATTTCAATTATATGCAGGGAGGAGATCTCAGGGACGGAGAGAAGAGAAGGCGAGGGTAAGAGGATTATGGATGGGGGAGGAAGGGAAGAAGAGCAGGAAAAGGAGAGAGGACCAGAAATGGGGGAAGATTTTTTTTTTGGGGGGGGGGGGCAAAAGAAATAGATATGAGGGAAATTTTGGGATTGAGGAAGGGTTGGATTCCAAGATTTGGGGGGAAGGTGGAGGGAGGAAAGGATTGAAAAATCAAAGGAGAGAAGATGTGAATTGTGGTGGGGATGGGGATTAGGAGGCAGGTGTCCTTAAGGTGCTCTGGTCCTGCTCTCCCTTGCATTCCTTCTTAACATCTCACCCAATCTGGCATACACTGCCCCCCGCCCCCCACACCAAACCAGCACGGATACCGTCTCTTTTTCACACATAAACACACTGCCTCCCTCCCTCATTCCCTTCTCCTCACACAGATACGTCCTTCAGCTGATCTCCTCTTATCCCCCACTCGGTCCCTCCTAACCTCCCCAAAATGATCCCCCTTTGATCTGTCTTCTCCAGGCTCACCCCCTCCCCTGCTCACTGCCTGGAGAGAATTGATCTCTGTGAAGTGAAATTCAGCATAGCTAGAAGGCAGTAAATCTTCAGCCAGATTGCTGCCCTCGGGAGTGGATCGGCCTATCGGGACTTCGGACATGCCCCAGTGGGTCGGTCCAACCAATCATGTGGTTCGGTGTTGGTCACCTCAGCCCCATGCCTGAGGAGCCTCTGTGCCCAACACCAACCCGCAACAGATCATCTTCCTTGTACCCTTCACTCTTCCCTGCCCATAGGGCAGAGGAAAGAAGCCACAAGCCACCACTGGAGCCCAGGCTGGCAGGGCCGAAGAAGAGAGACGTGGGCTGCCGGCGGAGCCCAGGACGGTAGGGGTCTAGAAGAAAGATTGTCAGCCACCAGGCCAAGGCCAGCGGGGCCGAAGAAGGAAGATGTGGGCCGCCACCAGAGTCCAGACCGGTGGAGGCTGAAGAAGGACAACGCGGACCACCCCCCCCCCCGGAGCCTAGGCCAGCAGAGCTGATAAAGTGAGCCACAGGCCGCTGCCAGAGTTGAGGCCGGAGGGGCCTAAGAAGAAAGCTGCGGCTGTCCCAGGCCAGTAGCGCTGAAGTGAAGAGAGAGAGACAGGTGCGTACTACAGACAGAGCCCAGGCTGGCAGGGGCCCAAGAAAGGAGAGAGAGAGAGGTGCAGGCTGCTGCTGGAGTCCAGGCCGGTGGACCGAGGAAAGGAGAGAGAGAGAGAGAGAGGCTGTTGGCCATCGGCAGAGCGCAGGCTGATGGGGCCAAAGAGAAAGGAAAGGAATAATTATGTGGGTGAGGTTCCTGAGAGAGAAGGGGAGGGTGCTGTGTACATGTGTGAGAGAAGGAGCGTGCTTCTATGTGTGTACACACATGTATATGAGAGAACGAGTTTAGAAAATATTTTTAAAAAATTTCCCAATACATTTTTTATTATTGGCTGTTCTATTCATCAGCTGTTTTCAAATATTTTTCTTTTTTCTAGTATGGTTTTACTATTATATTTTATATGTTTGTCTTGGTTAGATTTAAGCTGTATTGAGCAGGGACTGTTTCTAGTGTGGTGTTTGTATCGTGCTGCGTTCGTCAACTAGCGCTAGAGAAATGTTTAGTAGTAGTAGTATTTCTTGATTTTGTTATTTGTTCTTGAGGAGTAGCAATGTTTATCCATTGCTGCGCTGCATACCGAGTATGGCTTGTTGCAATTTCCAGTTCAGTTTCTATCTGCATATTTCTATTTATACTTTATGGTCTCATTATTCTGCAGTTGACGGTCTGTCTGTATTCTGCCTGTGTCAGACTGAGATGAGAGAGTCTGTCAGGGCGTAGTTTCTGTGTTGGGATCTATAGTACTTGGCTTGTTCTGTTTTTCCTAATAGGAGGTGAATTGATGTTTTAGGGTCTGGAGTAGTAGTTGCAGTGTTGTTTTTTTCATAGGTAGGGTTGTTACTATTTGAGTGTTGGCTATTAGTGCATTTTTGGTATGGGAAGTTTGCTATATTATAATTGTAATTTTAGTTTGATTTACTCCTTGCTTTCTGAGCAGGGCCGGTGCAAGGGGATTAGGCACCCTAGGCGAGCCTTCTCCCTTGTGCCCACCGGTCTTGACCCCGACTCCTACATCGTTCTCAATCACGCCCGCCCGCTGTGTGGTTTTCTGGGTCGCGAGCAGGTTGGGCACTGCTTGCGGCCTGCCAAGTCTCCACTCCTCTTTGCCGCCACTTGCGGCCCCATATGGTTCGCACCCAGTGGTGCACCAGGGGTCTCCGGTGCCCGGGGGCCAATGCATTTGTGTGAGCCTCTCCAGCATCCCCCCCCCTTCGTAATCCTTCTTGTACTAATGCTTAAGGTCACAGAAAATCAGTGGTGTCTCTAGACAGAAGAATTGTTGGGGGGGGGGGGGGGGGCAAAATGACATTTCTTCATCACACCCACTTCTGTAGCATGGATCCTACTTTAAAATTGGTTAATAAAAAAGTCCAAAGGGTCTTCTGCGCAATTTTAAAAAGCTGACCAGTTTCACACTATAAAATTATTTGATAGCCTCATTCAACTAATTCTATGTGGCTATGAGAGTGAAGTCTGGAATATATAGGAAGGGACAGAATGTCAATACAAATCCTGCACCTCCAGTTCTGTAACTCACTGCACATCCATAGAAATTCACCCAACAATGGAGCTTGGATGTTTCCCTTACAGCTCATCATACTAAAAGATATTTTGAAATTCTGGTGTCACCTCACAGTAACAGCAGCACAAACACCTTCCACTGCCAGGCACATTGTGAACTAACACAAAACCCCGCAAAAAAAGAAACTCAAAATCTATACTGCAATCCCATCATAACACAACAGTAATAACACAAGGACTCAAACAACAATAACCCTACCTGTGAATAAGCAAGGGTAAATATTACACTGGGTCCTAGAATACCAATACACCACCTACTGAGGAAACAAAACAAACCCGATTGCTTTAGATCCCTATACAGACACTATATGCTAGCAGAATCTCTCATCACGGTCACACACACAGAGCAGAGACAGCCTCTCACCAAATACAGAATACAAAATAAAGGAGCACAAAAACTGAAATGGAAACTCCAAGAAGCCAGACTCCGTGTATTAACAATAGAAAAATAGAAACACCATTCCTCATAAAACAAATAAAATAAAAAAACATAAAGCATCAGTTATAATAGTAAAACCATAATAAAAGAATATTTTAAAACTACTGATAAATAGAATTTCTATTAATTAAAATCATATACATTTTTTACAATTTCCCAAACACCAATAAAATATTTCAAAACAGCACATATATCAAATAACATTCAATAATCAAAACTAATAAGGATTTTAAAAAGCCCCTGCTGTCCCCTTCTGTGGGAGCTCTTGATTTCCAGTCACCCTGATATTGTCGAGGATTAGGAGGTTATCCTCTCTCTCTCACACATACTCACATGTCCATTCTCTCTCACACATACACTGTCACATACATACACATTCATGCTCTTATATCCATCATAACCTCTCGCTCTCACTGACACTGACAGGCTCTAAGACACTCTCTCCCCCTCCACCCCCCCCCCCACACACAAACTCTTACTCCCTTGGATTTTCTCATACACACTCATGCTCTCACACTCACTGGCTCCCGCACACACCCAGGCAAGTTCCCAGTCATTCTCACACACACACACACTGACCCCTAGGCAGGCTCCCATTCATTTTCACACCACTCCCTCCCCACCCCCCAGGCATGCACACATTCATTCTCACACACACAGACCCCCAGGCAGGCACCCATGCATTCACACACATACACCCCCAGGCAGAGTCCCATTCTTACACATGCATACACTAAAGGCAGACCCCCTCTCTTTCTTTTGCCAGTAACCTCGGAACCCTCTCTCATTCCTCTGCTGCCGCGTGGCTATTGGGGAGGCACTGATTGCTGCTACTGACACTGAAGCCCATTCTGCTGCCTCCTCTGTGCAGGCCCTGTGGGCTTCCACTTTCTCCATGCTGATCTCGTACATTGTGAGATCCGCATAGAGAAAGTGCTATTCTTGCACATTGCCAAAGATTACATGTGCCAATCACTAAAAAGTAATTTATTTATTTTTTTACCTTTGCTGTCTGATCTTAGTTTTCTAATCAGTTGGATTCAGGCTTTTTTTTCCACCTTCCCTTTCTTATTTTTTTGCCAATTCCTTTTATATTGTCTTTTTTCTATTTCTTTTCTCTCCATCTTCTTCCCTCAAACACACAGTCAGGTTCTTATTCTCACATGCATTTCTCTCTCTCTCTCTCTCTCACACACACACACACACACACACACACACACACAGGTTCTCATTCTCACATGCTCTCTCTCATACAATCATTCATACACACAGGCTCTCACTGGCACATGCTCTCTCTCTCTCTCTCTCACACATACACACACAGGTTCTCACATGCTGTCTCTGCAAACATTCAGGTCCTCACTCCCACACACAGTCTCTCAACTCATCTCATACACACACACACACTCTACAGACCCTCAGCCTGTCTCTCACCTCTGGGCCTCCTCTTCGTGGGTCGCCGCAGGATGGGCTCTGCAGCGGCCCTGATCTTCTCGGGCCTCTTCCTCTTCTCGGGCTGCTGCGACTTGGGATTCGCGGCGGCCCGTAAGCGCTGCTCCTCTTCTGCACACGATGATGCTCCTCCTCCTTCCTGCCCACACGGCTACGGCAAAGTTTACTTCCGGGGCCGCGCAGGCAGGAAGGAAGGAGGAGCATCAGCGCGTTTAAACGCGATCTTTTTCTTCGGGCCGTGGTGACGTGAGCTCCACCACGGCCCTGCCGATCTGCCTGCTATATGCGAGTTGCTGCTCAGCCGCCAGTGGGATGAGGTCCACTGGCGGCCGCACGAGTCTCCCTGCGCCCGGGGGCATTGGCTCCCCTCGGGATACCACTGCTCGCGGCACCCCCTAATACTCGGCACCCTAGGCACAGGCCTAGTTCGCCTAGTGCTTCCACCGGCCCTGTTTCTGAGTACCAAGCTCATACACAATGCACGTTACATGAGGCCTAGTGCCCTATGAGTTCCAACTGTCCTTTTACAGTTTTGCAGGGTTTTCTGGTTGGCATTAACAGCAGCGCCTGTTAATATAGGAAACATATTGTAAAATTTTTACTGCAGAAGACTGAACTATAAATGTACATTTTTCATGTAAAATCTTATTATAAATGCATAATTTTTTAAATGTGTGCAAGGAAGGTGAGGCTGCAGCTAGGGAGGTACAAGGCTGTCAGGTTTCTGATGACCCTTGCTCCATGGGAGGAAGCAGAATTCCAGCTGGAGCTTTGCTGCCATGGTCCGGGCTCGCCCCGTCCTCTCTGCTGCAGCAGTAATGCACTTAGCCTTGGCCAGGGCTTAATTTTTCTTTCCCTCAAGTTCTGGAGGAAGCCAGCGGTAGGGATGATTTCTGGTACACCCTCCTCCCCTCTCTGGAGAGTAGGTAGGTAGAGCAGAGCCGTGTGCGCCTTCAGACCTGATCAGGACACGGAACTGCCACGGAAAAGTTTCTACTACCTGCTGCTCTGATCCAGAGGCCACCACCTGGCTCTGCTCTTAGCTCCTTGAAGCAACAAGAGACACCAGAATGAGCCCTGGAGTGTGGTGGTAAACGGGCAGCACGCGGGGCAGAGACAGCTGGGACCTGCTTTGTGCAGCTGATACAGCCCCTCCTCATCTTCCCTGTCTGTCCTTGAAGCCTCCGTCTTATCCCCAGGCTGAGCGAGATGGGGAGAGTGTGCACTGAGCACCGGATGTGACTCATTTTGAATGCTAGGAGCAGCAGCAGCAAAAGAGCTCTGCTATCCACATGCGGCAGCCACGCTAACTGCCTGCCTGCCTGATTCATTCTGTGTCTATGGGAAAATACCTTGATGAATCAGGCCTGAACCGGTTGCTCACACGACACTGATTTCTCCCTTGTACCTTGGGAACTGATGCAATGCCTGTCCTGGTGCGGCTTTCAGTGCTTCCCTAGCTTTTATTTGGCCATATGAGTCCTCTCCATGTCTGCACTGCCTGCTCTGTGGAGGTTGGTGTGCCACACATTTTTGTTAATGTAGGTGTGCGCCTTGGTTGTGAAAAAGGAAACACCGGCATAGGGAACCATAAAAGCAGCAGATTGTGTTGCACACATTCAGTGAGAATGGGGGCAAGATATTGCAATAGAAAGGAAGAAAGTGAGCCAGAAGGAGATGCAGCGTTAGGAGAGGCTTCTATGTGGGATGGATGGGCTGAGCTCTGAGAGAAGCAGCTGGCTGTGGAGCCAGTGAGTGTGAGAGTGCCAAGAAGGGATGAGAACGGGAAAGGGGAGAGGGGCCTGCGGCAACGTGAGGAAGGGGCTGGCAGCAGGCACCAACTTTTACATAATGACGCAGCAGCGCCGAGGACACTGAATGAGCACATGAACCACAAAGGGTCCGTTTTTGTGTCTGTGAGTGTCTGAGCCGCTGGCTGGTAGTACGATTCTCTCATTACTTGGCATCTGGTTCAAGAGCTGATTGATTAGCAAAAGACTAACGCCAGACCAGGAATCCAGGACATACAAGAGATGTAACTAAACTTGTGGGGGCTGACCAACTGCATGGATGGAAGTGGGACTGCAGTTCAGTTTGGTCTAAGATGTGCTCTAAAAGGTTGTTCAGGAAAAACATGAAATTTATGTTGGAGAATGTTTGTTGCAGTTCTCCAGGCTTCAGGTCATATCATGGTGCCTCTCAATGATTGGCTTGGTGTGCTTTTGGGAGCTGCTGAAGCACATGCTACAAAGAAAGTGCACGAGTGAATCACAGATACCCCGTGGGCCAGTTTTGAAAAAATGCCCCGGACTGTTATTTTCCTGCAATCTGCCCCTGGCTACCCTCCAGATGTTTGCCTCTCCCTAGGCACCAGCCTAGTTTACCTATTGACAAATCCGGGCCTGAGGATCATGATGGGGTATTTTTTGAGGGCTCCATATGGTCTATGAGGTTAGGCCACCTAATAGCGTTTTGGTTTTGCATTTGATGCACACCATGTTTTCAGGAGATGTCAAGGAATGCAAGAAGGATTAGATGTAGGTATTTTTTTCCCCCAGGTCCACGTTGGCGTGTGCAGACACGTGTACATGTATTCCAGAAAAAAGGGCTTCTAGTTTATTTTTCTTATTATTAGAATTGGCAATTGACTGAGGAACAGGTTTTGTTTACCGCAATCCCAGCATTTCAGGATTGCAAAATTATACAGGATCCCAGGCTTGGATTCACCTCTTCTTGGGCCAATAAAAAGATTACAAAAAGATGCTGTATTACAAGTTTATGAGCCCTTATAAGGAATAGATTCAGCTGTCAAATGTTATCTCTGACAGGCCTGTGCAACATAGACACATCCAAGAACATTCAGGTTGTTAAACATTGTAACGCACGTTGAAATGCTTTAATCAAAAGATAAAAAGGTTAATTTAAACAATGCGTTCACTTAAACAAAAAACAGAAGCAAAAGAAAGTATTTACACATTGCAATTTCTCAAACTCTGCCTCTGCTACATCTTCCTACCTGTTTTCTGTCAGATGATAAACCCGGTCCATATAGGTGTCGGAATAGGATGGGCCACTGGGGCCCCGGCCCCACCAAAATCTGGTTCTTGCTGCGGGAGATCTGGGGCCGGGTGGGGGCAGGCAGTAGCTATTCGGCAGCGGGAGGGGGGAGTGCAGCGATGCATCAGCTGCATTCCCCACCTCTGGGTCTGACACGCACAGCACGCTACAGTCATTAGATTCAAAGGAGCAGTCAGGCCAGGTAACAGAGGAGGAGAAAGAGGAGGACATGGTCAGAGGCACCATTGCTCTCTCCTCCTGCTGCTGATCCTTGAGAAAATGAGAGGGGGAGGGGACAGAGAGTGGGTATGGGGACAGAGGGGAGGGAGATAGAAACTGATGGGGTTGCGGGGGGGGGGGGGGGGGGGAGACAGCAAGTGATTGGTGGGGGCAGAAGGACAGAGAGAGAGGGGGATAAGGGAGGGGGAAGAACTTGGCTGCCAAAACCAAAAACGCGTCCTGCTGTCCCTGCCACTGCCCCTGCCAGTCCATACCTGCTCTTATGTGAGATTAGTATCCCGCCCTCCGTCATGCTTCATCTTGTCGAGGAGAAGCTGTCAGTCTTGATTGAATTGTATCTTGTGTGCAATGCATTATTTTTATGTTTTACCAATAGACGGGGTTGCAGCGTCAGATTTTTTGTATACGTATGGAGCTTTAGGGGCCATTCTGTGAGGGTAAGAGTAGACTCAGGTGTGTTTGAGAGCATGAGAAAGGGAAAAGTGAAACTGAATGGACTGGGCAATCAAAGACAAGGTAACAAAAATGTAAGTGACAGCTCTATTCAATTTGTATAGTTTTTTCAGACAATTTAAAGGGATCTAAAGTATATTTCATTTTTTTGTTTTTAAGCAAACAATTCCAGAACTAATTTACTTTCCCTTGGGCTCCTAACTGTGAGGTTATTAATTAGCACACCATAGTTTCAGCTAAAAATAAGTGGTCGAGGCATGCACAGTGCTGAAAATCCCCGGCTGTCTGTGTCATCATCTATTTTTATAACTTAGCAAGGAAACATTGTAGGTGCTGATACGTTGTATTGGACCTTTGGAAATGATGGAGTAGTGCAGGCTGGTCAACTCCGGTCCTCGAGAGCCACAGACAGTCCGGGTTTTCAGGATATCCACAATGAACATGCATGAGATAATCTGCATACAATGGAAGCAGTGCATGCAAATCTGTCTCATGCATATTTATTGTCGGGCGGATTTTAAAAGCCCTGCTCGCGTAAATCCGCCCGGATTTACGTGAGCAGGGCCTTGCGCACCGGCGCGCCTATTTTCCATAGGCCGCCGGCGCGCGCAGAGCCCCGGCATGCGCGTAGGTCCTGGGGTTTTTAGAAGGGGGCGTGTCGGGGTGGGTCGAGGGGGCGGGGCCAAACGATGTGACACTTTGGGGGCGGGCCCGGGGGGCGTGGTTTCAGGCTGGGGTGTTCCGGGGGCGTGGCCGCGCCCTCCGGAACCGCCCCTGGGTCGGGTGTCGGCGCGCGTGGATTTACATCTCCCTCCGGGAGGCGTAAATCCGTGGATAAAGATAGGGGGGGGTTTAGATAGGGCCGGGGGGATGGGTTAGGTAGGGGAAGGGAGGGGATGGTGAGGGGAGGGAACGGAGACAGGCTGCGCCGCTCGGCGCGCGCCGGCTGCCCAAAATCGGCAGCCTTGCGCGCGCCGATCCAGGATTTTAGAGGCTACGCGCGTATCTTATAAAATCCAGCGTACTTTTGTTTGCGCCTGGGGCGTGAACAAAGGTACGCGAACGCGCTTTTTTAAAAAATCTACCCCTGTGGATATCCTGAAAACCTGGCCTGTTTGTCGTTCTCGAGGACTGGAGTTGGCCACCCTTGGAGAAGTTACTTTGAGCTTTTGGCCCAAGCCCAGTTCAAGGTATAGGAGCCTTACCTATCAAGACTCCAGCTTCCTCCAGAAGTGGTACAACCATTGGCACGCTTCTCATGAAATTTAGAAAGGGATTCCTTCTGCAGCGATGTGAGCAGTACCCTCTCCTTTCAGAGTCCGGTACAGGAGAGGCAGGTGAATTTACTTGTGCAAGGAACTGAAAGTGTTGCCGGAGATCAGCAGGTTTGATTGAAGGGGGTCAGGCTCACCGTGTTCCCTTGCCTGTCTGGTTTTGAATGTTTAGTCCCCTGGGGTTATTCCAGCAAGGGCCGGTCCTGGTTGGCTCCCAAGCTGGGAGCCAGGTCCTCATGATTAATTTCAAAGAGCTGGTCCAGAATGGCTGAAACCTTATGCATAGCCAGAGATGTCACACTTAGTCCTCAGTGTCCAATTAAAGGAAGGCATCTTTTTGTGTTGTGTAGACTCGCTGACAGCCAGAGCATATGAATGAGATTAGAAGGAGCTAATAAAGAGCAGCTCGAAAGAACATTTTTAACATTTTTGTACATAGTGTTGGCTTTTCAAGATCTATATCCATAGTCAGCCCTGTAGGTATGTAGCTCATCCAGCTGTGGGATGCATATAAGGGTTTTGTTAGTATAAAAGGCAATTTTTTTTTGTCATTGTTGTCTTTTTCGCCTAGACCTAGGGTTTTTTTTTCTTTAAAAGACACACACACACACTATTCTGGGAGTAATCCTATTTCTTTCAGAAGTAAAGAAAGACTGTCCTAATATAGAGTGTATTTTGGATTCATACAGCATCTTCCATTCAAGAAGAATCCTAATTCATATCTACCATTATAGTATTTGACAGGCAAAGATATGGCATGCATGCCATGGTAAGATATCTCTGGCAAAAACAAAACAAAAGATTTTGTACAGGTACCATAAAGCAATAAGTAGTTAATGATGAATGGTACACACTTGCTCTAAAACAAACAAAACTACCTTTAATATAGTTAAAAAAATAATTTAAATCACCAAAACTATCAAAAAATACTTTATCCTAAAATAATTAAAATATAAAATACAATAAAATCAGACAAAACAATATAAAAAATGAAAAGCAATCCATTGGTTGCACATAACCCCCACAATTAATCGGAATGCACATATACAAAAAAAACCCAAAAACATGTCAAAGAATCAAAATCATATATCAAGTAACCCTCACACTAACACATCAATACCTATCAACCACCATTGGTTTGATTATTTAACAATATCAGGGCTCACCTTTCATTATTTGAGTAAGAACATAAGAATTTGCATTATTGGGTCGAGGGTACATCAAGCCCAGTATTCTGTTTCCAAAAGTGGCCAATCCAAGTCACAAGTACTGGCAAGATCCCAAACAGTAAATAGATCCCATGCTGCTATGGCACAGTGATAAGTGGTGGCTTTTCTTAAGTCTACTTGATTAATAACAATTTACTGACTTCTTCAGGAACTTGTCCAAGCTTTTTTTTTTTTTACCCAGCTATGTTAATTGCCTTAACCACATCCTCCAGTAATGAATTCCAAAGCTTAACTGTGCGTTGAGTGAAAAAGAATTGTTCTCTGATTTGTATTGAATGTGCTACTTACTAACTTTGAGTGCTCCCTAATCTTAACATTCCCCACCTGGATTTGATATTGTACGTGCAAAAATCAGGATGCAAACATTTTTTATGAAACTCCTGTGGAATGAAACACAATAGCCCGGATTTTCAAAGGTCCTTGCGCTTGGCTGGGCCTTGTGCATGCTGCGTGTATTTTAAAACAGGACCAGCCACGCGTGTAAACCCCGGTACACTCACAAGTGCTGGGTCTCTCCAAAAGGGCAGGCCGAGACAGCGCCATTCTATGCTGAGCCAGGGAAGCGCATGCCGACAGTCTTCCAGCTCGCGCAGATTACTTCTGCTCTAGAGGAGCAGTAAGTAATAAAATAAAAAAATTGGGGAAGGTTAGGTTTAAGGGGTAGGGAGGGAAATGGGAAGAGGGAGGAAGTTTGGGTAGAGGGGTAGGGAAGTTTCCTTCCAGTCCGTTCCTTAATTGGAGTGGACTGGGAGAGGCCTGATTGCGTCACCACGCATATTTAGAGAAAATTTGCCCCCCCCCCCGCCCCGCGTGCATATTATAAAATTAGTGCATCCATGTGTGTGCACGCCGGGAACCGCGCGCACATGGACAGCTGTGCGCTTCTTTGAAAATCGACCCCAATTTGTGTAGAGCCTGTTGTAAGCTTAACTTGATTAAGAAGAATGTCATTCAAATAATAAATGGTGAGCCCTGTTATTATTATATAATCAGTCCAATGTTGGTTGATAGCAGTGGTGATTTTCTGCCAGATCACCAACCGAGAACCTTTTTGAACTTGTTTCCTATTTCCCATTGGGAAACAATGGAAGGTACAGGTTGCTGCTAGATCAGATCCAGTACCTTTTTTTATTTAGATTAAAATTACCAACGATGTGCTAGTCTATTGATGTGTAGTATTGTGGTACTGATGTGTTAGTTTAATGGAATTATGTCATTTCGTCTGAGGCTTATTTGAATATAATTTTGATTCTTTGATATATGTTTTTGATTTATTGGTATATGTGTGGATTTTGATTTATTGTGGGGATTGGTGTGGAATAAACTGATTTATTGTTTTTAATGTTATATGTTTTGTCTGATTTGTTGTTTTTGAGATTTTGTATGAGTTGATTATGTTAGGATCCACTGTTTTTTTGGTCATTTTATTCAGTTACATTGCTTCTGATTGTGGAAACTCCTTGGGATCACCACTAGATGCCTTTAGCCTAAGACCTGTGTTAGGAGAGGAGAGTTCCACTCACAACAGCACTTCCTGTGAGGCTGCTGGAATGGCGAGCTCCTGACTGCACAGCGGCAGGCAGTTCGGTCTGGCAGGTTGAGTCAGCTTTGAAGGAGTATAACCTGTCCATTTTTTGTTTTCCCTTCCTTCTATTACCAGGCCTCATGGCTGGGGACGCTGTAAACAGGGGAGTCCTATCCTTTTACCGAATACAAACTTGTCTCGTAGGCTTTGTCAAGTTGTGAGTTAAGAATTGTATTCTTTTGGAGATTCATGTCTGGAATTTATTTTTCCTGTGAATCCCTGGTCATGGCTCGAGAATGGGAAAGTCATACCTTGTGAAGGATAGGGGTAGAGAAGACCTGCAGCTCCCCTCTCATCGAGTACAAAGACAGTGGTGACTCACCACAAGAGAGCCCTGGCTGTGGTATTTTTGGAGGAGATTTTACCATCACTCTTCCTACCTTGTAGATGAGAAAAGGAGAAGAGCTGATTTGTTTTTTCTTGTGGATCTGGACCTTTTAGTCTGAAAGATCCAAATTTGCTATTTTCAGAGGAGAACCGAGAGTAAGAAGTTAGTGTTATCTGGAGACCCCATCCCTGGCAGCAGAAAAAGAGAAGATGACTGGGATTTTTGAGACTTGGCAGTAAATCTGGACCTCAGGAATTGTTGGGGAAGGATGCGTAATCCCTGTCTTTCTGAATAAAATCAGAAGGGCGCCGTAATTTTATTAAAGTTAGTTTTGTTTGTTTTAACGCAAGGTTACCATTCTTTATTAACTATGCTTTTTTCCTGTTTTCTTCAGATGGATCCTTCATCCAGTTTTTGGCTAAAATAGCCTTTTTCACCTCACTTTTTAACCCTGCTGGAAGTCGTTTGGCATGCTTTCCACCTATTTAATGTGAGGAACACATCTGGACTGCGCTTCTAGGATTGTATTTCTAAACAATGTCCACGCCTGTTGTACACTCTTAACCTTTGTAGCTGCACCTTTTTTTTTTTTTTTTTTCTATTTTCCTCATTTTATCAAAGTCTTCCTTTTGAAAGTTTAGTGCTAGAGCTGTAAATTTGCTTATTGTCCCCCCCCTTCCAGTCATTAATTCAGGTCTGATCGTGTTATGATCACTACTGCAAAGTGGCTCCACCACCGTTACCTCTCTCAACAAATCCTGCGAGAAGTTTGCCTGTGCCACGGGCACCTGTGAGTTAGAAACGGGACTGTAGCCGGGGTGGGATATGAATATTTTTTTTTACCTACGTGCCACATTGTTGTTTTGTGCTAATTCTCTGCTTGTGGGTTTAGTCCTATAGCAGCATTTAACTCATGCCAAAAATTCTGACGTGACTTGTCTTAGGGCAGGGGAAGGAGAAGCAATTTCGGCTTTCGCTAGGACAGAGAGGGGAGGAGAGAAGAAAGCAAAGCCAGCAGCTACCACCTGCTGTGTAGGCAGGCAGGTAACTCTTTGCATCTCCCTTCCATCAGGGTAAGAACTCACCTTGCAAGACGCACTGCTTGTGGGACAGAAAGGTAGCAAAATTTAAAGGGCAGTGTGCCTGTATGATGTCCGGCAAAGCAACACAAAGGGAGAGAGAAAAAACAGGGACCCCCAGAAACCACAGGTGACCGGGAGTGATGTATACAGGATATGACATAAAATCCAGTTCCTTTCCTGTGGCGCATGGGAAGGTTTAATAGCAAAAAATGTTTCAAGTTAGTGTGAGGATAGCAGGGAGCCATGCTGAAGCAGATAAACAGTCAATGAGGGCGCACCCATAATGCTGTGTAAACCCTACAAGGCCTGTTTTGTAAGAATGGGGAATAGAAAATGGAAAAATGAAACTGTAGCTATGGCCTAGCCCAGCAGCAGATGTGACCCTGCCCATTCTCTCTGCCTCAGAGTAGCCCTGGGTAGGCTTGTACGAGCTAGGAGTACAAAATAAAATAACACATGGTATAGCAGCAGGCTACTGCACTGCAAGCCTAATATACAGACAGGAAGGACCAAGAACTCATCACATCGATGGCAACCACGACGCACTCAGAACTATCCCAAGAACAGATTGCCAAGCTGTCACTTTGCAGTAGGGATGTGAATCGTTTTTTGACGATTTAAAATATCGTCCGATATATTTTAAATCGTCAAAAATCGTTAGGGCCACGATACAATACCAATTCCCCCGATTTATCGTCAAAAAATCGTAAATCGGGGGAAGGGGGAGGGCAGGAAAACCAGCACACTAAAACCCCCTGAAACCCCACCCCGACCCTTTAAATTAAATCCCCCACCCTCCCGAACCCCCCCCAAATGCCTTAAATTACCTGGGGGTCCAGCGGCGGTCCGGAACGGCAGCGGTCCGGAACGGCATCCTGCAATTGAATCGTGTTGTCTTCAGCCGGCGCCATTTTTCAAAATGGCGGCGAAAATGGCAGCGGCCATAGACCAACACGATTCGACTGCAGGAGGTCGTTCCGGACCCCCGCTGGACTTTTGGCAAATCTTGTGGGGGTCAGGAGGCCCCCCCAAGCTGGCCAAAAGTCCCTGGGGGTCCAGCGGGGGTCCGGAAAACAATCTCCTGCCGCGAATCGTTTTCCGTACGGAAAATGGCGCCGGCAGGAGATCGACTGCAGGAGGTCGTTCAGCGGGGGTCGGAACCCCTGCTGAACGACCTCCTGCAGTCGATCTCCTGCCGGCGCCATTTTCCGTATGGAAAACGATTCGCGGCAGGAGATCGTTTTCCGGACCCCCGCTGGACCCCCAGGGACTTTTGGCCAGCTTGGGGGGGCCTCCTGACCCCCACAAGACTTGCTAAAAGTCCAGCGGGGGTCCGGAACGACCTCCTGCAGTCGAATCGTGTTGGTCTATGGCCGCTGCCATTTTGCGCCGCCATTTTGAAAAATGGCGCCGGCTGAAGACAACACGATTCAATTGCAGGAGGCCGTTCCGGACCGCTGCCGTTCCGGACCGCCGCTGGACCCCCAGGTAATTTAAGGCATTTGGGGGGGTTCGGGAGGGTGGGGGATTTAATTTAAAGGGTCGGGGGTGGGTTTTAGGGGGTTTTAGTGTGCCGGCTCACGATTTTCACGATACTTTAAACACCCAAATGGCAACAATACGATTCCCTCCCCCTCCCAGCCAAAATCGATCGTTAAGATGATCGAGGACACGATTCACATCTCTACTTTGCAGCACTCATTCTTTTATGGTAAAGAAACAGTTTGGAAAACTACGTTCGAGGCATTCTCTGCCCATTTACTCAAAACATGTCTTATCCCACTTGAACGACAATAATAATAATGCAATAAATTACAAAATTCCAGTTCTAACACCCTGCCTGCCCCCCCCCCCAATATTTTCTTACCTATTCTGTCCAGCCGGTCCAAGGCGACTGTCTCAAAAGCCCTGCGCATCATGGGGTACTCTTCCAGCACTTCATTGAAGTGGTCCACGGAGAGGGAGTAGAGCCTGCAGTAGGTGTCGGCCCGCACGCTGGCCGTGCGCCGGCCCCGGGTCAGCAGGCAGATCTCTGGAGGACAAGAAGGGAAGACCCTCAGTAATCCGGTGTCCTCTCACTCAGCAAAAACCAATTCAACAGTAATGTCTTAGTCAAATCCATTTACCTACCTTGGCACAACCTAAAACTTAAAACAGTTCAAATCCCTTTGTGTAACTGAATTAAGTAACTATTAACTAAGATAATGAGAGCATGCCATACATAGCCCTGAGGTGTTAGGAAAACATCCCTTGTGCTCTTGAGTCTGGTGTGGTGTTTATGTTGTAGATTTGCTAAATGGTATAGTCTTATGTCTTTTGCACACTTCCTATAATAATGCTGTGGATTTCACAAAATTGTGTGATACGAGGTAAGAGTGAAGGAGTATCCTAATGCAAACCAGGGTTCAAATCCCTCGACTTGTGATCTTGGGAAGTCACTTCACCCTCTATTGCCTCAAATATAAAGCATAGATTGTAAGCCCTTTTGGGATAGGGAAATACCTACAGAACCCGAATCTAATCTGCTTTGAAATGCCGAATATAAATAAAGATTTCAGGATCTAAATATGTATTACCCTAGAGGACAGGGGACTATGATAGAGATCTTAAAATACCTCAAAGGTATAAATCATTTCTGTAAACCGTTCTGATGGCAAAACCGAATGATGGTATACAAAACACGACAAATAAACAAACAAATAAATAAATTTGACAATAGGCAACTTTTTCAAAATAAAAAATGCTCTAGAACACAAATCTATAGCCTATGGGGCCTTTCTGGCACATGGGGCCCCTTCATCTAGGCTAACTGGCATTTTAAAATCTGCATACTTTCTGGTCCACCAATGCTGTAGCTCCAGTGCCGACCACGCTGACATCATCAGCAAAAGCCCAGTGTCTCGTGAGCCTCTACAGTAGACTGACTGGGACTTTGTAATGCCATCGGCAGGGTCAGCCTTGGCACTACAGAATCAGTCATTCTCCCCGCTCACTCCTGCCCATTTCTGGGTGGAACCACCCTCCCCACTCCTCTCCCCTGCCGCCTACCGTGCTTCACTTTTCTCTGGGAGATCTCACCCTTTCCCCAACTCCTTTTTCCCGCAGGGACCCTCCCTGAGTCCCTGGAGCCGGCAAGAGCCAGAGATGTGTCCCCCAGGTTACAAACGTTTTCCCATCACTGTTCAAGAGGTCACAGCATGAAGCTCCAGGCGATAGCCCAAGGAGTAGCATCAGAAAATGTTTCTTCATGGAATGGGGGGAAGGGTGCTTGGAACAGCCTCCCAGTGGAAGTGGCAATGGGAAGGGAATTCAAGAAAACACGAGATCAGCACCGAAGATTCCTGCTTACAAGGAAATCAAGTAAAAGCCAGAGATCATCCGAGCTCTACGGCGCTGAATCAGGAACGACAGTGGGGCCTTATGGTCCTTATCTGCTTTTGTAGCCTATGTCTCTGTGCTGTGGATTAGTGCAGTATTCCTCTGGGTATACTATGGCTTTCATACCCCTTCTTGCAATATTTCCATGGTAATGTGATTTGACACGCCATTGTGTACAGTATTTCTATGATGATACTATGAGTCTGAAAGGTCCTAGTGCAGTACTTCTGTAGTGATGCTGTGGATTTGAAATACTATATATATCTATATATATATAGATATAGATATACACATACACACACATACATTAGTGCATCAGTAGGGCGTTAATGTATTACTGAAATAATAATAAATCTGCAGTAACACGCCAGGCAAAGGTCCATCAGCAAATCAAATGAAAATAATGTTATTGATGCCTGGCGCATTTGCAACTGAGCCCCAGGACCAGGTTTACCCCCCATGTTGAGAAATCCCACCTCCAAAATAAGAGCCGTCGGCCAGTTTTGTCTCTTTGTTGCCCTTGGTGAGCACGCTCACGACCCCATGCTGAATGAAGTACATCTTTTTTCCAATGGTGCCTTCCCGGATGATATAATCTCCTGGTTGGAACACCTCGAACCTCAGCTTTGTCAGCATAGAAGTCACAAAGTTCGGGTCAGCATTAGCAAAGAGAGGCATGGATGCCACTAACTTCCTGCAGTTGAAGTTAATGATTTCCTGTAAAAAAAAAACAACCCAGAGATATAAAGGTCAACAAATACGTTGGAGGCAACACTGTTTTAGTACATTTGTGACTGGCTTTTGAGAGCTCTGCTCACTTCATCAGGCCAGGCAAGAATGAGCTAAGGATGATGTTGCCTGAATATACCAGCAGGTGGGGGGGGGGGGGGGTGGTAGAAAATTGACGGAGATAACAAAACGCACAGCGACAGTAGAACTGTGTCGGGTAATGGGTGAGGAAATCAATGTCCTGATAAAGTCCTGGTGTGAAGGTAATAGACACCCTAGGGCAGGAGTAGGCAACTCTGCTCCTGGAATGCCACAAATAGATTTGGTTTTTAGGTTATCCACAAGGAATATGTATGAGGTATATTTCCCGAGTAACATCACCAACTGGACACATAAAAACTGTTCCAAATGTATTCATACTCTGTATTTTTTTTCATTTTGCCAGTTTTTATGTTTTTTACCATCTCTAAACCAGTTATCCGTTCACCTAGTTATTTTAATTTAAATACCTCCATGTTATTTTTGTTCCCTGTAAAGGCTTCTGCCTGTGCGGCAGCTGTCCTACTCGATTTTCAAGTTATTTGTAAACCGATACGATGTGCAAACGGCTGTTGGTATATAAAAATGTTAAATAAATAAAAATAAAAACGTCGAAAGGATCTGTCCCTATAAGGTGAGGGTCAGTCTCTCTAATTTACGTTGTGGGTTCAACAATTTGGGTCATGCAGATGGTGAAGAGGACCGTGTTAAAAGCAGCGGGGCTGAACACCTGGTTCCTGGCTGGGACAAGGTGAGCATTGGCTCTCTTTCCCTTCATGCACCTGGTCCTCCTATTTCACAATCAGTGCTGGCATAAATAACGTTTCAGAAACAGAATCACACCACTCTCAGACTTAACCCAACTTTATTTTCCTGGATTTTCCAGGCAGCACCTATGTATATTTTAGAAGACGTTACCCAGTTAGTACTGGATTCTCAGAGTTCATGGGTTTACACGGTCAGAGTAAAACAGAATCTAGACACTTCAGTCACAGACACCCCTTTCCATTCTTCAAGTTTTTCTCTGTCTCTTTGGGGGCCATGGAGCTCAAATTCCTAATTATATCCCGAGTCCTCTCAAACCCGGCGCCACAACCTCTCGACCTCAGGTACCTCGCTCCGACTGTCCTGGGCCTCTCCCTTTAGCAATGTGCTGGCTTTCCCCGGTTTCCTCCACACTCCGGTCCTCCTTAGACTCTCCTCCTTCACCACCTCCTCCAAACTTTGTTTCCTCAAGTGGGGGAATTGCCTTCTCCCTTGTAGGGAAAAGCCTCTGAGGCACCCACACCATACAGGAGGGGTCCCTGGCCCCACCAGCCCATGGAGGGCCCTCTCTTCTGAAGCTCCAACCTAGAAAGGGCAACTCCCCCCAATTTGATCCAGAATTCAAACCCTGCTGGGCCACGTCCCAAACTCATCAAAACCCCTCAAGCTACATTGCCTTAAAATATCCCAGAAACCACATCCCATATCACACAGAATGCCATCCAGAGGACACTTAGCATGACTACAGCTTAAAAACATTTAACATTTTCCATAACACTTCAAACAATGACAAATTTTGGGGTCTCTCCCCCTACCCAAAATATCTTGTACTACCAAACCAGAATGGGACACAGTCCAGGGGTCCTCACACACATGCACTGCCTCTACTGATGGCAAATATCATGCATAATGTGGGTCTCCTGAAAACCAGACCTGTCTGTGGCCCTCCAGGACTGGAGTTGTCAACCCCTGTCCTAGGGCTTAGGTGAATCTTCAGCCTTAGGGCACCACCCTCCCTCCCCCATTAACTTTTAGACCCGTAGGTCACCACCTCCTCTGAGATTTTGATAAAGTCAACAATCATGACGACTCCACCATGACCACTCTCAGAACGATCCTGTAAACACACATACACTGCAAATGGACATAGGAAAGACAGCTTTCAAAAGCCAGTTTTACCTGTGTAAAAGGGATTTTTAAAACATTGTCCACCCGAAAAGCACCTCAGAGTACACACAGTTCAAATGGTAAATATGTTCATACTTTCCCTTGAGAACCGATATAAAGCTGCTGGGTAAAAGTGCCCGTGATTTTCAAACAAAAAATACAGTGTTGAAAATTGCCCCCATGCTTTTAAATATTAAACTTTGGTTTGTGTATGTATATATATATATATATATATATATATATACACACAGGAACCCTGCCTGTTGACTTTCAGAAATAGACTCAAGACCTGGTTGTTTCAACAAGCCTTTCCTTAAGCACAGGTCCGCCCTAGCTCCCATTGCCTAACTTTCAGTACACTGTAAATAATTTGTTATAATCAACGAGTTTCTTTCGCTCTGGCTTCCTCTTCCCCAAGTTCCATTACCCTCGTTTTATTGTAACTTTTGCCTTTCTCTGTTACGTTAATGCTATTGTTACTGTTTTTAACCCTGGTTCCTTGTAAACCAGCATGATATGATCTGTATCATGAATGCTGGTATAAAAAAAGCACTAAATAAATATATATATATATATATAGATAGATAGATTTATACTATAAATAATACAAATACAATTCAGAAATCATTTATAAATTAAAGGAAATCCATTCCACATTGGCTGATGGTAGAAGGGCTGTGCATGGTATAAAATTATGTTTTGCTTTAATATTTTTGTCATTTATTTTCATGCAGTTTTTTTTGCTTTTTCTTTCATTTCGGCTTGGTTTTGGTGCGCACTGTTTTACAACAGAGCGCACGTAAACCACAACTCAGCCCCATCCCAACCCCCATTTTCAAGAAAACTCCCCGCTGGCCAATTATAAATAAAGCCCCCTGGAAATTTCTCTCAACCCCCATCCAGAGCTCCCTGTATCCCCCTCCTGCCCCCATCCCGCAGCTCGCTTGCATTAAATACCTTAGTACCCTGTCCAAAGAGGGGAAGGAAATAGTCCCCAGTTGCTCCTGCTCCGCCAATGCAGCAAATCAAAATGGTGCTGGCTGACCCGAGGCTGGTGCTATTGTCATGTACGGTCTGTCTGAGGACGCCACCTTCCCATGGACAGGTGCTAGTGCCGGAAACGGGAACCTCCTCCTAACTGAGGAATATCTGGGAAAAGAAGAACTCCTATCCAGTGAAGGGGACTGAGGCCCAAACTCAGGCTAGCCAAATGCTTTCAGGGAGGAACAGGGTCTTAGGGTTCAAGAAGGAGAACCTTTAGAGAAGAGAACCAGCTGAAGAGGAGAGGTTCCCAGAAAGCAGAGGTGTTTGAAAGTCCTCATCTGGCTTGGGAGAAGTTATGAAGAAGAGAGTGGGGATTTTGAGAAAGGAAGAAACTGCCCAGCTTAGCAAAGAGTCCTGAGGAGTTTCTGGTTGGAAGAATAGTCAGTCGGAAGATAACCAGAGTTAGAAAAGCTGCTGAGAGAAAAGAAGAGATGTTGCTTTCAAAGCAGGTACTTGGGAGGACTCAAAGTAGAAGGTTCCTGTCCCATAGAGCTGACCTATTTGGGAAGGCAGTTTTGTTGCTGCTGAGATTTTTTTTTTTCTGTGCTTGTTGGATTTTGTGTTGCTGTTTGGTGCACTAGCCATTGGTGTAGCACTGTTTTGCACATTGTCCTGCCATCAGTGTGAGTAAAGAACTTTGTACAAGCTCCCCCGTTGGGAAAGGGGTCACACTTCAGAGGCTGCAGAGCACTGACCCCCCCTCAAGCACAGATTCTTACTGCGGGGAGCAGGATTACCAGCGGGGCCTGAGGGATCACAAAAGTGAACACAAATCTTTGGCGTTCTAAACAAGAAAAGAATTTATTAACGAATCCAATGCGAAAGTCCATCAATAGAGCAAGTAAAAAGTAGCCTAACAGTCCACAATTTCAGCCAAAATAAATAAATAAAGCTCAGCGCAATCGAAGAGTTCTAGTCACTCGCATTCTCAGGTTATTTGACCACAGTTCCCAATAAGGCCTTTTCTTCCTTAGGCCACACTAGAAAACAGGAAACCTTTCTTCTGGCACGAACACTACTGGCTTCAGACTTCCCAATGTGCTGGCCCCCTTGGGAGGACTCTTATTATTATGCTGGGTTGAGGTGTACAAAACCCTGCTCTCATCGTGTCTTGACTGATTAACAAAGGTTAGTTATCATGTAGTACCAGGAAATGACCACTGGATGGCATTTTAGGGGAATGAGTCATGATATAAATTGTTTAAGGTGCTTTTTGGGAAAAGAGTGTATATTCCCTTAACAGTTTGGGGCTCTCTTACTGGCGGATTCTAGGGAGTGGGCAGTATAAAGAGGAAAGGTTTCTGTCTTTCCTTCCCTGCCATCTCACATATAGGGTGGGAATAGGGACCTCCAGGGATATGATCACACTGGAGTACCCAGCCTGCATGCTTGGAGGCGCTGGGGGGGTCTTCAGGTACAGTGAGACCCTGTAGGGGGTTCTCCCCAGCAACAGGAAAGGCCCGATGTTGAGAAAAGGTAAAAGTGGAGTCCATTCACTTTTGGGGCTGGACGGATGCCAAGGAGTACCAAAGGGGCAAGGAAGTGGGTTTTCCCTCCCAGGGGGAATTATCATACGTCTTAAAAGGAGGAGTGCAGGATCAGGGTGAGTTAACCCAGTGGGGAACTGCCCTGTCGTATTCCTTAAGGGGGCCAGCAGGAGTGGGCGGCATCCTGCCACATGGAGCATTGGCAGCATCTCGCCACATTGGAGCGTTGGCAGCATCTCGCCACTACAAGGCCAGAAGGGATCACGCCACGTCAGGAGCCAGCAGGGAAGGCCCAGCCCCGGAGGGTGAGGTCGGCGGTCACAGGATCAGCCTTCGCACTGCGGAGTGTAACAATACCATCCGCAAACCCGTTCCCTTGCTCCCTTAACTACACCTCCCTGGACCCTCCATTGCTGGAAAGTGCCCCCCTATTAAAACATGATGCATAGAGTGAAACCTGACAGGTGTCATTTTATTTTGAACAGCAGCTTTGGAGTCCGTCCGTGTGGTGATTTTTGTACCTGGGCTGGGCGCAGAAGAGCCCGAGTGAGGAAAAATCCTAAAAGTCATGAAAGAGAGACTTCTTTTCCTCCTGTGCATTAGCCCTGGGCGGTCATGTGGCCTGCTGCAGGCCATGAACCTCCCTGTGAGCACGTGTGCCAGGACCAGGTCGAGAGAGGGGCCACATATGTATTTATGAATTATGTATTTTAGGAAGTATTTGATTATGTATTTTTAGAAATATTTGATAATGTGTTTGAGTATATATTTGACTACCGGTATATTTTTTTTAATTGCTGTAAACCATATTGGGTGGTCCTTTGATGAACCAGGATTGTGATATATAAACTCAATATTAGATATATTTCAGCTCACGAACTGGGAGCTAACTATGGTGGTCTACATATTACTTATTTCTACAGCACTGTTAGATGTATGCAACACAACTTTAGAATTGTGACATGCCATTGGCTATGGCATAATCGTATGGTAGCTGAAATCTGGTAACAAAGCATGATTTTGTGGTAATTAAGCAGGTAAAAGCTACTAAGTGGATCTTTTAATGTTGAGTGATTGATAAATGAAATTTTTATGACTTCATACATTAAGGTGAAGAAATTGAGGATGATGCCATTGAAGACTACAGAAGTGAGTGGTGTGGTTGGGATCCTGCCAGAGACTTGTGACCTGGATTGGCCACTGTTGGAACAGGATACTGGGCTTCATAGACCTTTGGGCTGACCCAGTATGGCAAGTCCTATGGTAAAGTGACTTTCTAATAATATGTAAGGGGCATTTTGCTCCCTTACCATTTATTTTTCCCTGGATAGGGAAAACCTTTGGCACTTTTTAGACCAACCCTAAGGTTTTTCCTTTGCTCAGAGTGTTGGGATTGGTTAAGCTCTGCCTACAAAACCCAGGCTGAGCATGTGCAGAGTGTGGTTGTTGATTTTGGTTTTGGAGAGTGAGGAGGAGATTGGTGGTGTCTCAGGGGGAATAGGACTTTGCCCTGCTTGCCAGTACCCTTATGGACTTGGGAGAGGGACTGTCCTGGAAGAGTTTTGACTTTTTGGCGAGATCTTTGTTTTTCTGACCTGTTTCAGCTCAAGAGGGAAGTCATCTCCACCTGAGGGGGATTGGATAGACTATGGGGTAGATTTTAAAAAAGTGCGCCTTTGCGTACTTTTATTGGCGCATCAGGCGCAAACAAAAGTACGCTGGATTTTAGTAGATACGCGCGTAGCCGCTAAAATCCTGGATCGGCACGCGCAAGGCTGCCGTTTTCGTGTAGCCGGCGCGCGCCGAGCCGCGCAGCCTGCCGCCATTCCCTCCAAGGCCGCTCCGAAATCGGAGCGGCCTCGGAGGGAACTCGCTTTCGCCCTCCCCTCACCTTCCCCTCCCTTCCTCTATTTAACCCACCCTCCCGGCCCTATCTAGAACCCCCCCTACCTTTGTCGGGGGATTTACGCCTCCCGGAGGGAGAAGTAAATCCCCGCGCGCCAGCGGGCCGCAAGCGCGCCGAGACGGGACCTGGGGGCGGTTCCGGAGGGCGCGGCCACGCCCCCGGACCGCCTCGGGCCGAAACCACGCCCCCGGGCCCGTCCCCGAAACGCCGCGTCCCGCCCCCAAAACGCCGCGCCGATCCGACACGCCCCCTCGAAAAACCCCGGGACTTACGCAAGTCCCGGGGCTCTGCACGCGCCGGTAGGCCTATGGAACATAGGCGCACCGGCGCGCAAGGCCCTGCTCGTGTAAATCCGGGCGGATTTACGCGAGCAGGGCTTTTAAAATCCGCCCCTAAGTGTTCTTGTTCCCTGCTCTAATAGTTGTGTGGGTTTTTTGCAGTTGAGCAGAAGAAAGGGTTGAGAATGAAGTAGTATTTTGTTTTTCCACTTTTGTTGGGAGAAAACCTTTTTGCCACCAGTTTCCTACCTACCCCCAGAGGGGGGGGGGGGGGCGAGAACTTTTCCCTACTTTCCAGGAAAAAATATTGCTTTGTGATTCGGACTCCGATCAAGTTTTTCCGAGTTACGGTAATTCAGAATACCACTCTAAGGCCTGGATTTTCTTATGGCGCAGAGCTCATTGAATCCCCCGGTAACGGGGGGCGGGCCTGCGAAAGCCGGCAGCGATCGCACCACCTCGGTGTTATTGCTGCCGGCTTTCGCACCCTTGAGCGCCACCATGAAAGGTGGTGCTATTGGGCGCGCTACCGGCAGCGATAACGGGTCTTACCTTATCGCCGCCAGTGATGTTACCGCTGCGTCCGCCCCGATGCTGTCCCGACTCCTCCTCTTCCTGTCCCGACTCCACCCCTATCAAGCTATCGCATGCGAAAATGGACTTTTCACGTGCAATAATGATAGAAAATGACCTCCTAAGTGTCCAGCCACAACAATCCCCCAGTTAAGATCTCTCCTATCTTTAAATTCTGACAGTCCTACAAAACTTTTAAATATTGAGTCACAGGGAAACTACTGGCCGGAATATTATTTATTTATTTATTTCTGGTCCCTATTTTTCTTTTATATATTTAGTGAAGTGCTAATGTGCTCCCTTGTGCTGAAATGTATACTTTTCTCTTAGTCTTGTTAAAAAAACAAAGTCAATTTAAGAGAAAAGTACCCATTTAGCACAAAAGAACAAATCAGTGCTTCACTAAGGGGTACATTTTAAAAAACGGATTGCTTACGTTAAAAGGCCCTTATACACGAGTATCTGGGCTGAGCATGAGCAACTCATATTTTAAAATGGTCCAATTATACATTTATGCAGGCGCATGAGCAACCCATATGGGAAAAAAGGGGCGGAGTTAGGTCGTGTTGGGATGTTATGGGGCGAGGCCATGATTTACGCACCTAAATACAGATTTTAAATCCCACACCCACATTCTGCATTGGGCTGTTACCCAAGCTTATCTGCTCCTGATGAGGTGTAAGCCTGAGGAAAACTCATTTTAGGACTAAAATGAATGGGTGAGGTGCAGGGCGGATTGCCCTTTTGGGGGATCGGGCATCCCCCCCGGTGAGCCGGTCGCTCTAGTCACGTGGTCTGCCGAGCGTGGCTGTGACAGAGCCGCGCTCGGCAGACCACGTGGTATCTCCTGGGCGGCGAATCCCCGGGCCAGTCGTCATCGGGAATCCGCCCCTGGTGAGGTGTCTGGGTAAACTGGGGAGAGTGTAGGCTTAGGAACCAGAGAGATCTGGATGACCTAGAGATTGACTAATTACTCTACCAGTTTGCTCAGTCTAACTAGTTATTTCCTTCACGCGTGCAGTTTTAAAATCTGCTTAGATGCATGTGTTAAAGCCAACTAATTCCTAAGGAAGATACTTGAATAACACTTGTTGTGTAAGCACTTATAATTAGGAGCACGCATAATAAGCATACTAGGTGTGTTTTAAATAAGCACATGTGCATTTGCATGGACGATTTAAAATTCCTGTGTATGTGCGCTTACGTACACATATGCACATATATGGGCACCTGCACGCTCCTTTTAAAGATAACAGCCCTATATTAAAAAGAAAAATAGGGACCAGAAGTAGAGTTCTAGTCAATCTTTTCTCTGTGCCTCTAGATTTTGAAGGTCCTACAAAACTTTTAAATATTAACATGGGCGAGTTCTCTACTCAGGGATTTTTTTTGTGTGTTTAGAGTACTTTCCCCGGTTACAACATAAACCCAAGGCTTCCATTTTTGTCATCTGGAAATACCAGTTGAGACATCAAGGAGTGAGTACCTTTGTGAAAGTTTTTGAGGCTGTTCCAGGGATCTGTCTTAATTTGCTTGATTTTCTAATTAAAATCCTTTGTTAGGTGATGTCAGGAGCTGCCAGTGAATTAAGACTCTGTTGAAAGGCTTCCCAGTATGGCTGAAACATTTAAAGGCAAGCAAACTTAAGATGTCGTGGTTTAGTATTGCTACATATAGGCCGGAAGCACAAAGTATTCCTGGAATAGGTAAAGCTGTTTACTGCTTTAGCTGACCATTGTATCACGCAAGGTACCACGCGTGCAACTTATGCCTTATGTATAAATATTTCATACATGAATATTAATTTTCGAGAGCATGGATATGGTGATTTCATTGGTCAAATTGCTTTTTATCACTTTCGATGGGTCATTTATGAGTCGTTTTAACTGCATAGGTAGAATAAGTTCCTTATTTGGTTGGTTGTTTTTCTCTGTCAGAGTGCATGCATTTGATAAGAAATAAAGGACGTAGAGCTGCAACCTGTCTCTGATTTTTGTTTTTGTACGAATTCAGGAAGCGAATTACTAAAACTGCCCAAACCCTTTGCTCTGTATTTCACTATGGGGAATTTACCCCAGTTTCTGGGGATTTTCCTCAGTTCCCCCCTTGTGCGCTTAGGGCCCCAGTAGCTTGTCGTCCTCCCCAGCTGAAGAACCCCAAGTTACAAAGTACTGACAGGCCAATGCAATAAAGTGCGCTTGGACGCGCGTTTTGGCTGCGCTAGACTAACACCCGATGTAATAAGGGGATTAGCGTGTCCAAAACGTGTCCAAACAAACATGTAGCTAATAGCGCTCATCACATGTAAACGCCATGTAGATCAGGCTATTAGCTATTACCTCCAGATGCAAAAACTGCCGCATGCCTGACGCGCACTTTTTAACAAGACAAATTTAATGCCGGCCCTGGAGCTGGCGTAAATCTTGCCGTGCATCAAGGGCTCAACTAAAAAAAAATAATACTGCTTTTCTATGAATCCTCCTACTTAGTATGGTTGAGATACTAAGATCTACTCCTTGTGATGACTAAAAATTAATAAAAAATGAAAGGGTTGATGAAAAAAAAAAAAAAAGTCTGGGAGCGCACAATATACACGCTCCAGGCCGTGTATATTGTGTGTGCAGGTAAATTATCCGCGGCAGGATAAAACAAATGCTCGTATTGAGCATCCATTTTCCTAACCCGTGCACAGCCACGTCTCCTGGGCACCCAATGCTTTTGAGTGCTAGGGACGCGCAATTTACCCCTACCGCATCCTTTTTAGTGTGCCAGCTCATGGGAATATTGCATCGTGTGCCCAGGAGGGGTGGCTGTGCGCGAGTTGCAAAAAACGGGCGCCCAGATTGGACGCACATTTTTATGCGTGTGATAGTGCATGGGCCACAAGTGAGTGGAGGACAGTAGAAGCGAGATATGATTGGCCCCAAGGACTGTTGTGCGCCCTGTATTCCGGGAGTCACCTTAGGAGGGGACTCTAAATAATTATTTTTACAACACTTCTGGACTTATACAGCACTGGACAATTGGCCCTATCCTATACCTCTGGTATGCATTGCACAGTAATTCCGGAGTGAATGCTGTGAACCTGTGGCACTGTCCACGGACTGTCTCAGTGCCAAATAAGATGTACTTTCAAACAGGCTTTCTGCTCCAAAAAGCTAATTTTAGTGTATTGTTCCTCCTGGGAAAGATGATATTATCTTCACTGCCTGCCAATACTGGCTGCATAGAAAGCTGTACAGGCCCAGGGGAGGAATCCTGTTTAAGGCAAGATGTTATCTTTGGAAGCTTATGATATTTTAGTGTTATTTTGTTAGCGTCACTGGAGAGTCCTTTTAGCCGTGCTTCTAAGGGAAGAACGAATTGCTGAGAACTGAATTCATATCTCTATTTCTAAGGCCATGCTAGAATCCATTCCGGATGGACACAAACTCCAGTCCAATTTGGTTGGAATAAAGAAAACAAAACCCGAAATGGATTTCTTTGCCTTCCAGGAATATATTTTGGGTTTAACCCTGATTTTAGGAACAGATGAATTTGAAAGAATTTTAGTGACAGCATGGAACTGAAATTTGATTCAACTTCTTGGGCAAGAAATATCTGAAATGGGTGCCTCTGTCTATCCAGACCAAAGTAATGTTTGTGACATATAAGTCTAAGAGCATAAGAAGTTGTCATACTGGGTCAGACTGAGGGTCCATCAAGACCAGCATCCTGTTTCCAACAGTGGCCAATCCAGGGTATAAGTACCTGGCAAGTACCCAAACATTAAGTAGAACCCATGCTTCTAATCCTTATTGATTAATAGCAGTTTATGGACTTCTCCTCCAGGAACTTACCCAATCCTTTTTTAAACCCAGCTACACTAACTGCCCTAACCACATCCTCTGGCAATGAATTAGAGAGCTTAATTGTGCATTGAATGAAAAATAATTTTCTATTATTTGTTTTAAATGTGCTATTCGCTAACTTCATGGAGTGCCCCCCCTAGTCCTTCTATTATCTGAAAGAATAAATAACTAATTCACATTTACCCATTCTAGACCTCTCATGAATTTATCAACCTCCATCATATCCCCCCTCAGCCGTCTCTTCTCCAAGCTGAACAGTCTTAACCTCTTTAGTCTTTCCTCATAGGGGAGCCATTCCATCCCCTTTATCATTTTGGTTGCCCTTTTCTGTACCTTCTCTAGTGCATCTATATCTTTTTTTGAGATGCGGCGACCAGAATCATGCACAGTACTCAAGGTGCGGTCTCACCATGGCGTGATAGCACGGCATTATGACATTCTCCATTTTATTCACCATTCCCTTCCTAAAACTTCCTAACTGTTTGCTTTTTGGACTGCTGCAGATCACTTAGATAGAAATAAAGACTAACAAGCAAGTTGTAGGTGATAGTGTTTTGCTGGACTAACTATATTTCTGACTAGCTTTCAAGAGCTGTGCTTCTTTCATTACCTCAATGCAAAATGAGTTAAGGATGATGTTGCCTAAATATACACCTAAGCAGCTTATGAACCCTTAGCAGGTACCGTGCTTCTCCCAACAAAAGGACATATTGAAGTTGGCAAAGTGTTGGGTTGAACTGTTTGCTAAGTCTTCCCCATAGGAGGAGCCTCGGTGGTTCATGCGAGAGAAGATTCTAGGGAAAGTTGTGTTGGAATTTGGAGAGGGAGGAAGTCAGCCGCCTGTCTGTCTGCGGTGGTGCCACAAAGGTTGCCATCTGTGGTGATGCATTTGATAGCGACTGTAAGGTCTGGAGTGGAGAGGGAATGAATCTCCTCACCCTGCTGTTTGTCTTCAAGGGGAGAGAACGCCTGGCCAAAACTACAGTCCAGACTGAAACTTCAGGCAATACTTGTTCTACTAAATAGGGAAGAAGGACATCAGTTAAACCACCTGAAGTGCCAAAGTGCCATCCAGGTATCCTAAGAGAAAAAAGAACTACCCATCAGGTGCTCACACAGAGGACTCAACAAACCTGTTCACGCTAGAAAATTGATTATTGTAGTTTCTATAAGATAAAGATTGAAAGGCCAGGATTTTCAAAGGCCCGCACACACAAAAATCGGGATTTATGTGTGTGGCCAGACCTTGCGCGCACTGCATGCATTTTAAAATGGGCCCACCCGCGCGTATAAAGCCTGATATGCGCACAAGTGCCGGGCCACTCTGAAGGGGCAGGCCGGAGGGGTGGGGAGGGTCGGGACAGTGCCATTTTGCGCTGTCCTGATGACTCGCGCTGGCAGCCAGTCGGCGCACGTAACTTTCTTTAGCTTCGGGCCTGAAGTAAGTTCGGAAACAAACCAAAAAAAAAAAAAGGATAGGAAAGATTTAGGGGTCGGGTGGAGAGGGGAAGAGGTAGGAAGAATAGGGTTAGGGATAGGAAAGTTCCCTCCCAGAATTGGAGCGGACTGGGAGGGAATTGGGGAAGGCCCAATTGCGTGGCTGTTTGTAATTTATTAAAATTCACTCCCTCCCCCTTGGTGCGTCGCCCGCACATGCATGCGGTTTACGGATTTTTTTAACATGCGCATGTTATAAAATTGGTGTGGCCATGTGTGCGTGCTGGGACACGTGCATGCTCCTTTTAAAATCTACCCCAATGTGTCAGAAAGGGAACTTATATTCTTGCTGTTTTTTTTAATGCAGCATTTACCAACCAATGCACCTTCGAACCTGATCACCACTGCCCGATGCTCAGATCCATGCCAGTACCTGGGCTTTGCTTTCACCACCTTGCAGCAATGACAGACACCAGTGGTGGCTCATAAACTTGTAGGAAACCCCTTCCTAGCTGTAGTATGAGCCCTGGAGTTGGTCAATGGGTAGCAAGCAGGGCATGGATAGCTGGAACCTGCTTTGTGCAATGCACACATTGTCATTGTGTCTGCATCTTTCCAGCCTCTGCCTTACTCCCACGCTGGTTGAGATGGGGAGAGCAAACACGAAACACCAGATATTACTCACTTTGCATGCTGGGAGCAGCAGGAGCAAAGTGCGAGCTCTGGCAGCTGCATGCAGCCGCCAAGGTAAATAACTGAGCCGGCTGCCTACACCACACTGACTTCTCCCATCTCCTGCACTTGTGTATAAAACGAGCTGGATTCTCATGAAAGTAACGAGTTCGTGCATGTCTTCATCCCTTGTCTCCTTTTGTTTTACAATTTGGAAGAGAAACTATTGGGGCTTTCAGTGCATCCCTATGTCTTTTGGCCATATGAGTCCTCTCCAGGTGTTAAACTGCCTGCACCTCGGAGGCTGGTGTGTCACACAACATTTTGTTAACGTAGATGTGCATTGGGCATGAAAACATTGGGAAACACTGTTTTAATGTATTGACTGATTTATTCTTATAGATTGTTTTCTAATTTATTGTAGTCTTGACAGCTATGTTGATTTTGTATTATGTCTAACTTAACTTGTATTGTACTCCACGTTGGGATGTTAATGGAAAAGGGAATATCAGGCCTGAATTAATATTGTGCAGTCCAGACCAAGCACTGGATGAAAAGTACAGCCAGTTGTTCCTAGGGAGAGGAAAGCCAGATGGCCTCATCCTAGGAGAACCTAAATTCCAGGAAAGAAGAGAGAGGATATCTGGTGGGCGTGCAGAGCAGGTTCAGAACCCTCTGTATGGATGCTACACCAAACCAATATTCCAGATGCTAAGTAATTCATGTTAAAGAGTTTCAAAGAAAGAAGTTTATTTTTGGAACACTACCACTATGTGCACTCTTTATTGAAATCTAGGAACACAGTCAAATGCCTAGGGTGTTGCAGGATAATCTTTTACCCTCCCCCCCATCAGAGAACCTCATTGGTGGCAAAAAGAGTGAGGCAAGAGGTACCCAGGAGGGGTTTATATATAAGTAACTTGAAGGTTGTATTATCAGGCAAGTGTTTTCTTTCACAGTTGTTAAGTGAAAGGATGAAGGGGCAGAGTGCATGGTCACCAAAACCTATATGTCCTTTCGGTCATTACATACATTAAAGTCTATTTGTTGATATATGAAGCTGTTGGTCCAATCGGAACAGTAGAGTCAGCAACTAGACCAGGATCTGGCTAGCAAGATATGCTTGCTCTTTGTGACAAGTTGACTTTATTTCAGCAATAAAAAGGTTTGTTCCTCACCTCGCGAAGGGGCTCGCTCAGCTCCCCTAGGATGCTTTCTTCATCAAACATCTTGCCTTGATAGCGGTGCTCATAGTAGTCATGGATGCGCTGGCGCATGTCTGCCGGCAACTTATGGAAGGACATGTACTGCTCCACTTGTTTGTACTTCAAAATAAATTCAAAAAGAAGAAAGTCAGTTATAAACGCAGACATGCTTTATTCCTGAATTATTATAAAAAGATTGCTTTTTTTTCCCAACTGGGGCCATTAATCAGTGGTGTCAACATGACTATTCCATCCCACTGTTAGATTTGGATCCAGCCCTGATGATCTGCCTTCCTTCCTAGTGTAATGTGATCTGGGCCTCTCTGGGAGATCAACACAATGAGGCCTAGAGAGACTGCTTGCATTATTGAGAATATGTTCCTTACCAACTTTCACAAATTATTTGAGAACACTAGAGAGCACATTTTTGTGTAGTTTCCTGTGTTTGTGTTTCTGTGCGTGCTTGAATGTTCTCTGCCTGTATGCATAACATGTGGCTATGTCAGGGGCGTAGCTAGAACTGAGTTTTTAGGGGGGCCCAAGGTCAATATGGGTGGGCACTATGGTCAGCCCCTGCTGCTGCTGCTGCCTTATCCCATCCTATTTTGGGTCTTCAAGGCTTTGGCTACAAATCCTTCTACTTCTTGGCGCCATGCTATCTCCTGTCTCGTCAATCTCCCTGCCCTCTCTCTGGTGTTTCGCACCCTCCCTCTCTGGTTAAGGCATCTACTTTATACGATGGTAAATTTCTCAGGATGCGGAAGAACAATTATGTAAATAGCTTTCCAACCTTCCATCCAGCTCAGACTTTCCTAACCTTTCAAGGGACTGAGAGAGAGGGGGATAGCCACCTGCCAAAAGTAAGACAGACAGACTTTGATGGCCTCAAACTTTTATATGTCTAAACAAGGGCAGCGGTATTTCCCCATTAAGTTAATCCACTTAAAATGAAGAGGATCATGGACTGGCGGTGATTCCAGTGCCTCCGGGCCCTCTAAACCACTGCCCCTGTAGGGGCTGACTCAGATGGGATATCGCCCTGCTGCTAGGGATGGGGGGTCTGAGCCAAAAGTGAGGGGATGAGGTTGCAAGGTCCACCCATGGCCGGGCCCCTGGTATATGTCTGCACATCTTAGTGTATATATTCTTGAAAGTGTATGTTGCAGCATGTGTGTATCATTCTGCATATGACAGTGGGTATATCTGTGCAGGTCAGCATGTACACATTCATAACTGCGTGTCCGTGGGTATATTTATGCTTGTAAGCATATACGTAGGTGGTGGCATGCGTCTACGTGTGGCAGTATGCATCTAACATGGCAGTGTGTGTCTATGTCTTTTGTTTATTTGATAAGTGGAGTTTGCCTTCCCATCTTGAGCTAATGTGCTCCAGTTATTCTCTTTATTGTTTACAGGTCACAGCAAGTCATTGACCCTCAGGGTCCTGTGCTGTGTGCCTTTTGTAATGAGTCCCATATGGCAGCACAATGCCTATTGCTTGACTCAGTAAAAGGCATGTCTTAGACTATTAGTGGGTACAGAACGGGTGATCCTCTCTTTCCTACTGAATTGCAGACCTGATGAAACGTTCATGTGGTCATGGAGCCTGCTGGTTGGCCAAGCTGACAGGCATTAATGGCCGCCTTGAAGATACCCACTACTATCAATCTACATTTCCAGTAATATTCTGAACCACCAAAAATATCTTAAAACCTTTTCAGGAGCAATTTAAAAAAAAACAAAAAACCAACAACACTAAGCAGGTTCATAATAGAAATTTTATCCTTCAGCACAGGCATCCCCTAGCATTAATAACCTTCTCAGAGATAAGGTTGCTGAGTGACTGCAAGATGCCTGATTTTTGGCTAATTAATTCCTAGGATGCTTAATGTACTCCATACAATTTCATGGGATTCTGTTACTTCACATTTTTGTAATGTAAACATATGAAAGTGTGTTTTTTTTTACTGTAGGCATACAAAATATTTTAAAAATGACAATAGGCCAGATGCATTAGTTAACAAAAAAAAAAAATCACATTTGAATATTTTTACCATTTTTTCTTCATGAGCAATGTTAGACAGACTTTACTGATAATGCATTTTGTTTTCCTGATGCTTTGTAGAATCCTGTCCTAAGAATAGTTTCATTTGTGCCCTTTCAGTCTACGCATTCTGAATACACAAGCAAAATTAGTTCTATGCATATAAGAAGGTCCCATTTTTACATTGTATTGATCATAAGGTAAAAATAGCTAACATTTTCAAAAGTACACACCTACCATGCACTTGCATTAGATTCACTCTGAGAAATTAGTGTTTCACATGTACGGCAATTTTGTTTGCAGGCCATAATATCTTTCAAAGGACCAACACCAGACGTGAAGAAGAGATCTAGGTGTTCTCAAAAGCTCCTGCAGTTAACATTTTTGATAATTCTTATGCTGGCCTATAAATGGTATCGCAACCTGCAATAAAGCCATTTTTGCAGAACCAATATCGCTACTTGAAATCTAAAGATGCAAGGCTGAGGCCATCCTCACGCTCTATAGTCCTATTACTTAGTTTTAACGTTGACCTGCTCAGCAGGACATCACACAGACCTCAGCTCATGTATCCTGACACAGACCAAGTCCTGCACCAACATTTGAACAGCGTGAACAGGAGAAAGCAGTTATTTAATCTGAAATATTCTGGGTAACACAAGGTCTCTTCAACAGGCCCTGTCCATAGAAGAATATCTGGAATGAACTGTTTTGTGAGCATTTAGTCCAGGCCTGCAGAGATATGCTCCTGTGCACAATTTTGTTTTTTGGCACACTTCTAACTTTCTCAGCATGAGGCCTGCATCTCTGCATCTCAGATTATGTAATTTAACTGGCAATAATCATTTTGCTCATCACACATTGTATCAGCCACTTCAGAAAGTTATCATACATTACATCCCGGAGGTGGCTGTCGCTGTTTCTGAAAAGAGGTATAGTGCATGGAGCTGCTGTTTGGAGGAAAGGCATTTTTAGGGTTACCAGATGGTATTGGGCCATCTTGGACAGGCTGTACCAGTCCATGTTTGTCCCATTACCTCTTTGGCCTTCTAGTTCCAGTTTTTATAAGAAAAGGAAGACTTCAGGCCTAGAGACTGAATAAGCCAAAAACCAGAACTGACTCAGCCTTTTCATGACAACATGGAGCCATCCAAGAACTCTAGCATCCTACGATGAATATTGTAATTATTCAATTAATTTTTATTTTTTTTTAATGAGACTCCAGTCATCTGTCTCATAATCCCACAGATATTTCTGATATTCTAGTAACAGAAAGCACATCCTATAGTACAGAATGATTTTCCCCATATTTGACTGCATTTAGGACCTTTCCTGCTCTTGCACTGAGTTCAGCTGCACACAGGGTCCACTAATCCAGTGGCACATGGGGCTGACTATACAGGCCGATGCAGTAATCTGCGCATTAAGAACCTGTGCGCCTGGATTTTTTTTTAAGCCCTTAATGCAGTAAGCTACTGCCATGCTAATGCATCAGGAGTTTAAATAAAGCAAGGAAAATGTGCATTTGGCATGGGCTGAACAAAGCCACATTTTAACTGAGGAAGAGGGGGGTGTTATGGCTGATAGGAAAGGGTTCTTATCCAGCTATGTGGCAGCCTCCGTCAATTGGCCGGAAAAGTACGGATCTATTTGGCTATGAGGCCGTGGTTACTCCACCTCCACTTAGCCAGATAAGTACTAACTTGTCTGGCTAAGTAGAAGTGAACAGGGGCGGACTGCAGGCAAATATCTGCCCGGGGCATTTTTTCAAAACCAGCCCACAAGGTATCTGTGCTTCAGTTGCTTCAACAGCTCCCAAAAGCACACTGAGCTAATCATTGAGAAGTACATCATGTGACCTAGAGCCTGACAGAATTGAGACACAAAATCTCCAACACAAATTTCACCTTTCCCCTAAAAAACTAAGTACAGCACTTCCTAAACCAGGGGTGAGAAACGGAGCTGCAATCCCCATGCAATCGGCTGGTTACATCCGTCGTATATCCTAGATTCCTGGTCTGGTGTTAAAGTCTCCTGCCAACCAATCAGCTTCTGAACCAGTTGCCAAGTAATGAGGCAACCGCACCGCCAGCCAGAGCCTCAGACGCACCCACACACACTGTGCTGTTGTGCTGCTGCTCTTGTACTCACTCAGTGAGTGCCTCCCTGTCCAAGCACTGCCGCAGCCAGCTGCCCCTCTAGGAGCTCAGCCCAGTCACCTCAGACAGATCACCTCACTGGCATCCCCTTCGGGTTCACCCCCTCCCTTTCTGTGACAGTAGCTTGCCTCCATTTCTCAGGCCCCCCCCCCCCTACTCCAGCAGGTGCTCATTGTCTGTACGACACAGTCTGCTGCTTTTATGATTCCTTAGGCTCTGCTCTGCCAGGGGAGATGGGGGGGGGGGGGGGGAGGTGACCAGAAGTGATCCGCATTGCCTGTCTTCTCCGGGGCTTAAGAAAAAAGGAAAATAAGCCCTGGCCAAAACTCTATGCATCACCGCTTGAGCAGAGACTGGGGAGAACCCGGCCCACGACAGCACGGCTCCAGATGGCATTCTGCTTTCTCACACGGAGCCAGGCAGATTTGTGGCCAGGCCATTGGGCACCTACGGCCCAAGTGAAAAAGTGCACCCTCACCCTGAACACAACATTAAACACCAGGAGCTGGGAGAGTCTGTTAAATGTAAGGGGCTTTCATTTTCATTTTGACCCAGCAGTTTCCTCCTGCTCCTTTAGGCTTCCAGCTCAATCAGAATCAGTGCAGGGATCCTGGTGCCATCATGAGCCTTCATTCAAAAACTGAACTGGAAACCCCAAGAAGCCAGACTCTGCATGCCGTGCAACACCAGAAAAAGAGAAACAGAAATACATTTCCTTCTGCATTGTGCAAAGTTGACACAGTCCATTCACTAAACCAAATATAAAATGCTTTTTTCTACCCTTGCTGTCTGGACTTTTCTTTTTCTAATCACTTCGGTCCTCATCTCTTTATACTGCTTTCCTCTTCTTGGCCTCCTAATTCCTTTATAGGGTCTCCTGTTCGTTTTCTGTTTCAGCTCTCTCCTCTTATCTTCTTCAGTTCCCCTCCAAATCTCTGTCTAATAGCGACCTTCCCCCTTTTCTTTATCTCTGCCTCCCTATCCACTCATCTAGATTTCATCCCCCTCTTCTCTCCCTCCAGTTCTCTGTGCCAGTCCTACACCTCTCCAACTCTCCCCTTTATTTCTCCCTCTCAATCCTCTATATCTCCCCTCTTGTTGCTCCTTTTACCTCCAGCTGTCTGGCCCCCTTGTCCTTCCTCTCCACAGCTGCATCTTTTCTTGTTCTCTTGAAAACCCCTCATCCCCAAATCCTGCTTATCCCCCTTCCCCACCTCTCATCTTCCAACCAATCATACTTTCCACCCTTCCCTAGGGCCAGTGTATGGGCATTGGGCACCCTAGGCAAACCTTGCAGACTCGCACCCCACCCCCCTCCTCAGTTGCACCCACTCCACAAACAATTAAAAATTATGCTTTTATAATAGATGTTACATGAAAAAGGACTTTCTGAAGTAAAAATATCAGTTACAGCATGGATACTGTATTTATTAGCACTGCTGTAGTAACAACCAGAAAACCCTGTAAAAAAAAACAACAAAACCTCCCCGACATTTGGAAATCTATCGTATGAGACCTATGGTAACGTGCGTTTGGTGTGGGCTTGGCCCTGGGAATGCATGAGTAAAAAATTACAATTACAAAATAGTAAACCTTGCATTCAAAACAGCACCAACTGCTAGCACTCGAACAGTAACAATCCTACCTATGAAAAGGCAACACTGCAAATATTACACCAGGCTCTAATACACCAGTACACATCCTATTAGGAAGCCAGAACAAGCCAGGCTGCTACAGAATACCTCACCTCATTCACGCATGCAGAATATATAGACGCTCACAAAATACATAATAAAGAGACCATAAAGTATAAATAGAAAACATGCAGAGAAAAACTGAAATGGAAACCACAACAAGCCAAACTCTGTATGCAGTGTAACAAGAGAAAAACAGAAATATCACCAGTCCTCATGGGTCAGACCAAGGGTCCATCAAGCCCAGCCATTCTGTTTCCAACAGTGGCCAAACCAGGCTACAAGAATCTGGCAAGTACCCAAACACTAAGAAGATCCCATGCTACTGATGCCAGTAGAGGCACAGGCCATTCCCCAAGTCAACTTGATTAATAACAGTTAATGGACTTCTCCTCCAAGAACTTATCCAAACATTTTTTAAACCCAGCTACACTAACTGTACTAACCACCTCCTCGGGCAACAAATTCCAGAGCTTAATTGTGCATTGAGTGAAAAATAATTTTCTCTGATTAGTTTTAAATGTGCTACTTGCTAAATTCATGGAGTAACCCCTAGTCCTTCTATTATCTGAAAGTGTAAACTGATTTACATCTACCTGTTCTAGACCTCTCAAGATTTTAAAGACCTCTATCATATCCCCCAACAGCCATCTCTTCTCCAAGCTGAATGGCCTGTTCAGCCTTTCCTCATAGGGGAGCTGTCCATCCCCTTTATCATTTTGGTCACCCTTCTCTGTACCTTCTCCAGTGCACCTATATCTTTTTTGAGATGCGGTGACCAGAACTGTACACAGTACTCAAGGTGTGGTCTCACCATGGAGCGATACAGAGGCATTATGATATTTTCAGTTTTATTCACCACCATTCCCTTCCTAATAATTCCTAACATTCTGTTTGCTTTTTTGACTGCTGCAGCAACAAGGTATAGAGTGGAAGATAGAGGGTTGGGAGAGGAGTAGGGAGGCTGGATGAGATGGAAGAGAGGTCTGGAGGGGGAGGTTGATAAATCAGAGGAAAGTGAAATGGAGGGCTGGAAGGACCAGTGGGGTAAAAAAACGGGGAGATGGGAAAGGGGGATAGAAGAATATGATGGAAGGAGGAGCTAGAAGAGTGAAAAATGAAAGATGTAGTGAGTGAAGGGGAGGAAGAGATAGAGGAGAAAAATAGTAAGAAGTGACTTGGAAATATCAAAATGAAGGAGGCAAGATTAAAGAAAAACAGCATAGGTAGAAAAAGATTTTTATTTAAATACGAATGAAAGCTTTCTAAAATCATATATTTTATGCATAGTGAAGAGCATAAGTACTGGCAAGTTGGATATATAACAGGTCAAGAGAGAATTTGAGATGAAGCTTGCCAGAGAAGCAAAAATTTATAAGAACTTTTCAAGTACATTTGAAGCAAAAGGTTTGTGAGGGAGTCAGTTGGGCCACTAGATAACTGAGGCGTAAAAAGGGGTGCTCATGAAGGGCAAGGAAATAGGAAAAAAAATGAAGGAATTCTTTGCCTCATTCTGTACAGAGTAGAATGTTGAGATAGTGAGGTATATTCAGCAGTGCAGGATAAGTTTATCCGGCTAACTTGCCGGGCCATTCATGGGTTGAATATGGACCCCATACATTTTATTTTTAAATTTACTATTTTCAAATATTATTATTGGTGTTTGGAAGACATAAATAACACCCAATAATTAAAACTAATAAGGATAAAAAACAAATCCATTGCTCTCCATACCTGGGAACATTTGATTTCCAGAGATCCCAAGATTGTCTTGGATTATTAGCAGGAGAGAGAGGGAGGTGCACAAACCTTTTCCTTCCTCCCTCTTTCACACAAACCCATACATGTATGCATACACTCTTTAATATGCATACACAGAAGCAGACTCCCAAGCTCTCTTTCACAGGTGCGCGTGCGCGCACACACACACACACGCATGCACGCAGGCTCCCAATCTCTCTTTCCCTTTTTGACACTCGCACACACATACAAACTCCAAATCTCTCTTTCACAGGTGCACACACACACGCACGCAGGCTCCCAATCTCTCATTTTTTTCTTTCAAGGGCACACACACATACACAAAAGCAGGCTCCCAAACTCTTTCTCTCTGTTACAGGCACACATACACGCAGGCTTCCAATATCTCTTTCTCTTTTTCACACGCGCACACATATGCAGGCTCCCAATCTCTTTCTCTCTTTTACAGGCACACATACACGCAGGCTTCCAATCTCTCTTTCTCTTTTTCATACATGCACACATATGCAGGCTCCCAGTCTCTCATTTTTTTCTTTCAAGGGCACACACTTACACACAAGCAGGCTCCCAATCTCTCATTCTCTCTTTCACAGGCACACACACACATGCAGGCTCCCAATCTCTCTGTTTCACAGGTACGCACACACACACACACACACACAAAGCATGCTCCCAATCTATCTCTCTCTCTCTCTCACAGGCACACACACAGACAAACTCCCAAACTCTCTCATACAATTGTGCCTCTACTCATTGTTCAGCCTCGATGGTTTGTTGATGCATCTTTGCATTTCCTTCTGGCCCTCTGGCCTGGCCTCTGGTGACCCACAGCCACTTTGCTCCTCCTTTCCTTCGGCCCCCACCTCTAGCGCTGGCCTGCTGCCCATTGCTCCTCTTCTCCTTCGGCCCCCGCCAGCCTGGCCTCCGGCGGCGGACTGTGCCACATCGCTTCTCTTCTCTTTCGGGTCCACTGCCAAATTGCTTCTCTTCTACTTTGGCCCTGCCAGCCCAGCATCTGCCGTCACGTTGCTCCTCTTCTCCGTTGGCCTGGCCTCTGGCCACGGCCCGCTGCCATATTGCTCGTCTTCTCCTTCGTCTCTTCTCTTCTCCTGCAGCCTAGGTTCTGGCAGTGGCTCATATCCTCTCCTCCTCCTCCGTTGGCTGCTAGCAGCTTCTTTAGGCTCTTTGCTCACCAAAGCACGAGGACAAAGCAAGCAACAATACAGCAGTCATGCTCCCACCTTTCATCTTGTGATCAATGTGCCCGGCCCACCAGAGCATGATCGAAGCCCCGATAGGCCAATCCACAGCCAGATAACCAGATAAATCAGTACTTATCTGGCTAAGTGTTCCAGACTTATTTTTTTGTCATTTTTCCTCCTTTTATTCGGATTTTAAATGCCAGTGCAGTAGCGCTGAAAACTTAGCTACATCTCTGACTTGGAGTTAAGTTTCCAGCACTAAGAAAATCCAAGTTGGGCCAATGCACCTCGGCATCGGGGAGGACTTCTTAATGCCCTCATTTGCATGGGATTTCCATGCCAGGGCGCTAAGCAGCGCTCCCATTTTGGAAGGCACATTTTCTGCACGCAAAACTCATTGCTGCATTGGGAGTAAGTTTTGCGAGCAGAAAATGTGCTTTTAAATGCAGGTAAAACTGCGTTCTGCTGAACACACCTTTCTGCATCAGCTTGGTAATGAGTTGTGTGTTCAAGCATTGTTGGAAACCTGAGTCTTTAGATTTAAAAAGTTGAAAGCTGTTATGAGGACTAATCTATGCATTGCAGGGTCAATTAAGCTTTGACTTTTTTTTCTGAGGGGCTATCTAGTTTTGAAAACATGTTGAAACATAATTTGATATTAATCAATTTTAGATAAGACCAAACACAATCCCAGAGAGTCAATATATCACTCCTATATAGGGAGAAATGTTTGCAGGCAGAAAGAAAGGCAAAGCCATACATTGCAATTTGTAATCGGCATAGAGCCAGTCAGTATGTGTCTTTCTTTCTCTCTCACTCTCCTGTGCTCTTTTCCTGTCTCCCTCCCTCTGTTTTGTCTGCCTCTCCGTCTCTATCTTTCATGCTGTCATTCTCACCCCCTTCCCACTCCCTCTGATATTACTCACTACAAGAAAACTGGAAAAGCAGCTGAGACCAGACAACAGGAAAGCTAAACTGTAGCCTACATTTAGCAAATTGGATAATCAGGGGTTGGAGTGAATAATTGAATGGGAGAATACTTATTTATTCTGCAGAACTTAAACAGCACAGACCACGCATGCATGAATGGGCCTGGCTAATGTGCAGCCCTGCACGCTGTATTCTCAGAGACTGCATTAGCTTGTGTTAACTGGAAACCATTGCTCCTTATAATTGCTGAGCACCTTTAGACCAATGTAATTTGCAGCAGCCCGAGGGGTTCAAGTTCAAGGATGTTGCTAGTATATCCAAGGGGGGAAGGTAAGGAGGATAAGCAGAGGCCAAAATTGCTAAAAACTCCACAGTTCCATTCATAAAGCTTGATTCATCATTAGTAGGGATATTCATTTCTCATGGATATTTCTAATAAATTTAATGGATGAACCAGGGCTTTAAAGTTGGAATATGTCTAGCAGACATTTTTGCTATGAAGTGGAGCATCTACTTTTTTTTTTCTCCAGTATGGGATCTTCTTAGTGTTTGGGTACTTGCCAGGTTCTTGTGGCCTGGTTTGGCCTCTGTTGGAAACAGGAAGCTGGGCTTGATGGATCCTTGGTCTGACCCAGCATAGCAATTTCTTATGTTCTTATATGTAATAGGTCAGCTTGGGTTTGTTTTCTTTTTTGGGAGAGTTGCACCAGAGTTTCTTCTTTGGGCTTGCAGCTCAGCTGAAATCAGCTTCTACTGGACTATGATGCCATGAGTCTTCATGCATAATTACGTGCAGTTTTCCCCTGTTTTATATCCCCTCCCAACTCACTTAGCATCGCATTGATAATCCTCATCTAGGGAACATGAACCAGGGCATGAGCCACAAAGTTCAGCCATCTGGTGTCGCCATTGCACAATATCTATGGCTATTCTTTGGTCTGATTTATTACATCACCCAGTTTCACAGTGATTTCAAGACTATTGAAGGAAATGTTAATGAGAGAGCAAGAGGATATGGAGCTTGGGAAAGAATACAAATAGGAAATCTCAAAAGGGAGATGGAGTCTGGGGATGGGGAAGATGGCCAATGTAATCCCTATATTTAGAAAGGGATCCAGAGGTGATCCGGGAAACTATAGACTGGTGAGTCTGACTTCAGTGCTGGGAAAAATCGTGGAAACTGTTATAAAGAATAAAATCACAAAACATTTAGATAGACATGGTTTGTTGGGACACTGCCAACATGGATTTACCCAAGGGAAGTCTTGCCTCACAAATTTCCTACATTTTTTGAAGGGGTGAATAAACATGTGGACAAAGGTGAACCGGTAGATGTGGTATAATTTTGATTTCCAGAAGGCATTTGACAAGGTCCCGCATAAGAGGCTTCTAACAAAACTAAAAAGTCATGGGATAGGAGGCGATGTCCTTTTGTGGATTGCAAGTTGGTTAAAAGACAAGAAACAGAGAGTAGGATTAAATTGTCTGTTTTCATAGTGGAAAAAGGTAAACAGTGGAGTGCCTCAGGGATCTGTACTTGGATCATTGCTTTTTAATATATTTATAAATGATCTGGAAAGGGGTACGACGAGTGAGGTGATCAAATTTACAGACAACACAAAATTATGCAGAGCAGTTAAATCTCAAGCAGATTGTGATGAATTGCAGGAGGACCTAGTGAGACTGGAAGATTGGGCTTTCAAATGGCAGATGAAGTTTAATGTGGGCAAGTGCAAAGTGATGCATATAGGGAAAAATAACCCTTGCTGTAGTTACACAATGTTAGGTTCTACCTTAGGAGTTACCACCCAGGAAAGAGATCTAGGCTTCATAGTGGATAATACATTGAACTCTTCGGCCCAGTGTGCTGTGGCGATCATAAAAATCAAACAGAATGTTAGGAATTATTAGGAAGGGAATGAAAAATAAAACAGAGGATGTCATAATGACTCTGTATCGCTCCATTGTGAGACCGCACCTTGAATACTGTGTGCAATTCTTGTCACTGCATCTCAAAAAGGATATAGTTGCTCTGGAGAAAGTGCAAAGAAAGGTGTCCAAAATGATATGGGGCATGGAATGGCTGTCCTATGAGGAAAGGCTAAAGAACTTAGGGCTGTTTGGTTTGGAGAAGAGACAACTGAGGGGGAGATATGATAGCAGTCTACAAAATCATGAAAGGACGAACAAGTTAATGTAAATCAGTTATTTACTCTCTCAGATAATAGAAGGACTAAGGGGCACTTCATGAAGTTAGCAAGTAGCTTATTTAATACAAATCCAGTTAAACTCTGGAATTCATTGCCAGGGGATGTGGTTTCAGCAGTTAGTGTTATTGGGTTTAAAAAAAGGTTTGGATACGTTCCTAGAGGTTAAATCCATAAACTGCTATTATGGTAATTAATAAGCAATAGTAGCTTGTGATCTATCTAATGTTTGGGTACTTGCCAGGTACTTGTGACTTGGCTTGGCCACTGTTGGAAACAGGATACTGGGCTTGATGGACCCTTGGACTGACCCAGAATGGCATAGCTTATGTTCTTATGAGGTAATGGGAGATCAAGAGGTGCCTAGGAGGTAAGTAGAGGAAGATGGGCTGGGGTGCAACAAGGTATAGAGTGGAAGATAGAGGGTTGGGAGAGGAGTAGGGAGGCTGGATGAGATGGAAGAGAGGTCTGGAGGGGGAGGTTGATAAATCAGAGGAAAGTGAAATGGAGGGCTGGAAGGACCAGTGGGGTAAAAAAATGGGGAGATGGGAAAGGGGGATAGAAGAATATGACGGAAGGGGGAGCTAGAAGAGTGAAAAATGAAAGATGTAGTGAGTGAAGGGGAGGAAGAGATAGAGGAGGAAAATAGTAAGAAGTGACTGGAAAAACAGAGGAAATATCAAAATGAAGGAGGCAGGATTAAAGAAAAACAGCATAGGTAGAAAAAGATTTTTATTTAAATACGAATGAAAGCGTTCTAAAATCATATATTTTATGCATAGTGAAGAGCATAAGTACTGGCAAGTTGGATATATAACAGGTCAAGAGAGAATTTGAGATGAAGCTTGCCAGAGAAGCAAAAATTTATAAGAACTTTTTCAAGTACATTTGAAGCAAAAGGTTTGTGAGGGAGTCAGTTGGGCCACTAGATGACTGAGGCGTAAAAAGGGGTGCTCATGAAGGACAAGGAAATAGGAAAAAAATGAAGGCATTCTTTGCCTCGTTCTGTAGAGTAGAATGTTGAGAACATACCCATATATGAAACATTCTTTAAAGGTGGATATTCTGAGCAACTAAAGTAATAAATATCTGGTGACAATGGAGGATGTTAATAGATCAGCTTGAAAAACTATATAGAGTATCAAATCACTGGGACTGGATGGCAACCACCCCAGAGTTCTAAAAGAACTAAAACATGAAATTGCTAACCTGTTACTAGAAACAGCCATGATTCCTGAAGACTGGAAGGTGGCCAATGTGACTTTTAAAAAGGGCTTCAAAGGTGATCCAGGTGAATGGTGAGCCTGATTTTAATGTTGGACAAAATGGTAAAAGCTATTTTTAAAAACAAAATCACATGGCTTAATGGGAAAGAGTCAAAAAGGTTTTTGTAAGGGAAGTCTTGTTTTACTAATCTTTTAGAATTTTTTGAAGATATAAACAAATATGTCAAAGGTGACCCGGTTGATTTAGTGCATTTGCATTTTTAGAAGGCATTTGACAAAATCCTCCATATGAGACTCTTCAGGAAATTAAAGAGTCATGGGAAAAGAGGCAGTGCCTCATTTTTGTTTTGGTTGCTGATTAAAACACAGGAAATGGAGGAAATGGCGGGTAAGACTAAATGGTCTGTTTTCCAAAAGAAGACAGGTCATTAGTGGAGTACCACAGGGATCAATACTGGAAACTGTGCTGTTTTCACATATTCATAAATGATCTGGAAAAGAGAACGAGTGAGGTGATCAAATTTGCAGATGATAAGAAATTATTCAAAACTCTGAAAACAGCAGTAAATTGTGAAGAACTGCAGAAGGACTATGCAAAACTAGGAGACTGAGCATCTGAATTGCAGAATAAATTTAATGTGGACAAATGCAAGGTGATGCACACAGGGAAACAACTACAGGTACACGATATTGGGATCCGAACTGGAGTCACTACCCAGGAAAAGAAACTTAAGAGTCTTTGTGGACACTACATTGAAATCCTCAGTTCAATAGCACAAAATTTTGATATAAACGGAATATAAAAGATCTTAATAAATAAATATGTGGCGGCATTTGAAAAAGCAAATAGAATAAGGAATGATCCAAAACAGAATGGACAATAAAATGGAAACTATCATATTACTTTTATTATTGAGCTATGTTGCAACCACATCTTGAGTATTGTGTGCAGTTACGATCACCTCATCTCAAGAAAGTCACAGCAAAACTAGGAAAAATGCAAAGGAAAAATGATAATGTTGTGTTTGCCGCCCACAGTCAGGTTCGCAAGGGGCTCACTCACCCTCAACGTTGCTCTACTGTCCATGGCAGGAGATGCCACTGGGCCCAGATGGTGCCATTCCATCTCTGTGGCCAGGTGGCTGTCCAGCGCTGCCAACATAGTCCTCTTCATGCAGCTGGAAGACACTACTGATGCAGCCTGGCATTCTGCCTGCTGCTTCTTCGCAGCTGTGTGTTGCCGTCATTGTTCTCTTCGTGGCCCGGGCCACTGACGTCCCACAGTTCAGCATTGCCCGCTGGTATTCCATCATGGCTGGAAAGCCACCAACACTGCTGTCGACTTCATCCTTCACCTGATGTCCTCTAGGCGCGCATGCGCACTTCTGCCAGGAATTTAAAGGTCCCACGTCAGGAAAAGCCCTGTGGCCCTTTCTGATGATGTTACGCCTGCAGCTCTATAAAAGGGCTTCTCTGCCAGTTCAGCTTTGCCTTTGCAAGGAGTTGCCTTGCTCCTGGAGTTCCTGTGCTATCTGTTTGTTCCAGGAGTCTTCGCTTCTTCAAGGTCTTCTGTTTCTTTTTCTTCGTGGGAGCTCCTTCATGTTGCCTGTTCTATGTTCTGGTTTCTTGTTGGTTCCTCGTCCAAGTCTTCTGAATCTTTGCCTCATCCAAGTCTTCAATCAAGTTCCAGATGTTTCAGTCCTTGGTTCCAAGTTCTGCCTTCCAGATTCTCTCATGCCTTCCTCCAGGCATGCCAGCGACATGGTCCATGACCAGCCCACAGCAGGTTGTATAGGGTGCCTCCTGGCACAAGGCCTGTCTCAAAGTCTGTCTTCACTGGGTCAAGTCCTCTGAGTCCATCCTTGTTTTAGAGTTCCAAGTCATGTTCTTAGTTCCAGTCTCGTGGAGCTTGTCCAGCCAGCAGATCTCCCTGTTTCTTGTTTCAAGCAATGTTCCTTGTCCAAGCCATGTTCCAAGGGATGTTCTCGCTTTCGTCTATGTTGCAGTCTCAGGCCAGAGCCTGCACTGCCCCCGGCATGATCCATGACCAGCCCACAGGTTGTGTAGGGTGTGCAGTGGGATGGCGTGGTCTGCAAGCAGCCCTCGGGCTGTGTAGGGTGCGCTGAAGCTCAGAGCTCATTTGAACATGAGCATGAGTCTTTGTCCATGTTCCAAGTCTTCTGTACTTTCATCATGTCCTTTTGCCAAGAATCTTTAGAGTCAAGTCCAAGCCTTTGTCATGTTTTTGTCTTGTGTTCTCAACCTCAGTCTGTCCTGATGCACAAGCCATTCTTAAGCGACAGGTTCAAAAGGGCTGTCGAGTGGCCAGAGGGCTACCCCAGAGACCAGCATTGGGTTGCTGGGTCTCACTCCAGTGCGTGCAGGTTCAGCGGAGGCCTGAGTAAGCTACATTCCAAATTCAAGCTATGTTCCAAGTCCAGCTCGTGCCCAGATATGCTCGCCTCTCATGATATGCACCTTGGAGCCTCACCCTGAGGTTGTGCCGTGGTCTAAGGGCTCACTCTCTTGAGCAAAGTGACAGCATTCCCGTGCTCACAATAGACAAAGGGGGTGGAATGATTCTCCTATAATGAGACACTACACAGGTTACGACTCTTCAGCTTCAAAAAGAAATGGCTGAGGGGACAGAATAAAAGTTTATAAAATCATGAGTGGAGTAGATCGGGAAAATAAAAAATGTTTATTTATCCTTCCAAATAATACTAAAACATGTCGAAACTCAATGAAGTTAACAGCCAGCAGATTTAAAACAAATCATAGAAAGTACTTTTTCACTCAGTGGAATATGTGATAAAGGTAGCTAGCATGGCAGGTTTAAAAAAGGTTTAGACAAGTTCTTGCAGGAAAAATCCATAAACCATTATTTTCCAGGAAGACTAGAAAAAGATATTGCTATCCCTGGGAATGATTAACAAGAAATAAATCTCCTTTAGGATCTGTTGAGTACTTGCGACCCTGACTGGCCACTTTCAGAGACGGGATGCAGGGTTCAGTAGACCTTGATCTGACCCAGCATGGCATTTTAATTTATTTATTTGATTTATATTCCGCCTATTGCCAGTACTTCTGTTCTAGGCACAGGGCCGGCGGAAGCACTAGGCGAACGAGGCGATCGCCTAGGGCGCTGAGCATTAGGGGGCGCCGAGCCGCTGATGGCCAATGGCCGCCGGTGGACGTCATCCCAATAGCGGCTGAGCGGTGAACTACTGCTATGCTGTGCGCCGGATACACACAGCAAGAAGATCGGCGGGGCCGTGGTGGAGCTCAAGTCACCACGGCCGGAAGAAAACAATCGCGTCTAAACATGCTGGTGCTCCAGCTCCTTCCTGCTCGCGGCGGCCCCGGAAGAAAAATGTTGCCGGAGCCGCGCGGGCAGGAAGGAGGAGGAGCATCAGGAGCTTCTCCTCCTTCCTGCCCGCGCGGCCCCGGAAGAAAAATGTTGCCGGAGCCGCGCGGGCAGGAAGGAGGAGGAGCATCAGCCAATGCAGGAGCTTCTCCTCCTTCCTGCCCGCGCGGCCCCGGAAGAAAAATGTTGCCGGAGCCGCGCGGGCAGGAAAGAGGAGGAGCATCAGCCGCGTACAGAAGAGGAGCAGCGCGGCTGGAGAAGTCCGGGGCCGCTGCAGAGCCCATCCTGCAGCGGCCGTGAAGAGGAGGCCCAGAGGTGAGAGAGAGACTGAGGGTTTGTACAGTGTGTATGTGTGCGTGTATGAGATGAGTTGAGAGACTGTGTGTGGGAGTGAGGACCTGAATGTTTGCAGAGACAGCATGTGAGAGCCTCTGTGTGTGTGTGAGAGAGACAGCATGTGACAGTGAGAGCCTGTGCTTGAGCAAGACAGCATGTGGGAGTGAGAGAGAGCCTGTGTGTGTGAGAGTCAGACAGCATGTGCAAGAGAGAGACTGTGTGTATGAATGATTGTATGAGAGAGAGCATGTGACAATGAGAGCCTGTGCTTGAGCAAGACAGCATGTGGCAGTGAGAGAGAGCCTGTGTGCCAGAGTCAGACAGCATGTGCCAGTGAGAGACTGTGTGTATGAATGATTGTATGAGAGAGAGCATGTGACAATGAGAGCCTGTGCTTGAGCAAGACAGCATGTGGGAGTGAGAGAGAGCCTGTGTGCCAGAGTCAGACAGCATGTGCCAGTGAGAGACTGTGTGTATGAATGATTGTATGAGAGAGAGCATGTGAGAGTGAGTGCCTGTGTATGTGTGTGTGTGAGAGAGAGAGAAAGCATGTGAGAATGAGAACCTGACTGTGTGTTTGAGGGAAGAAGACAGATGGAGAGAAAAGAAATATGTTATAAAAGGAATTGGCAAAAAAATAAGAAAGGGAAGGTGGAAAAAAAAAAAGCCTGTGACCAACTGATTAGAAAACTAAGATCAGACAGCAAATGTAAAAAAAAATAAATTATTTTTTACTGATTGGAACATGTAATCTTTGGGAATGTGCAAGAGTAGCACTTTCTCTATGCAGATCTCACAATGTACCATGAGGCCTGCACAGAGGAGGCAGCAGAATGGGCTTCAGTGCCAATAGTAGCAATCAGCACCTCCGCAATAGCCATACAGCAACAGTGACAGTGGCAGCAGAGGAATGAGAGAGGCTCTGAGGTTGCTGGCAAAAGAAAGAGAGGGGGGTCTCTGCCTTTAGTGTGTGCATGTGTATGAATGGGAGTTTGCCTGGCGGTGTATGTGTGTGAATGCATGGGTGCCTGCCTGAGGGTGTGTCTGTGAATGAGAATGAATGGGTGTCTTCCTGGGGTTTGTATGTGTGAGAATAGATGCCTGCCTGTTTGTGCTGTATGTGTGTGTGTGTGAGAATAAATTGGTGCCTGCCTGGGGGTCTGGGTGTGAGAATGAATGTGTGCATGCCTGGGGGATGGGGAGGGAGTGGTGTGAAAATGAATGGGAGCCCGCCTGGGGGTCAGTGTGAGAATGACTGGGAGCTTGCCTGTGTGTGTGTGTGTGTGTGTTTGTGTGAGAACGATTGGAAGCTTGCCTGGGAGTGTGTGTTTGTGTGTATGTGAGGGAGCCAGTGAGAGCATGAGTGTGTATGAGAAAATCCAGGGGAGTAAGAGTTTGTGGGGGGGGGGGGTTGTGGAGGGGGAGAGAGTGCCTTAGAGCCTGAGTGTGTCAGTGTCTGTGAGAGCGAGAGGTTATGGTTGGGTATAAGAGCATGAATGTGTATGTATGTGACAGTGTATGTGTGAGAGAGAATGGACATGTGAGTATGTGTGAGAGAGAGAGGATAACCTCAATCAAGAGCTCCCATGTATGGACAGCAGGGGCTTTTTAAAATCCTTATTAGTTTTAATTATTGTGTGTTATTTGATATATGTGCTGTTTTGAAATATTTTATTGGTTTTAGGAAATTGTAAAAAATGTATATGATTTTAATTAATAGAAATTCTATTTATCAGTAGTTTTAAAATATTATTTTATTAGTATGGTTTTACTAATATAACTGATGCTTTATGTTTCTTGATTTTATTTGTTTTATGAAGAATGGTGGTTCTGTTTTTCCATTGTTAATACACAGAGTCTGGCTTCTTGGGGTTTCCATTTCAGTTTTTTCTAATTTGTGCTCCTTTATTTTGTATTCTGTATTTGGTGAGGGTCTGTCTCTGCTCTGTGTGTGTGACCATGATGAGAGATTCTGCTAGCATAGGGATCTATAGCAATCGGGTTTGTTTTGTTTCCTCAGTAGGTGGAGTATTGGTATTCTAGGACCCAGTGTAATATTTACCCTTGCTTATTCACAGGTAGGGTTATTGTTGTTTGAGTCCTTGGTGTTATTACTGTTATGTTATGATGGGATTGCAGTATAGATTTTGAGTGTCTTTTTTGTAGTGTTTTGTGTTAGTTCACAATGTGCCTGGCAGTGGAAGCTGTTTGTGCTGCTGTTACTGTGAAGTGACACCAGAATTTGAAAATATCTTTCAGTATGATGAGCTGTAAGGGAAACATCCAAGCTCCATTGTTTGGGGGAATTTCAGTGGATGCACAGAGTTACAGAACTGGAGGTACAGGATTTATATTGACATTCTGTTCCTTCCTATATATTCCTGACTTCACTCTCATAGCCACATAGAATCAGTTGACTGAGGCTATCAACATAATTTTATAGTGTGAAACTGGCCAGCTTTTTAAAATAACGCAGAGGACCCTTTGGACTTTTTTATTAACACTTTTTTTTAATAACCAATTTTAAAGCAGGATCCATGCTATAGAGGTGGGTGAGATGAAGAAATGTCATTTTGGCGCCCCCCCCCCCCAATTCTTCTGTCTGGAGACACCACTGATTTTCTGTGACCTTAAGCATTAGTACAAGAAGGATTAAGGGGGGATGCTGGAGAGGCACACATGCATTGGCCCCCGGGCACCGGAGACCCTTGGTACGCCACTGGGTGCGAGCCATATGGAGCCGCAAGTGGTGGCAAAGAGGAGTGGAGTTTGGCAGGCCGCAAGCAGTGCCCAACCTGCTTGCGACCCAGAAACCCCAGTCAGCGGGCGTGATCGAGAATGAGGTAAGGGTCGGGGCCGAGACCGGGGGGGGGGGGGGGGGGGGGGGGGGCGCAAGGGAGAAGGCTCGCCTAGGGCGCCAAATCCCCTTGCACCGGCCCTGTCTAGGCAGATCACAAAGCTTAAACAAACATAGCAGGACGACAGACAAACAACAAATTAAAACCATAACAAATAAAATATGCTAATACATGCTCTTGATTATGGATCTGCAAAAGCTTCCCATAGCAGGTAACATTTCAACAACTTCCTAAAAGATTTATAGTCCTGCATTTGACTTTGCTCTAACAGAAGACTATTCCACAGATTAGGGTCTGTTTGTGACCACGCAATAAGATTTTTCAAATATACAGGACCATCATCATGCTACCTACAAAATACCACAATAACGATCTTAAATTTTATCTGTTGTTCAATAGGAAGCCAGTGGAGGGTCTTCAGCACTGGGGAAATGGGCAAACAGTGCTGCGGCAGGTAGTAACAACTGTAAAGTCCTAAACTGACAACCTGGCAAACCAAAATACCAAATGTTACAGGAATCCAAAATAGTAAGAACCAAAGCCTTATTAATGGACCCTAAAGTCTCATTTGCCCAGAACATATATAGAGAGAGGCTACTGATCAGACTAAACATTGTTCAGCTTCCTTCTGCAGATCTAGACATGTTACCTGGGGGCAATCACTATTAAAAGCCCTCGAGAAAAACATGTTTTAAGGAATTTCCTAAGCCATAGGTGAACTTTTTTTGCCCTGATCTCTTCTGGCAAAAACCGTTCCACAATATCGGCCCATCGATTCTAAAGATGTGATTTCGAGATTCTGGTATATAAAGGGGTTCTGGGAACCCCCTCTGCACCCCCAGGCATCCCTCCCACACCCCTTGAAACTTAAAATGAAGAAGCCATTCCAACGCTGGGGCCAGGATGCCCCCTTGCTCCCGGCCCGGTCAGCAAGACTTTTCAAAATGGCTTTGACCAGACCTCGCCCAGCCATGTGACTGGGGCAAGGTCCGGGTATCAGACCCAGGCCCGGTGGAGCCAGAACCCCCCCTTTTTTTTTTTTTTAACATTTCACAACTTTGGGGGGGGGGGGGGTGTGGGACGCTTGAACCCCCAAACCCCTTAACACCCAATGAGTTTTATTTGGAAAATGTGAAGGAGGGGTGGGTGGGGGACACGGACCCTATGCTTACACCTTTGGTGAGGGACCAGGGGCTGTGATGTTTTCTGGGGGGAGGGGGCCCACCATCATGGCTTAATGCATAGAGCCACAGACCCCCCCCCCCTCCTGTGATAAAAACATCGTGGCTTAATGCATCTTGGCCTTAATTAGCCAGATAAACTTGCAGAATCTCTCCAGCTTTAAGACCGCGGTTACATTCAGTGGCGCAGCCGGATATCAGCTCAATATGGAGACCCAGATTTCTTTCAGTTTGCCTGCCTACCACTGGTTGTAGGTAGTGAGTTTCAGGAGTTTTGTGCTCTGTAAATATAGATTTATATTTTTTTAAAATAATTTTTAGATAAATGAAGGATTCTAAAAAAAAACAAAACCCCACACTTCTTCTAGCATTAGGTGTGCACTGCCTCTGCTTTCCATCCAGATAAATGATGATGATTTCCAGAATGGTTCTGCAACAGGAAAATGCACACGCTCAGGGGAATTTGCAAAGATTTTCCTAAAGGTCGTGGGCCAGCCAAAGGCTTCTCTCAATATGTCATGAGGAAGATTGACCTTTGTGACAGCCACAAACCTGAATTATCATTCCCGCCGGGGGAAGTTTCATATCATTGCTGAAAATCTAATCCTGTAAACTAAGTCAAGGAAAACGCCACAACATAATGAAGAGAGAGACCGTCTTTCCAACGTGGGGAGCGTGCATAGCTGTCCGGATGTCGAATTGTTGTATGTTGGTGGGGGGAGGAGGGGGGTGGTTTCTGTGCTGTTTAGCTATGAGACTCCAGCTTTCCACGTTCTGCTTTTCTGATGCCCTGGGGAGCATAGCAGATGTGCCTCTGGAGCTTGCGATGCCAAGGCAAGACGGGGCTGGCAGTGCACTGGCGCTGAAGGGATAGCAGGGAAGACAGCTGTGAAAGCAAGAGGTCCGACTCCCTTAGCCAGCATTCACGGAGTAAATCATCTGACCACCTCTGTACAAAGGGTGTGAGCTCTATGGGGGGGGGGGGGGGGGGGGGGGGGAGTGATATATCTAGAGCTGCGTACACCGAGCATGCTATAGAGAGCTTGATTAGTATTACCTTAAGGCAGCATTCAGGCAGGCACTTACACCTACACCTATTCTGTGTCAAGAGACTTCCCTTAATTATGTATAATCTGACAGGCATTTCTATCTCCAATTAAGGGATGGGGGGGCAGGGACAATGAACAACTCAGGCCTCCTTTATGCAGAAAACCTTCTTCCTTCCTCAAAGACCGAATATTACAAGACCATACCTACAGCACAAATGCATGCATCACTGAAACTTTAATGCTAATATATTCCAGCAGATCCTGGTGCGCAGACAGTAAGAGGGAGGCAATCAGGCCCTTGCACTTGACTGCTGAATGATTTTATTTCTTTTGGCAAAAGGGAGGGGCATGGTTGGGGGGGGGGGAGGGGGAAAGGGATATGGTAAAGGGGACAGATATGAACTGTACTACAGCCTTGATCTTTAGCAGTGAAACATTTTTATGCAGGGCGAGGTTACGGAATATATGAGAGAGGTTTTACAGCCCCTCCCCTCCCCCTCATTGCCTTCTGCATAGGAATCAGTGCTAGGATTTCCTGGAACGCAAGTCCCGATAAACTCATTCTAAATTAAAATTTCCATTCCACAACATGAATTCTGTAAACTGCCGCATGCAGGAAAAGTGACAGAAGGCTGGCTAATGCTAGGAGTAATCTGACGCTGGCAGAGCGGGGCTTTCCTCTCATTTTCCAGATTAGAACCCTTCCTTACTCCAGTACGCACGCCGGGTTCTCACCTAGCTCTGCCAATGGAGCCCCCCGGCTCTGAACTACAGCAGCCCTGTTCCAGCACTGACCTCGCCCCTTATCTGCCAACATAGCTTGATCCCTCTTATTCCACCACCCTCTCCCTACCCCATCCTACCGTTCTGCCACTATGTCTCGGTCCTGACTCACAGCAATCCCTGTTGCTTTGGCCTGGAAGCCCCTCCTCATTTATAGCACTACCACAGCGCTTCGGTGCTAACCGGCAGCGACCTTGCTTTTCCAGCCCTGCCCCCACCCCATGCCACGGGGCACCTCAGTCCTGACCTGCAGCACCCCCTGCTATTCCGGTAATGCCCCCACCCTTGCCTCACATCCTGTCCTGTACCATCCTCTGTTATTCCATCCCTGGACCGCTCACACGGTTCTTCCAGTGTTTCTCAGGCCTGATCTGCAGAGCCGTTCCAGTCCTGGTCTCTCGTGCAGTGCCTAGAAGCACCTTCCTTCCCATCCCTACCAGTCACTGTGGTTAGTAGGTACATTTCCTGTGTGGGAAGACCTGCTTTAACAATAACTAGAACAATCAATACAGAACAATGGGCTCTTCCTCTATTGTCTCATGCAGGAGTCCTAATTATTTTCAGACACAATGATAAAGAAAAGCAAAAGGCAACTTGCCAGGTGAAGGGGAGGTGGGGAAGGGCGATAGTGAGGGAGACTCCCGGGTGAGACATTTTCCAGGCAGTACCCACAATGCAGATGGCGCCAGCTTTGTCTGCTGTCACACTTGGCTCAGCAGGGAGGTTTTTTTTTTTTTTTCCGTTAGCATTTTTACCACTGAAGTGCAAATAGGAATTTGAAAAATGATAATGAAGTTTGAAATCCCCCCACTGAGATATAATGAATTGTTAATGACAAGGGCATTTTACCTCTCTGAATGTGAAGCCACACAGTAATTCACACACACACACACACACACACATATTCGGCTGACATATAATGCAGAAAGACCAGCATCCCCTAACCAGGCAAGTTCTGGGTGCACATGCTCACATACATGTGCCCATCATCTTTGCCGGTATTGCAAAAGAATATATGTACACTGTAAAAGCACAATATACTCACATGCACCGAAGCTATGAAATACTGCACTTATAGGCAAGCATACAAACTCACACACACACCATACTTTACTGTGTCTACATACTCTAGTCCACACTCTCCCACACACACACACACACACAATACTTTGCTGTGTCTACATACTCTAGTCCATACACACACAAACACACACACTTTACTGTGGCTACATACTCTAGTCCACACACACACACACACACACACACACACACACGTAGATTTTATAAGAGTACGCCTGCGCGTACTTTTCTTCGCACACCAGGCGCAAACAAAAGTACGCCGGATTTTAATAGATACACGCATGTCTTTTAAAATCCGGGGTGGGCGCGCGCAAGGTTGCGCAAAATCGGCAGCCTGCACGCGCCGAGCCGCGCAGCCTGCCTCCGTTCCCTCCGAGACCACTCCGAAATTGGAGCGGCCTCGGAGGGAACTTTCCTTCCACCTCCCCTGCACCTTCCCCTCCCTTCCCCTAACTAACCTGCCCCCGGCCCTAACTAATTCCCCCCCCCTCTACCTTTATTGCGAAAGTTACGCCTGCCCAAGGCAGGCATAACTTGTGCGTGCCGGGCCAGCTGCCGGCGCGTCATGGTCCGGTCCAGGAGTTGGTCCGGAAGCTGCGGCCATGCCCCCGATGATGCGCCGGCCACGACACGCCCCCGACACGCATCCCGGGGCTTTGCGCATGCCGGCAGCCTATGCAACATAGGCTCGGCGCGCGCAGGGGGAGCTTGGGGCAGGTTTTCGGGGGGGGGGGGGGTATGCGCGTACCTTTTTGAAAATCTGCCCCAAAGCGCACAATCTATAATGTGGAGCTCTTTTTTACACTGCCCCTCCCATGCATTTCCTTCCCATGACCACATCCAACCCAAGAGGAAGGTTCCCCCCTGCCCCCCCCTTCAAGCAAAGCGGCGGTAGCAGAATCGTTGGTGGGGTTTTCAGGTCCCATGGGAGAGAGAAGACGGGACTGGCGGCACAGCAGAGCCATAGCCAGGCAATTTAGCACCTATGGTCGAGTGAAAAAATGCACTCTTGCCCTGTACCCAACATATATATAACATGATAACGAGAGGCCTGCAGGATGTTGGTATGGGAGGAGGTGGAGCCACGGGCCACTCCGTGCAGGCGTCCTGTGCACACACAGGCTTCACACTGGGGTGGAGCAAACTGGACTTATTCTAAGGCATAGATTATTGTTCTCTTATCCCCAACCTAAATTAAGAAAAAAAAAAGATCTCTCTGTCCTATCTAAACTTTATTTCACAAGCCTTACATTACAGAAATACCTAAATTTATATTAATATGGAATTCAGATACACCACCCAACTATGAATTTGTTTTTATTGGTCTGTAAATCATGTACCAGAGCAGAAATACAATTATACCTTGACAGGTGAAGCACAATGTACATAATATACAAATTCTGGTATCATCTCAGTAATAGCAACACGAACTCTCCACTACCATGAACATTGGTAGATTTCACCTCTCCTTTTCTTTCTCTCCAGTTCTCCCTGTCTCTGCTATTCACATCTCCAATTCTATCCTTCATTTCCCTCCTCTCAGCCTTCCATCTCCTCCTTACTGATCTCTAGCTGACTCCCTTGTCCTTACCATTTTCACCTGCTCTCCCCAGCCCTTCCCCTCGCTCTCTAAACCCCTCCCCAGTCCTCCCATTCCATCTCTGTTCTCACTCCTTCCCCAGCTTCCTGTTTATCTCTCTGTCTTTCACCTATTACTGTCCCCCCATTTCCATGCTCTCATCTACTTTCTTCTGTCTTTCATCTCCCCACCTGCTTAGACTCCTTCCCTGTTTCTCACCCTCTCCCCTGGCTCTAGTTCTGTCTCTTATCCCCTACCCAGCTTCTCATTCCTCCTCTCTTTCACTCCCTTTTCAACCCCCACTTCCATTTTCTCTCACCCCATCCCTTTCCATTGCTCACCCCCTCAAATCACCTCTTGCCCATTCCTCAATCCCCATCTCCCACCCATCTAACACACTCTAGCTGCATATCTCATCCCCTGCTGACACTTAACTGCTTTCTGTCCCACATATCCTCACTCAATCACAGTCTCACACCCTGCAGACTCAGACACCAGTTCTACCAACCCAGCTCACCCCAATCCACGAGCCACTGCTGACCTCCCTACATTCCCACTATAAACCATCTCCAATCCAGATTCTCTCCCTCAATGCCCCAAGTGCTGCTCCCCCCCCACTAAATCCCCCAGTACTCACTCACCCACCAATGCTTCAGTTGCCACTCTTTCCACTTCCAGTCACCACTCACCGCTTATCCCGATGACTGTTGCTCTCATCACAAATCCATTCACTCAAATCCATACCCCAGGTGCTGCACTTCCCCCTCCTAATTCCCTGTTCCCACTCTTTCTCCTACTGCCCCAGGTGTTGCTCCTCTCTCTCTCCAAACCCCCAGTCTCTGCTCTTCCCCAAATGCTCTAGGTGCCACCTCAATCTCTCTCTCTCTCCCTCCAGCACAGCCCAAGTTGGAAGAAGAGTGGAGCTAGCGTCTTTCCCTTTCTTCCATATAGTGCATCTTAGATTTCTATGGAGCTCCACATGGTGCAAATGGTATCTAACACTCTCAACCACATGGGAGGAAAGGAAAAGCACCAGATCCATTCTTCTTCTGCATTGTGCTAGGTCTTGGGGAGGAGAGAGCACCAGCAACTGACTCTCATTTTTGGCTCTGGCGATGGCTGCAGATTCTTTAGCTCTGCATTAGCTGGATTAGGGGGATGGGACGGCAGCAGATCATTTTGTTTTTGGTCCTATGGGTAGCATCAGAGTTGGGGTTGAGGCAGCATGATGATACCTACAGAGTCACTGGTGCTTCCCTCTCTTCTTCTGCCTTCCCCTCAGCTCAACAATTTCTGAACCCCTGAGGTGGCACAGTGTTATAGTGCCCTTAGGGCAGTGATGCCTATGGCCATGGCTGGACTGGCCATTGACTAGCTATGGATCTGACTGGTGGGGAGGCCAGACCCTACCAATGGGAGAAGACGAGATGGGACCAGCAGCACAAAATGCAACCGCGCTGGCAGGAAAGCCAGACCCTGTTAGTGGGAGAAGATAATGCCAGGGGAAGATCAAGAAGATCCTGAGATAGGAGTAAGTGAGGGGGTTAAGAGTGGAGGGCCGGGGTTGAGAGACAGAAGGGAAAAGACGGGAGGGGAGTGAATTAGAGGGGAAAAAGGGGAGAAGAGGGGAAATGAAGGGAAAGGAGCAAGGGGAAGAAGGGAGGAATGAGAGGGAAAAGGTAGTGAGTGAAGAGATGGGAAAGGAAGGGAAGGGTGTGAATGAGAGGAGTGAACACAAGGGAAGAGAAGTGAGAGGAGAAGGGATGGGGTTGAGAAAAGGAAAAAGAGGGAGTGAATGAGATGGGCGAGTGGGGAGTGGACAGCGCTTCACTTGAAAAGTTCGAGGATCCCCTGGAGCACGGGATAAATGCACAGAAACCGCACCCGTCTGCGGCGGCGAGTACATCAAACTGCAAAGCTTCCCCACTGGGGCCCGTGATTAGTCTGGGTGGAGCCAAGGGTGTGAGAGCTGTAACTGTTTACAATTATTATATTTACCACCACCCACAACCCACCTAAAAAGCAGAGACCGACACAGAACCTTATCAGAGGGAGTGGGACTGTCAGAGGGCTGGGGTGGGTTTGGGGAGCTTTGCAACGCTAGGTCCGGGTGCAGCTCTGGCTCAGGTCAGTGATGACCAACAGCTCTTACCACCTGAAAGTCCTTTGGTAGTCTCAGTCCGAACGAGCCTATGACTGCATCACTAAATCCACCATCACAATTTGGCAGTAGATGGGAGAACAGTCTCAGCGGAGGCCTGTCCAGAGCTAGGCTGAGGCGCGTTGGCAGGGCGCTGTGGGGAAAAGCTTGCCCTGCTCTGTCTGTTCTCTCTGGATTAATGCAGGACTTTGGTTTACCGTGCTGTCAGCCTGGCACTTTCCAGAATTCATTATGAATCTGTAATTTAAAAAAGAAGCAGGTCTATTCACAAGCCTTTTCAAGTGCTGAAATGGCTTTTTCAAAAAAAGAAAGTGAATCTGTCTGAACCTTTTTGACATTTTCATAAGAACAGGTCATGAGATTTTGAGGTTATACCTGCAATAGCAACATAACGTGTGAGGAAGTGATATTTAATGACAAAAGGAAAATATCTGTTACATATGTGACTTCTAGTCGAGATGAATAGTCCTTTAGCATGTTTCTACAGCTGTTGAATAAGAGACGTCCTCCTCAAATACAGCCTAGAGGAACCTGTAGCTAACAATTCAATATGCTAGATATAGTTGCCTTATTCAAACTTATTGCTAACTCGTTTTTCTTATTTTTTTTCTAGAGAGGGGAAAGAATCAGAGCCAGTCTATACTGAATACCGAGCTATGGCAGCATAAGCAGGTATTTTCCCCCTTTTATAACCTATCTTTTCCTGTCTCGCACAGCTACCACAGTGATAATCTGCACTCGGAGCCTCAAAGCACAGCTGCCTCTGAATTCCTGTACCTTTGAACCCTTAGTCTGGCCACAAGGCATTGCCGTTGTTTGATGGCTGAGCCTTCAACTTGCCATCACACAAGGGTTATGAATAATGTCTCTGTAGCCTCTCCAGCCAGGGCCAGCCGGAGGAGCAAAACTGAGCTTGAAAACTGAAGCCAAGATTCCCACCTGGCAGCCTACAGCATACAGAGAGGCAAAATCTCCACAATAGTTCGAAGAGAGAGCAAATAGTGATGGGAATATTAGGTAAATAGTCAACCAAAGACCAACTGGTGGTAATAGTTCATATGAATAAATAACACAAAATATCAATAGAACAAAATTAATAAATACACTTTAAAATATCTAATAGCAACAAACTGTAATGTAATGTGCTCACAAAAGTACAGGAAACAGCCAAGTTTCAGCAGAACTGCCTGCTTTAGAGCTAATTGTTGCCATTCATGTACATACAATGATGAAATATAAGAGAGAGAGAGAGAGAGAAGGAGACTAGCCATAATGCCCTTACGCTAGGTAGGTATTTATATCTCTATGGGAGGCCCACCTAATAACTCGAGGTGAGGTTTAGGTACTAGTGTAGGGGTTAGGGGCCACTTTGACATTCAAAGTGAGACATACGAACAGAACAGTGCTCTCTTGTGAAGATTTGATGAACTTCGGAGTGAAGAAACTCACCCAAAGATGAGATTTGTGCAATGTGCTCTCAACCTAGTTTGATGGCCTGGGTAACAAAGTGGCCCCTGACCCCTACACTAATACATAAACCTCACCTCGAGTTACTAGGTGGGCCTCCCATAGAGACGGTAAAGCTGTGCAATACAGCTTCACAAAACTGTGAGCCCAGCTTACTTGGCCAAAATTCCCACCCCAATATCCGCCCTTTTTCTCATTTGCATCACACCACACGTTATAGTGCTTTTGCATGCATTAATGGCATTTTTTGCATGCGAAAATGCTTTAACGCATGCAAAAACGCCAAATAGCACTTTGATACAAATGACCCCCTTAGCCGGAAATGTGCAATATTTGGCTAAGTTACTGGGCCATTCATCAAAATGCGTTAGGGCATTATTGCAGGCGTTAGGGCCCTAATGCCCGCGATAAGGCCATAATGCATACATTATTTTTCGCATGGTGAGATGCGTATGCAAATTTTGAAAATTTAGTCAAAGGGGAGGAATCTGGGCAGGGTTTATGAAAATGTGGGGTGTCTAATGTTGTGTGTGATAACATAATGCACATAAGCTGTGTGACATGCCCAAACTGGAAGTTGTGACATTTAACACAAATCCTGTTTTGGGCAGGAGAGGAAGAGGGAAAGGGAGTGGAGTAGAGAGAGAGAGAGACTGGAGTGGTACAAATAATTTTCATCTATTTATACCACTGTAGGAGGGTGAATAAGTAACTCAGGGTGAGATTTTGGTAGTGGTCTAGGGTTTTGGGGCCAGTTTTACATGCACAGTACACATCATTGAAGCTCTTGCCCTAGCTTGATAACAACTAGGTAGAAAGTGCATTAGGGTGAGAGTACATTGTACAAATCTCATCTTTGAGTCCCTGTCCTCACTCCAAATCACATCAAATCTTCACTGATGTGTACCTTCTATTTGTACCTCTGACTGTGCATGTAAAACTGCCCCCCAAACCCTAGATCACCACCAAAACCTCACCTCAAGTTATTAGTTCACCCTCCAACAGTGGTATAAATAGTTGACTAATAAATGAGCCTTATAAAGAGTCTGTCTCTCTCACTCTCTGTCCCTCCATGAAGCACATGTTGAGGTAACTCAAAAATTACCCTAACCACCAGCCTTTATTTATTTATTTTTTTTATCGTGGGTACTATTCAGGCAAAATTTATAGCAAAATGATGAATCTAGGCCTATGCCGGATAACTCGACTCCTCTCCAGAACATTCCAGTAATGCCCCCCTTTTATCTGGCTAAATTATAGCAGGATACGTGGTCATTTGGCTATAATGTAGCCGGAGAAGTGGCTGAATATGCCAACTGTGCCATTTAGACAGATAACTTGAGTTATATATATAGATATGTCCTTAGTTGTCCTATTTGACTGTTGGACAGTACAGGCATAGATAGGAAGTGAATTCTGTTTGCAGATGGTTCTTCAGTCCCAACACAACCTTTGCAGTGAGGCAGCCAGTGAGATGCTCATCTGCTGAAGAGTTTCAGATTTTATTGCTGATCCCAGCAAGCAAATAGGACAGTAAGAACAGATCTATTTCTTGGCACCATGAGAGGATAAGCAAATCTGTGAGCTTTGTTTGCATTGAAATCCCCTCTGGGACAGTGAATTTCAGATCTTAATTGCGACGTCTGTTTATGTAAACATTTGTTCATGCATTTGAATTATTATTTACCTTTTATTGGTCTCTTTTAGTATTTTACATAAGAATTAACCCTAACCCAAGCAATACTGCTGCGACATGGCCCGGTAAGGTTTTCATTCTTAATGATTTAATATTTCATTGTTTTTTTTTTGGAATCGTGTTCTTTAGTTTAATGAGCATTGTAACATATTACAATAAATTTGCCTCTTTTATATATATATTTTTTAATGTGTCTGCTATTACATTTTGCCTTATAGATATTTTGTGTGCTATCCTTATCTATTTCACTGACTTCTGTGTGATTGATACCAGTGAGTGTGGAGGGAAGAGGTGTGTGGAGGTCTGCTTTCCCCCCTGCTGCTGTCAGAGGAAGTCAGAGTTAATGACAAATTTCGCCACCATAAATCTTTCTCGGCTCCTGTTCTTCTTCCTGCTCCAGCTACCATATCGATTTTTTTTAATCATCCTAGAATGGGGCCAGATTAATATTAATGTAATATCACTTTTTATTCCTCCTGGCTGGGCTCTGTAACCTTGAGCCAGCTGTGAGAACTCCCAGCTGCTCTGCCGTGGCTGGCAGTGCCATGTTCTGCAAGGCACTCTGCACAGTGCCAGGCCCAAAGCAGCTGAGCACTGCGACGAATACCATGAAATCTTCCTGTTTCTTCTACTTTTGAAACAAAGGGGGGGGGGGGGGGGGCGCAGGTTGGGGAAAAACTTAAACTTCTAAAAAAAAAAAAAAAAAAGTTCACAAGAGCTTCTTGAGGATGTGTGTACAGAAGCCAAAAGGTTATTGTCACAGCCTGGGGCTTCAGGTGAAGGAATCAGGTCTGACTTGGTTCCACAAGCGAAATAAACGAATGAATGGTTCACCTTGTACAATAATACACAGTAGCAGCTTGCTCATGTCACTGAAGGATATACACATTGGGGTGGATTTTTTAAAAGGGTTACGCGTGTAACCCTTTAAAAACCCCTCCTGCGCCTATGCAAAATAGGCTCGGCGACGCGCAAAAGCCCCGGGACGCGCATATGTCCCGGGGCTTGAAAAAATGGGCGGGGCGTGGGAGGGGTGGGGCATGGGCAGGGCCAGAGGCCTCGCCAGTGCCGCTGGGCCCAGGGATTGCGTGCCGGCAGTCGGCCGGCGCGCGCAACGTACGCCTGCCCAGAGGCAGGCGTAAATAATAAAACAAAGGTAGGGGGGGCGGGATTTAGGTAGGGCTGGGGGTGGGTTAGATAGGGGAAGGGAGGGGAAGGTGCCAGGGGGCGAAAGGAAAGTTCCCTCCGAGGCCGCTCCGAAATGGGAGCGGCCTCGGAGGGAACGGGGAAAGCCACCGGGGCTCTCCTAGGGCTCGGCGCGCGCAAGGTGCGTAGATTTGTACGCGCCGGGTTCTTAAAATCCGGCCCATTGTGGGGCATTTTCAAAGAGTTGAGCCTTTAACATTGGTAAAAATAGTGTTAACTCCTCTGCAGTCTGCTACGTCTGAGTAAGGAGTTTATAGCCACCTGAAAGTGTGCATGCATTTTTGGCTGTGGGGAAGGCGGCATCCTGGGTGGGAATGTTTTAAAGCCATAATTGCAAAATATGCACGCAGTTACCTTGTCTTTGAATATTGGCTTGTTTTGTATGGATTGAAAAGTAAGCGCTTTTCCAAAGGCACCCTCTGGAAAATGCACCCAGATATATACATAATGTGAGATTAATGGTATATTTATTAGTGGTTACTGAAGTAAGAATGAATGACCTTGGATGCTTCCTGCTAGGGTAGACGCAAGTAGTTTCTATGACATTTATGCTTTGGTAGTGTTAGAATCTTCTTATAAAAAGTAGACAAACCATACATACAGGATGTGATTTTCAAAGAATTACATGCGTAAAAATTAGCATATATGCGCGTAAGTAGCATGTAATCTCAAATTAATAAAACTTGAAAGTACACACGTACTTTACGTTCCACACGCACATATACATGCGTGAAATAAGGACAAGTTTAGGGGCGTTCTGGAGCGGGTCCAATAGTTACAAGTGTAAGCTGCCATTTTAAAAGACACTTACACATATATACATTTGGCAATTACTTGCGTAATTTTATACCTGATAATTATTATCTTGCGTAATTTAGATCAGACTGGTTTATAATGTAGTATTGGCAGGTGGGAGGGCTGAGTGAACTGGGGGGGGGGGGGGGGGGGGGAGATCAGAGTGAAGAACCAGGAGGGTCTCGATGTCCTGGAGAAGGACTGGGTGAATGGGTGGAGTAACTGGTAAAACTGGTTAATTTCAAATATGTGTGCATGCTATAAAATATGCCGACTCGCACACGTAAATCGGGTTTTAAGTAAGTCCTACTTTACTTTAACGAGTAAAACAGGTAGGAAAAGTATGTGCTTTCAGTGCATTGCACGGATTCATGCGTCAGCATACATGTGCACTTATGTTCCGTGCTAATGATCCGCACATTTTTTTTTTTTAATATGAGAGGGTTATAAAATGCTATCGAAGATCTAGGCGTGGCCATCTACGCGTGTATGTGCCATCGCGTGTAGTTGTTTGAAAGTTATCCTCACAGTTTTAAAATTAGGTTTTCCAATAGCAATACTGTCCTTACTGTTTGTGCCTGTGTGTGTGTGTGTATAGAGTGGGGCCGCCTCCTCAGCTCTGATTTGGGCTCATTGAAGCCCTTGCCTGGCTACTAACTGCTGAGGAAATGCAAATGTATTGACTATTGTTGCTTAGGCAAGGCATGCTTATCTTAAGTTGTGTTTTTTCTCTTATCAGCACACAAATAGGAAGAACACTGCCAGTTGAGCACATCGATGCAGTGCCAGTGCTGTGCTAGAAATCAATACTTTAATATCAACAGAAGCCGTCTGACAGGATGGAGGCATCATTAGAAATTACAGCTAGCCGGGAAGCTAGTTGGCATGAGGATCGCTTGGTAATTCGTATGCATGTTAATTTGTTTGAAACAAAGCAGGACATTTTAACATTTCCTGTCCCCTTTCAATTTGTTTTTAAAATGAAACAAATGAAAAACGAGCAACATTTTGTTCATTTTTGTTTATTTTGTTTTAATTTTCACCACTGCCGACAAAACATCCCTCCTGCTCCTAAATCCTTTTACCGGGTTGTTGTTTTTGTACATGAGGGCAGGAGCTCCAATCCTACCGGTGGCATGCTCAGACATAGTGCTGGTGCCGGTGTTAATTTATTCTGCACAAAATGGTGTCAGTTAGGCCAGACCCAGGCTGGGCTCAGTTTTTTTATAAACAATGGCACCAGCCTCAGTCTACCGGCGCCATTTCTAAGCATGCCACTAGCAGGGCAGGAGTGAGCGGAGATTGCACCTGCACCGAGAAGGAAAAGAAGCATATGACACAAGAGTTTGGGGGAGAGGGTATTTGGGATCAGAGGGCACATAGTTTGGAGTGAGGTAGCATCAAAGGATATTGTTAAAAAGGGGGAATTAAAGTATACTTATAGAGGGGATGTGGGAAAAGCAGAGGGAGTTCTGGTGGATTTAAATAAAAAAAAACCAGCCAAATATAAATAGTTCCGAATTACATGAACATAAGAATTTAACATAAGTACCTAAGAATTGCCATGCAGGTTCAGACCAAGGTCCATCGAGCCCGGCATCCTGTCTCCAGCAGTGGCCAATTCAGGTCGCAAAGACCTGGCAGATCCCATAAAGCAAATCTTAATTCCTGCTATTCACTCTTAGGGCTAGCCAGTGGCGTAGCCAGAATTGATTTTTTGGGTGGGCACAAGGTTAACATGGGTGGGCTGTAGGCATGCAGGTCTACTAGTTGTTTTTTTACTGATAAATAATGCCAAATTATGCAGCATAGCATTCACATCTGCGCCTAAGTATGAGGTTTACTTAATGATACAAACATCATTCACGGTGATTTGTGGTACTTTAGCCTTCTTATTATTACGATTTTATACACGGCTCCTACCTGTCCATAAATTTTGAGAGAGCGGTTGTGTTGCTTATATTTAAATTGCTAACATCTCAAAATATAGATATATATTTTTACCTTTCTTGTCTGATCTTTGTATTTTTCTAATCAGTTGGTCCTGGTCTCTTTTTCCCATTTTTTCCCTTATAGCTCATTAAAGGTGGGGGTGGAAGGGAAATAGAACCAAGAGCTAAGAGAAACAGATAAGTATGAGAGAAAATATGTGTGAAGCTTGCTGGGCAGACTGGATGGGCCGTTTGGTCTTCTTCTGCCGTCATTTCTATGTTTCTATGTTTCTATGTTTCCTAATTCCTTTTCAGTGTCTTTCTTCTATTACTGTCTTCTTCCCTTCCACACACACACACACACATACACGCTTTCTCTCACAGACTCCCTCTCACACACTCAAGCTGTCACTCTCATATGCTCTCCCCCCCCCCCACCCCCCTACAAGCTCACATTCAAGTTCTCACTTTCTCACCCCTCCCCAGGCTTATATTCTTATGCACACACAGACGCACATCCAGGCACCCATTCTCACCCACACACATAAACCCAGACTCCCATTCTCACCCACAAACCCATGCTCCCAGTCTCACCCACACATATTCAAGCTCCCATTCTCATCCATACATATACACATTTAAGGTACTATTCTCACCCACACATACACACATTCAAGCACCCATTCTTATCCACATATTCAAGCTTCCATTCTCACCCACCCACACAAACCCAGGCTCTCATTCTCACCCATATATACACACATTCAAGCTCCCATTCTCACCCACCCACAAACCCAGGCTCCCATTCTCAACCACACATACACACATTCGAGCTCCCATTCACCCACATATTCAAGCTTCCATTCTCACCCACATACACACCCAGGCTCCAGTTTTCACCCACACACACTCCCATTCTCATCCACACATACACATTCAAGCACATGCACAGCTTCCGCTTTCTCCCCCAGAGCAGGAAGATCAGCTGCCTCTCCTGCTGCCACCGGCCTCCTGCTATCTTCTTTGGGCGTCGGGCCGTACTGCTCGCCGAACTTCCTGTCGGGGGGGGGGGGGAGCGGAAGCGCAGCGCACAACGTCCGCTTCCTCCCTCCCCCCCCCAAGCAGGAAGATCGGCGGACCATACGGCCCGACGCCCGAAGAAGATAGGAGGAGGCCGGTGGCAGCAGGAGAGGCAGCTGATCTTCCTGCTCTGGGGGAGAAAGCGGAAGCTGTGCGCAGCGCTTCCGCTCCCCCAAACAGGAAGTTCGGCGGGCCGTTTGGTCCGAAGATAGCAGGAGAACGGGTGGCAGCAGGAGAGGCAGCTGATCTTCCTGCATTGGGGGGAGGAAGCGGAAGCTGCGCGCGGCGCTTCCGCCCCCCCCGAACAGGAAGACCGGTTGGCCATACGGCCGCAGCAGCGCTTCCCCACGTGTGCCGTGATGGCGCGCGAGGCGTGGGTTCTCTTGTTCGCTGTCGCGGGGATGGGATCCCGCGACAGCCTTGCAGTTCCGGTGCCAGTTGGGTGGGCCTGGGTCTAAGTTGGGTGGGCACCTGCCCACCCAGGCCCACCCGTGGCTACGCCACTGGGTCTAGCAATAACTTTCTTTAGTTTACCTGGCTTATGTGTTATGAACTTTTGCTCCATGAACTTGTCCATCCTTGCCTAGATCAGCTCCTATGCCAACAGATTCCACGGCTTGAAGGTGCACTGAGTGAAAAAAGTACTTTGTATGATTTGTGTTTTGAATTTGCTGGTTGTCAGTCTCATGGATTGTTCCCTTGTTTTAGCATTATTTGAAAGGGTAAATAACCATCCTTTATTTACCTGTTCCACCCCAGTCATGATTTTATAAACTTCTATTACGTCCCTTCTCAGCCATCTCTTTTTTAAGCTGAGGACTCCTAGCCTGCATAGCTTCTCATCATAGGAAAGATATTCTATCCCTTTATCATTTTTGTCACCCTCTTCTGCGCTTTTTCTAGTTCTGCCATGACTTTCTTGAGATGGGGCAACCAAAACTGCACACAATAAGCAAGGTACAGGCGCACCAAGGCTCGATACAAAGGCAGTATGATATTTTCCGTTTTATTCTCCATTCCTTTTTGGATCCTTTTTGATCTTCTATTTGTTTTTATGACCGCCGACGTGCACTGAGCTGAGGATTTCAGTGTATTGTCCACGAGCTCTCTAAGGTCCTTTTCTTGGGTGGTGACTCCCAATATATAACCCAGCATCGTGTACCTGAAGTTGGGATTATTTTTCTCTATGTGCATCACTTTGCAATTTTCCACATTAAATGTTATCTGCCATTCAGCTGCCCAGTCTCAAAGTCTCTCAAGGTCTTTCTGCAGTCCCTTGTAATCTGCTGCCTTTTTAACACATTTCAATCATTTTGTGTCATCTGCAAATGTGATCGCCTCACTTGTTGTTCCCTTTTGTAGATTATTTATGAATATGTTAAACAGCTCAGTCCCAGTACCGATCTCTATGGTACGCCACTAACAATCTTTCTTCATTTGGAAATCTGCCCATTTAGTCCTACTCTCTGTTTCCAGCTTTTTAACCATTTACTAATCCATAACAGAAAACTGCCTCCTATCCCATGACTTTGTAATTTCCTGAGGAATCTCTCATGGGAGACCTTGTCAAATGCCTTCTGAAGATCAAAATATATTATATCAACTGTCTCGCCATTATCTTCATGTTTATTTACAGCTTCAAAAAATTCTAGAAGTCTGGTAAGATGAGATGTCCCTTGCTAAAACCATGTTGACTTTTTCCCATTAAGCCATGTCTATTTATATGGCCAATATATATATATATATATATATATATATATATATATTTTTTTTTTTTTTTACAAATGGCTTCCACCATTCTACCTAGCATTGATGTCAGGCTCACTGATCTATAGTTTCCAAAATCTCCCAGGAGCCCTTTAAAAAAATCAGCATCACATTGGCCACTTCAAGAATCATGGCTGTTTTAAATAAAAGGTTACAGTATACTAGTAAAGGGTTAGCAACTCTAGGGTGGATGCCATCTGGTCCCGGTGGTTTGTTACTCTTTAGTTTGTCAAGATGATCTATTACAGATATTTATTTTAGTTGCTCAGAATTTCCACCATTAAAGAATGTTTTAGGTGTGGCTATAGTTCCAACATCCTTCTCCGTAAAGACTGAGGCAAATAATTAATTCAGTTTTTCTACTAATGCCTTGTCCTCTCTCAGCATTTGTTTTGCCCTTTGTTCATCTGGTGGCCCAAATGTTTCCCTCATAGGCTTTTTGCTTCGAATATACTTGAAATGTTTTTTTTAATTACTTTTTGCCTCACTGGCAAAGTCTGTTTTGGCCTGTCTAACTACTGTTTTACATCTAACTTGCCTGTACTTATGCTCTTGTCTATTTTCATCATTTGGGTCTGCTTTCCATTTTTTAAACCGTCCCTTTTACCTCACCATTAAACAATGCTGGCAGTCGTTTAAGCTTCCTTCACCATTTTTTAATGCATGGAATACATTTTATCTGGGCTTCCAAAATGGTATTTTTAAACAATGTCCACACCTCAATCACACTTTTAACCCTTGCAGCTGCTCCTTTTAGTTTTCTCATTCTATCATAGTCTCCCTTTTAAAGTTATATGCCACTATAGTCGTTTTATTTAATGTCCTCCTTCCAATGATTATGTCAAATTAGATTGCATTATGATTGCTACTGGCATACCACTAGGGAGGGTTTTTTTTTGTTGGTAGTAGCAAAATGTTAAACATACAAAAATGAATGAAATTGTGTTCATTTTATTTTTGTTTCATTTTAAATATGAATTGAAAGGAAACAGGAAATTTTGTTAAAATTTCCCATTTAGTTTCAAATGAATGCACATTCCTAAATCAAACGATAGTAATTAGTCAGAAACTAGTAGAAAACAAAATTGGGAATATATCATCATCTATGTATCAATCTATGGGGCAATCACAATTTTAATATTATATGCAGTAATGGTCACCACATAGCAGTACTAGAAAAAGTGCAGAGAAGGAAACACAAATGATTACAGAGATGGAATGGCTTAGGCTAAACAGGCTAGGGCTCTTCAGCGTAGAGATGAAATGACTGAGAAGGGATATGCTAGAGGTTTATAGAATCATAAGTGGTATGGAATAGGTTAATAGGAGTTATTTACTCTTTCAAATAGTACTAGGACTAGGGGATATGCCATGAAATTAACTGGTAGCAGAGTTAAAACTCATCTAAGAATGTATTTTTTTTTCAGTCAACACACAATTGAGTTATGAAATATATTACTAGAAGATGGGGTCAAGTCTAGTACTATAGCTGAGTTTTAAAAAATGTGTGTGTGTACGAGTTTCTTGAGGACAGATTAGTTAATTATTATCCAGGAAAACTTAGGGATCATAATATGTAATGGAACTTCCAGGCAGCACAGCTGGCCACCGGTGGAGACAGGATGCTGAGCTGGATGGGCCATTGGTTTGACCCAGCCTGGCACTTCATATGGCAGAGCTCAATGAGAGTTTTGTGCTAGAATAGCAGAGGGGTGCTACAAATCAGGATAAGGGTGTGTTGACACAACTGTGTGGGGTGTCTGTGATTAAATAGTCACGTATTAATCTGCAGATGAAAAAGGCATCGGGTGTTAGCAAATTGAAAGGAACAATCACAGTTCTGAGAGATTCGCAGCAATGAGCAAACATTTTTGCTATGTGCAAGGGTTTTAAAAATGGAGACAAGTCCTCACCTTCTCTTGGTACTGCCGCCTGGAGGAATCCAGGGACTGGATAAGCGCAGTGGCATGGCCAATGAACATGGCATAGCAAGTGGCACCCACAATCATGCTCAGCATGGTAAGCCAGACGTCTGACATGCCAACAGGGGCTTGCTGCCCATATCCAATACACAGCATGTGGCTCATTGCTTTAAACAGTGCATAGGAATACTGCTTTCCCCAGGAGTCATTCTGCAAACACAGAGAGAGAGAGAGAGAGAGAGAGATTGCACCCATGACAAAGAAGAGATCTAACTATGAGTTTTCCCACCCCTCCCTTATTAAGGTGGGTGAGCAAGTCCACCATTGATCTTGTGAGACAGTGATTGTCTGTGGTTAAATAGACATATACAGAATTCCTGTGAAGTTCCCATGAGTAATAGGGATGAGCTGTTTTAATACAAAAGGGAAAACACAATTAAATATCTTGTTCCATTTTGTGTCATTTCCAATCCAAAACAACACAAAACGTCATTGAGTTTGTCCTGTTTTATTGCAGCCTAGCCCTACAATTCCCCCGACATTCTAAGAAAGCTCCATCTCATCCAGCCAATAACACCGCCCACCTGCCCATGCAAGCCCCCCCACCCCACTGGACTCCCTTATCCTTACTATCATTTGAGTCTGGGTCCTAATGGCACCAAAGTGATTCCCAGTTGCTCCTGCCCTGCCAGCACTGTATTCAAAACTGGTACTTGCCAGCAGGTCTGTAATTCAGAATAGTGGTCACAGACTTTGATGATGGTAAGGATGTGTGGGATTGGGAGGGGGGAACGGCATGCGAGGAGCAGCCTATGCACCTCTGGGGAAAACCAGGCAGGATAACTTGTGTTCTGAGTTTTTCTCTTGAGGAATTGGGGCACTCTCTCAATTTGCTGATGTTGTTTTAATCCAGCAAAGCATGTGGAGAAAGCCCAGACCCACGCAAATATCAGTCTGGAAATTTAAAAAAAGGTGTGGCGGCGTGATAATGAGTTTGCTTCAAAATCCATTGAAAAAAACACAGACTGAATGCAAAATTCTGATTGCTTAAACATTCAAAATGGACTATTTCATAAATCGTTGGAAAAAAAACAGTGCTTTAAGGTGGTTAATAATACAGCTGTGTTCCCCTGACACACACATGTTTCGCAAATGAGCTGCTTCTGGAGAGACAATATATTGTATATGCCAGCAATAGAACAAACTATAAAGATCTGTATACAGCTTAATTCATCCATTTTGGATGTTTGAACGATCGGAACTTTGCATTCAGTCTGTGTTTTTTTTCACTCGGAAGCATATTCATTATCACACCGCCACACTCTATTTCTGGTTGTTGCTTTAATGACATCAACAACATGAAACATTAGAACAGTGACACAGGAAAAAACAACGGACCCTCCCCCCCTCCACCCCCCCGTTTCCCCAACTAAATGAAAATAAAAACAAGACAAAAAACTTTCGCCATACATAACCCTAATAAGTAATTCTGGTTTTCTTTCTTAGAAAAACATGGTACATATGGCAAACCAGGAAAACAAACATAAAACAGCTAAGGTAAGAACCCTTATCTCAGTCTCTGGACAGGAACAGAGTACAATGTGCCACTGTGGTCAACGAATCAGATTACTTTATTTTCAGTGCACGTTTTCCATATTTTGAGTTTTGATGACATTTCTTTTTCCCTAGTAGTAAAAGGCACCGCTGCTTTAAGCTGAACAATTGCACAGAGTAGCTGTGCTGTGCAAGGGCCAGTGCTGTAAGTTCTAATAATTTTATTCATGACCTCCGTTTATCATAATTTTATTATGCTTTATGCTCTATTGTTTTAGTACTATGACATTTTATGTTTTGTGCTGTAATTTTCTTGTTTCTTTGTGATTTTATATTATCTATTTTAAATTCAGTTTAAGATGTTTTGAATTTAATTTTGTTCTCTATACATCACTGATTTACATGTGTAACATACTGCGATCAATAAAGTAAATTAACAATAATAATAATAATACATAACAAAGGGACTATTTACCAAGGGTTACCACCTCACCCAGTTCAACCCGACCAGTCTGATCTAGCCTTGGTTTTGCCTCATTGGCTGCATGGAATTGTAGTTCTGATTTTCCAAAGAAGAGTAAAGCTACATCTCCATGAAGGCAAAAGGGAACACAGCTTGGGTGACATCGCAACCTTAGGCTAGTACCTGCTGCTAATGTTGAGAGTGCAAACGTGTCCCAGCCTTGTATCTCCTGCTCTATAAATTCTACAAATGATAAAGATGTCTTCCAAAAACTAAACATTGAATCAATAGGGAATGTACCTGAATGTGAAATTCTGTTTTTCTGTGATGCTAATATTGCTAATTTGTTTGATTTGATAGCGTGCTTAACAGACTGTAATTGGGTAATAGTAATAATCCTTCTCGCCTCTGCTCTTTGGAAGGTTGCATGCAGGTCAGGTGCCAGAAATGTGCTGCCAGCCGCCCAAGGTGGAAAATGCTGCGTGTGTTTCCTCGTGCATTGAGGAGTGTCCAGGAATCGAACTCAAGCTTGACATTTGGCAGGGCACAGCACTGCCACCAATCCAGCAGGCTCTTTTCTTCTTCTTTTGGCGTGGCAGTTTCCTCTGGCTCTTTTGGACTTCTAACTCGATCTGAGCCGGCCATCAGGAGCCTTTATTCACAGCTACCTGGGGTTCTTCCTGCTTTCTAACCCATCCCCTTTCTACCTAGCTCAGCCATTGCACCCATAATCCATCAACCAGGGGAGGCAGACTGCAGCAGCATGGAGTGTCACTTGTGCGATGGCTGGGACGTCCGATCCCCCCTCCCTGACACAAAGACCTGGGAGTGCTGTCTCTGCAGCATCTTCAGCCCAGTCTGGTCTGAGGGGTAAAAGCTGGAACTGGGAATCCTGCACCCCACACTGAGCCACTGGGCCAGCTTGGGCTATTTTATTATGACATATCATAGTTATTGTAGATGTCTGCAGAGCTGCTTGTGTACACAGAACTGTACATGACGAACGCAGGTGAGTAAGATAGGGATACCACGAATGATTAATGGAAGCAAACGAAATGCAATAAGCAAAAGGTTGTCCTCTCCCCAAAGAACCACAAGTACTGAATTTTAAAGTGCATCAAGATCCTATTCTGAAGAAAGGTCCTATATATAGCCAAATGGTAATAATGAGCTGGACTCTGGAGCTAGCAGGAACTGTAACCAATACCTTCCCCTTCTGTCTCACTCTATCTGTGCCGAAAAGGAAGAAAGAGTCCTTGTCCTAGATTTTCTCCATTAATACTGGAATAGCGTGCTCATGCCTTGCAGCTTTAATTGCTCTTCCCTTAGACCAAGGGCCATGCACTCGAGTCCCTACAGGCGCTTATTAAAAAGGAAAAAGCTGTTTGCAGAGTTAGAGAAAGGGGGGAGAGAAATTCATCATTTACAGAATCTGACTGGCATCACTAATAACCAGAAGCATAATAACTCGGGGGAAGACAGAGAATTTGGCACAACCCCGGGAACGCAATTACAGTTTCAGGGCTGGCCTGTGGTGTTGGGGAGTCCCAGTGCGCTGGCTGAGGTGCTTGCTCATGGGACTGACCTGGTCTGTGGCGCTGCGCTTTTCAGCCTGTCGGGTTAGAGCTCACTGGTGTAGCCCGACTGATGGGACTTCAACTTAAGCCTTGCTCCCTATCGGGAGCCCCAGCCAATCCCTGACAATGATTAAACCTCTCCATGTGGAGATGGCAAGGCTAGGCCATGACAGAAACAGGAATACGTTAACGCAGGGCCTGTGAGCAGGCCTGTGCTCACAAGCCCCGCGGTGGCCCCCTCTCCAGATAAGTTCCTTTACTAACAGGAAGCCCGGGTACAGGAGGAGGGGAGTCACTGCAGGGCCTGTGAGCGTGCACTGCTTACAAGCCCAGCGTCAACTTCTTTCCGTTGCTGCCACGTACTAAATGAAGGGGGGAGGACCTAGGAGGGGGAGTATGTGCAGGAGAGGGGGACCCCCTCCCACGCTTCACTGCCCAGGTCCCCCCCCCCCCCCCCCAATCCTCATGGAAAGCCCAATGCATAATCTTTCTTGAATTGGAGTGACTGGTTGCAACTCAAGCATTTTTAGAAAAAATGTTCCAGTTCAAGGGTATTGTGGATCAACAGATTTAATAAGGGAAAAAAAATGTGGTTTTCATTCCCGAAACCCTGTTTAGACTAATTCCAGGAACAACAGGCCTTTTCACCTTAATTCCCTCTTACGCTGGAACAAAAGTATAAAAAGCACATTTCAAATATTGTTCGAGGAGGATAATGAGTACAATGACTTTGCACAGGGAAAAACTGCTCCCCTGCCCCACATCCTGATGTTGTAAAATCTCTGGGATCTAGTGCCCCCACTCCTGACCCCCCCCCCCCCATCCCCTCCAAGGCTTACTGCAATATCTCGGAGGTCTAGTAAGGGTAGGAGCAATCCCCGTCCGCTCCCTGTCACGCCCACGCCATTTTGAAAAATAAAGCCAGCTGTTGTCATGGACTACTTTGCCCCACCAAATGGGTTGGGGGGGGGGGGCAGGAAGGCACTAGATTTCAGGGAGGAGTTTTACCTGGGGTTTCCTGAAAATTCAACTTTGCAAATTTTCAGAAATTTCCAAAAACTTTTGAGGGAATCGATTTTCATGCCGCTTCATCATAAGCAACCAAAAAAAAAGATCAATCCATTTATCACATCCTACCAAGGGGGTAAAACAAATGCACATTCCTACTAGCCTTCATTCTTGAAACACTCTACTTTGCTTGGTTTTATAAAACAGAACCTGTGTCAGGGCACCCAAGTGTGCAGACACTATTTTCAGAGAAGAAATAGGCAATGGGCCATGGGAAGTATGGAGACACTATAGCTCTCTTTCTCAATCAGCACAGTGGCCACGCAATAAAATATCTGACCACAGCTTAAACTCTTGAGCACCGAGCTACATCATAATTCTAGGGATAGATTTCATGGCATTTCCTCCCCAAGTACTCTTACCTATTCTCCCTCTTGACCTGGAGCATTATCACATAAGAGATGCTGAACAAGTAAGGCTGAATTTCACAAGGGATTACGAATAACAAGCTTTTGTAGAAAAATTAGACACATTGTTTCAGGCTCTATAAGTGGTGATGGATGTTCACTGTAACTAAACTAAAAACTGCTCTTAGACAGCTTTGGCAGGAAGGAGGGAGGGAGGGAGGGCAAACGGGCAAGCAGGCGGCTCCATGTCATGATGTTCAGGCTGAGCCAGTGCTGGTTTTACCCCATTGCGTCTGTAGACACGTTATTCCAATTTCTCTAGCAACTGCGAATGGATAATGGGGCAAAGTCATGACGGAATCAACTTGTTCTTCATGATCTGGAGCCATCTGGTCACTTTACTGGAAGGCTGTGTGGGACCCATTGACTTTTGCTCACGTGGAAACGGAAGCAGAATGATTAATAATCCTGCCACAAGCTATGGCCTAACGACTAGCAGAAGGATGCAGGCCAGTGGTTGCACCTATAGCCTTTCTTGAACTGGCGCGGATGTTCTGTGATGTAACAAGCTCCCAGTTGACGTGCCAATTCTGGGGAAGGGGGGGGTGGGGGTGAGAAGAACGGTGTGTAAGAAAAGGGCCATATCTGCTGTTCTGTGTAATTTTCTCTAGTTTTAGAAAACATAATCGGTGGCAGGGCTCCTTATTGTTCAGATACTGTTTTTACTTTGAAGGAAAGATGTGAGCCCCAGGCAGCTGACACTGGTTCAGTCTGCCCTGCTCACTGAAATCTTTAGAATGTGAAAGAGAGGATCTAAACAAAACCACACAAGTCACATGGCAGGCTTTGTTTCTCTGAAAGTAGACAACATGATAAATGCAGAAACATAAAGCTCAGCTTTCTAGCTTGCTATCCGTAGCTTTCCTTACCCTGCAGCATAAATATATATAGGGCCTATTCATTGGCTCTAGGGGGATTTTGATTAGGAAAACGTTGAGAAAGTTGTGCCATCTGCTCTCTGTGCATCATTTTATCTATCTTCACAAAAAAGTAGCAACGGTCCTTATTGGTCAAATGCTGATTTCCAAGAAACAAATGGGATGGACCTTAGGCGCTGTCTTGGTACGGTTTTTAATCTAGTTCTGAGTGGCTGGGACCCTCATGATCTTTCCTGTAAAAACGTATCTAAATAACAGGGCATCCTGCCACAAATTAGACTTTCTGACCTTAGAAAACAACTTGCACAAGGATTTAATACACAATTTTCTTCACGGATTGTGGTGCCCATATCCTCTTTGAAGTGCAGTGACTATATTGCATTGTGGTGCGTTCCAAGAAAATATGCCAGGGCATATTTGCGCTAGAAAGCTGTATCACCTATTCCTGAAAACGGCACTTTGTCCTTATATGAATGGCATAACTTGTGGCTTTGCTGCTTTACTGTTTTCCCACTATTTGAACAGACGTGTATGTGGGTAAGAGAGAAATCTTCCTGTTGGGATCAATGGCACCCTCTCCCCCCATCATCTGCACGCCAAATATTTGTGAAATAACTAGTTCAGTATGTGCAGGAAATCAGAGGGGAAGTTTAACTTTCTTTGGAAGTGTCTGTTGAGAGCTACAGCTTTCATAGGCTTTTTTCCAAAAGGAAATATATTGACATAAAAATCTTCTGGTTTTCTCTGTAGGGGCTTCCCATCACTGTGATCTCTCTCTCTCTGTCTAAAATGTTCTGTTTTTTTCATTTCTGTCTCCACTTTTCTTTCTTAAATCCTTTAATTTCCTCTAATGCCTTGTCACTTTCATCTTTTCCCCCTTCTGTTCCTATCATTTATTTTCTTCCCCTTCCCACTCACCCTCAAAACTCTTTTGCAAAACTCTCTCCCACCTCCTCTCCTTACCCCTTTCTGAAATCTACCCCCCTCTGTCCTACCCCCTGCTTCCTTCATTTTCCCCATTCCCTGCCCACCATTGCCTCATACCTCTGGCTCTTCCCTTTCTCCATTTCTGTCCTCTCCGTTACCTCAGGCTCTAATTTCTCCCTCTTAACCTACTTCCTTCCCTTCTTTCTCTCCTGTGCCAGGCCCCTCACCCCTGCTCTTCCCCTGATTTCATCCTCCTCTTTCTCTTGCTTTTTGCATTTGTCTTTGCTTTTCTCTTTCCTTCCCTACTTCTTTTTCTACATCCCCGCCCCCATTAAGCTGATTTCCTCCTCTTTTTGGCCTCTCTTCTGATGTCAGACCTCAGTCCTGTCTAGTGGCTACTTTGCCAGCACTATGATCGGACACCAATTCTGGTGATCATGAGCAGGCAGCAATAAGTAGATCAGAGACGTTGATACAATAAATCTCAAGCCTTGGTCACCGGCAAGCACAGAACAGGGACCCATATGTCACAGGTTCCATCCCTTGTGATATACAATGCACATTATGTGACAGTCAAAGGGTTAATAAGGAAACCAGTATTTGAAGTCCAAGTATGGACATCAAAATTGAAGCAAAATATCCAAGTCTTCATGGAGTCACCTATGAATCCTATACTAATGGGTCAATGAAGGTTTGCAAGTATATCACAAAATAACCCTGACACATCTGTCAATCTTTGCATTATATGTACAGTTAAGGGGCAAGAGAGAGGCAAAAGATGCCTTGCAGAGCACAATGCATTACTATCTCAACTTATATACATAAGCATATTCATAACATACATATACATTTTTTCTGCTTGCAGTTAGTTCTGATTTCCTTCTCTTGCTGCTCACTGCTTGTTTATCTGCCATATTGGGTGTAGGCCACTTACTGCCACTGTGCATGGAATGCCTCTGTGAGGTTCTTACCACCATGCGATTGAGGGACACCCAGCAGTCCTCTGGAAAATCCTGCAGCATTGGCACAAGGAACTGCAGGCAGCCATCCCAATGACACAACAGCAGCATCATCCCGATGAGGTTCACGATGCGCACCACCGCACTTGCCAGGTCGTAGGTCATGTGGAAGATCTGTGAAGCATACGGGGAGGGAAGTGAAACAAGAAGAGCAGATAAGCAAAAAAGAAAAGAGAACAGGGTAATATTGATGCTTTCCCCAGAAGGAATCGGAGCCCTGGATGGGAAGATATAGCATGACAGAGATGTCAGTCACTCATGTGAAGAGAAAGAGTTCCAGAGGTAGAGTTAAAAAAAAAAAAAAAAGGGTGCAGGAAAACAGGAACTGAGACAGATAAGCAAGGATCAAAGGCTGCAAATGGAAACCATATTTTTTTTGTCAGGTTTTTGCCTTTAGTAAAGATTTATTTAAATAATGTTAAATTCTTGCAGGTTTAAGATCTTTTACTGGTCCAAAATAAAAGTCAAAATATGTTATACATGAGCTTTCCAAACCACCTGGGTGCCCTCATCAGACGTGACCTACCCTATCCGAAGAAGGGACTCGTGCAATCTGAAAAGCTCCTCTACCACTTCAGTTTTTAGATAATTCTTGTGTTGGTCAATTGAAAGGTTACCACGGCCTGGGAGGAATCCAGCTTCCTCCAGGACTAATACAGCTATTAAAGTCATTCACTTTAAATAGCAATCACTTCACAGAAAAAGAATAATGGGTTAAAAATCAGAAGGTGCAGTCCAGTTATTATAGTATAGAATTGGGAATCAGGACTCTTGGTTCTTATTCTGGCTCTTCTCCATGTTGCCACCTCACTGTACTGCAAGCTATACAAGTGAACATAGACAATAAATAACATGCAGTGTGTGTGTGTGTGAATGTGTATGTATAGCAAATTTTGCTTACCTGTAGCAGGTGTTCTCACAGGACAGCAAGATGTTAGTCCTCACATATGGGTGACATCACAGGATGGAGCCCAATCACGGAACACTTTTGTCAAAGTTTCTAGAACTTTGACTGGCACCTACTGGGCATGCCCAGCATGGCACTAAACCTGCAGTCTTGTTTAAAGCTACAGGATGTGCCGAAAAATAAAATAAGAAAACAAACCCAATACCGCGGGGTGGTGGGCGGGTTTTGTGAGGACTAACATCCTGCTGTCCTGTGAGAACACCTATTACAGGTAAACAACATTTGCTTTCTCACAGGACAAGCAGGATGGTAGTCCTCACATATGGGTGAGTACCGAGCTGAGGATGTCCGAGAAATGCACCAAATTTACCCAAGATGTGCAATAGGCACAAGGACTTGGGTGGAATTTGGTAAACGGCATCCTGAACTCTAACAGGCAGGAGGAAAGGTGTTGGTATGTCAAGTTGTAAAAAGGTTGCGCAAGACAGTTTGGCCGAAGATGGAATCTTGTCTTTCGGCCTCGTCTAAGCAATAATGGGCTGTAAAGGTATGGAGAGAACTCCAGGTAGCTGCTACTACTACGAGGCACTTGGTGAAGACTCGTGGTGCAGATGCCAGGCCGAATGGTAGCACTCGGTACTGATAGTGCTTGGGGCCTACCAGAAATCTCAGAAATTTGCGATGAGATGGAGTTATCGCAATGTGTGTGAATGCGTCCTGGAGATCTATAGAGCAGAGCCAGTAGAGGAAGAAGGGAACCCAAGGTTACCATCTTGAACTTTTCTCGGTGGAGGTACTTGTTGAGGGTACGTAGGTCCAGAATTGGACGAACGCCGCCTGATTTTTTGGGGATTAGAAAGTACCGGGAATAGAATCCTAGGCCTTGTTGGGAATAGGGCACTGGTTCTATTGCTCTGGACTGGAAGAGGAGGGAGACTTCCTATTCCAGGAGTGGTGAGTGGTCAGATGTTCCCCACGTCAGCAGAGATGGGGAGTCCGGTGGGATGGAGAGAAAGTTCAGGTGATAACCCTGAGAGATTATGGCAAGGACCCACTGGTCTGAGGTGATTGTGTGCCACCTGTTGTAGAAATGGCACAATCGACCTCCCACTGGTATCTGAGGCAGTGGAAGCTGGCTGCTACTCTCTATGCAGGAGTCAAAAGCCGAAAGCAGGGCCCGGCTGAGGAGCTGCTTGCGGCTTTTGTTTCCGAGGTTGACGAGACTGGGCCTTTTGGAAAAGTCTCGTGCAATGAGTTCTAGACGGTGGTGGATAGGACTTCTTTGGACAGAAGAATGACTTTTTAGTATCTTTCCTGAATGGCTGTTTGGAAGAATACTCAGAAGGCATCAGAGAGAGTTGGTGAAGGGTCTCATGATGCTCCTTTAGTTCTGCCACCGTCCGTTGAATCTGTTCGCCAGATTGTCTCCTATGCAAGGCAGATCGGAAAATATGTCTTGTACTTCAGGGTGCAAGTCCAAAGACTTAAGCCAGGCCCATCTTCTTTCAGAAACAGCAGCTGCAGATACCCTGGAAGCGGTGTCGAAGATATCATAAGAGGATCTTATTTCATGCTTCCCTGTCTCAAAACCCTTGTGTACCAGGGTTTAAAGCTGTTCCTGGAATTGCTGAGGCAGGGACTCTGCAAAGTCCTGTATCTACTTGAATAAGACCCTATTATATTGGATCATGTAGAGCTGGTAAGAGGCGATCCGAGAGATGAGCATTGAATTCTGGAAGACACGCCGGCCAATGGCATCCAGGAATTTCTGCTCCTTACCTGGGGGGAAGGAAGAATGGGGTTTTGAACATCGTGCCCTCTTTTGGGCAGATTCTACAACCACAGATTGGTGATCTAGCTGAGTTTTCTGGAACCCTGGGCTGACTGTACCAAGTAATTGGTATCTGCCTTTCGATTGACTGGGGCTATGGAACCACGGTGTTCCCAATTCTTTTTGAGAAGATCTAAAAGAACCTGGTGAATAGGGATGGTGGTTATTTCCTTGGGAGCATCCAGGAATTGTAACAGCTCCATCATTTGGTGCCTATCATCTTGCTCAGTCTGTAATTGGAAGGGAACCAATTCAGACATTTCCTTCACAAAATTTATGAAGGAAAAGTCCTCTGGAGGAGAACGCTATCTACTTTCAGTAGGAGAAGGTGGCGATGGTAAATCATCAGTGTCTTGAGATGAATAGTCAGTCCAGGGGTCATAGGGATCAGCACCTGCCTCTCTAGGAACCTGAGGAGGATGGGACGATGGTATTCCTGAAGGTCCTGGATCTAGGCTCTGAAGGCATCGAAGGAAGTACTGGAGGCACCGATGAAGGCATCGAGGGCACCGGTACAGGCATTGAGGGCATCAATGGATGGATCAGTGGTGCTGATGGGCGCATCGGAATCAATGGTTGAGGCATCAGCAGGACTCCCGATGGAGGAATGCGGAATGGTGTTTCTCCTCCCAATGACAGGGTAAGCGGGGAAAGCACCGGAGCCATCGGTGACCCAAGGTCCATCGGTGGAAAAGCAGCTATAAGTGCTTCCATCTTCGTGAGCAGCGGTGCCAATGCTGCCGGAATGGGATTGATGGTCGGCTCTGCGACCGGCACTGAATCATCAGTCCAGGTGTCATAGGCCATCTATAAGGCGATGCACAGACTCCAAGTTCCCCCAGCACTGAAATCGGTGCATCGCCTTATCGATGGCCTCCTGAATCATCCGGTCCAGTTCTTCACGAAGACCTGGAGCAAGCAGCCCCGGCTCCGGAAGGGAAGAAGGAGGCAGAGGCATAGCCGAAGGGACCACTGTTAAAGGTGGAGTCACGGCTCCCGATACCCGTCCAGGTGAGGGTTGCTTCGGTGACCCGGTCACAGAAAGGGTCGATGCCTTTTCTGGACGGGGTTTCTTCGATGGCGGCTTGGACGATGGTGAGGTCGATGATTTTCCTTCATCGATGGTCCGAGACTTCCAGTGTCGATGCCGATGTTTCTCTCTACGATCCCTTCAGTCCTGAGGGGGAGTAGAGGTAATCAAAGGCCGAGAAGCCGTCGATGCTGGATGGTCACCGGCGCGAAATGGACGGGTTCAGACGACGTCGATGCAATATACGGCGTCGGGGTTTGAGAAAGGAAGAGAAGTTCCATTTTCTCCATTCTGGCCTTGCGACCTTTTGGTGTCATTAAGGCACATTTGGTGCAAGTCAGGACATCATGCTCACACCCGAGACACATTAAACAGACTTTATGAAGGTCTGTTATGGCCATGGTGCCAGTACAGTCCGGGCACCAAAGGAACCCCGATGCCATGGCCTTTGAAAAATTTAGCCGCGGTGCGGTCGACAGCCAGTAGGCCACGAGGGCCAAACTCGACGGGAATCGACCGAAAATGGGTAAAAACTTACCGGCGTACATCAATAGCAGGCGTTGTTCAATCCGTTAGACATCTTGTTGAAGCATTTGTGAAAAGTTCCCAGACATGTGCCATGGATAATATTTTCTTTAGAAAACATTTTCTAAAATCTTTGTTCACTATCTGCTTCATAAACAATCCCCCTGAAGAAGCCGAACATTGGTGAAACGGTGGCCTCTGTAGGGGTGCATCATATATTTGTAATATTTACATTATTGCGGTGTATCTGTTGCTTGATATGATTTTACACTTGTGAGTGTACGGGTATGGGTGTAGTGTGAATGCATGATTGTTTGTTATATGACTGAGAGTTGGTTTTATTGCTCTTGTACTTACAGGAATCTATAGTCAATAAGAAAAGGTTTGGGGGCACATCAGGGTTTGTTTGAATAATTGTAACCAAATTTATAAATTGATGCTGTAAAGTAGATGTTTAGATTATCTGAAAGCTTATAATAAAAGATTAGTGTATTTTACCTGATTTTTGTTCTCTTGGGCTATTTTAGTGTTGTACTTAATTGGGGACTGTTGTCTAGTACCTTCTTGACTTATTTACCTAACGTTTTGTAATAGTTCCATTTGGATGCGTCATCTCCAGGCACAGACACAGCACATGAAGCACTGGCCTTGATCTCTTCCCACACGCTTCTAAATGCAAAACATTTTGAGATCATTTGGTATCAAAATTACTATTAAATCTGTTCCCAAAAACTGTGTCAACATTAAAAGCAATGCCCATCTCCAGTCGATTACCATATCAGAGACATTGACTAGTGCCCCTGATACGGTAAACTTATAGAACTAGAGATGCTAGAATGTACAGTAATAATTTTTTTTTTTTTTTGCTTTGTTAATGCATTGGCATCTCCTGAAAACGTCACTTCACTAGAGTCTTGCTGAGCTGGTATCCAATGTCCCGCATGCCGCATTCCTCTAAATCCTTTGACGAGAACAGTGGGTCTCCTCTCCAGGTACTTGTCATTCTCTTTGTGTTCTGCTGAATTTCCATGGTGACAGGACACAGTAAGAACAGGGAGGGAGGGGGGAGAGACGGCAGTAGCTGAGACCTGCTGCAAATCACGTCCTGGCGTCTGGTCCATAGTACAAAAAAAAAAGATAAAAAGGAATCCCTGTGTGCGTCTGCACTTTGCATATTCTACGGTGACCTGAGGATACGTCAGATGCACCTACTGCTGTATGGAGGGAGGGTCTTCATTCTTTTTTTTTTTTATCTCTCTGGTTCACAGCAATCCTCTGTGATCCTGCATGTTTCTCTGGGCTTTTATTTCCCACTCTCTCACACACAGATCCTGTTGTTAAGCCATTTATCCCGTAATGTGTTAACACAACTTAGAGGCATGGTAGGCACTGATTTCTGAAACTGATTACTGGAGTAATAAGGCATAGCACAGCAGTCATTCCCTGCCTTAGGTGGGCTTTGCAGTATGAAGCCAAAGGCCAGGGACAGAAGTCACATGTGAAGACTAACTTGAGGATGATGGTGTACACCCTGGAGATGGATCTGTTTTTTACTGGACCATTTTCTGTGAGCATTTAGACACCTCAACTTCTGAAAGCTTGGTTTAAAAGATGGAGTTAATGTGAAGTTTTGGTGACATCTAAGGACAGGTATCATTGCTGTACAAAAACAAGCTTCAGTCTGTCATAATGATCTCTTTTAGAGAATTTCCATATATTGGAAATGTCTCCTGAAATAACCATATGGTACCTTCACTACAGTGATATACAGTGAACTTGTCTCCTGTTGTAGGTTATTTTAATAGACATGTCTCTATTAAGGAGGATTTCAAGCCAATTCCTTTGCACAAATGCACAAACAGAACACTGCATTTTACAACTGCGTCACATCTAAAGTGAGGCATGCAGCGAGTGCTTTAAATGCATACTTGTGTTTTATATTCTATGCAGCACCCAGCAGTTATGTTTAACATTTCAGACAGAACTGAGGTTCGGCTGCTATGTCATGTTCCCCTGGATTTTCCAATGCAGTATAAAGCAATCTGTTTGTGGAAAACGTGAATTTGCAGTGAACAAGTTCCACTGTCCATTACTAGGGCTTTTCCCCAGCCAATCAAATTGTTCAGTTTTAAAATTCCACTTTACATTACACATCTCATATAATCTGCGTAACATCCACCCCTGCTCCTATCTCCCCTCCCTCATGCAGAGAAAGTGGCCAAGGCTGAAAAGGGGCACAGCCACCAATGTGGAACTTGGTTGTGAATAGTTAGCTGTGTTTGGGTTTAGTAATTATCTGGGGACAAAAATGCTATAAAATTATAACATTGTCTGTACTATTTTTCCTAACTTGTGCTGTTTTATCAAGATGACCATCATATTTACTGTGCTTCAGATTTCTTTTGCGATATACTATGTCTATTGCTAAGATTTTGTGAAGTCCTACAGAGAGCTTCATTGGTAAGTCTCAGCTAAACAATTTAAAATTAAAGGATAAGTCACAGGCTTACTTTTTAGATGCAGCAGGCACCTTTGTTTGGTCCCAGCATGGTGGGCAGACCTATAGGCACATTACACGTTCCACATAGAAGTTACAGGTACTGCAAACATGCATCTGGGGGCAGAAATCAGTTACCCACTTATCAATCAGAAGGACAAGGATAGGGACCTAGGGGTAATCATTTCAGATGGTGCAAAGGTTGGCAGAGCGGTAAGGTGGCTGTTTGCTTGCGTGTACAAGGAGAAGAATTACTTGCAGGAAAATTTATGTATTTATTTATTTAAAAGTTTTTATATACCGCACAAATGGATAAAGTATATCCGTCTAGGCGGTTTACAAATGTTCAAAACACATGCATAATTTAAAAAAAATGGAGGTAATATTGCCTTTGTACAGTTCACTGGTGTAGCCCCTGACCCAAATTCTTCTGGTCATGGAAAGTCATGAGCTACGACTGCACCCATGCTCCTGGGGTGCTTTCCGCACATGGGGGGAAAGAATCAGGCCCTTAAAGGGTTTTCCTTCTTGGAGCTCGCCTGAAAACAGTCCAATAAAAATGAATACTGAAGCTGTTTTTCAAACATAAACTCTTTTGGCAGTAACTTGATTGCAGGAAAAAGCTCACAATGAGAGTAAACTATGGTTTAATGCATAATCAGTTCAGAAAAATAAAGTGTATTAAAACCCAGTCTTAGTCAATAACAAGGCTGCACACCCTGGCTGGTAGGTACTCTGGGTCAGGCATGCCTTGCCCGGGCATGTCCTTCACTATCTGCTCCTCTGGGTGAGCTCTTTCTGTATTCCAGCAAGAACTGGAGCTCCTTCTCACAACTTAGGAAATCTAGAGCAGATGCTTTCCTGTAGGCAACAGGCCTTCAGATCTCTCCCTTGCAAGCCTTTTCTTTTGACCACCACAAAGGCAAAATTCTCTTTTTCCCTACCTCTAAGGAAACCCCTTTTAGATTGAGTTTAATTCTCCTCTTCTTTAGAGACCTCATTCTTTTTGTTCTATGTAATTGCCCTCAAGCAAGCCTGTTGTTTCATTGTAAACCGGTTTGATTTGCATCTAATGTAAGATCGGTATATAAAAGCCAAAAATAAATAAATAAATAAATAAATTCTTGGATCCTCAGCAAATCTCTGGAATCACTTGTGGACCCCACGACAAGACTTTCCTAGGCCCTGAAGCCCAGGGCACCGTGATCTTGGGCCCCCAGCTTCCTTCCTAGGGCAGAAGGCAGGGCTGGCAGTCCTCTCTCCTTGGAGAGGCCACCTTCCAGCACCTCTCTCTTAGAGACACACCTCAGGGAATCCTACAACAAGAGGGCACTTAAGTTTTGTTACATCCATGACACTTCCCACCGAGGAATGTCGTCAAGCCTCTTCTATCACTCCTTCTCTCTCTAACCTCATCCTCAGGTCTGTTGAGACTCTGAGGCCTGCCAGTACAGGATTGTTTTGGACTCCCTTACACTCAAAAGATCCCATCTTTAGTACTGTGTGCTAGTAATCAGGAGAGGCCATACCTTTGTAAATATAGTAACAGGACAGAAGCAGTTGAAAGAAGGGCTGCCAATATAGTACAGCGCTTACAACACCAACCTTACAGGAGATGCTTAAGGAACACAAAAAATACCCAGTGGATTAGAAAAGAAAAGGGGGTTATAATGGAAACATTAAAATATTTAGCAGGCTTCAATAAAATAGAAGGCATTTTCCGTTAAAAAAATGTGGAAGCCTGGATCACAATGATTGCAAAGGAGGATAAGGATTCCTTCAAATCTCACTTTTACATCTTTATATAAAGATCTTAGCTTTCAGATTGTCTGAGACACTCCCTAGTTTAATTCATCATGACCAGGCAGGTTTTGTTCCAGAACATCAAGCTGTGGACAGCATCTATAAAGTCATTAATCTAGTAAACAAAGGAAAACTTCAGCTATGCTTCTCACAACTGACACTGAAAAAGCATTTGACAAGTTGCATTGGAGTTCTCTGAGGATATTATCAGACAAAATGTGCGCAAGACCCCATTTTTCTTTTTACCTGGATAGGGAAATGATATAACCATCCAATGGCCTGTGTTAAAGGAAATGGCAACTGCTCTGCTCATCTCAAAAACCGCAGAAGATCTCGCCAAGGGTGATCACTTTCTCCACCTCTTTTAGGCTTAGACATTGAAACCCCTGGCACAGAAAATTAGATCTAACCGTAATATTGATGGGCTAAAAATAGGTGATGTGGATTACTGAATATCATTTTTTGCTGATGATGTCCTATTCTCTCTCTCTATTTCTCAGTTTCCCTCCTTTGCAGAATGTTAGGAAATAATTAGTTATGCATGGTAGGGGGTCTGGATTAAAGTTAACTATGATGAAAGTTCTGAACATTAACTTAGACCACAATGCTCCCCAACTTGGGTGCAATCCAATTTGAAATTAAAATGTTCAAAGAAATCAATAAAAAAAATCAAGTGTATACTACATCAGCTGTAGAGACACTCAGATTTTGAAAGCCCTGCATATGTCAAAGCCAGGAGATATGCGAGTATCTCGAGCTAGCGCTTGCCACACGAATTTTAAGAGGCGCCTGAGTACATGCATATCTCTCGGGACATGCACAAATTGGGAAGTCATAAAAAGAGGCGGGTCATGGCCGTTCCAGGTCTGTAACCCGAAGTATGCACGTAAGTATTTACATGCATAAGCACGCGCCAGGATCCCCTACCACGTAACTTTACTTCTGCCACGGATGGCATGTAAGTTTTAAAATAAAAAAGAAATCGTGGCTAGCGAGTGAGGTTTGAAGGCTCAGTGCTAATAGGGTAAAAGGGAGGCTGACTAGCTAGGGGGCTTAGGAAGTCCTGTCCTTTACTGGGGTGAACTAGAAATTAACTGGGGAAACGGGTATTTACATGGACGTGTGTGCCTAAGCAAAATCCCCCCACTTACGCGGTAGAGGCGGCATTTGCACGCACACGCGCGTGTCCATATAAAACTGTGCGCACATGTACGTGTGTACCGCCGGTTTTATAACATGCGTACATATGCACAAGTGTGTTATAAAATGTCCGCATCCATTCGCACGAGCCACACGCCCGTGCGACTGTTTAACAGTTACCATCTATATGAGGTTAACTTCCTGGGTTTGATACACTTGATCAGACTGTGAAGGTGTGCTTTCCTCTTCAACCATTTTTGTTTTATATTCCACTTTTGTAGTCTCGGTACAACATATCCTGGGCCTTGGAGGATTGCTAAAGTTATTAATATGAATATTCTGACAAGGATCTTTTATTTATTTCAAACTCTCCATTGAAATAATGAAAAAAGCCTTAGTTTCATTTGAAGACATAGGCTGCTTAAAATCATTAAGTCTGTTCGCTACTCAGATAAAAGAGGCTGGCTTTGTGGTACCCGATTTGTGGTGATATTACTAGGCTTGTCATCTTAAAACTATAATATGCTATAGCTGAGCAAAAAGTACATATGGAACCCAGTTTCAGTGGGTAATCCGTATTTTCTATTGCTCTGTAGGGACCAGTGACCCTAATCAGGATGTGCATCATGAACTCGAGGCCTGTTGCTATGCACACAGGCTGAGTAAAAAAATGCAGGCCTAAAGCCAAGCAAACATGGAGTTTGTATCCATGTTGTGATTTTGGCAACTCTATATGAGGCTGCTTTTCATACTGAGGAGAAAAAGACTTGTTACTCGATATCAGAGAGTTGGCATCACCTTTAAATGAGAGGAGAACCTTGAAACGTGTCCTTGGTAAAAACTTTGTATCCGGCTATGAAATGGGTATTCTTCTAGTACCTGCTTTACTAAGAACCCTCTGAACTTCATTAACCCAGATAAGAATATTTCTATGCATTGGGACTCAGACAACATCATTTGCATCCCACCAATCCTGTGTCTATAGGAGGTGGTAACATCCAATCAAAATAAACGTTGGAGCCTACTGGGGGTAGCGTAGAGGAAATACAGGGAAATGCCCAAAACCATTTTTGCACTGTAATATCAGCCCTGACTCCCCTGAGTTGTATGCTAAGAGGTCAATTTTCAGCCTCTGCAGAGCTTAGAGGCCTGTGGGTATAAACTGCAAACCAATTTCCTTGCAGAGTTTCCTTTTAAAAACAGTTTGTCCATTGAGATCCATGGGTATATATATATATATATATATATATATATATATATAATAATTGTATAGTTTGTAGGAGGGATCCCCTTGTCAGGAAATGTGCACAGGGAATTAAAAATAAGTTCCTTGGGCATATTTGCTGATATGGCCCCACCCTGGTCCAGCCCCCAGAACCTTCTCTTTTTCCTATAAAGGGGTGGAGTGGGGGGGAGGGGCCAATGTACAAAGGGGCCATATCTGCAGTATCCCTTTGAAAACTGTCTCATATTATTTTGACAAAGTATACAAAAAAGAGCTAATTGTTTTCCAATCAATTAAACATCAGCAAAACGAAAAATTTTTTTAATCACAAATTGTACTCAAAAAATTTTTCAAATTTTTTTTTAGAATTTTTGTAAGATAAGACTGACCGTATCGGCAAGCCTGACGACAAACCCCTCGGAAGATTCAACACGGGTTGTCCAGACTTCTCGTCATTTACAGTCAACCTAAATCAATATTGTTTTTTCTAATATTGTTTTTTCAATTTTTTCAAAAAAAATTTTTCAATCTGTAATGTTTCAAAATAGTTTCTTCTTGATTTATAAATATTTATAAGTCCAGAGCAATCATTTCAAATTGCAGAGACATATATTTTCAATAAACAAAGGGACAAGAACATCTGTTGCATAGCCTCTCACAGCCTCTCGACACCCGGCCGATGTTTCGCTACTGCTTCAGTAATAATATCACGCTCCTGATGAAGCAGTAGCGAAACATCGGCCGGGTGTCGAGAGGCTGTGAGAGGCTATGCAACAGATGTTCTTGTCCCTTTGTTTATTGAAAATATATGTCTCTGCAATTTGAAATGATTGCTCTGGACTTATAAATATTTATAAATCAAGAAGAAACTATTTTGAAACATTACAGATTGAAAATTTTTTTTTGAAAAAATTAAAAAATTGAAAAAAATTGAAAAAACAATATTAGAAAAAACAATATTGATTTAGGTTGACTGTAAATGACGAGAAGTCCGGACAACCCGTGTTGAATCTTCCGAGGGGTTTGTCGACAGGCTTGCCGATACGGTCAGTCTTATCTTACAAAAATTCTAAAAAAATTTTTGAAAAATTTTTTGAGCACAATTTGTGATAAAAAATTTTTTTCGTTTTCCTTGTTTTGCTGATGTCATATTATTTTGATACATTTTCCAGGTACTGTGTTTTGGTTTCATGCACCTATTATTGCACATCTGACTGCCTGTTAGTATTTACATAATAGGGATCTGAAATCATGTTAAAAAAAATACTAATTCAAACTGAATTGGACATTTTAAATAATAAATAAATAAATAAATAAAAATTTTCATTTTAGTTTGTTGTATCCCCAAAACATATACACAAATACTTTTAAAAATCCCACAAATTTTTGTTTTTCTTTATTTCAAAAAACAGTGAACACTATTTTTGGAAACAAACAAAAATAAAAAATGAAGCAAAAGAAGCACATGACATAGAAAAAGTAATAAAAAAAATATGCAAAAAAAAATAAAACGAATGAACTAGAGCCATTTTCCCTGCACATTGCATACACTAACTCTTCCAATTCAAATGCATTTAAAAGTAGTGTTTTCAGGGTTTGTGCTTTATAGTTAAGTATGTTCTTCATGCTTATGTGGTATTTACCGGCCACTGATGCCCAGTGCTGTACAAAATCCGAGAACAGTGTTTTCTCTCTCTCTCTCTAATGTTCCATTACATCTATGATAACATTTATTTTTACCATGACAGACACAGAGCAGAAATAGAAATCACCTCTCTTTCTCTCTCATTGCCAACATTGCCACACATTTTATTATTAGCTTAGCACTGAGGACTAGAATTAGACCTGCCCGCAAAGTGCCAATGATATGCAAGCCGCGTCATCAAGCCACTCTCGATAGCTTTTATGTTGTCTTTGTATATTGTGACCTCTAAGCCCAATTCAAAATCAGATATGCTGGTGACTTCAGATTGAAACATCATGATTTTTCTCGGTGTTAGGAATGCACAACTGGGTTGGTCATGAAAGCTGGTACATACCGGCCTGCTGTAAGGTTCTCGGGCCAGTCCCTCTGCTCTATTTATTGCAAGAGTGAATTTGCATGCGTTGACTATAATTAAATTCAAAAGCAACAAGAGAACTGAAACCTAAACTAAATCAATACCATTAAAGGAAAAACAAAGCAAACCTGAAAACACTATTCAGCCTTGGTTTTCATTTTACAGAGAAGGTTATTGATGGCTGAAAAATCATCCCTTGCACCATGCAACATCTCAGTCTCAGCTCTGCTGTTTAGTACAGTGGAAACACGGAGACTCTGCTGTAGCCAGTCTTTCCTCTGCCTGTGTAGCTCTCTCCTCATTGAGTAGATAGCTCCTTGGAAGTGGCCACTGATGTGGACAAAGGAAGGAGATAATTAGTTTGGACAGAACTGCAATCTAGAGCAGGGCTTCTCAACCCAGTCCTCGGGATACACCTAGCCAGTCAGGTTTTCAGGATCTCCACAATGAATATGCATGAGCTACATTTGCATGCACTGCCTCCACTGTATGCAAATCCATCTCAAGCATATTCATTGTGGAGATCCTGAAAACCTGACTAGCTAGATGTTTCTAGTATGTTGCCAAGCACATGCAGGTGTGTCGCCACACTTCCCGGTCGCCCGTTGACCCAGCTGCTCCCCCTCCCCCTGTGAAATAGGAACTCATCCTCTGCCCAGACTTAAAATGCTGATAGCCCGAGTGGAACGTAGCAGGAGAGCTGGAGTGAGTGCCACCAGCATGGTCAGACAGACAGACAATTGGAACCAAAATTCTGGGAAGTACAGAGAGATTAGAGAGTAGACGCTTAGTTATGATCTCTCCCATGTGGGAGAAGAAGATGATGTGTTTGAAGTCATTATAAACCCTGTCACCATCTCAATACATGGATTTTTTAATTGGATTTCCTAAATTATCCTTTCAAAAGGTAGCATTTTCTATGCTATTCCAAGTTTATTATATTTATTGTTCCTGGGTTTGGATTCTGGGGTCTCTCTGAATACACACTGGTATGAGTAATGAGACAGAGTACATTATTCCCAGTATTTTGTCCATGGTTTATTGGAAAGCTTTAGGTTAAGGAAGGAGGACGTTTATTTTTCCATCCTTCCTGCCTCTTATTTGGTTTCCCCTTTTTAGTGAATTTTTCATTAAATGTTTGTGAGGACCCAAGGGCCTGGGGACTCAGATTTAGAATATCTGGCGTAGGAGGGCCTTTTTGCCTAGAAAAGACATGAGAAGAAGAGATATTATCAGTTAAGAATGGACTCACATCCATTCTTAGAGTGGAGGATTTTGAGGAGTATGGTGTGCTATGGAGGCAGATGAGAGTAATCTGTGAAAAGTAAGAATTCTGGTGTCTGTTGGTACCATGGAGTACAAAATGAGGAAGAGATAAGACACAGGAGAGGTAATGAGAACTGGGACTTTCTGTTATGCAGGAAGTAAATTGGGATAACTTTTCTTCCCATTCCCATGGGGAGGATTGGGAGATTAAATTTCAAATTGGGGCGAAGTAAGGAGCCAAATTGTCCAAGGAAGTGGAAGAGTTTTGCTGTAAAAGAAAGAAGTGATCTCAAATATCATTTTATAGGCCAGATTGACAAACTAAAAAGTAGCAAATCACCTGGACTGGATGGTATGCATTCCAGGTTTCTAAAAGAACTAAAAAATGAAATTTCAGATCTATTAGTAAAAATTTGTAACTTTTTATTAAAATTGTTAATTGTACCTGAAGACTGGAGGGCTTCAAGGGAGATCTGGGAAACTACAGACCGGTGAGCCTGACTTCAGTGCCGGGAAAAACAGTGGAAACTATTCTAAAGATCAAAATCATAGAACATTTAGAAAGTAATAGTATAATGGAACACAGCCACCATGGATTTACCCAAGGGAAGTCTTGCCTCACAAATCTGCAACTTTTTTTTTTTTTTTTTTGAAGGAGTTAATAAACATGTGAAAAATGTGAACTGGTAAATGTAGTGTATTTAGATTTTCAGAAGGCATTTGACAAAGTCCCTGATGAGAGGCTTCTAAGAAAACTAAAAAGGCATGGGATAAGAGATGATGTTCTTTTGTGGATTGCAAACTGGCTAAAAGACAGGAAACAGAGAGTAAGATTAAATGGTCAGTTTTCTCAGTGGAAAAAGATAAACACTGGCGTGCCTCAGGGATCTGTACTTGGACTGATGCTTTTTAAATGATCTGGAAAGGGATGCAATGAATTAGGTGATCAAATTTGCAGATGACACAAAATTATTCAGAGTAGTTAAATTACATGTGGATTGTGATAAATTGCAGGATGACCTTGTGAGACTGGAACATTGAGTGTCCAAATAGCAGATGAAATTTAATGTGGACAAGTGCAAGGTGATACATATAGGGAAACATAACCCATACTATAGTTACACGAGGTTTCCATATTAGAAGCCACCACGTAGGAAAAAGATCTAGGTATTATAGTAGATAATAATATATTGAAATTGTCGGCTCTGTGTGCTGCAGCAGTCAAAAAGGCAAACAGAATGTTAACAATTATTAGGAAGGGAATGGTGAATAAAACAGAAAATTTCATAATGCCTTTGTATCGCTCCATGGTGAGATCGCACCTTGAGAACTGTGTGCAATTCTGGTCATTGTATCTCAAAAAAAATATAGTTGTGCTGGAGAAGGTACAGAGAAGGGCAACCAAAATGATAAATAATAAAGGAAATAGAACGGCTCCCCTATGAGGAAAGGCTGAAGAGGTTAAGGCTATTCAGCCTGGAGAAGAAACAGCTGATAGAGGTCTATACAATCATGAGAGGATTGGAACAGGTAAAAGTGAATCAGTTATTTACTCTTTCAGATAATGGTAAGACTAGGGGCACTCCATGAAGTTAGCAAGTAGCACATTTAAAACAAATCAGAGAAAATTCTTTTTCAGTCAACATACAATTAAGTTCTGGAATTTGTTCCCAGAGGATGCGATTAGGGCAATAAGTGTAGCTGGATTTAAAAAAGATTTGGATAAATTCCTGGAGGAGAAATCCATTAATTATTAATCAAGCTGACTTCAGGAATTGCCACTGCTATTACTGGCAATAGTAGTGTGGGATTTACTTAATGTTTGGGTACTTGCCAGGTTCTTGTAACATGGATTGGCCACTGTTGGAAACAGGATGCTGGGCCTGATAGATCCTCTGTCTGACCAGTATGGCAACTTTTTATGTTCTTATTTTTTCAATTTGAGTTGTAAGGAATCATCAATTTACTTTTACAACCCATCAGTAAAATTGAGTTGGAACCCCTATATTTTCCAATGTGATTATTGCTGCTATTTTCAAGGGACTGAAAAAATAGTTGTGAAGCAAGTAATGTAAAAAGGCCTTAAATCTGAGCTTCCCCCCCCCCCCCCCCCCAGGGGATCCTGGAGTCTCAGAGCGGGATGATAGCAAGATTAGAGCTGTGCAATTAGGATCCAAAACTGAGATGTGAGCCATTGGGTCCATGATCAGGGTTTTTACCACCCAGGGAAATATCCAATAATTAAAAACTCTTTTTTTTTTTTTTGTAATTTCCAAAACACCAGTAAAACATTTCAAAATATCAGACACAAACACCACCCAATAATTAAAACTAAAAAGGATTAAAAAAAAATTCTCCTGCTCTCCATACCTTGCAACCTTTGATTTCCAGTCACTCTGAGATTGTCGTGGATTAGTGTGGATGGATGGGGGGGGCGGGGATACACAACTTTTCTTCTCTCTCTCTCATAAATATAGACACACACACACAAATGCTCCCTCTATCTCACATCACACATGCACATGTTCTCTTTCCTTCACACATGCAGCGTAGCGCAACCTGCTCTTGCAGGTGCAGCAGACAAGAAGATGAGTGCACGGGTACTGCCTGCTGGATCCCAACCTGCCGGACGGCCGAGATGAAGAAGAGGCATTGCCAAGAAAAAGGACAAGGTTGAGGGGCCATCCAGTGGATCCCAAACCTGCCGTTTGGCAGAGTAGAAGAGGAACCGCGCGCACATGGACATCTGCACTGCCCTTTTAAATTTAACCTCAAAGTGAGGAGGGAGGGCCAAGCCGGTCCGTCAGCAGCTCTGTTGGTTGGGGGTAGAGAAGGGTTAGGAGCTGTGCTGTTTCCAGCAGGATGAGGAACAGCTGTGAAATTTTCCTTCAGAAAAACGAACTACAGATCCCTGCCTTAGCATTGTGGTAACTGGTGCTTCTTACTTAATAGCTACACTGACCTGATGCTATTACACAGAGCTAGCCGGTTACACCTTAGTATTAGGCTAGTAATCACCCCTATACAAACGTTGTCTGAGGAAGGCAGCTGAGTAGTCCCAAAAGCTTGTAACTTTAAATACGGATTAGCCTTATAAAGTATCACCGCTACTCAGCTACATTGTTGCTTTTCTGGTAGTTAATTTCCTGAAACAATGTATAATTATGGTCACTTAGTCATTCTGAAGTCACTTGAAAACAAGCTATTACCTCAGTGTGGGTTTTATCCTGGATTTCAAATGTAAACCTGTTTAAAAAACCATAATAATCATTAAATTATACATAAGAGGATTAAATAAAAAAAAAGTAATGAAAGTAGTCCATTAGTACACATTTTACTAGGCTTTTAAAACAGTTCTCAAAAAGTTAAAATATTTTTTCAGCAAAATGTAATCCATTTCTTTGAAATTATTAGCACATTCTGAAAATGACTTGAAAAATTAGAAACAGGGCAGATATCCAAGATGGCTGTAAACATGTGATGCACTCTCTTTGAGCTCTGAAAATTTCTCATGTGGAAGAGGAAGAGGATACCTCAAGCCCTACCCCTCTATCTCGCTACTCCATCCGAAATGATATCTGGACAAATGGACACTTTCATTGTCTCTATAGTGATGGAAGACCAAGAAAAAAATCTATGGTAAAATTGAAAACTGGTCAGATGTGTAAAACAGAACCCAAAACACAAAAACAAAAGGGGAAACAAATCACCATTGTTTAATTACCAAAAAAGTATATAAAAAATATCACCATTGCTCATACACTTATATATCAAGGTGTCAGTGAACTTGACAGTATGCCCATCAACCTATGGGCCACCCGGTCATTTCATTCATTCGCCTTGAAAGTGGGAGAATTATTTTTTGAGAATTTTATTTAAATGCATAATAAAATGTCTCTAGAGGCTAGACAACCAGTCTTTACTCAATGGTTAAGGCCAAGTCCAACATGGCCAATGTTTTGCAATACTTTGTCAGGGGCAAAAATTCAAAGACGTACGCTCATGCACTGGTTTAAAGGTTACCATTCCTGCTTGTAGCATACAAGCCAGGAATAAAAAGGTTTATAGATCTTTTTGGAAGTAAATCAAATTGTGGCAATATTTTTTTAAGATATCGCTGCAAATGCAGATTTATTTATCATGATGCTGCTTGTACTTTTTTTGATCCAGGGCAACTGGAGACTTTTTTTTTTTTTTTTTTAAGAAGATTAAAATACTGGATACTGGAGGCCAGATGTTCAAGCAACAGTCACGCTAGTATTGGTAGCTATTTGGATTATTTCAAAGATTTGTAGTTATATATGGGAAGGGAAGGATTCGGGGGGTGCTACCAAGCTTATCTAATTAAGAGCATAGACTACAAAAGAAGACAACATTTAAGGAGAAGCTAGAGCAGAGGTTCTCAAACCTGTCCTGAATGGCCCCCGGTGTTCTGGCATTTGCAATGAATATGCATGAGATAAATCTGCATGTAATGGAGGCTGTGCATGCAAATCTAACACATGCATATTCACTGCAGACAAACCTGACTGGTTGGGGATTCCGTAGGAAAAGCCTGGGAGCCACTGAACTAGAGGAAGCAGGAGATCAGTGGGCGAAAGTGAAAAGAGATATTGTAAGGGCATCAAGCCTTTTTTGTTAGGAAGGCCATAAAAACATAAAATGTGCCATGCCGGTTCAGATGAATGGTCAGTCAAGCCCAGCAGACTATCCCTGTCAGCGGCCAGACTGGGTCACCTGGAAGTAGCCAGCTGATCATGATAGGAAAGTCCATCTCATGTTGGTTCTGAGTCTATCCCCTCCCCCCACCCCTGGATTTTCATTTCGTGACCCCTAGTTCTGCTGTTTCCTTTCCAATGGAAAAGGTTCAAAGTTTGTGCATCATTAAACCTTTCAGGTATCTGAGAGCCTGTATCATATCCCCCTGCAGCTCCTCTCTTCCAGGGTGTACATATTCAGATCCATCAGCCTCTCCTCATAAGTCTGTACTGGAAGATTTACCTGCATAACTCACAAATTAGCTCGCTAAATGGCAACTGGTTAAGTGGCAATGTTTCGTTAAAAAAAAAAAAAAAAAGTTCCATGAGGGTAATGCAGCCTGATTCCCTCCCCACAATATTTTACAAATGTCCCTGCTGGACCAAGCACTTCCTCTCCCCTCCAAACCTCTCTAAAGAGCATAAAAAAATATTGCTCAGTCCACAGTTTGGCCCTCCCCTGTTCCCCTTTTTTTTTTTTCTTTTAATATTCATCTGGCTCCCTTCTACCTCCACCCATCCACAACCTCTGTCACCCTCCCTTCCAGGACTCCACTGCCTTCCTAAAACCGCAGCTGGGAGCGAGGTGTCCTCTTACCCCACTCCTGGTGCTCCTAGCTTTGCTCTGACAGTGAAAGCTACCGTCACGGTTGTCAGAGATTGTTCTGAGTGCAGGCGAGTATATTCAACAGGACGTTTATCCTGCCGAACATCCGGGTCAGGTTAACCGGATAACTTGTCCACTCGCTGGCTTACTGGATATTGGCCTCTATGTCTGAACGTTTGAAAATAAAAGCAATTCAAAACAGGGGAAGACTATAAAAAAAAAATCTAGCAATTTCAACTGTCCGATTGATTGATTTGTTTATATCTATTTTTCTTTTTTGTAATTTTCTTCTATTTAACAATGCACCTTATCTGTGTTAAATCATGTTGTGTATGTATTTGTCTTTGTAAACCGCTAATATTGCATAATTTACATAGTATATCAAACACAACAAACATATGTAACCCCTCTTTGAAGGGTTACACAAAATGATGGATTGGGGCTCCCGATGTTAAGAGTTCCCTCTCCAAATGTATTTCTGTGGGCTCTTAAGCTTTGTGGTACAGATGGTGAAGTGGACCTGACGGGATAGCAAGCTTTAACCACTGTGTGGACAGGAAGGAATTCTCCTCACTTCCCTCCATGATCTCTGACTCCATCCTTGAAAGCATGCAGACTTAAAAATGGGCACTGAACCATTGCCTCAGATCTCAAACACACAGAGCTGTAACTTGTCTGGATATATCTCCAGCCAGCAACAAGAACTATATACAGGGATGAAGATGTTTTATAATTATAATGTCAAGTCAGAAGAACCATGGGCTCCTCGCAGAGTGTAATTTCTCTATTGCTAATCATTAGGGATGTGCATTTGTTTTTCATGAATTAGACAATGTCAACAATATTGTCTAATTCATCATGGTTCGGTAGCACCAATATACGAAGCGATTTTTGCCGAAATTTCGGCAAAATTCATATTTCATGTTAGTGCGCACTAACAGAGTAATTGCGCACTGCATATCTCTTAGTGTGCAGTAATATCAATTAGTGCGCACTGTTTTTCTAGCTAACGAACTCCTCTGAATTGATACTTTTTAATTTTTAAGTTGCATTTTTTAATGTGCACTACTACATATTTAGTGTGCTGTAAGTTCTATTAGGGCGCACTAACTAACCTGTTAGTTGCCGGAAAAAAAAAACGAACCATGGGAAAACTACATTTTCCTCGGAGCGCCCGAACCAAAGCCTGAACCAATATCTTTAAATGAAGCACATCTCTAATCATAAGAATGAACACGAGAGCATTTTCACCGTCTCTCCTTTCTCTCAACTCTATGGGAGAGCATGTGGTTACAATATACCCGTGTCATAATTCTCATCCAGTGGGTACCCAGCACAAGCTTTACGTTTCCATAGCCTGGAAATGCACAGACCCCACCGTTCAGAACCAGGTGTGGTTTCTAACTGGTTAACTCACCCCACTCTGGTACTTCTCCTTCTCACTATGGCAGTTTCCCTGAAGGGACTAGAGCCCATTCTATGCCACCTCTCAGATTCCATCTTTTCCTTCACCGCTCCATGCCCCATCCCTCGTAGGAGGATGGACCTCTTTTCTTCTCCTTGGCCTCAGGCTTATCCCCTTTAGAGGAAGAGCCCCTGCAAGATCCCACTTCCCTTGGAGGGTCCAGGGGCCTCCCAGCCTACAAGCTGGGAACTCCAGTGCAATCACATCTGAAGGTCACTATTCCCCACCCTCTACTGAGGGCAGGAGAGGAAAGGGCAAAATATCACAAAAACATTTCCCCTTTATACTTCTCGCTTCATTAAAATCCACCAATCAGAAAAAAAACAGACGGTTAAGGGGACAATCACACCTTTCCCACTTTAAAAAAATTAACAGGTTTTGGAAAACCTGCATTGGCATCTCTTGGTTTGGGGAGTAAAGTTTAAGGTACTCACCATGGTTTTTAAGGTCATGCATAGGCTTGCACCATCTAGTATGAAGACTCCATTTGTGTATACCTCCTTTCCTCAACCTTACACTCTTCCTCTCAATACCTATTAGAAATCCCCTTTTTCAACCAAGTCCGTTTGGCCACCTTATGGAATAAGATATTCAGTATAGCTGGGCATAGTTACTGGACTTTCTTATGGAAATCAGGGGATCTGCTTCAATTTAGGAAGCTCTTAAAACTTACATTTTTTCTCAGGCTTTCCCTGCCTATTAAGGCCTCTGCACTATTATGACCTAGGCATTTATTCTCTGATTTTGCAAGCTAATTGTGTGCTTGCTGTTTTTGGATGCTCCGTTTCCTATGATTTGTATTATTGTTTATAAATGAATTGCTTTACTGTGTGTGTATATAATTGTACTCCGCCAAGATATATGGATTTGTGGATTATAAATGATTAAATACATAAGTAAAATAAAGAAACAAAAATAAATATACCCATTTTTCCAAAATGTCGTCCAGTGGTCATTTTATGGTGAATATTTAAACATTATTTTAGCAAGTTAGAAAGTAGGAAGGCAGGGTCTCCCTCATCTAAGCATGTTTTCACACTTTGACCCAGCCTACTAAAGAGTCGTCCCAAAGGGGTAGCCACACACAAACATATGCATTTTGTCTAGGTATTATAACATGCATTGGGAGAATATATGGGAAGAGCTAAGAAAACAAAGTGGATAAGGCCATGGAGCAGGATGAGGTTCATCCTAGGACATTAAGGGAGATTAGAGATGTGCTGGTGAGTCTGCTTGAAGAACCTGCTCAATAGATCCCTGCAAATGGGAATGGTGCCGTGGGATTGGAGAAGAGCAGTGGTGGTCCTGCCTCACAAGAGTGGTAGCAGAGAGGAGGCTGGAAACTACAGGCCAGTCAGCCTACGTTCAGTGATGGGAAAATTAATGGAAACTCTGTTAAAGGAAAGGATGGTGAACAATCTACAATCAGGAGGGTTGCTGGACCCGAGGCAGCATGGATTCACCAGGGGGAAGTCCTGTCAGACAAATCTAATAGATTTTTTTGATTTAGTGACTAGATAATTGCATCGAGGAAGAGCACTCGATGTGATCTACTTGAATTTCAGTAAAGCTTTTGATGTGGGCCTGCATAGGAGGCTTGTGAATAAAATGAGAAGCTTGGGAGTGAGCGCCAAGCTGGTGGCATGGATAATAAACTGGTTGACTGACAGAAGACAGCGTGTGATGATAACTGGTTCCTACTCTGAAGAGAGAACAGAGTTAAGTGGAGTGCCAAAGAGATTGGTGTTGGGACCGGTTCTGTTCAATATCTTTGTGAGCAACATTGCGGAAGGGATAGAAGGTAAAGTTTGTCTATATGTGGATGATACTGAGATCTGCAACAGAGTGGAGAGAATGAAAAGTGATTTAAGAAAGCATGAAGAGAAGTCGAAGATTTGGCAGTCAGGATTCAATGCTAAGAAGTGAAGAGTCATGCATCTGGGATTCAGTAAGCCAAAAGAGATGTATATGATGGGAGGTGAAAGACTTATGTGCACGGACCAAGAGAGGGATCTTTGGGTAATGGTGTCAGGTGATCTGATGATGGTGAAGCAATACGATAAGGCAGTAGCTAAAGCCAGAAGAATGCTGAGCTGCATAGAGAGGAATAACCAGTAAAAGGAGACAAAAGTGCCCTTGTACAGGTCCTTGGTGAGTTCTCACCTGAAGTACTGTGTTCACTTCTGGAGCCCATATCTTAAATAGAGTAGAAACAGGATGGAGATGGTCCAGAGAAGGCCAACCAAAATGGTGTGGGGTCTGTATCAGAAGACCTTTGAAAAGAGGATGAAAGATCTGAATATGTATACCCTGGAAGAGAGGAGGTGCAGGGGAGATATGATACAGATCTTCAGATACCTAAAAGGTTTTAATGATGCACAAATTTTGAACTTTTTCCGTTGGAAAGAAATCAGTAGAACTAGGGGTCTTATGTTCTTATTTATTTATTTTATTTTAAACCTTTTATATACCGGCATTCGTTGTGGACATCATGTCGGTTTACGGTAAACAAATAAGGTTTGGAAAATTACATTTTAACAGGAAATTCAACTGGGAGGGGGGGTAACGACAGGCAGCTAAGAAAGACAGGTTAACTGTTTCTTCTGAAACTCCAGAGGGGATGACTCAGAACTAATGTCAGGAAATATTTCTTCATGGACAGGGTGGTGAATGCCTGGATTGCCCTTCCGGAGAAGGTGGTAAAGATGAAAACAGTCAAAGAATTCAAAGGGGCATAGGATAAACACTGTGGGTCCCTAAGTCTAGAGGACAGGAAGAAAAGGGTGCATGTGGGTAACTTGCTGTTGAGGCAGTTACTAGCCTTATCAGAACGCATGGAGAATACTACCCTTGATGCTTCTGATGCAACTACAACATTGCTCTCCACTTCGATGACGGGGGGAAAGGGGAATTGGATTCAGTCAGTAACCAGCGAAGGCCCCGACAAGTACGGTCTGGGGTACTGATATGCAAACAAAGGAAAAGGCACAGGACCTGCTTCTATGGGCAAGTCCACAAACAAAGTACATCAAGCAGCACTGTCTGACTTTTTAAGAAGACTCATCATTGATTAAAAATGTTGCTAGCAGAAATTTTTTATGGGTTATCATAAGCCTGGGGATAACTGCACAGAAAGGCAGTTACCATCCTTAAGAGAAACATGGGGGTATCTTGCCCTTGCTGGGCAGACTGGATGGACCATTTGGTCTTTTTCTGGCATCATTACTGTGTTGCTACTTCTATTACTTATTAAAGGCACAACATCCATCAAGTCTTCACAGAGGAGCTATTCATTGAACTTACTGGGCCCCAATGAATCATAATACAACAGAGTGATTTAATTTTACGGTTTATTGATTCAAATGTTTGACTTTCTATGACCTCATGTATGATTTGTACTTCATTTAACACCATTTTAATCTTTGTTCTCTTGAACATGACATCTCTGTTTCTTCCCTATCTTAGAAGAGATCAATCATACATGGCCTCCATGATTTTCATATTTTGGTGCCAAGTAGTTACATATTTTCTCCCCTTTCCCATCTCATTAATAGGTAAGAACTATAAGAAGCCAGGACTCAGCTCTTTAACGCTGCTCTTTTGGAGCTGGATGATTCCTGGGGACTGATGCTCTCTCCCATGGCTAGTACAGCAGGACTCCTAACCTCAGTCCAAGACAACCTGAGAAACAGAAACAAGGCAGGAATCCCACTCAGGTTCACTGACTGCTAAATGTGAGCACTTAGCAGTTGAATTCCTAGCATTTGGAAGCTGCCATAGGAGTTTTCTGGTTCACAGGCCAGTTTGGTTTGCTCTAACTGTAAAATATATGAGTTTCCAATACAGAATACAATCTTGTGAATTCCTTTATTAAATAAACTCTTTAAAAGGAACACATATTGTATCTAAGAGATTGAATTTCTGGAAATGAAAGGGGAAGCTATAATTTAGTGTGACATACGAAAATGACACCCCATTTTAGCATGAAAATCAGAAATGAATTACAGTATAAACAAAGCTCAAGCCAGAGGGATTTTTGGTCATTGGAACAGATGAGCAATCTTATTCACTTCTGGAGAAAATTGAAAATATTAAACTGGTTGATCTGGAGTTTCCGGGAAACCTTCTGATGTGTTGTGCAATAATTCAAACATGCAAATAGCAACCAGTAATACCCTACATACAGTGACTGAAAGTTTCATTTTCAACTGGTAACAAGGCCGGCGCTAGCTTTCTTGCTGCCCTGCGTAAATAATTGCTGTGCTGCTCCCTCCAACCTTTCATTCAGCCTCTGTCCCGGGACCACCAAGAAAAGCCCAGCAACTTCCAGCAATCTAAAAACTGATCCCTCCCCCTCCTTTGGTACCCATGGCTGGTGCAAGTGTATTAGATGAATACAAAATGAATATGCATGAGATAGATTTGCATACTATGAAGGCATTGACTCTCTGTCTCATGCATATTCATTGTGGATATCCTGAAAACCTGGCCTGTTTGAGGCATTCAAGGACTGGAGTTTGCCATCACTGCCCTAGGTAAACTGTATAGCCTTGCATAGCCCTCCCCCACCCCCCAGCCTTCGTCATTCATAACTTTCCCCCCATTTTCTGAGCCCCCTCAGCCCAGCCATTGCCACAACACTCCTCAGCCAAAGACCATAAAGTTAACCACAGTGCCATTCAGAACCCAGCTAATATGGACCCTAAATCTGATTACAAAGTGTCGCTCCTGAGCAAATGACTGACTCTCTCTCCCCCTTAGGAGCGGTGAGGACTGCCTCCGCTGAGCCTGAGAATTAAGCCCAGTTCCTCCGCCTGGCAGAGCACAGTACGTACTAGTGCCACTGAGCCATTGGGCTGGCCCCTGTAAGTATATTTTTTTTTTAAAGAAAATATTACATTTTGTTCCCAGTCCCAGGATCTTTATCTAGCTTTCCCTGCTTGACTAAGATTCTGCTCCCATAATCCTAGAGGAGCCCATGATGTGCTGAAATATTATCAGCATGAACCACACACCTGACAGGGTTGGGGGTGAAGCAAAACTTAATAAAAAGGCATGGGGATTGGCATTTTTAAGAAGGCCTTAAAGCTTTATAAATAAAAAAAAAATACACAGGAGGATTCTAATGTACATTTAGAAGTCTGGAGGCACTGGGGAAAGTTTTAAGATAATATCACTTTCCTTATAAACCAGCTCCCAGTTTAAGACCACAAGAGCAGGTTCACACAACTATCATATTTTCTTTACTACTAGCTTCGTGAATATGACGACATTTCAGTTATTATTAGGTAAGAGTTTCTTTGCGGAAACCAAATGCAATTCACAGCCCATTATGTGGAAAACACTAAAAATTCACGCACTAGGAATTACTGAAGGAAACGAATGTCTAATCTAGCTCTGCACTGGTCTCTATCTGTCGCTTCAACAGAGGAACATGTTTACGCGCACACGATTCTGTACAAGATAAATAACACTGTCTGTTTTATTCGTGATTAGAGAAAATATAAGGGGGCCGTTCACTGTGCTCAAGTTTGCAGTTCCTGTGTTAAACTAAACTTCTTTTTTTTTCACTAGAGTAGAATAAAATAAAATGAAGTACTTTGTGTATTAAACTATCTGCCAGAATGGGTCCTTACCCGAAGCTGAAGAGCCTCCTTTCTCTGGAGCATCTGCTACGGTGCCCGAGCTCTCCACTGCCGTTCAGGAATAGGAAGTGATGTTGGAGATGGAACTACCATGGTGGCACAGGGAATCAACCCTCATTCACACTCCCACCGCTCCATGAGATTGCCAGTTTACTACAGGTTTTCAGGACACGTTAATCCAGTCCTGATTTTACCCCACTGCATGCAGGGACTAGTACTGACTTCTCTATTGTGTTCGCTAATAAAAGCAAGACTGCAAGTCCCTAGGTGCCGTGGGACCAGATTAACCTGTCCTGAAAATATGGAACCAGTAAGCGACCTTACCCTCTGCCAGTCCCCGAGGATGGCTCTGCTTTCATGACCAGACTGCTTTTTTAGTTTTACTGTAAATAAATAAATCCCTCCCTCCCTAAAGAGAGTGTGGCCCAGGCTGTAAATTCAGGTTTTTATGCCACTAATATGCCCTTTACCTTGGTCACACTTTTCCTCCAGGAACTTGTTCCTAAACCATTGTTATGGTGGAGTTGCAGAAATCCACTGTTTGTCCCTGGGATAACCCGGGATACTACCAGGGACTTGTGACCTGGATTACCCTTTGTTGGAAACAGGATACTGGGGCTTGATGGACCTTTGGTCTGACCCAGGATGGCAAGCCTTATGTACTTCTGGTTATTTTGAGATTTGTGCTGCCAAAACCCCCCCCAAAAAGAATAGGACACTTTTCCTCTGTCTTTAATAATGCGTGTTACGGAGGAGCGCGCGCCCTCTGTCAGTGTAACACCGCCTTCTGAGTGGGAGTGGAGTCGGTCTGCAGGGGGATGTGTGAGTGTTTCCAGCAGAGGGGATTCTTCAGGAGTGTTTGAGGAATCCCTGAGGGCTGCTGCTTCTTCCGATTCAGCAGGACTGAGCCGCCAGGCAATCACTAGGGATGCACGGGGAAAAGTTCTCTTCTGGCTTGCTTTCTTTTTCATTTTGCGGGAGGGGTTGGTGGTGCTTCAGGTTTTGGTTCCTTTAAGGTTTATTTCGGTTCGGTTTGTTAACCGAACCGAAATAAATATTACATTAAAAAAAAAACAAAACCCCTCAAAACAAAAACAAACAAACAAAAAAAAAAAGAAACCAAAACAGAGCCTCTCCTCCCCCCACCACCACATCCTTAAATGAGCCAGGGCCTCCCCGGGCCCCTCCGCACACCCACATCCCATTAAAGAAAATTCAGGGCATCCCCGGGCCCCTCTACCTTCCCCCACCACAAATAAGCCGGGGCCTCTTTGGCCCCCAGTAACCCTTCAGCGGGAGGCCTTCTGTGAGGGAAGGGGGCGGGAGGGGTCCCCAGTGGCTCCTGCCCTGCTGGGTCGCCTGCCTCAGGGCCAGCTGGATTTATATTGCTTTAAAATAATCCGGCTCCAGCTGGCCCTGAGGCTGGGGCCATTTTTAAATAGGAGCCGGTGGAGCAGGATCACCTTGGTATCGCCTTTTGCCCTTTTCTTTATGGAAGACCCCGTGGAAGTCGTAAGCGGGGGCTGGGGAGGCCCTAGCGTATTTGGGTTGGGGGAGGGCAGGGGAGGCCTTGCTTTCTTTCTGGGGGAGGAGGAGGGAGACCATGGCTTTTGTATATGTGTGTGGGGGGGGGGGCGGGGTGAGGAAATGGAGGGGCCGGGGGAGACCCAGCTCAGATAAGGTAGTGGAGGGGGGGGGGGGGGGGGGAATGGGGAGGCCCAGTTTGTTTGTTTGTTTGTTTTTTTTAAAGAAACAAACTGAAAATAATCAACATATTTCCTGACCTTTTCATTACAAAAAAACCCCCATCCATTTAAAACGAATGCACATCCCCAGTAGCCACTGAGAGGCTCCTAGTTATTGCCATGGATCACAACCACACCATCAGTGAATTCTGCGGGCCTTATCTGGAGAGTTTTCCCTGAGAAGATTTCTCTGATGGGATGCGAGTACTGATGAGATTAGGGGAGAATACTGACTAATGCAACAGGACTGTTTAAAGAAGGATATTAAGATCTAATTGACAGTGGAAGAGAAAATATTAAATGTAGTTTGTTTTGCTGCTTATCTCTGCTGGGAATCCTTTCAGTTAATTTTTTTGGTCATTTTATTGTTAATTGACTGCTGGTACCCCTAAAAGAATAAAAGGTTATGATTTTTAAATATAACTCATTGAGTGAGCCTCCACTTGCTTAATCACAGGGTTGGGGGTTTGAGACGTTAGTCTGCCAACATGAGAGAGAGAGAATATTGAAGATTTTTGGTGTAGGGGTTTAATCAGATTGTCAGAGAAAGGGAAAAAATCCAGCATGAGAAAATGCTGCCCCAAGACTGTGAGCCAGGATCAGTCCACCATCTACCATTGTTTTGTTTGTTTTTTAATCCGAATATGCTGTTGCCAGCATCACAAAAAAATGACACCAGACCCTTTTTAATTTATGTGGCCTGAGAGGAGTTTACAAGAGTTTACATGCAAATGATCCTTGAACTACTGCTGTATAAAACAGTTTGTATTGTTAATGAATAATGAAACTTAACCTAAAGAGCTCCCATAGCTTTGTGTGGTAAGAGGATGAGGCATTCTTGGTTTTACCTTGACTGTATCTCTTTTTTTTTTTTTTTTTTGAATTGACAATTTTATTGGTAGAAAATGGTAAACAGAGCTTACATAACATTGCCAACTGATAGGACTAATATATAAGTACATATTACGCATGTGAAGGCTTACTAAGCTCAGATAGAGGTGCTAATACAATTGACTGTCTAAATAAACTATTTATCTGAGACGTGCCTCCTCATAGTTATACCCACCCCTACAGCCTCCCCCCCCTCAATTTCCCGAAACCCCCCCACCCCCACCCCTAACCCTAGAGAAGGTGCCTGACTGCATCTCTTTTAAGAAAGCAATTCAAGTGGATTCAGTTTCTCTGAGAACATCATGGCCTCCAAGTCCATGGAAGCAATGGGGTAAAGCCAGGACCGGTATAGAAAGGATGCGATCTGACCACAGCAGGGCCGGTGCATCCACTAGGCAAAGTTAGGTGGCGCCGACCCTTAGGGGGTGTCGAAGAGCAGCCAGGTGGTGCCGCGAACGGAGCCGCTCGTGGCAAAGAGGAGCAGAAATTCGTGGGGCCGTGAGCAGCGCGGAGATGCAGTTCCTGAGAGTTTGGATTCTCGGCGGCGCTTCCTCCAGACGTGTTATACCGCTAAGCTAGGAAAACCACAAAGGGGATTAAATGTCAAACAGAAAGAAGGTATTGGGCTTCCAGAGACTCTTCTGCTTCTGGAGGTAAAAAATTAGTCTGCATGGGAAAAGCTGAGAAAAAAAACCAAAAAAAGGATAATTACTTAAAATGGCTCGCAGAGAAATCAGAAAGCAGCAGGTACAAAGCGGGAATGGAGGCAACGCATAACTCCCCCCTCCAATAGAAGGCACGTCCTCACCCCCCAGCGCAACCCCCAGGAAACGTGGGCTGCAGGACATTAGCCCCTTGAAGAGATGGTTGAATGCTCTAGGCAGACAGAGGAAAGAAGAAGAAAGTAAAATACAAAGAGGCTACTCTAAAAGAACAAAGAATGTACTCTAGAGAAGACATGCAATTTAACCAAGAAAGAGAAAGACAAGCAATGCAACCGATACTACTTACAGAGCACAGAAACAGCAAGTGCCTTTCCATTGTACGTAGAAGAGGTCAGCGCCCAAAAGGACACCCACCCACCACACACACGCATGCACACGCCCACCCGCAGAGGCACAAGAGAGAGGGAAAGCAGCAGGCAGTGCACTAAAACCAGACCAAGTGACAGGGGAGCACTGCAGATACTAACCAGCAAGTTAGGCAGAGACTGACGACACATGACAAGGCACTTGCAGACATGCACAGCAGACTGTATGATGGGCAGAGGGCTAGGGGTAATTTTCTTGAGGATGGGGAGGCAGCAGAGCTGATGTTGTTTGGCCATGTTTGCTTTTTTTTTTACTTTACTTGACAGTTTCTCTTGCTCCTTTCAGCTTTCAGCTCAATTGAAACCACTTCTTTTGACCTACAGCACCAGTAACTTTCAATATCAACTAACTGGAGTTTTCCTCTAGTTTTGTATCCCCCCTCCCAACTCTGTTCAGCTACTGCAATGACAGCCCTTGCTCAGGGCACCCAAATAATACTAATTTATAGACCACTCTTCCTGACTGTTGCCACCACAAGACGGTGAAATTAATAAAGACAGAAACCAAGAACATGCATGAAAACATACATAAAATACAACACAGACATCATAAAACCCAATCCTATATATCGTGAATTCCCCAAACTGTGGTCCCTGAGCTGGGTCCAGTCCATGGAGCAGATCTTTCCAGCCCCCCAACCTTTCTCTGCCTATGGCTGGAACGGGCCAGGAAACAAGGTTTACTTTCTTTTGTATGTGGTGGGTGCACCAGAAGCGAATGTAGCAGTGTCATCCGGGGTCCCGAACCCCGTTGGCAGGAAAGGGAGAAGATCAGCATGGTGACGGAGAATGGCGCAGTGCTGATGGGGTTCCCACCCAGAGCAGAAGAACCCGCACAAGACAGTGGAGAACGATGCAGTGCTGGCAAGGTTCCTACCCTGTACTGGCAGAAGAGGAAGAAAACCTGCAGAGCCGTAGAGAATGATGTAGTGCCAGTGAAATCCCCATGTGCTATTGGCTAAAGAGTAAGCAGACCCATGTGGTGGTGGCAATGTAGGTTCCCAAACCCACCTGGTAAAAGAAGAAGATGGAGAACAAGGAGAGAGGAGACAGATGGTAGAGGAAAAAAGGGAAAAAGGATGAGGGGAAAGGAATGAGAAAGATAAAAGAAGTAGAGAAGGAGCATGAGCTTATGGGAGGGGTGTTTCTGAGAGACAGTGCACCACAAATATACCACTCCCTCACGGCCAGATGCTGGGGAAGAGGGGCAAGGCTCATAGGATATGGTGGGGTTGCCAACTACCTAGATATCTAGAAATATTATTACTGACCCTATATCTTCCATGCTTCTGGGAGCCCTATCTCCTGTCGTCGTCCCCCTCCTTTCCCTTTTCTCAGCATTTCAAATCACAGAAATGGCCAGACCCCAAGGGGGACCCTCTTTCCCTGCCTACATCAAACACATCAACACAACTCAAAGGGAGATCGCCTTTTCCCCAATGGGAATCCCCCTCTGCTTGGCCCTCTCGGTAATTTGAAATGTCATATGTGACCCTTCATTGGAAAAGTTTGGGGACTCCTGCTATATATGAAAAAAGGTACCAGGATTCAAACACAGCAACAAACAAAGGATTATATGAGGTTACTGAAGAATCGAGTCTTCAGACCTTTTCTAATTGCCAGATAATTCAACTCCTACCTCAGGACACAACGGTACCAACACTGATAAAGATCCTGGACCTAATCCTGGCTTGCCTAAGAAAATTGCCGAAATATGCAAAAATACTTCCCAAATCTGTGATTATGCCAGGCTAGATTCTCCTTTAGGTGAGGGACAGAACCCTCTCGTAGCCTTAAAGGTCAGTACAAGAGTTTTGAATCTTACCCTAGCAGCTACTAAAGCTCTCACAGCAGGGTGTTTCAGTCCTAATGGGATTTATCTAAAATCATTCTAGCAACATAATTTTGAATAATTTGTAATTTCTTAAGCAAGCAACCTGAAAGGGCCACAGAGAGGCTATAACAGTAATTGACTTGGGTAATCACAAGTAAGAGAGCCGCATTCTTCAAGGCGCTAACAATCAGGAAGAGGAGAATTCGCCTTACCACCCTTAGCTTCAAAAAAAGCTTTCCTTGCTACGTCATTATTGTGAGACCTAAATTAAATTAATTGTTCAATACTACACCAAGATCTTTCAACTTTACAGAAAATGTCCTTGTAAAACCATCAACAGAGATGCAAGATAGTTGCAGAGCAGGGCCAAGGGGGCAAATTTTAAGAATTTCTGTATTTTGCCCGTTCAGTTTACTGGCTAAAAACCAATCTGAAACTTCAAATAGGCAGCGAAAAGAAATGGGAATCACCATTTCTCACAGAAATAACACTTGGCTGTTGCCTGCATTGCTATAATATGTAATGGCATATTTCCATAAAATCTGAGCCAGAGGAGTCGTGTAATGGGCTCTTTGGGATCACTGCCATTAGTGGCCCTAGTTTAACTATCTTATAGGCCGATTCAGTATAGTGCGCTCCGGTGGAGCGCACTGTTAACCCGCGGTTGGACGCGCGTTTTCGACGCGCTAGCTTTACCCCTTATTCAGTAAGGGGTAATAGCGTGTTGAAAACGTGCGTCCAACCCCTCCGAAACTAATAGCCCCCGCAACATGCAAATGCATGTTGATGGGCCTATTAGTTATTCCTGCGCGATTCAGAAAGTAAAATGTGCAGCCAAGCTGCACATTTTACTTTCAGAAATTAGCGCCTGCCCAAAGGTAGGTGCTAATTTCTCCAGGCACCAGGAAAGTGCACAGAAAAGCAGTAAAAACTGCTTTTCTGTACACCCGCCGACTTAATATCATGGCGATATTAAGTTGGAGGTCCCAAAAGTAAAAAATAATTAAAAATTTAAAAATTAAAAATCTGCCCGCGGCTTGAAAACCGGATGCTCAATTTTGCCGGCGTCCGGTTTCCGAACCCGTGGCTGTCAGCGGGTCCGAGAACCTACGCAAAATTGAGCGTTGGCTGTCAAACCCGCTGACAGCCGCCTTTCCTGTCAAAAAGGAGGCGCTAGGGAAGTGCTAGTCCTTAGCGCCTCCTTTTACCGCGGGCCCTAATTAGCATAATTTTATTTACTGTATCGCGCGCACAGGACACTGAACTGTGCGTGTGCCGGGAGAGCGGGCGCTCGCCCGCTCTCCCGCATTTCCTTCTGTATCGGCCTGTTAGCTAGAGCAGTTTAGGTTGGTGCAGACCCTCCCTTTGAGGATGCTGGAATGGCTTTTCCTGTATAAGGATTTATAAGCAGTTCTCTCCTGAGAGACTGTGGGAGGTGCTTTTAGGTTTAGCAGAGTAAGGTGGCAGTGTGGAGTGTTGTTTTTCATTGTATTTTCAGGAGTCAGACATAACCTGCCTGGGGATCCTAAGCAAGATCACTAACTGGTTGGCTGAGGCTTCCCTCTGGGTTATTTTTCAGGGTTTTTACATTTTCGTGGTAGGAGCCTTGCAAGACCCCTGGGTATCACCTGGACTCCGGGCACAGGGAGCCCTGTGTCTGGGCTGCTCTGGATAGGGAAGACCTGCCCCTCCGTCCCCTCAACTAGGAAGGAGGTCTGGTGGTGACCTGCAGCAGGGACAAACTCTGGTGTTACTTTCGGCTGAGGGAAAAGGACTTAGGTTGTAAGATCCAGGAGGAAGAGCTTGGCTGCCCCTTCCTTCCTGCTTTTGAACAGTGGGGGCTGCCTGTTCCAAAGAGGATCCTTCCCGCCATGGAATTCATGAAAGACGAGAGAGAAATGAACCATCGCCTAACTGAGTAAGCTTCTGTTGAGACCTTTGAGGGCACGCACCTGGAGTCTTCTCCCTGGGGAGAGAGAGAATTTAGCTTCTCTGTGCTGAGGCTGGGTTGTAATCTGTTTTTTTTTTTTTTTTTTACCGGCTGAGTGAGTTCCAAGTCCTAGAATCAGACCTGCAGACTGCATTTTGTCTGTTTCATCCCCCTTTTTCTCCCGTTCCCTGCAAACTTACAAAGGAAGGGGAATGGCTGGAGCTGCAAACGGAGGTCCAGAGCTTTTTAGTGTTTCCCTGGAGACCCGGCAATCGATGCAAATTCCCTAAGTCTCTGGGGGGAAATGCGACGAGTTCCTAGATATCCTACTTTGGCAGGTGGCTAGCAGTTCCTAAGGAAGGAGGCGATCCAGCTTTTGACTTTTCCCGTAATAACTAATGCTTCCAACCTCTTCTCCAGGATAGAATGACTAATAATATCGAATGCAGCGCAGAAGTCAAGAAGCAGCAGAACCACTGCATCCCTTTTATCCAGAAAGCGTAAGAGACCAAAACTATCTCTGCACTGAAATTACTCCAAAACCCAGACTGAAAATCATCTAGACCGAAAAACTGAGTCTGGACAGGACTGCACTTGCAATGATTTTTGACAAGAACAGGCCTATAATTTTGTGCAGGGGCTGCATCTGAAGATGTCTTTTTTTTTTTTTAGGATAAGTTTAACAATAGAAATTTTTAATGGGGCAGGTAAATGATCTTCATAAAGAGATGCATTCACAAAGGGTGGGGTAAACACAATGGATCCCTCGCAGCGAGAGGATGGAAATAAAACATTGGGGTAACTATGCCAACTTTACTGTACGAGGGTAACCTGCATGGAGCAGCAGTTACAACCCAAACACCTGACTGTTTAGATGGGATGGGCCAATTTGGTCTTTATCTGCCATCATTTACTATGAAACTGATATTCAAAAGTTACTTAGATAAATAGGACGTACATTCAGTGGTTGCCACTTAGCTGGACAAGTCACTTATCAAGCTAAGTAGATAGCCAGATAACTCGGGGCAGGCAATGGGCAAAATGGGGTGATGCTACTTGTTTTCTTAACTTAGCCAGATAAATGCCGATATTCAGACATCTAAATAGATCAGACCTGCCATAAAGCAAGTATAACTTGGCTGGATAAGACTTATCCAGGGAAGTAACAATTTGTACATGGATATTCAGCAGCAGAGCCGTGCTGCCGAATATCCCATGTACTTTAAGCCAGATAAGTCTTATCTGGCTAACTTACATGGATGGATATTTTTGAATATTGAGGCCTATGTTATGATGTAATGTCAGATAATCACAACAAAGTTAACTAGAGATGCAGGACAGGGATCTAAATCAAAATTTGTCCCTTTCACCTTTCTTATGATGTAAATAAGCTTCTGCAAAGATTTGAAAGCAAATTTATCCAGTATCTGATTTTCTAATCAAAATGGAGATGCAATAAGTGCAAGGCCTTATTTGCATGGTCAGGGCAAATATCCTTGATTTTAGAAATTATTGTAGGGCTTTATTACCCATCTATCTGAATAGCAAATTAATTGAAAAAAAAAAACCAGCCAAAGAATCACAGTTTGGTTGTCATGAGAGTTCAGTAGGTGATGCTGATGGACCATTAATTTCCCCGAGTATTGTTACTAGCAGGCACAGACAGTATGCTGAGAATAAAAACTCTTTTTAGCTTTTGTCACTACCATAAAATACTCTTTCTAAAAATAATTTCCATTTGTCTTTATAGGTTACCCTTTTAGATTTTCACCAAAACACTCTGCTCTGTGGACTGATCTTTTATTCTCCCTCAATTCAGAGGTAGACCAAGGAGCAGCAGGAGCTTCCTGTATATATCCAGATCTCAGGGTTGCAATGGCATTCATAATACTTGTAATCTCATTGTTCCAACTACAAACCAGACAGCCACTCTGAAGCACCTTCCATAAAGTCATGAATTGAATTCATTTTTGTGAATTTTCCCTCTGGTAACTAGAAATTATGGATGGCGCCTCAGCCTTAAAAGGAGAAATGTTAAAAACAATTAGAGAGTGATCAGACCAAGGAAGCATGTATGAGGTTAATTCTCTAATTCTGGCAAGACTGCTAAACTCTAGGTATGTGCACACTGGGAGGATAACGTCAAACAACTGCATGTGACAGCATATATGCATGTGTACGGCCCCACACATATTTGCTATCGTATTTTATAATACAAACAAATGATAGGACGTGTGATTCTATACGCACATACATAGGCTTACACACTAATACATGCAATGCATTGAAAGTACGTATATCAATGGATTGAACATGTGTACTTTATCCACTTATTTTAACTATATATGTGTGTGAAAGTAAACTAGGACTTATTCGCATAAGTCCCAATTTACATGCATCAGTCAGCCAATTTTAAAACGTGTACGTATCAAGGAACTTCGCCAGTGTACCAATTAGTCCACCAGTTCAGCCAGTCCTTTTCTAGGTTATTGAGATTCTCCTGATTTGTCAGCCTGAACTGTCCTCAGTCCACCCAGGCCTCCCACCCTGTCAGTACTACACAATAGACACGATTAATATAAATTACACTACATATTAATAAGCATTTGTAAAAATATGTCAGCAAGTTGCAAAATGTACATGTGTGTGTCTTTTTAAAATAGCAACTTAAGGGGTAATTTTCAAAAGAGTTACATGTGGAAATGTAACATACTATCGTAGCAAATTTCAAAAGCCATTTACGCATGCAAAGTGCACTTTCACAAGTAAATCCGATGGACAATTCAATGGCATATATGGTAGCAATTTTCAAATGCCTACTTACACGAGTGAATGCTTTTTAAAATCAGGCCCTAAGGGTGTTAACTGTTAGCCCCGCCCCAGGGCACACCTAGACCACACCTTTTTTAAATGCATACATGTGTGCATGCAAGTAAACATACATGCGCATTTTTTACTTTTATAAAATATTGAATATATGAGTAGTAACTACTTATGCATGTATCAACATTGGGATGCTCTCTGTGCTTTCCTACTGCAGTCTTATTCCATTTATTATGATTAGAAAACAGTTAGACGTGCACACTATTTCCAAAAACCAAAAAATTCACAAAATTCTCATTTTTTAAAAAAATGTTCAGTTCATTTGAAATGAAATATAAATGGGCTTATTCATCCCATTTTCCACTTTCGTATCAAACAAATGCACAGACCTACTAAGCTCAGCAGAGAAAAACAGAGTATTGTCCAACTTCATGCGTGGAAATTGTAATAAATTGCATTAAACCAACAATACTTATGAGAGATAGAAAGCCTTGGGCCTTAACACAGGAAAAGGATTGTCAAAATGTAGACTAAAATCTCCTAAAATCTAAATCACAGTCAGTTGACTATGAGTTTGGGAAGAATCACTAAACTCAGTTAATGAGAAGTCAGGAAGAGGAATAGACGTAAAGAAAATGATGACAGAACGAATATTTTAATAGCTAACAGTTTGCAGTATGAAGTCAGGTGTGAAGATATATTCACACACACCAAAGGAATGGATAAGTGCAAAACAACTGCTGTGCACCCATCCTCCCCCCATTTTGCAGACCTGGCTGATGGTATACAGAATATTCCGGGTGGGTGGGAGGTGGCATATCCGATCCAGGATTTGTGAACTGGATAAGGTCATAGAAAACAGTGGGAGGACTGACATGGGATTGACCAACTATCGCTTCTCACAAAAGACATCTAACACTGATCCTAAGTCTTGGGTACTAGGTGTTGCTGTTGAGTGATGGCTGATACTTCCTCCTCTCAGGGTCTGTGAGTGCTGCCTCTGCAGCATCCCCCTGGCCCTGCTAGCCGAGGAAGCAGAGGCTTGGCCCAGGAATAAACCCCTCTCTTCTGCATTGCACTTGTCACTTCGGCCTCTGGGACCGCCCTGTTCACATTTACATTTGATGTTAATTTCAAAATCAACATTGGCTGTACCTGGGGAGATTTCTGTGCCAGGCAGAGTGGAGTCACCAGCTTGGAATCTTTTTGATCGCCTGCCAGGTGGAAGAGAAATACAGAAACATAGAAAAGATGGCAGAAAAGGTTGGTCAGCACAAAAACAGTACTAATTGTCCATGCTGATCCACAGCTGCTCTATAATATACAAACTTGTATAAAGCTCATTTCTCAGATAAAATATTCTTATTGTATGAATATCTCTCTTTGTGCATATCTTATATATTTTGTATTGCCCACTAAACCCACAAATTTATATTGGAAAGGGGGCTAGGGACCAGCATAGTTCTTCCGAGACCCTTGTTTCACATCTTTGCCAATCAGAGAAGGGTGAAGACCTCTAATGGATCCAGAACCAGAACTCATCACTCTATTACATTCTTGTAATCTTAATCTCCAAATGCTATCATTAACTAGGAAGCCAATGTGAGACCTCAGGGTTACACCTCTCCAAACAGATTCAGCTGGTTAGCAATGCCTTACTGAGTCAGGGGACAAGTTTTAAAGGTTACAAAAATTGAAAAGCCAATTGGGATGCTTTTTTTTTTTGTGTGACCTCTAAACAAAAAACCCTGCCAGTTATCCTAATTAGAATGCTACTTTCATGTCTCTTATTCAAAAGAGATTTTTTTATAACCAGTCAGAACAAAGCTTCCATCTAACTGTTTTCTAATCATAATAAATGGAATAAGACTGCATTAGGAAAGCACAGAGAGCATCCCAATGTTGATTAAAGGGAGCCTGGAAAAGGTACTCTGTGAATGAATTGGTCATGCAATTTAATTTACAGCAGGATGTGACTGTTCTGAGATCAGCCATAGATCTGCACGGCCCTCACAGACATCAAGATCCCAGAGCACGTTCAGCAGAGTGCTGCTGCTTGCCGCTGTAACCATTAACAGTTTCTCAGCTAACATTTTTGGGAGTTTATTTATTTTATTTATTTGTTGATTTTTTTATATACCGACATTCGTCGGAACATCATGCCGGTTTACATTGTAACAAATTAATAAGAGAGTGAAATACAATAAACAGGGAGGGGGAAGGGGGGGAGCAGCAATGAAGGAGGAGAGAGGACGGCAGTAGGAAGGATAGAGAAAGAGAGATTTTATAGGAACATTCGAAATATAAATTATAACTAGGATTTATAACTAGGTTTAGTCTATAATACGTTTGTTGCATTAATCACGTCTTCCATTTCTGGTATTTCTTAGGCCTATATTTCTCCCTGGAGGTAGGTTCCTTCCCACTTGGCTATGAAAAGACCATCACTCCACTTGTTGTCTGTAAAAAGTACTTTTTCTCTAACATGGATCAATGGGAGATTGATATCTTCTTATTTTACCTCGTTAAGAGATTTGAAATGCTGACGTAGTCTGATAAGTACTGGGTGAATTATCCCTTTCATTGGGCTGCAGCCTGAAAATAATCTTTGAAATCAATATGAGTTGGGGGCTCTTTTGGGATGTTATAGCGCTCCTTTCTCCCCTGACCATCTGCTCAGTTAATTAAATCAAGCACCACAGTTTGGGGGTGCTGTCAACCAAAGGATGGACGCAAGCCCCCCCTAAAACTGGAAAGCAACAATAGATGGATCACATTGACATGTAGATATTTTTCATGATAAGGGATATAAGAATAAGGAACTGGGGTTGGGGGGGGGGGGGGGAGAGGGGAGAGAAAGAACTGCATTTTAACACTGATCCTCTGAGAAGAACATTAATAAGACTTGGGGGAAGAGGAAGCAGAAGGACCCAGCTTCATGACTCAGGCCATAGTGCCGTGTACCACAGAGCAGCAGACGTGTTTGAGTCTTCTGACAGTCAGGATCAGCTGGGCTTTGGTACATCTTAAATCCCGGGGAGGGTTAGAAGACAATTGTTGCTATTGCAGCAACCCCTGCCAGTTATAGAGTGCTGCTGATGGACAGCTCCCTAAGAGCCTTCCGTCCAGTCCTCGGGATTAGCAAATGGAAGACTGTATGGGGAGAAAAACAAGTTGAATTAAAAAAAATCAAAACCCGACGGGGGAAATGAGATTTCCAAGATGGTTGTGGCAAGTGTCTGCTGCTAAACTGTGTTTTATTTTTTGGTTACCCTAATTAATTTTGTCTATTTCTTTTCTCCTTTTGGCTTCAAATGGGCAAAAGAAAAAGCCAGGTTTGAACATACCCTTCAATACCTTTCCAGCCCCTTCATGGGGCGATGGTGACCAATGAACAAGATATTCCTGAGCCTATGCAAGACTGCACTGCCCCTTCCTGGGAGCCAAGTTCAGGGGGCAATATTCAAAAGACCTCCACCACGATCTCGCTTCTGCTGCCTAACGTCTGGGAGCTTGGGACAATTTCTGGCCCGCTGCCCACACTGTGAAGTAGCCCTGCCCATCCCATGAGGAAAGATCTTGAGCCACCAGGGACATATGAGACCATGCTTGTCCCAGAAATAATGGAACAGAGGACAGGGACAAGTAGATTGCCTACACAGTATAATCTCAAGTAGCAAAAGCCAGGCAAAGGGACCACTTCAGAAGGACAGAATTAGAATAAACCTGGAGAACCTGCATGGTGGAAATGAGAAAATAATGAGGCCTCTTATGTCCAAACTGGAGAAGCTGGTCACAATAGACCTGCCTGCTATAACAATTGGATGATGTAGTTTGTTACATGCAAAAAAGATCTTTGGGCTATAAGCCAAGGGCACTAAGAAGGGCTACTTACAGAGCCTGAGGAGAATGCAGCGGAGACCAGGGTACCGGCAGAAAATTCTCAGAGCCCTGTTTTTGTAGGAGGGGTTTTCACAGCTAAAAAATTAAGAAGCCTACGACAAAGGGCTAATCCGGGCATTGACAAAAAAAGGCACAGAAAAAGAGGGATCCAAATATGAAGTCTTTGCAAGACTCCTCTGATCAGGTCCACAGTGAGGAGGACCTAAAGTATAGACTCAGCATCAGAGCTGACCCTATTGGAGTCGATTCTGCTTCATATTTCTTGTCCCATACAGTCAGCAGGGCGTCATCGCATCCCTCCATGGCGATGGCTGCTAAGAAACTGACACTGATTTTAACCGAATAGCTGCAAATAGTAATTTCCTCTGCTGTAGGAAGGTTTGGTGAGGTGGGAGGTTGGGTAGAGCAGGCTTGATATGATAAGAAGTCTAAAAGTTATTTTGATCTCTAAGGGATGATACCCTTTGAGAGGGGGAATTATGTAAAGACCCACAGGGTCTTGAATAGCTGACCCTGGAAATTTTAGGCTGAAGATCTCCCAGGTGAGCTATGCTTATGGTGGAAAGTTGAGGAAGCGGAGCTGCTGTTACTTTCCAGGTATTGTGGGTTGGGTTACGCCAACCGGAGGCTCGTTAGCCCAAATGTAGACCCACACTTGTAGCTCAGCTGTTTTAGGGCTCTCTGCTGGAATGATTTTCCCTATCCTTAGGGCTGGGATTGAAGAGGGTTGCACTGAGCTCTCTCAAGCTACTTGGAGCTCATCTGTAGTTTGCCTGCTAAGGGACCCCTTTTGGCTGCTTTGGTTACTCTCCTGCATTATTTTAAGACAGGTAGCTCAGCTTACTGCTGATGAAGTGAGCCTATTGAGCCTGATTCTTATCAGACCCTGACATTTGTAATCCATGGGGCTGGGGGTGCTGGCTCCAGGACTTGCTTAGTAAGAGAGTGAACCTTGCTATTGCTGTCACTACCCCAGACTTGGATACTTCACTATAGTTAGAGCAGAGAGTTTTCCCTAAGGTAGCTGATCCTAGAACTGAGCAGATAATGGCAATGCCTGACCTGTTATTAGCAATCTACCTGTATGGAGGAGTCATTCTGGGTCTGGAAACTGCAGGGATCTTGAGACCAATCCCTGAAAACGGCATAGTTGAAGAAGCCTCTTTCCTACCCTTATTGGTAACAGCATTAACTCTGACTGTGCCCTTGGGAGGGCTGAGTGGTGGAGCACCATGGTAAAGATGGCGGTGGTGATGACTCCTGAGAGCGTTGGTGCTAGGAGGAAAACCCAGGAGTTTGATTTGGCATTGGCAAAAGCTTTTTGTATGAGACCAATTTTATTTCAAATCTGTTTATTTTTTTAAAGAGAACCCAACACAATTTATTCCAAAACAAACATGGAGGGCTGCAGTGTACTTCACACCCCCACATTTCAACAAAGAGCTTCCATAAACATAATAAAACAGAAGTGCAGTAACCCCATCCCCACTCCCAAGCTCTCCCCACCCCCATGGAAGAGAATGGAAAATTGCTACGACAGGCAAAGAATAACCAATATTGACATTATTACAATATTAACTGAATATCTGCAAATATGTTCATAATTAAACTTCGTTTGCTATGGGATTGAGACTGCAGATACGCATACCTGATTTTTATGCTTTAGAATTACATCTATCCGCTCACCCTATCTGCAGCTCTGGCATTATGTGCTATCCCTTGATACAATGACTCCTGACTGCTCTGTTTATACTAATAATTTCTCCGCTATCTCTAGCCTTTCCTTCCTTCCAGCAGTCTATGCCTCCAAGTTTAATTTCCCTGTTAAATGTAACTTTGCTTTTTCACGTTCAACCTTTTGTTTTGGTTACTGTTCTTGGTTCAGTTCCCCTATTCGATGTGAACCGACCTGATATGGTCCCTACCATGAAGGTCGGTATAGAAAAGTGTTAAATAAATAAATAAATAAATACAGAGGAGTTTAAACATAGCAATAGAGGGGTACTTGTATATCTTTTTGATTGGAGGACCCAACCCACCATACTGTATCTTTTTGGTACAAGGTTTCTTGTTCAAAGGGATCCACTTCTTAATTATCTCAGAGGGTTGCGGAGCTGGAAGCGAGAATTGTAAACAGAATGTACCCCCAACCCAATATTGAAAGTTTTCTAGGACTCACTCCCTTTCTGAGAGAAACTCATTTTAAATTCTTACTGAGGTTTTATATCTCTGTCGCAAGCATGCCGCTGGAAATTGTGCCAATCAACCAGTTGTCTTAAAAGTCAATGGGAGAAGGGCGCCTTGGGTCATTTGTTCAGGTCCTGTTTTTTTATTCTATCATTTTTGGAGAAAGTGCAAAGGTATATTAAGGATCTTAAGGGGATCTGCATTCTGTTGGAGGCCACAGTTTTTCTTTTCGATAGGCTGCAGCCTGTTAAGTTTAAGGACCAAGTTACTAAGCTATGGGGTATGAGACCAATTTTGACCATGCCCATTCCTCAAAATATCACATTGGAAGACATATAGAAGGTGGTAACCAGGCTTGAACATTTTGTATTTACAGGTTGAGTAGACTCTTTAAATAAATCTTTGAATTTAAATCTCATGTTAATGCCCAAGAAGAAACCATAAAGGAAACTACATTTTCTCGAGCTGAAGTCCTGCAAAATCAGATGATAGTGATGCAGGACTCAAACTATTGTTGATACTGTCATTTACAGAAAAGTGAAGCAGTTAGAAAATGCTGTAAAAAATAATTAGAGATTATTATTATTATTTAAATTCTTTTACTATACCGATACTCAAGACGCGGTCTTATCGTACCGGTTTACAATAGAACAGGGGGAAACCAATTAACAACTATATAGAAGGAAAAAGTTACATCAAACAGGAAGCGAAAAACATGGGAGCTGGAGGACAGGAAAGATTTTTTAAAAAACGATAACAACTGAAGAGAAGTAAAATAGTCAGTGAAAACAATGAAAAACAATAGAAAGCTATTATAGAAAAACAACAGAAAGCTATAATAGAAAGATTGATTACTTTTCCTTGTCCAGCTAATATGACTCAACTAATGATATTTGTTCCTTTATTGAGGTTTTTAATTCTTCTAGTGAAGCTATGCCTCAGATTGTTAAATTATGTTATCTCCTGTCTTTCAAGTGGAAGGAAGTGAAGGCCATTTTTCCTTTAGATCTTATGCATTTTTTAGAGACTCTACAAGAAGATACGGTTACCCCAACTACTTTGGTACAGGGGTATAGCCAGAACTGAATTTTTTGGGGGGGCCCAGCTCCTACCCCTCACTCCATCCTCTTTGGGTCTTTACAGATGTGGCTACAAAACCCTTTAATTTCTGGCAACATGTATTGTCTGTCTTTTTACTCTCTTTGTGCCCTGGCCATCTCACTCTCCACTCCCCCCCCCCCCACCTCTTTGTGATTATGGCAGTGACTTTATGCAAGTGCTAATTTCTTAGACTGCTATAGCGCAGTAATGTAAACAGGCTGTCAACTACCCAGGCATGCCTGAACTTTTAAAGTGCTGAGAAGAAAGGGATAATGAGCTGCTAAAAGTAAAGAGAAAGACTTTGATGGCCTCAGGACTAGCCCAAGAGCAGAGTTGTTTCCCTGTTCAAGTTAGCCTTTGTAAAGGTGCAGGGATCATGGACTGGCAGGGATTCCAGTGCCTCCAGGCCCTCCAACTGCTTCACCTTTAAGGGCTGACCCAGATGTGACATGGTTCTGCTGCTAGGGAATGGGACCTGAGTCAAATGTGAGAGAACACAGGCCTCCAAAGCTATGCTCTTACTCTGGTATTAACATACACATTTGAATCTGACAAATAGGCCACCCTCAGATCTTTCTTCAGGAAAAAGGATTTTCAGATCATAGAACATGGATATTCCCCTGTATGGGTGCTCTGCAGAGGGTTTATGATAAGTGCATCCATAAAATTTCCATCCCTGAGCAGTGAAGTGACAGAAATGCAGTATAAAGGCAGGCCACAGTATAAGCCATTATTCTTAAGCATTATATTACATTTTAGCTTGGTGTTGAATGCATTCTTTGTAAGATAAAAGATAGTATGAGTAAAAGAATGTCCTGGGAGACACTAGTACTTTAGAATACTTTAAGTACTTAAAAAGGCAGAAGTATACCAATATCAAAAGTCAGTGCCTGCATCCTATCTTAGCTCTAAGCTCATACCCCGATTAGATTTATAGGCATAGTCAAGGCTGCTTAAATGTTAGAATGTATATAAGAGCTCAAAAAGTATGTTAAAGCTCAACACAGAGTTTCATTTTGCCTTCTGGGCTGAATTTACAAGAAATAACACGACTTTCAAGAATTCTACCTTATTAACATCTATGAGATAAAATTATTTTGGAAACCAGTAGGGAAATTATGCAAACAAACCAACTCATTGGTTTATAAGTTAGAGGCAGTGTGTATTTAACTAAGTGTAAAAGCTCAGAAGAGCTGAGCTGAAGGTTTACGCTGCCCTGTTTGGTAAGCACTGCTCCTTTTATAAGATACCTTACAATAAGAGACTACAGATTTTTCTCTTGCTGGCTGTTGGAATTCAGTGTTTACTAGCGCCCACAACACTCTGACATATGCAGGGCTGTTCTATCAAGAGAGAAGAAGTTCATAACTCTCCGTGGTAGCCTCAGATGGTCAGCTCACCTTGAAATTACTCTGTAGATACTTAATGAAACATTTAGGAATAATTACATGCTTACAGAACCAGAACAGCCTGTGGCATTATAGAAAGGCAGAAGCAGCATTCAACTTCACTTGCCTTCTTCAATTTCAGAGCCTAGATTCTGTGACCCTGGACTGGCATAGCTAGTGAATATACTGTCTGATAATAAGAACATAAGAACAAAAGAAATTGCCATGCTGGGTCAGACCAAGGGTCCATCAAGCCCAGCATCCTGTTTCCAACTGAGGCCAAACCAGGCCACAAGAACCTGGCAATTATTCAAACATCAAGAAGATCCCATGCTACTGATGCAATTAATAGCAGTGGCTATTCCCTAAGTAAACTTGATTAATAGCAGTTAATGGACGTCTCCTCCAAGAACTTATCCAAACCTTTTTTGAACCCAGCTACACTAACTGCACTAACCACATCCTCTGGCAACAAATTCCAGAGCTTTATTGTGCGTTGAGTGAAAAAGAATTTTCTCCAATTAGTCTTAAATGTGCTACTTGCTAACTTCATGGAATGCATCCTAGTCCTTCTATTATCCGAAAGTATAAATAACCAATTCACATCTACTCGTTCAAGACCTCTCATGATCTTAAAGACCTCTATCATATTCCCCTACAGCCGTCTCTTCTCCAAGCTGAACAGCCCTAACCTCTTCAGCCTTTCCTCAATATTTTATGTATATGCAGTAGCTTTGCTTAGTTTTTTGCTCAGAAGGCAGCCATTCTTTTATTTCTTTCTATTTCTACCATTTTGCTTAAAGCGTAGTGTAGTTTTCTATCATATTTACATGTGTGGAATTCCCTCACCTGATTTCAGAATTTATAGACCACTACAACATCATTTTTCTTTTCTTTCCTTTTATCATTCTTTTTGGGCAGATTTTTTTCCGGTCCCATGTTTTTTGATCACGTCCGATGTTTCTTTGTACATTTTTTTCTTGTGTATTAACTTGTGAAATTATAAATGGGGAAAAAAAAAGCATGAGAGAGGGGGAGTGGGATCATCTAATTCATCCAAAGAATTTATACTGAGGTGAAGGAGCCTGGAAGTGTTTGGGGTAATGTGGGGTCATTAGCAATATTGGAAACATGTACAAAGGCTGTGGAGAGTATTGCTGATTATCTATGTATAAAAGAACTGGAGCATCAGTGATTCATCCATGGAATGCAGAGAGTGGCTGGGAAGTCATTGGACCATTCCAGAACTACTGTATATTGTTTCTTGAAATGCTATTATTCTCAGGAAAGTTAAATAGATTGTAGTTCAACTTTTTTTTCCAAGTAAGAACTTGGAGAGAGAGAGAGAGCACTTCTACTGACTGAAAAGAAATTATTCTTCCTTGGTTGGCATCCTACGGGTCTTCCCTCCATCCCCTGCTTCATTTATTTATTTGGATTCATCTGTAGCTGCTGAAGCAATCCTCCAATACACACTGTTTTGATTAGGTAATTTACTTAAATGAACACTACAGTCAGAAGCTCAGACAATTCTCCCTGACTAACCTCCATGTGAAGTCAAACATTTTCTTTTCTATGTTTTCACTTTATTTGCTGGCTACTTGGCTGGAGTTTTATGGTTACATTTATAGGGAATTTTTATGTATTTTATAGCTTACTCTTTTATTTCTTGAAAGCAAAATAACACTTTGAAAGTACCATAGTGATATTGGGCAGTAGTAAAGCAATTAAGGGGGCCATATTTAGTAAGCCATGTGAGGTGTGCAGATTCTTTTGTACCCTTGCACCTTCTAGCTAACTTTCAAAGAGAAACCACCTAAATGTCAAAACATGTTGCCCACTCTTTGCATCTTATATGTCTGTGGATGACTACTACATGCTGCAGATTACATGTATATTTCAAAATTAAATATGTGCGTGGCTTTTCCCCTCCCCTGATCCAAACATGCCTCCATTGCACAACATTTGGCGGCTCATGGGATGGCCCTAGATGCAATTTGAATTGCAAGCACCTCTCTTCCCTTCTGATTACAAGATCACATATATCTGTCCTTGTTGGGCAGTTCTGCCCTAGCCTGGGCTTCTCCTCTCTGGGAGAGAGATGACCTGCTCCTAGGGGAGTTGGAGAACTTCCTGCAAGAGTTCTGCATGATTTTTGATGAGCCCGGCCACACGACTTCCATGGCTATGAGCTTCTTCAGGTTCATTTTCGTATGCTGGCATCTGAACTCCAATGGGGCAATGATAGCCTAATAGCCATTTTCAGGCAAGGGCTCTTGGAATATATCAAAGATGAGCTAGCTGGCTGGGATCTGCCTGATACTTTGGAGAGGCTGATCAGTTTGGCCCTTTCACCTGGACCTCAGATTTCAGAAGGGGCCCAGCTTGTAATCGCCTCGCCCCTAGTTTCCAGCACCCAGTGGTTTCCAGGTCACCTCCTGAATCAGCACCAGCACAAGACAAGTCCATGCAGATAAATTGCTTCAAGTTGTCCACTGAGGAAAAGTAGAGGTGCTGATGCCTCAATTTGTGCTTATATTGTGCCACACTTGGGCATGCCGCAAATCGCTGCCCAGCCAAGCCAGGAAACTCCAGGACCTAGGTCTGGTGGGAATCTCCTGGATCGACATATACCTCTCCACAAATTCTAGCACCTGTACATCTCTCATTCAGGGACACCCATGTGGATACACAAACCTTCCTTAATACTGGCTCAGGAGGCAACTTCATTCACGAGTCCTTGGTGCATCAATACAGAATCTCGACCGTTCCAATGGACACTGCATTCACAATCTCATCTGTTCATGGAGAACCCTTACCTGGATGTGTCATGAGGGCTACCATTCCACTTGTTATGCAGACAGGCCTCTTGCTCGGAGAGCAGATCAGCTTATATGTGCTGCCCATAGTGGTCAACACGGTTATCTTAGGCCTACCTTGGTTTATGCTGCACAAGCCCCACATTGAATGGGGTACTCTAAATATCATCAGATGGAGTTTCCGCTGCCAAAAGAAATATCTCGACTTTAGAGAACAAGTCACTGCTTTTTAGTCTGTGAATGTTTCACTTCTTATAGATTCAGTAATGATGCATAATAAAACTGAGTTCCTGGATAACTCCAGGCATATGAATGTCTTGCCCTTCGATATTTGAAGGGGATATTTTCCAAAAGTTTTGAAAGTCCCGAGAAAAACCTTTCTCCCTGTTTATAATATATACTCTGTGCCCTCAAGCTCTCCTGATTTTGCAGACAAGAGGGAAAGTGCATAATCTGCTGCCACATAATTCACAACCTTCTGAACAATCTACAAACCTGAAGCTCCCCTAACTCCTAATTCAATCATCTGAAGAAAGATGCCTTGTGCCTGATTTCAGTTTTTGCTCTCCGCTTCCTGTTCCAGCATGCCCTATTCCCAGGGCCGGTGCAAGGGTATTAGGCACCCTAGGCGAAACGTCAGCTATGCCGCTCCCCCCCCCCCCCCCCCCCCCCACACACACACACAATTAACTTACATTGTGCATTAATGAAAATAACGAAGTCTGTATTTATAACAGAACACTTATTTGACATTTTATGCCATGTAAACCATTGAGATGATTTGTCTTATCGACGGTATAGAAACTCTTTTATAAATAAATAAATAAATAAAAATAAATAAAATAAACATAAACCAAAGCTATACTTGTTGCTCAAACAAAAAAAGCAGACACATCACATAATATTAAATAATTAAAATGGCAGTCAATCAAGAAAAATAAACTTAAAAAGCCATCTTTACTTACCCCCTCCAGCAGCTCTCTTACTCCTCTTCCATGCAGGCTGTAGCACACACCAGAAGCAGCAGTAGTGGCTAAGCTCTATACTCATGGTCCTCTTCCTTAATGCCCATGTCTCTCACACACACACACCATATCAGTCATGCTCCCATGACCAGTTTCTGTCTCTCACACACCAATCATCTCCCAAACAGTCTTTGGCACACACACACCAGTCACCTTCCTGAACAGTTTCTCTCATGTTATACACACACAGGCTTCCCACTCCCGTGTTCCACTTACATATATGGGCTTCTCACTCTCATAATCACTTTCTTTCTCACACACATACCCAGAGTTCTCACTTCCATGCTTTTTCTCTCTTTCACACACACACACACACACACACATCCCTGACTGTCTCACACATCAGTCATCTCCTTGAGCAGTCACTTTCATTGTCTCTCACATATACACATACATCAGCTCTCTGACCAGTTTCTCTCAATCACACACACATGCTCTCCATCAAATACATTCTCTCACTTACACACAGACTCTCAATCACACGCAGGCAGGCAGGCAGGCAGGCTGGCTGCTTCTCTCTCTTTCTCTCACTCACTTCCTCCCCCCCCACCCCCCCCCCCCCAGCACAAACGGTAGCTGCTCCTCCTCCTCCAGCCCCTGCAGGCCAAGAAGGAAGAATCCCATTGGCCGCAGGAGGCTCGTGCTGCTCTCTCCTTTCCCGATTACCGGCTGCTTCAGTTGCTCGGGGGCCGATGCTGCTGTCGCCGCTATTTTTTCACGCAGCACTTCTCTTTCTTCCCGCGCATCACTTCCTGTTCCGGTTCAAAGGGGGGGGGGCGGGAAGAAGACCAGCCGCGGATGCAACAGCTTTTTTTTTTTTTTTTTTGCACCGCTGCCGTTCCCGCTGGGCTTGAACGTGCTGATAGCCCGGCGGCAACGGCAGCAGGGAAGAAAGAGCAGCGGGAGGGACCGGGAGCCACGCGAACCGCTGGGGGAGGTCGGATGGGTCTTTTGGGGCGGGCTGCCGGCAGCGGCTGTTTTATTTTTATCGGGGGGGGGGGGGCGGCGGCTCTCTTAATTTTACCGGGGCAGTGCCGCCCCCGGGAAGCTGGCGCCCTAGGCAACCGCCTAGTTCGCCTAGTGCTTCCGCCGGCCCTGCCTATTCCGTCACAGGCAACAAGCAGGGAACAGAAGGGGAGGAGGATAAGACTAAGGCAGGAGCAGAAGGAGAAGAGCCACTCTGATCCTTTATTCATCTTCTCCCCTTTCTGCTCCAGCATGATAGAGTTCTAAAAAATCCTGCTCACAGGCAGTGTTCAGAAAGGGAGAGGATGAGAATAAGGCAGAGGCTGAAGCAGATAGAAAAGAACCACTTTGATCCCCTAATCCAGACTCTCCCCTCCTGTTCTGCCCTCTCCTCTTATTCTGAAGGGAACAAAAGGGGAGGGGTGACTTTGGAATGGGCAAAAGAGTCAGAATGTTAGATAAGAACCTAAGAACTTGCTAGACTGGGTCAAATCGAGGGTCCATTAAGCCCAGTATTCTGTTTTCAACTGTAGCCAATCAAGGTCACAAGTACCTGGCAAGATCCCAAATAGGATACTGATCCCATGCCGCTATTGCACAGTGATAAGAAGTGGCTATTTCTTAAGTCTACTTGGTTAACAACAGTTTATTGACTTCTCCTCCAGGAACTTGACCAAACCTTTTTTAAACCCAGCTAATATAACTGCCTTAATCATATCTTCCAGTAATGAATTCCAGAGCTTAACTGTGTGTTAAATGAAAACACATATTCTCTGATTTGTTTTAAATATGCTACTTACAAACTACATGGAGTGCCCCTTTAGAACTGTATTTTTTGAAAGAGTAAATAACCGATTTACATTTATCCATTCTGTTCCACTCAGGATTTTTTAGAACTCTATCATATCCCCCCTCAAACATCTCTTCCTCAAGCTGAACAGATCCGACCTCTATAGCCTTGTCTTGTAGGGGGAGCTGTTCCATCCCTATTATCATTTTCATCGCCCTTCTCTGTACCTTTACCAATGCAACTATCTTTTTTGAGATGCGGCGACCAGAACGGCACAGAGTACTCCAGGAAATGCCTCACCATGGAGCAATACAGAGATATTATGACATTCTCCGTTTTATGTTCCATTCCTTTCCTAATAGTTCCTTACATTGTTTGCTTTTTTGATCACTGCCACACCCTGAACCAAAGATTTCAAAGTATTATCCACTATGACACCCAAGTCCTTTTCCTGGGCGGTGACTCCTAATATGGAACCTAACATCGTTAACTACAGTGTGGGTTTCTTTTTCCCATGTGCATCACTTTACAGGTGTCCACATTAAATTTCACCTGCCTTTTAAATGCCCAGTCTTTCAGCCTCTCAAGATCCTCCTGAAATTTTATAGAGATCCCTCACAGATCTCTGTAAAGCAAACCAAAGATGATTTTTGATATAATTCCTGGATACAAAAAGGTTCTTGCAGCTGCATAAGTAGCCAACCATATACCAGCTACAAAGTCATGGATGTGTTTTAGAAGTCTGCAGCTGCTGGGGTCCCACAGATGGCAAAGATAGAATTAATTTCATAGAAGCCTTGACAAATGGCACTACAGTTCACAAATTTAAAATTTGTGCTAATTCAACCTATTTTTGTGACTGTTACCATGGGTCCAATGTATGCGCATGTGTTTCTGTGTGTAATTAACAGTATGACAACTGCTGATGCTCAGGGCATTTTCAGCCTATATAAGCTCATATGCTCGGAAAGATGACAAACACTGTCTCAAGAAAATATACAAAGACTGGTTGCACTGTATTTCAATTCAAAATAAAAGTGACGTTTCACAGTTAAAGGTTTGTAAATGTCAATTACTTGATAAATAGTTGATTTTTATATGTTTGGTAAATTTTGTATTTTTATATGGTTTAAATCAGGGCTTCTCAGATCTGTCCTGGGGACCTTACAGCCAGTCAGGTTTTCAGGATATGCATGACATAAATTTGCATTATATGCATATTTCTCTCACTGTATTCATTGTGGGGTAGATTTTCAAAGGGTTACGCAGGCGGAACTCAACGAAATATGGTGGGGGGGGGGGATTTAGGTAGGGCTGGGGGGTGGGTTAGATAGAGGAAGGGAGGGAAAGGTGGAGGGAACGGGGACAGCCATCAGGCCTCCCCTAGGGCTCGGCGCGTGCAAGGTGCACGTGTGCACCCCCTTGTGCGCGCCGACCCCGGATTTTATAACATGCGCACATGTTATAAAATCGGGTGTACATTTGTGTGCACCGGGTAGCGCGCACAAATGTACCCCACGCGTGTAATATTAAAAATCTGCCCCTGTGGATATCTTGAAAACCAGTCTGGCTGTGGGGTCCCCAGAATAGGTTGGGAAGCCCTGGTTTAAATATTATTTATTTAAAAACAATGTGAAAGATTTTCAATATGATTTTTTTTGCACAGTGAGAGATGTGAAATTTGCTACAGACCTGCCTCAGAATTTGCTAATTCTTTGCTGCAAAATCTTGAAAAATGCACAGTAGGAAACCAGGGGCAGTGTGTATACTATTTATCATAAGCTAATTGCCAGAAAGCTCCACAGGATGTGTCCCTGACTGGGCAACTTTATTTTATTTATTATTTATTTATTTAAAAGTTTTTACTATACTGACATTCGTAGGTCACATCACGCCGGTTTACAAAAAACTGAAGCAGGCAGAAATTACAACAAACACGGTGGGGGTAGGAGGAGCAGGCGAGAAGGGGGAGAGGGGGGCAAGGGGCAAGAGCAGCTGGAAAGATAAAGGACAGGTGAGTGAGAAGTGACAGGAATGAACAATAAAAGAACAGTAAGAGGAACAGTATATCTGTAACTGTATTCTTAAAAGATAACGTAAGAGGCAAAAAACATATTTACATAATTTACAATATTTGCTTGGGACGTCTCCATGGCGGACGGAGGACAGAAGAGAGGGAGAGAGGGGGGGAGCTTCCTTGGCTGGTTTAGACATCACTCAAATATTGGGGCGGTTCTTTGGTTGCCTATCAGAGACTGGATTCTAAGAGAGAGATGCTGTTTTTCTTAGTCATAAAGCATGCATTTTCCCTCTCCAGGGCAATGCAAACTAAGCAGAGAAAGTTCTTGGATCTCCTTTCAGATGTATCTGCCCTGGGTGTCAAGTTTTGTTTTTTTTTTTTTAACATCCCATGCAAGTTTTCCGTTGTTTCAGGGGAATCATTTCACTTTTTTTTTTTTATCCTGCTCATTAGGAGGTTTTTCTTAATTGTACTTTTGAAACCAGTGTTGTACAACCCCCAGCTACTTTTGATCTTCCTGCTTGACTTTCAAGGGAATGAAGAGATGCTAATATAAGCAATGCTACTTTTCTGACAATTGGAGATCTTGTTAGTTGTTTTCCTTCAAATTTTCTATTACAATGTTTTGGGACCCTATGCCTCCACCCCACCTCTATTTGTGGATAAGTTGGGATGGTAATGTTATAATTATTACTTTTCTCTTCTTTGTGGCCTTACATTTTATTCCCTGTATCACTGCTACTTCTTATTTCAGATTGTTTCCATGGTATTATTGTAAATGTTTGTTAAATAACTAAAGAAAGGTAAAATTGTTGCACTACTGTTAATAATACAATTGAAAGCATTTCTATTTTGGAAGGAATGATGTTGTAGTGGCAATTTTCTTCATATTTGGATTATAAACTCTCTAGATTAATTTTGTTTGTTATTATGTTTTTACTGTATTTTATATTGTTGTAACCTGCTCAGCATGGGGATCCGATATAGGTGGAACAGAAATTGTTTTAAATAAATACAAACTGTACAGTCTAGAACCAAGCTAAATGTTCTCTGTAAATTAGTCTCTTCACTTCTTTATACCATATATGGAATATATAGTTCAGGACATATGAAATGACCTGAGAGTTTTCTGAATTCCAGAGATACTCCCTTGACTCATGGATATATAAATTTGGAAAGTGGTTTAAACCCCTTCCTATCTTGGAATGTGTGTGATACTTCAGTGATTGGTCACTAATTTGCAGTGGAGGTGGCTCCCCGATTGCACAAAATGTCTTGATACTTGTCCTGCGTCATGCATGAATGAGCTGGAACATGAGATAGCCTCAGTGACCCCTAACTCCCAGAGAAACTGTATTATTCAGGTCCTGCATAGTTGTGTTGGCTTCCCTTGCAACCTCTCACTTCTTCCCCATCTGTGTTTCCTGTGTTACTGCAGCATTTTGCCTACCATTAGTTCAGTTGTGCTAGACCTTAAGATGACTTGAGAGGCCCCTAATTATTGGATGCAGCCTCTGTCATACACAAATGCATGTGTTGGAGGACAAGATTACCAAAGCTGTATCTCCATCTAGCTACCATCCTCTTCCCAGACCCAGTTTCCTGAGATACCAAAGCACTCAACTTGACTTATATAGAAGTGTTAGAAGATATGGGTGACAGTACACATTTTTCTTGTCTGAATGCCTCGCAACTCAATCTTATAGTGAGACAATTATCCTACTAACCATATCATTCTAACTCAATTTGTAATATGTTTCAATTTACAAAGCAAGAAAACCACTCATTTGAACAAATACATTATTTCCAGAAAAACAATTATACTAAGGAAGAACAGAGAAACAAAAAAAAAACTTTCAAAAATGCATAGACTAAATTATACATCTACAAGAAAGGAGGTTAAGATAAGAATAAATCATTCACATAAATGAAGAAGAACAGGCCGAGTAGTAATTACATGAAAAAGTACAATGGGCAATAAATAAGAATAAATTCCTAAGCAGGAAATCCAATTAAATGGTCTCAAGTTACATCAAATGATGCTGATTCTGAAGATGAGAAGGAAACATTAAAGAAGGCATTTGTGTCATTGATTTTTTTTCCTGTTTATTTTTGATAAATACTATTAACTGATCTGGATCATAAAAGATATATCACCAAACACCATCATATTCTTTGCTGGATATCTCAAAGCAAAATTAGCTCCTAACCCCAGGGTTGCTTCTTTCAAATTCAAAAACATATTTTATGCCACATTTGGGTGGCATGGGTGACAGTGGGAAAAGTCCTAACTTTTAAACTCAGAAAAACTCTCCTTATGGGGAAAAAATAATATGAAGACACCACTGTGATCTGGTTTGAGCATAAATGAGATTATCAGGGTAACAGGATTTAATTTCTTCTCCTAATTAGAGTAGATTCTAATAAGATAAATGACTCAGACAAGGATGTCTTCTTGGCCAAACCAAATGTTTCTCCACCACTTCCTGATCCTGGATGGATATTTCTCTCTCTCAAGTGAATAATAAGCATAGTTAATTGGAGAAAGGGTTTCTTTAGGTATCTGGGGAGTGTCCATTACATTTTCTTAAACACATATCCATCAGCAAAATGTTTTGGCCTTTGGAAAATTGGCTCAAATTTCTCTGCTTAGAGAGATTCTCCAGCTTTCTTCAGAAAGTGATGTCATCCCTTACCAATGCCTGAGACCTGTTTAGGTGATCACTGTCCTTTCCTCCAATACATTAGCCCTTCATGGGATCCCTTTACTCAAATTTTCTAGGGCTGTAAATTTAGTCTCCAAGTTAACAAGAGACTTCTGTATTCCTTTCATCTTAGTTGTGACAGCAGCATCAAACCTCGCCATTATTTTCCATATTCGTTTCAAAGCCTCCAAGGGGTGAGCTTGGTATAATTGTTGGCTCCTGTAGGGTTCCTGATAACTCATATGGGGGGAAGCAAAGGTTCAAATCCCACTGCTATTCCTTGTGACCTTGGGCAAGTCACTTCACCCTCCATTGTCTCAGCTACAAACTTAGGGCTTGATTCATCAAGGCATTTTCCCATAGACACAGAATGGGAGAAAAACCATACGGAATCAGGCCTTAGATTGCGAGTCCTCTGGAGATAGGGAAATACCTACAGTACCTGAATGTAATCTTATTGAACCACCTGAAAGGCAGAAAATAAAACAAATGAGAGATTTATTTTTATGTATTGAAATTTGATATAATACCTGTAAGGAATTATCCAAGCAGGTGACAATAAAAACATACATAAAAATCTCATATAGACAAATATCAACAATAAAATCATGTACGTCCACAATCTAAGACAAAATGTAACATTCAAGCTCAAATGGAATGTAGGCTGCCACTGGAAGAAGCACTTCATGAAGTTATATATATAACCTAGATCCAAATGACTCATCTCAGCATCCAGCCTAATCTCAGCATCCAGCATCCACCCTCCACCCTCATCTCAGCATCCAACATCCATCCCCATCTCAGCATCCAACATCCATCCCCATCTCAGCATCCAACATCCATCAGCATCCAGCATCCACCCTCATCTCAGCATCCACCCTCATCTCAGCATCCACCCTCATCTCAGCATCCACCCTCATCTCAGCATCCAGCATCCACCCTAATCTTAGCATCCAGCATCCACCCTCATCTCAGCATCCAGCATCCATCTTCTTCAAAACATCCAGAATCCAGCACCCACCCTCTCACCGACACCTGACACCTCCGCAACCAGCCTCATATCAGCTACCTGCCTCCAACACACATCCTCTCACCAATAATTCACTGATAATTCATTGATAATTCTCCCAAATTTAACACTCTATCAACATACGCCGACAATACAATGACAACCATGACTATCACCCCTCATCAAAAAAGATACAGACACCTAATTAACATCCCATTAATGAAAAATTTCAAAAACATGCTATGTCTCACCTTCCTTCTCATCAACGCTCAATCACTAACCAAAAAATATATGCTAATATCCGACATACTGCAAGAAAAAAACCCAGATTTCATCGCCATAACCGAAACTTGGTTCAAAAATACCGATCAAGTCTTAACAAACCAACTAAACAACTATGATTATGACACATTTTCTATCCTGCGCAAGAATCATAGAGGAGGAGGACTTCTCCTTATCATAAAAAAACAATTCACAATGAAGGTGATTCCCCATGAGTTACAAATGCAATATGAAATAGCCCTCTTTGATTCACAAAACCTACAAATATGTTTAGTATACTGCCCGCCCAAACTCCTGGACAACGATATCTCTCCACTGCTAGAATTCCTGATAAACATAAATATGAAAAAACCCACTATAATTCTTGGCGACTTCAACCTCCACACTGACACCAGTCCCAGATCACAAAATTGCCAAACCCTTCTTGATATGCTAACAAGTCTAAATTTCAACCTCCTAGTTAACAACCCCACACATAAAGCTGATCATACACTGGACCTGATCTTCACAAACCAATACATCTCAGATTCTTCTATCTCAGTCAATCCAGTCCCCTGGTCCAATCACTACATTCTACAATGCAATACAAAAGCAACAATCAATGACTTAACGAAAAATAACACACATCAACAACCCTTCAAATACCGTCCGCCTTTTCAAATAGACCTACTGCAACAAGAACTGGGAAAACAACTAAACAACCTTGACATCTCAATCGTTAATAATGCGATCCAATCATGGTTCCAAATCACTGAAACCACAGCCAACAATATAAACCCCGAAAAAATTAAACAGCTAAAAAGCCACAAAGAACAACGAAACCCATGGTATAACACTCAATTAAGAAGAATGAAATCTAACCTCAGGAAAATTGAAAAAGAATGGCTAAAAGTCAGATGTCCAATAATAGCACAAAGATACTGCACACATCTAGCCAACTACAAAAAAATGATATTGAACACCAAGCGGGACTACTTCAGCCAAAAAATCAAAAGCTCCTCCAATAACTCCAAATCCCTATTCAACCTAGTAAATAACCTCATCTCTGATAACATCAACGCAGACGTATCCGAAACCAAAAATCTGAGCCAGGACCTAGCATCATTTTTCAAGACGAAAATAACCAAAATAACTGATGCCTTCAAAACCTCCTCAACCAAAGAAGAAAAAAACAAAAAAACACCACATCGAAGACCACACCTTGGTTGGATTTTGAACCTATCTCCACTATAGACGCTGAAAGAATGCTAAGAAAAATAAACCCAGCCCGCCATGACCTCGACACCATCCCAACTAAAGAACTTAAAGAAATCTCTAATTCCATAGCTCCTACAATAGCAGCAATAATCAACATATCCCTTGATGAAGGTGAGCTACCAATCGATCTGAAAACCGCAATAATCAAACCAATACTAAAACGAAAGAACCTAGATCCAAATGACTTGAACAACTACCGTCCTATATCAAATCTACCCCTTCTTGCAAAAATGACAGAGAAAGCAGTCCTGAAACACCTTGATGAACATCTGGACAAACACAAACTTCTTCACACCACTCAACCCGGCTTCAGGAAAAACCACAGTACCGAAACTCTACTGCTCAACCTATCAAACAACATACTCAGAGGTATGGATAATAAAATAGGACATCTACTAATACTCCTCGACCTATCCGCAGCATTCGACACAGTCGATCACAAAATGTTAATAGCAAGCCTAGCAAACATCGGATTAGCAGGTAAAACGCTGAAGTGGTTCACTTTGTTCCTAAAAGACAGATTCTTCAAGGTCTCTATCAACAATATATCATCTGAGGCAATCCCCCTTGAAACAGGAGTACCACAAGGGTCTGCTCTCTCAGCCACTCTCTTCAATATTTATCTACTCCCCCTATGTCAACTCCTATCAAGTCTTGGACTAACCTTCTATATGTATGCCGACGACATACAACTCCTCATTCCTATATCTACCACAATCGAAGACACATTGACACAAGCAGCATCCTACCTTGATTCAATCAGAAACTTGCTAAACCACCTAAAGCTTTGTCTAAACATGAGCAAGACAGAATGCATTCTAATAGAAAGAAAAAACGCAGGACCCAAAACCATACCATCACTCCGAATTGACGACATCTCCATACAACTCAAAGAAAATGTAAAAGACCTGGGAATTTGGATTGACAGTGATCTAAACTAAAAAAACACATCTCCATAAAAACTAAAGAAGGATTCCATAAGCTACAAATACTTAAACACCTAAAGCCAATGCTACACCCCCAAGATTTCAGGACAGTCCTACAATCTCTGATCTTCACCAGCCTAGACTATTGCAACTCACTACTGATAGGACTACCTAAAGCAACACTAAGACCCCTACAACTACTACAAAATGCCGCAGCTAGAGTACTGACAGGCAAGAAGAAATCAGACCACATCACCCCCGTCCTCAAGAGCCTACACTGGCTCCCAGTTGAAAAAAGAATTGAATTCAAGATCTTAACAATTCTTCATAATGCAATTTACAAGACAGATAACACAGCCCTTGACAATATCATAAAGCTTCACAGAACACAACGGACAACCAGAACAACAAGTACTCTAAATCTTGTAATACCATCACTCCCATTAGCTAAACTTTCCACAACAAGAAATCGAGCCATTTCTATCGCTGGCCCATATTTATGGAACTCACTACCACAAAAACTGAGCTCACAAAGTAACACTAAAACCTTTAAAAAAGAGCTCAAAACATGGATATTAAGCCAAACTTTCAAAGATGGTATCGGTTAAGTTCACAGATCATGTCACTGATCCCTCTGAACTTATTTATCGAATTTATGTAACTCCGAGACTTACCATTACCTCCCCTATCTGATAACTTTTCCCCTTAAACTATGACTCCTGCCTCCACAAACAAGACTTTTTCGATAATTATCACTTTTTACAATACTACATTCCCTCTTTATCTCACTGACCAATCTGTCTGACCCTGTTCAAAATGCCACGAGTTATTGCAACAAGTTGTCCTTTTCATCTGACTCACTTACTACTTATGTTATAGTTTTAAATGTTAAACTGTTAAATGTTAAACTGTTTCAATGTTAAATTTCCACTGTCAAATGTATATGGTTGTTGTACATGTAAACCGGGGTGAAGGCACTCAGCCATACCTCGGTATAGAAAAACCCATAAATAAATATATATATATATAATTCAGTCCTACAATGCTTGGCAAAAAAAGCCATGTCATAATTGTTTTCTGGAATTTCACTGATTGAGATCATAAACTAATATACCCTGGCTTAAAAGTGAGGTTCATTCCTGTCATGGTATGCACAAAAACTCATTTGGAGACTCTACCCTGAGTGAAACCTCCTTCAAGGTCAGTTCAGACCATGCATTCTCCTCAGCTGCAAATATTTCAGCATTTTAACTTCCTTGGCTCCTCTTTGCTGAAGATCTGCTCCATGCTAGGAGTCCAAAATTGGGACATCTTGTCAGCATAATACCTACCATAATAATGAAACTGTCTTTGGGTATCTTTTTGGTTTGGTAGGACTTTACCATCTCCTTCCTCTTACCCATTTCAAGGATATTTACCTGGGTCTGCGTTTACAATTTTCAGTGAGCTTGGAGCACATACACTACTGCTCAGTTCAGCACTGTCTTGCCCTCTTCACCCTAACCATTTCATTTAAGTTCATAGCCTTCCCTGGATTGCCCACTTAGATATCTCATTCTCACATTATTCTTCTCTTCAGACTTCACCATCACCATCACCATCGTATTGATATGAAAATCACCGGACTTCACTTGCTGGTGACTCAGTAGATTGAAGGGCATGCGTCAAAGCCATGCTCCCCACCCTCACAGGCCGATGCGAAAATCACGCATGGTAAAACGGGCGCTCATATTGAGTGCCCGTTTCCCTAACGCGTGCACATCCACCTTTCCTGGGTGCCTGATGCTATATTTAAATGAGCTGCCACATTATAAAAGGACGCACGATGCGTTCAAAAGCATCAGGCGCCCAGGAGCTGTGGATGTGCGAGCATCAGGAAAATGGGTGCTCAATATGAGCATCTGTTTTCTCACCCTACAGTTGATTTACATGCAATTAGGATCGCCCTGGAGCATGTATATTGTGCATGTACATTGTGCGCACAGACATTTTTTTTTTTTGGTTATCAACCCCATTACATTTTCCTTTAATTTTCATCGCCGCAACCAGTAGATCTTAGTATCACAGCGATACTAAGTAGGAGGAACCAAAGACAGTAGTATTTTTGTTTTTTTCATGAGTCCTTGGCTCGCAGTATAACTTAACGCCAGCTCCGGGGCTGGCATTACATTTGCCGTGCTAAAAAGGGCGTGTTGGGCGACCGGCATTTTTCTGCATTGGGGTAATAGCTAATAGCTTCATCTACATGCCTTTTACACGTGATGAGCGCTATTAGCTATGCGTTTGTTTGGACGCGCTAATCCTCTTTTTGCATCTAGCGTTAGTCTAGCATGTACAAAACGCGCGTCTGACTGCGTGTTAACCTGTGAACTAGGCTGAGTGCACTTTATTGCATTGGCCCATGAGTTCCAGTTCTACTTTTCCAGACCTCTTACATTTCAGCTAAAGAGTTCCCATGTGCAATCAGTGGACACCTCTGTTACATCACATAAGCCACCCCCAGATATCCTATAGAAATCTGCAACATTGTATAGCGGTCTGTATTACATACAGGGACCAGATTATACTGCGGCAGTGACAAACCACAAAAATCCATGCCTAGCGGGGGGTGTGCGATTTGCTGCCCCTAAGAAAATGTCCCTGCCCCTTACAGGCATACAGGTTGTGGCTTCAGCTGGTCTGAGTGCCCTAAGTATGTCAGGGGTCTCCACAAACTCTGCCCTTTGCTGATGTCAGAGAGGTTTAGTGTGTTAAAGAGAAACACCACTCCCCACTGGGAGAAGTAAAATAGTGGTATATAAGCCCCAGCACCCACCTGAGTAGGAGAATTGAGGATTTTGGATTGTAAGCCCTTGAGTCCTCTCCTCCAGAGGGACTTCATAGGTTTGTCTCTCATAGAGCAGGTCCTAGAGAGGTTTAAGAGAATGAGGAGAAGAATTCCAGGGTGGAAGTGCTTGGGAGTCCAGCGAGATAGAGAGAGAGAAAAAGTATTGGAAGAGTTTGGTGTACCAGTGTACTGGGAGGTGCTAGGAAAAAGGGTAAGTTACCTAGGAAAATCACCACAGTCAGAAGCTGTTTCAACTAAAATCAGCCTGAAACCCATAGGAAAGTGAATGGAAGAGAAAAGGACACTGAAGAAACAGATTTCATCTGCCAAACAAGAACTGGGAGGGCCCAGGGTGGAAGGGGTACCTGTCCTATAGAGCTGACCTTTTTGAGGGATAGTTGGAAATAGACTGTGATTTGGTTTTTTTAGTGCTGTGGAATTTTGTTGCACTACTGATGCACTATCCTATGTGTGCTGATTTTTGGATTTGTATTTTGCAGCCAGTTTATTTGAGGAGGCTTTATTTTGAACAACAAGCTGCAAGTAAACAGCAATTTTTGGTGTGATTGACTGGTGCGCAGAAGAGCTCCCAAGAGAGAAAAACAAAACAAAAACAAAAAAAAAACCCCCTAAGGGCTTGAAAACCGGAGTGCTTCCCCACCCCAGGTAGGAACCCCAGAGATGGTCATGGAGCCTTGCATGGTCCATGGCCTTCCCTGTGTGGCTCCCTGCCCAGGCTCAGAAAGGGATGTGAAAGTTGGTGTAAAGGATGAAAATCAATGCTGCTGCTGCCTAAAACAGCAAATTCTCCTTTACATAGTCCACATGCAGTGGAAACCTGCCTTTGAGCAATATTACAGCAGGTTCCTCCCAGCCACCAGAATCATTCAACCTAACTCTTTGATACCACCAAAAATAGCAACCCTGAGCCACAGCCAGAAACCCTCTCGCTCCTTTGCCACTGAGCTGGAAGCCGCACCCGCTGTTTATTGCTGCCTTCTGAGACTACAGGACCCCTAGGCAGGTCAAACCTCCAGCGTGAAGCAGGCCAACAGAGGAGGCAGTCACAGGTAAATGCGCACTCCTCCTGGTTACTGGAGGACTGGTGAAGAGAGGGGGAGACCTCATGGTGGCAGAGGATGGTGGGAGGCCTGATGGCCATTCAGCGTGGAATGGTGAAAAAAGGGATGAAGGAGAGGCTACACCTCAGGAAGGGTGGAACGGAGACAGAGCAACAAAAAAATAGAAAAAAATATTTCCATGATGTCAGGTCCCTGGTTGGTACAGTATGTTTGTGGTTTAAGGCAGCTTAGATTTGGCATGCTTGATGTTTTAAAATTCTGCATGTGAATTTAAAGCAGATAGATTTTATTTTATTTATTTTAAAAGTTTTTTATACCGCGAATTTGCCAGGGTCTGGCCATCTAGGCAGTTTTACAGCAAACACACACAATTTAAGAACATCAAATGCATTACATTTGTTCAAACAAGACAGCAGTAGAATCAAATAAATGCTAATAATAGTAATAAATGACTATTAAATGAGGTGGGAACAGCATTAAAGTAAGACAAAATAAAATAAATTCTACCTATTTGTTAAAATAAGCCATGCTAATATAGAATGAATATAACATCAGTATTGTAGTGAAATTATTGTGGTCAGAAAAATTTATTTAACGTTGTAGGAAAAACAAAATATTTACTTGGTTATTATGACTATTCTTTCTGTTATATAGTCAATATTGATTCCGTTATTTAAGATTATAAGCACACTTGAATAAGTAGGTTTTTAGATGTTTTTTGAATTTTCCAGTATTTTGAGTTAATCTGATGTAATCTGGTATAGAGTTCCATAGTCGTGGACCTGCCACTGAAAAGGCTCTATCTCGTGTCATATCAAGTCTTGCATTTTTCACTGAAGGTATTTCTAATATACACTTATTAAGAGATCGTAATTGTCTTGGTGGCTTATAAATTCTGAGTAAAGAACAAAGCCATACAGAGTTTACATTATATAGTAGACCGTGGATTATTGTCAGGATTTTATAGGAAATTCGATAAGATATTGGGAGCCAATGAAGTTGTAATATTGGTGATATATGATCTTTGCGTGGTATGTTATATAATATACGTGCTGTAGAGTTTTGAATCAGTTGAAGTGGTTGAATAGTGGAATTGGGGAGTCCTAAGTACAAAGCATTACAGTAATCTAGACTCGAGAGAACTGACGCTTGGACTACAGATCGAAAATCTGATGGAAATCAAAGCGGTTTCAGATTCTTCAACATATGAGGTTTGAAAAATGATTTTTTAACTATTGTAGATATGTTATTTGTCATTGTTAATTTTGAGTCAATAATAGTCCCTAAGTTTTTTGCATGAGTTTTAATTGGTATTGACATATTTCCAAAAGTAAAATTTTTTGGAGGCTGGAGCATAGAATCAGGAACAGAGGATAGAAAACTAAGTTCTGTTTTTGATGCATTTAATTTCAATCTGTTATGCGACATCCATAACTTTATTGTTGACAGGTATAGTTGTAGTAGTTGGAATGTTTGGGACCATGAATTAGGATACGGTACTATAAATTGTATGTCGTCTGCATACATTTTGAATGATATATTAAGACCTGCTAAGAGATGACAAAGTGGAAGAAGATATTGCTCACACTGTCTTAGCTAACAGCAAAATAACCCAGGCTTCTTTAAACTGGACATAGGAGGTCAGATGTGTGGACATTGGGAGGAGGAGGAAGAGGTTCGCACAGCATCCCATGTCACCACATGACCAGGAATTTGTTGTTTTCCTAAATTATTCTATTCAATTCAAATCAGCAACAAAATATTCATTCTCTGTCAATAATAATATGGCAACTAAAGTGGCCCTTCCTCTCTTTAGTACCACATGGAGGGGAAAGGAGTTTTTGAAGGTGATAAGCAGTAATATTGCTACTATTGATTTATTTTTCTTTGCATTTAACCTTTAGTTCTCCATGCCATGATATTTTTTTCTTTTTCTAATATTATTTTTCTGCCCAACACTTAATTGCACAAGAAAAAGCCTTAAGATCCAAACTTTCAAACCTATCCATGGTACAGCATTTGCTCTCTTGACACACTGAGATTAATGCTAGTATTTTATAAACTGTATGACAAAAACTGCATAGTTTATAAAATACTGCATACTTTTGCTCTAAAAGTATGCGTATATGTTTCAGTGCATGTGTATATTTCCAATGCAAGAAAGCACGTACTTTATTTTATAAAAAATACATGCGTATATGTTCCATGCAAAATAATTGTAATACTGCATGAAAACACCCAGTATTAAGCGCTGAGGTAGGTCTTTTGTAAAAGTATACGTGAGTACTTGGACTCACGCAGCCCTTCTCCAGTTCTCCTAGACCCCCTAGCACTTCACCCTGAACATCCACCAGTTCAACCAGACCTCTCACCTAAAAGCCGCAGACAAGATGAGTCTGATTTCACTTGCACGACTCACAGGTGTAAAAGGATGCGAACAAGGTCAGTAATGTATATGTGTATATCTCTTATAAAATAGCAAAATAAATACCCTATGTACATGTGAAGCCCACCCTGGAATGCCTCTTTTTTTTGCCCAGTAAAATCTACGAAACCGAAAATATGCGCGCCCTTGACATTTATAAAATAATCATCTTTGCACATACATGTTACTTACGCGTGCATATGCTATTTTTATGTGTGGAATCCCTTTGAAAATTCACTCATTGAAAAGGTATAGCTCAAGAGAAGCAATACAAATATAAGTCATTTATATCCAAATGGCTGTCCAGTTCTACAATAAATAAGAATACATTTTAATTAAATCTTTGAAATCTATTAAATAAAACTCAATGAGCCAGCAAGAAGTAGTCATGTTTTTAAATAAACTTATTTGCAATAAAGACTATTTCTACTGCAAAATTTGCAAGAAAAGTACACAGATTTAAGTAATGTGGATGCAATCTACACTGGATACGGCAGTAATGTTGCATAAAATCTGAAAGAAGAGGAGGGCTCAGGCTTGGCGAGGACATACAGAAGGCTGCCTCCACTGAGGTGGCCCTTGTTAGCCAGTGAGCAGTGCTGAGGCTGTGCCTCGGAGGAGGAACGCTAATGGCTCTTGGAGCTACCTGGGCATGCTGTCTGGGAAGGATGGGGTTAAAGGTAAACAGCGATAAAAGGGAGACAGGCAAAAGAGAAAAATAAGAAAAAAAGTAAGAGACGTGCACATTTTTCCACATTAAAAGGTGCATGTTGCTAGTTATGCACTCCTTTTCCCCGTCTGTCAGGAAAGCTCGCCTAGGATGCATATAGACATCTAATGGGGTTTCGAAGGCATCTTCATTAGAATGTCAGAGGTCTCGGTGAAATCTGCAATATGCTGCACACTGTGGTCGCATTTTGCAGAGCTGTACACTAAGCTCTGTACAATCTCGTACAATTCCAGAATATTTTGCGGACTTTAGACTGTTCATGAGGATTTTCCTCAGTTATTGTTTGTGGTGAATATTCGGCAGAACTTGAGAATTTTCTACCAAATGCATCCGCAAAGTCACATTTGTACTTGAAAATACTTTAGTGACCCAGTGCAAACCTAAACTTCTCTGTCAGGCAGGGGAAGCGGTTACATGTAGTCTACTGCAGATGTCAATATCCTGGGAGCAAGTTTTTTTCAAACCCCATGGGAAGCCTGTAGCTTTGTGGGTCGCTGCAGCTAAATTTGCAAAGAATATCCCCAAGGAGTTTCCGTTTGGAAAATGTGAGGGAGATGGTGACCAGCACCAGAAGCAATGTACACAAAAGTGATGCATATACACAGATTTCACAATGAAATGCCCCTTGTCCCTCTGACATGTGGTGAGAAGTACTCATATCTTGAAACGCTGTACTCACTGTTGGGCATTGCGAGGAAAGCAGTTTTCAACCTGAGGGATTCACCCAGGCAGCACTAGTGCAAGAATATTTGGCATCCTAAGGTGAACCTTCGTTTTGCACTCCCTCCCCCAACTTATCTCCAGCACAGAGCTCCCTCCTACCGGTGGCAGTGGCTCCAGAGCTGTGCTCCCTTTTTTTTTGTAGCATTAGCTCTGGGCCTCGTGCTGGCGACCACCTAGTTTGTCTAATGGAAGAGCGGCCCTGTACCCAGGTAACTTCTTAGTTACCTGAGCAAGTTCCTCCATAGGAAGGGTATGAAAACAAACTTCTAGGAGAAGGGAATGATGGTGCACAAGCTCTCCTATTAAAAACAAAAATATATTTATTCGGTGTTTGTCTGATGTTTTTCTTTTTATTATTATTTTTATTCTGTGACTTCCATCCATTCAGAAATGTTATTCCTTGTTTATGACGGAATTTTCTGATTGTATCCATTTTCCTATCAGAGTTGGTTGGTTTCCGATGTTAATGGATGTGCAAGGTTGAATTCATACACCACTAAGATGCTGCAATGATTTACGATGCTATGAAATTCACTTTGTCTTATTATGCTATGCATATGGAAAGCTGAACAGTTTGTGGCCTACCATATTGCTCAGGCCTTAAGACTTGGCTGCCCTTGTCTTGTAAGTGTATTCGGTGCTTGGGTACTTTATTTTTAATAGCAGGTTTAATCTTCCCCTTTTGGCAATGGTTGTAATATAGTAACATAGTAATATAGTAAGGACGGCAGAAAAGGACCAAAAGGCCAATCCAATCTGCCCAGAAAGCTTCTTATGATAGTATCTGCCACGCTGTGTTCCGGAGATGGTTTTCAAGGGCCACAATTCTGATGAACTGAACCAAATCATGGTGAACCTGGAAGATGTAGTAGGCCAGATTGACAAACTGAAGAATAGTAAAGCAACTGGATCGAATGGTATACGTCCAAAGGTTCTGAAAGAACTCAAAAATGAAATTTCAGATCTATTACAATTAACTTGTAACCTATCATTAAAATCATCCATTATACCTGAAGACTGGAAGGTGGCCAATTTAAACCTGATAAAGAGGGTTCCAGGGGTGATCCAGGAAACTATAGACCAGGGATCCTGACTTCAGTGCTGGGAAAAAATAATTGAAACTGTTATAAAGAATAAAATCACAAAACATTTAGCTAGACATGGTTTAAAGGGACACAGCCAGCATAGATTTACCAAAGGGAAGACTTGCCTCATAAATCTCCTACATTTTTTGAAGGGGTGAATAAACATGTGGACAAAGGTGAACCGGTAGATGTGGTGTATTTGTATTTTTAGAAGGCGTCTGACAAAGTCCCGCATGAGAGGCTTCTAAGAAACTAAAAAGTAATGGAATAGGAAGCGATGTCCTTTCATGGATTACAAACCGGTTAAAAGACAGGACAGAGAGTAGGATTAAATGCGCCATTTTCACAGTAGAAAAAGGTAAACAGTGGAGTGCCTCAGGGATCTGTACTTGCACCGGTGCTTTTTAATATATTTATAAATGATCTGGAAGGGGGTACAACGAATGAGGTGATCAAATTTGCGGATGACACAAAATTTGCAGAGTAGTTAAATCTCAAAAGGTAGATTAAAAAAAAAATTCATGGGTGTCCATGTGCGCGGGGTTCTTGGTGCACGCACATGGAAGCACCGATTTTATAACATGCGTGTGCTGTGCACGTTATAAAATCTGATGCCTGCACGTACATGCGTGCCTGGGTGTGTGTGGGTGTGGGGGGGAATTTTTGAAAAAAAAGTGCAGCGACGCGAGTAGGCCTTCCCTATCCCCCTTCCTACTCTGCCTCCCCGACCCCTAAAACCCCTTTTCCTAGCTTTTTTTAAAATTTATTTTGGAACTTACTTCATTTGCATCGATGACGTAAGTTCCGCGCAGCTGCCAGCACGTGCTTCCCCAGGACAGCACAAAATGGTGCTGTCCCGGCTGGCCCCCCGGCCCCACCCCTAGCCCGCCCCTATTGCAGAGCCCGGCACTTCTGCGCATATCGTGAGATACGCACGTGGCCGGGCCGTTTCTAAACTGCGCTCGGCGTACGCACGGCCCAGCCCACGTGCGTATCTCCCAGTTTTCACACGAGTCCAGCTTTGAAAATTGGCCCTCAAGCAAATTGTGATAAACTGCAGGAGGTCCTTGTGAGACTGGAAGATTGGGCATCCAAATGGCAGATGAAATTTAATGTGGACAAGTGCAAGGTGATGCATACAGGGAAAAATAACCCTTGCTGTAGCTCCATCTTAGAAGTTACCACCCAGGAAAGAAATTTAAGCATCATAGCCAATAATACATTGAAATCAATGGCTCAGTGTGCTGTGGCTGTGGTTGTCAAAAAAGCAAACAGAATTTTATGAATTATTAGTAAGGGAATGGCAAGTAAAACATAGGATGTCATAATGCCTCCGTATTGCTTCATTGTGAGACTGCAGCTTGAATACTGTGTGCAATTCTGGTCACCACATTTCAAAAAAGATATAGTTGCACTTGAGAAAGTGCAGAAAAGGGTGACTAAAATGATAAGGGGAATGGAATGGCTCCCTTATGAGGAAAGGCTAAAGAGGTTAGGACTGTTCAGCTTGAAGAAGAGACCACTGAAGGGGGATATGATAGTAGTCTACAAAATCATGAAAGGACTTGAAGAGGTTAATGTAAATTGGTTATTTACTCTCTCAGATAATAGAAGGACTAGGGGGCACTCTATGAAGTTAGAAAGTAGCTCATTTAAAACAAATCAGAGAAATTTCTTTTTCACTCAATGCATAGTTAAGTTCAGGAATGCTTTGACAGAAGATGTGGTTACAGCAGTTAGTGTAAATGGGTTTAAAAAAGGTTTGGATAAGTTCCTAAAGGAGAAGTCCATAAACTACTATTAATCAACGGGGAATAGTAGCTTGGGATCTATTTAATGTTTGGGTACTTGCCAGGTAATTGTGACTTGGATTGGCCACTTTTGGGCACAGGATACTGGGCTTGATGGACTCTTGGTCTGACCCAGTGTGGCATATCTTATGTTATGTTACCCCCATGTTTCTCTTAAGGGTAGCAACCACTGCTCCGTGAAGTTATTCCCAAGCCTTATGATAACCCATAAATGATTTACTGCTTGCAACATTTTTAGTGGGTAATCATTCCTAATGGGGTTGGGTGGGAAGATGTTAATGCGCCCCCCCCATCTCATATTGTACATGTTCATAGTCTCAGCCTAAAGGCTAAGGAGAGACTGTCCACTTAATCTTGGCCAAAAGTGTCATTCTTCTAGTTTGCCTACAGCCAGTATACAATATTGTCATTTTTGAGAATAATATCAGAGACTCCTGTAGCTCATGGATATTGTCAAGTCTATTATCGTTCCAATTAGTTTTAGATCTGGCATATCTTACAACATTTTCTTTCACATGATGTGACATCTGGTTACTGCTTAATTGCTTTTCTTGTAAAAACTAGGGTAGTCATTATTTCATGCATTTTATTCATGAACCGTTGGAAGCTCACTCTAAGATGTAACACCTTAACTCATCTGCAGCAAAGCTTCACGTTCCCTCTCCTCCCCGTCTTGAAGAATGGCAGGAGGGAGGGAGGAATTGTGGCGTTCTCCTGAGGCGTGACACTCTCCATGCTCCTGTAGTTGCAGAACATCATATGTAAGACGCTGACAGAGCCGTCTGAAGAAAGGCTGACCTGAGTGGGAGTGTTCTGACCCACAGAGGGATTTACAAACATTGTTATTATTTATTATTATAATTTTTAATTTGAGTTTCTGCCTTGGGTGAAATCAAACAGTTTCCAGCCACACAAAAACAAATGCTATTGACTCTATGTGGATGCTGCCTGTCTAATCTCAGATGCTAACAGGTTGACCTTCTTTAGACAGATCATGAACCAAGATGCCAGTCTTCTGCCAGCAGGATAAATAGGAATGAATCCATCAGAACGTTTTTGGTTTTTTTTTATTACTTACACTCATTGCTTACTGGAGAAGGGAATATTTTCAATTGCTGTGCTTCCCTTTCATTTCTGTTTTATTGCTTTTCTTTGTCAGTCTATCTTTTCTATAGCCTTTCCATCTATCTGTGTCTGTCTGTATTGACTGAAACCTTTTCATCTCTTTCCCTGTTATTCAGTGTCACGCCTGAGCAAATGATGATTTGGATCACACTTGACTGGGTGGATGATCCTTCACAACAATTAAAAGAGCCAGATAAAGGGCACAATCAGTGAAGATATCTGCCCTTCTGCCAGTTTCTCTGTAGTAGCCCTATGCTCTCTTTTTTTGCCTATTTCAATTCCTTGGTTTTAAAGCAAAGCATTATGGCTGCCTTTTTAGTCCCATGGGAATAAGAAGTGCCAACAAGAAAGTTGTAGGGGCATCCTGTGACTGGACTAAACTCTGCACATCTGACTCTTGAAAGCCAGATGCATTGAGTTAGTCTAATAAAAAAATTCTCACCTGCAACTTGATGATCGAGCCTTCTTTCTACATATTCTTTCTGGAGCAAATGCAGGCAAATCCTGCTCATCAGACATTGAAAGCGTGGAGACATGACCCTGGAGGTGAAATCTGCTGTCAGTTCTGACACACTGTGGGGCCGATGCATCAAGACGCACATTGAAAGCGGGCACTCGTATCGAGCGCCTGTTTTCCTAACGCCCACGCAACCACATCACCTGGGCGCCCGATGCAGTATTTAAATGAGGGGCTGCATAAAAAAAAAAAAAAAAAGACACACCAGGGGAAAATTGTGCATCCCTATGCTCAAATGCATAGAGCACCCACACTTACAATGGGCACTCAAGTGTTCGTTTCAATGCTGCTTCTTCTGGCAGATTTGTCTGAGATTGCTGAAGACGCCAATAGCTAAGTGCCCTTTGCTATAAGCATCTAAATTGAACAGCCAGAAGAATTTTTTTTTTTTAACCAAGCCAATATACATTTATTTTTTTGACATCGCAAGCAGTAAATTTAAGAGTCTCTGCAATATTAAGTAGGAGGAACCACAGTGGACCATATTTTTTAAATTTCTCATGAGCCCTTGACTCGCGGATTGACTTTATGCCACCTCCGGGGCTGGAGTTACATTTTCCGCATTAAAAAGTGTGCGTTGGATGCCCAGCAGTTTTCTGCATCGGTGGGGGTGGGGTAACAGCAAATAGTCTCATCTACATGGAATTTACATGTGATAGTGCTATTGGCTACGCATTTGTTTGGGGGGTGTTTTTTGGACATGCTGATCTCCTTATTGCATCAGGTGCTAGTATAGCGCATCCAAAACGCATGTCCAACCGTGTGTAAATCTGTGCGCTACGGTGGGCATGCTTTATCGCACTGCCCCCTGTAATTTCACATCGAATACAGATTCCTAAATAGAGTTTCTTAAAAAGATAGAAGGGTTTGGATTTGCTTGGACTTAGCCATATTTCAACTTTAGAAAAATACCAAAAAGTAAAACCCTCCAGTTTCCTTTGCTCGATGTTACATTTGGACACTGACTTCATCGAAGCACGTGTCGACTTTTTCATGCAAACATGAAATAAAAGGATATTTAATTTCCATTTGTATTTCCTGCCCAGTTCCTTCAAGCTGACCTTTGTTGGATCTATAAGTTGACACAGATCTGAAAATGCAGGCTTGTTTTTAATCAGCACATCAGTTGTCATCAATTGTGAGTGAAGTACATACGATGTTTTTTCAATGAATGCAAAAGAAAATATGCAGTTTCTGTTTTTTATAACTTGTACCATAGTGGAGAGCGGAGTAAAACTAGTTCAGATTTGGGGGAATTCTAGATTGCTCCAAATGCAGAGCCAAGGTTGAGAGTTCAGATCTGTAGCTGGATTGGTTCACTAGAGTTAATTGCCCTGAAGCTATAGATCCATGTATCCTGCTGCATTTCCGTGCTCTTGCTTCATTCTTCCATAGTACAGAGCAGGATAAAGAGATTGTTTCAAGCATATTTCTAAGGAAAGGACGGGAGGGGGGGTGTGCGCGAAGCTCACAGCACATTTGGTGCACATTGAACGAGAGAATAAAATGAGGCATTTGTTATTTTCTCTTTGAAACTATTCAACCTTTATGCCTCGTTACTTAGTAAATACCACTGCACACTCCAGAAGGAAATAAAAATGTGCCTTGACAACAGTCATTCAAAATGAAGGGCTGACACTTCAATTGTCTTGTCTTGTGATCTGCTAATAGAATTTGAATGTTAGATTCTCATCTCACTATGACCTCCCAAACCTCCATTGCTTTCTCCTCTCCATGACTACTACTACCACTACTGTTTCCACCCCCATCCACCATGTCTCCTATTGTGCATCATCTTGTCCTGCCATCTCTGCTTCAAACTGTTAGATTTTCAGGATGAAGATTCTCATAAATTGTTCCAAGAGTCTTGATATGTCTATGACCCAATATCTAAATCTAATCTATATCTATCTATCTATCTATCTACCTAGATATAGCTTCATGCTGTTATGTTTTACTGTTCCTGTGCTATGAGTCACTGGACAAATCTGTAGTACTGCATGCAAGCAAAATCTTCAAAACTAATTTTATGATTATTTTGGTATGTTTTGTTTTCCTTATTACTATATGGTATTAGACATATTGGGTATACAATATTCACCACTGCAATGCACTTCTATAAAACAGAAGATTGTTAATCAATGTGTTGAATTTTTAAATTAACGGCTGGCGAGCCATGCACAGTAGCAGGATAAATGAGAATGTGAGACTTTTCAATAACCTAATAAGTGCTCATGGCCAGTAGGAGTTCCTACTTGTTATCCGATTGCTTCCTCATGCAGATCTTGCAGCATCGAGCAAGTCAGCTCAGGTTTGCCATCTTAAATGCTCCAAAATGTGCAGGAGGCAGCAGTCTGACATAAATACAGATCCCTTCTTGTGACCACCTGAATGTGCATACAGCAAAGGAAAACAGAGGGACCCTCTGGTTCATAGCTCACTGTCTCACCATCCATCTGCAAACTGCATTGAAACAGCAGTGTCTGGAAATTTCAGGTCTGACTGCATTGGTAATGACTCATTCTCCAGCTCTATTGCTAAAAATCAGCCATGATTAACGTATAGTGCTAGGCATCCCCAGGTTCTTTGACTAGTAGCCCATGCTCTCTGTTCCAGGCTCCATTGTATTTCTTCCAAGTAGGAACAATGACGAAAGATACAAAAATCTCATAAGCAGTAATATTCATCATCTCAACGTCTTGCATGCAATCAGATATTCAGGAGGTGGGACTTGAAGGAGATGAGATGAGAGAGTATTCTTAGGAGAGGACATTATAAGAACAGATTAAAGACAGGCTCCTTAATGCAACCCTCATTGTTTGAAGTTGATCTAATTAAATATTTGCAATAGATGCTTTATTCCCTATGGTACAATTATGCAATGCAGTATTGTTAGCTGAAGATGGAATTAGGTTATATTAAGGGAAAGGCGACAAAGGTGGAGAATGTGAAATATCTCTTTCTGGTGACTGGGACTTGGAGCTGGGTTTTACTGATAGAGAGGAAGTCAAGATGAATTAATACTCACGAGTTTCCTGTTCAAAACAAACACAGCTGCTTTGTGCAAAATGCTTTTTATCATCCCTCGGGGGACTCTTTGAAGAGCAGACATGTCATTAATTTTAAAATACATTACACTCACATTTTCTTTCTAATGTTTACAAAGAGGCATCAGCACATTTTGTATATTCATGCTTGTCATAGTGTCAAGGCAGCGCAGTGCTAAGCCTCCTTGCATTTCAAGTGGCACAAGAGACTCCCAGAAAGCATTAGGAGACTTCCTTTCATTGATGAAACACAAGAGAGTCCCAGAAAGCATTAGGAGACTTCCTTTCATTGATGAAACACAAGAGAGTCCCAGAAAGCATTAGGAGACTTCCTTTCATTGATGAAACACAAGAGAGTCCCAGAAACCACCAGGAGACTTTCTCTCCACGAGCATAGCATTGTTTGCTGTTGTGCTTTTTTTTTTTTTTTTTTTAATAGTAGGTTCCAGTTTGATCAGGATCCAATCAGTTTGGTGATACCAGGAGGGTCAGGTCACAGGAGATAGGGCATTAACCGCGCCATGATATACAAACAATACATTTCAACTAAAAAGCCAAGAAAGGATTGACTATAGTGCGTGACTCAAACTTTGCTTCTGGTCTTAGCCAACGAAGAAGTAGAGCAAGCTCAGCAGGAGAATGCCTCTCAGATCTCCTGATGAGGACCACGTCTTCTTCAGCTCACTTCAGAATCAGCATGAAACATGCAAAAATATGCATCCAAAGTTTTATCTGCACACTAGCAAGGAATTTACCCTGCTTGTACAGATGCTTAGCACATAAAAACATAAGATATGCCGTGCTAGGTCAGATAAAAGGTCCATTGGGCCCAGCATCCTGTCCGTCAGTAACCATACCATATTACTAGCAAGTACTCGACAGACCCCGTACTCTGACCTGATTCTCCTTTCTTCATAAAAGAGCCATTTCATCCTCTTTATCATTTTTGTTGCCCTTCTCTGTACCTTTTCTAGTGCTGCTATATCTTTTTGAGATAGGGTGAACAGAACTGCACACAATCCTTAAGTTTTGCCTTAGGTACCCTAGGCAAAACCTTCTGCCTTGCACCTCCCCCCCCCCCCCCCCCCAGCTCTGACCTCATTCACGCAGACAGGCCCCCCCTCGCTTACACACACTTAGATTCCTTGTCTCATTCACGCATACAGCTTTACACAGGCTCTCTCCCTCTCTCTAACATCATTGCTCTCTCATACACACACAATCCCTCTCAATCACACACACACACACACAGAGGCGCTTCTCTCGGCCATGAGTGGGATGGGCTCCGCTCACGGCCCCACATGGATGCTCTTTGCCACCCCCTAATGGCTGGCGCCCTAGGCAACCGCCTAGTTTGCCTATTGGGCGCGCCAACTCTGAAGTGTGGCACACAATAGATTGAACACGACTCAAAAAAGAACAAAAATAATTTCCACCACAACCAAATCAATAATAGAAAAGGAAATATCAGTCTACATGCCGTTTCCCAGTAAAGCTGGTTGTCAATTTTTTGATTTTCAATTTTTCTGTTTTTTATTTTTTATTTTTTATCTTTAGCCGCATCAGCAAGCCTGTCGGCGTGCTTTCTTATGGTATTTCAAACGAAAGCCGCCCGGACTTCTAATCATTTGCGGCAGTCTTTGATAGTCTTGTTGTTGTATTCTTATATCAAGAGTAAAATGTGCTAATGCAACAGAGCTCGATCCTCGTCAGGCGTATTTTGACAAAGTCAGATGTTACTTCAATGTTAGCTCAACAACCGGCCGAAGTTTCGCAGCTTATGCTGCTTCATCAGGAGCTTGGAATATAACGTTCTTTGTCAAAAAACAAATGTCTCTATTGAAAAATGATATTACATATATAGTGATTTAGATGTTTAAAAATAAGAATAAGATAAATCAACCACTTATGTGGTATCGGCAACAGCTCAGACCTTCAAACAGGACGACTTCGTCTCATGACATCTTAGAATGAACAGAGACCATTTTGGCCTCAGACGCAGATATTTAAGACAACACTAACCAATCAGGACTACATACGTCAGCACCATGAGTGACATCACTATCAAGTTTGTTCTAAACGGGAACTGAGGTAATGTGACGTCAGTATCAAGGTAGCGTTCACAAAAAAACATTGAGTTCAGTTTCAGAATTTAGACCATTCGGATGTAGGGTGTCCAAATAATGGATCCATCGTTGTTCAGCTCGCAAAAGCTGCTTATTGAGATCACCGCCGCGCCAGTGAGGGGATATCTGCTCTAAGACACAGACCTGTAAATCTTCAAAGCTATGTTTTTTGTTAAGACAATGTGATACAATTGGTGCCGTTTCACGTTGTGTGACCAAACTTGAGCGATGCTCAATAATGCGGGTCCGGAGTTGTCTAATCGTTTTGCCAATGTATGTCATCTTGCAGGGGCATTGTATTGTATAAATAACACCTGCAGATCTACATGTGGTATTGTATTTTAATGGGACTGACAATGGTGGATTCTGAAATTCAATAGCAGTGGTCACCAGCATGTTTGCACAGACAGAGCAGGTTCCACAAGTGGTATGTGAACCAGTAATAGATCGTTGTAAAGGGATAGTCGAATCTGAGTGTACAAGTTGATCCTTAAGATTGGAACCACGTGTGTATGTAAATCTTGGTCGAGACTGGAGTTCACCATGATGTTGCAAAATTTGCCAGTTTTGATGAATCAGGTTCTTGAAAATCGGTGCCATTGGTGAAAAAGGTACCACACATGTGAGTATATCATCTTCAGTTTGTCTGTCTTTGGGAAGAAACAACCAGTCTCTGTTGGTATATTTGGCTCTAAGATATGCCCGCCGCACACACCTCTTAGGGTAACCCCTCTGTATAAAACGATCACTCAAGATTTTCGCTTGCTTAATAAAATCTTCTTGAGAAGAGCATAGGCGACGAATTCTGAAAAATTGTCCGACTGGTAAGTTTTCTTTAAGCCGTCTCGGATGGGCACTACTAAAGTGTAAGAACGTGTTGCTGCTAACTGGTTTCCTATATACTGAAGTATTAAAACCACTCGATGTCTTCACAATAGTGATATCCAAAAATGTAATGCTTTCTTCTTGAAAACAAGCTGTAAAATGTAAACAGTGATTACATGAATTTAACCAAATCAAAAAATCTGCAAATAATTCTCTTGTCCCCCGCCATAGAATAAAGATGTCGTCTATATATCGGCGCCATGTGAAAATGTTTTGAAAGAATGGTTGATTTTCAGAAATCCATTTATGTTCAAAGACACCCATGTATAGGTTAGCTAAATCCGGGGCCATGGTGGCACCCATCGCGGTTCCACACACCTGTTGATAAAAATTTTTTTCATAGGCAAAGTAGTTTTTGGTTAAAGCAATTGTTAGCAGAGATTTCAAAAAATGAGACGGTATACGCTGAGGGCGACTTCTAGATTCAAAATGCATCATGGCAATCTCAATCATCTCATCCTGTGGTATAGATGTATACAGGGACTCGACGTCTAAAGTGACCAAATAAAGGTCACTAGTGTCACACTGAAGATTTTCCAAGAAAGTAATCATATGTTGGGAGTCTCGAATGAAGGAAGGTAAATTTGGTACATGGGGAGATAGAAATGCATCTATAAACTGGGATAGAGGTTCCAGGAGCGAATTCCTACTGGACACAATTGGTCTCCCTGGAGGGTTGTCCACATTTTTGTGGATCTTGGGTAAAAGATAGAACAATGGAACCATCGAGTGTTTTTTTATCAGAAAGTTTTTTTCTTTTGTAGTAAGGAAACCAGCATTTTCACCTTCTAATACTAGCTCCTCAATTTCTTGTAAAAGAGCCTGAGTCGGATCCTCTTGCAAGGGATGATAAAATGTTCTGTTAGAAAGCTGGCGACTCACTTCTGATGAGTATTGTGTCTTGTCCATCACAACGATCTTTCCACCTTTGTCCGCTGGTTTGATAATTAGTTCTGAATTGTCCTTCAGTTCTCGTATTGCCCTGAATTCTTCTGTTGTTAAATTACAAAAGTGATTCTTCCGAGTAAATTGAAGACGTAATTGTCTCAATACCAACTGGTGGAACGAGTAAATGATAGGGTCCGGTGGACCTGGTGGAATCCATGCAGAGGGATTTTTCTTAACAGAAATATCGATAGTGACTGGTTGATCAACAAAAAAATGTCTGATATACAGCTTCCTGACAAATTTGTATAATGAGACTTCTAAATCGAAAAGATTTGGTATAGGGGTCGGCACAAAGGTAAGACCTTTATTAAGAATCCTCAGTTGTATGGAGGACATAACACTTTTAGAGAGGTTCAACACTAAGCATTCTTGTTGGTTTGGGATCGAGTTTGTCTGGACATTTGGTCGTTCTTCCAAATTCTGCCTCGGCCGCGGTATGGACGGCGTCCTGGCCGTCCTCCTGACGCTAAAAAACGCGTGTCTTGATTCTGATTCTGGGGACCAGTAGTGTTTCTTAGTCGAGATGTCGATTCTTCATCAGATGAATTATTGTATCTCCATCTTGTTTGACGTCGTGATTGATTTTCCTCTCCAGAGGAACCATCACTATTATTGTCAAAAGTGACCTTCCGTCCATCCGTCTTATCTTTGTTTTTATCCTCAATCATCCATGGGTAGACGTACCCTGTTGTATAATCCTTTGCATCCCGTTCAAGTTTTTGTATTTTGAATGCTTTAATTTCACCTCTTAGTTTGTCGCTCAACTCTTGTATAGTTGACAGCTGATCAGTGTATACAGCAATATCTACTGTCTGTGCCAGAGTTTCTTTAAGAGTGCTAATTTCTTCTTGAATTTGTGTCTCGCATTTCTGTGCTGTTCTGATGATTAAAATCATCAGATCTAGGCTACATTTGTTGAGAATGGCATTCCAATCCTCAACAAATTCAGAATCTTCTCTGTATAGATGGGGGGCTTTTATGACACGAAGCCCTCTCGGAAAGGGAGGAACACAAAGAAGAATATTTGTATCAACTGAGGGAGACAAAGAAATTAATCAAGTTGGCAAAAAGTCAAGCGGAAGAGAGGATTGCCAAGGAGATAAAAAATGGTGACAAAACATTTTTCAGATACATCAGCGAAAAGAGAAAGGTCCAAAGTGGTATAGTGAAATTGAAAGGTGGTAATGATCAATGTATGGAGAGAGATGAAGAAATGGCAGAAATATTAAACGAATACTTCAGCTCTGTGTTCACTAAAGAAGACCCTGGAGAAGGACCATCTTTACACAACAAGAAACTGGAGGGAAGAGGAATAGATGAAAATCCTTTTACAGAAGAGAATGTATGGGAACAGCTAAAGAACCTGAAAGTGGACAAAGCCATGGGGCCTGATGGGATTCATCCAAGGATACTGAGGGAGCTCAGAGATGTTCTGGCGGGTCCGCTGTGTGACCTGTTCAATAGATCCCTAGAAACAGGAGTGGTACCAAGAGATTGGAGAAGAGCGGTGGTGGTCCCGCTTCACAAGAGTGGGAACAGGGAGGAGGCTGGCAACTACAGACCGGTCAGCCTCACTTCGGTGGTGGGAAAAGTAATGGAGTCACTGTTGAAAGAGAGAATAGTGAACTATCTACAGTCAGGAGAATTAATGGACCAGAGGCAACATGGATTCACCAGGGGAAGATCCTGTCAGACAAATCTGATTGACTTTTTTGACTGGGTAACCAAGGAATTGGATCAAGGAAGAGCGCTCGATGTCATCTACTTGGATTTCAGCAAAGCTTTTGATACGGTTCCGCACAGGAGACTGGTGAATAAAACGAGAAGCTTGGGAGTGAGTGCCGAGGTGGTGACCTGGATTGCAAATTGGTTGACGGACAGAAGACAATGTGTGATGGTAAATGGAACTCTCTCTGAAGAGAGAGCGGTTTTAAGCGGTGTACCACAAGGATCGGTTTTGGGACCGGTCCTGTTCAATATCTTTGTGAGCGACATTGCGGACGGGATAGAAGGTAAGGTTTGTCTTTTTGCGGATGACACTAAGATCTGCAACAGAGTGGACACGCCGGAAGGAGTGGAGAGAATGAGACGGGATCTAAGGAAACTGGAAGAGTGGTCAAAGATATGGCAGCTGAGATTCAATGCCAAGAAGTGCAAAGTCATGCATATGGGGAGTGGAAATCCGAATGAACTGTATTCGATGGGGGGGGAAAGGCTGATGTGCACGGAGCAGGAGAGGGACCTTGGGGTGATGGTGTCTAATGATCTGAAGTCGGCGAAACAATGCGACAAGGCGATAGCTAAAGCCAGAAGAATGCTGGGCTGCATAGAGAGAGGAATATCGAGTAAGAAAAGGGAAGTGATTATTCCCTTGTACAGGTCCTTGGTGAGGCCTCACCTGGAGTACTGTGTTCAGTTCTGGAGACCGTACCTTCAAAAAGACAAAGACAAGATGGAGGCGGGACAGAGAAGGGCGACCAGGAAGGTGGAGGATCTTCATCGGATGACGTATGAGGAGAGATTGAAGAATCTAAATATGTACACCCTGGAGGAAAGGAGGAGCAGAGGTGATATGATACAGACTTTCAGATACTTGAAAGGTGTTAATGATCAAAAGACAACGACAAACCTTTTCCGAAGGAAAAAAATCAGCAGAACCAGGGGTCACGATTTGAAGCTCCAGGGAGGAAGATTCAGAACCAATGTCAGGAAGTATTTCTTCACGGAGAGGGTGGTGGATGCCTGGAATGCCCTTCCGGAGGATGTGGTGAAGACCAGAACTGTGAAGGACTTCAAAAGGGCATGGGATAAACACTGTGGATCCATAAAGTCAAGAGGCTGCCAATGAAGAGTGGGTGACTCGCCAGAATGACGGCTACTGCCTGGAGTCAATACCCTTATTAAATAAACATACACAGGCTTACTGTGACTCCAAAATCGCTCTAAGCTTCAACAGCAAGAGGAAATGTGGAAAAAAGGATTCACACTCACAAAGAGGGGAGTAGCTGGCTTGTTACGGCGGTTACTACCCCAAATCAAATAAGCCTGATACTTCACTTTCAATGCATATACAGCATAGTTCTCTGATTCAACGGCAGGGGAGAAGAAAAACTGATACTTCACACATCCAGAAAAGAGGGTTCGCACTCGCAAAGCAGGGAGTAGCTGGCTTGTTACGGCGGTTACTACCCCAAACCAAATGTGCCTGATACTTCACTTTCGATGCATATCCAGCATAGCTCTCTGCTTCAACGGCATGGGAGAAGAAAATCAACCAATAAGGGCTGTATAACAGTCTGGGTAAAACAAATAAACATGGGTGCAGATTGCTTATTGCGGCGGCTTCTACCCCTAACTAATCAAGCTAGATATTTCACTTGGATGCAGCTCCATCACTGCTCTCTACATTAAAGGTGGGGGTGGAAGGGAAATAGAACCAAGAGCTAAGAGAAACAGATAAGTATGAGAGAGAAAATTTGCGGGGCAGACTAGATGGGCCATTTGGTCTCCTTCTGCCGTCATTTCTATGTTTCTATGTTTCTATAATGATTACAGATTATAATTGTAGAATGACAGTAACAGGTCTACAATTTCCTTATTCACGTTCTTTTAGAACTCTGGGTTTACTATAATCTGGCTCTGGTGATTTGTTAATCTTTAGGTTGTCAATTAGTTCCTATGAATCAGCACCTTCAAAACTCATTACCAGTGTGGTCATCTCCCCAACATCCTCCTCAGTAAAGACTAATGCAAAGAACAATTCATTTAGTTTTTCTATTATGGCCTTGTTCTCCCTTTTTTGTCCCTGTCCATCTAATGATTCAACTGACTCCCTCATAGTTTTCTTGCTTTTGGTGTTCTTGGGAAAAAAAAGTTTTTGGGTTTTTTTTTGTTTTTGTTATTAATTGTTGCCTCTGGCAAGTTTCTTCTCAAATTCTTTCTTGGTCTGCCTATTAGTGTTTTACATATAACTTGCTTGGGCTTATGATTTTCCCTATTCACATCTGTATCTACCTTTCATTTTTTGAAAGATGCCTCTTTTTTCCCCCTTTAAATAGCCTCTTTCACCTCATCATTTAACCATGCTGGCAGTCATTTTGTCTTTCTTCAACCTTTTTCTTTAATGAGTGGAATACATTTTATCTAGGATTCCAAGATGGTATATTTAGTTTTTTTCTAGCTAATTTTATCATTTTATCGTAGGCTTCTGTATTAAAGTTAAATGCTGCTGCAGTAGTTTTACTTGATATCCTCCTTCCATCGATAATGGCAAATATGATTATATTATGATCATTATTGCCAAGTGGCTCAATCACTTTTACCCTTTGTACAAGGTCTTGCATTCCACTGAGAACTAGATCTAAAGTAGTTCCTTATCTTGATTTTAGGACCAGCTGCTCCATGAAACAGTCATTAATGGCATCTAGGAACTTTACCTCCATAGCATGTCCTGATGAAACATATACTCAATCGATATTGGGAAAGTTGAAATATTCCATTACAATTGTGTTGCCAATTTCATTATCCTGTCTCTCTCTCTTCATCAGGGCAATAGTATATCACCACTGCTATGCTCTTCCCTATCACAAATGGAATTCTTGTCCATATAGATTCCAGAGTGCAATGTTTCCAGCAGGACTTTTATCCTGCTTGACTTGATGCCATCCTCAACATATAGTGCCACTGGTCCACCAATTTGGTCTATCCTGCCACTTTATTGCGGTTTGGACCTTGGAATTACAGGGTCTCATTGGTTCTCCTATTTCTGTCAGATTTCTGAGATGCTTATTATGTCTACTTATCTTCATTTAATGCTATATATTCTAACTCTCCAATCTTAGTTTTAGACTTCTGGCATTTGCATGCAGACAATTAAAAGTGATGATTGTTATTTTTATTGCTGATCTGCTTATTATTAGCAGTTTTTACAGGTAATTTGGAATCATTTGTATTTGTCTTACCACAACTTCTCTATCAGAATACTCAGCTTTCTTGTTTTGACTATTTTTAGGTGATACTCCACACATTGAACCATGTACTGCTGAGCAACTGTGAATGTTCTCTCCAAGATTCTATTTACTTATTTGCTTTATATTCAGCTTTCAGGCACTTCAAAGTGGATTGCATTCAGGTACTGTAGGTATTGCCCTATCTCAAGAGGTCTTACAATCTTAGCAGGTAATTTTCAAAGGAACATGTAAATGTAACATACTGAGGTCAATATTCAAAACTAAACATCTAAATGGATAACAGGAGTTATCCATCTAAATGGCTTTGAATATTGACCTTAAAGTTGTGGTAGTATTCAAAAGCCTATGTACCTGTGTTAAATACACTGTATACAGGTAAAACATATTTAAGGATTTTGGAAGTTTTCCTTTACTTTGTTCATTGTGTAATTTTTTTTCATGTTTGCTCTTTGCTGACCCACTCTATTCCTACATCATTTTGTGTCCTGCAATACTCTTGACTTGGAGTCTGGGTTTTTAAGCAAGTGTGAATGAGAGAGAGTGTGTACATGAGAGCAAGAGAGAGGAAATGACTGTGTCAGAGTGTGAGAGTCAATGTGTATGAAAATTGTTATGAGAGAAAATATGTGATACCATATATGTGCAAGAAAGTGAGTGTGTGATTAACAAAGAGAAAGCGTGTGTGTGTATGTGAGATAGAGCTAATGTATCTGAGGGAGTCAGTGTATGTGAGAGTGACTATGATACAGAGACAGAAAAAGCCCAAGGTCCTCCAACCCTTTTTCTGCCCTGCAAAGAAAAAAATGGGGCCCAAACCTACACAGCTGGGCTGAACTGGACCCAACTGAGGCTTCCACAGGCCCCATTTGATCCCATCTGCTCCCCAAAATTTGCCAGGCTGTGGACTTTGGAGTCCCCCCAACTTCTGTGGAGATCCCAGTGGTACAAAGATAGGAACGATGCTCATTCATTCCTGTTCTGACTCTCCAGTGTTTTAAAAATGACACCAGTGGCCCTGCGATGTCACATTTGTATGTCCATACGACATAATAGCGCTGGCTGCACCTAAGATAGGCACTGAAGTCATGTCACTTTGGCACCAGCTTTCTATTTGATCATGTATTTTTTTTTAGTAATTTCTAAAACCTTTTCTAATTTCACATATTTCAAAACTTAGAGAGGCCAACAAGACAAAGCTAAGTTTCAGTATACAAACTATTCCATATTCTTTACTGAAAATACTCCTACATTTTTCAGTGGGTAAAACATTGGAGTCTTATAGGACTGCTTTCACAGACTTGCTGTAGCAGTCACTTCCTGCTGTGCTTGAGCAACAGTCCTTGAGCCCTGTGTGGCTCCTCTCTCTGGGTAGATGTAACACTGTGATTGTCCTCTCTGAGCTGCTGCTGCTGCTGCAGCAGTGTATGTCCACTGTCTCTGGGTTGTTGCTGCAGTCCTCCATGAGCCCTGTGTGACTGCTGTCTCTGGGTAGATGTAACACTGTGATTGTTCTCTCTGAGCTGCTGCAGCAGTGTATGATCACTCTCTCTGGGTTGTTGCTGCAGTCTCTTTCTGAGCCCTGTGTGGCTCCTCTCTCTCTGGGTAGATGTAACACTGTGATTGTTCTCTCTGAGCTGCTGCAGCAGTGTATGATCACTCTCTCTGGGTTGTTGCTGCAGTCCCTCTCTGAGCCCTGTGTGGCTCCTCTCTCTGGGTAGATGTAACACTCTGTGATTGTTCTCTCTGAGCTGCCGCAGCAGTGTATGATCACTCTCTCTGGGTTGTTGCTGCAGTCCTTCTCTGAGCCCTGTGTGGCTCCTCTCTCTGGGTAGATGTAACACTGTGATTGTGCTCTCTGAGCTGCCGCAGCAGTGTATGATCACTCTCTCTGGGTTGTTGCTGCAGTCCCTCTCTGAGCCCTGTGTGGCTCCTCTCTCTGGGTAGATGTAACACTCTGTGATTGTTCTCTCTGAGCTGCTGCAGCAGTGTGTGATCACTCTCTCTGGGTTGTTGCTGCAGTCCCTCTCTGAACCCTGTGTGGCTCCTCTCTCTGGGTAGATGTAACACTGTGATTGTTCTCTCTGAGCTGCAGCAGCAGTGTATGATCACTCTCTCTGGGATGTTGCTGCAGTCCCTCTCTGAGCCCTGTGTGGCTCCTCTCTCTGGGTAGATGTAACACTGTGATTGTTCTCTCTGAGCTGCTGCTGCAGCAGTGTATGATCACTCTCTCTGGGTTGTTGCTGCAGTCCCTCTCTGAGCCATGTGTGGCTCCTCTCTCTGGGTAGATGTAACACTCTGTGATTGTTCTCTCTGAGCTGCTGCTGCAGCAGTGTATGATCACTCTCTCTGGTTTGTTGCTGCAGTCCTTCTCTGAGCCCTGTGTGGCTCCTCTCTCTGGGTAGATGTAACACTCTGTGATTGTTCTCTCTGAGCTGCTGCTGCAGTGTATGATCACTCTCTCTGGGTTGTTGCTGCAGTCCCTCGCTGAACCCTGTGTGGCTCCTCTCTCTGGGTAGATGTAACACTCTGATTGTTCTCTCTGAGCTGCTGCAGCAGTGTATGATCACTCTCTCTGGCTTGTTGCTGCAGTCCCTCTCTGAGCCCTGTGTGGCTCCTCTCTCTGGGTAGATGTAACACTGTGATTGTTCTCTCTGAGCTGCTGCAGCAGCAGTGTATGATCACTCTCTCTGGGTTGTTGCTGCAGTCCTTCTCTGAGCCATGTGTGGCTCCTCTCTCTGGGTAGATGTAACACTGTGATTGTTCTCTCTGAGCTGCTGCAGCAGTGTATGTCCACTGTCTCTGGATTGTTGCTGCAGTCCCTCCGTGAGCCCTGTGTGGCTCTTCTCTCTGGGTAGATGTAACACTCTGTGATTGTTCTCTCTGAGCTGCTGCAGCAGTGTATGTCCACTGTCTCTGGGTTGTTGCTGCAGTCCCTCCGTGAACCCTGTGTGGCTCCTCTCTCTGGGTAGATGTAACACTGTGATTGTTCTCTCTGAGCTGCTGCAGCAGTGTATGTCCACTGTCTCTGGATTGTTGCTGCAGTCCCTCCGTGAGCCCTGTGTGACTGCTGTCTCTGGGTTTCTGCTGCAAATCACTTCTTTAGCTTTAACTCCGACTGTGCCTGTGCTTTTTCCATTCAGCCCTTTGAGGATGCTGAAATTTTTCTTTGTTAAAGATCCTTTCCTTACCTCATTATTGATGTTCCAGGCTGCAGGCAGTGATTTTTATATTAATGCATATGGGTTATTTATTCCCACTAGTGTGGATATATAGGGGGGTTTTTTCTGATTCTCTAAGGTTCAATCTTTTTATTGAAAATTTACAACAAGAAAACATAACAGGAAACAAAAATACTCTAAATTATGCCTTAGGTTATTCTCCATATGGTTGGAATCCCAAGTTATGTTCTCAAGGCCAGATCCAAGCAAAAGTAATTAACACATCTCCCACATCACAGGAATTTGCGCAGTGGGAAGAACTGAACCAGCTAATTGACTCTTTTAGGCATGTATGTCCCTTCCATGCAGACAATACTGCAATTGCTTGGGATCAGTCTTGGTGATTAACCACATCAAAATCCTTTAGGTGAAGTGGAGACAGATCTCTTCCTTTTTCTCCCCTGTTGATCACTTTGCCCTTTCCTCTCTTCCTCCCTCCGTCTTACCACACTGCAGCTTCCTGTTCTGTCAATAGCAAGTCCCTGATCCTTCTATTCTTGCTCTTTTCTTTAATGTGACCCACTCGTTAAAAGATCTCTATATTCTTATAGGCCAAAAGTGATGATTTCTGGTGGTAAAGAGCAGGGATGAATCCAGCTTCAGGCTTGAAGATTTCTTCCCCCTTAAAAATAAATAAATAAATACAAATGCAAGAAGATACTGTTTCTGTGAACTAATTATTTTCTCAGAGGAAGTAGAATTCCCACTGTGCCAGGAAGCATAATGCTGTCAAAATGAAATTGACTTTTTTGTTAAGTTGACGCATTGCGATGAAATGAATGGGAAAGCCCTTCGTCTGCAGTAAACGGGCTGTCAGCCTTCATCCAAGGGAGATCTTAATTTAAACTACAGCAAAAGAGAGAATATACAAAGCTCCTATCCCTTTCATTCTCCCGCTGGAATGGGGGGCATGCACAGGGCAGGCAACAGATTAGCAGAAGTGCTTGCCCGAAGCCCCAAACACAGCTGCCAAAGCCATTGGAAAGCGGCAAAGCTTGACCATGCAGCCCGCTCTGGAGAGAGTAGGAAGAAGGGTTGAAAATTGGTATTTTTCATATGCTGAAACAAAATTCAGATGATTTTAAAACAGGAGTACAACTAAAGTTATATTTGATTAATGGGATCTGATAATAATTGTGGACATCAAAACTAGAGATGAAGTTTTTCTTTTTCAGAGGCTCTGCAAATTCTATGGGGAGATTATGCCTTAATTTCAAAAAAGGTTTGCTCAATCTATCAGGTAATAGGCCTTTATTATTACTGGCCACTGCTCAAGATATTGAGTGCTGAATCATGGAATCTAGAAGATAAACAAACAATCTTATTAGTTTCACCCATGAATAGTTCTACGTTGGCTTTGGTTTCAAAGTGAATGCACTGGCCGATAGGCAAGGGCATTGGTGCTCCATGGAGCAGAGACCGTCTCATGTATATTTGTACAGTGCTGTGTACCTCCTGGAAGTGCTATAGAAATGATTAATAGCAATAGCATGTAGCCTTGGAGGAAACGTCCCTTCTAGCTCCTAACCAGCAGGACAATTAGGGCTCACCCAGTTTAGCAGCCTGAGAAGAAGGAAGACCGAAGGAGAGCATAATTGGAACAGTACTCGCTTGTAGTAGAGCAATGAAAGTTAGGACGCCAGTATATGTAGTACTGTCTACAAGCAAAATATGAATAGTTAAATAATCATTTTAGCTTCTGTGATGGGTCTCCCAAAAAGGAGTCCTTTCTGACACTGAGAAAGACCTGTGGAAAGACCGCTACTTGGGTTATAATGCTAAGTTTGTGGAATGAAGGCATGTGGAGATACTGTAAGAGAGCAGAAGTTGTCCATGTCACCTAAAGTCAAAATGTGCTGGGGAAAGTGTGTGAAATGGCACTTATCTATGGAGAAATTACTTTGAGATGCCACTAGATGGCATCATGTATGGTAAAATTACACTAGGCCAGTGCACCAAGTCAAATGTGGATTATAAGAAGTAATGGGGAGTGTACTGGGACAATAAAAGGCTAAGTCAAAGTTTGGTGAAAGGAATTGGCAGTAACCCACAAAGGGAGTGGATGGCCTGAGGTGCCACTCCAAAAAGGAGAGGGCTCTGCAGGGTCTTTCCCCTCAAAGGGAAAAGCGTGAGGCTGGAAGGGGTTTCCTCCCAAAGGGATGTTATGAACCCTCCTGTAGCGGTGCTACGGGAGGCTCCTTACCTCTTCCTGGAGGCTGCTCCAAGCCAGGGTCTCGCCTGTGAACGGTCCAGGATTTGCTCCAGAGCCTGGGAGGCCTCGATGTCCTTGGGGCCTGCCTGAGGCTGCTTGTGCTTGCATGGACTTCCTGGTTTGTGTCACGCCCTTTCCCTAGGGGCCGGCCCGCAGCACTTCTCCGTAATTATAGGGCCAGCTAGGTGTGGGCATGCCAAACTCCTCCCAGGGAGTCGCCAGTCTGCAGCCTTATAAAAGGACTTCAACTTCATTCTGTGTTTGCCTTGCATCATCGTGACTTCCCTCTGGAGGCTCCTGCCAGAGCCTTGTAAGGTCTTCTGTTCTTCGTGGAGCTCCTCGTCTCGTCTGCTTTTATACTACGTCTTCGTGTCTTGCCTGAGGTCCCTGACCATGTCCTGATGTTCCGCCATGATCTTCCTTATCCTGATGTGTCTGCCTGCCAGGATGTTCTTCCCTGTGTCTTCGTCTGGTGCTCCTGAGCCTTTTGTTCCTGCAGAGCCGTGGTTCCCGGATGGTGTATGCCCGAGATTGGTGCGGTCTGCAGGTGGGATTCTTCCCTGCGCTCCGGAGCCTCTGTTCCCGCCAGCCTTAGAGGGAGCTTCGGGTGACACCAGCTTCGTCATTGGAGTTCCTCCTTGCCTGGGTCTTTCCTGCGCTTGTACTGCTCCCCTGGGACAGGATGGTCCGTGACCAGCCCATTGGGTCCGCCCGTGAAGGTGGGCTGAGTAGGGCGCCCTGAGAGACAGTGCCAATGTCCTCCTGCCCTATGTCTTTCTTGTTTGGATCAAGTTCCTTGTCATGCTTGTGATGCCGTCGCATCAACCCAGTCTCGTCCGAGATGTCCCCGCATCCATCATAGTCCTGTCTACGTGTCAAGGCCTCCGTTTGCCCTCAACCTCAGGCCAGGCCTGCTGCTCCATGCTGTTCGCAGCAGGTCCGAAAGGGCTCGGAATGGTCGGAGGACCATTCAACTTCCAACATCCTTGGGTATTGGCCTAGGAGCTTGCAGGCCTGGCAGAGGGTCAGCCTTTCAGCCATGCGGAGCCACCGTCAACCCTTGGCTCAGCCCTGAAGGTCTGGGCCCGGGTTGAGGCCCAAGGGCACACTAAACAGCCCCGTTCTCAACAAGGGAAATATCGCAAGAGACTCATCCAGGGAAAACCAGACAAGAGAAGTGGTTGAAGGTCTCACCAGTAGTAGATGACCAGAGGTCCAGAAAAGGCTTGGCTTGGGGAATTCAGAGAAAATCCTTGATAAGGCTGGAACTCTTCTAGGAAAAGATGATTCCAGAGTGGTAAAAGGAAATTGTGTGTGACTTGGCTTTACCTGTCACTAATAATTTTCCCTATATTTTCCTTAAAGAGGAATTTTGCATTTTTGGAGTCCCCCCCCTTTGCTTTATTTCCACCTTTTTGTGGGATGTGTCTCAGAAACATAGAAATGACGGCAGAAAAGGACCAACGGACCATCCAGTCTGCCCAGCAAGTTTATGATAGTTTCTGTTGAGCCATACAAATCCCCCATTCTTACCAGTTTCCCAGGCCATCAAAGTCAGAGCCCTTGTTGGTTGCTGTTAGAGTCCAATTCTCTGTTACCTTCTGCTGTAGAAGCAGAGAGTAATGTTGGAGTTGAGAGCAATGTTGGAGTTGCATCAGAAGTTTCAGACTTATTGGTTAAGGGTAGTAACAGCCGCATCAGAAAGTTATCCCATGTTTATTTTTCCCAGACCGCAAAATTCAACGTCCTAGTTAACTGCTGTCTATAATTAATTCCCTTTTCCTCCTTTCTCAGGGATATAAAATTCCCCCTTAGCATGCCTCTCCCCAAGTTGAGTGATCAAGTGGTGGCCTTTGCTGCTTGATAGTGGATAGACCAAGAGAGGAGAGTTAAAGAATAGAAGAATTTGGAAATTGTTGGAAAATTTTGCTATTTTTGGAGTGTGAGCCAAGTTCCTGAGAGAAGAGCAAACCCCTGGTATCTCAAAGGGCTGGATTCTAGATCTTTTGCTTTTGTGACCAGTCTACTGCAGATATTGAGGATTTTGTATATTGTGAAGATTTTTGTGAATTTGGGATTTTTGCATAGACTGTTGGAGTTATCTATTTTGGAAGATCTATTTTTGAACAAGGAGTTTTGCCATCCTTTCCAGCCCTTGTTTCATGATGGGCCTAAAAGATTATCCTACACTCCAAGGGGAAGGGATCCTAGAATTGGATACTTGTTCAGGTAGAACAACATCTAGGCAATTTACCATAGAAAAAATACTTTGGCATCCTTTGTTTGATTCTGTTGATGCTGTCTCTAATTTTCTCTGTACGAGCCTGGATTCTTATTTTCAAACTTTAAATAAACTGCTTTGAACACCATTTCTGGACTCTGTGGTTCTTTGGCTACTGGCACCCCATGTGAAAAAATGTTTCTCCCCACGGAGGACTCCCCTGACCAGTGACTAGGACAACTGGGGTGAGAGTGATTTTGAAAGACGGTAACTGGGGTGAGAGTGATTTTGAAAGACTGTATCTATAACAACACCAAGGGCCTAGGAGATTAAGTCTCCCCGCCCCTGAAGAACCCCATTTCCCCAATTTCAGCCAGCAAGCCAAGATATTTATTATTTTCAGAAACTTATATTCCACACATTCCATAAGATCATTGTGGATTACAACTAAAACATACACAAATGTGTGTGTCTGGGAAGAAATAGTACTAAGGAAAAAAAGTTAAGAAGTGACATTTTGTCAAGGGGTGGCATGGAATAATTGGAGGAGAGGTACTTGTTACACTGTATGTACTACTATTTTCAAAGTTTATTTAGGTAGGAGTAAACTGTATCAACCTATTTTTTGAAAACTAATCCTGCTATAGCCTGGTTCAGGGATTCACAGGCTTTTACAGCCAATCTGTTTATTCAATTGTCACCTTTGACTGTTCACAACCCCACACAATAAAAGAGTTGGTTGTTTGATTATATTTTGGAATGAGTCCTTACTTTATCTTCTTGTGCAAGCTCCTGGGGAGCAGGATACAGGAGCAACCAGAAGGGGTTCATAGAGGGGAGCAGTAAGCTGCAGGGGGGGCCCTGTCAAGCCCAGTAAAGAAAATCTCCCTCTTGACTCTGGGCCTTGGTCCAATACACCATCTGCTTGACCCAACTTCCATTGCACTCTATCAAGAGACTGGTGCTGCACTCCCAAACTGGCAGCAGACTCTCACACATTTTATGTGCCCTTCCGTCGAGGAATACACTAGAGTTTAAAAACCTGAAGAGTCTGAGTTTGTTTTTACATTTTACTAATAGGTATATGTTACCAAAATTGGTGCCAATCTATTGAAGGACAGTATGGCAGATAGATGGACAAGCCTACTGAAAATAATAGGGGCGTTCACGGGGAATGAAAAGTGTCTTAAAAAGGGGAGCATATTTATTAAACAGTCAGCATAAGAGGTTCCCCATGCCCTCAAGCTGTATTCAGAAAAGTGAAAGCTTCAAGCCGCTTATGTGACTGCTCTGTGATTTTCTGCTAATGTCTGCTCAACAGATGAGTTAAAATAGCCTCATTTTGTTCAGAACTCTTTGCTAACTGGCAAAAAAAAGATGTCAGAATTTGAGTTGCATTCTTTCTGAAGCTTACATCATCGGGCAGTGCATCAAGCCAACTTATTGAACAACACACCAAATTAGGGAAACATCACACTGAACTTTAGTTTATATTTTCTAATCTGCAGTAACTAAGCATACAGCAAAATAATAGCAACGACCTGCTAGTCATAGAGCAGAGATAAGGCTGATCCTCTCTCTCCCAATATATCTGTTACTTGCGCAGTGCGCCTTTTGTTGCTAGAGAATGACTACAGGCCTTGAAATGTTTATCTTCTCTCTTTTTCTATACTACTAGGTAGCATCACTCTAAAATGCAGGTCCCTGAATTGCCTGATTGAATGTGGGACACCATGTGACCCTGTAACTTTCTGCATTGGTCTTTTCTCTCTTATCATTTGTTTCACCTTGCATCACTGACATGGAGAGTAAAATTGGAATGGGAGAGATGGGACATAAAAAAAAAAATCTCCTTGATCTCAGTTTAATGTTACAGGGCACTCCTAGGAAACTGGATGATGACACATTTCTGAGACCATGAACCCAATGTGCTTTTATCCCAGCTGTTGGAAGATCACTTTGTCAATAAGAGCTGTCCTGTTCGCTAAATCTTAGATGCCTTTTACCACTGTAGCCAAAACCTGTTAGTTACTAATTTCCTCCTTTCTTAATCAATACCACCGACATAAAGGCTTATTTACCCATCACTAACTATATTTTTTTAATTTTTATTCTATTAAACAAATTAACTAAATAACCATGGGCTGACCAAATGCACAAATGATTTCTGAAGAGCATTGGGAAAACGCAAGGATTAGCCAAATGACCCAATGATTACTACCTTGGGATGCTCAATGGATATCTAAGGATAGTTCCCAATTTTCAGAATGACCGAGACCGGCTGTGGGGCTGCAGTAGCTGTCCTGGTTGTTGAGGAAAGGGCTGTTCAAAGTCTCTCTTTTGTGGCAACATTTAGAGAGCAACTTTCAAACAACTCCATGTAACCCGATATATGTAAGTCTATAACCATGCAAAAATCTACAACAGCATTTTATAACCTGTGCATATGAGGTACACACAGATTATAAAATACGCATATGTCTACCCCCAAGCATACAAGTGTATGTATGGTTATCATGAATACCTGCATGCATTGAAAGTGTGGACTTTTCCTACCTATTTTAAAAACTAATCTGCGTATATTTCTTGAGAGAAAAAAATCACAACTTACTCATGTAAAGCCCTGTTTATGCACAGAAGTCGGTATATTTTAAATCATGCATGTGTGGGATGTGCAATTAAAATGAATGCATAAAACACGATGAATAAGGATTATTATTAGTTTCAGTTGGGGGCCCCAAAACTGAATGAAACAAACCTTATTCGTTGCATTCGTCTTAAATGAATGCATCAGGCCTAGGCCTTGGCCCGAGAGTGGAGCCTTGCCTAGGGCATGGACCAAGGCCCAAAGCAGGGGCATTGGCCTATGCCATAGCGTGATGCTGGTACCTTGGCCTAGGCCCGAGACAGAGGCTTCGCCTAAGGCATAGGCCAAGGCCCAAAGAAGGGGCCATGGCCTAGGCCCAAACGCAATCCCAGAGTCTCTGGCTAGGCCCGTGCTGATAGTGGGGCCTCAGCCAAGATCCAAGCTCCCCCCCCCCCCCTCCACTACCACTGAGCAATCACTTATCTGATCCATTGGGTGTTCGCAGAAGTGGCCAGGCTGGGTCATGATGCCTGGACCTAGACCTGAACCCAGGGCCAACACTGTGACCCAGCCCAGAGGCCTGGTCCTCAATCTGGATCCAGGCCCAACGCCTGAGCCTAGGCCCGATGCCGCAGCCTGGTCTGGAGATCAGGTCCTGACACCTCGGCCTGAGACCGCAGCCCAGCCCAGAGACTGGGTCTCGACATCGGGGCCTTAACCTAGGCCTTGGCACAGGCCCGACACTGCAGCCTAGCCCGGAGGGCAGGTCCTGATGCCAGGGCATTGGCCCAGACACAGACCCAGAGCCCAGGCATGGCCAGGCCTAGGCCCCAAGCCTTGGAGCAGCTTCAAACAAATTCTCTTCTTTTTTTCTTCAATGGATGCCACCCACTGGAGTGAATGTGTCGGGCCCAGGCCAATCGCTGCGGGACTCTGCCTCCATTCTGGGCTGCAATGACTGGCCTGGACCCGGGCTCTGGCCTAGACCCTGGATCCAGCCTAGGCAGAGTTGTCGGCCTTGCATAGGCCGAGGCTGTGATCACAGTGACCTACTTTGTCCTCGGCCTATGCAAGGCAGAGGCTTCGGCCTAGGCCTCGCTGGTGGATCCTCACCAGACCGGGTACGAGGGGGCTTGGGGAATCCTGGCCCTGGCATTTTTCTGGGTGGGATTAGTATGGTGCGTATTAGCTGCTCTACTTTGAATATCAAGGATTTAGTAATTTATGCTACCATGAAGCAAGTGAACTTTTATGTCCCAATTCTGTCTTGCAGATGCAGCAGGACAAAATCAACATTCTCTAATTGCAGGTAAGTAGTTAACAAGTGTTTTTCCATCTCTTTTCGATGTTGTTTGACTCTAAATGTCTCTAACTTTTTTCCTTTCTCTCTGTCTCTTTCCAGTGAACTCTCCAGTCCCTGTGAATTCTGAGGGTTTTGTACTGTTTGTTCTTCACTTATGTCTCTAGCACAATTACTTATGATAGCTTCTGCAGAGAGTCTGTACTCTCTTTCTTTGTGGTGTTGAAAATTTTCCGTCTAGGTAGACGTGGCAAGTATACTCTTAGCTGACTTTATTTAGGATGACTCTTCTTATCCTCTTCCCGTGGTATGGGATATGGCTTGCTGCAACACTTCTTGTCAGTGTGCCAGAGGGTTCTGGATTTCGCTCTCCAACTGTGATCCTTGTGCTGTACTGGGTACGTTGTCTCTTGAGCAGTCAGAAACTTATCTATACTTTTTAAATAACAAAATAGCATGTTCCTCCAATACACTAGCTGTGTTTATCTTCCAGAGTGTACTAGGAGTGTCCCTTCTGTGTTTATTCATGGAAACTAATAGGAACAGTGAGAAAGAAAAGATAATTAAAAATCCTTATTCTAGCTGGGAATTAAATTCAGATGCTCGCTCGTATATGGTGAGGATTATTTTCACACGTTCTTTCACTCACCTCTCACACTATTACTACAGTGTACTGAATAAAGGAATGGTGAAAAAAACGGAGGATGGCAAGAGACCACGTCATGCGGTGAGGACGTCTCTACCTCACGCTCCAGGTACCTCTCCCCTCCAACTCGCCCCATCGCGGCAGATCGCGGCAAAAATCAACAGAAGTACTTGTGAATAATCACCGAAGTAAGCGCCGACAGACTCTTTGGCAAGTCAGAGCCAGGGGGAGACGGCATGTCTAACTGCCTGCTGCCAAAAGACAAAGACAAGCCAGCTAAATCTGACACCAAAATGGCCGCCGCCATACCAGCAAGCCCCGAAGCTGCAGAGAATGTGGCAGCGATGGCATCCGTCACTTCAGCAGTGGTGGCCACACTGAACCCCCGCTTTGACGAATTGTCTTCACAAATTGCTGAGATTAGAAATTCCCTGAATGACTATAATGCGCAAATGGACACTATGGAGGGGCGCATCCATGTGGTGAAGGACGACACGCTTGCGATTCAAGTAAAACTGGTGAAACTAGAAAAAACGGTAGCCTCACAAGAACTTGAAATAGATGACCTGGAAAATCGCTTTCGAAGAGCTAACCTGCACTTCGTGGGGCTCGATGAAATTATTCCTGACTCATATTTGCAAAAGCTCAGACCTGGTGGGGCGAATGAAGGTAGAAAGGGTGCACAGAATCTGGCCCAAAAAACCAGACAGGAAATCTCCTAGGGTGGTAGTGGCAAAATCCTTAACTACGCCCATAAGGTGCAAATCCTGCAAGACTACCACAAGAAGAAGGAGCTGCAGCATGAGTGAAAACGTCTCCTAACTTTTCAGGATTTCTCTACAAATGTGGCTCAGCTAAGGCGAGCGTTTGCGCCCATATGCAGAAATCTGGTAAATCGGCAGATTCGTTTCGCCATATTCTACCTAGCCCGGCTTAAAGTTTGGACAGATGCGGGGATTAAATTCTTCAACACCCCCAAGGAGGCGAAAAGTTACCTACACGACACTCTGGAAACCGATACCTGACTATTGACACCTCAAAATAACACGCATAGGGAATGAGGCGGAATTTGTTAGAAGGCCAAACAGGCTGTACAAACGAGACAGCAGGTCTAAATGTTTAGAAGACTAATGTTAAGTTTGCCGTGACTTCAAGTTCAGTTATCCGACGATCCAACCAGTAGGGGTGTGCATTCGGTCCCTACGTATTGGCAATCCGCAACAATTGTTGCCATATTCGTTGTATTCGGGGGGAAGCGAAACGTATCGCGATTCCCCACGAATACACGAATCTTCGCCGAATTATTCGGCCGCCTAAATAAATCAATTTAGACAAACCCCCCACCCAAGACTTACCAAAACTCCCTGGTGGTCCAGCGGGGGGTCCGGGAGCCATCCCCTGCATTCTCACACCCTCACTATGTCACAGGGACGGTCGGTCCCTGTGACATAGTGAGGGCAAAGGCGATCTGCGCCATTTTGAGTACTGGCGTCCGACGGCTGGAGTGCAGGAGGTCACTCCCGGACCCACGCTGGACTTTTGGCAAGTCTTGTGGGGTCAGGAGCCCCCCCAAGCTGGCCAAAAGTCCCTGGGGGTCCAACAGGGGTCCCGGAGCGATCTTCTGCACGCCGGCCATCGGCTGCCAGTAATCAAAATGGCGCTGATAGCCTTTGCCCATACTATGTCACAGGGGCTACTGGTGCCATTGGTCAGCCCCGTCACATGGTAGGAGCGCAAGATGGCACCGATGGCCATGTGACAGGGGCTGACCAATGGCACCGGTAACCCCTGTGACATGGTAGGTCAAAGGCTATCGGTGCCATGATGAAACCGGCACCAAGGGTGTGAGAGTGCAGGGGATGGCTCCCGGACCCCCCGCTGGACCACCAGGGAGTTTTGGTAAGTCTTGGGGGGGGGTCAAGAGGGTGGGGGGTTGTAGTTAATTTTAATTTTAGCTGGGACACGAATAGAAATCGCCGTATTAACGCATCGGGGCGCCATATGGCCGAATGCAATGTATCTGCTCCCTGATGAATCCGAATCCCGAATGCAACATATGGCGTCCCTCTGCACATCCCTACCAACCAGATATCCAGTTTGTCAGGTTAAATAATACCAGTTATAATGGATTTGCAGACTCTGGTTAACATATTGTATGTATCAGCTGGTTTAACTCTGAGATGGATTCCTCCTAAGGAGGGGTTCTCTGCGTAAAAGGGGGGAGGCACCCGTGCGCTCTCAGTGTGATCATCATGAAGGGAATGAATCCCTTAGTCAAAAGAATGTTTTGGGGAGGGAAGGGACGGGGGGAGAGGGGAATGGGTGGGTGGGTGGGTATACAGAAATGTTTAGAAGGTACGATATGGCGCGGTATGAAACATGTAAAGATAAAAATTCATGTACTGAGGCAGGTATTAGGAGAGAAACCTCACTTGTTAGCTCCGTATGTACCTGCCAGGCACAGTACACAGAGAGCTCTGGGGGGTACTGGTGAGTCCTATAGCCCTATTTCTGATGCAATCAAATGTCTTACTCTCACCTTAGCTAACAGTGATGGCTGAAGGGGTAAAATATTTATCCTGGAATGTAGCAGGCTTAGGTACCCCGGTAAAGAGGGAAAAAGTTCTCTCCAATATCCACAGGTTAAAAGGTACTATCATTTTTCTGCAGGAAACGCACATGAAGGCCAACACTCATCTTAAATTGAAAAAGAAAGGATTTAATCAGCTCTTTGTAGCCCACGGTAGAGGCGTAGCTATTTTGATTCATAAAACGGTATCATTTCAGAAACAGAAGACAATTGTAGACCCCAACGGGAGATATATCATTATTGAGGGACTCCTATTTGGTAAAGCCATTATTTTAGCATCAATATATGGTCCCAACCAATATGACCACCATTTCTTCCCTGATATTGTGACCAAAATTATGACCCTAGAGCGAAGCCCTGTGGTGTTGGGAGGGGATTTTAATTGTGTGGCAGATCATGCGTTGGACCGCTCCTCCCCTGGGCCTGAATAAAGGTATCCCATTCCTGTGCGATTCCTTACAATTACTTGACTCATGGAGGATGTTAAATCCTGAAAGTAAGGATTTTACTCACTAGGCACGTGTGTCTGATGCCCGATCTCGGATTGATTATATTTTAATATATGAATCCCTGTTTCCTCAACTCCAGAGCTCTGCAATTGAACCCCTGGTCATCTCGGACCATAGCCCAATATCTTGTGGCATGCGCAAAAGGGGAGGATATAGAGACCCGGAGACATGGAAAATGCTAGTTTGGCTAGTGCAGGATAAAGATTTTAGGGAATTTTTAACCACCAAATGGAAGGAATATTTACTTTTTAATACCATCCATCAAGATACCCCAATTTTATTCTGGGAAATAGCTAAGGTAGTATTGAGGGGTAATATTATCGAATATTCCATACAGCGCAAGAAGGAACTAGATAAACAGATTCTAGAGTTGACAGCTAGATATAACCAATATAAAGCCGCATTAATTCAAAATGCCACAGCATCTCAAAAAAAAGACTTTAATTGATTAGAGCAGAACTTAATGAGCTCCTACATAAAAGAGCGACATCCTCGTTGTTCTCTTTAAGACACCAGTTGTACCTGTATGGCAACAAAGTAGGTAAAATGCTATCCCACCTTATAAAGGGCGAGCGGAAATCCACCCATATTGCACATCTTAAAGACCTCACAGGGAATCCGGTGACCAAGGCTGACGAGATAGCTAATATGTTTCATTACTATCAAGAGCTTTATAGTGCAGACAGGGAGGGCTTGGAGGCTAGAAACCGATTTATGCAATCTATAAACCTCCCTAGTCTTACTAACGAGCAGTTGTCTCAACTAAATCGCCCAATACAGGAAGCCAAGATTATGCAGGTCATCCAGGGCCCCATTTTTCTATAAAACCCTCAAACCTGAGATCGGCAGTAGTATGTCCGCACTTTTCATAGTATGTCAAGACCCTTTTCATTAACGAGGGGGACTCGTCAGGGGTGTCCCATGTCGCCTTTGTTGTTTATACTTTCATTGGAACCCCTTGTGCATATGCTACGGCAGATCTTGGATAATCACACCACCTATAAGGGTCAGCAATTGCCCAACATATTTCTTTTTGCAGACAACATTCTGTTGTTTGTTCCACAAGCACCCAGTCTCCTCCCAAAAATATTGAAGATCTTTGCGGATTTTGGCTCCTTTTTGGGTCTTAAATTAAACCTGGACAAATCTGAGGTATTGGATGTCATAGGTCATCTACAATCTAATTGGCCTGACATTCCTCTACATTGGGTGGAAAAATCTCTTAAGTACCTGGGAATTTATGTTGCAGGCAATCCTGCTCATTGGTATGCAGTGAATATCCCTCCAGTCATAGAGAAGTTAAGAAAGTTGATGTCGAGCTGGATGGAGTTGCCCCTGCCTTTGATGGGCCGGATAGCACTATTTAAAATGGCACTCCTTCCAAAACTTCTTTATGTTCTCCAAATACTACCCCTAGTGATTTCCAAAGCAGATACCCGTAGCCTAAATTGAATGTGTACAGCATTTCTGTGGCAGAATCGAAAAGCGCGAATAGCATTGCGCAAATTGATGATTCCCGTTGCCCAAGGAGGATGGGGGTTCCCCGATATCTCTCTTTATAATATGGCATGTGCACTTCGATTGGTAGGGGACTGGTTATTTGGGAGTTTGTGTTTCTCCGATACCAATCTGGACTCTCAGCTGGTGCAACCATTAGACTTACGCTTCGTGCTTCATGCCACCCAAAAAGTCCTAACTACGCAATTGAGGGTCAATATCCTGGCAAATTACACTAGATATGGCTGGCGGGCTATGTGCACGCGTCTGACAGTACCATGGAAAGTATCTCTAATGCAGCTGATATGTGGTAACTCCAAATTTATCCCTGGCCAAGGGGGGCGCTTTTATCATACTCTGAGAGAGAGAGAGGGCTGGAAACACTTGCAAACCTCCTAGATCTGCAAACCCAAAAAATATATACCTTTACTAAATGCCAGGAGTTGTTTAGCTGGAGGGCACCAGATGTTTTCTGGTATCTTCAAATGGCAAGTTACATGTCCAAATCTTGTGGACAAATAAATCAGGGAGACAGGATGGGTCCCTTTCAGAGACTGCTGGCATTATTTAAATCCTGGAAGCAATAGTTAGCAACTCTCTATAAAATTATGCTTGCAGCGGTGCCTTGTCAAACCATGGGGACGCTGGCTGAGCTCTGGAGTCGAGACCTGGATATTAAAGTCGCAGAAGAGGATTTATTGGAGGCGATTCAGATCTTTAACAAAGCGATGCCTGCTGTCAATGGGAGGGAACAATATCTGAGGATAGTGCATAGGGTTATAATATCACCATGGTGGGCATATCAAATGCATATTACTCTGAGTCCAGCATGCCCCAAATGCTTCGAATTGCCATCATCCCTGACCCATGGATAGTTTTGGACTTAGGTGGGGCAATATATGGCTAAACCATTGGGAGGCGGGCCTTCTGTTTCGGCAGCAATGGCCATCTTGGGGGTAGGGGAGAGTGACACTAATTGGTGGGAACACAATGGCTTGTTGGTCAGTAAAGCCATGGGTCTGGCGCAAAAATGCATTCTTACCCACTGGATACAATCATCGATACCGCCGATAGACTTTTGGCACTCTGAAATGTTCCTCCTGCTACAATTGAATTACCGCACATGGCTATTGTCGACAGGCAGGAAGAAAGGGGCTTTTACCAAGATCTGGGGCCTTTTTATCCGACACTTGCCCAGTGAATGGCACAACAAATTTCAAGAACTCTCGTGTTAACTGAAGACTTATCACGAACTCTGGTAGACATTGACAATACCTTACCTGACATGAAGTGGCTTCTTCTTCTTCTTCAAACACATAGTGGCATAGTGAACCGAAGTGGCGGGGAAGGGGGGAGGGACAAAGGGAGGGGGGCAGGGGGTGAGAACAGGCTATATGTTATTGATGTATGAATACTGTTTCACTGTTCCTCTGTTTATATGGTTGAAATCAATAAACATAAATTTAAAAAAACCCAAAAAACAGAGGATGGCATAATGCCTCTGTATCGCTCCATGGTGAGACCACACCTTGAATACTTTATCATTTTGGTTGCACTTCTCTGTACCTTCTCCATTGCAAATATATCATTCTTGAGATGCGGTGACCAAAATTGTACAAAGGGGATAGAACTGCTCCCCTACGAGGAAAGACTAAAGAGGTTAGGGATATTCAGCTTGGAGAAGAGACGACTGATGGGGATATGATAGAGGTCTTTAAAATCATGAGAGGTCTAGAGCAGGTAAATGTGAATCGGTTATTTACTCTTTCGAATAATAGAAGGATTAGGGGGCACTCCATGAAGTTAGCATGTAGCACATTTAAAAAAGTGATCAGAGAACATTCTTTTTCACTCAACGCACAATTATACTCTGGAATTTGTTGCCAGGGGAAGTGGTTAGTGCAGTTAGTGTAGGTCGGTTTAAAAAAGGTTTGGATAAGTGCTTGGAGGAGAAGTCCATTACCTGCTATTGATCAAGTTGACTTAGAAAATAGCCACTGTATTATTAACAGTAGCGTGGGATATACTTAGTTTTTGGGTACTTGCCAAGTACTTGTAGCCTGGATTGGCTACTGTTGGAAACAGGATGCTGGGCATGATATACTCTTGGTCTGGCCCAGTATGGCAATTTCTTATGTTCTAATGGCTTAGGTGCTCATCAATATGTAGTCACAACCAGTGGCTGTATATTTATATACGCAATCTGAGAAGGTGCCACCAAGTATTTTCTGACTGGGGATGTTACAAGTACTAAAGCACTTCTGTGTACTTTTGTGTACTCTGCCTGTATTCTCAACCTGGAGCAGAATGATGACTCAGTGACAGGCTATTTCCACCAAAGATAAATAGCAAAATGGTCCCTCTTACTGTAGAAGGAGCTCTGCTGTTTGACATCCCTTTCTTTTCTTTCAGTTTTCTGTGGGTTCTGTTATCAGAAAAGCAAGCTTACAGTTTCATAGACCCAGCTTGTCTCTCACCTCAGCACACACCACTACAGTAAACTAGAGCTGCTCCTGCGTCATACTCTGGTTCTCATAAATCAGTCCAATTGGAGAAATCATACTTCTTTTGAAGATATGTATATTTTCCTATATTATAAGAGCTGTAGCCCTCTTCTTGTTAGGAAAAGCCAAGATCACTTATATATTTCTTAAAAGTAAACCATAACAGTGGCATATACAGACATAGGGATTCATATGTATAGTGATTGGGAAATCACTCACTCCATTCCCTTAGCATTATAAGTGTTGACTGGAAATTTGGCAATCAACGGCTGTTGGAAATTCACCATGATATAACCAGGTTAATTTAATATTAACGGTTAAACTGCCTACCCTGAACCTTCCCTGGAATTTACCTTATTTTTAAAACAAATATCATGCTAACACAGTCACACATACTTCAAACAACCATACTGGAGATGTGTGCCTTCCTATCTGTGTTTCACTATTGTGTATTTCTAGGATTTCAGAGCTGTCTCTAAGAGAACCGGCAGGTGCTTCTGCTCTCTCACTTAGTCAAACCCAGACTAACTGAACTCTCCAACTGCCACACCCAGGAAGATCAGTGCTCCTGTGATGTCCTCAGCAAAAAATAGTTCTAAGAGGCATTTTAGAACCAGTTTTAATATACATTATTCTATGGACACACACACACACCCCCATCGTTGTATGAAGTTGTAGAAAATAAAATTTGGGAATTTTGAGAAATAGTTTGTGGATAAGATGGAATCTGAATTCGTTTATATGTGAGAAGCATATGTATAAGTCCGCCAGCCCTCCGCAGCATTTCCTTCTAGCACTGGCTCACAAAATGGTGTCACTAGCTTATTTACATAGACCAGAAACACTTTCCTCAGAATTTCAGTCACAAAATGGAGTCTGAGTTTTTTGGGTTTTTTTAGAAAACTTGTTTTTTTTTCTCTTTCAAATAGTTTGGAAAAGATTTTAATATTGGTTTACATTTTTTTCTCTGTCATACATTCTCATTATAAAGTAAAATACTTCATATGCCCACTCAAATTTCAAGTCCTAGTCTCCTAAATTTTCTTAAAAATGAAACATTTAGAGGGTCCCCATAATCCTCCTATTAAGGTTTATGCACCTTTGATCACAAAGGTTCCTTGCTTTTGTCCCATTTTGAGACATCTCTCCCCACTTTCATAATCCATCTTGGGCACCTGTTTGAACTGGGGTATTTTTGATACATTCTGAGACCCCAAACCACCTTTGGCTGCAAGAAGAGGTCCCTCCCAACATAGCCCCAATGCTTATTTTGTCTTTTTTTTTTAAGTGAAAATTGAGTTCTAGGACTCCCCAAAATCGGGTCAGGTGACCCCCCCCCCACCCACACACACACATACCCAGAGCTTTGAAAATTAGGTGGGAGCATCAGCAGGGAGCCTCCACCAAGAATCACTCTTTTTTTAATTATTTTATTTTGCTATTTAGTTTTTATTTTATAAGCTCTTGAAGTTTGCCCCATTTTTGTTGAAACAGGAAGTGCTTTTTTAGGTTGCTTCCAGATCACAGCCCAGGCCTACAGCATTAGCAGGGACCTTGCTCAGGGTCCCCAGCATTTAAAAATCACAACTACAACACTAGCAGCCTCTCGTATGCTGCTACTGGTGCTCTGCTGTGCACCATCTAACCCCCTCCCATCACATACTGCTCTCTTGGATTTCTGCTCCCAAAATGCATGTGTTGTCACCTCCTGTCCTGGTTACAGAGGTAGAAGAGGCATACGTCCTGTATAGGGAGGTCTCAAATGTTGAAAAAGAACCTCGATGACAGGGAACAGAGCTGCTGTTAGAAGTCACGCCTCCACATCCTGGGGCAGGTTTGCATTTAATGTTGCGATAGAATTGTTGCAGGTATTTACAACAAAAAGGAAAATATAGAATGTTTGCAGTTACTGTTTCCTATTCTTGCTGAATAGATGCTTTCTCTCTCATAACTCCTCAGAACTAAGGTGTTGACAGCTTAATGAGAGTTCTTAATTGAGCCTTCAGTGCCACAGGGGAAAGCAGAAAAAAAAAAAAGAAGACTCCATCTGTGCCCACTCCACATGGATAGATCCAGAAGTGAGCCACAATGGCAAACTCTGGGCCTGCATCGCTTGTCCCACAAAAAGCATGAGCACTTCAGGAATGGCAATCTTTCACTGCCTGTTTACACTTCCCATTTAAGGTCCTGTGGAAGACAGAGGTGATGAGCTTACAGGATCTCCAAATACCTTTCAGATTCTTTAAACATCCGTACACCTGGTGGCTTTGAGCCGCCGCTGCAGGAAAAAACACACCGAGGTCGGGTGCTCCTCTGCCGCGCTGACTACTTGCAGGGTACAGGGGGGGATTGTCCTGTGCTTGAATTTTAGAATTGTAACCCACTTTGATGCGAAGAAGGGGAATTGTAGGCCATCAAGTTAAAAAGAAATAAATAAAGAGGGTGGGAAGATGCAGTCAGTTCTTGTAGGAGGAGAGGTTTCAGGAGCCCAGAATTGTGGCGGAGCTGGGACAGGTTAGCTGGCAAAGAGAAACTCTCTCTGAGCTGCCGGTTTAAGCTTAACCGCCTGTGTTAATCTCCTTGGAAGGCTCAAGCCCAAGGGCTCTGGAAATTATTCTAAGCCCCCCGCCCCTCCAGGGTGTGTGCGTAGTGACCCTCCCGCTGTGGTGTGGCCGAGGCAGCGTTGGAACAGCAATGGGGTTTCAGGTGGTATCAGTGGAGGCACAAATTGTAATTGCCCAGAGAGGGGGAAAGGATAGAAAAGGAATTCTCCTTCTTCCCGGGTCTCCCAATATTAGGAACCGGGGTCCGGAACCCACCCAGCAAGGCTCCCACTGGTAGAGAGAGAAGGCAGAGCCCAAATAGAAAAAAAAAAAACCCTAGAATGTAAGCAGATAAAAAAAAAAATCTTACAAATTCTGAGCCACTCAGATTTATTATCTCAGGTTTAAAACAGTGCGAAACAAGTAATGAAAATATTATAAAGGGACCGTACGATTTCCACAGTTAACACCGCTCGGTTTTCTTTCAATTCCTATTTGACAAGTATTTTAAATGAAGAGAACCCTAAAACAATCAGATACGTATGGCTTGAGTACTAATTGCTGTACTTTCTAAATCAAGAATTTAGTAATTAATGCTGCTCTGAAGAAGGTAAATCTTTGTGGCCCAGTTCTGTCTTGCAGGTACAGCAGGACAAAGTCTATAATTGCAGGTAAGCAGATAACACGTGTTTTGTGTTTCTTTTCTGTGTTGTTTGACTCTGGATGTCTGTTTAACCCTTTTATTCTTTCTCTGTCTCTTTCCAGTGAATTCTCCAGTCCCTGTGAATTTTGAGGCTTTCATATTGTGTCCCCTTCCCTTATGTCTCTGGCACAATTACTTAGTGTTGCGACCGTCACTTCCCGACGGCTTCACTCCGCCTACCTTTCCTTTTTGCCGCTCCTCCTGCTCTTGACGGACGCCTGGGCTGCCGCGGCGTCCGCCTGCCGTCCTCTCCGGCGTCCCCGGACCGGCTTGGGCGCTGCCTCCCGCCATGTTCTACAGGTACCTTAGGGGGCGCACGGCCCTCATTCTTATTTCCTCATTGGCGCGTTCCTCAGGGGTGTCACGCTGCCCAGATATTTAAGCCTACAGTTTATTGCTAGCCGTTGGGTTAGTAAGGGGGTATTCTTATGGATGGGATTCGCTCTCCGTACCCAGCTACTCTGCCTTTCCAACTTCCATTGGACTCTTTCTGCTAACGGGCTACCTGCTCCTCGGGGGCCTCTTTGCTTCTTTCAGGTTGCTATCAAGAAACCTGTACTCGCTCCTCGAGGGCCCATGTTCCCTGACTCGCTGCCTGCATCTATCTCCTCTTCTTCTTGGAAGAATTCGCTACAGACACCATCAGTGAGTACTACTATCATCCACTCCTCAGAGCTCTCTCCCTGGAACCAGGTACTTGCTCCTCGAGGGCCTGCCCCCGTTCCAGTGCCAGTGCCATCTCCTATGTGGAACCGCTGTCACTGCTACCGGAGGAACCGCTGTTCCAGCGCCCTGGGGAATACTAGCCCAGCCGGGCTACGTCTTCTACTCACTACTGCCACCTCTGGTGGCTTCTCAAACTGTCTAAATAAAGAAAGATCTGTGTTTGTGTGTCCAGAGCTGAGCCTGACCTGTGGCCCCTCACGGGACTTCCACCCATGGGAATGGTCAGCTGCCACAGTGTCCAAGGGTCCACCCGAACCTCACTAATTATAGCACTTAGGACAGCTGCTGCAAGGTTTCTGTACTCTCTTTCTTTGTGGTATTGGAAAGTTTCAGTCTAGCTAGACTTTGTGGCAAATATACACTTAGCTGACTCTTTAGGATGAATTGTCATACCCTCTGCCAGTGCTAGTGGACGTGACCTCCTGCAATGCTGATCGTGGGCATGGCTTGAGTGCCAGAGGGTCCTGGATGTCGCTCCCCGACTGCGATCCTCATGCTGTATTGGGTATAGTGTAGCTGGGTTCAAAAAAGGTTTGGATAAGTTCTTGGAGGAGAAGTCCATTAACGGCTATTAATCAATTTCACTTAAGGAACAGCCACTGCTATTAATTGCATCAGTAGCATGGGATCTTCTTGGAGTTTGGGTACTTCCCATGTTCTTGTGGCCTGGTTTTGGCCGCTGTTGGAAACAGGATGCTGGGCTCGATGGACCCTTGGTCTGACCCAGCCTGGCAATTTCTTATGTTCTTACATTGTCTCTGGAGCAGTCAGAAACTTATCTATACTCTTTAAATAACAAAATTGTGTGTTCCTCCACTATACTAACCACATTTATCTTCTGGAGTGTACTAAGAGGGCTCCCTCAGTGTTTATTCGTGGCAACTAACAGGAACTGGGCTAGCTGATTGTGGAAAACAAAAGACAATTAAATATCCTTATTCTAGCTAGCACAGAGGAACTAAATTCAGATGCTCGCTCATGTATGGTGAGGATTATTTTCACATTCTCTTTCTCTGACTTCTCACACTATTACCACAGTGCACTGAGTAAAGGCTCAAGTGCTCCTCAACATGCAGTCACAACCAGTGGCTGTATATTTATATACAAAATCTGAGAAAGGTGCCACCGAGGGTTTTCATATTGGGGGTGTTATGTGTAGTAAAGCACTATTATCTGTACTCTTGTGTACTCGGCCTACATTCTCAACCTGGTGCACAGTGATGACGCACATTGTCAGACTGTTTCCACCTCAGATAGACAACAAAATGGTTCCTCTCACTTTAGAAGCAGCGCTGCTGTTTTTCACCCTTTTCTTTTCTTTTAGCTTTCTCAGTGGGTTCTGTTATCAGCTTTGCTATAAGATAGCTTGCAGTTTCATATAGCCAGTCTGTCTCTCACTGCAGCACACATAGTAAACCTAGACCTGCTCCTGGCTCAGGCTCCTGTTCTTGCCAACTGAATTGATCTAGGAGAACCTACTTCTTTAGAAGTTATGTGTATCCACATATTATGAGAGCTGTAGCCCACTTCTTGTTAAAGAAAGCCAAGATCACTTATTATATATTTTTTAAAAGCAAGCCATAACTGTGGCTTTTACAACCATATGTAGGTACAATTATTGCAAAATCACTTGTTTTATCCACATTACATTTGCCAAATTTCCAGTCAACTCTGACCATGCTATCAATGGCTGATGAAAATTCATTGCAAAACAACCAGGTTAATTTAATATTAATGATTAAACTGCCTACCCTGAACCTTACCTGGAATGTACCTTATTTTTAAAACAAATATCGCATTAACAGACACACATACTTCAAACAATCATACTGGAGATGTGTGTCTTCCTCTCTGTGCTCCACTGTTGTGTATGTCTGGGATTTCAGAACAGTCTCTGAAGAGAACTGGCTGGTGCCTTCAACTCTCTCACTTAGTCAAACCCAGACTAACTGAAATCTCCAAACACACCCAAGAAGATCAGTGCTCCTGTGCTGACCTCAACAAAAAATAGTTCTAAGCAGCATTTAGAACCAGTTTTAATATACTTTTGACCTATGGACAACCCCGATCTTTGTATGAAGTTGTAGAAAAGAAAATTTGGGAATTTTGAGACAGTTAGTTACGTTGGTTAGAACTGCACTGTTCCTTCACTGGAAGTCTTAATTGCTATAGTCTCTGTGATGGAGCACATCAGGCCTTAAATCACTCTCTCCCCTATTGTATATAATAGGTAAAATTTATAAAAAGAATATTATTTCTGTTTCAAATAAGAGGGCATGTCTTGGGTGGAGTTAGGATGGCAGCGTGCTGAGTTCCTTGAGTGTTGCTGGTGCCTTAATCTTGCTTTTTTCCCCCTGATTATGCCTCACAAATGTAAAGCAAGACCGAGGCTATACCCGTCTGAAACCTAGATCGTACCTGGGGCTGAGAATGACAGGAGGTGGGTGACACTTTATAGACTATGTCATCAGATGCATCTGATGACGTGGTCTCTGTCCTCGAAAAGTCATGCCTCAATAAATTGGTTGATCTAAACTGTGCCACATGCCTGTTGTCATTTTTTCTACCCCAGCCTAACATGGCTATTCCTCTGAAGATCATAACAAACTTGTGAGTTTGTCTCCTGTAAATGTCCAAGATTTGTGAGCAATGGTTAGATTAAAACCTTTACCTAATTGACAACTACAACAGGGGAAAGATTTAGTTCAGTGTAAACTCTGGTCCATATTTGAATCTGGATTTACCCATTGAAATGAGGGAGAGAATTTGATTTGAAAAGTCTGGAAGATTTTTTGAACCAGAGAAAAGTAGTGAAGCAGAACTATTTCTTCCCTACTCCTTTTGGGCTTTCTTGATGTCTGTACCCTGTACCTTTGTATTCAAAAGTGACAGGTGTCAGTCCATGCTTGTGACAATGACAAGAGTCCCAGGGTGGAGACTGCTATCAGGTCAGGCTTGCAAAATTTGGATACCTAGGGACAATGGTGGGGTAACACCTGCAGCAGAAGTGGCCCCTGAAGAGGATGTTGAGAAGAAGATGTCAGTTGCCACCATGAGATCTTAGCTCATCCAATGTTACTGTCGAGAAAAGGAGCTGAAATATGAGAACGTCAGGTCAGGCACCTGTACCCATTAATGAATGGGAAATGCACCAAGAGAGCAGAGGGCTTCTGGTGACATGATAAATTAGCGAGCCAAAGGTCAAGTGTTCTGAGATATCACCAGAAGCCAGCGATTCACTTAATGCTGCACTTGATGCTTCCTGGAAACTTACTTAATGATTACTGAAATCTTGTGAAGGTTTTACAAAATAAATACTTACTGAATCTGCATCTGTGGTCTCAGCATACTTGTGCTCAGCCCTAATTTATTTATTCCAGGACCTCAGAAGATGTGATAAATCAGAAGAAATAGCAGCAGTTCCTTCCCATAAAAAAAAGCACCAGGTCCTGGGCTTGCTCCCTTCAGCTGCAGTGCACAGAGAAAACTGACACTGCATTGCAGTCCTGAGAAGCAAAGTCATCCCCATCTGCACACTCCCTCACCCTTAGCATAATGCTTTCCAGAGAGCAAGAAAGCCTGTAACTTGGGAGGCTTTCAACACACCCTAGGCTGTAACTGGAGCAGAAGAGGCAGATGATTTACTAAACAAAAAGAACTTGTGAAAGAAAAAAAAAAAAAAAAGAACATGTTTAAATTTTATCCACCTATCACGTTCTGCTTTGAATTGCTTGCCCTTGTGTACTCTTTCTATCCAGCCCTTTTCCTAGAAATGTGCCTTTTGATCTAAAACTCAGTTGTCCTCTGTGCCCATCTGTTTTGGTGTTCTTTGCATAACTCCATATACTTTGTATATATATATCTTGTTTTATCTTGCTTAACTTATACAGCCCATGTGCACCTTATTAATAATAATAATAATAATAATAATAATAATAATAATATTATCAACGTTCCATTTTTCAAAGGTTACTTCCTTATTATGTAAAATGTTACTCTGTGCCTAAGTGCAAAAAACAAACAGAACTGATGGCAGAAAAGGACCAAATGGTCCATCCAGTCTGCCCAGCAAGCTTATGGTGGCACCTGCCACACCATGCAGGCTATCCCCCTTCTTATCAGTTTCCTAAACCATAAAAGTCAGGGCCTTCGGTTGCTTTCTGAATCCAATTCCCCATTAGCCCTTGCCGTTGAAGCAGAGAGCAATGATGGAGCTGCATTAAGAGTATGAAGGCTTATTGGTCAAGGGTAGTAACCGCCGCACCAGCAAGTTACCCCCATGCATTCTTTTCTTCATTCCCATCCTCTAGATTTTAGGGATCCACAGTGTTTATCCCATGCCCCTTTGAATTCTTTCACTGTTTTCGTCTTCACCCCCTCCTCCAGAAGGGTAAAAGAAAGGATAATGTAAAAGATCATCAGGGAATACAGCTACCTTTTGTGTGTAGCTCTTGCTAGTAGCTATGTGCATTTTCCAGGTGCTGCTTCTTAAATAAATACAAGGTAAAAGCCATTATGCCCCCATTCATCCTGCCTGGTCCCTTTTCACCTGATGACATCATAGACTTGATGGAACATTGGCCATTAAATGCAGCATTCCTTATCCAGAATGGCCTAGTTTCAGGGAGTCATTAACAAAAACACTCATTGTAAAGGAAGCAAGTATGCAGCTATGCATAAGCAAAAGAAGACAGATACCTTTCACTGTTTTTCTTTAAGAAATGTAGTTCGTCATTATTTAAATAAATATGATCTAATAAAGAACGCGGACTTTCTGCGGCAGGCCTCTACAGACAGACAAAGGTGTGTCTATGGCACATAGAATAAGAAACACTATTAAAAAGAAACCAAAGTAGGGTTTTCTCTGCAGTTCAGAGTAGCAAGAACAGGAAAAAAAAAGGACCCTAATAATGGAATGCAACTCTCCCATCCCCACTGCTACCCTCTATCTATTTAATTTATCTGCCTGACCCAGAAGCCACACACACGTTCCCTGAGTTTCTGTGCTGGCACTGAACCGAGTAGGCAAGCTGTGGCCAGGATAGTTGTCATGGCTACTATAGATAACCAAAAAGGACCTCTTGGCTCTCACATTTTATCCAGTTGCCCTTTACCTACTGTGTCACCTCAGACCCTACTTGATCCCTGGCCACGCTTTCTTCCTCGCCATCATCACATTCCTATGATTTTTAACACAATCTTGTCATAGTTTTGGGGTCATCACCTCTACTTATAGACAATTCTAGGCCTCCACCATCCACTTGCATATCTTAAAAGCTTCTTGACATTACCAGCAGCAGCGCTCTCTCATTTCTTAGTACCCTCCACTACACCAGCATTATGGAATGACATCTTCACACTGGAGGCATAATACATTGCAGGCACACTGTACAGTAAAAGGGGTTTTATTCCTTCTTAGCTACTATCTCAAGTGAATGTTAATTGCTAGCTTTTTTTTTTAAACACAAAAGTGTATGGCGACACAGTTCACCTTGTATTAACTTTTGCTTTTTAAGGGGAAAAAAGGGTTTGTGGGGGAGAGAGAAGAGACATCTGAGTCATGCTGATTTACAAGCCTGCCCTTGACTACCACTGTCACCACTCTCTGAGCAGAGCATATATGCCAAATATCTGATAAAGATCCTATGTAGGTTTCCCATAGTTGCCAGTCACCACAGTAGGTTGTTTTGCCTTTTTTAGAGGAATAAAAATAAAGCTCCATTTTGCTGTCTGGATATCCCTAGATGTTTATCAAATATTTCAAACACAAAGCAAGAGTCTATATGACAGACTGAATTTCAAGGGAAGGAGAAAGGAAGGGTTTCCTTTGCACTAGAACAGGATAGGCAACTCTGACTTGCAACACTGGAGGACTAATCACAGTTTCAGGATATCCACACTGAATATGCTTGAGATATATATTTGCATGCAATGGAAGAAGTGCATGCAAATACCGGTACATATCACTCACATTCAGTGTGGATATCCTGAAAACATGACTGGCATGTCACACTCAAGGACTGGAGTTCCCTACCCCTTCACTAGAGGGTAGAAAGAACTAGATCAGGGTTTCCCACAGCTAGTCAAGGTTTCAGGATGCTCATGAGATAAATCTGCATGCCTTGGACCCCCATTATATGCAAACTTGTTTTACGCATATTCATTGTGGATATCCTGAAAACCGCACGGCCTGTGGATTGTCAGGATAGGTCTGGGAGGCCTCCCCACCCCATTACTTCAGTATCAGGAATTCATCCTCAGACTGCAGCTGATGTCATGGGAAGAGTGATGCAAGGCAGAGACATTGTTCGGTTGCTGGAAATGACTCTGCGGGGATCTGATTTCATGGAACTTCTACGGATGAGATTGCAAGGTACAAAAAGGGAAGGGAAGGAATGAAAGAATATAAAATGCAGTTAGTGACAGAACAGGGTAGAATAAATGCCTGAGCTGACTGTTACTGCTGCTTCCTTCTAATGAATCCTAATATAGAAGATTGCCATAGAAAAACTTTGGAAGACAACTCTGAAAGTAGAATCTACTGTTGTGAAAGTTACATGTCAGATAAATGTAGCTTGAATTTACTAAGAATTTCTGTCATAGGCAATTTTTCTGTATACACAGAACAAGAGAAACCCTTTAGAGTCAGAACCTCAGAGCCAGATCTCTACCTTTTAGGTCTTGCTTCTGATTGGCTGGCCAGAAGCATTTTATTTTCTAAAAATAAGAAAAAAAAAACCCCCATTAGTTTTGGCAAATTCCCTGACAAGTCAAACAGGAGGTGAGAATACTGATGTAGTGGGCCTGATCACTGAACAAGGAGTTCTAATAGCTGTATTGGTCCTGAAGAAAACCAAATTCACAGTTTGATATTTTATTGTACCAAAATAAGGATTATCTAAAGATTGTGGTATATATGAGCTTCTGAGTCTGCAAAGGTCGGTCCCCCATCTGTAAAATGAATCCACTTGATCTTGAAAAAAAATGATGTGTATAATCTAACTCTTACCCCAAGAGTTCAGTCTCATCACTGCCAGCCCCATTGCACTTTGACACTTAGGAAAAAAAGATTAGTGAACATGAAAGGCATCAATGACACTAAATACGTGAAGAGGAAGGAAGACCTTGCTCACCTCTTCCCATTGGTGAATGTAGCGGATGAGTCGGGAGAGCCGCAGCAGGCGAAGAAGGCTGAGGATTTTGGTGAAGCGGACAATGCGCAGGGCGCGAGCTGTCTTGTAAACCTCAGAATCAATGCGAGTTTCCACAATGAGAAAGATGTAGTCCACAGGGATAGAGGAAATAAAATCCACCACAAACCAGCTCTTCAGGTATTTCATCTTAATCCTCTGTGGGTCCAGGATAATCTCGGTGTTGTCCTCCACTACAATCCCTGTTCGAAAGTTCAGAACAAGGTCAATAAGGAAGAAGGTGTCCGAGACCACGTTGAAGACAATCCATGGTGTAGTATTCTCATCTTTAAAAAAGGTGATGCCCACGGGGATGATGATCAGGTTCCCCACCATCAGTAGCAGCATAGTGAGATCCCAATAAAACCTAAAACAAGAACCAGAGTTAAAGATTAGGGAAAAGGGAAGTATGAGAAAGATTGAGAGACAGAGAAAAAGAAAATCAAATCACGCAGAAACGTATAAGAGGTAACCACTGAAAAAAAGTTAAAAAAAAATAATACAATTTTAATTGAAAATCATAGCAACATGCAAATTGCCTGTATCAGTTTCTAGTTTTAAAGAAATCCATTAGATATGCAGCTTTCCTAGCACAGTTATGTCATTACCTTCATCTTGAGTTCTTAATCCTTTTAAACATTTTAAAAGGATGATTTTCAAAACACTTTATACTCTTGCTCAAGGCTGTTTCCTATGTTATTGCCTAAGGTAAGTGCAATACTCTTTAATAGCATCTTTGGTCACCTCCTAGGGGGCCATTTCATATCTATAAGCCAAGTGCAAGGAAATAGTGTTTCAGTCAAACAATTCAAGGCCACAACTAAAATGCTTTGAAGGAAATTGGTTGCCAGAGATATCTTACTAAGCTGCCTCTCCCTAATAGCCATGCCCAGGACTCCTGGTTCCCAGTGATTTCCCAGCTGCAGCAATGGATTTCTCTTGTTGTAATGGGAATTGTAGGAACCAGATATTATTTATTTATTTATTTATTTAAGGTTTTTATATACCGGCAATCATGAGCACATATTTTGCTGGTTTACATGAAACAGGAGTGCATTAAATACATCAACTAGAACTGTGGTGATCGAAGGAGCAGTTACAAATAACAAGGGTAGCAGAACTTGGATAAGAAGGAAGAGATAGGAAAGAATAAACGGTTGAACGGTATACAAATAAATTAAATGCTATGTAAAAATGGCATGATTAATGGCATTTTATTATGTTTATTATGTTTATGTTATTTTATTATGTTATTTTATAATAAACATAATAAAATTTTATTATTTTATTATGTTTATTATGTTTATTATGTTGGAGATGGGTGGGTGCACCTCTCTTCCCTCCCACCTCGTGATTTTCAGCAATCTACCCTGATTTCACCTTCCCTGTTTCCCCTACCAGTGCCTCTCTGTCCTTGTGGTGATCTTAGCCATTGGGAGCTGGAAAACATCAACATCTCAAGTCACATCCTCCTCTACTACCAGAGTCTGCTGATTTGTCCTTTGAACCACATGGCACTATAGTGCCTTGCGAGGTTCAAAGTGTGACTACAGCTCTGGGCAGCAGAGGAGAGCATGGCCACTGCTTTCTTCCTCCTGCCAGCCTTCATAGATGGTAAAAGATTTGATTACACTAGGCAGCTTCAGAAGAAGTTGATGTCCTACAACCCTGGCTAATGATGCCTCCTTCCTCCTACCCCCACTGATGGTGCCCCCCTCTGCTGCTGTCGTCTGCTTCCAGGACTCCACCACTGCTGAACCTTCAAATGTTTTGTAAACTGTCTTGATCATGTTTGGAAAGAGTGCATACAAATATCTGGGCAGTCAAGCAGGCGACTTCATGTGGACATTCTGTGGCACCGTGGCCTCATCATCTCCCTTTACCTTGGAAGGCTGCCCAGGAGAGAGAGGAGATGAGGTTGTAGCATTGCAGAGACTGGGAACAAGTGGCAGCTCATAGCCTGAGCCATGGCTCTCCAGGGATCAAGCATCAGATGAATGTGTCAGGAGTTAGAGGATGCTACACAAGGAGGGAAGGCATGAGGAATTCAGTGAGTGCTGCTGAGGTGGTGGTAGCACAAAGTGATTTTAGAACAGCTTACACCTGGGTTACACCAGCCTGAGAAGAAAAGGTGTAATGCACATTCAGTCAGCCCAAGTTTGGACTATGGATTTCAGGAGATAGGAGTGGATGGTTCAGGGGAAAGAAGCAAAGTTACAGTGTGCGTAACACCCCGACTCAAAATTACAGGGCCAAGAAGAGTAGAGTAACACCAATGTCAGGTGTCAGATATTACAGTTAGAATTTAAAAGATACATAAGATAACTAAAAACGTTCAAAAGTCACATAAATCAGACATTTCTTAAACATTTCTAGAATTTATTACATTTAAAACAGGAAAATAACTTCTCCTGGCATGCAATTAATCTTCCCAGCATCATACAATCTATATAATGAAATTTAAAGAGAAATTCAAGTCCACAATTAAGAAGAGAGAAGATCCATTAATAGAAGAAAAAAAAAAAGGAGTACAATCATAAAGGTGAACAGACAGAAAAAATATTTAACTCAACCCTCCACCAGTGGGGCCACCACCCCAGCAGCCAATCTAACTCCTATACATTTTCAAAGTTGTGTGGGATCATAGAAAATATGGAGATCCCAATACTAAACACATAGTTTTAACTTCCAAAAAGAAGACAGCACCCATCTCAATAACAGTTTGTTTAAATCCCAATAGAGCTTTATGCTTTTTCTGAGTCCGTCTAAGGTCAGGAAGCACCCTGACCTTAACCTCATAGAAATCAACATTCCTGTTCCAGAAAACGGACTTAAGAGCCTAGACCCTGTCTGGTTCCAGGGCAAAGGTGAAAGAGTTAACTCTTGCAACCGAGAATTCTTGAGGTGATTCCAACAGAGCAGTCAATTCAAGCTTATTCAAGGTCAAAATTATTCTCTACGTTGTTTCCATCTCCTTCAATCTTTTTCTTCTTTCCCAACAGTAAATATTAAACCTGGACCACAGCTGGAAAAGCCTCTATGGGATATTTCAGAACATCAAAGAAATACTATTTTAGCATATCAGAGAAATTGCAGAGGATTTAGAGAAATTTGCGAAACACAAATTTCCTCTCCTAGCTTGATTTTTCCAATATCTCCAACTTACTGTGCAAGAACTGATTATCTTGTGTGAGTGCAGAGTTTGAAGCCAACAGAGCTGCAATACTCTTTGCTAAAGCAAAAGTCTATCTTGAAAGGACATTTTTTCAGAGCTTTCTTTTGTAAAATCACAAAGTGGAGAAATACAACCGTATGAGATACCATAGCCCAAACCTGCCCCGGAGAGACATCCGAAGGGGCCTTGAGCAAAGGAGCCAGTCCAAAATTTCACCGGGTTGAAGGGGGGGGGGAGGGGGTGCGCGCGGAGGGTAAGGAAAGACAGACATTGCTTCTTTCATCAATATTGTTCTTCGTGCCTCCTGTTTGCTATCCCTCACAACACACTCTCCTGTAACCTGGTCCGGAGAGTCCACTCAGCTTTCACTCCAGTAGCTTCGGCTTCGCTGGTGTCAATCCAAGCTTCTGAAGCAGGTTGCATCATCAACCCGGGGAGATGTAAACAGCGGAGAAAGATCTCTCATCAGAGCTCAAAGATGCCTTGGAGAAGGCAGAAGTGCTCTCCATTCCTCCTGTCTGCCCTCGGACTGAGGCCACAAATGATGGGCAACAAGAGAATCAATAGAGCTGGCCACCGGAGATGTGTCCAGGTAATTCCTTGATCCCCTTTCCTCTTTACCATCCTTAAATCACAAGCTGATTTTTCTCACCTGGAACTCCGGCTTATGGACCCAGTCTGCTTGCCAAATTGACTCCTCCCTGGGTTCACTTAATCAGATATTTAAATTGAAAATTAAATAAGTTTTAGCTTTTTTTCCCCCCACACATCATACCATTCCCTCTCCTCAGCTTTTATCTTCCGGCTTCTCTATTTTTCTTTTCATGTTATTTTTCTGTTTAGGACGCTCCTCCTTTCTCCAGCTCTCCCTGCCTTCTTCCAAGTCACTTCTTACCATCTTTCTTTTCTTTCTCTATCCATCAGCACTTCATGCCAGTCATTCTTTTGCACCTCATCTCTTTTCTCACCCCTTGTGCCCATCTTATTCCTCTACCACACCATTTCAGGCCTCCAACTCCTGCTTCTCATTCCCATTTAGCCATCTTACCCTCCCAATCAGTTATCCTCCCTCTTCCTGGATGTCCATCTCTCTCCCTCATGCCCCCTGATTCTCTCTTCTCCCTTTGTTTCACATTTGTCTTTGCCTCTCCCTTCCTCTCCTGAACTCCTCCCACACATCTTCTATCATTCTTTCCCAACATTCCTTCTCTGGAGTACCACAGGGTTGCAGAATTCATTGCCACACCAGACCGTATGGGGACCCACAGTAGAAGGTAGCAACCAGCGCAGCAGGAGACTGTCCTTCTCCACTCTAGAGCACCTCATCTTTCTCGCCAACTCTGCTTCCAGTCCGGACAGCAAACTGCAAGCCAGGTCTTCAACATTGGCATTCTGTGACTGCCCATGGATTGCCCCTGCTGCTCTGGTTCAGATATTCAGCCTGTCTATTGGGAGTGCAGTCATAGAACAAAGCAGCAAATCCTGCTACTGCTCTTCAGTTGACTCCAGCTGCAGACTCGATTTTCACCGGCACAGCAGCCTGACACCATGCCTCTCCTCCAGAGTGCAAACGCCATGCAAATGAATGGTCTGCACATCCAGTCACGCCAGCCCTGTTGCCCTGGCTCAATGCAAAAGGAGGGGGACCAGGAGGGATGGCACATTGATTTACTGGCAGAGTGAAGAAGGACTAGAGGAATGAGAAGGATCTGGGTGGATGAAACAATAGGGGGAATTGGCTTGAGGGATGAAAAAGGTTGATGGGTGAGAGAAGAGACTGGCTGTTGGGTGGGGTGAGGAAAGACTGAAGGTTAGAGAGGGGACCAGCTGTGTGTGTGTGTGGGGGGGGGGGGGTAAGAAAAATTGTAGGGTTTAAGAGAATTGGCTGTGCGTTTGTGCGTGAGAGAACAAGAAGGGTCAGCACTGGGAGTATGGGATCAAGAGGGGATAGGTGCCAGCCGTGTGTGTGAGAGAGAGGGGACTGGTGCAGAGAGTGTGGAAGCGAGGAAAGATAGATGTTGGGGCGCACATGTTTGTGTGTCAGAGAGAAAAAGAGAAAGATATTCATACAGAAAGGACAGAGGAATTGAAGGAGGGGGGGGGGAGGATGTGAGAGGCACAGGACTGGTGCCGGGACAAAGATACCCTCTTCCCTGATCCTGGATTCTTTGCCCCCCCCCCCCAGATCCTGGCATCTCCCCCCTTCCACTCCCTCCTTCCCCTATCCCCGGTCCTCTCTCCCACATCATTCCCTATCTCCAGTCTTCTCTTCCTATCCCTCCCCTTTTCCCCATCCCTGATCATTTCTCTTTTTTTATCCCCATCGCTGCAATCTTTTCCCTCGGCAGCTACGTTACATCCCTTTGCCCATGCAACCCCCCCACCCAAAAAAAAAAAAAAAGAATTATACAGATGCACAAGCAAGGTTGGAAAAACGACTTGACTTTGAGAATTACCATGATATAATATAAAAAAATGCAAATGTGCCTCAGATTTTTAAACACGTTACCGTAGAATTCTCTTAACTCTTGCACAGAATGTACCCCCTGTGCTGCCAGAAGAAAAGGGGGGACTGTGACCCTATCCTGATTAACTGACGTATAGAGTACACTCAAAGAGACAGCGACTGGGAAAAAGATGAAGAGAAAAGGCTGCTGGTGCAGCAGCTGCTGCATTAAACACTGCATGAAAGGTATCAGTTTGTTTACTAATTAAAATCCACCGTGCTCCACTCATCGTACATTCTGCAAGCTAGGATGTGTGCCATTGCTGCTCTTTAGCTGTCACCACTAGGCTCAAATCAGCACTTTGAAGAAAACAAAAAAGGCATAAAATAGTACCATCTATTTTTTACAGTGCTCCCATTGACCTAAATGCAGCAGTTACCAGGGAAGGTACAATGGAGATGCTGACTGCACGAGCCAAAACTGAAAAGCACCCCATGAAAAGGTAGACGTTAGAGCTGGCAGGTGTTTGCTCTTTGTGGAATTTGTTAAGGTTTCACACCAGGAGTACAAATGCACCGGCTGTATTACACAACAAATGCACTGAAAACCAGAGGAGAGGGTACAAAAAAAAAATAAAATAAATAAAGGGCAGAGGAAATGTCTGGCCACAGAAGATACCATGACACACCTTGACAGCTGTATTTTGTCCTGCTTACACACTGCAACCAGAAGAAACTGGGGAGCAAATACATGATGTGAAAGCAACACTGCCAACCCCTAATGTACATTGCATGCCCTCTCCCCAAATACCATGCATGAGATCATCCAGGCATGCATACTAATTCCCTGTTCTTACACACACATGCACCATGTGCCCCAACACACACACTACCCTTCCTCCAGCTCCACTCCAATATACTGCACTATGCCAACCCCAGGGCTTCTACATGTCTACTCTACTATCTCTGATGGATGTGTCTCATGTCTACAGACATCTCCCTACAGCAGAACACAGACCGTTCAGTCAGTGCTGACCCTACCCCATTTCCTATTGCATCTTTTCAGAGCACATCACCCCCTTGCTCACACCTCCACTGTTACCTCCATCTCACAGTTACCCCCTCAGCAGCCGAATGCTTTGATTTCATCTTCTAACCACTGATTCACACCTTCTTATTTTTCTAAGTATGCTGTAGATGGGTTCATTGAAAATCCAACATCAGCTCCTCATCCAATTTTCTTTTTCAGCCTGGCTAGTCTTCCCTGGCCTGTGTACTTCCAAAATCTAAATGAGAAACTGCTCTAGCCCCAGCACTGTTTGTACGGGGTAGGGACTGGGAATGAGTTTGTATGTCTGGAACTCTATGTAACCATTCTGTCATCCAAGTATGACACAGATACAAACATATGAGACGGGTTTGTAGCGCTGCAGGATGCAGCTGGTGTGGACCTTTTTTTTAGCTCTGCATTCTAAAGAAGCACTCACATCTGCAAAAAGAGTACACATACCGCGGGAAAGAAAAGAGAACTTTAAAGAAAACTGGAAGAATAGTCAAAGACTTGGTGGCTCTGTACCTTTAATAAGAATAAAATTAAGAATAATTATATCTGTGGGTCAGAAATTCAAGGGCTGCTTGCCATTTGGGAGGGAAGAAACTGCAAACAGGAAAGGGATTGGCATCTTACCATCGTTCATGACCTGAAGCTAGGGAGCCATTGAGGAGGAGGTGGCGATTCAAAGAAACGTAGGCTTGGGAGATAAGTACTGTAAGTCCCATCTACTCTACCTCATATGGAGAGACTTTAGGAGTTGAAGATATTTGGAGGGAGAGAGGACATACGATAGGAGCATAAATATATCTAACAAGTTTCAATAAGCCACTAGAAAGTAGCTTTCTTTTCTATAGTAATAGAAGCCCAAGGGTAAGGGATCATCATATGAATCTGAAGAGATGGGGGAATATTTCTTCACTGAGAGAGTGATGGTCGTCATCAGGAGCAAATATCTAGCAGAAGGGGAAGGAGCAAAAACATGACAGAATTCTAGTATGCTTTGGACGGGCATAAAAGGAACCTTAGTGGCAGGCAAAGAAGAGAGGAAACTGTGGTATCTTTGGCAATACAGTAGGCAAATAAAATATAAATGTTGATTTGTAATACACCATTTTTCAAGATCAAGTGTTTTATCCCTCATCATATTGACTGCTGGAAATAGAGTGCTTATGAGTACTACAATTTCTCCTTTAAGGTGAGCATTAACCTATGATTGAATTTGTTTTCTGATCCATGCAAGCAAAAATGCCTGTTAAAAGCACTATAAGAATATGTGTATGGTTAAGAGAGCATGTGTGTTTGTATTTGTTTGAGAGAGAGAGAGAGAGAGAGCAAATGAGCATGAGCATATGATTGTGTAATGTCTGGTCAGTCACGGGACAGTCCTGCGACCGACCACACTCACCCTGGTCCGCAGCAGACACGCCATTGCCTCCCTTCCGGCTTGCTCACGGCCCGGCCCCTAGGAACACTCACGCATCACCTTTAGTAGGCTCCACAGCAGGAAACAGTGGAGCGGCACCTTGAGGTGATGTCAGCACAGCAGGATACTTAAACCTTCATTGCGTTCCCATTTGGTGCCTCAGCAACAGGTTTCCCTGCTTTTGTCTATAGTGCATGTTTCTACTTATCCTTGCCTTGCTGCCCGACCTGCTCCTCGCCCCTCCTTGCTACCAGACCTCTTCTATACCCATGCCTTGCTCTGGTCTCGCTCCCCATCCTTGCCTTTCTCTTGTCCATCCTCCTTGACCTAGTTCCTTTCCTTCTTACTGCCACCAGACCTCTTGTGCTTGATCCCTGTCTAGATTCTGACCATTGCCCAATTGCCATCTGCCTCTACCTGGATACTGATCATTGCCTGCTTGCCTCAACCGTAACGTGAATATTGACCATTGCCACCTGCCTCAAACCAGATACCGAAGTTGCCTGCTCTCCGCCTGCCCTGACCTTGGTCTGGATACTGATGCTATTTGACTTCTTCCTGACACGATCTTGGCCTGGCTATGGACTCTGTCTGACCGATCTCTGAGGGACCATCACCTGCCAGTCTCAACCTATGGGGGAAGGGGTTGGTATAGGTGAAGCTCAGACTTAGGGCCTCATTTTCTAATCGGATCGCACGCGATACCAAAATAGGGGTGGAGTCGGCCCCGGAAGAGGAGTCGTCGGGGCGTCACCGGGGCAGACTCTGCGAAGACGCAGCAGACGACGAAAAGGTAAGGCCCTTTTCGCGTCCGAGTTCGCGCCCAATAGCTATACCTTCTATGGTGGTGCTATTGGGTGCGAAACCGGCAGCGATCGCACCGAAACCGGCAGGCCCGCCCCCTGTTTCGGCCCCCGCCCCTCATTCCCTAAAGTATCGCAGGCCTGCAATACTTTAGAAAATGAGGCCCATAGTCTCAGTTGGAAACTGTCTGCCAGCTGTCAGCAAGGGTCTAGCCAGTTCACTTGCTAAGCTGTTTCAACCCCACCACAGCCAAGAGGCTCACTACATGATAGTGAATGTGTGTGTGTGTGTGTGTGACAAAGAGATCGCAAACAAGCATGTGTGTGTAAGATGAAAAAAGCATTTGTGTGTGTGTGTATATGATTGAGAGAGAGAGAGAGCAAAGCATGTGTTTATGATTGAGAGAGCATGAACAAGCGTGTGTATAATAGAGAGTGAACGAGCTTGTGTGTTGTGTGCAACAACCCTCCCCTCTCCCTGCTAATCCATGACAATCTCAGGGCATCTGGAAATAAAAAATGTTTCCAGATATGGAAAGTAAGGGAGTTTTTCTTATCCTTATTAGTTTTAATTCTTGGATGTTATCTGATGCATCTACTGTTTAAAATATTTTATTGGCATTTGGATAAGTTTTGTATATGAAGTTTTAATTATTGGATATTCTATTTGTCAACTGTTTTGAAATTTATTTTTTTTTAATAAGGTTTTACATTTCTTGATTTTAGTGTTGGATGTTTTATGAGGAATGGTGATGTTGCTGTTTTTCCATTGGTGCACTGCAGACAGGATTTCTGTCTTGTGGTTTTCAGTTCAGTTTTTATTTATTTAATTTATTTATTTGCTTTTCTATACCGATATTCAGCTAATGCCATCACGTCAGTTTACATATAACAATTTGAAAATAAAAAGTGGATACAATGTAACAAAATATAACAAATGAGGGGAAAAATGGGATATGTATATCAAGATATAAATGTCATATATGTTAAAAATAGGAGTGTGATCAATGAAGAGGTGTTTCAGTGCTGAGTGCTTCTAAATCTGTGCTTGACTGGGAAAATAATTTTATTTTTATAAAGATGATCTGAAAGTTGTTGGTTAACAATTTTCTCTAGTGTTTTGGCTATAAATGGGAGGTTGGATGTCTGCATGTTCCAATTTGTACTTAATGTATCTTTATTCTGTATTTGGTGAGAGTCTGTCTGTGTTCTGCATGTGTCAGAGGTGAGGTATTCTGCTGGCGTGTAGTTTCTGTGTAGGGATCTATTGCTGGCTGGCTTGTTCTGTTTTCCTAATGGTAGGTGTAATGGTGTTTTAGGGCCTGGTATATCTGCAGTATTGCCTTTTCAAAGGTAAGACTGTTACTGTTTGAGTGGTGGCATTTGGTGCTGATTTGATAAGGGAGATTTACTGTATTGTAATTGTAATTCGGTTTGCTCAAGGCTTTCTGAGGGCCAAGCCCAAACCCAACATGTATTTGTTTTCAGTTTTTATTTTATTTTTCCTAGGAATTTATCAGTTTGATACCACAAGAATAAAAACGATATTTACCCGGATAAGTGACAAGTCATTTTTTCCACCGATTTCCCCATTTTTGTTGTTGTGGTAATAAACCCTGATTCCTGGGAAAAATAAAAGTAAAAACTGTAAAGGAAGGTCCCTACATAGGCCTAATATTATATAAGCTCCAAGTGTATTTTATTTTACTGCAAATTTTTTTGGTTGGTACTACAGCAATGTTTTTAAATAAAATATACATGTTAAGGTATTTTTACCTCAGTATGTCATTTTTCATGTAAAAACTATTATAAAGGGCATAATTTTTTATTGTGTGTGTGGGAAGGTTGACAGGAGAGGAGGAGAGCAAGCCTGTAACTTTTGCCCTAGGCCTTGCATCAGCCCTGGGAATGAGTAGAAATTTGTGATGGGTTGGAAGAGGATCATGGAAGATGGGGGAAGGAGAAGGAGGAGGATTTGTGGGTGAAGGGGGGTTCAATAGAACAAAAAAGGATGCAGCTGTTGAGGGGAAGGACAAGGAAGCCAGATAGTTGGAGATGACGGACTGAAATGGAGAAATAAAATTGGAGAAGTGTAGGATTGGCAGAGAGAACTGGAGGGAGAGAAGGGGGGATGAAATCTAGATGAGTGGATAGAGGGGCACAGATATAGAGAAGTGGAGAAGAAAAGGGAAAGATCAATATTAGAGATGAAGGGGAGGCTCTTGGCATCTGTCTTGGACTTGACTGCAGACTAAGCCTGGGGACAATGCAAGTCAATAAAATCAAGACATTGCAGCGGAGACTTATGTGAGTCCCACCTTACATGCATCCCAGATTCCAACTCAATGCTCCTAGGCCCCCTTGTGATATCACTGATGATCCCTTCTTCCACAGAGCTCCTGGACATATCACTTCCAGATGGGTGCATTGTAACACTTCCTTAGTTCATGTTCCCTAACTAGGTATTCAGGTTGTCAGGTCTAGAACTGTCTCTCAATGTCCAAAAGAAAGTCCCTGAAGCAAAGGCATTCCTTTTGGTTGCTTTTATTATTAAACTTTACTGGTACCATCTCCATTCAGGTACATCTCACCCTTATTGCCCCACCAGAATTACAGTCCTTCCATAACTAGTCACCTTCAAAATTCTCAAGTTCAAACAAAACAGTTACCATCTCTGCCAATCAGGCTATAAGATACGGCTTGATCTGACTTTCTTCACAAACAGCAGCCTTAAGTCTCCTGGTTTTGCTCCTAGCTGCTTTCTCCAATTCAGGATAGTACTGGAAAGCTTTATTTAGTACAGCATGTCTTGGACAAAACAGTTTCACTGAGGCAACTATTATGATGACTTGTATATAACCCCACCTCCTCCTTGTTTTCCCTCTCCCCTCCCCCGAACAATCGCCTGAAACAACATTGTACATATCTATGATGCCTTGTATATAACCTCACCCCCTCCTTGTTGCTTCCCACCCCATCCCTTCCTTGTTGCTCCCTGTTGAGTCCCTCCCCAAATTTATTTAGTACTTGTTTTACTACTGTTTTACACTTGTTCACTGTTCTATGTAAAGGCTATGCCTATATATACCCTGGTTTTAAGTTATTTGTAAACCGACACGATGTGCCAACGGTTGTCGGTATATAAAAGCGTTTAAATAAAATAAATAAATAGATGGAGTGCTCACTCTATGTAGCTAGCTACAGGGAAGGAGCTCACTACACTTTGGTTTATTCATCAGGGGCCAGCTTATCCCTATGTGATTTCTAGATATTATTAGTCATTTAGGGAGAGCCTTTTCTTCTCTGAGGCTTGCCATTCTTGCTTACTAATTAGGAGAGGGAGTTTATGCCTGTGTAGCTCACACATACAGCTTACTAATTAAGAAAGCTCCTTCACAACTGCAGCTTATAAACTGAGGAGAGGCTTACTCCTGCGCATAGCACAAAGTCACTATTTGCTTACAAGAGGCATTTTCTGGGCTGCTGCCATTACATGCATCCTCTTTACTTCTTTCGAATACATTAGAGTCCCCTGGCGCAGCAGCACAACCTGGGCAGAGTTCAGAACAACCAGCAAATCCCAAACTCCAAAATAGCATTGCTAGGTTCTGTCCTGTTCATCACCCTTGTGCCGCTTCCCCTCATACATTTCTGCAAAACTTTTCATATTTTTTCCAATTAGCAGTTCATAGCAGTGCCCTTCTTAGCTAGAATGGCAAAGGAAAAATGTCACTTAACTTATGACACACTCAGGCCCATACAGTAAAGTGCGCGGGAGAGCCGGTGCTCAGAGGCGAGCGCCCGCTCTCCCAACGCGCACCCAGGCACCTCTCCCGAGCGCGCGATTCACTATTTAAATTAGGGCCTGCGCTAATAAGGAGGTGGTGGCTGTCAGCAGGTCTGACAGCCGACGCTTAATTTTACTGGCATCGGTTGTTCAACCCGCTGACAGCCATGGGTTCGGAAAACGGACGCCGGCAAAATTGAGCGTCCATTTTCCAACCCGCGGGCAGATTTTTTTTTTTTTTTTTTAAGATTTATATTTTTTATTTTTGGGGCCTCCGACTTAATATCGCTATGATATTAAGTAAGAGGGTGTACAGAAAAGCAGTTTTTTCTGCTTCTCTGTACATTTTCCCGGTGCCTGCCGCACATTTTGCTTTCTGTATTGCGGGTGAATACCTAATAGGCTCATCAACATGCATTTGCATGTGTTGAGTGCTATTAGTTTTGGGGGGGGGGTGGGGGGTTGGCCGCACGTTTTCCACACGTTTTCCACGCGCATCCAAACGGGGGCTAACGGTGCGCTCGGCCGAGCGCACCGTTCTGTATTGGCCTGACTGTGTGGAAAGTCCTGTCTCTGAGCCCTCCTCATCTGAGTCTCCTTCCATGGTGAAAAGGCTGCTTTCTTTCTCCAGGCTGGTTATGCACAGCTTGCTGCTTCTCCCTCCTCTTCCATGTCTCTCCATCTACCAAAAACCTTCAACTTTACACAGCTAATAGCCAATCTATGTGGGGGATAGTGACTCCACCCAAAACCTACGCCCAGCTGAGATTCTCCCCAGGCTAGCAAGCAAGGGCCACTGGGAAATATAGTTCCCCAGCACTGCCATCTTTTTTTTTTTTTTTCTTTTTAGCCTATTCAAATCCTAGCCAGATCATGCCTTTCAGTTCTAAGGCACCGATTATTGGGCAGGGATTAAGAAAAGGATTAGCTAACCATCAAGGGAGGAACTGAAGAAGACTGGTTGCCTCTAGAAGGTGAGATAGGTGTGGCTCACCCCCCCCCCCAGGTCACTGTGATTGGTTGCACATATCAGAACTGATACGAGTCCTGAAGCCCTTCGAGGATGCCACAGAGTTCTTCAAGAGCCACCCGAGGTGAGGGAATTCCCACAGTCAACATCCTGCAGAATAAGTTAGAGGGTTTCTGGCAGCAGCAAGGTCTGACAGGAGAGGTATTGCTATTCGTGGACTCCTATGGCAGGAAATGCAAGATAGACTGAAACCCTTCCCCCAGAAGGATACTTATATGCTAGTCATGCTGCGTGTGACCCACAGATAAACGGGAGTATCATCCTCTGGTCCAATTGTCTGATTCAATGGAAGGAGATGTTGTTGACTGGATACAGAAACGGGGGAGTACTAAGACAGAAGGAGAGTGGGGATACAGTAAAGTAGCTACCCTACACAATAGTGTCAGAGAGAGCAGCCCCCTGTCATCTATTACCCCCCCCCCTTTATCCACCTCCCTCTCCCTCCGTGGCCATGGCGGAACATTCTCTCTTGAAACAGGCCATAGTTATTAGTTACATCTCTTGGCAGCAGAGTTTGCTCCCCTACCAAAGGAGACGTCAGCACAAATATCAGTCACACGCTGTCCATGGGAGTGGCAGGAGGACTGAGAGTACAGCTACAGAAAACCAATGCTCATAGCATTGGCCCTCAGCACCTTGATGTATGCTTGATAGATGCCTCTCTTGTTGTTGCACTGACCTGCTGTGCACTTGCCTCAAAGGCTTATGAGTCAGCACTGCCATGCCTTAAAAGCTCTACCTTACTCGCTGTACTTTACCTCAGATTGGGTCTCCTTTGCTCTAGTTGTGGCCATCATTGCTCTTGTTGCTTAAGCTTTGCCTCTTGCTCCTGCTTGGCTTTCTGTTGCTGGTGTGGCCCCCTTAGTTGCCTCCTCGTTTGTTTCCTATCTTGTTCTTATTCTGTGTTTAGTCCAATTATTGTGGCCTTCAGCTGGGTCTGTCTTGGTTAGTTTGTTGTCCTTGTCTTGGTGGTGGTGCACTTTGTTCTCTGTCTTTCTCTTGTGGGCACCTCGTTCTGTCTCATTTTCTTTCTGCAATTAACTCTGCCCTTATATGTCCTGTCCTGGTAACTGCGTGCATCGCCTGTGAAGTCCTACCGGCCAGCAGAACCCAAAGGCTCAAACTGAGAGTGAGATGGCCGGTAGGGGTGAAGATTCTGTGCCAGTCCTGATCCTGCAGACCTGCTCCTCCCTGGATCTAGCTCACTCTTGCTCTGGGAGTTAATCCTACAACTGGCCAGAGTGGCCATGACACTCACTCCTCATGCTCTGCCTCTCTCCTGGTTCTGTGCTTGTTGTTTTCTTGTACCACTCCTGAGATTGGCCTGGTTCTCCCACCCTGCTTCTCTCTTGGTTATATTGGGATGTTTTATCCCCCAAAAGAAAAAGTGTAAAAGAATTTAAAAAATTGCAAATTTCTCCTCCCACGCTGCCTCTTTCCTGGTTCTGTGCCTTGCTGTTTTCATGGATCCCTCTACAATCCAGGCCTAATTCTCCCAACCTGCGTCTCTCTTGATTATAGGGGGGGGGTGTTTTATCCTCATAAGGAAAACAAATTGTAAAAAAGTAAAAACATTTGCAAGTTTCTCCTCTACTTTCCTGGTTCTATGCCTTGCTGTGTTCCTCTGCCAAGGTTACTGCCTGGCCTGCTCCTGGCCCTCTCATGGTGCCTTGGAGAACTCCTGTCACTGTTGATACTGATTTATCTCTTTACAGTGTCTTGGAGTATTGATGCCACTGTTGGTGCTGCTTTGCTGCTCTTTTGGTGCCTTGAGCTGTTCATAATACTGTTGTTGATACCCTTTACCCCTCTCAAGATGCCAGTGTGCTGTTTGCCATACCATGCACTCTACCATTTGGGGTTTTTAAATGCCAGTCTACGCGTTGCAGTCTCTGCCTGTGTGTGTGCGCATATGGGATAGTCTTCAATTTGGTAGATGTGTAAGAGATGGTCTCCACACTAGCGTATGTATGTGTGACAGAGCAGAGAGTGAAAGGAGTGAACATGTACACACACACACTCACACTACTTATAATAAGACAAACCCCTTTTTATAGGCAGGACCAATGCTGCTGCTACTGCTGGTTTGCTCCTTTCAGTTAGGGTTGCCAACTGGCTCCCGATTTTCAGGACAGCTCGAGCCAGTCCTGGTTTTACCCCATTCAATGCTGGGACTTATCCTGATTTCCCTATTGCATTGTCTAAGAAAAGGAAGACGATAAGCACCTGCATGTAGGTGAGTAAAACCAGGACTGGCTCGAGCTGTCCTGAAAATCGGGAGCCAGTTGGCAACCCTGTGTTTCACTGAGCCTTGATGTGCTCATGCCATTATTGCTGCTGCTATTAGGTGTCATGTAGTGCACACGCCTCTATTGTTGCTACCCTTTGCTCCCATACAGGTGCCTTGCAGTGTTCATGCCACCCCTTTATAACACCTCTTTTGGAGCCTTAAGGTATTCTGACCACTTTTGCTGCTGGACCTTGGGGTGTGGTTGCCTCTGGGTTATTCATGCCACTTCTGGTGCCACCTTGATACAGTTCTGGTGTCTCGGCGTGCATTTCTGATTATGTCTACCTGCACGTTTCATTAGAATTGATTAGAAAACCCCAATTTTGGAGCCCAAAATAGGAAGCATTGCTTCCCCCATTGACTTTAATGGGAAACACATGACAAAAATACATGAAAAATTGTTTTTGTTTGAAACAAAAGTAATTATGAAGGCATATGAAATAAATTAACAAACCAAAATGAAAAATTGTGTCTGTGCACGTTCCTAACACCAGCAATCTCTGCCCAGCAGGTAGACAATCATACATGTGGCACTCATTGCTAAAGACTGGATAGCCGTCCTCCCTCTGCTGCTCTGCTACCTACATTTTGTCGCCAAACTTTTCTTTTCGTTTTTATTTTGCATATTTTTTTTTTTTTTTTTTTTAGCAGGTGCACATTTATTTTCTGCAATATCTTATCAAGTGCCAAATCTCCGACTCTGTCAAAACGTATACCACTTAAAAAAATGGGGCAAGAAAATGACTGCTACATTTTGGGGAATGATTTTCGCTGTTACTGTTATGGTACAAGGTGGAGGTGGGTGGAGTTTTTGTGTTACGTTTTGGGAAGACATTTTTCCAAACCATTTACCAGTCATTTTGTTTTGTGTTTAAAAAAAAACAAAAAACAAAACGGAAAACCCTGAGGCATTCCTCACAAAAATTGCAATTTTAAAAATATAAAACAAAGTCCTCCCGGGCCTAGTCTCCATCCCCCTACCTACTCAACCCCTCCCAGCAGCTTACGTGCAATCAGAAGTGTCTTCATGGGGCAGGAGAGACGCCCCCAGATGCTCCTGCTGTGCTGAGGTACAAATATACGTCACAAAATGACACTAAATCAGGGTCCATTGGCGCCATTTTGAACCAGAGTGCCAGTAGTAGAGGAGGAGCATTTGCCCAGAAAAGATGCTAAGGATTGTGGGTATGTCTGGGAGAGGGCTGCGCGGGTAGTGGGGATGGGGAAAAGAACTGGTGGGGTTTTGTTTTCTCTTTTTTTTTTTTTTTTAATTGCCATTTTGTGGTGGGGAGGGGGAGGGGGGGGGGGCGGGCGTACCAGGGCTTAAGCTGTTATTGCCTTTTTTTTAAAAATGAAAATATTGCAAAAATAAAACAAACACAATTTCATTTGTTTTTCTCTAGCTTGGTTTTCTAAACAAGATGAAATAAAAGTACATCCTTAAGGGGAAACTACCCTGAAAATCAGCTACAATATCCACAGGTCAAAAGTACCTACTGACTCTGCAGCTACGTGGACTTATTCAAAATTGCCCTTGAGGCTCTGCATACACCATCATTTTACGGTGCAAATGCAAAATTCAATGGACATGCACAATGTGCATACTTTTTAGGGGCTATTTTTTTTTGCCATCTATTTGCCCAGGCCCTAAATTTGGCCCCTACAGTGGTTATTTACCTTGCTTAAGGTTCTACAGACACTTATCTCTGCCAGGCACCATCATCCTTCTGAATCCACACAGTTAACCGCATCATCCTGCCTTTGCTCATTTCCTACCGTGCTCTGCATCTACTCAGACAACATCGGCAGTTCTGCAGTGGGCTCGTTTTATTGCTAATGTCAAAGATTAATTATGAGTTTTTCACGTGCTGCTTTTCTAATGCTAGATAAGTTGCTACTGTTCCCTTTGCTTTTCTACATCCCTGTACAATTGCATGCAAATGAATGGCTTGGTACATTTAAGATTAAAATATATTTTTATGATTTAGAACTGCATTGAAAGATAAGGAAAGATAAGCAGACAGAATTATATTTAGAAGAAAAAGAGTGCTAATTTTCTTTGTTTTTCCCGAATATTCTGAAATTGTTCACCGCTTTGCTGCCAGTCCTTTTAGCCAGCCTCTTCTGGGCAGTCTCATTGGCTCTGTTTAATTCTGGTTTTGAGCAGAGACTCAGAGCAATTTGTCAATTTATTGAAAGAGAATTTGGGGTTTTTTTTGTTTGTTTGTTTTTTTAACTTTGCCTCATTTTTGTGGACGTATGATTCACCTAGGAGTTAGTTTCCTAGCAGTGGTCTGCACATAAGCATTTTTCATTTCAGGTTTAAAAAATGTTTTTTTTTTGTTTCATTTGGGGGGGGGGGCAATATTTTGTTTAATGTTTTTTTATTTTGAAACAAAATAAAAATAAAAAACAAAAAAATGCAGTCCAGTCCAGGCTCTATTCCGCCCACAATATTCCGCCCACAATATTCCGTCCACAATTATGGAACACTATCCCACCAGATCTCAGAAATGAGCCATGCCTCCTAACCTTTAGGAAAAGACTTAAGACATGGCTGTTTAGGCAAGCCTTCCCGAACTCCACTTAACACGCCAACCATTAAAGACTCCACTCAGCAACTATATATTTCGGATTATGTATATATACTGTACTATTGTATATAATTAACCTCCTCTTTCTCTCTCTATTTTTCCTCCTCCCAGTTTACAGCCCCTGTTAATTGTAACTGCATCTCTTCATCACGTTTAGTTATGTTCTTGATTTGTTCTTCACACCCCTGTTTCATGTAAACCGGCATGATGTGAACGCTTTCATGAATGCCGGTATAGAAAAACCTTAAATAAATAAATAAATAAAACTTGTATTTCCTAATTGCTCCCCTCCCACCACTGAGCCCTCCCGCACCCAAATCCTCCTGGACCCTCTTACCCCATAACAATCTCTCCTGCTCTCCTGGTGCTGCTCTCGGCCGGTGCCATTTTGAAGAATGGCACAGGCAGGGCGGGAGCGACTGAGGATTGGCTGCTGCCCCATTTGGGTCCCAGGCTAGCTATGGTGTTAGAGGGATTGGAGGGGGTATATTCCAGGAGGATCTGGACAGTTTCAAGAGGGGAGGGGCTTCATGGGGTGGGTCTTTTTAAAACATTTTTTGGCTATCAGTCGGTGGCAGGGAAGTGGCATGGGGATTTGTAAAGAAAAGAAAAGAGAAAAAAAAAAGAAAAATTGTTAGGTTTTGTATTGTTTCATTTGGAAAATGAAATAGTTAATGTCATTGACATTTCCTATTTTGTTTTAAATGAATGCACATCCCTACTTCCTAGAAGACTGACCTGCTTTAGTGTTGAAGTCGCTACCCTTTAAAGCAATGGCATTTTTTATCTTGGTCAAGTGTGACCCACTTAGTAATGGATCATTAAAATGAACCACAAGGTGCTGAGTGGTGGTTACAGTGACACCAGTAGAGCTGAAAACAACCTCAGTGATTTGAATACAAACAAGACACATCTTGTCTCTGATTTTCATTATCATCTTGTGAATATATTACTGAAGATGCTGATGATGTACAATACTGTGTGTTATATGACTAGGGAGCAAAGTATTGAAAATAAAGACATTATCTTACAGTGGCCTCCTGGTGACAACGAATTGCAGTACAGAGACACATTAAAGGCTTGCTCGCTATGGCATTCTTTGCACTTTGATTTTTATATTGTACCTGCTCAGTCAATTGGTTAAAAGGGGGGGAGGGGGGTGTTTGTCCCCTGACTGACCATGTGATTCGCCTTTGGAAGCTCTCCTTGTGCTTTTTTCCTGAGCTGAATCCCGGGTACCATTTACTATTCCACTGTCTGATGATGTCAATTCAAGAAAAAAAAAATAGAGCAGAGCCTGTGCTTTGGAAGCTATTTTGTTTGTATAGTTTAAAAAGTTTGTAAACTCCCCTCTTCCAAGAGTGACCAACAAAACTGTAGGTTTATTTAACTGTTTCATTGCTGCTCAGCACCACTTGCTGAACAATTCCTGTGACAGATGCCCTCATCAAAATTAATGCTGCTTTTCTAGTTTCTGACACACGCTAAAAAGTAATTTTAATTATCAGCCCGAGCATGATCTGACTTGCTATTGCTCATGCCTTTTCTCCATCATGTGTACACAAATTACTGATTGCTTTCCTTAGAATATTGAGTTTACGATTTGTAAGATTGCTCCCTGTATATTTACATGGCTGAATTCAGCAATGGGAGAGCTTTCTGAGAAAGAGCTGCAGGAGTGAAAATAAAATACATGCAAAAAATAATCTTTAAAAAACAAAGAAAAAAAAAGGTGCCCACGGTTTGGACAAGAAAATGACAAGCAAGTTATACTGGAGGCAAACTTCAGCATCTATAGAGGAAGCACAGCTAGAAGTATCATAACAATGTTCCTATTCACGTCAGAAATATATTAACGTGCTGGCTATCTACAGTGCAAATATTTCTTTATCACTCATATTTTGGGACAAACATAAAATAAATATGCTCTCAACACTAACAAATTGCTTGCATGCTACAGCTGTCCCTGTGCTAAAATATTCATAATCATGTCTCATCACCCACACAGAGAATTTCTTTTTAATTAAACTGCATTTTGAACTGAAGGGTTTTTGATCTGTATATTCAAATATATTACAATACTTTTCTGTTCCAATATCCTGGAACACTTTTTTATTTTGGGCCTTTGTAATATGTTTAATCTTTCGGGACATTTGTATTTTGGTACACTTAGGAATTCATTTTCAGGAGTTACACGCGCATAAACACCATGTACGCACGCATGTGAAGCATGTGGCCGAAATCCCTGTTTTCCAAAGGGGTCAGACATGTGCATATATCCGCCTTTGTGAAAAAGGTGGACATGTTTGGGGCGTGGTTTGCAGTTTTGCGTATACGTTGCTATTCTATAAACTACTTCTGTGTGAATGTCATCAGCAACGCGTGCAAACAGTTACTACAGCTATTTTATACATCAAGCTCACAGCTGCACAGTCTTTTTAAACCAGGTGTTTGGTGGGCTAGCTTTTTCCTGCTGCGTGAAGAAAGCAGCAAGCTAAGAGGAGAGTCAGAGGAGGTGGGGGGTGCGTAACTGGCCAACCCTTACCTTTGCTTAGAACAGGGTATGTTATAATGAAAAATTTGGCAAGAGTCTCATGATCCCATTAGCTAACCCACAAATGCTTGCTACAACAGGGTGGTCTCCAGGAGAGCCTTTGGCCTTCTCAAAACACATTTCCGCTGCCTGGAGGGATTAGGGGGACGCCTACTCTACAATCCCAAAAGGGTCTGCAAGATCTTTCTAGCCTGCTCCTTGTTTCACAAGCTGGCCATACCCAAGGCTTGCTTCCTCCAAAGGGTGTGATGATCATCTGGATGAAGAGGGAGCGGAGGCATATGACTTGAGGGAATTGCAGGAGGATACATTGCCACACTCATCAGCAGGCTATACAAGATAGGAATACTCTGATACAAAGATATTTTCAATGGTGAAAGTACATTTATTTAAAACAGTGATATTAGTGCATAAAAATAAAATGGTAATGCTTCCTTGGGCGTCCTCTCTTTTTGGGGGGAAGTTCCATTGCCTTCAGCTGTCCCAGTTTGGTGTTCTTTTACAGCAGTGTCCACTCATTACCCATGGTGCTCTGGAAGGACATGTAAACTGGGGGCTGTGGCATGGGGTGATAGCTGCAAGAATTGCTCTAGAGAGGTGATGCTAGGTGGATGAGAAGATGGCTTGACAGCAGTGGTGGGCCTCTCTCCTCATCAGCAGCCACACTAGGTGAGGCCATCTCCATTACAGCAGAGGGTATCTGCAGTGGTGACAGCTGTTGGAACAAGTTCCAGTATGTAGCTTTGGGAGAAATTATAAATGTTATGACCAAACTCAGGAATGGTGGATCTCTGCTAGATGTCTGTCCTTTCTGGATTTATTGGTCTTTTATTGACTTATTTGCTCATGTGCTGAGTAAGCCTGTGAATCTTTCATTGGAGAAGGGGGTGGTTCCAATGTCCTTAAAGAAGGCTGTTATCTGTCCTATCCCAAGAAAGGAAATGCTCCATTAGACAGTTTCACTAGTTATAGACCTGTCTCTAACTTATGCTCTGTTGCTAAATCATTGGAAAAGGTTGTCGTGGTACAAATGGATGAGTTCCTTGCTATAATCAAGTGCTGAATGACAACCAGTGTGGCTTCAGAGTAGGACATAGTACTGAGACAACTTTGTTATTTCTGTATGTTTTTTTCTTGTGTAAATTAGATGGTGGAGGATTGATCATTCTTATCTTGTTAGATCTATCCTCAATCTTTGATACAATCAATCACTCTATTGTGCTTTTCAGTTTAGGTACTGGGGGAACTGTCTGGCACTGGTTTCATTCTTTTCTATTTGAGCGTAAGGTGAAAGTAAGAGCCCATGAACAGCAGTCAGATTGGGCTTCATTAGAGATGGGTGTCCTTCATGTACCACCCTTGTCTTCTTTTTTATTTAATATTTATTTGCTACCTTTATGTCGATTAATGGAGGATATGTGCCTTATTTTTAAGATATATTCAGATGACATCCTGATTAGCTTTCCTATTCATGGTAATATTGGAAAGGCTATTTCTTTCCATTTCAGAGAGTAAAGATTTGTGCTTGGCTTAAAGATAATGAACTATGTTTGAACCCTTTTAGGACTGAGGGAATATGGGTTAGCCATCATCCTATGCTTGTGGATTGTTTAGATGTGTCTATTCTGGAAGCCCCCATTACATTCTCAAATAAAGTTAGTGATTTAGGTGTCCATATTGATACAACTCTGTCTTTTTTGCCTCAAATTCAGGCAATTTTAAAGTCCGATTCTATTAAACTAAGGTTGTTGCAGCATTTGAAGTACATTCTTTCTACTGAAGATTTTCGGATTGTCATCCAGGCATTTGTACTCTCCACTATTGATTATTGCAATGTACTTTATGTAGGGTTGCCCAGTTGTCGGTTGGATGCCCTCCAACTGTTGCAAAATGCTGCAGCTTGTTTGGTGCTGGGTGATCCATTCAGAGAACATGTTAGACAATGCATTGGCTCCCAGTTAGGTCTAGAATTCAGTTTAAGTTGTTATGCTTGATTTTTAAATCAATTAAAGCAGATGGACCAAAATATCTTTGCAATATATTGATGCCATATGTCCCTATGACAAGCCTTCACTCAGCAGGAAAAGGCTTGCTGTCAGTGCCTTCTGTTAAGATCACATAACTGTAATCCACTTGTTCACGGGCTTTTTCAACCATGGTCCTGTCACACTGAATTTATTGCCCGATGAGATGCAGTTACTGCAAGATTATGTAATGTTTCGCAAACAACTCAAATCTATTTTGTTTATAAAGGCCTATTCTTAATTGGCTTTAGGTCTTCATTTTTATTGCATTTTTATGATATGTATTTTCTACTTTTTTTTCTGTTGCTTAGTATTTTGTCCCTGCCTTGATGTTTTATGTATAACCATGATATATGTATTTTATGTAACTCGCTTTGTACAACTGTGTTGGTTTAAGCGGAATATAAGTATTTAAAATAAATAAATAAATGCATTTTTTAAAGGGGTCGAGGGGTAATGCAGGAAACTACACTCCAGTGAGCCTTATGTCAGTGCCGGACATCATGGTATAGCGAGGCGCATGTCTTGGCAGGCTTGGATGGGGTCTTTGATAGTCATGCTGTAGTCTGGCTCAGGGACTGGTGTTCTGGCGCGTGCCTATGGCTTTAAGAAGTTGAAGTGCCTACAGGTCTAATATGCCAATGGTCTGCCTATTCCTCTCTCACACAATGTGTCTTAGCTTGGGAGTCATGTGGCATGGGTACAATGGCTTCTTTACACGCTGTTTAAGCTCCCTAAAGCAACCTTCCTTTATTCCCGTTAATAAAATCATCAACTTATCATTTAGCATTTGATCTTATTTTATTTATCACACAACTCAAGGCTATCTTCCAAGCTCCACCACATTTAACAACTTTCCAGAGTACACATCATTTCCAGTCACCCTGATGAAATACCATTACATAATTTCTTTCCGGTCTCCCACTAATACAACATCATAATTCCTAAACACCAGCTTAATTCTTTAACAGAGTTTCCCCCCAAGTTTGAATGCAAAATTCCTATAGTGTAATCCCTCTGTGTTAATTACAGGGCTGACTCCCACATTACCTTAGCTGAATACAAGACTTTAGCTTCCCAAATACAAATCACATTTAAAAATAAAGACTTTAATATCCTGGATTTAGCCCCCAGAAATCTAGTAATGTGAGTATTGCCACCTTTTAGCCTCCACATTAAGCTTCACTGTTACCCAGCGAAGGCAGTTTAAATGCCTGGCTTTCACAAGAGTCCTGCTGCAATTTCTAGAGTTTTGCTTAACAAGCATACAAAGTACTTAGACACTAGTATCACAGTCACAGTGCTGCAGTTTCCTTGTGAGTTTACTTTGGCAGTCTACTTTAAACAAAGTCAATCAGGGGAATCCCTCAGCTGTATTGTACTCTTTCCTCCCTGCATATACGTTAGTAGTGCAGTTTAAATCAGGGAAAACCTTCCTATATTAATTAAGGCAATGTCTCAGCAGAACTGCACTCTTGCTCAGGGGAAATGGCCTTTCTCTTTCCTTTTTCCTTTAACCTGCTATATATTAGACTCTTCTCCCACCAGTTTCTCCCATAGGGGCCGATGCAATTAATCTGCGTAGAAAGCGGGTGCTGAACAGTCATTCTGACACACACGCACACACACAATCCTCACACATACACACAAGCCAGACTGCCATTTATATACACACACATATACAAATACAGAATCCAGGCTGCCATTCACACACACACAAGCCCAGGCTGGTAGGCAGGCTGGCTCCCATTTTCACACATGCCCCACCGCGGTTGACAATATGGCACACTGGTACAGCACTGATTCCCTTCCTCATCTTACCAGGCTCCCTGTGTTGCTCAGAGCTTCTGTTGCTCCTCCTGCACTTTTTGTTTTTGGTGGCACTGTGCAGCTGAAGCACTCCTGGCAGTCCCTGGCCTGAGGCAATTATACCTCCCCTATTCTGACACAGGAACTAACTGGATATGAAAACAAAAAGCTGCTAGGAGGGTTCAGCATCTCCTAAGTTTCAGCAGGCACTGATCACTGAAATCCAATCTCAAGAAAAAGAAAAAAAAGATACTGGCTTCAGTGTCTGGCGCCATGGGGAGGAGGTGATGGAGGGAGGAAGCAGCACATGTGCGTACTCCCCGAGTCTACAACTTCTGCTCTGGTAAGCCCTGCCCCAGACCACCAGGATTTGGGAGGACAAGGACACATTGACTCCACTTGCTGCTGCTGCCATCCCCAAGGTTTGCCGCCCTGTGCAACTGCACAGTACGCACACTGGTTGCACTGGGTCTGTCTGTATTACTCCATGGTGAGACTGTACCTTGAGTATTGGGTTCAATTTTGGTCACTGCATTTCAGAAAAGATATAGCAGAATTTAAAAAAAGGTACAGAATTCGGCAACCAAAACAATAAAGAGTATGGAACAATTCTTCTGTGAGAAAAGGCTAAAGAAGAAGAGCTGGAGAAGAGACAGCTGAGGGGAGATATGATAAGACGTATATAAAATAATGAGTGGAATGGAATCTATTGACCTTTTGGGATCTTTCCTGATACTTATGATTTGGATTGGCCACTGTTGAAGATAGGATTCTAGATTTGATTGACCTTTCGATGGACCCAGTATGGCAAATCTTGTGTTATGTTCTTAGATCATATAAAAATTGGCATCATGGATTTGGAAGAGAGGGTGAAGCAGATAGGTGCACAGATGGTATCATCTTCAGTCCTCCCACTCAAGGATAAAGGCCAAAGCAGAAAAGGTTGTTTTGGGAGATAAAGTAATGGCTGCGCAGATGATGTCAATGAGAGCATTTCAGCTTCCTAGACCATGGAATATTTCAAGAACTGCTGAGCAGAGATGGAGTCCACCTGTTGAAGAAGGGGTGCAGGATCTTCCAAAACAGATTGGCAAACCTCCTAAGAAGGACTTTAAACTAGGATCATTGGGGATCTTCAATTGGATTTCAATCTCAATCTAACATCTGGAAAGCTGTGTATACTATATATACAAAGCTTTCCGGATGATTTTATTATTTTACAACTTTTTATGTATACTATTTTAAGGATGTATTAATGTTTTATTGTTTTAGTATAATTTAATGGTTTATGTTATTAATTATGGTATATCCTTGACTATTGTATTTTTATGTCAAATGTACACCGTTGTGATGGTCTCATGACTGATGTAACGGTATATAAAACCCAAATAAACTATAAACTTATACTATGGGAAATAAAGTCCCAAGTCTAGATGCCTTTATGGAAGAGACTGTCAGATATAATGTTGGTCACAGAGACGTGGTACACAGAAAATCATAACTGGGATATAGTTATACCAGGCTATAATCTATTCAGGAAGGACAGGGTAGGAAGAAAAGGAGGAGTGGTGCTATATATAAAAGTAATATTAAAGCAATTGAACTGCAGGACTTAGGGAGAGTGGAGGAACTGTGAGTTAATCTGGATAGAGGGAATTGGAATATTCATTTATATTGGTGTGATTATACAGACCTTCTTTGCAGCAGAAGAAATGGACAGAGATTTCATTGAAAACATTGCAAAAGTGCTATGAAATGGGAGGTGCTACTGCTAGGTGATTTCAGTCTACCAGATGTGATCCCCATCTTGGATTGCGTACAGGAAGAATTTTTCATAATGGAACCAACATATGTGTGTGTGTGTGTGGAGAGGGGAGGGGGTAATAATGGACCAGGTAGTTACAAATGGGGGATGTCATAGTGGAAGATCACTTGGGATCCAGCAATCACCAGATAGTTTGATTCAGTATTTAAGAAAAGGCAGTGGTTGTTCATTCAAACACAAGGATCTTGAATGTCAGAAAAACTAACTTTGTTGAGATGTGGGAGTGCTTCAGGGATTCATTAACTATCTGGGATAAGCTAGGGAAAATTGAAGATCAGTGGCCAAAATTAAAAGAACAGATTGTAAAGATAAATATTCTAGTTAGGAAAATAAATAAAGGTAAGAGAAAATGGAGTCCATTGTGGTTTTTAAAGAAGTGGCTGAAAAGTTAATTTAAAAAAAAAAAAAATCACAGAAAGAGGAAAACAGGCAACAATGTCTACAAAAGCTAAGAGAAGCTGCGAAAGTAGTCAGCCTGACTCAAGGGATCAAAGGTGCAAAAAGAAGACTAGCTAATGCAATAAAATAGGGGGCCTGAATGTTTTTAGATACAGTAAATTAGTGACTGGAGGAAGGGCAAGAATAGGATTGTAAGACTTACAAGAAAAGGGGGAATATGTACAGGCTAATAGGGAAAAAGCAAAACTGCCTAATATATATTTCTGCTCTTTGTTCACTGAGGAAGGGCTTGGAGTAGGACCCCCAAAACTCCCATAAATAGGAATGGAAGTGAGGTAGACCTCAGACAATTTTCAGAAGACTGTGATAACGAGGAACTAGCACAACTGAAAGTAGATAAGTTAACAGGGACACATTTGAGAGAATTAAAGGAACTTAAGGGAAATTCTGCCAGCACCACTGTCTGATCTTTTCTAAGCTTCTTTAGAGTCAGGAATGGATCTAAAGCACTGGAGTCAGGCAAATGTGGCTCCTCTTCACAAAAGTGGGAATTAAGAAGGACGTTGAGAATTGCAGGCTGTCTTCTGTGGTGAGAAAATTAATGGCGTCACTGCTAAAACAGAGACTAGTGAAATTTCTGGAATTTAGCGGACTATAAAATCCGAGGCATCATGGGATCGATATTTAAATGGGTTGTCCGGCTAAGTGCTGGCTAAGTGCCAGAATTCACAAAAAAAACAAACAAACAAACAAAAAAAACCAGCAGGATTGAAAAATCTTGCCTATTTTACCTCCCCTGATGTATATGGTTAAGTCAGTGGTGGTCCAAGGGTGTTCTGAGGCAGAGTGGCATTTTGAATGTTATCCAGCTAGCCGGATAACTTTAGGAATGCTGGAGAACAGTCCTAAGTATGCCAGCCAGGTATATTATTCAGTGACATACTCATACTGCTGAACTTCCCCACCAAGTTAGATAAGAACATAAGAAAATAAGAAATGCCATACTGGGTCCAACCAAAGGTCCATCAAGCCCAGTATTCTGTCTTCCACAGTGGCCAAATCAGGTCACAAGTACCTGGCAGGATCCAAAAGAATAGATCCAATCCTTCTAGATCATAACCAGGAATAAACAGGGGTTGTCCCTTGTCTATATGGCTAACAGGATTTTTCCTCCAGAAACTTATCGAAACCCTTTTTATACCAACCGCTTTCACCACAGTTTAATTGTGTGCTGAATGAAAAAATACTTTTTCTAAATTATTTAAATCTGCTACCTATTAGCTTCATGGAGTGTCCCCTAGCCCTAGTATTATTGGAAAGAGTAAATAACCATTCCCTGTTTATTCATTTCATCCCATTCAGGATTGTTCTAGACCTCGAGCATATCTCTTCTCTAGGATGAAGAGCCCTAACCTGTTTAGCCTTTCCTCTTAGGGGAGCAGTTCCATCCCATTTATAATTTTAGTTACCCTTTTCTGTACCTATTCTAGTTCTACCATATCTCTAAGTTTTTTGGGCTACCTTTGTTAGCCACCCAGGAGTTCAATATTGACCCCATGGTTTTACTAGATATAGATCTTGTCAGATGAATTTAATCAATTGCTTTAACTGGGTGACCAGCATGTTAGATCAAGGCAGGGGCATTGCTAGGTACTTCAAAGATCTGGGGCATGGGCCCATAGGTCCTTTCCTTCTTCCCTCTCCCCAACCAGGGTTGCCAGCTTTTCTAGACCAGGATACTTAAGGACTGGAGAGAGGGGAAAACACCTCCTCTCATTTGCATAAATTTGGTACCACTGCTTCTGAACTGCCTTAACTCCCTTGTCCCTCTTTCCTTCTGATCTAGTATTCCCAGGACAGTGGCAATGGACAATCCACCAATGGATCAACAGAACCAAAAGAGCACTCATGAATCTATTCGAAACACCATAAGAATGATGGAGCACAATCTGCATAGATGCATGAATTCCATTAATTGTGTTTGCACATGTTTCTTATGGGTGCATTGTTCTTTTTTTTTCCAAATGTTCCAAAAATATTATGAGTGCATCAATCATTCTCACCCTTCACTTATCTCTTCTTAAGGTGCACTCACAGCTGGCTGAGGGACCCAGACACAGTACACAGCTACTTACATATAGCCTTTGGGTTACAGAATTGTAGTAATTTAAAAATTGTGGTCTTTAATGTGATGCTGAAAACAAAGCAAAAATGAATCTACCAAAAAAAGTGAATTACAATTACAATATAGTAAATCTTCCATACCAAAACAGCATTAACTGCCAACACTCAAATAGTATTAACCCTACCTATGAAAAGGCAACACTGCAAATATTACACTAGGCACTAAAACACCAGTACACCACCTATTAGAAAAAAAATAGAACAAGCCAAGCTGCTATAGATCCCTACACAAAAACTACATGCTAGCACAGTGATTCTCAACCCAATCTCCAGGACACACATATCGTCAAGTTTTCAGAATTTCCACATTGAATATGCATGAGATACTAATGCATATAATGGAGGTAGTGCATTCAAATTTCTCTCATGCATATTCATTGTGAAAGTCCTGAAAATCTGAATGTCTAGATGTGTCCTGAGGATTGAGTTGAGAACCCTTGTGCTCGCAGATTACCTCATTTTATTCCCACTTGCAGAACACAGACAAAATCCTTATGAAACACAGACTAAAGAGACCATAAAACATAAATAGAAACATGTAAACTCAACTTGAAACTTCAACAAGCCAGACTATATGCAGCATAACAATGAAAAAACAGAAACATCATTTCACATTAAACATCAAACAATAAAATCAAGAAATATAAAGCATCATAATAGTAAAACTATACTCATAGAAAGAATAATTTCTAAATAGTTGATGAAAAATAATTAAAAACTCATATAAAATTATTTACAAATTTCCCAAACACCAATAAAATATTTCAAAACAGCAAACACAATAAATAATACCCAATAATGAAAACAAATAAGAATTTTTAAAAAATCCCCCCACTCTCCATACCTGGGAACTTTTTGATTTCCAGTCACTCTGAAATTGTCATGGATTAGTGTGTGTACGGGGGGGGGGGGGGGGGGGGGGGGGGCAGGGAGTGCGCACAAACTTTTCTCTCTTTCTCTCTCTCATATATACACACTCTTCACACATATGCTCTCATACACACATGCTTTCTCATATGTTCTCTCAAATGCAAACATGCACATACGCTTCTTCACATGCTCTTTCACATACACATGCTCTTTCTTTCCCTGGAACACAGAGGCAACAGTAGCCTTTGGCATGGACCCATGGAGTGTCTCTCTCAACAACATACACACCAGGTGCTGTTTCACACACATGCTGTCTCTCACACACACATGCTTTGTGTCACACACACAACTTACACACATATGCTCTTTGTGTCTCTCACATACACACACTTACATACTCACACTGTCATACATGCTGTCTCATATACACTTACATATGCATATACACTTTGTTACACAAATGCACACACACATACGCACATGCTCTGTCTCTCAAATGTGCATACACATACACACACACATGCTTTGTCTCTCAAATGTGCATACACACATTCACACACACACATGCTCTGTCTCTCAAATGTGCATACACATACACACACACACGCTCTGTCTCTCAAATGTGCATACACATACACACACACACACACACACACACACACATTCTCTCTCACATACACTTGTTGTAATGCGAGATGCACGGAAGCAAGAGACGTCAGCCAGGATTCTAATGACGCCAGGAAGCCATTAGAATCCTGGCTGACGTCTCTTGCTTCCGTGCATCTCGCATTACAACATACACTTACATACACACATATCCTATCTCTCACACAAACACACACATGCTCTCTGTCTCTCTCTCCCCAGAATGTGCAGGTTTCAGGCAGCAGCAGTCTTCTTTCTGCAGCCCACTGATGCAGCAGTCTCCTTCTTGGAGTGCATGGGCCTCGCCGATACAGCAGCCTCCTTTACCCGCACGAGCCAGCCAAAGCTGCTGCAGACAGGATGCTCCTGCAGTAAGATTTTAAAATAAAAATACAAATGTTTACCTGGCAGGCTAGGGGGGGGGAAGGGGAGGGCACCCATGCCCCTTTGGTTGTCTGACCAGGTCACAGCAGAGATGAGCTGTGTAAGCGCCATGGGGAGGCTTCCCTTTGTCTCCTGTGGTCCTTTCAGGTGCCAGGGGAAGCCAGAAAGAGTGGTGCTGCTGTGGCTCTTCCTGACAGTTGGGGCAGTGAAGAGCAGGGCTGTTAGTGAAGGAGAAGGGCTCCTGTGCTGCTTGCTGCAGTGTGGGACTGGAGTAGGCGAGCAGCAAAAGTGGTGGGGAACCTTTGGGAATCTCCCGCTGTGATGGAAAGGCTTCTGCCAGGCCTGCAGTCCGAATGAGGTCATCACCCAGTGCCATCTTAAAGAGGCCGGCTGACAGGAACTGCAGGGGCAGAGAAATGAAAGAAAATACAGGGGCGTCCTTAGCAGCAGTGGGAGGCATGGCTGAGACTCAGGGTATTAATGTTTGGACTCAGGGCATGGGCCCTGTATGCCCAGTTCTAATGCCCCTGGATCAAGGGAGAGCACTATTTATAGTATTCTTGGATTTCAGGCCTTTGACAATGTTCCATATAGGAACTTATAAACAAACTGATCACCCTAGGTGTAGACCCTAAAGTATAAGTCTCTGGTAATACCCATTTGGAGTACTGCCTACAATTCTGGAGACTGTACTTTCAAAAGGATATAAATGTGATAGAGTTGGCCCAGACTACAGCTACTAAAATAGTCAACAGTTTTTATCTAAAGCATATGAGGAAAGTTTTAAAGATCTAAACCTGGAGAAAAGGAGAAAACGTGTACCCTGGGGAATGGAGGGAAAGGGGTGAGAGATGTGATACATTTGAATACCTCCAATGAGTAAATATGTTATTTTCATAGAAGGCAGCCTGTTTCAATGGAAAGAAGGCTCTAGAATAAGGGATCATGGGATGGGAGGGAAAGGGGTCGGCTTGGGAGTAATCTAATGTTGCGACTGCGGCCTTACGGCTGATGTTGAGCATGGAGGCGCGGTTGCTAGCTCATGGGAGAGCGTGAGCCCCTGGACCACGGCATGACTCAGGGAGGAGCCCCAAGGCACACTGTGGGAGGTGAGAGCATGCAAGCACAGGCGGAGCAAGAACAAAGCAGGACTGGAACCAAGGCAAGGAACTTCAGAGCAGGAACAAGACAGGTTCAGCCCTCCGCTGGACCTACATGCACAAGTGAGACCCAGCAACGCAATGCTGATATAAGAGTAGCCCTCCGGCCACTTGGCAGCCCTTTCGGACCCACCGTTTGGGAATGACAAGTGCGAGAGACCAGACGGAGGCTGAGGCCAGGAACAAGACAAGACAGGAACTAGGATGACTTGGACGAAGACTCAGGTTACTCAGTAGACTCGGACAAAGACTTGGATACTCAGGAGACTCAGACGAAAACTTGGATACTCAGGAGACTCTGACAAGGATTCAGGTTACTCAGAAGGTCTCAGGCAAGGATACAGGATTCGTACGAAAGTACTGGGTGAGAACTGCATCGCAGTGCGCTCTATACAGCCGCCCATGGCTGGTCGTGGCCCACGCTGAACATGAAGCAGACTCCAGGCGCAAAAGTGGAACTAGAGACTGGAACATGATGAAGATTCAGTAGAGGCCTGCGCCGGAGCACGCTCTACACAGCCGCCTGTGGCTGGTCGCGGACCATGCTGAAGTGAAGCAGGTTCTGGCAGAGTCTTAGGCATGGACGAAAGCAGGCACAAGGGACTCCAAAGACCGGGACAGGATTCAAGACTCAGGATTCTCAGAAGCAAGCCATTAAAAACAGAAGTCTCTTGGAGGCTTGCGCTGCAGACGAGAAGAAGGCCTTGTACCACAAAGCACCCTACACAGCCCCCCATGTGCTGGTCATGGACCACGACAGTGGCACGCCAGGAAAGGTGGATGCAAGGAATCTGGGAACTGGTTGCAGAGGCGAAGACGAAGACACCAGGACCAGAACATCAGGAACCTGGAACATCAGGCTTTCAGGAACGGAACCACGGAACATCAGGACATCTGGAACATCAGGACTTTCAGGAATGGAACCATGGAACATCAGGACATCTGGAACATCTTGACAAGGAACAGGCGACGAAGGAGCTCCGACGGAGAACAAGACCGGCATATCAGGTCAAGAAGACCAGGAACACGGAATGAAGAGCCATCAAAACAAGTGAAGACCACGGAAGACCTTGACCTGAAGAGGAACACAGACAACTGTGAATACTGGATCCGAAGGCCCCGAGGAACAGGAACTGAGTCCTTTTATAGGGCTGAAGCAGGAAGTGAGCTGATGAGGACTTCCAGTGAGGCCATGGGCTTTTCCCGCCGCTGGCCCTTTAAATACAAAGAAGAGGCACGCACCGGTGCCTAGAAGAGGGCCCAGGGAGTGGAGCAGGACAATGGACAGCGGTGTCCCTGCCATATCGTTGGAGGAGCAGGCCACGACGGCGGCACTAGGCCGCGAAGGAGAAGGCAGCAGCGGTGGCGGCTTCCTGCCGCTTAAGAGGTCCGGCAGCGGCACTCAAGTCGCGAAGAGGAGGACCGATGGCAGCACAGGGCCGCGAGGGAGGTGTCAGCGGCATCCGGCCACGCAGGCAAGGCCCCGGGGAGAGGGCCAGCAGCGGCGGTGAGTAGTGGAGAGGCCTGCTCGCGGGATGGACTCCGCGAGCAGGATCGTAACATCTACGGAAATTTTTTTTTACAGAAAGGGTGATGGGCACATGGAACAGTCTCCTTAGGAGGTGGTAGAGCAAAGAACAATATCAAAATTCAAGAAAACATGGGAAATGCACAGGGGATCTCTGAAGGAGAAAAAAAAACTATAAAAAGGGGCAGGAAATGTGAATGGGCAGAAGGGAAGGACTGTATGGTTTTTATATGATTTCATGTTCTCTGTTTCTATATTGTTTTAGGACACCCCTGTTGAGTTGCTGTGGGGTTGGCATTTGTGTCTTTCTTTCCATGGAGGTTAGAGTTTAATAGCATGAAAGGCTGGAAATAGCAATCCTAATAAATCTGCAATGCTTTCACAGATTTCCACGTGGCAGGTCTAGTGGTGCTGAGACTGGGTGGTTTCAGCTTCTAAAAACTGCACCTCCAGTCACTAGGGAGCTAAGAATTGAAGGAAAGATATAGAGGGCTGGGTGAAGGGGGGGGAGTCAGGTCCGATTTACAGCCAGGAGGCATTTCCTTCTCCTGCTGACAAGTTATAGCTTTGTGTTAATTGTAGAAGTAACAGAATTCTTTTTTTTTTTTTTTGGATTCACTGTCTCTAATACACTGAAACCCATTCCAGTGAAAAATCCCCAGCATAAGAAATAACCAAATGAAAACTTCGTGTTTTTTATTCTTTGGTGTATGCAAAAACATTTGAATAGCAAAATACTGCTATGCAGTATCTTTTAAACCCTTTCTAATATGCCAGAAGATAAACCTACACAATTTTGATCAAACACTTGCTTGAATGCAAAATAATAGCTCCAGGATTATCAGTGAAAATACTCCCCATTCCCAATAAGAAATACTCCAATGAAATAACTAAAGCAGAATGATGACACATTTCCTGAGTGTTCAAACGAGTATAATGCTTGAAGATGCCATGAAAGTAATGGAATATTTTATGGGAAAAGGTCACAGGTAATTGTGCAATAAGATCTTATTCTATAAACAAGTGGTTCTGAACCCAGTCCTGTGGAATGTTCTAGAATCTCTGGTTTTCAAGCTATCCATAATGAATCTACAGGTTCATGTATGAAAATATATTTCCTGCATAATCATTATGGATAGCCTCAAAGTTAGAGTGCTTCTAAGGACTGGGTTGAGAACCACTTCATATGGTGCCTTCCCTTCCTCTACACCTTACCCATCCACACAAAATCTTGATTTTCTGTTATAGATGGTTTCTGGGGCAGTCCTGATTTCTTGCAGCTTTACACAGTTATATTAAGTGGTTCCTTTCTGAAGAACAGGAACTTCATGCAAAAACATATAATAAAAACTTTTTAAAGTACATTCGAAGTGAAAAACCTGCAAGGGAGTCAGTTGGACAATTAGATGATTAAGGGGCACTAAGGGAAAACAAGGCCATAGAAGAGAGATTAAATGATTTCTTTGCTTTGGTGTTTACTGAGGAAGATATAAGGCAGACACCCATGCTAGAGGTAATATTTAAATGTGATGATTCACAGGAACTAAAACAAATCTCAATGAACCTGGAAAATGTATTAGGCAAATTTGACAAACTGAAGAGTAGGAAAATACCTGAACCAGGTGGCATATATCCAAGAGGGCTGAAAACTGAAATAGCAGACTTATTATTGGTAATCTGGAAACTATCATTAAAATCAGTTGCAGTAGTTGAAGATAGAGGGTAGCTAACATAATGCCAGTTTTTAAAAAGGATTTCAGGAGTGATCTAGGAAACTATAGACCAGGAAGCCTGATGTCAGTGCCAGGAAAAATGGTTGCAACTATTATAAAGAACAAAATTATTGAACATGTACATAGTCATAATTTAATGGGACAAAGCCAATGTGGATTTAGCCAAGGGAAGTCTTGCCTTACCATTCTGCTACATTTTTTGAAGGCATAAATAAACATGCATATAAAAATGACCAAATTATATAGTTTATCTGGATTTTCAGAAAGCATTTTACAAAATACCTCTTGAAAGACTCTCGAGGAAATTAAAAAGTCATGGGATAGGAGACAATGTTCTATTGTGAAATGGTTAAAAGACTGAAAACAGAGAGTAGAGCTAAATGGTCAATTTTCTCAATGGAGAAAGGTGAATAGTAGAGTGCCTCAGGGATCTATACTGGGACCTCTGCTTTTTAACGTATTTATAAATGACCTAGAGATGGGAACAAGTGAGGTGATCAAATTTGCTAATGATACAAAATTATTCAAAGTTAAATCAGAAGAGGAATGTGAGAAATTGTAAGAGGATCTTGTGAGACTGCAAGATGGGGCAGCCAAATGGCAGATGACATTTAATGTGGACAAGTGCAAAGTGATGTATGTACGGAAGAGCATCCTAAATTATAGCTACACAATGCAAGGTTGCACAATGGGAGTCACCACCAGAAAAGGCTCTAGGTGTCATTGTGGATAATATGTTGAAATCCTTTGCTCAGTGTGCAGCGGTGGCCAAGAAAACAAATAGAATGCTAGAAATTACTAGGAAAAGAACGGAGAATAAAACAGAGAATAACATAAAGACTCTGTATTGCTCCAAGGTGACACCACACCTTGAGTATTGTGTGCAGTTCTGGTTATTGTATCTCAAAATGGATATAAGGGAATTAGAAAAGTTACAGAGAAGGGCAACCAAATTGATAAAGGGAATGGAATGATTCCCCTATGAGGAAAGTCTACAGAGGTTAGGGCTCTTCAGCCTGGAGAAGAGATGGATAAGGGGAGATATGATAGAGGTATACAAAATGAATGGAGTGAAATAGGTAAATGCAAATCGGTTGTTTACTCTTTCAAAAAGGGGACACACAATTAAGTTATTAGGTAATACATTAAAGACAATAGGGGAAAATATTGTTTTACTCAATGTATAATTAAACTCTAGAATTTGTTGCCAGAGGATATAGTAAAAGCTGTTAGTGTAGCTGGGTTTTAAAATGGTTTAGACAAATGTCAATTCCATAAACTACTATTAATGTGGACTTGGGGGAAATCCACTGCTTATCTCTGGGATAAGCAGCATGGAATCTATTGACCTTTTGGCATCCTGCTAGGTACTTGTGACCTGGATTGGCTAATGCTGGAAACAGGATACTGGGCTTGATGACCTCTGGTCTGACCCAGTATGGCAATTCTTATGTTCTTTGAAATTTTACATATGTGCTTCAAGGATAAGGGTTATTGTTATATTATCTGACTTTTTAAAGTCGGGTGCCTCTTAGCCTTATGGATATAAAAATTGTTTTGGAGCTGTGGGAGAGGAATGGGGTTTTCCTTCTACCCACCTTTAGTTATCTTTAGTAAGAAAGATGTCTGGTTTCTGAAGCCGTAACCAATTAGATAACTGATCTGTTAGCCCGCCTTTTGAGTCTGCACCTAACTTCTTGTACCCATCTATTCGAGTTCTTTCCTCTTAAATAGTTAATGATAGTTAATAGTATCTGATGATACTAAATTAAAATCCTCAATTTAATGCACATTCATTTTTCTGACATGCCCTTGCTGTTTTAACTTAAAGCTTTTTATTTGTTTCTTGTTCTGTGTCTTGTCTGTCTGTACTGACTAGATTGCAAGCTCCAAGGAGTAGGGATTGTCTATTATTTGTCACTGAGCGGTGCTGTGTACAATTGGTATGCGCTATGCAAATCATTATAATAATAATAATTATGCGGACTGTTTCATGACATAAGTGATAAGGTTGGAGGGTGGATTCTTTCAGCATCCTGAGAAATGCAATAATCCTCTTTAAAGACCTCATTTTGTCCTGTCTTCTTGCTGCCCCAGGGAGGGCAGTTTTGAAAGAAACAAGCCCATTAAAAAAAGTTTTTAGCACAGATGAAATGACCTGAGCAAAGACTGCCCTCTTCAAATGCGGCTAAAACTGATGTGAGTGAGTGTGTGTAAGCTGAGGGAGGAAGATGGCACATGGACATTTGATTTCCAAATGCACATGCACTAATGTTTCCCCCGTTTCCCCCACCAGCCACATAAATAGCAGGTGCTTTAAAACATATGTACTTTCCACCTGCTAACCTTTGAAGAGAAAGAATGCGAGAAGTTGAAAATGTGTAAAGTACATGTGCTAAAATCAGCTACATAGGGCCTGATATACTAAAGCTTTCCTCCCAATCTGTGTCTATAGGAAAATGCTTAATAAATAAGACCTAAGACTACAATTACGCAGGCTGTTTGAAAACTGCCCCCAAAAGGATTCAAATAGAGATGTTATTTATTTAGATGTATAATCTGCTTTTCAGACACTTCAGAGGGATTGCATTCAGGTGCTGGAGGTATTTCCCTGTCCCCAGAAAGCCCATAGTATAAAATACCCGAGGCAATGGAGAGTGAAGTGACTTGTCCAAGATGACAAGGAGTGGCAGCAGGATTTGAATCCTGGCTTCCCTGGTTCTTTGTCCATTGCTCTAACCACTAAACTACTCCTTCACTCTGTAACTGACCCCATATTGTCGCCTAATGGACCATATCATTCCTGATAGCATAAGTGAGTCTTTCAACTAATGCAATGAGTTTGTGACCTCCATAGATCAATTTTTGGTCTGCCTGTAGTCCATTGTAGGGGTTCTCAACCTTGGGGCACAGCTACCCTGTTTCCCCGAAAATAAGACCTCCCCCGAAAGTAAGACCTAGCAAAGTTTTTATTTGGGAGCATGCCCGTCGCACAGAACACCAGAGCATGCAGCTGTGATTTTTTTACCCTGCAGGATTCACAGTTGTCATCACAAACCAGCATAACCAGACAACTATTCAGAATACGATAAATGTTCATTTTTTTGTTCAACAATATATGTGAATTCTTCTTCATGGAAAAATAAGACATCCCCTGAAAATAAGGCCTAGTGCATCTTTGGTAGCAAAAATTAATATAAGACACTGTCTTATTTTCGGGGAAACAGGGTAGCTAGTCAGGTTTTCAGGATATTCACAATGAATATGCATGAGATTGATTTGCATACAATGGAGGCAATGCATGAAAATCTATCTTATAAATATTCACTGTAGAAATCCTGAAAACCTGATTGGCTAGGTGTGTCCTGAGGAATGGGTTAAGGACCACTGATCTATCATTAGCTGGTGAGGTCTGGTGGTCTGATGCTTTGGTTCTCACATCCAGCCCTTGAGGATCCCCCAACAGGTCTGGTTTTCAGGTTATTGATAACGAATATTTATGAGACCTATTTGCAAGTTATAGGTTAAGTTGCATATTTTTGGTCACGCTGAAAACCAGCCCTGTTAGGAGTTATTCAGGACTGAATTTGGGAACCTCTTATCTAGTGGTTAGAGCAGTGTTTCCCAAATCTCTCCTGGAGGCACAACTAACCAGTTGGGTTTTCAGGATATCCATAATGAATGTTCTTGATAGTTTGCATACATTAGAGACCCAGAATATGCAAATCTATGACATGCATATTCATTGTGTCAATCCTGAAAACCTGACTGGACAGAGGTGCCTTCAGGAGAGGGTTGGGAAACACCGAGGCACACTCTTCCTTGGATGCAAGTCCAAACACTAGGTGACCTCAGGCAAGTCTGTGAATTTCCCTGTGCCACAGTTTAACAAGTTATGCCTGAGTAAATAATACTACTCTGCAAGCATTTTCTTGTTATTTAGACTTCAGAAATCAGCAAGTACCGAACTGACTGCATAGATATTTCCGAAGTATAAAGCTAAAGCACATTGTGATGAGGTTTCTTTGAAAGACACTCTAAAAGGCAAAATTATTCTCATTATTAGTTCTAGGCATTACTGGCAAACCCATGGGATTACAAATTTATGAATTAATATAGTAAATCGGTGTGGAAATGATGAAATACAAGTTATTAAGCAACAAAAAGTCAAACACATAGCAGAAATGGTCGTATAAGTGATTAGTATAATTCTGCTCCAAAACAAAGCACTTCTTGCTGATTATAACAGGCTCTGTCCGCAGAGTTGGCTACTGTAGAACACAGAACATTAGCCGTTACAGTAGTGTAGATGTACTGTTTTTTAGCTAATTTTCTCGTTTCCAGCAAAATTCAGTCTGATTAGATTTTACAAATTGCTGCCAGATCTAGCACAAGTCTCCTGGCACAACAGATGTGCTGGGTATTCACTGCCGGAGCAGTCTGCACTCACCAGTACATTCCAAAGTCAGCGCTGCACAGTGGAGCACAGCCTGTGCTCATGTGAACAGAACCAGATTTGTGAAGTTATAAATATATTAAAAAAATAGTCTGTGTTGCATTCACTGCCCGAGCCTACTGGGTTCTCTCTCCCATCCAAAACAAATACCAAAAGTGTTCATTATATTGGATAAGGTATGCTCCTGGACCCTCACTCCTTCTGACTTATGGGTATATCCAGAGCACAGCAGGGGACAGAATATCAATCAAAGGAATAGGAACAATACGATGGCCTTTGAAAGCATCTTCTTGTTTCAGTACTTCATATTGAGAATTTGCTGATATGCTAGAGTACAAGAAACAGTAATACCACCCACTACAATTTGTTGACATGCAGCCCAGAATTTGGGGTTTTCTAACAAATGCAGTAGAAATCTATGGGAGGGAGGAAATGTCATTTTTAAAATAACCCCTAATGTACTGGAATCTTTACTACATGATTTTTAGCCTTCAATTACATGCATAATTACATAGCTTTTGTTGATCAAAAGCATGAACTAAGTTGGTTAATGTACATTTGAGTCTGAAATGTTTAAATATAGCAAGTCCTGTGATGTTATGGTTCCTTTATACATTAAATCCTCTTGCGGAATCTTTTCCAGCACTAGTAGCAGAACAAATGTTGAATGCTGGCATATATTCAGTGCCAAGATACTGAGTTTTCAAATGATATAAATCATAATGAAAAAACCCTAGGGAGTCCATATTCAAAAGATTCACGCAGTTAAAGTCAGCTTTTAACCGTATAAATCTAACTGGTTAACAAATGTCTTCCCACTATCTGGTTAAATTTGTGCACACAAATTTGCTGTGCACACAGATTTGGCTGGACAAAAAAGGGGACCAGTCCAGGGCATGCCCAGGCAGGGTTTTCAAATTTAGCTGGTTGGTGCTATACTCAGCGTTGACCCACTAAATTCTGTCTGCAGAAATCTGGCCAAACAATAGCAGGCCTAAATCAAACAGCTCAAATCTGAGCCATCAGATTTAGTCAGATTTCAGCCAAAACTTACCCTGCATTGACTTGTGAAACTACAGTATTGGAATTTAGTTATCATTTGGTTGTTTCACTTTCTTTGAACAGGAGTTGGTGCATGGAGTGGGAGACCTGCATTTAAATGGGCAAATTCTATTTCATATCATCATCACCATTATCATTTATCACACACTTTTCCAACAAAAGAGTTTAAACCAAGTTACAGCAAGATCAGATTTATAACAGCATATGTAAGTAGTTATGACAGATAAATAAGAAAATGTATCAGGATGAAAGCAAAGGTGGAGTAAAAAAAGGCTTGAAGGTAATATTTGAGAAGGCATAGGGCCGGATTTTAAAAGGGTTACGTGCATAAGTTATGCGCGTAACCCTTAAAAAAGCCCCTTGCGTGCACCGAGCCTATTTTGCATAGGCTCGGCGGCGCGTGCAAGCCCCGGGACGCGCGTAAGTCCCGGGGCTTTGCAAAGGGGGCATGTCGGGGGCGTGTCGGGTGGGCGGCGCGAATTTCAGGGCGGGGTGGGAGGCGTGTCAGGGGGCGTGACACCGGCCCGGGGGCGTGGTTGAGGCCTTCGGACAAGCCCCCGGGTCGGGTGATAGTGTGCCAGCAGCCCGCTGGCGTGCGCAGAGTTACACCTGCTTCGGGCAGGCGTAACTCAGCCGACAACGGTAGGGAGGGGGTTTAGATAGGGCCTGGGGGGGGGGGGGGTTAGGGAGGGGAAGGTGCGGGGGTGGAGAGAAAGTGCACCACCTTGCGCGCGCTGACCCCAGATTTTATAAGATACGCGTGGTTATGTGCGTATCTTATAAAATCCGGCGTACTTTTGTTCGCGTCTGGTGCGCGAACAAAAGTACGCGCATGCGTAAGTTTATAAAATCTACCCCATAATGAGATAAAGGTATCATTAGAGAATATAGGGATCTAGAGTTAAATGGACTTTTTTGAAGGTGACCATTATTTTGGGCTGGCCTATTGGCTCAGAGGCAGTGCTATGATCTGCCATGCGGGCCAAGTCTTTCACTCCCCAGGTCAGCTGGAGCTGGGGATGCTGCCCAGGTAGTGTTCACAGCCCCCATGGAGGGAATCACAGTTATGACTCAAGGGGACACTTAGTGGCTGGATTCATAGACCAGGATTATAGGGGGCCAGATGGAACTCTGGTGAATGGCCCCAGCCAGGGACCAGCACTATAATAATGACTAGATATGATGCGGGGAGGGAGAAGGAGAAGATATAAATTAGGGAAAAAGTCCCCGGGTAGCTGTGAAAGAAGACTTGTGTTAGCAGACTTCCAATCTCGGTTCCCCAAGAAGCAGGACGAAACTGCTGGGTTAAAAAAGCAATATTTTCTGTCTTTCTGATGCCAATGAAGTAGATATCTAGGATTAAAATAATTAATTTGTTGAACATAAAAGCCAAATTAAGTAAAATGCCTTGTTTAAACTAGGGCTTGTAGTCACAGTGAGAAAAAAAAGATTTTTCTAAGATTATATAGAGAATCAGTGCCAGGGAAAAGTCTTCAGTTCATGTCGCAGGACTTCTGAATCATAATTATAGTGCTCTCAAGGGATCAAACAGGAATTTTTACAGAAATTTCTAGTTAAGTTTAATTTCATTTTAAAATCAAATGAAATAAAAATGAATTAAAACTCATTCATTTCATTACAAAAAAATGTCTGTTACTTCCACCAAATCTCCCTCCCCCCTCCACACACAGACACTCACACACACTCATTCCCAGGCCCGCCCTGATCCTCTCCAGGCCTTCTTACCCTCTTGTTAACAAATGATCCCTAGTTATTCCTGTCCCACAGATACTACTATTGCAAATACTGCCAGCTGACTAAGGCCAGCACTATTGTGCATTTTTTTCTGTACAAAATGGCACCAAACAGGCTCAGGCCAATGCCATTTCGTATGGCAAAAATTTATAGAGGTATTGGCTTCTATCTGTTGGTGCCATTTGGAATAGCAGCCTTTTTGGGACAGGGATCACTGTTGCCCCTTGAAGAAATTATCAATTATCTGGGCAGGAGGCAGAGCTGGGGAGGAATGGGAAGAGTTCAGGAGTGGGGGAGAAAGGGTTGGCTTTGGATGACATTTGTGTTTGTTTTGTTTTTCCTTTTTGTTATTTTTCCTTTTTTAAATTTTGCTTTTTGTTTTCTTTTTCATTTTAAATAAATGAAAAGAAATTAGACAAAATGAAAAAGGAAAAGAAAACAAAATGAAAATGTTGTGCACACCCCTATTGCCAAGACCACTTTTCCTTCTTTACTTTTATTTTTAATTTTTTAAAGTTGTTATGTTTTTATAGTTGTTGTCTATGAGCTTTTGATTTGAGTGTTTACATGAACAATTAACTAAAAGCATTTTAAAGAAGCAAATAATCCTGTGCATTCAAATTGCCAATATTCTAATCAGGAGCTCAGAACTAACTCTAAAATATAAATTAAAAAAAAAAAAAGAAACACTGAAAATAAGTTCAGTTATATTCAAGATAACTAGCTTCAGAATCTGCAACCAGACATAATACAAAATTCTATCATGGGTTAATGTTCTGCTTTAATATATTCCTATTGGGCACAGAGAGTGTCAAGAGATTATAAGACCTAGAATTTATTTGCTACTGATAGCCCTTGAGTAATATTCCTGGTGGAAAGATCAATAAAATCAATTATTTTCTCCTGCTTTTAAGAGAGAAAATTTCTTAGAGCTACCATGGTTGATTTTCTTATTGGACATATTGTTAAGCAATCACAATGAAATAAATATAACAGATTGTTTTAATTTACAGGTACATGGAATAAAAAAAATAACTTAGAACACGATCTTGATGATCCCTATCCATTTTTAATGAAATATCTACGTCTCATTCCTCTCATCTCTACTAAATATCAATTTCAGCACCATAGACAGCACTCCGTATTCTGTGTAGCAGCTACAGCTGGTCTTGCCTCATCTGTGCACTGAAGTCTGGTGTCAGAATGAGTTATAATGTGACCAGTACCTGAAATAAATAATATAAAAAATAGACTTCCCATGAACCCCAGAATTAAATTATCCATATAATCTGGTTAAACTTATATTATTACTTTCATTTTGATACACTGCAAAGTTTGTGCTTTGTATAAAATGACTATGGCCTGTCCCAATATGTTAGATTTCCGACAGCTACTATTACCCTGAGGCTTACCAGTACCCACTCCCCCTGGAAGATAACAATCCCTACCATGGACAATCACATCCCCCTGGCAGGCAATAACACTTTTGAGACATCAACTTCCCACCGCCAAAACAAAAACCCAAAAAACAGGCCGCAATATCCTCCAGTAAAAGAATCTCCACTACTCTGGTAGAGAACACCTCCTCTGGTAGAACAAGATCCCCCTTGCATGTAAACCCCTTTAGTAAACTGGGCATTAAGTAAAACATTGCAATTATGCATAGGGAGCCCAGTTTTATATATATAGTGCTTAGGGCTGAAGTACATGTGTACAAAGTGCATGCAGACTTTGACCATAATTTTCAAAGTGGACTTGTGTGCATAAGTCAAGTTTTGAAATTTGCCAGTATGTACAAACCATTGGGGCAGATTTTTATTATGCGTGGGGGGGGGGGGGTACATTTGTGCATGCTACCCGGCGCACACAAATGTACACCCAATTTTATAACATGCGCGGCCTTGGAGAAAACTTTTTTTTTGGTCCCCCCTACCTTTCCCTCCCTTCCCTATCTAACCCACCCCCCCAGCCCTACCTAAATCCCTCCCCTACTTTATTTTGTTGAGTTACGCCTGCCTCTGGCCGCTGGCTGCTGTGTCGTGGCACTTGGCCATGCCCCCGGACCGCCCCTTTTTCGAAGTCCTGGGACATACGTGCATCCCGGGGCTTGAGCGCACTGCCAATCCTATGCAAAATAGGCTCGGCGCACGCAGGGGTAGGTTTTCGGGGGTTACGCGCGTAACCCTTTGAAAATCTACCCCATTGTGTGTAACACACACCTGCATATTTGCATCTCCATGAGAGTAGGAGTAAATGTTCACACATACATTTATGCATGTACTTTTGATTTTAGAAAGCGTGATCTTAAATGATTTCCATGCCCTACCTCTGTCACAGGAATGCCTCTTTCAAATGCATGATAAAGTATACATTAAAGTATTTCCATGCATACTTATACATACACAACTCTGGGGTAATTTTCAAAAAGCTTATATACATGTGTAAAACAGCATTTTACACATTTAGGGGCAGATTTTAAAAGCCTTATGTGCGCTGAGCCTATTTTGCATACGCCCGGTGATGCGCGCAAGCCCTGGGACGCACATATGTCCCGGGGCATGGCCAGAGGCTTCCCTAGGCAGGCGCAACTTGCAAAACAAAGGTTTAGGGGATTTTTTAGGTAGGGCTGGTGGGGGTGGGTTAGGTAGGGGAGGGGAAGGTGGGGGGGGGGGCGGAAGGAAAGTTCCTTCCGAGGTCGCTCCGATTTCGTGCGGCCGACCCCGGATTTTATAACATGGGCGCGGCTGCTCGCGTATGTTATAAAATCAGCCGTAGATTTGTGCACGTCGGGTTGCGCGCACAAATCTACGCCCGCGAGTAGGTATTAAAATCTGCCCCTTATGCTTTATAAATTCCATTCCATTATGCTTAATGCCCACTGGTAAATAGACCCCTAAGTTTCAGTGCTACAAAGTGCAGGATTATGCATGATGCTGAAATCGAAGGGAATGGTACATGATGATGGGGATGGAGGTGAGATGCTATTTTCAACAAAGAAGAAAAAAGACCTCAGGATAATCATATCTGATAGGCTCAAGGTTGTGAAACAGTGTGTGACAAGGCATTTACTTTGGCCAGAGTAAGGCTGTGATACATAACCTGAGGCATAACTACTGGATAAAGGAGGTGATAATGCTCCTATACAGGCCATTCTGAAGAACAAAATAACAGAATATATAGAAAGACATGGTTTAATGGGACACAGCCAGCATTTATTTACACAAGGAAAATCTTGCCTCACCAATCTACATTTCTTTTGAAGGGGTTAATAAACATGTGGATAATTGTAAGCCAGTGGATGTAGTGTATTTGGATTTTCAGAAGGTGCTTGACAAAGTGCCCCACGAGATACTCCTGAGAAAATTAAAGTGTCATAGGATAGGAGGCAATGTCTTATTGTGGACTGCAAACTGTTGAAAGATAGGCAACAGAGAGATTAGGAATAAATACTCAGCTTTCTCAGTGGAGAAATGTAAACAGTGGAGTGCCTCCAAGATTTGAACTGAGACCAGCGCTTTTTAATATATTTATAAATGATTTGGAAAGGGGAACAGTGCATGAGGTGATCAAATTTGCAGATGACACAAAATTATTCTGAGTTGTAAAATCACAGGCAGATTGTGATAAATTGCAGGAGGACCTTGCGAGACTGAGGCATTCAAGTGGCAGATAAAATTTAATGTGGACAAATGCAAAGTGATGTACATGGGGAAAAGTAACCCACACTGTAGTTAACAATCAAGGTCATTTATCAAATAGCGTTATGGTGTTTTCACATGTGTTAAGCACCTTTAATGCATGCGATAGCACCATAACGTATGGTGTGATGCAAATCAGAAAAAGAGGGGGAGTTAGGGTTCACTGTTTTGTGAAGCCCTATCACACAGCTTTAATGCTGATTTTAGCTACACCTTTTTCAGTAGTGTTAAGCCTTTATTGCATCTTGTGATGTGTTCTTGAATGCTGGGCTTTAGTAGTTTTGAAGCTCCTGGAGCACCAGCTTGAGAGAGAGGGAGAGGGGGAGACAGGGAGGGAATAGAGAGAGAGAGAAGCTAACCATGGTACCCACACACTAGATAGGTATTTATATCTCTATGGGAGGCCCACCTAGTAACTCGAGGTGAGGTTTAGGTATTAGTGTAGGGGTTAGGGGCCACTTTGGCGTTCAAAGTGAGACATACAAACAGAACAGTGCTCTCTTGTGAAGATTTGTTGACCTTCGGAGTGAGGAAACTCACTCAAAGATGAGATTTGTACAATATTCTCTCAACCTAGCTTGATGGACTCTCTACCTGGGAAACATCAAGCTGCCAAAAGGTCATCAAATCTTCACAAGAGAGCACTGTTCTGTTCATACGTCTCACTTTGAACGTCAAAGTGGCCCCTAATCCCTACACTAATACCTACACCTCACCTCGAGTTATTAGGTGGGCCTCATTCTCATTCTCTCTCAACTTATCAGGATAAATGCCATTACTTATCTGGATAAGTCCAAATTTGTGTAGTCTGTGGTTTTTACATACATGAGCATGTTTGTGCACATATGTACTCATATTTTATAGCCTGTGCTCAGTGGCCTTAGTGGATAAAAAGCAAGCCATGCAGTGCCTAAAAGGAGATGGCGTAAATAGAAGACTCAGATGTTGAAGTAGGAATTTTTTGAGTTTAGCAATCAATATAAACAGTAATTGAAAAATAATCATATGCAATATGTTACTAGAAAGCTTCAAGATTCCTTAAATTGTCCTCAAATTCTGTTTAATATAATATCATGTTTAACTGGGCAAATAATTGATAAGGACTGTGCAATCAGGATTGATTTCAATGCTTTTTTAAAAAAAGTTTTGTAATAATAAGTTATCTAAAATTTGGCTACGATTTGCATCTATTTCTCTTCCTGAACCTATGGTTTTAGGTTTTAGAGAAAATTTGGGTTGGGTTAACTTTGAACCTGTTCCAAATAATTTGGAAGACAATTTGATTATGCATGAAAGGCAATGTGGGTTTAGAAAGGGTCAGGGGAAAGAGTCTTTATTGATTTCTGTGACACACTTTGTCTTGAGGGAATTGGATCGGCGATGAAAGGTTATGGTCATTTTTTTTTTTTTTTTTTAGACATAATCTCCTCATATTACAGGATCTTGGGGTCTTCTTCATGAGCTATGCTGATGATTTTCAGTTTCCAGTGGGGGAGGTGGTAGATGCCACTTTTATGCAGATCCAGAGTGTTTAAAAAAAAATGAATGAGTGGATGTGCTCAAATCATTTATTGCTGAATGTTGCGATCCTTCATATTTTCAGGGGACCTAGAAAGAATGTTCCAGAGCATTTATAATTTGATGATTTGATGATTCCAGTCCTGTCCACAGTTAAGAACCTTCGGGTATTGGTGGATTCAGCTTTTTCTTTCAGGGAACAGCTGCAAACAGTTGTATGAGCTAGATTTTTCAAACTTCGTAAATTGCAACTCTTGAAATATATTTTAGATAAGGAAGATTTCAGGGTGGTGATTCAGGCATTTTTTTTCCCACCATGGTCTATTGCCATGCCCTATATATAGGTTTACTTAAATTGCAATTGTTGCTGAATGTGGCTGCTCGCTGGATGACAGGGACTCCTTTGAGGGATCACATTATACCAGTGTTAAGATCCCTGCATTGGCTCCCTGTCAATCAAAGAATTACATTCAAAATTTTATCTTTGGTTTACTGTGCAATTCATGGTGAGGAGCTGGACTATCTAAAGGTGCAAGTGTCATGGTATTTGCCAATCCGGAATTAGCATACGGAGGTGACTTTTTTATTATCAGTTCCTGGAGATACTAAAGCTAGTTTGCAAAAGATTAGGACTAGAGCTTTTTTCTGGGTTGCCACTTTCTTGTGGAATGGGCTCCCTGTGGAAATTCGCCAATTGCAGGACAATTGCAGGAGCCTTTCATAAGCAGATGAAGGCACATTTGTTCCGTGAAGGTTTTTGGGTCAGTTTACTGAGGGTTTAAATTGTTTGTTTATGCTGTATGTTTTTAGTTTTATAATGTGTATGTTATATTGTAAACTGCTCAGAACAGAAGGCTCGTAATTGGTAAGAAATAATTGTAAATAAATAGATAAATAAAAAAATACTGTAACAATTTTGTGCGCACCCATATATGCGTGTATATGGGCATATGTGCAGTTGTTTGAACAATATTCTCCCTGGAAACAGCCACTACTTATCATTGTGCAATAGCAGTATGGGATCTATTTATTGTATGGGATTTTGCCAGGTTCTTGTGACCTGGATTGGCCATTGTTGGAAACATGACACTGGGTTTGATGGATCCTCGGTCTGACCCAGTATGGCAATTCTTATGTTCTTAAGCATTGTATCCAATTTGGGAGAGTGTACTTCCAAAAAGATATAGAATAGAGGAAGTCTAGAAAAGGGCTATTAAAATGGTAGGGTCTGCACCAAAAGCTTAAATTTGTATACCCTTAGAAAAGCAGAGAGATGGGGGTATGATAAAGATATAGAAATACCTCAAAGACATAAATAATGAACAAGCGACAAACCTTTTACAGGAAAAGGAAGCTCTAGAACAAGATGGCAGGATATTAGGCTCCAGGGTGGTGGATACATGGAATTGCTTTTCGGGAGAAGTGGTAAAGGCCAAATTGGTATAGAAAGGATCCTTAGTTGCAAAGAAGTGAAAAGAAAGCCAGGGTCTATAGCATATATGGACTTATGGGACTTTCTCTGCCATCATATGTAATATTTCTTTAATTCTGTAGAGTATTCTGCTCACTCACCTTGTGATCACTAAGGATGATATTGGATATGGAAATGCATTAAGCACACCATTAGAAATATACCCTTTCATTTGATAAGTCAGTTGAATTACATATCAATAAATTATGGTTTGTGATTCAAAGCTATGAGAATATTGCTTCCTTCTAATAAAGGTAAAGTAGAATATTGCATGTTTAGGCATCGTTATTGCCTACTTAGAATAACTTGACTTTCAATGTTTGTTAAATAAGGTTAGAATAAAGGTCTGAAATATTTATTAAAGCCATTTCTAACATGCTATTTTTGCATAGCAACAGTAAATTTTGTATAAGAACATAATTGCCATGCTGGGTCAGACCATGGTCCACTGAATCCAGCATTCTTTCTCTGACAGTGGCCAATTCAAGTCACAGATACCTGGAAGATCCCATAAAGTAAAACTGTTACTACTTCCAGGGATAGCAAAAGCTTTCCTACTTGGCTAATAAAGGTGAATTTTAAAAGCCTGATGCATGCCAAAATCAGGAGATACGTGAATATGTCAGGCTGGGACACGCCGAGACAGTTTTAAAAGTCGTCCGTGTATTGCCCACTACATGCACAAATGAAAAGTTCCAAAAAGGGATGGGGGTGTGAGCATGGTCTAGGCAGGGCATGGGCGTTCCTGAATTTCAATTTCAAATTAGCATGTAAATACTTACATGCACAGGCACGCGCCAGGATACCCTGACATATAACTTAACTTCTGCTATAGAGGATCTGTAAGTAATAAAAATAAAGATAAATAGATAGATCGGCAGGGTTTTAAGGGTTGGGGCTAACAGGGGAGATGGGAGACTGTTAAACTAGGGATTTTACCAAGGTGAAGTGGGAACAAACCGGGAAAACTGGTAATGGCGTCAGCACGTGTCTATTAAATTCCCCAACTTACGTGATAGACGCGTCATTTGCGTTCACAGGACTGCATCCACTTAAAATTGTGAGCAAATGTACGCGCGTTCAGGCTATTTTATAACATGGGAGACGTTACACAAGGTGGTATTTGGTTTGATGACTTTTGGTATTGTAAGTATTTTTTTGTTCAGAATATTTGTTTTTGTGGTTTAGAAACTTGGTTAAGATACATTTTTTTTGTGTGTGTGTTTTTTGATAGTTTCATAGAAGGCTACAGTACAAGTGTTTAGCTGACATCATTTGTGTTTATTGGTGGGATTACATCTTCTCGCTCAGTCAAGGAATTATTAGTTAATTATTTTAAGAGTATTTGTCATATATAGGACGTTTGATATTTAGGGTCTGACACAGATCTGTTTTGGTATCATAGATATAAACGTTTCCACTGAGGAAGCCCGAACGAGCGAAACGAGGGTCCCTTGTAAGGAATGGGTACGGCAATGTGAGCAGACACACAAATGAAGATAAGACTTCAAAATTATTAGAAGAAGAAGGCTCTTATTTAGGAGACGAGGTTAACATCTCTATGAAGAAATAATTACCGCTACACATTTGAAACAGCGATGATGTGACACAATTTAAAAAAACAAGGTTCTATTAAAGATTTTTGTGGTCACAAAATTTGTAAAAGCTATGGTGTTACATTTATAATTTATATTTTTGTAAAGGGTGGCACTTTTGATGCATGCCATTCATTATACACATTGATGTTTGTGTATTTTACAAAAATTATTTTCTTGATGTCCAGTGTTTTTAACGTATGAATGTGAAGTGATTGGGATTTTTTTTTTTAGAGTTTGTATCTTTCTATGAAGCTGTGGTAATAAAAGGGTTTATACATGTATGTTATGTATGTTGTGATTTCTTGACTCTCATTAAGTGAATGGTGCAGCGGGAGCGTGCTGGGCCCAGAACCCAGAGGTTGATGGATTGAAATCATCCTCTGCTAATGCAGTTGTCAATTTTTTGCCAGGTTCATATGGCATAGATTGGCCACTGTTGGAAACAGGATGTTGGGCTTCATGGACCCTTGGTCTGACCCAGTATGGCATGTTCTCATGAAGTTTGATATTATAGGGGGTGCTCCAGACCCCAGTGAAGCACCAAATCTATCTAGATCAGAGCCAGGGGGTTGGGGAGGGGTCAAATAAAGGATATGGAGGAGGGGGCTGAGTCTGTGTCCAGATACTGTCAACTTTGAAAACATCTTTTTTTAACTTTGGCCTCCTTAAGAAGAGGCGGGGGTGGCTGGGTGGGTGAGACAGGGATTCTTTCATGACCCCTGGAGTTTTACAGTGATTGGGTGGGGCCAATGTTTGGACTTTTAAAAGCTGGCAGCTCCAGGATGTGGGGGTCATCATTGTGTGTTAAGTCTGAGGGTCAGCTAAGCTGCAGCATTTTTTCCTGGTGGTATCTTACTGCTGGGAAATATACAGGGGGATCGACAACACTATAGGAATGATTACCCATAAGTTTCTATCTGAGGAAATGGATGGCGAAACGATTTGCCCAAGGTCACAAAGAGCAGGAGTGCATTAAAGTAAAGTTTGTGTTAGAAGATTTTGCTATGAAAATAAAAACTACAAGTATAAGAACACAGAACATAAGAACATAAGATATGACATACTGGGTCAGACCAAGGGTCCATCAAGCCCAGTATCCTGTTTCTAACAGTGGCCAAGTCACAAGTACCTGGCAAGTACCCAAACATTAGATAGATCACAAGCTACTATTGCTTATTAATTACCGTAAAAGCAGTTTATGGATTATCCTCTAGGAACTTATCCAAATCTTTTTTGAACCCAGTTACACTAATTGCCCTAAGTAAATCTTCTGGCAATGAATTCCAGAGCTTAACTATGCACTGAATGAAAAAGAATTTTCTTCGATTTGTTTTAAATGAGCTACTTGCTAACTTCATGGAGTGCCCCCTGATCCTTCTATTATCTGAGAGAGAAAATAACTGATTTACATTAACTTGTTCAAGTCCTTTCATGATTTTGTAGACTTCTATCATATCCCCCTTCAGTGGTCTCTTCTCCAAACAGAATAGCCCTAACTTCTTTAGCCTTTCCTCATAAGGCAGCTGTTCCATGCCCCTTATTATTTTGGTTGCCCTTCTCTGCACTTTCTCCAAAGCAGCTATATCCTTTTTGAGATGCGGTGATCAGAACTGCACATAGTATTCAAGGTGTGGTCTCACCATGGAGCAATACAGAGGCATTATGACATCCTCCATTTTATTTTCTATTCCCTTCTTAATAATTCCTAACATTCTGTTTGCTTTTTTGATCGCCACAGCACACTGAACCAAAAATTTCAATGTATTATCCACTATGACGCCTAGATCTCTTTCCTGGGTGGTAACTCCTAAGATAGAACCTAACATTGTGTAACTACAGCAAGGGTTATTTTTCCCTAAATGCATCACGTTGCACGTGTCTATGTTAAATTTCATCTTCCTTTTGGAAGCCCAGTCTTCCATTCTCTCAAGATCCTCCTGCAATTCATCACAATCCACTTGAAATTTAACTACTCTACATTATTTTGTGTCATCTGCAAATTTGATCACCTCACTCGCTGTATCCCTTTCCAGGTCATTTATAAATATATTAAAAAACACCAGTCCAAGTACAAATCCCTGAGGCACTCCACTATTTATCTTTTTGCACTGTGAAAACTGACCATTTAATAATACTCTCTGTTTCCTGTCTTTTAACCAACTTGCAATCCACAAAATGACATCACCTCCTATCCCATGACTTTTTAGTTTTCTTAGAAGCCTATCATGCAGGACTTTGTCGAATGCCTTCTGAAAATCCAAATATACCAAATCTATCGGTTCATCTTTTTCCACATGTTTATTCACCCCTTCAAAAAAATTTAGGAGATTTGTGAAATAAAGCTTCCCTTGGGTAAATCCATGCTGGCTGTGTCACATCAATCCATGTCTATCTAAATGTTTTGTGATTTTATTCTTTATAACAGTTTCCATGATTTTTCCCGGCACTGAAGTCTGACTCACCGGTCTATAGTTTCAGGATCACCCCTGGATCCCTTTTTAAATATAGGGGTTACATTGGCTATCTTCCAATCTTCAGGAACATTGGATGATTTTATTGATAGGTTACAAATTTTTACTAATAGGTCTGAAATTTCATTTTTTAGTTCTTTCAGAATCCTGGAGTGTATACCATCTGGTCCAGATGATTTACTACTCTTCAGTTTGTCAATCAGGCCTACTATTCCTTCCAGGTTCACTGTGATTTGGTTCAGTTGATCCGAATCATCACCCATGAAAACCTTTTCCGGAATGGGTTTCTTTCCAATATCCTCTTCAGTAAACACTGAATCAAAGAAATTGTTTAATCTTTCAGTGATGGCCTTATCTTCTCTAAGTGCCCTTTTAACCCCTTGATCATCCAACGCTCCAATGGACTCCTCTGCAGGCTTTCTGCTTCGGATATATTTTAAAAAGTTTTTATTCTGAGTTTTTGCCTCTTTGGCCAACTTCTTTTCTAATTTTCTCTTAGCTTGTCTTATCAATGTCTTACATTTAACTTGCCAATGGTTATGCTTTATCCTATTTTCTTCTGATGGATCCAATTTTTGAATGAAGATCTTTTAGTTAAAATAGCCTCTTTCATCTCACCTTTTAACCATGCCGGTAATCGTTTTGCCTTCCTTCCAATTTCTTAATGCATAGAATACATCTGGTCTGTGCTTCTAGGATGGTTTTTTTTTTTTTAACAAAGTCCATGCCTGTTGCACACTTTTCCCTTTTCTAACTGCACATTTCAGTTTTTTTCTAGCTATTTTTCTCATTTTGTCAAAGTTTCCCTTTTGAAAGTTTAGCGCTAGAGCCGTGGATTTACATACTGTCCCCCTTCCAGTCATTAATTCAAATTTGATCATATTATGATCACTATTGCCAAGCAGCCCCACCACCATTATCTCTCTCACCAAATCCTGCGCTCCACTGAGAATTAGATTTAAAATTGCTCCCTCTCTTGTTGGCTCCTGAACCAATTTCTCCATAAAACTGTCTTTTATTCCATCCAGGAACTTTATTTCTCTAGCACAGTGGTTCTCAACCTTTTTCCCATCGTGACACATCTGACAGGCCACGCTCACATGTGTTACACACTGCTCATTACAATTCACGGCGGAAATAAAAAGTAAATGTCTGGTAAAGCAAAATTGCTTACCTTGTAATAGGTGTTATCCCAGGACAGCAGGATGTAGTCCTCACATATGGGTGACATCAGTAATGGAGCCCTATGTACGGAAAACTTCTGTAAAAGTTTCTATGAAACTTTTGACTGGCACTAGAGTGCCTACTGAGCATGCCCAGCATGCCATGATATTCCCTGCCACAGGGGTCTCCCTTTAGTCTTTGTTTGTAGCAAATAGCGTTAGCCAAAAATAAAATAATAAAACGTATCGGACCCAACTCCGCGGGGTGGCGGGTGGGTTTCGTGAAGACTACATCCTGCTGTCCTGGGATAACACCTATTACAAGGTAAGCAATTTTGCTTTATCCCAGGACAAGCAGGATGCTAGTCCTCACATATGGGTGATTAGCAAGCTAGAGGCTGAGTCATTTTGTGCTGAAGCAACAGTAAGGTATTGACGATGAAATGAATCAGCCGAAGATCACAGCAGGTTGGATGTAGAAGGAGTTGGGATTAAACTGGAAACAAGTTCTTTAAGACGGATTGTCCATATGCTGAATCTTGTCTTCCCTCTTTGTCTAGACAGTAGTGAGCTGCAAAGGTGTGAAGAGAACTCCATGTTGCTGCTTTACAAATGTCCAGAATAGGTACAGAGCGAAGGTGTGCTACTGAGGTTGACATTGCTCTGACTGAATGTGCTTTTACTCGCCCTTGGAGAGTAAGGCCTGCTTTTTCATAACAAAATTGTATGCAATCTGCTAGCCAGTTTGACAGAGTATGCTTACCCACTGCTTTACCTGGTTTGTTTGGATCATAGGACACAAACAGCTGATTTGATTTTCTTTGGGCTGCAGTGCGGTTTAAATAGAAAGATAACGCACGTTTACAGTCCAAAGTGTGTAAGGCTCTCTCTCCCTGGTGAGAGTGAGGCCTAGGAAAGAATGTAGGTAAAACTATTGTTTGGTTTAAATGAAATTCCGTGACAACCTTAGGAAGGAATTTTGGATGTGTACGGAGGACTACTCTGTCATGAAGGAACTTCGTGAAGGGTTCGTAAGTTACTAGTGCCTGCAGTTCACTGACCCTTCTAGCTGATGTAATGGCTATGAGAAATACCGTTTTCCAAGTGAGGAATTTAAGGTCACAGGTATTTATGGGTTCAAAGGGAGAACGCATAAGCCTGGTTAAGACTACATTCAGGTCCCATTGTATGCTTGGGGAATGAACTGGAGGTTTAATGTGAGTTAGGCCTCTCATGAATTTACTGACGAGAGGCTGTGTGGAGACAGGTGCATCTTCCAGCTTGTTATGGTAAGCTGAGATTGCACTTAAGTGTACCCTTACAGATGACGTCTTAAGACCAGAGTCTGAGAGATGGTAAAGGTAATCTAGTAGTGAGGTAGTGGGGCAAGTGAAAGGATCTAAATCTTTGTTAGTGCACCACAATGTAAACCTTTTCCATTTGTAGGAATAATTCTTTCTAGTGGAAGGTTTACGTGAAGCTATAAGTACTTGAGATATAGTGGTTGGAAGGTTGAGTGGTTGTAAGATCAAGCTTTCAACATCCATGCTGTCAGGGACAGGGATTGAAGGTTGGGATGGCGCAGCTGACCCTGTTCCTGAGTTATGAGATTGGGAGCTACTCCCAGGCGAATTGGATCCCTGACTGAGAGATCTAACAGTGTGGGAAACCATACTTGTCGAGGCCAATATGGGGCTATGAGTATCATGGTCCCCTTGTCCTGTTGCAGCTTCACTAGTGTTTTGGTTATGAGCGGTATTGGTGGATACGCGTATAACAGGCCTGAATTCCAATGGCGGGCAAACGCGTCTCTTGGTAAGCTGTTCTGCTGCGAGAGGAGAGAGCAGTAATTGCTCACTTTGTAGTTCAGATGGGACGCAAAGAGATCTATTGATGGTTGACCCCAACGTTGGAAGATCTTGGCTGCCAGGGTCGGGTCTAGAGACCACTCGTGTGGTTGGAAGTGACGACTGAGGCGATCCGCTACTGTGTTGTGGATGCCTGCTAGGTAGGTGGCCCGTAGTAGAATTGAGTGTGCTAGGGCCCAGTCCCATATTTGAGCTGCTTCCTGACAAAGGAGGTACGAGCCCGTACCACCCTGCTTGTTGATGTACCACATGGCTACTGTGTTGTCCGTTTGGATCAGAACAGTCTTGTGTGAAAGGCAGTCCTTGAATGCATATAGAGCATAGCGTATAGCTCGAAGCTCCAGGAAATTTATCTGAAAGGAGGCTTCTTGCTTTGTCCACTTGCCCTGTGTTTTCAGATGAGCAATGTGCGCTCCCCATCCCAAGGTGGACGCATCTGTAGTTAAAGTCACTTGTGGAACTGGCTGCTGGAAAGGTAGGCCCTTGAGCAAGTTGATCGGTGATGTCCACCAGAGAAGGGAAAACTTCAGATCTGGTGTTATCTGAATGTGAGTGGACAGTGGCTGAGTGGCTTGAATCCATTGAGATTTGAGTGTCCATTGCATTAGTCGCATGGTCAGTCTGGCCATGGGAGTGACGAGAACTGTTGAGGCCATGTGTCCGAGTAGGATGAGGCACTGATGAGCTGTGACTGTATATTGATTGCGAATAGAGTGTGCCAGGAGAACGAGCGTTTGAGCCCGGTCTTTCGGAAGAAAGGCCTTTGCTGTGATGGTGTTGAGATCTGCACCTATGAACTGCAACTGGTGAGATGGTGTGAGATGGGATTTGTCGTAATTGATGAGAAATCCCAAGGAGTGAAGCAATCTTATTGTGAGATGGAGAGAAGTGACAGCTCCGCTCTGTGTATGACTCTTGATGAGCCAATCGTCCAAGTAGGGGAACACATGCACTTTTTGCTTGTGAAGATGTGCCACCGCTACTGCTAGACATTTTGTGAATACTCGAGGTGCTGATGCAAGGCCGAATGGTAGCACTCTGTATTGGAAATGTTGACCTTGTACCAGAAATCGCAGGTACTGTCGATGAGGAGGGAAAATGGGAATGTGAGCGTAAGCGTCTTGAAGATCCAGAGAGCAGAGCCAATCTCCTTTTTGAAGAAGAGGTAGCATGGTGCCTAAGGACACCATCCTGAATTTTTCCTTCTTTAAAAATTTGTTGAGATTTCTGAGGTCCAGGATAGGACGTAGACCCCCTGTTTTCTTTGGAATGAGGAAATATCGGGAGTAGAATCCTCTGCCCCACTGAGGCCTGGGAACTCTTTCGATGGCCCTGGCAGTCAGGAGGGTGGATAATTCTGCTTGCAGGATTGTGTAATGATGAGACACTGTCCAAGACGGAATAGGGGGATTGTCTCTTGGCACAGTGAGGAAGTCCAAGTGGTACCCTTGAGATATGATTGAGAGTACTCATTGGTCTGTAGGGATGGAGGTCCAAGTTTGAAGATGGTGAGCAACTCGGCCTCCGACAGGTACTTGTGGATAAGGATTTTGGGAATGACTCATGCCCTCTGGTTGTACTTCAATATCCGGAAGTGGACACCGCAGGCGGAGGCTGCTGAGGCCTAACAGTTCTTTGGCGAGGCTGAGACCGTTGAGCAGGCCTTTGTTGTCTGGGCCTGGCTGCTGGTGGATAATACCGCCTAGGGCGGTAATATGGCTTTCTTTGTTCCCTTCTTGGAGGCCTCCTTGAAGGTTGATGTACCTCTTGTGGCAGCTGAGACAGCTGTTTGAGGGTTTCTGTGTGGTCTTTGATGGTTGCCACCGCCTCCTTGACTTTATCGCCAAAGAGGTTTTCCCCTAAACAAGGCAGGTCCGCCAAGCGCTCCTGTACCTCTGGTCTCAGCTCTGAAGATTTAAGCCAGGCCCATCTTCTAGCTGTTATTCCGGATGCAGACAATCTGGAGGCTGTCTCAAATGAATCATACGTGGCCCGAACCTCGTGTTTTCCTGCCTCTAGGCCTTTATGTACGAGGTTTTGAAATCCTCCCTGAAGATGGTCAGGTAACTGATGAGACAGGGATTCAACTTGCTTCCATAGGTCACGCTGGTATTGATTCATAAAAAGCTGGTATGAATTTATCCTAGATACCAGCATAGCAGCTTGGAAGATCTTCCGGCCAAGATTGTCCAAGAACCTGTTATCCTTCCCAGGAGGTATGGAGGCGTGTTGCTTTAATCTTTTGGCTTTCTTTTGAGCCGACTCAACCACCACTGATTGGTGCGGTAGTTGAGTTTTTTGGAACCCCGGGATGGGTTGCACTAGATAAGTGGCATCCGCCCGCTTATTAACAGCTGCCACCGACCCAGGGTGTTCCCATATCCTGTACATTAGTTCTTGTAATACTTCGTGAACAGGAATAGCAAGAATTTCCTTGGGAGGATCCACGAATTGAAGCACCTCCAAGGTTTTTTGCCTGCTGTCTACCTCAGAAATGAGGGAGAAGGGAATTGTCTGAGACATTTCTTTAATAAAGTTGGAGAAAGACAGATCCTCTGGTGGTGACTTTCTTCTATCTTCTGGCGGAGAAGGCTCAGAAAGGAGATCTTCATCCGAGGAGAATTCTTGGTCACTATCATCCAGAGGGTGCTCCAACGGCCTAGTAGGCTTAGCTGGAATTTCGGATAGTGGAGTCTGAGGTCTAAGGGGTGGCATGACACCCGAGGGACCTGGTAATGGCTCTTGATTCTCATCCACATCTATAGGTTGTGGTAAAGATGAGAAGCAATGGATCAGTGAGTCCAGCTTGTCCATCAAGGGTTGAAAAATGGATTCTTGAGTAGGCATCGACGGTGCCATCGGGGTCAATGGCCGTGGTGGAATCGATGGTAACCGGGGAATCGGCAGTGCTGGAACCGGTGGTTGTGGCCTAGGTAGAACCGGTGATGGAATCGGCGCCATCGAGGAGAGCGGTGATTTCCTCGGCATCGGTATTGAAGGTATCGGTGATGGGACCGGAGATCCTCCTATGACCGGTGTCGATGGCAGAACTGGAGTGGAAGGCCGTGGCATCGCCTCGATAAAGGCATCCTTAACCGCTTGACGTATGTAACTGTCAAGTTCCGCCCGCATGGATGATGTGAACAGAGCACCCATGGGGGGAGGCGGTGGCGGCGATAGTAGTACGACCTCAGGGCCCTGAGGAGGTACGATTCCTTCCGCCGGAATCGGCGAGGGTTGGCCTGTTGGTGGCTCGGAAGCCTTACTTTGGAGCCGGGCTTTCTTAATCGGTGTCCCGTCCTCCGTCGATGGCTCGTCGGGTATCGGGGCGGTGGTTGCTGTGTGCAGCCTGCGATGCCGATGGCGATGTTTATCTTTTTCGCGCCCTTTTTCGCTGCTCGATGTGGACGCTCTAGACGATGGAGAGGGGGAGGAGAATGGAGCGTCTCCTGATTCCCCAGACTGACGTTTTTTCAGGACGACCTTCCTAATCGACCCAGCCGGAGACGATTGTGTGGAAGTAGATGGAACAGTAACTAGCTGTATTTTAAACAATTGTTCCATCTTGTCGAGCCTAAGACGTCGACCTTTCGAGGTCATCGTAGCGCAAAGGGGACAATTTCTTACGTCATGGCCTTCTCCAAGGCAGAGGACACAGTCCTGATGAGGGTCTGTGATCGACATATTTCTTGCGCATTTTGGGCATTTTTTGAATCCTGTAGCCATTTTGTGGCCGGACAGCCGTCGACAGCCTTGACTCAGGTACAAAAATTATTATGAAAAACGGAACGGAACGGAACCGTGAATCAAAAGAAAAACTTACCCCGATGACTACTGAAGGGAGACCCTATGCGGCTAAGTTTTTCTAAGTTTCCCGTAAGGAAAATATTGTGGAGAATCCCACAGGACTCCTAAGAACCGCGAGGCTAACTGCTTCGCGGAAAAAAGAAGACTAAAGGGAGACCCCTGTGGCAGGGAATATCATGGCATGCTGGGCATGCTCAGTAGGCACTCTAGTGCCAGTCAAAAGTTTCATAGAAACTTTTACAGAAGTTTTCCGTACATAGGGCTCCATTACTGATGTCACCCATATGTGAGGACTAGCATCCTGCTTGTCCTGGGATAATTATTTTTATTGTTTAAAATGTCAAGGAAAAGATACGTATTCTGTCTGAACAGAAATTGCATAAATAGTAAACATCCCACACCAAAACAGCACCAATTTCCAGCACTTAAACAGTAACCACCTTACCAAAGAAAAGGCAACACTGAAAATATTACACCAGGCCTTAAGACACCAATACACCTCCTATTAGGAAACAGACCAAGTCAGGCTGCTATAGAGCCCTACACAGAAACTACACGCCAGCAGAAAACCTCACCTAAATGACATGTGCTGACCCTCACCTAACCAGGAATAAAGAGACCAAAACGCATAACTAGAAGCATGCAGAAAAAACTGAATTGGAAACTGCAACAAGCCAGAGTCTTTGTATGCAGTGTAATAAAGGAAAAAAGAAACATCACCCACCCTTAGAAAACAAATCAAGAAATATAAAATCAGTAGCAGTAAAACCATATTAACAAAAAGAACAGATTATTTCGAAACAGCTGATGAGTGGAATATCCAATAATTAAAAACTCATATAAAAAATTTCTAGATACCAATAAAATATTTCAAAATAGCAGACACAAAGACCCAGTAATGAAAAATAAGGATACAAACATTTTTTTTCCTCTGCATACCTGGGAACATTTGATATCTAGGTCTCCTGAGATTGTTTTGAATTAGCAGGAGGAGGGGTGGTTTGCTTGAACATAAGAAAATGCCATACTGGGTCAGACCAAGGGTCCATCAAGCCCAGCATCCTGTTTCCAACAGTGGCCAATCCAGGCCATAAGAACCTGGCAAGTACCCAAAAACTAAGTCTATTCCATGTTACCGTTGCTAATGGCAGTGGCTATTCTCTAAGTGAACTTAATAGCAGGTAATGGACTTCTCCTCCAAGAACTTATCCAATCCTTTTTTAAACACAGCTATACTAACTGTACTAACCACATCCTCTGGCAACAAATTCCAGAGTTTAATTGTGCGTTGAGTAAAAAAGAACTTTCTCCGATTAGTTTTAAATGTGCCCCATGCTAACTTCATGGAGTACCCCCTGGTCTTTCTACTATCCGAAAGAGTAAATAACCGATTCACATCTACCCGTTCTAGACCTCTCATGATTTTAAACATCTCTATCATATCCCCCCTCAGTCGTCTCTTCTCCAAGCTGAAAAGTCCTAACCTCTTTAGTCTTTCCTCATAGGGGAGTTGTTCCATTCCCCTTATCATTTTGGTTGCCCTTCTCTGTACCTTCTCCATCGCAATTATATCTTTTTTGAGATGCAGCTCGCAGAATTGTACACAGTATTCAAGGTGCGGTCTCACCATGGAGCGATACAGAGGCATTATGACATTTTCCGTTTTATTTACCATTCCCTTTCTAATAATTCCCAACATTCTGTTTGCTTTTTTCACTGCCGCAGCACACTGAACCGACGATTTCAATGTGTTATCCACTATGACACCTAGATCTCTTGGAACTTTCTCCTCTCTCTCAGTCACATACCAGCACTCTCTCTCACACTGGCTCTCAATTACACACCTATATTTATTTATTTAAAGGCTTTTATATACCGACGTTCATGTATTGGTACATATCACATTGGTTTACATAGAACTAAGTTGGAAATTACATCGAACAGGAAGGAACAATTAATAGGGCTAACTTCGAAGAACTTGTAGATAAAATAAGAAAAACTTAAAAGTTGAAATTAAATTAAATTATTACATATAACTTGTAACTTATAACAGAACTAATAGATAAGCTGAGAAAGACCTTAAAATTAAAAATGAATTATTACAGATAACTTATAACTTATATACACACATGCTCTCAGTCACTCACATATACACATGCTTTTTCTCTAACTTATATAGGCTCTTAATTACACATTTACACACATGCTGTCTATCTTTTCACGCTTACACACAAAGGCTTTCAATCACACACATACATGCTGTCTTTTTCTCTCACACCAGACTCTCATTCACATACTTACAAACATACTCTCTCTCTTTCTCTCATTTACACACAGGCTCTCAATCACATACTCCCTTTTGGCAAGTCTTGTGGGGGTCAGGAGGGTCCCCCAAGACTTGCCAAAAGTTCCTAGTGGTCCAGCAGGGGTCCGGGAGTGATCTCCTGCACTCGGGCCGTCAGCTGCCAGTAATCAAAATGGCGCCGATAGCCTTTGCCCTTACCATGTCACAGGGGCTACCGGTGCCATTGGTCAGCCCCTGTCAATGGCTTTTGGCGCCATTTTGAATACTGGCAGCCGATAGCCTTTGCCCTCACTATGTCACAGGGACTGACAGTCGACCCCTGTGACATAGGGAGGGCAAAGGCTATCGGCTGCCAGTATTCAAAATGGCACAGATTGTTTGTAGTCAGATGGAGTATCATGTGATAGCATGTGGGGAGAGAGAGTATGCATGTGTGATCATGTGGGAGAGACAGGGCATGTGTGTGTGTGAGAATGAGAAGAGAGGGAAAGCATGCATGTGTGTAATCATGGTGAGAGAGAGTATACGTGTGAGATCATGTCAGGAGATAGAGCACATATGTGTGTTTGTGATCATGTTAGGGAGAGAGAGCATGTGTGTATGTGTGAAAGATCATGTAGGGAGGAGAGAAAGAGAGCATGTGTGTGAGATTATATGAGGGAGAGAGAAAGCATGTACATGTGTGTGTGATATCATGTAGGGAAGAGAGAGAGCATGTGTATATAAGAGAATGTGTGTGGGAATCATGTGGGGGAGAGAGAGGGTGTGTGTGTGTGAGAAAGCATATGGGGGAGAGAGAAAGAGTGCATGTATGAACATATGTTAGTAATAGAATGTGTAGGTGTTGGAGATTGTGTATGTAAGAGAGAGAAAGAGGAGAAAGTTGGTAAAACCACTAAAAGGTTTGTTACCACAGGACTTATTTCACTCAGTTGTACAGTCGGTCTTAAGTCACCTAGATTACTGTAGTTCACTGTATGTTGGATTGCCAGGTAGACTGTCACATGCTCTGCAGCTTGTTTAGCATGCTTCTGCACATTTATTAACTGGTCTTCCAAGATGGATGCATATTACATCAGTCTGGAGAGACCTCCATTGGCTCCCTGTGAAATGGAGGTCAAAATTTAGGCTACTCAGCTATGTGTTTTGAGGAATATTATTAATTTGTATACTCCATCTAGAGCCTTGCGCTGAGAGGAAGCATGCCTGCTACACATTCCATTGGTCTGTAATTATAAGTTTGAGCAAACACGGTCAAGAGCAGTTTAATTGTGGCGGTTACAGCATGGAACAAATTGCCTGTAATGTTGAGGGAGCAGCAGGAGTTGAAGTTTTTCAGAAAACATATTAAAGCAATATTCTTCGAAGAGGCGTATGGGTGAGGCAATGTTTATACAGTTTTATTCTAAGTTTTAAAAGACTGTGTTTTATTATTTTTATTGTTGCAATTTAGGTGATGTATGTATAACTTTATGATTCTTACACTGTAAACTGAACTGGACAAATGTTTGGAAGCTGTTGGCTATATATAATATATATATATATATAATAAGTAAATAAATAAAAAATGTTTGTGCATCACCACCATCTCTGCCCACTAATCCACAACAAGCTCAGATTGGAAAATTAAAAATTAAGAAAAAAAAAAAAAAAGATTGGAAAATTAAAGCTTCCAGGCATGGAGAGCAGGGGATATTTTTATCCTTATATTTAATTATTGGGTGTTATTTGATGTGCCTGCTACTTTTAAATATTTTATTGATGTTTGGGAAAGCTTTCAAAATTTGTACGAGTCTTTAAATATTGGATATTATTTTATTTGTTAGCTATTTAGAAATATTCTTTTAGTATGATTTTACTGTTATGATTAATGGTTTATATTTCTTGTTTTTGTTGATTGATGATTTATGAGGAATGATGATGTTTCTGTTTTTCCATTGTTGCACTCTATACAGTCTGGCTTGTTGCAGTTTACTGTTCAGTTTTTGTCTGCACATTTCTATTTATACTTTATGGTCTATTTATTCTGTATTTGATGAGGGTCTGTGTTCTGCATGTATGACCGAGATGAATTATTCTGTTAGCATGTAGTTTCTGTGTAGGGATCTATAGCAGCTTGATTTGATTTGTTTTTCTGATAGGAAGTGCATCAATGTTTTAGGTCCTGGTGTAATATTTAGTGTTGCCTTTTCATAGGTAGGATTGTTACTGTGCGTGCTGGCAGTTAGTGCTGTTTTGGTATGGGAGAGTCAAGCCTACACCCAACATTTTACAACAGGCCTAATACCATATGGGTTCCAAGTGACTTTATTGCAGCTTTTCTGATTGGCAACACAGTAGTGCATATAATTATCACAATAGAATGTACATTATATAATTCCTTTTTCATGTAAAATCTGTCAAATGCATAATTTTCAACAGTGTGTGGGGAGGTCAGTGGGGTGGGGGGGGGGAATGCCAGGCTGTAAGGTTTGTCAAGGGCACCTATTACCCTTGTATCGGCCCTACCCATACTGTACCTCTTCTGTGGATAGACGACCCTGTTTTCTAGTTCTATCACTCCAACACCTTTCATAAGCACTAAATTCAATAGAAAATGTAAAAAATGAACACATCTGTGTATACAGTTAGTGCGGGAAGAGGGAATGAGGCATGGGATGTGGATATGATAGTAAGGAAAGAAGTATCTTGGACACCCTACTATGCAGAAATCCCCACAGCTCTGTTTAACTTAGAAATTGTTTGGTTTAGCTGCTGCCAAGCTATTTAGAACAATGCCTGCCAATGAATGTATATAGGTGAGGTAATGAGTGACTTTCTCATCATGGTAACACGGTGCATGACACACAATTTACACTTTAAAGCAAGCCAGTTCATCTAGGCACAGTGCAGTATTTCAGAAGTACATGTGGCAAGCAGACAAAAGGCAGCAGAATGATAAGAAAATAAGAAATGCCATATTGGGTCAAACCAATTGTCTATCAAGTCCAGTATCCTGTCCCCGACAGCAGCCAATCCAGGTCACAAATATCTGCTAGGGTCCCAAAGAATAGATCCAATTCTTCTTGCTCATAACCAGGGATAAGCAGTGGCTTTCACACGTCTACATGGCTAATAGTGATTTGTGGAATTTTCCTTCAGGAATTTGTATAAACTGCATTTAAACCCTACAGCACTAACTGCTTTCACCACACCCTCTGGCAACAAATTTCACAGTTTAATTGTGCTCCAAATGCAAAAAATTACTTTTTCTGATTTGCTTTAAATTTGCTACCCATTAGCTTTGTGGATTGCATCCTAATCCTAGTTGGAAAGGGTAAATAACCATTCCCTATTTACCCCAACCTACCCATGACTTTATAGATCTCTATCATATCTCCTCTCAGCCGTCTCTTCTATAGGATGACGAGCTATACCCTGTTTAGCCTTTCCTCAAAAGGAAGCCATTCCATCCCCTTTATTATTTTAGTTGCCCTTCTGTTACAGGTTCAGACCATGCACACTGGTATCCTACCTAGGGGGCTCTGACCTGGGCGGCTAATCTCATATAAACACACACAATTAACTGGGATTATATCTGGGGGCTTGAACCCAGGAGCTTATGTCCAACACAAAGAGCCACTCACAAACGTTGATTCAGTCCATCACAGTTCCAGGTAGGAAACTAAATTTATTTGAGCAATAGGAGGATAGAACAAATAAAAACAGATCATATAGAAGAAGTAATGGTAGATAATAACAATTGCTACATAGATATAAAAAGCTTACATTTCCATAGGATCAGCCGTACCATCATGTCCAGGGCTCACTCTCCCCCCTTTCTCGCTGTCTCTCCTTATACAATACAAATGCTTGTTAAAGCAGTGACATTCTCTCCCTCAGGGTTCTTATCAGATTTCAGACACAGCTGGGTGGCCTTCACTCTCTCTCTGAGGCTTTAGTATAAGTTAATTGCTAGTGGAAAACTAAATAAACAGATTCTTGCCTGTTCATAAACATTTCACAGTGCATGATAGTAAACAGGAGTTCACTCAGAGGTTGGCCTGTGGCCTTCAAACTAACTTGTGTCTGGATGAAAACTCTGAATCCATACGGCCTAACCTCTACATACATCTTTGGCAAAAGTAACAAAAAATGACTCCAACACCTTCTCTGTTCCTTTTCTAGTTTGAAGCATAAGATTGATACAGAGCTATATCAAATATCCTGTGTTTTATTTACCATTCCTTTCCATATATGACAGCTAAGTTTCATTAAATGGAACTATAGTTTAAAATGAGGAATTTTCCAGCAATGGGAAGTCCAAAGAGGTGTGAACTAAAGACATGTGTGAAAGGATGGTCCTCACCCCAGAGGAGGTAGGTTTGGAGAAGGTATACATATACGGCTCTGTGAGTTATAGGGAGGAATCTGAGGAGTTTTTCAAGGAGTCTAGAAAGAGAGAGCTGCTGGTCGAAAAGAGGACTGGGTCATGTTTGGTGTGGAGTGTTGAGCTGGGGGTCAGAAAGAGAAAAAAACGTATGGTACCTGAACTGGCATCCAGTTGTGGATCACTGGAAGACATTTTTTCCCACAAATGACTAGAATAACCAGGAAACTTCTGATCACCTAAACCAAGTCAGAGGATTTGTCTTTGACAAGCCATGTCAATCCGTGCTTTGGGAACTTTCAAGAAGGGTTCTATTCTTGTTTTGTGGGCGGGACAACAGGAATCCTGTGGGAGAAAGGGTAGCATTTTCAGCAGGAGAGAACAGTTAAGTTGAATAAAACTCTATTTGTTCAAGTAACTTGGGAAATGTTGAAAGAACTGTACGCTGTTTCCTGACTGCTGTATTGTGCAGATTGAGTTTTCCCATTTTTCTTGTATCTTTTAAACTTTGCCATTATTTTCCAATAAACTTTCTTTAGTTTGGAATACATTCTGAAGTGGGCTGTTTATTTATTGTTTAGACTGTAACACATCCTTTGGGGCCAGGGATGGATTTTGCCACCTTTGGGTGGTTACCCCTACCTTCCCCACCTCCTGCAAGAGTCTGTTACAAAGTGGCAGAGGGCTGTTCTCTGCTGAAATGAGATTCAGTGGAGCTTTGAAGCTGAGCATTTTAGCCAGCCTGGTGCCCCTGAAAGTTTGCCTACCTAGGCATAATGGGTGCCTATTGACAAATCCAGGAGTTTGGGGGCCCTGCAGGAGTATTCCTGCCCCCATTCCATGGAACCCAATATTTTCCCCATGGTCCAATGCTCTCCAGGGCTGGGAAGATGGCCCCCTACCCGGGGGAGGGGAGGGGGGTTACAAAATGGCACATGAACAGAGATTGTGTCTGAGAGGGCTTTTGCATGCTTCAAGTATTTTGGCAAGATTCAGTGAAAACTGCTAGCTTTTTGATGCATAAACAGCTGATTTTTACGTTTTTGCATGTTTGCTGGTTTTTCAAAAATAGACAGTCTTCTCGCCATCAGGCACTGTGCAGTATCATGAGGAAAGGAAGTACGCAAGTACAGAGCCATGTTCACCGTATCTGACATCCTACCCTAGCTGATTATGAAGGACAAATCAGGAGAGAACGGGCAAGATGAGGAGCAGGAAGTCAGACTGGATATCTCAGCCATTTTTAAGATGGCATGGAGAGAGGCGACCAGATGTTCCTGCCCTCATTCTATGGATCTCAAGATTTCCCCAACACTGTGTGAGCAGTCCAGGGCTCTCCAAGGCTGAGAAGGTGGCCTCCTTTCCCCGGGGGGGGGGGAATGTTAAGCTTATATCTAACATTGTATTTGCTTTGTTGACCACCACTGCACACTGAGCTGAGGATTTCAAAGTTTTGTCCACAGTGACTCCAAGATTCTTTTCTTGCTTGAAATCACCTAATATGGAATCCAGCATCATGCACCTATAGTTTGGACCATTCATCTGTATATGCATCAATTTGCACTTGTTCAGATTAAATTTTATCTGCCATTTAGTCACCCAATTCCTCAGGCTCGAAAGGTCCTCTTGCAAGTCCTCACAATCAGATTATAATTTAACTTTTTTTGAATAATTTTGTTTCATATGTAAATTTTAAAACCTCATTCACTCTCTCCTAGATATGCAGTGTTCCCAGCAACCTTTCCAAGTCTAGTAAGATAAAGTGCTGACTGCGGCCTTTACAACCCTTTTCAAACCAATATGTACACAAGAAGAAAGGATTGAGAACAGCAAAACCTGGATCAGGAACTAGACAGATCAAAATTCACCTCTTACATTGTTATACAAAGATGCTTTGTAATATTTATGCTAACCACTGGGGCATAGGATGGGTTGAATTACAACCCTATAATGCCACTCAGAGATACAAAGTGAAGCTCTGTAGAAGTGGGAATCACCCATGGTAATCAGACCCTGGCAGTGTCATATGGTCATTCTTAAGTGCTTGTTATGTTGACAGATATTTTTTCCTGAAAAAGCAAAATGCAGAAACACTGTATCCATCTCTATGCTGGAAAAGATAGAGCAATCTGTTTCATTCAAGGGTAATTTTTAGTCTTGCCACCCAGTTTAAGAAAGGGCAGCTGCACTACATAACTACAAGGGAACTTGGATAAGAAGTGATATGCTTCAAATGGTCAAGCTTCTATGGCTGATAGCTGAAATATATCCTAACCTACAATGTAGACAGGAATAAATGGGCAAACTAAATAGATCAATTCGTCTTTTTCTGCCATCATTTACTATCTTACCATGCAGATCCCAATACACTGACATTTCCTTCTTTACCAGTACTAACAAACATTTGTTTAGATAATTCAGCTGGCAGTTACAAAATTAAGCTTTCGATTTTTATTTATTTTTTGAAGTGCTATTACTTTTTAAAGTTTTTAAAAGTTCCTCCTACCTAGCTGCTTTCACTATTATGTATCTAGCACTGGTAGAACTCCATGCAGGCATTATACCGAACATAAGAATACAAGAATTTCTATACTGGGTCAGACTGAGGGTCCATCAAGCCCAGTATCCTGTTTCCAAAGGTGGCCAATCCAGGTCCCAAGTACCTGGCAAGATCCCAAACAGTAGATATATCCCATGCAGTTAATGCCAGGGATAAGTAGTGGCTTTGCCCAAGTCTATCTGGTTAATAACACTTTATAGACTTCTCCAACAACTTGCCCATATCTATTTTAAACCCAGTTATGTTAACTGCCTTTACAACATCCTCTGGCAATGAATTCCAGAGCTTAACCTTGCATTAAGTGAAAAGTTTTTGTTTTACTTGTTTTAAATGTGATACTTACTAACTTCATGGCGTGTCCCCTAGTTTGTATTATCTGAAAGAGTAAATAACCGATTCACATTTACCTATCCTATTCCACTTATGATTTTATAGACCTCCATCATATTCCCCCTCAGCCATGTCTTCTCCAACATGAAGAGACCTAACCTCTTTAGCCTTTCCTCAGAGGGGAGCCATTCCATCCCCTTTATCATTTTGGTTACCCTTCTCTGTACCTTTTCCAGTTCAGCTCTATCCCTTTTCAGATATGGCAACCAGAACTGCGCACGGTACTCCAGGTATGGTTTCACCATGGAACGATACAGAGGCATTATGACTTTCTATGTTTTATTCTCCAATCCTTTCCTAATAATTGTTAATATTCTGCTTGCCTTTTGACAGCCTCTGCCCACTAAGCAGAGGATTTCAAACTATTGTCCACGATGATACCCAGATCCTTTTCCTGGGTTGTAGCTCCTAATATAGAAGCACACCTGCGGCCCCGCCCCCGGATGACACGCCGCCGCGACATGCCCCCCCCCCCCCTTCCCCCAGGAAAGCCCCGGGACTTACGCGCGTCCCGGGGCTTGAGCGCGCCACCGAGCCTCTTCAACATAGGCTCGGCGCACGGGGCAGGTTTTTGGGGGGTATGCGCGTATCTTATGTGCGTACCCCTTTGAAAATCTGCCCCTTAGAATTACCTCTTACTTTTCCTTTTATCAGGGACACACACTTAGAATTACCTATCTTTCTTTTCTCTTTATCAGGCATACACACTTAAAATTATCTGATTAAAGATTAGTTTACTCCACAATTTCACTCTTCCCCAAAACTTTAAGTCCCAAAATTACCTAGTAAAGCGATACTAACCGATCCTTTTTAACCACGAGAAAAATCTTCTGCGCTCAATGCTCCCTCAGGATGTACTGATGCATGTAAAGCATGAATGTATCATAAAAAATGAAGCACAGCTTATTAAAGAAGAGTTTAGAAGCAGAGCGTGTAGCCATAATTAAGGGTTCACACTTTTTTATTCCAAAAATGTGTAAATAAATATGAAATAAACTATTTTAGTACAAAAATGAAAGGTGTCCAAAGACAGAGCAACATTACCAAGCTGGCTGTTATTTATTTATTTTGACTCTTTATATGCTGCCTTCAGCATCACAAATCAGGCTACTATTCCATCCCAGATACTACACAGTAGATCTCATTGGTTCATATTAACTATGTTATAAATACTGACACACGCTGAGTTGCTCCACGTGAGATGTCCACTCAGGTGAATGCATGTGCTTCACTGTTGCCCTACCATTTGCACACTGGGCCTCTTTTGTTGCAATGCAATGGAAGATCTGTCTGGAATGGGTTAGATTTTCAATTTTTCTGAGCAGCCAGCAGTCAGGCCAGCATTTGATGTCATACTTCCATCTAATCAGCCCAGATCATTCAGCATATGTTTTGAACTACATCGCATAAACAACTAGGTCAACTAAGCTACAATAAATATGCTACAATAAATCTGTGGTTAAAAAAAGAAAAAAATATAAAGAGGGAGGTAGAGGAGGGTTTGCAGGGGTGAATCTATCAACAGGCAAAGTGAGGTGGCAAAATTTTGGGGGCAGCAAAAAGTGCCCCCTCCCCAAATACTTCTGTGGCCACCGCCTCACCTTGCCGCAGATGAGATTATCGAAGTACCTACAGGGTTCTGAAGTGAGGCCTGGAGGGGCCACAGTTGACCCCCCCATCTTGCTGCAGCCTGAAGAGAGGCTGGCTGGGCCACAGTGCACCCCATCCTGCCATGGCCCGAAAAGAGGCTGAAGGGGTCCGAGGAAAAGGCCATAAGAGAGAGTATTTATTTAATTTATTTATTTAAAATTTTTATATACCGACATTCATCCAGGATATCATATCGGTTCACATTGTAACATAAACTGGCGCTAGGCATGGCGCTTTACATTGAACGATTAAAACATGCGAACAAGGTATTAAAAGGGGGTGGGAGATAACATGGGAAAGTTTGCATTAAATTATATTATAGCAACGTTTGCAAATATATACATATGTACAATGGAAAAAGACTAAGAAGTGCAGGCAGGCTAGTGAGGGAGAAAGGGGAGGAGGAGAGAGGAGAGCTGAGAAGGAGGGAGGAGCGGGGAAAGAGGTAGGAGGGGGAAAGAGGGAGGGGAGAGAGGGAGAGAGGGACAGTGAAGGGGAGAGTATGTGTGTGTGTGAGAGACCCTATGTGCATATATGTTTGTGGAGGAGAGGGGGGTTGTGTGTGAGTGACGGGGATCACCTATATGCATTTGTATGTGTGAGGCTGTATGCAACTGTGAGTTTATGTGAGAGAGAAAGCCTGTATGGATATGTGTGTACATGAGGGAGAGCATTTATGGATGTGTATGGGGAGGGAGGGGAGGGGAAGAGAGAGAGAGAGAGAGAGAGAGAGAGAGAGAGAGAGAGAGAGAGAGAGAGAGAGAGAGTGAGAGAGAGAGAGAGAGAGAGAGACTAGCTATAAGGCCCTTCTAGTAGTTAAGTATTTATAGCTCTATATGAGGCCCACCTAGTTACTTGAGGTGAGGTTTAGTGTAGGGGTTAGGGGTCACTTTGTCATTCAGCGTGAGATGTACGAACAGAACAGTGCTCTCTTGTGAAGATTTGATGACCTTCGGAGTGAGGAAACTCACCCAAAGATGAGATTTGTGCAATGTTCTCTCAACCTAGCTTGATGGACACTCTACCTGGATAGACTCGAAGGTCCTACAAAAGAATTGATGAAAATAAAAATAATGAATTAAATTTGCTACTGGGGATTTTCTTGGGTATATTGATAATTGGATAACCCCCAGAATACATTGTGAACTTGGGCTGTTATTGATTGAAATATAAGCAAATAATATGACACTCCTTGTTCTTTTTGACAGGTTGAGAGGATATAAAGGGTAGAATGTGACTTTATAACTAATTAGTACATATGTAAGATAGTTTGTGTTTTGTTGTCCTATGTGTAAATCTGTGAATCATATTCCTGTTTTATCACCACAGTTGAAGGTATGGAACATGAGATTGCAATTTTTTTTTTGGGTCAAACAAGATATCCTAAAGAACTTATTTTGACAGAGTGCATGGATAGTGTTTTTTTCAAGATGGGGACTGGAGACATGATTCATATTGGTCAGTGATCTATATCCAGACATATCCAATTTTGTTTTACTGCCATATTTGCGTATATTCTCAAGTACTTCCATTATACTTGCACTATACATGAAATATAAAAGATTTACCTAAGAACATAAGACTTGCTGTACTGGGTCAGACCAAGGGTCCATCAAGCCCAGTATCCTGTTTCCAACAGTGACCAATCCAAGTCACAAGTACCTGGCAGGATCCCAAGAGGTTGATTAAGTCCAAGCTGCTTATCCCAAGAATAAGCAGTGGATATCTGCAACTCCACCTTAATAAGATTTATGGACATTTCCTTCAGGAACTAGTTAGTCCAAATCGTTTTGAAATGCATCTACACTGATAGCTTTCACCACATCCTCTGGCAATGAAGTCCAGAGCTTAATTATGCATTGAGTAAAAAAAGATTTTCTCTTAATAGTTTTAAATGCACTATGTACTAACTTCATTGTGTGTCCCCTAGTCTTTGTACATTTTGAAAGAGTAAACAACTGATTGTTTACTTGTTCCATTCCACTCATTATTTTATAAACCTCTATCATATCTCCCTTCAGCCATCTCTTCTCCAAACTGAAGAGTCCTAACCTCTTTAGCCTTTCCTCATAGGGGAATCATTCCATTCCCTTTATTATATTAATCGCCCTTCTCTGTACCTTTTCTAATTGCTATATCTTTTTTGAGATGTGTTGAATAGAACTGCACACAATACTCAAGATAAGGTCAAACCATGGAGCAATACAGAGGATTCTGATATTCTCTGTTTTATTCTCCATTCCTTTCCTAATAATCTCTAGCATTCTATTTGCTTTCTTGGCTGCTGCACATTAAGCAGAAGATTTCTGCATATTATCAATGATGACATCTAGATCCTTTTCCTGAATGGTGACTCCGAAATATGGAACCTTCAATTGTGAAGCTATAATTTAGATTACGCTTCCTAAGTGCATCACTTTGCACTTGTCCACATTAAATTTCATTTGCCATTTGCATGCCCAGACTCCCAGTTTTTCAAGGTCCTCTTGCAATTTCTCACAATCCTCTTGTGATTTAACAACTTTGAATAATGTTGTGTCATGGCAAATTTGATCACTCACTTGTTGTTCCCATTTCCAGGTCATTTATAAATATATTAAAAAGCAGTGGTCCCAGAACAGATCCCTGGCACACTCCACTATTCACCTTTCTCCATTGGGAAAAGTTGTTTTTTTATCTTTTGTATAGTCATTTAAAAGTATGTTTTTTGTTTTATTAACAACTTGCTCATCAGTTGACAAGGTAATTCAGAATCTTTCTGATTTTTACTTAAAGACATCTGGCCCACTTTAGAATTTATTGCAATTTCTCTACTGGGATGTCCTAATTTCCCTGTTCTCAAAGATGCATCATTCCAAACCATGCGCTTCTGAGTGACTGTCGACTTTCCCCCATCATCTAGTTTAAAAGCTGCGCTATCTCCTTTTTAAAGGTTAGTGCCAGCAGTCTTTGATGATATAGTTCACGTTTTCAATGTAATATGAACCTGAAGATGATTGCTGTGACAGATGGCCACTCTGTCTCCAAACCCCTAATTTATCTTTCCCTTTGGATAGCTTGTTTTGCATATGGATTGTAACTTTCAAATGGGCATGCAGGCGTACCTATACATGTGTATATGGGTGCACAGCCAGATACTTGGCAATTTTATATCCTGTGCGCACAAATGTTCGCATATTATAAAATAACCCTGGCATGCATATGTGTGCTCCTAATTTTAATCTTGGCGCACACAGCAGCATAAGTTGGCTTTGGGACACGCAAGTGAGAGAATTTTATAACAGATGCGCATCCAGGACATGACCAGTTTCACTAGTTCATCCATCAGTTTGCCCAGACTAGAGCTAAGTCCTCCAAACCCCCCTGGTTCTTTAATCTGTACATCCCCCAGTTAACCCAAACCCCTCAAACACTTCATAGATGCCTGGACATAGTTTTATTAAGACTTACACCTCATCCATAACAGAAGTAACTTTGCGCTGAAATATACCTGAGCATGCCCAGGAGCATAGCTACTTGCACATAAATCTCTTGCTCCTGCCCCAGAACGCCCATCCCTCATCCACATTCAGCCCTTTCTCCCCCCCCCCCCCCCCCCCGTGCAAGATATTTGCACACTGGTACTTGTGTGCACACGTGGCCAGCTTATAAAATCAGGTGAACACACACGTGCAAGCTGCATGCCCATCTCCCCAATTTTGGCACGTGTCTGGTTTTTAAAATTCACCTTTAAATTTATAGATGTCAGGTTATGCTATGCTAGGAATGGAAATGTGGAAAATAAAGCTTCCTCGTTATGCAAAAACCTAAAGTTGTATTTGGGAAGGGAGTAGCCCTCCTTCATGTGAGGTGCTTGTCATATGGAAATAAAGAGTCCAGCAAAATGTACACCAGGGATGAGACATTTTTACAATTTCCTTTTTTTTTTTACCTACATGTAAGTCGTTTTTTTATCAACCATCAAGATTTCATATTTATTTTTCTCATTTCGTTTTCCCCATTCATTCCTATGGAGTAGGGCAACATAAATGGTTTAGAAAATATTTACAAGATACAAGAATTTGAAAAGTTTTTGCCATTTTTATGTTAAGTTTAAGCTGACATCACAGTCAAAACACGCACAGTGTGCTTGCTTTATTTGCTCAGTTCTAGTTGATGACATCAGGACGCTTGACTCGTATGATCCGGAAGGGAGATAATTAAATTCACAAATATTGTACTAAAGCAGGTAATGCATTATGTGAGTCAGAGAGGCAGACACCAAAATGTTGAAGGTTTCTATGTTATTTTTGAGAAATGGAAGCTTTCGAAGCCTTGGAGGAGGATAGGAGTAAATGTAAGAAGTCATTTTTATTTGCAAAAATCAAGGACTGTGTTTTGATTGTAAATTGTACTAGTCCTGATTTTTGGGTGAAATGAGCCATTTTTGTTTGCAGCAATAATTATCAGAAGGAAGCGATTTAATGCTTTGTTTGGTATGACCATTTCAATCCTTTTAAGGGGCTGCTCTTGAGAAAAGAGGCTCCAGTGAGTTTTGTGTTCATTGATATGGTTTGCATGGCAGTCCAGCAGAAACTGTACAATGAAATTCCCATAAATTTTAAGGTGTAACTGATGAAAGACACAACAAAACAAAACAAAAAGCCCAGTGACGATGCCTGTCTGCCTTTGATCTTTGTGTGCCTGTTTCTGTGAGTGCTAGTTTTAGCTAATTGGGCATTCACGCACGTTAAGCCTCTGTGGTTGTGTTCTGGTCGGTTCAAGTGTTACTTTTTCCATGCATACAATGTGCTTGTAGGTGCTGTTAGTGTGGGTGTGCAGTCTTGTCTTTTTCTGTGCACAATAGCTGAATCTGTGTGGGCTGTGTCTGTGACTTTCTGTCCGTGTCTGTATATACTTAAATATCTATGGTTCTATGTCTCTGCCAGTGCAGGCTGATTAAAGAGAGTTTTCTATTACTTGCTGCTGCTTTCTCTCGTTTCTGGGGAAATGGCCTCAGGGGCCCTTGCCTAGCTTGTCAAACCCTACAAAATGGCTGCAAATAACTTCAATTCCCACCCTGACTTTTTCTCAACCACAACTTTTGCTGTAACAACAAAACACAATTTCTTTGCAACAGTGCTTGTTCTTAGAGCCAAAGGCAGATCCATTACTATGATCAAGCTGAGAGGGAGATGAGGGGGGGAAATGGGGGAGGTTGGGAGAGAATTCCATGAAATGGGAATTAATAATTTATAAAAATGTAAAACTGGAAAAATATCTCCCTATTAGTTTGGAGCCAGGATTCAGCTGTGTACTTGCTTCCTAGATGACTCCAAACTCATTGGAATAGTATTGATGTTCCTAATTTTAAACTTTAAACTCCATCATGGGATCTTTTGCCTAATTAGTTATTTTGGTCACATTTATTTTATGTAAATCTTAATGAAACTTGTCACTGATGACATTTATGTTATATGTTTTCCATTTTCGATGTATGCTTTCCTGTAAGCTGCCTAGAGCCTCTAGCATTGGTGGCTTATAAATAGCATTAAATAAATAAATAAATCACATCTGTAGTCCTGCAATTTTTATAGGGAAAAATAAACCTCTAAATACCAGAATAGTTTAGGATCAAAGCCAAGAAATCAATATTCAAAATCCTGCCGAACAGGTATCTTTACATGGATAAGTTATGAGGGCAAAAATTCAGCTAAATCTACCCACTCAGAATTTGAGTCGAAAGATTCAGTTCTGCCATTTGCATGGCTGAGATTTAGCTAAATTTAACTGATTAGAGTTGAATACTGCATTAACCAGCTAACAGGGTCATTCATCAAATTGTGTTAGGGCCATATTATGGGCGTTAGGGCCCTAACACCCGCGATAACACCGTAATGCATATGATAAATAACGCATTGCGAGATGCTTATGCAAATTCAAAACATTTAGACCTCGATTCATCATTTTGCTATAAATTTTGCATGAATAGCGCCCGCGATAAAAAAGGGGGGTGGCTAGGGAAATTTTTGAGATACCGCAACGTACGCTATTTACCACATCGCATAGGTATTTTATTGCAATGCGCGTTAAATTTATCTCACACCTGCAAGATTTTCACATCACAAGCTGAGAAGGGATCAGACAGGCCTCTCTCGCTCTCATCTAAAGATGCCTCTAACCCAGCTAAATTCATGCAACTTGAAATTTTAGCAGCACAGATTTAGTCCCTTAAAAAGGATAAAAGTTTTAAACACATAGATTTATCTAGTGAAAATTCAATTTTATCCAGAAAAATCTTTTGAATATTGTCTACAAAAGCAACAAGGATTTGGAGTCATTTTTCCCTAGAATTTCCAGAAACATAAGGGTGAAAATAATGATCCGCTTTTTAATTTACAAGTTAGGGCCGAATTTTAAATTGGCCACGCATGCAAATATCGTCACATATGCGTGTGGCCAGGCCCTGTGTGCACTGCGCGCATTATCAAAACAGCTCGGCCATGCATGTGACCATACATGCACAACTGCCGGTCCCTAAAAAAGGGGTGGGCTGGGAGGCATGGTCGGGGTGGGGAGGGGCAGGACGGAGGCCGGCAGGGACCGCAGCCATTAGCCGCTGTCCTGGGGAAGCGCACGCCAGCAGTCGGCCGGCACGCACAAACTACTTCTGCTCCAGGGGAGCAGTAAGTAGTGAAACAAAAAAAATGTACGTTTCTGGGAGGGGTTAAGGGGATGGGGAGGAAAGGAGAAGAGGGAGGGGCTTTAGGAAGAGGGTAGGGAATTTTTCCCCCAGTCCGTTCCTTAATTGGAGCAGACTGGGAGGGAACAGGGGAAGGCCTGATTTCATCACTATGCGTAATCTAACATAAGAACATAAGAACATAAGAAATTGCCATGCTGGGTCAGACCAAGGGTCCATCAAGCCCAGCATCCTGTTTCCAACAGAGGCCAAACCAGGCCACAAGAACCTGGCAATTACCCAAACACCTAGAAGATCCCATGCTACTGATGCAATTAATAGCAGTGACTATTCCCTAAGTAAACTTGATTAATAGCAGTTAATGGACTTCTCTTCCAAGAACTTATCCAAACCTTTTTTGAACCCAGCTACACTAACTGCACTAACCACATCCTCTGGCAACAAATTCCAGAGATTTATTGTGCGTTGAGTGAAAAAGAATTTTCTCCGATTAGTCTTAAATGTGCTACTTGCTAACTTCATGGAATGCCCCCTAGTCCTTCTATTATTCGAAAGTGTAAATAACCGAGTCACATCTACTCGTTCAAGACCTCTCATGATCTTAAAGACCTCTATGATATCCCCCCTCAGCCGTCTCTTCTCCAAGCTGAACAGCCCTAACCTCTTCAGCCTTTCCTCATAGGGGAGCTGTTCCATCCCCTTTATCATTTTGGTTGCCCTTCTCTGTACCTTCTCCATTGCAACTATATCTTTTTTGAGATACGGCGACCAGAATCTACTAAAATCCCCCCCTCTCTGAGCACTGCCCGCACATGCACGTGCGGTTTTTTTTAAATCCGGCGCACGTGTGCGCGGCCCACAGATTTTATAAGCATGCACACGCATCTTAGAAAACCTGCGTGTCCACGTGCGGGCACCGGGAACCGCGTGCACATGAGCGCACGCGTGCACCTTTTAAAATCTACCCCTGTGTGTATTGTAGCTAGTGCTGTGACACCTTAAAACGAGAGAATATTTTAGTTTCTGAGAATTAAACTTCCAATGAACCCCTTGCAACCTTGACAGTGTATTTCACTGTGAAGCCTGGGCTTCATTGGGAGACCACTGCACTGGCAGCGGGATTATAAATCCCAGCAGAACAGAGCATACAAAGCGTAACAGCCAAAGCAAAACAACAAAAGATCCAATGAACTGAGAACAGACATTCCAGGGAATGTGGTCACATCTGGTGACAGTTCTCGGGAGTGCACAGTGACACTGAAATGGCTGCTAAGACCAGCCTGAAAATCGAATGAAAGCCCGGTAAGCTGTCCAAGACTAGACTCCTGCCATCTCTGAAGAGAGACTAGAAGCAGGCAACTTTATTTTAGTCCATGGTGTTTGAGCAGCTTTAGGCTCCAGCTTGCCACCCATTCCATGTCTTTGATATACAAGGCTGATTGAAACAGCCTGCACATTCAATTATTCATGAACACCACTTGCTTCCAGGTCAATGATGTGAAAATGTTTGATCTTTCAAAATCTCTTTATTGTCGGAATTTATTATTATATTTTTTTTTAATATAGTAAGCATTCTCTTTGTTTGCAGTTCATTGATCTGCGCTTTGACCTATCATTTTGTATTTATCTCTGATCTTCCTGCTACTGGTGGAGACCCACAAAGTCGGAAAGTCTTCATTCTTGTCCCAGCACGTCAGGTGCCGCCATAGCTGTGGGATCTTGTTCTGGATTTCATTAGTTAACATTTTAAAATGTCCCACTGGGTATCATCGACAAACAGTTCTGTTCAGTGGTGCAAGAAAGACAGGGCATCCCTTCTAGTTCAAGTGTTTGCTTTGCAATCACCAGTCTGTACACATAATGACAGTGTGTGAGGGCGCCAAGCACCTTTCTTTTAAACTCTTAGCTCTGTACAACTGATCCCTTTCTCCTCCTCCTCTTTCTCACTCCCTTTGTCCTCTTTCTTTCTCTGCCTGTTTCCCTACTTTAAGTCTGTGCCTCCATCTCAATGTAATTTCCATTGCTATCTTTCCTTCTTTGTGTGTCTAGAAGATAATTCATAGAAGCAATACTGCAAATATATTTTATTCTCGCTGCTTACATGTGAAGAAAGAAAAAGAAAATTATTACTTACCTGCTAATTTTCGTTCCTGTAGTACCATGGATCAGTCCAGACAGTGGGTTATGTCCCCAATCCAGCAGATGGAGTCAGCACAAGCTTTGAGGGGGCGTATCCATATATACTACTACCCCCTCTGCAGGAGTTCAGTATCGAGTATATCAAAGCCAGAGTAGAAACCCCCGAAGGATCAAGTTTGTGGAAACAGATAATGAAAACAATTGTAACCGCAACAAGTAACTGCAAACATCCTACCAACTTGTAGGGAGCTGTGAAAAACAGCGAAAAGAAACGACTGTGAAGACAAAGAACACTGCGAGCAAGAAGTAGCGCAGAGCTGTGCAGGATCAAGAACCCAAACGCGGTGGGCGTCTGGACTGATCCATGGTACTACAGGAACGAAAATTAGCAGGTAAGTAATAATTTTCTTTTCCCTGTACGTACCTGGATCAGTCCAGACAGTGGGATGTACCCAAGCTTCCCTAAATCGGGTGGGGTCCTGCGAGGCCTGCTCGGAGAACCTGCTCGCCAAAGTGTCCAGAGACTGAAGAGGCGAGGTGCAGACGATAGTGCCTCGAGAACGTGTGTAACGATTTCCAGGTGGCTGCCCTACAAATTTCCTGCGAGGATACCGAGCGAACCTCCGCCCAGGAAGCCGCCTGAGAACGTGTAGAATGCGCTATGATTCCGGGTGGGGGAGTCCGACCCGACCCAATGTAGGAAGCAGCAATGCCGGCCTTCAGCCATCTGGCAATGGTAGTCTTCGAGGCCTGAGACCCCTTCTTAGGACCGGCCCAGAGTACGAAGAGATGGTCAGAGGTCCGGAACTCATTTGTAGCCTCCAGATAGAGGCGCAGAGTGTGCTTGACATTCAAGAGATGGAGAGACTTCGGCTCTGAGGAAGAGAAGGACGGCAACTCCACCGTCTGGTTCACATGGAATGCAGAAACCACCTTCGGAAGGAAGGAGGGAACGGTGCGAAGCGAAACTCCAGAGTCGGAGAAACGGAGATAGGGCTCTCTACACGACAGAGCCTGCAGCTCCGAGATGCGTCGAGCGGAACAGATGGCCACAAGAAATACAGTCTTGAGAGTGAGATCCTTTATCGTTGCGCTGCGCAGCGGCTCGAACGGTGGTCTCGACAGGGAGCGAAGCACAGGTTAAGACTCCAGGAGGGACAAGGGTCCCGTAACGGAGGACACATATGCTTGACACCCTTGAGAAAACGAGCAATGTCAGGATACTGTAGAAGAGAGCCCCCATCGCTCAACAGCGAGCCAAGGGCGGCCACCTGAACCCGTAGTGAATTATAGGCGAGCCCTTTTTCCACCCCCGCCTGTAGAAACTGAAGGATCTGAGGTACAGAAGCCTTAGCGGGTCTCGTGGCCTGGCTGGTACACCACAGCTCGAACATAGGCCGCCGACGTCGATGTCTTTCGTGCCCGCAATAGCATGGATACTACTGCCTCCGGGTAGCCCCGACGCCGGAGGCGGCGCCTCACAAAAGCCAGGCTGCAAGACAGAAGAGTTCTGCCTGCTCGAAAAATACCGGGCCCTGATGTAGGAGCTGGGGGAGGTGCCCCAGCCTGATTGGCCCGTCGATCACCAGCTGTAGCAGGTCCGCAAACCAGGGTCGCCTGGGCCATTCCGGGGCGACGAAAACCACGGTCCCCTGATGGCTTTCTATTCTGCGGAGCATCCTGCCCACCAGGGGCCATGGTGGAAAAGCGTAGAGCAGAAGATGTGGCGGCCACGGGAGGACCAGGGCATCCACTCCCTCCGCGCCGCGCTCTCTCCGGCGACTGAAGAAGCGTGGAGCCTTGGCGTTGAGAGCGGACGCCATCAGATCCAAGTGAGGGGCCCCCCACCAATGGACGAGAAGTTGCATCGCTTTGTCGGAGAGAGACCACTCTCCGGGGTCCAGCAGTTGACGACTGAGGAAGTCCGCCTGGACGTTGTCCACACCGGCGATGTGCGAGGCCGCTAGCCGGACGAGATGACGCTCCGCCCACTGCATCAGCAGCGCCGCCTCGAGCGCGACCTGCGGGCTGCGCGTGCCTCCTTGTCGGTTGATGTAGGCCACGGTGGTAGCGTTGTCCGATAGGATTCTGACTTCCCGGTTCCGAAGAAGCGGGAGGAAATGTCGCAGAGCTAGCCGGACCGCTCTGGTTTCCAGACGGTTGATTGACCACTTCGCCTCCACCATGGACCACGTCCCCTGCGTGGCGCTTCGATCGCAGACTGCACCCCAGCCTGCTAGACTGGCATCGGTGGTCACCACCACCCAATTTGGCAGATCGAGGGACACGCCACGGGCCAGGTTCGGCGGATCCAACCACCAGCCCAGACTGTCCCTGGCATTCTGCGGGAGCGGGAGAATCATCTGGTAGTCCTGCGATACTGGTTTCCAACGGGAGAGGAGTGCCCACTGTAAGGTCCTGATGTGCGCGAAAGCCCAAGGTACAAGGTCGATGGTGGACCCCATCACTCCCAGGAGTTGCAGGTAGTCCCAGGAGGTGGGCTCTGGTAACGCAGAGAACCGTCGTGTGTGATCCCGCAAGGATTGAGCTTTGTCCTGGCGCAGAAAAACTTTGCCCAGTAGGGTTTCGAAGGTCGCCCCCAAAAAAACCCAAGCGTTGCGAGGGCATGAGGGAGCTCTTGGAGAAGTTCACTACCCATCCCAGGGAATGTAGAAACCGTACTACTCGAGTCACCGCTGAGCGTCCATGATCGAATGACTTCGCCCAGAGGAGCCAATCGTCCAGATAAGGATGAACCAGGATGCCCTCCTTCCGGAGAGCTGCCGCCACGACTACCATGATCTTGGTGAAGGTGCGCGGCGCCGTCGCCAATCCGAACGGGAGAGCCGTGAACTGAAAATGCTGGTCCAGAATTTTGAAACGAAGGAAACGGTGGTGGTCCGGGCGGATGGGAATGTGCAGGTAGGCCTCCGTTAAGTCCAGGGAGGAGAGGAACTCCCCCCGATGCACCGCCGCAATCACTGACCGGAGCGTTTCCATGCGGAACCGGACGACTCGAAGGGATTTGTTGACTTCCTTGAGGTCTAGGATAGGCCGGAAGGAACCGTCCTTCTTTGGTACGACGAAATAGATGGAATAGTGGCCCGAGCCCACCTCTCCGAAGGGCACGGGCGCAATAGCGCCTATCTCCCGGAGTCTGTCCAGAGTCAGCAGCACCGCTCCTCTCTTGAGGTCCGAGCCACAGGGGGAAAAGATGAACCTTCCCTGCAGGGGGCGGACAAATTCCAATGCGTAGCCGTGTTTTATGGTATCCAGGACCCACTGGTCCGAGGTGATCCGTGCCCACTCCGCGTAGAAATACGTTAGTCGGTCCCCAATCCTGGGGACAGGGGAGTGGGCGAGACTGGCATCATTGTGAAGACTTGGTATAGGGGTTCCCGGTTCCGGGAGTAGTGCGTGCGGGCCGATGCCCGCGAAAGGAGCGCGACCAGGGCTGAGACCTGGGGGCGGATGACCGGGAGCCCGCCTGTCTGTATCCCCTGTAGCGCCGTTGCGCTCTGGCTCTGGTCCGAGAAGAAGAAAATGCTCTGGATGGTCGAAACCTATCCTCCGGCAGCCGATGAACAGCGTTCTCCCCCAGGGACTTGATGATCTGGTCCAAATCCTCCCCGAAGAGGAACTTGCCCCTGAAGGGAAGAGAGCCCAGACTCGACTTAGAGGACGTATCAGCTGCCCAATTGCGTAGCCACAGTAGTCGTCGTGCTGCCACTACCGAAACCATGGATCTTGCGAGGACCCGAAAAAGGTCGTATGAGGCGTCCGCCCCATACGCCACTGCGGCTTCTAGCCGATCTGCCTGGGCAGCCTCATCGGACGGCAGGTTCTGAGACGTGAGGGGTGAGACCTCGAAAACCCGCTTAAGGAAAACTTCCAACTTACGATCCTGTGTGTCCCGCAACGCCGCACCTCCCGTCACTGGGATAGTCGTCCTCTTCGTGACCGCGACACTGCGGAGTCCACCTTTGGGACCTTGATGAGGTCCAGAAATCTTCGGGGAGCGGGTACAGCTTTTCCATAGCCCGGCTGCTCTTCAGGGGGGCCTCCGGGGTGTCCCATTCCCTGGTGAGAAGTTGTAAAAACGAGTCATGAATGGGAAAAGCCCGAGCCCTCGGCCGGAGTGCCGCCAGGACAGGATCTCCCTTCCTTGAAGAAGTGACGACAGCGGGAGCTACTGGGGCAGGCGGGTCTGGTGGCGGGTCCAAATCTAATTCTTGGATGATCTGCGGGATGAGGTCGTCCAGCTCTTCCCTCTGGAAGAGGCGTAGGGTACGCGGATCATCCCCCTCCTGCGTGCCGTCCCCTTGTCCCCCGTCCGGGAGGTCAAGTCCATGTCCCGCTGGGTCTGGCACCGCCCCCACTGCCGCGGGCGTGGATCGGACCCGGGTAGGGAGGCGGGAGGCCCCCACTCCCGGAGGGTCGGGGGGGGCCGGCGTCGAGGGCGACATCCGAGGGATCTTAGGAGGGGGGGGTCCCACAGGTGCTTCCAGCCCCTGCAGATAAGCGGTATGCATGAGCAGGATAAACTCCGGAGAGAACCCCGGCCTGCTCGGGTGCGCTTCGGGGGCGGCGTGGTTCCTGCTCCCTGGCTCTGGGTGCTTGGTTCCTGCACCAAAATCGGGGGAACACCCCCGCTGGTAGAGTCCTCCAGGAATCCGTTCTCCCTCGTGGCCTCCAGGGATCCGTTCCCCCTCGTGGCCTGCGCCTCAGGGCGCTCAGAATGTAAAATGATCGCCGTTCCCGCCAAAAATGGCGGAGTGGCCGGCCCGCGCCGCCCGGGCAAAAAAGAGAAATCAGTCAGGGACTGTGAGGTACCTTCCCCCCCCGGGAAGGCATCGTGCACAGATGCCCTCCCGGGAAATCCGGGACCCCGGGTCTCCGCAGGCCGCACAGCGGGACGGCCGCGGCATCGGGATCGCTGTAGGAGAAAAGAAAAAGCCACGGGGGGGGCCACGCGCACAAAAGCGCCGCTGCGGGGGGGCCCGGTCGGCCCGCACTGCCCGCTGTCCGAAAATAGAGGAGGGTGCCGCGGGGGGGCCTTCCTGGCCACACGACCCGCCCCAGACATCTTTCCCTAAATGGCTCAGCAGCCCATGAGGAGCTGTAAAATGGCCGCGGATGAGGGAGTAAAGAGCGAAGAGGCCGGCTCCACCGGCTTTCACAGGCACCGGGGGCTGAGCTGTGAAGGAAAAAACTACAAAGGAAAAACAAACTTACCCCTGGCTGCAACGAGAAATAAACAGCAAGGCCGCAGAGAAGAGACAAGGAAGATAAGCCACTCCCCAGAAGTTGAAAGAACTCTGCTTTTTTTTTTTTTTTTTAACTTAATACAAACTTGATACAAACTTGATCCACAGAAAAAGACAACAACAAGCCATAATCAAGCAAGAAAGTGAAGAAAAAGGAAAAGGAGGGGAAGCCTGATTCCCCTACTCGCATCTGCTGGAGTCAGAAGATACTGAACTCCTGCAGAGGGGGTAGTAGTATATATGGATAAGCCCCCTCAAAGCTTGTGCTGACTCCATCTGCTGGATTGGGGACATAACCCACTGTCTGGACTGATCCAGGTACGTACAGGGAACAATAACTTGCAAACTGAGTTGCAACACACTCATGAGGTATGGTGCCTTTTCATCCCTGAGCAGGCAATGAAGATAAAACCTACAGTGCAGACTTCCTGTTAGCAATAGTTGGGTCCCAGTAAATTAATGCACTACCCATAGCCCTCACTTGCCCACTGCTGGCCCTGTAAAGTTAATGAACCAATGTTAGGTATTCTGTGTCTTACCAGTTTATCTGACTAGTTAATTTCTCTATTGCTTTAGTTTCCTGTTTCTTGTTGGTTCCATTAAAGATGGCTCTAACAAGAAAATGCATAAGAATATTAACAGGTTGATATAAAATAAAAAATGAATGCTTAGTTACATATATTATGTGTTGATTTTTATTTATATATGTTTATTGTATGTTTTCTAAGCTATTCTGAACATTTTGGGATTAATTCACCCAAATAATTTTTGGCCTTTGGAGAATGAAGAGAGGAAAAGCCTGAATAGCAATAGCTGTCAAAGCAGTAGATGGGGAGATATTTGCTTGAAAAAAAGATATTCAGAGCATGTCACAGATGCCCTCCACTTTGCTCACAGACCTTTTCCAAAATTCCATTTGCCCTTAGACCCAAATATATTTCCCCCTGCTCAAAGCTGCTGTAAGTCTGTGCCAGAATCCTGCTACGATGTGAAGACAACTAGTGTGCTCTGGAAAGTATATGTACTGTAAGACATCATCTTTGGCTAATTCTTTTGCTGACCCAATAAAAGCGCAGCTTGCAAAGAATCCAGTAACAGGGCTGCTGTATTTATGGCTTAAGCTAAAAGCGGAGTCTAACTTCTGGAATAAGATCAGAGGATGGGTCAGGATACCCCCTAGTTTCAATCTGTCTAGAGACAGGATTTCTATATAGCAATCGCATGCCCTAATCCATCTGACAAGACTTGCACTCCTACGATTCCTTCTACTAAATAACCCCTTGCACCTCCAATCATATCTCTAAATGCCCTCCTTTGTGTTCCCTGTGTTGACTGTAAAATGTGCATTATTGTAATAGGAATTTAATTCTAATTCTGATTGTAATCTGCCTTGAGACTAGTTTGGAAAAGGAGGAATATCAAATGTTTATAAATAAATAAATAAATGTTCACAGTATGATGTAATCCCCTTGGCTCTAAACAGGATCATATATCTCTTGTTCACCCTTTTTATATTCACTGAAATAATAATTAAAAAAAAAAAAACAGACTGTATTTAATTACACTTCTTCCTATGTAATGCTCAAAGTATGGAACAATAAATAAACTGTGCCAGCTAGGGCTGCCAATTTCTTCCAAATTATCAGGACAAGCTGATCCAGTCCTGCTTCTAATCCACTGGATGCAGGGATACATTCTTGCGTTTCTTAGGGAATGCAACAGGGAAATCAGACCTACAGGTCCCTACATGCAAAGGGGCAAAATCAGGGCTGGATCAACCTTTCCTGAAAATCTGGAGCCAGTTGACAACTCTAACTCCAGCTCTGGTCATCCTGTGTGTTACCAGAGCAGGAGTAGCTAACTTCAGGAACTACAAACAAACCTGGATTTCAGGATATCCATAGTAAATATGTATGAGATAGATTTGCATTCACCACCTCCATGGTATGTAAATATATTTTATGCATATTTATTCTGGATATCCTGAAAACCGGACCTGTTTGTGGCCCATAAGGACTGGAGTTGGTCACCTCTGTACTGGAAAGTTTTGGAAGGAGATCAATAGGAGAAGGTAATGACAGCCTTCCTGGCTCCCTGCAAATCCATTTTTCTGTTTCAATCCCCAATGGCATGGAATATTTTATCTGAGCAAAGGCTATTACCTTCTTACTCCTGACATGATGGCAGCTATCCCCAAAAAGATTCCCCTGAGAGGAAAATACAACTAATACGAGAAGAGGATTAAAAATTCCTTCTGGGTCTGTGAACAGGACCTAAGAAACTCTTCAGTGAAATAAGGCCAATTTCACTTGCCTGATATCACTTAGGGGCACAGTTATATTTGGAAAGATTCTAAGGACTTTAATTAATTAATGTGGTCTGTAAGAGAGAAAACTAGTCTCTAAGCTGGTTAGGACGCTCTGAACAGAAGCCAAGGATCTGGGAGAGTCACAGGGTTATGCCAGGTAAAAGTCTGCTTAGAGATTAGTAACTGCCAATGGTTGGCAGGTTCCTAGATGTCTCACTCTGATAAACTTTGCTTGAATTTGGATACTCTCATGCAGAGACTGGCAAACTGTGGACTGTGGGCCAGCCTGGATTTTGGGATAGGCAATGTAAGCAAGTACCTCTGGTGCCAAATTTTGATAGGCACATGAGTGTTGCCACCCAACATCCGAGCCTGCAGCCACTTGCTGCCTCCTTTATCCGGGAATGTAGCAATAACTTGTTTAAAGCCAACATGCGGCCTGGAGCCAGCAAGCACTCGTAGATCCTGTGGTTGCTGCACACCTTTCTCTCACACTGGCTTTCTGTTATCAGGAAATCCTGTGCGAAAGGAAGGGCTACCACAGGGCCCATGAGCATGTGTCAGCTCTGGGTCACACATTGACTTTATTCAAGTTATTTTTTTGTGGGCCTGGATGAAGTTGCTGGACAAGCGGCTTCAGGCCTGGAGATCAGGGAAGATGTGACACTGGAGGTCAGGGCAAGAGTGGAAGATGTGGGCAGGGGTCCCAAACCTCCAGTTATTTATGGGGGAGAGGGTGGGTTTCCCTCCTCCCTCAAATCTCTGATGATTTCCGGGGGAGAGAGGATTTATCTCCCCACATCCTGATGCACCCTCTGATAATTTCTTGGGTGGGGGGGGGGGGAGTGGATTTTTTCTCCCCATCCACACACACCATCTGATCATTTCTGGTGGGGAGGGACATCTTCCCTCTCCTTCCAATGATTTCTTGGGAGAACGGGGGGCTTACCTTCCCCCACAACCCTTCAATGATTTTGAGACTGAAATTGCCCCTCCTTCCCAGTGCCTACTGGCATCTAAGTTTTAAATTCAGCCCTGCTTATGGGCCACACCTGGCCTGCAGGAAGCTTCCATCTGACCCACAGAGCTGAAACAGGTCCTGGCCCGTGGCAGCTCGAGTATGCCATTTCTGTCTGGAAGTGACTTTCTCAGGCCAGAAGCGATGTTGCTGGTGTAGACCAGATTAAATCCTCCCAGGACTACTTCTGAAACTCACAATACTCAACATTCTTTGGCTGAAATTCCAGGGAATACGTCCCCTCACTCCTTGGCTGCAGTGCCCATCATCTCGGCAGGATACTAAAGTAGCCCTTAGGCCCAAACGGCTTATCATCTCTGAAGAGTAACTCCCTAGTTACCCCACTGTAACCTACATTTGTCTGATATGATTTTTCTGTCCTCTGTATTTCATTTAGCAACTTATATATTATGTAAATAAGAGCTATGCCTCAAAAATGCAACTTTTTCCCAAGAGAACAGTCATCTCAGCTTTTTCATTTGTTCTACTAGCAAATAAGCTCAGCCACTGTCTTGAACTTCTCCTTGGTATCTATCTGAGATTATTAACGAATGGGAGAAACCATGATTCTTTGATTTTATACCCTGGGAATGACATTTATCACATTTGGTCCAAGCCAATATTTATTAGACCAGCTTTAGAAGAACTCCCAGCACTTTCCTAACTCCCTCAGAGTGGACAGGTTTTATATATATATATATATATATATATATATATATATATATATATATATATATATATATATATATATATATGGTTTATCTTCTTACATTCCACTGCACCTTAAAAACACAGGGAGTCCATATCTTTCCCAGGCTGTAGAAGTTGGATGTAAATGTACTTGATATGACTTCTCTTATCTGAGTGGGCTGTGGGGTTAGTTAATCCAAACTCCAACACCTCCAGTGAAGTGCCAGCCCTCTCACTGTGTCTCAGAATCCAATCTACCGTCTGCTCCCTGGCAGACTTGATGTCTCAGTTCAGCTGTCACTGCACTAACTCGCCTCACACTGCTGTTACCCCCTCACCCTCTTCCTGCCTCTATTTACCTCAATGCAGGCATGGGACAGGGATACATAACCAGTGCAATGGACTGATTGATTACAAGGGAAAAAGGCCTTACCAATCTCATTAAAAGAAAAAAAAACAAAATTAACCACAGCCACATTTCTTCTTTCACAGAGACTAATGGTACATTTAGAATGGTACACAGATAAGAGAATGTGGCTCATCACCATGTCCCCTATGCAGAGCTTGACCTGGGAAGAATAAAAGTAGCAGAATTCATCTTAACAACAACTAGTCCCAGTAAGGATACTGGATCACGACTCCCCTTTCCCTACTCACACCTCCCAGGACAGAAATTCCTAGTCGTTAAGTTGTTAACATCTTAAGAGCAGAGAAAAAGGAAATCTCCTCTACTGATGCAGTAGGAACACAATGTACCAAAGAATTATTGAGAGAAAGTAATCAGTAACACTATTCCACTATCCAAATAGCAGCATAATCAGTGCCATCCATTAGCCACTCTGGAAAGTGGCTAGGATTATTTGTGACCAGTTACTTGTAATCAGTGACTCTCTAACACAGTCTGCCAGTGTTCTGCTGCAGCCAGTGCTCTGGCTGTTAGGAAGGGTGCTGTGAGGGATAAGGCACAGACCCATCTCTTGGCACAGCACGCCACCTCTTATCATATCTCAGGAGCTTCTGTCAGATAACCACTCCTGAAAGAGGCTGTACTTCACTTTACAGCTTCTTCAAGGAATGTCGTTTTCTAGGCTCCCCCCCCCCCAAACTTATCAAGCAAAGCTTTAGCAAAACAATATTGGTAGGGTAGGAACCAAGTGATCTGATTGTGAGAGTTTCCAAACTGTTCCATGTCAGGCTCAGAATTCAGGAGGGTAACTAAATGGCTCCAGGTGGTCAGGGAAACACTGAGCCAGTCCTGCTTGTGCCCTATTGAATCTATGGGCTTTTAGTTCTGCTTTCCAACTGCTAGTCATGAAGAACAAAAGAACCATAAAAGTTGAGCTGATTCACTGCTCAGCTTATAATCAGAAAACTTTGAAAGTGCTCTGAAGAAAAATGCTTTTGATATCGGTTTCAAAAATCCACTGTTTATCAGAAATGGCAGATTGTAAGACAATGTATTAGTTTAAGTACTGCCAACATCTCAGTGAGTGAATGTAACCTCCAAACTATCCAGCATACAGCTCACTTGTACTGATTGTAAAGAAATTCACCTGTACTACATAAGAACATGCCATACTGGGTCAGACCAAGGGTCCATCAAGCCCAGCATCCTGTTTCCAACAGTGGCCAATCCAGGCCATAAGAACTTGGCAAGTACCCAAAAACTAAGTCTATTCCATGTTACCGTTGCTAGTAATAGCAGTGGCTATTTTCTAAGTCAATTTAATTAATAGTAGGTAATGGACTTCGCCTCCAAGAACTTATCCAATCCTTTTTTAAACACAGCTATACTAACTGCACTAACCACATCCTCTGGCAACAAATTCCAGAGTTTAATTGTGCATTGAGTAAAAAAGAACTTTTTCCAATTAGTTTTAAATGTGCCACATGCTAACTTCATGGAGTGCCCTCTAGTCTTTCTATTATCTGAAAGAGTAAATAACCGATTCACATCTACCCGTTCTAGACCTCTCATGATTTTAAACACCTCTATCATATCCCCCCTCAGCCGTCTCTTCTCCAAGCTGAAAAGTCCTAACCTCTTTAGTCTTTCCTCATATCATTTTGGTAGCCCTTTCCTCATATCATTTTGGTAGCCCTTCTCTGTACCTTCTCCATCGCAATTATATCTTTTTTGAGATGCAGCGACCAGAATTGTACACAGTATTCAAGGTGCGGTCTCACCATGGAGCGATACAGAGGCATTATGACATTTTCCGTTTTATTCACCATTCCCTTTCTAATAATTCCCAACATTCTGTTTGCTTTTTTGACTGCCGCAGCACACTGAACTGACGATTTCATTGTGTTATCCACTATGACACCTAGATCTCTTTCTTGGGTTGTAGCACCTAATATGGAACCTAACATTGTGTAACTATAGCATGGGTTATTTTTCCCTATATGCATCACCTTGCACTTATTCACATTAAATTTCATCTGCCATTTGGATGCCCAATTTTCCAGTCTCACAAGGTCTTCCTGCAATTTATCACAATCTGCTTGTGATTTAACTACTCTGAACAATTTGTATCATCTGCCAATTGGATTATCTCACTCATTGTATTTCTTTCCAGATCATTTATATAAATATTGAAAAGTACGGGTCCCAATACAGATCCCTGAGGCACTCCACTGCCCACTCCCTTCCACTGAGAAAATTGTCCATTTAATCCTACTCTGTTTCCTGTCTTTTAGCCAGTTTGCAATCCACGAAAGGACATCGTCACCTATCCCATGACTTTTTACTTTTCCTATAAGCCTCTCATGAGGACCTTTGTCAAACACCTTCTGAAAATCCAAGTATACTACATCTACAGGTTCACCTTTATCCACATTTATTAACTCCTTAAAAAATGTGAAGCAGATTTGTGAGGCAAGACTTGCCTTGAGTAAAGCCATGCTGACTTTGTTCCATTAAACCATGTCTTTCTATATGTTCTGTGATTTTGATGTTTAGAACACTTTCCACTATTTTTCCTGGCACTGAAGTCAGGCTAACCGGCCTGTAGTTTCCCGGATCGCCCCTGAAGCCCTTTTTAAATATTGGGGTTACATTAGCTATACTCCAGTCTTCAGGTACAATGGATGATTTTAATGATAGGTTACAAATTTTTACTAATAGGTCTGAAATTTCATTTTTTAGTTCCTTCAGAACTCTGGGGTGTATACCATCCGGTCCAGGTGATTTACTACTCTTCAGTTTGTCAATCAGGTCTACCACATCTTCTAGGTTCACCGTGATTTGATTCAGTCCATCTGAATCATTACTCATGAAAGCCTTCTCCAGTACGGGTACCTCCCCAACATCCTCTTCAGTAAACACCGAAGCAAAGAAATCATTTAATCTTTCCGCAATGGCCTTACCTTCTCTAAGTGCCCCTTTAACCCCTTGATCATCTAACGGTCCAACTGACTTTCTGCTTCGGATATATTTTAAAAAGTTTTTACAGTGAGTTTTTGCTTCTACAGCCAACTTCTTTTCAAATTCTCTCTTAGTCTGTCTTATCAATATCTTACATTTAACTTGCCAACGTTTATGCATTATCCTATTTTCTTCTGTTGGATCCTTCTTCCAATTTTTGAATGAAGATCTTTTGGCTAAAATAGCTTCTTTCACCTCCCCTTTTAACCATGCCGGTAATTGTTTTGCCTTCTTTCCACCTTTCTTAATGTGTGGAATACATCTGGACTGTGCTTCTAGAATGGTATTTTTTAACAGTGACCACACCTCTTGCATATTTTTTACTTTTGTAGCTGCTCCTTTCAGTTTTTTTCTAACAATTTTTCTCATTTTATCAAAGTTTCCCTTTTGAAAGTTTAGCACGAGAGCCATGGATTTGCATACTGTTCCTCTTCCAGTCATTAATTCAAATTTGATCATATTATGAGCACTATTGCCAAGCGGCCCCACCACCGTTACCTCTCTCACCAAGTATTGTGCTCCACTGAGAATTAGATCTAAAATTGCTCCCTCTCTCATCGGTTACTGAACCAATTGCTCCATAAAGCTATCATTTATTCCATCCAGGAATGTTATCTCTCTAGCATGTCCCGATGATATATTTACCCAGTCAGTATTGGGGTAATTGAAGTCTCCCATTATTACCGCACTACCAATTTGGTTAGCTTCCCTAATTTCTCTTAGCATTTCACTTTCCGTCTCACCATCTTGACCAGGTGGACGGCAGTATACTCCTATCACTATAGTATTCCCCGATACACAAGGGATTTCTACCCATAAAGATTCAATTTTGCATTTAGTCTCATGCAGGATGTTTATCCTGTTGGGCTCTATGCCATCCCGGACATAAAGCGCCACACCGCCTCCCGGGTGCTCCTCTCTATCATTGCGATTTAATTTGTACCCCGATATAGCACTGTCCCATTGGTTATTCTCCTTCCACCATGTCTCTGAGATGCCAATTAAGTCTATGTCATCATTCACTGCTATACATTCTAATTCTCCCATCTTACTTCTTAGACTTCTGGCATTAGCAAACATTTCAAAGTTTGTTTTTGTTTGTATTTTCATTCTGCTTTTTAATTGATAGGGATAAGTTAGAATTTTTTAGCTCAGGTGAGTTTTTAGTTACAGGAACTTGGACTACTTTTCTTATTATTGGAACCTCACTGTCAGGATGCCCTAATTCTAATGCATCATTAGTATCCTTTGAAGATACCTCTCTCCGAACCATGCGCTGCTGAGCGACTGTCGACTTTCCCCTTTGTTCTAGTTTAAAAGCTGCTCTATCTCCTTTTTAAAGGTTAGCGCCAGCAATCTGGTTCCACCCTGGTTAAGGTGGAGCCCATCCCTTCGGAAGAGACTCCCCCTTCCCCAAAAGGTTCCCCAGTTCCTAACAAAACTGAATCCCTCTTCCTTGCACCATCGTCTCATCCACGCACTGAGACTCCGGAGCTCTGCCTGCCTCTGGTGACCTGCGTGTGGAACAGGGAGTATTTCAGAGAATGCTACCCTGGAGGTTCTGGATTTAAGCTTTCTACCTAAGAGCCTAAATTTGGCTTCCAGAACCTCCCTCCCACATTTTCCTATGTCGTTGGTGCCTATGTAGGTGACGTGTGAGGTCCGCCACCTTCGCACCAGGTAGGCATGTTACCAGGTGATCCTCACGCCCACCAGCCACCCAGCTATCTACATTCCTAATAATCGAATCACCAACTATGACAGCCGACCTAACCCTTCCCTCCTGGGCAATAGGCCTTGGGGAGATATCCTCAGTGCGAAAGGACAATGCATCACCTGGAGAGCAGGTCCTTGCTACAGGATCCTTTCCTGCTGCACCTGGTTGATGCTCTCCAATCATGAGACCTTCTTCCTGTGATCCTGCCCTCTCCCACTGTGATCTCACCATGTGATAATTACTATTTTCCTGTGATTATTTCTTGTTCTCCTGTCTTTTTTAGCCCAGCATTGTTTTAGGTGTTCAAAATAAAATGAGTCTATGACACCCTGGGCCATGATTTTAGAATAATTGCCCTAGCTCTGTGCCTATGACAAAATCTTCTAGAAAACCAAGATCCTGATAAGGTAACTACTGCATTAGACTGCAACTTTAAAAGAAGCGCCATTTATATTAGAGGTCTGAATTCTTGCAAATGCAATGTGTGCCTGGAAAGGAAATGAAGGACTACTGTAAAGCAGTAGGAAGAATAAGATTACAACATGTACAGCCACTACCAACGCTGTCACATTTCACTGAGTTTCCTCTTTTTTTTTTTTGCAGGATCCAGCAGAGAAACTTTTAGGTCAAAATGACTATTTCCTCCCCTGATCCTTCCTTTCTTCCCCAGCCACTTTTTAGTCACCAAGCAGAACAAAAGGATCATATTTGGTTATAGCAGATGGTCTACATTATTATACATTGCTAGCCTTGGGGGAGAAATAACTTAAAAGCATAAAACTGGTGAAAAATACTATTGTTATGCACCCATTTACCCTATCCTATAAATATCCCTGCCCTGATCTAGCAGAAGGTCCGAGAGCATCTGTGAACAAAAAAGCAAAATTATGGGCAATATTTTCTTCTCTGAGCTATAAGCAAACACTATTAGTAACCTCTTTCTAAATAAGTCAGTTGTTCAATTAAAAGAGACAGAATAACTAAGAATCCCCTTTCTCATTCAGATTTTTATTTGATTCTTGAGGAGATATTATTATTTCACATATTTGGAAACTCCATTTAGTCACCCTTACCATTATGAATTCTGTAGATGGGAGACACAGAATAGTTCTGACCCTTATTCATAGGAACTCAATATATACTGAATATGACTGATGAACTGCTGCTTTAGGTCAGAACTTCCCAAACCTGTCCTGGGGACCCCCACAACCAGTCGGGTTTTCAGGATTTCCACAATGAATATGCATGAGATAAATTTGCATCTACTGGGTCTCCATGGCATGGAGATGGTAGGATATGAACCTGTAACCCTCTGGTTCCATGTTAGTGCCTCTACCATATAGTTAAAAGTGCAGCTCCCCTAGTCCAGCTGATAGAAAATCCAAATATACTTTCAATCACAGAGACACATTTTTCTCCTCTTTCCACAGTAAACTATTTGTTTCCATTATTTTTATCTATGTTTTTACAATGTATGAAAAACACAAAATGAAATAAATAACTGAAGTTAACATTCACCATCCTTGCTGTAGCAACATACTGTAACTAAGACTGCTCACAAGGTAGTGGAAGGGAGAGGTCACTGTGTTTGTCATAAGCACCTGCCTGATGCCCTTCCCACTCTCCATCATGCCCTCATCAACTGTAAATATTATAAAGCTTTTATCAGGTGCACCAATGACTGGCATTTCTCTGAGACGTCAGATGTAGCTTCTATTTTGTGGAAATTCTGCATTCTGGCATATTTCCTGCTAGCCTTACAGCTTTGCACACTTTTGTTGTATAATATGGCTATTCATTTCAATAAGGGAAGCTACAGGAGATCTAACCGATGTACTAATCTGGGTATTCACTGGAGGCAGACATCAGAAACAACAAATGGCACAGTGAAAGCCTGTTTCAACATTTAATTTCAGTGCCCTAAGGTACTGTATATGGATTGATAGGTATTTCTTTAAGTGAGTTACATTGCCTTTGTTTCATATCTTGGTTTGGCAAACTGAAAACACGATTTCTTCAATAATAAAAATTACTGCTCTGTACTGTCCAGTCTGATGTAAGGACATGCCTGGCTGGGCAAGAAGTCTGCCAACAATTTATATCTAACTACTCTCTTTATTTTGCTTACGATATCCAACTCTGTACTGGTTGCGTCCATTTTGAATGCCAAAGCAGCAAAACAGGGATGTTATCTGATTCCTCCTCTATCCCCAGTGCAAAAGACATCGCCCACTCTTCGAAAGCACAAGGTGAATGCAACCAATGTAATTGCAAATGAAGCAAATTAGATATCGTTTGACAACATATTACTATCTGACTGAGCAATATATCCCAGCAATTCCAAATATTCATTATTAAAGTTCTCCTTTAACAGGTTGGTTTTCTACTGTATTTTACTAAAGCAATACTTTGCTATTAGAGGTTTTGGCACATTAACAGTTTGAGAAGTTTTTACTGCATTTCTGCCTATATTTTTCATTCAATGCACAATATAACGTTTTTACATCTCTTCTATTAACAGGTATGTATTAACCTCTTAAATATGGATGATCTCTTGGTCATAGTGTAATTAACACTATTTACTAGATAGCACTAGCTCTGGAACAAAGTATTTCACAAAATACTATGCATCACCTGGGAAGAGATAAATGGTAAAATGTCCACTTGTGACCCAAACAAGGGCGGATTGCAGGAAAATATCAGCCCGAGGGATTTTTTTCAAAACCAGCCCACAGGTATCTGTTTGACTTCCTTATGCATTTTCCACGCAGCATGGTTTCCAAGATGCACACCAAACTGACCCTTCATAGGTACATGTGACCTGGAGCCTGGCAGAACTGAGCCAAAAAAATCAACATAAATTTCACATTTTCCCTAGATAACTAAGTAGTAAAATATCCCCTAGACCAAGGGTGAGCAAATAGAGCTGCAGGTCTTCTTCAATCCATGCAACTGGTTGCCATCTGCCTCCAAGTCTGGTTACATCTCTCATAATTATATTTTGGATTCCTGGTCTGGTATTAAAGTCTCTTAGCAACTGGTTCAAGAGCAGATTGGTGGCAAGTAATATGACAACCACACTGCCAATCAGTGTCAGACACACACAGAGTCTCTCAGACACAACACCCACACACACTCTTTCAGACACTCACTTTATGTCTGAGAGAGGGTATGTGTGGGGGGTCTCTCTCTTTGATACAAAGTTGCTTACACACACTCTTGCTCTCAGTGTATGGGTGTGTCATTGAGAAAGTATGCGTATGGGTATCTTTCTGTATCAGGGAGAACGACACACACACACACACAAACACGCACCCTCTCTCTCTCTAACATATACATTCTTTCATTGTGCTGCTGTTGCTCATATGCTCATACAGTGAGTGCCCCTGTTCCAGTACTGCCATATCATTATCTAAAATGTTTTTGCTTGGTGTCTGCTCTTTCGCAGCCTACAGCAGCCCTCTCCCTCTCGCATTCCCACCCACACCCTTCTTGGCACACCTATTCCAGGAGGCTCACTGGTTCCACAGCCAGCTGACCCTTTTAGGAGGACAGCCCAGCCTATAGAAGCCTCCCCAACACTGCACAAGAAGTTCTTCTTGGCTCATTCCATCCCTTTTTGTAACTATAGTTTGCCTCCACTTCTCTGTACCCCTCTATCCCACCACCATTCTAGTGCATTCCCATTGGCTTAGAGCTACAGAGTCTGCTGCTTTTATAATTCCCCAGGCACTCCACTGCCTACCTACTCTAAAGGAGGAGAGGGGAGGGGAGATTAGACTAATCTATGCTGTTCCTACAAATTATACCCTGGCTGAGACCGGAGAGCCATAGGATCCAAAGCAGCAAAGTTCCAGAATCCTGGTTTCCCACATGGATCCAGTACAGCCAGAGCTGGTGCATGAGTATTACAGAAGGCATTATAGGTAAACCTTACAGCCCTCCCTCCCCATGCACAATTAAAATTATACATTTATAACAGTTTTTACATTAAAAAGGCCATTCACAGTATATCTTATGAGGTGACTGTATCACTTACAGCATGTACATTACATGCACTGCTGTGGTGCCAACCTGAAAACCCTGCAAAAAAAAAAAAAAAAAAAAAAAAGAGAGACACTTGGATCCCATATTGCATTAAGCCTATTATAACATATGTTGGATGTGGATTCAGCTCTCAGAAAGCCTAGGGTAAACTGAAATACAATTAGAATATAGTAAGACTCCAATATCACAACAGCTATAACAGCCAGCATTCAAACGGTGACAACTCTCCCTATGAAACGGCAACACTACAAATACTACATCAGGCCCTAAAACATCAATTTGGAAACCAGAACAAGCTAAGCTGGTATAGATCCCTACACAAAAACTACATGCTAGCAGAATACTTCATGCAGAACACAGACAGACCTTCACTAAATACAGAATAAAGACACCAGAAAGTATAAATAGAAACATATAGACAAAAACAACTAGAAACCATAAAGCAGGCCTTGTATGTAGTGCAATAATGGAAAAACAGGAACATAATTTCTCAAAAAAACAAAATCAAGAAATATAAAACATAAATCATAATAATGAACTATACTAGTAAAAAGAATATTTTAAAACAGCTGATAAACTGAACATCTAATTAAAACTAAAGAATAAAAATAACCTTTAAATTTCAAAAATTTCCCAAAAGCGAACAAATTTTCAGAATAGCAGAAGTTAACAAATAACATGCAATAATTAAAATAAATAAGCATAAAGAATATGCTTATACAGCTATATAAAGAATATGATACAGCTATATAAAGAATATGATACAGCTGGTTAAAATGCTAATAGTCGTTCTATATATATATATATATATATATATATATAAAGCTATATAAGAATATGATACAGCTATATAAAGAATATGATACAGCTGGTTAAAATGCTAATAGTCGTTCTACAATTCCTTCCCTTTCATATCCAAGTTATTTTTCCATGTTTTTTGTAACTTTCTCACATCCAAAATATTGTTATAATATTTGTTAAGTTTCTTACTATATTTGTTGTTGTATTGGGAAATGTTCTTTACTTTGTTACTCTCTGTCTTTACTCACATTGTTAATTGTAAACCGGGTTGATGTGATTCCGATCATGAAACTCGGTATAATAAAAATAATAAATAAATAAATAAATAAAAATATTTCCAAGTGCCATATCTAATAACTTTTGATTTCCAGGCAACCTGAGATTGTCATGGGTTAGTGAAGAGAGGAGGAGGCGGTACACAAACTTTCTCTTCTCTCTCATATATAAACAAATATGCTTATGCAAACAATATATTAAGGGCTTTCTCGCCAGCTCAGCCAGTGGGGCAGTGTGCAAGAAGGGTGTAGAACTGGTATGTTTATTTATTTATTTAAGACTTTTATATACCGACTTTCTTGATACAAATCAAATCAACTCGGTTTACATCGAACAAGCAGTAACTATAAACAACCAATAACAAGAGACAAATTGAAAGGAGTATAAAGTTACATTATAACAATATACATTATAACAATATAATATGTATGTGGTGTGGAAGGAGATGTGGGGATGTGTTTATGTATGGCTGGGAGCACTTTTCCCCTTATACTCTCAACTTTATACCTCTTTCCTCACCCCATGTGGAGATAGGAACAAAGTTGTAGTGGCGTTGTGAGTATGTGAGGGGTTTGGCAGCAGTGGTGGTAGGGCGTGTGTGTGAGCGTAGAGGGGTTGGTGAGGGTAGGGCGTGTGAGTGGGAGATTGGCAATGGTGGTGCATGTGGAGGGAGGGGTTGGTGAAGGTGGCGATGTGTGAATGTAAGAAAGGAATTCGCAGCAATGATGGTGTTTGTGTGGGGAGGGGGACTTGATGGTATTGGTTGTGTGTGTGTGGGGGGGTCTTTGGAGGTGGGGGTGGTAGTGGTGTGTAAGTGGGGGTAAGGATGGTGTAGGGTGGGTCTGGAGGGGGTGGTGTGTGAGATGTGTGCAGGGGTTGAGGGTGATGCGGTGTGTATATGGAGCGTATGCAAGTGTGGAGGGGCTTGTGGTGTGTGGTAGGACGTGTGTATGAGGGGAAGGGATGGTGGTAGTGCAGTTTGTGAGATGTAAAAATGTTTAGTGGTAGTAGATGTATCTGTGGGGGCAGTGCTGGTCTGTCTGTTGAGACAGACCAGCACTGCCCCCACAGTCCCCATCCCTACCCCATCCCTACCCTACCCTCCTACCCTGCCCCCACTGCCCCATCCCTACCCTACCCTCCTATAAGAGGAGGGTAGGGTAGGGATGGTGGTGATGTGGAGGGAGGGTTTGGTTTGCATTCTCTCCCCCTCTCCTTTAGCATTCCTGTTTTCATCCTCCCTTCCCAATATGGTACTCCTTACTGACCTTCCTCCCTCCCCAATCTTACTGCTCTCTTCTTTCTCGCTACCCAACCCTGGACTGCTTCCTTTGGCTGGCAAGGCCCAGGAAACCCCCATCAGCCTTTCCAAGGGCAGCCCCACAGCCCATCGCGTGCTGCTCCTCTCTCCTACTCCCCCCGCCCTCCCTTGGCTGCTTTCTGCCACTAGTGTGGCCAGATAAATCCTGTGAGCCCTGCCACCACTACTGCTGCTCAGGCTTGGAGAATCCACCAGCCCTGGCACTGCTACCACTCTTTTTTTCCCCTTCTCTCTGACATCATGGTGTGGCCTCTCTTCTTGATGTCTGCAACAGCTCTGGGCAAACGTCACTCTGAACACATGCAAAGGCGCACTGCAGTGATTACCCAGTGCTCCCAAATATTTTTATTATATATATATATATATATATATATATATATATATATATAATGATGCGGTGTGTATATAAATAAGGAATGGGGTGAGTGGGCCGAGAGGGAAGGGAGTGGCAGTGACAGAGGGATGTTTAAGGAAGGAAAGAGTGTGAATGAAGGGAAAGAAGGAGAGTGAGAAAGGAAAGGGGAAGTGGAGGTGAGATGGGAGTTCAAAAGGGGCTATGAAAGAGAAGGGGAGAATGAGTGGGAGTTCAAAAGGAGATGTGAGAGAGCCCCTTCCACATCCCCTTTCGAATCCTCACTCATTCACCCCTAGTTTTTCTTTCACATCCTATTTTGAACTCCCATCTCCTCTCCCCTTTCCTTACTCACTCCCCCCTTTTTTTCCCTCATTCACATCCCTTTTCCTTCCCTTTGTCACTCACCCCCTTCTCTCACCTTCCCTCTCATACCCCTCAGCCCACTCACCCTATTCCCTTCCCTCTCACTCACTGACTTTCTTTCCCTCCCATTTGACTCAACCTCAACTCCTCCCTGCCACTCTTCTTTCCCTTCCCTTCCCCCACCCCATCTGACTACTTAACCTCCCTGAATCCCCGATTGTCGTCTTCCTTCCTTCTTTCTCTGGAGGTCACTCACCACTGGATTTGGGCCCAGCTGCATGTGTGGTCTTCTTCAGCAACTATGAGCTACTGTGCAAATACTCTTGTTGCTGGCAGGGTGTGGGAACCACCCCAGCACATTAACTCAGTAATGAAAACTGCCCCACAGCCACGGGTTCTTCTATTGCTTGCTGGGTGGGAATCCACTTATTGCTGCACAGGGCAGGGGCCGCATTTTCAGGTACAGGGAAAATCACCACGGGAGGGGGAGTTGGTGGGCTGCAGAAACTAGGGACACTTTCTGCCGGTGTCGGCTTACAATTTTGCACCATATTTCGCCTCTGCCTAACTGTAGAACTGCTGCGATTCTACAATTGGGCAGGGGCCGAGCATGGTGCAAAATTGTAAGCAGACACCGGCAGAAAGTGGAACCACTCCTGCGCGTGCAACCCTCCCTCCCTCCGGTGCGGTGGCCTTTCCCTCTAGCGAGCGAGCCTGCAGCAGGATTGGGGACAGACGCTGTGCAGACCCTTCAGCGGCCCAGCTCTACTGCAGTGCAGGACCGGCCCACATCTTGATTCATTAATAAATATGGCAGGTCGATGATCAAAGCATGCGGGAAGATGTGGACCGGTCCTGCACTTGAGCCCCGCCACCGTGGGGTCTGCAATGCAGTACTTCGAATCTAGCAGTAACATCTTTTTGTTTTTATTCCTTTTTTTTTAAGAATAGGCCAGCAATTTTATTCGGTTGCACTCGCAGCCGAAAACCTTTAATGGTTTGGCTGCGGCGCGGGACCAACAACATTATGTGAATTGAGGAGCCGGCTTACCTGGTGCCAGGCCAGTCACCGGCTTTTGGAGATAAGCAGTGCGGGATAAAAAAAAATAAATAAATATGGCACTGAAGCAATCTGGTCACCGTTTGTTTCGCAATGGGTTTGCAAACGCGCTGCTCACCAGGAGTCACCAGTACAGCGCGGGGCCACAGCCACAGTGCAAGAAGGAGCTGGGGAAGACCATGTGACCAGCCCACGGGGGCAGGCCCCATAGAGCAATCCTCCGTCCCTGGACGCAAATACTTCCAGAGACCCTCTTTATTTCCATGGACTGAACAATTAAGGAGGCAAAGATTGTGCTAGCTCTGGAGATTTTGAACAGGATAATCATCACAGCCAGAGCAACACTATTTACAACATAAAATATTTGTGGGTCATTTAGTTTCACTTTCAAACTGAAATAATTAAGGCCCTCCCCCTTTTTTTGTCTGATTTATACTTCCTTCATAAAGAGCTATTTATATTTAAAGGTGTAAAGGTATCTCCTCTTATGCCACACTAAAGCAGCGGGGTGTGTTCTTGCACACACGCAGACCCTCACCAGAAATTCAGGCAAGCAGCACCCTGATATATCCAAGGCATGAATATGCCACGAACGGAAGATTTTTAAAAAGAGAAGGCGAAGTCGTCAATGAAGGGCACGTCCTTATTTCAAGAAAGTATAAGAATTAAAATATATTTGAACAAGCAAAATCTAAGAACAACATCAAAACTAGAAAAAAATAGGCTCAAGCAACAAGTCATTTGATATTCTGAAGAATCCAGTTAGTACTGGTGATGCTGCATTGCTACCATTATAAGGTGTTAGCCACAAAATTAAATGTTTAACTATCTGTGGCTAATGGCTAAGAGAAACCCAGAAAGTCTTTGATATCATAGTACATTTTTTTTTCTGACCTGGTAGCAGAGCCAGTGGAGGCATTGACTAGGCTGTCTAGGTGGCTGTCTAGACTACCACAGATTTGAGGGCCGCCGCACAGCAGTGGCAGGACTGTAGCAATTGCACCTCCTTGTTCTTCCCATTCAAGTGGCCTGGCAGAGGAAGTGCTAAATTAATTGGATGGATGGGCAGACTGGATGGGCTATACAGTCTTTTTCTGTCATCATGTTTCTAAATCATCAGTGGGCCCATGGGGCCAGAAGAAAGGAGAAAAAGGAAGCAGGATTGTCCGGTGCAGCCAGAAGAGAGGAACAGGGACAGTGTCAGCCCACTTGGCCAGAAGAAAGGATCAGAAGCAGAGTAGGCCTGGTGACCCTCCCAGCTGGAAGAGAGGAACAGGAACAGCATTGGCCAACATTGCCAGAAAAAAGAGAAGTCCTATCAATCATGTTTGCGTGGAAGAGTAAGGGAGCATGTGGGTGAGAAATGTAAAGAAAGAGTGTGTGAGTGCAACAAACCTCCAACCATGGGCCTCTGCTCCCAGAAGGGCACCTGGTGTGTATCATACCTCCAGTTCTGGTGAAGCCTGAGCAACAGGGTCTGTCTCTGTGTATCTTTGAGAGAGAGAGAGAGACTAGCCATAATGCCCACTCCCTAGATAGGTATTTATATCCCTAGTAACTCAAGGTGAGGTTTAGGTATTAGTGTATTTTATTTTATTTATTTAACAGCTTTTAATATACCGGTGTTCGTGCAAGCACATCACACCGGTTTACAATAAACTTGAGAAAGGAGGAAATTACAAAAAACAGGGAGTGGGGGATGGAGCAGGAGCGAAAAAGGGGGGGGGGGGAGAGAGAGGGAGGAAGGTAAGGAGGAAAGAGAGCAGCTGAGCAGGTAAAAGGAACGTAGCAGTATTTACAAGAGAGGTTGCTTAACGGGGTTATACATTGTTGTTTAATTACAGCGGTTAAGGGGGGGTAAAAGATTATATAGGGGAGAAGAGTGGATGCTTACTTACAACAGTTATGGGATATAATGAAAACTTATTTGAACATTTAAAAACACAAAAATGTAAAATATTAGCTTATTTACAACAGTTATGGTTATAGCAGGTACTAAAAGGGAGCTTGATTTAAGGTTTTTGGCGCAGGTTAAATGTTTTAAAATTGATAATGCAGCGGGGTAGGGGGTTAGGGGCCACTTTGACATTCAACGTGAGACGTACAAACAGAACAGTGGTCTCTTGTGAAGGTTTGATGACCTTCGGAGAGAGGAAACTCACACAAAGATGAGATTGGTGCAATGTTCTCTCCACCTAGCTTGATGTTTCCTCTCTCCGAAGGTCATCAAACCTTCACAAGAGATCACTGTTCTGTTCGTACGTCTCACGTTGAATGTCAAAGTGACCCCTAATCTCAGAAGCTAATGTCTTTCATGTTATTCAAGGGACCTTTGCCACACTTATAGTAGGATAATACCTATTAGGAACAATTACTCAATTTCATATCTGGACTATTGTAATAGTCTTCATGTGAGCTACAAAGAATCCATAATGTTGCAGTGAGGATTATCTTTGGCTGTGTTAAATGAATGCTGGTGTCTCCATTGCTTAAAGTCCTTCATTGGCTACTAATTGTGCATAGGACACAGATTAAAATCTTGTGATTAATTTTCCATACATTGAGAGGAGATAGTCCTGGTTATTTGAATCATAAATTACTGTGATATTCCCCTGGATGCAGTTTGCCATCTAGTCAGGCAGCTCAGTATGTATCCTCTCTTTTAAGGAATTTGCTCACACATTTTAAAAATCACCTTTTCAGGGATAGGTCCAATGCTCTGGAATTGTCTTCCAGAGGCTTTAAGTCATGACTTGTATTTCAGGAAACTAGAAAACGTTATTGTCTTTTAATTGATCTGTTGAATCTTTTGAGCACTTAGAGTTCTGCTGGTTTGTTGATCTTCCTGTTTTGTATAGTTTGTTTATTCTTTTTAGCATCTCTTTTGATATAATTTATTTGTTTTATTTTTTCATCTTATAATGAATAGGTTTTGTTTTTTATTAGGTTTTTAGTATTTTTTGTTTTATGTTGCTTTTATGATATATTGTTTATATATTATGATTGCACATTGATTTTACTGTCTATTGTACACTGCTTCAGATAACCTCTCGAAGCCTATGGAGGCAGTATATAAATAACTGACATGGTTTATTGGTTTTTATATTCCGTCACATCAGTAAAACCTTCATAATGCATTGATAGTAATAGATCTGAAAGTCACTCATTTATTTAGAAAACAAGCTAACCACAGGTGGGGCTGTATTTATTTCTTAGGTGACTATAAGAGCAGGAGAGTGTGTGTAGGCTGGAGTGTCCCTCCAAGTATGTGGGTGTAAAGCGATCCCCCCTCTGAAGAGAAATCATAGACACTTCCCATCCTGCTGATCTTCTCTCCCAAGCATTGCTCAGTTGAGCAGCAGCATCCCATCAAACCTGCCCCCTTTAAGATGTAAACGCATGCTTGCAGTGATTCTATTTTACAAAGCTTCAAATACTGCTGACCCCGGAGCTGTTGCACCTTTAAGAGGGTGGATCTGATAGGATGCTGCTGCTCAGGCTGAGCAGTGCTTGTAGAGTTTGCAGAGATCAAGGAGGAAATGGAGCCATTTTCATCATGGCACTTGCCTGTTCTGCCTAATGAGAAATCCAGGCCTGGACCTATGCAATAGTGCTTCGCTCCTGCACTGGAAGGACTAGTTACAACAAAAATGAGTGCCAGCTGTGATACTGCATGTTTTGAGATGTAAATATCTGGTTGCTGTAAGACAGATCCGACCATTAACTAATCTCACCACAAGACAAGGAGCAGTCATGAGCAGAATGAATATTGTCACTATTAAGCTGTGAATGGATTCAAACGAGTGAGCTAGAGATGAAAGGTGCTTCCATCCTCTGCCAAGCCAATAAACCATTCAGTCATCTGTAAAGGAATGGGTATCCTGATTTTAACCTCCTCCAGCCCCACCATTGCATTACTACCTGTCAGTTGTTGTTAGGTTTTTCTTAGACCAGTTCTGTTGGATCAATGCTTCCCTAAAGTCATAAATTCTGAATTAAGATGAATTGATGGCTGAATTAATGTTTAAACCAGTACATAAATACTGAGCTGGGGAAAACCAAGATTGCATCTGTGCTGATTAAAAGGTACTCTAGACAAGTGCTTCACTGTGGTTACTCTAATGTCATGGGGTGCTGACAGCGAAGCCAAGGACCCTGTACCATCAACATTCTGAGAAATGACAATATCCAAAACAAAAGGGTTATGGTTTTCAGAAAATACATTTCTAAAAAAAGGCAAATATATGGGGGAGGAGGGGCTTGTATTGATATTTTATTAATACAATTATGCTCAGTTCACTTTTATAAGATATAGAACTCTCCAACTCATTACCCTAAGGGGTCTATGCTAAAGCATAGACACAAAGGAGCCAATTTTCATATTGCCTGCATTTGGACAAAGTCCGCAGGTTTCTCACCAATTCTCAAAGTGAAACTTGCCATGAGTACAAAGTATACGTGGTCACTTGCATTTGCTTTTTCTGCAGGTAGGGTTTTTCTGGAAAAGTATTTGGGAAGGTTTGGAAATCCATCTGCGTGCATACTTTTCATGTCCTCATGTAAGCATGGCTCTGAGAAAGCTTCCTTTCAACACAGCTAAAAGAATACATGCTGTGTTACAATCCAGAAATTTTTAGCTGCTTTAAGGGAGGAAAATTTTAGACAGCTGAGTAATGTGGGTAAAATGCTTTTTTGCCTACATAAATTACTTTGAAAATGAGAAAACCCTTAACTGCATCTGGTCCTTAGATCTGAACAATCATACATGTTGCCTTTAAAATCTTGCTTATGAGTGAGGCATTCCATAATATCATCTGAATGAGATGCTCTCATGCATATTCATTTCTAACCCTTGAAAACCTTTGAAAGTGACAACAATTTCTATGGTTTATGGTAGTTTTGCTGCTGTTTGTAACCCATCATCTATAATACAGTCACAGCATCCAGACCAATGTTCCTATAATCATAGAAATGGTCTCACTTCTATTCATTAACACTGCTCAGCTCTTCTTTACTGCTTTCAGAATTTGAGTGGCTTGATAGTATCTGGATATGTACAGGAAATTCAAAGTTGAATTTGAACAAGGAGCCTGGTTGGGGTTTGATGGAATTTTTGGATTATTTCCAGATCTGCTGCAGAAATTAATCTAAATTTCCCCAAATGCAAACAGATTTCATGTAGCTTCATGATTCAGAGAAATATGCCCACTGTGAACCCATGAAGGGTTAAACTGCTCAAACTCCAATGCAGATTCACTGTCTCAAGGTATCCACAGATTTTGTTTAAAGTTCAACAAACTAATTCAATGTTTTAAAAATATTTGCATTGATTTTTATCTATTTTACATGCTAGAAAATGCCCTATGCTTGAATGTGCAATCTCTGTGTGTAGTTAGACTTCCCTCACCTGTTCCTACTCCTATTTTGTATGGGTAAATGTATGGAGTACAAGGAGTACACAACATTTGTGAAGACATTCAATATCTCCAGCACTTACTCATCAGGAACAACATGCACTCACCATACATTTCTGCTTCCTTCTCTCCCCACCCATCCTGATGCAATCCCATATCTCCTCTCCCCATCCCACTCACTCACCCTACCTCTCTCCCCATACTCACTTCCTTTCTCTTCTCATACTCACTTTCCTCACATCCTCCTTCCCCAACTCACTGTGAACTCTCATAGATACCGGCTATGGAATCAACAATACCACAAGTTCTTAGCTACCTCCATAAAGTTTCATATAAGTTGGCTGGCTTGTTTGACAGATACAATTTGAAAGTATCATTTTCTACTTTGTGTATACCTCTCAAATATCAACTAACTCCATTTGTTCACTGGTTTTGCTCATAATAGATTACAGAAAGACAAATGGACAGATAGCTTAATAAGCATAACCTATCCATAAAGTCAAATTTTCAACTCTTGCTGATGTAGACCTATCTAATATCAAATTTTAGCTAAATCTGTTTACTGGCTTCTCTGCTGATACTGACAGAAAGACAAACACAAACTTTTTCTTTCTTTTTGCAAAACTTCTAAAAATGGTAAATGACTCCAAATTAGTTTAAGTCCATGAAAACTGCAAGAAGTTCACATAATTTAAGAAAAACATATAGAATGCTAAAATTTGCTAATACAGTTATATTTAGATTAATTATTAAATTGAGCATTTAGACCTTAGATCAAATTTAAAAAAAATACATAGTTTCTCAGACATAAGCAAAAGGTTTAGTGGAATTATATAATTTTGTTTTAGGGTTATTTGGGGTAGTGGTTGGTTTCATGTGACTAAGTATATCATTCAATAATGAAGGGTTTGCACTTTTTTATCTAATCAAAAGAAGGTTGACAGGCATTGATGCATTCAGTGGAGTTTCATAATTTTGTTTGAGGTTATATGATTCTTTGACTATGTATCTTATATTTTGATATGTGTATTTTGATTTATTGTGGGGAAGTTGGGATGGAATAAATGCATTGTTTTTAATTTATTTATTCTTTTGTCTGATTTATTGTATGTGAGATTTTGTTTGAGTTAAGAAAAATGTTGGGGTTATTTTGATCAATTAAAATATTTTGTAATTACAATATATTAAAGTTAATTTTGTTTGCTATAGTACAAGGTTACTAAGGGAAAAGCAAAGTCAGTGTGCATGGTAATGCCATTCTGATTTCCCTATTGTGTCCCTATGAAAATCAGGATTACATCTCCATGAAAGCAATAAGGTAAAACCAGTGCTGGATCAGCTTGTCCCCCCTTGTCATACAATGCACCAATAGTGTAGTTATAAAAACTGAGAACTGTAAAATCATCCCAAATATATCTAGTCTTCTGGCTTTTCTGCTTTTTCAGTGAATATATTTTGCACTGGAGTTAGTGCAGCATTTTCAAATGCTATCATATTCATCCTCTCAGGCAAATTTTCTATAGGGGATTTTAAAATCTTCACTTAGGCCTGGATTTTCTAAATTTGTAAAACTTAGAAAATCTGGCGGCGAAGTGGGGGGTGGGCCCTGCGAAAGCCGGCTGCAATCGCACTACTGCGGTGCGATCGCTGCCGGCTTTCGCAAACCAATAGCGCCACCGTGAAAGGTGGTGCTATTGGCCACGTTACTGACAGGGATAAGGCTCCTTACCTTTTCGCCATCAGCGGTGTCTTTGCGGCATCCGCCCCAATTCCTCCCCTTCCGGTGTGGATGCTGCCGAGAACCCACCCCGATCTAGGTATCGCATGTGAAAAGTCCCTTTTCGCATGTGATACCTTTGGAAAATGACCCCCTAAGTAACTTCAATATGTCAAGCCCAGTAAGCCCTTTCATATTAGGAAAGTTAAGAAAGTGAACAAATTTTTAAGTTTCAAGTTATTTTTTCCAAGGTTTCAACCTTTCGTCTTAAAGATACTTAAAGGTGAATTTTAAAAGCCTGACGCAGGTATCAGTTGGGAAATACACAAATAAGACAGGCTTGTGCAGGCTGAGCAGATTTTAAAAGCCGCCGAGATACGCGCATATGTCCTGTAGCGCACACATCTCTAAAGTTTTCCAAAAGGGGTGGGGTGTAGGTGTGGTCTGGATGGGGCATGGGCATTTTGGGGCGTGAACTTAAAATGTGCGTGTAAATAGTGGCGTGACCCAGTGTGCGCCGAGGCCCCCCCCCGCTTTGTGACTATTTCTGCTATGGATGCTGTGTAAGCTAAAATTTAAAGAGAAATAGCCAGATTTGCGGGGTTTTAAGGGTTGGGGGTTAACTGGGGGGAGTGTAGGCTATCAAACCAAAGGGGGGGGGGGTTGGAGGACCTATTTGTTAACTGGGTGAACTGGGGAGGAACTAGCAAAACTGAGAATGACATCGGCGTGTGCCTTTTAAAATTCCTTGATTTACATGGTAGAAGCAGGATGCATGCACCCACTTAAAATTTGGCACATGGCCAGGCTATTTTATAACATGTGCGCATATGTGAGAGCAAGTTATAAAATAATATGCACGCGCGCACAAGTGTGCCCGCTTGCTGGTTTGAAAGTTACTATGTCTATCTTTTATTAAAGTAAGACATTGCTCCAGAAGACTTAAAACCTTCATAATTAGTAGATCCTACTGTTCAGAAGTTTTAGCAAGAAGATCCTTCTGGGCAGGCACATGTGCCTGTAATATCTTAGCAGAAGACAGAATGCAGAATGGTGTTTGCCCATTGTATTGATGTCACTGATTTTATGATGTTTCTTGTGTGCAGTATTATATTGTCTTAATTTTTACACCATGCAGGAGAAAGAGACAGCAGTGGCAGAAATCAACATTTAGAAGCACTAGGCCTAGTGCTGCTCACTTACTGGCAAGGACAATAGTAGCAGTACTTTAACCTCATATCCCATGGAGGAAGGAGCGATACTCAGCAGCAACCCTTCTTCACCCAGCAGACCATATTGGAAGAGGAACCACAGCTCTTCTTTGGCCTAGCTATTGGGAAATAAAGAGTAAAGTGGAACGCTACAGATCTGAGTGGGGAGTATGATAGTATATAGAACCTGAGAACTTTAAAAAAAACATGGTTTCCTATGGAAAGCAATCTGTTCAAGTAATTTATTTTGTAAATAATATTACGCCAGTACAGAACCACCTCCTACTGAGTATTTGTGCACTCATCGGGAATCAAGGGACAGGATTTGAACCAGCATCCGTAGAGAGGAAAAAATCCTGTACTCCGAGTTCGTGTCACCTGTGGTTCAGTACATCACTAAGTAAAGAACCACAATCCAATTACGATATGTAAAAATAAGAGGTATCTTCATTGCTCCGTTATAGTAACTATATAAGTGATGTCTAACGTGTTTGATTATGTAGGAACACACATATCACAGAATTCTCCAAGTTCATCATTCAATTTCATACCCTGCACTGCAGGTGTAACATGCTTAAAACTATTCAAGCAGTGGAGCAGTTAATTTATTTTTGCAATAAAGTACTAAACATAGCAGTGTGTTTCACAGAAAAAGGCTTGCAGTGAATTACAGCAAGCATTAGATCTTATCGCCTCTGGACTGATTTTAAAATGAGATGCAGCTCCCTACAGCTTTTTCTTATGTACAGAACCAATGCATTATAATCAATCCAAGTGCATGATTCTGTACCTTCACTATATCAGTTTTCTTGCAGATCTAAGTTGGTAGCAAGATCAGATCTAGTCCTGCGTGGCTGCTGCTAATTTTCTTTCATTAACCGATGCAAATGTAGGTACCTATAAATGCACATTAAAAACATGCACTAGCACATGGGAAGGTGACTCTATTGATTTCTCATTGAAATAACTAAGCACACATCCTGCTGAAAGCTACACAGAACTCTTTCTGTAGGACTTTCTCAAATTTTTCTTTCAGCTGTTAGATACTCTTTGGTAGAAAATATTCTTAGCACTTTAAGATGCTTCTGATGTAACATCCTCACTAATGACATCTTTGGTATTCTTAGCAACACTACTGCTAATGCTACTAAGTTCAAATTCTTTCTGGTATGACATACTATAAGTGATATTGGTTTCACTATGATAAGCACACAGACTATACTGTGTTTGCTCTGCAGTGACTACTGCTATCCAGTGTAGCATGGAAACATGAGTAACTTAAAAGGCTGAGCATGAAATTTTTGTTTGCATGCCTGCCAACAGGAGGTAAATATCACAGAGGCCAGAGTAAACTTCATTCCCTTGAATTTTATGCTAGATAAATTTCCTTGCTTCACTTTCAGTTTTTGCCGATTTTTTTATCCTGCCTGATTTTTCCAGTGCATGACAATCATGACAATGTCATTAAAATAACATTTGAAATGCAGTAGAGGGTCATCCAGTGGCAGAAAACTTAATTTACTGAGCCCTGCCACGGTCCTTAAATGAACCTGAGAAGCCAATGATTTTGCATCTGGGGTATACACAGTGGAAGTGTGGCTGGTTCATTTTAAATCTACCTGCTTGCCATGATAGATTTAAAATGAACCAGGCGTTTCACACATTGTAAGTGACTGAATACCAGTACATATTATGTGCCTAGCTTCAAATCAGGAGCTTAGAACAATGAAGGAACAGCAATGAAGCTAATTAAGAATCTAATGCACAATACACATACTCTCTTCCCTATTCAAGAGCATTGCCTCAGGGGACCTAGGAAAGCCCAAGGTGATACTCTTGATCATTCAAGGTGCCCCTCATTATCACCAACTGTACTGATATTTGTAGAGATATATAGATGAGTATTTCTTTAAAAAAAATTACTTTTTATTGCATTTTACATAATTTCATTAGTTTTTATAACATTCTGTGTAAAAGAGGCACACCTATAATAGTAATGAAAGATACTAACACATAGAAAAGTCAATGTTCAATTACCTGAGTTGATCATAAGAGTGATAAGGAATAATCTTGTAGGTATAAAATATTACTAGGGTGAGGGTACATAGTGCTGACAAATTTTCACTCCCTTAGGATAGGTGGTGATTTTTATTAATAGAAATTAAGCATTTTATGTTATGCTTTTATATTTTGCTCAGGGCACTTGTTGGAAAGGTTGGCATGATACATCCTAGTAAATGAAAGAAAGAAAATAAAATATTGTTCGACTACCAAAGAACTTATCAAAAACGTTATTACTATTTATTGCACTCATGAAAAAATGTTAAATACTCTTTGGGTTAATGATTTTCTAAGGATTGAAAATATGGATACATGTATTGATAGGAATCAAGACATTGCATATATGATGCTATTCCACTCTTTTCCCAACTCCTGACAAATTCCTATAGTGTTCTCATCCAGTGCTGTACACATGGTCTGATTCTGACCATATGCATTAAGGAGTTGGCTGTACTCAGGGTGGAAATGCTGCTACTTGCAATGTAACCATTCTATTTTATGCATTGTTGTCACTGCATTTCAGAATCTTTTCGTTAGGCCATAACAAAAATTAGCCCCAGAGGCTAACATTTCTGTTACGATTGAACTACTACTCACAAAAGAATAATGGCGTTAAGTAGTTCAAAATAATGCCTTTGGGAAATTTATTTATTTTTTTTATGTATGGTTCAAAAGATACTGGGCCAGATTTAAGGAGAGGGCAGAAAAAAGTATAGTTGGTTTGGTTTTATGATTTTGAAATTGCACATCTCTTGCCCCAAAGAGCTAAATTTCAATGGTTAGGTAAAAGTCCCATAGTGCTTTATATTCTATGCATGCCCCAAGGATTCACCATTCAAAAATGTGCAAACAAAATATGTTTTCATTTGTAAATAATATTTTGATTATTTTGTTTAGATCTTATTTTGTATATGTTTTTGATAATACTTGGTATTTATTCACATTTATATATACTATTTATATGTTATGATTTATAATTGTATTTTAATGTAATACTTTATTTATGGATAAAGTTGAATTCTATATGAAATGCTTTGATGACTTTTATGGAAAAATAGTAAATCAAGTAAATAAATAATAATAATAATAACAATACTTGCAGGCTCTGTGTGCTATTTCTTTTTTTTTTTTTTTGCTCTAATTCTGCCTGTTCCTTAAATCTGTCCCATTTTGGCTAGGTGCTGAATTCAGACACAGACCTCCTTATATTGAGGACAAAAGTCTCAAATTCTGTAAAGTTCCTGATCCCTGTCCAGAACCAAATAGCTGGAGATATTTGGACTGCATCATTTTTTTCTTAATCTTATCAGTTAGTGGCAAAAATACTGTTCTCCAATCAAGATACTAACAGTACCGCTACATGATTTTTATATTCTTTCAACCACAGCATTAACAGTCTTAATTTTATCTGCTTTATAGGCATCAGCTCTCATTTCGCCATGTTAAAATTTCCTCCCCCACCACCATCCTCCCTTGAAATGCTCAGTGCATGGCTACGTTTTGGTCACCTCTGTTTAATTCTAGCTTCAGTACTGGCTTTTAAACAATAGCTTTTCCATTAATGTTCACTTCAAGCCACCAGCAGTGCAATTAATTTACAGCAAAATCCAAACCTCCCAGCAGCTGTGCTGTGTGTGGACCTGTCATCATCTGTGCCATTTGTGGACTAATTTTTAATCTTGAAAATGGAATTGCAGATGGCACAAACCCTTTCCTTTTTTTGTGATTTTTTTTTTCCTTTTTCTACAGGCCATCAAACTAATCTTGCATAAAGTGAACCTTAGAAGCAAAGAAGCAAACCCAGATTATGCAGTACCATGGCTTTCACCAGGTTTATGGGGCTCAGGGATTATTCACAACAGTTGTCTGGGGCTCATCCTTAACTAGTAGCAGGCCACCAGCTACCCAAGAAGCAACTAAACATACAACATATTGGAAATAGACTAAGAGAAATCAAGCATTTTCATTAGTATAGACCAATAGCATAAAAAATATCTTTGGGAGTCTTTTAACAATATTAGATTAATGGAAAAAGCAACAAAGAAAGTACCCATTAATTCTAAAATGGGTCAGCATGGACAGTTATTATTTCTTTGCCACCAATATTTTTTAATATGCAGAATTTGGTGGTCTTGTAACTAAACCTAAACTATTTTCTTCTGTTATTTAGTTTTAAACCTGATAAGTTTTTTTTTACTGTATTTAAATACTGTAGATGGTTTTTCTTCTTTTACCCATCTACCACAGACATAAAAACAAAAACAGAGAAATTGACAGCAGATGGTCACCTGCTGTCTGCTCATTTTCCTCGTGCACTCTAACATGCCAGACCCTACTTGATTTTTTACTTTATCACTGCTGAGGATCCTCTGTACTTGTCCCATGCCTTCTTGAGTTCCAATACTGGGTTTGCCCTCACCACCAATGCTGGGAACCTGTTCCATGTACCCATCACCCTTTGTTATACCTTCTACTCTCATATTCTGACTCTACTCATTCTTGAACTTCTTTTTCCACTGACAAAATTATAAAGCAATTTGAAAATGACTCTCCTTCATGTGTCACATAAAATTGTTGCTTGTTTTTCTATTCATAAAGAGTCCATGTCGGTATTTTACACTGTCCCCCCCAGTCTGAGAGTTGCTGTAACTTCATGGGGCGTGCTATTCTACATAGCAGCAAACAATATAAAGTGTAGAAACATTAAAACCAAGCTAATCATTATAAAGACAAAAAAATATGAAATGAAGTAGGATCTTAATGAAAAGGAATAAGACGTACAGGAAAAATATCTGTCATTATATAGAATGGAACATGTCTATCTTAGGCCCTGTGTATTAATAAAGCCAAAATATATTCAAATCCTGAGAGTCAGCCCATGCTTTGCATGCACAGTTACCACTGCAATTCTTATGCAGTGTACAGTCAGAATAAGATTTGTAAGTGGAGGCCAATATTTCTCTTGCAAACATACCAGTTTATTAAGAACAATAAAAGATAAATGTTTGCACTGATGAGAAAATGTCTTGCAGAGGGATCCTTCAAAGTATCACGTAGCTTACAAATGTGCTTTCTGTGACTTTTTCTGTAATAGGTTTTTAAAGGCAAATGTGCATTTCAGATTTTTATTTCCTGATAATATTAAAGGGTAAAATACAAATATTCTAATGTGACAGGATTATTAATTACAGATTCATCTCTTTTTCAACCCAGAGCACCTTTCAACAAAGGACAAAATAAGTGTTCTTATTGCAGCTAATAAATTACATAACAATCATTACAGTTATTAAATAAGACTATGTAATATGTCAGCTAATAGATAATAGCACTGAAAACAGTTAACATGAGAAGGGAAGAAATAATTTTTAAAAACTTTAAAAAAGTCTCCTACAGTTAGGTTGATGTGGCTGTATGATATTTAAGAGATTCTTTTGCACACTCTTACCTACGTGGTTTGTAGAAAAAGTGGCTGCAGTGTGAAGGGTTGGTGGGTTTGTTGTAAATCAGAGGAGTTGTATTTGTGGATTTAAGAATAAGCAAGATTTTTGTGGGATGCGTGCTGTTTTTACCTGAAATCGCTGTACGGGTGAATAATCCAAAACCCAGCAGACTTAACTCTTTCTTGCTCCCTCTCCACTGCTTTCTGGCTGCCAAACATCCTCAGTGAGAATTTATTCACACCAGGCTGGAGCATGGCCCCAAACTGCCTCTGCATGAAGCTAGCTTGGTTCAATCTTTGGTCATCTTCTGAAAGGATTTGATCAACCCCTTCCACTTTTATAAAACTGCTCTGCTGTTGTTCAGAGGAAGGAGACTGCTGTTGCTGCTGGCCCTTGGGGCAACTTGGGCTCCCCCCTTGATCTGGCCTCCTGGAGCCCATATCTTCAGTTGGGGATTTTTCCTCACAAGGGCTGACTTCCACTTCCATGATGAGTCTCTTCTCCTCGGTGGAATCAGAGTCATGAAGGTGCCTGCTGGTGATAGAGGACAGGCTGCCTTTAAACCTTCTGCAGTCCCCATTGCTGCTTGTTTTGATGGTTTTACTGACATCAGTTTCCATCACAAAGTGAGGTTCCCCTGCAGCTTTAGTATCCAGACCCTTGGTGACTGACCCTCCAGGAGTGGGAGAAGGTAGTGGTTTGAGCCTGATGCTTTTTCTCCTGGTGTCCCTATCACTGTCTTCCTCTTCATCCATGATAGATGCTTTGGGTCCTATTTGTTGGGGCAGGCTATAAAGCCTCTTCCTCATAGAGGGGGGTAGTTTGTCCATTCTCTAGTGAGGTCCAGACATGCACCCGTATACAGATTACCTCTTTCTTCCTCCAGCTTAAAGGTCTGAAAGAGCACCTCTCACCAGCATCAGATGTGTGTCATCTCTCACCAGCCCTGGCATCCAGATACACACACACACACACACACAGGCTTAGACCCGAGGTTAGGAGGAAAACAACAGCATCCCAGTTTGGCACTTGATATCTCCTTGGTATGAAGTGTGATTGCAATTCCTGTCTGTCTCTTTCTAGCCCCTTTTCAGTCAGATCCAAGGCACTGGAAGTCTTGATGAAAGCAACACTTTGCTAAACGAAAAAAAAGAAACGGCAAGAGCTCTGACAGGCTTGCTTTAGAAGGAAGGCATGCTGCTGCTGCTGTTCAGGTTAAAAAGTAATAAAAATAATGTAAAACATTTAAAAAAGGAGACGAGAGATGCCTCCCTCCCTCCCTCCCTTTCTCTCTCTCACTCCGGCAGCTGCCCATACTAAACAGTCAAATGCAACCAGCAGCAGCAGCAGCATCCAGTGCTTGCTTACATCACTGTCATCACTTATTCCTTATGCAGCCACTGGTACTGGGAATATTCATGAATCCATCTGATCTATTGGGTTGCCATAGGAGCAAGGACTGCAAACAGGCTCTGCCTACCTGAGCCCTCAGACTGGCTTCTTAAAGGGCCAGTGTCTTGGAATGGGCAGGAATTCTCTGGGGTTGGGGGGAGGGTGGGAACAATCAGAAAGGTAGGAAATGATGCAAAAGGAGGTAAGCGAGGTGAAGAGGTTGAATAATAATTTTATAGAATCATATAACTCTATTTCTCTTTCTCTCTGTCTTTCTAGTAAATATGGTCTAACAATGAGGCTAAGAGTTGAAAAATATTGACCATGAATATTTGATTTCTCTCCTGGAATCATTCTTGAATGTTGCAACAGACTGTCTCTCAAAATGGTCAATATTTTTCCATTGTAAACCAAAAATGTCTGTATTTGCTTCATGAAACAATCTGAAAACATAAGAAAAAAATTGACATTGACTATTGTCTGCTATATAAACTATTGCCTTGTAACCAATACAAAATCCTGTTAAATGTGACAGGTTGATTAAATATATGGCTTTTGCACACATACATACATAAACACACACTCAGACACACACATATTAATGGTATATATATATATATATATATATATATATATATATATATATATATATATATGTGTATGTATATACAAATAATTTTGTAATGCATCCGTTTAGAAAACAACATACATAGCTAGACAACTTGTTATTCAAATTATAAAATGTTACATTTTATAATATATTTTATTTAAGATCATTTGCAACATTTTCTTATGTTATCTCACCCTAGCTTGATGGTACCCTGTTATAGAGTCCATCAAGCTAGGGTGAGAAAACATAGTAGAAATTTCATCTTTTTAAAATTTTCCTCACTCCAAATGACGTCAAATCTTCACCAAGGAGTACTGTGATGTTCCGTACACCTCACCTCACAATCTTCCAAATGGCAGGTGAAATTTAACATGGACAAGTGCAAAGTGATGCATATAGGGAAAACTAACCTTTGCTGTAGTTACACAATGTTAGATTTTGTCTTAGGAGTTACCACCCAGGAAAGAGATCTAGGTGTCATAGTGGATAACATTGAAATTGTTGGTTCAGTGTGCTGTGGTGATCAAAAAAGCAAACGGAATGTTAGGAATTATTAGGAAGGGAATGGCAAATAAAACGGAGGATGTCATAATGTCTCTGTATTGCTCTATGGTGGGACCGCACCTTGAATACTGTGTGCAATTCTGGTTACAACATCTCAAAAAGGATACAGCTGCACTGGAGAAAGTGCAGAGAAGGGCGACCAAAATGATAATGGACATGGAATGGCTGCCCTATGAAGAAAGGCTAAAGAAGTTAGGGCTGTTCAGTTTGGAGAAGAGATGACAGAGGGGATATGATAGAAGTCTACAAAATCATTAAAGGAATTGAATAAGTTAATGTAAATTGGCTATTTACTCTCTCAGATAATAGAAGGACCAGGGGGCACTCCATGAAGTTAGCAAGTAGCTCATTTAAAACAAATTGAAGAAAATTCTTTTTCACTCAGCACATAGTTAAGCTCTGGAATATATTGCCAAAAGATGTAATGTAACTGGGTTTAAAAAAGGTTTGGATAAGCTCCTAGAGGGAAAAATCCATAAACTGCTATTACGGTAATTAATAAGCAATAGTAGCTTGTGATTTATCTAATGTTTGGGTACTTGCCGGGTACTTATGACTTGGATAGGCCACTGTTGGAAACAGGATGCTGGATATAATGGACCCTTGGTCTGACCCAGTATGGCATATCTTATGTATTCATCTTATGTTCTTATATAAAGCTGCTCCAGATGCACCTCCAGTGCCTTGGTAATAGGTTGACTCCTCCAGGAGTAGTGCTTTGCCTGCGTTCTTGTTCCCTGATCCTGCAATCTGTCTTTGCTATGGCTCCTGAGATTCTGATTTCCAACCCTGTTCTGGTGTCCTGGTCATCTCTGGATCTCTTCATCTGTGATCAGTCTCCCTCTCATTTGTCATCAGTGCTCCTCTGTGTTCTTGTAGCCATCGTCTTCCACCTTGTTGTTCATCTTCTTGGACTGACCTTCTGCCTTGACCTTGGACCAGACCTTGATGCTGCCTGACCTCCACCTGCCTCCGACCTCTGCCTCGTTCAGACTCTGCTGCTTGTCGCCTGTCCAGATTTTGGTCTGCCCCATTTCTCTTCCTGCTGTGCTGGCCGGCTTCATTTACCCAGTGTGGATCTTTACCTCCACGGAGTCCCGTGCCTAAGTCCAGCTGGTCCCGGCACCCAAGGGGAACGAGGACTGGTATTGGTGAAGTTCCCATTGGGCCTCTGCAACCACCAGCTCTGCCTACCGATGGTGGTGACCTGCACGACTCCTCCCTGCAGGCTGCATCTACTCCACCTAAGCCTAAGGGTCCACATTTCCAACAGGTGGCAAGGATCGCATAAAGTAAAGGCTTAAGGTAGGGGCATCTCATCCCTCAGTTTCAACAAACAACATGGAGCTGTGGTCAAGCAATTATATAATCCAGTCAGTTTGCCATCAGTTATACATTCCACCTTAATACTTATCTCCAGCTCAAACATACAAATCTTTGGCTATAATGTACAGGTATATGACAGCAAGTTCCAGATGGATCTCAACTGGAGTTTTTGTGCCATCCAGCACACCTGTCTTCTTTAATGTACCTCCAATGCTAAAGGTTCACTTAGTCATAAAAATTAAAAAAAAGCTTGCATGGACACACCTGTAACTAATGTATGCCATCTAGCCATTGGCTCCTCTAATTATGCTGTCTGCCACCCGCTTAAGGCACTAATGGACATATATCTATAAAGCCTTTTGTGTGTGGATGTATGTGCAGATATTTAGGATTGAAGGGCATTCATACATATCTGACTATACTCAATTAATGTGAAGGACAGTCAAGGCTATAATCATAGCCCATTGCTCAGAATTGACACACTTCAAGGCATTCAGATCCGAACTGTGAAAGAAACAAAAAGACAACATTACAGCCTGTGCCCCTTCAGAAGAGAAGATAAGAAAGAAATAGAGTATGCCTTGCTATGACCCTTTCCAACTGAGGAATTTCTGGCTGAAGGCTGGAATGGGGGTGGGCACTCTTAAGAACAGATAAAAACCACTAGGCCTAGATAGTTAGAAGAAGACACATCCCAATGCACCACTCTCACATGCCAGAAGCCAAAGGCCTGCAAAGTGACACATAAGAAACCATCAAAGAAACACCCTGTCCCTTACGAACTATCAAAGGATGCACTGCTGCGTCACTGTATGGCAAGGCATTAATGTGGATGGTATTATTGCCATAATTGTCCCTGCTGTCTATCCTGAGACATCTGTGTGAGATATTGCCATGAAGGGTATCAGCTTCTGTGTTAAAGCTGAGGGGTAGCCATCCATTTTATTTGGACTTTCCAGGTGTGTCAGATGGCCTAAGCCTTTGCTCTTCCTAGGTATATATGTGTCAGGGGACCTACACTTTTGCTCTTTGTTATTCTTGCCAAGTCTGCCTCCTCTCACTTCCTTTAATTATCCCTGAGGTTTACCTTGTCAATAAATATACAGAAGGCCAGGACTCTTGCAAAACCCAAAATAAGCAAGGACTAAGAGATGGGGATCCGCAATGGAACACCCATTCAGTAGTGATCACTTCAAGGTTTTAAGACCATGACTAGTACTTAAAGGAAAAGTAGTGCTCTGTGATTCTGTAATGAACCTGGCTTCCATGTGGTTTCCCAAGGACATGTGGGGAGACACACAGGATCCTACTCTAGATCCTGGTTCATCTCAGCTGGGATGCCATTCTGGATAGCTACATTGTGAAATATGCAGCAATTGAGTGAGGATCATACTGTAAGCCACCTCCCATTTTGTCCAAACAGCGAAAATGATTTTTAGTATGTCAAAGGTGCATTCAATGACTGAGTGGATGTTAGTGCCTCATTGTACCTCCTCTCTACTGGTGTAGTAGGAAGAGCACAAAGAGAGAGCGGAGTAGAAAGCACACACATTTAGGTAAACAGCAACAAATAAATGTGCGGCAAATAATTATACTGAGCAATAACAGTTTAACAAACAAAACAATTTTTTATTATGCTTGTGCACACATCGATTGTGCACAATGTTAAATACCACAGTAGACAGATGTATATAATTGAAAGACCCCGACACGGCTGTGTTTCGTGTCAGGCTGCGTCAGGAGGACCAGAATTTTCAGAATCTATAATCAAAGAAACATCATTTATTTATTTATTTAAGGTTTTTATATACCGGCAATCATGAGAACATATCTTGCTGGTTTACATGAAACGGGAGTGCATTAAATACATCAAACTAGAACTGAGGTGACCGAAGGTACAGTTACAATTAACAAGGGTAGCAAAACTTGGTGGAGAGGAAGAAATAGGAAAGAATAAAATGGTTAAACGATATACAAGTCAAATTACAAGTTATGTGCAAATGGCATGATTAATGGCTGGATGTATAGACTTTTCTCTTTTTTTTCACTTTTCATATGCTCATTTTTTATATGCAAATAAAACGTATCTGATTTCCCAGCAAAACAAAACTCCCCGACATGGGTCTGCATTTCATACACTGCATCTGGGGGAATTCCTTTTGTTCGTTTAGATCTCAGATTCTTGCTTAGACAGCTCTCCAAGGTCAGGTCTCACCCATCCCAACTTGTCTAGAACACAGTTATCAAATGCCTGCTGCTGTTTGCGACAGCGCCGGAGTTCTAGCATATTGGTATAGTCATACAGTTATTGTGCAATTTGGCGGACACAAAGGTACAAAAAAGGTATCAATTAAGGGAGGAGGAACCAGAACACAGAAACTAATCAGATGAAGATTTGTGGAACAACAAAGCAGGTAGAGGCAGTTGACAAACTGGCAAAAATATTAACAGGTGGAATTAAAAATGAAAATAATAAAAATCATAATAATAATGAAATTGAGATTGTAAAAGGAGGGGGGAAGGGGGAGGAGGGGAGGGAAAGGGGAAACCAAATTTAAAAGAAATGTATGCACAGGAAAAACGTCATATAAGAAAAACTAGAAACTTACTTGTACGTTAAAAATGCAGTCAGTTGTCTGCTGATTACTGAAAAAGGGAGATAATAGCATGGGACAGGTAAGTTAATTGGCCACTTTGTTGGGACAGTCAAAGGTAACACAACAGTAACCTAAGGGACCGGGTGTGCAGTACCTTAAAGGTAGATATGCAGCTCAAAACGGGAAATCAGGAAGATAAGAACACGGCAGTGACTATAACACCAAAGCGTTGAAGAAATCTGAAACAATGTGACAAAACAAAATCTCAGAGGTGACACGGGTATAACAAGGCTCAAAAAGAACTGGACCAAAGATTCTAAAAGAATACCTTAGAAATTTGAAGTCCACAGGGACTTTCTCATGTATAAATTATTCTGCACAACCTGAAGAGTGCCATCGCTGGGACCATCGTGGGAAGAAAATATAGTAAGGCAACTTTAACCGGACCGGGAGGTCTCCAATATTGTAGCTGAAAGATAACAAAAGATGGACACCATGTTCACCAAATTTTAAGGTGGCTGAGTCCGTGAAGAAGGCAGGCTTACGGGTGAATGTTGCAACTAGTTTATCCGCGGTGTCCAAAGGGCAAATTACTGAAAGGTTGGCATAAAATAGGAAAAAGACCGCGAGGAGAACAGGTCATGTGGTTAAATCACCACTCATCCACATTTAGACAAGCAGTCTCAATCCTGCTGCTTCCGGGAAGGGGGACTTCCTTTCAAGGCTGATCAGGTCCCTAACGGGCCCATTCTCTATAGGACAAAAATCTCTTCTCTTCACACAGGGAAAACCCCTTGTGGTCCATGAAGGCACAAAAATAGGATTTGTTCCTGATATCCCCTTTTATAAGCCATGGGGCTATCTGGATCACCAACAACAAGACTCTCCAAACCAGTGACGGATTTAGGATTGTGCTGTCCCTAGGCACTGTTTGTGCTGCCTCCCCCCCACCCCCGAAATCTCCCGGACAACTGACAAAAGCAGAAGGTCTAAGGCATAACCTTCTTTGCTCAAGGCTCACCTTCTACCCTTAAGTTTCTGAATAACTGGATTAGGGAGCAGAGTGGCTTTTCTTTGCTCCCTGTATGTTCTGGTGTCATCCCTCTCCTCATGTTCCCTGCACAGGATAGGAGGTGAGGGAAAGGCCTGGCATAGAGTAGAGCAGTTTTTCTTTGCTCTGCCCTTTCCAGCCTCACCCCTCCCCTCTTGTTCTCTGCACTGGGAGGGGAGGGGCTGGAGCAGGAAGCAGAAGACTGTTCTCTGCTGAGTGAGATTAAGCATAGATGGTTAAGTAGTAAATCTTCAAATTGCCTGCTGCCCCACAAATGTTTTGCTGCCCTAGGCACAGACCTAGTATGCCTATTGGCAAATCCAGGCCTGCTCCAAACAAAACCACACTAAACATCTCAAACCAAAGCTTCAGCGAAGCACAAACTGAGCATGCTCAACCCCAGATTATATAGGGGAGCACTGACCAATCCTAAAAGTAGGGGACATGGCCAACATATGGGGAGGATCCAAAAATGTTAAAAGTCTCCCAGCAGATGAAAGAAAGAAAATGCTTGGTAAGAGTGCAAAGTCTTGCTACATATTGTTTCTTTCTGGGCTATATTATTGCATTGTGTTAAAATTATTTTTAGAATTAATATGTGTATTTAAATGCATTGGGGGGGGGGGGGGGGGGGGGGAGCCAAAAGGAAAAATGGAAAAAAAGTAGTTTTTTGACATTTCAGTATGAATTACATAATTGTCTTCCACTGCACCCATTCTCTCTCTCACACACACACACACACATGTAACATTTCCACAAAATACAGACAAGCCACATATTATATGCCAGCAACATATCCTTAACACTATGTTATTCAGTCTGAGTGTAGGCAAAGTAGGCACCCACCACCTCCAGCAAGGAGCCAACAACAGAAGAGACCATACCCAGATCCCACCATGTAGTATACCATCTCAACAAATATAGCTTCAACCATTCTGCACATATCCTCCTCCCCCCTGCTCCCCCCCTCCGTCAGTTTTCACCCCTACCCCTCTTCCCTCCTAGTCACCCCTCAATCCTTTGCCCCCCGGCCGCCCCCGTCCCTCCTATCTACCCCTCTCCCCCTTTACACCTTCAGTCCCCCCCAAATAACCTTTTTTTCAAGTGAATACCGTCGCCCAGTCAATACTGTTGGCTTTCAATTCCTCTGTAGTCCCTTCTTAAATTAATGAAACCTGTACTTAAGTTACTGATACCCATACCCAAGTTAATGTTACCAGTACATTTCGTCATTTGTACATAGTTTCCCTCTATTCCTATGAATTTTGTTCCTTACCTCTCAGCTTTCTTTCTGCCCTTGTCCCCCTCCCCTCCTCATCCCCACATATTGTTAATTGTTATTGTTAGCTAGTTACTATCATTGTTATAAATATTGTTTTATTGTTATACTGTATTTTCCACCTGAGTTCATTGTAAACCGGCATGATGTGCTGCACGAATGTCGGTAAATAAAAGTTAATAAATAAATAAATAAAATAAATATCCACACTCAGATATCCCATCCATCAGCTGCGACACAATCAAAAACAACCATTGAAAGGAAAATCAGCAACAGAATTGAGAGTGTGGGTGTGCAGGAGCAACCTTTGTAGTGGCAAAAGGAGGTGGTGGGATCCCCTCCCACCCTCTTTATATCTCCACCCCCCCCCCTTCCCTTGGTCAGTGCCCACCCAAGCCAATCAGCAAACCAGTTTCTACTGCATGGCTTGAAAGCGCATGAGGACCAACTAATTGTCCTCCTTCCCTCCCCCCCCCCCCCCCCAGTCACCCCAACCGACCAGTTTACACTGAGGCCAAAAAAGAGTGGGGGGATTGAGGAGGGTGCTAGGCCATCCGGTGGCCTAGGGCCCACATTATCCCAGGCAGTACGGTACCAGCACGAGCTGCCATTCCATTATTTTATAGCCAAAAAGCAATTTGGGCTCACATTGCAAGCAATGACTTTTAAATAAGGAAGATGTACAAATCCATATGTGGTGTCATAATAGAAAATATAAGTAGTAATACTAGTAATAATAATAATAATGATGTTATCGTTAGGTATTTCTGTTTCCAGTACAGGTATTTAGTTTTTTATATAGTGTTTATGCATGCACTGACAAAAAACTGTCAAGAAAATATAACAAATTAATACATTTTGAAACTAAAATACAGATAAACCAATTAACCCTTTTAAATTAATATTTCAATCTAAAGGTCTATATTTATAAGATAGCTATGCGAAAACACAACCCTGGTGTGTCTAACCCTGCAGGATTGCTGAAGAACATGAAAGCTAAACAAGCATTAAATCATAATGAACAATCTTTCACACAGTGGCCGACGACAGTTTGTTTTCTGAATGAGATTTCATATATACAACGATGTCATCTAGGGGCGACTGTCTGTCCTTTTTCAAGGGTATTATGATTTAGTTGTGATACAGCTTGAAATTATCCACTCTACTCTATTATTTTGCCTCTGTCTGTTGTGTGGGATGGGGAGGGGAGGGCTTTTAAAAAAAAATGCTATTTTACATGTATATACAGACCATCTGAAAATTACCCAGCAATTACGAGCATAAATCGCAATTTTATAAACTGCGAACACAGCACATGTAGGGCTGTTACCTGCACATATTTACTTCTGCTAATTTTCAAGTTTCAGTCAGAATAAAACTCTTTATAGCCAAAAAGTGACTGTTGAGAGTCTGGGTAAATTGGGAGGCATGCAGACTGAAGAACCAGAAGGGTCTTGATGACCTAGAGATAGACTAGGCAGATAGTGGACTAATTGGTAAAATTGGTCATTTCCTACACGCGCATGTTATAAAATGTGCTCACTTGCTATTGTAAAAGCTGACAAGTCCTAAGGCAAATACGCAAATGTTTCCTCATATAACTGCTTAAAATTAGAAGCACACATATGCGTGCTAGGCGTACTTTATATAATGGGTGCATACTTGTGTAGACAATATAAAATTCAAGCGAATGTGTGTTCATGCCATGCGCATATGTGCGCTGGTTTGAAAGTTACCGTCTTAAAGGTGAATTTTAAAAGTCCGATGCATGCCGAACTTAGGGGATGCCAGCTGGATATGTGCATACCTGCCGCAGCGCGCATAAACGAAAAGATTTTTAAAAGGGGTGGGTGTGGTCTGGGCATTCCTGGATTCATACTTCAAATTTGTGTGTAAATAATTATGCGCACTGGCATGCACTGGGGTTCCCCGTCACGTGCTATGTATGATGTGTAAGTTGTAAAACAAAAAATTCTAGGCAGATCTGCAGGATTTTAAAGGTCAGGGCTAACAGGGGAGAAAGGAGGCTATTAAACTTGGAGGTTTAGAAGTCCTATCCTTTACCTGGGCAAACTGGTAATGGCATCAGCACGCATGTCTTTTAAAATCCCACTTATGTGGTAGGAGCTGCATTTGCAGGCATAGGTGCGCGTCCACTTAAAATTGCACGCACATGTGCGTTCAGTCAGGCTATTATATAACATGCGTACATATACACATGAATGTTATAAAATGGCTGTGTCCCTGGGCGTGAGCCAAAGAACATGCACACATGTACACCCACACGCTGGTTTAAAAGTTGTCATCCCTGTAAATATTCTAGATGTTGCAGAGAAACTGAAGGGGAGAATTTAGTATTGATAATGATCAACATCTGTCATACTTTCTGTGATTTGTATGCATTACAAAATGCAAAAATGCATCTTTCAGATCTAACACCATTAACCAATCTCCAAATGTGGTAGAATTGTGCCCAGGGAATTCATCTTGAATTTTTAACTCTTAAGCAATTTATTCAATTTTCTCAAATCAAGGATAGGATGTACTAGGTCTCCTGATTTCTTGAGGATTAGAAAATATTTGGAATAGAATTCTTTCCCTTTCTCCTTGTTCAGTACTGGTTCTATTGTGCTAACTGCCAATAAGGAGGCTATTTCTTTGTTCAGAATCTATAACTGCTCCTGAGGTACGGTTTGAAGCTGTGATGAGTTGTTTGGAGGAAGTTTCTGAAGCTTGTCTGAATAACCTGTAAAACCCAGGTGACCATAATTATTAAAGACCATAATTATTAAAAACTATTGAACTGGAAAATAATGTAATCTTCCCCTCAATGGAAGATCTTGTAGCAGAGGGTCTACAGCATAGCACACATAGCCAAAACTGGGATCAGTTTTCTGTCTGTGTTGTTGAGTGGAAGTTTGATGAACCTGTTCTCTTGGATGTGTCTTTGGTTACAGTAGCATCATTTGCTGCCATTGGGTTCTTTGTCTATAATATGAATAAGGCTGATACTGTCTTCATGGATAAAAATAATGTATTTTATAAGACTGATAGTGATTCTTCTTTTGGGACCTCTGTTTTCCTGTAACTGCTATTAGTGTTTGTAGGGTTGTTGTCTAATTTTGAGACTCATAGCTTAGGGCACAAGAACACTGCAATTCAGCAAGAGGTTTTAAAATTTAGTTTATTTTGGCTTTTTCAAAAGACATGCAGAGACAAGTGTTCTTGTGAGATGCAATCTGCCCTCTTTCTGTAATAAGTAGCATCTCAATGAATTTCTGCCCTGCTCTGACTTATATAATTAAAATCCAACATTCTCGAAGCTTCCAGAAAAGTGTAACCGCCCACAAACACATGATACTGTTTGTCATGACAATCTATCCTGTATAGGAAATGCTTGTGAGGACCTCCCTCAACTAAGAATTCTTCTAACCCTGTTACTCCTCCCAATGTAAACAAGTTCCTGTATCATACTGGCTTTGATGCAAGTATTCTCTTCTTGTCTTCTGTTGTTCTTCTTTGTTTATTGTAAACACCTCCCAGTCTGGGTCTTGAATAGAGCTTGGCACCAGGATTCATTCAAATTGGTTTCAGGTCATTGAAACCAATATCTGCAAGATAAAGGCTTGCATCCTATTTTCCTGCAGAACGAGTATCCCTGCATTGTGAAGTAAATGTGGCCATTAAAATAGGCCTCTCTCCTTTTGTTGCCAGCAAATCTGTCTCAGAGATTCTCTGCAAGTCATTGATGCCTTCCTGGCCTGTAATTATAAGCTTTGCAGGATTTACCAGTTTCCCAACTCTTCTGCATCCTTTGAATCTGTGAGAGTCAGAAAGTCTCTCAAAGTTCATTCACCTCTGACAGGCCACGATACAGCAAAGGCATCTGGGAATTCTTGGTTATCTTAATCAGACATATTCTTCATTTCCCTCTATGGGACACCTTAAAATGGATAGGTGTCACATCAATCAGTCTTCGATGCTAAGCCATGACAGAGGAACTTAAAAGTGTAGCCTAACCCCTAACCTTGGTATTTATCAGGTGTAGTGCATAGGTGTGTGTCCCTCTAGATTCCTAATTAATATGAAGGATGCTCCCACAAGCATTCACTAGTTAATCAAAAAATAACATCAAAACTAATTTTCACTAGGTAGCTATTAGCTCTATAATGGAGCTATACAGATACCTGCATTATAAAAAGGACCTACTTCATAATAACATGATCACATATGTTATCTTTCAGAATCAAGTAAGTACATAATAGTGGTATAACATGTAAAGATAAGTACACAGAGAGACTAGTATGAAAGTACTGTGTTTCTCATATAATACTAGGTATACTGGGCAAATCTTTTCAATGAATACTGTTGTTGTGAACAACTACCCAGGATAATATTCATTAAAAATGGCAAACAGGGATATAATCAATGCACCTTACCAGAAAAGTAAAGAAACCAATAACATAGAAGAAAACCAAGAATCTATAGAAAAACTCATACTGTGTTGTGCATACATGATGTAAAAGTGTTGCAAAGCATAAGACATATTCTAGTCATATGCTGTAGTGATGGAAGATCAAATACAAAGGCGTATGCATGATAGGCAAAGGCATAGCAAAAGTCTGAAACATCATACTAATTCTGTAGGGTATTTATAGTGCTATCCAGTATTAGGACAACAACCTGTAGCAGTGAAAGCACTCACTGTATGGACAGTCCTCATTCACTTGTGACAGTCATATGTCTAAGAGATAATACAACTGTGTAGGGCAAGTATTAATTTTTTTAAGGTAGATGATGGCTAGTAATACTGCTTCGTCTTCAGATACTTCTAGGGGAAATGGGGCTCATACCCTTCTCAAATGATGGTAAGTCTAAATATATTGGGGATAATCATAACAATAAATGAAAGCTAACTCTGTGAGAAAGTCTTTAACATATTATGTGAACTACTTTACAGAATTGATAAACCATCAGTGTAAGATTATACACAGGAAAGGAAAGAATGTCATATAAATAAAAGACAGAAATAAGGAAAATTATATCTTCCCCTTTGGAATCCTAAATAGAAACCCACTAGCTTATAAGTCACAGATAGAGTTTATAATGAAAGGACCAAAATAAAAAGAAAAGAACCATGAGCAATTAATAAACCCAAAAATATAGTAATAGAATATTACAAATCCCTATAGCAGAGCTCCTCAAGTGTAAGGTATGTATTTGTTTCAAGGAGAACAGTAATCTTTGTGAAAGAGAGTGAAACAGTCATTAGGTAAAATCTAGTAAATAGTGTCATAAGAAAAGATATTCAAAGAAGGGTTCAGCAAAAACATTAGAATAAGAGATAGAATATTGAGATATTAAAGATCAACAAAGTGATTATCCTAAGTGCAAGCTGCAAAACCAAAGAATAGAAATAGCTTATAACTTAGGCTGGTGTGAAAGAGAAATATAAAGAGATCTCCCTCTTGAACCCTGAATTATCATATTTGAATCACAATGAAACACATCACCCTCTATGTGATCAAAGCAGCTTCCATAGATAAAGATAGGAAAACCTAGTACATATGCATTTAACTGATTCAACATATAAGTATTATAAAGTCTAAGACTGGAAAATACTACTTAACTAGGAACATACAAACTAATAAAAACAGCATCACTTCAAATAATATTATTAACTTGAACACCTAAGTGCTGACAGAGAATGAAAGAACCCAAATTCTGCATAAAGTCATTCCCACAAAACATAGAAAAAGCAAATATCAGGTATAAATTGTAAGCCTTGCAGTCCATATAATATGTAAGAAAGTCTGTGACCATAATTTCTGCATTCAGGGCGTATATAGTTCGTTTAGTAGGATTCAGTGATGATGTCAAGGCAGAATCTCTTAGCTCCTTAGGTTAGATGCATGTGTATGAAGTCAAATCTGAATAAAAGTGCAACAAATCCGATTAAGTAGTAAGAAAATACTTTTATGTCACGTACTCCCTATATTTAAGTTGCCAAATAATCCCCACATTATTTCAAAACATCATGCAATGGTCCAAACCACAAACATAAATACGCAAACTGTACATTAAAACATATATGTCACAGCACTGACCACATAATACATTCATTCATTCATTCATTCCTCCTTGTACACATGTAACATAGAACAGACCACATGACAAACGTTTGAGCTCAAAAAAGAAAAAAGTATTTTAAAAAATATAAAAGAATTGGATCGATCCACAAAAGAAAACAAAAACTCAGAATGAAAATTAAAATAGATCTATTCAAAAAATTGAAAAGGAATCAAACTGGAAAAAACTGATCTTCATCTCCCATAGAACAGAGACAGATGCGCTTTGTGCTTTGGTACCCTGGAAAGAAATCTAATATATGACAGTTAATATAATGTTTAAAATGAAAATTAAAAATGACATTACAGGTTCTTTAAAAGTCAAACTACTGTTATACCTTAATTCAGCAAAAAACAGTCATAAAACTACTTTCCTTTCTCTGATAATCCACCCCTAGGAGGCGCTGTCCCCTGTGATAAGAGCTACTTCCTTTTACAAATCTAAAATCTCTTTTTGTTTTCACTTAATTAGAAGTCATTCTATTTCCATCCAATATGCATATGTTCCACAAAGTTCTTACTACCAAATCCTGCAAATACCCTAAATAGAAATACGAATCATTTCCAAAAGCACAGACATATCAGCTAAAAGTCTGGAAGTATGCAAAATAAAAGGATGGCACATACTAATATACATTAACCAAAAGTTTTTCTTACTGGCACATAAATAGATAATATGCATTGCTGCTTATTTCTCTGTTGTTCACCGTCTCACAATCTTACTCCTTTACATATCATCTAACCAGTCCACAATACAAACATGTACTACCTGAACTCCCATCAAAATAAACAACCTAATTCATTTCCTTTCTTCTAAAAGGTAGCAGCTACTGAAGTATAATCAAAACTGAGAAATATTTATCATCCTTACTGCTGCATGCCGTCCGTTTATTTCTAACCTGTGTTTAAGTTAAAATAAATCCTATCTGCACATATATTGCTCAGCACACAGCCTTCTACATATTCCTAAATCTCTTCCCTCTTCAACATTACTTCATCTCTCATCCCTAATATTCACTTTCCCCATACTTTCAACACAAATTTCTGTTTTCACATTAAACAGATCAATTCATTAGTCCCTCTTCTATCACCTTTGCACTTTGTCCTATAACATACTTAAACCTCAAACCTCTCAGCAGAACTGTAAAATCCATTTTAAAAGTGACTCACTCCCAGGTGTTTTTTTTTTTTTTCCTTTCTTCTCAACCACATTCCTAAGGGGGGGGTTCAACTCCTTTCCCGCTAAACAACTGTTACCCTCAATGCATAGGTTTGTTAAGTGATAAAACCCTTAAACAAATCATTTCATTAAAATAAAGTTGCTCTCTTGTAGTATATCTATAGATTGTTTTCCTTTCTATCTCTCTGCCTATACCCCTGACCAAAGAACAAAACCATACATCCCTCTCCAATGATAAATCAAATCTAATTATGAATGACTTTAAATAAACACAAGTTCATGCTTTTCGTTCTTACCAAATGAAATGAAACACAATGCACAATAAACTCTCGGTAATCACACAATTCTAAAAACTTAGATGCAAATATGAGCATCTCTGCATTAATGGTAGGAAATAAAACCAAAAACTAAAAAGCTTACTGGGCTGGTTATTCTTTTTCTACGTTTACAGTGAACATAAGAGTCCTTGTGGCCAGCCATGGCTACATTAGTCAGCTCTGTACCTTGAGGGGGAGAGGGGAGAAGCAAAACACCAAAAAACTGAAAAACTTCATTTCTCTGGTTAATGATACCCTAACAGCAATCACGCATTAACTCCAAAGCAAACTTAAATATGAACTGATAACAATAAATCTCATAGACTAAAATAAACTGGAGACATTTATGTACCTCTAATCACAGACAGCTATAAACTATAATATCCAGCCATGCAGTTTCTAGTTTTAAAAGCACCGCATTTGTTTTTGTTTAACAACTAAACTTTGGTAAAAATCCACTAACGAAAAACACCTTATCATACTAATTATAAAACTTTCAACTTACCAATTGTATCTTATTCCCTCTTTCTCCTTCTGAATCTACACACTTACAACAGCCGCTCTACTCAGCCGTTCACCAGGTGTAAAGTGAAAGTGAAACTGCTTGAGCGCATGCCATGCGGTCTAAGAACAAAAGACCCCAGACTGACTAGTGCTGGCTATCCCTCTGTTTGTTCAATTGTTCAATCTGATTTTAATCAAATCATCAACTCATGTCCTGTCTCCCTAACATATATTAAAGAACATTTTGCAAAAAATATTCTAAACCTGATATAACACACAAGCTATATACACTGTACAACAAATAAAATAAAAACATTGCTACTTACAGATTTTTCCTTTTTTTTTTTTTTTTTCTTGTTACATACTCACAAAATAGATCCAACTTCATTCCACATCTGCTCTGAACTCATAATTCTCCGGGATAAACCTCCAGGCTACCTGGGTAACTCAATCTTTGAACGGCAAGCCAAAATTTTTTTACCCTTCAAGAACCTAGTATTAGGTTGTCCACCAACCATAACACTACAGCTTATTAATAATTAATAATTAACAATAACAACAGTTATTAGAGTCCCATCTGGGGTGCCAAAATGTCTAATTTTGAGACTCATAGCTTAGGGCACAAGAACACTGCAATTCAGCAAGAGGTTTTAAAATTTAGTTTATTTTGGCTTTTTCAAAAGACATGCAGAGACAAGTGTTCTTGTGAGATGCAATCTGCCCTCTTTCTGTAATAAGTAGCATCTCAATGAATTTCTGCCCTGCTCTGACTTATATAATTAAAATCCAACATTCTCGAAGCTTCCAGAAAAGTGTAACCGCCCACAAACACATGATACTGTTTGTCATGACAATCTATCCTGTATAGGAAATGCTTGTGAGGACCTCCCTCAACTAAGAATTCTTCTAACCCTGTTACTCCTCCCAATGTAAACAAGTTCCTGTATCATACTGGCTTTGATGCAAGTATTCTCTTCTTGTCTTCTGTTGTTCTTCTTTGTTTATTGTAAACACCTCCCAGTCTGGGTCTTGAATAGAGCTTGGCACCAGGATTCATTCAAATTGGTTTCAGGTCATTGAAACCAATATCTGCAAGATAAAGGCTTGCATCCTATTTTCCTGCAGAACGAGTATCCCTGCATTGTGAAGTAAATGTGGCCATTAAAATAGGCCTCTCTCCTTTTGTTGCCAGCAAATCTGTCTCAGAGATTCTCTGCAAGTCATTGATGCCTTCCTGGCCTGTAATTATAAGCTTTGCAGGATTTACCAGTGTTGTACAATGCTCCTTGATCATATTTACTGCTTCATTAATCTTTGCTTTAAACAAATGTTTGCCCATGCATGAAGCATCTACTAGCTTTTCATGCCCATCTTCTCACAGACCTGAGACCTTCAGCCATGCCAGTCTCCATAAAACTATGGCTATAACCGAGGATAAAGTATCAAATACATCATAAACTGATTTTATAAGCTGTTTTATGCATTCTTCTGCATCATTAATTTGCTGGGTTTTTCTGTCTTGAACATCAGAGGGAAAGGAAGATGATATCTTAAGTTCTACAAGATATTGTTGTAAGTATTACACCATTTAAAACTGGTGAGCTGAAATTCTATACTTCGATTTCGGAGTGGCTTCGGACAGAATGGGGAAAGCCATCGGGGCTCTCCTAGGGCTCGGTGTGCGCAAAGTGTCCCGGGGCTTGCGTGCGCTGCCAAGCCTACTCAACAAGTGTGCAACCCCTGGCGCGCGCCGACCCCGGATTTTATAACATGCGCGCGGCTGCACACGCATGTTATAAAATTAGGCATAGATTTGTGCGCGCTGGGTTGCGCGCATACCTCTTAAAATCCGGCCCAGAGTGTGTAAGTTTCAAAAAGCCTTTTTGTCCAGGTAAAACAAATTTTACTCACAAAAAAGTTTTGAAAAAGTTTTGGCTGGATTTAAAAAACCCGGCGCACATAAATCTCAGGGTTTATGCGCGTGGCCGGGCCTTACGTGTGCCAGGCCAATTTTCAAACAGGCCCAGCAACGCGCATAAAGCCAAATATGCTATTAAGTGATGGGGCCTGTAAAGGGGGCGGTCCGGGGTGGGGCTCGAGGTAGCCGGTATAGATAAGAATAGGATTTCCAAACCCTCTACTTTAATAGCCTTCCTCCCCCACCATTAGCCTGACAATTAAAACCCTGCTGATCTGCCTAGATTTTTAGGTTTTATTACTTATAAGTCATTCAAAGTTACACAGCAGGGGATCCCAGAGCAGCAAGATCGCTTAAATATTTACGCATGAATTAGTGGTTAAAATTCCAGGGTGTGTGTGAGAGAGAGAGAGAGAGAGAAAGAGAGATAGATAGCCTGTGTAAGGGTGTATGCGTGAGAAGGAGAGCGTAAGTGGGTATGTGTATGTGAAAGGGACAGAGGGAGCCTGTGTGAGGGGGTCAAACTCTGGAGTGGAGATAGAGTAGAAGGGGTTGAGCCTAGAGGGGGAGGGGAGAGATAGTGGAGGAGTTGTGCCTGAGAGGGCAAAGTGAAAGGAGACTGGCCAGGGGAATATTTTATTTTATTTATTTATTTAGTGTTTTTCTATCCTGGCATTCAAGATTAGAATCACATCATGCTGGTTTACATTAAACAAGGGGGTGTAAATTAAAATAAATAACTGAACAGAAATGTAACAAGAGTAATGAAAAAACTCTGAAGTTACAATAAAACAGGATGCTAAAACTGGGTGGAGGAAAGTCTAAAGGAACTTAACAGTAAGAGCCATTATTTACAGTATTATAAGAATGTCTGATTGTGGTTGTCGTTAATATACGATTCAAATAGGGTCTGGAAATGCTTGTTTGAACAACCATGTCTTAAGCTTTTTTCTGAATGTTCGAAGGCATGGTTCTTGACGAAGTTCCGGAGGAATGGAGTTCCATAGAGATGGTTCTGCTGTAGAGAAAGCTCAGTCTCTAAATGATATATGTTGAGAGGTTTTGGCATGGGGGACATGTAGTGAGTCTCTGTAAGCTTCTCTAGTAGGTCTGGAGGAGGTATGTTTTCTGAATGGGATTTGTAGGTTTAGTGGAGCTTGGTGATGGATGGCTTTAAATATTGTGGTAATGGCCTTATGCATGATTCGGTAGTGGATTGGCAGCCAGTGTAGGTCTTTAAGTAATAGGGAGAGAGGGAGGAAGAGATACTCTGTGGGGCGGATTTTAAAAGCCCTGCTCGCGTAAATCCACCCGGATTTACGCGAGCAGGGCCTTGTGCGCCGGCGCACCTATTTTCCATAGGCCTGCCGGCACGCGCAGAGCCCCGGGGCTCGCATAAGTCCCGGGGTTTTTTGTCGGGGGCGTGTCGGGGGCGGGGCCGATCGACGTGGCGTTTTGGGGGCGGGACGCGGTGTTTTGGGGGCGGTCCCGGGGGCGTGGTTTCAGCCCGGGGCGGTCCGGGGGTGTGGCCGCGCCCTCCGGAACCGCCTCTGGGTTTGTCTCGGCGTGCCAGCGGCCCGCTGGCGCGCGGGGATTTACTTCTCCCTCCGGGAGGCGTAAATCCCCGAACAAAGGTAGGGGGGGGTTTAGATAGGGCCGGGGGGGTGGGTTAGGTAGAGGAAGGGAGGGGAAGGTGAGGGAAGGGCGAAAGAGAGTTCCCTCCGAGACCGCTCCGATTTCGGAGCAGCCTCGGAGGGAACAGAGGCAGGCTGCGCGGCTCGGCGCGCAGCCTGCCTCTGCACGTATCTGCTAAAATCCAGCGTACTTTTGTTTGTGCCTGGAGCGCGAACAAAAGTACGCGAACGCGCCGTTTTTAAAAATCTACCCCTTAAAGTGTACTTCTAGAGAAATCCTGCTCAAAATATTTAAAACTATGCATCTTTAAGCAGTAACTTTTTTCTGTATTACATTTTAAATTAATTACTTAAAGACAGTCATGTATATCGTGTTATTTTGACCAATATAAAGTATGCAGAATTTTGCGGAATTTAAAATTTTTGTGTGCTGAATTTTAAATTATTTTGCACAGAATTCCCTCAGGAGTAAGCTTTCTAGATGTGCATGCTGCAGGAGATACATGCTTTTTTTAAGTGAGTCTTCCATCACATACAAACAAGGTAACAAATTATTAACCAGATATCGAATAAATATACCTTTTGATAACCAACTCACTAGTTAACGCACAATTTTTTTTCTTTGTACTTACAGGATATTTAACCACTGTTGTGCTCCGCGGCTGTGGCGCCCCACGACCGCGGCCCCCTACTTGATTTGCGGCGCCGCAGGAGCCCCGGGGGAGGGCTCTGACTCGGGCTCACGCCCGCGCGGCCTCCAACGCTGCCCGTTGCAGGGGAAGCCGTCCTGCTTCCCCCCAGCAGCATCTCCCCTCCGCGGGAAAAATCCAAAATGGCCGCCGCCATGCTTAAGCACTAGGCCACGCCCCCTCCACAGAATTAAAGGGGCCCATCTCTTTAAATGGCCTCTCCTGTTCTCTATCAGCCAGGGCAGAGGAAGTATAAAAGGCAGTTTCCTCTGCTCATCCAGTGACTTGGCAACGTCCTCCAGCGCTGTCCAGTCTGCTTGCTTCGGTGAGTCCTTGAGCTTTGGATCCTGTTCCGTCTTGGTGTTCCTGGTTCCTGACTTCGGATTGGCTTATGGTGATTCTCTGGTTCCTGACTTCGGATTGGCAAGCGGTGATTCTCTGGTACACGACTTCGGACTGGTGAGCGACGATCCTCTGGCACTCGACCTAGGACTCCTTCAAGACTCCGTCTCCAAGGGCCCACCTAAGTCCCAGCGGCCCGGGTCCCTATGGGCTCCTCCTGGAGGGACCACGAGCTTCCAGGGAGAAGCTCCAGTTGGCCTTTGCACCGTTATCCTGACCTCCCTAGGTCCACCTAAGTCCCAGCGGTCGGGTCCCTACGGGCTCCTCCCGGGGGGACCGCAGACCACCAGTGGTGAAGACACAGCGCCTTATCTCCTCTCTTCATCGTCTCCGTGTTCGCCCCAGTCTCTAGTGCCAAGGGTCAGCTGGTCCTGCCTCCTGTTCTGCCTCGCCACCCGACGAGAGAGCCTACGGACCCTCCGAAAGGTATATCATCCTCTCGTCGGCCAAGGGTCCACAAGCCTGAGCATAACAACCACTCATACAAACACTCATTCATCCCATTTATATCCCAGCCTCAAGAAGTGCCGATTGTATAACCATTATTTGATTGTTACAATAGATTATATGCTTTTTTCCAATACAGAAAATAACTTTTATATTGCAATACAGCTTTTTTTCCTATTACTTCTCTCTGTCTCATTTGTTCTATAATTGCAAATATTCTCATATCCGATTTCCACACATGAAATACAGGTAATTCATCGTTATGCCAAAAGGAAAAAATAATTTTCTTTGCTAGAGTTAAAGTAATACTAACCAGCCTTCCACTGCCAGTAGGCATTGCTAAGGACTTGTCAAATACGTACAGATATGACATTTTGCCATACCACTTAACATCTTTTCCTTATTGGAGTTTCAGAAAACCATAAACCTGTCTCCAAAAAACTTGCAATTTGTGACATTTGGTAAGCATATGACAGGTCCCTTTTTGAGTATTAAACTTTAAGCAAAGGACTGAGTCCCATAACTTCATTTTAATTCCCTAAACCCTAGTGATATAGATTCTATGAAGCATTTTGAATTGAGTTTCTCTCAGATATGCTGGATTGAGATATTTGTACAAAGCATCAAAAGCTGCTTTAATATTAATATTTTCCAATTGAAAGCCTAGGTCTGCCTCCCCCCACAGTTGCACTCATTTAGCAAATTGTTTATTTTGATACCCCTTTTTAATATGTTGCACCCAAATACCTAGTTTATTAAACTGGTACAGTTTCTATAAAAGTTTTTTCATCATCCAAAAACTTGATTTTCTCTACATCTCTAGCTATTATGCTCATGCTGACTTGCAAATATGGAAAAAAATTTGTATTGTTGAAACAAATATAAACAATCCTGTTCAGGGTGTACTAATTGTTCTAAACAATATAATCCATTCTCTTTCCATTTCTGAAAGACAGCTCTTTCTCTTCCCGATTGCCTATCATACATAAGAAAGGTGAAATCTGCCTTGACCTGTGAACTAAATCTCTCCACCATATCCAAGCTTTTGTTAAAGCAACATACCAATATCCCCAGCCCTTCCCAGCAAGTTTCTCTGCTTAACACTGTGTAACAAGTTAATGGGATGGTAAGGTGCAACTAAAGCTTGTAAAAAACTGTCAGCATCAAATTTATTATGCAAGGATGCCCAATCTTGTATATAACATAGAAGTGCTGCTACATTATATATCCTCAATTCTGGCAATGCTAAACCGCCTTGATTCTTTTCTGCACTCAACACCATACAACTTAGTCTAGCTCTCTTCTTTCTCCAGGTAAAGGTGTTCACAGTTGATTTGAAAAATTGAATCTCAGAATTTTTAATCCAACTTGGCTACATTTGTATATAGTATAAGAGTTTTGGCAAAATTATCATCTTTATTACTGCATAGTGTCCCATCAATGACAAGGGAAAATAAATCCATTTATTGAGAAGGGACTTTATCTTATTTATTTATTTATTTATTTATAGATTCTTTTATACCGCGGTACGTATAGACATACATCACCTCGGTTTACAGTGAAACAATAAATTAGCAACAGGCTTTACATGTAACAGTTTAAAAAAACAGTAAAACATTTAACAGCAACAGGCTTTACAGAAACAAGGGTTTTAAAGATAATATGCATACATCATTAAATATCAAACAATAAAATATAAATAACCATGTATTCGCAGGAGCAAATTAACTGTCAGCAGCGAGACCAATGTCACATTGAATACAATAGCCTAAATTGAGTAACAGTGGGGGGTATGGAATAGCAGAATGTAAATACAAAATGCGAGGAAAAGAACTGGAGTCTTATCCAATGTATGTAGAATATTAAATTGGTATAACTCTTTCTGAGTACAATCAACCAGACTCCCAGATATTTTAATTTGGTTAAATTCCATTTTAAAGAAAATCAGTTTCCCATTTGTCTTTTAATGTGAGTGAATAGGGAAAAGCTTCAGATCTTTATTGAGTTTAGGCAACAAAATAATAGTAGCCAGATTATGTCCAACGTCAAAAGAGCCCTTTTCCTTTGCTAAAGAATACATGGTTTTTAAAGGCTGTATGATGGATTCCCCTAGTATTTTGCACATCTTGAGATCATATCCATCAGGCCCTGATGCTTTACCAAGCTTTAATTATTTTTATTGCCCCTCTAATCTAACATTCTTGTATGGGAGTTTCCAAAATCATTGCTTTTTCCCCCAAAAGCCTAGAGTGGCAAAGTACCAAAAACGTCCACCCTGATTCCTGTGTCCTCACATTCCTTACTATATAATTTTGTATAATAGAATTCAAAGACCATTAATATTTCTGTAGTTGAAGAAACTATCTTATCTTTTGATTTAAGTTTTAACACTAGGGATTTGGGTTTAGTCGTCCTCAATAAATTTGCCAAAAGCATCGACCGTTTCTGCAAATTTGGGACCTCTATATGCAACATATTTCCTTTAGAACACAAAGTTTAATTCTAAATGATATTACTCTACCACAATCGGTAGACAATGTCAGTTAACTTAGTGATTCAACTTTGATGTCCATCCTAATTTATGTCAAGGGTGTTGGGGAGGGAGGATGCGGAGGGACAGGGAATATTGGGGGAAAAACTTGCATTGTACTACAACTGAACTGTATCTTTTGGTATAGATAGCCAAGGTATTGCAGAGTCCACTCACCTCGGCTTCTGTTTGTTACACTGTTTTTACTTTTACAATAAACATATTTAAACATAAATTTGCCAATAGCTTGCCAGACTTGTTCCCCCATTGGAACAACTTGTATCTTTAAGAAAAAATATTTTTTTGGCTTTTATTTCCAATAGAGCATCAAGCTCCTTATGAGCCCTCAACACAATTTGCTTACTCTCTTCCGTAAGATCCTGAACATGTTGTGACTTCATTTCAGCTAATTTTCTAGTAAGCTCCAAAATATCACATGACTGTGGTTTACACTTTGCAACTTGATAAGATATAGGTGGACCCTAAGTACGGCTTTCACCGCCTTCCAAAAGGTGAGAACATTAACCTCAGATTATCAGGCACTAATATGTAATCTAGACAATAAAACACATTGGGCCGGATTTTTAAACCTATGTGCGCGGGGTACATTTGTGCGCGCTGTCCGGCACGCACAAATGTACGCTCGATTTTAGAATATGCGCGCGCAGGTTATAAAATCCAGGGTCGGCGTGTGCAAGGGGGTGCACACTAATGCACCTTGTGTGCATCGAGCCCTAGGGGAGCCCCGATGGCTTTCCCCATTCCCTCCGAGGCCGCTCCGAATTCGGAGTGGCCTCGGAGGAAACTTTCTTTCCGCCCCCCCCCACCTTCCCCTCCCTTCCCCTACCTAACCCCCCCCCCCCCCAACCTTTATTCCAAAAGTTGCGCCTGCCTCTGGGCAGGCGTAGGTTGTGCATGACGGCCAAGTGCCGGCGCACGATCCTCCGGCACGGCTGCTGTGCCAGAGGCCTCAGTTCCGCCCCCGCCCCACCCCTTTCACAAAGCCCCGGGACATACGTTCTTCCCGGGCTTTGCGTGCGTCACTGGGCCTATGCAAAATAGGCTCAGCACGCGTGTAACCCTTTTAAAATCCGCCCCATTGTGTACATTGGAATAATATGAAAATTAGTAATCATTTATATTCAAACATCTCCAAAAGTGTCTATGAGACATAATTCCTAGATCATAAACCCCATTCGCACAACTTTCTGATTAGCTTTAGTTGTTTGGCTGGTTTACAGTCATCAAGGAGGTTATCAGTTATGTTAAAATCTCCCACAATTATACACATATGATCTGACCACGCTATTAACTTCTCCACCAAATCAGAGAAAAATCCATCAGAATATTGATTAGGTGTGTATATATTTACCAGCATCAATTTAACCCCATATAACTCTCCAAAAACAATAATATACCGACCAAAAATATCTGTCACTTGACGCACAGAGTGCGACTCCTTGCTGCTTAGTGGAAAAGGAGGAGTAGTAGCTCTGGCCAACTTATTCTCTACGTAGCTTAGAGTGTTCACAGTCATCTAAAATGTGCTTTCTGTAGAAACGCTATATTCGTTTTTACCTTTGTTTATCTCATTAACTCCTTTTTTCTTTTAACAGGTGAATTCAACCCATCAACATTAAATAAACACATGTTTATAATAGCCATAACTCCTTAGGAAATTTTAATTTACATACAAGCTGATTAAGTATTTCAGCAAGGAGCCTCCCAGCTCCGACTCCCTGCCACAGACCCAACAATGAGTTACAATTTCTAATGGGACAAAAAGATCGATCATTAGAAGATATTGGCACATGCATCCACTCTTTGTACTCCTTCACAAAATTCCACAATCACACCCATACATATACATTCGCAGCAAGCTTAAACCCCATTTTTTTGTTTGCTTATCAGACTCCCCCAAACCCCCACAAAAGCACTTTGCTCCCCAAAATCCAGCAGGGCTCCTTTCCCCTAAAGTGTTTTCTTCCCCCACAGTCAGGCTTGCTTTCCTGATTGATTCAGGGGATCTCTTGGAGCCAGCAAACTTGATTTGTATCCGAAAGTATATACCGCTGCAGTGCTGCATGATAGATTTCTCTACCTCTTCACGACCAATAAAGTTGGCAATAAAGACACAGTCTCATTGATGGTAGATATAAATGTTTGCACAAATGTTGTATTGGACACTCTTTTTGCAATGTTCTTGTGTTCACAAAGTCTTTTAAACCAGATTTCTGCAGCTCGTTATAAGTATGCACACCCAGTGGCACTGTTCTCATGCAAAATGTTTAGCACATACACAATTGATTCCTCTGTTATGGCTCATATCCAAAGAAAGAAATAGTGACTAGTCTGCAGCAACCATCTTGTTCATGTACATCTCCACCATGCGTGAATATACCTTAAAATCTTAGGCCTAAATTTTCTAACCTACCGCGGCGTCATGAATCATGCGGTACAGGGGAGCAAAGCAGGGGGCGGGCCTGTGATAGCCGGCAGCGATCACACCTCCGCAGTGCGATTGCAGCCGGCTTTCACACCCAATAGCGCCAGCGTAAAAAATGGTGCTATTGGGCGCGAAATTGAAAGCGAAAAGGCTTCTTACCTTTACGCCGTCCACGCTGTCTTCGCGGTGTCCGTCCTGGTGCCGCCCCAATTCCTCCCCTTCCGGTGGCCACTCCTCCCTGACCTAGCTATCGCACGCAAAAATAACCCCTTAAATCTTTTAATTTTTATTCATCTCAAATACGTTAACGAAATGAATTTTTGTAAAAGGGGGAGACCTCAGTACTGGTAAGATATCTGATTTAACAGATTCTCAATGTCCAGTTGTTGCAATCATAGGTCTTGCCACCTCTTTTGTTTTTTTTACATATTTTTCATAAAATTCTGTATTCAATTGATCCTGCTAATCTCTGTGTGTCCTTTTGTTTCTTTTTTTAAGCACATTCGAATGGCTCTAATCTCAATCAAATCCAATGACGACTTCACATGAGATTCAAAGACTTAATTTAAAACAACCGGAGACTGAAATGTCTTGCCAGGATCATAATTCAGCAATGATGCCCAACATATAATTACTTTAGAGCAGAGACATCCGCGTCTTCATCGCATTTTCAATATTTGGATTTATATTGGACCTGACATGAATAAATTATGCACTTATCTTTTCATTTGCGTCTTAATGGTGTTCCTGTATTTCTATACACCAGATGCTTTTTTTCAAGTCGCTCAGTTTTCTCAGCCGTCAACGTTGTTAACGTTTCGCAAACGCTGCATCAGAGCAGGTTCTATGATATGAGGAATAACAGCATTGAAATCTTAGTTATATTACAAAATTCGCATCAAAATCAAAATATGAGCATTTATCTTAACTTTGAGTCAGTATTTACTCACAATCATATCGGCAACCTTCCGTCTCTGTTAGTCGGGCTTAGTTTAAATGTATTAACATGGCCGCCTTATTTAAACTTCAAACTCACTTCAATTGTAGCCAATCCGTTCTTATGTATTGACATATCTACGAGATGACGTATCTTTCTGAAAAATACCTTACCGCTCGTACCTTAGTGAATTAAACTGGTCCATTCTATTTTACTATTTAATCCTTTTGGTTCCTCAGAAAGAAGTTTAAAGATCCATTGATGTTCTTTTCGTATATCAATTGTTCATGATTGCCTCCTCTTACATCAGGTTTGACATGATCTATAACGAACCAGCGAAGATCTTCAACTTTGTGTCTCTCTGTAATACAATGTGCTACCATTGGAGCTGACTCTTTTTTATATTTTATGCACTTTTGTGCTCTCCTATGCGCAATCTTAAAGTTCTGGTAGTCTGACCAACATATATTTTATTGCAAGGACATTGGATGATATACACTATAAAACTGGTTTGACAGGTGGTGAAATTCCTTAACTTGCATGTCTGTTGTGTTTGTTGACATGTGAATTCCTTTAATTGTAATGTTTGATCGCAAATCTTACAATGTCCGCATTTATAATGTCCCAAAGGATTTGTCCCATCTATAGTTGATATTCTGCCACTTTGTTCTGATAATGTAGATGGACTTAAAATTTCTTAGAGATTCTTGTCTCTGGAAAAAGCCATTCGAAATTCTAGATTTTCCAATCCTGGAACCATCTTTACAATGTGCCAATACTTGTGTATACTTCTAATTATTTTTCTTGAAGTTGGAGAATACTTGGTGACACATGTCACTGTTGAAGAATCTTGTTTTTGATTGGGTGTCAATAATGCTTCTCTATCATAATATAGTGCTCTTTTAAATGCATGTTTGATGCATTTGTTGGGATAACCTCTTTCTTTAAACTCTTTAATTAATCCCTCAGATTGTTGTCTAAAAAGGTTGTTATTGGAACAATTGCGCTTGTATCTTAGGAATTGAGAGAATGGCAAACTGTTTTTGAGAGGTAGCGGATATGCACTGTTAAAATGGAGCATTGTATTTCTATCTGTTGTTTTTTTTTAATACACTAGTGACAACTTCTCCTGATTCTCTTTTTTTAAGTAAAACATCCAAAAATGAAATCTCCAAAAAATCATAATGCATGGTAAATTGAATGTTAATATCACATGAATTGATCCATTTTCCAAAAGATAGTTATTCTGGTTCACTGCCACTCCAAAAAATGAAAATATCATCTATATATCTTTTGTAAAAGATGATCTGAGAAAAAAATGGACAATTGTTAATCCAAGTTAACTCAAACTCTGACATAAACAGATTGGCAATGGAGGGGGCCACTGTTGCCCCCATTGCTGTGCCCGAAATTTGTTGATAATATTTTTGTTGAAAAACAAAAAAATTATTTTTTAATGCAATAGCTGCTAATTTCATAATAAATTCTGTCGGTATGGCAACTTTAAAGGTTTTAAGTAGAGTCACAGTATTTCTAAATAACCAAACTCTAACTTTATTTCTGATACAATTACAGCCACTATATACAGGAATAGATTGAGGTAGAACATATAAATACTGTATACACAGAGTTCATGGTATTATCCACAGTCAGAGTAATTTACAAATTATACAAGTATCCCAAAATGGTGATAGAGCACAGACTCTCAAACTTCACTTGAAAATTACATGGATGTCATAATGCCACACTTACACTTTACAGGAATATAAATGAGTTCATTCCCCTACCATACAGATCACCCCTCTTTACACCTGAGGCATGGTTATGTCCCATATCTCTACCAAAAGCCCAACACCTGGAACCCATAGCAACTCTCCGATTCATCTTCATTTCAAATAACTGTCTCCAGCTCTTACAGAGAATGATGTGCATCCCTTTAAAGATTACTCAAAATATTTTTTCAATTCATCGTTTATTTCTCCTTTCATCCACTCCCACGTGCCCTGGTTCATTCTTGGTATACTCCTCATCTCAGACCATCACTGCTCCTTCCTTATGGCCATTTTCCTCATGGGTAGGAATCACTACTTCTCCACTCTGAACTCCTGGACCTTCCCTCGGGAGAGTTTTTTTTATTTCCACTCCACAACCTTGGGCCTTTTCTCTTGAGAGGAAAAACACCTGCGGGGCCCCACTCCATACTGGGGTGGACCCTGGGCCCACCAGCCACAGGCTGTCCACTCCAGCCCACTATATCTTAGAAGGATGGGGGTCTCCAGATGTAACAAAAATATCTTACTTACCATTCTGTTTTTCCAGATGACATATGGGATCTTTCAGATGAATGGTCCAAGCAAGTAGAGAACAATCATCCCTTCTGGTTTTCCCCACTGTAGGCCAGGAATGGTGGAAGCAAAACTTGGACTTTGTCAAAATGGAAACATACCTGGAGGAAGAACTAGAAGACTGGGAGAAAATGGGTGAGGTGGAACAACTGTGGGCCAAATTAATAGGAGCTATTACAAAGGCAACAAATCTACATGTTAGTAAAGTAAACAAAAGTAAGTGGAAAATAAGGGGAAAAAGAAACTGCTCTGGTTCTCAAAGGAAGTGGCTAAAAAATTAAGACAAAAAAACACAGCATTCAATAAATATAAAGGAACCAAAAAAGAGGAACATAGGGAAGTATACCTGATGAAACTGAGGGAGACAAAGAAAGAAATCAGGAAAGCAAAAGGTCAAGCGGAAGAAAGGATTGCCAAAAAGGTAAAACGAGGTGACAAAACACTTTTCAGATCTATCAGAGAAAGAAGGATGACCTGAAGTAGTGTAGAAAAATTGAAAGGTGATAAGAAGCAATAAGTATAGAGAGACAAAAAATGATAGAAATATTAAACAAATACTCAGTTCGCTTTTCACTAAAGAAGACCCTGGAGAAGGACCATGCTGGTTGATAAGACTATAGATGGGAGTGGGATAGACACAAGTCTGTTTACAGAATAGAATGTATGGGGAGAGCTAGGAAAACAAAGTGGACAAGGCCATGGGGCTGGATGAGGTACATCCCAGGATACTAAGGGAACTCAGAGATGTGCTGGCAGGTCCACTGAAAGATCTATTCAATAGATCTCTGGAAATGGGAGTAGTGCACAAGATTGAAGAAAAGCGGTTGTGGTCCTGCTTCACAAGAAACTACAGGCCAGTTAGCTTCACCTCATGGTGGGAAAATTAATGGAGACTCTGCTGAAGGATAGGATAGTATAATCTGGTGGGCTGCTGGACCCAAGGCAGCATGGATTCCCCAGGGAAAGATCCTGTCAGACAAATCTGATTTGATTTTTTTGACTCGTGACTAGAAACCTGGATCAAGGAAGATCACTTGATGTGACTTACTTTGATTTCAGCAAAGCTTTTGATACGGACCCCCATAGGAGGCTTGTGAATAAAATGAGAAGCTTGGGAGTGGGCACCAAGGTGGTGGAGTGAATTACAAACTTGTTTATTGACAGAAGACAGCGTGTAATGGTAAATGGAACCTACTCTGAAGAGAAAACGGTATTAAATGGAGTGCTAAAGGGATAGGTTTTGGGACCAGTAAATAACCAATTTACATTTACCTTTTCTATTCCATTCATGATTTTATAGACTTCTATCATATCTCACCTCAGCCATCTCTTTTCCAAGCTGAACAGCCCTAACCTCTTTAGCCTTTCCTCATAGGCAACCTGTTCCAACCCCTTTACATTTTTTGATCAGCCTTCTCTGTATCTTTTCCAATGCAACTATATCTTTTTTGGGATGTGAAGACAAGAACTGCACACAGTACTCCAGTTGCGACCTCATCATGGAGTGATACAAAGGCATTATGACATTCATCATTTATACTCCATTTCTTTCCTAATAATTACAAATATACTATTTGCTTTTTTGATGGCCACCATATGCTGAGGTGAGGATTTGAACATATTGTCCACTATGATGTCCATATCCTTTTCCTGGATAGTAACTCCTAATATGGAACATAGTATTGTGTAACTACAGTGTGAGTTACTTTTCCCCGTGTGTATCACTTTCCACTTGTCCAAATTAAATTTCATCTCCCATTTGAATGGCCAGTCTTTCAGTCTTGCAAGATCCTCCTCTAATTTTTCACAATCCGCTTGTGGTTTAACAACTCAGAATAGTTTTGTCCTTTGCAAATTCGATCACTTCATTCGATGTTCCTCTTTCCAGATTATTTATAAATATATTAAAAAGCACTGATCACAGTACAGATCCCTGAGGCACTACTGTTTACCCTTCTCCACTGAGAAAACTGACCATTTGGTCCTATTCTCTGTTTCCTATCTTTTGACCAATTTGCAATCCACAGTAGGGCATTGAAGCATGCATGATATCTACCGGTGGGCTCCCCCGAATTCAAAGTGTTCAAAGCTATCCCGGTGGGATCCCTCATACAACTAGTTCTAAAACAGCTCCCGATGCCTTTCTTTCAGTATTAATTTATTGCATGTTTGGAGATGCCATGCTTTGTAGTGCTGTTCTGGCCTTTTTCCCCCTCCTTTCCCTTTGTCAGTACCTGGGGACGCCGAGTGTTATATTGCCTTTTCGTGTTTGAAGATGTCATGCTTTGTAATGCCATTCTGGCACAGTGCCACTGTTGCATCCGTCGGTCTCAGACGGCTTTGCCCGACATATCTCACCTCTATTTCAGCCTTCTCCACCAGCCTCGGGAGAATGGCATCCGTAGCGTCTCCTTACCGCACCCTCCGGCGTCCCCGGAGCGGCTTTGGCATGGCGTCCCGCCATGTCGACCTGAGGCCTCCTAGGGCACACGTGCGAGCACGCCTCACATCTTGTAGCAGTGTTGGCATGAAACTCGGGGGCATCCCCCTCGAGTGACGTCACTGCGTCTGACTACAAAAGGTTGCCCATTTGCTGACTCTCGCCGAGTTAGCAACGGATTGGATTCGTTCCGGTCTGAAGATGCACTGCCGTTTCTGCTGCTGCTGGAAGCTACCTTCACCCTCCGGGGATCTACTAAAATGCTTCCATTATTCTTAGCTTGGAGCCCAGCTTCCTTACCTTCAGGAAGAAAATTAAAGTATGGCTTTTTAGCCAAGCATTCCCAATAGAGACTTCCTGTCCAACAACCTAGTTACCACAGAAGTATTCCTATTTCTACAGCAACAACAAAATAACCAATGAATTTGTCTTTAAATATATAGATGCTTACCTGATATTATTTGATGGTATAATACTGTTTTAACATACTTTAAATTTATTGTGAGACCATTTAAGGTAAAAAAGCAGAATATCAAATGACAACAAATAAATAAATAATAAAGAATTTAGCCTGCTTATTGATGGAAAACAAACTGTTGTGCCAAAACGTGGTGTGCAAAGTGACACAACTTGCTTTACAATAATTTATACAGTAAAGTTTTGTTTTGGACACCCAATTCAATCATTCAATTTATTTTGTTGGCACTCACATCCCTCTTACTGAAAGTCAAGAGATGCCTCCCCAGGAAAGCGAAAGAGGGATTCACTCCTATACCTTGGCCCTTGGAGGAATATTTTTTCTCCCTGTTGGAGAGAACTCAATACCCCCGGGGCTGTGGAACATAAAAAGAGAGACAAGTTGGTCCTAGGACCCCATGTGACCCTTGCCTTCCAAGCCCAACCATCTGAAGAGGGGCTACATACAGTACCTGATTCATTCCTTCACCTTAGGAGCTAGCCATTTCATGATATCATAATGATTAGAGAAATGACCCTTGCCCAGTCATGTACTGGAAGTATCTTCCAGTGGCTCCTGGAAGTCCCTTGTTAAATAATTTTATCAAAATAAAAAGTGTTCTGCCAAATGGAGCAAAATGCTTTGATAAGAAACTGTTAGCACATTGATGCCCTTGTCTATTTATCAATTTTGCAGTTTGCCAATCTGTCATATCCCTAATGTCTAATTTCTACAAAGCCAGGGACGTTTATCTTTCTTCCACCCTACACCTTCCCACCATTTCACCACTCTTTATATGCTTTCTTTATTCGTATCTTGCCACATTGCTAGTTTACCTCCTCTCTTCTCCCTTCCAATTCTGCACTTTCCCTCTCCCTCCTTCTATTTCCCTTCACCGTAGCCCAGTGTTGTTATTATTCACTGATTAGAGCACAGACAGTAATTTACCTTGAAAATGTCATTATAATCAAATTTGGTTTTCGAGGTTTGAAATTCCGGGATTGCTCTGATGATCACTACAGTCCAATTTCCGCATTTATGGGGTTTCTACTGTCATTTTATTCATATGTATAAGCCTGTAATAAAGAGCAAGATAAATCATGGCAAATTAAATGAAACAAAATGAAGACTGCTCACAGGAAATAATTTACAGTACAATACATTTAATACAGATGTGCTTCCCTGGCATAAACTGTCCCAATTGTTTTCCCCTTCTGTTGTGTATGCTGCAACCCTATATCTTTTTTTAACAAAAAATAATTGAGACTCAGTTTTATAGCTGACCTAGAATAAATAGTGACTAAGAGGAAAAACATCAGATACTGCCACATATCTTTGATTAGAAACCATTCTTTTGTGAAGCCTTATGTAACATTGTGCCAGCCATGGCAGCCATACAGTGGTTGGCATCTCCTTACCAACTCTGCTAGGGCCCTGCAGGCTTCATTTCTCTGCTAGTGTGGCACTGGGCCGCGTATCCTATAGGCATACATGTGGGGGACTCTGCAAACTTTATGGGTTGTGGTGCGGGAAAGCCAACCAAGGCATGCCCCAATGATGTCACGCAGCAGCATTATTTTTAAGACCGGCTCATCAGCTGTTTGGTGCCTCAGCAACAGGTCCTACTATGCTTCATTATGGTGCTAGTTGCTGTGTTCTTGCTTCCTGCTTTCCTTACTGTGTCCTGTGGTTCCTCCCTTTCTTGCTGTGTCCTGTGGCCCCTGCCTTGTCTTCCTGCATCTCTGTGTCTTGGTCTGTTCTTGCCATGCTCCTATGTCTGGTCTCCCTTCCTTCTCTGGAGTATCTCTCTGTTCCTGACCATTGCCTGGTTCTCATTTCTGATTCTAGCCATCTGCCCTGACCATTGCTTGGACCTCGTTTCTGATTCTAGCTGCCTACCCTGACCATTCCTGGACCTCTTTGCCTCTTCTCCTTCAGGTGTATTTTAAGCCCTGAAGGCTCCCAGAACCCAAGGGCTCAACTTGTGGAGAAGGTAGGTTGAATGAAGACTTCAGTTCTCCTTATTCTAGTCTAAGTGGGTGTCTGCTGACACCTGCTGAGACCTGAGTCATGCCTCCACTGCACCAACAAACAGCGGTCTTGGGCTCAATTCCCCTTATCATGACACCTTACTACATTTTTAAAGTGATACAAGCTGTATAAAGTATTGTACAGATACACATAAGAAATATGCCCCCACTCTGTGGAGCTGCAATTTAGTTACAACAGACAGAAAAGATAAATAGATATTGAGGGAATCAAGGAAAAGAATGAAACCATACCAAATGGTACACACCCTAGAGTTCTGAAAGTATAAAAAATGAAATTTCAGATATATTACTAGTAATACGTAACCTATCATTAAAATCATCCGTTGTACCTGAAGGCTAAAAGGTGGCCAATGTAACCCCGATAATTAAAAAGGGCTCCAGGGTGATCCGGAAAACTATAGGCCAGTGAGCCTGACCAGTGCCAGGAAAAATCGTAGAAACTATTCTATAGAACAAAATCACAGAACATATAGAAAGTCATGGTTTAATGGGACACAGCCAGCATGGATGTACCCAAAGGAGTCTTGCCTTACAAATCTGCTACATTTTTTGAAGGGGTTAATAAACATGTGCATAATGGTAAGCCAGTGGATGTAGTGTATTTGGATTTTCAGAGGGCATTTGACAAAGTCCTCCATGAAAAACTTATAAAGTCATGGCATAAGAGGCACTGTCCTTTTGTGGAATGCGAACTGGTTAGGAAACAGCGAAGGATTAAATAGTCAGTTTTCTCAGTGGAATGCCTCAGGACCCCTAGACCAGTGCTTTTTAATATATTTATAAATGACCTGGAAATGGGAATGATAAGTAAGGTCATCAAATTTCTGATAACACAAAATTATTCAGAATTGTTAAATCACAAGTAGATTGTGATAAATTTCAGGAGGACCTTGAAAGACTGGGAAATTGGGCATCCAAATGGCAGATGAAATTTAATGTGGATAAGTACAAGTTCTCCCTATTTCTCTACATATTCATTACAAAGTTCTCTGTCTTATTCATAGCTTAATCTACAATCTGTCATCTATTTGGCAATGCACTTTTCTCTGCTCTATCAACCTCTATCAAGGAACTGAATGTATACTAATCTTATAACCTATCTTATTTGATTTATATGTAGTTAATTCTTATCTTATCTCTCCTTTCCTAGCTATTCAGCTCCCAAGTTCAGTCCCCCTGTTATATTGTAACTTTGCTTGTTTCGGCCTTCTTGTTTGGTTACTCTGGTTTTCCCCCTAGTTCCATGTAAACCGGCCTGATATGAATTCCATTCATGAAGTCTGGTATAGAAATATTTTAAATAAATAAATAAATAAACCCTCAAGATAATTAAGATCCTCTACAAATGTTTACTTGAGGTACCAACTGTACATCTGGCTAGATTAGACCTTACCAGACGCCGCACCTTTTCTGTTGCAGGTCCCACATTGTGGAACTCCCTTCCTGACAATCTCAGACTATTATCCAACCTTAAGGAATTTAAGAAACATTTAAAAAGCTCTGGAATTTGTTGCCAGAGGATGTGGTTATTGCAATTAGTGTATCTGGGTTTAAAAAAGGATTGGATAAGTTCTTGGAGGAGAAGTCCATTAACTGCTATTAATCAAGTTGACTTAGGGAATGGCCTCTGCTATTACTGGCATCAGTAGCATGGGATCTTCTTCGGGTTTGGGTACTTGCCAGGTCTTGTGGCCTGGTTTGGCCTTTGTTGGAAACAGGATGCTGGGCTTGATGGATCCTTGGTCTGACCCAGCATGGCAATTTCTTATATTCACCTATTTATGCTTGCATATAAATAATTGAATCTTTCATGTTTCCTTTTAGTTTTTTTAAATTTTTAATGTATTGTATATATATTTTATAGTTACTTTATGTTACACTATGTTTTATTATGTATATATGATGTGTAAACTACTTAGGCCTACCTACATTGATTAAGCGGTATATAAAAGTTTTAAAATAAATAAATAAAAATAAGTGATGCACATGGGAAAAATAATCCACACTGTAGTTACACAATGTTAAGTTCCATATTAGGAGTTAGCACCCAGGAAAAAGACCTTGGCGTTATAGTGGACAATACATTGAAAGTGGTAGTTCAGTGTGTTGCAGTGTTTAAAAAAGCAAACAGAATGTTAAGAATTATTAAGAAAGGTATGATGAATGAAATGGAGAATGTCATAATGCCTCTGTATTGCTCCATGGTTAGACCACGCCTAGAGTACAGAGTGTATTTCTGGTCGCCACATCTCAAAAAAGATATAGTTGCACTAGAAAAGTATAGAGAAGGGTGACCAAAATGATAAAGGGGATGGAACATCTCCTCTATGACAAAAGGCTAAAGAAGTTAGGGCTGTTCAGCTTGGACTAGAGACAGCTGAGAGAGGATATGATAGAGGTCTATAAAATCATGAGAGGACTAGAACATGTAAATGTGAATCAGTTATTTACTCTTACAGATAGGGGTAGATTTTCAAAGGGTTATGGGCGTAACCCCGAAAACCTGCCCCTGCGCGTGCTGAGCCTATTTTGCATAGGCTCGGCGGCACGTGCAAGCCCCAGGACGTGCGTATGTCCCGGGGCTTTGAAAAAGGGACTGGAAGGTCGGGGTTCTGGCGCCAATCCGGGGGCGGTCCCGAGTCCTCTGGCACAGCGGCCGTGCCGGAGGTTCGTGCGCCGGCAGCCTGCAAGAGGCAGGCGTAAAAAATAAAATAAGGTGGGGGGGGGATTTAGGTAGGGCTAGGGGGTGGGTTAGATAGGGGAGGGGAAGGTGGGGGGGGGGGGGGGGGAGTGAAAGAAAAGTTTCCTCCAAGGCCACTCCGATTTCAAAGCGGCCTTGGAGGGAACGGGGAAAGCCATCAGGGCTCCCTTAGGGCTCGGCGCGCGCAAGGTACATCCCCTTGTGCGTACCGACCCTGGATTAAATAACATGCGCGGGTAGCGCGCACAAATGTACCCTGCACACGTAGGATTAGAAATCTGCCCCATAATGTAAGGACTAGGGGGCACTCCATGAAGTAAGCAAGTAGCACATTTAAAACAAACTAGAGAAAATTCTTTTTCATTCAACATAAGCTCTGGAATTCATTGCCAGAGGATGTAGTAAAGGTTGTTACAGTAGCTGGGTTTAAAAAGGGTTTGGACAAGTTCCTGGAGGAGAAGACCATAAATAGCTATTAATCAAGCTGACTTAGGGAATAGCCACTGCTTATTACCGGTATTAGTCAAAAGCAAAATTGCTTACCTTGTAATAGGTGTTATCCCAGGACAGCAGGATGTAGTCCTCACATATGGGTGACATCAGTAATGGAGCCCTATGTACGGAAAACTTCTGTAAAAGTTTCTATGAAACTTTTGACTGGCACCAGAGTGCCTACTGAGCATGCCCAGCATGCCATGATATTCCCTGCCACAGGGGTCTCCCTTTAGTCTTTGTTTGTAGCAAATAGCGTTAGCCAAAAATAAAATAATAAAACGTATCGGACCCAACTCCGCGGGGTGGCGGGTGGGTTTCGTGAGGACTACATCCTGCTGTCCTGGGATAACACCTATTACAAGGTAAGCAATTTTGCTTTATCCCAGGACAAGCAGGATGCTAGTCCTCACATATGGGTGATTAGCAAGCTAGAGGCTGATTCATTTTGTGCTGAAATGACCGTAAGGTATTGTTATTGAAATGAATCAGTCGAAATCACAGCAGGTTGGATGTAGAAGGAGTTGGGATTAAACTGGAAACAAGTTCTTTAAGACGGATTGTCCATATGCTGAATCTTGTCTTCCCTCTTTGTCTAGACAGTAGTGAGCTGCAAAGGTGTGAAGAGAACTCCATGTTGCTGCTTTACAAATGTCCAGAATAGGTACAGAGCGAAGGTGTGCTACTGAAGTTGACATTGCTCTGACTGAATGTGCTTTTACTCGCCCTTGGAGAGTAAGGCCTGCTTTTTCATAACAAAATTGTATGCAATCTGCTAGCCAGTTTGACAGAGTATACTTACCCACTGCCTTACCTGGTTTGTTTGGATCATAGGACACAAACAGTTGATTTGATTTTCTTTGGGCTGTAGTGCGGTTTAAATAGAAAGATAACGCACGTTTACAGTCCAAAGTGTGTAAGGCTCTCTCTCCCTGGTGAGAGTGAGGCCTAGGAAAGAATGTAGGTAAAACTATGGTTTGGTTCAAATGAAATTCCGTGACAACCTTAGGAAGGAATTTTGGATGTGTACGGAGGACTACTCTGTCATGAAGGAACTTCGTGAAGGGTTCGTAAGTTACTAGTGCTTGTAGTTCACTGACCCTTCTAGCTGATGTAATGGCTATGAGAAATACCGTTTTCCAAGTAAGGAATTTAAGGTCACAGGTATTTATGGGTTCAAATGGAGAACGCATAAGCTTGGTTAAAACTACGTTCAGGTCCCATTGAATGCTTGGGGAATGAACTGGAGGTTTAATGTGAGTTAGGCCTCTCATGAATTTACTGACGAGAGGCTGTGTGGAGAGAGGCGCATCTCCTAGCTTGTTATGATAAGCTGAGATTGCACTTAAGTGTACTCTTACAGATGACGTCTTAAGACCAGAGTCTGAGAGATGGTAAAGGTAATCTAGTAGCGAGGTAGTGGGGCAAGTGAAAGGATCTAAACCTTTCTGAGTGCACCATAAAGTAAACCTTTTCCATTAGTATGAATAATTCTTTCTAGTGGACGGTTTACGTGCAGCTATTAGTACCTGAGATATATTGGTTGAAAGGTTGAATGGTTGCAAGATCAAGCTTTCAACATCCATGCTGTCAGGGACAGGGATTGGAGGTTGGGATGGCGCAACTGTCCCTGTTCCTGAGTTATGAGAGTGGGAGCTACTCCCAGGCGAATTGGGTCCCTGACTGAGAGATCTAGCAGTGTGGGGAACCATACTTGTCGAGGCCAATATGGGGCTATGAGTATCATGGACCCCTTGTCCTGTTGTAGCTTCACTAGTGTTTTGGTTATGAGCGGTATTGGTGGATACGCGTATAACAGGCCTGAGTTCCAATGGCGGGCAAACGCGTCCTTTGGTAAGCTGTTCTGCTGGAAGAGGAGAGAGCAGTAATTGTTCACTTTGTAGTTCAGATGTGACGCAAAGAGATCTATTGTTGGTTGACCCCAGCGTTGAAATATCTTGGTTGCTATCGCTGGATCGAGGGACCACTCGTGTGGTTGGAAGTGACGGCTGAGGCGATCCGCTACTGTGTTGTGGATGCCTGCTAGGTAGGTGGCCCGTAGTAGAATTGAGTGTGCTAGGGCCCAGTCCCATATTTGAGCTGCTTCCTGACAAAGGAGGTACGAGCCCGTACCACCCTGCTTGTTGATGTACCACATGGCTACTGTGTTGTCCGTTTGGATCAGAACAGTCTTGTGTGAAAGGCAGTCCTTGAATGCATATAGAGCATAGCGTATAGCTCGAAGCTCCAGGAAATTTATCTGAAAGGAGGCTTCTTGATTTGTCCACTTGCCCTGTGTTTTCAGATGAGCAATGTGCGCTCCCCATCCCAAGGTGGACGCATCTGTAGTTAAAGTCACTTGTGGAACTGGTTGCTGGAAAGGTAGGCCTTTGAGCAAGTTGATTGGTGATGTCCACCAGAGAAGGGAAGACTTCAGCTCTGATGTTATCTGGATGTGAGTGGACAGTGGCTGAATGGCTTGAATCCATTGAGATTTCAGTGTCCATTGCATTAGTCGCATGGTCAGTCTGGCCATGGGAGTGACGTGAACTGTTGAGGCCATGTGTCCGAGTAGGATGAGGCACTGATGAGCTGTGACTGTATGTTGATTACGAATAGAATGTACTAGGAGAACGAGCGATTGAGCCCGGTCTTTCGGAAGAAAGGCCTTTGCTGTGATGGTGTTGAGATCTGCACCTATGAACTGCAACTGGTGAGATGGTGTGAGATGGGATTTGTCGTAATTGATGAGAAATCCCAAGGAGTGAAGCAATCTTATTGTGAGATGGAGAGAAGTGACAGCTCCGCTCTGTGTATGACTTTTGATGAGCCAATCGTCCAAGTAGGGGAACACATGCACTTGTTGCTTGTGAAGATGTGCCACCGCTACTGCTAGACATTTTGTGAATACTCGAGGTGCTGATGCAAGGCCGAATGGTAGCACCCTGTATTGGAAGTGTTGACCTTGTACCAGAAATCGCAGGTACTGTCGATGAGGTGGAAAAATGGGAATGTGAGCGTAAGCGTCTTGAAGATCCAGAGAGCAGAGCCAATCTCCTTTTTGAAGAAGAGGTAGCATGGTGCCTAAGGACACCATCCTGAATTTTTCCTTCTTTAAAAATTTGTTGAGATTTCTGAGGTCCAGGATAGGACGTAGACCCCCGGTTTTCTTTGGAATTAGGAAATATCGGGAGTAGAATCCTCTGCCCCACTGAGGCCTGGGAACTCTTTCGATGGCCCTGGCAGTCAGGAGGGTGGATAATTCTGCTTGCAGGATTGTGTAATGATGAGACACTGTCCAAGACGGAATAGGGGGATTGTGTCTTGGCACAGTGAGGAAGTCCAAGTGGTACCCTTGAGATATGATTGAGAGTACCCATTGGTCTGTAGTGATGGAGGTCCAAGTTTGAAGATGGTGAGCAACTCGGCCTCCGACAGGTACTTGTGGATAAGGATTTTGGGAATGACTCATACCCTCTGGTTGTACTTCAAAATCCGGAAGTGGACGCCGCAGGCGGAGGTTGTTGAGGCCTAGCAGGTCTTTGGCGAGGCTGAGACCGTTGAGCAGGTCTTTGTTGTCTGGGCCTGGCTACTGGTGGATAATACCGCCTAGGGCGGTAATATGGCTTTCTTTGTTCCCTTCTTGGAGGCCTCCTTGAAGGTTGATGTACCTCTTGTGGCAGCTGAGAAAGCTGTTTGAGGGTTTCTGTGTGGTCTTTGATGGTGGCCACCGCCTCCTTGACCTTATCGCCAAAGAGGTTCTCACCTAAGCAAGGCAGGTCCGCCAAGCGCTCCTGTACCTCTGGTCTCAGCTCTGAAGATTTGAGCCAGGCCCATCTTCTAGCTGTTATTCCGGATGCAGACAATCTGGATGCTGTTTCAAATGAATCATACGTGGCTCGAACCTCGTGTTTTCCTGCCTCTAGGCCTTTATGTACGAGGTTTTGAAATCCTTCCTGAAGATGGTCAGGTAACTGATGAGACAGGGATTCAACTTGTTTCCATAGGTCACGCTGGTATTGATTCATGAAAAGCTGGTATGAATTTATCCTAGATACCAGCATAGCAGCTTGGAAGATCTTCCGGCCAAGATTGTCCAAGAACCTATTATCCTTTCCAGGAGGTATGGAGGCGTGTTGCTTTAATCTTTTGGCTTTCTTTTGAGCCGACTCAACCACCACTGATTGGTGTGGTAGTTGAGTTTTTTGGAACCCTGGGATGGGTTGTACTAGATAAGTGGCATTCGCCCGCTTATTAACAGCTGCCACCGAACCAGGGTGTTCCCATATCCTGTACATAAGTTCTTGTAATACTTCATGAACAGGAATAGCAAGAATTTCCTTGGGAGGATCCACGAATTGAAGCACCTCCAAGGTTTTTTGCCTGCTGTCTACTTCAGAAATGAGAGAGAAAGGAATTGTTTGAGACATTTCTTTAATAAAGTTGGAGAAAGACAGATCCTCCGGTGGTGACTTTCTTCTATCTTCTGGCGGAGAAGGCTCAGAAAGGAGGTCTTCATCCGAGGAGAATTCTTGGTCACTATCATCCAGAGGGTGCTCCAACGGCCTAGTAGGCTTAGCTGGCATTTCGGATAGTGGAGTCTGAGGTCTAAGGGGTGGCGTGACACCCGAGGGACCTGGTAATGGCTCTTGATTCTCATCTACATCTATAGGTTGTGGTAAAGATGAGAAGCAATGGATCAATGAGTCCAGCTTGTCCATTAATGGTTGAAAAATGGATTCTTGAGAAGGCATCGACGGTGCCATCGGGGTCGATGGCCGTGGTGGAATCGATGGTAACCGGGGAATCGGTAGTGCTGGAACCGGTGATTGCGGCCTAGGTAGAACCGGTGATGGAATCGGTGCCATCGAGGAGAGCGGTGATTTCCTTGGCATCGGTCGTGAAGGAATCGGTGATGGGACCGGAGATCCTCCTATGACCGGTGTCGATGGCAGAACCGGAGTGGCAGGCCGTGGCATCGCCTCGATAAAGGCATCCTTAACCGCTTGACGTATGTAACTGTCAAGTTCCGCCCGCATGGATGATGTGAACAGAGCACCCATGGGGGGAGGCGGTGGCGGCGATAGCAGTACAACCTCAGAGCCCTGAGGAGGTACGATTCCTTCCGCCGGAATCGGCGAGGGTTGGCCTGCTGGTGGCTCAGAAGCCTTACTTTGGAGCCGGGCTTTCTTAATCGGTGTCCCGTCCTCCGCCGATGGCTCGCCGGGTATCGAAGCGGTGGTTGCTGTGTGCGGCCTGCGATGCCGATGGCGATGTTTATCTTTTTCGCGCCCTTTTTCGCTGCTCGATGTGGACACTCTGGACGATGGAGAGGGGGAGGAAAAGGGAGCGTCTCCCGACTCACCTGAGTGACGTTTCTTCAATACTACTTTCCTAATCGACCCAGCCGGAGACGATTGTGTGGAAGTAGACGGAGCAGTAATCAGCTGTATCTTGAATAGTTGCTCCATTTTGTCCATCCGTAGACGTCGACCTTTCGAGGTCATCGTAGCGCAAAAGGGACAATTTTTTACATCATGACCTTCACCAAGGCAAAGTACACAGTCTTGGTGAGGGTCTGTGATAGACATATTTCTCGCGCATTTCGGACATTTTTTAAAACCTGTAGCCATTTTGTGGCCGGACAGCCGTCGACGGCCTAGGACTCAGGTAAAATTGTTTTTAATCAAAAAACGGAACGGAATCGCGAGAACGGTAAAAACTCACCGCGATGACTAAACTAAGGGAGACCCTTTGCGGTTGAAGTTTTTGAAGCTTTCCGTAAGGAAAAATATGTGGAGAATCCCACAGGACTCCTGATACCCGCGAGGCTAACAGCTTCGCGGAAAAAAGAAGACTAAAGGGAGACCCCTGTGGCAGGGAATATCATGGCATGCTGGGCATGCTCAGTAGGCACTCTGGTGCCAGTCAAAAGTTTCATAGAAACTTTTACAGAAGTTTTCCGTACATAGGGCTCCATTACTGATGTCACCCATATGTGAGGACTAGCATCCTGCTTGTCCTGGGATAATGGGATTTATTTAATGTTTAGGTACATGCCAGGTAGTTGTAGTCTGGATTGGGCACTATTGAAAACAGGATGCTGGACTTGATGAACCCTTGGTATGACCCAGTATGACAACTTTTTATGTTCTTCTAAAAGTATCAAAAGTGGGTTAAAATTGAAGTTTAATTTTAAAAAGGACCATTTTATGTAATAGGGAAAAGCTTGCATCTTTGCCCCACAATCAATCTATGAGAGCGCATTCATTTTGAAATGACATGAAAAGAGCAATAAAACATTTTGGGTCCAATATTCAAAAATATCATGTTATCTAAGAAATCCAGATATAACTTATCCAGCTAACTTAGAAAGGATATTCAGCAGAACAGCTTTTTCTAGTTAGATAATTTCTAGTTAGCTGAATAAGTTATATTCTGATAACTCTAGACCTGCTATTCAGGTAACTTAACTGAATAAGGCTGAATATAGGCACTTACCTTTTGTAAAATAACCAGATAAGATCCCGCCTCAATCTACCAACTGCCCCCCACCAAAATATCTGGCTTTCTACCCAGCCACATAAATACTTATCTGGCTAAGTGGCAGCCACTGAACATAGCCAGATATTCAGCAGCTGCCACTTAGCTAGGTAAGTCCCCAGTTATCCACCTAAGTAGTACTAAATATTGGCCTTGCTCTTATTCCAAATGAAAGTAAAAGCAAAACCCAAAGAAATTTGTTACATTTTCCTTTTCCTTTCGGGATGCAGGCCCGCAGCCCCTAGCCCAGCATCACTGCTGCTACCAAAGCTTCCCCAGCGCCAGCACAATAAAAAATTTACCCTACCTCCTTGGGTCTTTCCAATCTCCTTGCCCCCCCCCCCCCCCCACTACCCATCTTATCCCATCCATGAGGCAGTAGCAGTGAAATGGAGCAGAAGTTTTCACAAGTCACTCCTGCCCTTCCAGATCCCATTTTCAAACTGGCTCTGGCTGGCCCAGAGGCCAATTCAATTTTGTTGTATGGTACTAAGCTCCATCTTGAAGGTTAAAATGTGTGTCCATTCTATCCAGTTTGACATTGCTTCAGGGTCCATTTTATTTCATAAACATTTGTCATATATAAGCAAATAACCTGTTTATTTTCTACAAATTGTGAGTTCATTGTATTGTGTTTTACTTTGTATAGCGTATAAATTAAAATTGTTGAATAAGCAGGGGCATGAATTCGCACTGCATCCCAGATAAAAGTGAAATTAATGGGTAGGTTATTCAGGGGCTTCTCTTTTGAGTGCAGAAGACATTTCTGTTTAAATATAGTTTGGGCTAATGGTTCTCAACCTTTTTCCTGTTGTGACACACTTGATGGGTAATGCTCACATGCGTAACACACAGCTCACAACAATTCACAGATGAACTAACAAAATCCTAAATATTACTTTTATTGTTAAGAATTGCACAAGGGAAGATAGTACATTCTCTGAACAAAAATGTCAGAGTTATTGTAATATTCCTACGGAACAGAAAATTTCCACTGACCATGATGGATGGGGATCTATATATTCAGATGAATTTTCCAAAGGATTTACACATATAAATTTAATTACTATCATAGCAATTTTTAAAAGCCATTTACTTGTGTAAAGTGCACTTATGCAAGCAAATCCTATGGATAATTCAATGGTGCATATTGTAGCAATTTTCAAAAGCCCATTTACTCGAATAAAGTGCATTTATAGAAACATAGAAACATAGAAATGACGGCAGAAGAAGACCAAATGGCCCATCCAGTCTGCCCAGCAAGCTTCACACATTTTTTTCTCTCATACTTATCTGTTTCTCTTAGCTCTTGGTTCTATTTCCCTTCCACCCCCACCTTTAATGTAGAGAGCAGTGATGGAGCTGCATCCAAGTGAAATATCTAGCTTGATTAGTTAGGGGTAGTAGCCGCTGCAATAAGCAAGCTACACCCATGCTTATTTGTTTTACCCAGACTATGTTATACAGCCCTTATTGGTTGTTTTTCTTCTCCCATGCTGTTGAAGCAGAGAGCCATGCTGGATATGCATCGAAAGTGAAGTATCAGGCACATTTGGTTTGGGGTAGTAACCGCCGTAACAAGCCAGCTACTCCCCGCTTTGTGAGTGCGAACCCTCTTTTCTTCTCCCCTGCCGTTGAAGCAGAGAGCTCTGCTGGATGTGTGAAGTATCAGTTTTTCTTCTCCCCTGCCGCTGAAGCAGAGAACTATGCTGTATATGTATTGAAAGTGAAGTATCAGGCTTATTTGATTTGGAGTAGTAACCGCCGTAACAAGCCAGCTACTCCCCTCTTTGTGAGTGTGAATCCTTTTTACCACATTTCCTCTTGCTGTTGAAGCTTAGAGCGATGTTGGAGTCACAGTAAGCATGTGTATGTTTATTGAATAAGGGTATTGTCTCCAGGCAGTAGCCATCATTCTGGCGAGTCACCCACTCTTCATTGGCGGCCTCTTGACTTTATGGATCCACAGTGTTTATCCCACGCCCCTTTGAAGTCCTTCACAGTTCTGGTCTTCACCACATCCTCCGGAAGGGCATTCCAGGCATCCACCACCCTCTCCGTGAAGAAATACTTCCTGACATTGGTTCTGAATCTTCCTCCCTGGAGCTTCAAATCGTGACCCCTGGTTCTGCTGATTTTTTTCCTACGGAAAAGGTTTGTCGTTGTCTTTGGATCATTAACACCTTTCAAGTATCTGAAAGTCTGTATCATATCACCTCTGCTCCTCCTTTCCTCCAGGGTGTACATATTTAGATTCTTCAATCTCTCCTCGTACGTCATCCGATGAAGATCCTCCACCTTCCTGGTCACCCTTCTCTGTACCGCCTCCATCTTGTCTTTGTCCTTTTGAAGATACGGTCTCCAGAACTGAACACAGTACTCCAGGTGAGGCCTCACCAAGGACCTGTACAAGGGAATAATCACTTCCCTTTTCTTACTCGATATTCCTCTCTCTATGCAGCCCAGCATTCTTCTGGCTTTAGCTATCGCCTTGTCACATTGTTTCGCCGACTTCAGATCATTAGACACTATCACCCCAAGGTCCCTCTCCTGCTCCGTGCACATCAGCCTTTCCCCCCCCATCGAATACAGTTCATTCGGATTTCCACTCCCCATATGCATGACTTTGCACTTCTTGGCATTGAATCTCAGCTGCCATATCTTCGACCACTCTTCCAGTTTCCTTAGATCTCATCTCATTCTCTCCACTCCTTCCGGCGTGTCCACTCTGTTGCAGATCTTAGTGTCATCCGCAAAAAGACAAACCTTACCTTCTATCCCGTCCGCAATGTCGCTCACAAAGATATTAAAACCCAGTTTAACACGAGTAAATGCTTTTTAAAATGAGGCCCAATGATTTAATATATTACTAAGTTAAAAGTTTAAATTTTGGCTTAAATTTAAACAACAAATATCATAAGTTTCAAATAATAGATTCGATTTTTTTTTTCTGTTTGGATACATGGTTTTAGTTCTTTCAGCTGGCAAAGAAAGATGAAACTTATAACAAGAACACAAGGTACATTTTAACAATGAAATGAAATCATTCATATTAGTAAGCAATATCATTTTTTACAGTATAAATAGAAACAGGTAGAATTGGAAACTGCAACAAGCAATGCAGAAATAGAAAAACAGAAACATCACCAGTCCTCAGGAATCATCAAACAATAAAATAAAGAAATAGAAATCAATCATAGTAAACCATATTAATAAAAAGAATATTGCCAAAGAGCTGTTGAATAAAATAATTTCCAATAATTAAGAGCTTACATAAAAAAATTTAAAAATTTTTTCCAAACAGCAATAAAAGGATGGAAAAATATCCCACTTTACATACCAGAAAACTTTTGATTTCCAGTCACCTTGAGCTTGTCGTGAATAAGTAGGGGTACCACAAACTTTCTTCACCTACAACCCAGGTAGGCTCCCATTCACACACATACACAACTTAGGCAGGCTCTCATTCACATTCAGACACACAACCCAGGCAGACTCCATTCACTTTCTTTCTCCTGACCAGGCTCAACCCCCCACAGATATCTTACTCCCCCTACAGATATGATCCACTTCCCTCTTCCCTCCCCAGGTTTGATCCCCCACCAGTTCATTCCCCAGATTGCTCACTCCCCAGCTCATCCCCCAAGCTTTCGGGTTGGTTCCTTCTTTCCTTCCCTCCCCAGTTCTGTCGCTTTCTTTCTTACAGTTCCCTCCCCATTAAGGCTTAGCCACCTCTCCCTCCAGGATCTTCTATCATGATCTGCAAGAAAAGAAAATGGAGCTACCTGTTTCGTGCACTCCAGGCAGTCTGCCCCTCTCTTCTTTTGGCTTAAAACTGTCTTTCCCCTCCTCTGGCACCACCCAGGCTAATTCTGCTGTTTCTTATCTTCTAGGCCTAGCTGAACTGCCAAGTTGGCCTAGAGGTAATTCTGCTGCCGCTGCTTTCCTTCACTACTGGTCTTGCATGGATCAATTTCCGGTTCTGTCCCTCAAACCCCTGCTGATGCATAGTGACACTGCATCTGACCACGGTCCAGTGCTGCTGGTCTTAGCCTTTCTGTTTGTTGTGTGGCAGAACTGCAGGAATGCATGCATATCACAGAACCAACAAAACAGAAATAAAGCTGTTGGGAGAGATCCGCATTATGAGATCAATCACTGCCGCATTCTCTGCACTCCATGCCTGCTGACCATCAGTCCCTTGGCTGGCCCAATGAGAAGTGAACTGCAGCCAGGCCAGCAACACACCTCCCTGTGCTTTGTGTGCGACACACAGTTGAGAAATCACTGGTTTAGGCTGAACATTTGATAATAATCTGCTTAAAAAATTGTATTATATGTTCTAAACTATATCCTATTTTGAGCATTTAAGGAAAATGAGTAAGAAAAGTGAATAAATAAATAAATAATATTCAGATTTTCAGCAACAGAATACTTCACTTATGTCATTTTGAGAATGATACTACAATCTGTGTAGGCTGTAATATCTTTAACTGGATCAACCAAAAATATGTCATACATGAGCTTTCAAGATTATATAGGTCTTTTCTTCAAATATCAAGTAATATTAGTGCAAAATCTCAGCGCTTATAGATTCTGGCATTGATATCAATAGTATGATAACAGCATTAACTCATAAGTGTGATGCTGCCAAACAGCTTTTTGAAACCTGTTAATTCTACAATTCTGAGTGTTACATTTATGCAGTATACATTACAAATGAAACAAAAGAGGATTTTAAGCAAGTCTACAATTGCCTGGCTACTTAAAAAATATGCTTTGAGAGTAATTTTCCAGGACAACAGGGCAGTAGTACCAGTAATTTGCACATAAAAGGAGCTAAATAAACAAAACGCAGAAGATTAGTGTGCATTAATTTTTCCTTTCTAATTCATCTAGAAGAGGTTTTCCCAGCCCTCTGCTAATTCCCCATATCCATATGCTGATGCCATGGATTTCTTTTATTAAATACAAAAGTACGCTGGATTTTATAAGATACGCACGTAGCCGCGTGTATCTTATAAAATCCGAGGTCGGCGCGCGCAAGGGGGTGTACATTTATGCAACCTGCGCACACCGAGCCCGGCGCGCACTGCCTGTTCCCTCCGAGGCCGCTCCGAAATTGGAGCGGCCTCGGAGGGAACTTTCCTTCCGTCTCCCCTCCCCTTCCCCTCCCTAACCCACCCCCCCTCCCCCGGCCCTATCTAAACCCCCCATACCGTTGTCGGCAGATTTACGCCTACCCGAGGCAGGTGTAAATCTGCGCGCGCCAGTGGGCTGCTGGTGCGCCATCTCCCGACCCGGGGGCTGGTCCGGAGGCCTCAGCCACGCCCCCGGGCCAGCACCACGCCCCCGGACCCGCCCCGAACCAACCCCCTCCCGCCCCTTTTACGAAGCTCCGGGACTTATGCGCGTCCTGGGGCTATGTGCACGCCGGCGGCCTATGCAAAATAGGCGTGCCGGCGCGCGAGTGCCCTGCGTGCGTAAATCCAGCCGGATTTAAGCGCGCAGGGCTTTTAAAATCCGGCCCAAAGTTTTCAACTCATACATATCTAATATTTGTATTTACTTAGGGTGGGACAGGAGGGTAAAGAATATATTTCAAGCTTCATTCTAGATAAAAACTTTACCCAACTTTCCAAGGGGGTCATTTATAAAAATACGTTAGAGCGTTATCGCCAGCACCAAATACAGAATAAAATATAAAAAGAAATGTGCAGAAAAAACTGTACTGGAAACTGCAAGAAACCAGACTCTGTATTAAGTGCAACAACAGAAAAACAGAAACACCATCATTCCTCATAAAGCAATAACATCAAGAAATGATTAATGTGTTATATTAATCATCATATTAAAACTATGCTAATAGAAAGAATAAATATTTCAAAACAGCTGATAAACAAGACATCATTCAATAATTAAACTAAATTTTTTTAAAATGTTCTCAAAAACTAATCAAATATTTAAAAACAACAGACACATCAAATAACACTCAATAGTTAAATCTAATAAGAATCCTACCCAAAGGTTAGCACTGCTCATTCTCCAATCACTATCAATATCACCCCCTCCCCCCAGCCAGTCATTGTTACCCCCTACCTCCAGACCAGTTTCTCTTTAACCAGTCACTGTCACCCCCTCCCGCAGACCAGTCTCTCTCACCAGTCAGTCACCATCTCAGCCAGACCGGTCTCTCTCTCTCTCACCAGTCATAGCCTTCCCGTTTCCCAGATCAGTCTCTCTCTCTCACCACTGTCACCCCTCCCCCAAACCAGTCTCTTTTTCTCTCTTACCAGTAACTGTCTCCCTCTCCCCAGACAAGTCTCTCACCAACCACTGTCTCCCCCTCCCCAGACCAGTCTCTCTCTCTCACCAGTCACCGTGACTCCTCTCCCCAGATCAGTCTCTCTTTATCTCTTCAGTTACCCCTTCCTCCCAATCTCCCTCTCTCCTCAATGTCATTCCCTTCCCCAGATCAATTTCTCTTCCTCACTCCCTCTTCTTCTATCATTTTCACCCCTCCTCTCAGACCTTTCTCTCTCATATATATATATATATATATCTGTTCAGTCACGTCACAGTTGTCTTTCATTCTCTCTCTGTTCAGTCACTTTCACCCTCTCCCACCTAGGAAGAAGTCAGAGTGCTGTGTTTAGCTACATTCAGACAGGGGCTTGAGCGGGAGCTTGTCACTGCAATTGCAATGCTGCTACTGAAAAGAGGGGCCTGGTTGCAGCGTGTCCAGCGTCTTTCACCAGGTCTCCTGCTCCGTTCCCTGCTGGCCACCACCCTGCCCCAACCTCCAGTCTGTGTGTGCTGCCAGGCTGCCTTGGTTCTCCAGTCCCATTGTACTCCCATGGCCCACCTCCCACGGCTCTTCCAACCCCCACCTAGCCTCCTCCCCTCCAGTGAGCTGCGCGGAACAACAGAGAGGACAGAAGAACCAAGGCTGAGCAATAAAATACGGCCTCTGGCAATTTAAAATTTAACAGTGCTTTACTTACTTTTTTTTTGGATCCTGCAGGGGCAGGCATTTGAGCCATGGAATAGAAAGCACAGCACAAGTTGCAAGCACCGCTACAACTTGAGTAGTTTGGGATCAGTCTGTAACTTTGCTTTTGCCCTGCCTCTTACTCAGCCAAGATCTATAGCACAAGGTAGAACCAACTAGTGAGCTTGCATGCCGCGGTGATGTTGGGAAACTGTACCTCCGTTGTTTTTAGATGCATGTTCTCTGGTAATTGGTTTATGTGAGCTAGTCTCTGCAGAGGCATTTTTTTTGGGGGGGGGGGGAGGGGGCCTTAGGCCATTTACTCACCCTGCTTCATTATAAAACCACCCCTGCTCAGGCACCAATCTACCTGTAAACTGCATTTCCTTGTAACCTCACCCATATCTCCTAAAATGCTTTTCTTTATTATGATTCCATTATCTCCCCACATACTGCTATTTATAAAAATAAATAAGAACAAAGGAAAGAATCATAATGTTTCAATTATACTTGACTATCAGTTTTGGAAGAAAGTAATATTTGAATAGAAAAAAATACAAGCTCAGTGTTTGTCTATCTACTGAAGATCAGCAATACTTCCAAAACACATTTTGTATTTAAAAAAAAGTTAGAAAATTCAGTATGCTTAACATTCTATCACATGGAGGAAGGATTTCCAAGGATGTGTTCATTACTTATAGAATTAAGAATAACTAGATGTTATGCTCAGGCTTGTGAACCCTTGGGCAGATGGGAGGATGGTATACCTTAGGAGGAAGATCCGTAGGTTCTCCCGTTGGGTGGCGAGGCAGGACCAAAGATGCGACCAGCTGACCCTCGGTACTGGAGACTGAGACGACTGTGGAGGCAGACGAAGAGTCGTGACGTCAAGGAGAGGAACTGTGTCTTCACCACTGGAAGTCCGCGGTCCCCCCAGGAGGAGTCCACAGGGACCTGGACCGCTGGGACTTAGGTGGGCCCTTGGAGACGATGGTCCAGAGGAAGTCCGATGTCAAATGCCAGAGGGTCGTCGCTTACCAGTCCGAGGTCTTACACCGAGGGATCGCCACTTGCCAGTCCAAAGTCACACACCAGGAATCACCACTTGCCAGTCCGAAGTCACACACCAGGAATCACCACTAGCCAATCTGAAGTCAGGAACCAGGAACACAAGGACGAAACAGGAACCAAGAACAAGGATTCAAGACTAGAAGACTTACCGAAGCAAGCAGACTTAGACAGCGTAGGAAGATGTTGCCAAGTCAAGGAATGAGCAGAGGAAGCCTCCTTTTATACTTCCTCTGCTCTGCCTCATAGGGAACAGCTGAGTGTAGTTAAAGGGATTAGGTCCCTTTAAATCTGACAAGGAGGCGTGGCCTCACACCTAAGGATGGTGGCGGCCATCTTGGATTTCCTCTGCGGAGGAAACGCTGCTGGACGCCACGAAGGAGGAGCAGGGACGGCTCCCCACCCTGCAACCATCACTGGGACCCGTGCCGGAGCGATGGGCACAGGGTCAGGGGCTTCCCCCGGAGCTCCCACAGCGGGTCGCCGTCGCAGGCACGGTAGGGGACCGCGGCTGTGGCCTTCCACGGCTGCGGAACACAACACTAGGATTAAAATAATTTATGTAAAGATTCCTTTATTTTTTATAATTAACATTTATGAGTCTTAAAAACCTAAAACAAAATGATTTTATAATATTAATATTCAGTTACAGTAGTTTGGTTCTGTTCTGGGTTTTATTTGCAAGCTTTCTAAACATTTTTATTATTGAATGACTTTTTCTATTACCGTCTTCTCACTGCTATTTTTGTTTTGCTTAATCTTTTTTTACATAAAGTTATTTTAATAAACCCAAGCAAAAAGATTCCTATCGCCCTGTATTGAATTTAAGCAAGGTGATTGAAAAATCTTGTTATAATCAAGTACTGCAATATGTAAATAATCAGAATTTATTGCATGAGAATCAGTCAAGCTTCAGAGTAGTTGAAGTACAGAGATAGGACTTCTGAATATAGCTAACATCATGAGGTAGGTAGATGATGAGAGTGATATGTTGCTCATTTTGTTGTATCTATCATCTGTGTTTTATATACTTGATCATGGATTGTTATTAAAGTGATTGGCAGATTGTGTTCTGAGTGTTAGAGTTCAACATTGGTATACAATATTTTTGAAAAAAAGATTGCTTAGGGTCCATTAGAAAGGCTCTTTCTCTAAGACAGTCTCAATTGCTTGAAAAGCGCGGAGATCACTTCTGCTCCAGAGAAGCAGTAAGTAAAAAAAATAAAAAATTGGGGGATAGTTAAGTTAGATTTAGGGGGCAGGGAGGAGAGGGGAAGAGGGGAAGAGGGAAGAACATTTAATAGGGAACTGGGGAAAAGGCCGATTGCGTTGCCGCATGTATTTGGAAAATTCCCCCCCCCCCTCCACGAATGTAAATCGCAGGCCGACCACACATGTGCTTGCGGCCATCGGATTTTATAACATGCATGCGCTGGCCGGGAATGCGCTGCTTTTAAAATCAACCCCATAGTGCTCAAAAAAGATCCGAAAATTAAAAAAGAAATCACTACTGCAATACATAATAGTCTTAAGAGCCCAGTTATTTTTTTTATCCAATTCAAACATATTTTGTAAAAATTCAACAGCTAGTAGAACCAAAACTTATTTCACTTTCAGGCAATCCTGAAATGAATTCATGTTTCGTATAACTGCTTCAGGGTAGCCACTGGTATCTTTGGTCTCTAAGCTGCTATAACTGTATGCTGATCTTCTTGGGTCCATTGGAAAAACTCTTCCTCTGAGACAGTCTCAATTGCATGTATTTTGTATGAAGCAGTGATATTTTTAAAAGCCCGATACACATATTAAGAGATGTGCGAATATGTCGGGCTCATGTGTGCCAAGTGGATTTTAAAAGCTGCCTGGACACACGTGTATATGCCACTGGGCACACATCTTGGAACTTCTCAAAGTAGGGCAGTGTTCGGGCATGGTCTGGGCAGGGTTTGGTGGTACATGGGTGTTTCAGGACTTTGGCTAGAAATTTGTTCGTAAATAATTACGTGATCCAGCATGTGCCGAGGCCCCCCTGGAGTATAACTTTACTTTTGCTATGGATGGCGTGTAAGTAAAAAAAAAAGAAAAAAACAAGCCATTTTGGAGGAGTTTAAAGGGTCTGGGGTAACTAGGGGGTACAAAGACTATCAAACCAAGAGGTTGGAGGATCTACCTGTTAACTGGGTGAACTGGGAATGAACTGGTAAAACTGGCAAATGCGTCGACATGTGTCCCTTTTAAAATTCTACAAACGTATGTGGTAGAAGCAGGATTTGTATGTACAGGCACTCGCTTGTACACGCAAATTCAGGCTATTTTATATCATGCACATATATACGCGCATATATTATAAAATAGCTGTGTCCTTGGGCGTGGGCCGGCATATGCAACCGTGAGCCGGTTTTAAAATTCACTTTTATGTGAATTGATGTGAACACTAAGGAGTTGGGACATTTATTATGAAAACAGGATTTTTGATTACAAAAGCTCTAACCTTACACTGGTTGAGCTGAATATCCGGGTCCGGCATATGATGATCCAACTTTAAAATTTATGAGTATATTACGATATGTTTTGGATTATTTGTTTTGTTTTATTGTTTCCTTTCTGAAACTTAATATAGATAATTGGGTTTTTTTTGTTTATTTATGGATTGCATTGCCATTTATTCACAGATGATATACAGATTCTGACTTGAGTTAGCGTGAACCAAGTGAGGATATTGGAAGGGTGAATACTTGCTTGAATGAAGTCACTCAATGGTTGGATCAAAGGTGAAACATAGAAACATAGAAATGACGGCAGAAGAAGACCAAACGGCCCATCCAGTCTGCCCAGCAAGCTTCACACATTTTTTTCTCATACTTATCTGTTTCTCTTAGCTCTTTGGTTCTATTTCCCTTCCACCCCCACCATTGATATAGAGAGCAGTGATGGAGCTGCATCCAAGTGAAATATCAAGCTTGATTAGTTAGGGGTAGTAACCGCCGCAATAAGCAAGCTACACCCATGCTTATTTGTTTTACCCAGACTATGTTATTCAGCCCTTATTGGTTGTTTTTCTTCTCCCCTGCCGTTGAAGCAGAGAGCTATGCTGGATATGCGTGAAGTATCAGTTTTTCTTCTCTCCTGCCGTTGAAGCAGAGAGCTATACTGGATATGCGTGAAGTATCAGTTTTTCTTCTACCCTGCCGTCGAAGCAGAGAGCTGTGCTGGATATGCGTGAAGTATCCGGTTTCCTGTCTCCTGCCGTTGAAGCAGAGAGCTATGCTGGATATGCGTGAAGTATCAGTTTTTCTTCTCTCCTGCCGTTGAAGCAGAGAGCTATACTGGATATGCGTGAAGTATCAGTTTTTCTTCTCCCCTGCCGTTGAAGCAGAGAGCTATGCTGGATATGCGTAAAGTATCAGTTTTTCTTCTCTCCTGCCGTTGAAGCAGAGAGCTATGCTGGATATGCGTGAAGTATCAGTTTTTCTTCTCCCCTGCCGTTGAAGCAGAGAGCTGTGCTGGATATGCGTGAAGTATCAGTTTTTCTTCTCCCCTGCCGTTGAAGCAGAGAGCTGTGCTGGTTATGCGTGAAGTATCAGTTATTCTTCTTAAAGTTAAACCCAGAAAAACAGATCCTATAGATGAGAAGGCCCTTAGCAGTAAAAACAGAAATTCTAGATGTGACGGTAACATCACAAGAAGTTGTTACTGTTGCAAGAGTGAACCCTTGGACCGAGATGAGGCTGATGCTACATGCAGGGCACGGTCCTGCAGGCCTTGTTGTCGGTAGGTGGAACTGACTGGAGCGGAGACCCAACAGGACCTTTACCAATACCAGCCCTCGTTCCCCGCAGGGTGAACCCTTGGGTGCCGGGGCCGGCTAGACTTAGGCGTGGGTCTCCGATGATGAGGTTTCCAATGAAGACTGTCTAGCAGCTGAGATGATATCCACAGTAGTACGGAAGGCAACAAGCAGAATCAAGGCATTGCAGGGGTCAAGGCAGGCAGTAATCAAGCAAAGACCAGAAGACATACCAGGAGTCGAGGCAGGCAGCGGTCAAGCAAAGTCCAGAAGAGGTCCGAGGTCAGCCAGGGTCAGTCCAACAGGAGACGAGGTCAAGAGCAACCGAGGTCAAGGCCAAAGAAACAGTCCAGAGGCAAAACAAGACAAAGACTTAGAGTCAGGAACACGCAACCAGCTACTCCAAGGAGTTCGACCTGTTGCTGAGGCGTCTAAAGCAGGTCTGGACGGACCTTATATAGTAATGCCTAGGTGACGTCATTGGTGGGCACTGCGGGAGGTTTCTCGCTGTGGGCCCTTTAAATTGGGTCAAGACGAGCAGACGTTCATAAAGCTGAGTGGCATTCCTGGCGTGGTGCGGCTTATCGTGTGCGGCAGCCTACCATGCCTTCGCCATGTCGGCAGTCTCCCCACCACCCAGAGTCCCTGGTAAAAGCAGCCGGCCAAGCGCAACAGTTACAAGTTTAGGAATTAAACTGGATAAAGATCTGTCCATGAAGCCTCAAATATCTTTCATAGTTCATACCTCCTTTTCTGGCTTAAGATTAATGCAATTGTGCCACTATTTGTCATCTACAATTTGTCTACTATAATTCACTTTTATAATACTACCAGAATTGATTACTGCAATTCACTATATCAGCGAATATCAGGTACTAGTCTGAAGCAGTCAGAATTGCTCTAAAATACTGCTGCACAATTGCTAGGAGAAGTTGGAAAATTTGAAAGTATTTCTTCAGTTTTGCAAGACTTGCACTAGCTGCCAGTGGAGACTAGAATAAAGTTTAAGATTTTGACTTTGGTTTTTTAATATGTATGTAGAGGCCTCTCAGAATATCCTGCTAATTTGTTATCATAATATGTGCCCAATCAGTCATTAAGGTCATTGCAACAATTGTTAGACATACTGTTTACTAAAGTTAAATGGACATTAACTCATAACACTGCATTCAGTTTTTATGGTCCAGCTCTATGCAACAAGTTGACAGGTGGCTAGAAAAAAGTAGTTACTTAAAGTTTTGTTAACAAGTCAAGGCCTGGTTTTTTACCCACACCCTGGAGTGATATTAGCTGGTATTTACTCTGTTGAGCGGTAGTTTATCGAATCTGTCTTACAAAGAATACAAAGACTTTTTAATTTTCAGGGTTATGAATGGGTAGATTGGTTATAAATAGTCATTGGGAGGGAAAATAGTTTTATTATGATTTAAGAGATTTTGGATTTTACATGTTTGTTTTGAACCTGCATGTAATCCGCTTTGAAGGGCCTGAAAAGCAAAAAATAAATCAAGTAAATATCATATTTTGATTATTTTTTATACTGTCCTCCACTAAGATGGGAATTTGAAGGGCAGCAAATTGAATATAGCCAAATAAATAGCATTCCAGGTAAAATCATGTGTTTGGATTAGAACTAAATGGCCTCAATCTGGATTGTACAAATAAAAAATAGAACTTAATTAGCAAAACCACACAGAAATAAACATTGTACAGCATTTATTTGGCCTTTCTCTTTCTCTCTCTTTCTCTCTCTTTTCTCAGATGGAGAGTTGTGAACCCATTCTAATTAAAATCATTGCTAGGATTTTGTTTATACAAGCAATATTATTCCACAGGGAAAAAATATTTGTGTGTCCTGGTTTTGTGCCTGTGTTCTTATTTTGCTTTTCCTCAGTTTTGCAAGCCCCCTCCTTTTCAGTGCCCCTAATCAGCTGATTCATTGGAGCATAGACTCTCTTCCACATCCATTGATTTTGCAGGTCTCAGCTAACATGATTAGGTTACAAAATTTAATTTAAACCTGGTTGTTTATAAGGGAGAAATGTATGTATATGATTACTGGGAAAATTATGCTCTACTTTTTTTTAGTTTCAAAATTGATCTTCATGTTCATACTGCAAAATGCTCAGTAGTCATAGTGGTAACTTGAAATTTCAATACAAATTTAGAATTGCCTCTCATCAGGTAGGAATACTATGTGCTGATGCTGCTTAATTGGGAAGCAAAGCTGAGCAGCACTAGCACCTAAACTGTGAATGAGATGACTCTTGAGCTGATGAGGAGTCTCTAAATGTTATAACAAAAGGGTGTCACTGTCAGAATAAGCAGCAAAGCCATTTATTATATAGACACCCTATCATTCTATTTAAAAATCCAGGCGACATCAGACAGAAATGCGAAGTCTAGTCACAAAAAGGCTGAAACGAAAACAAGAAAGCAGTAAAACTTGGCAGGTATCTCTATTAAGTTGGTAAAAAAATACAATATGGAATTGGTTGCATTGTAATGTAACCCGGGCATGTTTTGCAGGTTACTATTAAGCCCTGGTAATAGACTTGCAGTGCAGTTAGAGAAAGGAATTAGGGGGAGTATCCATTCTGTGAGACAGCCCTCCCAGTGGTGGGGCTGAAATGGATATCCCCTGCAGGAGGCTTAATAGCAGAGCTCTGGAAAGGGCTCTAGGGGCAGTCTAAGGGGTCATTTTCTATCAGTATCGCACACGAAAAGGGACTTTTCGCATGTGAAAAGTCCCTTTTCACGTGCGATAGCTTGATAGGGGCGGAGTCGGGGCGGAGTCAGGACCGGAAGATGAAGAGTTGGGGTGGCGTCGGGGCGGACGCAGCAGTATCTTTGCTGGCGGCGGTAAGGTAAGACCCATTATCGCTGCCAGTAGCGCACCCAATAGCGCCACCTTTCATGGTGGTGCTATTGAGCGCCAAAGCCGGCAGCGATAACACCACAGTGGTGTGATCGCTGCTGGCTTTCACAGGTCTGCCCCCCTTTACCGCGGGATTCAGTAATCTTTGCGACAATAGAAAATCCAGGCCTAAATTGGAAGTTAGAGAGAGGTTGGAATTTCTTTTAAGTTACTTTTTGGCATACCCAGAGTCTTGGAAACCCTCTAGCCTCTAACCGAGCGTTTTGTCCAGGGACTGAGCTGGATTTTGGACTTTTGAGTAAAGGAACCCTGCTGAAGACCTGGGCCTTTCCGAGGCTCAGGGTTTGGGGAACTCTGAGTCGAAGACACCCAGGTTTAGGAAAGTCCTGCCCCTGAAGTGGTTGCACCCTGTTGCAGAGGACCTCCAAAGTTATCTATTTTGCAGAATAAAGAAGTAGTTTTTTTTTCCAGATCTGGGAGGAGTGATTTTTCTGCCCCTCTTCCTACCCATTGGTGGACCTGAAGTTCCACCCTGGATCCCTTCCACCCGGGATCCTCATCAAAAGAAAGGAAAACTAACTGTGAGAAATAAAATTATCTGAAGTAGGGAAGGATACCCACCCAATGACTTCAGTCAACCCTGGAGAGCTAGAGACATTAACTATCTGTGCCAAGTATTAGATTTTTTGCCATCTGGGAGGTGTTCTCACCTACCAAAGAGGCCCTAACTTGAGGGGTCTACTGCTTCACCTAATCCAGGACAGCAGCTGGATTCTCTGGCCTTCATACAAGACTCTTGCACAGAAAATAAAGAACCGCACTGCAGTAAAGTATTATTTTTGGACACTAAATCCATTGTCCCTGTGTCTCATTTGGCACCCAGCACACATCACCTAACATAAGGAATTCAGTGCAGGAAGTTAGCCACCCTGCACTGGGACCTGAGAGGACTCCTTTCTACTCCTAGTTAAAAAGATCTGCACCTTGGGACAGGAAGAGCCAGGGTCACTGCCCCATAGAACAGACAAATAACTTTATGTACCCACCTGTGCTGGACTTGCACACCTAGGTGCGGTTATATAAAATGGCGCCCAAGAGCATGGGGCTCAAAGTGCAGGATATAAAGAGTGATGTTTTGGACTTTGAAACAGTTATATTACAACTTTTGGAATTTTGCTGCACTTTGAAAAATTTTGAGAAAAAAATCCTCCACAGAGTTACATAGGCTAAAGATGGCCACCGGCCCTGCTTTTGGGGGATGGGTCAAGTCTGAGGAGCCTCCTGCTACTTACTCAGTCGTCGAGGAGCTTGGGGACATCAGTAATGTGGAGGGGCTGGAGACATCAGTGCAGGAGGGGCTGGAGACATCAGTGCAGGCGGAGCTGATGCAAATCCATCAGGAGTCAGAAGATCAAGGTGATGTCTGCAGAGAGCAAAGGAAGATTCTGGCCAAGCCCCTGGAAGTGAGGTTGCCACTCTGTGAGGAGGAGTTAAGGCTTTGGCCTGTAGAGGCCTTGTTTGCCCCTGCAGCCAGCAAGAGTAGAACCCAGAGCAGAAACAGGAGCAGCAAAGGAGACAGCCTGCTGCAATAAAGAGTAGGGTGACCAACTGCCCAGTTTTGGACCGGACAGCCCAGTTTTACAGCCTGTTGTACAGTGTCTGGTTACAAATGGTAAACGGACACTGTAAAATCCGGTCGAGCAAAGGGTGAAGCCATTCACAGCTAAAGATGGAGAAGGCCCCAGTGGGCTGCGAACAGAGCCCATCTCATTCTTGGCTGAAGATGAGGGAGGCACCAGGTGTGCTGGGAACAGAGCCCATCCCGTTCGTGGCTGAAGATGAGGGAGGCCCAAGTGGGCCGCACTCGGAGCCCATTCCATTCGCGGCTGAAAAAGGAGGAGGCCCCAGTGGGCCACGAACAGAGCCCATCTCATTCAAGGCTGAAGACGGAGGAGGCCCCAGGAGCTCTGTGAGCAGAATGCCGCGAAGTGGAAGGAGGCCATGAGTGGAGCCCATCCTACTCATGGCTGAAGACGAGGAAGGCGCTGGTGGGCTGCAGTCGAGGAGCAGTAAGCAGCTAATGACCTCGTCGTGGTCTGTGAGTGTGTGTGTGTGCGCTGAATGACAGGCACAGTGACAGGAGTGTGAGTGTGTGATTTAGAGCCTTTGTGCCTGAGTGAGGGTGTGTGTTTGTGTGTGAAAAGGAACCCATGTGAAGGGGTGTGTATGAACGAGAGAGCGAGCCTATGTGCAGGGGTGTATGAGAGTGCAAAAGAGAGAAGGAGCCTGTGTGAGTTTGCCAGAAAGAGATGGAGCCTTTCTGAGGGAGCATGTGTATGTGCGAGAGAAAGGGAGCCTGTGTAAGGGTGTGTGTTTGAGAGAAGGAAAGAAGGAGCTTGCGAGGGATAGTGTGACCAACTGTGATAGAGCAAGCCTGTGTGTCAGTGCAACAAATGAGAGAGAGGGAGTGTATGTGTGTATGAGAGAATAAACGTGTGTGTATATGAGAGAAGAAAGTTTGTGCATCCCTCTCACCTCCCTCCACGCCCAGTAATCCATGACAATCTCAGAATAATTGAAAATCAAAAGTTCCAGGTTATAGAGAGATGGATGTTTTTAAATCCTTATCTATTGGGTGTTATTTGATTAGTTTGCTGTTTTTAAATAGTTTATTGGTGGTTGGGAAATTTTATAAAGTTTTTAAGTTTAAATGAGCTTTTAAATATTAGAGTTTCTGTTCATCAGATGTTTTGAATTATTTACTTTATTTATTAATATGGTTTTACTATTAGAATTGATGTTTTATATTTCTTGATTTATTAGTTATTTTATGAGAAATTGTGATGTTTCTGTTTTTCCATTATTGTATTGCATATAGTGTTGCATTTCCAGTTCAGTTCTTGTCATATGTTTTTACTTATATTATGGTCTCTTTATTCTGTTTTTGGCAAGTGTCTGACTCTGCATGTATGACTGAGGTGAGGTAGCTAGCATGCTAGCATGTAGCTTCTGTGTAGGAACCTATTGCAGCTTGGTTTATTCTTTTTCCATAATAGGAAGTGTATTGGTGTTTTAGGATCTGGTGTAATATTTGTAGTGTTGCCTTTTTCTGAGTAAGGTTGTTACTGTTTGAGTGCTGGCAGTTCATCCTGTTTTTGTCTCGGAAGTTTACCAATTTGTAATAGCAATTTACTTTCTTTCTGAGGGCTGAGCCCACAAACAATGCATGTTATAAAAGGCCTGATACCATGAGATCAAAGTGGATTATCTGAAATGTATACAAAATAATTAGGGGGAACAAACACGCCTCCTTGTGATTCCTCCCCCCCCCCCCCCCAAGAATACTCAAGTGTCCAGTTGTGGTCTGTAGGAAAATTGGCAACCCTAAGAGAGAGAGAGAGAGAGAGAGAGCTGCAAGAGAGGGAAACCAGCCCTTCAGGAGACTTGCCTGGACAGAGAGCAGTATTGGAAGAATCATCCTGCAGCAGAGAGACCCTGGAGCAGCAGCCCGATGGGAAACAACAGCAGCACTGGAGTACCTTTTGGAAAAAGAAACAATCTGGAAAACAAAATTGCAAAATTGTTTGAAACAAAGTGTCCTTGGTTTTCACTGTAACCTTGCAAGTCAAGTAACTGTTTCCTTTATAGGTTGGGTACAGCAGCCCATCTGGTGCATTAACCCCTTTTGTTGCAGGATCACACCACAGTGAAGGTGAACATTTGAAGACAAGATGCTCTAACTATCTATTCCCTCCCCAAGTTTTGGCTGAAATCCCTCATGTATCTTGCCCTAAGAACATAAGAACATAAGAAAATGCCATACTGGGTCAGACCAAGGGTCCATCAAGCCCAGCATCCTGTTTCCAACAGAGGCCAAACCAGGCCACAAGAACCTGGCAAGTGCCCAAAAACTAAGTCTATTCCATGTTACCATTGCTAATGGCAGTGGCTATTCTCTAAGGGGGTAATTTTCAAAGGAGTTACGTGCATAAATGTAACTACTATTGTAGCAATTGTCAAAAGCCATTTACTCACGTAAAGTGCACTTATGCGAATAAATCCTATGGATGATTCAATGGCATATATTGTAGCAATTTTCAAAAGTCCATTTACTCGAGTAAAGTGCATTTACATGCGTAAAACCCAGTTTTACGCATGTAAATGCTTTTTAAAATCAGACCCTAAGTGAACTTAATAGCAAGTAATGGACTTCTCCTCCAAGAACTTATCCAATCCTTTTTTAAACACAGCTATACTAACTGCACTAACCACATCCTCTGGCAACAAATTCCAGAGTTTAATTGTGAGTTGAGTAAAAAAGAACTTTCTCCAATTAGTTTTAAATGTACCCCATGCTAACTTCATGGAGTGCCCCCTTGTCTTTCTACTATCCGAAAGAGTAAATAACCGATTCACATCAACCCGTTCTAGACCTCTCAAGATTTTAAACACCTCTATCATATCCCCCCTCAGTCATCTCTTCTCCTAGCTGAAAAGTCCTAACCTCTTTAGTCTTTCCTCATAGGGGAGCTGTTCCATTTCCCTTATCATTTTGGTAGCCCTTCTCTGTACCTTCTCCAATGCAATTATATCTTTTTTGAGATGCGGAGACCAGAATTGTACACAGTATTCAAGGTGCAGTCTCAACATGGAGCGAAACAGAGGCATTATGACATTTTCCGTTTTATTCACCATTCCCTTTCTAATAATTCCCAACATTCTGTTTGCTTTTTTGACTGCCGCAGCACACTGTACCAACGATTTCAATATGTTATCCGCTATGACACCTAGATCTCTTTCTTGGGTTGTAGCACCTAATATGGAACCCAACATTGCGTAATTATAGCATGGGTTATTTTTCCCTATATGCATCACCTTGCACTTATCCACATTAAATTTCATCTGCCATTTGGATGCCCAATTTTCCAGTCTCACAAGGTCTTCCTGCAATTTATCACAATCTGCTTGTGATTTAACTACTCTGAACAATTTTGTGTCATCTGCAAATTTGATTATCTCACTCGTCGTATTTCTTTCCAGATCATTTATAAATATATTGAAAAGTAAGGGTCCCAATACAGATCCCTGAGGCACTCCACTGTCCACTCCCTTCCACTGAGAAAATTGCCCATTTAATCCTACTCTCTGTTTCCTGTCTTTTAGCCAGTTTGCAATCCACGAAAGGACATCGCCACCTATCCCATGACTTTTTACTTTTCCTAGAAGCCTCTCATGAGGACCTTTGTCAAACGCCTTCTGAAAATCCAAGTATACTATATCTACCGGTTCACCTTTATCCACATGTTTATTAACTCCTTCAAAAATGTGAAGCAGATTTGTGAGGCAAGACTTGCCCTGGGTAAAGCCATGCTGACTTTGTTCCATTAAACCATGTCTTTCTATATGTTCTGTGATTTTGATGTTTAGAACACTTTCCACTATTTTTCCTGGCACTGAAGTCAGGCTAACCGGTCTGTAGTTTCCCGGATCACCCCTGGAGCCCTTTTTAAATATTGGGGTTACATTTGCTATCCTCCAGTCTTCAGGTACAATGGATGATTTTAATGATAAGTTACAAATTTTTACTAATAGGTCTGAAATTTCATTTTTTAGTTCCTTCAGAACTCTGGGGTGTATACCATCCGGTCCAGGTGATTTACTGCTCTTCAGTTTGTCAATCAGGCCTACCATATCTTCTAGGTTCACCGTGATTTGATTCAGTCCATCTGAATCATTACCCATGAAAACCTTCTCCATTACGGGTACCTCCCCAACATCCTCTTCAGTAAACACCGAAGCAAAGAAATCATTTAATCTTTCCACGATGGCCTTATCTTCTCTAAGTGCCCCTTTAACCCCTCAAACATCTAACGGTCCAACTGACTCCCTCACAGGCTTTCTGCTTCGGATATATTTAAAAAAGATTTTACTGTGAGTTTTTGCCTCTACAGTCAACTTCTTTTCAAATTCTCTCTTAGCCTGTCTTATCAATGTCTTACATTTAACTTGCCAATGTTTATGCTTTATCCTATTTTCTTCTGTTGGATCCTTCTTCCAATTTTTGAATGAAGATCTTTTGGCTAAAATAGCTTCTTTCACCTCCCCTTTTACCCATGCCGGTAATCGTTTTGCCTTCTTTCCACCTTTCTTAATGTGTGGAATACATCTGGACTGTGCTTCTAGAATGGTATTTTTTAACAATGACCACGCCTCTTGGACATTTTTTTTACTTTTGTAGCTGCTCCTTTCAGTTTTTTTCTAACAATTTTTCTCATTTTATCAAAGTTTCCCTTTTGAAAGTTTAGCACGAGAGCCTTGGATTTGCACACTGTTCCTTTTCCAGTCATTAAATCAAATTTGATCATATTATGATCACTATTGCCAAGCGGCCCCACCACCGTTACCTCTCTCACCAAGTCCTGTGCTCCACTGAGAATTAGATCTAAAATTGCTCCCTCTCTCGTCGGTTCCTGAACCAATTGCTCCATAAAGCTATCATTTATTCCATCCAGGAACGTTATCTCTCTAGCGTGACCCGATGATACATTTACCCAGTCTATATTGGGGTAATTGAAGTCTATCAATAATCCCAGCGTGCAAGAGACAGGTAAGCAAGTCCATCAAGAGATTTACAGTGAACTTTTTATTGAAATAATACTTTTAAACAATCATTCATGGCAACTCCATAGTTCTTCAAACATGCAAGTGAAAAAGTCCCCCGACACGGTCCGTGTTTCGCGGTAGCTGCATCGGGAGGGACCCACGGTTAATTTCATCTATAATATAAAGAACAATAAATGATGGACCTTGAAAATGTGGCTACTGAACTTAAACAGGTTTTCAAAAAAGAACATACCTTATATATTCATCATGGAGCGCATCGGCTCGTACAACAAGTGAACTATTTAAAGAGACAGTTTTGGCGCCAAAGACAGGAGATATCGCGAGAAATTCTCAGCTAAACCCCGCCCCCACATATATTATATTATAGATGAAATTAACCGTGGGCCCCTCCCGATGCAGCTACCGCGAAACACGGACCGTGTCGGGGGACTTTTTCACTTGCATGTTTGAAGAACTATGGAGTTGCCATGAATGATTGTTTAAAAGTATTATTTCAATAAAAAGTTCACTATAAATCTCTTGATGGACTTGCTTACCTGTCTCTTGCACGCTGGGATTATTGATTTGATTGATGTGCAAGACAATTCTGCTTCACGTCTCTGCTTGGTAATTGAAGTCTCCCATTATTACTGCACTACCAATTTGGTTAGCTTCCCTAATTTCTCTTAGCATTTCACTGTCCGTCTCACCATCTTGACCAGGTGGACGGTAGTATACCCCTATCACTATAGTCTTCTCCGACACACAAGGGATTTCTACCCATAAAGAAGTGTAAGCAGAGGCCAAGACTATATATCCCAGGGGTGGTGAACTCCAGTCCTTGAAAGCTACAAACAGGCCAGGTTTTCAGGATATCCACAATGAATATACATGAGATAGATCTGCATGCTCTGCCTCCAATGTATGCAAAACTATCTTATGCATATTCATTGTGGTTATCCTGAAAATCTGGCCTGTTTGTGGCCCTCAAGTACTGGAGTTTGCACCCTTGATCTATCCCCTCTTCCCAGAGGACTAAGGTTGGAGAGTTTTCTTCTCCTTTAAGGTGAAGGTACAATCATACTTAAAGAATGGTGACTGCATTCTCCTCACAATTGGGTTGTGGTAGCACCCACTGCAGCCAGCTGTGGCAAGGCTGGCAAATATATTTCAATTGGGTGACTTTCAATCCATATCTGATGCAATATATTGAAGTGTTCTTCTTACTTCATTTTAAAGTGGAAGCTGGCAGGGGGCGGGTCTGAGGGTCGGTCCGGGGGCGTGGCAGAGGATCGGGGGCGGTCCTGAGTCCTCCGGCACAGCGGCCTGTTCTTCTTATGTTCTTATGCATCAGGATCTTGTTCTTATGTTCTTATGCAACAGGATCTTGTGAGACTGGAAGAATGGGAATGTAAATAGCAGATGAAATTTAATGCAGACAAGTGTGATGCAGATGGGGAAAAGAAGTTCCATGATGTTCCATATCAGGAGTTACTACCCTGGAAAAGGATCGAAATGTCATCGTGGAATCCTTGTTTCAGTGTGTGGAGACAGTCAAAAAAGCCAAAAGAATGTTAGCAAATATTAGGAAAGGAATGGAGAATAAAGCATTGAATATCAAAATGCCTCTGTATTGCTCCATGGTAAGGCCATACCTGGAGTACTGGGTGCAGTTCTGGTCACTGCATCTCAAAATAGTTGCACTGGAAAAGGTACAGAGAGAGGCTACCAAAATGAAAAAAGAGATGGAATGGCTCCCCTATGAGGAAAGGCTAAAGAGGCTAGGGCTGTTCAGCATGGAGGGGATATGATAGAGATTTATAAAATCATGAGTTGAGCAGAATAGGTAGCATGTTTAAAACAAATCAGGGAAAATGCTATTTCAATCAGCATGATTACACTCTGGAATTCATTGCCAGAGGATGTGATAAAGTAAGTTAGCATAGTTGGGTTTAAAAAAGGTTTGGACAAGCTCCTGGAGGAGAGATCTATAAACTATCAGTAGACTTGGGGAAAGAAAATGTTGCTTACCTGTAACAGGTGTTCTCACAGGACAGCAGGATGTTAGTCCTCACATATGGGTGACATCACAGGATGGAGTCCAATCACGGAACACTTTTGTCAAAGTTTCTCTCGAAGACTCTTGTGAAGTTACGTCAGGACACGGGAACCATGATCCTAATAGCACCCCACTGGCCCCGCCAAGTGTGGTTTCCAATCCTTCAGGATCTTTCCATTTGCAGGCACATTCCTCTGGGAACAGACCCGCTTCTAATAACTCAAAACGACGGGTGCCTTCGCCACCCCAATCTTCATGCCCTGTCCTTGACAGCATGGATGTTGAAAGGTTAATTCTTCAGCCGCTTAACCTTTCTGATCCAGTCTCCCGTGTCTTGATTGCTTCACGGAAGCCTTCCACGAGAAAATTGCATTCCACAAATGGAACAGGTTCACGTCATGGTGCTCTTCTCAGGCCCTTGATCCTTTTACCTGTCCCATCCAGAAGTTTCTAGACTATCTCTGGCACTTGTGAGAGTCAGGTCTCAAAACTTCCTCCATTAGAATGCATGTCAGTGCGGTAGCCGCCTTCCATAAAGGTATCAGGGATGTCCCTATCTCAGTGCAACCCCTTGTAATACGCTTCTTGAAGGGCTTGCTTCACCTCAAGCTTCCACTTCATCCTCCGGCCCCTTCTTGGGACCTCAACCTGGTTTTGGGTCGGCTCATGAAACCACCATTTGAGCCTCTCCAATCCTGTGAACTTCGCTGTCTCACATGGAAAGTGATTTTCCTTCTGGCAATCACTTCGGCTCGCAGAGTTAGTGAATTGCAGGCCCTAGTTACCTATCTGCCTTACACTAAACTTCTGCAGGACCAGGCAGTACTTCGCACTCACCCTAAATTCTTACCTAAGGTAGTATCAGAGTTTCATCTCAATCAATCCATTATATTATCTATCTTCTTTCCCAGGCCCCATTCCAATCCAGGTGAGCAGGCTCTGCATACCCTTGACTGTAAACAGGCTCTAGCGTTCTACCTAGATTGTACAACTGCCCACAGGAAGAGCACTCAATTATTTGTGTCTTTCCATTTTAACAAATTGGGGCAGCCTGTGGGTAAGCAGACTCTCTCCTCCTGGCTAGCGGACTGCATATCCTTTTGCTATCAGCAAGCGGGCACTCCAAGACCGTGTTAAAGCACACTCTGTGAGGGCCATGGCGACTTCAGTAGCACACCTACGATCGGTGCCGCTTCCTGACATTTGCAGGACTGCTACTTGGAGTTCTCTCCATACTTTTACAGCCCACTATTGCTTAGACAAAGCCAGAAGACAAGATTCCATCTTCGGCCAGTCTGTCTTGCGTAACCTATTTACGACGTGACGTACCAACACCCTTCCGCCTGCCCGGTGGGGTTCAGGATGCCCTCTACCAAATTCTGCCCCAGTTGTTGTGCCTGTTGCACACCTTTGGCTACATTTGGTGCATGTACGGACATCCTCAGCTCGGTACTCACCCATATGTGAGGACTACCATCCTGCTTGTCCTGTGAGAAAGCAAATGTTGCTTACCTGTAACAGATGTTCTCACAGGACAGCAGGATGTTAGTACTCAAGAAACCCGCCCGCCACCCCGCGATGTTGGGTTCGTTTTATTATTTTCTTTTCCGGCACTGCCTGTAGTTTTTAAATAAGACTGAAGAGGGACCCCTGCTGGCTGCAGGGTTAGTGCCATGCTGGGCATGCCCAGTAGGGGCCAGTCAAAGTTCTAGAAACTTTGACAAAAGTGTTCCGTGAGTGGGCTCCATCCTGTGATATCACCCATATGTGAGGACTACCATCCTGCTTGTCCTGTGAGAAAGCCACTAATCCCTTAGCATTAGCAGCATGGGATCTAGCTACTGTTGGTATCTTGCCAGGAACTTGTGACCTGGATTGGCCACTGTTGGAAACAGGATACTGGGCTGTTGGACCCAGTATAGCAATTTTTATGTTCTTACTGTATGCAAATGTATCATCTGCATATTCATGGTGGATATTCTGAAACTTCAATTGGCTGGGAGTGTCCCAAGGACTAGGTTAAGAATTATTAGTCTAGGCAACCCTTACCCAGTGCTTTATTTTGGGCTTATGGGCTCCTGCAATGTCCACTATACCATCCTTTCAATCAAGATAACTACAGAACCCTGTAACCCAAGCAGGGATTAAAACTCATCTATCAATCCAGGGTTACATACAGTACATATTATCCAATGCAGAAAATGTGAAGAACGCTACATCAGTGAAACAGTTCAGAGTTAAAAAAATAACAAATCTTCACACACATATGATAACATATCACTGAGGAAAGCAAGGTGATATTCCTATGGGGGAATGTTTTTCCAGACCACACTAGTGCATTAATGACTTTACAATCAGAATATTATAAGGGAATGTCACAACTACCCAAGAAGTAAGACACTAAAGAATGAAGCAAAGGGATTTAAAGAAACATAGTTTTCCTATAGCTGTAAATTCAACTGTCTCCCTCAGTTATCTTACCCCTCTTTAAGCATATCACTCACCATCCTTTTTACTTTACAACCCTTTGAAAACAAACAGCATTACACCACTATTATAAAGCAACCTGTAATTTACTTGTGCATTCAGGCAATATCTCAGTAGCTAATTCTGCACTGACCTGATGAAGGGAGCTTAGGTCGGAAAGCTGGTCACAAATTTATGAGTTAATCCTATAAAAGGTATTGTGTTTGAGCTTTATTTCTACTTCCATATAGGAATGGGTGAATTGAAATTTCAGTTCAGCAAATAAAGCAGCCTTTGCATCTGTTACATAGAGGTGTTTTAGTGTGCCCTTGGGCCTCAGCCCGGCCCCAGACGCGTCCAGGACCGACCTGAGGATTGACGGCGTGCTCCAGCATGGCTGACTGGCTTAACCCTCTGCCAGGCCTGCAAGCTTCCAAAGCCAACAACAGGATGATGTTGGAAGCTGAATGGTCCTCCGACCATTCCGAGCCCTTTCGGACCTGCTGCTTGGAACAGCATGGAACAGTAGGCCTGGCCTGAGGTTGAGGGCAGATGGAGGCCTTGACACGTAGACAGGACTATGATCAATGCGACGGCATCAGAGACGAAGACACTTGGGTTGAAGCAACGGCATCACAGACGAAGACACTTGGGTTGATGCAATGGCATCACAGACGAAGACACTTGGGTTGATGCAATGGCATCACAGACGAAGACACTTGTGTCGTGGGTTGATGCAACTGCATCACGGACGAAGACACTTGGGTTGATGCAACGGCATTACAGACGAGACTTGGAACTTGACAACAACTGGGAGGGAGGACACTGGCACTGTCTCTCAGGGCGCCCTACTCAGCCCACCCACGGGACTGAGACATGGACCACCCTGTCCCACTACGCGCCCTACACAGCCCTAAGAGGCTGGTCACGGACCACGAGGAGAGCGGGACAAGCGCAGGGAAGATCCAGGCAAGAAGGAACTCCAATGATGGAGCCGATGTCATCTGAAGCTTCACCTATGACTGGCGGAAACAGAGGCTCAGGAGCACAGGGACCAATCCCACCTGCAGGCCGCTCCATTCTCGGGCACGACATCATCCGAGAACCACAGCTCTACAGGAACGAAAGGCTCAGGAGCACCAGACGAAGACACAGGGAAGAACATCCTGGAAGGCAGGCACATCAGGACATGGTCAGGGACCTCAGGCAAGACATCAAGACACGAAGACGTGGTTCGAAGGCAGACGAGATGAGGAGCTCCACGAAGAACATAAGACCTTACAAGGCTCTGGCAGGCAGGAGCCTCCAGAGGGATGTCACTCCGATGCAAGGCCACGACAGAATGACTGAGCAGCCCTTTTATAGGGCTGGTAGAGGAAGATCCATTAAAGATGGGACCAGCACACTTCCTCTGTCTGGCCCTTTAAATCCAGCAGAGAGGCGCGCGCTGGCGCCTAAGGAGCAGGAAGCAGGGCTGTGCAGGACCGTGGACAGCGGCCTGCACAGCATCTGTGCGTCAGAAGCGCAGGGCTGGCCTGAGGAGCAGGCCCGAAGATGGTAGCGGCTCCAGCCGCTGCAGGAGGCCCCAGGGGCGGCTCCAGCCGCCACTCGAGCCCAGCGATGCGGCCTTCACGCCGCAAAGATGGTGGAAGTCTGCAGTGGCTCTATGCTGCAAAGAAGGAGGATATCCAGGGTGGCCTCCGGGTCGCGTGGGCAAGACAGTCCGCAGCTCCGGGGCGGGAGTGGGACCGAGGCCTCCAGCACAGCGGCCGTGCCAGGGGATCGCTTGCCGGCGCTCGCAACCTACACCTGCCCGGATGCAGGCGTAACTTATGGAACAAAGGTTGGGGGGGGGGGGGGTTTAGGTAGGACTGGGGGGGGGGGCAGAAGGAAAGTTCCTTCCGAGGCTGCTCCGATTTCTCAGAGGGAACAGTAAAAGCCATCAGGGCTCCCCTAGGCTCGGCGCGCGCAAGGTGCACAAGTGTGCACCCCCTTGCATTTGCCGACCCTGGATTTTATAACATGCGCGCGACTGCGCGCGCATGTTATAAAATCAGGCATAGATTTATGCGAGCCAGGTTGCGCGCACAAATCTACGCCCGCGCATAGGTATTAAAATCCGGCCCTTAGGGTTTCCAGGCTGGTGGAGAAATCTTGTTCGAATGGGGTCTGCACTTGTGGCACCCTGGCTTCCTGTCTCTTGGTGGAGTGTTCCTGGATTTCTTCCCTGGGGGATTCGCTCTTAGTTTTAGCTATTCCAAACAGGTTGAGCACTCTAGCCCAGTGGGTAACTCCCTACTGGAATCAGCAGTGAGTTATTTGCTTAGGGGTAGATTTTAAAAGCCCTATGCATGCCAAATCAGGGAGATATGTGCATCTCTCGGGACGATGCATGGTGTGCGTATTTTAAGAAGCGTCCATGAACGTGCATATCTCCCGGTACACGCACAAAAGAAAAAATCCAAACAAGGGGCGGGGCATGGGTGTGGTCTGGGCAGGGCATGGGCATTTCAGGAATTTAATTGGAAACCAGTGCATAAGTATTTATGTGCACAAGTGTGCACTGGGGTCCACTATTGTGTAACTTTACTTCTGCTATACATGGCATGTAAGTTATAAAACAAAAAAAACTAGGCTAGTCAGTGGGTTTTAAGGGATGGGGTAGGTAGGGTAAAAGAGAGATTAGGTAGCTAGGGGGGGTTAGGTAGTCCTACCCTGTACTTGGGCAAAGTGGGAACGAAATGGTTTAACTGGTAATTGCATTGGCGCGCGTGTATATTAAAATCCCCCCCACTTATGTGGTGGAAGCGACACATACGTGCATCCATATAAAATGGTGCGCATGTTATAAAATGGCCACATCCATGGGCGCGACCCTGCATACACGCGTTCATGTATGCCTGCGTGGCTGTTTTAGCTACCATCTTAGGTTTAAGATATATAAGCGACTTGTTCTTACACCTGCAGTCAGGCAGTCTGCCTCCTTGTGTTCTTCACTTTTTCTGACTTCCAGTTGGAATGCTATTTCTGACAGTCTACAGTATGTTTTATTTTCATTTATTTTATTTGGTTTTTATCTGTATTAGGGGGTTATTTTTCAAAGCATTATCGCGTGCCTTAGGGCCTTTTCGCATGTGATATAATGTAAATTAGCTGTAGGAGAGGAGTTGGGGCGGGGAGGGGGAGGAGTTGGCCTCGGCAACGCTGCTGGCAATAATGTTAGGAACATTCTCGCCGGCAGTAGCGCGGTGAATAGCGCCACCTTTTACCTTTTATTTGCGTGAAAGGCTGCAGCCAGCCACACTGCAGCCGGCGAAATCGCACCACCGCCATGCGAACAGCTGCGGCCTTTCACAAGCCCGCCCCCCTTTGCCCCCCCCCCACTCCCTTTTTTGCGGGATTCATCATTCTGCGAAGAATGATGAATCCAGCCCTTAATTTGTAACATTAGTGTTTTTATTTATAACTAATTATGTTTTAGCATTGATTTATATTTGAGTCTACTGCATTGTTTTTATTCGTTTGTGTACTGTTGTTTACATGATTTTATTATGCATGTTTTATTGTTCATCGCTCAGGCCAGTACCGTGTTGAGCAATTAAGAAATATGATAAATGTAAATGTAAATGTCGAGAGGAGGGAAGGAAAAGCTAGGGCATTTGTTGGAAACAGGATGCTGGGATTGATGGACCCTTGGTCTGACCCAGCAAGGCAATTTCTTATGTTCTTATATTCTTAAGAGTCCTTCTCTAGACTTTTTCCTGTATCCAGGAGGTTCTAGACCTACTGTTGTTGCCAGGGTTTCCTGATCCAAAACCCTGCTTATAATGTTTTCCATGATGTGGAGTATGTTTCTTTCTGGCACTCGCATCACTCCTCTGCCTTAGGCATCCCTGCTATACATGAGGGTTTTGTGTCTCAGTCATTTCTTTGGTTTTCTCTTTGTAGAACCCAACTCTTTTCCCGCCTAGAACCCTTTGTGGGTCAGCAGCCTCACAGACAAAAGGGAAAGAGGTGATTCTTTCAGCACAGTGTGGTTTCCTGCTTTGTCCTGCTCAGAAGGTCTATAGCTTGGTAATTGCCCATATGAGTACTACTATCCTGATTGTCTTCGGAGAAAGCAGAGTTGCTTCCCTGTAACAGGTGTTCTCTGAGGACAACAGGATGTTAGTCCTCAAGAAACCCACCTGCCTCCTCTGGGAGTTGGTTTCTCAATGTATTAGCTATATCATGGACTGAGGGACTCTGCCTAGTTCCTACAGCTGCACATGCTCAGTAGGGCATGTTTGAAATTTCTAGAATCTTTAAGATCAAAGTTCCAGACCGAGGCACCATCTGATGTCAACCATGTGTGAGGACTAACATCCTGCTGTCCTCGGAGATCATTTGTTACAGGTAAGCAACTCTGCTTTCTATTAGTGTATCTTTCCCACCAAATAGTTTTGCGTGTTGTATTGGATTTTTCAATAAAAGACTTCACAATCTACAAACAATCCAGTTTTCTTCATGCTCAAGTATTAGATTGGAAGCCTCTACAGTACAAACCACAATGGGAGTGGTGTTTCAATACTAGTTTATTAATGGATAAGGCAATAATATAAATATTTTCTGACATGATGCACTATGGGTAGAAATAAACAGGCAACTTCAGTCAGGACTGCAAATACTTTCAGTTAGGGCAAAGCTTACATCCAGTCCATTTCAGTTTCCACAGTGATTCCGCTTCATGGCAAAACCCAGTCAATTCTTGAGACACAACTTCTACTTACAGGATTAACCCAAAGCTTCAATACTTTCACATCACATAACCTCAATATACAAAGGGAGAAGAGCTCATGGGTCTTCTGCTGGGATCCAACATCACTACCTGACCTCCTGTCTAAATGTTGGGAACACCTTCCAGGCATCCCAGCATATCTTTTGAACACTTTGAGAACCTATCCAGATCCTCAGGGGCATGACTATATACCAAGTTAACAGCCATATCTCTGCCTGTCTCTACTTAAGCTTCTCTATGGCGTTGCACACAAGGCACCAGCCTTTGACTAGTTACAACTCAGTTCAAGGTCCACCAGAGCATTTTTTGCTCTGGCATTAACATGGTTATTAGATCATTGCTCTACAGTTTATTAATAAAACTGATAATAAAACTCTACTGCCCAAAAGAATATACTGTAACATAGATGATATTATAGTTTGCATGAATGTATGAGAACTAATGCAGAATAATTATGATGTTATCATAGTTCATCTTCAAGCGACAGTCTCTGGAAGAGCAACACAACTCTATATCAGCCTGTGACCTACGTCTGACATCCCTAGATGAAAGGGAAGGTATTAAAGAGAAGAGACATTACAGTCACTTTTCAGGCAGATAAAGCTTGCTATCATCATGTGAAGGAACTGGAATTTAAAATGATTCACTTCACACTTTTTAAGGGCCAAGTTCAACCTTTCATGCAGCTGTGCATCAGATGTATTTACTTACTGGAAACACTTCTAAGAGGCTAATATAAGGTTGTGCACAAGATTTTGAAAACTTCACTTACTTCTACCTCAACTTGCGAGGAGATAAGGTGCTTTTTATTACTGACTACTGTTACCAGTGATCTCAGTCACAGTGCCTCCCATAAAACTGCAGATTCCTGTGGGAAACTGATGGGATACCAGCAACTCATTTGCATTATCTGCTGCCACCCACAGAAAGCTGCAGCCTTCCAGTGATCTGAAATTTATGTTTTCAGAATCCAGGGTTTACTTGGTATGCTGCTCTTTTTTATTCAAGTTCCTGCAAGTTCTAAATTTTAAGCTTTGCAAATTTCATCCTTCTGTAGCATTTTTTGAGCTGTTCCTTCAGCTGTGAATTCCCAGTGGCCTTCTTAGGGGTACTCTCCTTGAGCTCACAACTGGTTGGTGTGGAGAAGATAAATAGTCTATACTTGAACAACTCATTTTGCAAAATATAATACTCTCTTATATAAATGTTTGCCAGTCTCAAAACTATATCACAATACAGCTCTGCTATATTCACAATGAAATAAACTCAGAATGAAATATAATAAACATACAACACAAGAATTGATTTAATTATGATCATGTTTCTTTATTTACCTATCCATCCATTATTAAATTTACATAGATGTTTTTGTATCTGCATTGTTTAATTACCACTTCCATTCATACATATTCACTGTTACTTGGGTATGTTTAACTAACATCTGGCCTACAAGCTTGTTTTAACAAAACACTTGTCTGTTAATAATAAGAAAAAAGTGATGTCCCAGTGAATAATACATTTTCATCTGGTTGTGGGATTTTTATGAATTTAAAATAGTCTGCATTTCAAATGCTCCCTGTATCTTACAAATAGGTGAGCTGGCTTTAGCAAACTGTTAGCTCCACCTAATGGTAAAATGCAATGAAGAAATCTGTTCAATATTCAATAAGCCATTTTTACAGAGGAACTGTGACCATATAATGCCCAAGCTACATAATAAAGGGAAGGTCATAACTACCAAGGAGAGAGGCAGACAAAATGAAAACCCCTTCAGCTGACCTCACATAAAAGGCATATTAGAAACCTGCATATTGATAAAATGAAAGATACATGTACTAGAGAATATGGGTAAAGGCATGAAACAGTTTCCCTTCTCAGACAAGTATTGGATTGAATTCTAATTGGGCAAGCCCTCAGCTCTCACGCATGGTGTGGATTTTCAATTTATATGAGCAGTGAGCTTGACAGCAATGTTTTCCTGTAGATGCATGGTTGGATTTCCCCTTCATGAGGAAGTCCCATACAATAATCTAACTGTGTTAGTAAAGTCAGAATTAATCAAGCCCTTCGTTACTCAGCGGAGAGACTTCTATGTCCCAGAGGAATGCCCCTTAACTTGGGTAAATATCCTGTTGTTCTATTAAAGATTGCTCTGACAACACAAGGATGACGTAGGTACATTATCCTACATTTCTGAATGGCCATGGTGTTTGACAAAGGCAAATGATAACTGTTCATGCTACAGAATTAATGTGCTGCAGTATTGCATTGCATATTTACCCTGAACAGACACATTATCAATCAGAGAGAACAATGCTCCTTCAATACATTTTCAGTTTTAGTGAATGAACAATGGCAATCTCCTTTCCCCCTTTATTATTTCTCATTTTTAATGGCTGAATATATATGAGATTTTTTTGCTGCTATTGACCCTGATCTCTCTTAGTGTACTTTAGATTGTAGGATTCTTTAAAAAATAATAATTTTCATTCATAAAGTGAGAAAGGTGAAGCTTGCATTGAGTTGTTATATACAGGCATGTCATTCCAAAACATTCATGACTTTATTCAATAAAGATTTATTTTCAAATGACATAGAATGGAGAAAGCAGAGATGCTTATCTGTAACAGGTGTTCTCACAGGACAGCAGGATGTTAGTCCTCACATATGGGTGACATCATCAGGATGGGGCCCAATTACGGAACACTTTTGTCAAAGTTTCTAGAACTTTGACTGGCACCTACTGGGCATGCCCAGCAAAGCACCAACCCTGCATCCAGCAGGAGTCTTCCTTCAGTCTCATCTTATAGTAAAAAGTACATGCAAAAATAAAATAAGAAAATGTAAACTAACCCAACACCGTGGGGTGGTGGGCGGGTTTCGTGGGGACTAACATCCTGCTGTCCTGTGAGAACACCTGTTACAGGTAAGCAACTCTGCTTTCTCACAGGACAAGCAGGATGGTAGTCCTCACATATGGGTGAGTACCGAGCTGAGGATGCCCGAGAAATGCACCAAATGTACCCAAAGACGTGCATCAGGCACAAGAACTGGGGTGGAATTTGGTAGAGGGCATCCTGAACCCTAACGGGTTGGCAGAAGGATGTTGGTACTTCAGTTTGCAAATAAGTTGCATAGCACAGACTGGCCAAAGATGGAATCTTGTCTGCCAGCCTTGTCTAAACAATAATGGGCTGTGAAGGTGTGGAGAGAGCTCCAGGTAGCAGCCTTACAGATGTCAGCAAGCGGCACCGAGCGTAGGTGTGCTACTGATGTTGCCATGGCCCTGATAGAGTGTGCTTTAACACGGTCTTGAAGCGGAATGCCTGCCTGCTGGTAGCAGAAGGAAATACAGTCCGTTAACCAGGAGGAGAGAGTCTGCTTACCCACAGGTTTACCCAATTTGATGGAATCGAAGGAAACAAACAATTGAGTGGATTTCCTGTGGGCAGCTGTATGGTCTAGCTAGAATGCTAGAGCACGTTTACAGTCAAGGGTATGCAGAGCCCATTCTCCTGGATTTGAATGGGGCCTGGGAAAGAAGGTGGGTAGTATAATGGATTGATTGATATGAAACTCCGATACTACCTTAGGCAGAAACCTAGGGTGAGTGCGGAGTACTACCCTATCATGCAGAAGTTTAGTGTAAGGCGGGTAGGTGACTAAGGCCTGTAACTCACTAATTCTGCGAGCGGATGTGATCACCAAAAGAAAAATCACTTTCCAGGTGAGATAGCGGAGATCACAGGATTGGAGAGGCTCAAACGGCAGTTTCATGAGCCGCCCCAAAACCAAGTTGAGGTCCCTGGAAGGGGCCGGAGGGCGCAGTGGAGTTTTAAGGTGGAGCAAGCCCTTCAAAAAGCATGTGACAAGAGGTTGTACTGAAATAGGTACATCTCCAACACCTTTATGGAAGGCGGCTACTGCACTGACATGTACCCTGATAGAAGAAGTTTTGAGGCCTGACTCTGAAAGGTGCAGAGATAGTCCAGAAACTTCGGTGTGGAACAAGTGAAGGGATCGATGGACATGGAAGTACACCATACCGTAAACCTGTTCCATTTGTAACAATAAAACTGCCTTGTGGAAGGCTTTCGTGAAGCTACTAGGACACGGGAAACCGACTCTGAAAGGTTAAGAGGTTGAAGTATTAACCTTTCAACATCCAGGCAGTCAGGGAGAGGGCCTGGAGGTTGGGGTGACGAAGGCAGCCATTGTTCTGAGTGATCAGAAGCGGGTTCTTCCCCAGAGAAATGTGCTGGTGTACTGATAGGTCGTGGAGAATTGGAAACCAGACCTGGAGTGGCCAATGAGGGGCTATCAGAATCATTAGCCCCTTGTCCCTTCACAACTTCACGAGAGTCTTTGAAATGAGTGGAAGTGGAGGGTACGCATAAAGGAGACCGCTGGCCCACGAGAAGGAAAAAGCGTCTCTTGGCTGCGGGTGTTGGCTGCGAGTGAGAGAGCAGAAGTTCCCTACTTTGCGATTGTGAATTGACGCAAAGAGGTCTATGTGAGGGTAACCCCAACGTTGGAATATTGAGTCCGCTATAGTGGGGTTGAGGGACCACTCGTGCGGTTGAAAAGTGCGACTCAGCTTGTCTGCCAACACATTGTCCACTCCCGGCAAGTAGGTGGCCCTGAGGTACATCGAGTGGAAAAGGGCTTCCGTCCATATCTGTGCAGCTTCCTGACACAGAAGGTAGGAGCCCATTCCCCCTTGCTTGTTGATGTACCACATGGCCACCTGGTTGTCTGTTTGAATCAAGATGACCTGGTTGGAAAGGTGATCCTGAAAAGCCCTGAGAGCATATCTGACTGCACGAAGCTCCAGGAAATTTATTTGGTGTTTGGCTTCCTCTGGAGACCAAATGCCCTGAGTTTGCAGGTTTCCAACATGTGCACCCCAGCTGAGGTTTGAAGCATCTGTTGTCAAGGTTATTTGAGGTTCTGGAACCTGAAATGGAAGGCCTTGTAGCAGATTGAATTGGTCTGCCCACCAGGCCAGCGATAAGCGGAGCTGTTTAGTGATGTGAACAATGGTGGACATTGGCTGAGAAGACTGAATCCACTGCAATTTTAGAGTCCACTGCAATACTCTCATGGCAAGGCGAGCCATGGGAGTGACATGCACCGAGGAGGCCATATGACCCAGTAAGACCAGAAAATGACGTGCAGTTGAATGTTGTCGAGACTGCAGTCGATGGGCCAGAGAAGCAAGAGTGAGAGCTCGATCCCGAGGGAGGAAGGCTTTCGCTTTTGGAGTGTCCAAGTCGTCCCATATGAACGACAGGGTTTGAGAAGGAACTAGCCTGGATTTTGGAAAGTTTATGAGGAACCCTAGGGAGATCAGGGTATGCAAAGTGAGACGTAGGGACATCAGTGCAGTTTGCTGAGTGGGAGTACTGATCAACCAATCGTCGAGATAGGGGTAGACGTGGACACTTTGACTCCTGAGAAAGGCAGCTACCACTACGAGGCACTTGGTGAAGACTCGTGGGGCAGATGCTAGGCCGAATGGTAACACTCGATATTGTAAGTGTTTTGGATCTACTAGGAACCGCAGGAATCTGCGATGTGATGGAGTAATTGAAATGTGTGTGTAGGCATCCTGGAGGTCTAGAGAGCAGAGCCAGTTTTCCTTTTGGAGAAGAGGAAGAAGAGAACCCAACATCACCATCTTGAACTTTTCTCTTTGTAGGTATTTGTTTAAGGTGCGAAGATACAGTATTGGGCGAACACCACCTGACATTTTTGGGATCAGGAAATACCGGGAATAGAACCCCTGCCCCTGTTGGGAGAGGGACACTGGCTCTATTGCTTGGGACTGGAGGAGGAGGGAGACCTCCTGCTCCAGAAGTGATGAGTGGTCGGATGTTCCCCACGTCAGCCGAGGTGGGGAATCCGGTGGAACAGAGAGAAAGTTGAGGTGGTAACCTTGAGTTACTACAGCGAGTACCCACTGATCTGTGGTGACTGTGTGCCAAGGTTTGGAGAAATGGCACAACCGGCCTCCAGCAGGAATAGCCGGAAGTGGAGGCTGGGTACTGCTCTCTAGGAAGGAGTCAAAAGCTAGATGCTGGACCTGGCTGGGGGGCTGGCTGTGACTTCTGTACTCGAGGTTGCCTGGATTGGCCTTTTTGGTAAGGCTTAGAAGGCCGACCCCTGGATGCCAGGGGATAGTATCTCCTTTGCTGGTAGACTTGTCTCTTGGAGTCTCTCTTTTGGAAGAGGAAGAGAGATCAGAAGGCAGTAAGGAGAGCTGGAGCAGAGTCTCTTGGTGGTCCTTGAGCTGCGCCACTGCTTCTTGAATCTTTTCTCCAAAAAGATTATCCCAAGCACAGGGCAAGTCAGCTAACCTGTCCTGTACTTCTGGTCTGAGGTCTGAAGACTAGCCAGGCCCATCTCCTCGCACTAATTCCTGCCACCGAAACTCTAGAGGCGGTGTCGAAGATGTCATATGCAGACCGTACTTCATGTCTGCCAGCACGTATCTTTTAAAATCCGGAGTCGACGCGCGCAAGGCTGCGCAAAATCGGCAGCCTGTGAGCACCGAGCCACGCAGCCTGCCTCCGTTCCCTCCGAGGCCGCTCTGAAATCGAAGCGGCCTCGGAGGGAACTTTTTTTTTGTCGTCCCCCCCCACCTTTCCCTCCCTTCCCCTATCTAACCCACCCCACCGGCCCTACCTAAATCCCCCCCCCAACTTGTTCGATGGAGTTCCGCCTGCCGCTGGCAGGCGTAACTTGCGCACGGCAGCTGCCCAGGCCCCGACACAGGCCGCTGTGTCGGGGCACTCGGCCATGCCCTCGGACTGCCCCAGACCGCAGACATGCCCCCCCCCCCCGGACATAGCCCCCGGACCGCCCATTTTAGCAAGCTCCGGAACTTATGCGCGTGCCGGCGGCCTATGCAAAACAGGCGCCCCCGGCACGCAGGGCTTTTAAAATCTACCCCATACAGTTCTGCTGAAGGTGCCTGCCCAAGAAAGCTTACACTTTGTTCAGCTGTAAGTACACATCCCTTCCTTAGTCTGAGATGGAGTAATATTTTTGGTGGCCAAGGTTATTCTATTGCTATGCCCAGTGAGGTAGAAACTGCTAGATACCACTATGTGGACACAACAATAGAATAACATGGCAATCAGAAATATTAATTTTTTTCTACCCCACACCTAGGAATAAAATTTCCAGTGTTGTGCCATTCATAGCAATTTCAAATTATCCCCAGCCATAACACATACCCCAACACTCACTTCCACACTCATAACGCTAACCCCTCCCCACCCATGGGGGGGGGGAGAGAGGGTTACAAAGTGGATAGTGCAAGGGGGAGAGAGTGCACACTCACACCCCACACCTCCCCCCGATGGACAGTGCCAACTTCACAAGCAACACCATTGAGCCACAATGCCAGAAGAGTAAGTTTGCTTACCGTAAACGGTGTTTTCCGTAGATAGCAGATTAATTAGCCATGCTGTATGGGGTACGTCCTCCATGCCACTAGGTGGCGGAGCTCTCCCATACAGCATGGCTAATTCAGCTGCTTATCTACGTGAAAAGAGCAAGTTTGCTTACCGTAAACGGTGTTTTTTGTAGATAGCAGATGAATTAGCCATGCTGACCCACCCGCCTCCCCGAACAGTTCTAGCACACCTACCTTGCTTTGATACTGACTGAGGATCCTGAGGTAATCCTGTCAGGTTACAGGAGGGAGGGAGTGCCTAGCTAAAAGTCTCTACTAGACATTTTTTGACTAGTACTGAAAGCTAATACTCTCCTCTTCATGTTAGAATTCAAATGAGCAAAAGATGACATTACCAGAAAATATAAAGGCATTCCAATGGTAATAATAAGGGGAAGGGGTGGGCAGAATGATTGAGGGGAGACTGATGGGTCATCAATACAGGCAATATAATTTTACGGTTTATAATATGATAGGAAACCTAAGTCTTTATTGAGTCCTTTGTTGTCAGTTCCAAAGTGTCCGAGGAAGAGCATGAGAAAAATCCCCCATAGAAAACTGTATATCATTTGATGCAGAAAATGTGAAGTATGCTACATTGATGAGACAGGCCAGATATTAAAGGCAAAAGTCAAGTCACACCAACACAAGATCAAACATTATTGGAAAGATCAGGCCGTCATCTTCAAATGTTGTGTTTGCCGGTCCGCGGGCTGCTTCCATGAACCATCGCACTTATCCTCATGGCCAGGTCTTCCTTTTCAGCGCCTGATGCAGTGTGGCTCTCCCTGGTCTATGTGGAAACGCCGCCAACGCTCCACATAGCAGGACGCCGCCAACTCCAGCTGCCCTGCTCTTCCTAAAGAGCACACGCGCACGATATCACTCTATTTAAAGGGCCCACAGCAGGAAAAGCCTGGAGTCGCCTCCTGATGACATCACTCACACAGACCTAAAAAAGGCCCTTGCTAATATTCCTCCCTAGCCTCAGCAACAGGTTTACCTATTCTGAAGAAGTGTGGGTTGCTACAGTGTCTTTTTTGTTTTAGTGCCTTGTCTTCAGTGTCCTTGTCTTCAGTTCTTCAGTTCCAGCATCTTTGTCTTCAGTTCCAGCATCCTTGTCTTTGGATCTCCAGTGTCTCTCTCAGTGCCCACCTGTTCTTCTCCTGATCTCCCTGCCCTGCCTTTCCATCCCTTCATTCCCTTTGGATGGATTCCTGGTTTGACTTCAGCCTGATCTCAAAAACGCTTGACCTCTGCCGGATCTTGAACACGCTTGACCTCTGCCTGCCACTGACCACTGCTTGACCACTCCGGATATGCTTGACCACTGCTTGCCACTGATTACTACCTGCCTCTGGTTATGCTGGTCCACTGCCTGCCACTGACCACTGCCTGCCTCTGGTTATGCTTGACCACCACCTGCCACCAACCATTGCCTGCCACTAGATACGCCTGTCCTGCATCTAGTCCAACCCAGCTGCCCTACAATGAATCTCTCTGTCATCAACAGAATTCCCCACCTAAGACCTGCCGGCCCTGGCACCAAAAGGCTCAACCCGAGGGGAATATGGGTTGGTAAAGGCGAAGCTCCACTTGGGCCTCTGTTTCGTCCAGGTCCACCTGCCGATGGTAGGGACCTGCAGGGCTCCTCCCTGCAGGTTGCGTCAACCCTTCCTCAGCCCAAGGATCCATGAACATAACAGATTGCTGAAGCCAGAGATCCAGTGGACTTGGCATCATTGCAGGCCATCCTGGGTCTAGCCCAAAGGTTGCAGGATCAGCAGAGAATCCTGGAATTCCTGACTGCCTCCATGCAATGGCTATTTACTCGCCTGGACACTTTATCCATTTCAGTGGTGTTACTTCCTCCAGCATCAGTATCACTACATCCTGTAGCTGCAGTCATCCTGTACCACAGCTAGCAGCTTTACCCCAGTATGCCGGGGACCCAGGTGATGGGGATTTTTTAATCAGCGATCAGACCAAGATTTCCCTATTGGATGGTACTGCCCTAGCATGGGCCTCTATGCTCTGGGAGTGTGGGGACCTCCTTTTGCACAACTTGCAACAATTTATCAAACTGTTCAAAACTGTCTTTGAGGAGCCTGGTCATATGGCCATCATGGCTTCCAAGTTACTTCACCTCTGCCAAGGCTCCAGAATCCTGGCAGAGTATGCCATAGATGTTACGGGACCGGGCCGCGCCCCGGTCCCTCCACTCACCTCGGGGCCGGCCCGGCCCGTGCGATAATTTCTTCAGCCCCCTGGGCCTGCCCTGCTGCGGCGTCTCCACTGCGAGGGAGACGCTGCCGACTCCCGTCGCTGGCCCCGCCTCCCAGGTGCGCGCACGTGCGCGCGGGGACTCCCCTCTTAAAGGGGCCAGCGCGGGAAAATCCAAGATTGCTGGCGGATGACGTCAGACGCTGCAGGATATATCACCCTGCAGCTCAGGAAGGATCTTCGCCTTGCAACAAGGTTCCTGGTCTCCAGTCTGCTGTTGCTGCGTTCCTGGATTGCTCTCGTTTCGACCCGGCTTATCTCCTGACTCTCCTCCGCTTCATCCTTGGTTCTGGTTCTTCATCCCGCTTCTGCTCTGCCCTCCTTGCCAGACTGATTCTTCTGGACCCCAACCTCTGGATTGGCTTTGGACCTCTCTCTGGACTTTGACCCCTGGATTGGCTGTGGACTGCTCTTCGGACTCAGACTCCTGGACTGGCTTTTTGGATTTCCTTCAAAGACTACATACGACCTGCTGGAGGCGCCAGCCGTCTGGAACCCACGACTTGCAGGAGGCGCCTGCATCCAGACCATCTTCAGTCTTCCGGGAGTCGCCTAAGTCCCAGCGGCCGGGTTCCTACGGGCTCCTCCTGGGGGACTCTGGCTTCCAGGGTGAATCTCCAAAAGTCCTAGCAGCTGGACTCCTAAGGGCTCCTCCCGGGGGAGTACTGGTCTCCAGGGTGAAGATTCCTCGATCACCAGGGCCCACCGTCATCCGTCCTTCCTCTGGGTACCGAGTCCTTGGTCGCATAGGACTCCACCGTAGTCCTGTATCACAGCTTGCTCCGAGTTCCTCGAACCACCTCCCGGTTGGGATACCTGCTGTGGTCTTCTACAGCACTCCATCCTTTGTTCCAACCGGTCCAAGGGTCCACGAACACAACAATAGAATTCTGAACGCTGGCCATAGAGATCAACTGGTGAGAGGACAGTCTCATTGCAATCTTTCTCGAGGGTGTCTCCTCAACAATAAAGGATAAGCTTGCTGCTTGGGATTTCCCCGCTTTCTTGGAGGAACTCATCATGTTAACTGGGAAAATTGGCCGCGTCTCCAGCAGAGGTCATTAAAGATCGACCCACCTCAAAGGAACAACACATTGGCACCCATGTACCAACACCCACTTTTGCCTCTGGCTCCTGCTCCCTCACCCTCTACTGTTCCTGAAGAACCCATGCAATTGGGCCATATTAATTTGGTCCCAGAAAAGAGGCTCCATCGCAAGCAGGGCTTTTGCGTATATTGTGCTGGCCAGAACCATCTGTTGACTCAATGCCCACTGAGGTCAGGAAACCTCAATGCCTCAGGTCCTGTGAAGAGATGATGGTAGGCCTTACTGTTCCAGCTCCCAACTACTACTTCCCGTGACTCTGGAGTTGAGTTCCACACCCTCCACCACACCAGATTTTGTGGATTTGGGCTCTGTAGGAAACTTTATCCTGAAGGATAACTATCAACTGTTTATTTAGCCTACATTAGGCACCGTATCTTTTACTTATGTTATTAACCCCATATGTACTAATCCAAGTTATATCGACCTGTTCATTGTAAGACATTTGCTTGTCAATGTTATTGTTTAGAATGTAAACCGAATTGATCAGTAATTCTGTTATTGGAAAGTCGGTATATAAAAATGCTAAATAAATAAATAAAAAAGGAATTCATCAGTCTCCCTCTTGATAATTTATTCTGTTTTAGGAGACCCCCTTCCAGGCCATGTTACCCTGATCACGGTACCGGTGACCTTACCTACCGGTCTCCTGCATCTGGAAAGATTCAGCCTGAATGTGATCTCCCGGGCCATTCACCCCATTATCTTCGAATTACCTTGGCTCCAACAGCATCAACTACACTTTGACTGGACTACCCTACAACTCACCTGGTGGGGCCGCAAGTGTATGGATTCATGCTTGGGGCATGTGGAACATCCTCGACCTATACCCATAGCTACAACTCCTTCAGGGCTCCCTCTACAGTACACGGAATATGAAACTATCTTTTTGAAGAAAAAGGCTGAGATCCTACCACCTCACTGCACGTACAACTGTGGGATTGAACTCCTCCCAAAAGCCAAGCCCCAGCGTGGACATGATTATCCTCTGTCGCTTCCTGAGACTCAAGCCATGTCTGATTATATCTGGGAAAACTTGGGACATGGGGCCGGGTTCTTCGTTGTGAAGAAGGATGGCTCCTCAGGCCATACATTGACTACTGCGGACTGAATGACATCACAAAGAAGGACCAATACCATTACCACTAATTACAGAGCTCTTTGATCATCAATAAAGCCCTAAGATTTTCACAAAGCTGGATCTCAGAGGTGCATACAACTTTATTCATATCATAAGAACATAAGAACATGCCATACTAGGTCAGACCAAGGTTCCATCAAGCCCAGCCTCCTGTTTACAACAGTGGCTAATCCAGGCCATAAGAACCTGGCAAGTACCCAAAAACTAAGTCTATTCCATGCTACTTATTGCTAGTAATACCAGTGGTAATTTTCAAAGTCAACTTAATTAATAGCAGGTAATGGACTTCTCCTCCAAGAACTTATCCAATCTTTTTTTAAACACAGCTACACTAACTGCATTAACCACATCCTTTGGCAACAAATTCCAGAGTTTAATTGTGCGTTGAGTGAAAAAGAACTTTCTCCGATTAGTTTTAAATGTGCCACATGCTAACTTCATGGAGTGCCCCCTAGTCTTTCTATTATCCAAAAGAGTACATAACCGATTCACATTTACCTGTTTTAGACCTTTCATTATTTTAAACACCTCTATCATATCCCCCCTCAGCCATCTCTTCTCCAAGCTGAAAAGTCCTAACCTCTTTAGTCTTTCCTCATAGGGGAGCTGTTCCATTCCCTTTTTCATTTTGGTCGCCCTTTTCTGTACCTTCTCCATCGGAACTATATCTTTTTTGAGATGCGGCGACCAGAATTGTACACAGTATTCAAGGCGTGGTCTCACCATGGAGCGATACAGAGGCATTATAACATTTTCCGTTTTTTTCACAATTCCCTATCTAATAATTCCCAACATTCTGTTTGCTTTTTGACTGCCGCAGCACACTAATATGGAACCTAATATTCGGGTCGATACAGTAAGGATGCGTAAGAAACAGTGCGGCAGTGCCAGGCGCCCGCTTGTTTGCCGTGCGCACAATTTGGTTCACAAGCCGCTCGATTCAGTATTCAAATGAGACGCAAATGCAAGCGGCGTCCAAACCGCATCCATGAAGCGGTAGGCATGCGCAATCCATTTTACTGTATAGAGCGGTATACAGCACCTATACAGTATCCCGGGTGCGCCGGTACCTGTCATTTCAAAATGTCATTTCAAATGTCATTTGAAATGTCATTCCACCAGGTAAGTGGATGGTTCTTTTCTCGCAGCTTGGACGCCATTCGTGGACCTTCCCGCTGCCTTTGGCTGTCTGGCCGGGCGCTCAAGGTCCATGAATGTCCGAGGTTGCGGCGTCCGTTCATGGACCTTGAGCGCCCGGCCGGACATCCAAAGACACGGCTTGGACGTCCAGCCGAGCACTCAAGGCAGCGGGAAGGTCCACGAACGGACGCCGTGACCTCGGACATTTATGGACCTTGAGCGCCCGGCCGGACGTCCAAAGTCGTGGCTTGGACGTCCAGCCGGGCGCTCAAGGCAGCAGGAAGGTCCACAAACGGACGCCACGACCTCGGATGTTCATGGACCTTGAGCGCCCAGCCGGATGTCCAAAGTTGCGGCTTCCGTACAGGCGTCCATGTCTCCGCTGGACCCGAAGTCTCAGGACGCCTAGCGGATGCCCATCTCTCCCACGTCCGTAGAGGCATCCATGTCTCCGTTGGATCCCGAAGACTTGTTTCAAGACGATATAGCCAAGGAAAGGCACAGACTCTTTGTGAAATTCGCACTTTGACAATTTGGCGTAGAGGCGATGTTCTCGAAGTCTCAGTAATACTTGTTTGACATCTGCTAGATGAGTAGACATATCCTGTGAGAATATCAAGATGTCATCTAGGTAAACAACGACACTTTTGTACAGAAGGTGATGCACAAGGTGATGCACATAGGTGATGCACATAGGGAAAAATAACCCTTGCTGTAGTTACACGATGTTAGGTTCCATGTTAGGAGCTACCACCCAGGAAAAAGATATAGGCATCATAGTGGATAATACTTTAAAATCGTCGGCTCAGTGTGCTGCAGCAGTCAAAAAAGCAAATAGAATGTTAGGAATTATTAGGAAGGGAATGGTTAATAGAACGGAAAATATCATAATGCCTCTGTATCGCTCCATGGTGAGACCGCACCTTGAATACGGTGTACAATTCTGGTCGCCGCATCTCAAAAAAGATATTGTTGCGATGGAGAAGGTACAGAGAAGGGCAACCAAAATGATAAAGGGGATGGAACAGCTCCCCTATGAGGAAAGGCTGAAGAGGTTAGGGCTGTTCAGCTTGGAGAAGAGACGGCTGAGGGGGGATATGATAGAGGTCTTTAAGATCATGAGAGGTCTTGAACGAGTAGATGTGACTCGGTTATTTACACTTTCGAATAATAGAAGGACTAGGGGCATTCCATGAAGTTAGCAAGTAACACATTTAAGACTAATCGGAGAAAATTCTTTTTCACTCAACGCACAATAAGGCTCTTGAATTTGTTGCCAGAGAAGGTAGTTAGTGCAGTTGGTGTAGCTGGGTTCAAAAAAAGGTTTGGATAAGTTCTTGGAGGAGAAGTCCATTAATGGCTATTAATCAATTATACTTAGGGAATAGCCACTGCTATTAATTGCATCAGTAGCATGGGTTCTTCTTAGTGTTTGGGTAATTGCCAGGTTCTTGTGGCCTGGTTTTTGGCCTCTGTTGGAAACAGGATGCTGGGCTTGATGGACCCTTGGTCTGTCCCAGCATGGCAATTTCTTATGTTCTTATGAAGGTCCCGCAGAATGTTGTTCATCATGTTCTGAAACACAGTGGAAGTGTTGCACAGGCCGAAGGGCATTACCAAATATTCAAAATGGCCATCTCGAGGGTTGAAAGCTGTTTTCCACTCGTCACCGTCGCGGATGCAAACCAAGTTATAGGCTCCCTTTAGGTCAAGTTTTGAAAATATCTTGGCTCCTTGAAGTCGATCAAACAGCTCTGAGATCAGAGGTAAGGGGTATCGGTCTTTAATCTTGATCTCGTTCAGACCTCAATAGTCAATACAAGGACGCAGAGTGCCGTCCTTCTTCCTCACAAAGAAGAAGTCTGCACCCGCAAGAGACTTAGACGGTCTAATGAAACCTTTTTGCAGGTTTTTCTCAATGTACTCGTACATGGCCTTGTTCTCTACCACTGACAGTGGGTAAACACGTCCCTAAGGAGGTTCAGCATTAGGTTTCAGTCTTATTGCACAGTCATAAGATCTATGTGGCAGAAGGATGTCAGCAGCTTCTTTGGAGAAAACATCATGAAATGATGCATTATGAGGTGGCAGTCCTGGTATCACTGGAGTTGTAGGCATGCAGAGAATAGGAGAGACATCCTTTAGGCATTTGCCATGACATTCTGGGCCCCAACGGGAGAGTTCCAACGTAGCCCAATTGAATTGTGGCATGTGCAGCTGCAACCAGGGTAACCTCAGAACGATAGGGTGCATGGCCTTCTCTTACACAAAGAAGGAAATTGACTTTGTATGGAGGGCTCCGGTGCGGAGGGATACCGGTTCAGTACAACAGGTAACATCACCCGGTAACGGCTCTCCATGTATAGACGATAAGAGTAGTGGGGTCTTCAAAGTGGTGAGGGGAATCCTCAAATGTTCCACTAATCATCGTGGAATAAAATTACCTCCTGCCCCTGAGTCCACCAGGGCAAGGGTCTGGAATTCCAAAGGTCCGCAGATCAGAGAGACAGGGAGAGAGAGCGGAGGAGAGGGTGTAGTAAGGCCTAAGAAAAATCCTCCCGCAGGACTTAGGCCCGTCCATTTCCCGGACATATGGGGCATGTTTGGACTGCATGACCAGCTTGTCCACAGTACTTGCACAAACCATTCCTCTTCTGAAGTCTTCTCTCTTTGGATGTCAGGTGACTGCGACCAAGTTGCATCAGTTCTTCACCACTGGCAATAGGCGTTACAGGAACCATCCTGAGTGCAGGCTTAGCACAAACTTCCTTCTGAACAAGTCTTTACCAGGCTTGAGTTCTTGCACCTTATCACGAAGCCGGTGATCAAGTCTAGTAGCTAAGGCCACTAGTTCCTCCAGCGAGTCAGGTGTCTCATGAGCGGCCAGCTCGTCCTTCAAGCGGGAATCCAGACCTTTGAAGAAGAGAGTTTTCAGGCATCTAGGATCCCAAAATAACTCAGTCGCAAGAGTCTTGAACTCTATAGCGAAATCAGCCAGTGGTCGGTTGCCTTGCTTCAGGTCCACCAAAATAGAACCAGCAACAGTGTGTCGGGCAGGATCATCAAAAACAGATTTGAACAAGTCCATAAATCCATCAATATCCTGAAGTGTAGGGTCTTTGCATTCCCACAGCGAGGAAGCCCAAGACAAGGCCCTTCCATCAAGATAAGATAGAACGTAAGTAGTCTTGGCGTAGGCTGTAGGGAAGTGAGAAGGTTGTAATGCAAAATGCATACAACACTGGTTTAAGAAGCCTGTAGTTCTCTGAATCTCCCCAGAGAAACGTACTGGAGCAGCAAGAGGCACAGTAGTTTTTACAGTTACTTCAGGTAACTGACCTTCAATACTGGAAGTAGAGCCTTGATTCTTCTGTGCGTGCAGCTGATGAAACGCAGTAGTAAGTTTTTCCAATGCGTCTTGTTGTTCAGCAATGCGCAGGGCCAGGCCTGGAATGGCCTGCAAGGCATTGAGCTGAGCCGGATCCATGGAGTTAGCAATCTGTTATGGTTATTGATGTTGGGTGGATCCTTGGACAATGTGGCAGCTGACCACGCCCACGGGGGGCAGTCCCGTGAGGGACCACAGTGTCAGGCTAGACTCTGGACACACAAACACAGATTTGAATCTTTTATTAAACAGTTTTGGAAGCCACCAGAGGTGGCAGTAGTGAGTAGTGGATGTTGAGCCCAGCTGGGCAGGTCTCCCACAGAATGCTGGAACAGCGAATCCTCTGCTGGCTGTGCTGTAGTGGAAAGAGACTGAGAGTTATGAGTGCACAATGAGAAGCAATCAGAGTCCCAGGTAGAATTAGGAGAAGCTCCGAGACAGGGAGAGCAGGCCCTCGAGGAGCAAGTACCTGATCCCTTACAGCAGAGAGACTCAGTTGTATTGTACTCACTTAGCAGTAACAGAGATTCCACTAGATGAGAGGTCTGGCATCGGAACAGAGGGCAGGTCCTCGAGGAGCGAGTACCTGGTTCCAGTGAATCAGTACTGTGGAATAGATGGTAGTTGTACTCACAGATGGAAACTGTTAGTGAAGTCTTCCAAGTAGAAAAGTTTGAAGATGCAGGCAGTGACTCAGGGAACATGGGCCCTCGAGGAGCGAGTACCAATTTCCTGATAGCACCTGAAAGAAGCAGAAGAGGCCCCCGAGGAGCAGGTACCCCGTTAGTAACCCCGAAGGGTGTAAGAATTCCAGATAACGCTGGAGTGGCAGAGCAGCTTCGGTACGGAGAGCGAATCCCATCTGTAGAGTATCCGTTGCTAACTCGATGAGCTAGCAAATACTGTAGGCTTAAATATCCAGTAGCGTGACGTCATATCAGGGGGACACCCCTGAGGTTCGCGCCAACGTGGAAATAAAGATGAGGGCGGCGTGCGCGTGCGTGCCCTATGGTACCTTGGAGGAGCATGGCGGGAGGCAGCACCAAAGCCGGTCCGGGGACGCCAGAGAGGACGGCAAACAGATGCTGCGGCAGCCAGTAGTCCGAGGTGAGCGGGAGGAGCCGTAAGTAGTGAGAGGTAGGCGGGGCGGAGCCATCGAAGACCAACGGTCGCAACAACATGGATCCGAGGTAGATATTCAAAGCTGGCCATGTAAGTAAATTAGGCCAGGATTCATCATTCAATGCAGAATGATGAATCCTGCAAAAACGGGGGGTGGGCCTGTGAAAGCCCGCAGCCTTCGCACCACTGCGGTGCGCCAGCTGCTGGCTTTCGCACCGAATAGCGCCACCGAGAAAGGTGGTGCTATTCGGCTTGCTACTGCCGACGATAATGTTAGAAACATTATCGCCAGCAGCGAAAACACCGCCGACTCCGCCCCTTCCCTAACGCATGCCCTAACGCATGCGATATGGCCTTATCGCATGCGTTAGGGCCCTGATGCACGCGATAAGGGTTTAGAAAATTACCCCATTAGCTGGTTTAAACTAATCCAACTAAGTTACTATGTATATTCAGCGGTACAGCAAAGTCGCTAAATATATGCATATATGTGCATACTTCACAAGATAAATCTACCCAGCTAAGTTTAGACTTGTTCTGTGGGGGGCATCTAAACTTAGATGTAAACTTATGGGACTCTTTCCAAATATTGTTAGTTCACCGTATCTGTTATTCGGCTAACTCACTCCGTCCCTGATCTGCGCAGTACACATCTACTTTATGTCAGGCCGATACAGTAAAACCCACGGGAGAGCCGGCGCTCAGAGGCGAACGCCCGCTCTCCCGATGTGCGCACAGGCCACTCTCCTGTGCACGCGATTTAGTATGCAAATGAGGGCCTGCGGTAAAAAGAGGCGCTAGGGGCACTAGCGCGTCCCTAGCGCCTCTTTTTTGACAGGAGCGGCGGCTGTCAGCGAGTTTGACAGCCGATGCTCAATTTTGACAGCCACGGGTTCGGAAAACGGACGCCGGCATAATTCAGCATCCGTCTTCCGACCTGCGGGCCGATTTTAAATTTTTTTAAAAAATTTTTATTTTTGGGGCCTCCGACTTAATATTGCTATGATATTAAGTCGGAGGGTGTACAGAAAAGCTGTTTTTTTCTGCTTTTTTGTACACTTCCCCGGCTCTGGCAGAAATTAACACCAGCCTTTGGGCAGGCGTTAATTTTTGAAAGTAAACGGGCGGATTTTAAAAGCCCTGCTCGCGTAAATCCGCCCGGATTTACGCGAGCAGGGTCTTGCACGCCGGCGCGCCTATTTTCCATAGGCCGCCGGCGCGCGCAGAGCCCCGGGACACGCGTAGGTCCCGGGGTTTTTGGAAGGGGCGTGTCGGGGCGTGGCCCGATGACGTGGCGTTTCGGGGGCGGGACCGGGGCGTGGTCCAGGCCCGGGGGCGTGGTCCAGGCCTTTGGACCAGCCCCCAGGTCAGAGCACGGCGCGCCAGCAGTCTGCTGGCGCGCGTAGATTTACGTCTGCTTCTCGCAGGCGTAAATCCGATTTCGGAGCGGCCTCGGAGGGAATGGAGACAGGCTGCGCGGCTCGGCGCGCACCGGCTGCCCAAAATCGGCAGCCTTGCGCGCGCTGATCCAGGATTTTAGAGGCTACGCGCGTATCTTATAAAATCCAGCGTACTTTTGTTTGCGCCTGGTGCGCAAACAAAAGTACGTGAACGCGCTTTTTAAAAAAATCTACCCCAAAATGTGCGGCTTCGCTGCACATTTTGCATTCTGGATCGCGCGGGAATAACTAATAAGGCCATCAAATGCATTTGCATGTTGCGGGCGCTATTAGTTTCGGGGGGGGGCGGGGTTGGACACGAATTTTTGATGCGCTATTACCCCTTACTGTATAAGGGGTAAAACTAGCGCGTCGAAAACACGTGTCCAAACGCAGGCTAACAGTCCGCTCCACCGGCCCGTGTGTGCGTAATTTGTAGCCATATAAGGGACATATATGGCTAAGTGGCAACTGCTGAACGTAGGAGTATATTTATGGGCCGCTACTTAGCTGCAAAAGTCTCGCTTATCTGGCTAAATAATGCTGAATGCACTTTGAATATCAGGCCCGGAATGTAAGTTTACATGAAGGCACCCTGATGCAGCAATAACATGAAATGCTGGTCAAATTGGCATTTGCTTCATCAGAGTTTTTTGCATGTCTAGCTATATAACAGAAGCTATCTTTCAGTATCCCTATGAAGTAAACACATGGACGATAAGTTAAGTAGCCAATTTTTACTATGGGCTGGAATTTATTTAGCACAAATTAAACATGGATATCATATTGTAAAACTGCAAAAATATGGAGGTTTTTCTGACCAATGATTAGTTCATTCAGCAGCACATTTTGAAGTAGTGCAAATGGCTACTTTCTGAGGTCATGTATTTATTTATTTATTTTTAGATTTTTATATACCGGTGTTCCTGTATGAAATACAGATCACATTGGTTTACATTGAAACTGAACATAAGTTTTTGCCTAGAGGCATTACATAGAACAAGGTTGTGGAACTTGGAAAAGGGTAAACTAGATCAAAATTAACATTGTAATGTAAACATATTAGCTAACAAATCTCATAGAGCAGTATACAAAAAAAAAAAATTTAAAATTTAAAAGAATTATCCTTAATGATTACAAAAGATGGTAGAGATGCAATTGGTTGGCACATACAATTTCCCTACTGGATGTTTAATCATTTTGTAAAGTCTTTTTATGATTGTTTTCCTTACTTTTTCCCTCCTTTTTGTTTTTGGTATTTAAGCCACACCATCACATACACCTCATTAAACCAAAATGAGATTTGAAGACATGGCTGATGTTTCTCCGGGAATACGATGGCATATCTGCATCGCATGCCCCACCAATTTCAAATCGTAATTTCAACCTCTTTTCAAATGCCTTGGGTGGTATAAGATTTGGCATTTATTTCTATGGGATATGCTGCACAATGGTCAAACAATTGGATTTGAGATGGGCTCACTAAGAATATCATATTTATTGAGTTAGTTCCAATTATGGTTGGCCTATTTATCGGGGGTACAAAACTGAGAGGCAAGTGAATAATATTCTGGTGTAATACCCTTGTAGTCTCAAGGTTATCATCCTTCAATTAGCCACCTTCCCCAAGGTATATGAACTATTAAGAGTATCTGTATTTCAATGTCTGCAGCTAAACATCATGGCATGGGCAAAAGGTACTGCAGGAGTTATGACATCTTGTAATGAGGCACCATAGGAGCTCATAAAGAAACCAGTTGCAGCATCCACATAAGTTTCTTTTATCCAGGGGATGGGTTATGGGCCCATTCCCAGTACACATTCTATTGGAATACAGCAAGCAAGCAAAAGCTGGGGGGGGGGGGGGGGGGAGGGGTCAGGAGAGGCATCACAAGGGGCTATGTAGCTTAATACCTAATTTATTTATCCTTCTTTGCAAAGAAACACAGTTTGGGCAACCGGTCTAGGACCTTTGCAGAAAAACATCTAATGATGAGTTGGGGCACGGTATTTGAGATATGGGCAGGAAAACACTAAAATGGCTTTGAACCACCATAGTCACATGTTAAACTCCCCCACTGTAGTTCAGTTATTTGATATGAATTTCAATGCCTACATGTGCTATAAAAAAACAGTTAGCTTTATTGCAAATGCAAGAGAGTTCTATACAAATGTAGTGCTAAATTATAATACTTATAATAATACACTGTCAAAGAACACAGATCTGTACAAGAGAATTTACATTTACATTCCTACATAAATTGCTTATAATCTAGGTGCGAGCACAATGAAGTTAATAGCTGTGCTTAAGGTTACACAAGGAGTGATGGAGACAGAGGGACTGAAGATAAATCTCTAGAATTTATTGCTCCTGACCAAATGGCTGCACTGGTAACATAGCCATTTGTAGTGTTTTCTATTCCTGCTCTCCTTCCCCTATAATCCCTCTCCTTCTCACTATTTTCCATCCAGGTTTCATAAAAGGCCTATTGTGGCTTTATAACAGTATTTTCCTCCCAGTGCCTCCCTCCTATATATGGCCTATTTCTGGTGAAGTATCCTTCACACCCCCTGAAGAATTACAATATTTCTAATCTTGCTCTATGTTTTATAATAAAAGTGAATTTTGGCTCTGTTATCCCTCCTGAGGGATTGTGAGAGCTACTTCTACAGCATGTCAATATTTGATGTACCTGAGAATTAGGAGTTCACTCCAGGATATAAGCTCATATTTCATGCAAAGCACTAATCACTGGGGATCAACAGTTGCACTTACAATCTAAGACAGAGGAAATCATATGGGTTACAGAAGGGTGGGCCACTCGGGTCCTGGCCCATCCAACCTTTTGTTGATGCCATCCCACGGTGCTAGTTGCCAGTATGACTCTACCCAGATCTCTGCATGCTCATGCTGATCTCATGAGACATGCAGATCAGTGAGAATTCTCTCTTGCTGATCTGCATGTTTTGCAAGACCAGAGCAAGCATGCAGAGTGCCGCATGGTGTCAGCTGGCAATCAGCATTTTGGTGAAAGGAGGAGAAACTGCACAGAGTATGCTGCTGGTGCAGGGTTCCATGACTGGAGACTAGCTTGGGAAGAGGAGGTGGGGAGGAGACAAGGCTGGAGAAGAGCTGGGGGAGGGGGGCTGAGGGATAGCTTTCTGTAGTCTAACTGGCTAATAATGTGTTATGGACCTTGTACACTACGGAAAGCTATTGCTATCCCTGGGAGTGAGTAACAGATAGTAGATGTGACCTGGATTGGCCACTGTCAGAGACAGGAGTCTGAGCTCGAGGGATCTAGGTCTGACCTAGCATGGCATTTCTTATGTTCTTATGGAATTGGAGAAGAGCATGAGAGAGAGTTGTCCCGATCTCTACTCTAGTCCTGCTCCATTTCACATCTCCGCACCCCTCTATCTTTTTTCTCTCATACCCCAATTCTGCATGCTCTCGCTTATACACAAAGCCTCATCCCCTGTACCCACCAGCTTTCAATCCCATATTGTCCCTCTCCTCTTCTATGAACTCACCACTCCCAGACCTCTCCTTCTCTGGTTCTCTCCCCATCCCTGGTCCTCTGCTGGGGACAGGGGGGAGAAAAAGAGAGATTAGGGATTGGGCAAGAAGGGGAAACTGCAGTGCACAGAGGAAAGAGAAGAAGTCAGTTTTCCAGTTTTTTAGGCCATTCCCTTTCTAATAATTCCCAACATTCTATTTGCTTTTTTGACTGCCGCAGCACACGGAGCCGACGATTTCAATGTTTTATCCACTATGATGCCTAAATTTCTTTCTTGGGTTGCAGCACCTAATATGGAACCTAACATTGTGTAACTATAGCATGGGTTATTTTTCCCTATATGCATCACCTTGCACTTATCCACATTAAATTTCATCTGCCATTTGGATGCCCAATTTTCCAGTCTCACAAGGTCTTCCTGCAATTTATCACAATCTGCTTGTGATTTAACTACTCTGAACAATTTTGTGTCATCTGCAAATTTGATTATCTCACTCGTCGTATTTCTTTCCAGATCATTTATAAATATATTGAAAAGTAAGGGTCCCAATACAGATCCCTGAGGCACTCCACTGTCCACTCCCTTCCACTGAGAAAATTGCCCATTTAATCCTACTCTCTGTTTCCTGTCTTTTAGCCAGTTTGCAATCCACGAAAGGACATCGCCACCTATCCCATGACTTTTTACTTTTCCTAGAAGCCTCTCATGAGGAACAAGATTTTCTTGCAATTGTTCACAATCTGCTTGTGATTTAACAACTCAGGATAGTTTTGACTCATATGCAAATTTGATCACCTTGCTAGTTGTTCTTCTTTCCAGGTCATTTATAAATATATTAAAACGCACCGGGTGCAGGACAGATCCCTAAGGTACTCCACTATTTACCCTTCTCCACTGAGAAAATTAACCATGTTGTCCTACTCTCTAATTTCTATCTTTTAACCAGTTTGCAATCCACAATGGGACATTGACTCTTATCTATTCTCTTTTTAATTCTCTTAGGAGTCTCTCATGAAGCACTTTGTTAAATGCCTTCTGAACATCCAAATACATTATATTCAATGATTCACCATTATCCGCATGCTTATTAACCCCTTCAAAAAATGTATAAATTGGTGAGAAATAAATTTCCCCTGTGTAAATCCAAGTTGGCTGTGTCCCATTAAATCATGTCTTTCTAAATGTTCTGTGATTTTGTTCTTTAAAATAGTTTCATGATTTTTTCCTGGCACTGAAGCACTGTTCTCTCTATGCTGCACGGCCATATACAACTTTTCTCATGGCCGTGCACAGCTTTTACCTCCCCCCCCCCCACCCTGTGCAGGAAGGCTGGTGGGGCCGTGGTGGAATTCATCCCACCATGGCCCGAAGTGAGAAGGAGACTGTCGGGGCCATGGTGGATCCCATTCTATTTCTGCATGAGGAGACGGCCCCAAAATTCTGGGTGCTCCTCCTTCTCCCTGCAAGTGCAGTCCAGAAGAAAAACGTTGTCGGAGCTGTGCAGACAGGAAGAAGGAAGAGCATCGGCTTATGTGCAGAAGCCGCCACAGAGCCCATGTCGCTCAGCCCAATAAGAGGAAGCCCAGAGGGGAGAGGGAGGCTGAGGCCCTGTAGAAAGAGAGAGTTGAGAGACTGTGTATGAGAGACAGCATGAGAGAGTGAGACCCTGTGTGGGAGTGAGACAGCATGTGGGAGAAAGCTGGAGTGTATGTATGAGAAAGTGACAGCATGTGAAAGTGAGAGCCATATGTGTGTGAGAGAGACGGCAAGTGTGTTTGAGTGAGAGAGCATGTGAGAGTGAGAGCCTGTGTGTGTGTGAATGTATGTGTGTGAGACAGCATATGAGAATGACAGCCTTTGTGTGTATAAGACAGCATGTGAGAGTTGATGTGTATGTATGAGAGAGACAGCATGTGAACGTGAGAGCCTTGTGCACATGTGATAGACAAAGTATTTATTTATTTATTTATTTAGCATTTTTCTATACCGACTTTCCAATAACAAAATTATTGATCAATTCGGTTTACATTTTAAACAATAACAACAATGACAAGTAAATGTCTTACAATGAACAGGTCGAATTAACTTGGATTAAGATATATGGGGGTAATAACATAATTAACATGAGCGATGCCTAATATAGGCTAGAGGCTGGGTTTTAATGATAGACTGCCAAAGATAATAGTCTGCCAAAGATAATAGACTGCCAAAGATCATGTGAGAGTGGGAGCCAGTATGTGTGTGTGTGAGAGAGAGAGCATGTGAAAGAGAGAGAGCATGCAAGAGCCTGTCTGTGCAAGAGAGAGAGCCTGTATGTGAGACAGCATATGAGAGTGGGAGCATGTGTGTGAGAGAGCATATGTGAGAGCACATGAGAGAGACAGAGAGATAGCATGTGGGAATGAAAGCATAAGTGTGTATTTGAGAGAGGAAGGGAAGGAGACAGGAAGGGAAGAAGAAAGGCGAAGAAAGAAGAATCAGGAAAAAAATGAGAGACCCTGAAAAAGGAATTGGTAAAAGACCAGAAAGGGAACAGGGGAAGAAAAAACCTAGGACCAACCAATTAGAAAAATAAGATCAGACAACAAAAGTGAAAAAAAAGTTATTTTGAATTTTTAGTGATTGGCATATGTTTACTTTGTGAATGTGCATTACATATTTGTATTTTGTTCTTTCCTCAGTATTCCACTGGTTTCTTGGACTTTCTCCTTTATTTTTGTTTGCATGTTTCTTTTCTAATTTGTAGTTCTTTATTCTGTATTAGATAAGGGTCTGTCTGTGTTCTGCATGTGTAACTGAGGTGCAGTATTTCTGCTGACATATAGTTTTTCTATAGGGCTTTGTAGTAGTACAGCCTTTTCTGTTAACCCTAGTAGGTGGTGCATTAGTGTTCTAAGGAAAGGTATAATATTTGCATTTGCTATCATGTCATAGACAAGGCTGCTGAATCCTGAGATAGTGCTGATATGGTATGGCAAGGCTCTAGGTGTCTTTTTTTTCAGCGGTTTGTGTTACTTCTCAAAGTGTTTGGCAGTGAATGGTTTGCAGATACTGAGATTAATGTGTGTGTGGAAGAGGAGAATTGAGTGAGTGTGCTTGTATGTGAGAGTCTGGAGAGTGAATGAAAGGAATGAGAGTGTGTGTGTGTGTGTGTTTGTGAGAATGAGCATGTATATGTGAGAAAGAGTATGAAAGTGAATATGCAAGTGTGTTAGTGTGTGTATATGTGTATGTGTCTGAGCACGTTTGTGTGCATGCTGTTACAATGTTCACTCTAAGGACTGAGTTGTTGTTAGCATTTTAATTGATAGGCTTTTTGCATCAAAGAAAGTGGTGCTCATACGGTAATGAAACCAAACATTTTTGCTCACAGCAACCCAATCCTTAGAGGGAACACTTCACTGAAGCACGATTCATTAGTCTATAGTTTCCTGGATCACCCTGGAACCCTTTTTAAAGATTAGAGTTATATTGGCTACCCTCCAATCTTTGAGTACAATGGATGATTTTAATGATAGGTTACAAACGACTAGTAAGAGATCTGCAATTTCATGGACACTGAAATGAATGTAAAACATATACGAATGGAACAAAGAAAAGCAAGTTTGCTTACCGTAAACGGTGTTTTCCGTAGATAGCAGATGAATTAGCCATGCTGTCTGGGTATGTCCTCCCAGACAGCATGGTGGAGCTCTCTAAGATCACCCAAAGTCTTTTGATGAGGGGGCTCCCTCCTGCCCATCCTTATGCCTGTGCTCGAGGCTCCTCAGTCCGTGTTAAAGCAAGACGATATGCAATGACGGAACTGTCCGGGGAGGCGGAAGCGTCAGCATGGCTAATTCAGCTGCTATCTACAGAAAACACCATTTACGGTAAGCAAACTTACTTTTTTCCCATAGATAAGCAGCTGAATTAGCCATGCTGTCTGGGAGTCCCCAGCTGAAGTATTGAGCGTAGTAATTAAGTCTTGATTGGTATGACAGTTATTGCTCAATGCCCAATAAGAGGCGGACAGTTCTGAAGATATGGAAACTAATTAGTGTTCTTTTGGAGAATGGTCCACCCTATTTGTGTGTCATACTTCGTCTGCTTGTCCAAACAGTAGTGGGATGCGAAGGTGTAAAGTGAAGACCATGTGGCTGCTTTGCAGATATCTGATAAAGGAACATCGTGAAAATGGGCCACAGAAGCAGCCATGGCACGAATTTGGTGTGCTTTGGGTGTGGTAGATAACGATTCCGAACGCTTCTGGTAACAGAAACATATACAGTTTGTAAGCCAGGAAGATAATGTTCTCTTTGAAATTGGAAGACCTGGCGCATTTGGGTTAAATGAGAGGAAGAGCTGTGAGGGTCTGGTAGGAGAATGAGTGCATTGTTTGTAATATGCAAGAGCACGTTTACAGTCTAATGAATGAAGACGTTTCTCTCTGTCATCTGTATGTGGTTTAGGATGAAAGATTGGCAGTGTTATGGTTTGGTTCAAATGAAAAGTAGAAATTACTTTAGGCAGAAAGTTAGGGTGTGCACGTAGTGTAATTTTGTCATGGTAGAATTCAAGGTAGTGAACCAGAGCTTGAAGTTCGCTGATTCTTCTTGCGGAAGTGAGAGCAACTAAGAATAGTACCTTCCAGGAAAGGTACCTAAGATGGCAAGTGTCCATTGGTTCAAAGGGTGGTAGCATAAGTTGTTCCAACACTGGGTTAACATCCCATGGTATTGGAGGTTGTAAATGTAGAACGCCTTTCATAAAGCGGGAAACGAGAGCATGACATGCTATAGATTCTCCATTAAGAAGATTGTGATAAGCTGATATCGCGCTTAGATGAATGCATAATGAAGAAGTGGCTAAGCCTTGTGTATAAAGGACATGGAGACAAGTGAGTAGTTTTTCGGGTGGACATGCGAGTGGATCTATATCCAGAGTAGCATAACGTTTCCAATTACATTGATAGTTTAATCGAGTAGATAGTTTCTTTGATGCTACAAAAATGTCTTTGAGATGTGGAGAGATGTTTAAGTTCTGGAAAGTGAGCCGTTCAATCTCCATGCAGTGAGATTCAGGGACGCGTGGAATGGATGAAGAAGTGAGCCCTGCTCCTGGGTGAGAAGAGTGGGGGCGTTCCCCAGAGGAATTGGTTCGCAGATTGATAGATGGAGTAGGTAAGAGTACCATGGTTGATGCGGCCATGCTGGTGCGATCAGAATTAAGTTTGCTTTGTCTTCAATGCATCTCTGTATTGTGCGAGAGATCAGTGGAATTGGAGGAAACGCATAAAGTAGATTTTGAGACCAATCTAGTAAAAATGCATCTTGTATCAATCTGTGAGCACTGGGGTAAACTGAGCAGAAAAGGGGAACCTTTCTGTTGCATTCTGTTGCAAAGAGGTCTATGTGGAGAAGATTCCAGATTGAAAATATCCAGTCGGCTACAGATTGATCCAATTCCCATTCGTGTGGGCGAAAAAATCTGCTTAACTTGTCCGCTTTGGAATTGTTGATTCCCAGAATATATGTGGCTTGTAGGGAAATTTTCCTGCTGTGAGACCAGTCCAGAATCTCCACGGCTTCCTTGCAGAGGTTCCTTGCTTGTTTATGTAGAACATCGCTACTTGGTTGTCGGTATGGATCATGACGACGCGGCGTAGTAGTTTGTGCTCGAAGAGCGTATTTGATGGCTCACAATTCCAGGAGATTGATGTGATAAGTTCGGTCCTGGAGTGACCACAATCCTTGAGTTTGTAGATTGGCAAGATGGGCTCCCCATCCTGTCAGCGAGGCATCTGTGGTGAGAATTAATTGATGCCATATAGGTCTCAGTGGTGAGCCTTCTGTTAATGTTGGGGGATGAATCCACCAATGAAGATCCTTTTTCATACTGGTCATCAATTTTATTTGAGTGGACAAGGGACTCCTGAACTGAGACCACTGGTGCTTCAAACCCCATTGAAAGAGATGGATGTGTAGTCTCGTGATCTGGACGACATATGTACATGACGCCATATGACTTTTGAGAAGACAGAGGTCTAGAATTGGACGCAGACCTCCGGATTTCTTGGGAATGAGGAAGTATTTCAAATAAAATCCCGTTGGATGAATGGATGGCTGTACTTCCTGTATACAGTGTTGATGAATTAGATGATTGACTTCTTAAAGTAGAGTCTCCCGATGACCACTCTGAGATCTTGCCATAATTAAGGGTCTGATTTTAGAAAGCATTTACACGCGTAAAACTGGGTTTTATGCGTGTAAATGAACTTTACTCGAGTAAGTGGGCTTTTGAAAATTGCTACAATATATGCCATTGAATCGTCCATAGGATTTATTCACTTAAGTGCACTTTACGTGAGTAAATGGCTTTTGAAAATTGCTACAATAGTAGTTACATTTATGCACGTAACTCCTTTGAAAATTACCCCCTAAGTGCGGAAGACAAGGTGGTAATATGAAGTCGAGGGAATATCCATGTTGAATTATATTCAGGACCCAAGGATCTGTTGTCGTAGTGCTCCATTGAGGAAGAAAAACAGAAAGGCGACCTCCTACTGTTTGGGTAGGTAGTGGTGGTGGAATTACCTCTAAAAACTTGGTTGATTTTTAGTGGTTTGAGGTTCGGTAGCTGTTTTTGGTTGACGATGTGCGTGTGGGCGCTGGCAAGGAACTGACTGTTGATAAGGTTGTTGGCGATTTTGTTGATATAGTTGATGCCTATAGGTAGTATCAGGCCCATATTGGCATCTCTGGTAGGGTCTTTTATATGAACTGAATTGACGCTTAGAAGATGAGGAATCATGCTGAGTTAAGGAAAGTACCGCTACTTTTTGTTCCTTTAATTTTGCTACAGTTTCCGTAAGCTTATCGCCAAATAAGTTTTCGGGATGAAAGGAAGATTGGTTAACTTATCGGGAACATCTTCACGTATAGCACTGGCACGTAATCATGCCAACCTTCTGGCCGCTATAGCATTAGCTGTTGTTTTAGCGGAGGTTTCGAATCCTTTGTAAATTGAGCAAACAAGATGTCTCAGTCCTTCCTCCATGTCATGAAATTCTGAAGGTAATGTGCCATCTGTAGAATTTTGTTGTAACATAGGCTTTAAAGATTGAAGGCACTCGAAAAGATACTGAACTACATAAAATTGATGATTCTGTATCTTAGCATTAAGGATTCCGGATTGGTATGCGAGCCCGCAGCCTCCACTGTGAGTTGGGCAATCCGCGCTGCTCTCTGGCGCTGTGCCCTTGGGGACATCCGTCCACAATCTGAACAATTTGCCTGATCATGGCGGGGGCCAAGGGAAATGTAACACTTCAGATGTCTGTCGGTTACAGACATTATTTTTCCACAGTCACAGAATTTAAACCCTGGACGTGGCATGATGAGAAAATCCTGTGAATTTCTGAGAAGTTTGAAAGGATTTATCTAAGTTTTTCTCCTCACAATAACTTTTCCTCACAAGAGCTAAGAGCTCCGCGTGCAGTCAGTCACGTGGAAAAAAACAGACTGAGGAGCCTCGAGCACAGGCATAAGGATGGGCAGGAGGGAGCCCCCTCATCAAAAGACTTTGGATGATCTTAGAGAGCTCCGCCACCTAGTGGCTCGGAGGACGTACCCAGACAGCATGGCTAATTCAGCTGCTTATCTATGGGAAAATATTTGTTTCATTTGTGGGACCTCTCTATTTGTTTCGGGGGGTGGGGGCGGGGGGAACAAATGAAACAAATATGGGCTCATTCATTACGTTTTACCCATTTGTTTCAAACGAATGCCCATCCCTCATGGGCATGATTTCAGTGTCTCAAATTGCTTTTCTTAATACTATATTGTGCCAAAAAGCTTCTTTTTGAAGCTTGTATGGTGTAATTTACTGAGGTGAGCTTGGAAATGTTTTAATCAGGTGGGTGGTACCCAAACAATTAGGATTGTTTCTGTACCTTCAGGCCACATTTTCTTGGCCTCTGCTGACATTTCTTAGTACTTGATGATCCCTCACTCCATATACAGTAAAGAATAGTCACTTACTACCGATACTTCTAGTAGTAATTCTGCTTTTGTTTTCTCCTTTATCACTGTGTCTGGTTTTCTAGCATCAAGCATTTTATTGATTAGTCTGGGAAAGAATAATTATACTCTATGATTAATGTGAAGAATGTATATAAGAAAGAATGACATTAACTGTAAATGCAAAGTAAGAATTTGGCAGTGGGAGTTGGGGGCAGAGCTGCATCACCCCGAACAAAAAAAGGTGTTCCACTGCCCCTGAAGGAAATATATTTCAATAAGTGTTTTCTTTTCTAAACACAAAACGAAGGCTTTATTTCTTTTCTAAACACAAAATGAAGGCTTTATTTCTGTTTTCCTTTCTAAATTAAGACATCAGTGTCCTGAGGTCTCTTCTGAAGTAATGATCATTCATTTGCAGTTAACGGTACAGTATTGATCTTTCTAACAGGATTCCACTGTATTAACAGGTGTTCTGAAAAGTTAAATGTTCTGTTAACTGAGGTTTTTGGTACATTATTCTATTAAAAGATGGTATTCAGTTAGCTAAATGTTTCTATTTCTTATTTGCTTAATCCACTTAGCTCTGAGCAGAATAAACTGAAAATTCCTGTAAAGACACATCTAGAATTTACATTTTTATTCTTCTTTTGCTTTCCCTGCCTTCGAAATAAGAAACTGGAGAACTGTGCCTTGCCTGTGGGACCTGCTCCCTGTTCCACCCGGGAGTCTGAACTACAATCTGCTGCTGAACTCCGATTAACATCTAAGCTGCTATTATCATCAGTTGTAACTCCTCTTGGCTCAGTGGGACTGTAAACCCTGCCCCTTGTAACATCATCTGGGTGCTTAAGTCAAGAGGCACTGTAGATCATCGGAGGCCCTTGGGAACTGTGCTTTGCCTGCTGCATCTGCTCCCTGTTCCGCTCAGGAACCTGAATCCTGATCTGTCGCCGGACTCCAATTAACATCTAAACTGCTATTACCATCATGCAGCTTCTCTTGGGCTGGTGGGACTGTAAGCCCTCGTGGCATCATCAGGGTGCTGCTGTTTCTGCGTAAGGAATATATATATTCTGTACAAGTGAGATAAACACATTTATTTGTGACGTCCTTTGTTTCTACAACTTTCTTCGTCTGCAATTATTTTGGACTGTTTTTTCATGATGGATATATCTCTTACATCCTCCTCAGTGAATACCGAGGCAAATAATTAATTTAGTCTCTCTGCTATGGCTTTATCATCCCTAAGCGACCCTTTTATCCCTTGATCATCTAATGGTCCAATTGACTCCCTCACAGGCTTTTTACCTCACATATAACTGAAAAAGATTTTATTATGAGTTTATACTTCTACGACAAGCTTCTTTTCAAATTCTCTCTTTGCCATCCTTATCAGTACTTTGCATTTGACTTGCCAGTGCTTATGCAGTTTCCGGTTTTCTTCATTCTGATCCCTTTTCCATTTCTTGAAAGATGTTCTTTTAGATATTATAGCTTCTCTCACCTCACCTTTTAACCATGCCTGTAGTTGTTTACCTTTTCTTCCACCTTTTCTACTGTGTGGAATACATCTGGTCTGGGCTTCCAAGATAATATTTTTAAACAACTTCCATGCCTGAGCTAAACTCTTAACCTTTGTAGTTGCTCCTTTCACTTTTTCCCTATTTTCCTCATTTTATCAGTCACCTTTTTGAAAATTAAATGCTGTCATAGTAGATTTCTTTTTTGCATTACCTCCAGTTATTAAGTCAAATTTGATAATGTTGTGATCTCTACTGCCAAGTGGCTCTAACACTGTTAACTCTCGTTCCAAATCCTATGTTCCACAAGGAGCACATCTAAAATAGTTTCCCCTCTTGTTGGCTCTTGTACCAGCTGCTCATGAAGCAGTCATATATTTCTTCTAGGAACTTTACTTCTGTAGAATGTCCTCTCCCCATCATCTTCTACTGTGTGTGGGGTGGGCTCCACAGGCAACCCTCCCAGGCCTTCCTATCTTTGGCCGCAGGTGGATGGGCTCCACCTGTGGACCTCTCTACTCCCCTCTTTGGCCGCGAGCGGAATGGGCTCACCCGTGACCCTCTCTCCTTCCTCTTTTTAGCTGGCATAAGGTCACGCTGGTGGTTCACCTAGGGGTCCTTTGCACCAGCCCTGCATCTATGGAAGGGCCCAATGGTTGCCTCTCCTATACACACAGACTCCTGATCTCCCCTCCCCTCTCATCTTCCTCCATGCCAGATTTTCCTCCACTTTTTCTCCACCAAGTGCCAATCTCTCCTCCATGTCATGTGTTCCAGCCATGTGTTTCAAGGCTACCCTGATGTCAATGCATTCCAAGTATGTATTTTACATATTTAATTTTTTTTTTATCATAACTTAACTGCTTCCCTGATATAAAAATCACAGAGGTAGTGTACAAAAAGTAATTATAATATGCATAATTCCATCAAAAACATAAACATATACAAACAATCCAATTAACACATATTAAAATGAGAACATAAAATTAAGAAAATTACTCTAGCATACGATGCTCCAATCTGACTCCTGTCATTCCCAATCTTCAACCAAGAAAGCCAAATATATCTATGAGCATAGCCATGTTTTTACCTTTTTTTGAAAGATCATAAAAATGACCTTCTATCCTAACATCAACTGGCAGTGAATTTCATAATATAAGGGTCATGATTTGACTACATGATTTGGACAACCAGATAGACATCCATTATTTTTATATAGTAAGAGATATATAAAGCTAATTACCTCATTGTTATAAAATAGTCTAGGAACATACTTGACCAGATGACGAATAACCAGAGATGATAATATAATTTGGGAAGGCCTTTTTACACCTACAAATTTATGCAAAGTACATCAATAATTTGGTATTACATAGTAAAGTCTCTCCTATCTTTGTGTCTTCATTGAACTAAAAAATGACAGAATCCACAAAGACAGCTATCTTATAGGGTCATTTATCAAAATGCTATAAGGCATTTTTGCATGCAAACACACCATAATGTTTGGTGCGATTCAAATCCGAAAAAGAGGAGGAGTTAGGGGTGGGAGTGGGCTGGGTTTACTGTTTTGTGATGTCCTATTGCGTGGCTTTAACTACACCTTTTTCAGTAGGGGAGAGAGAGCGAGAGAGCCTATCCATAATGCCCTAACACTAGATAGGTATTTATATCTCTATGGGAGGCCCACCTAGTAATGCGAGGTGAGGTTTAGGTATTAGTATAGGGGTTAGGGTCCACTTTGACATTCAAAGTGAGATGTACGAACAGAACAGTGCTCTCGTGAAGATTTGATGACCCTCGGAGTGAGGAAACTCACTCAAAGATGATATTTGTGCAGTGTTCTCTCAACCTAGCTTGATGTTACCCAGGTAGAGAGTCCATCAAGCTAGGTTGAGAGAACATTGCACAAATATCATCTTTGAGTGAGTTTCCTCATTCTGAGGGTCATCAAATCTTCACAAGAGAGCACTGTTCTGTTCGTACATCTCACTTTGAATGTCAAAGTGGACCCTAACCCCTACACTAATCCCTAAACCTCACCTCGCGTTACTAGGTGGGCCTCCCATAGAGATATAAATACCTATGGCTAGGCGCTCTCTCTCACTAACTCTCTCTTATATATATATTTTTTATTTTTGTCATCCCTCTTTCTGTGTAATACATGTTATGAAATAACAATACAGTTAATCCTATGTTCCATCTCTCCTGACTTGGTCATGCCCACTTTTAAGGCACCTATTTTAGGCATTGAGCCAGGGAAAATTTTCAAATTTAAAAGTCTAGGTGCCTAACTTTTAAAGTGAGGTATCTAGGTATTTTAAATATCGGGCTCAATTTTATTAATTTATTTAACGAAACAACCTCAAAACATTCAAGTAGCTGATGATTGATTAACCCCCCTTATCAACACCACCAATTTGTAAGTCCTCTTGGGCAGCAAAATAACTGCAATACTCGTCTCAAGCTTGGATGTGGAAAAGGCAAGTCATTAAATGTAAAATCCAAATCCAGTTTTGACTTACATTTCTGCTCCTTTTTGATGACTTGCATTCCATGCATTCACATTGTCAGTCACTTTAAAAAAATATTGTGGGAGTAGATAAAAATACAGTGAGTGACATTTGTTTAGAACTGCGGGATAGCAACAAATAAAAATGAAGCAACAGGAACTTATTCCACAAAATGGATCAAAGGAAATGTTTCAGTCTACACAGCACTGATGCTGCATCACAGAGGAATGTAAAGCACAATATTTATGCAGAGACCCAAAATATCCACCCCCCCCCCCCCATCCACAGTATGCATAGAATCTTACCCCTGGATTCCTCATTCCGCTATAAATATAATGGAATGATGAGCTGCAAAAAAAAAAAAGGGATGGGGGCGATAATGAGCAGGCGCACATCACGGCGGAAAGTTTTCACCTACTGCAGTTGCGGCCATGCTGCACACTATCGCCCCCGTAGCACCAAAGAAATAGCTGTAGCGATAATGTGCGATACATTATCACCCGCAAGTGCTACAGGACCCAAATTTTCCTAAACCCTGCCTAAACCCCGCCCAAACTCCTCCCCTTTCCCTATTTTACATTTTCAATTTGTGAAGTGGCAGTTATTGTGTGTATTTGGGCGATAATGGCCTATTGCGATTTGAAAAATGACCCCCTTAGTATTTCTGTGTTATTTTTAGCCTACTTTCCAAAGGAAAATAAGGCTTATGAGATTGTTATGGACTGAGCATTATGTTCCTCCAATAATGTTTTTGTCTCGTGTCCTATCTACACACCAAATCTTTTAACTTTTCATTTTTCCAAGGCACAACAGTTATTGCTAAATAATCAAAACATATCACCATACTAGTGTTTGTAAATATATTTTTGATCACATTCATGCAACAAAGACAAGAAAATGCGCTCTGCCACAAAAACAGATTTTCAGGGTATGTCAGAAGGAAAATAAGGACTCTGCTGGTGGTGCTTTTTTATTGGATCCCGACATATGCTCAGAGTGTAGATGCATGCATCCCGGAAAATAGGCTTCTTTAGTTCTGGGTGGAATGTAATTTTTAATTTCAAGCTTTCACATCTGCAAGTTTTCTCTGTTCAATTTCCTTTGTAATGCAGCAACAGATTGCAGAAACAGGATTGGTCAATTTTGGCTGTTTTAACTGTCTCAAATCTATCTCAGGCCAGAGATGGAGACAAAATTGCAATCTACTGTCAAACACCACACCATTGCCCCCTTACCTCAATTCAGGCATTCACTGACAGTTACTGTAGTTATTTGGTTAATAAGAATCAAACAAATTGGATAATCAATAATAAAGTCCCTAATATGATTAGAGACTTGAGCCAAGTATTCTCTGGTTTCCTGAGATCCTATTATTTTGATCTGACATGATCCTATAAACCCCCTCTACTTGTGGGTAAACATCCTGTTTATGTGTTAGGTTTATTATCATAATATGTTTGTGATTCATCATTATATTAAACAGTTGTGAAAAAAAACAAAAACAAAGTTAAACATTTCCAAGACTAAAAAGTGGGTAGGAACCTTCATTTTCAGTTATTTTATTTTACCCAAGAATGAATCAATGTTTATTACAAGAACAAAAATGGGAGAAATCCGTGGAAAAAAATGACATGTCATTTTACCAGATAAATATCGTTTGTTCTTGATGTAATAAACACTGATAAATTCGGGGGGGGGGGGGGGGGGGGAAATAAAACTGAAAACAAAGGTCTTCTATACACAGGATACACAAAATATTATTAGGTTACCAAGATTCTTTTTCAAAATAATCTTATCCCTTTATATCAACTGTAACACATCTTTCTATAAATATATCTTCCAAGTTCTTGTACGTCTCCCATTTCAAAATAATAGATACAATATTGACAGGAGAATTTCATCGCCATGTATAATTTGGAGACAACATCCAAACATGAAGAATCATCACGATTCTAAAAATGAAGGGTAAAATTACAGTGCAAAATATGTCTAGTTTATATTAATTGTTTCCCTATACCTTTAGCATATTAAAGAATCCAACTCTCCAAGTTGACTCTAACTAAGATCCTGGTGTAATGAGAGCCATCTCTTGTCGCACATTATATTCAGTTAACAGAAAGGGCGGGAAGGCTGTGGAAGACCGAATCAAACTCCTCTAATTTAGTCTTAGGTTAGGGCGGTTTACGTTCCAGGATTCCGTTTCGTTACTTATACAACCCCACCGTAAAATAAAAAAAGCGGACAAACCACATGTTTTTATGTTATTGCAAAGGATTTCTCCAGAGCGAGGCTCGGATTGCACGACCCAGCCTGGCGATCGGGACGGTGAATCTCCTATTGGCGGGAAACATGGCCGAAGGCGGAGGCGGGTTTTGTGCTTGGCTCGATAGCGACGGTAAAGGCAACGTCGACGGCCGTCTGGACTCGAGGGGAGCGGCGGCGGCGGCCTCTTCTGTTAGAGGCGCCGCTCCCCTGAGCAAGGACGTGGACCGGGGTGCGGGAAGTGGCCCCGGCTCCCCTCGCCGTCTCGTGAGCTCGGCGTGGCCCCTAAGACGGTACGGGCGCTTCGTACCTGAAGGGGCCGCGCGCTTGGGTTCGGAGACTGCAGAGGCCGCGTCTGCTTCCGCGGCCTCCTGGAAGGTAAGAAGCAAAGAACCGGACGTCCCTGTGCTGACTGATGATTATCGCTGCAATGGAGATTAGGTTCGGTGCCTTTGTCGCTGAAGTCTGGTTTAAGATGATTTTTTTTATAGTAGTAGTTGATAGGAAAACTTTACAATCATTGACTATGAACCCTAGGTCACTGGAGTCTACCGATAGATTTGACCAACACCAATGTGAGAGGCTGTGTTGCATGTGATGTGCAATTCTGGTGGGAGAACCTGAAAACGGGGGTCAAAAAGGGTGTGGTTTTTAGATTAGAATAAAAAAAAACAAACAAACAACATACCAGATAATTTTGTGCACTTCTAATTACTTTTTCTCCACGGTCTTGGCGTCCTTTCAGTACATAGGATAAGTACTGCAGCTGAAAATCATGATGCAAAACTGAGTAACCTAAATCCAGGTGGTATAATTTAAATTGTCTGCCTAGATCAGGAGCAGGGAACTCCAGTCCTAGAGTGCCACAAACAGGTCTGGTTTTTTGTCAGGAATTCAAGAAAGCATGGGATAAACACGGGATTTCTGAGAGACTGGTAGGGATTGTAAAGCTTAATTAGTTGGGTGGATGGGCAGACTAGATCAGTGGTTCTCAACCTTTTTTTGGCCGGGACACACCTGACAAATGGTTCTCACATGCGTGACACACTGAACATGTGACCATCACGGGGCTAAATGTAAACATGCACTCTGCATCCACAGGAATCCTCTCAACCCCCAGCAATGAGTGCAGAGCAGATCTAGGGCATAACCCGTACAACTCACCATACAAAAAAAAAAAAAGATATTCTGGTTCTGATGACATCTCAGTAAAAGCAAAACAAATTCCCTTTACTACCAGGCACAATAGCCTTCCTTATGAAAAGACAGTAATTTACCACTAATGCATATCCTATTGAGAAAACACATCAAATAAGATTGATACAAATGCCTACATGCTAGTAAAATACCTCACTTTGGTCACACACCCAGAACTGACCTTCACCAAGTAGAGAAAAAACACAAATTATAAATATGGAGACAAACTGGAACGGAAAACCAAAAAAGCCACTCTGCGTACAGTGCGAACCTGGAGAAATGGAAAGAGAAATATAGCACCTAACAGACTCAGGATTTGCAATAATGCACACAAACTAACCTGCACAAAGTTACACCTGTATTACGGAACATACGCAAACAGTAATAACCCTATCTAAGAAATACAACTATTAAACCAGGCCATAAACACTAAAACATTTCCTATTGGGAAAACAGAATAAGCCAAGCTGCTACAGAGCCCCACACAGAAATCATTGTAAAGTTATACCAAAAATGTTACAAAACAGCTGCTGAACAGAATAATATTCAATTAAATACTCATAAAAATTATTAAAACATGTCCAAATATCAATAAAATACTTCAAAACAGCAGACATCGCATAATACCCAATACTTAAAATGGCAGTCAATCAAGAAAAATAAATTTAAAAAGCCACCTTTACTTACCCTCTCCAGCAACTCTCCTACTCCTTTCCCTTCCAGGCCAATAGCACTAACCAGAAGCAGCAAGGGCTGCTGAAGCTCTGTCCTCGATCTTCTTCCTTAGCACCCACAACCAGTCACTCACAACACACACACCCCCAATTAGACCCCACGACCAGTCTCGGTCTCTTTCACACCAGTCATCTTCCTGACCAGTTTCTCTCTCTCACACAGAAACACATCACCTCCCTGACCAGTCTCGCTCTCTCAATCACACTCATGTTCTCTTATATACAAGCTCTCAATCACACACAAAAGCTCTTACACCCATTCACACCAGCTCTCACCCAGGCTTCCATTCACACCCCTACACACAAGCTCTCACCCAAGCACCCATTCACACCCCTACACACAAGCTCTCACCCAAGCACCCATTCACACCCAATGACACAAGCTCTCACCCAGGCATTCATTCACACCCAATGACACAAGCTCTCACCCAGGTACCCAGTCACACCCACAGACACAAGCTCTCACCCAGGTACCCATTCACACCCTCAGACACAAGCTCTCACCCAGGTACCCAGTCACACCCACAGACACAAGCTCTCACCCAGGTACCCATTCACACCCTCAGACACAAGCTCTCACCCAGGTACCCATTCACACCCTCAGACACAAGCTCTCACCCAGGCACCCATTCACACCCTCAGACACAAGCTCTCACCCAGGCATCTATTCACACCCACAGACTCTCACCCAGGCCCCCATTCACACACAAGCTCTCACCCAGGCACCCATTCACACACAAACACACCATCTTTCACCAAAAATAACTTCTTCCTTCACTGCAGGGATGGGCGCCAGTTCAGCCATGGCTTTAATCTGGCGGGCTTTCTTTTTTTGGCGCCACGGGGATGGGCGCCTCAGTCAGAGGTCGGGTTTCCTCTTCGTCGCTAGGGGTCGGGTTTTCTCTTCACCGCTACGGGGATGGGCTCCCGTAGCGGCCTTGCACCGTCGCGGTCGGGTTTCCTCTTCACCGCTACGGGGATGGGCTCCCGTAGCGGCCTTGCACCGTCGCGGTCGGGTTTTCTCTTCACCGTTACGGGGATGGGCTCCCGTAGCGGCCTTGCACCGTCGCGGTCGGGTTTTCTATTCACCGCTACGGGGATGGGCTCCCGTAGCGGCCTTGCACCGTCGCGGTCGGGTTTCCTCTTCACCGCTACGGGGATGGGCTCCCGTAGCGGCCTTGCACCGTCGCGGTCGGGTTTCCTCTTCACCGCTACGGGGATGGGCTCCCGTAGCGGCCTTGCTTCGTCGGGGTTCTACACTGCCATTCCTCCCACCCCACTCCCGGGCAGTGCCATGCCTGCCTCACAGGCAAAATCAAAGGCTTCTTCCTACTCCCACTGGCAGGTGGCAGGGAGGAGGTTTCCGATTGGCCTGCGCGGGGGAAGGCAAAATGAAGGAGGCTTCCGATTGGGCAGTGGGGGTAGGAAGAAAGGAGGCTTTCAATTGGACCGCGGGGGCTGGAAAAAAGGGAGAAGGAAAGTACAACGGGGCAGTGGGACACCGGGAGACGCGACACACCTACTGGTGTTTGGCGACACACTAGTGTGTCGCGACACACCGGTTGAGAAGCGCTGGACTAGATAACCATATAGTCTTTTTCTGTGGTAATGTGCCTGTGATTCTAGGACATCTAAAAAATATGCATGAGGATTGCAATGGAGGCAGTGCAAGCAAATATACCTCATGCATATTCATTGTGGCTATCCTAAAAACCAAATCTGTTTGTGACACTCTGGGACTGGAGTTCTCTATCCCTGGCCTAGTTTTAAGTGAAGTTTTAGCCCAAAATCTAGGCATCCAGTATTGATGGAAGGTTATTATGTGCCTCTGGTGAACCCTACAGCCTTGTGCCCCACCCCCATCTCTTTGCACACACAATAAAATATGCACTTATAGTAATAAATTTTATATGAAAAAAATACAGTCTTTTGAGGTAAAAATATCAATTGCACAATGTGTGTATTATATTTACATGCACCCCTGTGGAGGCAGTCAAAAAAACCCTGTAAAAATGACACCTGGAACCCATATGGTATTCAACCGTTATAATGTGTTTTGGATGTAGGCTTGGACTTTAGAAAGCAATGAGTAAACCGAATTACAATTATAATACAATAAACTTCCCATACCAAAACAGCATACTGTCAACACTCAAATCAGTAACAACCTACCTATGAAAGGCAATCCTACAAATAGCACACCAGGCCCTAAAACACCAATACTTTTTCCTATTAGAAAACCAAAACAAGCCAGGCGGCTACAGATCTCTACACAGATTCTCCATGCTAGCAGAATATCTCACCAAATACAGAATAAAGACAAAATCTAAATAGAAACATGCAGACAAAAATTGAACTGGCAGCAAAAAGAAGCTGGACTTGGTATGCAGAGAAACAATGGAAAACAGAAATATTACTATTCCTTATAAAACAAACAATAAATCAAGAAAAATCATGGAGGCAGCAGGAGGATCTTCAGTTGCAAACTAAAGTGAAGAGATGGCAGAAGAATTATTTATCAGAATTGGTGTAACAGGTTGGTGGTAGTAAAGTGCTATCCACAATGGTCATTGGGACCTAAAACATCAGATATTTGGCTAACAGTGGCGCTGGGGTTTGTGGCTGTTTGGATTATTGTGGAACCTTGTGTTGGATGTGGAAGGGCAGGAACAATAGATGTGATGTGCAGGCCAAATAAATTCGTTTCGGTTCAATTTTTGGTTTGGGACAAATTTTGTCTTAGTTTTTTTGGTTGGTTTTTTTTTTTTTTTGTTTCTGCATTTATTTAATATTTTTTTTTTAGTTTGTTCCAAACTGGAAATCTATAGATACTAGTCTATAATTTGTCCAAAACTATAGACTGATGAGCCTGACTTCAGTGCCAGGAAAAATTATGGAAACTATTCTAAAGAACAAAATCACAGAGCATAAAGTTAGACATGGTTTAATGGGTCTCAGCCACCAGCATGGATTTACTCAAGGGAAGTCTTGCCTTTAAAAATCTGCCCCCGGACCACCCCTTTTTGCAAGCCACGGGACTACATGCTTCCCGGGGCTTTAGGCCCGGTGCACATAACCCTTTGAAAATCCGGCCTTAAATGTTTTGTTTTAAAAACAGCAGTGTGGACAAGAGCTATGTTTTACTTTTTTGTAGCTACATCTGGTGCTTCAACTATGCTTTCAGTCTCTGGCAGCAAGAATTTGAGCAAAGACCCTGGGATTTATGTTTAACAATAATTTACCATTGGTTCAGTCTTTAATAGGAGATTTTTCAGATATCACTACAGACCTGAAGTTCCAATAGATTTCTCTTAATGAAAGCATGTGGAGCTGGTTAAAATAGTATTATTGTCAGATATTTATTGATGTGTATTGTGTGTTTTAGTAAATACAGTATTTGTTGATAAGTAACCACATTGCTTTAGAAAAATTTGTTCCAAAATAGTGTTAATCAACAAATATGCTCATTTCATTGGAAAACATATGTTTGCAAGTTCCAGCTGGTCCCTTCTGTTGGATGGAGCAAACAAACTTTCAGCTGATTGGTTGGTGGCAATGTTTCAATTTCTAAATACAATTATTGTATAATATACTAATTTTGCTATCAGTGATGAGCACTTTAGTGCTACAGAAGACATATAATGCAAGATTATAGGAGGATTGTCTCCCTTCCTTAGTACCTTGAGAGGAAGAAGAATGTAGCTAATGAAATATAGATAATAAATTCATGAAAGTACATTTTTTGTAGAATCTTTTATCTGCAGAGGATCCAAATGTGTTTCATGGAATCATATAAAAACAGGGATGGCAGGGTTCTTTTTCCAGGAAAGATTACTGTACTCTTCCCTGCTGTAATTTAAACTTACTTATCCTAACAGTTTGGTTAGAAAACAACTGATAATCATCCTCTTTATAACCTCCCTTTGTATATTTGAATACTACTATTAAGTTACCCCTGAGATTTCTCTAAATAAACTAAATGCATAAATATAGATTTTGGTTAAGTTAAGTTCATAGGGTGGCATAGGGCACAGTGCCAGAGTGAATCAGAAACCTGAACCCAGCATCAAGGTGGCACATGATGAGGGGGGAAAAAGCAGCAGCCATGTGAGTACCTGTTGAACATACATGAGTGGCTATGGCAGTAATAATAATACTGTCATAGCCACTCATGTATGTTCAACAGGTACTCACATGGCTGCTGCTTTTTCCCCCAGCCCAGATGGCACATTATTTGCCATCTGGGCTGGTGGAAGCATTAGGCGGGGTAGGTGGTGGCCTAGGGAGCTAGAAGTGAGCGGGGTGGCAGTTTTGAAAGGACAGAAGAGATGAGAAGTGGGGTGGGTAAGGCATGGAGCTGGAGGGCAATTTCCGTTTTGGGGTTTGTATTTGAGGAGCTGGGGTCTTTTGTCGAATGTGATTTAAGAGAGAGAGAGAGAGATCACATGACGACATCATCTTTCACTGCCACTGTTGGCCATAATGTCAACTACAGCTGTGGTGATGGCCTTGTGATGACTGGCTGCAGACCACAGACAATGCCCCGTCTGCTCCAAAGGACCTTTGATTTAATGGATTCATTCTCAGCCTGTGTCCACTTAACCAGTCTGAGGGTCATAGACACAGGCTGAGCTGATCCAATGCCTCCTGACAATCTGAACCAAATGAAATATATAGCTGAATGTCATACACAAATATGTGAAAGTGGACACCAGCAGTGACAATGATCTTATTCAGGGGTTCCTATTATAAATTAAGGAACAAGAAGAATAGCAGACACCTCTGTGGGGCTCCATAAGGTAACAGAAATATCTTGGATGATTTGTTATTCCAATGCACAGTGTACTGCCCTCAGAGTTTGATGTCCAGCTTGAACCCCTAGACCAGAGTTTTCCAAACTGTGTCGCGACACGTTAGTATGTCGCCTGCAGTGTGAAGGTGTGTCGCGCGAACATAACACGTTAAAGCCCGTTCCACATAGCAGTCGGCACGTCGGAAGCCACTCCCCTCCAGCGTCACATGCAGGCGATGGCACGCAATGCTGCGCAGTCAACTCCGACTTACACGACTGTAATATTTGACTGCACACAATGCAGTGCTAAAGTTGGCCAACTGAAATAAGCAATACAGACTTGCATACAACCATCTGTTTCATCAGGATAAAATGGATAAGTTTCTAATTAAGAAAAGAAAATCTGAAGAAGACGTTTGTGAATGTATCGACTATAGAGAAAACTATACAAGAATCGAATTTGAGATAGAAGTTGTTAAAATCCCTTTGGCAGATAACACGATTGGAAGACTTATTCAAGACATGTCTGCTGACATTAAGCTTCAAATGAAGGATATTTTCAAGACTACAATATGCTTTTTACATTGCAGTTAGATGAATCAACAGATGTCAGTGGGTTAGCACAATTACTGGTTTTTATATGTTTCATTCATGCTGACAGAATTATTGAGCAATTCTTGAGTTTAGAACTTCCAATGAGAACTAGAGGCAAAGATATATTTAAAACATTAGATTGCTTCATGAAGGAAAATAACTTGCAATGGTTTTTCATTATTTTTCCAATATTTCAATAAACGTTTTTGGTTTAAAATGTTTTCGTTTGTATCCCGTGTTTGATATTTATTTTTTAATAAAATATTTTGGACATATAATATTTATGAATTGTACCAAAACATTTCCCTTTGTGAGATATTATAATATAATCTATTACAGAACATATTTTTCCCAGATAAATCTTTTGGAGCTGCGAACCATTCTGATTTGCATTAGTGATACTCTCCCATCTCATGCAAGGAATGATATGGTTGATCCAAACCGGTAGTCAAATGGTAGTCTATGAAAGTAAGGAGGCACAGGGTTTGTGATCCTCTGCCAAGAATCTTAGCAGATGAGGTATGATCTCTTGGTCACAAAGCCTCCCTTTATGGAACAGACCTTTTCAGAGTCTCCAACTAATTAGTGTATCATCTTCACAGGGTCTTCCAACCTAATAGATGGCCCATCTTTTTTAGGCCCATCTTTTTTAGGCCCTCCTTTCCTTAGATAAATGTATTTTAGAAATACCAACAATAAAATCTGCTACCTTATCGTTAACCCGCAAACGAACATTTTCTGTAGCAGGTCCAAAAATGTGGAACTCACTTCCAGAACAGATCCGACTGACAGCCAACCGCTCAGAATTTAAGAAATTACTAAAAACTCATCTTTTTTCCAGTACATATAATCTATATTAAAATCTTCACACAACTTTACAGTATATAACTTCAATTTGTTCAAATCTTGTTTGTACTAAGTATTGTAATTATGTTTTTAATATGTGACCAAATTATTTATGTTTGAATATGTGAACCGCCTAGACGGATAGTTTACCTACCCATTGTGCGGTATATAAAACTTTTAAATAAATAAAATAAATAAAAATAAATTTTGTGTTGAAAAGTGTCAAGAAAGCTGAATAGTTGGTTTCATTCTACAGAGCAAATACAGATTTGCTCTGGCCCCTTTTTGGCTAATGTGGGAGGCATACCTGCTGTCTGTGTTTCCCACAACTGAAATTAGTGCCAGGAACTCTTTGGAAAGTTTTTTTAGGTTTGAGCTGACCTTTCCTCATTGTCAAAGCATGACACACCCAGGGGGTGTGTTTTTTCTAATATCTCATCCAATAGTTGATCCTCCCTCCAATCCTCTTGGGAGTCTAGTACTCACTCCTACCAAAGGCAAAAGTCACCTATACCTTATGATCTTTCCTTCGCTCAGCCTGACAGCAAGGGAATTCTGTGCTCAGTAATTGCCTCTTTCGTTTTTGTTTTTTTTTAATTTATTTATCAAATTTTACATTTACTTACAAGCATCCACTTGTTATACATTTTCATATGCATTTTATGATTTTTATAACAGAAATTTCAAAAAAGAAAACCATCAAACTGCATTTGTATTAATAATAAAGGAAAAAGGGGAGGAGCCCTCTGAATTAGAGCGCACTTTTCAAAAGAAATATATATAAATCAATAAGAAATCAAGGCTGTTGGAGAAGATACTACACACATTCTTAATTAATGCTTGACAAACAATTGGAGAGCCTTAGGTGTGAGATTCTAGAAAGAATCTCAATTACGATGAATCAAAGTATACATAATTTTGTCCTTGAAATTTTATACAGCATTTTGCACGGAAAGCGCAATTGAAATTGTGCTCCCTTTTGCAAGACATCTGCTCTCATTGAGAGAAATAACTTCCTCCTAACTTGGGTTGCTTTTGTTAAGTCAGGGTAACACCACACTTTGTAACCGTGAAATAATGCTTGACTATTTCTAAAGAAATGTCTAAAGATGTTATTCTTATCCATAAGAAAAGCGAATGAAACCGGTGGTGGTCTCCTAGCTATAATTAACTCCTGTGACAATTCAAGAAATGTTAATAAATCTGAGGGTACAACTGGTTCATCTAAATTTTGTGGGTTCACTTCCACATAGGGAAGGTAATACACTTTAGTTATTACAGGGTTCATTTCTTCCGGTATTTTTAATACTTGCGATATAAGACTTAAACATTTCCAAAGGAGACAGTCTATTACAGGAAAATTCATGAAACATAGATTGTGAGCTCGCAAACTATTTTCTATATTCTCTAGCCTTCTATTGGTAATTATTTCCCCTTGTAATATGGTGGTTTGAACCTTTTCCACTTGTATGTGTTCTTCCATTTCTTCTATTCTGTGACTTTGTTGTTTAACTTCTTCAGCGTTCTGTGAAACTTGATTTTTTACCTTATGTTCCACAGTAGTAAGACCAAATATAGATTTTTCCACAGCTTGTAAAGCGGCCCAAATTGTAGTCAGAGTTATTTCCGAGGGCATTTGCAATACATTATTCAAAAGAGGCATTTCTTGTCTCTCACCTCCTCTCTCCATTGCCGTGCCAGCTCTCATTTCCATGCCCGGGGTTCCAAGTGTCTCGGTGAGACTCAGACTTTCCAGTCCTCCATCCACGTCTGACTGAGCCTCTGCTTTATGCTCCATGCTGGTATTATCCAAAGCTGTTAAACTCTGCCATTCCGCTCTTGCCTCTCTTTGGGTTTCCCCAGTTGGGTTCGTGGCAAATCTCTTCTTGTCTACCCCCTTCACGGCATGGTGAAGCCTGCCTGTCTGGGCAGCCGGGACTCAGTGATGTTTCCGGGATCAGAGGGGCGAGCTCACTCTCTATTGCCTTCCCCTCAGCGACCTGCTCTCTCAGCGTTGTGTGCAGCAGCCGTGAAAAAGCATCCGATGTGGGGCTGACTGAATTTCAAAGGAGTGGGGGTAAGCTCCATTCCTTTTTCCCGCGCTTTCCTTTTCATATGTGGCATCGTAGGAAAAGGTTTTTTTTGGTAATTAGTCTCGGATTTCGGGAGCTTCACAACAGCGTGTCCGCTCCGGCAGCCATCTTGAAGGCCCCTCCTTCCTCTTTTGTTAATCAAGGAGGTCCAGGGCATTTTTAATTTGATAAGGAGGCTGTAGCTTAAAGAGGAATGTGGATTTAGATACCAGATATCTTCATCCAGGCACCAGGTGGGTCCTCCATTTCCCTTCACCTGTCCTACCAAGGATCTGCAGTCAATACTTACTTACCCTTTTGCCAGCAAATCTCAAAGCTTTATCATTGAGGCTGGCATCTTACTGCTGCCATAGCTTGCTTCTTTCAAGTATAGGAAATTTTGCTTTCACTTCATTCTTGTAAATCACAATTTATAGAGGTTTTGCTGGCACTCTCCAGTTTTGACTCCTGTCTTATGCAACCTCATGGTTGTGCTGCTAGAGTTGACCTCTTGAAGTATTTTACATAGAAGGTGGAATTCCTAGTTGTGATTTCTTCGTCTAGATGAGTCAGCAACTGAAGTCCTTTTATAACAGAAGGGTGCACCACAACTATCTTGAATTTCTCCTCATGGACTCTTTTTCACCAAAATCATGCCATGTGTGTTGAGGACAGAAGGCCCATCATTTTTCCTCTATGAGAGGGCTGTGCCATATTACTGGAGCTTTATTACATTGCCAGGCTTTATAGCTGTCTGTGTTCTATGAACCGGTTGGTCTGTGGGTAGCACTGGCCATTTTTTCCCTTATCCCGCTGGCAGCTGTGCATTCGCTGGCCTTCTGTTAACAAACTTTGTCAAGGCTCAAGTCAGAGCCATACATTTTCATTGCTCTCCTGAGAGCTGTCTCCACAGCAGTTGTCTATACGATCTACTGCAGTCTGAACAACCTATCCAGAAGAGACAGTATTTTTGTACAAGCAGTTTTGTTGTAGCCTGTTCGCCAGTAGTCTTCTCTCCACAATGGATCTGGGTTGCTTTCCAGTATGTGCTCTGCTACAGCGCTCAGCTTGGGACTCCCCATGTGTCATGTTAATTCAGCTTTGCTTGTCAATGGAGAAAGCACGTTTTCTTACCTTAAGTGGTGTTCTCTGTAGACAGCAGGATGAATTAGCCATGCTTAATACTCACCTGCCTCCCTGGAGAGTTGACTCCCTAGCTAAGTTTATCTCTAATTTTGACTGAGGGGATCATGAGGCAACGTGTAAATGAGAACTCCTCCATATGCTCAAAAGCTTTACTGAGCTAAAGAGATGGATCTGTATGGTGCTTTTGGATGACATCATCCACGTATCATGGCTAATTCATACTGCTGTCTACGAAGAAAACTGTTTATTTGGAAGAAAACTTGCTTTTCTAGCACATATTTTAAACTGTGCGCTGAATTTTAGCACACAGTTTTAATAAACAACTTTATTACATGGGCTCCTGAGCATGTGTATAATGGTCCAAATTATTAGTATGGGATCAATATCTGTGCTAATGAATCTCTTTTCTTCCTTCCTTCCTTTAGATTTTATGATATTCATGAGTACCTTGGGGTTTTCTCAAGTGGTCATCGAAACCACATATTTTGGGGACCGCTAATTTTGAAAGTGACTATAGCTAGTTGCTTATTGAGGCCATAATGAGCTGTACCTGCAAAAGGTAGAAAAGGGGATATTTTTGTTGTGACTATATATTTTTGTTTACAAGCGTATCTTTGATAGATTAATTGATATTAGATTGTGTTTTTCTTAAATAAAAGCTGTAACCATTTTGTGCCTATTACTTATAGTGGGGTAGGCAACTCTGTTCCTGAAGTGCCACAGACAGGTGTGGTTTTCAGGATAGCCACAGCGAATGTGCATGAGGTATATTTGCATATACTAGAGGCAGTACATCCAAATATACCTCATGCCTATTTATTGTGGATATCCTGAAAACCAGACCTGTTGGTTGTACCTAGGACTGGAGCTGCCTATCCCTGAATAGTATATGATATTTTTTTGGGAAATGGTAAAGGGAGACAGAGGTGCAGGAGCAGCAAACAAGTGCTTTTGCTATGTGAAATCTGTGTTTCATAATGCTTTCATTCTTTTTTATAGTTAGTACCATTTAAATTTAACAATGGCATTTTGCTGACAACCAAAGGTAGCTGTGGATGCATATGTTACACTAGTACATACAAGTCCAACCAAATATATAGCTTGCATGTTGTAATTTTAATTTGCATACATATTTATTTAAATTGTTTTAGTTAAATCAGATATAACATTGTAATATCACATGGAACAAAGTCAGCATGGCTTTACCCAAGGCAAGTCTTGCCTCACAAATCTGCTTCACTTTTTTGAAGGAGTTAATAAACATGTGGATAAAGGTGAACCGGTAGATGTAGTGTACTTGGATTTTCAGAAGGCGTTTGATAAAGTTCCTCATGAGAGGCTTCTAGGAAAAGTAAAAAGTCATGGGATAGGTGGCGATGTCCTTTCGTGGATTACAAACTGGCTAAAAGACAGGAAACAGAGAGTAGGATTAAATGGGCAATTTTCTCAGTGGAAGGGAGTGGGCAGTGGAGTGCCTCAGGGATCTGTATTGGGACCCTTACTTTTCAATATATTTATAAATGATCTGGAAAGAAATACGACGAGTGAGGTAATCAAATTTGCAGATGATACAAAATTGTTCAGAGTAGTTAAATCACAAGCAGATTGTGATATATTGCAGGAAGACCTTGTGAGACTGGAAAATTGGGCGTCGAAATGGCAGATGAAATTTAATGTGGATAAGTGCAAGGTGATGCATATAGGGAAAAATAACCCATGCTATAGTTACACAGTTAGGTTCCATATTAGGTGCTACCACCCAAGAAAGAGATCTAGGCGTCATAGTGGATAACACATTGAAATCGTCGGTTCAGTGTGCTGCGACAGTCAAAAAAGCAAACAGAATGTTGGGAATTATTAGAAAGGGAATGGTGAATAAAATGGAAAATGTCATAATGCCTCTGTATCGCGCCATGGTGAGACCCCACCTTGAATACTGTGTACAATTCTGGTCGCCTCATTTAAAAAAAAATATAATTGCGATGGAGAAGGTACAGAGGAGGGCGACCAAAATGATAAGGGGAATGGAACAGCTCCCCTATGAGGAAAGAATAAAGAGGTTAGGACTTTTCAGCTTGAAGAAGAGACGGCTGAGGGGGGATATGATAGAGGTGTTTAAAATCATGAGAGGTCTAGAACGGGTAGATGTGAATCAGTTATTTAGTCTTTCAGATAATAGAAAGACTAGCGGGAACTCCATGAAGTTAGCATGTGGCACATTTAAAACTAATCGGAGAAGGTTCTTCTTCACAACGCACAATTAAGCTCTCTGGAATTTGTTGCCAGAGGACGTGGTTAGTTCAGTTAGTATGGCTGTGTTTAAAAAAGGATTGGATAAATTCTTGGAGGAGAAGTCCATTACCTGCTATTAATAAAGTTGACTTAGAAAATAGCCACTGCTATTACTAGCAATGGTAACATGAAATAGACTTAGTTCTTGGGTACTTGCCAGGTTCTTATGGCCTGGATTGGCCACTGTTGGAAACAGGATGCTGGGCTTGATGGACCCTTGTTCTGACCCAGTATGGCATGTTCTTATGTTCTAATAATAATTTGGTTTTGCATTGTTATTTTCATTTAAACGGGATTTCGAACGCATACTGTAATTTAATACTTGAGAAGCATACTCCTCTAAGTGAAAGTCCTAGAATGTTTCAGGAATCTATAATGAATGAAAGCCTCCAAAGGAGTGAGAAAACAATATTTTGGATCAATATAAAAATGTAATAGTTATCCATAGTATAATTGAGGAGAATAGCATACTTTGGCCTGGATTTATCAAAATGCGGTAAATATATCATGAGATGGGAAAAGGGGTGTGTTTTATTGCAATTTGCAGTAATACGTGAAGAGCTAAGTTACTGCACTTTCAGATAAGTGCCAGAATTGTGGTATTTTCTACATACAACCACTGGGGGGGGGATCATGAGAGAGAGAGACTGACTGAGACTAGCCATAATGACTTGACCCTAGATAGGTATTTATATCTCTATGGGAGGCCCACCTAGTCACTCGAGGTGAGGTTTAGGTATTAGTGTAGGGGTTAGGGGCCACTTTTACATTCAATGTGAGACGTACAAACAGAACAATGCTCTCTTGTGAACATTTGATGACCCTCGGAGTGAGGAAACTCTTCCAAAGATGAGATTTGTGCAATGTTCTCTCAACCTAGCTTGATGGACTCTCTCTACCTGGGTAACATCAAGCTAGGTTGAGAGAACATTGCACAAATCTCATCTTTGGGTGTGTTTCCTCACTCCGAGGGTCATCAAATGTTCACAGAACCGTAAACCCAGCCCACTCCCCCCTCTTTTTCGGATTTGCATCACACCATACGATATGGTGCTATCGCATGCATTAAAGGAGTTTTCGCATGCGTTAAGGGCTTAACGCATGCGAAAATGCCTTAACGCATTTTGATAAATGAGGGGATTTGTTTGTTAGGATGAAAGATCTGTCCAATTAAATTGTTTTCCATGTTTTTTGGAAATGCTTAAATTTTAACTGTTTCATATTTGCATCTCTCGTTTTTCTTTTCTGTAGGTTTTGGAGTCAGATGAAAAATCAATTTTTCTTACAGTTAATATAGTTGCATCTGGTCACTTCTTCATTTCTCAGGGGCGAACATTATTGGTAAGGTTTCATTTCAGGATTCAATTATTAAACACATTTCTGTCTTGATCTATAATTAGAAGCAAGTGTTTGCATTCCCTTTTCCTTTATCTAGTGATCTTTCCAACTGAGGCCTGAAACTGACCATGTGATTAAATTAACTGATTTATGGGACCTTCAAGGTGCACATTTCTCATGTGTAGTTGGGTATTGTTCAGTAAAAATGGAAAATCTGATTTCTTTTATCCGTACATTGTCGTCATCTTTTCCCTTCGATAGCAGGGCTGAATTAGCCATGCTGTCATGGGAACTGCCAATCAGTGCCCGGGAGGCGGAGCTTATGTAGCAGAGTGTAGATTTTTGTGATCTCTGCGGCTGCGCGTGGGTTCCCGCACAGGAAGTAACAGATTCTCCTCAGTCTGTTTTTTCCGCGTGCGGGAGCGCACACAGAGCCATATTCTCCTCACAGACGTCTTTGTTTTACGAAGAGAATGTCGAAGAAACCTTCCGGATTTAAACCATGTCCCTGCGGTAAGATCATGTCCATCACCGACAAACGATACTATCCAACGACTCGGAGACAACCGTTCGCTAGACGTCCATATAGGAATTATCAGCCCTTTCGACTGCTGTCTTACCCTGCATTCCAAAGACAGCAGACCCATCCTCTTCCACAACACCAGCAGAGGAGGGGGAAACCATGGAGACAGAGACAGCAGCAACAACAACAAACAGCAACCATAGTAAAAACCGCACAGTCTTTTTAAAGATCAGGCCTCCACCACCTTTAACGGAAGCATCTCCGGGGAGAATCACAGCTCACTTCTCAGCCTGGAGGTCCATAACCTCAGATCAGTGGGTGTTAGAAATAGTGAAGAATGGTTATCAAATTCAGTTTGTCCACCAGCCCCAGATTCCCCATCTCTCGTCATGGAATTCCAAAACCCTGCACCCCCAGCTTGCCCAGGAGATAGCCCTACTCTGCCATCAGGGGGCTATCCAGCACGTACCTCGAAGGGAACGCAGCAAGGGCTTCTATTCCCCTTACTTTCTAATTCTAAAGAAATCCAGGGGGAATCGACCGATCCTGGATCTGAGACACTTGAACAAATGGATAGTTCAAGAAACGTTCAAGATGGTGTCGCTGAAGTCCATCCTTCCACTACTACAACCCAAGGACTGGATGAGTTCAATAGATCTGAAGGATGCTTACACACACATTCCAATCCACCGATCCTCTTGGCAATACCTCTGTTTTCAATATCACAATCAACCTTACCAATACGTTCTATTTTTACTGGTTTTAAGTACCGGCAAAGTAGCACTGGGGAAACTTTACTCCAGGGTCAGAGATGGAATTAAGTTTCCAGTTCTGAGAGAAAATCCTGATGGGGCCACACACCTCTCTGCATTGGGGAGTAGTGCTTAATACCCTTATTTGAATGGGATTTCACTGCGAGGGCTCTAAGCAGTACTGCTGTGTAGGAATTCACATTTTGGGGCAGATTTTCAAAGGGTTACGCATGTAACCCCGAAAACTTGCTCCTGTGCGTGCCGAGCCTATTTTGCATAGGCCTCTGGTACAGCGGCTGTGCCGGGGGATGGCACGCCGGCAGCTGGCCAGCACCCGCAAGATACACCTGCCAGAGGCAGGGGTAAATAATTGAAATAAGGTAGGGGGAGGATTTAGGTAGAGCTGGGGGGTGGGTTAGATAAGGGAATGGAAGGTGGGGGGGAGCGGAAGAAAATCGGCGCGGCCTTGGAGGGAACAGGAAAATCCATCGGGGCGTGCTGCCACGCGCATGTTATAAAATCGGGTGTACATTTGTGCGCGCCGGGTAGCATGCAGAAATGTACCCCGCGCGTGCGCTTCTTTAAAAATCTATCCCTTTGTGTACACAAAATTCCTTGCTGCACCGGCAGTAAGTTTTGCGCACAGAAAATGTGTGTTCAAATGCAAGTAGAAAGGTGTGTTTGACTGAACGCATCTTTCTGCATCGGCCTGACAGTGCGTTTGTCTACCAGTCAGGAAAAATACATGTGCTTCGTAACCTCAAGTACGCTTTCTACTGCTGAGAAAAGAGGCATTCCTTATGTGGAGAAGGATCAAGAGAGTGACTGAATGTGTGTGAATTCCATTTTTTCTCCATCATTTTGACAGGCCATTATGCTATTGGTTAAATAGGCAGGTGCTACAAAAATAAAGCTGTCAGTAATTAATATTCCTTGAAGCAGCAGAAAATTTGGTTTCCTGAACATACCCAGATCAGTCCAGACAAGCGTGTTTTGTTCATCCCTACCAGATGGAGGTAGAGAACAAAACTTTGGGCAATGCCACATATTCGAGAGTGCCACCTGCAGTCCCCTCAGTATTTCTCTACCTCCAGCAGATGGTAGAGGTGCTAACCCTGCAGTCCTGACTGGATATATTGAGGGAATTGCTCCCCGAGGTGACAGGCTCCTAAAGAAGTGTCGTCCCTCTGGTTGAGCCGGGCGAACAGGGGATTAGATGCTCCTGGCCAGCCTGCGATCCCGGGACCACTGGGACCAAAGCCCCTCTGCTGGCCCAGGAGCAGAGAAGTACCCTTAGTTTTTATTTTTGGGTTTGCTTTCCTGTGTGTGTCTAGGCCTTTGAGATTTTGTAAAAAAAACCAAAAAAAACCCAGCAGCTGTCTGCTTTACAACAGCAGACACTAGCGTGCAGTCTGAGCTGCCTAGCAGGCAGTCACCTAGGCGGGACCGTAGGGTGCAGGCTGTTTAGGAGCTGGGCAGGTCAGGGGATTATTCGGAGGGTGGTGGTCTCGGTTGGGACAGATTTACTCCGGTGGGGGCCAGCTGCACTACCGATCGTGCTGTGTGGTTTTCAGCCGTGGCAGCGGCCTGTTCAACACACCGGAGGGAATTTCTTGCGGCAGTACGCCCTCTTCAGTGTTTGACAACTTCCGCGTGGTGCGCCCCTCCCCCTTGTAATCTGGGCTGCATGGCAGCCTGGCCGGCGAAGGGTTTGTCTGTTGGTGTTTGGAATTGGCGGTTGGAATTGGACTCTGAAGACTTGGACAAGTCTAAGGAGGAGGATGAGGTTTCTTCGGAAGCCAATCGGGATGGGGACCCGATTGGGGGTGTCCCTCTGGACCCAGGAGACTCTAAAATGGAACAGGGGACCTTGGCAGGTCCAGAGGCTGAAGGCGATGATCCGCGGGTGATCTGTCTTTTCAAGAGAGGAGCTTCGCCCGCTTATACCTCAGATGTTAGAGGAGTTGGGGATTAAGTTCACCCTCGAAGATTCAGATGCTGAAGGGGTTAATCTGGTTATGGATAGCCTACGGAGACCCCCCAGTGCTTTCCCAATTCCGAAGAAAATCCAGAAGTTGATCAACCGAAAGTGGGATTCTCCCAACTCGGGCCTGCGAGTTGGCAGGGCGATGTCCAAGCTCTATCCGCTTATGCAGGACCATTTGGATGTCATCAAGGTCCCGAAGGTGGATACGGCAGTTTCAGCAGTCACTAAGAAGACCACTATTCCGGTAGCTAGAGCTTCCGCTCTGAAGGATGTTCAGGATCGGAAGTTGGAAGTGCATCTCAAGTGAGCTTTTGAGGTCCTGGGGCTCGGTCTGCGAGCAGCGGTATGTGCATTTCTGATGCAATGGGCCTGTTTGTGTTGGATCCAGAAGCCGCAGGAGCAGTCTGCCTCTGAGACTCTTTCCCCAGTCCAGGCAGCACGCCTGGAAGTGGGAGTTGCCTATGGCGGGGATGCCTTGTATGACCTGGTGAGAACCACGGCCCATGCTATGGTGTCTGTGGTGGCGGCCAGACGACACTTGTGGCTACATAACTGGTCAGCGGATCTGTCATCAAAATCACAGCTCTGTAATCTGCCCTTTCAGGGGAAACTGCTGTTTGGTGAGGACCTCGCTCATCTGATGAAGTTGCTGGGAGAGACAAAGGGCAATAGACTGCCAGAGATCGAAAGTCTGACTGGAAACCTTTCTACGCTCTGCCTCGCTTTCGAGAGTCGAGGTGTTTTCGTCAGACGAGGTCCTCAGGGGCCTTGGCTCCAAGACAGTCCTCGCACAGGCAACAGTCCTTTTGGGGGTCTGGACAGTCATCTAGAGGTGGAGCCACCCAGGGAGTGGGTGGCAGTAAGTCCTCGCAATGAGATCCAACAGGTCCACCCCTCGTCTCTGGTAATCGGGGGCAGGCTGGCCCAGTTCTACGGGGAGTGGACCAAGATAACTTCTGACCGGTGGGTCTTGAGTGTGGTGAGATCTCGCCCTCTGCAGTCAGTTTTTCTGGAGTCGCGTTGTCTTTCCCGAAGTAAGCAGGCAGCGGTCCAGGACACGCTTCAGCGATTGTTAAGTCTGGAGGTGGTTGTGCCAGTGCCCGAACAAGGGCAAGGCAGATATTCCATCTATTTCATGGTGCCCAAGAAGGAAGGCACGTTTTGGCATATCTTAGACCTGAAGAAAGTCAACCAGAGTTTGAAGGTGCCATGTTTGCGGATGGAGACATTGCGCACCGTAATTGCGGTGGTACGGGGAGGAGAGTTTTTGGAGTCTCTGGATCTCACCGAGACTTATTTTCATATCCCCATCCATCAGGAACACCAGAAATTTCTCAGATTCATGGTTCTGGGACAGCACTAACAGTTTCAAGCGCTTCCTTTTGGGTTGGTCACCACCCCGCGGACCTTTATGAAGGTAATGGTAGTAGTGGCGGCAGCTCTGCAACAGGAGGGATGTTTGATACACCCATTCTTGGACGACTGGCTGATCCGGGGGAAGTCACTAGAGGAATGTGTGCGGTCCGTGAACCGGGTTCAGTCACTCCTGGAATCTCTGGGCTGGGTCATCAACGTGCAGAAGAGTCATCTGATCCCCTCCCGTTCCCTCGAGTATTTGAGGGCCCGTTTTGACACCCAACAAGAAATTACTTATTTAAGAAAACAAGATTTCTTGTAATACAATAATGAAAATATGTCTGTTAGGGAGACAGCCCTTTGGCCACTCCGGGAGCCCTTTCGGACTACTATTGGTGATGTGGACCCCTGTGTGGAAAGGTAGCAGAATGTGCTGCACAGGTGAATCCGTGGTTAACCTGACCACAGACAGAAGTGCCTGGGAGGAACCAATGAGGGCTTCACTTGAACCAGCAGTCGTTCTCGCAGGTTTTTATTTATTTTTTTTTTAATATTCTGCTTTCACACTTCTTTCAGTGCTTCAAAGCAGATTACATTCAGGTAGTTCTTGGTTTGGACCTTGGCGGTTCTCAGAGCACAGCAGAAGAGAGAGAGTCCAGGTCCAAGTACAGCTTGAGACAGGGGGCGAGCAGCGGGATCCAGAAGGTGGACCAAGGTTGTGGCAGGCAGCAAGCAAGCAGAATCAAAACCAGGAAGACAAAGGCAGAAGACACAAATTAGCAACATGCACTGAGGAGCAGGCTACTCAGGAGACCTGTTGCCGAGGAGCTGGCTGGTTGCAAGAGACTTCCTTATATACCTCTAGAGGATGTGAGGACATCAGCCAGTGCCACAGGAAGTCCTTGACAGGGAACCTATAAAAGCTGTCCAGGTTTACAGGAAGTTCTTTCCCAGGTCCTTGGAACAGCATGCTGCAGAAGGCTATGTTGGAGTTGCTTCTAGTCAGAGGTGTGGGGCATAGCACAGGGAGGTGACTGGAGTCAATTTGTTTCAGAAGTAAATAAGACCATAGAAATCATAATAGATAGGCCACATTAGAGGGGGAGAGAGAGAAACAGGAAAAATTAATAAAAAAGAATATTGAAAACAATTATTAAGCCTGTTACTGTGTTTCATGGCACAGAAACTGCACTCACTGGAACACATTTATTTTGCAAAACGTTTTTCCAAATGGATAGGATTGAAAAACATATACCTGTTTCCCTGGAACTTCACAAGACATTACATTTAAATTTCAGTAAAAATGTTGTCCCAAATCAAGCACTCTGTTTTTTATTCTAAAATCAACTGCCTTTCAGCCACTTCACTATTTACCTGTTCACCCCACTCATGATTTTGTAGACCTCAATCATATTTCCTCTCAGCTGTCTCTTCTCTAGGCTGAAAAATTCTAACCTGTTTCTTCTTACGGGAGCTGTTCGTCCCCTTTATCATTTTGGTTGCCCTTCTCTGTATCTTTTCTATTTCCGCAATATCTTCTTTGAGATGGAGACTACCAGAACTGCACGAAGATACCATACATAGTAGATCCATACAAAAGATACCGAGGCTGATATTTAGTGCTACGAAGCCAGATAAATAGGGACTTATCTGGCAAAGTGGCAGCTGCTGAATATCTGGCTACCTTCAGCAGCCACCACTTAGCCGGATAAGTATTTATCTGGCTAAATAGATAGCCAGATATCTTGCGGGTGGGCAATGGGTGAATCAAGATGGGGCAACTTATCCGGTTAGCTTAACCAGATAAGTGATTATGTTCAGCCTTATCCAGTTAACCGAATAATCTGTAACCTGTCTTTCAAATCTGCTATTGTATCTGAGGACAGGAAAATAGAGAATTGAATATCAAAAGAACTCTGGGATAATCCAGGAAAGTATAGACAGTAAACTTGACATCTGTGACAGGTAAAGGAGTAGAAACTATTGTTTAGAACAAAATTGCTGGTCATATGATTTAGCAAAGGGAAGTCATAACATAAGATACACCATGCTGAGTCAGACAAAAAGGTCCATCGAGCCCAGCATCCTAACTCCATCAATGGCCAATCTGGGTCACAGGTACCCATCAGATCCCAAAGAACAGATTCATTCCTTGATGCTCCCTCAAGGTTAAGCCTTACATTAAGGATTTTCATTTTCAGTTTATTTTATTTTTCCCACAACGTTATCAGTGTTTGTTTATTCTAATGAACAAAAATGGCAGAAAATCAATGGGGAAAAATGTTATAAATATATATATATTTTTTTTATTTGAACAGCAGATCAGTGCAGTTAACAACACAAGCCAGTGTTACAATACTTTTTAAATAAAATGTATGTTAACTGTACAAAATTATTATATTACTGTTTCAGGAGGGCTTCTCATTAATTAATGCTCATAAATGGTTAAAGATAGGAAGACGAAATGACTGTCTGTTGTTTGGCTCAAAGATAAAGGTAAGGTTGAATTAATGGATTACTTTTTTTTTTTTTTTTATTTACTATATAGTACTTATTAACCATCCTCTCCTTCGATTGAGGCATTGTACAATTAAAACAATCATAAAAATGTAAAACCAAAGTTAAATAATTAACTTTGTCCAGGTATTCAGCTGTCAGTTAAGTGTGTGGTTGACAATTTTTTTTAAATCTAATTGTATAAAATTTATGTAGTTAGTTATAGGAAAACCATTGTGTAGTCAGAGTTGTCTGCACAAATTCAGCCAGGGAATGCTGAATATTGCATTGACCTGCTAAATTTGAAAAGCCTGTCCTGGGCCCCTTTTTACTAAAGCTCTGTGCACAACATTTTTGTGCATTCAGAATTAGCTACTATACAAGGGGAATGTTTAGCCAGGTAGATTTATGCAGTTAAATCTGATTTTAATTATGTAAATCTTTTGAATATTGACCCTCTATACCTGTACCTACAGGTGATGCATACATTTTAATAAAGATACCAAAATATAAAATCTACACACTGGGATAGCATGTTTCCATATGAAGTCCTGCTCTTCATTGAGCTAGATGTTGCCATCAAATAAGCATGTACCTCCCTTTTTCCTTCATGAACTCAGTCCTCGCTTGTATGCATGTTTTTTTATTTTTTAAAAGTCCTCTTCCCTTGTTCAGCTCTTACTTCATTGGATAAAGGTCCAAGCATTCTTCACACTAGATATATCAACTCATTTGATTAAGTTCTTGTTCCTTCAGGGTGAGGTGTACAGACTACCAGAGCAACTCTTGACTTTCTAGCTCTCAGTGGCAGACTTGTCTAATAAGGTTAACTTTTTCAGATTGTCCATTCACATATATATAAAAGGTAGTGAGTTTGTTCACGTGATGTTTGTCAATGTCTGTGCTGCTGTGTGTGCATGTGTGGATAGACAGCAAATGGCACGCATCTGGCAGGGAGCCCAGGCTCTGTAAGCTGAGAGAGACGCTTTGGGGGCAAACATGGACAGTGCAACTGGTGGAGAGGTCATGGCTCTGGCCAATGGAGTACCCCATTCTTCTTTGCAGAGGAGAATACAGCACTGGAGTGGTAGGACTGGTGGAGAGCCTAGACCCTAGCAGTCAATGAAATAAAGCTAGTTATTAGCAAGTTAATTGTAATAGTTTGCAGTCTAAGTGTCTAGGTCTGGCACATAATGATCCTTTATTTATTTGATTTGTATTCTGCTTTTCAGGCACTTCAGAGCAGATTAGGTACTGTAAGCATATTCCTATCAACAAAGGGTTTACAATCTAAGACCTAGATTTACTAAACCACAATAATCTCACCTTTTATGTATAGCTCCCCCTCCCTCCCTCCTGCCCCAACCTTACAACCACACAGCTACTTCAAAACTCCAGGTGTATGTGTCAAATATAACATGACCTATCTTGCAATTATTCTACAGCCCCCCCCCGGCTCTGGGCCTCCTTCAATACCATGCTCAAGTTTTTCCGAACCTCTGGCTGAAATCATATAAACAGGCTATCAACTTATACATATTATACATTCTAGCTAATCTAACTTGTAAATTAGTTTTGAAGGGAATATTAGACTTGCACCACCATGCTGCTAGTTCACATCTTATTGCCACAATAATATAACCCAGTGATCTTATCAATGAAATCAATAACCATATTCCAATAGCTAATCACTTTTAGACATTCCCACAATATATGATACGTGTCCCCTTTCCCCACAGTTACGCCAACAGCGATCATATATCACCGGGAACATCCTAGCTACTTTTTTTCAGCGTGAGGTACCACCTGAAAATTATCTTGTATCCATTCTCTACCACTAGTGATGAAACTGAGCTCCTCCCTGTCATTGAAACATTAAAAAAATAAACTAGAAGAGACACTAAAACACTTTGACCACAAAGACTGTGTAACAGCAACTACAGAATGGCTGACTAGCACGAGTAAATTGGCTGATGACATTAACCCCACAAAAACAATGCAAATACACGAGCCTAAGACAAAAAATCTGAGAAAAAGTGGAAAAAAGACAAATCAGCAGAAAATTTAACCAAATTTAGGAAACAACTAGCTTATTATTAAAAAAAAAAAAAAGTAATTCTCGATGCAAAAAAACAATTCTTTAGCACAAAAATTGAGAAATTTACAAACAACCCGAGAGCACTATTTAACATAGTTAAAAATCTGATTTACGATAAAACAGAGGCGCCCCAAACCCCACAAGAAAATAAATGCAATGAAATAGCACACTATTTCTCAGACAAAATCACAAGCCTAAAAGCTAAGATTCCGAACTTAACTAAGCAGGAAATTAAGATGCACAAAAGAGATTTTTTATTTATTTATTTATTTAAATGCTTTTAAAATATACCGACATTCATAGGACATATCATGCCGGTTCACAATCAACATTGGAAAGGCGGAAGAGGAAATTACAAATAACAGGGAGGGGGGAGATGTAACACCATGGGCCACATTTGACGAGGTATCCCAGAGCGAAGTGGAATCCATGATAAAAAATTTGGACACCATTCCCACCATGGACATCAAAAAAAACTAGCTGATATAACCACCTATACCATAGCAAAAATAATTAACCTATCAATCAGTGAAGGACTAATGCCAGTCTGCCGAATCTGGAGCAGGGGGTTCCTTTTCAGCGCCCCCCCCCGACCCAGGTTGTGCTTACCACAGATGCTTCTACCCTGGGTTGGGGTGCACATGGACGGTCTCCACACGTAAGGTCTTTGGTCCGCTTAGGAAGCTCATTGCCAGATCAACTTCCTGGAGCTTCAAGTGATCAGGTACACTCTCTGGGAGTTTTGGGATTGCTTGTCCAACCAGGCAGTCCTGGTACAGACAGACAACCAAGTGGCGATGTGGAACATCAACAAGCAGGGAGGTACGGGATCATTCCTCCTGTGTCAGGAAGCTGTCCAGATTTAGTCCTGGGCTCAGTCCCAGGGCATGTTGCTGTGGGTCATGTACCTGGCCAGGACGGAGAATGTGGTGGCGGACCAGCTGAGTCTAGCATTCCAACTCCATGAGTGGTCCCTGGATCAAGCAGTGGCGGATTGCATCTTCCACCTTTGCAGGATCCCAGATGTGGACCTCTTCACCTCCCCCTGCAGCAACAAGGTGAGCCACTTATGCTCTCTATACAGGGGAAACAGAAAGGCAGCCTCGGATGCCCTTGCCCACCATTGAGGTGAGTGCCTTCTGTATGCGTATCCTCCGCTTTCTTTGGTGATGAAGACTCTCCTGAAGCTCCGGCAGTACGGTGGGTGGTGGTGGTGGGAGGGGGGGAGAACCATGATTCTCATTGCCCCTTGTTGGCCGAGACAGGCCTGGTTCCCGCTTTTGTGGGATCTCTCTGTCAGAGAACTGATGTAGGGACCTTCCCTATCCGATTTCTCAGGATCAGGGCAGGCTGCACCATCCCAAACTCAGGGAATTGTCTCAGATGTCCTGGATGTTGAAAGGCTAGTTTTGCAACCCCTTGACCTCTCTGTCAGCGTGTCTCGGGTCTTAATAGCTTCCAGGAAACTTTCCACCAGGAAGTCTTATAACCTGAAGTGGATGAGGTTTTCCATCTGGTGTGAGTCACGGCTTGGATCCATTCTCTTGCCCCACTCCAAGGTTGCTTGAGTACTTTCTGCACTTTTCGGACACTGGTCTGAAGACCAAATCAGAGTACACCTGAGTGCCATCGGGGCCCTACCACCAAGGTGTTGATGGTTCACCTGTCTCTGTGTAGCCCATAGTGGGCCAGTTCATGCAGGGCCTGTTTCAGCTGAAGCCTCCCCTGTGGCCTCCTATTGTGTTCTGGGACCTCAAAGTGGTGTTGGGTCAGCTCATGCGAGATCCTTTCGAGCCACTGCACTTCTGTGATCTGAAGTACCTGACTTGGAAGGTCATCTTCTTGGTTGCGGTCACTTCGGTGTGCAGGGTCAGCGAGCTTCAGACGTTGGTGACGTATCCGCCCTATACAAAGTTCTTTCATGATAGGGTGGTCCTCTGTACCACCCTAAGTTCTTGCCTAAGGTGGTGACTGATTTTCATCTTAACCAGTCAATTGTTTAGCCTACCTTTTTTCCCAGGCCTCATTCATACCAGAGCGAACAGGCTCTGCACAACTTGGATTGCAAGAGGGCCTTAGCTTTTTACCTTGAGCAGACAGCAGGCCACAGACAATCCACACAGCTCTTCTTTTGACAAGAATAGATTGGGAGTTGCAGTTACCGAGCAAACACTGTCAAGCTGGAGGCCACGTCAAGGCTCATTCCATAAAGCCAAGGCAGCTTCGGTGATCCACGTGCAAATGGTCCCCATGGCTGAGATCTGCAAGGTTGCGACTTGGAGTTCTCTCCACATGTTCGCTGCCCATTACTGTTTGGACAGGGATGGCCGACACAACAGCAGTTTTGGCTAGTCTGTCTTTCGGAATCTTTCAGCTATAGAAGCCAACTCTTCCGGCCTAGAGCCCTTTTTCAGGCTCTTGCTGTCTCCCCTTAGCTCTCCTCAGCACCAGAGTTGTTGTATCCTTTGGCACCAGGTTAGGTGCCTGTGGGTTTAGTAAAGTTCAGGAGCAGCCTGTAGCTACGTATTCGCCCATGTGTGAGAACTACCATCTTGCTTGTCCTAGGAGAAAGCAGAGTTGCTTACCTGTAACAGGTGTTCTCCTAGGACAACAGGATGTTAGTCCTCACGAAACCCTCCCACCACCTCGCAGAGTTGGGTTTCTCCTATGTTTTATTTTTTCATAGTTCTATGTTACGAGATTGAAGAGGGGACCCTGTGTGGATGCGTGGATAGTGGCATGCTGGGCATGCTTAGTGTGCCAAAGTTTCTAGAAACTTTGACAAAAGTTTTCCATGACAGACTTCATGTGTGAGGACTAACAACCTGCTGCCCTAGGAGAACACCTGTTACAGGTAAGTAACTCTGCTTTATGGGCTTGCCCATGCTGGACCTGCACTCCGGGATGGGGTTACACCAGGTTGTGTGGCCGTGCAGCTTTTTCCTCAGCGAGTGCCCAGGGCTTGCTGATCGTGTTTGCTCCTATCGCTTTGGCAGCTTTTGCTCCTGGTCCAGGTCCTGGCAATCCTGCAGCTCTAGGTGGTGTTTAATGCTTCTCGGTAGCCTATGGAGATTGCCTGTACATCCATCCTAGTTCCATCTGTCTCCTGGCAGAGCTGATCCATGCTGAGCTGCCCCAGGCGCCCGGCGAGCAAAAGACTTCATGGACACCCAACAACACTAATGCCAACAATGGAGTAAAAAGGCCAGTAGGAACTGAACAATTTATTTTTGAATAACATGGAGCTGATGTAATCAGCAGTAAGTCAGAAATACCCCTCGTGAGTCTGCAACATTTGTTCAGTTGCGCCTCTTTTAGCGCTGTTTTTTCCTCTGGCTTTTATGTGGGTATTGGCACATGCATTTGGTCTAGTGTGAACGTTTTGCACATATCTAATTTGTATGCTGTCTCCTTATTACATCCTGCAGAGCTGCCTGCTTTTGCTGTGCATAGTAAAAAAAAAAAATATGCACAGAAAATTTGTACCTATTTCAGCGCGGGTCTCATTACATCGTCCCAAGTGTGTGTTCCTTCTTTAGAAATGTGTCATTTCGCCACTAGAGGGCATGGGGACAAAGAGTTTGCCTTGAGATCAGTAGTTATGAGAGAGATGTAGTTCCTGGAAGGCAGCATCTGGTAAGACAGTTAAAAGGGCTTGGTCAAACAAGCCAGGGCAGCAAACCATGAAGCTAGTACAAGGATACCCCGAGAGCGTAAAACTGGTAGGGAGTATCTTTGAAGTCTGTTTGGACTTTCAGGAAGTTTGAACAAATGCAGAGAGGGTTGCTTGTGGGAAACAGCGCTAACCAGGGACTAAAATGCCTTAGCACAGTTAAGCTAATTCTGAGCTGTAAAATAATCTGTGACGTAAGAAGCAGGTAAAGAATGAAATATTTTATGATACTGGCATGGAGAAGTGTTTTCTCTGAAGCACTAATTTATATCTTGGTGAATTGGTACAGTAAAATTAAAAGTTTAAGAAAAGCCATTCCTTAGTTTGTTGTGAATTTTCTAACTGGGACTGGCAGAAACTGGCTGCTGTTTCACAATTATTTCTTTTATGCACATTGCGCTCTCAACCAACATGTAACACCAATGAGACAGCGTGTTCCTCTCCACTTCATTATTCTCTATAGTAATCGATGGAGAATCCAAAAAATGGCATATTTCTGAGCTTAAGTGATATCACATGTATAAGCATGAATTTCCAGCATCATATATAACAATGTAACAGAATGATACTTAGACACACCAGGGTTTAACAAATAAAATGAGTCAGTCATCCTTCACAGATTTTTTTGTGTGTGGGTGGTTGACTTTATTTTTCAGCCTATTTTTCAGCATTTTATGCCTTTCCCCCACTTATTTCTCCCCACTTATCTTTTTTATGGGCACCTGCTTTCCAGCTGCATGTAATCTTAAAAAACTGATCCATACTGAGAATAATCATCTGTATTATGTACCTTCAAAAAGAGATTGATGAAAACAGGCCTCACATTTTATGAAGATGGATAATATTACAAGTGTAGTGAAATAAGCTAATTTCTTATGTCATACTTTGTGACTGGAGGTGTGTGTAGAGGGAGTGATTGTCAGGAGCATGGCCTGTTGAAAGGCTGTGCACTAAAAAATTATTTCAAATTACTTGTAAGCAATTTATCTTGGAAACTTTCACAAAATACATTTCCTATGTCTAGCATCTGCACGGTTTTCTTTTTATTGACAGTTTTTACTATAATGCATCTTTCTCCTTTTATACAAAGCTAGTGAAAACTGACTAGCATTGCTCGGGTGTTCTGGTTTATAATAGCCTTCATGTGTGTGTGTGTGTGTGTGTGTGTGCCTGTGTCTACGTGTTGGGGGGGGGGCTGTGCATGTGGGAGGTGCCCATGTATGTGCATATGTGTGTGTGTGTGTGTGAGCCAGTGTATGCATATGTAGGAGGTTATGTATGCTTTTGCAAGATTGTACACAATTGTGTGTGCTTCTGCATACTAGTGCAACCTTGATTGAGTGTTTCTGCGAGCTTGCGCACACCTATATATATGTCTATGCCTGTTTGCCCCTGTGTGTGGGAGCATGAGAGACATGGCTTCGCAGACAGAGCACATAGGCAAACATTATCCGGTATTGTTCTGGTTGTCTGGTCAATAACAGCCTTTGTATGGGTACACCTGTACCTGTGTGTGTGAGTACCTCTGCCTGTGTGTGCACGATACATTTGTGTGCCTGTGTTTGTGAGTGTGTGTGAGAGACAGAGAGAGAGACAGTGCTTTGCAGACAGAGCATATTATCTTTGCACAATGCACCTTCCACTGTTCTGGGCATCACCTAGTGGTCACAGACACAACAGTGTAACCAACACAAGCCTTATTCTAAGTACAGAACAAAAAATGCTAACAATTTTTCTTCATGTCAGCAAGATTTATTTTTCTATTCATTCAACTAGATCAATATTTCAGTTTTCAGCAGAAAAGCTGGACTAAATTCAGCCATACAAATAAATTGGTGATGTCATAAGTGGCGCCAATGTGGCACATGCTATCAGAAGTCAAAGACCCAGCAGTCTTTTTGAGCATGTGTGGGTACTTCTGCTGCCATGCGAGTCTTCTCAATTCTTTTTCTTCTGCCAAGGCAAAATAATGTTTTGCTCTCTCTTAGCTGCTTGCAGTAATTGTGACATTTTTCAATTCTTTTCATTTTTACCGTATTTTTCGCTCCATAAGACGCACCTAGAATTGAGGGGGAAAATTAAAAAAAAATAATAATAAATTTGTGCTAAACCAGCTCTGTCCCTGGGCATCTGTGCATCTTATGGAGCAAATTAGGGGAGTGCATAACATTTTTTTTCTCCCCATTTTGTTTTTGGGTTTGGGGGGAGGGCCATCTCGGACCACTCTCCAGATCAGAAAACTTTTATCTTTCTCTGGGAATCCCCATCCCAACCCTTTAAATTAATTAACAACCCCCACCCTCCTGACACCCCCCCCCCCCCCAAGACCTGCCAAAATAATTTACTACAACCCCCCCCCCCCCCAAGACCTGCCAAAAGTCCCTGGAGAGTCCAGGAGCGGTCTGGGAGCGATCTCCTGGACTTGGGCTGTCGGCTGCCAGTAATCAAAATGGCACCGACGTTATCACTGAGATGGATCGTTTCAGTAAGGTATCAGGATTTCGTATAAATCTTGAGAAATCTGAGATCCTTGATATTAACCTACCACCCATAATGGCTGTCCAATTGCGCACTCGATTTAAGTTTAAATGGGCCCGTAGGCATCTTAAATATTTAGGCATATATCTTAGTGCAGACGACAACCTGTTTAGCCTTAATTATGATACTTTGTGGTCTAAAATATTAATTGAATTGGAGGAGTGGAATCGTTACCGGATTTCTTGGATGGGCAGGATTGCTGCAATAAAAATGATGGTTCTGCCCAAATTACTATACTTGTTTCAATCATTACCGATCGCTATACCGAAGGTAGTGCTGGGCAGATGGCAAAAACAGCTTATGAAATATATTTGGGGGAGGCCGAATGTGGCACGAACCACCCTTTATCAGTTTCGAAGACAAGGCGAGTTGGGGGTGCCCAATCTAGATCGATACTATATGGCGGCAAAGTTTAAAATGCTGGTGGTGTGGCATAGGGAACGTGACATTAAACCTTGGGTGATCTTTAGCCAGCAACTGGTGGGGTCGGTTCCCCTTGCTAGTTTCATATGGCAGCCTAAACATACTTGGTGTAACGTATTGGGGGACATCTTGCCGCCTTCTATGCTCCACACTCTGACCCTCTGGCATATTAAGCGACACTTGTTGGTAGGGCCACATGAGTATTACTGGAGCACTTACCTGTATGCGAATAATAAATTTCCCGCTGGGTATACTAATCCAGCGTTCCAGCGGTGGAAAAGACAGGGTATAGGCCGGTGGGGTACCCTGTGGAAAGACACGAATATAATTCCTTTCCCAGATCTACAAGTGCAATTTCAACTATCCGGCGTGGATGCACTCACATATATGCAACTGAGACATTTTGCACATACATACTCAATTGGAAACTCGCTTAGGCATGGTAAATCTGCTTTTGAGGAGTTGTCTGAAAGCTGACCAGGGTATCAAGTTGCTCTCCCAAATATATTCACTGTTGGGTTCTCCGCAGTTTGGTCGGATCAAACAAATGATAGCCTGGGAAAATGATCTTCAATGTTCCTTTACTCAAAAGGACTGGGAAATGATCTTTTTTTTTTTGCAATTTAATTCTTTATTTATCATTTTTTAAACAGTTAACAAGTTAAATCACTTGATAAGAAATGACATACAGGGACTCATACAATTGAAACAAAAGAAAATAACCAACAAGGTATATATAATCCCAATGATACCTTTTTAGACCACTACGACAGCGGGTTTTCCTATTGAAATTCAGTGAAGAAAATTATTGAAACGCAAGCATAAGTAAACAGCCACCTCTTGCCAACCTGTAGGCTATCAAAATCCTATTGTCGGAACAAAATATTAGGAGGCAGTTACAATGGGAGCTGGATCCTGTCCAATTCTATCATTCAAAAAAGAGTTCAGCTGAGACGGGTCAGAAAAGACATATTTAACCCCAGAATGCTTAATAACGCATTTACATGGGAAATGTAGCCAAAGAATTGCACCCAAACTAAGTACTGCAGGGCACATTATCAGGAAACGCTTTTTTTTTTTTTTCCTCTTTATTTGTGTTTTATTGAGAAACCAACATATACAATACATGTAGACAGTGAACAATGGTATAAACATAACAATCAGTTCTGCCCACGCTAAAACATAGGATATAACATCTCCATTAGTTAGAGGACTCTGTAGCTAAGCCCTCCGTGCAACTTATTTGATGGCTAGATACCATCTGCAACTGCAAACAGCCAAGTGTAAATAGATCATGGTAAAGTCTACAAGGTGAAACATTAAAGTTGAACCTAATGATTCCCCAATCCCCCTGCTTATAAATGGTGGGAATCCAGAATTTACCCGCCACACAAAATGGACAATCATTCATCTCCACCACAGCAAACAGAACCACACCAGCAAACAAATTGAATAACTGCCGTACCTCCCCCAAATAGATACAGATCCATGTTTTCCAGTCTCAAACAAAGAAAAAGATATATAAAAAAACCTGCCACTCCCATCCACATAAGTCTGAAAAGAAAACTCCAGCATCCCATCTCTGTTAACTATACACAGTCATTAAGAATCCGACTTCTGGCGGCATGAGGAAGAGACTGAATATATGGATCCCACACACTAAGAAATCGCTTACTTTGTATTGGAGAACCTCGAATGGACATCTGCTCCATTTGCATCATCATGTAAAAAAGATTCCTCCATGCCCAGAAAGAAGGGGGCTCAACGTTCCGCCAGCTCATGAGAATCACTCGCTTCCCAACCACACTGGCCTTCTGCAAAAGTAACCTGATACCAGGATCTCGTATTCTCAACGGGGGTATACACCCAAATAAAATCCACAATGGTGCCACCAGTATAGAAACATGTAAAATGGTAGCTAAATAATGTGCAATCCTGGCCCAAAAAACCCGGACCGCAGGGCAAGCCTAAAAGGCATGTGCCAAAGTACTGCTCTCCTTCTGACACCGCAAACAAGAACCAGAGGATGCAATATGTTGTCTTCTGGCCATCTGGGGTGAAATATATGCCCTTCCCAAAAATTTGAACTGTAACTCTCTATAGTATGTATTATACGAGATCCTGGCAATCCGACCGTAACAGGTTCGCAACATGGAGGAGGTAACCACAAACTCCCCATCAGCAGTCCATCTGTCTGCCAGTGTGGAATACATCTCCACCCTCCTCAATCGTAATTGTTTATAATAATAGGACAAGGACGGTGCCTTAGCTCTAGAGAGGGCCAATAAGGTTTCCAATTTCTGGAAGGTCGAGAGTAGCTTAAATGCCATAGGGATGGTCTTAACATAGTGTTGGATTTGCAAATAAGGGAAGACCATGATCACTCGCCTCCCATAACGCTCCTGCAGGTCAGAAAATGACATCAGAGTCCCCTGCTCCGTAAATATGTGCCCCAGATATAAAATTCCCATCTTTTTCCATTCCTGAAAATGTGGAGAAGTAGTCCCTGGCGAGAAGTCAGTGTTCCCATTAATCGGGAGTAAGTATGCACTAACCCTAGGTACCTGAAGAGCTTTTGTCAGAGTAACCCAGGCCTGTCGTACCGGTAATATCACTTTAGACTGAGTCAACATGGGGGACAGTTTTGCTGGCTCCACTTGAAGCGCGTAGCTAACATTAACCGGATAGAGAAAGGCACTTTCAGCCGTGAAACTAGTATGTGAGGAGGTACCCAATAACCAATCCCGTACAAGACGCATGTTACAGGCCACGGTGTACAACGCCAAGTTCGGGACCACCCTCCCCCCACCGTTGCTGCATCCAGACCAATGGAATCCTCACCTTACCCCCCCTCCACAAAAATTTTCGCATACAGCTATCCAATAAAGACGCATCCCCCCGTTTCAAATGTAGGGGAAGGGTTTGAAATAGATAGAGCCATTTGGGAAGAATAACCATCTTAAATAAATTTATCCTGCCACACAGAGATAAGGGAAAATTTTGCCATGCAGCAAGTACGTCTTGAGTATATCGGAGTAGACTCGGTACATTATCTTTATAAACCATAGAAGGGTCCACAGGCACTCTCACCCCCAAATATCGAAAGGACTCCCCGGCCCATTGTAATGGGAAAGAGCCTCTCCATCTCTCCTTCAGTGTGTCTGGAAAGGCCAATGCAGAAGACTTATGTTCATTCAACCTGAAACCCGAAAAGGTTCCAAATAAGCCCATCACAGTAAGCAGAGAGCTCAAAGACCTAACAGGATCCGTCAAAAAAACCAAAAGGTCATCCGCAAAGGCTGCACATTTAAATATCTCTCTATCAAATCGTACTCCCCTAATATCAGGGCTGCCCTGTAGTGCAAGCAACAGAGGTTCTAATTGCAAAAGAAAAAGAAGCGGAGACAGAGGACATACTTGACGAGTGCCTCTCTTAATAGGGAACATTTCTGATCTATCTCCATTAACCAATATAGTTGCCTGTGGATCCCTATATAGTAATTGCACTGCCTCAAGAAACAGGCCTTCAAAACCCATGTGTCCCAAAATATAAAACAAATAATTCCACTCCACCCTATCGAAGGCCTTTTCGGCGTCAAAACTAATAGCCAAATAGGGAGTATTCATATGACGACACATTTCCATTGCCACTAAAATCCGTCTGAGATTTGAGAGGGCATATTGCTTTCGAACGAATCCCACTTGATGAGGTCCCACTAGAGATGGCAAAACCACAGCTAAACGGTCCGCCAAAATTTTAGCCAACAGCTTTTGATCAAAGTTCAATAACGATATCGGACGGTACGCATCAGGTTGTAGTGGGTCTTTTCCCGCTTTAGGGATAAGAGTAATATGGGCTGCATTCATCTGGGGTGGGAAACTCCCCTGTCGAATTAATGAAGAAAAAAGCGAGGTTAAAGATCCCGTCACCCTATCAAGCAGGCCCTTATAAAATTCTGCCGATAGACCATCTGGTCCTGGGGTTTTCAAGCGCTTAGACTTATAAATAGCCCTACGAACGTCCTCCTCAGAAATTGGCATATTTAATGTCTGTTTTTGCTCCTCCGTGAGGATAGGAATCTGAAGAGCCGGGACAGAGGCGCCTCTTAGCTCAACCCAAGCCTTTCCTGCTCGGGGGCTTGGTCCCTGCCGCGATTCAGCCACCGGACCGAGGCCTAAACCTCCGAGGAACCACGGAAATCACCCCGGGAAACTCAACTGGGGGAGGGACCGAATGGTATCACCGCAGGAGTGCGGGGCTCGATGTTCTGTAGAGGTTTAGTAAGTAGAACTAGAAAAATAGAAAGTAGATTGGAAACACGCTCAGCGAGCATGCAGGCTCTCCAAACTGCTTTGGAGACGGAAATTATTGAAGAGCTTCACTTCCTGTGGGGGTATATGTACCCGTGCTGACGTCAGATCCGTCTCCAACTGCTAGCACGAGCACGCTATACCCACTTGTTCTGAGTCCATCTGGCTACACGACAGGAAAATGAAATTTCAGAACTGTTATTTTAATCATAGGTTACAAATGTTTACTCATTCAATGTAACTGAAGATTGGAAGATGGCCAATGTAACTCCTATATTTAAAAAGGGATCCAGGGGAGATCCAGGAAACTATAGACCGGTGAGGCTGACTTCAGTGCCGGGAAAAATCGTGGAAACTGTTATAAAGAATAAAATTACAAAGCATTTAGATAGACGTGGTTTGATGGCATACAGCCAACATGGATTTATCCAAAGGAAGGTTTGCCTCACAAATCTCATATATTTTTTTTGAAGGGGTGAATAAACATGTGGACAAAGGTGAACTGGTGGATTTGGTGTATTTGGATTTTCAGAAGGCGTTCGACAAAGTCCTGCATGAGAGCCTTCTAAGAAAACAAAATTCATGGGATAGGAGGCGATGTCCTTTTGTGGATTGCAAGTTGGTTAAAAGACAGGAAACAGTGTAAGATTAAATGGTCAGTTTTCATAGTGGAAAAAGGAAAACAGTGGTTCCTCAGGGATCTGTACTTGGACCGGTGCTTTTTAGTATATTTATAAATGATCTGGAAAGGGGTACGATGAGTGAGGTGATCAGATTTGTGGATGACACAAAATTATGCAGAGTAGTTAAATCTCAGTTGTGATGAATTGCAGGAGGACCTTGCAAGACTGGAAGCTTGGACTTCCAAATGGCAGACAAAATTTAATGTGGACAAGTGCAAATTGATACATATAGGAAAAAAATAACCCTTGCTGTAGTTACACGACATTAGATTCTATCTTAGGAGTTACCATCCAGGAAAGAAATCTAGGCGTCATAGTGGATAATACTTTGAAATTGTCAGCCCAGTGTGCTGTGGTGATCAAAAAAGAAAACAATGTTAGGAATTATTAGGAAGGGAATGGAAAATAAAACGGAGGATGTCATAATGCCTCTGTATCGCTCCATGGTGAGACCGCACCTTGAATACTGTGTGCAGTTCTGGTCACCGCATCTCAAAAAGGATATAGCTGAACTGGAGAAAGTGCAGAGAAGGGCAACCAAAATGATAAGGAGCATGGAACGGATGCCCTATGAGGAAAGGCTAAAGAAGTTAGGGCTGTTCTGTTTGGAGAAGAGACGACTGAGGGGGGATATGATAGAAGTCTACAAAATGTAAATCAGTTATTTACTCTCTCAGATAATAGAAGAATCAGGTGGCATTACATGAAGTTAGCAAGCAGCTCATTTAAAACAAATCGAAGAAAATTATTTTTCACTCAGCGCATAGTAAAGCTCTGGAATTCATTGCCAGAGGATTTGGTTACAGCAGTTAGTGTAACTGGGTTTAAAAAAGGTTTGGATAAGTTCCTAGAGAGTAAATCCATAAACTGCTATTACAGTAATTAATAAGCACTAGTAACTTGTGATCTATCTAATGTTTGGGTACTTGCCAGGTACTTTGCGACTTGGATTGGCCACTGTTGGAAACAGGATACTGGGCTTGATGGACTCTTGGTCTAACCCAGTATGGCATTTCTTATTTATGGACAATATATCAAATACAAAACCTGTGTATATGTAGTATTTTAACAATTTTTATTTTAACAATATTAAAAATAGTTTATAAAGTATTTCTAATATGACAATACGCAATATATAATTCCTATAAATCATCCACTCTCACCATTCATACTCTTTATAAAGACATCATACACAACACATTTCACATATTGCAAATTACAAACAATATTAAAATACATTCATGAATCGTTCCCCCAAAACCTTTATTTCTTAATTCTGCTTATTAATCCACGGTGGTGTAATCCTTCTAATCCACTATCTTCAATTTATCTATTGGATTTTTCTATTGAATTCTTCTTCCCATTAAATTCTCCTTCCCGACAAGAGACTCCTGTTTCACAACATAGTTTACATCGGATTACTTCACACCGAACCGCCACTGATATCTCAAGGAGTCACTTATTTCAAATATTCACATCTATAAAATAATTCATCAAAAACACAAAGTTCCTTCAGTATTATCTCTAAAAAATTTTTTTATATAATAATTATTATTTTTCATATAGATATGCTCTCCGGTCACAAAATGTCCCACAACCAAGTATTAACCCCAGACGCACCACACTTCTTACCTGAATAGAAACTTTCACCAACTACCGCCGATTATCATCAACGTTTAACCTGGGATATTTCACAACACAACAACTACAAAAAAGAAACAAACTTACAAACAGCCACAACAAACACATCGGCTCTGTATCTTCTTACCAATAAACCCCACTTACCCAAAATGTTTTCTCAACCATAAATCAGCAATTCCACGTCAAGGAAAACCTCCACAAACTTTTTTTTTTCACAATTTCTTTCCAAAATTACTATCAAGAAAAAATAGCAGAAAAGCTGAAAATTAGCTACTCCCACCCCTTTGATACACACAAAAGGCACATGCACAATCCCCAAAATATTGCTAAACTTACCCGGAACGCCCCCGATGATGCGCCGGCCGCGACACGCCCCCGACATGCCCCCCAGGAAAGCCCTGGGACTTACGCACATCCCGGGGCTTGCGCACGCAGCCGAGCCTATGCAAGATAGGCTCGGCGCATGCAGGGGGTGGAAGGGGCAGCTTTTCAGGGGTTATGCGTGTAACCCTTTGAAAATCTGCCCCATAGTGCTTAAGGGCTTTTTTGAAGGCTTTCTTGTCATTAATAAAGCATAACTCTGGAGGGATGGTGTTCCATAAAATGGGGCCTGCTATGGAGAAAGCTCGTTCTCTGGTAGAGACCAGTCTTGTAGTTTCTGGTGATCCAGATTCGTAAAGATAAAGACCCTCACTCTGAGCTATTGGGCTTTCTGAAATCTTGACTCTTGGCTCTTCCTGTCCACGTGTTTCTCAGTGCTCTATTGCTAATAATATGGGAAGCTCCCTTTTTTCTTATGCCAATCACAAGAAAATTGGGCCTGAAGTTTAAGCTGTAGGAATCTCTAGGCTTTGGTGTCATGCAGCTACCATATAATTCGGTGGTAGTTGAATCTGTGATGAGAAAAGCAAAAAAAGTCGAGGATTCATTCCATTTCTCTGCCTGGAAAAGATCACCAGTTTCTAGACTAGTTCGGTAAAAAGGTATGCCATACTCACTGCATAAATTATGATCCACAGTTCTAAATGCACAATATATACATGATTGCCTGCAGAAACTGAAATTTCCTTTAGATGGATAGAGTATCTCAGCATTATCCCCAGCCTTATGTTCCGTCTATGAAGCCTTCTATTCTGGTTTCAAGAACCTCTGTGTATTCCCTAGGTGCTTGTCATATGGAGTGACTTAGGGCCAGCTCAATTCAAGAAGACGTAGATAAGAAATTAGCGGATCTTTCCTGCCTAGTGGGTAATCTGTTTGGTGAAAAACTGCGGGAAACCATAGCACAGATCAAAGATCAAAATAAGGCTGTATAATCCATCTCAACAGGCCTCAAACAGCCATCTGCACAGCAAAGGCCCTTCTATCATTATATGTGGTTTTATTTCCACAGATGCCCCTTCCAGGATTATTATCGGTAAGGTCCTCAGCCACTCCCAATTCAGCATCATCCGTCTCTTGCTGCAATACCTAGACAAAGAAATCACAGGCAGCAAAAATAGACTTAACTGGCCCAGCCGTTGTTCAGTCTACCTCCCTCCATTTTGGTTGGGGACAGGATCCAACTTTTTCTGGAAAAGTGGTGCCTTGTCATCAATGACCCTTGGGTCCTCCAAATAGTGTGCTTGCATTTATGTTGCCTACTGCTTCTCCCACTGTGCTACAGCTGGATCCATCCCATCTTCTGCAACTGTGACTGGAAGTTCAGACTGTACTACAACAGCAGGTAACCAAACCTCTGCCTATGTCACAACACACTCAGGAATTTTATTCCTGGTACTTCCTCATCCAAGAAATCAGGGGGGCTGCAGCCTATTTTTGATCCGAGACATCTGAACTAGCATCTGCTTAGAGAGAAATTCAAAATCAACACACACAGCATGATACTCCCCTACATTCAGAAGGGCAAAGGGATGTGTGTATGGGAACTGCAAGAATGCTTACTTGCACATACCCATTCATCATTCACATTGGCACTACCTTCGATTCAAAGTGGATTTTACCCATTACCAGTAGAGTGCTCCTGTTCAGCTTCTCAGCTGTCCAGAGAGTGTTCACCAAATGTCTGGCGGTGGTAACAGCTTATCTACAATGTCATGGAATCCAAGTCTTTCTTAACTAGATGATTGGTTAATCACAGCTCACTCTCATGCTCGACAATCTGCACTGTTGCAGAGCTTAGGTTTTCTGATCAACTTCAAGAAGTCAAACTTGATGCCAGTTCAAAGACTAAATTTATAGATGCATGAATAGACTCTTACAGAAGAAAGCATTTCTTCCCTTGGATCGAGCATTCATCCTGCTCTCATTGATTCACAAATTGCTCTCATCGCAGCGAATGACAGCGAGATCTCTACTAGTTGTACTGGGACACATGGCAGTGGAACCACATGTATGGCAGCTATCTCACCTGCATATTGGATGACTTTAATGGGGCTTATGTCCCCAGTGAGATTGACTTACACAGGCCTTCTCCTAGATTTCATTTCATTTTATTAAAATTTATTAAACGCCCTACACAAACAAGGTCTGGGCGATTTACAAAAAAACATACATAATATTAAAAGAAAAAATAAAGAACACTTGACAAACAACTGTCATTAACAATCATTAAATTTCATAGAAACCATACAATTTCACACATGTTCATACAAATTCCATCAAGATGTTACAAGATGGAGATGTACCATACATAATACCTTGGAGCAAAACTCAATGTAGAAGTTACAAGATTGGAAATATACCATACATCAGGCCTTGGAGCGGAACTCAATCTGGGTATCCCAGAATTGGAACTAATTTCTCAAGAGATGGCTCAGGAGCTCCAGTATAGCAACAATCTCATGTTCTTTAAGAGGTGCGCCTCTGTCCTGCTCCATATCGAATAACATTGACTATGGACACCTTCACGAAGGGGTGGTAGTATATGTCGGCTTCTATTGAACCCAGGGCACTTTGTCTCCCAAGACAAGTTGATATCAAATAAATCTGCTGGAGCTGAAATGCATTGCATGTGTTTGCATACCTTTTTCAGGGCAAGAGCATCCTCGTTCAGATGGACAAGCAGGTGGCCATGTTTTATGTCAACAAGCAAGAGGGGACAAGCTCATGGCCCCTCTACTGGGTGCTCCAGGTCTGGATTTGGGCAGACAAGAATTAATCATGGCTGCATACCATGATTGCCAGGGATTGCCAACTCGCTCGCAGATAGACTTAGCAGAATATTTAGTCCACATAAGTGGTCTCTGCTAAAAATCTGTGGCAGACAAAATCTTTAGATTATGGGGTCAGCCAGCAGTAAACCTGTTTGCCTCAGAAGAGAACAGAAAGATAAATCAATTCTGCTCAGTTCTCCCAAATGAGCTAAGAATAGCTTGGGATGCTTTCCTCCTCAACTGGGGGTCAAGCTTCATGTATGCTCTTCCATCGATATCACCCATAGCCAGAACTATGAAAAAAGTTCTTCACCATCATGCTCGACTGATCCTCATTGCTCCAGCCTGGCCCAGACAAGATTGGTATTCTTATTTTGTGCAACTTTCTAGCAGGCCTCCCATCCTACTGGAATCAGATCCAATGCTGTTAACTCAAGAGAACAGAACTCTTATTATCCCAGCCTCATTGCTCTCAACTTAACAGCTTGGAGGTTAAGTGCCTCTACCTATCCACAGAAAAACTCTACCTATCCACAGAAATTATCTATATCCTGGTCTCTTCCAGAAAACTATGAACTAAGCAGCTATACCTTCAAGTGGAATAAATATTCTAAGTGGTGTCTACGTCTTCATCAACCAACGTCTTCATCAACCATCTCCCCTCTCAGACCTATGATATCTTCTCTATCCCCCGCCTCAAAAAAAAAGGGGGAGGATTACTCCTCGCCGCTAAAAAGCACCTCAAACTCAAACTCCACCCTTCTAAACCACCCCACAAACTGGAAATTGGCCTCTTTAAATCTAAGACTATGCAGATCTGCCTCATCTACGCCCCCCCAGGCCTACTTGAACACGACACATCCCCCCTCATAGAATATATAACAAACAACATCAAACTTGACTCTGCAGCAATCATTCTCGGAGATTTCAACCTCCATGCAGACAACAACCCTATCACACCTGCCTGTGAAACACTAATGATCACCCTCCAAGCATTAGGCTTCAAGCAACTCATCACCTCTCCCACACATAAGGCTGGTCACACACTGGACCTCTTCTTTGTCAACAAGCACATCACCTCACACAGCACCCCTACCTCCACTCCCATCCCCTGGTCTGATCATTTCATCATTAACGCCCACCTCCACAACAATGCCCCCCTCCTCATCCTCTCTCTCTCGAGATAAAACTCAGGCCACCAGCAAGACTATTGCCTTCCGCAAGCACTGCTCATCGGAAGACATCTCCCGTGCCTTTGAGAAAGCAAACAAATCCCTGGACCTCTCCAACCCGAACACAGCTTTGCAATCTTGGAATAACATCAATGCCAAGATAGCGGAAGAAGCCTGCCCCATGATACACAAAAAAATACCCTTAGCCAACACAGACAAAAAACCATGGTACACCAAAGAACTCAAAACGATCAAACAGGACCTTAGAGCCAAAGAACGCACCTGGCGTAAAAACCCCACTCCCACACACAAGTCAGCATATAAACATTCATTACACCACTACCGTCAAGCCACTAACCAAGCCAAAAAAGACTTCTACGCAGCCAAAATCCACAATTATCAATTCGATGCAAATGCCCTTTTCACGTTTGTTGCTAATCTCACTGCCCCCCCATGCCCCTTCTCCCCAGAACAAAACGCCAAAGAGAAATGCACAGAAATTGCTAATTTCTTCAAGAATAAAATTGACAACATTCTCCTTCGCTTCACCACCAAGCCCCCCACCACTTTCCACCTACCTACCAAAACATCCAGAACCAATCTGCAAACGTTCGAACAAACATCTACCCTTGAAATTGAAACCATTCTAAAAAGAATGAAACCTGCTTCCCATTCTGCTGACACCATCCCCTCTAAGACCCTCCTATCTTCTCCCACATCCATATCCAGACTTCTATCTGACTTGATCAACTGCTCTCTTACATATGGCAAGGTCCCAGACCCACTCAAACTTGCAATAGTCAAGCCCCTCCTAAAAAAGCCCACCTTAGACCCCAAAGACCCCTCTAACTACCGGCCTATATCCAACCTCCCTTTTGTATCTAAAATACTTGAAAAGGTTGTCAATACCCAGCTCTCTGACTACCTCGAAAACCACAACATTCTGCACCCCGCACAATTCGGCTTCCGTAAAGGTCGCAATACGGAAAACCTCCTTCTGGCAGTCACCAACACCATACATATAGGCATGGACCAAGGAACCTCATTCTTACTCGCTATACTAGATATCTCTGCTGCTTTCGACACTGTCAACCACCAAATACTCCTATCCCGGCTATCAGAAATCGGCATCTCTGGCACTGTACTATCATGGTTTACCTCATATCTCACCCATAGAGAATACCTGGTCAACATTGACAACTCTGAGTCCCCACGCATACCCCTCCTCCAGGGTGTCCCCCAAGGATCCTCCTTATCCTCCACCCTCTTTAACATATATCTTCTTCCCCTCTGCTATCTACTTTCTAACCTCGGTCTCAATTTCTTCATGTATGCGGATGATGTACAGATCCTCATCCCCATGCAAAAAACCCTACAAGAAACTCTAAACTTCTGGGAATCCTGTCTTGCCTCCATTAACTCTCTCTTAGACAGCCTCCAACTCGCTCTTAACACAGCAAAAACTGAAATCATCCTCATTTCCAACAAACTCGAGGTTACCTCACAGGCCTCTACTAAAACTACCCCCACAACCCTCCCCATCCTGCCATCTATAAGAGACCTAGGTGTTGTATTAGACAAACACCTTAATTTTCATCCACACATCAAATCCCTTCTAAAAACCGGCTTCTATAAACTCCACATCCTCAAAAAGCTCAAACCCCTCCTCCACCTTCAAGACTTTCGCCTTGTATTGCAGTCCACAATCCTATCAAAATTAGACTACTGCAATTCACTTCTCCTAGGCCTGCCCTACGCCACAATTAAACCACTACAAATCTTGCAGAACTCCATGGCACGAATCATCACAGACACTCGTAAGAGAGAACACATCACACCCATTTTAAAAAAACTGCATTGGCTCCCCATCCCTTTCCGTATAAAATACAAAACTCTTACAATACTCCATAACATGCTTCACAAAAATGACCACGAATGGCTCAAGGAAACACCACGTTTCCGTACATCCAATCGTCCATCCAGAGCCTCCACGGCTGGCACCTTACACATCCCACCCCTCAAAATAGCACACCACTCAACTACCAGAGAGAGAGCCTTTACCATAGCCGGCCCCTCCCTCTGGAACTCTCTTCCCACGTATCTCCGCCTTGAACCTTCCTTACCCAACTTCAAAAAAGGCATCAAAACCTGGCTTTTCTTACAAGCATACCCTGACTCCAATCAGACCTAAACCCCCTCCACTGCCACTTCCAATTCCCTTACCCCTTCTAATCCGTTGATGCATCCTAGGGAATTCCTGATTTTGTAAATTTGTTAATTTTTTATTCTCAGTTTTTTTTAACACAGTTCCTATCAATTTCTCTCTCCCCTAGCACTTCACTACCTTTCTCCTTCCCGCAACTTCTGCGCTTACTGTCACCTGACCCCCATCCTCTCCTTTTTCCTTCACTGCTCCACCTCCCCCCTCCCTGTTATTTGTAATTTCCTCTTCCTCCTTTACAATGTTGATTGTGAACCGGCATGATATGTCCTATGAATGTCGGTATATTTTAAAAGCATTTAAATAAATAAATAAATAAATAAATAAATAAATAAATAAAAGGCATTTGACTCTTTCCCTTTGTCAGCCTTAGCATCTATTACAGTATCTTCTTCACCTTTCAAACTCTGATCTTGCCACATCTTCAGTGTGAGTGCATCTCAGTGCCATAGCAGCCTACCATTACACAGTGGACAGTAAACAGATATCCATTCATCCACTATCTCGATTCATGAAAGGACTGTTAAGTGTCAAAACCCAGGTTAAAAAACCGCCGATAGAATGAGATCGTAATGTCATTTTTTCCCTGTTAATGAAGACTCTGTTTGGAATGGGCTTCACTAAAGTATTTGACTTGTAAGTTTTTTTTTTTAAGTTTCCATCACTTCTGGCAGAAGAATGAATAAATTCCAGGCTCTTGTAAACTATCCCCATATAGTTCTCTCTTAACTGAGTGGTTCTCCAGACTTCACATCAATTAATCCATCATGCTACCTCTCTTTTTCTCAAGGCCACATGTTCACAATGGTGAGAGAGCCTTTCATATTTTAGACTGTAATTGGGCTTACAAGAACTACATAAGGGCTATGGTGTACCGCAAGAGAAGAACTCAGCTCCATCATTAAACCAATCAGCTTTTCATATCCTACGATCCAAACCATCTGGGAGATGTGGTCACCATGTGAACATTTATCTAATTGGTTGGCTGAATGATTCCAACACTCTATGACTTAGTAGCATTACAACTCACGAATTTGGTTAAAGCTCAAGTATAAGCTATGACTTTCTCTTATAGCTCATCTATGTATAGTGCTCATTGAGGACATCGGCAAAGCTGCATCTTGATCTGTTAAGCTCAAAGTTTTACTATCTTGGAGACAAGTCTGTCTGATGCTGCTGCTGGATGATGTCACCCACATGTAATGGCTAACTCTATGGTAATTTTAAGATCTGGTGGCATGAAGTGAATATACTGTAATATCAATATTTTTAGGAATTTATAGTACTTGTAACTGACGTATAGGATAAGTTCTTAATGTGTTCTAATATTATTATAAATACTTATTAGTTTTTAGAGTATTTACTTTGAAATATTTTTGTCTGTTTTATGTTTTAAATATGTATGTTGAAGTGAAGCAGCTTAGACCTTTGGATTGAGCCACTTATAAATTCTAATTAAATTAAAATTCATCCTATCTAAGAAAAATGCTGTTTACAATAAGCCAACTTGCTTTATTAAAGAAATAGAAGGGTTGCAAAGTTAGCCAGATAAACTTATCCGGGTAACTTTGAAGGGATATTCAGTGGTGCTGCTGCGCTATTGAATATAGAGGGCTATCCGGCTAACTTTATGTCAACTCTACAGCATGACTAGAGTTAGCCGGTTGTGTTATCTGGCTAACTTTGAATATCAGTTAGCCATTTAACTTATCTGGCTAATGCCTCCCAGAAATGCCCCTATGTTATCTGGCAAATTTGTAAGTTATCTGGCTATATGCCTTGGAATATCAACCTCTAGGTTTATAACTTTATATGTATGAAGCTGGTCTCTCCCTGGGTTTCCCAATACAATTATCTTGACTTCATGCCATTAAGAAACAAGCCTTCTGCTTTTCCTTGTTCAATAAATAATGGAAAAGCCTTGTCTACTCTTAACTACATCAGCATGAGGTAGCAGCTCACTATTTAGCCGCCTTTATGGCGTATATGTAGAGTAAAAACCCAGAATGCTGTTTAGTTCCCTCTACTATTTAAAACATCTGCAGATTCTCCAGTATCATTCTGCATACAACTTTCTCAAAATCCCTAAGTTCACCAGTTGTGAAGCACTGGTATACATCACTACTGGTTGTCTATGACAAGTTTTAAGAGTGCTAAACTGTTGTTAGAGGTGTTAATAAAACACCACAGATGGCAAGCAGCTCTATTTCTTTACACGCACATGCAATACATTTTGCTAAATTAAAAAAGAATCATTCAGTGGGATGAATACTGAAAGAAAAATCGTATTTTTGTAACAGAATGAGAGCCGCATGTTTCGTGTACAGTTTGGTGGCGAATCAAAAGAGCAAGCATTGGAACATTGCGGTAGCTGTGTGCAACAACTGAAGTTATACGTATCCATCCAGGTATTTGATGGGCAAAGTCAGGAGCTTCTTCAGGAAAGCTGCAGTCAGACTTCTAAATGTAAAAGTCAAGGCATAAACTCACAACAGGATGCAACAGTACATAATAAGGTAAGCATGAAGCAGAAGGTGTAGTCAGGAAAATTTAGCAACAAGACATGCCAATATGAAGCAGGTAGAAAAAAAAAAGCTGATGAAAGGTATTAAAATTACAACTCTTGAGACGGTGAAAAAGATTTATATATTAGTAGATTTGGCTAAAAATTATTACGACTCAACAGGAACCGATTTACTTGACCATTATAATGTAAGTCCAGCAATCAGCTGGGTAACCGTCTAGATGGGATCGCTTCCCTCCCTGCAGGCAATATCCTTTGTTTGCCCTTCTAGCCAAAACAACATACTGCAGCCTCTGCAGGGCTGGTTAATTTCAGCCCTGCAGAGGGATGGAGCCAGCACAGATCAGGGACTGCTCTTTCTGGGTAAGCTCTAAAGGGACACATGTGCGCCCATAAATGCACATATTGGCACGCGAGCGGAGATACGCCTCAATTTTATTTTGTGTGCGCAAGTATGCATGTATATTTAAAATACTCCTCACGCACATATGTGTGCGCATAATCTTAAGAGGTGGCTCGAGTAAATGTCCAGTGCATATTTCCATTAGGGCTTTAGGAGCTTTTACACATGTACGCAGGTGGATTTTAAAATATGCTTATGCAAGGGAAAAAACAGTTTTTCCAATTAATCCACCAGATTGTTCAGTTGATATTGAGGTCATGAAGACCCCTCTGGTTCTTCAACCTGCAAACTCCCCACGCTGTGCTAAAAGCCCTAAAACACAACATTTCCAGACAGCAGTAAAGTTAGGCAGATAACACACCTATGCGCGCCATGGTCAGCTTTTTTAAAATTCGGAGTTGCACACATGTCTTGGCCCCCACCCTGGAATGCCCATTCCTTTCCTATACCTCACCCATTTTCTGCCCCCTTCTTGATGTGTGCACAGGTATGTACGCGCATATTTGCTGCTTCTTAAAATTCACGCGGCCCACATATGGGGATGTTTTAGCGCAAGCAATGCTTTTAAATTCTACCTCTCAAGGAGCACTGAGGTGACAAGGCATCTGTCTGACTTACCATACACAATAGTCCTAACCAAGACAGGAATCCAAAGAGAATACGTAGCAATACCGATTTAGACATAGATCCCTCGGCCCCATTATTTTCTGACTCAGTAAGTCAGGCCCCACAGGTAAACAATAATAGACTAGAAAACAGAGCATATGAGGTGGGCAAATTGTGGAGAAGAGACTCTACTAAAGAAAACCAACCACCAAATAACCGGAAGAGTCCTTTTTTAAGAGGAAGAGGTACTTGGAGAGGGAGAGGCAGAGGGAGATACAACCCATACCAACAATACAATCAATACAACTACCAGTACTAGACAAGGTTAGTGAAGATGTACTGAAGAATTATAAGAATAGTACCATTGTCAATCTCTCTTCTCGTATTCTGACACCGGATGAAGAAAAAGTACTCCAAAAAGGCTTATCTTTTGCCCCTACACCCACATATAGTGCCTTTAAAACCCGGGTCGAATTGTTTAAATTCATTAGGAAATGTTGAGATTACTTACCTGATAATCTCCTTTTCCTTAGTGTATGCAGATGGACTCAAAACAAGTGGGTATAGTGTGCTCGTGCTAGCAGTTGGAGATGGATCTGACATCAGCACGGGTACATATAACCCCACAGGAAGTGTAGCAATTCAGTAATCTTCCTTGCAAAAGCTGTAGCTGACCGATCGTTTAAATGAACAGGATTACCCTGACCAATTGATGGTAGCTGGAGACCGCCAGTGTTCTCAACCGGAAGGCGTCGACAACCGGCAGGGTGGAAGCCCTATATAAGTAAAACATGGCTTACCATGAGTCGGCGAATCCCCATGTATACCGTCAGCCAGGCGGGATGCTGAGTCCATCTGCATACACTAAGGAAAAGGAGACTATCAGGTGAGTAATCTCAACATTTCCTAGTGTGTAGCAGATGGATTCAAAACAAGTGGGATGTACAAAAGCTACTCCCGGACTGGGCGGGAGGCTGCCCGAGGCCTGTGCAGGATCGCCCTCGCGAATGCGGTGTCCTCCCTGGCCTGGACATCCAGACGGTAGAATCTGGAGAAGGTATGGAGGGAGGACCACGTCGCCGCTTTACAGATCTCCGCAGGCGACAGCATCCTAGCCTCTGCCCAAGAGGCCGCTTGCGCTCTGGTAGAGTGAGCCTTGACCTGTAGAGGTGGTGGTTTTCCCGCGTCTACGTAGGCTGCCTTGATAACTTCTTTGATCCAGCAGGCGATGGTTGGCCGTGAGGCCGCTTCCCCTTGCTTCTTCCCGCTGTGAAGGACGAACAGATGGTCCGTCTTTCGTACTGCTTCAGACATTTCGTACTGCTTCAGACATTTCTTCAAACCTGCCGTAGATGGCAGGGATATGGTTTGGTTGAGGTGAAAGTGTGAGACCACTTTGGGTAAGAAGGAAGGAACCGTGCGAAGATGGATAGCTTCTGGAGTGATTCTGAGAAACTGATCACGGCAGGACAGTGCTTGTAGCTCTGAGAAGCAGCGTGCTGAACACACAGCTAGCAAGAACACCATCTTCAAGGTTAACAAATGGAGAGACAGGCCTCGAAGGGGCCTGAAGGCGGATCCTGCTAGAAATTCCAACACTAGGTTGAGGTTCCACAAGGGCACTGGCCACTTCAGTGGCGGGCGAATGTGTTTGACTCCTTTCAGGAAATGTGAAATGTCTGGGTGTTTGGCAATGGTGTTGCCGTCACTCCTGGGACCGTAGCAAGACAACGCTGCTACCTGAACCTTGATGGAGCTGAAGGACAGACCCTTCTGAAGTCCATCTTGTAGGAAGTCTAAAATGATAGGAATCTTAGCGGTATGTGAATTGGTGCTGTGAGAGTCGCACCAGTCTTCAAAAAACCTCCAGAACCTGATATATGTCAGTGATGTGGAGAACTTGCATGCTCGGAGGAGTGTATCTATTACTGGCTCTGAGTATCCTCTTCTCTTCAATCTAGCCCTCTCAATGGCCAGACCGCAAGAGAGAATTGAGCTGGATCCTCGTGGAGGATGGGACCTTGCCGCAGCAGGTCCCTATGTGGAGGCAGGCGTAGAGGATTCCCTGCCAGTAGTCTTCTCATGTCTGCGTACCAGGGTCTTCTTGGCCAGTCCGGGGCCACTAGAAGAACTAGGTCTCTGTGTCGCTGAATCTTGTGTATAATGGCGCCCAGCAGGGGCCACGGAGGAAAGGCATATAAGCAGGATTCCCTGAGGCCATGGCTGTACCAGGGCATCGATCCCTAGGGATATTGGATCCCACCTGCGGCTGAAATATCTGGGTATTTGAGCGTTGGACCTGTCTGCTAATAGGTCCATGCCCGGCGTCCCCCACTGATCCACAATCATCTGGAAAGCTGTGGGCGACAGCTGCCATTCCCCTGGATTTAGGCTTTCTCTGCTGAGGAAGTCTGCCGTGGTGTTGTCCTTCCCGGCGATGTGGACGGCGGAGATGTCCTGGAGATTCGCTTCCGCCCAAGTCATCAGGGGGGCTATTTCTAGAGATACCTGTCGGCTTCTGGTTCCACCCTGTCGGTTGATGTATGCCACCGTGGTGGCGTTGTCTGACATCACTCTGACCGCTCTGTTGCGAAGTCTGTGGGCGAATCGCAGGCACGCTAGCCTGACTGCCCGTGCCTCTAGTCGGTTGATGTTCCACCTTGACTCTTCTCTGTTCCACCGCCCTTGGGTGGTGAGTTCTTCGCAGTGTGCTCCCCATCCGTTCAGGCTGGCATCTGTAGTGAGCAGGGTCCAGGTTGGGAGGACATTCTTGACCCCCGGCTCATGTGGCCGGGCTGCAACCACCACCGTATCTGATTCCGCACTCTGGCTGGTAGAGGTAGGTGTGTGGCGTAGTTCTGTGATCGTGGGCTCCATCGAGATAGGAGGGCGCGTTGTAATGGTCTCATGTGAGCCCATGCCCATGGTATCACCTCCAGAGTGGATGCCATAAGGCCGAGGACCTGTAGGGAATCCCAAGCTGTGGGCCGGGTGGCGCTCAGCAGGGCCTGCAGACGATGCCGGAGCTTTGATCTTCTCTTGGAGGTCAGGCTGACCTCGCCTTCCTGGGTGTCGAATCGGACCCCTAGGTATTCCAGCGACTGGGAAGGCTGTAGGGAACTCTTGTTTGTGTTGACTACCCATCCTAGGCTTTCCAGAAGAGATGTAACTCTGTTGGTTGCCTGGTGGCTCTCTGCCGGTGATTTTGCCCTGATCAGCCAATCATCCAGGTAGGGATGGACGAGAATTCCATCATTCCTGAGTGACGCCGCCACTACTACTATGACCTTGGTAAAGGTCCGCGGCACGGTGGCTAACCCAAAGGGTAAAGCTCGGAACTGGAAGTGTTGGCTCAGGACTTTGAAGCGTAAGTAGCGCTGGTGATCCCAATGGATTGGGATATGCAAGTAGGCTTCTGACATATCCAGGGATGTGAGAAACTCCTCTGGCTGTATTGCACTTTTGACTGACCGCAGAGTTTCCATGCGAAAGCTGGGAACCCGTAGGTGTCTGTTGACTGACTTGAGGTCCAGGATGGGCCTGAAAGTGCCCTCTTTCTTGGGTACTATGAAATAAATGGAATAATGTCCAGAATTTATCTCCCATGCAGGCACTGGGATTATGGCTTGTAGGGACAGGAGCCTCCGCAAGGTAACTTCTAGTGCCGCCCTCTTGAGAGGTGGACAAGGAGATTCCACAAACTTGTCCGGCGGGAGCCGAAGAAAGTCCAGGTAGTACCCTTCTCGGATGATGGCGACCCACTGGTCCGAGGTATCTCGACCCACCTGCGGTAGAAGAGGGTTAGCCTGCCCCTATGGCTTCTACCCTCATATGGATCGGCTGATTCTCATTGTGGGGTGCGGCCGGGACCCGAACCGGTTCTCCTCTTGTTGTGCTTAGGTCGAAAGGACTGGTTCCTGGCCTGAGACAGAGGTGCTTGGTAGCGAGCCCTGTAAGGGTTGAAGCGCTGAGAGTTTCTACCTCTGGATGGCCTAGGAAAAAAACGCTGGCTCCTCCTCGACCTGTCTTCTGGTAGACGGGGTAATGGAGAGGCACCCCATCTATTAGCCAGTTTCTCGAGAGAGCTGCCGAACAGGAGGGATCCCTTAAAGGGCATTTTTGTAAGGCGAGTCTTGGAGGAAGAGTCGGCCGCCCAATTACATAGCCAGAGCTGTCTCCTGGCTGCCACTGAGGATGACTCTCCCTTGGCTGCCATACGGACTAGGTCGGAGGCTGCGTCAGTGAGGAACGAGAGTGCTGATTCCATTTCTTCTCCCGGGGTGTTGTTCCGAGCTTGTGATAAACAGGAACAGGTAACCACGGTGCAGCAGGTCGCAATTCGTAGGGACATGGCTGCCACCTCAAAGGCTTGTTTCAGAACGGCGTCCATGCGCCGGTCATGTGCATCCTTGAGGGCTGCTCCCCCCTCCACCGGAATGGTGGTGCGCTTCACAATTGCGCTAACTATGGCGTCTACCTTGGGGCACGCCAGCAGCTCCTTGGTCGCCAGGTCCAGAGGGTACATGCCCGACAAGGCCCGACCCCCTTTGAATGAGGCCTCCGGCACATTCCATTCCAGATCGATTAGCTGCTGTGCTGCTTGTAGGAGGGGAAAATGGTGAACAGTTTGGCGCAAGCCCTCTAGCAGGGGGTTCATTCTAGGTTCCCCTGGGGCGTCCTGGCCCAGGATAGCCAGTTCTGACAGGCATTGAGAGACCAGGCCTGGGAGATCCTCTTTCCGAAAGAAGCGTCTCATGGTCCGATATGGTTCTATCCCCGAGGGAAGTTCTCCCTCCTCGGGGGGCTCGTCATCTTCCTCAGAGCAATCTGAATCACCATAAGTGGGGCTTCCGGGTGGCGAGTGGCCGTGCCTAGGTCTTGAGGGTCCAGGGGCTGGATCATCCGGTACATAAGGACCCATTCGGGGATCAGACTGCATCTTGACAAAGGCGTGAATCCCCTTGAATAATTCCACCCAGGAAAGCGAAGCCGGATCTGGCCTTAGGGGCACCAGGTCTCTCGGGTTCCCTGGCTGGTCACCGCGGCCTACTAAGTCCGGGGTGTTCCCTGAGGAACTGGCAAGTACGCTGGGCTGGGACCGGTCCTGGCCTGGAACTCCCAGGGCCTCCTCACATTGGGCACATAGGGAGTCTGCATCCTCGCTCAGTGTGGCTCTGAGGTTGCATGCTGAGCAGAGGCTTAGAGCTCTTATGTCTGTTTCTGGAGGTGCCGGCTCTGCGGACGCATGGGCTCTCTTACGCTCCATCTCGTCTGTTATCTCCTCCCAGCTGGAGTATGCGCCTTGAAATATGCGCGAAAGCTGTGCGTCTACTAATATGCGCTTATCAACGTGCGCCTGTCCACTTGCGCCAATCAACGTGCGCCTAGGAACGTGCGCTTATCAATGGGCGCCTAGGAACGTGCGCCTAACAACGGGCGCTTATCAAAGTGCGTCTATGGGCGTGCGCCTATGAACAGGCGCCTATCCACGGGCGCCTATCAGCGTGCGCTTAGCAACGGGCGCCTATCAGCATGCCTTAGCAACGGGCGCCTATCAGCATGCGCTTAGCAATGTGTAGCAACGTGCGCCTATCAGCAGGAATCAAGGTGACTTCAATATACGCCTTTATCTAATATGCGCCCAAGCATTTTTCGGGTGCCTAACATATACGCCCGTCGCCTATGCACGCAGACTGGCCTGAGCGCTAGAGCGAGGCGACAAACCAGGGCAGATGACGTCGGCGAGCAGGCAGGCAAAATGGCAACCTCCTTGGCGGGCTGCCACGAAGGCAAACCCCGCCAATCCTCGCTTCCTCGGAGACCAGCAAGTAAGGATGTACGCCTTTACCTTGTCTTCGGCGCTTCCCGGCTGCAACCCGGGCGGTCTCCGGCTGCGGGGGGAGAGGGTGATTACCGTCACCGCCGCGCTCGAGGAAGTGCACCCGCTGCCTCTAGGCCGTGCCCGAACTCGTCTCGCTCGGGAGCCAAGTCCTCACCGGGACCGAGGCTGCCTCTATGCCACGCCCAAGCCCTTCTCACTCGGGGGCTAGGTCCCTGCCGCGAGTCGGCCACCGGACCGAGGCTCTTATCTCCGAGGGACCACGGAAATCACCTCGGGAAACTCAACTGGGGGAGGGACCTAATGGTATCACCGCAGGAGTGCGGGGCTCGTCTTCAGGTAGGCTTCTTCTATGAATTTAGTCATTAGAATTTGGAAAAACACTCAGCGAGCGTGAAATAGCTCCAAACTGCTTTGGAGACGGAAATTACTGAATTGCTGCACTTCCTGCGGGGGTATATGTACCCGTGCTGATGTCAGATCAGTCTCCAACTGCTAGCACGAGCATACTATACCCACTTGTTTTGAGTCCATCTGCTACACACTAGGCAAAGTCATTTATTGTAGGTTTTTAGCCCCTGATGCAGCCCTATTGAAAGAGGGCGAAACTTGGCTGGAGTCGGGCTCATTTGCATATATTTGTTTCTACACAATAAATTCTTACAGATCGGACATCTGGCTGCTTATTGTGTATTTCTGCTCTTATACCTATGAATGTCATTATTGTAAACCGTTGTGATCGTTACATGGAACAATGGTATATAAAATGTCTAAATAAATGTCTGCCTCCTTTAACAGTGACAATGAGGTATCCAGAGTGAGCATCTTGCAAAAGACACTGAGATTTGCTGAATTTTTCCCTCTGGAGAGTCAGGATGACTTTATTCATTCAGTAAAGCTAAAACAGTTAGGTTGCTCAACCTGTGATGTGTTCCAAATGGCATTGAGAGCTTTTGCCACAGTAATTGGAGCCCACAGACTCTCATGCTGAAAGCCTCAAACCTAAGAGTTATGCATGACAGGCTCTTTGATGCATCATGCACTGGGAAAGTAACTCTCTTTGGAGATAAGGTTAAGGAAGATATGAATGAACTTAGGTGATTTTATTGGATTAACCTCATACATTTGTTGTGACCTGTTTTTGTGTTACTTTCCATCAAGCCAGGACAAACAACTTTGTGAGTTTTGCTTTCGAAGGAGGTATTATGTCAAAAGCTGGTTACAAATGCTTTACATTAGTCCAATGAAACAACTTTTTTTTCTATGTAATTGGATTAATATGGTAACTACATTACTTTATTCCTAAAATAAGATGTTTATTTGGATTCTGTATCTCTTTTCTAGCAAGACCAGCATGAAGCAAATGCTGAAGAACCTATACGGCAAATAGCTACAGATGATTGTATATCTGTAACACAGTTATTAAAGGTACTGAAGAATGCTGTGCAAATGGGGCTACATATTGGGGTGGTGGGGCAGGAGGCACCAAATGAAAAGCTTAGCAATAACTGTGTAATGACTGCAATTACTCTGTGAGTTGTCTATTTTCAATGCTATTTCTTTGTTGACGGCTAGAATATGTTCTTGTTGCTGTAACTAGTCACTTAGGGGCAGATTTTCAAAGGCTATGCGCACAACATATGCGCGTAACCTGAGGAAATCTGCCCCTGCGCGTGCCGAGCCTATTTTGTATAGGCTTGGCGGCGCATGCAAGCCCCGGGACGCGCGTATGTCCCGGGGCTTGCTAAAATGGGTGGTCCGGGGGCGTGGCCTGTGTCAGGACCTGGCCAGCCAGCGCATGCAAGTTACGCCTGCGAGAGGCAGGCGTATCTCCATTGAACAAGGTAGAGGGGGGATTTAGGTGGGGGGGGGGGGTTTAGATAGGGGAAGGGAGAGAAAGGTGGGGGGGATCCAAAAAAAGGTTCCCTCCAAGACCACTCCGATTTCGGGGTAGCGCGCACAAATGTACCCCGCACGCGTAGGAATTAAAATCGGCCCCTAAGGGGCAGATTTTCAAAGGCTACGCACGTAACCTGAGGAAATCTGCCCCTGCGCGTGCCGAGCCTATTTTGCATAGGCTCGGGGGCGCGCGCAAGCCCCGGGGCTTGCTAAAATGGGCGTGTCTGCGGTCCGGGGGTGTGACCGAGTGCCCCAACACAGCGGCCTATGTCGGGACCTGGCCAGCCGGCGCGCGCAAGTTACGCCTGCGAGAGGCAGGCGTAAGTCCATCAAACAAGGTAAGGGGGGGGATTTAGGTAGAGCCGGGGGGGGGGGGGGGGGGGGGTTAGATAGGGGAAGGGAGGGAGGGATCCAAAAAAAAGTTCCCTCCTGGGAAAGTCATTGGGGCTCCCCTTGGGCTCGGTGCACATGTGTGCACCCCCTTGCGTGCGCCGACCCCGGATTTTATAACATGCGCACGGCAGCACACACGTTATAAAATCGGGTGTATATTTGTGCGTGCTGGGTAGCGCGCACAAATGTACCCCACGCGCGTAGGAATTAAAATCGGCCCCTTAGTACTTAACTTGGGCATGCCATAGATTCCTGGGATCCCACTCCCCACCCCAACCCTGTCCCCTTGCCAATGCCAACGCACTTTCTCATCCTTCGTGGGCTAATGTGCTACCAGTCCCTCTCCTGCTCCGTATTGTTTCTGAGCCCTTGCTGCCCTTCCCTTTCTAATTGGCTCCTGGCGTAGTTTCAAACCAGAGACAATAATTGTGATTGGGATAAAACTTGAAAGGTCCACAAGAATTAAAAAAGCTGTTCAAAAATAATTTATTCATTTATGGAAACTAACATCTTAATGGATCATGTTCACGGACCCCTGATACAGACTGTGCTTTAACTGTGTCGGGAGGGACCAGATCTCAGTATAATTAGCGCAGGGGCTTATTGGTGAGATCAGAGCAAGCTTATTGTCAGCCAAGAACTTCAATGGGCAGACATCATACTGTTCTCTTATAAATTCAGGCAGGTTCCTCTGCAACAAAGTTTTAACAGAGGAACAGTCTCTGCTGCCCTATTGGTCACATGCTTCCCACCCTTTCCCCCTCAAGCTGACTGCAGCATGCCTGCCCAGTTATGAGGCCCCTACCTCAATTGGCTGGGTCTCCTGTATAACTGCAGTGGCTTCAGCCCAAATTATAAAAGACATAGCCAATAATAGTATTAAAAAAGAGAATACAGTGTCATTTAGAATAACATAGTACTTCTTTAAGCAGCAATTCAGCCTGGATAACAAGTTATCCAGCTAACTTAGCCAAATATATGCAATATTTGGCTAACTTACAGGGTCATTTATCAAATAGCATTATGGCGTTTTTGCATGCGTTAAGCACCTCCCTGAAACACCCTTTTTTTTTCTCTAGCTAAAATATAGCCAGATAACTATTATAATTTAGCCAGATAAGTGGCTGAATATGCCTATTTTGCTATTTAGATATAACTAAATAGCTATTGAATATGGACTTCCAGATGTTTTGAAATATTTATTTTCTTATCAGTATGATTTTAATATTGTGATTCATATTTCTTGGTTTTATTTATGAGGAATGGCCATGTTTGACTTGCTGCGATTTCCAGATCATTTTTTGTCTACATATTTCTATTTATACTTTAAGGTCTTTTTATTCTGTATTTGTGTCCAATAATTAACTGACACCCATAGGTATATTTTGTGTAATTATGAGGTATTAAGTATCATGTGAATAGCTTGTATCCATTTTCTTAAATTGTTGATGCACTGCTGTCAAATGATTTAAAAATAGTTTTATTGAGTGGCTAAAACTGGACAGGGCTTTCCATTATTACATATAGGGCCTTCAGAAGTTTTTCATTTAATGCCTTATAGACAAGTTAATGGCAGGCCAAGGTATGCGCATAGTCTATGGCTATGCTCTATTTCTTGGTTATTTAGACAAAATTTGAAATTTGTGTTGGGAGATATTTTGGCTCAGTTCTGCTGGTGATGTGTGATCCAGGAATACATGATTGACAGAAAATGAAAAAAATATGTATTTTTATCCTGTAGATGCATTTCTATATTTAGAAAATGTGGCGGGGTTGGTAGTGGTGGGGAGGAATGGGGAGAGTCTTGAAGTCGGGGAGAAAGATAAAATGTGCCTATTGCTGCTTATCCATGTCACTTTGAGTGGGATAGCACTCATCTTCCCAGTCTGACTTACTTACTACTTTGCCCCCCCCACCCCCGAAGCAGGGATCAGTTGTGGGAGGGGAGGGGTGCCATCACAGAGGACACCATGACCCAAAGAGAGAGGAGGCCTGGCAGGACCACGGCCTGAAGAGCTCACAAAGTAATGTAAACAAAAACTTTTGCTCACAGCAACCCAATCTTTAGGGAGCATAGTCAATGACCCCCCCCCCCCCCCCCATGTGCAAACACAGTTCAGTGATTACACATCAAACTTAATGAGGGCCCTGGACTATTTGCTGGAAAATGGAAATTTTGACCATACAGGGTTTGTCAGGTTATGGGCTGATTTGACTAGCAGGCACTTGCTAAGTGGACAATATAGACATACTGGCTGCTCAAAGTGGTCTTAGTTTCACCTAAAAAACAAATGAAGTCAATCCATAAAGCTGCCAGTTCGGACAGGCTGGTCAATTAAGTGCTGAAACATGATTGGGCTTGCTTTTTCTTTGGCCCATCCTCAACTGGCTCTGCTCTGACTGGAATGGCACCCCCCAAAGACTAACAGGACTAAACCCATTTGGTTCAGAATTGCTGAATCAAACACAAAACAGACTCATTCATCACATTTTTCCATTTTAATAAATCAAAATACACATTCCTGTTGATTAGTAGAATGGTTCTGGTGCATGTTTCAGATTTCAAAATATTGTTTACAATTCTAAATCTAAATGAATTTATAAAGTGTTTCCTGGAAACATTTAATTATCTTTTAAAAAGTTTTAAAAGGATAATTATACCGTTCATCTCTCTTTATAGGCTTTATTCAAAAAGAAAATATCTATTCTTTGCCTATAGAAAATATATGTATTGAATAAAGGTACTACCATGTCTTACTGTATTGGGGATGCAGTCAATAACATCTAATCTATCTATAAATGTACACATTTATTATGTAAGTTAAAATTATGTCCTCTCTTTTTGCAGTCTGTACTGAAAACAGGATCTGAGCTGCCGCTTGCTTATCAATATTCTGCTTGTAGTGCAGAGGAACTAGGGCCTTTTCTGCGGTTATGCCTTTTGGATAAGAACTTCCCTGCTTTTGTGAATGAGGTGGAAAAGGAACTCCAGAAGCTGGCTACAGACAGAGAAAACAAGTGACACAAATGAGAATGTTCTGTTAAAAAAAAAAAAAAAAAGAAGCCTATAGAAGAATTAAAGTATATGAAATATTTTCAGCCATTTGTTTTATTTTTTAAAAACAGGTGAATCAACTTTTCATACATTGTTGCACTTTAACAAATACATAGGAAGCACAAATTCATGCATCTAAAATTACATACTACATGAAACCCCTGCAATAATTTATAATTCTACATTAAATCTCTAAAATCAACTTAAGTTATTATAGATTTGGTATACTTAACAGTATATATATGTATATATATATATATAGTCCTAGTTGCATAGAATAGAACCATGCTTATGGATAAACATTTTAATAACTTTGAAAACAAAAGAAAAAAGTAAATTACAAAAGTTTGCCTGAACTGAATGTACAATTCTTTTGTTGAACACATCAGTGCAAAAAAATGGATTTAAGAAAATTTACACGATTTAACAAATTCATTTAAAAACAATCCTCCATCTACCTAGATATATCTATATCTAGATTATATATAGATAGACACAAATACTTTTTCTGCTAACTCATCACCAGACTGTAGAAAGCAGAGTTGCTTACCTGTAACAGGTGATCTCCTAGGACAGCAGGAAAAGTTCTCACATGTGGGTGACATCATCAGATGGAGCCCAGCATGGAAAACTTCTGTCAAAGTTTCTAGAACTTTGACTAGGCACACTGAGCATGCTCAGCATGCCACTATCCACACGGGGTCTCTCTTCAGTCTTGTAACATAGAACTAATGAAAAAATAAAACAAACTATTAGAAACCCAACTCTGTGGTGTGGCGGGCAGGTTTCCTGAGGACTAATATCCTGCTATCCTAGGAGAACATCTGTTACAGGTAAGCACCTCTGCTTTCTCCTAGGACAAGCAGGATGGTAGTCCTCACATGTGGGTGAATACGTAGCTATAGGCTGCTCCTGTATGAACAAGAAACACACAGCACTTAACTATGTGCCAACGGGCACAACAAATTATTACTGGTGGCAACAGAGGGAGCCAGCCTGAACCCGAGCAAGGGGCATCAAATCAGAAGATTTGGGTTCAATTACTGAAAAGGTTTTTCCAGACCGACTAACCGAAATGGCTGTCATGTCGACCTTCTCTGTCCAAGCAGTAGTGTGACGAGAACTCAAGGTTACCGCTTTTCAAATTTCGTCTACGGGGACCACATGTAATGGGCCACCAAAGTTGCCATGGCTCGAATGGACTGAACCTTGACATGACCCCCCAGCTGTAGACCCGCCTGCACGTAGCAGAAAGAGATGCAGTCTGCGAGCCAGTTAGACAAGGTCTGCTTGGATATAGCAACTCCAAATCTATTTTTGTCGAAGGAAATGAAGAGTTGTGTGGATTGTCTGTGGCCTGCTGTTTGTTCCAGGTAGAATGCTAGGGCCCTTTAGGAATCTAGGCTGTGCAGAATTTGCTCCAACCGGTGCGAGTGAGGCCTAGGAAGGAAGGTTGGCAAGACAGACTGATCTGTCACCACCTTCGGAAGGAACTTAGGGTGCATGCAGAGAACCACCCGATCGTGGAAGAACTTTGGGTAGGGTGGATATGACACCAGTGCCTGAGGTTCACTGATTCTGTGTGCCGAGGTGACCGCTACCAAGAAAGTGTCCTTCCAGGTTAGGTACGTCAGGTCACAAGAGCGCAAGGACTCAAAGGAAGCCTTCATCCGGTGGACCAAGACCTTGCTGAGGTCCCAGGAAACCACAGGGGGGCCTGAGGGGAGATTTCAGCTGGAGCAGGCCCTGCATGAAATGACCCACTACAGGCTGCACTGAGATAGGCAATCCATCCACTCCTTGATGGAAAGCTCCAATTGCACTGAGATGCATTTTTACGAAGGAGGTCTTTAAGCTAGCATCTGAAAGGTGCAGCAGGTAATATAACGGCTTGGAGGTAGAACATGAGAACGGATTCAACCCCTTGCTGTCACACCACACCAAAAATCTCTTCCACTTTAGGCCGTAAGGCTTCCTAGTGGAAGGTTTCCTGGACTCCAGTAGGACTCAAGACACACTCTCTGAGAGATTTAGAAGCTGTAAGGTCACCCTTTCAACATCCAAGCCATGAGAGACGAGGCTTGGAGACTGGGATGGCGCAGCCTTCTCTGATACTGCGTTATGAGGTCCGGGAACATTTCCAGTCGGATCGGGTCTCACAGGGAAATATCCTGCAGAAGCACCCGATTGTGGAAGAACTTTGGGTAGGGGGATATGACACCAGTGCCTGAGATTCACTGATTCTGTGTGCCGAGGTGACCGCTGGTGAGTCTGGTGGGATCTACTGGAAGTGAAACCTGTACCCCCCCGCCTCAGATGATTGAGAGGACCCACTGATCCGCGGTGATAGTTCTCTAACGGTCTGTAAAGGATATGAGTCGACTTTCGACCAGAGGGGCCTTCCGCTGGCAGTATTGTCAACTGGCTTAAACCTCCCTTGCAGCCAGTCAAAAGCCCGTGGCAGGGGTCTGTTGCGGTGGTGGTTGAGTTCTGGGAACACGCTGTTGCCTAGGACAGGACCTCGGTCCGGCCCTTTGAGGCTGCGCCCTCCCTGTCGGTAAAATGGTTGTCAAGGTCCCTGCCGCGAGGACTTTTTGCCCAAGGGCTGGGGGTCCAAGGGGCTAGTCGAGAGATGCTGCAAGATCTCATGATGGACTGACTTGCGCTACTGCCTCCTTGATTTTGTTGCCAAAGAGATTCTCTCTGGGTCAAGGCAGGTCCGCTATATGGTCTTGTACTTTGGATCGGAGATTGAATGCCCTCAGCCATGCCCTACGATGAGCCCCAATGCCCGCTGCGGCCACTCTTACCACTGTCTCAAAGACATCATATGCGGACCAAACCTTATGCTTATCGCATTCCAATCCCTGCTGCACAACTTTCAGGAAGTCCTCCTGGAGTTGTTGAAGGAGGCGGTCCACCAACTCCTGCACCTTCTTCCAGAAGTTCCTAGAATATTGGCCCATATATAGTTGATAACAAGAATGTGGGCTGCCAACATCGATCCCTGGAAGACTTTACGGCCCAGGGAATCCAGGGCCTTGTGCTCACAGCCTGGGGGAGTGAAAGCATGGGTGTGAGACCTTTTCACTTTTTTAAGGGCGGATTCCACCACCACAGACTGGTATGGAAGATGGCGCTGTCAAAACCTATAGATGGTTGAACTAGGTATACCGCAACTGTCTTCCAGTTTGCCAGAGGGACAGAGATAGGATGTTGCCAGAGCCTGCCGCCCAAAACCTTGAAGATATCATGGACTAGCAACTACTTCTTTAGGAGTGTCCACAAACTGAAGGATCTCCAGCATCTTGTGCCTGGAGACTTCCTCAGTCAGGAGTTGGAAGGGGACTGATTCCGCCATTGCCCTCACAAAACCTGCAAATGTCAAGTCCTCTGGAGGGGAGGGTTCCAAAAGCAGTTCCTCGGAGGAAGAGACAGAAGGCTCATCTTCCCAAGGGTTGTAAGGGGCATCAGCCTCGCTCCCTAGTGATACTGGTGGGGGTGCCTGGGGCATGGTCCTGGGCTGGGGCACCGGGGGCACAGATAGCCCTGCAGGCACAGATGATACCACAGGCCCCAGGGGCACTATAGGCACCGGGGCATCGACAGCATTGAGGGCCCTGGTAATCCAAGGCTCAGTGGCTGCAAGACCAGTCGGGGGTGGGGGATGAACGGACCACTTCCACGGTCAATGGTCCTTCCTCATTGGAGGAATCTGCAATGGGAATGGTCTCCACTAGGGCATCGGCATGGGTTGTGTCGGCAGAGCACAGAGGAGCAGATCCAAGCACTCTAGCAATGGTTCTAGCATGGACAGTGCTGGTGGTGGTGGAGGCACCAAGGTGGCTGGCGGCTTGATACCCTGGAGGGCTCGTCCCACGGCTAGGCTCACCCTGTGCTCCAACTCTTCCTCGACTGCTGTCAATGACAGTACAGCTTGAGGAGGAGGTGGTGTAACCTGGTTCCCCTCGGAGCCCCAAGGGGAACCGGTACCTGGCATAGATATCGGTGGGGTTTGCCTCGGGCCCTCAGCATTGACGGGCATTGATGCCTCATCGGTACGGGGCCGCTTTGGGGGCGTCGTGAACAAAGCTGGCGCCTTCCTGAGCTTAGAGCCATGAAAGGAAGGTGACAGGTGCCAGTGCTTCCTGGGTTTCCCCTAGGTGCTCAGCCCGGTCTTTCCCCAGTGCCGAGGACGATAGCGACAATCCAGACCTAGACAGAGAAATAATCAATACAGCACGATCCTCAGCACCTAGTTCTAGCTGGTGAATAGGTGAAGGAAAGGACAAGACAGATCAGATACCTCCACGGTCTTCCTTGCTGTGAGGTGTCGATGCTCCCAACACAGCGGCCGAGGGATCAGACTTCCTGGTACCAAATAACTTGTCCATTTTATCCAGGCATGCTTGATGACCCTTGGAGGTCATCTAAGCACAAAAAGAGCAGCCATGCACATCATGCAACGCCCCTAGGCACAAAATGCAGATCTCGTGGGGGTCTGTGATGGACATTGTCCAAGGGCACTGGGGCAGCGGCGGAACCCGGAGGAAGCCAGAGAGAAAAATAACTGCCGAGCAGTCGATGGCCAGCGGCCACTGGGGGACGGCGCCATCAGTAATCGACCGCAAAGTATGCGACTTACTTACCGTGACACCTCTAACTAGGGCCGGAAGAGATCACGGGGACAAGGCATGGGAGACATGAAAAGAAAACTCGAATTTAAGATTTCCTGAAGGAAAAAAAGAGCGCAAGCTCCACAACTGCGAGGCACTAGCTCTACAGAAAAGAGACTGAAGAGGGACCCCGCGTGAACAGTGGCATGCTGGGCATGCTCAGAATGCCTAGTCAAAGTTCTGGAAACTTTGACAGGAGTCTTGTGTGCCGGGCTCCATCTGATGATGTCACCCACATGTGAGAACTACCATCCTGCTTGTCTTAGAAAAAAGTTGTTTTCAAACCTACAAAGCTCCAAAATACCAAGCTCCTTTCTAGAGGTTAAGCCCTTGCATAATACATTTCAGTTGACATTACTTCAATTTAAGTACCTAACAGTGTTAGTTCATCATACTGAATGAATAAAGTAGAATGTAAAGGAATGAAAAATCTGTAGCCTACAAATTAATAAAAAACAAAACACCCAGCATTTACCATACTTCTAGATTCCTCACACACTTAACGCTCTCACCCTACTCCTAAAAATATATAAATATATGTATGTGTATATATATATATATATATATATATATATACACCTACAGACATATATATATATATATATCTATATGTATATTTTAACATTTTGATATCCTTTGCAAAATGTATCACTAGGTGGCAGCAGTGCAACATTTTTAATAGCTTTGTCAATTTAAATAAATTCTACAGTCTTGTCCTTGAATACTAGGGCCAGAAAGGAAATGGCCTAATCAAATAATTAAAGTAAATGATGCCTGCTTAAATTTGAATATATCTACAACTGCTTAGGGTTGCTGCCATTGACTGCAAAAATATCCCTATTTAAGACATCATGAAATGTCTATTCACTGTCACATTGCTGTAGTAAATTTAAACATTAACCAGTAAGGATTACCATATTTTTATTTTGCATTTTTAGAATGAATGAGCTATATAAAAACACCATGTTTTTTCTCATCAGACCAGAAAATATTCACATATGATACTGCAATACAACATGGTAAAATGCTAATTGTATTTTGTTTCTTCTTCACAAACAGCAATGGTTTTGAAACTAAAAAAAAATAACAGCCAGCTTTAAGTGTCAGAAATTTGGGGCATGGAATACCTTTGATATCAGCATTAAAACAAAAAAAATGGTGCATGCAGGATCTGGCCCTTGCAGGGACTTTGCATTTCTAATATTTCAATATTTTTAACTTAAAAGTATAAAAGCAACATCCACAGCACATCAAGCCTGAAAAAGACTATACCATCTACGCAGAAGCACGGTTAAAACGTGTCTTGCTAAGTCACCCTTACAGAAGAGGCTAAATAAGGCATGCTTTAGACAGTCAGTTTATCCGGGCTCACTTTAAAAAAATAAAAAGGAATATTGAACACGACTGAAGACTGTCGCAAGAGTTCCAGCCATTTGGTAGGTCAGTTTGTAGTCTGTCTTTCAAGAAACCTAGATCTCTGTGAAAAAAATAAAGGGTGGGGAAGAGAAGAAAATAAAGTTAACCCTCAAAACTTTCTACAAACAGTAGCCACACCAAAAATAAAAAGGGCCAAATCTATACGGTAAGTATGCTACCAGCTACCTCTGAGATGCTATTAATAATAATGGATTCTGGTCTAATGCATATATCCTCTCTGCTGTATGAAACTATAAATCTGAAAGTTAGTGTGACCTGTTTATAGACCCAAAAAGGAAGCAGTAAAGATGACAGAATACTTTGATAAAGTGATATGGTTGTTGTGTTAGTCCATGAAAGACTAAATTAAATTTTACAAATTCTATATACCAGTTTTAGAAGAATATTTTTCTGCCCATTCCTGCCACAGTACAGTGGAACCCATCTGGTCTCATGCACCTAAGGATCTTCTGTGCTTATATCCCAATCTTTCTTGAATTTTGTTTTGGCCTCCATCACATATCGGGATGGGGGGGGCAGCAGAAATTCATCACCATTTCAGTAAAGAAATATTACCTTATGTTATTTCTCAGTCTGCCTGCTGTGAGCTACATGTACATCATAATGCCTTGTTCTAGAATTTCCTTTCCACTGAAAAATGCATGCTTCTTGTACATTATACCTTCCAGATAGTTTAATGCCTCTATATTAACCCCCTCTCCCCCCTGTCTTTGGTGTATATATGTTTAGGTTTTTCTGAAGTTTAATTTCATAGGACTTATGGCACAGACTTTATACCATTTTGGTAGCTCTTCTCTGAATTGCTTTTCATCAGTCTATATCCATCCAGAAATACAGCTTCCGCAGATAGACACAATGAGGACAGTTTTTAGATAACTGAGCAATTACCTGGGTAAATTCCCTATACTGAAAAATGCCCTCCCCTCAGCAGCTAAAATGACATGGGCAGTTTCACAGTGCATGTACGTAAAGCCACAGGCAAATGGGATAGCGCGAAGTACACACTGGAATTTACTGTGCTGGTTCTTTTGCAACTAACTTTGTGATGTGTTTTCATTTGAAAATTAGCTTCCAGATCCAACTTGCAACCGACCCGCAAGATTTTAAGTCTCAGTAATGATTTGTATGGATGTATCATTGCCACCTTTTTTCTGTCCAGAAGTTTCCTCCTGCTTCTTTGGGCTTCTATTTGGAACTACTCTCTGTTGGACCACAGCTCCATAAGCCTTTATTTGCAACTACCTTCCGTATTTTATAGCTCTCTCCCAACTTATTTAGCTGATGCATTGCTGTCCTTGGTTGACATCCATACACCAGGGGCTCAAGTCCAGCTATTTGGTGTTGCTGTTGCATAATGACTAGGACTTCCTCTTTCCTTTGCAAGGGCTATGATCACTGCCACTACAGCTTGGCCTGCCCAGGATATTGAAGACCTGATCCAGGAATTGAACCTAGGTCCTCCACATTCAGTACGTGATGCTGCTGTTCAGCTATTGCTACTGCCTTGTTGCACTATGTAGCCACTGGATATGACTACCTTGAGATATCTCTTGTTTGATGCACTTAAGTGGCTCACCTCCTATCATGTACTGCTCTGTTGGATTTCTGCACTCTTTTTGCAAGACTGTATACTTTCTTGAATTCAATGTTATCTGCCATATTTTCGGCCATTCCTATAGCTTGCTTAATTCATTCATTTTCTCTACTTCATTTGGAGTATCATCTGCAAAACCCATTAAACCATTTTTTTTACACTAACCTCTGTGCAGTATTACATATATAAAAAAAAAGTCCAAGAGGTTTCAATATTAATCACTGTCCTTCTGGTATCATAAAAGGCACTAATTATAATCATATACCAACAAATGTTCAAGCATCCATTAATTCCAAAGTTTTAGTTTGTTTTGTTTTTTTCTTTGCAAGTAAAACACAATATTATTAAATATTTAAATATTTAGCTTTTTGCTTTGTTTAAAATTATTTCATTATTGACGTTTAAATGTATTAGACTAAGGAATTTTACTTCCTGCTTATTCTGTTTCATTGTAAACCGGTTTGATATGCATTTTATGCAGGAAAATCGGTATAAAAAAAAAAACTAAAAATAAATAAATAAATAAATATTATTTATAACTAAAGCCCCCAGTTTCCTGTAACAGATCATGAACATTATACAGCAATTACATGGCACATTTCCATGAATGTGAATTATTTTGCTTATTAATGTAAATGTATTTTGTATAATAAAAATAAAGTAGTTTTATAACCTTGCTTTATATGTCTTAACATTTGATTTTGTTCTTTTGGGAGTTTAATAGATGAAGGATTTCTGGTATTGTAGAGGAGGAGAAGAGACAGACAAAGGAGATCCCAGGGAGAGGGAGGGGATAAAAAATGGGGAGATCAGAAGGAGGGAACATCGAAAGTGGGTAGGTAAGAAAGGGAGGATTAGGGATGAACTGAGAGGAGGAGAGAAGATCAAGATAGGGAAAAGAAGGAGAAAAGATTGGGGGTAGGAGGATGGAGGGAATGGAAGGGAATGGAGGTTCTGGGATCTTGGGAGGGGAGGCCCTATTCCCTCTTTCTGTTCCCCTTCCCACCCCAACCTCTTTCTTAGAGGACAAGCAAGACGTCAGTCCTCACACACATGGGTGATCTCATCTGACAGAGCCGAGCACAGAACTTTGATTTCAAACATTCCAGGGTTTTCAGCATGCTCTATTGAGCATGTGCAGCTGTAGTCACCTCCCTGCCTCCCAGGCAGAGGCTCTCAGTCTCTTTTTTTCTGCAGAGCTTTTGTTCTCTCCCTCATAGCTACTGCAGTAAAAGTCTTGAAGCTACAGAAGCTGTTTTCTGGCTGGGTCTTGCAAGGTTTTGTTTTTTCCCTTATGCACCTTTTGGAAGTCTATTTCTATTTTTTCCCCTTTTTCAAGGCTTCTCTCTGCTGCCCAATGCAGCCTGGCAAAGGTTTCTTCATTCATTAATAAATAATGCTGCACCCACAGCTTGTTCATAATCAAATAAACGGAAATGCCCTCTCCTTCAATTCGTCTGTTTTTTGCCTTTGTCTGTGCCTCGTGGGACCTGCAGTCCCTGTGTGGTCCAGGTAGGCCTCTAGCTTGAGGACTTGCCTAAGTTCCCATCCAGACAGGAGTTCCATGAAGTTTTTTCTGACCAATGGGCATCGATGCTGGCCTAGACAGTGAAGGAATCCAAACCTGGATTGTTCCAGTGAGGAGGAGAGCTCATCATCCCCACGCTCCTGGGAACTAGTCTCCATGGGCCCAAATTAATCTTCACCTCTGGTGCCCTGGATGACAGCCTCTCCCCTCCTGCGTGTCAGCTGGCTCTGACAAAGCAATTTCCTTGGAAGAGAGGGTGAGCATAAGCCTGGGCAATCAGCTCTGCTGTCGCCAAGCCAGACACTGGTCGCTCATGCACGTCCATGAGCTAGAGCACCAGTAGTCAGATGCTAGGCATTTAGCCCAGCAGCAGCATTGGCACAGAGGGCGCCAAATGGTATTGAGTGCCGTGGACGCTGTCAAGTGCTGTGGGCACAGACATGATTGATGGGCACCACTGAGTGTCATAGGAGCCAGATGCCATGGGCATGCAAGCAACCTTGGAGCCATCTTTGCTGCTGGGCACCATCAAGCACCATCGACACTGATGCGTGCCACCAACATCATTGTGTGACGGCGACATAGGGTGCAATTGATGCCATCGGGCAACATTAACATTGTCTAACTCTGTGAGCACTGCCAATGCTATAAGGCATCAAAGCAACAGAGAGCTGCAGGCACTGTTGAGGCCACTGGGTGCTGCTGGTGCTTTGTGCACCGGTGGGCATTATGAATGCCATCGAGCACCATAAATGCCAGTGTCACCATTGATACCATGGGTACCACCAGTGCCATTGATGATGTGGTGGGTACCAGGGGCACAATTTCCACCATTGAACATGGTATGCATCATAAGGTGTATCGACTTCTAGCACCATCAGCACACACCTGCGGGATGCCTTATAGCAACATTGGGTCAACCAGGCTAAGCACACCAGTGCAGATGGCCAGCAAGTACTGCTGGTTTCCATCAGGTGCCTTTGACAAGTGGCACTACTGGGCACCATCCAGAGCTCTCGCATAACTGGCACCATGGGGCGCTATGTGGCACCATACACCAATGGGATTGGTGTTATTGCACACTGCATGATGGACAGCTCCTTCACAATGCACCGCTTCATTGTAACAGCAGAATAGTTGCCAGTTTATACCGTGGAAGGGAGCATGCTGAGGCAAGGGCTGCAATGATAATGCGGAACTAGGGATGGTACTGTGACGTCAGGCGCATGTGTGCCACTGATGGCAAGCTGCTGCATGGGTGCAAGTCACTGCAGTCACAGTGCTGAGTTTAAGCGCAGAGGCACACTGTCACTCAGGGCCCTCTGCTGTGTGTTATCTTTTCAACAAATACAAATTCACCTACTACTAATCATGGAGACAGCAAAAAATAAACTTTATATGAACAATAGATATAACCTCATTATTAAAGAAGACTGCACTCATTTGAGTGACTGAGGTCAAATGCGTAAGTTTATAATTACAGGTCATGTAAGTGAAATGTTACTTTTTTCTTTTTTTATATGTTGCAGATAAAAACACTTATCTCCAAGGTGAGAACATCGATTTCTCTTTTGCAGCAACCCAACACTGTATCGGTGTTTTGATATTCGAATGTAATATAGTCAACATTAGTCAGCGTCCCCATCAGGAAGGAGCACTCACTCCACCACTTTCCACTTCTGCACAGCCAGGATACCTTGTGGCATGCGGGGAGCTGTCACGAACACTGGCTTCTTGCAGTAATGGCATTAGATTCCCTTTCATAGGAATCTGCTCCCCAGCAGCAAATATTTCTTCTGCGTGAGAGTCATGTCTTTTCTCACACCTGCTGGGCAAAACACGAATGTTTTACTTAATGACTGCTCCTGCCAATCAGTGTCGCACTCGAGTGGTAATCTGACCACTGAAGGGATGGTTCCATCCCCTTTGCATCCTAAACTGCATCTATACATTCAGAAATGAAAGCTGTACTGTCTAGGTACCTGAGTTATGCAGAGGTGCTCTGGCACAATTACTGCATCCATGGCTGCATGCATCCTAGGGTTGGGAATACTGCATAATAGACTTCACACTCAAATTGCACTTGCTTAGGGATTGTCCTCTTTCAGTGGAGGGCAATCTGTGTAGCCCTGTTAATGTAAGCATTTGTTGGCTGACAAGGCAGTCCTTGACCATGCAGATGTTTTTCTACCTCATATAACCATGAGGTAATGCTGCTGGAGAAATAGTTAACTTTAGCAGTAGGTCTTGAAGCCATATGCCAAGTGGGTGAGCAGTCTGTTCTGTTGGTCAGACTGAATCTGATCTGGGTTCTCGATTCAGAGGAGAAGTCCAGTTTTCCACAGGTGCTGACTCTTGCAGGATTCTTGATTCCATCTATCAGCAGAGAATCTTCCAGACGTTTTCCTCAGGATGTTTTCACCCTTGACTAGAGTCTAGGGTTAGCACTGAGTTTTGTTTAAATCTTTCAGTTTACATTGACTTGTCTACTGAGAGGCTGGACCTATGGGCTGAGTCAGACTGAGTCAAAGCTCCCTAGCTGAACGTTTATCAGGGGGTTGGAGTATCGCCCAATGTCAAGCTATACAGCTTAGAGGCAGTTTCTTTGTTCCTTCAGCCCTAGGGTCTGCCTCCTTGTATTTCTTCATTTCCAGTTGGCATGGCAAGGAAGAAGCCATGGTGCAAAAGGGTCTTAACATATGGCTTCCAGGAAAGGTACACAGTCCTTTTCCTGCTTTTAGCCAGAATCATTCTCCTCTGCTGCCTGGGTGGCAGAGGAGGATGGAGCCCAAAGTGCTGCTACTCTCCTCTTCTTGCTGTGGTGATTAGTGCCAGGGAGGGGGAGGAACCAGGAAGCGATTTGGGCAGAAGGGTTATGTGAAAGAGAGGTTGGGAAGATGGATGTGAATGGGGGTGGGGGTGGGGTTGTGTGAAACAGGGGATGGGAATTATGAGAGAGGATGAGGTAGGTTATATGAAAGACCGGGTGGGAGATGAGGGATATGTCAAATGGTTGTGACAGAGAACTTTGTGGGACTTATATGCAAAATTGGGGCTGGGAAATTAGGTATGCGATGAAGGGGCTGGGGGCATTTGTGTGGATGAAGAATGTGGGTTGTGCGACTGGGACTGGAAAAATAGGGTGTGTGTGAAAGGGAGACTGGGGAGATGAGTGTGTGGATGAATTCTACATATGTAGATATGTATTTTCTACATGAACGCCGGTATATAAAAGTCCTAAATAAATAAACAGGGGGCTAAGAAGGATGGAAGTGTGTGATTGGGTCTCTGGGATGGAGAGAGAAAACAGTGTTGCTTACCTGTATTGGATGTTCTCCGATGGACAGCAGAATGTCAGTCCTCACATGTAGGTGATGTCATCTGATGTAGCCCGGCATTCAACTTTGATTTATTTTATTTATTTATTTAGAAACTTTTATATACCGGTATTAGTGGGGACATCATACCGGTTCACATATTAACAAAAGATTTAGAAGTACATTTCAACAGGGGAGGCGAACTGGGCAGGGGGTTAACCTAGATTCTAGAACTTTCAGCATACTCTACTGAGCATGCGCAGCTGTAGTCACCTCCCTACCTTCCAGACACAGAGTCCTTTGTCCATGATAAAACTAAGACATGGAGAACCCAACTCCATGGGGTGGAGGGCCAGTTTCATGAGGACTAACATCCTGCTGTTCTCAGAGAACAGCTGTTAAAGGTAAGCAACTCTGCTTTCTCCAAGGACAACCAGGATGGTAGTCCTTACACATGGATGAATTCCTAGCTACAGGTTGTTTCCCAACACAAAAGGGGACCAACAGACACCTAACCAATGGGCACAACAACATTAGTGCTGTTGGTACCAGAGGGAGAGACAGCCTGAACCAAACAACAGGCCCTAGGTTGGGAGAGGTGGGATCTACATCTCAAACAAGTTCCGGAAGACAGCCTGGCTGAACCTACTGTCGCGTCGGCCATCCCTATCCATACAGTAATGTGATGTGAATGTGTGGAGAGAACTCCATGTTGCAGCCTTGCAGATCCTCCACGGGAACTGCTCGCAAGTGGGCCACTGATGCTGCCATGGCTTTGACAGAATAAGCCTTGACATGATCCCCAAGATGTAGTCCCACCTGGGCATAACAGAAGGAGATGCAGTCTGCTAGCCAATTAGATGTTGTCTGTTTGGCAATGGCAACACCTAACCTATTCCTATCAAAAGAAATAAAAAGTTGGGTGAACTGTCTATGGGCTTCCGTCCACTCCAGGTAAAAGGCTAAGGTTCACTTGCAGTCCAAACTCTGCAGTCCTTGTTCGCCTTGATGCGAATGGAGCCTGGGAAAGAAAATTGGCAGGACGACTCACTGGTTAAGATGGAAATCAGTCACCACCTTAGGCAGGAACTTGGGGTGCATATGCAAGACCACTCTGTCATAACAGAACTTAGTATAAGGTGGGTAAGTCACTAAGGCATGGAGCTTGTGACCCAGAGTACTGAAGTGACCGCCAACAAAAATATGATCTTCCAGGTCAGGTACTTCAGGTCACAGGTGTGCAGTGGCTCTAAAAGAGCTTTCATCAACTGAGCCAATACCACATTAAATCTTAAGACACAGTGGAAGGCCTTAGGGGAGGCTTCAACTGAAGCAAGCTCTGCATGAAACGTACAACTATAGGCTGTACAGAGATGGGTGTACATCTACATTGTGGTGGTATGCATCAATCACTCAAGATGAACTCTGACAGATAGCTGTTTTTTAAGCCAGCCTCAAATTGATGTAGAAGATAGTCAAGCAGTTTTTTGTGGGGCAAGAGAATGGATCTAGGATCTTCTGCTCACACCACACGGAGAGCCTCCTTCACTTCGGTCCATAGGAGTTTCTAGTGGATGGCTTTCTAGAAGCCACCAGGACCTAAGTCACATTGTCAGAAAGATCAAGCGGATGCAGGATTAGCCTCTCAACATCCAAGCTGTGAGCAACAGCGACTGGAGGTTGGGATGCAGCAGTCTGCCCTGATTTTGCATGATGAGATCTGGGGAAAGTCCCGAGACTGATCGGTTTCCGGAAGGACAACTTCCGCAGGAGTAGAAACCAGTCTGTTTCGGTCAACAAGGGGCTTTGAGGATCATAGTCCCTCTGTCCTCTTGAAGCCTCAAGAGACTCTTCACCACTAAAGGAATCGAAGGATAAGCATACAGAAGACCCTTGCCCCAATGATGGGCAAAAGCGTCTGAGGCTAGTTTGCCGTCTGACCTGGACAGGAAGCAGAACCAAGGCACCTTCTGGTTGCAGGGGGACGCAAATAGATTTATGTCTGGGCTCCCCCAGAGATGAAAAATCCAATTCGCTACCCCCTGGGTCCAGGGACCATTTTTGGGGTCTGAAGTCTCGACTCAGCTTGTCTGCTATCACATTCTCTGTTCCAGCTAGGTACATGGCCCTGAGCACCATCCTGGATGGCCCCTGCCTGAGACGTGCTCTTGACCAGTTAATCATCCAGACACAGGAAAACAAGCATCCCCAGTCTACTGAGGTGCGCCTCCACCATGGCCAGGAATTTTATGAAGATTTGTGGGGCGGATGTGAACCCTAATGGCAACACCCGGCACTGGAAGTGCTGGTTCCCCACCACAAATCAGAGATATTTCCTTTGACCAGGGAAGATCTCGCTATGTGTGTATGCATCCTTTAGGTCAAGGAAGCATAGCCAGTCCTCTTTTTGAAAAGGGGAATCAAGGTACCCAGGGAAACCATCTCAAACCTTTCTTCTCTTAGAAACTTGTTCAAGGTCCTCAGGTCTAGGATGGAATGGAGTCCTCTTGTTTTCTTTGGAATCAGGAAAAACTTGGAGTAGAATCCCTGCCCTCTTTGCCCTGGTTGTACGGGCTCAACTGCTCTGGCCATTAAGAGGGAGGAGAGCTTTTTGTAATACTTCCTGATGCGCTACCAGTCTACAAAATGGGCATACAGGGCAATTTGACAGGACACCCAGTAGGTTGAATTGGTACCCCTCAAGGATAATGGACAAAACCCAATAGTCTGAGGTTACACTAGGCCACCAGTTTGCAAAGAACCGCTGCCTGTCCTTGACCAGAGGGTCCATCATCCAGGGTATGGGCAACTGGCTTACGCACCCTACAGGCCAGTCAAAACCCCGTCCCCCGAGTTGACTGAGCTGTTGCCTGGAGCTTAGGAGCTCTTTGCTGCCTGGATCGGCTGCAGGAGCTCTGATAGTGTGTATGGGATCGAGGAGGCGGAGGATAGTACTTCCTTTGGCAAAAGAAGGACTTCCTGGGCCCGTGCTTCAACGGCCTCCTCGATGAGGAGAACGGATCTGGAGTGCTAGTGGAGAGTTGTTGGAGGGTTTCATGATGGTCCCGGAGTTGGGCCACAGCATCCTTCACTCTATCTCTGAAGAAATTCTCTCCAGTACATGGCACATCAGCGAGTCGTTCCTGACTGAGATCTGAGGCCCGCGCCCATGCCAGCATGTGGGTGCTGATTTCTGCTGCAGAGACCCTCGATGCCATTTCGAAAACATCATAGGTTGCACAGAGCTCGATCTTTCCACACTTCAAACCCTTATGTACCATGACATTAGGGTGTCTTGTTATTGTTGAGGCAGCTGCCCAGCCACCTCCTGCACCTGCTTCCAGATGTCCCGTGAGTATTGGCTCATGTAGAGCTGGTAGGCAGGGATGTGAGCAATAAGCATGGTGCCTTGGAACACCTTCCTCCCAACAGCGTCCAACACTCTGTGGTCCTTCCGCAGGGTTGCTGAGGAGTGGGTCAGTGAGCGCTTGGCCCTCTTGAGGGCACATTCGAACACCACCAATTTGTGGGGCAGCTAACGCTTATCAAATCTAGCAGCTGGCAGCCTTACCCCCGACCACCTTCTTATCCACAGGAGGCACTGTGAGGGGCTGTTCCCCAATCCTCAGTAGCAATGTCCTGGTATACAAGATCCTCCTAAGGACCGCTACAATCTCCTTAGGAGGCTCCAAGAATTGAAGAACTCAAGCATTTTGGGCCTGGCGTCTTCTTCAGTCAAAAGCTGGAATGGGATGGCCTACGCCATTACCCTGACAAACCCTGTGAAGGTCAAGTCCTCAAGCAGGGACTTCACTCTTCTGGAGAAGGGGGTCTGATAGTAGACCATCCAAATCCTCAGAGGAGGATTCCATCTGATCATCCCCTAGGGGTCATAGGGACCCTCATCCTTACTGTGTACCACAGGGGATGGGCGCCCTAGGTGCTTGTCCAACATCCAGAGGTGCAGGCACTGTTGGAACTGGATGGGGGACTACCAGCCTCTGTCTCCCGCTGGCCTTGGCAGAGCTTCCTCGGAGGAGGAACCAGTGACGACCACCATATCGGTATGAAGAGGCCTCTGTGCCCCGCCGGGCACCAGTGCCATCCTGGAAACTGATGACAGCTGGGTCGGTAAGGCACCAATGAGCACACTGAGCTTCTCCAGAAGCAATAAGAGCATGGGTGGGCAGTGGCTCTGGTGCGGTGGGACCAAAGCCCTTCAGCGCTCGTTTCACTTGACGCTTCCGCTCCTCCTCAAATGTTATTAATGCCAACACCAACTGGGAGGAAAGAGTGGTGGTCAGATCTTCCTCGGACCTCTGAGGGGGATTGGCGACTGGCACCAGGACCGGTGGAGAACATTGCAGACTCTGGGTATCGATGGAGGTTTGGCGCTCCTCACCATGGGGCTGCTTCAGGGGCATCACAGCAAAAGCCAGTGCATCCCCGTGCCCGGCACCATGCATCGACAGTTGCCAGTGCCGATGCTTCTTGGTCTTACCACAGTGCTTAGCCCGGTCTTTCCCTGGTGCAGAGGTTGAGACAATGAACTTGACATCCTCGGCTCTGAGGAGATCACGATTGGTCTCCGGCACCCTCGACGGAACCGATGGTCCCACAGATGTCGACAGCATGGCATCCATCGGTGCAGTTTAAAGGTCCTCCGATGCCGATGCTGCTGGCTCAGACTTCTTCGACCCAAAGAGGTTGTCCATCTTGTCGAATCGAAGCCAACATCCCTTTGGGATCATCTGGGCACATAAGCAGAACCCTGGGCGTCATGTGAAACACCCAGGCAGAGGATACAATCCTCATGAGGATCAATGATGATGACATAGTCCTTGGGCACTGGGTGCATCAGTGGAAGCCAGACAAGGCCATGACAGGGCAGAAAAAAATGGGAAAAATACGAGCCAATGACGGCAGGCATCGATGGAAGATGGGGCACCAAGGCACTGCCACCATGGGAAGAACTGACTGTGAAGGAAAACTTACTCAAATGCTGAAAACCTTGACGGGGGGACACAATGGAAAGGCATCGAGAGGGACCCAGTGACTGATTTTTGAAGAGAGAGAGCAAAAAACAGCCAAAAAAGGTTTTCCACAAGGCAGAAAGCCAAAAGTTTTAGAGCTCCGGGCCATCCTCCCGCTCCCGGGCCATCGGCTGCCACTAATCAAAATGGCGCCGATGGCCCTTTGCCCTTACCATGTGATAGGGTATCCGTGCCATTGGCCGGATCCTGTCACATGGTAGGAGCACTGGATGGCCGGCGCCATCTTGTGCTCCTACCATGTGACAGGGGCTGACCAATGGCACCAGTAGCCCCTGTGACATAGTAAGGACAAAGGCTATCGGCGCCATTTTGAATACTGGCAGCCGACGGTCTTGAGTGCAGGTGGTCGCTCCCGGACCCCCGCTGGACTTTTGGCAAGTCTTGTGGGGGTCAGGAGGGTCCCCCAAGACTTGCCGAAAGCTCCTGGTGGTCCAGCAGGGGTCTGGGAGCGACCTCCTGCACTCGGACCGTTGGCTGCCAGTATTCAAAATGGCGCCGATAGCCTTTGCCCTTACTATGTCACAGGGGCTACCGGTGCCATTGGTCAGCCCCTGTCACAGTGCTCCTACCATGTGACAGGATCCAACCAATGGCACGGTTACCCTGTCACATGGTAAGGGCAAAGGGCCATCGGCGCCATTTTGATTAGTGGCAGCCGACTGCCCGAGAGCGGGAGATCGCTCCCCGTGCCCCCACTGGACTACCAGGTAATTTTAAAACGGTTTTGGGGGGGTTCGGGAGGGTGGGGGAAGCAAAAGGGTCATTTTTAAAGGGTCGGTGGGGGGGGGGGTTTTTTGGGCCATCGGCGCCATTTTTATTAGTGGCAGCCAAAATGGCGCCGATGGCCCAAGAGCAGGAGATCGGTCCCGGGGCTTCCACTGGACCACCAGGTACTTGTAAAAAGTTTTGGGGGGGTTCGGGAGGGTGGGAGAAGGTAAGGGTTTAGTTTTAAAGGGTTGGGGTGGGTTTAGGGGTTGTTTTGGTGTGCCGGTTTTCCCGCCCTCCCCCCAAATAACTCCCGTTAGTGGACACTAACCCATTAACGATTTTTCACGATAAATCGGGGGAATTTCTATTGTATCGTGCACTCTAACGATTTTTGACGATTTAAAAAATATCGGACGATTTTTTTAAATTGTCAAAAAACGATTCACAACCCTAATACTGATCCAGCTACCAAGATTGCACGTTATCTCATTTCCCCTAGGTGGGCCTGTTGGATTGTTGGAATATCTAATAGGTCTTTATTGGCTGAAAGTAAGCATCTTGAGGTGTAATGTATATGCAGCTTAGTGTCAATTGAGGAGTGTCAGAATTATAAATGATCTTTTGAATTAAAGTCAAAACTTTATATTGCATCCTAAACTGAAGTCTGGACAAGATGAGTCATGTGGTCATATTTTCGTGTCCCAGTCAAATTCTCGCTGCTGAGTTTTATAGTAATTGCAATGATTTAATCGTGTTAGCAGGTACTCCTAAAAGAGAGTTACTGTAATCTAACCCTGCAAAAATCATTGATTGCCGTATTAGTCAAAAATCCTTAGCCTCCAAAAAAAAGTATTAACCTCCTCAAGATGCAAAGTTTATAGCATTCTGCTTTAATCAAATTACATATATGTATTTTCATTGATAGTCATATCAATCCAAACCCCAAGTTAACACTAATGCTGAAATTACTATTTCTTGGTTTTCAAAGCTAAACTTGGGGATATTTTTGGTGACTGTTTGTCTCGATGTAAGATTGATTTCAGTTTTGGCTACATTCAAGGATAACCTGTTGTACAAAAGCCATCTATGGATGGTATTTAAGTAAATTTCTAATTCCTTCAAAGCTGATTATTAGTGATTTTCTTATTGGAAATAGAATATATACCTATGACATTCAGTTTTCAACGTTTAACCTAACACTAACGAGGAATATGCATAAAGGTGCCAAATGTAAGTTGAGCAATGTTGCTGTCAACATAGATCCCCGGGGGACATCAATCTGGGCGTTCAACAATTTGGAGATATTAGAAATTGTTACTGAAAACTTTAAATTCGAGAGAAAAAAGTTAAACCAAATAAATACTCTATCTACAATCCGAAATTCCTTTAAATGTGTCAGCAATATTTGAGGCTGCACTGTGTCGAAATATCTAGAAGGACTAGAATATAATTGTGGCCGTAATCAAAGCCTCTAAAAATACTATCAGCCCAGGAAAGTACTAAAATTTCCATACTATGGTTTCCCTAAATCCATATGGTCTTGGATTTAGTAAGGAGTTGTCCTCCAGATACTCACAAAGTTGTTTCTATACCACTTTTTCTATAAATTTAGACAGAAACGGTAGGGTCTACATAGGTCTCTGATTAGTTGGATCTAAGGAAATCAATGATAATTTTTTTACATTTAGTTTAATGATGGCTTTCTTTAAAGAATCAGGCACAACACCTTCTTCTAGAGATAAATTTACCAATTTTGTAACAAAAGGACTAATATCCTCATGAATCAATTTTAATAGTCCAACCTGAATAACATTAAGGAAACAGTAAGCTGGGTTAAATTTCTTTAAAATGCATTTACAGCCCAATTTTAAAAGGGCCACGCAGGTAAAAAAAACTGGGGGTTACTCGCGGGGCCGGGCCTTGTGCGCGCATTTTAGAACCGGCCCGGCCACATGCATAACCCGTTACAGGCCGGGCCCTGCAAAAGGGGTGGGCTGGGACAGCACCATTAGCTGCTGACCTGGGGAAGCACCGGCCAGCGCACAGAGATTATTTCTGATCCCAGGCAGCAGTATTAAAATAAAAAAAAAAATGAGGGATAGGTAGGGTTAGGTTAGGGGTCGGGGAGGAGAAGGGAAGAGGTAGGAAGGGCAGGGTTAGGCATAGGATGGTTCTCGCCCAGTCTGCTCAATTGGAGCGGACTGGGAGGGAACTGGGGGAGGCCAGATTGCGTCACCATATGTATTCTAATATCCACCCCTGGGGAGTGGCCACCCACCCGCACATGCGTGCGACCCGTATTTTATAACATACGCACACATATTATAAAATCAGCGTGTCCATGTGCACGTGCTGGATACCGCGAGCACATGGACGCACCCATCCTCCTTTTAAAATCAACCCCTTAACTTCTAAACTTGAAGTTGTTCAAAAAAGCATCCCAACATGAGATAGCACAATTCTCTGGGGTAATCAAACTATTGGGTATATCCGTGAAGTTAATACATATCTTTTCTACTTTTTTTTTTTTTTTTTTAATGGGTGGCAAATGTATCACTGCCAGTTTGAAATAAATGTTGATCACAAACAGAGTCCTTCAAAGAAGGCTTCATGAGATTTTACAGTAGAAAAAATTTTTTTAAAGACAATTTCATGAATTTTTTTCAGATAGAAAAGTTTCTTATATATAATCAAAAAACTGATTTAGCTATCAAGTTGCTTTCTATATTTTTGAGATTTGATGGTGATTTTAAATTGCACCATTTGCACTCACATTGACATAATATTTTGTTTTTCTACTTTAAGCTCTTGGGAAAACCAAGGTTCTTTTTTTTCTTTTTTGATTTTTTATGATCTATCTTAATGGAGTAGTAGGGTAAAAGTTTGTTTGCTACTTCTAACGTGATCTTATACCAGTTTTCAACAGCCTCAGAAACTGATTTATGTTTTAACTTGCTGAGTACACTTGGTAATTGTTCTTTTAGTTTAGTGCTATCCACAGGACACCCTCTCAAGAGAAAACTTGGAAGAATGCCTCTGAAGCATGGACTAGTTGGTAGCAAATCTATAATGACTATAGCACTGCATACTACTTTGCTTTTCTGTCCCTTTCTCCAGAAAGTTTACCTCTGGAATACAGGACATATCGTGGATATCCTCCTGTAAATTGGCAGTGTCTGGAAACCAGCTGTTAAGTGCTGTATTCGAGGGATATATCATTGAAGATGAAAACTAAAGCTCCAGTGACTCCGTAATGAGTCTGAAGGGGCACCTGCAGAACAATCTTAATAGCTAGCATGATCCTTGCCATACTACCCTGAATGCCAATCCCAAATGTTGCACGGGGAGTGGTCTCACACTGGGATGAAATTAGATGAGGCTCCCCCAGAGATGCTGCATTTAAGAATTCTCAATCAGAATCAACATGTGATATTTGGACAGATATGTTCCTTGGACTGGTATGGTGGAATAGGAGTATGAATTAGATGGCTGTAGGGGCATCTACTTTGCTCTGGGGGGAGTGGGATGCTTTGAAAGTCCGAGACAATCTTGGAGTACTAAAAGTGCCAGACTCCTTTATGCCGATGGCACCTGATGTTCTACACACCCATGGTACATATGCACCGATGGCACAATGGCTCCCTGCAACCATGATGTAGAAATTCCATGCACCGATGATGCAGATGCTCTATGCATGGATGGCACTCATTGTAAAAAAGCACCATCAATGGTGCAGCTGAAGTCCCAGGTATTCTGTATTTTAAAGGCACTGACTGTACCAAGTTCTCACACATCACCAAAAAGACAGAACAGTCTCGAGGCGGGGCAATGGTATCCTGCGTGCCTGTAGCACTGAGGAAATCCATGCCTTAAGCCCTTAAATCCTGAATGTTGACACTTCACCAGCCTGCTCAACTGCCAGGCTCCATCACGGGTGCCTGTTTGATTCGCCAATAAGGAATTTTGGCTCTTAAGCTCTTCTTGGGGCACGTCTTCTTTTTTTTTTTTTTTTTTTTTAGCAGCACTGAAAAGTGCTGTTGAGGATCTGCCATGCACAGCAAGGCAAAAAAAAAAAAACCCAACAAAAACCAACCACTGAAAAAAGAGAGCCTCAGAGAATCCAAAAAGATCTAAGTACTCCACCAAGCATGATTGTTTTTTTTTGTTTTTTTTATTATTATAGACAGATTATAAACCTTTTAAATAAATAAATACATCTTGATGAGCGAGAATGATACACATCTGGGCTGTGGCACGGACAAAAAAATGACAGAGGGACTCACTAGGCATTGGTTTCTGCAGGAACTCTCGCACATGCTCAGCAGGGCAAAAGCTCTACTGAACTCAGAAAGGATGGTTCATCTTAGCACCAACGAATAATGTCACTGACCTGTTATGGCTAATTCAGCCCTGCTTGTCAACAGAGAATGAGCCATTCTTCAATGTTATTTTCCTTTTATTTATTTATTTAGTGTTTTTTTTATATACCGGCATTCATGAACAAGTCACATCATGCTGGTTTACATAGAAACAAGGGGTGCATAGAACAGTAGAACTAAACTGGTGCAAGGGGGAAGCAGTTACAAAAAACCAAGGGTAGAATAACTGGGAGAGAGAAAAAAAGAGGAACATTGGGGAGTAGAAAAACTTTTAACTTTAACTTTTAGACCAGCGCAGAATAAAATGTAATCCACACAAATTGTGTGGTGCAAAGGGACCCAGTTGCATGCCATTGGTGGAGTGTGAGAGTAAAGAATAAACTTGAAGGGTGGAGATGTAAATTAGTTTACAAACTCACATATATCAAAGGAAGGCAAAGTGTTAAGTGGTTGGAGAACACAAAGCTTATCCATACAAATCATACAAGTTATCAGGTTCCTTAAAGCATCATATACTTACATCACAAGCAGTGCTTTTAATTTGTGTTTCTCTGTCGCAAGTTTTTATCTTTATGATTGTTAGTAGAGTTGGTTTTCCTTTAAAAAAAAAAAAAGCATAACTGCATTTAAAAAGTAAATATAACAATGCAGTAGTACAGTGAATTTGTATTGCTCTATAAGAGTTAGGAAAATGTAATACAAAAATAGCAAATTCCTTTTACATCTCCCTTGATACTTCAGTGTAATTACTGCAGAAACATCTTCCAGGGAACTTGTTTTTTCATGAACTTATATCCCACCCCATATCAGGCATCAGCTTTCTTCCAATATGTGCTTGAAACAATGAGAAAATATATGCTGCTTGGAATTAAGACACACATATATGCCATTTTGTTATGTAAGTGTGAATAATAGTCTTTCTGTCCAGGAAAATGTAGCCCATAGATGGAAAAGAGGAGATTCTTTACAACATTTTTGTGCTTTTTATCCCCTTTTTTTTTTTTTTTTTAATTGTTTGCTTATTTTTCTTTATTTTTGTTACCATTTTTTTGCTGTCTCCTCATCTGACCTTTCACCCTCCCACTTTTCCTTTGCAGCCTCAGTGGTGGTACCGCCACCCAGCCTGGCCCTAAACTTCATCCAAGAGCAAAGGGCTGAACATAAAGTCACCTAACAAGCTTGAAGTTATAAATGGTCAAATAACTGCTTAAAACAGTGGAAGGAGGTTGCCAGTATGCACAGTTTTGAATTTATTAGTAGATGGTCAAACTATATCTTACATAAAGATATATTACAGGATAGGGCAGGTGTTTTCGACTGGGGATACACATATCCTAAGAGTACTTGACAGGGTCCATAGGGGTGTACATATGGATAGGCCTTCCTAGCAATTCATGTCCTCTCCTCCTCTAAACTGCTGCTGCCCACTGCAGACCTATCTTCCCCTGCTACAGTCCTCAGCCCCATTGTGGCAGTGGGGATCTATCATGAGGAAGAAAAGGTGAAAACTGAACCAGCAGTGCAGGCTTTGTTCCCAGGCTCCATTCCCTTTTGAATTCCATAGGGGAAGTAGAGTCCTCACCACTGCTGAGCCCAGGGACCAGCTCATGCTGCAATAAGACCCAAGAGAGCAGCAGTAACAGAAAAGAGGGGTTCATGACCTGCTACTACAGTGAATGCACCAAGAAAGGCCAAGTGTGCACGTGGAAAATGGGAAAGAAAGAGGGAGATAAAGAACAGACTAACACACAGGGGAAGGCAGAAAGGGACTGAAAGGGGAAGACAAAGAAATGTGGTTCATTGAAAGGGGGAGATACAGGATAGAGAGCTTGCATGTAGTTGACATCCAGAGCGGGGGAGAGGTAGGAAAGACAAGACAGCGGCTGAAAGTGAGAAGTAGTGTGCGTGTTGGGTGGGGGGGGAAGGAGAGAGGAAAAGAAAAGACGAGAAGGGGTAAGAAACATGGAGGTTAGTGGTTGAGAGTGAAGTTGAAAGTATGTGAGATTATGATGAAAAATAGGCAAGATGGGGAGAAGTAAAGAGGCAATGGACAACACAAAAACAGTGATGGTTAAAAGAAAAATTAAAGTACAGAGAGAAAAATTGTCAAGAGAGGAGGAAGGGGAGGGATAGATCGGAAAAAGAAAACACTTAAGGAAAGGTAAAATGGAAAGAAAATCAGGAAAAGGTTTCAGAAGACAGACGAAGATTGCTAAACCTTATCCTGTAAAAACTTTAAGACATCAGCAGTAGAAAAATGTTTTTTTTTAATTTGTTACTGGAATATGCAGGGTTGGAAACATGGCTTCTTGAGTGGTGCAGCAACACAGGGCACCGCTGCAGTGCTCCAAAGCATCTCCCTTGCACACAGTATTCAAGAAAGAGACAAAGGATACACATTTAAAAAGAAAATGTTGAAAAGTCCTACAATAGGGTATTAAGGAGGTTTAAAAAAAAAACCCCAGCAAAAAACAACCAACTAGGTACTTTATACAAAAATCCATACTTTAGCAAACCTCTGCAAGAGAACATCCTTTGCTAAAATCAGGTAAACTTCAACAAGTTAGGGAATAATACTGGCTAAATATCCCAAAGCGCTTTTGAATGGTCATTAGGAAAACGAGCAGTTTACTTACATGGGTCCAGCTGGTTCATCGTCTACATCAAGAATTTGGAGGCAATCAAATGAGAAAAGGAAAGAGAAAACAAACGAGAATTAGGACAGCCTTCAACTCAAACATGATCATAGAGCCTGCAAACTGAGCTCTCTACAGCATTAACTGGCCATTCACTTGGTAAGTGCAGAGGTTCATGGAGTTACTTGGTCTGTATTTGAGTTTAATGGCAGATTATGTTGTTTCAATGGGTTTTCAGTTAACACTTTGAATGCTCGGTCATGAAGAACTGCAACTGTAGGGGACAGATTGTTGCAATATCCAACTATGGAAAGTTATCTTGTCCTCAAGTTCCAGTGGTTCACTCTGGTAAATAGATGAGAAGACAAACCAACATTTCAGTTGTAAAATCCTGCTGTTTGTTTTCTTGTACTCGAATCATATTCTGGTTGGGTATGATGGCTATATGGCATACTCCCATCTCCTCCATTAGTCACATAACCATTTGATATACTACTTTTCTAGATGCTTTGTAACAAAAGCTATAGTGATGTTCGGTTGTCAGAATGGGGCATGAAACTTGCAGTTATTGATACATTGTGTGTATGGGCTAAGGGATATACTAATACAATATTTACTGTATATTAAGGAATCAGGTCTCTGTCTTTCCCCAACACAACAGACTTCAGCTACTCAGAAAGTGTCCAGACCGCTCTAAGCTGCTTCTCTTGGAAAAACAAAAGAAATAAACAGAAAAGACTAAAGCATTTTTCTTCATTTTGGTAATGCTCTTTTCTTGCTAATTTGAAAAATTACGTCCAATTAGATATTTTAAGATTTATAAATACTACTTGGGCCTGTAATGTCCTTAGTACCCTGCAGAAGGCATTGTTAAATTAGTGATGTAAGCCAGACAAATTTAGCTTAATTTTAAATACATGTACATTAAAACTATTAGAAACCATCTGCACCACACAGGACTTGATTTTTGAAAACCAAATCCCATGTTCTACTGCTTTTTGATTTCACTGAAGTCTATAAGAAACTCTCAGCAGGATTCCACAAGGGGACTAGTGCACATGAAGCAGTTAAATGGAAAAATTTACAGTCTTGAACAAGTGTTGGCGTCGGCATGAGCACAAACTAGGAGTAATGTCTTTCCTCTCCCTCGAAAAAAAAGGGGCATTACTCCACCTGCATTTCAAGACAACGGATAGGCAAAGCCGCCGCCAGCACAAACAGTGACCGAAGAACAAAATATAATATTCAAAAAATCAAATACAAAAAAAAATAAAACAAAAACAAATCACTAACCACAAACCCACAACTTCAAAAACACAGCCAAAAAGGAACACATCAGCGACACACCAGTGTCCACAGAATTCCATTATTGGTAACAATGTGCTGTCAGCAAGGGAACAGAGAACTGGGAAGACAACCAGATGGGTCAGTGTGCTGTATATACAGTGAAGATATACAGTGACACAGCAGGATCTGAGACACACAGCACACAGCAAAGTAAAGTCTTCCCTGCACACACAGATTGGACTCTCAGAAAAATAGAAAGCCACAAAGCCTGAGCTGCACTCTGCACGTTTAAACTACAATTATGGGAACCCAGTCACAGGATTAGTCCAGTAAGACAGAAATAACTGTAGCAATGTCCGGGTTAAGCAGACAAATTCAACACAAAGGTATTAACTTAGGTACAATATAAGTAGTTTATGAAAGTTAAAACGGGTCCAAGATGTATGTTCTACTAACTCCTAACAAGTAAAAACTGACAGATTACAAAGTGTGTTAAAAATACACTTAAAATAGGTGAAGTGTAGCAGAAATCTGATTTTAATGGGTAATGCTAGATTGTTTCATTTGGAAAACTACCTCATGCTTGCATAGTGATGTTAAGTAGGTGTGGTGGCAGTTAGTATTATTTGCTGGCCGATATAAGAATGGACTAAACAGGTTGGATAAAATAACATGAGTGAAACAGAAACTGCTCGATATGTAAATAGGTGGCTTATCTGAACTACTTTAAAAGCCCCCAGTACAGAACAATACAATACAAACAGAACAGACCAAAATCCTAATGAAGGAATCAAGGCATGGGAGAACAGAACTACAGAAATATAAGTAAAAACAAAACAAAAAAATTAAAGATTAAACAGCAAACTAAAATCCAAATTAGTTGTGAAACGTGAATGAGGAAACTTGAAGTGTTAACATCATGAACTGTGCATCTTATAGACTGAAGCGGAGATTAGACAAACTCGAAAGCATGCAGATCTCTCACTTACCACCATTTTTTTAAGGGTATGATGCAATTGAGGGGGAAAAAAAAAGAAGTCACAATAACCGACAAATATCAGTAATAACCCCTCCCTCCAAAAAAATCCCTCTGAGGTGAAAAAGATGGGAGGCTTGCATAATTACCTGCCTATTCCACAAGCACACTGGTGGAAACAAACCATGGAACAGTATTACCTCTTGACTGGACAATTTACAGTATATGAGAGTAAGTGACCAATGCTGTCCATGGCCATTTCATTTTCAGACTATTTGAAATTAGTTTAAAGAAAATACAACAATCCTTCTAATCTTGTTTTTAAATCTTGGGAAGGATCTGCACACTATGGGCTTGATTTTAAAAAGCATTTACATGCTTAAAATTGTGTAAATGCACCTTACCTGAATAAGTGGGCTTTGGAAAATTGCTACAATACATGCCATTGAATTATCCATAGGATATTCATGTGTAAGTGCAGTTTACACTGGTAAATGGCTTTTTAAAATTGCTAAGATAGTACGTTACATTTACACATGTAACTACTTTTAAAATTACCTAAGGATACATGATTTTTTTTTTTATAGAAGGTAATTATTTAATGGTTAATACATGATTATGTACTCAACCTCTTCCTGGAATGAAACTATGCATTTTTTAAATTCAAAACTATTTTATAAAAATATATTTATAAAACAAGGTTCATATATATTATTACTGTTTTTTTTAGTTCGGCAGTTTCCTCTAGCTCTTTCGGGCTTCAGCTCAATTTGAACTAGCTTCCATTGGGCTATGGCTTCATGAGTCTTCATTTGCAATTACCGGTACTCAGGGTTTCCCCCCTATTTTATAACCCCAGTCTAGATCAGCCACTGCAGTGACAATCCTTGGCCATGAGCCACAAATCCTGGCTCCTTCGAGAACCCCAGTACATGTGCATCTTGAGAGTGGCCATTAGGTGAAACAACTGAGCAACAGCAGACTCACCCTTCCGCCAGGAGCTATGTATGCTGCATTGCAGCATCCCTCAGTCCAAGCCAGCCCAGAGAAGGCAAAAGAAACCAGATTTAAGAACTGAGCCCAGGTCTTCCAGATGCTGCCCATATGCAGAATTAATTGACTGAAAGTGTGCTTTAATTTAAACAGTAGCACTAGCCCATGAAACTGATTTTACACATGTACATATTCTATGAAAATAAAGCCACACATTCTGAACGGTTAAACAAGGGAAATTAGGAAGGCTTTCTCCTTTATGCAAAGTTTTATGCATCTTTCTTCAATTTATTTATTAGGTCTCTATGGTGATGAAAGTCATTTAGTAAAATTACAAGCTATGGGTTGCTTAAGCTTGTAAGACTTCAAGATTTATTTTGTTCATTGTAAGGGCAATTTTCAAATTTATGTGGGTGAACTGGTCTGTCTGAAAATTTGCCTCAGAGCAACTAAAAAGTAGTCTGGAGTTCACAACACACATGCCTTTAGCCACATTAAAAAGAGGTGTTTCTTTGGGTGCTGTTCAGTCTCTGGAGTAAAATAGCATGCACACTTGCCATTTTTTCATAAGCATGTGTTCTACAGCTCCATCTGCTGTCTGCACAAATAAGTGCAAAATATGCAGGGGTGCTTTTAATGCACATACATTATACTGGCTAATTTCAAAAGGGAAACTGCCTGTGTGGTACAGAGTATGCATAGTAAAAGTATCTACATGTTTTGCAAGTAAGCAAGCTACTCAAGACTGTTACCATGTCTTAACATTCTTTTTCTTCAGATTTTTGGTCACTGCATAGACAAAGCAGTTTATGGCCTGGTATTTTCAGCATTGCCTACATCTAGTAGTGCTACAGAAATAAGAGTAGTAGTATTCTTCCTGCCCTTTACATTATACATTTCCTAGCTGGTCTGCTGATTTTACAAGGAGAAAAAGCAGAGTTGCTTACCTGTAACAGGTGTTCTCCTAGGACAGCAGGATGTTAGTTCTCACAGATGGGTGACATCATCAAATGGAGCCTGGCATGGAAAACTTTGACTAGCACGTCGAGCATGCCCAGCACACCACTATCCGTGCGTCCGCGCAGGGTCCCCCTTCAGTCTCGTAACATAGAATTCACAAGCAATAAAATAAAATAAAGCGCAGGAGAACCCAACTGCGGGGAGGTGGGCAGGTTTCCTGAAGACTAAAATCTTGCTGTCCTAGGAAAACACCTATTACAGGTAAGCAACTCTTCTTTCTTCTAGGACAAGCAGAATGGTAGTCCTCACAGATGGGCGAGTACCAAGCTATAGGCTGTTCTTGGAAACATTAATGACCAACCTGCATCAAACAACAGATGCCAATGGGCACCAAAACAACTAGTGCGGTTGGGAAGACCGGGGAAAAGCCTGGTCCCAAACAAAGGGCCTTAGGTAGGAAGAGTTGGGTTTAAGCCTGGAAGAGGTTGTGAAGGACAGATTGGCCAAAGCTACTATCTTGCCGACTATCACTGTCCAAGCAGTAGTGGACCGCGAATGTGTGCAGAGAACTCCACGTCACAGCCCTGTAGATTTTGGCAATGGGAACTGCCCGTAAAGTAGGTCACCGGTGCCGCCATAGCCCTCACAGAGTGAGTTTTGACCTGGCCTCCCAGCTGAAGGCCCGCTTGTGCTTAGCAGAAGGAGACAGAATCTGCTAGCCAACTGGACAGAGTCTGTTTGTCCACCACAACTCCCAATCTATTCTTATCGAAAGAAATAAAGAGCCGAGTAGATTGCCTGTGGTCTGCTGTGTGTTCTAAATAGAAGACTAAGGCCCTCTTGCAATCTAACATGTGCAGAGCCCGTTCACCCTGGTATGAATGGGGCTTCGGGAAGAAGGTGAGCTTAACAATTAGCTGATTGAGGTGGAAATTGGACACCACCTTAGGCAGGAACTTGGGATGCTTACGGAGGACCACCCGGTTATGAAAGAATTTTGTGTAGGGCGGGTACGTAATGAAGGCCTGAAGTTCACTATCCCTATGAGCTTAGGTGATCACCAACAGGAATAGAGCTTTCCAAGTGAGAAACTTCAGATTGCAGGAGCACATAGGCTCAAAGGCGGGGCGCATGAGCCACGCTAACCTGACATTGTGGTCCCAGGACACAACAGGAGGCTAGGGGGTGGCTTCAATTGAAGCAGGCCCCGCAAAAAGCGAACTACTATGGGCTGAACTGAGATGGGCGTGCCAGCGACACCGCAATGGTATCACTGATGGTGCTCAGTTGGACTCAGACCGACGTGGTCTTAAGCACAGCCTTGGAGAGGTGCCACAGATAGTCCAAGAACCTTGGAATGGGGCAGGTGAATGGATCTAAGCCATGACCCTCGCACCAAACGGAAAATCTTCTCCGCGTCAATCGATAAAACTTCCTGGAAGCAACCAGCACCTGAGACATGTTATCAGACAAGTCCAGGGTCTGAAGGACTAGGCGCTCAACCTCCAGGCCGTTAAGGCTAATGCCCGGAGGTTCGGATGGTGCAGCCTGCCCTGATCTTGCGTGATCGGGCGCAGTCCCCAGATGGATAGGATCTCTGATCGACATGTCTTGGAGGAGAGGGCACTAGACCTGTCTGGGCCAGTACAGAGTCAGGAGGATCATGGTCCCAAGGTCCTGCTGGAGCTTCAAGGGAGTCCTCATGATGAGCAGAAGAGGAAGATATGCTTCCAGGAGCCCTGTGCCCCAATGATGGCAAGGTGTCTGCCGCTGGAAGTCCGTCTATCCTGAACAGAGAACAGAAATTGCTCACCTTGCAGTTGCATGGGGAGGCAAAGAGATCCACATCCGTAGTTTCCCACTGGTGGAAAATCCGGGCTGCCACTGCTGGATCCATTGACCACTTGTGTGGTTGGAATGCGCAGCTCAGGCGGTCTGCCACAACGTTCAGTGATCCAGCTAGATACGTCGCTCGCAGAGACATTCCCTGCACCAGAGCCCAGGACCAAATCTGTACCACCTCCTGACAGACAAGGAACGACCCCATTCCTCCCTGATTGTTGATGTATCACATTGCTTCCTGATCATCTGTCTGAATAAGGCCTGCTTTGTGGGTCAAGCGGTCTCAAAACGTCCAAAGAACATAAACTTCCCAGAGCTTCAGGCGATTTGTTATCTGGCACAGATTCCTGAGCTGTTCACCGTCCCTGCATGTGGAGGTTGTACACATGGGTCCCCCACCCGTGGGTGGAGGCAACTGCTCTAGATTGGAGAGGTTCTCCCACCAGGACAGGGAGACCTACAGAGGTGCCATGATGGTGACACGTGCCTTGAGATCCTGGGATGCCTGCTACCATTGCGACTGTAATATTCATTGCGCCTAGCACATGCAAAGGCAGGCCAACGGAGTAACATGGACAGAGGCAGCCATGTGGCCTAAAAGATGAAGCAGCAAACAGGAGCATGCTGACTGCTGTACTTGTCAGCTAGGATAGGGCAAGTGCTTGATCGCTGGGTAGAAATGCTTTAGCCTGATTCACATCCAGTCTGGCTCCTATAAAGTCCAGACAGGGAGATGGGCAGAGGTGTGACTTTGGGTAGTTGATGACAAATCCCAGAGAACGCAGCACTTGCATGGTGAGATTCAAGGCGCGCAGCACTCCCTGCTGGGAGGCACTTTTTACCAGCCAATTGTACAAATAGAGGAACACATGTACGCCCTGACGTCTGAGTCTGCCCCACCACAAAGCGAAAATACTTCCTGTGGTTTGGGAAGATCGCAATGTGGGCATAGGCATCTTTGAGATAGAGGGAGCAGAGCCAGTCTCTTCTGAGGGACAGAATCAGGGTTCCCAGCGAGACCATCTAGAATTTTTCCTTCTGAAGGAATTTGTTCAAGGCTCTGAGATCAAGAATGGGGCACAAACACCCCGTTCTCTTTGGTATCAGGAAATATCTCGAGTAGAACCCTCGGCCCTGTTGGTGGAGGGGAACAGGTTCCACCACTCCCGCCCTTAGTAAAGCGGAGAGCTCTGTCTGAAGTATTTCTGGTGGAGCGGACGAACCCCACGATGGACATGGGGGAAAGTCTGCAGGGACGTCCCTGACATTCAGCAGATATCCCTGGCAAATGATTGCAAGAACCCACCGGTTTGACATGATGTGTAGCCAGCGGTGGGTGAAGTGAAGCAGCCTGCCTCCCATGGGGGGGGGGGGGGGGGGGGGGGGGGGGGGGGCACGGTGGATTGACTCACTCCCTTGCCTCAAATCAAAACCCCGTGGCGGGGGTCGGCTGGGGGGCTAGCTAGCACGAACGACCTCTGGAACCAGCTCGGGGATCAGAGTCTGGGAGGCAGGAGGGTAATACTTCCTTTGCCAATAGAAGGATTTTTTTGAGCTTTGTCGAGAGGCCTTCCTGGCAGAGGATGGTGGATCGGAAGTGCTAGCAGACAGCTGTTGAAGGGTCTCATGATGATCCTTCAATTGGGCTACCACATCCCTGACCTTGTCCCCAAAGAGATTCTCTCCAGTGCAGGGCTGATCAGCTAACGTCTCTTGGACCTCCAGACAAAGGTCTTGCTGTGCCACTTGGATAGCCGGAGCCAGGCTATCCTTCGGGCATCAATGCCCACTGCAGCCACCCTTGCCGCTGTTTCAAAAACATCATAGGTGGATCTCACCTCATGTTTTCCTGCCTCCAGATCTTGTTATACCACAGCAGAGAATGCCGCCTCCTGCTGCTGCAGCAGGCACTCTGCCAGTTCCTGGACCTGTTTCCACAGGTTCTGATTGTACTGGGTCATATACAATTGGTAAGAGGTAATGCGGGCGATAAACATAGCCCCCTGACCTTCCTACTGAAGGCATCCAGCTCTCTGTGATCTCGGCCTGGAAGGGCAAAGGAATGGGTACAGGAGCCCTTGGCTTTTTTGAGAGTGGACTCCACCACCACCACTGATTGGTGAGGGAGGTGGCGCCTCTCAAACCCCAACGCCTGTTGAACCAAACAGATGGCATCTGTGTTCCTATTGACAGTAGGAACTGACATGTTCCCAAATCCTTTGGAGAAGTTCCCTGAAGATCTCAGACTGGAATAGCCACCACCTCATGCCTCCTTTGGCACATCGACAAACTGGAGAACTTCCAGCATCTTGTGTCGAGCGTCCTCCTCTGTGAGGAGCTGGAAGGAAATGGCTTCGGCCATGGCCCAGACAAATCCCGCAAAGGAGAGTTCCTCTGGCGGAGACCTGCGTCTCTCATCCAGTGGCGAAGGTTCTGAGAGAAGGCCACCGGAGTCCTCAGAAGAGGAGTCCAAAGTATCATCTCCCCAGGAGTTATAGGAACCCTCCTTTTTGCTGAGGTCCCTAGGGGGCCTGCTCGGGTGGGCCCTGTCAAAGCCACTTGGATTGGGCATTGGGGGCACTGGTGGCCTCGAGGGCAGCAAAGGCACCGATGGTAAGGAGGTTCCCGAAGCCCCCAGGCATGGGCTCGGGGAACCGTGGTTGCGGGACCAAAGGACCCTAGGGTGCCATTAGTTGCAGCATATCTTCCTCCTCGGAGGACCGAATAACAGGAATTGCTCCAGAAGAAGGCATCAGTGGCCGCTGGGGAACCAAATTTCCCCCGGGCACCGGCTGCACAGAAAGGACACAGAGGAGGTCATCCAGACACTCTAGCAGAGGTACCAACAGAGAAAGCATAGGATATGGCACCAGTATGGGGGGCCTGTGCCCGGGGCGGTTCGATACCCCGTAGGGCTCGGAGAACTGCCCTCTGTACCCTGCGGTCCAACTCCTCCTGGAAGTCTGGAGAAGCCAGGACTGATAGAGGGGGTCGGGGTGTCACCAGAGCCTCCTTGGATCCCTGGTGCCTAGCACTGATATCAGTGGGGAATGCCTGGGACTCCAGGGTTTATCGGAGGATGGGGCCTCTATACCATGGAGTTGACAGCGACCGATGACGGTGCTCTCAGGGTTTCCCTTGATGCTCGGCCCGGTCTTTCCCCGGGCGCCAAGGACGCTGAAGATCTTGATGCCTTTGAGATTGTCGGCGACAGAGAGGACCTATCACCGGCTCCTCTTTCTCGGGACGATCCTGCTGGGGGTGTAGAGAGGGAACAAGGTAGCTAAGGACTCCCCTCGGCCCCTGGGTGTCAATGTCCCCGATGCCAGTGTAGATGGAGTAGACGTTTTTGACCAAAATGATTCTCCATTTTTTCCAGCCGAGCACGACAGCCTTTGTTGGTCATCTGATCGCACAGTTGACACCCATGGACGTCGTGCAATGCCCCCAGGCAGAAGACACAGTGCTCATGTGGATCCGTAATTGACATGGTCCACAGGCACCGCTGAAAACTGGACGACACTATGGAAAATAACTGACAAGGAGCCACAGAGAAGTGACACGTCAGGAAACAACTGCAAGGAGGCAAAACAGAGAAACCTACCACATTGCCGAGGGGCACCAACCGTAGAAGGGGGACCCGATGCTGAAGAACAAGAAAATCTGAAAAAGAAAAAACTTCGTAGGGCAGAGCTCCCAAACCACAAGGCAGCTAACGCCACAGAAAACAGACTGAAGGGGGATCTCACGTGGACACGCGGATAGTGGCATACTGGCATGCTCAGTGTGCTAGTCAAAGTTTCTAGAAACTTTGACAAACGTTTTCCGTGCCGGGCTCCATCTGATGATGTCACTCAACTGTGAGGACTACCATCCTGCTTCTCCTAGGAGAATGCAACTGATTACTCAATCATGAATCCTGTTATGCAAACTAAGCAAACATGCCCTTGAAATATTTTAACAGGTCTACATAGTAACTGCCACAGTGAGGGAACTGCTAAAACAATAACTTTGGTTGGCAAATTTCTTTTTCTGGTTGTTGAAGGTGCTGAATGCACCTTAGCTAAGGTAACTTGCATAGGGCCCCATGATTTAGTGAGAAACATTATCACTGTTTGTAGTAAGATTCACAGTTCTACTACCTGGTCATGGACAGACTACTAAATATTTAATGCGACATCCAAATACTGTGCCATTTTAGGACAGCATTTTAATTTCTAACTGCACAGGAGATCAAATATTTGTGTGTATAAGGGCTGCTTAAAATGTGGTTAGCACATGGCGCCACAAAAAAACAACTTTTAAAAAAAGGAAGTGGAGGGCCAGGAATATTTTTTCATATTTAAAAGATTATTTCGTTTCCAATTCCTTTGCATTTCTACCATGACAGAAGAAACTGGATCATCATCAAAGTATTTATTATTGGGACACTGTCCATCACGCCCTATGGAGAAATGCCCTATGATTCAGGATTGTCCATTTACTGATAGTCAATGTAAAAAAAAAAAAACAGACCTGCCTGTAAAAATAATTTCATGTCAGTAAAAACATAAGTAACAAGGCCCATTCCTGATGTCGTGAGTTCAGGCCCTGGGAGGCTGCATTACTTTGCGAGTCGGAGACTGCATCTTGGTGTATAAAGGAATGAATTTCCACATAGCAAGTTCAGCTGTGCACAAAATGACAATGGCAATGTGTGTGTGCAAAAATTAGGTTGCCAGTAAAAAAAATAAAAAATCCATTAGTTGGCAACCCTGCTCTGTTGTGTCAGGACAATCTCTATGCTCACACTTCTGTTGTGGGAATATAATCAAACACACTTGGCAGGAATATTAGGAAAACTGAAAATGTTTATTAAAAAAAAAACAGAGTGGGAGGTGAAATGTAATTTTCTGGAATCACCCCTTGCTTTTCAAATCAGGTTTTAAGATGATAGTGCACCAAAAGCTATTCCTCACAAGAAAATAATGTAGTATTAATGTAGTTTCTATTGGAAGACAGATCTGGCCAAGAACAGTCCCATATACAATTAACCCTAGCTGGAATAAAAATAAACTATCACAAATCAAAAACATCAGGCCATTGGTGCTGTTTATAGTATAGTTCAGTTCACAAAATTCTTCAGAGGTAATTTTAATTTCAGTGTTAGTAATACCTAACCATCATGGCAGTAGCCTAGTATAATAATCCTATACTGTATGCGGCGTGTTCGCAATACACAGTTTATTCTAGCAATCCATTATCTTGAAGGTAAGAATCTCTGAAATAAATACTATGCTCAACCAAACCGCTCCCAAACCATTTTTAAACTAGTTCTTTAAAAGATTTATATCCCACACACTCCTAAGTTTTAAACATTCTTGTTAGCTCCAATATGATTTCAAGAGTTTGGAAGAGGATCATTACTTCTTTTCTTTTCAGAAAAACTATATTGCACTATCTTGTAATGAGATGAGTTTAACAGAGTAAAAATACTGTGCCATCTCCTGCTTTAGAATCATAACTGTAGTTGTCAATTATGTATATCCTACTGAACTATCTTTAGATGGATAAGCTCGAACAGTAGAAGAGGAAACCGTGAAAGGTTTCCATAAAAGTAACTGATACGAAAGAAAGAAAACATTTGCATAAATCTAGTCTTACTACTTACAGTGATAGCAGTAGCATAAAAATAAGAAACATGAGCATTAGAGTTGCAGAAAGAGAGAAAAGGGAGGAGTAATGGAATGGACTTGTGACACCTGAAGCAGAAGTGAAGAAACGGTTAAGTTCATACCATGAAAAAAGGAAAGAGCATAAAAAGGTTTACCATTTTACTTTACCAATATTACACAAAAATGTTGTGTGCGCTCACAACTGCAAACATAATTGTATGTAACTGAGTATATTTATTTACAAAATGAGGTTTAAAGTAAAAGCTGGTTTCATATTAATATAATTACATGCAGAGAAGCATTTACTTTTAACTTACTCGGAGACTGAAGATGATTTCATTTGCATTTGTTGCTAACTATGTATCAAGCAGTCACTTCCCCTTATTGAAACTACCTAAAAGAATACCTCAGGATGTGCATTATCTAGCATCACCCTTGAATAATGCTTAAACATCAGTACAATTAAAAAAAAAAAAACCCCAACAGATTTATTATCTATACACATGAAACATATAGAAACAGAATATGACAATAAAAAGGACTGCTGAACTAAGCTTCCCCACCACTTCCCAGGCCTCAGTGAATCCAACCCAAAGACAGCAAGGCCAATTAGTCAAGCTCTGCTTTCACTTCCCCACAAACAAGGATCTTCTGTGCCTATCTTTGAAATTCTGATAACTGTGAAGAAATATTTGCTATTACTTCTCATTTCATTTATTACATTTATAAAAAGCTTTTATAAATTATGACTTTAAAAATAGTAGCATAACATACAAAGAAGTCCTGATACACTTCCCCAACATATAATCATCAAACTCTAAAAACACCTTATGAAAATACAAAATAACATCCCCACGCCCAAAGCGTATTACAGGCCTTGAAATTCCCCCTCCCATTATCTGGCCCTCTTATCCTACTGCTTCTATTGATTCTCCCATCCTGAGCCTGCCTCCTTTTATTACCAGACTAATCCACTTGAAAATCTGTAGATCCTCAACAAAATCTCCCCTATTTCCCCATTCTGATTCCTCTTTCAACTGGATAGAAACCGGTATGTTTTAACTTTCTTTCATCCCTTAAAGCCTCATACCATGCTCCTCCTCTTCTAGAGCATCCTTTCCACTAAAAATGGTAGACACTGAGGTATTTAAAGGTCTCTATCATATCCCTCTTCTCCTTGAAGGAATTATATTTAGGTCTTAGGATTCAGAATCCGCATTGTTAATAATTTATTGCTTTTGTGGTATATCAGTTTAAGTGAATCAGCACTAGAAATAACTGCAGCTGAACAGATAGATGCTTTATTCATTCCATGTCAAGTTTTAGCTTCCAGCACTCAAACTATGATGCTTCTTTTCAACAGCTACTGTCTTCGGTTTTAAACTATTCACATGTGTATAGGCTGTAAAACAAATAAATACTTCTGATACTGACCGGCATTGGGCTTAACCACTGACATCCTGTGTTCAGTTTTATTAATAAATGAAGAACAATTCCCCAAAACAAGTTAGATGGCTATTCAAGAAAGCCATATGGTTAGGCACACACAACTTTAGTAAACAAACGAACATACAAAATGAAGTAGCACTGTATCTGAGAAGGAAAAGAAAACTCCTGTAAACAGATATAAACCAATGACAAAGTACTGCAGTAAATAAAGCAAAAAACTCTGCAAAAGGAAATCAGTAGTCACCTTTGGAATATCATGAAACCCAATATCCTCCTACTAATTGTCCTGTAATAAGAGTGGTGGAGTTATGCACATGACAGTTTCTTCAAGTAAAAAGAAGGTGACATTAGAAATCAAAATATACAGGTCTCCTAGCGATTCCAAAAGTTAAGAAAGCAACAAACCCTATTTGAACTCTTTCAGAGTAGCCCAATCCAAACAGTGTAAGCCTAGCTCAGCTTGTTAGGTCTTTCTTACTTTTCTCTCTTAGCCAGGCAGACTTGTGGAACACAATTTACCTCTGTTTCAGTTGCTATAAGTGCTGCCTAAAATTGTTTTATTTTGTTACATTTATTGTATTGTCACTTTTTATTATTTTAATCTTTGTTTTATCTATCTTAATCTACATCGCTTTAATTTCTTTACAAGAAAGGCAATCAAGTTTAATAAACTAACCTATTGCTGCTAGAAGCCAATGTTTTGGGTTTTACATTTAGGGAGTGTGTACTACTGTTTATATAATTTTGCCAGGGAGTGAGTGGGGGATCCCACGCATGTGATGTCAACTTCCCTCCCATGTTAAGATTCCATTAAAATAGCAAAAAAAAAAAAAAAAAGAAGAGGATAGAAAAACACCATGCTCTGCGCACTGCACTTCTGCTTTTGTGCAGGACCAGAAAGCCTGCCGGGTATTGCTTCTGGTGGACAGGGCCTGCTTCAAATGCATTCAAGGCACCAGGCGGCAGTGCATGGTGAGCACTTTCACACTAGTGGGGGGAGAGACTTGAAATATAGCATGTACTTGGCTTCCAGAAATGGCAGGAGGACTTGAAACAATATCTGTACCTCTGAAGCAGCTTTTTTTTTTTTAATTCATTTTTATTGAGTCATTAAATGCAAAACCATATACAATATAAAAAATAGCCATAACATCCATATTGGCTCACAAGACAATTATAATGACTCACCTTCTCAATTTTTCCCCCATATCCAAAACAAACAAAACAAAAACAAAAAAACCAAACCCCACATGCATACATCCATTCACGACCACTTTACACACATTCAGAAGCCACGCAGACACACACACACCGAGGACAACCCACAACAAAGTAGGACAGATAAGCACAGCATCCATTTTCAGGTACTAGCGTCGATGAGCAACAAGTACCTTATCCCCAAGAAAGCAGAGTTGCTTACCTGTAACAGGTGTTGGCAGACTGCATCGCATTCAGTTACCAGCAAGCAGGCCTTCCACTGCAGGGATGAGTGAAGGCACACTCAGTCAGAGCAATGGCAAGTCAGTAGCACACTATCATTCAGTACCGATTGCTGACCTCTGCAGGGCTGCGACATGGAGCTCACTACTGCCTGGGCAAGGCTGGACGACAGGATTCCGTCTGCAGTGGAAGGCCTGCTTGCTGGTAACAGAATGAGATGCAGTCTGCCAACCAGTTTGACAATGTGCTTGCCCACCGCATTCCCAAGTTTGTTTTTATCAATAGATACAAAGAGTTGGGTGGACTTCCTGTGGGCTGTAGTGCGGTCTAGGTAAAACGCAAGAGCATGCTTACAGTCCAAGGTGTGGAGAGCTCGCTCACCTGGGAGAGCGTGAGGTCTTGGAAAGAAAGTGGGCAAGACTATGGATTGATTTAAATGGAAATCAGTTGCCACCTTAGGAAGGAATTTAGGGTGAGTGCGGAGAACCACCCAGTCATGGAGGAACCTTGTGAAAGGCGAGTAGGTCACAAGGGCCTGTAACTCACTCTGCGAGCAGACGTGATGGCTACTAGGAAAAGAACTTTCCATGTAAGATATCTGAGTTTGCAGGCGTGAAAGGGCTCAAAAGGAGTGTGCATGAGCCGTGCAAGTACCACATTGAGGTCCCATGCCAAGACCGGTGGCCATAGAGGAGGCTTAAGCTGTACTAAGCTTCTCATGAAGCGACTAAGCCTCTCATGAAGCGACCAGGGGTTGAGCCATTATCGGGGTATCCCCTATTCCTTGATGGTAAGCAAAGATGGCACTAAGGTGCACTCGGCTAGATGATGTCTGGAGAACAGATTCCGAGAGGTGCCACATATAATCTAACAGACTCGATGTGGGGCAAGAAAAGGGATCCAAACCCCTTTGTGTGCACCACAAGGTAAATCTCTTCCATTTAGAGCGGTAGGATTTCCATGTGGAAGGCTTCCATGAAGCTACTAGGACTTGATCATCACTTGAAAGGTTGAGTGGTTGTAGTATCAGCCTTTCAATATCCAGGCCATCAGAGAGAGGGCCTGGAGGTTCGAATGGCGTAACTTGCCGTGATTCTGTGTTATGAGGTTGGGCGACGTGCCCAGGCGAATGGGGTCCTGGACAGAAAGGCTGCGAACTATGGGAAACCAAATTTGGCGCGGCCAATACGAGGCTATGAGAATCATTAAGCCCAGGTCCTGTTGTAGCTTCATGACAATCTTGCTTATTAGCGGAATCGGGGGATACGCATAAAGCAGGCCTTTGTTCCAGGGCAGGCATCTCTGGCTGGTGTATGCCCTGTGCAGGGAGCAGCAGCTTTCCACTTTGTGGTTCTGACTGGACGTAAAGAGGTCAATGGTCGGATGACCCCCACCGGTGAAAGATTCTGCTCGCAACCGAGGGATCCAGAGACCATTCATGGGGCTGGAAACATCGGCTGAGGCGGTCCGCCAGTGCATTCTGTGTGCCCGCTAGATAAGTGGCTCACAGAAGAATGGAACGCGACAGGGCACAGGCCTAAATCTGCGCCGCCTCCTGGCAAAGCAGATAAGAGCCCGTGCCCCCTGTTTGTTCAGGTACCACATTGCAACATGGTTGTCTGTTTGAATCAGGATAACTTTGTTGGGAGAGGCAATCCTGAAATGCATAAAGGGTGTACCGCATCGCTCGAAGCTCCAGAAAGTTGATTTGAAGGTCGCTTCGGCTGTTGTCCAAGTCCCTTGAGTTTGAAGGCCTTGGACGTGGGCTCCCCAACCTAGGCTGGAGGCGTCCGTAGTTAAGATCACCTGAGGAGCCGGTTGCTGGAAAGGAAGACCCACTTGTAAGTTGGCTTTGTGTGCCCCCCAGGCAAGGAACAGACAAAGCTGACTGGTTATGTGTACCAGGGACAACAGCAACTGAGTAGCTTGTTGCTACTGGGATTTCAGAGTCCATTGGGTCACTCTCATGGCCAGGTGTGCCATAGGGGTGACATGGACTGCTGATGCCATGTGGCCGAGCAAACTGAGTAGCTGGCCAGCTGAGGCTCTTTTTCGACGGTGGATAAAGCTGGCAGGGTTGGACAGCGTAATCACACGGTCGTTGGGTAAGAATGCTCTGGACAGTGTCGTGTCTAGGTCTGCTCCTATAAAGGAGAGAAGATGAGACAGTGTCAATTGGGATTTGGTGTAATTTATTAGAAATCCCAATGAGTTTATAAGCCTTATGGTGAGGCCAAGAGTCGAGGGCTCCTTGTTTTGACTGGCTTTTTATGAGCCAGTCGTCCAGGTATGGAAAAACGTAAACGCCTCTGCTGTGTAACTGTGCAGCCATGACTGCCAGGCACTTCGTAAAGACTCGAGGCGCCGAGGCAAGGCTGAATGGTAGTACTTTGTATTGATAGTGACTGCGGCCCACCACAAATCGTAGGTATTTGCGATGAGGCGGGGATATCGCAATATGAGCATATGCGTCTTGCAGGTCCAGAGAGCAGAACCAATCCCCTTGCTGAAGTAGAGGAAGCATGGTGCCCAGGGATACCATCCTGAACCGTTCCTTGCGAAGAAATGTAGTCAAGGTACGGAGGTCCAGAAGAGGCCAGAGGCCATCGTTCTTTTTTAGAATTAGGAAATATCTGGAGAGGAACCCCTTTCCTTGCTGATTCGGTGGAACCGGTTCCTCGACTCTGACCGACAGAAGGGTTGAGTGCTCTGACTCGAGTTTCCCTGTGTGGTCGTCCCAGCTGCAGGATGGAATGGGTGGGAAGGCCGGGGGTATTTTTGAAAAATTTAGACAGTTACCATGGGTTATGATGGACAGTACCCACTGGTCCGTGGTGATTGGATACCAATTTGTTACAAAGTGGCACAGGCGGCCCCCCACTGGAATATGGCTGCTGCTCTCTGGAAAAGAGTCAAAATCCAGACGCGGGGCCAGCTTGTGGAGCTGGCTGTGATCTAGATGTTCTAGTTTGGCACGCATGTCCCCTCTGAGGTGCCCGAGCTGGATGTGCACGTCCGGGACGCAGGAGGGTAATATCTGCGTGGCCTGTAGAATTGTTTTTTGGGTTCTATACGTGTGGCCCTGTAGGCTACAGAGGGACCATCTGGGGAGACAGTTGACAACTGGTGCAGGGTCTCATGATGTTCCTTTAACTAGGCCATTGCATCCTGGATCTTATCCCTGAACAGGTTGTATCCGGATACAGGGTAGATCTGCCAGTTTGTCCTGCACTTCCGGGCGTAGGTCTGAGGCCTTAAGCCAGGCCCAGCGTCTAGCACTTCTGCCTGCTGCCGAGACTCTGGATGCTGTTTCACAAGAATCGTAGGCAGCTCTGACTTCATGTTTACCTGCTTCCATTCCTTTTTGTAGGATGAGGACAAGGCTTCTTGTTGTTGCTGTGGTAATGTCTCCGCAATCTTCTGGAATTGTTTTCAGAGATTTCTATTATATTGGGTCATGTATAGTTGATATGCTGCAATTCACGATATCAACATGCCCCTTGGAAAATTCTTCGTCCCAACGCATCCAATGCTTTCTGTTCCTTACCAGGAGGAGCAGAGGAATGTGGACGCGATCATTTAGCCTTTTTCTGATCTGATTCCACAGCTACACAGTGGTGGGGCAGATGACTCTTTTGAAAACCTGGGGCTTGTTGTACCAAGTAGGTAGCATCTATCTTTTTATTGACTGGGGGTACTGTACCAAGATGTCCCCCACAGGCGGTGCATGAGGTCCAAAAGAACTTCATGTACCGGTATTGCCATTATTTCTTTTGGAGCATCTACAAACTATACACCTCCAACATTTTATGGTGAGCATCTTCCTCTGTGATCAGTGTAAAAGGTATAGTCTCAGACATCTCTTTAACAAAGCTGGCAAAGGAGAGGTCTTCTGGAGGAGATTTTCGCCTTTCCTCCAGCAGTGAAGGCTCTGAGAGCATCCTCAGATGTCCGTGATGAATCATCTGAGGATGCATCGTCCCATGGATTATAGGGTCTTTCTCCTTCTCCCGGTGGAGCTCTCGATGGAGGAAGCATGCCAAAGCCGAGAGGGCAGGAAGGCATCGATGGAATCGGCGCCAGCATCGGGGCAAATGAGGTGCGCTTAGGTACCGGTAGCCCCAATGGCCCTAGTATGGGCTCCGGCATCGACTGTTCCCGTGGAGGGAAGTGGCCGGGAATCGATCCTTCCTCCTCCAAGGAACCTGGTACTGGAATCAGAACCTGCGGAGGCCTCAATGGATGGCTCGATGCCAACATGTCCGGTGGTAGAGGTGTCAATAAGGCAACGATGAGCGTATCAAGGCGCTTGAGGAGCGGTGCAATCATCGAGGAAGCTGGTTCCGGGGCCATTATGGGGGCCGACGCCAGTGGTAACTGGAAACCTTGTAAGGCTTTCAGCACTGCCTCTTGGACCATGTGGTCCAATTCCTCCCTGGAAGCTGGCATGGTTGGCACGGCGATTGGGGTAGGAGGCAGGCTAGGCGTCACTGGAGCCTCCACAGGGTCCCTTGGAGGCTCGGTGCCCGGCACTGGTGGGGACCACCTAGGGGTCCCAGGTCCAGAGGAGTATGGAGGCTCCTCTCCCCGGGCCCTCTTCGCAGGCAGCTCGATGGAAGTCGATGCCGTTGCGGTATTGGTGCCAGCACCAGTCAGGGATGCCCGTCAGTGCCAGTGTCTATGTTTCTCTTGGTGCTCGGTCCGGTCTTTCCCCAGCACAGAGAATGATGACGCCGATGTCATCGATGGAGTTGGTGATGGACGGTCACCCTGTCTACGGTGCTCCTGGCGAATAGTCTCAGAGGTCATAGGACCCTCCACGGTCAGTGGTGCTTGAACTGGCGTCGATGGAGCAGTCTGCTTTGAAGCAAACAACTGCTCCATTTTGTCCAGGTGAGCATGACGGCCTTTGGGGGTCATTTGTGCACAACTAGGGCATCGACGAACATCATGCGAGGGGCCTAAACACAAAACACAGACTCTGACACTCAGGACATTTCCTAAACCCGGTCGCCATGTTAAAATTTTGAGGCATGCGGTTGGTGACCATCAGGTACTGAAGTGGTAAGTCGCCAGGAACTAACCGCAAGTACCAGAAAAAACACTTACCGAGCGTTGGAGGGAACGGAGCGCGATGGGGGACCCCGATGAGGGATTTTTTAAAAAAGATAAACTTCAAATAGTTCCATGAGGAAAGTTATGAGAAATTTCTCACAGAGCTCCTAAACCGCGAGGCAATTGCTGCGCGGAAAAAAAAAAGACTGAAGGGGAAGCCCTGCTGGCTGCAGGGTTAGTGGCATGCTCAGTATGCCAGTCAAAGTTCTAGAAACTTTGACAAAAGTGTTCCATGACAGGGCTCTATCTGATGATGTCACCCATATGTGAGGACTACCATCCTGCTTGCCCTGGGAGAATAAAGTAAGCCTTCAGGAATAGAAAGGATTTCTGAGTTGCCAAATACCTCTTGCGAAGGAATCCAACTGCGCAATATGGTGCATCAATACTTTCCACTGAGCAAATGAAGGCACCTCTTCTGACTTCCAACTCATTAATATAGACTTCTTGGCAAGGAGGGTGGCCTCAGCAAGGAATGTTCTCCCCCATTTAGGTAATGGGCACCCTTTTTCCCAAAAACAGAAATATTCAGAAACCCTAGACTAAGTAAATCATAATTTAGGTCCAGAAAGGCTGAAGCTTAGAACACCCTGTAAACATATGACAGAGGTGACCTGGGGCAGCTTTACATTTCAAATGTATCAGAATCTCAGAATCCCACAGTTTCATCCACACACCTTGTGTGCCCTGGTAACATATGTTCTGTGTAATAGCTTAAACTGAACTTCCCTCATGGTGGCAGGTAGATACTGTCTATAAAATCACCAGGAAGGCATGAGAGAACAAGTCTGAGGAACTGTCGATGCTCAGATCCTCACTCCATTTCCCAGCTAAGCAGGTCTGGTGAGGAACAGGCAGAGCAGAGAGGAGCTGCCCCGCCCAAATAGAAATTTTATGGAACCTGGGCGGAGTCTCCAGAAAGCTCTCCTCAGCATCTGTGGGAACAATAAGAGAGACATCACCTTTATAAAGGCTGAGACATTAATGGCGGGCCTGTAAGTAAGCAAAAAAATGTCTCGATATATCCCAATCTTCCTGCAACTGTTCAAATGGATCAAAGCAGGAAGATTCAGAATCCACCAAATGAGCCAGATTATGAATCCCCTTTGCAGACCAGCCCCAAAAAACAGTCATCTAAGCCAAATAAAAAGACCGGATTCCCAGTCAGCTTAAAAAAGGATGAGACTGAGGATCATACTGCGATCCTCTAGCCCCTGCCACCATAGCCAAGCTTTACGCAGGGCCGTGAACCAGAATACGGAGACTCTCAGAGACAGCAATTTCCTAGGGCTTAAGAGAACTAAATTAATCGGAGAATAAGGGGCCTTCCAGTCGGACATTAAACTCTCCATATCAAATTTGGGACGGTTAGATGCCCATTATTGTAAATGGCAAAGAAGACAAGCAACATTATAAATGCATAAATTGGAGAGGCAGCCCCACCAAATTTCTGGTCTAGCCTCAACACGTCAAAACCCCCTCTCGCCCGCCTATTACATCAGATAAAAGATCCCACCATAGAGCGATAGGCCCAAATAATCAAGGACTTAAGCCATAGTGGCAGCATTTGCAATGCAAAGAGAAATTTGGGAAGGACTACATCTTAACCAAGGCACATCAACCCAGTACCGAAAGAGGGAGGTCCTTCCAGCGCAGCAACAAGGCCTTAATGCTGCGCAAAACAGAGTCAAAATTAAGATCATAAAGCTCTTCAGCTGTTTGCTGAGGTACTCAGCTGTTCGCCCAGGTACCGAAACTGAGATCCATCTCAGACTAACGGGAAAGGGCCATCCCAAGAGTGTTGCAGATTAGGAGATAAAGGGAATGTCACAGATTTATTAATCGGGAAGCTCGAAAAGGATCCAAAATGGTTAATTATGTCAATAATATCCCTATAACTCTCAACTGGGTTTCCCACATAGAGCAGCATATCGTCCACAAAGAGACTTAACTGGACAGACTTCGTTTTAATCCGAATGCAATGAAAAAAATGGAGGGACCATAATCTGGCTGCCAGTGGTTCTAAAGCAGGGACAAATATCAAAGGAGACAGAGAACAGTCCTGCCTAGTACCCCTGCCCAAAGAAAATGCCTCTGAGAGCATCCTATTCACCAACAGTTGGGCCTGAGGTAGCTTAAATAACAATTTGACCCAAGATACCATACAGTCACTGAATTTATAGCATTCAAGTATTCAAAACAAGTATGGCTATTCCACGTGGTCAAAGGCCTTTTCAGCGATAAGAAAGCCATTGTGATTACCAGGCAGCGAAGAAAGTGCTACCGTCAGAGTTTTTAAGAGGTTAGAATTAGAAAGCCTCCCCTTGACAAAGACTGTTTGGTCCAGAGCGACCACCTCTACTACCACAGAGTCCACCCACTGAGCCAAAATCGCACCTAACAATTTAATATCCTGGTTAAGAAGGGAAATGGGTCTGCAAGACAGAGGTAAGATAGGGTCCCTTCCCTGGTTTAGGGAGCAAAATTATTGTAGCAAGATTATATCCACCATCAAACTCCCCCCTCTCCCGAGCAGCATGAAACATGTTCTTTAAAGGGGTGAGAGTGTGATCACCCAGTATTTTATAAAATTCCCGCCCAAGCCCATCAGGCTCAGGTACTTTTATGAACTTCAACTGCTGAATAGCCCCACGCAATTCCATATCTTGGAGAGGCATGTCCAACAGCTCTCAAGCATGCAAACTCAACTCTGGTAGCACCAAATTCTGAAAAAATGCAAGATAGGCCTGTTTATTAACGGACCCAGCTGCATACAATGACTTATAATATGAGACAAAAGCTTTAGATATTACAGGAATAGTAGTGAGATTCAATGAATGTTCCTGAATATGAGTGATAAGTCCTTTCAAACGACCTGCAGAGTTCACCAATCTAGCCAACAATTTACCAGATTTACTTCCCCATTGATAAAGTTTATACTTGAGATATAAGATGTTCTGTCACGCCTTAAAATCTAGCAGGTTATTGAATTCCCTACGGATCGCCTCCAGGTGCTCTTTACTGGCCTGACTGAGGTCTTTCACATTGGCTCTACACAATGACATCTTTTTAGTAAGATCCAAAATAGCAATATTCCTATCACATTTGGTGCTCACTTGATAAGCTAAAATGTAGCTCCGCATGACAGCCTTAGCTGCACTCCAATAAAGGACAGGGTCAATTCCAGGTGTCAGATTAAATTCGACATAGTCCTTCCATTTGACCTGAAGAAAAACTGCAAAGTGCTTGTCAGTATACAAATAAGATGGCATGGACCAATGACATTGACTCAAAGGCATAGGGACCAGGTCCAGAGTAGTAAGCACCATAGCATGATCAGAAAAAGGGATAGCATGAATCTCACTAGCCACTAGTTTATTAAAAAGAAACTCAGAAATGAGAATATAATCTAAACATGAGTATACATTATGCACATGTGAATAAAAATTGAACTCCCGTTCCTCTAAATGAAGAGTACACCAGGAATCTATCAATTGCAACTCTTGGGACAGAAAGCCCACTCCTAGATCAGCTTGATTTTTCTTGGGAGTTTTAGCTGGTTTAAAGTCTACCAAGGGATTATCATCCACATTAAAGTCACCATCCAGAATTACCTCATGCCCTTCCCAAGCTGATACTTTAGCTAAGATTGTAGAGAAGAATCTATGAGAATATACATAAGGGACATATAAACTGACAAGAACCACCTTTATTCCTTGTAATTCCCCCATCACAATAATATAACGGCCATTAGGATCAGAACAACATTTGTCCTTCGTAAAGTTAATCTTTTTATTAATCAAAATGGCCACCCCCCCACCCCCTGCCAGGAGGTAAAGGAGGAGAAGAAACAATGGCCAACTCATTCTCACTGCAGCTTCTGGTGCTCCTTTTGTCCAGATGGGGTCTCCTGAATAAAAGCAACATGAACCCCACATTTTCGCAACTCACTTAGAAGTTTCTTCCGCTTAATCGGTGAGTAATAGAGGGCAAAACAAAATTAGACGTAGAAATAGACATTAGCATATATCCAAAATATAATACATCTTGCCTTAAGAGAAGGGATCCCCCAGCCTAGATATCCTCCCCCAGCAAAGAAACACAAGCACCCATAAGTAGAGAAAATGCTGTATTCAAGTGGGCAACCTAGCACACAAACCCATTTACACACAAACCCATTCACACCCAGACATACATCCAACCCCCTCTTCAAAATATTCAACCCAATCTCTCAAACCCCTGATCAGGAGAGAGACTCCCGATGCACCAGCGAAGAAGTGGACTCTTTCTTCCTCAATGGCAAGAGGCACCCACACGTAACAAGGCCTCCTGGATCCAGCAAGGTCCCCCATCAAATAGCCCAGCCACATGCCAAGCAGCGAACAAAAGTGACGAAGTCTCAAGTAAAGTCACAGGTGGCAGTGGGGACTAGGACAAAAAAACACTCCACACCCCGCTAAAAATATGAAGAGAACTGGAAACCAGCATAATGGAAACATATAAAAACAGTGCTGAAAGTTCCCGGCAGAAAAGAAAGGGTGGCAATGAGAGTCAAACAAGAGGTAGCCTACCCCGAAACTGGCCAGAAACAAAGCAAAAGTCAACATACACCACCAGCAAAAAAACAATTTCAGCACCCTCCTCTGACTATTTTTATTATTTACGTCTGTCTCACCCCTCTGCCTCTAGCTGCTGGCTTCTCCTCCCTCTTCAGTAGCCAGGCTTGGGAAATACCATCAGCCCCACTGCTCTGGCCACCAGCTTCTCTTTTGTCTTTGACTAGCAGGGCCTAGGAACACGCACAGAACTAACAGCTGGCTTCTGCTCCTCTGCTGCATGGTGTGGGAATACCTGCAGATCTATACCATGGTATACCCGCATTGGCACTGGCTGCCAATTACTCATCTTTACCAGGCCAGCACCATGAGGAATTTCAATGCTTAGGGGCCAGTACTTCCTGGCTCCTGATCGCTGCAGTCAGAAAATGCTGGCCCACAAAAGTTTTCAAAAAGCTTGTGGAAGTCTCTTGAGTTCTGAAGATTGCAAACAAAAAAGAGCTAGATGCGAGAGAGTTTTATGCTATGCGTGACCAAACACACACAGCTCAGTAAGGGAGGAATACTACCAGGAGTGAACAGCAATGAATAGATCCCCCCACTGGGATCTGTTGGGTACTTCTTCTAAGTGACCTAGATTACCTGCTGTTGGAGAGAGGATTGCTGAGCTTGATGTACCATTAGTCTGACCAAGCATGAAATTTGTTTTGTTCTCTGCTAGCTCTTTAGCCAAGTGCCACCACAAAGATTTGAATGTATGCATAATGTAGATACTACTGGGTAGCAGTAGGGGAGGTACTGCTGTTCCAGTACAGATGTTGCAGCGGTGTAATAATGAGGTCCTATCGGAGTTGTCGGGGGCAGGCAAGATGAGCGGCATGCAGCCAATATAACCATAGTAAGCTGCAGCATGGTCGCATCAACGGAGGCCCCTACCCCGGGGCAGCCATAACCAAAGGAGGAGGCCTCCTGTCCCTGGCTGGGGCGCTGTTTAGCTCAGAAACAGTCCAGGTTGCTGATCCTCCACCGCAGTCTCTAGATTATTAAAGGGCGTTACACTGTAAGGTCCCGTTTAATCTGTAGACATGAAAGAACCTACCAATTTTTTCCAAGAAAAGTGATGTAAACTAAAGCAGTATTGTAAATGTCATCATCTTTGCTATGCTTGGTTCATCTTTAATGGGGTGCACTTTCAAAAAGGCAAAATTCTGTTTCTATGAAACAGCTCCATTTCTTTAATGAAAAGAAAAAGGAAGCTTTGAAAGCCTGCACTAAGCCCTCTGGGGACAGGGAAATACCTATGGTACCTGAATGTAATCTGCTTTGGCTGACCAGTAATGCAAGGCGAAATAAAAAAATAAAACAAAAAAGCCTGAATGAAAAAACGTTTCCTGGATTCTCAGCCTTCAAGACTTTATAGAAAGCTATATTTCGGCTCCACAGCTGTGCCTGACCCACTAGATCCAAACAGAAGGAAGGTACTTCATTGTTGGCCCATACTTTGACAAGGATGCAAATCAAATGGTCTGAAGTAGACTTATTACATAGTAACGTTGGTAGAAAAGAACCAAAATGGTCCATCCAGTCTTCCCAGCAAGCTTCTTGGTAGTAACTGCTGCGCTGTGCAGGTTACCCCCATGTTTCTCTTTTCCTGGATAATGAGGCTTCTTGAAACTTCAGACAGCGTTGCTTGACAGGCTTTGCTTATGGACTTTGCCATAAAAGCAGCCCTGTGTTTTTTCCTTTTCCGCACTGTATCTGGAGTGGCATGATTCAGTCCAGCCCAGGACTTTATTTTAGAAAAGCAGCAGTAAGGAAGAGGATTGTTGAAGTTTCTCGTTTAAGTTAGCTACAAGCGAATGTAATTTATATATTCAACTCCTCTTCTACTAGATTATCTATAAGTTGTTGTGGTAAGCTTATAATACAAGTCTCGTGCAGGCCATAATTTGGTTTGCATCCTTCTCTTAAGTATGGGCCAACAATGAAGGCTCTTCCTTCTGTTTGAATCTAGTGGGCCAGGCACAGCGGAGGAGCCGAAATATAACTTTCCATAAAGTCTTGAAAGTTGAGAATTCAAAAAAAGTTCTTGGTCAGCAACTTGGCAGAAAATCCGCACTGCTCTTCAAGCCACATCCTAAAAAGAGATGGAAAATTGCAAGAGAAGGAAACTTATTCTTATAAATGCTCTGGGCTTGTCTTTTATAAATTTTGGTTCAAATCAACTGGCCAGTGCCTATTTCTCGCCACTTTTACCCAGACCTGGATTTCTGACCTGCCACAGCAGTACTGCCTATGCTTTTTCTTACTGCTTTGCACAATAAAGTTCCTCAGAATCCTTTATGCTAGGCTCCTTTCAGCCTGAAAGCACAGTGACAAACGTAAGTGGTTAAAATTAGTTTCTTAGCAACCACACCATGGTGCCCGAGATCAGAATTTCTAACATGAGTAGATACAAGAAATGAAAAGACTTTCAGAACTAAAAAGACACCAATATAACTTTCAATTGGTTGCCATGCCATCCATGGGTCTCTCGACTTCCAGAAATACGCAGATATGAATGAATTAATTTGTGCATACAGCAGTTTACATTTTACCACAGAAATGGATCAATGTTTTCTTGCAGTTTTTGGGTTTACAATATATCAATGATTTGCAATAATTCCCATGACATAACGTATTATCATATCAGACTAGGAAATAAAACACACCTAGAGCGCTGGCTTGCAACAATATAACACGCTGGTAACTAAAATGGACAATCATGTTGCAAAAATTACCCCCCCCTCTTCTTTCCATTTTACCAACTATAAGCAACAGTGTTTTACAGCTCATATCTTTACGGTCTCTTACAAATAAGTTGGGAACACCCTTACCGTCTGGAACCTCATCTGGTCTCTTCCGCTTCTCGTACACGACTATGATAACAACAAGGATGACAATTTCAGCCACTATGCCAAGGAAGGGCCACAGTGGGGCCAAGTGGCTGCGCACTCGCAGAATGACGATAGATGCAGTGGTGTTAACTGAGTTAGTGGCATTGCACTGGTAATTGCCAGGATCCTCGTTGATCTGGAGGTTCATGATGCTAAGTTCTGTGTAGTTCTCTTTGTTTGAAATAAAGAAGCGTCCAGAAGAATTGTTAATATCCTGTAGGGGTAAGATATCATTAAGAGAAAGAAACTGCTCATTTCATTACAAATGTAAAATTAAACTGATATCGATACTGTGATTTTGTATGCAAGCATTACAACATTATTTTGGGCACTGGTTGCCAATTGTGTGCTACCATGGTAATTTTGGGATGTCATACCCCAGTTGAAAGTTGCTGTTCGGGCATAACATCAAAATCCTCCAAAATGAAAAAAGAACAACAAAAAACACCAGCAGAAAAGGGAAGTGTATCTTAGTAGCTTACTATTGGTGCAGAATAATTTATGGTGTTACAAAAAGTTGAAGATCTTTAAACTGGATATTATCTAGAGAGAGAATCTGATGATGATATATCTCCTTTGTAGTGTATCAGTCCAAATGAACCAGAACTAGTTTAATGCTTGCATGCTCTCTCTGTACCACCTCAGGCACTGTAAGAAGAGAAGGCAGCACATCTGTGAAGGCAGAATGCCTTGTGCTAATAAGCAAAATTAATGAGGGACTTGCTCTTCTCCCACTCTTGCCTTCCACAAGAAGTACAGACAAACCAGTAGCATATAGACAAAGCAAGAGTATGCAGGACCAGACCTCACAGCTGTTCTTCCTCCTTATCCCTCTTCCATACACCCTGTCTAAACAGGAAATATGCAGGGAGGAGATGGAAAAGCAAGAGGCCTACTCTGTCCCTGTGCAGCCAGCCTGCCAACTAAGTTCCTGATATATCATGGCCCAAGTGAGATGGGAAGGGCAGAGGGCTCCTACAAATTCCTACTGGTACATAAGAACTGAATATTTTTCCTGGCTTTATTTCTTTTTTAATTTTTTTGCAGTTTCCTTTCTTTTTTTGGATGATATATCTATTTTATAGATTATAGTTGCCAACTCCTGGCCTGTGGGCTGTATCTCAAATGGCCTACCACAGGAACCAAAAGAAGAGTATAGACAGAGGTAGTGCTTGCAAAGAACACAAATACAGTTCATAACAATGCAGGGACAATTAAAACATGATGCTCAATGTTCCAGCAATGCTACCTCCTACTGTCCGCAACGGTGCATGCTTTCTGTTAGAAGGATGCATGAGACACTGGGAGAATAGGAGGCAGAACTGGAGGAGCAATAGTAAGTGCAGTACTGTCCCCATGCTGCTGCTGATAAAAGGGTTCAAGATCAAGAAAAATAAAAAAAAGTGCCAGAAAAATGGTTAGAAAGAAGGCTGGGTGTTGGAGAGAGCCAGAAAAGGGGGGAGATGGGAGAACAGAGAATGATAGTAAGAGGAGAGAGATGGAGGCTGCCAAAGGGAACAGGTGTACTCATCGTGTTGGAATTTTCCCTCAAGCAGTGATGGATTTAGGAATCTTTATATCTTTAGGCTCTGTTAGTGCAGTTGTCCACCCCTCTCCCACCCCGTAAGGTTGGTCAACAGGGAGTAGACGTTTTCTTCCTCAGCACAGGAATACATTCTGTAGCTAAAATTTGAAAATCCTAAAGCACACTGACAAATGTTTCCATTTTATATTACAAAAATAAAGTAATTTTCCAATCTTACTTGTGTCTGTATAATTTTTCTTTTTACTGGGTGAAGAAAAGATATCTCAAGTACAGAGAGGAGATCTCAGGGATGGGGAGAGGAAGGAGGACTAGGAAGGATGTGATGAAGAAGTAAGAGGGCTGGGGATGGGGGAAGGAGACTGAGGGGGTTGGGGGCATGAGAGGGAAAGAGAACCAGGGATGGGAGAAAAAGAGGGGACGTGAGGGAGGTTCAGTGGTTGAGGAAGGGGAAGAGGAAGTAGGAAGGGGTTGAGAGTAGGTTCTAGGATCTGGGGAGAAGTTAGAAGAAAGGGGGGGGGATCCTTGGACCTGGGGGATAGACTCCAAGTTTAACTCTGGTAGGGATGGGGGTGGAGGGGAAAGGCGTGTAGCAATGGTTACATGGAATAGACTTAGTTTTTGGGTACTTGCCAGGTTCTTATGGCCTGGATTGGCCACTGTTGGAAAGAGGATGCTGGGCTTGATGGACCCTTGGTCTGACCCAGTATGGCATTTTCTTATGTTCTTATATATCCTGATTGTGCTCTGGTCTTGCATCCTATATCCCTTCTCTAACATCACACACTTCCTAACACCAATCGCCTGTCTTTCTCAAACACTGACCTCCTCCCCAATTCTACTCTCTTTCACACACAGAAACGTCCACAATCTGATTCTCTTTCATCCCCCAGCCTCTCCCCTCATACTGCCCTTGCTAGCCACCCCTAAATGGTCTCCCTTTGCTCTACTGCTCCAAACTCGTGCCCCCCCCCCCCCCCCCACCCCTGCATGGCAGTTCCAATTAGGGATATAATTTCTATCATTTAAAGCAATAATATATTATTCACAACTACTTGGGGACATTTCCCCTGTTTTATAGCACAATCAAACCATTACATATTTTGGTTCAGTTCCAGTTCAGGTTTAGCTGGATTGAAGCTCTTATGAAGGAAGTAAAAGATCAAGCCCATCTAGGCATATATGTGAACCATTTCAGTTGTACTTCACAAGAGAAAATTTAAACACAAGGCACATTACAATGATCATTTGCAAAGAGGGGCAAAACAAGCCAGTAGATCTAAATGTGTTACAAGTGTCCATCATAAGTAGTATAAAGCGTGCATAACAACTACATTCTAAGGCCTGATTTTAACAGGGCTTTACTTGTGTAAATGCACTTTACTTGAGAAGAGGGCTTTTGAAAATTGCTACAATAAATGCCATTGAACTGTCTATAGGATTTACTCACGTAAGGGTACTTGAGTAAATGGCTTTTGAAAATTGCTACAATAGTAGTTATATTTACACGTGTAAATGCTTTTTTTATGCATGTAAATGCTTTTTAAAATCAGGCCCTTAAAATTTGAAATGTTTATTTTATTTATACTGTCAAATACCAAAACATAAATAAGAACTTAAGGGAGGAGCTAAGATGGTGGCTTTGTAGCAGCATGGCTCAGAACGCTGTCTGAGTTTCTTCTGAATTTCTTGTATATTTCAAGAGTTATGGCTCCGAAACGGAAAGGCAGGGTGAGGGTGTATCCCGCAATTTCCCCCCCCCCCCCCCCTACTCACTGGACAGCGAACTATTACTGAGCTAACTACAAGCTATCCGAAGGTGGAGGAGCCAAGCCCTGCTAAGTCGATCGCAGGAGGAGCAGCGACCTACTCTGGGGAAACCACCTTAAGCCCTCCGGACTCACGTACACCTCCAGTGCCAATACCCCAGAGTGAGTGCTGAAATAGACCCGACGTGTTCTATGCAAGCAGGAGCGGGAATCACCGCGGGAACCGGGAGTAACGAGCAAGGTCTGGAAGGGGGAGAAATGGCTGGAAGGCAAATTGCAGGTGGAACCTTGGGAGAGACTGAATGTGCTACCTGAAGGGAGTTCGCCAGGGCAAGGAGCTGTGAGTTTCATTTTTCCCAAACCAATAATAGTGACGCTGGACTCACTGTGGGAACTGGTTGCCAAACTGGGAAATGCATTGCAAGATCATTCCCAGCAACAAAATACAATTTCCTCTAAAACTGATACTATGACCCAGGATTTCAACTCCAGATATATGGAACAACAACAGAGAATTCAAATATTAGAGGAACAAAAAAAAAGAAGACAAAAGAAACCCAGACAGCTTTGATTCAGGAGAGACAGTTGATAAATAGAAAGATGGAACAAATGGAAAATAAGCTGAGACATTTAAATTTGAGGTTTCTCATTTTCCCCAAGATCATGGGAGAACAGCCAAGAGTTACACTCCGCAAGTATTTAATAGAAATATTACATATTCCCCCAGAGAACATCCCAGTGTTCAATAGAGTTTATTTCTTACCATTCGCAAGAGCTAGAAAATGGCTGTATCTCAACCAATTGATATGGAAAACCTAACAGCAATTTAAGAAACCTCAATACATGAGATATTGGAGAGATCTACTCTTCTGGTGTCTTTCATATATGAACAGGACTTAAGCCTGATAATGAGACACTATTTTCAGTATATGGGGGTTGAATTTCTTGGGAAAGCCGTGCAGATTTTCCCAGATTTGGCAAACGTAACCCAGGAGAGGAGGAGGGGGTTTCCTAGCAATGAGGCAGGAAGCCCGCTCTTTAGGCGCTAGTTTCATGCTGAGGTACCCTTGTAGATGTATCTTAAAAATGGATAATGTAACATTTGTTCTTTGTACCTGAGCAGTTAAGAATATTGTTAGATAACAGGAAAAGATTATTGCCTAATTCCTCTGTCCATGAAGATCCTATAGTGAGTAGAAAATAGGAAGGATAGCATATATACGCTATAGCTTATATTTGTATATGTTTCTTCGAAGCTCCTAGTAGTAGTAAACTCTCCCTTTGAATTTGGGGACTAAATAGTAATAATTGTTACCTAGGATATTATAAAAGCTGTGAAGCTGATAGTAAAGATTTAGATTCTAATTTCTGTGCAAAGTGTAGATCCTTTATTTTGTTTAAATTCAATAGAGAGAAAAAAAACCCACTTAAGATTTTCCAAATTGGGTCAGACCAAATGTCCATCAAGCCCAGTATCCTGTTTCCAACAGTGCCCAACCTAAGTGAGAAGTATCTGGCAGGATCCCAAAAGGTTGATAGATTCCATTCTGTTTATCCCAGGGATAAGCACTGGATTTCACCAAGTCCACCTTACTAATGGTTTATAGCCTTTTCTTCTAGGAATTTGTCCAAACATTTTTTAAACCCAGTTACACTAACAGCTTTTACCACATTCTCCAGCAATGAATTCCAGAGTTTAATTATGTGCTCAGTATAAAAATATTTTCTCCTGTTTGTCTTAAATATATTACCTAGTAAGTGCATTGTATCTCCCCTAGTCATTGTATTTTTTTAAAGAGTAAACAGCCCATTCCACTCCACTCATTTTATAGACTTCTATCATATCTCCCCTCAACTGGGTATCCTGCAACCTAAAGAACTGTAACCTCTTTAGCCTTTCCTCATAGGGGAATTGTTCCATCCCTTTTATCATTCTGGTCACCCTTTTCTGTACCTTTTCTAATTCTGCTATATCTTTTTTGAGATGAGGTGACCAGAATTACACACAGTACTCTGTGCAGTTGCACCATGAAGTAATACAGAGGCATTATCATATTCTCTATTCGACTCTCCATTCCTTTCACAATATTTTCTAGCATTCTACTTGCTTTCTTGGCCGCTGCCAAAACAGAGCATTTCAACTTCTTATTTGTGATAATGCCTAGATCCTTTTCCTGGGTGGTGACTCCCAATGTGGACACTTGCACTGTATAGCTGTAATTTGGGTTGCTTTTCCTTATGTGTATCACTTTGCACTTGTCTGCCATTTGCATGCCCACTCTCCAAGTCTCACATGGTCCTCTTGCAATTTCTCACAACTGTCTTGTGATTTAACAAATTTGAATCATTTTGTATCAACAGCAAATCTGATCACCTCACTTGTTCTCTTCTCTAGGTCATTTAAAAATGTTAAATAAAAAAAACAAACAAACAGTGGCCCCACAACAGATCCCTGGGGGCACTCGACTACTCACCTTTCTCAATTGAGAAAACTGACCATTTAGCACTACTCTCTGTTTTCTATCTTTTAAACAGTTCTCAATCCACAATAGAACATTGCCTCCTATTCCATGACTTTTTCATTTTTCATGAGGTATGTTGTCAAGTGTTTTCTGAAAATCCAGATACACTATTACTGGCTCACCTTTATCCACATGTTTTTTCATGCCTTCAAAAAAATGTGAAGTTTGGTGAGGCAAGACCTTAGCTAATTCCATATTGACTTTGTCCCATTAAACTATGATTATCTATATGTTCAGTAATTTTGTTCTTTATAATAGTTTCAACCATTTTTCTCGGCACTGACGTCAGGCTCATCGGTCTGTAGTTTCCTGGATCACTCAAACTCTTTTTAAAAACTGGCATTACATTGGCCACCCTCCACTCTTCAAGTACAGTAGCTGATTTTAATCACAGTTTACAGATTACTAATAATAGGTCTCAATTTCATTTTTCAGTTCTTTCAGCATTTTGAGATATATATATATATATACACACATACAGATATAGATAGATATAGAGATTTAGATCGAGATCTCTAGATCTAGATATCTATCTAGTTATCTATATATCTAATCTATCTAGATATCTATATCAAGATATAGATATCTATCTCTGTCTAGGCATCTATGCAGACATCTAGGCATCAATATAGATATGTAGATCTCTATATCTAGATAAGATAGAGATAGACAGATATATAGAGATAGATAAGATAGAGATAGACAGATATATGGAGATAGATATAAATCTAGATATATAGCCTTTGGCCCAGGTGATTTGCTACTAGTTTTGTATGCTCATTCTGATTCATTTTGTGATTTTGCACAGCCAGCAAGTTTACCACAGTAGGGTTTTTATCATTATTATTTTAATCAAAACCTTATTCTGAACTGGCATCCTGAATATGTTTTTATTTTTTTTTTTTTTGCATTTCTCTTCCGGTACAGGAAAACGTTAAGGCTCAGTCTTGCTTTTGGTTCATGTTCAGTACTGGTCTAACTCCCTGATTTTCCTTCTCCTCCCAACTCACTCAGGGACCAATATAGTAAGCCATGCTGAGCCTATTGTGGGATTTTACTCAGGTTTTAGCATGGGTTTTTTGGCACTAACATTTCATGGATATATAATACTGATTTTAGTGCCAAAAAAAATCCATGCTATGAGTAGCCATGTAAAAGGCATTAGCTATTCACCAGCAATGCAGGGAAATGCGTTAAAGGGCAGACAGCTCAAAGCACATTTTCTTAACACTAGAAATTTAACTCCTGAGTCAGAGCTGGAGTAAAATTTAACTCACATTTCTGGTGGCCATGTTATACTATTGCTGTGCCCAGTGTGATAGTGTCTAGCTCCTTCACCAGAAAGGGAACAGCAATAGAATTGCTTTGGCCACCAGAAATGTGTGGTGCCTCCCAACTTATGGGCACATTCTCTTATCCAAGGCCATTTTGAAATGGAATGGCCAGTAAAATAAAATAATAAGCTCTCTGGGGAAGGCAGCTAGAGCTAGATGAGCAAAGCATAGGCTGTTTAAGTGGGCACCAACTAAAGAGTACCCACTTTAGTACTCTGCACGCACTGTCCAGCTGTTCAGGAAAATAAAGAAAAGCTGTGACTGGTGTCTGCTTCAGTGAGCTTACAGTGGAAATTAAATTCCTGGATCTGAGATAGAGTAAACCCACATTTTTGGGGCCAGTGTTGACTATTGTTGTGCCTAGTATGGTACTCTATTCTCAGACCCAGGAAGGACTTAAATTTCCAATGTAAATTTTCTGGGGCTGGAACCTACAGGTGAACAGTATGCCAAAGACCAGATGCTGAACACTAAAGTGCATACTATTCAGCTAAAAGTGCCTGCCTCAGAGAGCTTATGTTTCGTTCAGCTGTAGATACAAGACCTAGAGAGCTTACGCTGGAAATGCAACTCCTTCCTTGGTCCAGAATGGTAGAAACAGACGCTACAACATGGACACAGCAACAGAACATATTGGCCACCAGAAACGTGAGTTAACCTTTATTCCATCTTGGGCCAAGGAATTAACAAAACACAGGAGTATGGCAGTAAGTGCTCGAAGTTGGAAGGAGTGTGACCAAAATGGCCTTGCATGCGAGATTGGCACTGGGTATCCCAACTTGGGCACAATCTCGCAGGCAAGGCTTGCCTTTGAAGCAGCAATTACAGCCATTGAGGATAGCATCTAAGTGTTTACCGTTTGGCTTAAGTGCTCTCCCTAGAGTTTACCCTTTGATTTCACTTGGAATGCCTGCCTAAATTGTCTTGTATCGAAATTGGGCTCAAGTTGGGATGCCCCGTGCCAATCTTACATGCAAGTTCATTTTGGTCACACTCTTTCCAACTTCAAGTACTTACCTCCTTATTCCTGTTTTAGAGTTCTTTTTAACGCACTTTTCTATTTTAGTGAGGATTTTAGTGTGCTTTTTTAAATTTAGTGTGCATTTTAGTTCCTGCTCGATTTGCATCCCATTAGCTTACTGAATCTCACGGGAACTCCTGTTTTTAACGTGCATGTTAAGTAAGACCCATGCTAAAATGTAACTCCAATTTACAGTGGGTTTTATTATATTGGCCCCTTCGTGACAGTTTTTAGCCAGGAGCTTCTTCTAGAACCCTGCAATGATGGGGCGCAATGATTGGAAATCCTTCCCTCTACCAAAAGGGATTGTGACGCCGCTTCCACAACATCTCCAATCCCAGAAACAGAGGACCTGACTTGGGAATTGAACCCAGGTCCTTTGTTAACAGTATGCCACTGGGCTGGCCCAGCACTATATATTTTCTGAATCATAACTAACCTCTAAAATTCTCTCTTAATATTTCAGATCTCATTTTGTGTTCAATAGACACTTATCTGTCAATTCAGAAAAAAAACAAAGCAATATACAATGGTTCCAGAACTTTATGCTCTTCGCAACAAGAAAAAACTTCATGTTTTCAAGTTTAGAACGGGTCTAAAGACCTGGCCTTTTTCTAGAACTGATGACACCTGATAGTCCTTCAGACTTGATTCATTCCCATTGATTCTAGGGCTGCAGTTTTTCATTGTTTCCTTGCTACTGTTTGTATACACATCAGTGCTCTCATATTTATTTTATATTTGAATTAAATTGTACATGACTGATTTATTTTAAATATAGGCAATTTAACAAATACAATAAATTAAATTAAATTAAACTAAAAGTATTAGACTTCTAAACCTATAATTTGAACTTTTGTGTATTTAGAAATCATTCTTTAATTCTAAGTTTTAGTATATGCTGCTGCGTCTGGCAAAAAAAAGTGAATTTTCTCAATGGGACAGAATACCTTTTCTTAGACAAAATTCCCTTTTCAAACAATGAGAACAGAAAACTAAATTCCTCCAAGTATAAGCTGAATGATGTGCCCAAGGTGTGTTTTCCCCCCAAAAAGACAAAACAATATATACATAAGGCTTCCCTTTCAGGACTTCATTTGGTGTTCACAATCAATTGTTTACTGAACATGGCTATCATATTAGACATACATAATTTGACTATACCTTAGTGCCATCCTCCTATTGTTGCTCATTAATCTATGTCCTAAGAATGAGATTTGAAGTAAAACAAGCTTGAGTTTGGTTAACAAACTATAAATACTCACCATAAATACGCCATTCACATCCTTACGCCAGATCCAATCAGGATGCGGGTAGCCTACTGACTTGCAGTATAAAAGAGCTTCTTGCCCTTCATTTTTATTTTCACTTCGCTTATGGCCAATAATCTCAGGAGATGCTACAAAAACACAAAGACAAAAAGGGATGTTATGTCATATCTTTCAGTCTTCTCTGGAAATGTGAAATAAAGCAATGCTTCGATTCATGTTTCTTGAAAGTTGGCTATGAAGAAATACATGCCATCCACGCCAACCTCAGCTGTACAGTACTAACTTTGTCATGCTATATAAACTTATGAAGAAAAATAGTTTGTAAAGTTTATTTATTTATTATTTATTTATTAGATTTTATATACCGCGGTTCCTATATGAGATACAGATCGCCTCGGTTTACAGTAAACATTAACTTCGCTCGTAGGCCGTACATGGAACAAAAGAAAACAAGAACAGAAGGAAACTTAGCTTGCAGGCCGTATAAATAACAGAGGAAAAACAGGAGCTGGCACAAACTGGTACAACGGGTACAACGGGTACAAATGGTACAACTGCTTGGGAGAAAAAATATTAGAACTGGTACACTTAATATCTCGAGTGAGTGGAAATATAGCAGGGGGCAGGCATTAGGGTTGGATGTGAAGAACAGTGAACAACTGTGAGACCAGTCTTGGGGATCACATCGAGGAAATGGAGGGGGAGTTTAAAACAAGTGGGAGGCACAGGGGTCATATGTAGGTGAGGTAGCAATGCTTCATGGAAACTGAAGGGATAGTCCTCGCGGACACTCAGAAGAGGGAGAAGAATGGAGAGGGGCACGACTGTTAAAAACAGTCAGAGGCAAAGATTAGGTGTCAGGGAAAGCTTGGGTGAAGAGCCAAGTCTTAAGTTTTTTTTTGAAAGTCAAGTGGCATGGATCCATTCGAAGGTCTGGAGGGAGAGCGTTCCATTGATGAGGGCCTGCTGTTGATAGAGCTCACTTCTTTCTTGAAGTATTCGCTTCTTTCTTGAAGTTTTCAAGTAAAGACTTGAATAATATCAACTTTAAACTGTAAAAATCCAGGGGATAAGTGATATTTATTTGGATTTAGCTCATGCCTTATTGTTAGCTCAAGCTGAGTTACATTCAAGTACTGCAGGTTACCTGTCCCCAGAAGGCTTACAATCTAATGTTCACATTATCTATATTCTTCATATTACCTGTAACAGATATTTTATATATAAACATTTGTAAAAAGAGTAAAATCCTAGGAACAGGTATTTAGCCTGATCCACCTTGAGAGAGCCCACAAGGGAATCCTGGTTGCAGGGCATTTCTCCTGCAGGCCCTATGGAGGACAGGGGGTCCCACGGGTGAGGCAGCAGAAGGAGCTTTGCCAAAACTACTTATCTGAAGACTATTGCAGTTTATTTCCAGCACTGCTGAGGTAAGCAGGCTCTTGTTTGATTTTTCCTATAAATAAAAGTCTGTAGAAGAATAGCCAGGGTCCAGTCTAGTCTGTCCTCCGGCAAGCCAAGCTCTGCTCACATTTTGTTACATATGGTGGAAGCAGTGGGATATTCCTGTTCTAAGTGGCTGCACAGAGAGGGACCCACACCAGCAGCATAAAAGAGAACAATTTTTTTCTAGGGGCTGGCCGCAGTGACAGTATTAAGTACAATAGGCCAAGGGGGGAAACCCCACCTGGATATACAGGCACTTAATGTCAGCCAGAGTTGGACAGGCTAGGGTTTTTTTGGGGTTTTTTTTCTCTTTTTACCCCGGAGATGAGAGGAAATTGCGTTTCGTGGGCTCCTGAATAAAAGTAAGGAACTGCAGCAGGAAAGCTTCGGTGGTGCCAAGACCTATTAACTAACATGGACCAATTAGTGCAAACCTTCACAGAAGAGCAGCAGCAATTCCAGAGAACGATTCAAGCCTTACATGAATACTTTGACCAGCAACAGCCACCACAACATGGGCAACCCCATTGCCTCTGGTCTTGTTTCAAACAAAGGCAGGAGAAGACTCTGATCTTTTCTTATGAAATTTCAAGAGAACTGCCTGCATGATTGGTCAGACAGAAGCCACCTGGACTGCCTACCTGGCGAATCTGCTTATAGGCAAAAGTCAAGCAGCTTTTCAGACTGCCAATCCAGATGGAAGAGTCAACTCTTCTGAAGTCAAAACAGCCATCTTAGAAATGGCAGGTTACACTACAGAGATGTACCAGCAACAGTCTCGGCATGGCACCCTACAACCCAGGGGAAAGCCCATGGAGCCTATTTTTTTATTTTTATTGGCTAAGGGATGCCAGATGGAAGTGGCTTCAGCGAGAAGCAAAAAAAAGGCCTCGAAGTAGCCAACTGAGTCCTTCTATAGTAGTTCCTGGAGGTGGATGTGTAAGCACCTAGGGCTCACCCTGGAAACTGCACTGAAAGTGACAGATGCCTTTTATCAGGCTTAGTTGATGCCATAACTAATACAAAATCTAGCAAGGCACCCCCCCCCCCCCCCCCCCATGGCAGTGAGAATACAAGACCCCATCAATGATCCTCAGATCAAGACAGCACTGTTTCCGTACTTCACCCACAGACGCCAAGTCTGCCAACTTGTTTTATTTGCGGAAAGAGAGGTCACTTAGCCAAAGATTGTCTCCACGATGAGAGCAAATCTATGGATGTCAACCTAGTGGCACAGACAGCGCTAGAAGCTAAAGTTTGCATGGGTGATGTCAAATCTATAGAGAAGGGAGGACCACCAGGAATAAACAGACAGGTGCATTCCCATTGCAGAGAGAAAATGTATGTTGTCAAAGACTGTCCTTGGCTTGAAGATGAAGAGTAGAAGCACAGGCTAACGCAGCTCCACAGCTGTAACTTCATTGACATTCCTCATTTGGAACTCAGAGACTTTGTGATCCCAGTTGAGCTGGATGAGATCCCTACCCAAGCTCTGATAGATTCAGGGTGTGGAAAACTCTTATTCAAAAGGCACTTGATCAAAGAGGGTATATTAATTACAAGAAGAATGAGACACTCACCTGCATACATAGTGACCAGCAACTGTTCCCAACCATTCAGATTCTAACCAACAGGCTGATACAGTACAGTGCGCTCCGGCGGAGCGCACTGCTACCCTGCGATTGGGGTAATAGCGCGTCAAAAATGCGCGTCCAACCCCACTGAACCTAATAGCGCTCGCAACATGCAAATGCATGTTGATGGCCCTATTAGGTATTCCCGCATGATTCAGAAAGCAAAATGTCAAGCCAAGCCACACATTTTACTTTCAGAGATTAGCGCCTACCCAAAGGTAGGTGTTAATTTCTCCGGGCACCGGGAAAGTGCACAGAAAAGCAGTAAAAACTGCTTTTCTGTGCATCCTCCGACTTAATATCATGGCGATATTAAGTCGGAGGTCCCGAAAGTAAAAAAAAAAGTAAAACAAAAAAAAAAATTTGAAATAGGTCCGCGGCTCATGGGTTGAAAACCGGACGCTCAATTTTGCCGGCATCCGGTTTCCGAACCCGTGGCTGGCGGCAGGCTCGAGAACTGACGCAGGCAAAATTAAGCATCGGCTGTCAAACCCACTGACAGCCACCGCTCCTGTCCAAAAAGAGGCGCTAGAGATGCGCTAGTGTCCCTAGCGCCTCTTTTTACCGCCGGCCCTAATTGAAATAAATTAATTTACTGTATCGCACGAACAGGAGAGTACCCTGTGCACTCGCCTGCTCTCCCGCGATTTTTACTGTATCGACCCGCAAGTAAGGCAAGCCAACATAGAAGTGGGAATATTTCCCAAGATTTCATATACCCATTGTTCTGGGGCACAGCTATCCTCAGTTTGAAACTCTGTGAGGCCAGATGGGCCAGCCCACAGAGATACTTTCTCTGGAAGCCTCACCACAGCAAAATGCAAATTTATAAAGCACGGAGTCAAAGATGCTTAGACCACAGAGGCAGTACCGAAGAAGGAACCCCAAGAGGTCCCAGTGCTTAGAGACTAATATGGATATAATTCTGAAGACAAAAGGAAAAGGGGCATGTGGGACTGCAGAAAGGCATGTCAGGGATTTTGTCTCAACTTTGCATGGAGATATGGATCAGAGGGAACCATGGGTAGTCCAGTAACCCTTAACTGAGGCCAACCCTAGAGAAGTTAAGCAAACCCTACTTGAAAGTAGTTCCCTTTAGTTTGGCTGAAGGCAGGTACAGATATTAGAAGGGAAGGTACTCTCTGGCCTATGGGGCCCTATACCGACCCTACCACCCACTAGAAAAGGAAAATAGCCAGTTCCATTTCAGGGTGGGAAAGGGAAATTGCCTTAAGACAGCCCATAAGGAAATCCTGATTGCAGGGCATTTTCCCTGGGGAGAGGATTAATAAGGCTAGCAGCAGGGAGGACAGGAGCTTTGCCAAATCTACTTACCTGAAGACTCAAGATAAGTCTTCAGATAAGTATTTTGTTTCCAACAGGTTCTTGTTTGTTTGACTTTTGCCTGTAAATAAAAGTCTGTAGAAGAATAGCCAGTCCAGTCTATTCTGTCCTCCGGCAAGCCAAATACTGCTCATGCTGTGTTCCAGTGTTATACATGCTTATGCAAATATGCAACATAATATGTTTTAAAGAATATGAGCCCATACCCTGGAGTTATTGCACCAAAAAATGTCTTTGTCTAAATACACACACAAAATATAGCTTGCTTTTATACTGTAAAAAATTGTAAATGTTAGTTCACGTGACTTGATTGACTTTTAGAACGGCTGGTGCACATTATGATATGAGTCATTGTTAGCACTGTCTTTGCATTGGTCACTGCCATCTGATATGCTGCACGTAATTTAAAATATTTGAATGATTGATTTTTCTAAACTAGTTTATAGAGATGGGAGTGATTTTTTTTTAGATTACAAGAATTATCACATTAATAAAAAAAAAACTGGGAGGTTTTTTTTTTCCCCCCTAAAGAGTAATCCTATCTCACCGCAGGGCTCTGCTATCACTTTTTCCACATCACTCTCAGGCCACCACCAAGTTCTTGGGTTTTTTCTGGGGATTTTTTGGTTTTGTTTTAAATAATTCACTCTTCATTAATTTTTTACATAAAATAAGAGTACATCTTACTCCAAAACAGAAAAAAAGATAATGTACTATAAAAAACAAACATACAAATGCAATAAGAAGATAAATATAAAAGTTATATCACTTTTCTTAAAGGTAAATAGAGAGAGGTCCGGAGAAAACAAAAGGGAGAAAAGTAAAAGTAAACATTCAATAAGAAACCAGCTTAATGGTCTCGGTGAATAAACAAATATGGATTATCTCTAAGGATCTGTTTCCCCAGGAAGAGAACTTACACTCCTGGCATTTATAAAGGATTTCAGTTGTTCTGGCAAAGAAAAGACAAAACATTCATCTCTACCACGAATAATACACCTACAAGGGTATCTCAAAACAAATGCATATCCCAAAAGTAAAATTTGAGATCTCATAAGAAAATCCCTCCTTCTTGTTTGAATTGCCCTAGAAAAATCAGGAAATATATGTACAACTTGACCGTAAAAGATAAGAGATATTTTTAAAATAGCTTCTCATTACTTCATTCAGGTCATGTTCTACCACAAAAGACACAAGAAGAATTGGTCTATCAATAACCTCAGCTGTTGAATTCTCCAAAAATTGGGTCAAATTGGTAAGGGCTTCAGTATGACTCTCTTTAGAGCTTTTACTAGTATTAGATAGGAAAAACACTTTATTAACTGAAGGAATCTTTTCTGAATCAAATTTTAAATTTTCTAGGAAAAACTTTTTAAGGGTACTATAAGTATTCTCACCCAACATACAATGGATAATTATTATTGGTGAAAACAATTTGAACTTCCTCTGGTAAATGTGTTCTGTTTTGTGCTTGTTATTTTTTTATGTATGTTTTATTGTAAATCGCCTAGACCTATTTTGTGACAGGCGATTAATACATTTTAATAAATGAAATGAGGAAAATTTAAGAAACGCAAATTTAAATGTCTAACATAATTCTCCAAAAAATTCCAGTCTTCTAGAACAATTTCCGAAGTCCTTTACCAATTTAAAGTTACAAGCCTGAGCTTGAGATACAGCTTGCTCCACGGATTCAACATGCTTCTTTATATCCTTAATTTGCCCTCCCAAGTTGGTGTTAAGGGATTGTACATTTGTTGCCAAAGTCTCAAATTTGTTTTGACAATCTTTTACTGATCCTCCAAAGCTTGCCACCAGATCCCATAGCGCTTCCAGAGTTTAGGGGGAGGAAAATAAAACTCACCCCCAGTTGCAACAGAAGCCGCTCTGGACAGTCCCATCGCTGTGACAGCTAAAATTCTCTCTCGTTCTTCCGAACGACTCCACCGGTGTCAAGGGTAACTCAGACTCCACAGCCTCTGTCGACATCGCTGTCTCCAGCAAGCTTGAAGAGAGTTGCGGAAGCATCATCAAACCTCTGCTTCAGCTTCCCCCTCCCGTCGCAGGGGTTATTTCATTAATCTGTGCGGGTCCCTGGAGTGAAACGGAAAGCGCTGGTAGTGGTGGTGGCCGATAATCCATGGGACTTAGAGTGGTCTCCCCATACCACTCCGGTACTCCCTCACTGGACGCCAAAGCAGGGACTACTTCACCCCTCATTTCTACCAAACTAGTCGCGAAGGAAGTAATCATTCTCTGCCCTGAAGGTAGGGTTGTGTCTGGGGGATAGACACGAACCTTTCCCTTCCTTTTAGGAGGCATCTTTCACCAGGTAAACCAAAAAGCGCAGGAGCGAAATTTCCCCCCGTCTATTCACGCCATCTTGGGCCTCTCTCTAAATGTAATTTTTACAGTTGGAGGTCATCAGTTCTTGTTTTCCCCCAACTCTTCAGCCCATCCTCTGACAGGTTTAGGAAATGTAAAGCAATACTCTGAAGATGCAGGCTAGGGACCTGATGCTGGAGTGTATCAATGTGTGATGAGAATTGGAAAATTCCTCAACCTAATGGCCCTCTCCTGGCTTCTATCTACCACACAAAATTCAAAATCCTAACCCTAGTCTACAAGGCCCTCACAGGAAACACAATCATCTCACTCGCTACATATTCCTTCCCATTCCCTCCGTTTACTGTCACAAATCTGCCTGGTGATCCCTACCCTCAAGCAACTGCGCCTCATCAGTACCAGGAAGACGCACTTGGATGAATGAATATAAGCTTACCCTCGGTTTCAGCGTAGTAAGGTGCTTTGGCACAGAGATGTACTCTTTCTGATGAGGTGGTAAGGCTAGATTCAGAAAGCGAGCAGATACATTTAGGAACTTTCTTGGTTCACATGCAAACAGATCCAAATTGGTGTGTTGACACCATCTGGAAGACCTTGCTCATTTGAAACCGTAAGCTCTTCCAGTTGAAGGTTTTCTTGTGGACACTAATACGTCTTCCACTGCTTTAGGTAAGGAAAAGTCTCACTGTGCATTCAACATCCAAATTGTCAAGTTGAGGGAGGAAAATTTGGATGCAACAGATGTCCCTCTTCTTGAGTTAACCAGTGTGGATCTGATCCCATATGTATGGGAGGAATACTGGCAAGCTGTACAAGATATGTGAACCAGACTTGTCTGGACCGTGCTGGAGCTATGAGGATCAGACAGGGCCTTGTCAGTCAGTATTTTTTACAATGTTCTAGTTATTAGTGGACTCAGTGGAATTGCATATGAGATCTGCATTCCAGCTGAGCAGAAAAGCATCCTGGATGGATCCAAGATTGCTGAGAAAAATAAAACATGTTTCTAGTTTTCAGGGGGGGGGGGGTTGGCACAAACAGGTTGATTACTGGATATCCCCAATCAGTGGGCTGTGGATTGCTGAAGGGACCATTCATGTGGGAAGAGATTCTGCTGAGGCAATCTACCAATATGTTGGAGATTCTGGGAAAGTAGGTCACTTGCAGTACAGCACTCCCATATTTTTATCACTTCTTGGTACAAAGTCCAAGATCCTGAGCCTCCCTTGTTTGTTCATGTAGAACAAGGAGACTTGATTGTCTATTTGGACAAAAATAATCTTTCCTTGAAGGAAATGAGTGAAAGTTGTTAGAGCATACCTTATCACTTAACTTGAGGAAATTGATTTAAAATTATTTACCCAGGAATGATCATGTCCCTTGAATTCAAAAGGGGTATGTCTGAGGCCTCCAAACCTTTGTGGAGGCATCTGTTGCTAAGGTTATTTGGTGAGGAGCTCAGTGCAGCAATGCTCATTCCTGTAAAATGAAGGGGTTGAGTCACCAACGCAATTCTTGCTTAATTTCTCTTGAAGTCTCTACTTTGGCTTTTAGGGGCTGATTAAGATATTCCCATAGGAATCAAAGTCCCCACTGTTGGTGACACGTGTGCAAGTGGGTCATGAAAACACCATCCATTGCTGCCACCATGTGACTAAAAACAACCAGCACTTCCCTGGCAGTTTATTGATCTGTGTTCAACAGTCTATAAACCAAAACCTAGAGAGTTTGACCTTGATCTGAAGGAAAAAGATCCTTCCTGCAGAGAACCTATCTGTGCCCCGATGAACTTGATTTTCTGGGATGGAATCAGTCAATTTCTCAAAATTCACAAGGAAGTCCAGTGACTAAGAGATGTATTGATTTCTCCGGGTAGGTTAGCATTCCTCTTTAGGAATTCACTGTCACAAGCCAGATATCTAGGTAAGGGAAGACCTGGATGCCCTGACGGCATAGATGTGCTGCTACTACAGCTAGGCATTCGGTGAAGACTTGTTGTGGCTGAGGCCGAAGGGGAGCATTTTGTATTTATAATGAGAACAACCCACAATAAAATGTTAAGTATTGCCAATGGGAGAGGACTAGAAGAGGATGATTGTATGAAAGGAATTCATTTTTAAATTTCTCCTGGAGTAAAGCTAAATATAACTTGCTTTACTACCAAATTAGGTTGTTCCAATGGGGCAATAAATCCAGAAAGCTCTTAGCTAACGTGTTTAAAAAAATCCCCAAACCAGAAAGATAGTTACATGAGAATCAAGCGTTCTCATAAGCAACAGCCTGCCGAACTATTCATGCCAAGGACCCTTCTTTAGTAACCCCCCAGAGAACTATATAGATCATATCCAGAACTCTCAGGCCTTCTTTGAATCCTTAACAGACAAATCCATTCCCAGATTGATACCTTGCTTCTTTGTTTTAGCCTACATTAGGCTCTGTAGCATTTACGTTATGTTATGTTATTACCCCATATAGCTGTATCCAAGTTACTTTTACCTGTTCATTGTAAGACATTAACTTGTCATTGTTCTGTTCAGAATGTAAACCGAATTGATCAGTAGCTCTGTTATTGGAAAATCGGTATATAAAAGTGCAAATAATAACATGTTTAAAAAGCAATATTACTACTGCTTCAGATACTGCAGAAATATTAACGAAGTTTAAGTCTTTTTAAAAAAAACCCTTTACACTAAGGAGAACGAAGATATTCAAGCCTTGCGAGATTACTTCACAGATTTATAAAACCCTCAACTTTCTAAAGAGCAGATGAATGCCTTAGAAATAGAAATAGCACGAGTTTCAAATATCTAAAATTGAGGGCCAGTGTAGAAGATTACAATCTGGTAATATTTCTCCTCTAATACAGTGGACATGGGGAAGGCTTGCAGCTTAGCTTGATGGTAAATTTTACACATGGTCAAAGAACATTTATTTAAAAAAATGAACAAGAAAAGCACAGAGAAGAATTATTCAGTGAGGAAGTAAATTGATAAAAAGTACATGAGAAAAAAATATCTAGTTTAGGTGCTCATTCACAAAGCCACATTAGGCCATTGACTGTGTGATAAATGGCCTAATGCAGAGATAATGCGAGGTATTTGAAATACCTCACGTTATTTCAGCCCCGACACCACACATATTATAACACACATATTATAATGAGCTGATTAGTATGCCAATACTAATCAGCTCATTATTTCCTTAAACAATGCAAATCAAATAACGCTGCTTGCTCACCCTAGATGGCTGCTGCTGCTTAAATGATGACGCTTCCCCTAAAAAATGAGGCAATATTTGAAAATGTTAATGTTGTTTTTATGCAGAAATGACGAAACAAACGGAGATAGTAGAAGGGAAAGGTTCTATGTCCTCCAAAGCACCAGTTCCGTTAGACATCTCTTCTGGAACATCCTTTTAATCTTCTCTTCAGCAAATCCAGAATTCGACTTGGCAGGTGATGGGATGATCAGCCCACTTGCATAAGAACATAAGATATGCCATATTGGGTCAGACCAAGCATTTTTCCTGGCACTGAAGTCAGGCTCACCAGTCTATAGCTTCCCGGATGACGGCTGGAGCCATTTTTAAATATCGGGCCACCTTCCAGCCTTCGGTACAATGGATGATTTTAATGATAGTTACAAATTACTCGTAGTAATAGGTCTGAAATTTCATTTTTTAGTTCTTTCAGAACCCTGGGGTGTATACAATCTGGTCCAGGTGATTTGCTATTCTTTGGCTGAGGTTTCCCTTAGTCCTGATTCTCAATTAACGCCACCGCCTCCTCTTGGCTTGTATCCAGGATGAGAGAATTTGTCAAAGCTGCTATGTCTCCTGTTGCTTCTGCGCATCATTCCTGCCTCCTTCCTTGGGGGGGGGGGGGGGGGGGGGGGGTGGAGGAGGTGAGCAAGATTTAGAGCAGAGATTTTCACAATTCTGAAGCCTGAACAAAAGGGTACCTGCCCCAGTGGAGATTGCTGCAAATTTATCTTAGAGTTCAGGGGCTTTGGCTGCTCTACATGTCAGATCTTCCTTGAATAGGCCTGTAGTAATTAATTTAGATAGCCTCTGGTCTATAGTGGCCATTTAAAAGAAATCTATTTCATCTTTGGTTACTATTACTTTGGATATATATTTTAAATTTCAGACTCAGGATGAAAGAATTTCTGATTATGATAAAAGAATGAGTTTGGTGGAAACTGCAATTAATCAAGACAAAAACATTCAGACCAATGTTATTTATTTATTTTGTAATTTTTTATATACCGCGGCACGTTGATAACATCACCTCGGTTCACAATAAACAGTAAATCAGCAACAAGCTTTACAGTCAATATGAGAACGAAATCAGGTGTACATAAAAAATCAATTAACAACAAATTAAGAGCAAAATTAAGAACTAATAACAATTAAATTAATGCTAATCATTAATTTATTTGATGTTATTAGAGATTAGTTAACTAAGAGTGGAGATTCTGGAGAACTCGACTAGATCCCTAATTCTCTGTATTTTGAATTTTCCTCTAATTAAATTTGTTTCCCCAATAGATCCTTTCGAGACTTATATGAAGGAGTTTTCTGGGTTCCTCCAATCGATACAATTTTCTGTTCCTCAATCCCAGGATTGTTGAAAGGGGAATGGAAAATGGAATTACAGTTGAAATATCTACATGTAGTCTGGATGTTGCAGGACTTTGAGAGGCTTCAGAAGAGGATACATCTATAACAGCAACTTTGCTCGTTTCCTTTATTTTTTCTTAAGATTGCAATAATATACTTAGACTGTATTTCCATAACAAATAAGCTTATTTAAATGAAATACTTTGGATGTTTCCTGATGTTTCTTACTTTACGCAGGAATGCAGACCGTCTCCTATTGCTTCTGCCATATCATTACATGGCACCTTCCTGTCTCCTTCTTCTGGGGGGAGGCAACATGAGAATTTGTCTTTAGGGGTTTCATGTGCTAAAAGCTATCCATGGAAATGTTTGACTTTGAATGATATATATTTTCCTGGATCATTTGCATCTTCATTCTCGTCCAGATTCTAAGCGCAGTCTTCAAGGAGAGTTCAATGCCTGTTACTGATTTTGTATATGTACAGTGACAAGGTCTTCTAATGCAGATGTGCTTGCCTTTTTTTTGTGTGTGTACTTTGTTCTTTTTTTCCTTTTGGTATGGCCTTTTAATTCCCAATGGCTTATTTCTGGATCCTTCTTTGTAATGGGCTAATGTGGATTATACAGTATATTTTTTCTTTTCTTATGAAATGTAATTAATTTTTTATGATATTACCATGTATATTACATATCCTGTTTTTTTCCATTCAAATTATGGTATTTGTATTTATTAAATTAAATAAAGATATAAAAAAGTGGCTTGTTTAAAAAAAAATCATAAGCCATGATATTTGACCTGAAGTTATATTTATTTATTTAAGATTTTTATCTACCGACATTCGTAGGTACATCATGCCGGTTTACACTGAACATTGTTAACAGAGAAACGTGAGTTACATGAAACAGGGGCGGGTGCAACAGGGGAGATAAGGAGTTAAAGTCATATCGAGACAAAGTGAACGCAGAGAATAACGCTAAGGCATAACAATACATATCTGGAATGCCCTTCCGGAGGAAGTGGTGAAGTCTAAAACTGTGAAGGACTTCAAAGGGGTGTGGGATAAACACTGTGGATCCATCAAGTCTAGAGGGCATGAATAAAGAGGAGGCAGCAAAACACTGCACGGAGCGGCAGTAGCCACAGAGCCATTCACGGAGTGGGATGCCAGTGGTTGGTGTTCCACCTTCACGGAGCGGAAGGATAGACGGCTGCCATCTCCAAAAAAAAAAAAACCCAACAAAAAAAAACAAACAAACAAAAAAAAAAACCAGGGGTGGGTAAGAGTATGGGGCAGGGGTGTGGCCTGCTTGTTACAGCGGTTGCTACCCCTAATTGAGCTGGATGTTCACTTGGATGCAGATACGGCGCTGCTCTCTACATTGGTGGTGGGGTGGAGGGGAATTAGGGCTGGAGGGTACTGGAAGCCAATAATAACAGGTGGGAGAGAGAAAAAGGGGAAAAAAAATGGATAAAGTGCGTAGCTTGCTGGGCAGACTGGATGGGCCGTTCGGTCTTCTTTTGCCGTCATTTCTATGTTTCATATGAAGGATATAAACAACAACAATATGAGCACATGGCATTGAGGACCAGATAGCATAGCAAGGAAAGAAAGGGAGATTATAAGTCCAAGGGGAGAGGCATGAGCGGAGAGGGGGGCATAATGCAGGGGAGGGCAGAAAAAAGGGGGAAAGAGGGAGGAGAGAGATGGGTGGGTGTTGAGGGAAAGCTTGTTTAAAAAGCTATGTTTTGAGTTTTTTCTTAAATTTATGAGTGCATTGCTCTTGTCTGAGATCGGTAGGCATGGTGTTCCAGGTATAGGGGCCAGCAATGGATAGGGCACATTCTTTTGTGGTGTTAAGGTGGGAAAGCTTCGGTGATGGGGTGTCTAACGTACCTTTATAGGGGATCTGGTTGGTCTGTTAGCGGTGTGGAATTGTATCGAGTCATTCAACCAGCGCATATTTTGGGTGTGGAGGGTTTTATGTAAGCTAGTGAGTGTTTTGTAGGTTATGTGGTAGGAGATGGGGAGCCAGTGAAGCTGTCTGAGGATGGGAGCGATATGGTCAATTTTTCAGGTGTTAGTAAGAATTCTAGCAGAGGAGATTTGAAGCATTTGAAGAGGTTTAAAGAGGCTTTGGGTAGACCAAGGAGTAAAGAGTTACAATAGTCAATTTTGGAGAATATAGTGGCTTGTAGTACTGTGTGGAAGTCGTTAAAGTGGAGGACAGGTCTGATTTTTTTTAAGGTGTTAAGTTTAAAATAGCATTCTTTCATCATTGCGCCAATGAATTTTTTTAAGGTTGAGATGGCTATCTATGATGACACCGAGGTTACGTGCGTGCTGTGAAAATGTGATCGTTTGAGGAAGGTCATTTAATGGGTTATGAAGTGGGGAGATGATAATCAGTTCCATTTTGGAAGTGTTAAGTGCAAGATTCATGTTGTTGAGGAGGCTATTGATTGAAGATAGGGCGTTTTCCCAAGTTTTAAGGGTACTAGCTAAGGATTTGGTGATGGGGATGAGTATTTGTACATCATCCGCGTAAATAAAATGAGCGATGTCAAGATCGGAGAGAAGTTGACAGAGGGGCAGGAGGTATATGTTGAAGAGGGTGGAGGAGAGTGGGGAGCCTTGAGGTACACCTCTGGAGAGGTGTATAGGTTTGGATTCAAAGTCGTCTATTCTAACCTTGTAAAGTCTATTGGTAAGATACGAGTTAAACCAGTGCAGGGGGTTCCTGATATTCTGATTTCCTTAAGACGGGTTATGAGTATTTTGTGGTTTACAGTGTCAAAGGCAGAGGAGATGTCAAGTGTGGCGAGTAAGAATGAGTGACCTTTGTCGAAACCTTTTAAGATGGTGTCAGAGAGGGAGATTAGACGTGTCTCGATGTTGAAGAATTTGCGAAAGCTGAATTGTGATGGGAAGAGGATATTGTGCTTTTCAAGATGGTCTGAGAGCTGGGTGTTGACTACTTTTTCAAGTACTTTGGCTAGGAACAGAAGGTTTGAGATGGGTTGGAAATTAGAGGGGTTGTTGGGGTCAAGAGTGGATTTTTTTAGAAGGGGTTTGACGGTTGTACTATTCCTTGGGAAAGGGAGCAATTAATGATGTCAGCAATAGGTTTTGCTATTATACTGGGTATGGACAGGAGGGCTTTGGTGGGGATTGTGTCAGAGGGGTGTCATGCAGGTTTTATTTTTTTATAGGGTAGCTTCCATTTCAGAGGATGAAGTCAATTCAAAAAAGAGTTAAAAGGGATATAGAGGGTAGTTGTGGGGGGTGTGGTGGGCTGGGGTGTAGATGGAAAGCGATGTATGAGTTTGGTGATTTTGTCACAGAAGTAGTATGCCAGCTTATCACATTTGGATTGTTTTGTCTTCATCTGCCGGGAGGGGGGGGGGGGGGAGGGAGAGGAGTTTTGGTGAGCTCAGCGACATATGTGAGGAGGGCCTTAGCATTGTATTGTAGGTTGTGTATTCTGATGGCGTAGAAGTCTTTTTTTAGTTTTAAATATGGTGGCACGGTATGTGTATAGGGCAGATTTGTAGGCTGCCAAAAGGAGGGATTTTGGCACCATTTCTTTTCCTGGGATCTCAAGGTGTGTTTAAGTGTTTTGAGTTTGTTAGTGTACCATGGTTTTTTTGGGTTGATAGAGGAGTTTAGTGTTTTTGTGGTTTGAGGGCAAAGGGAGTTGGCAATGCTATTGGTGATATCATTCCAGGAGGCGATTGCTGCTTCAGAATCTGTGATGTCAAGTTTTTCTAGGGCGTTGGAAAGGGTGATAAGATCATCTCTGCTTCATGGTTTTCTGAATTGGATAGTTTTTTTTGTTAGTGTGATGGGGAGGGTGCTTGTTGATTATCGAGAGGGAGGTTGCTAGGAGTGCATGGTTGGACCATGGCACAAGGGTGCAGGAGGGGTCTTTAGTAGGGCGGATGTGAGAGTTAATGAATATTAAATATAGGGTGTGGCCTGCCTTGTGGGTGGGGTTGTTAATAATTTGGGGACGTTAATAATTTTTTAGAGAAGAGAGGAAGGCATCGCATATGGATGTGAGGGGTTTGGAGTCAACGTGGAGGTTGAAGTCTCCAAGGATGATGGATGGGCTAACTCTAAGTTTTCAGTGAGGAATTCAATGAGTGGGGAAGGGTTGCTCTCAAGGAGGCCTGGGGGAGTGTAGACTAGGCAGATTTGTAGGAGTGTAGACTTGAAGAGGCCAATTCCTAGTTTGGGAACTGTACTGGCCGGGTGTGCAGAGAATCGGAGTTCATTTTTAGTCACTAGTAGGAGACCTCCACCTTTCCTTTTTGGTCGTGGTAGTGAAAAGATGTCGTAGCAGTGATGGGGTAGTTGGTTCAGAAGGACAGCGTCAGTGTCCTTGAGCCAGGTTTCAGTTACCATGCAGATATCAGGGTCAGAATCTAACAGGATATCATTGAGGATGGGCATTTTTTGGGAAATGGATTGTGTGTTGAAGAGTAGGAGAGTAAAGGCAGTAAGACCAAGCAGCTGCGGGAAAGGGGAGAGCATGATGGGTAGCAGTGCTTTGGGGCATGGGGTGTGTATGTTGGAAAATGTTTTTTTGAGGTTATGAGATTGGTATTTGAGGATTGGAATCAGGTGTGTCAGCATGTTGGAGGCTGTGGGGTGAGGATGTGGTGTAATTAGGAATGGAGAGGGGAGTATTGGCTAGGGGAGTGGTGTACAATGGGGTTGGTGAGAAAGTGGGTTGTGGGAGGGTTGTGTGGGGAGATGGTGAGAGCAGCAGGGAGAAGGGATGTTTTTGTAGCAGTGTATGAGTAGAGAGAGCCGGGGGAGCGGTGGAATACATGGCAGGGAGCAGAGGTATTAGATGGGAAGTGTGTGTTGAATGGAGGATGGAGGAATGCAAGTGGAGATGGGGGGTAGAAAGGTAAAACGGGTAAGGTGAGGTAGCTGAAGGGGTTATGCAAAGGGCCCCTTAGCGCGCCTCTTCGTTGCGCGATGCCGGTGCACGGCGCCTAGGGTTAACTGGTGCTACTTTTAAATAGTCCTGTCCCGCGTCGCTGCCTTGGGAATGTAGGTGGGCGGAGTCAGCAACAGACAGGCAGGCGAAGGACGGCCTAGGCTGGGGTGCTCTTGGGCCTGCAGGTCTTCAGGAGGACCTCCCCCCATGCAGCAGAGATGATCTTATCACCACCCTTTCCAACGCCCTGCTGGGGGAGGTCCTCCTGAAGACCTGCAGGTCCGAGAGCTAACTTCCCCCAGGAGCATCGAGATTCTTACATGTCCTGATGCTCCTGGGTGCACTGTTTAAAGGGGCCGACAGCCCAGAGTAAGCCCCCCCATCCCGAAAGTTGCAAATAACCTGGGGGTCTCCAAAGAACCCCGTCCCACCCATTTGCCACCCATGGAGGCAGCCATATATATAAAAAAAAAAAGTAAAATTTAAAATTTTTTCATGCGAGTCCCAGCCCCATTCCCTACTTTTCAATACAAAAATCCAGCCCCTGGAGGCTGTGACCCCCATCCCGGACCCCTCCCTTGTTCACAATGTAAGCTCTGCTGGTCCATTCTGGGCCCAGAATGCTCCCTAGGCTTCAGGCCTGGCAACGGCTATTTTTCATAATGGTGCTGCCCATCACAGTTTGGCAACTCCTATAATATTTTTCCCTTGGGGAAAAATACCACTGCTTAGTGAATGAGCCCCTTAGTTTGCAACATGAAATTATCGATCTGCGTTCTGGTTATTATTACTAGATCCATGTGCCATTTGCATAGTCTTCCAGGAGGTATACATATGCCCCAATTCAAACATCTAAAAATGATTTCCTTTTACTTTTTCTATGATCTGAAAATAACTAACCCTCATACATAAAAATGCTCTAAATCATGCCCAAGAAACAGCAGAGGATTCTTTGTGAGTTCCTTTGTGGATCTTGGTGGATTTGGAGGTCTGACTTTATTGGGTTTCTGTAATGAGAGTTTGGGTTTTCTGTGGAAAGTGATATATATCTACCGTATTTTTCGCTCCATAAGACGCACTTTTTTTCCCCCAAAGGTGGGGGGAAAATGTATGTGCGTCTTATGGAGCGAATATAAAAAAAAAACCAAACAAAAATCTAACAAACACCCCCCCCCCGACTCCCCCAAGACCTGCCGACTTAATTTCCTACAACCCCCCCCCCCCCCCAAGACCTGACAAATTAATTTCCTGCAACCCCCCACCCTCCTGACCCCCCCAAGACCTGCCGAATTAATTTCCTGCAACCCCCCACCCTCCTGACCCCCCCAAGACCTGCCAAACGTCCCTGGTGGTCCAGCGGGGGTCCAGGAGCGGTCCGGGAACGATCTCCTGGGCGTGGGCCGTCGGCTGCCAGTAAACAAAATGGCGCCGACGGCCCTATGCCCTCACTATGTCACTGAGACCGACCGCTGCTATTGGTCGGTCTCAGTGACATAGTGAGGGCATAGGGCCGTCGGCGCCATTTTGTTTACTGGCAGCCGACGGCCCTATGCCCTCACTATGTCACTGAGACCGATCGCTGCTATTGGTCGGTCTCAGTGACATAGTGAGGGCATAGGGCCGTCGGCTGCCAGTAAACAAAATGGCGCCGACGGCCCTATGCCCTCACTATGTCACTGAGACCGACCAATAGCAGCGGTCGGTCTCAGTGACATAGTGAGGGCATAGGGCCGTCGGCGCCATTTTGTTTACTGGCAGCCGACGGCTCACGCCCAGGAGATCGTTCCCGGACCGCTCCTGGACCCCCGCTGGACCACCAGGGACGTTTGGCAGGTCTTGGGGGGGTCAGGAGGGTGGGGGGTTGCAGGAAATTAATTCGGCAGGTCTTGGGGGGGTCAGGAGGGTGGGGGGTTGCAGGAAATTAATTCGGCAGGTCTTGGGGGGGTCAGGGGGGTGGAGGTTGTTAATTTAAAGGGTTGGATGGGGGGGGGGGGTTTGGGGGTTCCCACAGAAAGAAAAATTTTCTGATCTGGGGAGTGGACCGAAATGGCCCTCCCCAGACCCGAAAACAAAATGGGGAGAAAAAAAAAAACTATGCACTCCCCTAATTTGCTCCATAAGACGCCCAGACGCAGAGCCGGTTTAGCACAATTTTTTTTTTTTTAATTTTCCCCCTCTGAATCCTAGGTGCGTCTTATGGTCAGGTGCGTCTTATGGAGCGAAAAATACGGTATATCTCTATAGAGATATAGATATATAAAAAGATAATATAAAGATCCACAATCAATAAAAATAAAATAAAGCTTTTATAGTGGGGTTGTTGGGTTGTTTTTTTTTACAAGAAGCAGGAATTAATGTGTATTATCCTTGATATTTTTTTATTTACTGAGTTTAATCGTAAATGTTCTTTATTGAATTTAAGTATTTTTTTTGTTAACTGTTGATAGGATTTGATGTTATTTGCTTTGGGCAGTCTTTTTGACAGGAAAGGCAGGATGCTTATTTAATAGAACCGAGGTGATGTTACTTACGTACCCCGGTATAGAAAAATCTATAAATAAATAAATAGATACTCTGTTCCAAGGCTCACAAATACAGGGAATCCAAAAATGATCTCAGATCCATCATCTTAATAAATAAAACAAGAATGACTAATAACCCTGGGAGTTTATTAAAATCTATTTCACTGCTATTTAGCAGTAGAAAGAAAAAATATAGGAGAAAATATAAAGAAACAGTTTAAGAAAATAGCATAGCATGAACTAACCCATGTTTCCTTAACTATTAATTTGATGATAAATTAGACATACCAATTGGGATCTGCAATTTTTTGGAATCAACGAAAGATTTTAGCTGTTCTGGTAAAAAAAAAAAAAAAAAAAAAACCCAATCCTTATATTTGGCAATGCACTTGTAAGGATATCTCAGGGAAAAGGTTGCACGTTTAGCGCAGTTTTCCTGACATGAAGCCAGGAATCCTTTCCTTCTTTCCTGCATGGCTCTAAAAAGATCTGGAAATATCCTCTCCTTCTGATCCATAAACAAAACATTTCAATTTTTTAAATAATTCTTCGTAACCAAACTCAAATCATATTCAGTAAAAAAAACAAAACAAAAAAAAAAAAAAAAACAGGAAAGAAAAAGAAAGAAACCAATAATGTTACCCTCTCTGATACTTCATAGTTTGAAGATTCTAGAAAAGCGGTCAAGCCTACATCAAAAGATAGCTGAGTCAGATGGGAAAAAATATACCTTATCAAGGGAGGGGGTATAATCAGAGGAAAATGCCAACATTTCAGCAAAATATCTTTTTAAAGTAACACAAGGAATTTTGCCTACAACCCTAGTAAAGTTCAAAAGGCGTAAATTCAAATGTCTCAGTCTGTTCTCAATATATGCAACTCTTCTATTCAAGACTCCACAGTCCAGAATAATAGAAGCTTCTACCCCTTTAATAGAATGAACTTCTTCTTCCATCTCTTATTTTCTCTGTCATCTCCTGAAGTTGAATGGTATTATGCTTGGCCATAAGTTCCTCTTGTTGAGATACAGCAGCAACTCTCTATGTACATCCAAAAAAAGCATTCCCAAGATTAATCATGAGATCTCATAGGGAGTCTAAGGTGACAACTGCTGGTTTTTCTGGAGAAAAGATGAAACCACTAGACCATTGATCTGGGAGATAAAAAACACTATCTCCCACCCCAGTCACAGGAAACCCTGTGACAAGTCCAAGTGTATTGGAATTACCTCCAACTTCTGCCGTAGATACTTGAACGGAGCCGCTGAACGCTGCAGCTCCCTTGCTCTCAGTGACAAAACTATCCTCTTCAGGGCACATCAAGGCACTGGCTATTGAGCTCCAAGTCACTCATTTATTTATTTATTTATAACTTTTTTTTTTTTATATACCGAGGTTCAATTAACAAGATTAATTATCACTCATCAAGAGGGCTCAAAGGTATCTCCGTCCAAAGCCGGGTAAACTCTCCACTCCCCCCAGCACCAGGACCCAAAGCCCCAGAAACTGATATAGAAGCCATGAACTGCTTGTTGGTAGATTGCCCTGGGGAAGGTAAGGGCTCTGTGGGATAAGACCAAACCTTGTCCTTCCTTTGAGAAGGCATAGAAAAAAGCAAAGAGGCAACAATTTGAGAGGAAAAACGGCAGACCAGAGGCAGAACTGGCATTCATGCCGCTATCTTAACTCCTCTTCTGATATATATGGCTCATTTTGAAAAACTACTTTATGAATTCTTTATATGGCTAAAGAGAAGACAGAAGAACTTATGTTCTTAAAATTCCAAATGAATGTGACTCAGGACAAAATCCCTTTCTTAGACATTTTGATTTTTTAACAACCATCTATAAGAAACCAACAGACAGAAATAAGTATCTCCACTTTCAAAGACACCATCAAAGAACCTTAAGAGGGGATTTGCCAACCAACCAGGTGGTGAGGAAGTAGTCTAGTGGTTAGAGCAATCAGCTAAGAACTAAGGAAACTAGGGTTCAAATTCCACTTCTCTCACTGACATTCTGTGAGACCTTGAGCAAGTCACTATCTCCCATTGCCACTGGCAATCACTTAGACTGTAAGCTCTTTTGGACAGGGACTTCTTGTACCTTAACTACCAAGAATGATGAAAGCCACTTTGAGCATTATTTGAAAAGGCAGGCTAAAAAATCCAATTATTAAGATTTCAGTGTCTCTGCTCCACCATTAGGCACATTTAATTGAAAACCATTCCATTCATTTTGTGGATACCCCAAAAAATAGATGGCAGATAATATTTTATGATCTGACTCTAAGACACTCTTATTTACTACTTCTATAAAACCGACAAGACTAATCCCATTTCCTACCTGTCAATCTATATCAAACATTAAGAAACACTAGTACGTTAAACAAACATATCCTTACTTTATAGAACATGACAGCAGATAAAGACCATATGTCCCATGCAGTCTGCCCATTCACATCTATAAAGAAAATATATTAATAAAGTTGATCTCTGCTCTGGTCTACTATAGAATTATCCAATCAAGAATACATTAGGCCATTTCAGATGCAGAAAAGGTAGTGTTTGTCCAAGTTATATGCACTAACTCTTTTGTAAACCCAGTTACTAAACAAAAACAAATATAACTATTTTTAAAGCACTACTAGAAATACACAGCACTAAACAGACACCATCTAACATGTATAACATTAGTAGAACTGTGATATACATGCAACCTGCTGTATGTTGGAAAGTCTACCAGAAAACCAAGTCTACTTATTAAAACATAACAGCTACAATAAATGAAGGGGTGCACAAGGGCTCTACGTCATGCCATCATTTATTTAAAGAATTCTGTGTTCTAAGCTCTTGGCAAGGTGATGACATCTGGAAACTTGAAAAACAAACAAACATATTTCATCTCAATTTGGTACATCCAAAGGGCCTCAACCAGGAGCTTGACCCTGGGGTTTTCGTGTAACCATTTTGAAGTGCCTCCTCCCATTTGTTGCTAGCTTTCAAGTGCCATGTATAGTCACTTTTGTCAGCATACAGGATACATAATATATACTGATTATTACATACAATTTCATGTCATTATCATTTCTCCTTTCATCCCAACACTTTTTGGGGGATGTATTTTTCTTCTGTATTAATTTTTCTTTTTCCCTGTTTTATCTTCCAGTTTTCTGAATTTTTAAAAAATATTTTAATCTTATTTTAATATTTTTAACTATTTTTTTTTTTTACTATTTTGTTTCTCATCTTCTCTCCCTACAGAAAAAGATTTTTCTTACAATTTTTACATTTTTTTCAACTTTACTTTCTACTGATTATTTTTATTCCTTCCATTTCACAATTTTACATCGCCTAACAATCCCCCTTTTTGCCATGGTCCTCCCTTGATGCCTAGACTTCAGTTAGGATTACCTCTTTGCCAGTTTCCTCATGTGACCCCACTATTATTATTCTTTGAGAGAAATTAAGTATGGCCAACCTCCTAGTCTGTGCTCTTTGAAGCCTTTATTTCTTAATCATGTGAGAACATGAAGTTTGAGTTTACAGCTGACTGGCAGAATGAAAAAATCTATTACAATGCTGATCTCAGTGACATACCACTGAACCTGACATCGCACTGTTTATTGTTTTCTTCAGTGTGTGCGTGAATGCAGGAAATTTCCCTGCTAATCAATCAGGTCCTGGAATTTAGATTTGGTGCTTTATCAGTAGTTAAAACACTACCACCAAAGCAGGACTAGAACCGCAAGCCAACGGTATAGCTGTTCAGTAGCATCCATGGCAAGTTTAGTGGCATTACCAAATTTTTCCCTAGTGAAGCTCCAGTTTTGATATGGCTGTCCCTCTGACTATAATCTTTTGTTCATTTGGCTATTTCTTTTTCATTTTTGTCACAGCTTTTAGGCATGTTTCACAAAAAGCGAAATGCTGGCTCAGTCCATGTGTACATATTTCTCTGCATGACTATGAGTGTGCAAACACACTTTAGCCGGGGAGGAGAGAGACACATGGAAAAGGACAGAAAATGAAGTATGGTCAAATAAAATAACAAGACAAGTCTACATTTAAGTACAAGTCTCTAAATACAGAATGCAGGATCAGCATTGACTACAGCTACTGCAAAATACTGCAGCACATTTATCAGATGCTAATTCTAGAAACCACATTATTCTGACTCTGCAGACTCTCCACTGGCTGCCAGTATTGTAGAATAATGTTTAAAGCTCTGATAATTTATAAAGCAATACACCAAACAAAGCCATTATATCTGGCTGAATGCTTGTCTGTTTACCCCCCTGGGAGATTGCTGCACTTGAGCCAAGATGTTTGCTTAAAGTTATCTTATATTAGGGAGGTTAAACTAGCAGAAATAGACGAGATCTTTTTCAGCAGTTGCTCCTACAATTTGGAATTATATGTCCACTGAACTAAGACTAATTTCTGATTATTTGTCATTCTAGAAGCAATGTAAGGCATGGTTGTTTTCTACTGCATGCTCATCTTAAGAAGTTTTTACTGTGTATATTTTAGTTACTTTTCTATGTCAGTTAGTTGATTATTCAATTTTGAGGCCAATAATTTTATTATTGTATTATTTCATGTTACGTCACGATTTCTATTGATCTTTTGTTGTACACAGCCTCAAGCTGATAAAGATGAGCAATATAAAATGGGAGAAAAACAAAATAACGAAACTATAATATCAAACAAAAAAACAAGTGAAATAAGAAATCATCCTAAAAAAAATAAATTACATAGGTGCAAATCCAGTGGCAGCCCCAACATAATACCTTCCATCCCCAAGGAGGATGCTGGTTTGGGGGGGAGGGGGACACCAGATCCATCCTCCAAGCCCCAAATCCACTCTTTCTCTCCCAGCACCTTCCTCTCTATATTTCCCCTCCCTCCCAGCAGGCAGGTAGAAGAGTCACTGTGATGTATCTCTTTCAGAGTCCCTCCTACCTGCAGCCCAAACGAATCTCCTAGAGCTATTTCAGCTTCTTCTCTGCAGCTCCCCTGTGCAGGCTGAGACACTTCCTTGAGCTATTTCTGGCTGCTTCATTTGGCTCCAGCAGTAGCACAGCATAGCTCCACCTCCTGCATGAGCCTCTCATATTCTTCAGCAGGTGCCATATTCAGCACCTGCGCAGTTGCTTCTGCTCCCTTGGATTAGCTACTGGTAGCAGCCAAAAGCATGAGGATGAAGAACAGCACTGGTGGAGAGGGCACTGGCAAAGGGGCACCAGCATGGCAGGACCCCCTTAGGCATGGCGGCCTGTGCGGCTGCGTAAGTCCCACACCCCAAAAGCTTGCCCTGATAGATTACAATACTATTCTCTCTGTTTTAGTCTTGTGTGTGATGGGGGCTATGCCCATCGTTATTTCAGTCCCCACCAATTTTTCCAGCTATGAGCAGTGGGAGCAATGTTTCCATTTTTTAACCCTCCCCTTGCACTAATCTCACCTTTTTCTAGGAGGCTTGTGTGGGATATAAATATCCCCAAGAGCATGCTCAGAGTCAGAGGGCAGGCAATATTGGAAGAGAGGATGTAGAGTTGGTGGAGATCTCTTGTCTAGGCCCCTCAGGCCAGCAGAAGAGAGGGAGAGAAGTGAAGTGGAATTTCGTGAATAGTCATAGTCTCACCCTTTGGGGTTTTGACTGGAAAGGGAGGAGTCTTGAAGACTGGAAGAGGAGGAGATTTGAAGAAGATTTTTGGACTTTCAAGTGACCAGTCTGGAAGGTCGGGCTCCCCCTTTGTATCCAGAAAGGCTGAGACGAGGATCTTTAACCCACGCCTCAATGCAAAAGCAAGGGCAAGGAGATATGTAGAGACTGTGATAATCATGGACTATTTTTGGACTTTGATACTATTTTCCTAGTTTGTGCTGAGGCTGCCCAGTACCCTACTCCCCAATGGGAAGGGATCACTAAGCCTGCATGGTGGTGCAAAAGAAACACAGAAACCACAATTTTGATTATTATGATTTTTTTTGTAGTTTGATGTTTCCACGCTGGTTGGGACTTTATTTTTCTGCAAATAAACTTTTAATATGAACACCAAAGTGGACTCTGTTCTTTTATCTTTGCTTCTGGCACCTATGTTTGGTGTTATTTTTCAGTGGTTATTGTGGTTACCTCTGTACCCTAAGTGGCACCCCAGAGTACAGAGGCTTGGAGAGGTGGAGTTTTCTTTAAATACACCTAGGGCCCTGGAAGTTTTATCTCCCCCCACCCTCCCAGATGAACCCCAGTAAATGTAGCTCCCCAGGTGCAGCTAACAACCCAAATGGGAACCCCGCTACATATTTATTTATTTTATTTTATTTATTAGCTTTTATTTACCGACATTCGTGACTTGTATCTATTTTTACCTCTAAATGTTTTTTTATTTTTTAAATTATTATATGTTACATGTTGTCTCTCTAGCTTACCAAAAAATTATTTGCCCTGTATATAGCTATCAGCACAATTTTAAGAAAGAATTAGAACTTCTTTAATACAACTAGACTTCTTCATAGCACTGCTGGACTACTAGGAATCTGTGTAATATAAGTGAGCACACAGCCTATCTCCACAGCAAAAAGACGTTCCACTGCCCACCAGTTATTCTGCAGGCCGATTCAGTAAAAGTCGCGGGAGAGTGGGCGAGCGCCCGCTCTTCCAGCGCGCGCACAGGCCACTCTCCTGTGCGCACGATTCAGTATTTAAATGAGGTCCTGCGGTAAAAAGAGGCGCTAGGGACACTAGCGCGTCCCTAGCACCTCTTTTTTGACAGGAGCGGTGGCTATTAGTGAGTTTGACAGCAGACGCTCAATTTTGCCGGCGTCGGTACTCAAACCCACTGACAGCCACAGGTTCGTAAACCGGACACTGGCAAAATTGAGCGTCCAATTTTCAACCTGCAAGCCACGGGCCGATTTTAAATTTTTTAATTTTTTTTTTTTTTTACTTTTGGGACCTCCGACTTAATATCGTCATGATATTAAGTCGGAAGGTGTACAGAAAAGCAGTTTTTACTGCTTTTCTGTACACTTTCCCGGCGCCAAGAGGAATTAACGCCTACCTTTGGGTAGGCGTTAATTTCTGAAAGTAAATGTGTGGCATGCCACCAACCCTGCATCCAGCAGGGGTCCCCCTTCAGTCTCGTTTGTAGCAAAAGTACGAGCAAAAAATAATTAAACGTAAGCAAACCCAACTCCGCGGGGTGGCGGGCAGGTTTCGTGAAGACAACATCCTGCTGTCCTGGGAGAACACCTGTTACAGGTAAGCAACTCTGCTTTCTCCCAGGACAAGCAGGATGGTAGTCCTCACATGTGGGTGAATAGCGAATAGAATGAACCAAAAACACCCAACGACGTGCAACAGGCACAACAACTGGGGTGGTTTTGTAAGAGGGCAGCCTGAGTTTCTCAGTGGGTCGCAGGAAGGAAGTTGAATTATTAAAATGGAAACCAATTACGCAGGACAGACTGGCCGAAGATGGAATCCTGTCTGCCAGCCTTGTCGAGACAATAATGAGCTGCAAATATATGGAGAGAGCTCCATGTGGTAGCTCTGCAGATGTCAGCCAGAGGTACAGAACGGAGATGCACTACTGATGTTGCCATGGCTCTTACTGAATGCGCTTTTACACATCCCTGTAGTGGAAGGCCTGCTTGTCGGTAGCAGAAGGAAATGCAGTCCGCCAGCTAGGTGGACAGGGTCTGCTTGCCCACCAGAACTCCCAATTTGGTTTTATCAAAGGAGACAAACAGATGGGTGGATTTCCTATGGGCTGAAGTGCAGTCCAAATAAAAGGCAAGTGCACCTTTACAGTGCAAGGAATGCAGAGCCCACTCACCTAGTTGTGAGTGAGGCCTTGGAAAAAAGGTAGGAAGTATTATAGGCTGATTTAAGTGGAAATAGAAACTACCTTTGGCAAGAATGTAGGGTGAGTGCGGAGTAACACATGATCATGAAGAAATTTGGTACATGGTGGGTATGTTACCAGTGCCTGTAGCTCACTGACTCTGCGAGCTGATGTTACAGCAACTAGAAAGATCACTTTCCAAGTGAGATGTCAAAGCTCACAGGAGTGTAGGGGCTGGAATGGAGGTTGCATGAGCAGTGCTAGCACAACACTGAGGTCCCATGCTGGGACTGAAGGACACAATGGAGGCTTTAGCTGGAGCAAGCCTCTCATAAAACGCCGTACCAGGGGTTGCGCCGAGATCAGGGCATCTCCTACACCTTTGTGGTAAGTAGCTATGGCGCTGACATGGACTCGAATGGAAAAAGTCTACAGACCAGACTCGGAAAGATACCAGAGATAGTCCAGGAACCTTGTTGTGGGGCAGGAAAAGGGATCTATTTCTTTTGTGGTGCACCACGAAGAGAATCTTTTCCATTTGGAACGATAAGTTCTTCTAGTAGAAGGCTTTCGTGAAGCTACGAGGACCTGGGACACACTGTCAAAGAGATTAAGAGATTGTAGTATTAACCTTTCAACATCCAAGCTGTCAGAGACAGGGAGTGAAGGTTTGCATGATGCAACAGTCTATTCTGCGTTATCAGAGGTGGATCTGTGCCCAGGCGAATTGATTGCTGAACTGAGAGGTCGCGTAGGATGGGAAACCAAGCCTGACACGGCCAGTGAGGGGCTATGAGGATCATTGTGCCCCCGTCCTGCCGTAACTTCACAAGAGTCTTGCCCACAAGTGGGCAAAGGCATCTCGTGGCGGTGTGTCGTGGCTGCGGTGTAGAGAGCAGAAGTTGTCCACTTTGCGGTTGTGAATTGATGCAAAGAGGTCTATGTGTGGGCGGCCCCACTGGTGAAAAGTTTTGTTCGCTACCGTGGGATCTAGGGACCATTCGTGGGGATGAAAGGTCCAGCTGAGGTTGCCTGCCATCACATTGTCCACGACTGCCAGGTAGCTCACTCTCAGTAGCATGGAGTGGGAGAGAGCCCAGGCCCAGATCTGCGCCGCTTCCTGGCATAGCAGATAAGAGCCTGTGCCTCTTTACTTGTTGAGGTACCACATTGCTACCTGGTTGTCCGTTTGAATTAGGATTACCTTGTTGGAGAGGCAATCCTGAAAAGCGAAGGCGGCATATCGGATTGCCCGGAGCTCCAGAAAATTTATCTGGTGCCTTGCTTCCGCAATGGTCCAGGATCCCTGGGTTTCGAGGTTGTTGACATGGGCCCCCCAACCCAGGTTGGATGCATCTGTTTTCAGAGTAATTTGAGGTTGTGCAGGTTGGAAGGGTAGTCCTATCTGAAGACTGGACTCTTGTATCCACCAAGCTAGTGAGAGACGAAGCTGGTTGGTGATGTGGCCAATGTGGGACATGTGTTGATTTGACTGGGACCACTGGGACTTTAAAGTCCATTATGTTACTCTCATGGCTAGTCGAGCCATTGGGGTTACATGAACTGTCATGTGATCTAACAAGATTAGTAGATGACGAGCTGTCGTGGTTTGGCGAGTCTGCACTGCTTTGGCCAGGGTTGATAAAGTGCGTGCCCGGTCCTTTGGAAGAAACGCTTTGGCTTGGGCAGTGTTTAGATCTGCTCCAATAAATGAGAGGGTGCGTGATGGAGTCAGATATGACTTAGGATAGTTTATTAGAAACCCCAAGGATTCCAGTAGGCTGATGGTGAAATGGAGGGAGTTGAGCACTTCCTCTTGGGATGGACCTCTGAGGAGCCAATTGTCTAGATACGAACAGATGTGGATGTTGTTTTGTCGCAAGTGAGCTGCGACTACTGCTAGGCATTTTGTGAATACACAGGGTGCTGATGCTAGGCCGAATGGCAGCACTCGGTATTGGAAATGATTGCGGCCTACTACAAACCTGAGGTATTTTCGATGAGGGGGGTATATGGCAATGTAGGCATAAGCCTCCTGAAGATCTAGAGAGCAGAGCCAATCTCCCCGCTGCAGTAGAGGGAGCATGGTGCCCAAAGTTACCATTCTGAATTTTTCTTTGCGGAGATGTTTGTTTAGGGTGCCTAGGTCCAAAATAGGCCGAATGCCGCCCGATTTATTTTGGAATTAGAAAATACCGAGAGTAGAATCCTTTACTCCACTGTAGCCGAGGTACTGGTTCGACGGCATAGGACTGCAGGAGGGTCGAGAGCTCTGTCTCGAGAAGTGAAGTATGTTTGGTTAGACCCCACACTAGACATGGTGAAAGGTTCTGTGGTAGCGTGAGGAAGTTCAGATGGTAACCATGGGTGACCACAGAAAGGACCCATTGGTCTGTTGTAATTGTGTGCCATATGTTGGCAAAATGGCACAAGTGGCCTCCTACCGGAATAAGTGTGGTAGGCGGGGGTTGATTTCTTCCCTCTAGTAAGGAGTCAAAACCCCGATGTTGGACCAGTCTGTGGGGCTGGTTGGGCTTTGGGGCTCTGGGTTGTCGAGGCTGGCCTCTTTGGGAAGGTCTAGGTTGTTGACTATGGGATGAAGGTGGGTAATACCTACGTGGCTTGTAGGATAACCTCCTAGGATCCCGTCAAAAAGATCTCTTGGTGGTAGATGGGAAGTCTGAGGGGAGAGTGGATAGCTGACGCAAAGTGTCATGATGATCTTTTAGTTGCGCCACTGTTTCCTGGATTTTGTTGCCAAATATTTTGTCCCCTGTACATGGAAGGTTTGCTAGCCTTTCTTGGACTTCCTGGCACAGGTCAGAAGACTCGAGCCATGCCCAGCGTCTGGCACTTATTCCTGCTGCCGATACTCTTGAGGCAGTTTCAAAGATGTCATATGCTGCCCTCACTTCATGCTTTCCAGCAGAGAATCCTTTATGAAGGATTGTGGTAAGTCCTTTTTGATATTCATCTGGTAATGTTTCAGAGAATTCTTGGACCTTCTTAAGAACATAAGAACATAAGAAAATGCCATACTGGGTCAGACCAAGGGTCCATCAAGCCCAGCATCCTGTTTCCAACAGTGGCCAATCCAGGCCATAAGAACCTGGCAAGTACACAAAAACTAAGTCTATTCCATGTAACCATTGCTAATGGCAGTGGCTATTCTCTAAGTGAACTTAATAGCAGGTAATGGACTTCTCCTCCAAGAACTTATCCAATCCTTTTTTAAACACAGCTATACTAACTGCACTAACCACATTCTCTGGCAACAAATTCCAGAGTTTAATTGTGCGTTGAGTAAAAAAGAACTTTCTCCGATTAGTTTTAAATGTGCCCCATGCTAACTTCATGGAGTGCCCCCTAGTCTTTCTACTATCCAAAAGAGTAAATAACCGATTCACATCTACCCGTTCTAGACCTCTCATGATTTTAAACACCTCTATCATATCCCCCCTCAGTCGTCTCTTCTCCAAGCTGAAAAGTCCTAACCTCTTTAGTCTTTCCTCATAGGGGAGTTGCTCCATTCCCCTTATCATTTTTTTGGTAGCCCTCCTCTGTACCTTCTCCATCGCAATTATATCTTTTTTGAGATGCGGCGACCAGAATTGTACACAGTACAATCTTCTTCCAAAGATTCCTTGAGTATTGAGTCATGTATAGCTGATAAGCTGCTATACATGCCATCCGCACAGACCTGTGGAAGACTCTCCATCCGAAGGCGTCCAAGGATTCCTGTTCTTTACCTGGAGGGGCAGAAGAATGAGGCCGGGATCTCTTGGCTTTCTTCTGGGCAGACTCAATGACCACAAATTGATGGGGCAGTTGGCTTTTTTGAAATCCCGGAGCTGACTGGACCAGATAGGTGGCATCAGTTTTTCTGTTCACTGGTGAAACTGTGCCAGGGTGCTCCCAGGTGCGTTGTAACAAATCAAGGAGCACTTCATGTACTGGAACTGCCATGACTTCCTTAGGGCCATCAACGAATTGTAACACCTCAAGCATCTTATGCCTGGCATCCTCTTCCGTCTGCAGCTTAAAAGGGATGGTTTCAGACATCCTTTAATGAAGTTGGCAAAAGTGAGATCTTCAGGAGGGGAGTGGCAGCGTTCTTCTGGGGGTGAAGGCTCTGACAGGAGTTCATCTGAGTCCTGAGTGTCAAAAGAATCATCACCCTAGGGATTATATGGTGCATCTCCAGCACCATGCGGGCCTTCAGCTGGAGGTAAGGGTCCAAATCCAGCCAGATCTGGAGGTGATACCGATGGAAAGGATGGAGGCACCGATGTGGGCACCAAGGACAGTGATGGCATCGATGGAATTGGTGCTTTTGATGGATGTCAGGATGGCAACAGATAGGGAGATCCTTCAGCACTTGGACTGAACAAAGTCAACAACCCAACTCTTATTTTGGCTGAATTGCCATAAAGAGCTTACATGCACTGGTGATATTTTGAGACTGGTCCTCTGGGGTTAAAGAATCCATGGGAGTAATTTAAGTAAAGCATCTTCCTCTGGAATCAATTCAAACTTCTGAGTAGCAGAAGATGAGTTGGAGGTGGATAAAGTCCAGTATTTCCTCCATTTTCATACCAAATAGATTTCTCCTAAGCAGGACACATCAACAAGCCTGTCCTGCAAGTCCTCTCTGAAGTCTGTAGTCATGTGCTATGTAGGCATCAACGGTCATGGCAAAGGCTCTCGTCAACTCAAATACATCATAGACTGAATAGACTAAATGTGTCTCATACTCTTTCCCTCTAGCCATCATGAAGTCAGATTCTTCTGTTTTTTCCAAGGGAAAAACTGAGACAATGTTTGAATGTCACTTCATAGGGTATGCAAATAATAGGTTATTGTAGACATCTAGTGTGCAATGCTGGAAGACAGCAGAGCAATTTGAAAGAAATGTTCCCAAGAGATCTGGAGTCTCAGGCTCATAGCCTGGTAAAACAAACACTTGTGTTTTTGGCTTCTTGGACCTCAAGACCAATTTGACCACCATGTTCTGATGCCAGAGCCCAACAATCAAATTCTAGAGATGCCTAGATGCAAAAATGTGTGTCCACCTTCTGGTTTACAAAAGTACAGAGTGTGGATGTTTCACACAGCTTTTTATGCTGTCTGACAGGAGAAAGAGGACATGCATTGCCACCAACAACTTTGTTGCATCCAAGTACATCAGGAGGCCAAAAAATAGTGCCTTCACTCCTCGACTCCTATAAAATTGAGAAGATGGTTTTAGATATCTATAAAAAGTGTGGGAAAAATGTCTTCTGGTGGAAAACAATTTCCTGTAGGCAGCACAGAGAGCTTTGTGGGGAGATTTGAAGAGCAGACCTCTTCAGAACCATTTTCTACAGCACTAACAAGATGAAAACCCACTGATTCATACAACTGACTCCTTGACTGATGTGGGATGAGAACGAGCGGTCAGACTGACTCATAAGTGGTTGGCGAAAATCACTGAATTAATAATATATCTACACAGTTATCAAGGTTTAGATCACTGGCATGAATACCAGCATCAAGGTGACCAATTCAGCCCATGGCATGGTCTTTACCAGCGTGGATGTCCAAACTGCAGTAAAGCTTACACACCAAACACCTATGGAAAAGTCACTGGAGTTAAGTTACTCAACATAGCCATGGGTGATGACATACCCAATGTAAGCACCTTGGCATCCCTCAGATGGTTGACGGCCTCCAGAACAAAGCTATCCAGCTCAAATCAGGACACCTTGAATGATAAGTTAAGGGTAGATCTCGTGATGAACAACTTCACAAAAACCAGAGGGGCAGTATTTTTCAAAACCCAGGATATTGCCCCCATGAGCTTGATTAGGCAAACCTCTAGGCCAGGCTACTTCAGAACATGAGAAACTGACCATGCCCAAGTCTTTAAAGATATGCACCAACAGAAAGTGCCAAGATGCTCATGCCTCGGCTTCTGCCAAGACCTGCAACAGTGACTCAAATGGGAGGATAGCATGACTTGATCCTGCTCTGGGTCCTATCCTCAAACCAAGACTGAAGTGACTGAGGACTGCTTTAACGAAGCCTGGCCACCAATGTTACTCTGGTCAGCTCTGCAGGCTTTTTAGCAAGCAGTGAGGTCAGCTTTAAAGTGGATTTACTTGCATTGGACAAGTAGGCTCTGAAGCTCTCTTGCTGGGTTGAATAGCTTTAAGTGATATGTTTGTGCAGAAGCCATATGCTAAAATGCTATGGCCTTCACCCAAACATTTATATCCTTTTATGAGGATCTAAGGGACACCTTCCTGGAGCTCTTTGGGTACCTATTAAAGCTGCTGGCTTGCTTCTCAGTCAATCTGAAAAATAAATCAATACAAAGTCAAGAGACTAAAATTTTTAAACAAAGAAATAAATGTGCCAAGAAACTGAAAAAAGTGAGTTACAAACATTGAACATGGTTTGGTGCAGCTGAAGCTGCAAGCGCGCATCTTGCTGAGGTGGTAATAATAAATAAACAAAACTCAAAAATTACTAAAAAGGAACATTAACTAGTGAGACTAAGGTTTTTCTCCTTTCTTGTGTCTATGAGAAAAAAAAAAACTTCATGAATCAGGAATTTATAGGGATAAAACAAGTAAAAAAATAATCAGAAAAATATCTGGATCATTAAAAAGCCAAAACAGTCCAAAAAATGGTAGTGACAGCAGTTCAATGGGTCATCCGCTGACAGATTAAAATAAAACTGAAAAGCAGCAACTCCACTGGCATGTAAAGTCCTGTATATGCCCAAAAGCTTTCCTATAAAGGTCTGGAATAGTTCTCTGATTTGTCATGTGACCCAGTGTGGCTAATTGTAGCTGCTTGTCATCAGAGACAAATCTTATTAAAGAATCACCCTTTTACCAAATTATTTATATATTCATCCATGAGTCTGCCTCGTCACTAAGCTCTGAAACTGCTTATTGAGAATCAGCATTTGTCTCCCCAGCAGCTACTCGTTCATGATGCCTCAATCTGCAGACAAACTTCATCTCAGAACAACTGCAAGAATCAACTCCCAGAATAACTGCAGTTATTCTTGCATGAGTCCCGAGAAGAGATGAAAGATGTATTTATTTATTTTATTTACCTGATTTGTGTATCGCCTTTCAGGCACTTCAAAGTGGATTATATTCAGGTAATTCATAATGTCCTTAATACAGTTTATTTTGCTCAAGTGTCAAAACCTGTACAGGTCAAGATTTTTTAAATTAATGCTTAAGTTTTCATTATTTTTATTTCAATCGAAACACTTTGTATTTACAAAGTTGCATTTTTTTATTTTTTTTTGAAAAGCACAATTCATGGTATTGTGAGCAAGGTTGTTGCTGATTAGAGAGATGTGACTTTAGGAATCTCCATTTTCATCTTTTTATTGGTCAATTGAAATTTTCATAGTAGAGATTATGGAAACTTTGTGATTAAATGTATATGATGAGATTTTTGGGTACTATTGGGTGCCCATGGTATGTTCTGGACCTAGATTTCCTTTTTTCTATTTATGTCATGCATCCACTATTCTTTTCTGTGAAGAAATGCTTCCTTATATTACCTCCTTGAGTCTAATGAAAAAGAAGCCATGTTCACAATTCAGAGAAGCTTCAAGATATCAAGATATAAAGAACATTACTTACAAGCAGAGCCTAGCAGTTACTGCTCAAAACCCTACATTTAAACCCAAGAGAAATATGTTAAAAATCTTTCAAGCAATGTGAAATAGTATTTTGGGAAAGGAAGGGGGGGGGGGAGGGAGGAGGGCAGTTTCATGGTGTTCCTTTGGGTTTGCAGCTCAGGTCAGAAACCCAGGCTGGAATCTGGCACCCATCAGCCTTCATTCTCAACTACCTGGGGGATTTTATTTCCTGTATTATATCCCTTCCCAACTCAACTAGCCCTGACTTCACTGCCAAGTATCCTCAACAAGTGGCCACGCAGCAATACTCCTTCCAGAAGCATTCAGTTATGGATCCTAAATACAGCCACCGCATCTTGCCGTTGTGCCATGACTGGGGTTCCGTCCACCCAAGGATCGAACCTGGATAATGGAAGATCTGACCCAGGAATCTAAACCAGGTCCTCTGCATGGCAGTGCACAGCACTGCCACTAAGCCAGTCCCAGTTTTTACTGCTATATACCTTGCAGGTATTGTGGTATGTTGCTTATAAAATGAGCATTTCACCTTTGATGTTTGGGCAAAAAAATAAAAATACTCTGCATTATCAAGCCTGCTTTACAGATATATTGCCTTTTAAAGTGTATTCTCTGATGATGCAGGATGAAACATGAAATTAGTCCTCACATTTGTGTCTCAAGTGTTACCATAAAGAAAAGAAATAAAATCCAGTCATACCTTTTACTTCTATGGTAGCATTGGCTGGAGGGTGGGAGGTAAGAAAGGTAAACACACAAACATACTCTCCCGAGTCATCCGTTTTGGCTTTTGCAATCCTGTGGACAGGAGAACAAAGCTGGTCAGCATGTACTTGGATGGGAACAGTAAAAACGCACCAGAAATCTATGAATCCAAGGATGCCCAATACTAGTCATGCTTCTGAACTGGTAGCTTACTTGTATTCAATACTGGTGGAATTTTTCCTAGTGCCAGAAATCTCTTCCCCATTCTTTTCCCAATAGCTGGAACTGAGAGGGCTAGGATTAGTGGTCAGGTTACACTGGAGGATGATGGTGCCGCCAAGTGGTTGGAGGATCACATCCTCACTTGCATTAATCCTAGGTTCTGAAACAAAAGTGCACAATAAAAAAAAAATGGTTTTAAATCTATAACAAAGCCAGACTGTATCCAGTCCCAAGTTACAGCCTTCAGCAGAACCAATATATAACCAGCTCTGCTTCGCAGTTTGCATCAGAGCCAGAGCACACCCAAACCTACTTTAAAAACTGCAGTAGACTGAGAATTCCCTCCAGTCCAGCTTTAGAGCGAGACCTATTTTACAGCCTGTAACAGGACCACACAGTTAGTTTTATTTATTATCTAAGGACTTTAGGCAGGCAAAAAGTATCTGTTGCACTTACAACTATGAAATGTATTAAAGGAACTTTAGGACTGGTTAAACAGGAAGTAGAAATGTTTAGGAAAAAAAAAAAGGTATGCTAAGCCCTTTTTATATTTTAGCTATGCCTTAATTTTGCCCTTTTTGTTTGCCGTAATGGTTTGATGGTTTAGAGCGCTGGTAAAGCCGACTGAAAGAGCTGAGCCTTGTTTACAGTTAAAGGAGCTCTGCAGTACAGGCCAATCCGGTCTTTACTGATGCACCACAGAAGAAAATGACAGCAATAAAACCTGTAAAACTGCTATATCAGTGTAAATTATTGAATAACCATTTAAGTTATAGACACAAAAAGGGGCTGAATAAGCGCAAGTTTAAAAACTCGTAAGCAATTTTAAATTACAGTATCCGTGTATGTTCTGAGGAAAAGAAAATGTACTATATTAGGCGGCTGCTTGAATCTTATAATACTCATTTCCCTTTACGACAGAGCACCAAAAGCAACCAGATTGGGAAGAAATTCCTCAAGATGGCCCAATGATCTGATACTTTAGTCTGCACCACAGATGTAAACAAATGACAGCCATTCCCAGCTCACTAGCTACATGAGTCTTTCTATTTAGAAAGCTGGCATGACAAGCTACTCATTGCATCGTTATTGTAATCAAGGGTTGTTAAAGTACCAAAAAGGTTAGCTTTCCAATAAAATTTGTATTTTTGTTGGCAACATTTTCACAGTGGACTCTGGTGTTCCAAGTTATACTTTCATAACTTACAGCTACATTAACAAACAGAAATTTGCATTAACCACCAGTAATTCATGTGGACCACTGATGAAATATCAAGAAGAGATTTTAGTTAATTTTATTCAATGACGACAGAAGTTACATCAATTTTGAGTTCTTGGGGAAAAATTTCTAATCAGCAACTAATGTAAGGGCATGATTTATTAAGTCTTTTCTTCTGTTCTGTGTTCAAGGGAATAAAAAGATTAGTGAATCAGGTCCTCAATGATTCATCCCTTTAAGTCACATTTAAAAGGCTGGTCCACAGTTTCCAGAGCATAACTACTTTGTTTACAACTAAAACTATTTTTCTACTAGTTTACAAATTAGTTACCTTTAATGTCTGAGGAATCTTGTGTTCCTCCCACCTATGACATCAGACTACTGGTTGACCGATGTCACACATGGTAAGTTAGGGCACATCCTAATCTTTGTCTGTCACCTACTAATTTAAGTAGTTTTGTTTTAAATGTTCTACATGAAATATACATATATAGGTCAAACATTTCATTTTAATAAAGTGATTTTTCATCACAGCGATGATTAACTAATAAGCTTATTCTAGAAATCTTTATTTATAGCTAAAATTAAAACATATACAAAACGCAGAACATAACAGTTTTGTTTTTCACAAAATACCCAAAAGCAAGTAAAAGTTACAAAATTTAACTATTTGTCTATATAATAGGAAACATTGAATATGTCACCAGGAAATATACAGAGAATAAAAGACATGTTCTGTTTTACTCTAAGATGTGCATATCTGGGAGCACACAATAGGTTTAAAAAAAACAAACAAACAAACAAGAAAATAAACCCTACTGAATCAGGATGAAGTCTGCAGTCAGTCTGAAAAAATCAAGGTTACTAGGGAAAAGGCACTAGACACAAATGATTCACAAGGTTAGACTACATCTGTGGCAAGAGACACATTAGTACACCAGGTCATCGGAGCTCCTGACTTCACAAGGAACAACTTCTGTTCTGTAGTGCAGTTCTAGCAGCCTTTACTAATCCTGGAGAAAACTGGATTCTTCAAAGGCTGCAATACCTTTTATTGGACCAACATAAGAATTATTCAAAGACGACAGAAAATGTGAGCTTCTGAAATGTGAACGCTAGGCAAGACCTAGGAGGTCTCAAAAGCTCATGCTTTACATCATTTTTGGATGATTTTATGTAAGTTCAATATAAGACATCACAACCTGCAAAGAATCTACAAAAAAAAAAACATTTAAAGGCTTATACTGGATCCAGTAAAAAAAACAAAAAACAATTTAGCCATCTGGGTAAAAGTATAAGACAAGAGAGGTAGGTTACCAAGAGAAAATGTATCACAAGTTGAAATAAGCAGTCCTTGGAAAGTTCGCCAGGAAAACTTCTGAAAGCAAAATATGAACTGCATGGAAGAGCAGCACTTTTTCCATCACATTGTACATTCAGAATTCCATTAATATGAAGGTCTTAATGCCCCACGCTGCTCCCCAGCAGTTAATCCGGTGGCAGTAATGTGTCATTATCAATAAAACAAGAGCTGGCGTTGAAGTAAAATTTTAAGTTATAAAAATCAAACATTCCTAGACTTCCTCCCATCCAGCATTGGTCTCTTCCACAGGTTTTCCACTCCTGTTCCTTTGTAGTGCGAGCAAGGCCAACAAAAGTCGGAGCTATAATGAATCTGCAATGGCCCATAGTTTCTCTCTCTCGCCTCAATTTTTACAGTATCTTTCCAAAGCCCTGCGTGTATAAATAAGGCATCTTTATCACACCATAACCTCAGAAATGAAGAGACCCAAGAGCTTGCTCTGTACCAACCCCAAGGAGGAAAGCAGAGCAGCATAAACTTCATCCATGCAATAATTTCAGCCCAAGACTCTATACAGCAAGGAGTAAATTCAAACCCAGGTGCAAAACATAACCATACTTTTGTTTAATTTAAATTGTCTGAGACCCTATTCTTCCCACAGGCTCAACAATGCTACTTTCCCCACAATAGGTCATTGATGGTCCTTCAGAATGCTTGAACTGCTACGGTAGAACAGGCAAAGACTCCACCAACACCACAGTTAAAAATTACTTGCCTGGGAAGGACCCAAGATGGCACTGGGAGAAGACTGACAGTAAGCAGAAGGGGGAGCTCCCATTCTACCCTCCCAGTTAACCCTGATGCGCCAAGTGATGGTCTCAAAACATTTTCCTCCATTCCCTTCAGTGTCAGGAGAGGGCTTTGTTGCCGTGGCATCTGAGAGAGCACAGCAGCAGCCTGAGGCAGTCAGGGAAGATTCCCTGAGCCCCAATGCCAGGATCTCTCAGTCTCTGATGGCACTAGTTTCAGCATCATCAGTCAACGCCCTAAATCTTCATCGGTAGAGGCTTGGAAGAAAGTGCAAGAGGAGGGATGATGGCTGTGGTAACATCCTTAGCTAGATCTTGGCCAGAATGAAGCCCGAAACCAGCAGCATCTAGGAGGCGAAGAACACAACTTTGAGGGTGGCAGTGTGCAGCTGCCATCAGTGGGAAATCAATCTCTCTCTGCGCCGAAGGTATTTTCCCTTCACAGCTCAGGTAAGTCCACAGAAGCCCCAGCTGTTAGGCCCTGCAAGCCAAAACCTTCTCCTAACACTTTAGATAGTATCTGGACTGGACTGTCCTGTCTTCACGAGAGAAAACTTTATTGTACTTCTCTATATCTATTAATAATATGAACAGTAGGATACAACTCCAAAGAAACTTCTATGGGGCCAAATCTCAGCAAATTGCTAATTTGAATAAAAAAAACTGTCTGATGCCCAATCTGTACTTTTGCAAGATAAAAATATGATCCATCGTAGAATTGAAAATATAGAAAATACTGTGAGGATGCTTAACTTACATGTTCTGAATTTTCCAGTGGTCTCTATAATTTCTCCAGAGAAATTATATAAATCATATATGCAGGACAATTTCGGTATCTCATAAAGTACAATGCCTCCTATTAGAAAGATGTATTATCCTCTTAACAGTGGAAGGACTGAGACTTGATTAGCTGGTCAAGATTCCTCTGAACAGGAGGGCGAACCTTTAGATATTTCTGCAATTTTGGAGTCTATGGTGGTAAATGAAGCACATAGGGCCACAATTTTAGTGACATTTGTCTCTCAATAGGATTATGACTTGGGTCTCTGACTGTTCTTCCGAAGTGCACAAGCTTCATTTATGGGATCTAAAGTCAAGATATTTCCTGATTTTTGTCAAGCTACTCAAGAATGAAAGAAAAAATTTTGGTTATGTATCAAGAGATTATACTCTGGGGGCTTGTTTTTTTCTTAGATATCCCAGTAAATGTTTGGTGACTTTTCCTACAGAAAAGTTTGTCTTCTTTGAACCTTCTCAGCTTTATTTCCTTATTGATTCTACAGCTCCTAGGGGAACAGGCCTTCTGAAACATGAAATGTGTTATGTTTGGGTTGGGCAGTGAGGTTGATCCTGTTTTTATTATTTAGGGGAAATGCTGCCTTCTTGGAAAAAAAATTCCCCCCCCCCCCCCTCATTTTCAGGTCTAACCCCAATATATATTGTGGACTTTCAAGTAACCGGCCTCTTATTTTCTTTGTTTTTTCACTTTCTTTGACTGTTGTTTTTCTATACAAGTATATTCTTGTATTTAATTATTGTGAAATTATAAATAAAGAGTTAAAAAAAATTACTTGACCAATTTGCCCACAAACATCAGATTTACCGTAATTATTTTAGATCCAAGCCATATTTGTTAATATTCCCCAGTACTATTTGTGGGTTCCCTGCTTTTCAATCTTTCGTGCCAATCCAAACTGACACTGCGCAGTTGCTTTCTTTTCTTTGTAAAGAAATGTTCCTCCCACTTGCATTCCAAAGCTGTCACTACCTTCCCCTTCCCTCCCAAACACTTTCATCATTAAACTACTCCCATACTGAAGTGTAAAAAAAAAAACAAAAAAACCCGACATTGGTCTCTATCCCACCCATTCTTCTGAGAATCTGGGAAATGCTGACCAATGATTACAATGGCAGGTATTTGTCACCAAATGACAGCACAACTTTCCATCGCCTGTGAAAGACCAGATTACATCCTTTCTGTCTCATGTTCACAGGATCAGATGCAGAAAGAAAAAAAGTGCTTTAGTGAACTAAAATATTGACAGTTATACAAATTCTCTAAAATTATACAAATTATATGGGGGAACCCCCCTCAAAATCCACCCCCCCCCCCCAACACCCACCCACATATTTGTACGTATTTAAGCACATGGAATATGAAACTTGTTATGCCAGATCTCACTCAAGCTTTCTCAATTTACCTCACATCTTGCAAGCATTATAGCATTCTTCCACTGCTACATCCCCTTATAGCTCTGTTAATATACCTCAATCCCAACCTTTAACATCACTTGTCACTGTAAAACTGGGTTCTGCAGCAAAGATGTAAAGCCGCTATAATACTGAGCTCTAGTATACCCTATTTGTTCACTGGATCCTCACAAAGAGCTGAAATGATCTCTCATTTGGGACCTACACTACCCAGTTTGGGTACCAAATCCATTGTTTTGTACTTTGAGTGACTGCAACCCAGATTTAAAGAGCTGAAAAACTCTTCACTGTGTTTATCATTGACTTTATTACCAAGTAGCCTTTTTACCATGCTTGAACATGTAAGCATGCAGTTAATTCAATAAAAAAATTGTGAACGGATGCAACTCAGGTTTATCCTGAAGATTCATCAATTCAACACAAAAAGCACATGCAGTCAGCAATAATCAATCATTATGCATGGACAAAACTAGAACTAACGTGCCTTAAAATCTAAACACAGAAAATGGAAGAAAAGAACAGCGACAATGCCAGAGAAACAAAAAAAACAAAACAAAACATCAGACTTTGCTTTCAAAAGGTGATTATTTTTATTATATTTTTTTCCTGGTCTCTTCACTGCTGGCTTGATGACATACAATAAAGTACCAAAGCATCTTTCTGGGATTTACATGTCAGATAAAACCACAAGTCTACTGGGGACCACAAACATGCAACTTGCAACTCCAAAAAAATGCTCTTAGCTTTTCTTGCTGTAGACATTTTTCTTTCTCAGAGTCAATAGCAATTTGTAAACAGCGCAAGTTTCTACCTGTTGAGTAAGATGGCAAAGTTTGGAGCTTTTAGGAAACAATTACTGGATATCCTCAGGCCTGTACTGGAGAAGGGAAAATAACTCTTATGCCATTTATTTTAAATACAAGATATATTATAACCCGAGAATTAACAGATACATTTCTAATGTGATGTATTAGTCTAAGCCAAACTGTTTCAGTTAAGGATTATTTTGACAAACTATTTTGAGCATGCTAGGTTTCTAAGTATTAAAGACACTAAATGGAGAGCACCTTTGAAACGCATATTCACCATTATATCCATCCATCTTAAAGTGTGCTAACTCACTGATGCATTTACATACTATAAACAAGAATCAAAGTTATTCCAAAAATGTTATTTTATTTATCAAATAATAAAAATAATTGGTTATTTATGGAAGTCAACACTGAATAGTTCCTAGAATTCAGTGGCAATTTGAAAATATCAGTTACTAGATTTTTATGGTGGAAAATCCCAAAGGAAAGACTCTCAGGGGATGTCCTGGAGGCCTCTAAATTGGCTTTCTATACCTCAGCTGAAGTCCGTTTAAAAAGAAAGACAAATTTGTAATACCATGCTGAAACCAGTTGAAATTCCTCTTTTATTGATTTAATCAATTTACATGCAAATTAATAAACAGGTTACAGTCATTGACCAAACCCAGAGACCTTTGAGTGTCACAAATGAAATTAAATATGATCCAGAAACATTGGTAACAAGCTCTCAACCAATCCACAACAAAATATCTCAAGACTTATTAGATTCCTAGAATTTATGCTTAATTCTCATAATAAGCTTACATTTTGTCTATGTGTCCTAATGCTCAAATTAAACCAGTAAACACTTATTTATTTCTATATAAGGTAAAACTTTAGCCCCTAATAAATATATATTTAATTAAACCCTGGCAAGCAATAGCCATAGGTCATCTCTTTGGTTCTCTAGCCTTTAGCTGTCACTACCTTGCCTTCTATGAATAAAGAGAGGGAGTTTCTTTTTCTGACTGCGAATCCAGGGCATTCTCAGCCACAATGCATTACTACAGGCGGGAATCCCTCTAAATTACTGGTATAGGTTTGCTTGCTTTTTAGCCTACTTCGTTACATGTCCAGCCCCAGCATCTTCTACTATATTTCCTAGCTTAAACAGCGCAGCCTCAAACCTTATGACAACTGTCTGCATAACTAAGAAAGTAATTTCAAAGCTGGAATTCTTGAAATTTTCCACAATGGGGAGAAAATAAAACCTATCAAATTAAAATGTAAACCTCATATCTGAACAGCTTCCCTGGAGAAAAGAAATGCAGCTACTGTAACTCTGGCAACTGCAGTTTCTAGGAATAAAAAGGCACCAGCTGTCTCTACTGTTTGTTTCAGCACCTACAATTTGGGATCCTGTTAAATCTTAAGCCATGATTTCTCAGGATTAACCAATATGTTATAGGACACCTTTTAAGTTTTAGTTTACAAAAAACAAGATTTTGGTAGGACTTGTGGATCCCAGGTCACTGTGACTTAGAGATTGTGTAAATACCAGATCACTTAAACATGATAATTTCAACCTGACATGTCCTCAGTTTCCAGAAATTCCTGGCACACTTCAAACTACCAAGAACCTGAAAAAGTGAAACAGAGAAAATAGGACAAAATTCAAATTGGAGGAGTTTTTATTCTTCTCTCAAACAGCTAGCTTTCCAAGAAGGCTGCTAAAGTTAGAATTTTAATCATTTTAATTGACAGCTGCTTTGACTAGCAGGATTTCCATTCCTTGGTGTTATGGAAGGTGGTGAATTATCTAAAGTAGATGTGAGTACATGTAAGGCCAGGAAATGTTCTCTATAGATGCGAAGGTTCGCACAGTCCTGGTCATTTTATACTTTACAATTCTAACAAAACTAAATAGATAGAATGCAAGCAATCTGGTCTTAATTTTAGGAACTAAACAGCCAGGATTAAAAGATGTACAAAAATTACTTCTATTTTAAACTTATACCCTGACACTCTCACAAAGAACAGAGCGGCTTACAAGCATAACAATAACAGCATAAAAAAAAGCATACAATAAATTTACAAAATTTCAAAAACAGAATAAAATAGAACAATATTTCCTCAATACACATTTACAAAACAAAAGCCACCTCTCACAAAATTTGGAGCAAAGATTTCCATGTAAAGCTCTCGCATGGCTCACTAACTACGTACCTGATTCAGTAAGATTTTTCCCCCATAGACACAAAGGGCTGGATTTTAAAAAGGTTACGCGTGCCGGGCCTATTTTAAAAAGGCCCGTCGACGCGCGTAAAGCCCTGGGACGCGTGTAAGTCCCGGGGCTTTACAAAAGGGGCGGGGCTAGAGGCCTCCGACAGAGAGACCATTGCCGCTGTGTCAGAGGATCGTGTGCTGGCAGCCTGTCGGCGCACGCAACTTGCACCTGCCCGGAGACAGGCGCAAAAGGTAAAATAAAACTTTTTTTGGGGGGGGGGGGGGGTTAGAGTAGGGCTGGGGAAGGGGGGAAGGTAGCACGGCTCAGCACGCACAAGGTGTACAATTGTGCACCCCCTTGTGCGTGCCGACCCCCAATTTTATAACATGCGCGTGCCTGCGCGCGCATGTTATAAAATCGGGCAGCGCGCACTTCTTTTAAAATCTACCCCAAAATGTGAGAAAAGCCTTAATGAATCTGGCCCTACATTCAAAGTGGATTATACAAGAGACATCAAGAACAAGGTGTCTGCCACTAGCGTTTCAAACTCCTGAAATGTTATCTAAACACTTCAGATTCGTCCTGGGATCCAGCACCAGAGTCTGTTGGCTAGGAAGTTTTTCTCTGCCAGGTGGCTCTTAAGGTTGTCCATTGAGAGATGGCCCAATTCCACATCTTGACAGCTTCTTGAGACAGAGGGAATTTATTTATTTTATTAATTTATTAATTTATTGTGTTTTGTATTCTGTCGTTCGGTTTCGCCATCAGAACGGTTTACAGTAATTAGAAAAAGAGTTAGTTAAACATCATCACAAAAGATTTCTATCACAATGGTTGACAGTTTTGGTGATTGTGTGTTAGTTATTACAACATGCTCAGAGAAAAGAAAAATCAGGGAGGGGATACAGGTTGAGGTAGATAGGAGGGTCTCTAGCTGGGAGTTGTTATACATGTAGATAGTTAAAGACAGGCATTCTATATTCAAGATACAGTTATGATTAGGTTATAAATCTAATTGATTTTGTGAAGTAAATTTAATGCTTCAAATGGAGGAAGATATGTTCGTTGTTCATACGTTGACTTGGTGATTCTTTATGTTGCACTGCGTAGGTGTCTGGCTGTGCGGTTGCTCGTGTGAGTTTGCGTAGGATTTTTTAAAAAGCCAGGTTTTCAGGTCTTTTTTGAAGGTTTTTATGTTGTGTTGAGTTCTTATCTCAATTGGGAGTGCTTTCCAAAGTGAGGGACTGCTGATGGATATGCCTCTCGTGGGTTATTTGACGTGAGGTATTTTGAGGAGGCCTTTGTTCGTTGAGCGAAGGTTCCGTTTGGGAGCATGGAGTTCGATGGTTTTACTTAGCCAGTTGTTTTGCTAGCCCATGATTATTTTATGCAGCAATGAAAAGGAAACAGGAGAAAAACATCATAAAAAAGGAACAGTGATGAGAGGGAGAGAAATGATCTGAAGCCCCGCTCCCTGACGTCACCGAGGGCAACACCGACGGTTGAAAGGCGCCCTGCCAGCAGGCGCCCTCGAACTGAGTGCCCCCCCACCATCTTCGGGCACCTGAAAGCACCTCTCCACCGCCATGAAAAGGAAACAGGAGAAAAACATCATAAAAAAGGAACAGTGATGAGAGGGAGAGAAACGATCTGAAGCCCCGCTCCCTGACGTCACCGAGGGCAACACAGACGGTTGAAAGGCGCCCTGCCACCAGGCGCAACAAAGGGGCCCTCCCCTTTGTGCACTCCGTAGTGCATGTTCCAACTAATATCTTTGCAATTGATTGTCTCTCTTTCTTATTTAGTATGCTTCCTGGTATGCCTTTTGTTCAATTGTTAAAATTTCTTGCATTTTGAAATTTTGTAAACAGTTATGATGGTTTTACCGAATGACGGTATGAAAAACTCAAAATAAATTAACGCCTTCAAAAAAATGAAGCAGATTTGTGAGACAAGACTTCCCTTGGGCAAATCCATGCCTTTCTATATGCTATATGATTTTGATCTTTAGAATAGTTTCCACTATTTTTCCCGGCACTGAAATCAGGCTCACTGGTCTATAGTTTCCTGGATCGCCCCGGGAGCCTTTTTTAAATATTGGGGTAACATTAGCTACCCTCCAGTCTTCAGGTACAATGGATGATTTTAATGATAGGTGACAAATTTTAACTAATGGATCAGAAATTTCATTTTTTGGTTTCTTCAGGACCCTGGGGTGCACACCATACGGTCCAGGTGAATTGCTACTCTTTAGTTTGTCAATCTGGCCTACTACATCGTCCAGGTTCACAGTGATTTGGTTCAGTTCATCTGACTCATCACTGGAACCGGTATCTCCTCAACATCCTCATTAGTAAACACAGAAGCAAAGAATTCATGTAGTCTTTCTACAATGGCCTTATCTTTCCTAAGAACTCCTTTAACCCCTTCATCATCTAATGGTCCTACTGCCTCACAGGTTTCTTGCTTCGGACATATTTTTTTTTAAACATTTTTATTATGAGTTTTTGCCTCTATGGTCAACTTCATTTCAAATTCTCTCTTAGCCTGTCATCAACGTTTTACACTTAACTTGACAATGCTAATGCTTTTTCCTATTTTCTTCAGATGGATCCTTCTTCCAATTTTTGAAGCATTTTTTTTTGGCTAAAATAGCCTCTTTCACCTTTTAACCATGCCAGTAATTGTTTTGCCTTCCTCCCATCTTTCTCAATGTGTGGAATACATCTGGATTGCACTTTTAAGATTGTATTTTTAAACAATGTTCATGCCTGTTGAACACTTTTAACCTTTGCAGCTGCACCTTTCAGTTTTTTTCTAACTATTTTCCTCATTTTATCAAAGTTTCCCTTTTGAAAAGGTAGTGTTAGAGCTGTAGATTTACATATTGTCCCCCTTCCGGTCATAAGTTCACATTTGATCGTTATGATCACCATTGTCAAGTGGCACCACCACCATTACCTCTCTCATCAAATCTTGCATTCCAATAAAAATAAAATCTACAATAGCTCCTTGTCTCGTTGGTTCCTGAACCAATTGCTCCATGAAGCAGTTGTTTATTCCATCCAGGAACTTTATGACTCTAGTATGTCCTGATGTCACATTTATCCATCCATCTACACATCCGTTCCACCTCCAGACCTACCAGAACACCATATCTAGCAACTATACACATGCCCTCTCCCAAACTCTTTCAACTAACTGCCACCAAACAACTAGCTGGACCTTCTCTATGGAACACAATGCCTACCCAGCTACGCCTCGAGACCTGCCCTAAGAAATTCAGACAGAAACTTAAGACTTGGCTGTTCACACACGCCTACTCATGATCCCCTCCCTGCCCTCTCATCCTCCTTACATCCACTCCCTCCCTCCACCATCCTCTCCCCCTCTCTCTCCAGTTCCTCTCCTCATATCTATACTTAATGCCCCCTTCCCTCCCCCCTAGAGCCCTTCTTTCCCCCCCCCTCGCTCCCCTCTCTCCTCCCCCTTTTATCCACTCCCTCCCGCTTCTCCTTCAACCTTAGCCTCTTCACACACCCCCACCCCCTCGCCTTGTACTTTGATCGTATATATCTTGTATATATGTTTCTAATTTTTGTTTCACGTTCTCTGAATGTGCAATAAAACCCCCTTGTACCCAACCCCCCCTCCTCCCTACCCCTCCCCCCAGTTCTTTCATCAGTTACACTGTAAAGCCCCATTGGCTGATTTCATGTTGTATGGAAACTGATGTGATGCTTTCTTAACGAGTATCAGTATATAAAAAACCTCTAAATAAATAAATATTGGGGTAATTGAGATCTCCCATTATTACTGCACTACCTAACTAGTTGGCTTCGCTTATTTCTCTTAGCATTTCACCATCTATTTGATCATTTTGGCCAGGTGGATGGTAGTATACTCCTATCATTATACTCTTAACCAACACACATGGGATTTCTAACCATATAGATTCTACTCAGCATTTAGTCTCTTGTATCATCTTTATCCTGTTGGACTCTATACCCTCCCTGGACATAAATGGCCACAACCCCATCAAGTTGATCCTCCCTATCATTGTGATATAATTTGTACCCTGAAATAGCACTGTCCCATTGGTTATCCTCCTTCCACCAGTTATCTGAGATGCCAATTATGTCTCTCTCATCTTTCACTGCTATACATTAACTCTCCTGTCTTACTTCTTAGACTTCTGGCATTGGCATACAGACATTTCAAAGTGCTTTTTTTGTTTGTATTAACAACCTGCTTTTCAGTTGATAAGGATAATTTGGAATTCTTTATCTCAGGTGATTCTTTACTTATAAGCACATGGACTACTTTTTCATTTATTGGAACCTCTCTGTTGGGATGCCCTAACTCTCCTGGTTCATTATTATCCTTCAGTGATACATTCCTCCAAACCATGCAGTGCTGAGTGACTGTTAGCTTTCTCCCTTGTTCTAGTTTAAAAACTGCTCTATCTCCTTTTTAAAAGTTAGCACCAGCAGCCTGGTTCCTCTCTGGTTAAGTTGTAGCTCATCCTTCAGAAAAGTCTCCCCCTTCCCCAAAAGGTTGTCCAGTTCTTTACAAAATTGAATCCCTCTTCCCTGCACCATCATCTCATCCAAGCATTGAAACTCCGGAGCGCTGCCTGCCTCTGAGGACCTGCACGTGGAACAGAGAGCATTTAAGAGAATGCCACCCTGGAGGTTCTGGATTTCATCTTTCTACCTAAAATCCTAAATTTGGCTTCCAGAACCTCCCCTCCCACATTTTTCTATGTCATTGGTGCTCACATGTACGACGACTGCCGGCTCCTCCCCAGCACTGTCTATAATCCTTTCTAGGTGACGCTGAGGTCCACCACCTTCGCACCAGGCAGGCAAGTTACCAGGCAGTCCTCATGCCCATCAGCCACCCAGCTATCTACATTTATAATAATCAAATCACCAACTATGATGGCTGATCTAACCCTTCCCTCCTGGGTAGTAGCCCTGGAAACGTGTCCTCAGTGCGAAAGGAAAACTCATCACCTGGAGAGGAGGTCCTTGCTACAGGATCACTTCCTGCTATACCAGGATGATGCTCTCCAACAGGGAGAACCTTCTGATCCAAGGCAGCACTGGGGCTGCCAGACTGGATTTGGGACTTGGCTACTATGTCCCTGAAGGTCTCATCAATGTACCTCTGTCTGCCTCAGCTCCTCCAGGTCTGCCACTCTAGCCTCCAGAGATCGGATTCATTTTCTGAGCGCCAGGAGCTCTTTGCACCGGGTGCACACATACAATCTCTCACCAGCAGGTAAAAAAATCATACATGTGATACTTGATGCAAAAGACTGAAAGCCCCCCTTTTGCTTGCTGGATTGCTGCCTTCATCTTAATTTTGTTGAGGTTCTAGTTAAGTTTAGGTTGCTAAGGGAGTTGGAATTATAGTACTTTAAATTTATAGGTGTATTCACTAAATCTGCTAGTGACCTTGAAGCTCAACTTCTCAACTCTCTCCACAGCCTGCACTGCCCTTCATAGCAGCTGAAAACTCCTTATGCAGCCTCTATCCTTAACCCTGGCCCAAGTGACTCCACATGCAGCAGCAACACTAACACCATAATGCAGACAATTAGTGCGGCTTTGCACCTCCATACCTTGACCATGCTTCTGTGATATGCTGCCTATTGCACTTCCAACTTCAAGTATCTGAGCTGGTGGAAGTAGCAGAATGTGCTCCTGTCACCACTACTGCAGGCCAAATCAAATTCTTTCTATTCTGTCATCAATACTGTGAGCTGGATCAAGGTCCTTTTGTCACTGCTGCCAAGTACTAGATGAAATTTAGCCAAGAGCTGCACCCGGCCCTCAGATCATAGTTTGGGGACCTCCGCCCTGAACATTAGTGTCCATCAAGCTTGTCTCATGCAGAGACATCCCATATGAATGATATGATGTCATATGACCCAATATCTTTGGTATTTTCCAGGCTGTCTGACAACTCTGAAAAACTCCCTTCAAAATGGATACTAATTTGATAATCCTGTTGGCAGGGAGGTAGGCCTTTTCTCATTTAATGTCTAGCAGAACCCTAATGAATTCCAATCAAAGTGATGGGATTAATTTGGATTTGAGATCATTTATGACAAATCCTGGCAATTCCAACACCTGGATGGTGATGTGCATGCATCTGTTTGTCTTTACCTGAGTTGTACCAATCGTCCACATAGAAGCATAAATCCTCAGTTTGTGTAGAAATGCTATGATAACTGCTAATCCGTTCATAAATACATGAGTGGTCAATATCAGGCCAAAGAGATATGCAGTACTAGGCAGTGTATCTATGATAAATCTAAGCTACTTCCTGTGACTTGGTTGTTTCTCTATATGGGTATATGCATTCTTGAGATCCAGATTCCTTTGTTTTATAAGAGGAATAATGGTACCCTGGAAAGTCATTTTGAACTTTACTTTCAAAATAAATTTGTTCATGGCCCCTAAGTCTAGTATGGAATGTATCCTATCATTTTTTTGGGTACCAGGAAATAGCTAGAATTGAGTTCTGGCCCTGTCTCCTGTGGTGGGACAGGTTCAACTGTTCTGGACTGAGGGTGGAATGTGCCTTTTCTAGCATACTTTTCTGGGAATGGTGATTTGTTGGGAATCTCAGTAAATGTGATTTGTAACCTTCCTTTATTATCCAGCAAACCCAATTGTTTAGTAGGTGCTGACAGCTTGTGGAAAACCTCAGCCTTCCTCCAACAGACAAATCATCAGAGACCGGGATCCTAGCTGTGTGTTCTAGAATTATTTATTTATTATTATTTTTATTGAAAATAATAAATAAATAATTTAGTCCAAACCCCATCTCTGGTTTTGAGCAAGTTCCAATATGAGATGGTTTAGCATAGCTACAGCCACTGTGGTGAGAACTCAAGCTCTTCTGTTGGCAGGGGTGAGTAAATGGAGAAAAATGGCATTTCAGAGGGGGGAAAAAAGTTGCCTTGTTGGACCACTCTAATACCCATTTCTGGGAACTTTTGAGTTGTGGTCACCCTGAGATTTCTGTCAATGAGCGAGCGGTAGGGGTTAGAAAAGAATAATGCATATCGACTTTCTGTTCCTCCTCCTCCTCCCTGCTAATCCACACTCTCTCACTCTGCCAGCACCACCACTTCCATCCCCTCCAGAGATGACCCTCAGCATTCTTCCCCTTCATCCCTCTCTGAACCCAGCACTCTTTTTGCTATCTCCCTATAAGTATGTTTAAAGTATAAACCACTTTGACTGTCAGAAAAGAGATATAGAAATAAATACAAATAAGTCACTGTTTCTTGACTTGTACACCCTCATGCAACCCTTACCTGAATCTCAAATCCTGGAATCACAGCTGCAGGATGAGCTATGTGTCTTGCAGCCTCTTTCCAGTTTCTTCCCCACATGCTGTCTGCAGTGTGCACACTCCAGGCTGATCCCCTCCATTCCTGTTCCCTACAGGCTTTCTGAAGAAGTGGCTGGACTATAAACAGAGCAGCCTGGAGTTTTTAGTGTTTTTTCATAGATTCAGCAATTGATACAAATTCTCTGAGGCTCTGAGCAAAATCCAGAGTCTTCTCAGATATGCTAATACCTATGAGAAGTGGAGAATGGATTGGAGTGACAGGAGAGGGTCTGAGGCATTGAATAGTGGTCTTATTAGCTCCTCTACCTCCTTGTCCTTATCTCTGAAGAGATTCTCCCTAGAGCATGACACATCAGCAAGCATATCATCAAAATCCTCACATCCTCTCTAAAACCAGAGGCTCAGATCCACAGAAGTTATGAAATTCAGTATCATGTCTGGGATCTTAATGCCATATCAAAATTATCATAGGTTGAACAGACCAAGTTTTCCAACATTCCTCTTCCTCTTGATCCTCTAAAAGGAGATACTGAACTAATTTCAGCACCTCTTACAGAATGACATTCATATATTTAACCATGAAGATATGGTAGGAAGCTACGTGCAAGCTAAGCATAACATTCTGGGAATTTTTTTTCACGTAAACGAGTCTTAGATTTCTTAACTGTTTTCAGGGCAGATTCAATAACCATAGATTGCTATGGTAGCTGAATTTGTTGAATGTGGAAGTCTCATGGACATGCTATTTTGTGACAGCCTTCTTTCCAGCAGGAAGCACAGTGAGAAGGGTTTTCAAATATACTTTTCTGTACATTCTGAAGTTGGTGAACAGGCATTGCCACCATCTCCTAAGAGGCACTGAGTTATTTGAAGAAGCCAAAAAGATGCCTGGGCATATCTTCCATCTCAAACTTAAAGGGAATGGTCTCTACACAAAAGCAGAGAAAGACAGATCTTGTGTGTCATGGTCGGGGAGATTGGGGCTGATTGGAGTCATTGAAGAGGAGAAATCTATTCCTGGTCTGTACAGAAGGGTCAGATGGGAGATATGGAGACTGTTTCTGTTCAGGTTCAGAATACCCACTACCATCAGTCAGGTCCAAGGATTCCTAGATTCAGACTCCAAAATTATAAGCAGAGCAGTTGTGTGGGGCAGCATCCTCAGACTGTATGAGCAGACTGTTTTGGCTTTAACGACTGATCAATGGCAAGCAGTTGAGAAGCTTATGACTTAGCACAGACAGCATCAAAAGTCAAGTCAGAACCCTAATAGATTGATGTCAGTGCCAAACCACTTCATGCTATAGTAAGGGTTTTAAGGAATGGCTCCATCGGCACCACAGTTGATGCCAATATGTTTAGTACCAACACATTCACCTGCTTGAAGTACTGAGAAAAAGCCTTAGCTCTTGCTCAAAGGCTGCTGAGGCCAAAACTCACATCTTCCTAAGTAACCAATGGCCTTGGTATAGACCCTTGGAGACTGCTGCAGCTGTGCCATTGATTAAGAGGCCAAGCTCAACTATAGATGAAGGTACTTGGAAGTAGAAATATTCACCGTCACCACTGCCCTATTTTTTAATTTGAGTATTGACAGAGAATGGTGTCGACACTCCAGTGCCTTCGTACAATGCTTGGTGGCGTACATCCTCTTACCTGAACTTGATGCTGAGGAATCCATCGGAAGACTGGGAAGATTTCCTGCTAGAGCACATCTTCTAAGGTCTCAGCTTAGAGGATACTACATGGCTTCTCGATGATGAAAGGCTGCTGGCAGTTGGTGCGGTTCTTGGGTTCCAATGCCTTCGGAGCCAATGACAGTGGAGCTGACTCAAATATTTATTTAAAAAATTTGTACTCTGCCTGTACTTGATTTTACTTGTTTTTGACTGTTATGTTTTATAGTGATTTGTTTTAATGAATCTTACTGTATATGATTTTATTTATCTATTCTTACATTCTGTTTCATTTTTTAAGAATGTAAAATTGTAAACCACCTAGAAATGGTGATAGGTGGTCTATAAATTATTTAAATAAAGGAAACATATGTTGTTTTAGGCAGATAACAAATTTAAACATTCACAAAATAGAAATTCAACACTATCATAACTTCAGTCTCCAGAGCTTGATGACCCCAAGTGACATCTTTGAGCAGATATCACACTTAGGGACATCATGCTTTTAAGCCCAGTCAGCATATGCAATCATTGTAATGATCAGTTTTGGACATTTTCCAATACCAAGTCAGTGAAAGCCATTGTTTTCTTCTCTGCCATTGTGAGAAAAATAAAAGCAGTGAAATCAAAAGACGAAAATGCACAAAAAGGAAGCAATCAAGGTCACACTAAGAATTAAAAAGAGAACTAGCAGAAAATTTGAGAAATTGCGATCATACCCAGAATAATCTGACTCATGGTAAAAGCAGAGCCTGACATTCTGGGATATTTTGGAGTGCCTTAAGTTACTTCTCTGAAACAAAAGATGTATTGTGGCTGCATCATTAAAATAAGTTATTTTTCCATTTCAACTTAAATAAGCTCTTATTAGACTAATTTTAAAAAAAAAGACATCACTGTCAGTAGATAAACCAGCAAATTTTAGACCAGTCTCTAATCTTTCTTTGTTAGGTAAGATTATTGAAAAGGATGTTTTTATGCAATTGGAGAAGTATTCAAAGTATAAAGGGATTAAATTTATATCAAGATTCTGAAAAGGTTTTAGTACTTATAATTCTTTTAGCTATTACTGATGAGATTTGTTTGATTTTAAATCAGGTTCATGCAGCCATTTTAGTGCTGATAGATCTTACAGTGGCATCTGACACCCTAGATCATGCTATTTGGTTACGTTCTTTATATGATCTGGGTGTCAGGTGTTTGCTTTTAGTTGGCTGTATTCCTATTTGAAAGGCTGCACAAAGGTGGTGGTTTTGGATGAAGATGAGTAATTTTCCTGGGAATTAAAATAGAGAGTTCCTTAGGGATCAATTATTTCACCATTACTGTTTAATATCTACGGTATATTAGTATACTGGGTAAAGCGATTTCTAAACATGGAATTGGAATATGGATTTCTAAATATGAAATTGGCTATTATATGTGTTTAAGCAGGTTCGGATCCATTAGAAGCTATTCAAAATGTAAACAGCTGATTAAAAGATGTCTCACACTGGATGAGGGTTCATAAGTTAAAAATTAAACCTGAGAAAGACTGAAGCTTTGTTTGGAAAGAATCATTTGAATTGTCTGATGGCATGATTATTATTGATGGGGTGCCAGTGTGTTTTAGAGAAAATGTTATGAACCTGAGTGTTGTATTAGATTTTCAATTATCCCTAGATCATCAAGTTCATAATGTAGCAAACATTGCATTTTTCCATCTCTCTAGACTTAGACATCTAGGTCCCTTTTTAGATAGAGAGGCATAAGCATCTGTAATTTATGCCTTGGTACAATCTCGTTTGGATTATTGTAACTCTCTCTACATAGAATTACCTAAAAATACTCTGCATAAACTACAACTGGTTCAAAATACAGCAGCCCCGCTTTTGACAAACACCTAGAAATGTGAGATAATCATACCAGTTCTACAAGTCTTTACATTGGTTATCACGTGAGCTTCCCTCTTTCTAAAATGTTGTCTTTATTTTTTTAAATTTGGTGCACAAAAATTTCATCTTATTTCAGAGAATGCCTAGTCAGTATAGTACTGGGTACTGTTTACATTCTTTGGATGATTGTTGAAAATTTCTGTTCCACATGAGATTGAACTTGATTCCATAAGGAAAAGAGCTTTTTCTGTTTTTAGCTCTATCTTGAACAACTGGCTTCCTAAGGAATTCTGATCTATAAAGAATGTATCTATTTTTAGAAAAAACATTAAAACATGGTTATTTCAGCAAGCATATAATCATGATAAATATTTATGGTGGGTACTTACTTATAACTTGTAGGGGTTGGTCTGATGGATCATTGATTTATATTAGGGAATTTTATGTAGCAGTTTATTGTGTTGATTTTTTTTCTAATATTCCAGCAAACTTACCTTGAGCATGTGCTGCAATGAAAAAATGCTGCTGCTGTTGTATCAGAAGGATGCTTTCTATTTAGAAAAACCCTCCACAGGAGAAAGGGACAAGCAGTTTAAGAGGAAGAGCCTATATAGTGGGTTTTCCCTTGGCTGATATATCAGAAGTATTTCAGGACCTTGTAGGACCTCTTTTTTCCCCTAACAGCCCTCTCAAAGGTTTGAATGAGGAACTGGTAAAGCCCTTCAGTAAAACAGCTTGACTACTGCACCCTATGGGGGTCATTTATCAAAGTGCTATATGGGGTTTTCGCATGCATTAAGTCGTTTTTGCATGCAAAATACGCTTTTAACGCATACGAAAGCACCATAACGTTTGGTGCGATGCAAATGAGAAAAAGGGGAGGATATTGGAGCAGGAACTTTGGCCAAGTGGGCTGGGCTCACAGTTTTGCGAAGCCATATTGCACGGCTTTAACGCAAATTTTAACTACACCTTTTTCATTTGCGTAAAGCCGAGCGATAGGGCTTTATCGCGGTTGCGATGTTTTTCGCACATGCAGTTTTAAGCGCCTGGAGAGCCAGCCAAGCTATCAGGGCCCTCCTGGGGGGGGGGGGGGGGGGGGGGGAAGAGGACGAGAGAGAGAGAGAGACTACCCATAATGCCTTCACACTAGATTGGTATTTATATCTCTAGGGAGGCCCACCTAGTCACTTGAGGTGAGGTTTAGGTATTAATGTAGGGGTTAGGGGCCACTTGACATTCAAAGTGAGACGTACGAACAAAACAGTGCTCTCTTGTGAAGATTTGATGACCTTCGGAGTGAGGAAACTCACCCAAAGATGAGATTTGTGCAATGTTCTCTCAACATAGCTTGATGGACTCTCTACCTGGGTAACATCAAGCTAGGTTGAGAGAACATTGCACAAATCTCATCTTTGGATAAGTTTCCTCACTCCGAAGGTCATCAAATCTTCACAAGAGAGCACTGTTCTGTTCGTACGTCTCACTTTGAATGTCAAATGGCCCCTAATCCCTACACTAATACCTAAAGCTCACCTCGAGTGACTAGGTGGGCCTCCCATAGAAATATAAATACCAATCTAGTGTGAGGGCATTATGGCTAGGCTAGGCTCTCTCTCCTTAAACCTACTAAACATGGTCCCCCCAATGTTTGTATGTAGGAAATACATCAACTCTGGCACTTATCGCAAAGTGAGAAAAAGTTATCGCAATTTGCGTTAAGATAGCACTTCGCATAGATATTAGCGCAAATTGCGATAAACTGCCTATTACCATAAAACACACCCCCCCTTTTCCTATCGCATGCGATATTTAGTGCATTTTGATAAATCCAGGCCTATATTTAGTCAATATGTAAAGAAAATGAATGTGACCATCCATCTCGAAACGGTAGAGCTAGAAACCTCTTTGCTTAGCAAGATCTCTTAGGGACTGTCTCTAGCTCCAAAAAGAGCTCTTGCTAAACAGAGGTGAAAGACAACAAGGTACTGCTGGTTCAATCAGTCATAGAGGGTCTCATTAAGGAGGACTAAGCCTATTCAGATAAGAGGCATTGTGCCTACACTACTGATTGTGACAGATCAGGGACTTAATTCTGCCCCTCATGCAGTAGCATTTCAAAAATATGAAAGCATTTAATGGACAACACTGGACGTCTTGAAAAAAGAAGGGAGGAAAGAAAAAACAGATGAAAACTATTTTAAAAAAGCACAATTCATTAAAGCAACAACAAAATTACAAAAGTCATCTTGCTCATTGTGAAATTTATCTACGCATTTACTACTTTCATTAGGGTTCTCTGAACATCTGCAGAAAGGTTTCTCTCACTTACTTTCAGGCCAATTCAGTATGGTGCACTCGGCCGAGAGCACCGTTTGCCCCTGTTTGGCCGCACGTTTTCGACACAATTTTTACCGCTTATAAAGTAAGGGGTAATAGCGCGTGGAAAACGCACTGCCCCCCCCCCCCCAAACTAATAGCGCCCGCAACATGCAAATGCATGTTGCGGGCGCTATTAGGTATTCCCGCGTGATACAGAAAGTAAAATGTGCAACCAAGCCGCACATTTTACTTTCAGAAATTGACGCCTGCCTAAAGGCAGGCATTAATTTCGGCCAGCACCAGAAAAGTGTACAGAAAAGCAGGAAAAACTGCCTTTCTGTACACCCTCCGACTTAATATCATAGCGATATTAAGTCGGAGGGCCCAAAAATTTAAAAAAATTTAAAATTTAAAAAAATAAAAATTTAAATGTGCCTGCGGATTGGAAGACAGATGCTCAATTTAGCTGGCGTCCGTTTTCCGAACCCATGGCTGTCAGTGGGATGCCGGTAAAATTGAGCGTCGGCTGTCAAACCTGCTGACAGCCTCCACACTTCTGTCAATAAGGAGGCGCTAGGGACGCGCTAGTGTCCCTAGCGCCTCCTTATTACTGCGGGCCCTCATTTAAATACTCGATCACGCGCCCAGGATAGTGGCCTGGGCGCGCGTCGGGAGAGCGGGCGCTCGCCTCGGAGCGCCGGCTCTCCCGCGGTTTTTACTGTATCGGCCCAAGACATAGCAAGATGGTAGACATTCTTTCCACTTGCTCCTGCGTTGCTGCTCACTATGGTATTTCTTTTTTTTTTTTTTTTTTTACTAGAAGATCCTGGGATGGGCATCTTTGTCAGCAAGTAATGTAGATTGTGAAAACAATGTTTTGAGGTAAAAAACTAAATCATCCACTAAAGAAGCCATCGTTTGGAAAGTAACCACTAAAAGGTGGAAGTATCACTGCATTTGTCAACATCTTTTAAACATTTGTGCCAAATACTGGATACCACTTTCTTAATTCTATCTGAACAATTTCTTATGTAGTTGATTTATCACTTTTTTTTTTTTTTATTAAGCTTAGGGAAAGCCAGGCAGCAATAATGCCAAGGTAATTTTGCATGAAGCTGGGGAAAGACAATGACAATTCAACAAAATAACTGTTATAATCTTTAAAGTATACAATTATAAACAGGATTTAAAACATGTGATTGTGACCCAAACTTAACTTCTACAGTTCTGCAAACTGCAGGTGGTTGCCCCTTGTATTATGACCATCATTCAGTTGGATACTTTCCGTCTGATGTTTATACCTCATCACATGTACCGAAAATGCGGACTTATGAATAATTAGGCGCCAACAATTTAATTAGCCTTTCACCCTTTAACAGGCTTATATTTTGACTTCTCCACCCACCTCCTCAGGATGATTGTCCTGTCAAACCAGGTTCCCTTGCTGGCAAAGAATTACAAAGAACTTCTGAGCCATTTGTTGCCACTGTTATGCTAATGAAAAACAACCTTGCAATAACTGTCCATCTTCCCTGGAGTCTGAGAGTATCACCTGCATAATGCTTTCAAGTAACAGGGTTCAACCCTTCTGGTAATTTCAAATATAATCAACTAGATGGTAACTTTCTATCTAAATATCTCTCTTCCTAGTACATCCTTTAACTTAAATGTGCGTCCATAAAAATATATATATAATATATATACACGTGTATGTATATATATTATATATGTGCATATATATATCATATATGTATACAATTTTCACACACAGACAAATGTGTGATTGAAAATTATATATATACTTATATATATGTTCTAGATTTTGAAAGATAATTCTAAAACTGGAATTTCATTTGTTGTAAATCAACCAATTACAAGTGTCACAAATAAAAATTCAAAGCCTAAAGATTCTAAAATGTGAGACGTAAGAGTCTTGCTTTATACATCACCATAAAAAAATTAATGTATGTTAATCAACTAAAACCTGTTAAATTCTCTGTTGCAAATTTCAGAAAAAAGCTTGTCAGCTTAGCACTGAACTAGCACAAATGCCTGGAGTTAGAGACTTTATGCTGCATGTAGCGAATTGCAGCAAACTATCATCCAAAAAAGTCTATTACATACTAAAACAAAAAGAATTCAACTAGTATTTAGTTGTAAAAAGCACATTATGAAAAAATTTTGCTGCACCAAGGTTGTGTACTACAAATCAAAAACTAGTATAAAATAACGTGAAAGGTTTCTGTGGGAGTGAAAATCCTCCCCACAAAGAGGAGTGAAGAAATTCAGAGAGCTCCGATGAAATGCCAGGAGGAATGAAAAGAATGGGTTATATCCAGGCAAGAGTTACACTTAAAAGAAAATAAATTACAGAAAGGCACGCGTGAAGAACGCGAAAAACAAAGATGGCAGGAAACCACCTGCAAACAAAGGAGGGGGACAAACACAAACACAACTGGGGGTTGGGTATATGCCTTAGAGAAGCTCTGAATCAGTTCCAGATTTCCCAGGTCCGTGGATCCTAAGGGGAAACAGAAAGATAAAGGCAGCAGAGAATCTTTCACTCACTATAATGGGAGGAAGAATCTGAGTTCAAAAACGAGACAATAGGATGGTTATCGAGGGTCTTGGGTGAAGGTGGGGAGAGTGGATGGGTGAGCAAAGGGGGGAGGGGGGGGGACGACAGGAGTCACTGGACCGCATCTAGTTACTACAGTACCACTACTGTAGGGGTGATGATGAACTCACTCTGAAGGACGCTTATGGTGGCCTGGGCTCGAATCCATGTTATGGAAGGGTTTTGCCTCAAGTCATTCCGCCTGGGATCGTTGCTCGCCCTGCACTCGTATGTCCCCGAATCCTCCAAGGTCAGGCTGGTTATTCTCAGTACGCTCACTCCATTTGTGCCGTAGGCGGTGTTAATGGTAACACGGCGCTTCCTGGCGCCATCCCACAGCTGTTTGAAAGTGTCGACCCGGTTGACTTCGGCGTACCACCACTGGATATCTGGGGTAGGGATCCCAACCACGTCACAGTACAGCTCAAAGGCGTCCCCCGTGAGTTTAGTCTCTGACATGGGCGACTTGACAAACCCAGCTAAAGAAGGAGGGGCAGCAGAAATGCATTGACAAGCGAGTCATAAAATAACAAATCGTAGAACAAAAGCAAGCAAGAATGCAGAAAACAGAAGTCTATTTAAAAAAAAAAAAAAAAAAAAGACATTCTGCCTATTGCAACAGCAATTAAAAGGTTGGTTAAATAGCAAAGAAAATAAAAGTATATACTCACACTCCCCACACAATGCATAGCTTCTGTATTTTAATTTTTTTCTATATCAGAACCAATGAGTGATTTATGAGAAAGGCTAAATGGATTTACTAGCTTAATTACATGGGTCATGGCAAGAAAATTGTACTTTTCTTCACTGAATCAATTTGGTACAAAACATTTTTTTATTTAATGTTTTAAAAATCTATCAGAAGTCTATAGCATCATAAAAAGTTTCTATTGATTGTACCACTATGTTTATATAGGGTGACCATACAGAACTACAGGATTTATTTAAAATAAATTATCCTGCCTTTAGCTTCAAATATGGGGCAAGTAATTTTTATGCTAACAAAATCAGTCCATAGCTTTGAAAATTTCAACTGCTATGGGTTTGAATTATACAGTATGATTAAACAAAGTTTCACAGTATAGCATCACATTCCTTAATAATTGCTATTATTGAAATAGCAACTGCTGGGTGTTTTTTTTAATCCTATTTTTCATAATAAATGGAATACATAAAACCCCGTTTTCATTCAAAGAGTACCCCGCGATGCATAGTAGTGCATTTGTACTTTAGAAATATATGTGAAAATACTTATGCAATATCTTCCACTTTATAACACTTTCCAAAGGGTGTGGGGGTAGCAAATGTTTAACAAACGGACAATACTATTACCATCAAGTAACTACTTCCGAGTAAAACAAGCACAGAAAAGTAAAAGTATTGCTTAAATATTACATTAATTCACTGGCAGAGCTGGGACTAGACCAGCAAAGACTCAGTTTACCAAGTGTTGTTCACTAAAGAGAGAACAGAAAAACATTCCTTTATGATTCACATTGATCACTGAATATTCCTTCAGTCTGAGTTTAACACTTGAAAAGTCTGATTTACAACAGCATTGATATAAACTGTGCACTTCCAGATCTCCTCCTCCACGCACCCATACGTTCATCAGGTTTAAACCATTAGTAAAGAATCCCTTCCACAAGAGCAACATATTATCTTGAAGCTGGGATGCACCAAATCCTCAGCGTCAGCTTCACTTCTCCTTTTCCACCCACATACGACTGGCCTAATTTAATATCTCAAGACAATATGAAAATCATTCCTTGAGCTACTAAAAGGCATGATGAGCTAAATCTAAATAAATATTGCAGCCTCAAGCCAGCCGAAGGGGAAAAAGCCCAAGCTGGACATAAATTTCAAGTCTCTTAACTGGCAACGTAAAGCTCTGACTGCCAAGCCATGAAGTCAGATCCTGATTGTCATATTTAGTCTCACAAATTTCATTTAATGTATAGATGTGAATATTCCATAAATATGCTTTTCACAACTCAGATTTTGTATTGTGCTAGTGAACAGTTTTAGAGGCAGTGTTACTAACCTCACCATTTATGGAAACAGGATATCCATGCAGAAGGTTGGAAAAAGCCAGGCATCAGGTCATCCAGGTAACTAAAATTCAGGGACCTGCACCTGCTTTTGGCCTTGGCAGAAGAGCTAATGTAGTCCAGCCTGGGTGGAGAAGCTGCTGCTGCTGCTGGGACAAGGCCAAAGAGATCTGCTACCCCTGTGGCCAGAAGTAGAGAGGTCATGGCAGGAAGACAGAGGCTGAAGGGAAATTATCTATGGGGCTTGGGAGGGGGAGGATGGAAGGTAGACCACAGCTGGAAGGAGGTAAGAAAAGGAAAGAAGGTGAAAGGGAGAGCAAAGAGTCAAGCAGGTGCAGGGGAAGCAAAACATGCAAAAAAAAAAAAAACCAACCTAAAAAGATCAAAAAGCCCCCCCCCCCCAAAAAAAAAACCTCTAAGGGGTAGAATTTTAAAGTTATGCGCGGGCGTAGATTTGTTCGCTCAACCCAGCGCGAACAAATCTACGCCCGATTTTATAACATGCGCACGCTGCCGCGCGCATGTTATAAAATCCAGGGTCGGCGCGCACAGGGGGGTGCACAATTGCGCAACCTGCGCGCGCAAGCTGAGCAGCCTGCCTCCGTCCCCTCCGAGGCCGCTCCGAAATCAGAGCAGCCTCGGAGGGAACTTTTTTTTCCTCTCCCCCCCCCCACCTTCCCCTACCTAACCCACCCCCAGCCCTAACTAAATCCCCTCCCCTACCTTTGTGCAGAAAGTTCCACCTGCCCGAGGCAGGTGTAAACTTGCGCGTGCCAGTGGGCTGCCGGCGCGCCATTCCCTGGCCCAGGGGCTCGTTCGGAGGCCTCAGTCATGCCCCTGGAACGTCCCCGGGCCGGCACCACGCCCACAGCCCCACCCCCGGAACACCCACAAATGCCGCGCCGCCCCCGACGCCCCCCGGGGCTTTGCGCGCGCCGACGGCCTATGCAACATATGTGCGCCGGCGCGCAGAGCTTTAAAAATCTGCCCCTAAATGTCTTGGCCCCTAAAAATTCTTGGCTGGCACTCATTTTCCACCCCTGTTTCATAAGAACATAAGAAATTGCCATGCTGGGTCAGACCAAGGGTCCATCAAGCCCAGCATCCTTTTCCAACAGAGGCCAAAACTAGGCCACAAGAACCTGGCAATTACCCAAACAAATCACGTAATTAAATGGAGGTAGTTTTCAAAACCAGTTACTCAGGTAAATTGGTCTGTCTGACAGTTGCCTTCCTCTCCCCAGCTGAATCTATACATGGGCTTCTACAGTACGGGTCCTTTTAACCATGTTAAAAAGAGAAATTCCCGGTGGTATGTTTAGGTCCGAGGAGGAAAGCTGCTCACATTTGGCATTTTCAACTGTTCACGTGCTATTTTATACCCTTTCCACCTTGGCTGTCTGCATAAATCGCAAGTGTAAAGCACGCAAGCACTTTTAGAGTACATTCTTCAGCCTATAGTAGTTTCTCTTTGAGAACTGGCCTTACGTTCTCATAGTAAACAGTACCAATGTATTTTGCAACTATGCAGACTATTTGAAAACTGCCCCACAATAACTGTCAAGCTGTTGTAAACAGGCTTTGTTCCCCAGCTTTCCAACATGAGGGAAGAAACAAGTGAGCAGCCAAAGAAATGCCAGAAAATGGCTAGCAAATTTGATTGTAGAAAAATAGCCTTTTTTTCATTTCATCTTCTCTGTGCAGACCCAGTTACAGCAAGACATACAATGACCTACGCTTCTAAGCAATCTAGTCAAATTTTATGCAGAGAATGGTTTAAAGGCCCAAGTTCAATATGGCTGCCCATGTATTTTTCTGATTCTTTTAGTTTATTTGGAATCCACTACCATTTTTATGCAAACAACATCCAGTTGTCTGTTATTTTAGGATCACAGTGAGAAGAATTTGTGTCTGGAGATGATCTTAAAATGGATATTTTATAACAGATTAAAATTAAACAGACAAATCAGAGATATTATGGATTAGATGAAATGAAAGCTAGAGCCTCTTCCAGAAATTGATAGTGTGAATTGTCCTTTAATGATTGCATATAGGGGCAGATTTTCAAAGGGTTACCTGCATAAGATATGCGCGTAACCCCCAAAAAGCTGCCCCTGCGCGCGCCGAGCCTATCTTGCATGGGCTTGGCGGCGCACACAAGCCCCGGGACGCACATATGTTCTGGGGCTTGCAAAAAGGGGCGGGGCGTGGGCAGTCTGGGGCAGTCCAGGGGCGGGGCCTGAGCCTCCAGGCACAACGGCCATTTGCTGCTGTGCCCGGGATCGCGGGCCGGCCGTTGGCCTGCGCGCGTAACTTCTTCAACAAAGGTAAGGTGGGGTTCTAGGTAGGGCTGGGGGGGGGGCGGGAGGAAAGTTCCCTCCGAGGCCGCTCCGATTTCGGAGTGGCTTCGGAGGGAACGGGGGGCAGGCTGCGCAGCTCGGCGCGCGCAAGTTGCACAATTGTGCACCCCCTTGCACGCGCTGACCCTTGATTCTATAACATGTGCGCGCGGCTGCGCGCACATGTTATAGAATCGGGTGTAGATTTGTTCACGCCGGGTTGCCCGAACAAATCTGCGCCCGCGCACAGGTTTTTAAATCTGCCCCATATTGTCTTGGGGTGATTTTGGATTCTGGTTTAACAATACAACCGCAGATTACAGTGGTCTCAAGAAATATATGGTCTTTACACAGTTAAGATTACTAAATCAAACCCATTCATTTGCAACTCGTGTGACTATAACATCCTGATTTAAACTTCTGCAATGTACTCTTGTGCAGGTAATTTCCCCTAAAGAAGTAAGAATTGGGATGACATGTAGCACTTTTTCCTATTCTGCTCTGCATTTATGAGCCTTCGCTCCTAAATTAATTTATTCAGTATCAGATTTGATTACTTTTAGAGACGTTAAGACTTGGTATTTTAGTCACGTGTTTTATTTTTGTATTATTCATTTCACTTTGGCTGCAGCTGAAAAATTGTGTCTGTTATTAGAAACTATTGTTGTATTTATAGCTTTTAGATTTTACTAGTTTTATTGTGTTTTGATAATTATCTTTTATTATATATGTTTTATTTTTTAATGCTAAATCTCACCTTGAATAAACATTGGAAAGGCGAAAGATAACAGGACTGAATGAATAAATACCATACTAAGATATTTTTGTAACATAAACAGTTACATTGTATTTACATTTATTTGGATTTATGAATCACTTAACACTAAAGAATAGGTCTAAGTGATGAACAAGAATACAATCAAACACAATTACAATGTTAATACAAATAAAAGTAGATACATAATAGAAAATGACTAAAATATCAAACAATCATAAAACATTATACATAATCTAGCGTGGATAAAAAAATAAATACAAGTAAACGTAAAAATAATAAAAATAAACAGAAATTTTACAGTTTGCTTTTACAAACTGCAAGTCCTCAAAAAACTTAAACCCCTCCTTTATTTCTCCGACTTCAGGCTAGTACTTCAATCCATAATACTATCAAAGCTCGACTATTGCAACTCCCTGCTACTAGGTCTACCCAACAACACGATCAAACCATTACAGATGGTACAGAATTCTGCTGCCAGAATTCTAACAAGCACTAACAAAAAAGATCACATCACCCCAATCCTTAGTAATCTACATTGGCTTCCCATTAAACAAAGGATACTCTATAAGGTACTCACAATCATCCACAAAGCGACAAACAAAATAGCTCCCATCACGTTAAGCTTTCAACTCCAACCGCACACATCTTCCAGACCTATCAGAAGCGCTTACAAAGGATCACTGCATGCCCAACAAGTAAAATCATCTCTGAGCAAAAGAGCGCTATCCTTAGCAGGCCCCCACCAGTGGAACATGCTCCCCCCAAATCTAAGACTTGAACCCAATCATCAAGAGTTCAAAAAAAGGCTAAAGACTCTTCTTTTCCAACAAGCCTTCCCAGACTCACAATCCTACCAAGACGGAAAGTCTTCCAAATAAGAAGTATCCCCTAATTATGGTCACCATACCAAGTCCTACCTTCAGGTCTCTGTAACTGGACAACAATCTTTGAGTTCTAAAAATTAATCTTATTTATATTTTCCTCTGCAACTGGACTACAATTTCTAAGTTCAAAATTCATTTTATCTTATTATTTATATTTGGCATGGTTAATATGTCACTATATCCAAGTTAAATATTTAAATTATACAGTTTATATTACATAATTTTATTAATTACAAGTAAAACTATTCTATATTATTTATTATCATTATGTTAAATTGTCATCCAGTTATAATGTTCCATATGTACCACTGTTCTATGTAAAGCCCCCTTATCTCTGTTGGGCAGTTTATCGTTATATGTAAACCGGAGTGATTTATAGTCTCTATAAGAACATCGGTATATAAAAATTAAAAATAAATAAATAAATAAATAAAAGAATAAAACTTAAAATCTAAAAATAAACAAAGTTGAACAAAAAGGTCTCGACTAGCTTTCTGAAATTCTTTAATGAGTCACACTGCCTAATTTCAACTGGGAAAGATTTCCAGAGCATAGGACCTGCCACAGAAATGGGAATGAAGCCACCACCTCAATTCACATAGATGGTAATGTTAATACCGGAGTGTGGGCGCACATGTAAGCATGTATGCCAGCTCACTCCAGAGACGCGGCCACTTTATAATTTCCCCCCTTTTTTGCGCGTATGGTATAAAATAGGCTGACCGCCTATATATGTGCGCACGATTTTATATGGATGCACGCATGTGCATACAAATGCCGCCTCTAACTTGTGAGGGGACTTTAATAGAAACGTGCGCTGATGCAATTACCAGCTAAGCTACTTCGTATCCAGTTCACCCAGGTAAGGGATAGGACTTCCTAAACCCTCTCTCCATTTAAATTGCCTTCCTTTTCCCCTCTTAACCCCAACCCTTAAACCTTGCTGACGTGCCTATATATTTTTTCTGTTTTAGGACTTACACGCCATCCATAGCAGAAGTAAAGGTACACGGTACGGGATCCTGGTGCATGCTTGGGCTCATAAGTTTTTATGTGATGGTTTCATTTATAAATCCAGGAATGCAGACACCCAGACCACTCCCATACCCTTTTTCTGGACTTTTTCATTTCTGCACATACTAGGAGTTACGCGTGTACTTGGGTGGCTTTTAAATTCATTCCATGCGCGCTGGCCTAACATACTCATGTATCTTCTGGTTCAGGCACCGTCGGGCTTTTAAAAGTCATCTAATAGGTTTTTAGATAGTAATGTCTTTCAGTAATCATCAGGTTGAGTCATATTTGAACTGATCACGTATCTTATGTTAGTTCACAATTATATAATTCTCTATTCCTTCCATCTTTTCAGACCTCTTTTGTAGTCTCCTCTATGTGGGATACCTTTGCTGAGGTTTCCAGTTCTGAAATTGAATGTATTTTATCTAAATTGAACACATCCTTCTGTGAACTAAACTAGTTTTTCGTCAAGACCTTTCAATTCATATTGTTAAGATTGTTAATCTTTCACTATGCTTGCTGGTTTGAAAAGAGCATCTATCCCTCCCTTACTAAAAAAAAAAAAAAAAGCCAAAATTCTAAGCGTATTTCTACATTTCCCTTCCTTGCCAAGATTATAGAAACTGCTGTATGGACTCAGCTTGATTTCCTTGAGTATCACGATGTGTCAGACCAATTTTAATTTGGCTTCCATAGATTTTTCAGTACAGAAACTTTGCTTCTTTCTAGTACTGACACTATGAGATTTGGCTTTGATCTTGAGTTGTGTTACATCATGGTACTACTAGATGTGACCTCAGTCTAACAATTTTAAGTCACTCCATCCTACTTGTACTTCTTGACAAGACTGGTATTTTGGGAACTGTCCTTAAATGGTTCTCATCCTTTCACAGCAAGTTACTATTTCAACATCTTCCTCTGTCTAGTTGGTGTCATATTTCTTCTGGAGCACCTCAAGGTTCCACACTTTCAGCAGCATTGTTTAATATTTACCTCTCTCTCCTCTGTAAATTGTTAGCCTATTTAGGCATCAATTATAAACTGCATGCTGATAACCTACAGTTTTTTGTGCCCAAACAGACATTTTGGTCAGCAGCTAATGAGTTTAAGTATTTGCTTTTCAACAATTAGAGCTTGTCTCACACATCATCTTTATTGATGAAACTGAGATTTTGATTGTGAGCAGACTTCCTTAACCTGAAGCTCCTTTAGTCTTTAAGTTTGAGAATCTCAAGATTAAAGTTTCTGCCATCGTTTGTAATCTTGGGGTCATCTTAGATTCTAAGCTATCAATAAAACCTCATATTAGCTCCTTGGTTAATCCTTCTTTACTAAGCTGTTACATAGGTTGAAACCTCTATTGTTTGCTGTTGATTTCAGGCCCACCTTGCTGGCTTTTGTCCTTAACGGATTGGACTACTGCAATTCTCTAATAGGATTACCTGCAAATTTGTTGAAAGCTAATAGGTATAAAATTCTGTTGCCAGAATGCAAACCGGGATACAACCCAATGAACATCCATCTCCACATCTTTATTCTCTTCAATGACTTCCCTTGTATAAAGTTCAAAATTGTATTTCTGGTTTTTAAACTTTTATATCAGAATGTCTCCCCTTGGGCAAATGTGATTTTGAAGCTATTTGTACCTTCTTGTATCTTACGCTGTGCAAATCTATGTTTGCTGGAGGTCCCCTCTTTTCACATAGTCCTGTTGCTAGAGGCTCATGACTGTGCTTTTTCCATCATTAGTCCACAGCTCTGGAATGACCTCCCTGATTCCATTGAGTCTTTGACTTGCAACACTACTTTTAAGAAAACAGTAAAAACCCATTTATTTGAAGTAATATTTGGTGGGGTTACACAAAAGGTTAAATTTTAAAACGTGCGCAGATGGACACGCCAATTTTATAACATGCGCACCCGTTATAAAATACATGTGCGCAGGCGGCGCACGCAAGGGGGGATAAAATTCAGCAAATGGAATGGAACAACTCCCCTATGAGGAAAGACTAAAGAGGTTAGGACTTTTCAGCTTGGAGAAGAGACGACTGAGGGGGGATATGATAGAGGTGTTTAAAATCATGAGAGGTCTAGAATGGGTAGATGTAAATTGGTTATTTACTCTTTCGGATAGTAGAAAGACTAGGGGGCACTCCATGAAGTTAGCATGGGGCACATTTAAAACTAATCGGAGAAAGTTCTTTTTCACTCAACGCACAATTAAACTCTGGAATTTGTTGCCAGAGGATGTGGTTAGTGCAGTTAGTATAGCTGTGTTTAAAAAAGGATTGGATAAGTTCTTGGAGGAGAAGTCCATTACCTGCTATTAAGTTCACTTAGAGAATAGCCACTGCCATTAGCAATGGTTACATGGAATAGACTTAGTTTTTGGGTACTTGCCAGGTTCTTGTGGCCTGGATTGGCCATTGTTGGAAGCAGGATGCTGGGCTTGATGGACCCTTGGTCTGACCCAGTATGGCATTTTCTTATGTTCTTAAATTCAAAGCGGCGTGGACTGGGAGGGAACTTTCCTACCCTAACCACACTTCCCCTTTCCTCCCCACCCTCTAAACCCCCCCCCCTTTTTCTTTTTTTTAACCTTTTATTCCGTAAGTAACCCACACCGGCAGCTGGCCGGCACGCGAGCCTCCGGGACAGCGAGGAATGGCACTGTCCTGGCCCACCCACTCTGCCCCCGGACCGTCCATCCCTGCCCCCCTGGCCCATTTGTCAGGGCCCAGCACTTCTGCGCGTGGCCAGGTCCTTTTTAAAATGCGCGCAACGCGTGCAGGGCCCAACCATGCGTGTAAGTGGCGATTTCTACGTATGTGGCCGATTTAAAATACAGCCATAAGCTGATAACTCAGTTTCCCTAAAGGTTGATTGGTTTTTGTAAGTTTTTTATGCAACTTTTGGTATTTACTGTTTCCTATAATCTGTACTTAGGATACATTTCAGCATGCATACCCCTCATTTTAAGAAATGTTCTGCAAGCTTGTGTCTTATTTGTGCTTTTTATTTTTTATGTATAGCTTAGATTTTTATTTTATTACTTTTACCATTTAATTTTACTTTGTGCACAGTCTATTTTGTGTATTTTATTGTATAAATTTTTTAACTTTAGTCTTTTATTGATTTATTTTACTTATGTATGTTTGACATGATATCCACTGTGAGTATCTGGATAAGTGTGGAATATATATTTTTTAAATAAATAGATTTTTTTTTAAATAAACATACCGCCTTTCACGGACTTACAGAACCCAAGTTGATTTACAACTATTAAAAATACAAAAAGCAATACATCAGATATAATAATTTGCAATGATTAAACAATACAATAACCAAATATATCAAACACAATAAAAACAAAAAACTACTTCTGGAAGTCTAACTTGGCCCTACTCCACTCTCACAAGGAATGGGCAAGCCACAAACTTCAATGATTAAATCTAACACCATATCATTATTCAACAAAGTCAGTCCCATCCAATTTCCTTACAACATTATCTAGAGGCTCACCACAACTATATATTAACTTCCCAAAACCCCAGTCACACCTTTGGGAGCAGCCAGTTTTCAGCTAAATGTCAGCTTTTTGATGATATATAGGCCAGGAAGCAGACAGGCAGAGGCACCTATTGACTGGAGCAAGGGACAATCCAAGGACTCAGGTGAACCCCGTCAGCCCCCATAGGTTTCCACTTATGCTTCTAGATGTCTTCTACCTCCGACTAAAAGGTTCTGTAACCCCTGTAAAGGAAACCTTGAGCCACGCATTGATCACAATTGCTCAGTCACCTGAACTCACATACGATATTCTGAAGATATGCCTATCCCTTCCCATCCCATGCTGATTTTGATGCAGGTAGAAAACTCTGCTGAACTGGATACCACACCCAGCGCAGTCAGTTCACCTCATTCCGGATCTGCATCAACCTTGATATTTCACTACAGCTCCTAGGCACAGGATGCATGGTGAGGGGTTTTTTGTTTGTTTTTAGTAACTTGTAGTATTATAGGGTTCCACCTCTACTAGTTATACTGTTAGCTATGACTGACCATGCATTGTATATCCATTACTCATAACAAATATGTATAATGTCAATTTTAGAAACTCATTTTTATTCAGTTATCTATATAAATAAAAATGTAAATGTTCATTTGTTCAAAATCTTAAATCGCCGAAAGTTCTTCACTGATTGCTTTGAAATTTTGACACAATGTTGCATTCGAATATGCGCGTGTTTTTATATACCTATATTATATAGATGTCACACCTGTGACAAGTAAAAACATGCTTTTTTGGAAAAACAGCACCATCTGTTGGACGTAAAAGCAACACACGCTATCTACAATATAAATGGGCTCTGACCGACGGACCGCAAATGCGCAATAGAGAGCAGCTCTACCGCGCATGTGTGGACCCTAGAGCTCTGCGCTACGTGCTGGGTGTCACAGAGGGGAGGAGGAAAGGGCAGACGAGTCGCCGCTCCGAGAAATGGCTCAGCCTGTTCCTCCGCCGCTGGGGAAGGGGGAGGAAGTAGGGACTGCCGGACAGTTACACACAGGAGGAGGAAAGGGTAGAAGAGTCGCCGAGCCAGTTCGTCCACTGCCAGGGAAGGGGGGGGGGGGGGGGGAAGGGAGTTGGGACGGCCAGAGCAGAGCAAATGCAGTAGAAAGCGGCTGTGAAGAGATCACAAGCAGCTGCAGCAGCCAAAGCGCAAAGAGCTGAACAGAGAACAGCTCGCTTAAACATATTAGAAATGTGCGCTCTTTTCTTTCTTTTCCATTTAACCAGACTGAGCCACAGCAATGCGTGGCCGGGTACAGCTAGTACTTATATATAATTTAAAAGAAGCTATATCATATATAGCCACAAAGTACAATGATTCAATGAATCCACTCATACAAACCACACTCATACCTATGTACATAAAAATGATATATTCTAAAACAAATTGTCTGACCAAAATTTCAACAAAATTTACTATGCAAACCAAATAACATTTATACATGTATCCTAATATATGTTGACAAGTCTTCAAGATGATTTTACTACGTTCTCATACTATCCATATATATCAAGATCCTATAAAATCCCAACAAGGGCCTCTTGTTTCGCCACATCAAGTGGCTTCTTCAGGGGAGTTTTTCAACAAACTCTTGATAATATGATATCTATGTAGCAAAATATATCAAATTAAAACACACTGCCTATTTGTAAACTAAATGACATTTATAATATACACTGACAAGGAACATCTATATATATTGATTCACTTCTCATATATATGTGTGCAAAAATGAACTACCACAACTAAATTTGACTTCTCTACATTTAACACACATATTTTAAAAGCCTTACACACACCAAAACCGGGGGATATGCGCATCTCGGATCTGCACATGCCATGCAGATTTTAAAAGGCCCGCAACTACCCGCATATCTCTTATGCAGAGCGGTCTGAAGCATGAATTCAGCGCGCATTTATGCGCCCAAGCACGCACCACGGTCCCACACCATGTAACTTTACTTCTGCTATGTACATCGTGTAAGTTGTGAAATAAAAAAAATAGGGTAGTCAGCTGGGGTTTCAGGTTCAGGGCTAATAAGGTAAAAGGGAGGCAAGTTAGCTAGAGGGGTTAGGAAGTCCTCTCCTTTACCGAAACAAACTGGGAAAAGAGGTAATGGCGTCGGCATGAGTGTCTAGTAAAATCCCCCATTTACGCAAGCGAGGCAGCATTTGCGCGCGTCAATATGAAATCATGCACGCATGTAAGTACGAATAGCCGATTTTAAAACACGCGCATGTATTCATGCATATGTTTTAAAATCACCGCATCCATGTACGCGAGCTAGTAATCATGTGCATATGTGCTCATGTCGTAAAATTTACCCCTAAGTGATTAACAAACACTTCAAATTCTGTAGTTAGCATGGTTTCACACCATCATGCACTTTCAAATCACCCTCAATCTATGTTGGATCCTCAACCGTGTTTTATCACTTTATCACTGAGGCTAAGTTATGATCAGACACCAGGAAAGTCAGACTGTTTTGGTCCACAAATGGTAGTATTATAAGTGAATTTTCACATTATGTTAATTTACAATTCCTGAAAAATGAGAACAATTGTTATTTGATGTTGGCAGTTTATACTTCAATTGAAATGGTATAGCAGCTTCATTCAGAGATGAGATAATGTGTGAAAAATTTTGGGTTTAAGTTTGGTGGTAAATAAAGTGAAGATTGACATCATATTTCAAGGAGTGTAATTATATTTATTTTACACTAACCGGAAGATTTTAAATCCTCGGCGCACGCAAATCCCAGCAGATCACATGGCCGGGTCGAGGGCGCATCAAGCGCATTTTGAAAACATCCCAGCCAAGCACGTATCTACCAGTATGTGCAGAAGTGCCAGAAGAGCAAAAAAGGGTGGGACAGCGCTATTTTGTGCTGTCCCGGTGACTTGCGCACTGGCAGTCGACCGGCGCACACACCTTACTTCAACTCCAAGGTTGAAGAAAGTTTAAAAACAAAACATTTTCAGGTAGATAGGGTAGGTTTAGGGGTCGGGGAGGAAACGGGAAAAGGAAGAAGGATAGGTAGGGGGATAGGGAAGTTCCCTCCCAGTCTGCTCCTTAATTGGAGCGGATTGGGAGGGAACTGAGGTAGGCGCGATTGCGTCACCACGTAATTTTTACTAAAATTCCTCTTGCGTGATCAAGTTGCGACCCACCTGCACATGCATGCGCCAATATAAAATCAGGTGCGCATGTGCGTGTGGGTATCGTGTTTTATAACATGTGCGCATTATAAAATCGGCACGTCCATGTGCACACACTGGGAACTGTGCGCGTCTTTTAAAATGCACTTAGAGTTGCTAGCTGGTTACAATGGGTAGAAACACGCATTCAAGTTTAGAAAATTCTCAGATGCACCTATCTCCAGTCAACAATACAGTGATAAAAAGTGATTGAGTATCCAACATTAACTGGGGCTGATTTGAAACCACATGATGGTGTGAAGCCATACTAACTTGAAAATTTGAAATGTTTGTTAATCGCTTAAAGGTAAATTTAAAGAACCATGGGCGTGCGCACAATTGCCAGCTTGCACACATGGACGCGGCGATTTTAACACATACATGCATATACGTACATATACGTGCGGTTGTTTTAAGAACATAAGAAATTGCCATGCTGGGTCAGACCAAAGGTCCATAAAGCCCAGCATCCTGTTTCCAACAGAGGCCAAACCAGGCCATAAGAACCTGGCATTAAGAAGATCCCATGCTACTGATGCAATTAAGAGCAGAGGCCATTCCCTAAGTCAAATTGATTAATAGCAGTTAATGGACTTCTCCTCCAAGAACTTATCCAAACCTTTTCTAAACCCAGCTCCACTAACTGCACTAACCACATCCTCTAGCAACAAATTCCAGAGTTTAATTGTGTGTTGAGTGAAAAAGAATTTTCTCCGATTAGTCTTAAATGTGCTACTTGCTAACTTCATGGAATGCCCCCTAGTCTATTATCTGAAAGAGTAAATAGCCGATTCACATCTACTCGTTCAAGACCTCTCATGATTTTAAAAACCTGTATCATATCCCCCCCCTCAGCCGTCTCTGCTCCAAGCTGAACAGCCCTAACCTCTTCAGCCTGTCTTCATAGGGGAGCTGTTCCATCCCCTGTATCATTTTGGTCACCCTTCTCTATACCTAACTCCATCGCAACTATATCTTTTTTGAGATGTGGTGACCAGAATTATACACAGTATTCAAAAGTTGCAGTCTCACCATGGAGCGATACATAGGCATTATGACATTTTCCGTTTTGTTAACCATTCCTTTCCTAATATTTCCTAACATTCTGTTTGCTTTTTTGACTGCTGAGATGACAATTGCAAAGTATTATCCACTATGATGCCTGGATCTTTTTCCTGGGTGATAGCTCCTAATATGGAACATAACATTGTGTAACTACAGCAAGGGTTATTTTTCGCTATATGCAACAGCTTGCACTTGTACACATTAAATTTCATCTGCCATTTGGATGCCCAATCTTCCAGTCTCGCAAGGTCCTCCTGCAATGTATCACAATCCGCTTGTGATTTAACTACTCCGAATAATTTTGTATCACCTGCAAATTTGATTACCTCACGTGTCATATTCCTTTCCAGATCATTTATAAATATATTGAAAAGCACCAGTCCAAGTACAGATCCATGAGGCACTCCACTGTTTACCCTTTTCCACTGAGAAAATTGACCATTTAATCCTCTCTGTTTCCTGTCTTTTAACCAGTTTGTAATCCACGAAAGGTCATCACCTCCTATCCCATGACTTTTTAGTTTTCTTAGAAGCCTCTCATGAGGGACTTTGCCAAATACCTTCTGAAAATCCAAATACACTACATCTACCGGTTCACCTTTACCCACATGTTTATTAACCCCTTCAAAATAATGAAGCAGATTTGTGAGACAAGACTTTCCTTGGGCAAATCCATGCCTTTCTATATGCTCTGTGATTTTGATCTTTAGAACAGTTTCCACTATTTTTCCCGGTATTGAAGTCAGGCTCACTGGTCTATAGTTTCCCGGATCGCCCGTCATGATTTCATACTGACATGCGCATGCGCGTGAAAATGCCGCTTCATTTGCATAAATGGGGGGGATTTTTACTAGATATGTGCGCCAACACCATTATCTCTTTTCATAGTTCATCCCAGTAAAGGAGATGACTTCCTAACCCCCCCAGCCTACTCGCCTCGACCCTTAAAACCTGGTTGACTATCCTATTTGTTTTTTCTCTCACAATTTCCACGCTGTACGTAATAGAAGTAAAGTTACACGGTAGGAGACTCCGGTAAACATAAATACTTACACACTGAATTCATGCTTCAGACACGTCCTGCTCATTCCCCGCCCAGACCACACCCTGCCCTTTTGTTTCTGAAAAATGTCTGTATGCGTAACAGAACATACGCGCATGGTCGTGTGCCTTTTTAAATCCTTGCAGCACGTGCGGGTCTGAGACACTCACATATCTCCCGGTTTTGGTGTGCACACGGCTTTTAAAATCGACCAATTATTTTATTTATTTATTTTTATTTAACAGCTTTTCTATACCGATATTAGTAGGTACATCATATCGATTTACATCAAACAATAGATGGAAAATTCCATGAACAGGGAGCGGGGAGAAGGACAACAAAGAAACATGTTGCAACAACGGTGCTGCAGCTGAAGGAGGTTATATTGGTGAGCCAGAGAAGGAGAACTGGAGAGGTAACATATTAACATATTAACATAATAACTTGGAGCAACATGAGGTTAACTGTAAGGAGAAGAGGTGGCATAGTGGGGTATATGGATCTAGTCTGGATATGCCTGGTGGAAGAGCCAGGTCTTTAGCATTTTCTTGAATTTAAAGGGGCAGGGCTCAAGGCAGAGGTTTGTAGGTAGAGCATTCCAACGAGTGGGGCCAGCAATTGATAGGACGCGGTCCCTTGCTGAAGTGAGGAGAGCATTCTTGAGGGATGGGATGTGTAGGGTACCTTTGAGGTTTGCTCTGGTTGGGCAGGAGGAGTGTGTGAATCGGAAGGGTTCGCTGAGCCAGGAGGAATTGCTTTTGTAGATGATTTGTGCATAATGGTGAGAGTCTTAAATAGGATGCATGATGGAATAGGGAGCCAGTGGAGGTCTTTGAGGAGTGGGGTTATGTGGTCGGATTTGTGTGCATTCATGATAGTTCTAGCAGTGGCGTTCTGTAGCATCTGGAGAGGTTTGATAGTGAAGTAGGGAAGGCCTAGATACAATGAATTGCAGTAGTCCAGTTTGGATGAAAGGGTGGCTTTGATGACTGTTCTGAGATCGTGGGTATGGAGTAGGGGTTTGAGTTTGTAGTGACTATGTTAAATGTGGCGTAGTCAAATTTAGTTGTGGTAGTGCGCTTTTGCACTCAGATATGAGAAGTGAATCAATAGATATAGATGTTCCACGTCAGTATATTATATAAATGTCATTTCGTTTACAAATAGGCAGTGGGGCGGATTTTAAAACCCCTGCGCGCCTATTTTGCATAGGCCGCCAGCGCGCGCAGAGCCCCGGGACGCGCGTAAGTCCCGGTGCTTCCTGCCGGGGGCGTGGCGGGATGACGCGGCGTTTAGGGGGCGGCGACGTGGGCGTGGTTTTGGCCCGGGGGCATTCCAGGGCGTGGCCGCGGCCTCCAGAACAGCCCCGGGACTGGACCACGGAGCGGGGCAGCTGGCCGACGCGCGCAAAGGTAAGGGGGGGGTTTAGATAGGGCCGGGGAAGGTGAGGGGAGGGCGAAGGAAAGTTCCCTCCGAGGCCGCTCCGAAATCAGAGCGGCCTCGGAGGGAACAGGCAGCGCGCGCTGGGCTCGGCGCGCGCAGGTTGCACAAATGTGCACCCCCTTGCGCGCGCCGACCCCAGATTTTATAAGCTACGCACGTAGCTTATAAAATCCAGCGTATTTTGTTCGCGCCTGCTGCGCGAACAAAAGTACGCGCTCGCGCAAGTATTTAAAATCTGCCCCAGTGCGTTTTACTATGATACATTTTGCTACACAGATGTCACATTAACCAGAGTTTGTTGGATTTTTACCCTAAAGAAGCCATTGGTATTTTTTTATAATCTTGAAGAACATGGAATAGTATGGGAACGTAGTAAAATCATCTTAAAGATTTGTCAACATATATTAAGATACATGTATAAATGCGTTTCATTGTTAACATAGTAAATGTTGAAATTCTGGTTAGACGATCTGTGTTAGCTAGAATATATCATTTTTATGTCCATAGGTATGAATGTGGTTTTCATGAGTGGACTCATTGAATCATTGTACTTCATGATTATATATTATAGCTTTTTAAAAATTATATATAGATGATACGACTGAATAAAAAGTTAAGAACATAAGCATATGCCATACTGGGTCAGAAAAAGGGTCCATCAAGCCCAGTATGCTGCTTCCAACAGTAGCCAATCCAGACCATAAGAACCTGGCAAGTACCCAAAAACTAAGTCTATTCCATGCTACTGATGCTAGTAATAGCAGTGGCTATTTTCTAAGTCAACTTAATTAATAGCAGGTAATGGACTTCTCCTCCAAGAACTTATCCAAACCTTTTCTAAACACAGCTACACTAACTACATCCCCGGCAACAAATTCTAGAGTTTAATTGTGCGTTGAGTGAAAAAGAACTTTCTCTGATTAGTTTTAAATGTGCTACATGCTAACTTCATAGAGTGCCCCCTAGTCCTATTATCTGAAAGAGTAAATAACCAATTCACTTTTACCCATTCTAGACCTCTCATGATTTTAAACACCTCTATCATATCCCCGCCTCAGCCGTCTCTTCTCCAAGCTGAAAAGTCCTAACCTCTTTAGTCTTTCCTCATAGGGAAGTTGTTCCATCCCCTTTATCATTTTGGTCACCCTTCTCTGTACCTTCTCCAGTGCAACTGTACCTTTTTTGAGATGTGGCAACCAGAATTGTACACAGTATTCAAGGTGTGGTCTTCACCATGGAGCGATTCAGAGGCATTATGACATTTTCTGTTCTATTCACCATTCCCTAATAGGTCCCAACATTCTGTTTGCTTTTTTAACTGCCGCAGCACACTAAACCAACAATTTCAATATATTATCCACTGGGACGCCTAGATCTCTTTCCTGGATGGCAGCTTCTAATATGGAACCGAACATTGTGTAACTATAGCATGGGTTATTTTTCCCTATATGCATCACCTTGCACTTATCCACATTAAATTTCATCTGCCATTTGGATGCCCAATTTTACAGTCTCACAAGGTCTTCCTGCAATTTATCACACTCCACTTGTGATTTAACTACTCTGAATAATTTTGTATCATTTGGAAATTTTATTATCTCAATCGTCATATTCCTTTCCAGATCATTTATAAATATATTGAGAAGCACAGGCCCCATTACAGATCCCTGAGGCATGCCACTGCCCACTCCCCATATTTGTTATGAGTAACAGATATAAAAATACACGTCAGTCATAGCCAACAGTATAAATAGTAGAAGTGGGTCCCTTTAATATTACAATTTAGTTGTGTTGTTTAGGCAACCTAATAGCAATAACTTAATTTTTTATTTACCTTTGCTTTTGGGTTTGTTTTTTTTTAGTAAGACATTTGAAATGAAATGGAAATAAAAACATTAAAATTAATTTACATCAACTAATGTAAGTTTAACATAACAAGAATGGTATCTTCATAGTATAACAATGTTGTATACTGTTGTGCAGGTGTAAATGTTACAGTTATCCTGAGCTGGATACTACTCTAAATAAGCAAAAATACACTCAATAAATATAAACAGCAAACATACCATATTTCCAGTAGTGAAGCAAACAAAAGTTACTGCGCGATCTCTACCCACACATCCCAAAAAAATCAGAAACTGAAAGTTACTTGCACCAAATACTTTTCCTCCCTCTCTCTCTACCTCACTGTCACCCAATCTTTTCTACCATTACTCATTTTCCCTGCCTTAAAATAATGGCCATAGCCTTCACTATAACCTGATAATCATTGGGTGGCAGCTTTGCAAAGAATGGCGCCTCATTGTGAAGGACAATTATTAGCATATTCAGCACATCAATTAGCAGCCACTATAAGTACTCCCCCTTTAAGTACAGGATCACAATCTGCACAAAGTTTAAATGTGCTTTTTAAAATTTAGCTCACTCAGAAAAGTGGAGTGTAAAAAACTAACACCAACTTCTTTCAGATGGAAAAGAAAACTTAATATTTTAGTATCTAAGCTGAAATGTTCCTTTAAACTAAAAAGATCGCAAAGAAGAAGCAGGAGACGAGTGGACATGGATTTCAAACAGTTTCACCCTGCACTGTTGTGAAACTGAGATGTCACATTTTTGTAATCACTCTTAACACAATTCTTCCTTGTGAATTCTAGGAAATCAATGTAAGTTAAAAGAACCTGTAACCTATCTTCAAATAAATTACTCACCAGTCACTGCAGACCCAATCAAAAGTATGGAAGAAAGAATTGTATTTTCTTTAAACAATACAATTAAATCAAACATTCCTCTCCTCCCCTCTTCAAAACAGCTTGTCATGTGCTAATGGCATTATTCGAAGGGTATAAAAAGCCTACAGAAAACAAATTATGTTGTCATTGACTAAAATTTTGCTTCAACATGATGAATCAGAAGTTCAATTTAACAATATTTCTCTTTACCCAAAAGGCTCTATCACGTTCTAGAATTATAATCAAAGCCACAACACACTAACAATTGTAATTTATAAAACTATGGTCATAAAAGGCACTGGACACCCAAAATTAAATTCAACAGATAGTATGCCATCTCTTCTAATATGGCTAGTTCAAATTCTAGCAAACATGGTATATCTCCCACATGTAGAAGAGATGTGCACATGGAAAAGTTAAATCATTTGTGCACAATTTTGATTTCTGGAAAAACTGTCTAGTAAATAAATATTTCCATTACCAATTCCCATTTAATTTGACTAGACCATTTCTGGTGCATGTCTTCCTTCATACAGGAGAAACATGTCAACTGCCAGCTGAAAACTTTAATTTACAGACTTCTCTCAAAGATTTCACATTTAGTTGACAACATTAGATAAAAATCCTGGTGCATTCAGTTCTGACTGCCCCATCTCAAAAAAAATATAGTGGAACAGAAAGGTACGGAGAAAGGCAACAAAAATGATAAAGGGGATGGATGAAGAAATGCTAAAACAGGTTAGGGCTCTTCAGCTTGGACAAGAAACGACAGAGAAAATATGAACGAGTTTTATAAAATCACGAATGGCAAGGGATAAATAGGGAACAATTGTTTCAGAGAGTACAAAAACTAGGGAACATTCCATGAAACTAATAGGTAAGCAGATTTAAAACAAACTGGAGAAAGTGCTTTGTTCACGCAAAATACAATCAAGTGTGTAATTTGTTGCTGAAGGATGTAGTCAAGGCATCTAGCACAGCCGAGTTTAAAAGGGGTTTGGACAAGTTCCTGGAAGAAAAGTATATGAACAATTGTTATCTTTATTAAAATTTATGGATCACCTAGTGCATAAGGCTCTAAGCAATTTACAAAAGGCACATACATAAATAATTTAAACATAAATCAATGCAAGCTCCACAAACAAAAATAAACTGTCAACAGAGAACTTGGGAAAAGCAACATCTCAAGTTAGCCATAAGTAAGCCCGAACAAATATGTTTGCAGCAAAGACTGAAAGGCCTTAGGACAAGGGGAGAGTCCCAAAACTCAAGTGCTGCAACTGAGAAAGCCCTTTATCTTGTTTCATCTAGTAATGCCATTTTAGATGATGGTACATCTAGCAAACCATTTCCTGCTAACCGCAAGGAATGAGCTGGAGTATGAATTCATAAAAGAGAAGTCAAGATTTAGTAAACTGAACATCACCACAACTATTTTATACTGTATCCAGCCATAAATGGGTAACCGGTGGAGATGATATAATATGGGAGGAATGTGTTCCATTATACTTTTACCAGTGGCTGCAGAATTTTGTAGCAGCTGCAGTGCCCTGCATGAGGACGCTCGGTCCACTGCAGTTAGTCAGGTAGACCTGGCTAAGCCACAGATTATTCCCAAGAAATAGATATGCTCTTTGGGATCTACAGGGTATTTCCTAGAAATCCAGACTGGCTACTGACAGAAATAGGATATTGGGCTTGATGGACCCTTTGAATGACCCAACATGGCATTTCTTATAGAAACATACAAGCGTGATGGCAGAAAACGACCATAAGGCCTATCTAGTGTACCCATCCAATCTAATTGCTTATTTCTACAATCACTACCTTAGACATTCCTTATGCTTGCCTCATGCACCGTTGAATTCAGATTTAAAATATTTATTATTCACAATCTGGGCGAGGCACAATATTCATAAAAAACTATTTTAAAAACTTAACATAACACTAGATATACAAATATAAAAATACTGTGCTCATCTTCACTACCTCTACTGGGAGGCTGTTCCATGCATCTACCATGCTTTAAGAAATATTTCCTTAGATTACTCTTGAATCTAACCCCTTTCATCTTTATTCTATGATCCCTCATACCAGAATCTTAACAGAAAGAGACCTGCCTCCTGGGCATTGATACCTTGGAGATATTTAAATATCTTCATCATTTCTCTCCCATCCCCCCTTTCTTCAGGGATATACATATTTAGATCTTTAAGTCTGTCCTCATATACTTTACAGTGAAGACCTCTAATCATTTTAGTAGCCACCCTCTGGACCAACTCTAACCTTTTGAAGGTGCAGTCTCCAGAATTGTATGCAGTATTCCAAATGAGGTCTCACCAGGGACATATACAGGGGTAATATTGCCTCCTTTTCTCTGCCTACCATTACTTTCCCTGTGTACCCATGCATCTTCCTAGCTTTTGCCATTGTTTATTCACCTATTTGACTATTTTGAGATCACCAAATATGACCATACTCACATACTGCTCTTGTTTCATGCATAAAATAATTTCTCCCCCTATACTGTACCGCTCCCTTGTGTTTTTGCAGCCAAATGCATGACCCTGCATTTTTTATTATGCAATCTTAGTTGTCTTGACTCTAGACATTCCACAAGATTTGCTAGATCCCTCCCTCATGTTTTCCACACCTTCTTGAGTGTCTACCCTGCTTCAGATTTTGGTATCACAGTGCAAAAAGACAAACGTTTCCTGATAATCCTTCTGCAATAGCAGAACCGGTCCAAATGTCAATACCCTTAGCACACCACTAGTAACTTCTCTCTAAGTGAATTCCCTTTACCACTACTCTTTGGCACCTCCCAATCAACCAATTTAACCCAGTCAGGCACTAAAGGGCCCATACCAAAGGTGCTCATTTATTTATAAGTCACCTATGTAGAACCTTGTCAAAAGGCTTACTGAAATCCAAGCACACTTCATCTAGCACTGTTACCCTGATGCAACTCTGGTCACTCAGTCAAAGAAATCGATTAGATTCATCTGACAATTCCTGTCTCTGGTTAAAAAAAAAAAAAACAGACATGTTGCCTAAGGGTCTTGCCTTTTATTAGATTCCAGAAATAGCATTTTTTTTTTTAAAGTAGCAATTCCACTAATTTACTCGCTACAGAAATCTGACTAACTAGCCTGTAGTTCCCAGCCCACTCCTTACTTCCACTTTTGTAAAGAGGAACCACGCTGACCTGTCTCCAGTCCTCCAGAACTAATCCCAACTCTAAACTTTTCCCTTTCTCACACTTAATTCCTTCTCTTTACGGCATGAATCTGTTTTGATAATATGATTCCCAAGACTGTGAGCTATTAAAGCACTGGCTTGAATCAGGAAGGTTCTGTTTTGTCAATTGGTTTTCTATAGTATGTTTGCTTTCCCAACAGCGAGGTTCTAGTTGGGAAATGGCTCCTGGGGATGAGTCAATAAAGTAAAAATTAGGTACCTGGTGATATTATTTTGGCTGATGTATCGGATGATCAGAATGCATCTGCTCAGTTTATCAGTTGTTCAGTGGAGACACAAGAACAAAAGAAAAGCCAAGTTGGGTTTTTCTTAAGACTAACGATCTGATGCCATCAATTCAGTAAAGGACACATCTATTATGTTATATTTTTCCTTTTCAACAATGATTAAAAAGTTATTATTTCTGTTTGTCAATTAAATAGATATAATCTGAAAGTCACAGAGGAGCACCATAGTCCAAGGATCTCATTTTAAGAAATGAATTCCATCACTGAAGAACATATTAAAATGCATTAGATCATCATCTAAGATAACAGTTGGTTGGCAAAAGCATCTTGGTAGCAATGCTGTGCTTTGGTACAATAAAAATGTACTTTCCCCAAGCCAGTTGAACATTTAGACAGGTCACAGAATTCCAGCAGCTCCTACCATGAGGGCTACCAGTGTAGTGTCATTTTATAGAGAAGTCTTTTTACAGGTGATAAGATCTGCAATTGGGCAGATATTTCAAAGAGGTGAAAAAACTTGGAGTGACCAAGAGTTTAGCAACTAAGATCGAATGCAATGAAATGCAGAGCCATGTGCAAGGGACACAGAAACCCAGGGAAGCAGTATATTAGAGTGGTATACTGACAGGCTAAAAAAATACAACATTGAGGGATCAAGAGTGGAAAATTATACTGAAATCTTAGGCACTAGCCAAAGTATCTTTTAGAAGACAGGGGGAAAAGGTTTTCATATAGCAATTAGTTTTTTGTTGCATTTTACTCACGGTTATATTTATTTTCCTCTTTAAAAAAAATATTTTTCTTTTTGCCTTTCTCCTCCCTATTTTCTCTCTCTCTCCCTCCAACCTTCTCCCTCCCTCTCTCTAGCCTATTTCCCTCCGAGCCAGAGGTGGCCTCTCTCTTGCCAGGCCTGAGCCAGTGGCAGCAGCAACTCCTGATGTGCTCAGAGCGATGTCAAGACCCAAATTTTAGGCACTCAGCTAACTTGAATCTGACCTCTTGTTGATAGAGCAGATAAAAACAGTAGCAACACATGAATTTAATAAATTCCGAGCACTAGATGGCCTCAAACAATTTTTGGCAACTACCAATTTTCATACTATAATCGCAATCTTTAGAAATGTCTAAATTAGGTTATCAGCATATATGTTAAATTGCTAACAGGCACTTCAGAACACGGCTATAAGACTAATTACTGATACAAAGTTGTCAGATCACATAACTAGAGTGGCTCCCTATACAGTGGAGAATACAATTTAAGATTGTAACGCTACTCCATCATGCACTTAGCAGAGACACACCATTATGCGTTAGCTTGCTATTCAAAATTTACAAATCTCTGAACACGTTAAGATCTGCCAGTTGTAATTTATTAGACATTCCATCAATTTGGCAAGCATGTTTAAATGAAACTAGAGAGAAGACTTTTTGGTAGCAGGCCCAGCATTGTGGAATAACCTGTCAGTCGAGATGCATTCTATTCAATGTTATTCCACATTTAGAAAATATGTAAAATCATATATTTTAACCAGGCATTTGATCACAGTGTATGCTAGAATATGTGCTGATTATCTTCAGGAAGTTTGTTTCAATGAAATGTTAATGCTTTTTGCTGATTTTTTTGCTATTACAATTATTTACTTTTGGGGTTTTTATGTTTCTTAAGGAAATGTTCTGTATGCTTTTTTTTTGTTTGATCATTTTTTGCTTTATTGTTAGATGATTTTCTTTCTTTCTTTTTATTGAATTTTTAAATCAAATACATGAGATAAATTATAAGGAAAAGAATCAAAGTAAAAAATATAGGTATTTAAAATAGAACAAATCACAAGTCCCCATTTAAAAAGAAAAAAAAAAAGAGGGGGAAGTTAAAGAAAATACAATTAAAGGAAAAAATAAAAATAAAAAACTAATCAGTGCTGTCCAAGTGTACCAACCAACCCCAAAAATAGCTTAAGATTATGACCTATCATCCTGGAAAGACTCCAGATGGAGAGGATCTACAAAAACATTTATTCTTATGATACATAAGCTCACATGTGCAAGGAATCTTTAGGAAAAAGGAAGCACCAAGATCAACAATGTGCTGCTTTCAGAGCTAAAGTGACTGCTTCAGATTCCTGTCTTAAGTGTGCTCAGGTGGGAGTTTCATTGAAGCACTGTCTTTGGGAATATTTATTTGTTTTTTTATATACCTATATTCAAATATATGTACACCAATGTGATGACTAACAAAAAGTTAGAAATGTTACAGTATAATAATCATAACAGTGAGAAGACTAAATGTAAAAAGAGAAGAAAAAATAAAGTGTGAAAAAGAAGTAATGAGAAATAGTTAAAATGAGAATAGAAGAATAATACGATTTATCATGTTGAGTATGCTTTTTGAAAAAGCCATGTTTTCAGTTCTTTTTTAAAAGATTGTGAAGAAGGATCAAGTCTTAAATCAATTGGTAGAGAATTCCATAGTATTGGGCCAGCAATTGAGAAGGCATGTTGTCTTGTTGAGATGAGATGGTATCTTTTAGGAGAGGGAATTTCGAGGAGGCCAGTGTTTGTGAAACGTAAAGTTCTTCTTGATGATTGAAAAGTTAGTGTTGTATCCATCCAGTTAGACTTATTATTGTATAAAGCTTTATGAATAAGACATAAAGTCTTGTATTGTATTCTATAAAATATTGGTAGTCAGTGTAGAAATATGAGAACTGGGGAAATGTGATCTTACCTTTTGTGATTACTGAGTAATCTTGCAGCTGCATTTTGTAAAAGTTGAAGAGGAGTAATGGAAGAAGCAGGTAATCCAAGGAGTAATGTATTACAATAGTCTATTTTGGTAAATAGTACAGTTTGCAGAACAATGCGAAAGTCAAAATGGTGAAGGAGGGTTTTAATCGTTTTCAAAATTTGAAGCTTGAAAAAGCCATCTTTTATAATGTTGTTAATATGCTTCTTAAAAGATATTTCAGAGTCTACATTAATTCCAAGGTCTCTTACATTGAGTAAAATTGTTTTGCTAGATAAATAATTATTAAGATGTAGGTCAGATTCAGGTGAGGATTTGTTAGAAATATATAATATTTCAGTTTTATTACGATTGAGTGAGAGGGACATTTGTATTAATAGATTTTGGATTGTAGTAAGATATGAATTCCAAAGATTAAGTGTATTAGTAATACTAATTGTTATCGGGAGGAGAATTTCTACATCATCTGCATAAATATAATAAATTAATTTAAGATCTGATAGTAGTTTACATAATGGGAGCATGTAAATATTAAATAGAGTAGAGGATAGTGAGGAGCCTTGAGGGACTCCATGTGGAAGAGATATAATTTTAGATTCATTGTAGTTAGTTTTAACAATATATGATCTATTATGCAAGTATGTTGTGAACCAGTTGATAGTGGTATCACATAAGCCAATTTCTGTTAGTCTTTTCAAAAAAATAATATGATTTACGGTGTCAAAAGCTGCTGAGATAGAGGAAAATCAAGATGAACTTTTGGCTATCTAGTCCTTTTAGAATTCAATCAGAGTGAGATTAAAAGGGTTTCAGTGCTAAGAGAACTTCTAAAGCCATGTTGAGCTGGGAAAAGAATTTTGTGTTGTTCTAAATGTTTCCTGAAGTTGGTGATTAACGATTTTTTCAAGTATTTTAGCTATGAAGGGGAGGTTAGAGATAGGTCTAAAGAATATGTGGAGGTACAAGGGTTTGGGGGCAAGATATTACAATATTTCACAGATGTAAGTTTCCATATGACCATTTTGCGTTTTGGGTCACATAGATCCAACACTACAGGTAACTGCATGAGAAACACCAACTCAAGGAAAGCTGATCACATTACCCCAATACTCAAAGAACTCCACTGGCTCCCCATCGCATCCCGAATTCTCTTCAAAATTCTAACCATAGTGCACAAGTCCATCCACTCGCACAATTCCAATTGGTTGGATGAACCCTTTCGTCCTATACGCACTGAACGACCCACTCGCACTGTCAACAAAGGCACCCTCTCCATTCCCCCTTTGAAAAAAGCCCACCTCTCCTCTACTAGGGACCGTGCACTATCCATTGCAGGCCCTAAACAATGGAACGCCCTCCCTACCACTCTCAGGCTAGAGCCATGTTACGCCAAGTTCAGAAAAAAACTTAAAACATGGCTCTTCCGACAAGCCTACCCTGATTAAGTACACCGACTTCTGCAAGTATCTTGCCTACGCCTTGTATATTCCTGTAAATAGTCCGTTGCAGTTTTTATTTATTGCTTTAATTCCTCCACCTCCTGCTCTTTGTATACTCCTCCTTGTTCGCCCTCCCTGTTCATTGTAATTTCTACCTTTAAAGTTACATTGTAAACCGGTATGATGTATGCATACTAATACCGGTATATAAAAGTTTTTAAATAATAAAATAATAATAAATAATTACTGGTAAAAGATTGTCTTGTGGCCCTTCAGCTGATACTGGTGAAGTGCCTGGAAAACTCTGATCCATCACTGGAAGCTTGGAAGCTGTCTATGTTTGATCTACTTTTAATGGAGCAAAAGACAGTGTGTCTGAGCGATCGAAACTTCAACATCAGTTACATCAACAGATATGGACACTTTTTGTGAGCACTCTTACCACTGGAATTAAGGAGCAAAATGAACAAAGTTGGATGAATGCAATCCTTTAATATCTCAACTTTTATTTTTCTTTCTTTTCTGAATTCCAAACAGAGCTATGCAGAGTATTACAGGAGGCAAGGAAGGGTAGAGAGGGGAGGAGGAATATTGGGAGATGAGAAAATGGAGACTGTCATCCAGGTCTAAAGCTAATATAAGTTTGAGATGTAGAAATGTACTCTCTTGACTTTATACTTTATGTTTATTGTCTTTAATGTTGTTATATTGTTTCTAATGATGTTTAATTGGAAACAACAAACAGATTCTTTAAAAAAAAACAAAAAAAAAATGACAATACTAGGTCTATCAGCAAAGTGGCTCTTGACTGGAAGAAAAACACTTTCTCTTGGAGCAAATCTATCCAGGATCCTATTAAGTGAATTTTCCAAGATGGAACAAGATTGGACTTGGAGAAGTTTACTAGGAAACCCAGGGACTGGAGAAGATGGATGTTTATCTTTGTGGACTCTAGAATTACGACGGAGATAGATCCATCACTAACCAATCATCTAAGTAGGGGAATACGCAGATTCTCTGCCGATATCACACACCGTATCAGAGAGTGAAATGAAAATGTATTATGTTTTCACAAAATATTTGCCCAAGTCACTAAAAATAAACACCTGATTATGCAGTATAATGTGGCTTTTTTAGGCTATTTTGAAATGTTAGTTTAAGAAATCTATTCAAAAGTAACCTGAAATCTTTAAAATTAAAAAAAATTTAAATAAATGTGAAGGCTACAGAGGAATGTTAAACTATTGGGACTTTGCCTCGGTTTACTACTGACCCATATTTTCATCTTCTTTATTAGCAGAGCAGCTCCGTTGCTCTGCACTTCTTAGTTTTGCATTTACTATTTACAACGCATACTCTTAACTCTCCAAAAACATCTGTACAGCATCAGGGGGACCTTGCGATCAAATACATATTCTATTCAAGAAAACTGCATCAGCTAATTTGAAAAACCAAAAGATTATGAAAAACTACCCAGAGAGCAGCAAAGTTATCAGGGTAAAGATATCTGGATAATGTCAGATGAATATTCAGCTGGAAAAAAACATTCAAATTGGACATATCTTCCTCTGAATATATTTGGCTAAAGTTAACCAGGTACATTTACCTGGAAACTTTTAAACCTAACCAGCTATATACTAAATGTAGCAGGTTAAGTTTGAAAGGAAAAAATAGGAAAGCAGACCCAATTCCCACCCTCAAAAACAATTTGTAAAAATGTTGGGGCACAGTGCCAAATCTGTACCCACTACTCCCCCCCCCCAAAACAAATGCCAAAATTCACTCCTAACCCCCCCCCCCCCCATATTTTAAAATAAAAGAGCTGGCTCTGGACCCTCTCCTGGCCCCCCACAATCTCCAAGGCTGAGCAGGGAGGCAATAAAGTCCTACCACGCTCCCAGTAGTGCCCAGTGTTGCTCTGACAGCAACGCTGGTAACATTCCACATTAGCATATAACAACATTAGTTGCATGCATTACCAGTGTTGCTCTCAGAGTAACACTGGATGCCACTGGGAGTGCAGTAAGACTCTGTCTCCTGTTCAGCCTTGGGGCTAGCGGGCCAGAAGCAAGCCCTATGGCAAGTGACTTGTTTTAATTATTTTGCAGAGTTGGGGGAAGGGAGAAAAACTGGGCGCTACATTTCTTTTTTTTATTATTGTAGTGGATGGGAGATCGGGCCTCTTACCTGCTAGTTTTGTGGGGGTTTTCCCCACTTAACCAGCTGTGTTTGGCATACAGCCAATTAGGTTTAAATTTATGCAAGTAAACATACTCAAATAATTTTAGACCTGCTCCCCTTCACGACCACAGTTACCCAGCAAAGTTTAAGCTCCACTTATCTGTTTATTTAATTTATTTATTTACAAACATTTGTAATCCCTGGGATAAGCAGCATGGAATCTATCTACCCCTTGGGATCCTGCCAGATACTTGCCCATTAGAGAAAATTTAGGATTCCAACCAGGAGACCATGTTATGGCATTTTGGTTATGGGTACAGAAAGGTATTAAATCCAATTTCAGATATGTTTAATGAGGAAGGCCGTATATTGTCCTTTCAAGAGTTGAAAGATAAACATAAGGTTGACATAAAAGTTTTTTTGCATATCTGCAACTCCAACATTTTTATATAGAAGATATGCAAAGGTGGGGGCTTTCTACTGCTTTGCCCTTTAGAGTAGATAAATTCTTCAGAGTGGAGGAGGTAATCGATCTCTTTATCACAGGATTGCAGAAGACACTTTAGGAACATATTTCTATCAGCACTTATGAGACTCTAGCTGAAAAATGTACAGAGGGGCTAGAAAATAACTCCCCAGGCAGAAATTTGGAAGGACTTTTCAAGCGAATCAAAGGAATTATGGGAAATATGGCTCTGAGGGAAATGCAATATAAAATTCCAACATAGAGAATATATTGTGCAAAATAGAGTCCACAGGGCCAGACTGTTGAGCTCAGACAGATGTGTGAAATGTAACAGAGAACATAAGAACAGAGAAAGGTACTTTATCCCATGCTTTTTGGTCATGCACAAATGAGAGATTTTTGGATGAAGGAGTTAATATTTTTTTAGTTCCATTACAGAACATGCACTTCCACTTAATGAGGACATGACAGTTTTTGATAATATGCCCTTACTAAAAATTAAAAACAGAAGTGCAAATCTGTTTCTGAGGAAGGCACTTCACTTAGGGGAGTGGTGGGAGGGCTGGGGGATGGGATTGAGTGGAGCAGTTTCTGATATGATTACATGTTTTGCTATCACCTAACAGCATCACCTCCTTGAAATTCTAGGACGAGGCAGTATAACTTGCCCAACTTTTGATTTCGGCCAAGTTAAGAGTCGGGGATTCAAAGATAACAGTTACCCTGCCCCTGACCTATTGTGAGCTTGTGAATTATTTTGTATTTACTTACTGAATTTTGTATTGTATTTTATGAATAACATCCACATAAATTAAAAATTTCAAGCCCAAAGAGTTAAAAAAAAAAAAAAAAAAAAAACCTTCCACAATAGCTGTAAATAAATATTAAATGTAACTGGGGATAACGAAAAACCCTGTGGAACCCCATACAAAACAGGTTTCCATTCTGAGCAACTTCCCCCCCCCCTTCCATTTGAAGGCATCGGTTCCTATCTTGCAAAAACGATTTGAACCACATAAGAATTGCCTCCAACACTATCTTTGCTAAACGTGCTTATGAGCTTCTCATGATATAGCACATCAAAGGCTGATGAAATATTTAAACTGTACCAAAATGCCAGACTGCCCAGGTTTTAATTCACAATTAAACATAGGCAGCAGAGATAAAAGCAGGCTCTCAGGTCCATGGTTCTACCTGAATCCATATTGTTGAGTAGCCAACACAAAGTTCTCCCAAAAAATAAAAATCACTTAACTGGGAAACAGCATATGTCTCCAAAATCTTCCCCAAACTTGGAAGATTTGAGATAGGCCTGAAATATGAGACTAAATCAGAGAGTAACAGCTAATTTTTCTGAACTGATCTTATAGTAGCCAATTTTAATTAATTAGTCTGGAACAATTCCCTTGAAAAATAAAGAAGGATGAGGCTACTAAGCAACAGCATAGTATATTATTGAAGGATTATCATAAGGAATGTCAGAAAGGGAAGAGAGGGTTATGTGACAAAGAAAATTGAAACTGCTTTGAATCGTCCCCTGGAGCTTTCTTCTGTAATTAAGAAGTTATTAGTGAAGCCTGAAGTTGCATCAGAATTGTGATCTATTCTATTATTTTCAGAATAAGGTTAATAAAATTCAATGTAAATGTACAATGAAGGTATAAAGAACACCTCAATATTTATGTTTAATACATATTTGTATTAAAAGTTATATTAAAAACTCATCATATATACAATATTGATAAAATTCAATTCCAACTTAAAAATAAGGGAAGCTTATCCCCAGGTGTTCAACATGATATATCACAGGGAAATAAATGGTGTAATTTTAGGGAAGTATCTTTGGTGGAGTTAACCTCAATTATTGGAAAGATAAGATCCACATATTCAACTTTAGATCCCTGCCCGTTTGTAGTTCTTAGAAGTTTGAGGTGGATAACTTAAGGAGCTCTACAGGTGACAGTACATAAGAACATGCCATACTGGGTCAGACCAAGGGACCATCAAGTCCAGCATCCTGTCTCCAACAGTAGCCAATCCAGGCCATAAGAACCTGGCAAGTACCCAAAAACCAAGTCTATTCCATGCTACTGATGCTAGTAATAACAGTGGCTATTTTCTAAGTCAACTTAATTAATAACAGGTAATGGACTTCTCCTCCAAGAACTTATCCAGTCTTTTTTTAAACACAGCTATACTAACTGCACTAACCATATCCTCTGGCAACAAATTCCAGGGTTTAATTGTGTGTTGAGTGAAAAAGAACTTTCTCCGATTAGTTTTAAATGTGCCACATGCTAACTTCATGGAGTGCCCCCTAGTCTATTATCTGAAAGAGTAAATAACCAATTCACATCTACCTGTTCTAGACCTCTCATGATTTTAAACACTTCTATCATATCTCCCCTCAGCCGTCTCTTCTCCAAGCTGAAAAGTCCTAACCTCTTTAGTCTTTCCTCATAGGAGAGCTGATCCATTCCCCTTATCATTTTGGTCGCCCTTCTCTGTATCTTCTCCATCGCAACTATATCTTTTTTGATTTGGCCTGTCTACATTTGCATCTAACATGAATTTCTTTTCCGGGGACTAACTTATCATAACTTCTAGCAAGCAAACCATACTATTCAACTAAAGAATCTGCTGGGATCTCATCCTTGCTTTCCATAAAAACTTCCAAATTCAAGTCTTCTTTAAAGTCACTTATCTCAACTAATATCCTACCCTTTTTCTTCTGTTTGCTGCCCACAATTCTGTACTGTATTATCACGCAACTGAAACAAAACTAATGGGTGATCTGAACACAACAAATCCAATATACAAAGAGCTCTAAACTAAGATACCCATTTCTCAGGGGAAAGCAATAAATCCAAGGTATGGCCTGCTGCATGTATAAGCCTTTTAATCATTTGAACAAAATCAACAGCATTCATACTTGTTAACAATTCCTTTGCATAAAGAGGTAGGATCATCCACATGGACATTAAAATCCTCCATTATCAATAACTTATCATAATCCAAATGCAACAGAATTAGTTCTATAAGCTTTGTAATATCTGCCAATACAGTGCCAGGGGGATTAAACAGCAGACAAAATTGGCTAAGTGTGCATTTTCACTATCTTATCACCTAATGCGGGTTCCACAGGGATCTTCCCTGTCTACTATCCTATTTAATATTTAAAGTTATGCCAGGTACTGGGAAAATTGGGGATAGAATATCGGATGTTCGCAGAAGATATTCAATTTTGGTTTCCAATTAAGGATCCCTGAAGGAAGCATTTGAGATGCTGGCATCAAAGGTGACCAGTGCTCAGCAAGGTCTTTCCCCAGTACTGAGGTAGATGACAATGAACCTGACATCCTCAAGAAGAAGAAACAGACAGGGGTTGGTCTCCGGCACCCCTATCCACCACCGGCATCAACAGAACCAAAGGCCCTGCCAATTTTGACGGCACAGTGACAATCGATGCAGCTCCAAGGTCCATCGGTGCAGATACCGCTGATGCCAACATTGATGGCTCAGACTTCCCGACCCAAAGAGTTTCTCCATCTTATCAAGTTGAGAACGACGTCCCTTAGGGGTCATCTGGGCGCAAATAAGGCAACCCCAGATATGTGTCCTCTGCCTGGGGGCATTGCATGATATCTCATGAGGGTCTGTGATGGTCATGATCCTCGGACACTGGGGGCATAGACAAAAACCAGACGAGGCCATGACAAACAAAAAGGGAAGAAAAGAGCAGTGACGAAGGGCACCAAGGCAATGGTGCCACAGGGGGAACGAAAGCGAAAAGAAACTTATCGAGAATGCCAAAAACCTTGACTAAGGAACTTACTAGGAGGAACCAAGAGGGACCCGGCATGAATAGTAAAGCAAAAGCAACCAAAAACAACTGGTGAAAGTTTTCCAAAGGCAATTTTCCAAGGAAAAAGCTAAGAGCTAACTTAACCGTGAGCAAAAGCTCCCGGAAAAAAAGTTCCAGAAACTTTGACTTATGTTTTCTGTGCCAAGGCTCCACCCATGTGTGAGGACTACCATCCTGCTTGTCCTAGGAGAATTCTATTTGCTTTCCTACTTGTTTGTTTCAATAACAAGTGATCTTTCAATAGTATAAAATCATTTTTTATTAGCAATTGTCCATCCAATGCTGTTTAGAAAATGGTTTTAGTTAGGTTTAACTGGGACACATACAAATTCTGAATTACCTCAAGGATTTCTTATTCCTTCATCCTAAGAAAACAATGAGAATATGAGCTCTACCTTTGAACACTCTTCTCTAAAGGCATCATGAAACAAGTAGGATTATTCATCTGAACAGCAATTCCATAGTTGTAACTTTTATTTTGAGACAACAATGATGGATGGCTGATAGGAAGGGAGTAGAATTTGAGGGTAAACCATGAAAGACAAAGGAGAGATGCAGTGGTCAAGAGTAAGCTCAGCAAACAGGGGAAACTTAATAATCTGAATAATTTTCTGCTACGAATCAGTCAATGGATGAGAGCTAACTTACATCTTAATCCAAGTAAAACAAAGGTTCTCTGGTGTGAACATAAGAAAATAAGATATGCCATACTGATCCAGACCAAGGGTCCATCAAGCCCAGCATCCTGTTCCCAATAGTGGCCAGTCCAAGTCATAAGTACCTGACAAGTACCCAAACATTAGGTAGATTCCAAGCTACAATTCCTTATTAATTAGTATAAATTTATGGTCTTCTCCTCTAGGAACTTATCCAAACTTCTCTTTAAACCAGTTACACTAACTGCCGTAACTACATCCTAATTATGCACTGCGTGAAAAAGCATTTTCTTCTATTTGTTTTCAATGAGCTACTCTCTAACTTCATGGAATGCCCCCTATCCTTTTATTGTTAGAGAGTAAATAACCCGATTTACATTCATGATTTTGAAGACCTCTATCATATTCCCCCCTCAGCAGTCTCTTCTCCAAGCTAAACAGCCCTAACCTCTTCAGCCTTTCCTCATAGAAGAGCTGTTCCATGCCCTTTATCATTTTGGTCACCCTTCTTTGTTCCTTCTCCAGTGCAACTATATCTTTTTTGAGATGCGGCAATCAGAACTGTACATAGTATTCAAGGTGCAGTCTCACTATGGAGAGATACAGAGGCATTATAACATCCATCATTTTATTCACCATTCCCTGCCTAATAATTCCTAACATTACGTTTGCTTTTTTGACTGCCACAGCACACTGAGCCGACAATTTCAATGTATTATCCATTATAATGCCTAGATCTTTACTGGGTGGTAACTCCTAATATGGAACCTAACCTTGTGCACATATAGCAAAGGTTATTTTTCCCTATATACATTACCTTGTACTTCGCCACATTAAATTTCATCTGCTATTTGGATGCACAATCTTCCAGCCTCACAAGATCCTCCTGCAGTTTATCGCAATCCACTTGAGATTTAACTACTCTGCATAATTTTGTGTCATCTGCAAATTTAATCACCTCACTGTTCATACCCCTTTCCAGATCATTTATAAATATATTAAAAAGCAGTGGTCAAAGTACATATCCCTGAGGCACTCCATTGTTTAACTTTTTCCACTGTGAAAATGGACCATTTAATCCTATGTTTCCTGTCTTTTATCCAGTTTGCAGGGTGCAGACGCTAGGCTGAAGGGCAGTACCAGATACTGGAAGTGTTCGTCTCCCACCAAGAATCGGACGTACCACCAATGGTTGGGAAAAATGGCAATGTGAGCATAGGCATCCTTTAAGTCAAGGGAGCAAAGCCAGTCCCCCTTCCTTAGGAGAAGTATCAGGGCCCCCAGCGAAACCATTGTGAACTGTTCCCTTGCAAGGAATCCGTTCAAAGCCCTCAGGTCCAGGACAGGACGCAGGCCTCCTGTTTTCTTGGGAATCAGAAAATACCTGGAGTAAAACCCGGTGCCTCGCTGATTTAGCAGTACAGGTTCGACAGCTCGAGCTGTTACAAGGGCGGAGAGCTCTACTCACAGTATCTGCTGGTTTGGGAAAAACCCCATGAGGGGCACGGAAGGGATTTCAGGGGAACCCTGTGGAAATTCAGTCTGTACCCCCAAACGATGAATGGGTCCCACTGGTCCAAAGTGACTGCCCGTCATCAGTCTGCAAAGGACTCCAGATGGCATCCAACAGGAGGGTCATTCTTCATGGGGACAGGCTGCTAGCCTAAACTCCCTCCCAACCAGTCAAAACCCCATGGCGGGGCTGGTTGCTGCCGAGAGGTGCACGGTTGTCACATGCGTGTCATAGGTGTAGCACACTGCGACCTCGCTCTACCCGTTGGAGGATAATATTTCCTCGGGCAGTAAAAGGGATGTCTTGATCTCTGCTTTAATAGCTTCTTGCCAGAGGACTGAGGGTCAGCGGTGCTGGCTGACAGATGGAGGGTTTTGTGATAATCCTTCAGCTGTACCATTGCTTCCTTGATTTTATCTACGAAGAGATTTTCACCAGTACAAGGGAGGTCCGCAATACACACCTGCACTTCTGGCCGGAGATCCGAGGCCCGAAGCCAGGCCATGTGGCAGGCGCACATGCCTGCAGAGGCTACCCTCACCGCCATTTCAAAATCATCATAAGTGGACCTGACCACGTGCTTGTCACACGCCAATCCCTGCTGAATCACCTTCAGGAAATCTTCCTGAAGTTTTTGTGGGAGACGTTCCACCGGATCTTGAATCTGGTTCGAGGTTACCTGGAGTACTGACTTATATACAACTGATAACATGCAATTCGGGCCGCCAGCATGGACCCCTGGAAGACTTTACGCCCTAGGGCATCCAGGTCCTGTGACCGCGACCTGGAGGAGCTGAAGCATGGGTCCATGTCCTCCTAACTTTCTTGAGAGCGGACTCATGAGGAAGTTGGCGGCGCTCAGCCCCGTGATAGGTTGCACCAAGTAAACCCCATCAGTTTTTTGGTTCACCGGGGACCAAAATGGGGAGCTCCCACAACCAAACATCCTTGAAAATGTCGTCCACTGGTACGGTTACCATTTCTTTAGAGGCATCCACAAATCGTAGGACTTCCAGCGTTTTGTGCCTGGAGTCCTGTTCAGTCAAAAGCTGGAAGGGCACCGACTGACATAGCCCTCACAAAACCGGCAAACGTCAGGTCTTCCAATGGAGACTTACACCTTTACTCCAGAGGCGAGGGCTCAGAGGGAAGGTCCGCGGAGTTTTCTGAAGAGGACAGGGATGCCTCCCCTTCTTAAGGGTCATTGGGGCGTCCGCCTCACTCAAAGCGCCCGGGGACACCAGAGGTGGAGCCCCTATGCTGGCCCTAGGCCTAGACCCCAAAGACACTAGAAGCCCCAAAGGTATGGCTGCCAGAACCGATGATTCCTCTGGCACCGAATCTGACGATCCTTCCTCATCAGTGGAGTCAGTCACCGGACTAGCCTCCGGTAGAAGCCTCTTCAATGCCCCATGCGGCATCAAGGGCAGCCGGGGTACGGGGATGGGCTGCGTCAGCAAGGTACCGAGCAGTAAATCCAGTCACTCTAGCGAGGAAGCGAGCATTGATGAAGCCAGCTCCGGCAGCCCCAAAGGTACCGGTGGTTTGATGCCTTGTAGGGCTTGACCTACTGCCAAGCGTATACTGTGCCCCAACTCCTCCTCGAATGCTGACAAGAGAGCAGCTTTGGGAGGAGGAGGCGGAACTGAATCCCCAATGGAACCCCTAGGGGGATAGTGCCCACCACCGAAACCAGTGGAGACCACTTTGGGCCTTCAGTCTCGATGAAGGGTGGAGCCTCCTTGGACCGGGGCCACTTCGGGGGATACTCAGACAGTGCCAATGCCTTCCCGAGCTCGCAGCCATGGGAAGATGGTGATCAATGGCAATGTTTTCTTGACTTCTCCCGATGCTCGGCCCAGTCCTTCCCCAGAGCCGAGGGTGATGGCAAAGATTCAGACCTGGAACAAAAAGAAATAGAAAGTGGACCATCCCCCGCGCCCAGTTCCAGAGAACTCTGTGGTGAGGAAGACAACCCGGGCGTAGACTCACGTCCCTGGCGCATCAATGCCCCTGATGCTGACATTGAGGCTCTGACTTTTTACGCTGAAAAGTTTATCCATCTTGTTGAGATGCTCACAACAGCTCTTCGGAGTCATCTGGGCACAGAAGGCGCATCCCCTGATGCCGTGGGTTGCCACCAGATACAAGATACAGACCTTGTGGGGGACTGTGATGGTCAATGTCTGGGGGCACTGGAGACATCATTGAAAACCAGATGACACCATGGGAAAAAGAACCCGGCACAGCCAATGGCCGGCAGATACCGGGAAATGGCACCATCAATAATTGTTAGCAAACAACGTTAAAAAAAAAAAAAAACAACTTACTGCAACACCTAGCCATTAACCCTGAAAGACAGAGGGACCCAGCCCGACCGGGAAAAATGGACATAAATAGTTTTCCCCAAATTCAGCCACAAGCTCAACAGCAGCGATGCGAAAGCTTCGCGGAAAAAGAGAGACTGAAGTGGGACCCCACGTGGATAGTGGCATCCTGGGCATGCTCAGTGTGCCAGTCAAAGTTCTAGAAACTTTGACAGAAGTTTTCCATGCCGGGCTCAATCTGATGATGTCACCCATGTACGAGGACTACAATCCTGCTTGTCCTAGGAGAATAAGTATGACCAAAACTATGCTAAAGCAAACTGTCTTAGTTACCCACACAAAGCATACAGACAAGTATAAATCACAGCTACTAAAATTATCATGGAAAGACAAATTAACTCCTGCTAACTTCCCATTATTTCTCTTTTTTTTGGATTTGGGGGGAGGGGCAGGTTAGGTGGAACACAGTTTCAAGCTATTCCTTTTGGGCTTCCAGCTCAATTGGAACAGAGCCTGAGATTAGGTGCCACAATGCTTCATTTGCAGCTACTTGGGGATTTTTTTCCTTTATTCTGTATTCCCATCCAACCCACCTAGTTCAATCATTTAAAAGTGACAGTCCTTAGCAGTCATGCACTCATGAGTCCTTTTTCCAAACACTAGGCGTTGCGACCGAGACTGCCTCTCCCAGAGGCTGGGAATACGGCTTCTGCAGCATCCCCAGCTCCTGTCAACACAAGACTTAATCCAAAAATCAAATGCAGGTTTCTCTGCATGGCAGTGCACAGCACTACCACCGGGCTGGACCCCAAGTATTTTTAACTGAATATTGAGAAATAAACTGCTCACCTCAAGAATTACATCAAACCAAGCCTGGGACACAGAAAAATAGCAAGTAAGGTGTTTTGACCCAAGGTGAAATTATTCCCAATGGTGAAAGCTTTACGGCCTAATAGGGTGGAGTTATGATGACTGCAATCACAATGCAGTTTGTCTTCACAGATTACTTCAGAATGCTGATTCTGCCAACTCCTTAACTACCCACATATGAAAAATAATTATACAGGAGGCAGGGAGTCAGTCAATCCGGTTGCTTAATTAGCTGAATATTTTTTTTAAAGCTTGACTCATGCAATGGAATAGTAATGCACTGTTCCAGTTGTGTGGGCAAGAAGGGAAAGGGAGCAGGGTGATAGATAATATAGGTTGCTGTACAACATTCAGGCACAGGTAGACTACTGCTGTTACACAATGTTATACTTGGTCTTGCCTCAGACCTCAGGATAAAGCAGACAAACTACACACACACACATGCACACCTTTACTTCAGGAATAATACTGGCACATAAAGGGGAAAACCCTCCTTCCACCCTCCAAACTATTATGGAGCCAATCATTTTCAAGTTATATTCTCACTACATTCTATGGCGATATGTTCACGGAAATACTGACACTATAATTTGTATCTATATATACATAAGCAAGCGATCACTTATAAACTGAACGTAATCTATTTGCTGCTGCTGCTGCACCTAATCCAATACAAATACACAAACCAAATGAATTCTATACCAACAGATACATGACAGAACGCAGAACTGACAAGGCAACTACCTCCTTTCAGTACAAACTACCATTTCAAGTTAAGATGCTCACTGGGAGGGAAGCTAGTTCCAAGGAAACATTACTATTTAATAGGATAACAGAAGTTCTTTCATTACATCTCATAAAGAACAGGTATAGGTTTACTTCTTGCAGAAAGACAAATCATGCAATACCACACCCCCAGGAGTTTACCATTTCATCACAGTCCAGGCCTTTTAAAAGTGCTGTATGGTTCCGCCTGCCTAAAACTAAAAACTTCTTTCTTCATTTGTGTGCACTTCCTTTACAACCGCATATATGTTACTGTCAGGAGGCAGATCGTCCAGCACAGTTTACAAATCCAACCTAGCCTCTGTTATTACCCATCTTGCTCTTGCCTCATGCTGATAAGAGCAGTGGTTCTGTTTCACAGACGCACCCACTGGAGATTCCATATCAATTCTCCTACCAGTCACGTGCTGTGTGATCATGGGCAGGCCACAGAACTTCCCTGTGCTAACTTGCAACTCTGTGAATTATTTGTTGCAGCAAAGTACATACCGGTAGCACTACAGACATATTTCATTAATGCAATATTGGAATCCATGTGCTACGGCCCAAAACTGTATTACAAAGAAAGGGACAGCACAAGAGTAGAACAGACACATTTTTAAAAAGATACAAAGTTTAAAACAAAATGTTAAAAGGTTTTCAATACCACACACACCTCTTTGCTGATGTTACCAGTCATCCATATTTACAAGTGCTAAATTATTCAACATCCTGCTGCTGATCAAAGGCTTTTTAACCCTTGGAGAATGATACTCCCTGCATTAAATTTACATTTCATCATGCCAATCAGTAGACTGAACTAGAAACTATATAAATACTTGTGGAAAAGGGAAAGCAAACTGTTAAACAAAAAAAGATTCTGGCAGCAAAGACTATTTACCTTGGTTTACAAATGTATATTCTAAGAGATTCCATGACCTCAGTTAATTTTTTTTTTTTTTTTAACTGAAGCTGCAGTTCAAACTGAAATCAATATTTTATAACTTGCTGCAGATGTTCAATTATTAAGCAGGATTTTTAAGCACAAATCATTTAATAGCAATGCTAGCATCACAAAAAAAAGTGCATATAAAAATAGTGTGCTAGAATTAACTCCTATTTTAAAAAATTAAGGCACCAATATTCATGTGATTAATCAAGCCTATACTTTTATTCATTTTCACGTGAAAAGTTAATCATTCAGCTAGTCATCGCCCTACACTTAACTTGGTTTCTTCTGTTTCCATGCTTTTTTTTTTTTTTTACTTCTACTCTTCCAATTCTGGCACCCTGTCTCTCCGCATGCCAATTCTTCTCAACATAATCAATAAATAAATAGACTGAAGTCTAATCCTCTAATTTAACAAGCTATTTGTCCCATTCTGTAGAAACCCTTTTTCTCACCCACATACGGTACTTTATCACCACCCTTTCTTTACTTTCATTCTCACCTAACTGCAAAAGGTGTCTTTATTCTTAACTCCTGTTTCTTAATCCTCTACATCAGCGTTTGCCAACTTTTTAAACCCAAGGCACACCTCCATTAACAAAAATGTCCATCGAGTAGGCTATGTGGACACGGAGAAGGCTCATATGGCCAACAGAAGAGCTAAGGCTGCACTGAAAGCCCCAACAGTCTTTCTTCTAAATTTTAAAAGAAAGGGACAGAGGGGGCAGAAACGCACCAATTTGTTACAGTGAACCAAGTTCTTTCTATGTACAATTGAAGGAGAAGGAAGATGGTGTGATGCCTCTCAGCTCCTCCCTGCTCAGCCATCCACCCCCACTCCCCCCCCCCCTCCGCCCGACCTATCCCTATCCCCTCCTCCCCCCCTTAAGCCACCCAACGATCCCTTTGCCACCCGGCCGCCACCAAATCCCCCAGTATTCCTCTTACCCCCAAGTACACCTCCAGTATACCCCTTAAATAAACTATATCCTAGTGAATACCGTCGCCCAGTTAATGCGGCCGGTTTTTCATCACTTCCTTAGTACTACTTAAGTTAATGGTACCTGTACATATTTGCAACTGTACATAGTTCCTCTATTCTATTTTATTTTGTTTTTACTTCATCTGTCTGCCTTTTTCCCCTTCCCCTCCTCATCCCCTCCCTCCCACACCCCTCCTACCCCCTACCCTCCCTCCCTCCCCTTGTCCCGCCTCCCCTGCCTACCCTCCCCCACCTCTCCTCCCTTATTTTATTGCTCCTTTGGTTCATTGTATTATTGTTATTAATGTTATATTGTTTTATTGTATTTCCCACCTGAGTTCATTGTAAACCGGCATGATGTGCTTCACGAATGTCGGTAAATAAAAGTTAACAAACAAACAAATAAATAAATAAATAAATGCAGGTGGCCAACTCAGTTAGTTACCTTGGCTTCCACTGCTCCCAATAGTCAGAATGAGTCATATTCAGTGTTCAGTACATGCGCGCCCCCCCCCCCCCCCCCCCCATCTCACTCAGCCTGGGGATTAGATACAAGTTATATTATCAGATATGTATTACAAGCAATCATTTTCTCGAAGATAGACTATTGTAATTCTCTGCTGCTTGGTTTACCCGCAAACACTCTGAAACCTCTGCAAATGTTACAAAATGCCACTGCGAGGATCCTAACTAAATCTAATAAAAGGGACCACATTACTCCCATTTTAAAGAACCTTCACTGGCTCCCTATCAAACACAGAATCCTCTTTAAATCCCTATCAATAATCCACAAAGCCATCTATAACTCCACTCCAATGGACCTCACCATCCCTTTACTGCTTCACTCCACCTCTCGTCCGACTAGACAAGCTCAGAAAGGCACGCTAAGAGCCCATCCTCTCAAGACTTCACTTAGCAAAAGAGCTATTTCCACTGCCGGTCCTAATCTTTGGAACTCACTCACACCAGACCTTAGAATTGAACAATCGACTCCCACCTTTAAAAAAAGACTAAAGACCTGGTTGTTCAACCAAGCATTCTCTTAATCTTAAACTCAATATCTAAGCTTTGATCTCCAGGACGGTCCACTACTTTGTATATACTTACTCTTATTAAATTATTATTATTTATTTTTTCCAAGTTCTATTTATCCTGTTCATTGTAAGACATTATTCTATATACTGTCAATCTATTGTTGTAATGTAAACCGAAGTGATTAGTAACTTTTTTACCAGAACTTCGGTATATAAAACTGTTAAATAAATAAATAAATAAATAAATAAATAAATTAATAAGTTGGAACTCAGAAGGGAGAGCTCGAGAGGAGAAAGATGGAGGTAGTACTGTGTGCTCCAAACAAAGCAGGGCCCAGCGTTCCCTGCATGCTAACCATTAATTACCACATCCCAGGGCTCATGCTCTAGCTAGGAAGACAAGATATGCATGCTTACACTCATTCTCAAAAGAGAGAGGTCATACATGCTTAAGAGCTATCATAGAAATATAGAAATGACGATAGAAGAAGACCAAACGGCCCATCCAGTCTGCCCAGCAAGTTTCGCACTTTTTTTTTCCCCTCATACTTATCTGTTTCTCTTGGCTCTTACTAACCTTTTGGTTCTATTTCCCTTCCACCCCCACCATTAATGTAGAGAGCAGTATTGGAACTGCATCTAAGTGAAATATCTAGCTTAATTAGTTAGGGGTAGTAACCGCCGCAGTAAGCAAGCTACACCCATGCTTGTTTACCCAGACTATGTAATTCAGTCCTTGTTGGTTGTTGTCTATATATAGATTCACTTTTCTTCTTCATTCCCCCTGCCGTTGAAGCAGAGAGCTATGCTGGATATGCACTGAAAGTGAAGGAGCAGACTTTCTCCCCTGCCGTTGAATTAGAGAGCTATGCTGGATATGTGTGAAGTATCGGTCTTTCTCCCTTGCCGTTGAAGCAGAGAGCTATGCTGGATATGCATTGAAAGTGAAGTATCAGGCTTATTTGGTTTGAGGTAGTAACCACCGTAACAAGCAAGCTACTCCCCGATTTTTTGTGAATGCAAATCCTTTTTTCCACATTTCCTCTTGCCGTTGAAGCTTAGAGCAATGTTGGAGTTGCATTAACCATGTGTATGTTTATTGAATATGGGTATTATCTCCAGGTAGTAGCCATCATTCCCGCGAGCTACCCACTCTTCATTCACGTCCTCTAGACTTTATGGATCCACAGTGTTTATCCCACGCCCTTTGACATCCTTCACAATTCTGGTCTTCACCACTTCCTCCGGAAGGGCATTCCAGGCATCCACCACCCTCTCCGTGAAGAAATACTTCCTGACATTGGGTTCTGAGTCACTGTTAGGGGCTAGAGAAGTACGAGGGAAGGGATGACTAAGGATCAATTGGGGTTACAAAAATAGCTGGGATATGAGAAAGAATCAGCTGGGATGATATGAAAAGGGTTGGATGGGGTAAGAGAGGGAATGAGCTGAGAAAGTGAGAAGAGCTGGGAAATGTAAGAAGTGCTCAGTTAAAGGGGCAGAGGTTGAGAGGAGGTCCTCTAGAGGGGAGAGAGGTTGAGAGAAAGGATCGACGGGAGAGGGTAGATGATCAGAGTGGAGTGATTGTTGGAGGGGGACCGCAAACCTGCTAATTTGTTTTCGTCATCCTCTGGTATCATGTGAACTCTTCTCTAATTCCGCTATATCTTTTTTTAAGATGCAATGATGAGAAGTGCATACAATACTCAATGTGCAGTCGCTCCATGGAGCAATACAGTGGCATTATAATACCATCTGTTTTATTCTCCATTCTTTTCCTAATAATTCTTCACATTCTATTTGCTTTATTGACTGCTGCCGCACACAGAGCAGAGGATTTCAACATATCCACAATGACGCCTAAATCTTTATCCTGGGTGGTGACTCCCAATGTGGAACCTTGCATTGTATAGCTATAATTTAGGATGCTCTTCCCTACATGTATGACTTCACACTTGTCCACATTAAATGTCATCTGCCATTTGTTGCCCAGTTTCCAAGTCTCACAAAGTCCTCTTGCAATTTCTCACAATTCTCTTATGATTTAACAACTCTGAATACTTTTGAATCAGCAAATTTGATCTTTCACTCATTGTTCCCATCTCCAGGTCATTTATAAATATGTTAAAAAGAAGTGGTCCTAGTACAGATCCCTGGGGAACTCCACTATTCACCTTTGTTCATTGAGAAAATTGACTATTTAGCCCTACTCTGTTTTATTTTAACCAGTTCTCAATCCTTAATAGAACACTGCTCCTATCCCATGATTTTTTAATTTCCTCAAGAGTTTCTCATGAGGTACTTTGTCAAGTGATTTCTGAAAATCCAGATATAGTGTATCAACTGGCTCATCATTATCAATATGTTTATTCATGCCTTCAAAAAACATAGTAAATTGATAAGGCAAGACTTTCCTTGACTAAATCCACTTTGACTATGTCCCATTACACTATGTCTCCTATATGTTCAGTAATTTTGTTCTTTAGAATAGTTTCAACCATTTTTCCTGGCCCTGATGTCAGGCTCATGGGTCTGTAGTTTCCTGGATCACCCCTGGAACAGTTTATAAAAAAATGGCATTCCATTGGCCACCCTCCCATCTTCAGGTACCGTAAGCTGATTTTAATGATAGCAAGTCACTGAAAAATTAAACTATTGCTTAGTTTGTCAATTTGCCCTAGTATGTCTTCCAGGTTCTCTCAGAAGTTTCATTTCCTCTGAATATCATTTCTGACATGGGTATCTCTGCCTTACATCTTCCTCATTAAAGACTGAAGCACAGAAATCATTTAATCTCTCCACTATGGCCTTGTTCTTCCTTGATGCATATGATGCATCCCCTCTACCTTTAAAAAGCAGGCTTAGGGGGTAACCTGCACAAAATGGCAGTTGCTACCCTAAAAAAAAAACTTGCTGGGCAGGCTGGATGGACAATTTTGGACTTTATCTGCCATCATTTACTATGTTACTATGTTTACTATGAGACTGAAACCATACAGTTCTCCACTCTCACTCTGGAAATAGTGATAATTTAAAAACTCTATGCTTGGCAGTGTGACCTGGGTTTGGAGATAACTGCTGCCACAATCAAATCCAGCCTTGAACTAATGAAGAAATGATCTATATTACTAATAGTTACAAGTTAGACTACTACACAGGATTATTGTGTCATCTAAACTGTTAAATGTTAAATTGCTTCTGATTCTAAATGTTTTAAATGTTCTTGCTCAGATGCATCATTGAATAACTGTCTATTGTTCTGTAATAAGATTAAGAAGTTTTGTGGCTAAGTTATTGGGTGCTTGAACAATATTACAAGAGGCAAAATTGCTCTCTTGGATACCGAAGATTTATCCTAGTATTTTATAAACTGTACAGTGGGCTACTGCTCAGTTTACAATACAGCGTAGCTCAGCTCCGAAAGTACATGTATGTTTCAGTACTCATGAATATTTGCAAAGCAATGAAAGCATTTGCTATCTATTTTATAAACATACACAGACATATTTTACGCACATACGTGTAAGACTGATTTATATATGTAGGCAGGTATATTTTAAAATATCACTGTAGTCATCAATGAATGTATAGCAATCTTCAGTAAAATATAATGAAAAGACTTTGAATTCAAGCAAAACATAATTCAATAATCCAAGACAGTTTATTCGATCCTTAAAACACTATCCACAAAGTATTTAAAGATGGCTATGCCCCCTGACAAGTATGTGTTTCATGGACGGGCTGTATCAGGAGGAACAGAAACATTGAAAGACATAAAAATATAAGCATCAGCTTAACTCAAAACCTCCCATAGTACCAAGATAGATATAAATATAAAACATACCTACTTTGAATGAACATCTATCACATAAATGTAAGTTTTGAGTTAATCTGATGGCACCATTTTTTGACTATTTATGTGGTGCAGTTTCTCTCAATTTGCCTCACTGGAATATTTTAAAATATACCAGCATATTTGAAATCACCAGTTTGTCAATACCTCCACCAGTGCACTCAGTCTATTTTCAGTTCACCAAGACACTACTTTACCCTAAACTCTCCCCAGCTCACCCAGATCTTCCACTCAAAAATAGCAGACAGACAAATCCGATTTCACTAGTCCAAACCAATTAGCAGGTATAAAACTGCACGAATAAGTTGACTAATGTATTCACGTAAATATCTTATTTAAATTTTTTTTTTAAAATTAAATTCAAGCATATTACAGGAAAATAAAAATAGGAAAGAAAGAAAATTATCAAACATTATAAAACTGTACAATAGGAAATAGAACATTATATGGGGAGCTCTATCAGCCCATAACAAAAATGTAAAAAAAAAGAGAAAAATATAATTCTATATTTCCTGAATTCTACACACTCCCTTCTCATTTAGCCCTCACTAGACTCATTATTCTCCAAAAGTATTTCCAAATGTGAAGGATCCATAAATATAAATCTATTTCCTTGATACAAGGATAGATACTGGGACATTTCAAGAAAAAAGTATCCCCCCAATGTGCTTTCAAACCCAGTAAAGGTTTACTCCTGGCCCCAGTTTCTTGTTTCTTTTGAGATATCTGGGAAGACTAGAACCTTCTGGCCACAAAATAAGTCAATTTTATATTTAAAGTAATGCTGAAGAAATAAATCTTTATTATACTCCAAGGCAAATTTTAAAACAAAATGTGGCTCTAGCTATTATATTATCACCTGAAAACTGGAGGAATGAAGATAGATCAGAACTAGAAGATGGGATCAACATAGCTGAAGCCCCACCTTCATCATTTGAATCTTTTTTCAAATCAGGAATACAGTAATAATTTGACAACAAAAAAGATTTTTCAGCAGTGAAATGCAACACATCCTTTATATACTTTTGAAATAATTACATTCAAAATAGATAGCAAGTTTTAGGAGCTGACCCACCTCACCTAAAGGAGGGGAGGCCACAAGCAGGGAAGTTCTCCACCTCCAGAGCAAGGGAGACTGGGGGCAGAGGCTGGGGGAGCGGGCTGGCGATTTAAAGAGAGGTTGGCCTGCCAACTAGCTTCTTCTTTCAACAGAGATATTTCAAGAATAGGGAAGGTACCCAGCTCAGGGGTTGGTAAAATGTCACCACCAGAAGGAGCAGCTTGGCTACAAATCATACTCTTGTCATTGCAAATGATCAAAATTCTCTTGGATGACCTGGAGTGGTCTGTTCCAGACCTCTCTGCAAGGGGAGGACCCTCGGAGGAGAAGGAGGATTGCAGGCCTCCGGACTTAGAGAGGTGTCGGCAAACTCTGAACCCAATGTCACTTGCAGTAGTGAATCTGCCTGGGTCACATGCAAATAATCCATGGGACCTACTACTGGCATCATTATCCATGGGACAGGTAGAGCTTTCCCTTTCCTCTTTTTCCCCATCAACCAGAAGAGGAAAAATCAGCACAAAAGGGTGTGCAGCATTAGTGCGCTGCTGACCGCCGCTTCTTAAACCCCTGGCGCACAGGTGACATCAGCATCACGGGAATGGTAAATGCAGCTCACCACTCAGGCCTCCAAGAAATGGACAGGAGCATCCTATATAGAACTGCTGCTCACTGCTTCTTAAACCCCCCAGCACACAGGTGACATCAGCATTGGGGGGGAGGTAGCAAACAAGGCTCACCACGCAGGCTTCCGGGAACTGGATAGGAGCGTTCCCACATAAATACCTTATAAAATAACTTCCAAACATACCACTTGACCCCATTCCAGAATGCCTTTTGTACTGATAAATGTGCATGCGAAAAAAAACATGCGCATACATTTAATGATTATAGAATATCATATACACAAATACAGACTACTTACATGGATATACGCTAATATTCTGCATGTAATCCCCTTGAAAGTGTACTCATTCATATGGAATAAAGCATTCTTTGTAAAACCACCATGTATTTTATTAAAAGGGCCAGATTTAGATGCATCAGCTATTTGATGGAAATCCAAATTATTTCTTATGGAACATGTGCCTGTTCAACAGTGTTTGGGAGATACATTTTCTAATAATTGGTGTCTGTATATCAAAAGACTTCCTCAGATGTAACAGAGAATAATATTCCTACCAACTGAGGAGATTAAGTGACCTTTATGTTATAAATTGTTATTTTTCTTTGTTTTTTGCTTTACTCCCCACTTTGTCAGACACAGCAGGGTCGATGTGGAAAGGGAGTCATTGGTTAATGTAATATTTGTTTATGTATCTGATGGAGCCATTTGCCAATTTTGCTACATGGCTTTAAAAGGTTCATTTAAAAAAAAAAAAAAAAGGTCTATAAATGCCCAGGCCAACCACTCAGTAGCGGGCTATACAATGCCTAGGTTTGATTCCAGGTCGGCTGGGGCTGGGGATACTGCGGTGGAAGCATTCAGAGCTTTGTGGGGGTGGGAGCCATAGTAATCACAGAATGCTGCAGTGACCGGACTACAGTAAATTGGGAGCAAGCATCAAATAAATAAATAAATAAGGGGGAAAATTCCTCAGTTGCAAATGCAATCTCATGATGCCATACACCAGCCCAGCTTCTGATTAAGCTGGAAACCCAAAGGGAGGAAATCCACCAAGTAAAAAAGTAAGTTTATAAATAAAAATACTATCCTCAGAGCTCCGAGACTTCCTCTACCATATGCCAGTTTCTATGCCTGACCTCGAAAGCAAAATAACTTGTTTAAAACAAAAGGCAGGCAGAAATTGCTTCAGTGAGAAACTAGGCTGTTACATCACCAGCAGCCAGTGCAACAGGCTCATCTTATGCACATGATTTATTTCATCCTCTACATTAAAACCCTAGGTTAGAATTCTCCGATTTAATTAAGAAGCTTCAGTTTTCAGTTCATGGAAAAAGCTGCACAATAAGGTGCAAAATATCAAAGCCGACGCAAAGAAACCAAGTTCACCTACTGTATAACTTTATTGTGCCCAGTAAGCAAAAAGACCAAGATTTATGGTTATTTTTCTTTCAGCTACTCTTTCTACCGGATTTATTAAAGCATACTCCCATGCTCCAAAGCAGAACATGCTAAAATGCAAGAAACCCAGCAGGGAAGAAAAACTACTGCTCGTAGAGGAATACCAACTAATAAACAGTGCAAACGTACACTGTAACAGTATCAGCACTGACTGCGATAGCATGTGCCGTGTAAGGAACAGCAAAGCACCATAGTGGCAGAGCGGTCAAAGTCAGGATATCAGCGATACATATGGCTACGAACTGAAAAAGTTGGCAAAACAAAGGAAAAATGAGAACGTCCTCATCTCTGTGCGGCAAAACCTGCACTGTGATCTTACTGGATTCGGGCCTCCTTCCTTCGATGGACACGGCTGCTTTGAGAAGATAAGTAGTACAAAAGGAACCGTGCAGGAATAATCACGCTGTTTATGGCACCACTTCCAGACAGGACCAGAATGGACATATTCTAAATATCCCGTGTGAGGTTTCAATTCAAATCATCTAGAAACAATTGCAGAAGATACTCCTGCTGGTAATAAGAAATTGATATTCTACTTTCTTCCTAGAAATGCATTCTTAGTAATGTCGCCATACAAACTAGGGTTGCCAACTGGTTCCAGATTTCCAGGACAGGTCATGCCAGTCTTGATTTTGCTTCACTGCATGCACAGACCTGTACAGTTACTTTTCTCAAGAAGAAGAACAGGGAAATGAGAACTCCAAATCCCTGTATGCAGTGGGTATAATCCAGGACTGGATCGACCCATCCTGAAAATCTAGAACCAGTCGGCAACCCTAATACAAATATGAAGCTGTTACAGTAAGAAATAATAGGCAAACCTCAGGAAATGTGAAAATCCGTAGATATGTATTACAAGTGCTACAATTGCAACCTTTTTCTGCGTATCATTATTTAAAATATGCTGTACAATATGGTGGCAGTATCCTCCCAGGCAAGTAAGCGTTAAGTTCACTAAATAAAAATTGGGGGAAAAGAGAAAAGTCCTTCCAGAATTTAATTGAATTCAGAACACAGATTGGAATCTAGATCCTTTTCACTGTCCAACTTCACATCACTGGTGCCAATGATCCTCCCTCAGATCCCCTCCTACAGCTCTGTCGCCTTTCAGCTCTCTGCTAAGCTGACGTTTTCTGTTTCGGCCCTTCCTGAATTCTGTTCCTATTACTGGAATCCGTACTTATGGAAAGGAGTGGGAACTATCTTGACTCCATTGACCTATAGCAGAGGTCCCCAAGCTCTTCAAAAGAAGGACCACAAAAGGACATTTCAAATCACCAAGAGGGTCAAGAATGGGGGCCGTGAATGCCACCTCACCGTTTGCTAAGAGGGGAAAATGGGGCTTTCCTGGAGGGAGAGCGAAAGCCCCTCTGAGTTGTCTGCTAAGAAGCTGTAGTGACTAGTAAGACATGGGAAAGCGGAAGACTGCACAACTTTTGGAATATGTACCCCTGAAGATCACAGGATTCAAAACACGGTCCCGTATCAGGTGGCTGTATACAAGATTAATGGTCAAGACGTTATGACCGCAGATACATTTTTTAATTGAACTAAAGAAAAATTTGTCTTAAAAAAAAAAAAAAAATTATCGACTCAAACATTTGTTATGAACTTTGGGGCAGATTTTAAAAGGGTTACGTGCGTAATATACGTGTGTAACCCTTTTAAACCCGCTCCTGCGCGTGCCAAGCCTATTTTCCATAGGCCCGGCGTCGCATGCAAGCCCTGGGACGAGCGTATGTCCCAGGGCTTGAAAAAGGGGGCAGGGAGGGGCCGGAGCCTCCAGGCACAGCGGGCTGGCTGTTGGCCGGCACAACCTACGCCTGCTTGGAGGCAGATGCAACTTCTAAGTTAAAGGTAAGGGGGGGGGGGGATTTTAGGTGGGGCTGGGGAGCGGAAGGAAAGTTCCCTCCGAAGCCGCTCCAATTTCGGAGTGGCCTCGGAGGGAATGGAGGAAGGCTGCGCGACTTGGCGCATGCAAGTTGCACAATTGTGCACCCCCTTGCACGCGCCGACCCTGGATTTTATAACATGCGCGCACATGTTATAAAATCGGGCGTATATCACTTAAAATCCGGCCCTTTGTGCATAAGGAGTGCAATGAGAATAAGTGGAACTGGTATATCTAGAGTATAAGGTGTACCCTATTTGAGAACACAGTTAAGCTTTATAATATTTAGAATCTATACAGTGGTCATTTTGTTACATTCCAAGTGATCCTTTTTGTATTACAAAATTAAACATGCCATCTCATGCCATCTTTCTGCAATTTTTAATACAAAATTACTATTTGCTGATTTTTTAACAAGATTGAAAGTAATAAAAAAAAAAAAAAAAAGTGTGGCATGTGCAAACGTTTGGACACACTTTCACACAGTAGGCCGGATTTTAAAAAGGCCCGGCGACATGTGTAAAGCCCTGGGATGCGTGTAAGCCCCGGGGCTTTACTAAAGGGGCGGTCCAGGGCAGGGCAGGGCCAGAGGCCTCCGAGCAATGGCCGCTCTGTCGGAGGATCGCGTGCCGGCAGGCTGCCGGAGCGCGCAACTTGCACCTGCCCGGAGGCAGGCACAAAAGGTAAGATACAAATTTTGTTGGGGGTTAGAGTAGGGCTGGGGGGGGGGGGGGAGGTTAGGAGAAGGGGTGAGAAGGTCAGGTTAGGGGGAACGGAGGAAGGTAGCGCAGCTCAGCGTGAGCAAGGTGCGACTCCTTGCGCGCACCGACCCCTGATTTTATAACTTGCGCGCACAAGATTTTGTTTTTCATACGTTAGACAATGACTTTTGTGATGGGAGCGTAGAAAATATGTCCTTCTGACAATTCCCATGCAGACAATTCTTGAGTAAGCAATGCTCAACTGTGGACAACTACTCCAGCATCAGCTAAACTTTTCAGCAGGTCGTCTGCAGTGATCTGAGGCTTCTATTTTGCCAATCTAACCCCAGTACTTTGTGCAACCTTCTTTGGCAGAAACAGCTTCCAATTGTTTTCTGTAGCCAGCTAAGAGAGACTTTCTATTCTCGTTTTTGGAATTTTTCCCACTTATACTTGCAGAACTCTTCTAGCTCAAATATATTAGATCTCCTTACATGCACTCCCTAAAGATTTTCAATAATAATCAAGTCTGGGGACTATGAAGGCCATTCAAAACCCTTCATCTTTCTTTCCTGAAGTACTTCATGGTTGATTTTGATGTATGTTTCGGATCACTGTTGTGCTAAAATTCCCAACCTCTTTTCATCTCCAATTTCTTCACCAACTATGGGACATACCTTCTAGGATATGCCCCAAACTTTTCATGTTTACCAAGATTTTGTTTTTCATACGTTAGGCGATGACTTTTGTGATGGGAGCATAGAAAAGATGTCCTTCTGACAATTCCCATGCAGACCATTCTTGAGTAAGCAATACTCAACTGTGGACAACTACTCCAGTATCAGCTAAACTTTTCAGCAGGTCGTCTGCAGTGATCTGAGGCTTCTATTTTGCCAATCTAACACTTTTGGGGCAGTCCTATCAGATTTTTCTTGGCCTTCCAGATCTTGCTTGACTTCAACAGTTCCATTTAACTTCCATTTCATAAAAATGCAAGTTGGAAGCGTTTGGAATTTTTTTTTTTAATAGCCTTCTCCTGCTTTGTAAGGTGTGGTTTATCTTTATTTTCAAATGCTCAGACTGCTTTGAGGAGCACGTGGTTGTTGAAAGTAATCCAGACAACAATCACTACTTGAGAGGCTGGAGTCAGCATATTTGTTCAACCTTAGAATTGTCTTCTTCATCTGATAGGGCTAACAAATCAATCGACTTTTTGGGTATTAAAAACTTTCTTTTAAAAAGTAATTAATTGGAAGGATGTCCAAACCTTTTGTACATGCCATTTTCATTTATTTCAAATCTGTTAAAAAGCAGCAAACAGTAATTTTGCACTAAAACTTGCAGAAAGTTGTCATGTTTAATTTTGAACTATGTAGCCAAGGTTCTTCCAGCTTCTGCACACTTAGAGATACATTGAAACACAAAATTTGATCAGGAGTTCCTAAACTTTTACATAAAATTATTCAACAGGTACAAAAGGAATTAATAACCACCGTGCATAGCAAAAGGATGGAGGTTAGCTACTAGGCAAACTGTGCAGCTTGGGAGAACTAAGAGGGCGATACAATAAAGTGCACATAAAAAACGTGCGTCCAAACTGGGCGCCCATTTTTTTTTTTTAATGCGCACACATCCACCTCTCCTGGGCACCCGATACAATATGTAAATGAGCTGCCATGCTAAAACGGACGCAGTAGGGATAAACCATGCGTCCCTAGTGAGTCCTTGACATTGGGCGCCCAGGAGACGAGGTTGTATGTGGGTTACCAAAACAGAGGCTCAATTTATGAGCATCTGTTTTATCCTGCAGCAGGGAATTTACCGGCATAATATACATGGCCTGGAGCGTGTATATTGTGCATATGTATTGTGCACCCAGAGATTTCTCTTTCCCCTCAAGCCTTTTTTTTTTCAGAATGCTGCTTTCTGTGGTTCCTCCTACTTGTACCACGATGATCCTAGGTAAGAACCACCACGGAAAAGCAGTATTTTTGGTTAAGTAGCCCCCTTGATGTGCAGCAAGACTTTATGCCTGCTTTGAGACAAGTGTAAAATTTTATGGATTAAAAAGTGCTCCTTGGGCGCACAGTGATTTTTTTTGCATTGCGGGGTATTAGCTAATAATTTCATCTACGTGTAATGAACGCTATTACCTATGCCTTTGTTTGGAGACACTGACACTCATACGCGTGTCCAACCGCTCGTTAACCTATGACTAGGCTGGGCTCACTTTATTGCATCCGCCTCTAAATGATTACATGATGGTGGGATAGTTAACAAGTCTAGCACATATCCAAGGAGGAGTGTTATTAAGCTAACAGACAGGGTAAATCTGAGTTGAGGTGTGTTAAGCCATCAGGTCTTGGGTAGTACAAGCTATCAGGTATCTTGAGTGAGTGGTGACATTCCTAGGAGAATTCTATGCAAATAAATGAAGAATCTATGTACAGTATTTGTAAATTCTGAAAAAAAATGGCAAAACAGCACAGTAGTTTTGCTAACCATTGTCCTGCATTTCCATTTAAATTATAGTACACAAAAGGAGGCTTCAAGTTACTCTCTCATCGATTTCCTTTTGGCAAAAAAGATAAACCTCTCTCTGAATCTGCAGATCTTGAGAGCACATTTATAGAATTCATTGCCCCCAAACCTGGGCCCTTCTCCCAGGTCAGCACCATCGTTTCATACTATCTCAGCCTCTCCTCTCTGGGCAGTTCCAGTATCTCACAGGGACTGCAGGAACCGTACCATGCAACACAAGAGTGAGACAAAAGTATGAATGACTGGGGACAGAAGATGCAGGACTGAGATGGGGGGAGGTAGAGAGGAGAGGAGGATGCAGAGGACCCAGGATTAGGATGGGAAGGTGGCAGAAACAGGAAACGAGATTTGGGAGGAGGGAAGGGGGTATAGGAGAAGGGAGAGATAGCTGGAGGGGATGAGAATGCAGGAATAGGAACAGTTAGGAGAAGGAGAATAAAGAAAATACCAGATGGGTAAGAAAAGGAAGGAAAAGAACTAGGTCTTCATGGGAGCAAAACAAATATTAAAAAAGGAAGGCAAGAAGGGGAGCGAGAGCGAGAGAGAGAAGTCCCGGAACATCTTGCTGTAATACGGAGGCAAGGAGGAGCTGCCCCGACACAGCTGTAGAGACTTTGCCGCCAGAGGGAGGATCGGAGGCGGGACCAGAAGTGGCCATATCATTCTCTCTTCTCGCTCGTTACATCTATCAGCTCTCCTTCTCGGGGTCAACTGTTTAAAATAATATAGGATCTAGCAGAATGGAAACGAAGTTTGTATTGCTTTCCTGGCATATGAGATTTAGGCAATTTGCCTCCTAAGATGAAGGGAAGAGTAAGAGTTTATCCCTCCCTCCCACTTCCATCTCCCATACAGCAAGAAATTACAAACTTCATGATCCCTCCTATGCCTTTAAATATAGGAGCTGAGGAACCTGGTGTGCCAGGAGATCAGGGGGGATCTCTTGTGCCTGCAGAGGAGGCGTCCCTAAGCCCCAACATCGGGCTTGCACCACCCCAGAGAATGAAGGATGGATCCTCTAAAAATGCTTTAAATGCGATTGAAGATCCCAAGCTTAATGCGGGAAGTTATCAATCCCGCTATAAGAGCTCTGATAATGGAAATGACCTACTACCTCCTTGAATTTAAATGGAGGTGCAAGAGAAGTGATCCATGCAGTAAAAGTTCCTACGCCAAGTTTAGAACTGACAGATATTCCTACCGTACCCGACCTGAGTTGGTGACTATGGACACATTATGGGATATGATGGCAGGTGTGATGGTCAATATCAAAACTCTTGAAAGAAAAGTAGACTTGATTTCTGAGAAAAATCAACAGGAATTCTTGGTGACACAGAAACAGATTAAGGATACTAATGAAAAGATTAAGTATCTTGAAACACAAGAGAAGAAAAATATGGAATTTAAAGCAGCAATTGTTAAAGATAAAGAATTAATGTCTAGGCGAATAGAAATGTTAGAAAACAAATCCAAGCGTTTTAATTTGAGGTTTCTGAATTTTCCTAGGATTGTTGGTGAGGACCCGGTTATTACTCTGAAAAAATTTCTAGTAGAAAAACTTGAATTTGTTATGGATCAATCACCAACTATTAATACCTGTTATTTCCTTCCACAATCGAGAAATGCTGAGAGAATGGAAATGTTTCAGGGGAACCTTTCAAATTTTTTGGAGAATTCCTCTGCGAACATTATTAGTTGGGGTACTTTGTTGGCATCCTTTTATTCCTTAACTGATATAAATTTGATAATGAAAAAATATTTCAATAGATATCCTGTTAATTTTCTAGATAAAGCTGTAAAACTTTTTCCTAATCTGGCTATTTCTACGCAGTCAAGAAGAAAAGCCTTCCTGGCTTACTGCCAAGAAGTCCTTTCATTGGGATTTACCTTTGTTCTTAGATTTCCGTGTAAGTGTATGACAAAGAGACAAGATGACATTTATTTTTTATTCCGGATCAATTAAAAAGTTTTCTTGAGCAGTCCAGAGTACCTACATCATCCCCGGTACCCATTTAGATAAAATGAGAATTTGATGTAGAAATTGCTAGAATATATCCCCGTTTTGTTTTATGATTTCCATTAAAACTCCGAAACTGAGGTAAACTAAATCCCTCCATTTGATTGATATGTGATGGGAAGAGGTATAGGATAAAATAATGTTAATGAATGAATGAATGAATGAATATAATGAATTTGTTTCTAACCTTACCATGTTTTTTCTGTTAAAAATATGTCATTGTATTATTTGAAAAACTATAAAGAATAAAAAAAAAATATTAAAAAAAACCAACCATTTTATATTACAGATCCAGAGCCACCCACAGCTGGATGCCAGCAAGATGGAAGGCAGAAAACTGGCTTTGGAGCCCACGCAAGGCAGGCAGCTATAGGCTCAGGACTAATAGAGGGGCAGCTCTCACCTTCCTGGCATATTTTCTTGTACTCACAAGAGTTCTGCCAGCTCCTCATGCAACTGCTCCTCTTCCTATACCTGCTGGTTCTGTACGCCAGATCTTTCCGCACCAGCCAGCTGCAACAGCTTTCCCTCTTCCTGCCAACTCACGGCGCAGGCTCTTTCATGAATTCTGCGCAGAAAAAGATCAGTTCTGCACTGGAAAGGAATTCTGCATTATTCAACACTCCCGCAAGAGTAGAACTGCAGTTCATGAAATGCTTCTGGAATATGTGTATGGCATGTCTCACTTCTAAAGGCAGTTTTGAGGAAGTACAGATATATGATGCATGCACTTGATAGTCAGGCCCAGTTTTGTCCAAGATAACTTCTTCAGTTTTCTACTACCACAGCCATACTTGGGTACCATGCAGTTCATACGGCAGGACTGTCCTGAGCAGCGCTATGCAACATAGAAGCAGAATATGGATACGAATGACTGGGGACTGAAGATGGGGTGAACAGGGAGAGGGCTCAAGATAAAAAGTTAGGAGGTAAAGGACACAAGATTGAGGGAGGAAGAGGGGAAAGAGAAGGATTTCAAGATCCAAGGCAGCATGATTTTACCAAAGATTGATAGGTCTTGTCAGATGAATCTATTTCTTTGGGTGACCAGAGTGTTGGATAGAAGAGGGCACTAGATGTAGTGTACTTGGATTTCAGTAAGGCCTGTGTTGGAGTCATTTTTTGTTATTTTTGCTGAGAATGTATGTACAGGTTAGGCTGTATGGATTCAGAGTTTTCATCCAGACACAGACTAGTTTGAAGGCCTCAGACCAACCTCTGAGTGAACTCATATTTACTCTTTTGCACTGTGAAATGTTTACGAACAGGCGAGAGTCTATTTAGTTATTCCAGTAGGTCTATGATGAGAAAGCAAGCAATTAACTTACACTAAAGCCCAAGAGAGTAAAGGCCACGCAGCTGTACCTGAAACTGATAACTCAGAGGGAGGGAACATCGCTGCTTTTCACAAGCATTCAGTGTATAAGGAGAAATAACAGAGAGGGGGGGAGGGGGCACGCTTCTGGACATGACAGCACAGGCTGATCCTTTGGAAACATGTAAGCTTTTTATATCTATGTAGCAATTGTTATTATCTACCATTACTTCTTCTGTATGATCTGATTTTATTTGTTCTATTCTCCTATTGCTCAAATAAACTTACTTTCCTAAGTACCTGGAACAGTGAAGTACTGAATCAAAGTTTGTGTAGGGAATAAGCTCCTGGTTTCAAGCCCCCAGGTATAATCCCAGTAATTGTGTGCATTTATATTGGGTAAGTCCCCAAGGTAGTTCTGTGTGCATGCAGGCGATAAGCCCCTCAGGTAACCCCCAGTGTAGACCTCCGTGAGATTAGCCTCCCAGGTCAGAGTCCCTGGGCAGAATGCCAGTGTACACAGTCTAAATCCGGAAGAGCCTGTGACACAGTTCTGCACAGACAACTTATAAATAGAGTGCCCTTGGTATGGGGCCCTAAAGTGACTGACCGGGTTAAAAACCAGTTGAATGGAAGGGAAACAGTAGTGGTAATGGAGCTCACGTTAAGGAAGAGAGTGTTACTGGTGGTGTTCCTCAGGGACGGGCCAGTCCTGTTCAACATTTTTATATTTGATGATGCAAGAGGTCTATTGGGAAAGGTTTGTCTTTCTGCAGAAGGTACAAAACTCTGCAACAAGGCAGACAACCAAGAAGATATGAAAAACATGAAGAAGAGATCTAGCAAGGTTTGGGGAAAGTTCTAGAGTCTGGAAGCTAAGATGTAATGCTAAAAAATGCAAAGTCATGTATCGGGACTGCAAAAACCCAAAGGAGCAGTATAGTCCAGGGAGTGAAATTAGTCTATGCACGTAGGAAGAGTAGGATCTAGGGGCGATTGTATCTCATGATCTCAAGGCGGCCAAACAAGGGGATAAGTGACCGTGAAAGCCAGAAAGATGCTTGGGTACATAGAAACAGGAATGGTCAGCAAAGAAAAAAAAAAAGGGAGATATTGCCTCTGTATAAGTCTCTGGTGAGACCTCATTTGGAGATAGTACCTTCAAAAGGTTGAAAACAAGATAGGGGAGATATAACATTGATTCTACTATAAGTTACTTTTCTGTTATTTTTAACATTGACTTCCTTTTTCTTCCCTCCTTAACTCATCTTCTGTTTGTTATACCTTGAGTTGGTTAAAAGTTAGATGTAATTTCTTTTCCGATACCAATCTTTTGTTCCTATATAGTTCCAATATATGTACATTTGCACATCACAACCGATGTGATGTGCAAATGAACATCGGTATAGAAAAGCAATAAATAAATAAATGATCTAGACTTTTAAATACTTCAGAGGAATCAATGCACAGGAAGCAGGTCTCTGAATGGAAAGGAGTCATGGGATGAGGACGATAGGGTTAGTATGAGGAGTGGATGAATAGAACAGCCTCCCAGCAGAGACAACAACAGTATCTAATTCAAGAAAGTATGGGACAAGTACAGGGGATCTCAGAGGGAGTGGTAGGGATTGTAGAACTGAGCAGTTGTTTGAATGGGCAGACTAAGATAGCAGAAAAAGAACATACACCCTATCATGTTCCTATGTTACCATCTCTCAGCAGGTGACACTACTCCCTCATGGACTGAATCTGGCAATAAAGGCTCTGTCTCACTTATATTGGAGTTCTTCCCAACAGGCTGAACCTCATACAGACCATCACTTTTTCACCTATTCCACAAATAATGATGCTTTGTATATTGAGCCACAAACTGGTATAGTTCCAGCCCCTTAAGACAGTGATTTTTTTTCTCCTGGTGCTTTACCCTCAAATTTGTTATGGATGTGAAAGGTATCAGAATTGCACTCTTCCAAGTCCTGAAAGTTTGGACACTCTGAACTGGTATCAAAACTATTCTACTTTATCATTTGTTTTTATTCATCTGTGTTAGAAGCAAGTATTCATTTTTAGTGAAATGATCCCCAAATTAATCAACATTTCTTTTTTTAGTACAATTGGCCTAAATTGTGTATTGAGGACTTTTGAATAATGGCAATTCAAAACATGAAATCTTTTTGAAAACTAAGGATACATCATCAACAAGCTACAATTTAAAACTGTGAAAATTATATATAATTTCCCTTTTCCAGGCACATTTTTGAGTCTACATGAACTTTAGATTAAACACCACCACCACTAAATTGTACAAGTTGGCAACCAAAGAGTTTTGCCAGGACACCTGAATCCTTACTGCAACCCCTCTTACTTCAGTACTGGCACCTTACTACCCTGACGATGCACCTCAACCATGACCTGTAGCACCCCATTCTGGAAAGGGTAATCCATGAACGCTTCTGATTATCACCCACTACAATGGCTCCTGGGTATGGAAAGACTCTACAAAGAGTTTAAATCAAGAACACAATGCAATGGAACAGTCTGTTTCGGATGAAACTATGATCCAGTAAAGCTTTCTCTGAGAAGCAATCGCAATGCACTATGGTTTCGTAGCTGGGAAATGTACTCCAAATGGTTTGCACATGTATTTATATCATTACTCTAAATCCACTATTTCAGTTGTATTTTGCTTTTCCATTGTTACGGAGCTTGGCTTGTCTATGTATCCACAGCTAAGATCAAACAAATACAATCTAATTCCCCAGACAGCCCTAGCTGAGAAATCCAAATGTTAAAATAGCAAGTTCAGGAATAAACTGTTTTGCTATATTTTCCTTCCCCGTTTCTTCCTTCCTTCTAATCAAAACTTTAATAAAGGAGGAAGAATGACAGAGATAGAACACCATGGAGATCATTACCCTTAGGAAATGCACCAGTTCAATCAGATCACTAGAGCACAAGACATCTTCCCTAAGGAGAAGGATGCTGCCTACACAAAGCTCCTCCAGATATGAACGTTTTAGATGCTATTGTACACTAGAGTTTGCAAGGTTCTCAATGCATCTCTATTTCTTCCAAAGTTTACAAGTAGTTCCAAAATAAGATCCAATGACAACAGTTGCAGACAAATCAGACTCCATGACCCTTCCTACCCATAAGTTTTCAGAATGTACAACTGAAGTACTGCCATCAGTGAACAGAGACCTAATATTTTCTGCATCACTCAGATATTATCCTACCTAATGGCCTGATTTACCAAGGCTATTTTCCCATGTGGTGTGTATGGGGGGGAAGAACTTAGTAAATCAGGTCCTAAATCTCACTTTTAAGCACGGTACACTGAAATTATAAAGAATTCCTGTAAAAATCTCACTACACCACCATGCCAAATCTACCAAATTCAGACTGTATCAGAAACAACATGCCATGTCTTTAGGTAAGTCGCTAAAATCTGACAAATAAGAATCAAGTGTGTATATACTGTATTGAATATAGAACATAAAAATGACAGGGGGGAAAAAAGCATTTATCAGAAAAGCATTTATCAGAATAAGCACCAGTTCCAAGCAAGTAAGCAATAATAATATTGTACAGAGGTCATCACTAGCTACTGTCCATTCACTTTTTATATGCATGCAGGGGAACTAAATGCTTACAAGAGGTGACAGAACAGATAGTAACAAGAACTGATGCTTTGAAGATGGTGTTACTATTCACAATATTCAAACTTGTGCTAATTCAACTAAATTACTGTACTTTCCAAGTATAAATTGCTTCTTCCTTGTTGAGATAATGAAGATTGAGGAATAATAATATACTGTTTATAACAAAACAATATAATAAAATGTGGCTATATAAAAGGAACAATGACCAGGACACTGCATTCATCTATTCCCTTATTAGAGATTTATACAGTGTTTGGGTGATTTCCTGGTTAAAGTACATTGCTGGCCCTCCACAGCCAACTTGGGCTAACAAAATCTAATTTGTATTTTTTCTGCTTCAGACTCTAAAGAAGAATATGACTCCAACTGCAAAACAATAATGTTTGGGATTACTTGGCAATAAATAAAAAGGAAGTACACAGTTTGCTTGATCATTTCTACAGTACCTAAGGCATAAACATGTACTAACATTTATAAAATAAAATAAATTGAGGGAACATTTATTTAATGCAATAGTCTGATTTCTGCAGTGGGCTTTTTTGCTAAATAGGCACCTTAAAATGATGAGTCCAGAGACAAAAAATGTTTGCTTCCTGGTTTTACAAGGTTTGGATTGCACAAAAATGCAGAGACAACTTCAGTAAAACAATCATCACAGTAGGCAAGCCACTGTATCAAAATTATCTCACTCAATGAATCATTCCATCTGCCACCAATGCTTTCGTAAGCTCATACAAACTATAAGGCATGATTTGTGGTGTGGGTATGGTAGTTTTTACATCTGTTGGAGTCAAGCTTTTCTCCCCAGCTTCCCATTTCTGCACTCAGCGTTCCCTTGTGCCTCACTGCTGTCACATTACTGATTTCTTTAAGAAGGTGGAAAAAAATCAGGTTGCCAACCCACATATATGGCAGAGGAATATTCTCTCCAAATTATCATTACTGAGTAGCAGCTTGCTCACTGAATAATTTTATATTTGCTCCCGCAATAAGACTATTGGTCAAGTTCTATTTCATACACATTTACATATCTGGCTAAGGTGGGTATCATGTATAGTACTTCAGAACAACAGGGTGCCAACATGACTGTGGCATGGTCACTTTAAAATGGTTTAGGACAGGAGGTACTCGCACTTGAAGAGGCTGGAACTGATGCAGCCCTTTATCTGACGTCACCAAAAAGACATCATACATTTTAAAAAGATCATTATTAAGAAACTAGATTTCAAATGCTAGTGAACTACAAACTGGGCACTAATACCCTTTCCCTATTTTGCCTTCCCTGTCTTGTAATGCTCCATATAACCCCTCTTGGCTCCCCCACCCCGATCAGGGCTGCAATAAGGATTTCCAAAACCAGTTAAGAAAAAAAAAAAGCTAAATAATTTTCTTAAGACAGAAGAGACCCCTAAATAAGCAGTGCAGTCACTTTTTTTTTAGTATAATGCATTTTCTACGATTTTATTCCCAGTTTCTGATTACAGGTAAGACAGAGGTCTGCTAGATTCACATTTATTTATATGAAACCTTTTCATTTCAGTAGTACATTCCCACAGAATATCAAAACTTCAATACAAACATGAATTTAACTAAATTTACCCTTAGACAGACCAAAAATTATTTACTTAACATAGAAACTTTTCCCTATTTCAGTCATTTTTAAGATCTGGAAATGCTGGGTGTATGATGACTTTTCCTATTCACTATTTCAGGATTTGCTCATTTCCCCTGCTGTATTATCCAGTACCTGAGACAGAAGGTAATTTCACCTCTATATACCTGTAGTGTAAGCTGTCATCCTGCATCTTTTGAAAGCTTGAGTTTTGAAAAAGCTTAAATCAGGGATTTTCAGCAATAATCACAGAAGAGTCTGTTTTCAGGATATCCAAAATGAATATTCACATAAATCTGCATAGATATATGGTGTAAGAACAAAGTTAACGTGTATAGCTTGACTATCCTGAAAACCAGATCTGTCCTCCAAAAAGAGTTGAGAAACCCTGCTCTCAATACTGGAAAAGGTAACTATTTTATAAATAGATATTTAAGGTAATAGCGTATTAACAGGAAGCAATCCTTATGACAGTGCAACATCACAAAATTCAAACGAGAAAGCTTCTAAAACCTAAATCAATACAATTCTGCAGCATTAAAAATGAATCAACTTTACAAAAATATGTACAACTTTAAAGAAAAACGATTCAACCAGCAAGAACTCCAGAAGGGGGCACTTTTGGCAGGCACCTTTTCTAAATACCATAAGGTTTAGATTTCCTAGAATGTGCTAGCATCCCCAAAATGAAATACATGCACCATCTAAAATTCCGTTACAAAGTGTATCGATCCTAAATTTTAACCTGGTTTGGGGGTAAATCTAACTCCAAGTCCCATGAACTCTATTCCTCCTCCCCCCCCCCCTGTCAATGTCCCCTCCTGTCACTATTCCCCCATCCCTCCTCTCGCTGCTTCCCTCCCCCACACCTGGAGCTGCAGTATCGGCCTCCTTCTCCCCCGCCGGTCACTGCTTACCATTCTGAGCCGTGGTGAGTGCCGGGAGGAGACCCGCTGTCACCAGCCACAGCGACAGGGCGGCCGCAGCGGGCAGCGAGGAGGAGGAGGAGCCGGCCATCCTGGGCGAGGGGCAGGGGGAGAGAGAGCTGAGCCAGCGGAAGCGGGGACACCCGCGGCCGGCCAGGTACTAAGGAAGGCAGCCGAGAAACCGCGACCGACCGACCAACCCCCGTCCCGTCCTTCGCTGCTTCTTCTCCTACCGCAGCAGCCACCGCAACCGCAACCCTCGCGAGATTTCCCACGCCGACCCAGGAACGGCGGCTGCTGGAGACTGCGGAGACAACCAGCTCTCGCGAGAACTCAAGGAGCAACTCGAATTGGGGTGGTTTTTTTTTTTTTTTTTTTTTACCTCCCGCCTACAGAGGCTCGGGTCACGTGAGACAGAATACTGTTCTTCTGTCACCTGATATGAACGGAGCATCCTCACTGGCTGTGACGGGGAGTAGGCTGAAGCCATGTGTGTGTGTGTGAGGAGCGAGCAGCCTCTACCGTGTGATCGTTATCTAGGTGGTGTCAGAGCGCCTCCTGGTGTAGCGTGTTATTTTCTCCCCGTGCTTGGGCTATTCAAAACATTCACTGGAATCTTTGTAGGTTGCAGCTCATTGTAAAAAAAAAAGAAAAACCAGCGCAATGGGAAGTGCAATACTTGAGCTTTAGAGATCATATTTCCAGATGCCACTGGAGTACTGCTAGTTTGAAACGCTTCCATCTTGCAGCACTGCAATGATGTCTGAAGTGCCTGCATGATCTTGAAAACTCATGTACTACATTTTTTTTTTTGTTGAGCTGTTAAAGGTACACAAAAAAAAAAGCCTCTGATAATATGTCTATGAATAACAATGTAGCTAAACCCTAATTAGAAATTGTGCATGGTATTTGCATGAGTATCCTGCAGCTATAACTGTTCCCTACTTCATCGAAAAATACTGTATTTTTACACCCTACTGCACTGATTAACAGAATTCTTGTATAACACCACACTCACCGAACTCTCCCATAATTCCTATCCTCACAATGCTTATACAGTATTAACTAATGTGATCTACTATGTTGTACCGGGTTTGTTATCCAACCCTATAATTCACTTTGAACACCCTGGTTGGAAAAACGTATAATAAATAAACAATGATGATTCGGTATCACAGCCTACTCAAATTTTAGTTTTCTCCTGAATCAATACTGCTATAAGAAAGGCACTATAAAGCTCTCATTGTGTCTTGAATAGCAAAAGATCGATTCTTAATATGCTTAAAAATAAGAACAAAATTTGCCTAGCTTTCTCATTGGCTTGACAAATTGCAGTTAATGGTTCTTGTGAAGAATCCAGTTCATATTACATTTAATCTGAAATGTATAGCCCATTTTTGAGGCTTGAGAACCTGTTCAAGGCAGATAAAGGATTGAGTAGCTCCGAATTATAGGGGTATATATACATTGCCATTTAAATTGCATGCATGTAGATTATCATCAGTTTATGATTAATGTACAAATTATACTGAACTTGTGGTTAGCAACATGTACCCTAAAGGAAAGGTAGAATGGGAGAAATATGAAAGGAGGCTCTGGAAAAAGGGGTCATTGTTTCATATACAGAAATAAAGACAACTGAAAGGTGCTAGTGAACAGGTATCAGTGGTGTACCAAAAGTATTTGGCACCTGGAGTGGATACTTCCTTTGCCCCCCCCCCCCCCCCTCCCAGATTCACTTCTCCATCCCTCCTCCCCCTGCCCGCCCAGTGCTCTCCAGTTCCCCTCTCCGTCACATTGGCTCTCTCTCTTTTGCACATACTTTCACACCCCCCTTCACACAGCTCCCTCTCTCACACACAAACATGCACCCTCACTCCCATACACACACACACACTCTAACACATACATAGACACAAACACACTCTCACTTCCTACCCCACTCCCTATCAGAAGCACAGCAGCAGATTCCTCCTTCAGTCCCCGCAACAGATGGCACAGGAGCTGATGCAGCTCTACCTCCTGCATCTGCGGTGGGGAGGGTGGGGGCAGCGCTGATGCTCTTCTTCCTGCTTTGGGACACAACTGCATGACCTTTCCTTCCCGGCCACGCAGACCCTCCACTTCCTCTTCCGGGCAGCGGGAAGAAGAAAAGGCTAATCAGTTGCTGGCTCCAGACCCGTGGCGCTCTAGGTGGCCACCCAATACTCCCACTGCTCACAGCCTGGAGGCCTCCCTCTTCTAATGCAAACAGGGTGGGCTCCACTCGCAGCTGCCGACCTCCTGGCTGTCACCCGGGGCAGGCTGCACCCGCCCTTAATATGCCACTGTCAGGTGCTATGTAAAGTAACAGCAGAGACAGAAGTAAAAAAAAGTGAAATGCAGTTTTGTAGCACCATCAAAGCCAAAGGGTGGCATAAACCTAAATTTGTCATTGGGAGATTGGTTAGGGGGAAGATCAGGTAGGGAAAATCCCTGAAGAGTCTGGAGGTGATGGTGGTGTGAGTGAAGCCAGTATTTTTCACCTGGGTTGAGGGTTGCCAATTTCAGTTTTTGCCCAGGGTGCCTGTCAGCCTAGAGTTGGCCCCGATTACCGTAAGTTCAACAATTATGATAATGCCGCCACCACCCCTCCCAGAACAATCCTGTAAAAACACAGAATTGGAAACAGGAAGAACAATTCTCAAAAACCATCTATACTGCTAAATACCAATTTATATGGGTAAAAAAGACTTTTTGGAACTTGCCCACCCTGAAAGTGCCTACAATTATGCATAGTTCAAAGGAAAGTATGCTGATAGTTTCCCTTTTGAGAATTGGAGCAAAGCCCGTGGGTAAAAAGTACCTGAGGGCTTTGCACTAAAACATACAGTGTAGAAAATTGTTCCCCATAGTTTTAAATATTAAACTTTGTTTCATGTATACAAATGTGCATGTTTGAATTGTTTATAAACTATTGTGACGGCTAGTCTAAACGACGGTATATAAAAACCTAATAAATAAATAATACAAATATGTTTAAGAAATCAGGTCACAGTGTCAGATGATTGTCTTATCTGGGATTTTTGGGGATAGAAAGAGGGGAAAAAAAGAAATAACATTCTAAAGTAAAAGAAATTTATAGTGCATTGGCTGCAGGTAGTCTCTGAAAAGGTTCAGTGGCCTTAAATTAGGATGTTTCCCCTCATTACTCACCATACACAAATGTTCAAATTCTTTTGTGATCTCAGTAATAGTGATAGATACTCCTTCTATTATCAGGAACATTGTGAAGTAACACAAAACCCTGCAAACCAAGTCACTCAGAGGCTATGTAGCAAACCTTCCATACCAAAATAGCACCAACTCCCAGAACTCAAACAGCAAGAACCCTACCTATGAAAAGGTAACAATGCAAGTACTAGAGTGGTTCTTAGAATACCATTACTAATCTTCTCAACAGAGTGAACGGCATGGCCTAGTGTTTAAAGTAATGAACTGAGAACCAGGGAAACCAGGGTTGAATTTCCACTGGCAGTCCTACTAACCTTGAGCACATTGCTTTATCTCCCATTCCCTCAGTTACCCACTTAGATTGAAAATTCTTTGGGACAGGAATTTACCGAATTCTAGAAATGCTGTAATCTATCTTAAGCATTGTTTGGGAACAAGCAGGCTAAAATTCCAAACACCTTACTTTGGTTACACACAAAGACCCTCACCAAGGACAGAATAAGTGACCACAAATTCCAAATAGAAATATGCAGACAAAAACTGACCTGTTGCCCATTCCTCCTGTTCCCAGCAGGACAGGAAAGAAGGGGGAAACAGGAGGGGATGTGCTAAATTACTGAGCATAGTGGCACGTCTTTACTTTGCTCTGTTCTATCTACTCTAGCCTCATCCTATTCCCTGCATATTGCCTGGGAAGGGAGAAGCTAGATTATTTTTTTGCTCTGCAGTGTCTGCTTCAAGCTCACCCCTCCTCCCCTGTGCTCTGCATGCTATCTTGGAGGGGAGGAAATGGAGCAAGAAGCAGTAAGCTGTTTTCCGATGCCTGAGATTGGGGAACTGGCCATTAAATTAATCATGCACAACCCTATGTTCTCATGCATAGTGAAGCCTCTGGTGCCACCTCCAAAACTGCTGGACTCTTGGAGATCGCCTAAGTCTGCCTAATGGAAGAGCCAGCCCTGAACTTAAGGACCTAAATATTTATATCCTAGTGGACAGGAAGGATAGGAGGGATATGAGAAAGACATGTAAACACCTGAAAGGTATTAATAATGCAAAAGTAAACTTTTCCAATGAAAATGAAATTGTAGAACTAGGGTTCATGATATAATATGGAGATCCAAGGGAATAGACTCAGAAGCAATGCCAAGAAATATTTCTTCATGGGAAAATGTGATGAACGCCCTCCCGATATGAGTGATGAAAGTTAAAACAGGAATAGACTTCAAAAAGGCATGACAAATTCTTACTTTCAAAAAGTGAAGGCATAGTGGAATCAGGAACCAATGGCACCACAAGCCATGGGGTAGCCGACTGGGATAATCGGCTACTCCATGGCTTATAATAAGGTTTGGATAACCTGCACGGAATGGATACAGTTAAAACCCAAATGTCAGTGAGCATGGAGAGGGAGGTCAGATGTTTTTGGACAATAACCTTGCTGATTTTGGTGCCTGTGTGGATTGTTAGAAAGCTCGGTGCAAACACATGGAGGGGGACCTGGGTGTTGGATTAAGTGTTGGTCTTGTAAGACTCAAAGAGGCAGAAAACATGGCAGGTGACAGGAACCAGTACTTTCAACAGATGCTGAACATGTTTGGGACTGATATGGAGGGCAGTGGAAGGAAAGGGGCTGAAAGTTCAGGTAAAAGACCTGAGGGGGAGGGGGACTAGTGTTGGGGAAAGTATGGGAATTTGCATACTCATCTATCCAAAGTGAAAGAATCTCAACTGGGCAGCCTGGATAGGCCAATTTGGTCTTTTTTTTTGCTGTCATTTACTGTGTGATATAGAGACCAGGTACTAAAAGAAGAAAAAATTCACAAATGCCGCTTCAAATGCAAAAACAATAGTGCTTGTTATTTGCAATAGTGCGCACTATTTGACGTTGAAGTGACATTTGTGATATTTTTCACCTTCACAACTAGTTAATCTGCGCATAGCTTTATGCTTGTAAAATTTGCAATATCTTGCAAACTAGATCATTATTACTGTATAGTAAAACTGCACATGAAGGGCCTGATTCATAAGAACATAAGAAATTGCCATACTGGGTCAGAGCAAGGGTCCATCAAGCCTAGCATCCTATTTCCAACAGTGGCCAATTCAGGCTACAAGTACCTGGCAAGTACCCAAAAACTAATGGGCCGATACAGAAAAACCCGTGGGAGAGCCGGCGAGCGCCAGCTCTCCCGGCACACACCCAGGCCACTCTCCTAGGTGCGCAATTCATTATCGGCCCATATGCAAATGAGGGTCTGCGGTAAAAGGAAGCGCTAGGGACACTAACGCGTCCATAGCGCCTCCTTTTTGACGGAAGCGGCAGCTGTCAGTGGGTTTGACAGCCAACGCTCAATTTTACCGGCATCGGTTCTCGAACCCGCTAACAGCCACGGGTTCAGAAAACGGACGCTGGCTAAATTGAGCGTCCGTCCTCCAACCCGCGGGCCGCGAGCAGATTTTAAATTTTTTTTTATTTCTGGGGCCTCCGACTTAATATCGCTATGATATAATAATAATTTATCTTTCATTCTCCCCCTCTTTTTTTTCCTTCTCCCAGTTAAGGCAACCTTGTTATATTGTAACTTTTATGCTCCTTCTAAATGTCTCTTGTTGAATTGGTGGTTATAGTTCTGCTTAGTTCGATGTAAACCGAGTTGATTTGATCTGTATCAAGAAAGTCGGTATATAAAAGCCTTAAATAAATAAATAAATAAATAAATAAATAAATAAATAAATAAATACATATTAAGTCGGAGGGTGTACAGAAAAGCAGTTTTTTCTACTTTTCTGTACACTTTCCCAGTGCTGGCCGAAATTAACACCTGCCTTTGGCAGGTGTTAATTTCTGAAAGTAAAATGTGCGCCTTCGCTGCACATTTTATTTTCTGTATTGTGTATTGTGCGGGAATGACTAATAGGCCCATCAACATGCATTTGCATGTTGATGGGCCTATTACTATTACTTATACATGCGCTATTACCTCTTACTTATACAGTAAGAGGTAATAGCGCGTGGAAAACACGCGGCCAACCCCCCCCCAAAAAACTAATAGCACTCGCAACATGCAAATGCATATTGATGGGCCTATTAGTCATTCCCACACGATACAGAAAATTACTGTATAAGGGGTAAAAATAGCGCGTCGAAAATGCACTGCCAAATGGGGGCTAACAGTGCGCTAAGCCTGAGTGCACTTTACTGCATTGGCCCGTAAGTCTATCCCATGCTACTGATGCCAGTAATAGCAGTGGCTATTTTCTAAGTCAACTTGATTAATAGCAGGTAATGGACTTCTCCAGGAACTTATCCAAACCTTTTTTAAACCCAGCTACACTAACTGCACTAACCACATCCCCTGGCAACAAATTCCAGAGTTTAATTGTGCGCCGAGTGAAAAAGAATTTTCTTCGATTAGTTTTAAATGTGCTACTTGCTAACTTCATGGAGTGCCCCCTAGTCCTTTATTATCCGAAAGAGTAAATAACCGGTTCACATTTACCCATTCTAGACCTCTTATGATTTTAAAGACCTCTATCATATCCCCCCTCAGGCGTCTCTTCTCCAAGCTGAAAAGTCCTAACCTCTTTAGTCTTTCCTCATAGGAGAGCTGTTCCATCTCCTTTATCATTTTGGTTGCCCTTCTCTGTACCTTCTCCATTGCAACTATATCATTTTTTTAGATGCAGCAACCGGAATTGTACACAGTATTCAAGGTGCGGTCTCACCATGGAGCGATACAGAGGCATTATGACATTTTCCGTTTTATTCACCATTCCCTTCCTAATAATTCCTAACATTCTGTTTGCTTTTTTGACTGCTGCAGTACACTGAGCTGACGATTTCAATGTATTGTCCACTATGATGCCTAGATCTTTTTCCTGGGTGGTAACTCCTAATATGGAACCTAACATCGTGTAACTACAGCAAGGGTTATTTTTCTCTATATGCATCACCTTGCACTTATCCAAATTAAATTTCATCTGCCATTTGGATGCCCAAACTTCAAGTCTCACAAGGTCTTCCTGCAAGTTATCACAATCTGCTTGTGATTTAACTAATCTGAATAATTTTGTATCATCTGCAAATTTGATTACCTCACTCGTCGTATTCCTTTTCAGATCATTTATAAATATATTGAAAAGTACAGATCCTTGAGGCACTCTACTATTTACCCTTTTCCACTGAGGAAATTGTCCATTTACTCCTACTCTCTGTTTCCTGTCTTTTAACCAGATTGTAATCCACGAAAGGACATCTCCACCTATCCCATGTGTTATGGGAGAAAAGCTTTAATGAATCAAGCCCGATATTTGCTTTGCAGGTTGGATTTTGAACAAAAAATAACTACACTTCTGTGAGGTGCAGTTATTTTTTTGAAAAAAATTCCCTATAGCAAAACTTTGCATGCTATATTTCTATTGGGTTTATTTGCATTTTATGTCCTGGTAGAAAGATATTGCGCACTATTTTGTAAATTCTGCACAAAATTTTGCTCTGTTTAGAACATTGCTTTCCATGTTACTATCATGTAAACTTGATTGGCTGTGTGCTTACTAGGACAGTAATAGTCCTTTTATACACCGTATGTTCAATATTTCAGATGTACGCGCATAATTCCCAGCTTCTTAAAATCTGCGTTGCTCGCGCACGGCCCACATACGCAGATATGGGGCTGTTTTTTGTGCTAGCAACACTTTTAAAATCTACCTGTTATTGCTTTATCAATCCAAAGAACTTAGTTCCAAAGTTTCAGGCTTATCAAGAGAGAAAAAGAGGAAGACACAGAGGGGCTGATGCAAAAACAATCCGCTGAAAGCGAGCGTCGAGTGTTCAGTGCCCTCTTTCTAACATGCCCCCAGCACCTCTCCTGGGAGCACCATGCAATATTAAAATTAGAGGTTGTGCTGTCAAGGAGGCACTAGGGTCGATTGCAGTGGGCACCCAGGAGAGGTCGGCTGTCTGTGGCTGTTAAGAAAACGGACGCTGAATTTTTCAGCGTCCATTTTCCTAGTCGGCGCATAGCCACGGGTTCGGAAAACGGATGCTGGTTAACTGTGCATACATTTTCGGAACCTAATTGCCGGAACTTAAAATTATTATTTTTTTTTAAATCTTTCATTGCTCTGACTTAATATCGCCACGATATTAAGTTAGAGGATATACAGAAAAGCAGTATTTTCTGTTTTTCAGTACAACTTTTTTGGGGCGCTCAGAAATTAACACCTGCTCTGGACAGACATTAATTTCTGAGCGCAAAAATGTGCATATTGGATGCACATTTTTTTATTGCATTTGGGGGTTTCTAACTAATAGCATTATCAACATGCATTTGCATGTGATGAGCGCTATTAGTTTCGCAGCGCATTGAACACGCATTGTGGAAGCACTAATCCCCTTTTAGCATAAGGGGCTGTAGACGCACCTACACAACCCATGTCCAACAGTGGGTTAAACTGCTCGTCTGAGTGCACTGTATTGCATTGGCCCCAGAGAAGGGAATGGAAGGAGAGAGAGAAGTAGAGAGGTAACAGAGTAGGAAAAGAGCAGAGAAACATGAGGATACAAGAGAGGAGGGTCAGACACAGAGGGGTACAGGGTAGGGATAGATACACACATTGAGAATGTGGAAGGAGAGAGAGAAACAGAAGGGGCATAGTGGAGGGAGGAGAAGGGAGAGACAGGAGAGGCACAAGAGAGGAGAAAATGGGGGACATGGGATGGGGCAGAAAGGTTTACAGGAGGGCATAAGAGGATAGAGGCAAAAGGGCATAGGGAAAGATGGCTGAGTGGGAGAAACTGGAGAAAGAGGGATGGGGTGAAGGAAGAATAGGATAGAAAATACAGGGGTGAAATGTACAAAAAAAATGTTGAGATACAATGAAATGAGGAGAGTGAAGCTACTGGATGGAAGAAAAGCAGGGAAGATAGATGGGAAGATGTGTCAAGGAAGGGAAACAATATTAGTTGTAGAGGGAGAACTGGAGAAAGAGGGAAAGTCATAGAAGGGAAAAGTAAAATGAAAAAAACAAGGGAAAGCAGTCTAAAGCCAGAAGATGAACATAGAGGAGCAAGAGCAGTATGATATGGGGCATAAGGTAAGGATAAGAGTATCTTGTTTTCAAATGATCTGATTATGTGACTTTAGAAAGCTTTTTTTAAATGAGATATATATATATATATTAATTCCATCTGTATTGTTCAACACTTAACACTGATCTACTCTTTTTTAGCACTATGTCCTGTCATCTTGGGTGAGGGATGTTGCTCACATTGTAACTTTTTCTTCTCCTCTGTTCAGTAAAGTGTCCAGATCTATGCACCCGAAAGCAGGCACCAATAAGGGCCAGCTTAGGGAGGGTCCCAATCTCCGAAGAGTACCTCAGAGCTGGTGGGTGGAGAATGACGAAAACCCCTGGTGTATGAAGATTTTCAGTGACTAACCTTTTGGATTGTACTACCTTTTGCTGAATGGATTGCACTAGTTTCCAATGTGCTCTCTATTAGGAATATGCAGATATTTATTTCATTTGGTTTTGCTTTTTGTTTCAAGGGTTTTGGTTTTTTTAAAAAACCCCAAAAACAACACAATTAAAAAAGAAAAACAAAACAAAAAACATAGGTTTTTTTGTTGTTTGTTTTGTTTTAAAAATGAAAGAAAATGAAACAGAGCAACTTGTGAAAATTTTCAGTTTGGTTTCCAATGAAAGCACATCCCTAACTCTACTGATTCTATTCTTCTGCCTCAGTTACTTCAGTAAAAGCAGTCATCTTTTAGCACCACCAGTCTGTGTGGCATTTTTCCTGGACAATGTCTGTCAGAAAAGCTTCAAATAGCCTAAGGGCCTTGAAAGACTGTTACTTCCATCCCACTCGAGAAAGAACCCAAGGGGTGTCTATTTGCTCCAATCCCGAATGTGCCCTAAAGTTCTAGAAATCGGCTGAACAGAGGTTACACACAAATATTGTCTCGCTACAGGAAACTCATCTTACCACATCAGAACACTAAAAACTGATGTCTTTTTCAGCTTTTTCCTCAAAGCATATAGGAGTAGCTATTTTGATATGCAAGAGGCTACTGGTAACATAGTAAATGATAGCAGAAAAAGACAAATCCATCCAGTCTCCCCAGCAAGATTTATTTTTAATGATAGTAACTGCTGCTCCATGCTGGTTACTCTTTTTCATCATTTCCATCCTTTAGCCATTAAGGATTCTCTGTGTTGTCCCATGCCCTTTGAATTCCATGACCATTCTTGTCTTCACTACCTCTTCCGGGAGACCATTCCATGCCTCCACCACCCTTTCCATGAAGAAATATTTCTTGATGTTGTTCCTAAGTCTCCCCCATTGGCCCATTATTTATTACCCCTAGTTCTACAGCTCACTGATAAAGTTTTAATTCCTGTGCATCATTAATACCTTTCAGGTATTTAAAAGCCTGTATCATATCTCCACTGTCCCTCCTCTCCTCCAGGGTATACATTTTTAGGTCCTTCAGTCTCATCTGATAAGACTTCTGGTGCAAACTAAACATACACCATTTTGATTGCCTTTCTCTGGACCAATTCCATCCTGTCTCTATCTTTTTTGAGATACGGTCTCTAGAACTAAACACAGCATTCTATGTGAGACCTCCCCAAAGACCTGTACAGGGACATTATCACCTCCTTTTTTCCAGTGATTATCTCTCTCTCTATACAGCTCATCATCCTTCTGGTCTTAGTGACTTCCTTGTTACATTGCGTTGCTGCCTTCAGATCATCTCTTTCCTGGTCCATGCAAATCAGTGTTTCACCCCTCAACACAAAGAGCTCCTTTGAATTTCTGCACCAGAAATACATGATTCTGCACTTCTTGGTATTGATTTCCAGTTGCCAAACTTTTGACCATTCCTTTAGATTTCTAAGATCACTTTCCATTTTATCTACTCCTTCAGGTATGCCCACCTTTTTTGCAAGTCTTAGTATCATCCACAAAAAGATAAACTTTTTCTTCTAACCCTTCCGCTATGTCAGTCACAAAGATATTGAACAGAAATTGCCCCAGAACTGATCCTTGAGGCACTCCACTTATCACTCTTCCCACCTCAGAGTAGGTTCCATTTACCACCACTCACTGTCATTTGTCAGTCAATCAATTTGTAATCCATTCTGCCACCTTGAGACCCACTTCTAGGCTTTTCATTTTGTTCATTAGCCTCCTATATGGGACTGTATCAAAAGCCTTGCTGAAATCCAGATAAGCCACATCATGTGCTTGTCCTTGATCTAATTCTCTAGTCACCTAATCAAAAAAGTCAGATTCATTTGACATGACCTTCCTCTGGTAAAACCCATGTTGCCTTGGATCCTGCAACCCACTGAATTGTATACAATTGACTATCCTTTCCTTTAACAATGTCTCCATTAATTTTCCTCCCTCTGAGGTAAGGCTAACTGCCCTATAGTTTCCAGCCTCTTCTCTGCTCTCACTTTTGTGAAGTGGGACCACCAACACTAGTACATAAAACATCAGGGGTTTTGAAACTGAAAATAAACTTGCAGTCCCATGGGCCAAAGGGAAACTCCTTACAGAGTTTCCCTTTTGAAAATCCACCCAGTGCTCACAATGCAGGTACAAAAGTACACACATGAAAGTACATAGTAATATTTCAAGATGAAATCTCCAGATCTACTTTGACTCCCCAGGATCTGTCTTTCCCCCTTTTTTCATGCAAGTAAAAAGTACACTGGCATGGAAGGTAGATGACAGTGGCCAAGGGAAATGATGCAGTATAGCACAACTAATCACAAATATGCAATGTAGAAATATTATATCGGAGGAAAAAACTTCAGTGAAATTCTAGGCTCATTTCTGGATAGATTATGAGATTCAGATGCTTGAAACTTAGATCCTTTATTCATAACATGATACATGATTTGAAGCTACAAGGTATGTTTCACTCCTTTTTCAAACAGACATAAAACTGTTTCAAGAATCGATTCCTTCCTAATAGCTGGTACTTTATTCCAAAAGGTGGGATAGCGCAAATTCTGCTTTCTGTATCTGCATTTTACTATTCACTTATAAAGAGTACCACTTCAAACCAGGAGATGGTGCCAAAACACTGGCTTTTAAAACACCCAAACATGAAGGCATAACTAGAGATGAAAAAAGGATTTCATCTAAAATAGTAAAGTTGAATGCTTGTTACAGGTGGCGAGATAGGATGCAGGGTAAGCATTCCTTAGAGGGATACTAATTTCAAAAGTGTCTGTGATAAAAAAGGGCAGTGGATGGACTATAATTCCTAACCAGGAAATTAAACATAGGGAGAAACTTTAATCGATAGTTCCCTTCAGCTGCCAATTTAGTCTTTCCTTAACGCAAAATATGATCTTAATATTTTCTGTAAGAAAACAGAGTGTGCAATGCGCCAAACTAAATGTAAATTTTACACCGAGGACAAATGCAGCTGCATACTATCTCATTTACTCGGCACACAAATTAGGGATAAAAGGATAATAGCAATACACTCTCCACATAGGAGAATGCCGCACTCAATCAAATCTTACCTGCAAGGAGTGCATGCAGTTTTGTAAAACCTCACTTTCCTCAAAAATATAAAACATAATTAGTAAATGCAAAGCCTTTTTTTGGGGGGGAATAGATTTCCCAATATCAGTTTGACTATACCTGTATCCCTATAAGCGGTACCACATGTGATTAATAGGGTCTGACAGCCTGCAAATGGAGATTCCCAAAGATGGGCCAAGGGAGTCTTTACCCTGTGTGCTTTTAAGTGCACAGAAATAAAGTTTAGCAAATTAAAAAAAAATAGGAGGTAGATATACAAAAGTGACTTAGCTGGATAACATTTATTTATCTAAATAGCAAGTTTTGGTATCTTCAGCCTCTTATCCAGCTAGATTTTAGCTGGATAAGTCATTATCCGACTAAAATGTAGACAAATAGGAGAGAAGTGTTCCAGGAGGTGTAACTGGGAGGAACTACTTATCCAACTAACTAGGGCCTAATTCATTAAACATTTTTCCCATAGGCACAGAATGGGAGAAAAGCCTTAATGAACCAGGCCCTTAGCCGGATAAGTAGTGATATTCAATCCAGCTAAGGTATCCGTCTAACCATACACCTGCTATTTACAGGCAGTGTTCTGCAACCAGGGTCATATCAAGAATCTCTACCAGTAAAGATGTGTGAAAAATGTGAAATCATGCTCAAAAAAACATGCGAATTTCAGCATGGTCTGAGTTTGATTGAATTTGCGGAATATTCCCAGGTTTGCAGGGAAATTCATTGAACGTTTCCCAGCAAATCTACAGAAACTCATGGGAATCCACACTGAGCCTGATTCTGTGCATCAGCTCAAACTCATATGCAGATTCACCGGTCTGAGGAATCTGCATCAGTTTGAACTTTAAGAAAAAAGCGCATAATTTACCATACCTGCATGCAACTGGGTTCATTAAACCAGTTCTCAAACTTATTTTTAAAAAGTTTACACATTTCTAGTCACCGACTCTGGGCGGTTACTGAAAAATCAAATTCAACAAGGGGCTCCCGAGAGTGCCCATGAGCCCCTATCAGTGCATGGGAGCATACGATGAAGCAAACTAAAAGGAATGAAAAGTCAACTTCAGGGGTATAAGCACTCACTTTGGAGGTTCAGTTTGGGTAGTAATAAGGAAACAGATGAGAGAGGAGACAAAGTGCATGAAAATTCTCATTAACAGTAATGAAAAGATAAATCACCCAGCAGCCACCAAGGCATCCTAATTAACAGGTTGACATTTTGAGGTTGGTAGCTCACCTTTCCCACGAGGGAAAACAGAGCTACAGAAGTCACCCGAAAGTATTTTTGGAATTAAACAGAACTGAGTGCAAAATTATCCAAGCAAACATGAAGCTATGGTATCTAGTCACATCAATTCCAGTACATAATGCACATATAGAAAGAAGACCTATTTCGACCGACTCTTGATGCAAAACGTTTCCAGTAAATGGGCTCAGGATAAAAACCAAAAGCATTGACACCCAGTCATGCTAAAGCTGTATCCCTTCTCTCATTTTATTTCAACCTGCCAAAAAAAGCCATCACTTCATCTTGCAAGCACTTTTTATTTGGTACATTTTGGGTGATTGAGGATAATGGTAACAATTATGCAGCTCTGGGAAAAGACGGGAGGAAAAGGTCAGTTTTCCTAGGCCACTTAGCCAATGAAGCTAAGTTAGGGGGGAATTAGATTAAAAAAAAGAAAAAAAGCTTCTGGAAATGGATGCCACTGTCTGCCTTGGTGAGGATCAGCTGGTCCTTTTTCAGTCATGCATTTGTTGTCATGGCAATGAGCCCCCTCAAAATGCCAGTGCGTCCACATAGTCTCAGGCTGAACCTGTGTAGCGTCTGTGATTACAGAATGTGTCTGGGGCTCTGGCAATTTGGATGCTGTTTGCGCACATTACGACTCTTCTTGCCTACTGTTCTTTCTGCCCTCCCTTCATCTTCCAGTGAGACAAACTATACTAAATCTCCTTTGTTAATATTCAGCTTTTTTAGAATAGAGATTTCCTGTTAAAACACATTCATGCACAATGCACCTGAACCTGCGGATTTGCAACAGTACGAGAGATTACCTTAGTCTAGTATCCAGTCTCACACGCATTTTTATTTTGACCTGGCAGCTTCCTCTTGCTCCTTTTTGGGCTCCTAGCTCAATCAGAACTAGTTTCGACTGGATTGTGACAGCACAAATCTTCATTTGTAACCACCTATGGGGAGTTTTTATGTGGGGAAGGGAGAGCCTATTATCCCAGTGGATACGCCCCTCAAATCTTTCATCCTGGTCCCGCAATTGGCCAAATATTTTCTTATTTTATTTTAATTAAATTAATTAATTGCAGGCAACCAAGTGGGCCTGTGCTGGGGCCCTGTCTCTATCATCTCAAGTGAGGAATAGGGCTCAAGGGTACAGTAAGAAAAAGGAGGTGATAATAATACCCTTCTACAGATCTTTGGTGAGGCCTCACTGTTCAGTTCTGGAGCCCGTATCTCAAAAAGGGCGTCCAGAGAAGGGCAATCAAAATGGTGTGGGGTCTGTATCAGAAGACGTAATGAGGAGAGGCTGAAGGATCTAAATATGTATACCCTGGAAGAGAGGAGGTACAGGGAAGATATGATACAGACCTTCAGATAAGTGAAAGGTTTTAATGATGCATGATCCTCGATACTTTTTCGATGGAAAGCAAGCAGTAGAACCAGGAGTCACGAGCTGAAACTCCAGGGGTGACAGCTCAGAACCAAGGTCAGGAAATATTTTTTCTCAGAGAAGGAGATGGATGGCTGGAATGCCCTTCCAGAAGAGGTGGTGAAGACAAAAATAGTAAATTAAAAAAGGCATGGAATAAACACTGTGGATCCCTAAAGGCTAGAGGTAGAAATGAAAAATAAAGGTGCATGGGGGTAACTTACATTGATTGGCAGCTACCACCCCTAACAGAAGGCATGTGTATTACTATTTTTTTACTTTTTTTTTCGGGGCCACCTAAATTGGCAGCCCCAAGGGTGAGGGTGGGGGTCTAGTAAGAACCCCGGTGACTCTTTTTTTACTTGTGGGGGGCAGCCATGTTGGCACACAGGGGCTTTTAAGACTATGGCAGCCCTGTGCATTGGGGACGACCATCGTGCTTTGACTAGGCCTCAGCCACATTCTTTTGTCTCACGGCTTTTTCCGCGAGACATAAGAACGCGGCGAGATTGCTTGGATATTTTGTCGAGGAAGGGTAAATTATTGTGAGACCGCCCCCATGATATAGGGCCTGTCCTGTGATAAAATATTGTGGTTTAGTGAATCCAGGCCTTAGATTGTAAACCCTCTGAGGATAGGGAAATATCTACAGTACCTGAACGTAATCCGCTTTGAAGTGAAAAAAAGTGCGAATATTAATGAAATCAAAATTGTAAATTGTAAATTAACTTTCATGATTTTGATGCCATTACAACATTGCTCTCTACTTCAAAGGTGGGTGGAAAAAGTCAGGGTCTTGACTTTTACGGTTTGGGGTACTGCTACACAGATATTAGGGAAAAAGCACAGGACTGCTTCTACGGCCAAGTTCAAAAGCAAAGCACATTCAAGGAGCAGTGTATGAATTATCAGGATGGCTGCTCACCCTGTAAAAATGTTCCCTAGCAGTAATTTTAGTAATTTTGATATGGGTTTGACAGCGCTTGGTTTTTTGATTGTTAATATTATTCCCCTTAAGAAACCTCTACTCCTGTTATCCCAGCTTGGAGGGAGGGACTGCCACTCTTAATCATATAATACTTATTTTATAATAGTGCTACTGGATTTACACAGCACTGAGCTTACACACGCTTAATTTTATATCATTTAAATTATTGAGAGTGAGAAAGAAAGAGAGACAATCTGACACTCTACACATCTCCCACTGTAAGAGGGGCACTTTCAACTCAGGGTATTTTTTGGGGGTGGGTGCGGTGTTACAAGGGTCTACAGACACTTGCGCCCTAGGCAGACCAATGTAACACTGCTCCCCCCCAAAAAAAACCCCCACCCTGAGCTGAACGTGCCTCTCTTACAGTGGGAGATATATTGACTGTCAGATTGTCTCTCTCCCTCTCTCTCTCTGCACGCACACAGGGATGTAGTTCCCGGCTTATGGGGCCATTTTTGTGTGAGCAATGCTTTTAAAATCTACCTGTAAGTGGGTACCTGAAGCGATGGGAGTTAAAGTGAATCGACTAAGGTCAAAAGAAGCGTCAAGTGGAGAAACAGGATTTGGCTTCCTTGGTGCTCAGCCTTTTGCGTAGAAAGCAGGCATAAAGGGAAAACAAAACAAAAATAAGGAAAATAAATAAATATAAACCTTAGATAAGAGGGACGTCCAGATTAGGAGGAGGGCTGGTTTTGAAAATGATTGATCAGATGCTGTAGGGGGGGGGGGGGACCCGTGAATGAATTCCCACCTGAAGTAAGGGTGGTCAGTTCTCTCTGTAAAGCAGCTTGTCTTGTGCTAGCACCCAGGAGTAAGTCTATGCAACTTCATGTGTCGAGCATATCAGATGTTTAAGTTTTACAAATCTGAGAGTGAATAGTTGAGTTCCAAATTATTCTATTCCAGCCCAACACTGCATGGAAAAACATAAGCCTTGTTAAGCGTGCTGTTGCTCCTAGCCTTCCCGAGTTTACAAATACTCCCTTTTTATATAAATCTTCTTGCTAATATAACTTGAGCTTGGAGCATTTTGAGATCACAATTTCACAGTTTAATGGATGAATTAATAATTATCTTATTCCAGCTTCAGATGAGCCGTGGGATTCTAAGCATGACGCTTCTCCCCAGCTTCACTGCTGGCAAATTAACCATTTTCAGGAGGGAGATTCCTTGGCCAAAGCAGTATGGTGTTTGTAGTCCCTGATTTTACTCGTTGAAACCAGTGCTGTGGGTTCATAATGCATCAAAATGGAGTTTCAGAAATCTAGAACTAACCGAAAATCTCCCTTCTCCCTCTGCAGCTTTTCCAAGGAAAGGATCTTTTGACTCATTTTCTATCAAATGCACCCCCTCCTCTCAAAGGGTACAACTCAGGGCACCCTTTGTGTTCTAGAGGTGCACTATGAAAGGGTTTTCACTTTATTCTGCAAGACTGAAGGTATGTGATTTCTTAGAAACATAGAATATAATGGCAGATAAAAATCACAGGGCCCATCCACACCTCCTGATCAGCTTTGTTCTGTTCTGGCTTCCATACACTTACACATCTGGATGCACAATATTTTACAGTTACTACAAAAGTCCTGCATTCCTAGCAGGCAGCTCAGATCCTTGCACTGGGCTTCTTGTAGGACTTCTGGCTGAACAGTTTGTCCTTCTTAATTCCCCAGGAAATAATTACCTATCCTGAAATGCTACACAATCGTCTGGAATTCATTTTAACCAAAGTACATGCAAATTATGGTGCCTCCATTAAAAGATCCACTGTATGGAAATGTATCTCTTGAATATTCATTTTCTGTTTAAAAACTGACTCTTGCTCAAATGTAAGGGACAGAGATATTTCTTCCTTTTTAGCCAGCTTCCCTTCAAGGGGCAGAAATGCTGGACCCAAGGCAGCCTCCATGATTATAATAAATGCAAGACCCCATACCTCATTAAAATAATAATAATTAACTAGTTGTCGCCCACTGAGAATTCAACAGAGGATATCTCTCCCCCTCCAAGTCTAGACCCCAGCCTTCTCTCCTCCCTACACACTCTATGACAGCAATACTCTCTCTTCCCAGTTCAATCCCAGCCCCCTCTCTTCCCCTCTCCCCAACCCAATCATTCCCCTTTCCAAAGCTCGCCCCAAGCACTCTCTCCTCATCTCCCTCCCCAGCCCAACCCCATCAATCTCTCCTCTTCCCCCTCAGCCCAGCTTGAGTTCTTTTTTGTCCTCCCTATTCTATCCTGAGACCAACACTCTCTCCTCCTCCCCAACTCTTTCTCCTCTCCTTCCCCAGCTCAACTCTAACACTGCCCTCTTCCTCCTTAGCCTCTCAAGCCAACTCTCCTCCTCCCCAACATCAGCCTTACCCCAACACTCTTTCCTCTTCTCTCCCCAGAGTCTGATCCAAGCACTAGCCCCCTCCTCCCTCCCCCGTGGCCCAACTTCAGCCCTCTTTGTTCCCCTCCTAGCCTAACCGCTTCACTTTCTCCATCTCATCACCCTACCTGAGCACTATCTTCTCCACCCTTGCCCCAACCCAACCCCTCCCTCTCCCTAATCTGATCTCAGCCACCTGCCTGACCCTAACACACTCTCCTTCTCTAATCCCTTCCCCCACAACTGGTACCAAGAGTGGGCTGGAGCAGCAGCCCTGGTGATTAAAATCAGAATTGGTAGGATCAGAGCAATTCAGCAATAAGAGTGACAGCAAGGCCCAAGATGTACCAGCAAAGACAGATTAATTTTCAAAAAGACCAATTTTTCCATCAACTCTGGTGCTAGCCAGGACTCATGATGTCTCCTGCCACTGAAAAGACACATTCACTGGGCATGCTGGTTGGTGAGTAGAAAAGATAATTCTGGGCCATCTTGGCCATGTCCAGTTAGACTGCAGACTTGACTTGGTACACAATTTGCTGGCACATCTGTATCCATGTCCTCGTGGGGCATGTGATATGTGTATCACTACCTTGGAAGGTAACACCTGGCAGGACCTGCTTTCTCAGACATTTTATACTAAACGATTCAATACAAATTGTAATTCTCGGCATGCAATTTATATTCTTCAATGCACTTATCCTCAGATTTATGTAGGTCGTACGTCGAGACCTGTTAGGGTACACCTTTGTGAGCACCGTAGTAGACTGAATACAAACAACCTAGAAGCGCCAATAGTCAGGCACTGCTTACAATACAAACATACGTGTGCACAGCTACGTTGGAACATAGTTGATGTTGTCACTCCTTCAGATTGAGGAGGTGACATTAAAACTTTGTTAAGCTACAAGGAGTAACGCTGGATTTTTCAGCTCTCGTCCAGCTTTCCCTGAGGCATGAACAACAATATTGAATGGCTGTCCCTCCTTTAAGTTACATTATGAATTTTTTCTTTGGTGGTTCACGGATTGGTTGATTTCAAATCATTTAGTTTCCGATTGGTCGGTTTTTATTCAAATAAGGTCTTTAAACAGACACAATAAAATGGCAGATCTCACAGGAAAAATGCCGAAAGTACCTCCTTTCGAGTTTGTACATGGAAAAGCTCTTCATTCAGGCCACAAGTGCTATTAACGTTTAATACTGAACTTTCATCCTGGCTAATTTAACTTTATTTGTTTGATGGAAATTATTTTTCAGTAAATGTTACAAAGTTCAATATTGAATGTTTATTTTGCCTAACATGGACATGTATGTTTAACTGCAATTTCTGTGTTTTAGTGTATGTGACTTGCTGATGATGCACCCCTGAGGAAGAAGATGCTCTTCGAAACACGAGCCGCGTTGGAGGAAGGCAGGACATCTCAAAACAAACATTTTGTGCGGTTTAATAAGTTGGGGGTCTACAGCAGAATCAAGATACGTGTGTCCCTTTTGTTTCTTGGTGCTATTAATATGAGAAAACTTTCTAAAAAAAAAAATAGACCTTTAAAGGAAAAAGTTTTATAAAAGAAAAAGAAAACATTTACAGTAGGAAAAAGAAAACAAATTTTGTTAAAAGACCAATGATTAGAAAGCTTCACGGGTATATGATCCACTTATAGTGATATTCATTTTGTTTCTATTACCCGAAACTTTTTGAGGTCTTTGTATACGGCAATTAAGCATTTCCTGAAGTATATGGCTATTTAGTAATTTATAGTTTATTATTGCCATATCTTATTCAGTTAACTATTTTTGTTTGTCAATGTGGCTTTGGCATAGTGAGATGGGAGAGGAAGTGGTAGCTGACAGAGTGCTCCTTATGCTTGCACTACTCTCTGGGATGGCCACTCTTTTCTGCACTACAACCCATTGTGCCTCTGGCACTCCTATTCATGCACCCTAGCTACCAGTATCTCCTTCATGTATGTGAGATACTGGGGCTGGAGGGCGAGACTCCCTTTCAACTGTGGATCACAAAATGTGACAATCATGCAAGTATTTTCTTTCAGAGGCTTCAGTCTCACTTGCACCTGCTACTGCAAGGATTCTACAAACCACAACTCTGCTTCCATTCTTTCTAACTTTTCTTTCATAACATTTATTATGAGGATGACCCCTCCCAAGGTGGCGTTTCTGGATCTCAGATCCTCTATGGCATCCTAGAATGGCTTCAGGATTTGTATCACTACCCAATCATGATGCCCCAGGGGTGATCCACACCTACCTCTGTTTCCAGAGACAGATCATGGAGGGGTGTCTGCTGCTCCACTAACTTCTGCATTATCAGATAGCTAAAATTCCAGCAAGTGCCAACATCTTGAATCAGATGTTTAAGAGCCATCCCAAACTCTTCTTGCTTGTCACAGACAAGCTGCCCACCCCTCTTGCTTCGATGAAAATTCCCTGCTTTTTTACTGCGCCTATCTATCAGGTCCTTTAGAACTGAAATCCTGTGGTCCATGGGTCCTAGGTTATCCCTCACTGCCAGGAACAGCAAGTGTGCAAACCAGTGGATCCCCTGAATGTCCCCATCTTCCATTGCCCTTATCATATTTACATTTCTGTCTGTCACAAAAAAACCTGCATAAAAGACTCCTGCCTCTCAAGTCTAGCTACCAACCCTCCAGCAACTTTCTTATGGCTGATGGGATATTGCACAAGATATGAGGGCTATCCATCCCTTAAGTGTGCAGCACAGCCCATCTTCAACTTGAAGCTCAGTCCCTGCTAGAAATGCTGCCTGCTCCCACCTGGGCCAGCTCCCACCTGCGTTCTGTCAGGGAGAGATAAGTGTGCATTATATTCGTGTTGATCCAGAGGTTGCTGATGAAATGCACAGTACTCCACTCTGCCTTAGCCAGCTGTGCCTGCATGTGATTCCGACACTGGTTATATAGGGTGGGTATAACCTGCTTGCTAAATATAGTCTTGAAGGACACTTTATAACTGGGAGCTAACAGGTTCAGCAAATGCTTAAAGCCCAGACTCTCTACTATCTGCAGGGACTGGTCATCCAGGGCAATCATTTCCCCAATGACCTCGTTACTACATTTGATGCTGCATATACTGTCCAAGGATAGTAATATAGACTACTCCATTTCTTCTATGGTGAGTTGCCACTGCAGATGCATGGCAGGAAACTGCTGGCCTACCACTTTACTAGTGAAAGGGGCTGTGGGATCAACTTGGGGAACATTCTTTGCCTTTTCAACCCCTTTTGTACAGCTTTTGCTTTGAGTGGCAGTGAGAGTCCCCAGGTTAGTACTGCTACCCTCCCGTGATGCCAATTCTAGCAGGTGCTGCTTCTGCGGGTGATGCTGCATACCAGCATTTGTCAGATGCCCCAGTACCTTCCCTCAGCTGATGGCCTTACAGCAGTGTATACACTCAGAAAAATGGAGGACATTCCTAACTTTAAAGTGTCTCCATACCAAGGATATCTTGTGCAAGCTTTTCTCTGCATTCTTGGGTACTGACACTGGAGTTGAGGTTGAGAGGTGACCATGGGGAAGAAGTAAAGGGGCATCATTCATGCTGTTTACCTGTATTATATGCTCTTCTTGGAGGTTGCTCTCAACACCGTCACTATCACCTCTCTCCCCATTTCCTCACTGGAGGCTAAGATGCTACTGACTATATTTCTCAAACTTTCTTCAGCTACTAGCTCTTCAATAGCTTCTGATTCAGGGAATATCAGACAAGATTCTTCCTCAGAATCAGGTGTTGAAAAAACTGCCTCCATTACCTCAGAAGCAGTAGTCATAGAGGAGTGCATTACTGGCTTTGGGTATTGCACGTCTGATACCCCTAGCCTTGTCCCTGCCATATTAATGCCAGGCTCTGATGCTTCTCCCACCTTTTTCTCCTACTTCAAAACAAGAGGGAAAGGAACAGATGACGGTTGCACATTCTCTTCCAATTTCAATTTCTTTTGACTTGAGCTGGCTTCCACTCCTGGCTTTCTGTAGCTAAAAAAAATCTCTTTTAAGTTTAGGGGCAGGACCCTCTTTTCTCACTGCAACTAGTATTGCTTGTACTTTTCCCAGGCTGGGATGGCTCTGCAGCTACCCCTGCCATTCCCTCCTCTGTACTTTCTTTACAGTAAGATGATGGAATTTGAAGTGCCTACTGGGGGTTTTGATATCACAATAGAAATTTCTGATACTGTATTAACACTCACAGAAGCACTCTAGTACTGAATGAGTCTGTTTGTCATACACGCTCAATCAATTTCACAGACTAAGATTCATGTCAGTGCTTAGCAAACACTGCCAACTTGCCAGAGTTAGCAGCTTATTAGTGCACAATCTCAATCTTTGCCTTTCTAGGGCTATCCTTCAGAGTATATACAAAAATGTCTCTGACACACACACACACACACACACACACACACACACACACATGTCTGTTGACTGACTCCTTTTACACATACAAAAAAAAACCTGCTAGAAAGAGAACCAAAAATGCTGGCAAGCCTGTGTTTCACTTCAATCTGTCTACAGATAAACTAAGTGTACTGCCTCAGACAGATACAAAAATCAGTCTTCACTGGCACTGGCATTGCTTCAATTTCCATTCCACTTCTACCATGCCCCTATTGAACACAGAAAGCAGTGCCACTACCTCTATCTTTCTGTCACAATGAGTGAGAGATCACTTGCAGTAGAGAAGATCAGGAAAAGCTCTTTGCCAATGCCAATGTCAATGCTTACTTTTTAAGCTTTTCTTAAACTCTCAGAAAGCTTCTTAAAATATATCCTTCTCTGCAAAATCTTACAGAGTAAATGGAGTTTCTTTGTGCATCCTCAGACTTATCAGTGGGAGGATGTCGGCATCACTTGATCCAGATGGCTAGCTAAAAAGATGATTCACCATGATTTGTCCTTCTTCCACTCTTCTTGCCAACTTGTCCTACCTCAGCTCTGATGAGGATGCTATGTCACACAAGCAATACTTATCAGTTAGTCCCCGGCTATTTGCTCAGTACAGCTACAGACTTGAATGGACCATAGACTTGAATGAGAAATTTAAACGAATGAGACAAAATTTTGTTTAATTTTGAGAGCACCATACATTTGTTTCAAGGGTCCATGAATGAAACCAAAATAGTCTCATTTGTTGTATTCTATCCATTCATTTCAAACAAATGTACATATCTACTATGTAATTCAGTTCTCTAGTTTCCCAAGCCATTCTTCCTGGGAAACTGCATTGGATTCTTGAATCTGCATCCTAGCATTGGCAGTATATCACTAGTCAGTATATTTTTTCTATAAAGAAAGGTACAGGTATACATATGCAAGGCCGTCCTTAGGGAGAGGAGAATTGAGGCAATGGGCCAAGGTCCTGCAAACTCCAGTAGCCCTGCCTCCTGTAACTGGCTGTAAGATTCAGTCATGGCGCGATATAAGAGTGCAGAACTGTAATCTGCTGGTACCTCCTCTGCCATTGTCATTTATTTATTTATTTTATTTATTTAACAGTTTTATATACCGCAGTTCAGGTAACAATGTTACTAATCACTTCGGTTCACATTTCAACAATTACAATGACAATATAAAGAGTAATTTATAATGTCTTACATAGAACAGGGAGAGTGAAACTTGGATAATAACTTACAATGAACAGGGAGAGTACAAATTATATACAAATAGCTTATAAGAACAATAGCTTATAAGAACAGAATGTGAAGTCAATGGAGCTGTCTTGGAAAGACCTAGAGTCACTGTCGTGAAATTCGTTCGGAGAAGAAGTGCGCTTGGGAGATTATTGATGGAAGGATGTTGAGGTGTCAAGGGGAGGAATTCTTCAGTGGTGGTCTGTGAGAGGATAAATGGGTTATGAAAATGCTTGGTTGAATAGCCAGGTCTTAAGTCTTTTTTTGAAGGTGGGTGTCGATTGTTCGAGCCTGAGGTCATGGCATAGGAAAAGCACTGGTGAGAGGAGATGAGAGAGAGAGAGAGAGAGAAAGATGCATCACTAGTACTTTTCTTTTTCTCTCCCTCACTGGTGCTTTTTTCTCTTTCTTCTCTCCCTCTCCTATTAGCACTTTTCTCCAGTTTATATTTAGGAAACTTTATCATATGACAAAATTTGGACATGTGTTGCCAGAGTTATACATAAAATGGTTAAAAGGAGAAAAAGAAGATAAATTACATAAAAGCACTGACAACAGAAATTAAAATTACAAGGTTCAGAATGGTTAATTTACCAGGTCTTGGAGTAGCCCCAAGTCACAGCATATTGGTCTGGTTTCCCAATTCTTGGCCAATTCCCTGAAGAGAATAGTCTTCTGCGTCTTGCTCTTTTCAGTCCCCACCCTCCCAGTCTGCAGCTATCAAAAATGTGAGACCAGAGCAGATAGTATAGAGCAAAGAAGAACTACTCTGCTCCCTAATCTAGCCCTTCCTCTCTTGCCATTTTCTAGGGGCTGCTGTAGAGAGAAAAGTGTGCGGTACTATCTGAAAAAAGTCTCGTTAGTAGTAATTAATACTAAAGAAGAAACAGTTTGTCCCAAAGCTCTCATGATGTGCCAAATGCTCTACTACAAGGTGACTACAAGAGGTTTTGTTAAGTGAGGTCTGGACTTCAGCCACCTTCAGAAGATAAGGGGAATGGAACAACTCCCCTATGAGGAAAGACTAAAGATGTTAGGACTTTTCAGCTTGGAGAAGAGACGACTGAGGGGGGATATGATAGAGGTCTTTAAAATCACGAGAGGTCTACAATGGGTAGATGTGAATCGGTTATTTACTCTTTCGGATAGTAGAAAGACTAGGGGGCACTCCATGAAGTTAGCATGGGGCACATTTAAGAACATAAGAACATAAGAAAATGCCATACTGGGTCAGACCAAGGGTCCATCAAGCCCAGCATCCTGTTTCCAACAGTGGCCAATCCAGGCCATAAGAACCTGGCAAGTACCCAAAAACTAAGTCTATTCCATGTAACCATTGCTAATGGCAGTGGCTATTCTCTAAGTGAACCTAATAGCAGGTAATGGACTTCTCCTCCAAGAACTTATCCAATCCTTTTTTAAACACAGCTATACTACCTGCACGAACCACATTCTCTGGCAACAAATTCCAGAGTTTAATTGTGCGTTGAGTAAAAAAGAACTTTCTCCGATTAGTTTTAAATGTGCCCCATGCTAACTTCATGGAGTGTCCCCTAGTCCTTCTACTATCTGAAAGAGTAAATAACCGATTCACATCTACCCGTTCTAGACCTCTCATGATTTTAAACACCTCTATCATATCCCCCCTCAGTCGTCTCTTCTCCAAGCTGAAAAGTCCTAATCTCTTTAGTCTTTCCTCATAGGGGAGTTGTTCCATTCCCCTTATCATTTTGGTAGCCCTTCTCTGTACCTTCTCCATCACAATTATATCTTTTTTGAGATGCGGCGACCAGAATTGTACACAGTATTCAAGGTGCGGTCTCACCATGGAGCGATACAGAGGCATTATGACATTTTCCGTTTTATTCATCATTCCTTTTCTAATAATTCCCAACATTCTGTTTGCTTTTTTGACTGCCGCAGCACACTGAACCGACGATTTCAATGTGTTATCCACTATGACACCTAGATCTCTTTCTTGGGTTGTAGCACCTAATATGGAACCCAACATCGTGTAATTATAGCATGGGTTATTTTTCCCTATATGCATCACCTTGCACTTTTCCACATTAAATTTCATCTGCCATTTGGATGCCCAATTTTCCAGTTTCACAAGGTCTTCCTGCAATTTATCACAATCTGCTTGTGATTTAACTACTCTGCACAATTTTGTGTCATCTGCAAATTTGATTATCTCACTCGTCGTATTTCTTTCCAGATCATTTATAAATATATTGAACAGTAAGGGTCCCAATACAGATCCCTGAGGCACTCCACTGTCCACTCCCTTCCACTGAGAAAATTGCCCATTTAATCCTACTCTCTGTTTCCTGTCTTTTAGCCAGTTTGCAATCCACGAAAGGACATCGCCACCTATCCCATGACTTTTTACTTTTCCTAGAAGCCTCTCATGAGGAACTTTGTCAAACGCCTTCTGAAAATCCAAGTATACTATATCTACCGGTTCACCTTTATCCACATGTTTATTAACTCCTTCAAAAAAGTGAAGCAGATTTGTGAGGCAAGACTTGCCCTGGGTAAAGCCATGCTGACTTTGTTCCATTAAACCATGTCTTTCTATATGTTCTGTGATTTTGATGTTTAGAACACTTTCCACTATTTTTCCTGGCACTGAAGTCAGGCTAACCGGTCTGTAGTTTCCCGGATCGCCCCTGGAGCCCTTTTTAAATATTGGGGTTACATTTGCTATCCTCCAGTCTTCAGGTACAATGGATGATTTTAATGATAAGTTACAAATTTTTACTAATAGGTCTGAAATTTCATTTTTTAGTTCCTTCAGAACTCTGGGGTGTATACCATCCGGTCCAGGTGATTTACTACTCTTCAGTTTGTCAATCAGGCCTACCACATCTTCTAGGTTCACCGTGATTTGATTCAGTCCATCTGAATCATTACCCATGAAAACCTTCTCCATTACGGGTACCTCCCCAACATCCTCTTCAGTAAACACCGAAGCAAAGAAATCATTTAATCTTTCCGCAATGGCCTTGTCTTCTCTAAGTGCCCCTTTAACCCCTCGATCATCTAACGGTCCAACTGACTCCCTCACAGGCTTTCTGCTTCGGAGAAAGTTCTTTTTTACTCAACGCACAATTAAACTCTGGAATTTGTTGTCAGAGGATGTGGTTAGTGCAGTTATTATAGCTGTGTTTAAAAAAGGATTGGATAAGTTCTTGGAGGAGAAGTCCATTACCTGCTATTAAGTTCACCTAGAAAATAGTCACTGCCATTAGCAATGGTAACATGGAATAGACTTAGTTTTTGGGTACTTGCCAGGTTCTTGTAGCCTGGATTGGCCACTGTTGGAAGCAGGATGCTGGGCTTGATGGACCCTTGGTCTGACCCAGTATGGCATTTTCTTATGTTCTTATTTGGGGAACGCTCTCCCAATGTGAGCCCAGGACGTAGTCCGCCCAGTCATCAGACTTACCACCACAGATTAGGAATTAATCTCCATCCACTTGCCTTCTCCACAAACCTGGACTTCTGACCACACTGACCCGCTCATGCTCATAAACATAAGATTTGGTATCCAAGCGTACCCAGACATCAGGAACCGTGTTCCTCCTACAGTCATCAGCATCGTAGCCTACTCATGGAATGCCGACTCATGAGCCAGAGGGGAAGGCACCGTTGTTTCAGAGACTTGACTGACTGATTGTTCCAATGCTGGCAGCACAAGACCCATCCAATGGAGAAAGAGATAATGGGGGCATATGATCTGTAATAGCTGTTTGTCCAAGTGGCACCTTAGAGGGGTCTGAGGATTTCCTACTGTTGGATCCTTTGCGTTTCACCATGGAAGTGGCGGAAAAAGGACACATATGCAAGCATGAATAAAAAAAAGAAATATTCAAAGTGTCAGAACTCATACATACATGAATTGCCATCTTGCCCTTAGTCTTGGATTTCTGACAACCCCATCCTGATCCATTCTGCTTCCCTCAGCGTTGATTTCAAATGATAGAATCAGGGAGGGACTACAGATCTGTATCTATGGATAGTCCTTATGTTGTTAATTATGTACAGAAAATAGATTTCTTTTCATTTCATGTTGTTGTTTCACAACTCTTTCACCCTGATCATTTTTGTTGAAACTATCATTAATACAATACTTAATTATACAATAGTGTATGATGTTCATCCACAGATGTTAATTTGACATTCTCTGTGGTCTCTGTACTGAATGACAAGCTGGTCCTTATGCATTTTTTTTATCATTTATTTTACATGGGATTAAGAATAAAATTGAAACAAAACCAAATAAAGCTAAATATAATTTTATATTGATCCTTTCATTTGCAAAGCAATACAACTCTCAGACCTTTCCAGATTTATACCCCAGACACATCATCTAAAAAACCTTCAGTCTCACTCACAAGGACAATAAATCTCACTCTTTGGAATGGACAACCCTTGCATTTCTGAACAAAGCTGCAGTCATATTTGTAAGTGAGCTGTATGTTGAAAGTCACTTTTAAAAAGAACTTCTCATTGGCACCTTCAACTAGTAATCAAGAAAAAAAATCTGGAAATTCACTTCTCAGCTCAGCTCTTCTGCTGCCCCTGGTCAACTGGGGATGCTGTAGGTGTCAGGTTGAAAACTTACCTGTGATATATTTCAACTCCAATTCAAATTTTAGGCAGGGGTTTATTCAAAAGTATTTAAACACTGCAGAACAAAATTAGCGGCCTGGGATTCGCATAGGGACAATGCAGCACAGTCCGAGTTCCAGTCCAAGTCAGCTAATGCAGCCATAGCAATCTTTTACATACTTGATATAGGTGGATGAAGTTCACAATACTTTAACAAGATTTCCACAACACTCTTCTACTTAAAGGAACAGATACATGGGTATGAGCGCTTATGTAGCAATGTGCATTTGTTTGTAAATGAAAAAAAAAATATGACATAAAAACCTGAGTTTAAAAAAATGAAACAAAAGTTCTCTTCACTCCTCCAATTTTGTTTTGTTGACTTTTGTTTTGGAAAGCCAATCAAAAAATTAGAGCCACCAAAACATTATAAAAAAATTACCTTCCTTTCCCTTGACTCATGGGCCTTAAGCTCCCCCCCCCCCCCCCCCAAGCTATTTCACCCCTTCCTGGGATTTGTGCAAACTTGTCAATAGAAAGTCGCTCCTGCTCTGCCTGGTTCCAAAATGGTGCCGGCCTACCCTGAGGCCTGCTCCATTTTGTTGTAAGGCCATACAAACAGAGGGCTGTACTACAAAATGGTGCCAGTCTCAGGTCTGACCAGTGCCATTTTGAAAACAGGAACCAGTGGGACAGGAGAAATTGGGGATTGCTTCTACCGCCTGGCAAGTTTGCACATATTTCAGGATGGGGTAACATACAGCTGGGAAGGGGCAGGGGACTTATGGGGATAGCCTGCAGGGGGTAATTTTAATTAGGTGGGGGACATGCTAGGATAAATAAATATATAATCTTTGGTATCCAGAGTATTACCATATAGCAATACTTAAAGTTGTTTACTTCTTAAAGTTGACAGATCACATAGGCAACCCGTAAGCTTATGCATAGGTATTAGTTACAGGAACTCAATGAATATTAACAATAGAGTATTAAATACTGCCAGCTGATTTGTTGCTTGCTTATTATCATGACCTGTACAGCATATATAAGAATTAAAACTGCGACATTGGCTCAGAACAGCTTCCTGATTTTGATGGTAACCTTTTATTTTTTTTATTAGAGTGCATGCATCTGAGGAGAAATAAAGGGAGTAGGAATGCAACCTGTTTCTGGTTTTTGTTTTTAAAATATTTTTTTACAATTCAGACAGTGTAATATAGAGCTAAGAGTTTGGGCCTGATCAGGAATTTCATAATGGCCAGTTTTTATATGGAATTCCTCAGGTTTCATGGCGGGTGAGGAGAGAGGAACAATGGCAATCTCCACTGGCCCATGCACCCTTCTCTTCTCATGGCCGGTCCCAGGCCTGACGGGGATCTGCAAGTGGCGGCAGCATTCGCAATATAAAAGTCAAGCTCACAGGCCCAGCAGCAGCCCCAATCCCTCCTCATATGGGGCTTCTTCTTACCACCGAAACTCATACAAGGGCAAAGCCTCTTTGTGCGCACTGGGTCACAGGCCCAGTGTCGGTGCAAGAGTTTCCAGCTGCCCTAGGCGGTGTCATCACCATGTCACATGACGCTCTCTCTCGCACAATCCCGCCCGAAAGCTCCGTCTCTTCCGCTCCATGAAACTGCATTCGTGCGCTGCTGCCGCTCTCTTCCCTCATATGCATATTTGAAAAATGGCACTCTTGCGTCCCCCAGCACTGCCCTGCGCCCTTCTGGCACCCTAAGTCATTGCCTAGTCCCTCCTAATACTTGTGCTGGGCCTGCACAGGCCCCCCACTCTGACTTCCATTACTAATGCTTCTGCTGCTGTTGCCGCAACCGTCACTTAAAGAGCATTGCCACTTGAGGCACTCGTGATCCCTCTAGAAGGTTTTGTGACCCCCATTTGGGTTCCTAACCCCCCACAGTTTGGACAGCTCTACTCTACATGCAAGACACCAGCCTCCGATCAGGTAGACTCCAGCTTGTGGCCTGTTAGATCTCTTTTAGTCCTGACATGCAGGGAATCACAGACGTTGCGCAATGATGACACCTAGTGGCTGGTTTTAAGGCCCCCTGCTTGCAGGGTGCTGGGCCAGGGCTCCTGCAATATCTGGACTAAAGTGAGTTGGGAAGATATATAAATCTCTGGATAGTTGTGAATGAAAGCTCATGGTGACTGAGCCCAGCCCTAGGTCTGATTGAGTTGGAAGCAACAGGGAAACCTGCTAGGTAAAAAAAAAAAAGAACAGAATGTGAAGGAGACCTTTCTAGAATGCCTTGCCCTAAGGTGATGAGTCCTTGCCCATTGGCAAAACTGCTTCAGTTCACTGCAGTCACTGTTTAGATGAACCTTACTGCGCAGTCCTAGAGCTAAAGGAGAGGTGTAGTATGAAAATGAAATGTAACTTTATGTCGGAAACACTCTTTGAACTTGATTTGCTAAGCGTTTTTCCAATAGACCCAGAATGGGAGAAAATTCTTAATGCAAATCTCTTACTCTCGTGATACTGGGTTAACAGTTTACGCCCATGTGAATTCGTTTTCCCATCTGTATTTAGGTAATTATTCTATGGGGGTGGAAGAGTAGCCTAGTGGTTAGGGCAGTGGGCTGAGAGCCAGGGCTCAAATCCCATTGGCGTTCCTCGTGAGCTTGGGCAAGTCACTTCACCCTCCATTACCTCAGGTACAAACTGAGGGAGCCTATTTACTAAAAGGTGAATTTTAAAAGCCTGGCACGCGCATTAATTAGGGGACGCGCAAATAAGTTTGACTTGCGCGGATTTCAAAAGCCGGCGAGATGCGTGCGTATCTCCTGCAGCGCATACATCTAGAAAGTTTTCGAATAAAGGGACAGGGAGTGTGGCGTGGTCAGGGTGGGACATGGTGTTTCGGGGCGTGAACCTGAGATGTGCGCATGATTATTTACAAGATCCGGTGAGCGTCAGGGTCCCCTGCCATGTACCTTTACTTCTGCTGTGGATGATGTGTAAGTTAAAAAATCAGGAAAAATAGACAAATCTGCGGGATTTTAAAGGTTGGGCTAACTGCGGGGAGTGAAGGCTATCAAACCGGGGAGGGGGGGGGGGGGTATTGGAGGACCTGTCTCTTAACTGGGAAAACTGAGGGCGAAGTGGTAAAAGAAGGAATGGCGTCGGCGTGCACCGCTTTTAAAATTCCCTGATTTACGTGATAGTAGAGGGATTTGTGCACCCATGGGTGCTCACTTAAGATTTGGTGCACATGTGCACACGGCCAGGCTATTTTATAATACGTGCGCATATTGTGCGCAAAATAACCGCGTCCCTGGGCGCAGGCTGACACACATGCGCACGTTTGCACCTGCACGCCGGGGTTTGAAAGTTTTCTCCCCTTTTGTGTCTGCGGGAGAAATGCTTAGTAAATAGATTGTAAGCTCTCTGTGGACAGAAAACCGCCAAAGGTATCTGAGTGTTACTCACCTTGAGCAAGCCTTGAAAAGATGTGAAATAAATAATTAGAACAATTACATTAACAATGATCTTCCTTCTCTTTGGAAGCTTTCATGTCTTCTGTGTTTCAGAACTGTGCTTCCACACCCTCCATCTGCTGCTGAAGTTTTAAACTGTAAAGCAGGTTGGCGCTGGCTTGGATGAACAGTGCTATATAAATGCAGGCTATTTTCAGGAGCCTGAATACATGAGATGATGTACACAAATGGAGCTGAATGCCTAGCCCAGGTGAGGTCACCTTGAGCAATCAAGAAGCAGATGCGAGTCTTTTATTTGTTTTATTTTTTAATTTACAATGCACATGTGCGGTATATTTACCGATTGGTGCGGTTCAATTCAATTCTTCATGCGTAGAACAGCCATGCCTTTTATTTGTTGTTTCATTGGTTTTCTAGTTCATCTGCTTAGGTTTGTGTGTTGTTTGATATTTATGATTCTAATGCTTTAGATCTGCGAGTCACTCAGAGTTCTTAGGAAGCTGGGAACAGATACATTTTAAGGACTAAATAAATAAATAGGTTTGTGTATGGCGGTACAATTAACATATTAAGGACTGATGTATAGTTGTGTCAGAAGTTGAGATGTTTGAGTTTACAGGCTAAATGACATATTTTACAGCATAGCACTTTCAGGGGCTTATTTGTTGATTGGGTTGGGCTATGTTCTCTGAAACTGAATAACCATGAAAAGTTATTAGTGTTTTCTTACCATTTATTAGTGCCTCATGATACCTCACTGTATATAAGAGATATAAATACTCAGTCACATGGTGCTATGACCAATCACAATGCTTCTTTTTTCTCAGTTATACTAAAATGGTCTTTGATCAAATGATTTAGAAGCCAAATTATAGTAGACAATATTGGACAGGCTAAAAGGGCCTTATTGTCCTCATCTGCCATCATATTTCATGTTTCTTTGTAAGAGAAATTAGGCAAGGTTTATTAAGGTGTTTCTGGGGAACAAGGAGATTTAGAGGTAGATTTTAAGAGATACGCATGCGCGCACAGATGGACACGCGATTTTATAACATGCACGGGCAGGCGCGCACATGCTATAAAATCAGGGGTCGGCGCGCGCAAGGGGGTGCACAATTGTGCACCTTGCGCACACCGAGCCCACACTGAGCCGTGCTGCCTTCTCCCGCTTCCTCCCAAGCCGCTCCGAAATTGGAGCGACCTCAGAGGGAACTTCCCTACCCCCCTCCCCACCTTCTCTTCCCCTATCTCCCCGCCCTTCCCCCCTGCCTTTTTCTTGTTTTAAAACTTACTTCAGCCCTGGGGCTGAAGTAAATTGCGCGTGCCGGCCAACTGCCGGCGCGCGATCCCTGGCACAGCGGCCATGCGGAGGCCTCTGGGCCCGTTACCTCCCGCCCCTTTTTGCAAGCCCCAGGACTTTCACGCGTCCTGGGGCTTTACGCGCGTCGCCGGGCCTTTTGAAAATAGGCCCGGCCTGCGAAAGCTTTTGAAAATCCAGCCCTTAGCTTTTATACATGCCTGACTTTATAGTCGTATTGCTTCATGCTGAACCACAAGAACCATGGCTCTTAAGCACTGGAATTCAAAAGCAGGACTTGATGAGTAAGCACTATTGTAAGCACATAGTAATGCGGTCGCATGAAGTCTGACCTCATGATAGATCTGCCTGGTTTAGTTTTAGGTTCTGCAATTTAATTCTGTAACCATATTATACTCCATATGGAACTTACTATCCAGGGGATAAGAGATAGCATTCTAGTGAAAAGGCTGTGAAGACCAAAACATATTTTTGAGGCTTATTCTAAGGAAGAAAGCAATATAAAATTGTTTTATAGGATAAAACAATATGTTGTTTTTTTTAACTTGCAGGCTTGGGTCAGCAATGTGAAAAATGACCCTGCAAAAGTTGCCAAAGAGCACTGAGGGTCAGTGTTGCCCATTTCTTCTCTCTCTGTTTTTGAGATCTAAGCAGTCCCAAGGTATAAGTATTGATAAGAAAGAACATGCATTCATTGCATTGTTTAATTTAAGGTTTGTGGTATCTTCACAGATAGCCCAGACTGAGATTTTACTAGTCAGATGCACTGATGCGAATAGAGCAATGCTCACAAATATTCAGGATCTGTGGGGAATCAAGTGGTTTGCTGCCAATTTAAATCATGCTCAAGTTTTTCTAATTAAGCAGTAAATCCCCAGCAATAATGTTCGGGGTGGGTATTATTGCCTCCTAAGGCCGTTCAGTGAGACATAACTAGGCTAAAGGCAAAGCTGAAAGGCCTTAATGACCCTTAAGAGACAATAAAGCACCCCCTTGGAGTGACTTATTGCTCTTCTGTTATAAATCACAGACCTTCTGGGTAATGGTGATGCCGCATAACAAATCCACCAGTACTGCATGGAGAAATATCTCTTGTGCATAGACCTGCCTTTCTTCTATTAATCCAATGCTACTGGGGAAGGCTATTAAAAATAGCAAAGCAAAAAAAAAAAAAAGCTAGCTCCCCTAGTTTCTGTATGAAAAGGAATTTATATACTGCTGGTATACAGAGACAGTAATATTTTTGCTAGCTAGGTATAAACACAGTGCAGTAAATTTTCAAAGACTTAGTTGCCTTTTGCGAGTGTAAAAATAGTCAAACTGTGTAAGTCAGCTGTATTTGGCTAACTCCATTTTCAGTTGTCTGAATGTACGTATGCATTTTCATAACATGCTCAAACTCGGTCACATGAAAGAGCATTCGGGGGGAAGGGCATTTTGTGGGCATATATTAGATGTGCAAGTGAACCTTGCATTTTCAAAAAGCATGTGCACAGCTGGCATACCGCTAATGCGCCTAATTTTATGCCCCTGTTTTATTTTACCTAAGAATAGTTGTGTAAATTTGCCTGTGTAGCAACCTGACTTTCAAACTCAGTGTATATGGGTAACTTGTGTTTGAATATCACCGTGCTCTGTGTGGGTTTTCGAGTACATGCTTCTTGCTGAAAATTCTCCCCATTATCCTTAGGCAAGGCAGTTTTAGATGGCTAAAAGCTTGGAGCATGTAAGATCCATTATTAATAATTCAGTACAAAGATTTTGTGGTCCTGTTTTTTTTTAACATGAATTTGGCAATCTCCTTTTAAAAACGTGTGTAACCACATCTTTAGGAAGCTTGTTTCAAATGCCAACTAGCATTTGTATGACAAAATAGATTTTCAATAGCTGCCTTTTGCCTTATCTATGTTTGTTTGTTCCTCGTTACTTTATTTTATGGAAACTCGGTGTGTAGATGCACCCTCAGAATGTTATCAATCAGTATCTTGGAAAAACTAGACTAGTTCTTCTCTGAGTCTTCTATATTTTGGGTGTGGTAGATTTAATGTATAATGCTGCTTTTCATATGATACTTTAGCTGTGCATTATTTACTTGTAAAATGTATAGCCCACCAATCCACAGATCTCAGTGGGTTACAGTAAACATACACACCTCGATTTGCTTTCCACAAGGGCAAAAACTTGAGGGACTTCTTAGTCTCCTCTGATCTCATTATACCTGAACCTGGTGACATACTTGCACTGGTCATTTCCCATGTGAACAATATGCTGCTTGTCCATTCTCTGATTCTTGTTCTCAATTTCAACATTCAGTTTTTAAAGGACGTTCTTTTGGCTAAAATAGCCTCTTCACCTTGCCTTTTAACCATGCTGGCAATCATTTGGCCTTCCTTCCACCTTTCATAATGCATGGAATACATCTGGACTGCACTTCTAATATTAAATAATGTCCATGTCTTAACCTTTACAGCTGCACCTTTCAGTTTTTTTCTGTTTTCCTCATTTTATAAAATTCTCCCTTTTGAAAGTTTAGTGCTAGAACAGTAGATTTACTTATTGTCCCCCCCCCCCTTATAGTCATTAATTCAAATTAAATCATGTTATGATCATGGAAACTACTCTAAAGAACAAAATCACAGAACATTTAGATAGACATGGTTTAATGGAACATAGCATGGATTTACCCAAAGAAAGTCTTGCCTCTCATATCTACTACACTTTTTTGAAGGGATTATAAGCATGTGGATAAAGGTGAACCGGTAGATGTAGTATATTTAGATTTTCAGAAGATGTTTGTCAACATCCTTCATGAGAGGCTTCTAAGAAAATTAAAAAGTCATGGGATAGGAGGTGATGTCCTTTTGTGGATTGCAAACTGGTTAAAAGACAGGAAACAGAGAGTAGGATTAAATGGACAATTTTCTCAGTTGAAAAAGGTAAACAGTGGAGTGCCTCAGGGATCTGTATTTGGACTGGTGTTTTTTAATATATTTATAAATGATCTAGAAAGGACTATGATAAGTGAGGTGATCAGTTTTTCAGATGATACAAAATTATTCAGAGTAGTTAAATCACAAGCCACTACATCAATCTGGTCAAAATAAGGAGCACATACCCTGCCAGACCTGGCTAAATGAGCATCTCCATTTCTGCTAGGACAGGGGTGGTAAACTACAATTCTCAAGAGTCAGAAAGAGGCCTAGTTTTCAGGATTCACAATGAATAAGCATGAGATAGATTTGCATGCACCATCTTAATTTGATGCATAGCTATCTTATGCATAATTATTATGAATATTCTGACCTATTTGTAGCTCTTAGGGATCAGGGTTGGCCATCCCTGTGTTAGGACTTCTAGTTACTACTGACATACCATCCTGTTTGCTGTAGGGGTCTTGAAGGTTTGATATCCAATAATTATCCAGAACATAAGAACATAAGAAAATGCCATACTGGGTCAGACCAAGGGTCCATCAAGCCCAGCATCCTGTTTCCAACAGTGGCCAATCCAGGCCATAAGAACCTGGCAAGTACCCAAAAACTAAGTCTATTCCATGTAACCATTGCTAATGGCAGTGGCTATTCTCTAAGTGAACTTAATAGCAGGTAATGGACTTCTCCTCCAAGAACTTATCCAATCCTTTTTTAAACACAGCTATACTAACTGCACGAACCACATTCTCTGGCAACAAATTCCAGAGTTTAATTGTGCGTTGAGTAAAAAAGAACTTTCTCCGATTAGTTTTAAATGTGCCCCATGCTAACTTCATGGAGTGTCCCCTAGTCTTTCTACTATCCGAAAGAGTAAATAACCGATTCATATCTACCCGTTCTAGACCTCTCATGATTTTAAACACCTCTATCATATCCCCCCTCAGTCGTCTCTTCTCCAAGCTGAAAAGTCCTAACCTCTCTAGTCTTTCCTCATAGGGGAGTTGTTCCATTCCCCTTATCATTTTGGTAGCCCTTCTCTGTACCTTCTCCATCGCAATTATATCTTTTTTGAGATGCGGCGACCAGAATTGTACACAGTATTCAAGGTGCGGTCTCACCATGGAGCGATACAGAGGCATTATGACATTTTCCGTTTTATTCATCATTCCTTTTCTAATAATTCCCAACATTCAGAATGTAGGGATACGATGTAAGGATATGATGAATATAGAGGAATTAAGGAGTAGGATAATGGATGTTCTTGAGCAGGTTGAGTTTTCTCTGTCCACTATCCCTTTTGAGGAGTGGGGTGAGATGATTTTATTGTTGGTGGATGAATTAACGCCAATGCGGCAGCACTTAATAAAAAAGCACTCATATAAAAAGAAACCGTGGTATTCCCAAGTACTCGGCGAGGAGAAACAAAAGCTCCTTCATTTAGAAAGGAAGTGGAGAAAGAACAAAAGTAGTGGGAATTTGGAAAGTTATATGATACAATTGGAAAAATATAGAGGTGCTATTGAAAGGCCTAAAAAAGCATTCTTTACGAAAAAAATTCATGATGTAAGATTTAATAGCCAATTTCTGTTTGCTACAGTCAGATATCTAACATCAGCATCTTGGCTGGAGGGAGGTGATCGAATTCAGGCAAACAATGAACTGTCTCCAGATATGTTTGCCAAAGCTTTCCTAAAGAAAACTGAAGGTATTTGTGCCAAATTTCCAACTTATACTGATGTACAGTTAGCTAGCCAGCCAATAATAGCATCACAAGGGAATGATTTTTATTCAGTATCATCACTAGAGATACAACATATTATTAAAAAAATGAATCTGGAATATTGCCAATAGAATCCGATTGAAGTCAATTCACTAAAGGCGATTAGTGAAGTAATTTCGCCATGTACAAGGTTGATGAATATTTCATTGGCAGCAGGCATTGTCCCTGATCAACTGAAGAGGGCAGTAGTGCACCCTCTGTTAAAAAAGAGGAACCTAGATCCAGCAAATTTAATGAAATATCATCCCATATCCTCACTGGCCTTTTTGGCAAAAGTTTTTGAGAAAGTAGTGCATAGACAGTTGGATAGGTATCTAGAAGAAAACTCCCTCTTGAATCCCAATCAGTATGGGTTTAGGAGAGATAACAATACAGAGTTGCTACTGTTATCTTTGTCAGATATATTTTTGAGGGGTTTTAAGTAGGATCAAAGGATTCTATTGGTGCTGCTCAATATATCGGCAGCATTTGATACAGTTGTCTGTCTGAATTCAGGATATCTGGGGTTGTAAAAGACTGATTTTCCTCATTTCTTTCAAAAACAAGTTTTCAGGTAATCTCTAGTATGGGAACTTCTAAATGGTTTGATATTAAAATGGGAGTTCCACAGGGATCTTCCCTGTCTGCTGCCCTATTTAATATTTATATTGCACTGTTATGCCAGGTACTGGGAAAATTGGGGGTAGAATATCGAATGTTCGCAGACGATATTCAGTTTTGGTTTCCAATTAAGGATTTCCTGAAGGAAGCATTTGAGATGCTGACATCATATTTGTCAACAATAAAAATATGGTTAATTCAGAATCAGTTAGCGTTGAACAGCAGTAAGGCCGAAATTATATTGTTGGCAAAAAAGTGTTCAGATGATTCCAGTGTGTTAAAGATGTCATTTGAAGGAATTGACCTTGCACTATCGTCAGTTGTACATAATTTGGGTGTCCAGTGGAATTGTGAATTAGCAATGAAAGATTATGTGCGTACGCTGGTGAAAATCGGGTACTTCAAGAGGTGTATATTGCGTTGATTAAAACCATATTTGGGGTTTGATGATTTTCGGTTAGTTATGTAAATAATGGTACTAAATAATATTGACTATTGTAACTCACTTCTTCTAGGGTTACCAAAAAATATGATTAAATCAGTACAGTTACAAAATTCCACGGCCAGAGTACTATGTAGAGTGGGGAGGTAGGAACATATTGTGCCTGTACTTAAGGATCTTCATTAGTTGCCAGTATCTTTTAGAATCCATTTTAAAGTGTTAGCAATAATACCTAAGGCACTCTATAAACTGGAAAATGGATGGTCGAGATCCAGATTACAGTGGTATGTGCCGCAAAGGGAATTATGGTCTGTGAATAAGGATCTTTTAGTGACTGCCTCAGTGAAGTAAGCTAGCTTCAACATGGTGCGTGAATGAGCAAATACAGTAACAGGACCAGTACTCTGGAATTCAATGCCGGAAGAGTTACGGCTAATGAGAGAGCATAAGCTATTTAGGGAAATGCTAAAAACCTGGCTTTTTAAGGAGGCTTATAACATCTAAAGGTAAAGAGACAGGGCTGAACAGTTAAGCAGCAAGAGAGTTTAGAGAGGAAGGTCAAGAGTCGCTTATTCATATTGGAGCAGATTTTAAAAAGTACGTACACGGGGTACATTTGTGCGTAGGCACCTTGCGTGCGCCAATCCCTCAGGGAGACCAGCTGGCTTTCCTTGTTTCCTCCCCCACACCTTCCCCTCCCTTCCCCTACCTGTCCCGCTCCCCAGCCCGAAAAAAAAACCCCATGTACCAGAGGCAGGCGTAACTTGCGCGCACCGGCTGAGCGCTGTGCCGGCGTGCAGTCTCTTAGCCGCTGTGCCGGAGTCCTCGGCCACGCCACCCGGACCGCCCCCGGATCGCCTAGCCACGCCCCGGACCGTTCCCGGACTGTCTGCCCTGCCCCCATCCCGCCCCCTGCCCGCCCATTCAGAAAAGCCCTGGGACATAAGCACGACCCAGGGCTTTACGCGCGCTGCCAGGCCTTTTGAAAATAGGCCCGGCATGCGTAGGTCTTTGCAAATCTGCCCCATTGTGTGGTTTTGTTTTTACTATTTTTGTATTGGTATTGTATTTTATTTTAAAATTTTATGTATGTAAAATTTGTAAACCACCTAGATTGATGATAGGCGATATAGAAAAAGAACAAATAAATAAATGATCATATCATTTCTGGTTTCAGTTTGCATTGAAATCCCATGGAAATCTGTTTTTGTCATCCCTCTGGGATTTCATATTCTCAGCATCTCTGAGCATGTTAAATCTCAGATGCAGATAATTTTATTAGATGATAATTTTACAACATAGGTTGCGACTTCTCTTTGCATTTTAGTACATCAGGGTGAAAGGAAGTACAGACTGAACATCTAAAACAGAAGTGGGCGGGAATGGAGACAGAGAAAGTGCCAAATAGACAGGAAAGTGAGGAAAGAGCAAAAGCAACACAGATAAAAAGCAGTAAAGAACTGGGAGTGGATTTTCAAAAGGGAGCTGAATGCCTGACTTAGATAAACTAATTTTCAGCCACAGTCTAGCCAACTTGGTTGTAGTTTAAAACATATCCTAAATTTAACTGACTAGATTTAGGCCACTATTGTTTATGTTTAGAGTTAGATGCCTAAGCTTAGTTGACTAGCGCTGAAAATCATGGGCAACTAAATCAGGACCTCCATGATGCCTGGGTCTCCTTCCCTCAGGGGCTGTGAACACTCCCTCTGCAGCATCCTCAAGCCTCCCATAACTCTTCCAGCTCACACTTATTTGCATGCACACCACGCAGATTTTCAATAATTTTCAAGTCCAGGGAGAGTGAAGGCCATTCCAAATTTGGGTTGGGGGTTCGCTGCAAAACAGAAGATTCACCTCAGATGCCTAATACCCTTTAAGCTAGACTAACGCAGGTAAGAGAAATGGCATTATCCTTAGCAGGACCCATATTATGGAACTCCATGCCATTGGAATTAAGACTACAAAGAAAAAAACAAAACTTTCAGAAAAAATCTTAAAACTTGGCTATTCAAACAAGCCTTTCAAAAAGAGAAGGGAGAATAGAAACCAGGGAAATGCAAGGTCCAAACCAGGTAAGTGCAAGGGACAAAACACCCACGCAAACAGAAATCACTAAGGGGCGGATTTTAAAAGGCGCGCGAATAGCCTACTTTTGTTTGCGCTCCAGGCGTAAACAAAAGTACGCTGGATTTTAGTAAATATGCGCGGAGCCGCGCGTATCTGCTAAAATCCTGGATCGGCGCGCGCAAGGCTATGGATTTTGTATAGCCGGCGCGCGCCGAGCCGCGCAGCCTACCCCCGTTCCCTCCGAGGCCGCTCCGAAATCGGAGCGGCCTCGGAGGGAACTTTCCTTTGCCCTCCCCTCACCTTCCCCTCCCTTCCCCTACCTAACCCACCCGCCCGGCCCTGTCTAAACCCCCCCCTTACCTTTGTCGGGGGATTTACGCCTCCCAGAGGGAGGCGTAAATCCCCGCGCGCCAGCGGGCCTCCTGCGCGCCAGGCCGCGACCTGGGGGCGGGTACGGAGGGCGCGGCCACGCCCCAGGACCGCCCCGGGCCGTAGCCACGCCCCCGTACCCGCCCCCAAAACGCTGCCGACACGCCCCGAAACGCCGCGACGACCGGGCCCGCCCCCCGACACGCCCCCCTCGGAGAACCCCGGGACTTACGCGAGTCCCGGGGCTCTGCGCGCGCCGGGAGGCCTATGTAAAATAGGCTTCCCGGCGAGCAGGGCTCTGAAAATCCGCCCCTAAGAGTGTATTCATCAGTAAAGGATAAGTTACTTATAGAATGAGTCCTTGACTCAAAACTGCTATAGAAATGACCGGGACATGATAGTGGTCCCACTCATTTAACAATTAACATTGATTAAAACTATGTTACCGAACTTTATGGCACCTGTGTAAACGGATAGAGGTTAATAGCATTACTTTGTGCCTTACTGTAAACCGTTCTGACGGTGCCCACCTTAACAACGGTATAGAAAAAGTTTTAAATAAATAAATAAATACATAAATAAATAAATAAATAAAGTGGCCCTGTCGATAGCACTGTGCTCACACTAGCCCACATGAGCCAGGAGGAGGAAGATGCCACACTTGCATGAGCCTGCGTGGGCCAGAAGAAGAAGATAGCAGCCTCTTTTTGTTGGCCGGCATGGACCAGAAGATGGTGGATGTGTGCTTAAGTCAGCCCTGCGCCGGCCGGAGGCTGCCCTGCCTTCAGCTGGTGCAGAGGAGGAAAACTGTAGCAGCGGTCCGGCAGCATCAGATTAATAGGGTGGGAGGGGGGTAGGATGGAGGAGAGTGCTGGAGGTGGGGAGGAGAAAGAGGATGGTGGTCGGCATGGAAAAAAAATGAAAGAGGACCCCATCCACTAAAGTTTGCCCGGGACCCCTTAAGTGGTTAAAGCGACTCTGCCTATCAGGCAAACAAATACAACCTCAATGAGACTAGAAATCTGCAAATATTTCATGATGCTGTAGTCTTCTGGGGCCAGAGTGGTTTCATAAAAGCAGCCAGCACCAGTGTGCTGTTCACATAAAGCTTCAGTCAGGTGGTCCCTAAGAAGCAATAATTCAGCTAAGAGCCATTGATGGGAAAATCCACATTAGAGCTTTACAGTCAAGCAGGATATTGTAAAATCAAAGATATAATCTGACAGGAAAGTCACTGCCTGCCTTTAGACCTGACCTCCTTGCCTGATCTATTCTCGTAGTTTAGATTTTCTGAGGCTGTGGAATCCTGTGTAAACGGAAACGTAAGGAATTCTGCAGGAGCTGGGCTGCAGCAATCCAGGAAGTCAGGAACTGCTGAGGCTCCAGGGATATATGTGCAAGAAGGAATGTGCTCACTGGGCTAAAATATGAACTGGCTATCCTTGGGCTATAGTAAATCATTAGCCCTTTTCTGTAACATGTTTTCCATAAATATTGCAGTAAGTATTTTCATTTGTTTGAGTGATAAAAGTCATACCTGCTTTTTCATCACATTGCAAGGGTGAGCATGATCATCTTCATGGTTCTGAGGAAAAGACTAGGTCAATCCTGTTTCTCTGACTCCCAGGGATTTGTAATTCCATTTGCTTACCCGTTTATACAACAGAAACCATGGATGTGCTAACACCCAGTTTTTGGAGGGAGGAACGTTTTGGCCAGTTTTTGGTTTCTGAATGTCCACTCAGCGCATTGTGTACTATTTAGTCCTGCTCCTTCTATTTGCAGTCTGTACTACAAGTGCCACAGTGCCCTCAGGAGGCGATGCCAAAAAGTCAAACATTGTCTCCAAAAACTGGGTCACATCACATTCTTGTGTAAATATCAGCAATTTAAATAGTCCATGCCCCTTTATATGGTGTTTAACAGTGGTACTAGTACTACTAGTACACACCATTTATTTAGCACCACTAGATATTCACAGTGTTTTACACATAACATATGATAGTCCAGACACACAGACAAGACATAAGAAGCTTCAGGAAACTGTATTTATTAAAGTAAACATGGTTAAAATCAACAAGGGCTATGATCAAGGGCAGAGTTGTGCGATTCGTTTTGGGCAAAGGTTTCTCTGTGACGTCAGACTTGGCAGGATTTTGAGCCAGAAAGACCCCGTGATATACGGTCTGCGCGGATTTCTTCCTCTCCTGCCAGCACCAGAAGGAAAAGGGGAAATAAACCAGCATTACTATGTGGTTTTGCTCCAGGGTAACATCTTCAAATGGGTCTGTTTTGCGTGTACCATAACAAGAACTGTAATTTATCCAGATAACTTAGAAGGGATATTCAGCTGCACGGCTATGCTGCTGAATATAATTGGCTAAATTCTAGATATCCGGATAAGTTATATCAGGATAACTTTAGACCTGCTATTGAGCAGTTATAAATTATTAGTTTACTTAACCTGATAAGGCTGAATATAGGCACTTAAGATAACCGGATAGTAGTGCCACCCTGATCCGCCCATTCCCTACCCATTGACTATCCAGTTATCTACCTAGCCGGATAAGTGACTTATCTGGTTAAGTGGCAACCGCTGAACATAGCCGGATATTCAGCAGCCACCACTTAGCCGGCTAAGTATCGTTTCAATATTGACTTCAATATGTATAGGCAGCATATCAAGCTATGCCTGAACATTCCTTTTAATCAGGCCAGTGGCACCCAATAAAATGGGGATTATTTCTGTATCTTTCTGCTACGGTTTCCTGGTCTCTGATTACATCTTTTGGTACTTGAAGATCTTTCTTTCCCTACATTGTATATAATTAGCTAAGAGAAGTGTTATGAATTACTAATAGGTATGCTGTTATTGTGTTTCTCTTCCTTTTCCACAAAGTCTGCTTTCCTTGCATCAAGCTTTTTAATTGGTGGGAATAGGAATGTCCCAGGTGATCAATACTTTTTGCTCTCTATAATTCTTTCAGGGTTGTGATCCCAGCGCTTTTCTGGTACAGTGATGTTACAGTGCTTACACCGTTTCCAGAGGTCAGCTGTGCCATCTTATTATGCTTTTTTGTCACACCCAGAGACAAGGTGTGTATCCAGGTCTGTTTTCCAGAAACTGCATTTTTCTGTTTTATTGACTTTTTTCCTATGCTGGTTGTGAACCCTCTTGTCCATAGTCTGCTGTTCTGCGCTGCAGTTACCAATCTCTCTTCTTTAAGCTTGTCTCTCCTTTTGCTTCTAGGAGAAAATGCTGTTGGGAATCTGGCAAGAGAAGCCCAGCTTACAGAGAGTGCCAGTAAACCTTGCACAGAGCAAAGAGCGGCTGGACACCCGTGCTGAGAAATCCAGCTGCAGACAGCTGTGGAAAGAAACTGGACCAGCACCTACAGAGTGGATGCACTGGAGCCCCGGCTGTGGAAACCTAGTGGGTGAGTTCATTCCATGGGAAGAAACAGCTATTAATTACCACCGACTGCACCGCTAGAACTTAGTGAGGCAGAACTGAAACCTCAGTGCCTCTGGGATAAGAGAGAGAGAAAGAGAGATATTACCACCTATCTACAGGCCTGCACCAAATAGTTTGTCAGCACAGGGCTGTGATCTTTTCATTTTTTTCCTTCAAGGACTGTATCTTTATTCTTTTACGCACGACAACGCTACAAGTTTTACATTTTTCATTCAGAAGTGTGTTGGAAGGGATTTTTGTCCATCCTTTTTTATCTTGTCCCTTAACTGGAACTCTCTAGGAGATGAATAAACTGGGAGACTAATTCCCAGAGTTTATTGCTTTTTTTTCCATTTGTGCATTGGCATGATATAAATATATATAGGTGAATTTTTAAAGAGTTGCACATGTAAAAATTAGCATATACATACATACATACATACATAAGCAGCCTGTACTTACATAATTTCTATTTTATGAACATCAAAGGTACGCATGTACTTTAGGTTTCGACGGTTTCGTGTGAACACATACATGCATAAAAACGGGGCAGTCTACGGGAGTTCCAGGATGGAGCCCACAGTTACATACGTACGTTGCTATTTTAAAAGAGACTTTATGCACGTACATTTGGTAACTTACTCAAGTAATTTTTCAGCTGCTAATTATCTTGTGTAACTGATATCAAACTTGTTCACTGTACTATTGGCAGGTGGGAGGCCTGGGTGAACGGGCAGTGGAGGGGGAATTCAGACTGAAGAATCAGGAAGGTCTCAGTGACCCGGAGAAGGACTGGGTGAACTGGTTGAGGAATTGGAAAACTGATCATTTCAATTACACATGCATTTGTTAAAATACACTGACTTGCATGCATAAATTGGGTTTTTCGTGATCAAGTCTTACTAAAGTATGTATGTACCAGAAACCATCACTGTATTTTACATGTGTAAAATATACATGTGCATCTTTTTAAAATTAGAAGGAAAAGCCTGTGCGTTCAATGCATTGAAATACATTCACATGTAAACATACATACACACGTATGTTGTAGGGTAGATACACTTGTATTTTATAAGATGCATGTATGTGATGCACATGGGTATAAAATACTATCGTAGATCTCTACATTATTTATTTATTTATTATTTATAGATTTTTCTATACCGGGCTACGTAAATAACATCACCTCGGTTTACATTCAAACAGTAATTCAGCATTGCGCTTTACAATATAACAAGGAAACTAAACGAAAAACAATACAGTATATAACTTTATATTAATAGAATATCAGCAATATATGAGAGATTGTACATGGCCATATACATACAAATTTGCCACCGTATAGAGCTCTTTCAAAGTTACTCTCATTCTGTATGCACTGCCATCTCTTCATCATTGAATTTCCTTAATTGATTAAGTAAAATTGAAGTTAGTTTTTACTCTTCTGTGTGGTTATTGTGCAGTGCCCACCATTTGGAGTAAGTGTATTGGGGTCCAAGATTTGCTTTTGCTCCATAGGAGAAATCCAGAATTTAATAGCTACTAACCAGAAGATTGAGAGGGGGGTTGGTAGGCATGGAACAGTAGTATTTGCTGTTCAAAAATTGTCTTTATTTTCTATGTGATATTCCCCCCTCCCCTTGGTGAATAAAATATACAGAGGGGCTGTTACTCATATTTAAAAAAAAATCTATCTAAAGAGGAAAATATATCCCACAGTTTCTTACCTTATGCTTGGATTAGAAATGGCTGAGCATTCAGGCTGCAAACTCTTAAGGATTTTAAATATCTATAGAGAAACAGGTTGATGGATGGATGTGACTGTCTGGCAAGGAGAGAGGCGAGAGGGTTTATCCCTTTACTGCAAGGTAGAAGGGTCATGGCTCTTTGAAATGCAAACTTTGCACTAACACTGCAGTACAATGCCACAGTCATTCCTGTGCAATTGCTGCTTTTAGGCAGTAATTCTTGTCCCCAAGTAACAACAAAGCTGAAGTCATGCAGACCTGCAACAGAGAAACTTTACCGAAGCAGTGCAGTAAAACTCTGTCGCTGTTTCTTCCCAATAAAGAAAAATTATTTTGAAAAAAAAGAAATGTTAGACATACATTAACCAGCAATAACAGTTTCCACACGTTCAATTCCTTTTTGTGCTTTTAGCACGGGGCCAATATACTTGCATGTATTATTTTGCTTAGAAAGCGAGGGACAGATTTTGGTGCTATTACAAAGAAATAAACAAACAATACGTTTTTAGTAGTGCTTGGATGTGAATGGAGGAGACGAGAGAGGACTCTATGGTGATCCCAAGCTTGTAAGCTGAGAAGACTGAAGAGATAACAATGCTATCCACTTAAAATTGGTGTCACTTTATTTATTTATTTCTTTATTTTATTGACCTTATTGAAAATGAACTAGCATATCAGACACACATCTTTATCTACTAAGATGGACAGAGAGGAAAGTTTAAGATCTGGATTGGCCATGTAAAACTGAAGATGGTAATAGATCATCTAGGTGGTGGTGTAAGACGAACAAGCTGAGATAATCCAAACCATAACTTTCTTTTGTTTTTATTTCACAGACCATTTGGGCTTTTAGACAAGAGTACTCACATAAGAGAGAAAAATTAAAGTAAAAAACACCAAGGTATAAAATATCTACTAGATGGTACTTATGTTGTACATGATTGGATTTTGATGTTGTTTCAAACTGAAATCCGCCTTCGTGTTTATTTGAAAAGGTGAGACATCAAAGAAAGAAACAGAAATAGAAATTAGATGGAGCTAAAAACAGGAGTGCAAGATTTAAAGCTGAGCTTTGTTCTTCTTGCTTCATTCTTTTCTGTATTCTAACAGGAACGGGACCAGACCTCTTGTCAGGACTCAGAATCTGAACCATCGTAACTGATAAGTCTATTCCCTTATAATAAGCTGTGTGCTTTCACTTTTGAGTATGGAACTACAAGCAGCATTGAAAGACTCGTGATGCACACAGATCAGTCAGGATTTGTTAAAGGTCAATATTCTTTAAGTAATATCTTGAAAGTATTATTGCCTTTAAACAGCAGACAAGATGCTACATCAGACTCTGTGGTGGTGACTCATGACACTGAGACAGCGATTGACAGACAGTCACATGGAATTATTTGTTTTGGGTTCTTAAGAAATTTGGGCTAGAGGGGGACATTTTGAAAGGATCAAGGTTCCCAACCCTGTCCTGGGGACCCCCCAGCCAGTCGGGATTTCAGGATATCCACAATGAATATGCATGAGAGAAAATGTGCATGTTATGGAGTCCATGCATGCAAATTTTTTCTCATGCATATTCATTGTGGATATCCTGAAAACCTGACTGGCTGGGGGGTCCCCAGGACAGGGTTGGGAACCACTGAATTTGTCCTAGATATGAATATATCAGAGAATTTTTCTCTATTAAGTACCACGTGGTACACATCAAGAGTATCCCCTATCCCCAATGTTATTTATATTATCTTTAGAAACCTTTCCATCAAGACAGAAATTCTCCTTTAATAGAAAGATTCAAAGTAGGAAGACAAGAGTACAAGATCTGGCTTTTTGCAGATGATATGCTTTTATTTTTAAAAAATGGAAGAGAAGTGTTGGCATCAGCAGTATCATTAATTTCTATTTTTGGTCTATTCTATGGCTTAAAAATCAATCTTAATTGGAAGCTTTATTGCTAGATAAGTCACTAATATACAAATGGTTTGGACAGTTTCCATTAAAATGGGCTATGGAGCATTTTAAATATTTAGGAGTGTATACAGCACAAGACAGGAAGACAGTATACTGATTCAATGTAATTGATAAGCTAAAAGAAGTGCAAAAGATAATGGATAGATCAGTATCATTGTTGGGAAGATCAGCATTGATATTTCCCAAGTTGTTATATCTGATTCAGATGCTCTCTATGTGGATCAAAAAACAAAGACATAAAGGCTTTTAAAACCGGTATCTCTAGGTTTATTTGGTGGTCTATGAGACATAAGATTACCAGCATTAAATTGATTAAATTGATCTTGGAGGCTGAGAGAGGCGATGTGGCTTTGCCTAAACTAAAGCTGTACTATATGGCAACACTACTTAGATGGATACATGACTATTATACAAATGAGCATACAGTGGCACCAAAATTTAATTTGCATAATTTGTGCAGCCTGTATTCTTTTATTAATATGATACATGTGAAGGGGTTATGTCTGCCATCCCAAAACAGCCATGTCAATATAATTTAGATATTACTTGGTGGCAGTGGAGGAGGGTGAGGAAAAGAAGAGTTGACATCTCACCCTTTGTAACACTAATAGGTAATCATGCATTTAGCGTAGGAGTTGGTAGATCTTTTTTTTTCAGGATTGGCAAGCTAAAGGATATACGAACCTTGGGACCTTAATGGAACTGGGTAAGGGTTACTTCCCATCCTTTGACAAACTGAAAATAAAGTGGAGCATACCCAATACACATATGTGGGCATACTTTCAAGCTAGGCATCTCTTTAATTCTGTAATAGCTGAGGACCCTACTGGTGTTAAATGTATGGGTATAAATTGAAAAAAAACCATAAAGGAATTTTAACAACATTGCTATATGGTTTAAGTAGGGAAGAGAAATTAAACCAGATGATCATATGGAAAAACTGGCATCTGAATGGTTGTTGGAAATGGAGAAGGAAACATCTGCATTTTGTTAACACGAACCTGACAGAAATGCAAATGTACATGTGCATGCGATGCAAAGAGCTCCTGGCTCTCAGAGAACGAGTCCGATCTCTGGAGGCTAGAGTGGCAGACCTGGAGGAGCTGGAGGAGCTGAGGGAGACAGAGAGGTATATAGATGAGACCTTCAGGGACATAGTAGTCCAGTCCCAACTTCAGACTGGCAGCCCTGGTGCTGCCTTGGAGGAAGAAGGTCTCATAATGGGAGAGCACCAACCAGGTGTAGCAGGAAAGGATCCTGTAGCAAGGACCTGCTCTCTAGGTGATGCATTGTCCTTTCGCACTGAGGATATCTCCCCAAGGCCTACTGCCCAGGAGGGAAGGGTTAGGTCGGCCGTCATAGTTGGTGATTCGATTATTAGGAATGTAGATAGCTGGGTGGCGGGTGGGCGTGAGGATCGCCTGGTAACATGCCTACCTGGTGCGAAGGTGGCGGACCTCACGCGTCACCTAGATAGGATTTTAGACAGTGCTGGGGAGGAGCCGGCTGTCGTGGTACACGTGGGCACCAACGACATAGGAAAATGTGGGAGGGAGGTTCTGGAAGCCAAATTTAGGCTCTTAGGTAGAAAGATTAAATCCAGAACCTCCAGGGTAACATTCTCTGAAATGCTTCCTGTTCCACGTGCAGGTCACCAGAGGCAGGCAGAGCTCCGGAGTCTCAATGCGTGGATGAGACGATGGTGCAAGGAAGAGGGATTCAGTTTTGTTAGGAACTGGGGAACCTTTTGGGGAAGGGGGAGTCTCTTCCGAAGGGATGGGCTCCACCTTAACCAGGGTGGAACCAGACTGCTGGCGCTAACCTTTAAAAAAGAGATAGAGCAGCTTTTAAACTAGAACAAAGGGGAAAGCCGACAGTCGCTCAGCAGCGCATGGTTCGGAGAGATGTATCTTTAAAGGATACTAATGATGCATTAGAATTAGGGCATCCCGACAGTGAGGTTCCAATAATTAGAAAAGTAGTCCAAGTGCCTGTAACTAAAAACTCACCTGAGCTAAAAAATTCTAACTTATCCCTATCAATTAAAAAGCAGAATAAAAATACAAACAAAAAACAAACTTTGAAATGTTTGTATGCTAATGCCAGAAGTCTAAGAAGTAAGATGGGAGAATTAGAATGTATAGCAGTGAATGATGACATAGACTTAATTGGCATCTCAGAGACATGGTGGAAAGAGGATAACCAATGGGACAGTGCTATACCGGGGTACAAATTATATCGCAATGACAGAGAGGAGCAGTCGGGAGGAGGTGTGGCGCTTTATGTCCGGGATGGCATAGAGTCCAACAGGATAAACATCCTGCATGAGACTAAATACAAAATTGAATCTTTATGGGTAGAAATCCCTTGTGTATCAGGGAAGACTACAGTGACAGGGGTATACTACCGTCCACCTGGTCAAGATGGTGAGATGGACAGTGAAATGCTAAGAGAAATTAGGGAAGCTAACCAAATTGGTAGTGCAGTAATAATGGGAGACTTCAATTACCCCAATATAGACTGGGTAAATGTATCATCGGGTCACGCTAGAGAGATAACGTTCCTGGATGGAATAAATGATAGCTTTATGGAGCAATTGGTTCAGGAACCGACGAGAGAGGGAGCAATTTTAGATCTAATTCTCAGTGGAGCACAGGACTTGGTGAGAGAGGTAACGGTGGTGGGGCTGCTTGGCAATAGTGATCATAATATGATCAAATTTGATTTAATGACTGAAAAAGGAACAGTGTGCAAATCCAAGGCTCTCGTGCTAAACTTTCAAAAGGAAACTTTGAAAAAATGAGAAAAATTGTTAGAAAAAAACTGAAAGGAGCAGCTACAAAAGTAAAAAATGTCCAAGAGGCGTGGTCATTGTTAAAAAATACCATTCTAGAAGCACAGTCCAGATGTATTCCACACATTAAGAAAGGTGGAAAGAAGGCAAAACGATTACTGGCATGGTTAAAAGGGGAGGTGAAAGAAGCTATTTTAGCCAAAAGATCTTCATTCAAAAATTGGAAGAAGGATCCAGCAGAAGAAAATAGGATAAAGCATAAACATTGGCAAGTTAAATGTAAGACATTGATAAGACAGGCTAAGAGAGAATTTGAAAAGAAGTTGGCTGTAGAGGCAAAAACTCACAGTAAAAACTTTTTTAAATATATCCGAAGCAGAAAGCCTGTGAGGGAGTCAGTTGGACCGTTAGATGATCGAGGGGTTAAAGGGGCACTTAGAGAAGATAAAGCCATCGCGGAAAGATTAAATGATTTCTTTGCTTCGGTGTTTACTGAAGAGGATGTTGGGGAGGTACCCGTAATGGAGAAGGTTTTCATGGGTAATGATTCAGATGGACTGAATCAAATCACGGTGAACCTAGAAGATGTGGTAGGCCTGATTGACAAACTGAAGAGTAGTAAATCACCTGGACCGGATGGTATACACCCCAGAGTTCTGAAGGAACTAAAAAATGAAATTTCAGACCTATTAGTAAAAATTTGTAACTTATCATTAAAATCATCCATTGTACCTGAAGACTGGAGGATAGCAAATGTAACCCCAATATTTAAAAAGGGCTCCAGGGGCGATCCGGGAAACTACAGACCGGTTAGCCTGACTTCAGTGCCAGGAAAAATAGTGGAAAGTGTTCTAAACATCAAAATCACAGAACATATAGAAAGACATGGTTTAATGGAACAAAGACAGCATGGCTTTACCCAGGGCAAGTCTTGCCTCACAAATCTGCTTCACTTTTTTGAAGGAGTTAATAAACATGTGGATAAAGGTGAACCGGTAGATATAGTATACTTGGATTTTCAGAAGGCGTTTGACAAAGTTCCTCATGAGAGGCTTCTAGGAAAAGTAAAAAGTCATGGGATAGGTGGCGATGTCCTTTCGTGGATTGCAAACTGGCTAAAAGACAGGAAACAGAGAGTAGGATTAAATGGGCAATTTTCTCAGTGGAAGGGAGTGGACAGTGGAGTGCCTCAGGGATCTGTATTGGGACCCTTACTGTTCAATATATTTATAAATGATCTGGAAAGAAATACGACGAGTGAGATAATCAAATTTGCAGATGACACAAAATTGTTCAGAGTAGTTAAATCACAAGCAGATTGTGATAAATTGCAGGAAGACCTTGTGAGACTGGAAAATTGGGCATCCAAATGGCAGATGAAATTTAATGTGGATAAGTGCAAGGTGATGCATATAGGGAAAAATAACCCATGCTATAATTACACGATGTTGGGTTCCATATTAGGTGCTACAACCCAAGAAAGAGATCTAGGTGTCATAGTGGATAACACATTGAAATCGTCGGTTCAGTGTGCTGCGGCAGTCAAAAAAGCAAACAGAATGTTGGGAATTATTAGAAAAGGAATGATGAATAAAACGGAAAATGTCATAATGCCTCTGTATCGCTCCATGGTGAGACCGCACCTTGAATACTGTGTACAATTCTGGTCGCCGCATCTCAAAAAAGATATAATTGCGATGGAGAAGGTACAGAGAAGGGCTACCAAAATGATAAGGGGAATGGAACAACTCCCCTATGAGGAAAGACTAAAGAGGTTAGGACTTTTCAGCTTGGAGAAGAGACGACTGAGGGGGGATATGATAGAGGTGTTTAAAATCATGAGAGGTCTAGAACGGGTAGATGTGAATCAGTTATTTACTCTTTCGGATAGTAGAAAGAGTAGAGGACACTCCATGAAGTTAGCATGGGGCACATTTAAAACTAATCGGAGAAAATTCTTTTTTACTCAACGCACAATTAAACTCTGGAATTTGTTGCCAGAGAATGTGGTTCGTGCAGTTAGTATAGCTGTGTTTAAAAAAGGATTGGATAAGTTCTTGGAGGAGAAGTCCATTACCTGCTATTAAGTTCACTTAGAGAATAGCCACTGCCATTAGCAATGGTTACATGGAATAGACTTAGTTTTTGGGTACTTGCCAGGTTCTTATGGCCTGGATTGGCCACTGTTGGAAACAGGATGCTGGGCTTGATGGACCCTTGGTCTGACCCAGTATGGCATTTTCTTATGTTCTTAAATTGTGCATAGGATGTATATTGCAAAAAGTAAAAGTGTTTAATTGACGTTTTAGAACAATGATGAATGTCAGAGATGCAAGGTGGGTAGGGTCACTCTGCTGCATTCATTTCTGGAATGTCAGGGGCTATTTTCTTATTGGAACTCAGTTAAGTGTATTGAAACCATATTTGGTTCACAGGTAAAGTGGTCATATAGATGACTTCTAATAGAAGACACAATGGGGGTCTCCCCATTTAGCTGGATAACTTGTAAGTTATCCAGCTAAATGCTGACTTTTGAATATTTTGGGCACTAATCCAGCTAAATTTTATCTAGCTAGAATTTAGCCAGATAATGAAGGGACATTCCGGGTGCAAAGTTAATTTAGCCAGATAAGTTGTCCAGCTAAGTTAGCCTGATAACTTATCTGGCTAACTCCGGTCATGCTATAGAATAATCCTAAAGTTAGCTAGATACATTTATTCGGCTATCTAACAGGGTCATTTTTTAAACTGTGATGTGCTGATAAGGCCCTAACGCACATGATACTGGCCGCATTGTGGCGGTACTATTTAAATCAGGGGAAGGGGAGGCGTGTCGGCGGGGTTTGGGCAGGGTTATGGCCCAGCAGCACCGTGGGAAATAACACCACCTTTTCCTGTGGCTCTATGGGGCGATAGTGTGCGGCATGGCTGCACTGCGGAAGGCGAAACCGCACCACCGCGATGCGGCCAGCTGAACGACGGTATAGAAGAGTTTTTAAATAAATAAATAAATAAATAAATAACACTATCACCCGTGCCCATTTTTTTTTTTTTTTTGTGGGCCATAATTATAGCGGAACGATGAATCCCGGCTTAAGATAGTAATGAGTACATTGAATGGTGTGACTGCAACACTGAATATCCAGCCAAAATTAGCTGGATAAATTTAACTGGCTAACTTTGCAAGCTAGCCAGTGGCTGAAAATGGACCCCCAATGAGTCTGATTCGAATGTCTAAAGGTAAAGGCAAATGCTATTGGTCTTGCTAAATTACTAGCAAACCATGTGATTCTCAGACATTGGTTTGGTAAACAGGCATCCCCTTTAAAGCACTGGTATCAAAGTATGAGGCAGATGGCTTCCTTTGTAAGATCAGAATGGAAACTCAGACCTAAGAGAGAGAAATTAGGAATGTAAAGTAATATGGGATAAACAAATTCAATACACCACTGAAGAATGAAAATATCACACCATGTGAATGAGGAAGGAATGTGAATGAATGTTGTTGATTGACAGGATGGGCGTAAAGCACTGGGGCTAAAACTCAACCATGCCTTATGGGGTTTTTTCAGTAAAAATAAGTAATTGTACTCTGAAACTCAGGTGAATGACATAAGTAAGATGTTATAATAATGCTTTGTTTTGCATTGTTCTTATACAATGTACAGATGCACATTTTTTTTTATCTGTGCTGAAGCAATAAAAAGATGTTCAAAAAATAGAATTGTGTATGCAACATACCTGTATAAAAGGGGCCTTAATTTACATTAATACTCATCGTCAAATGCTAAACCTAACATTAAAATGATGTCCACAAATCAGCAATTTACCTTGGCCACAGAACTTTCTTCTTTTTTTTGGGCATCCAGCTCAATCGATCCTGTTAAACTGGGGCTGTGTCAGCACAAGCCTTCATTTCTGGCTACGGTGGTTTCCCCCAGTTGTTATTCTCTTACCTCCTTTCTCCAGCCCAGCCATCAGTAGAGGGCCACAAGCCACAGCTTCTTTGGGAGCCTAGTCTGCTTGCACCTTTGATCCCACCCCACAGGTGTTGCTAATAAGCGATGGATGCGTTCCCCTCCCCCTCATGGGCCCATGAATGCTTTTGCAGCATCCTCAGTCCCTGCCAGCTTGATAAGCATGACATCAAGTCCAAGAATCAAAGCAAGGTCTTTTGTGGCAAGGTTCCATGGAGCTCCATGTCGGTAGGCAGAAGCTGAGCCAGTCCTGGTTTTCCATGCCTTTGCTTGCATGGCCATGGAGTTTTTATTTCTGAAGAAGTTGGAACACAAGTCCATGCATAAAATGAGAGCAAATGAATTATACCCAAAAAACGAAAACGGGATACAGACAAAGTTAATGCAACAAATCTATGTTATTATGATTATTTATTACTAAAGGATTATAATGCTAAAGACCTAACAAAATTAACAGAAATAAAGGGTGCCAATAGGTGTGCATCCACCGCGTCTCGCCACACAATGGGCCCCAGGCGGTATCGGTTAGTAACACTTAAGGTTTCAGTCATTTCCCGGTCCTTCTCACTTCTGCACCTTTCAAACTACACTAAAATATTATTAAACATAGTTTAAACAAAAGAACAAATTATGGGCCTCATTTTCCAGACGGATTGCACTCGATACCAAAATGGGGGCGGAGTCGGCCCCGGAAGAGGAGGAGTCGGGGCGTCATCGGGGCCGACTCCGCAAAGACGCCGCGGATGATGAAAAGGTAAGGCCCTTTTTGCGTCCTAGTTCGCGCCCAATAGCTACACCTTCTATGGTGGAACTATTGGGTGCGAAACCGGCAGCGAACGCAGGACCGCCCCCCGTTTTGGCCCCCCGCCCCTCATTACCTGAAGTATCGCAGGCCTGCGATACTTTAGAAAATGAGGCCCTATGTCTCCCACCACTAAACTCTAGTATAAAATGTATTAAATCCCCCCCCCAAACATTTTTTGAAGAAATGTTTACTTATTTTATCTTTGAAAAAACAAAGTGAAAATCAATTAGAATGCCTTCCAAACAGACTCCTCCGGAGTTCAAAATGCCCAGCACGCGCCCATATTTCGGCAGAGGGGCAAGAACAAGAACAGATCTATAAAGCACCCAAACGGAGGGACGAGAATCTTCACCATTCTTCAGTGATGTATTGAATTTGTCTATCCCATATTACTTTACATTCGTAGTTTCTCTCTTTTTCTTCTACAAAACATTTTTTTGGGGAGTTTAAATACACTTTATCCTAGAGGTTATTGGTGGGAGGCATAATTTGTTCTTTTGTTTAAACTATGTTTAATAATATTTTAGTGTAGTTTGAAAGGTGCAGAAGTGAAAAGGACCGGGAAATGACTGAAACCTTAGGTGTTACTAACCGATACTGCCTGGGGCCCATTGTGTGGCGAGACGCGGTGGATGCACACCTATTGACACCATTTATTTCTGACACCGTGTTCCTTTTGTTAAATCTTTAGCATTATAATCCTTTAATAATAAATAATCATAATAAAATAGATTTGTTGCAATAACTTTGTCTATGTCCCATTTTCTTTTTTTTTTTTTTGGTATAATTAATTTGAGGGATATCTGCCTTTCCATATTATTAAAATGAGAGCAAACCCAGGACTGGTTCAGCCTTTCTTTACTGACATGGATTTATGCAGTTACAACACCACCCATAAGGCAGCACGCTGCAGTACATTTTATAGGAATGGGCTGCTTGAAGGAATACATTTTGAACAAGGCTCTGTTTTATACTGCTTTCAATAATAATCCTCACCAAAAGACAAGAGAAGCAGAGTGGGAGCAAGGAAAAGATTTACCCAACATGTACTTTAGTTCTCTGGTCATCATGCATATTAATAATTTGCAAGTATTTATTTATTTATTTAAAAATGTTTATATACCGCCTTTACAAACAGAGTTTAGTCAAAACGGTGTACAATATAAATGGAAAAAAACATAGAAATATAAAAATAATAAATAAAAAAGCAATATTAAGTTACAAAAATATATAAGAATATAAAATAAAAAATTAAGGAAAAAATAATCAATAGTTATAAATAATAATTCTACATAAAAGAAACAGTGTACCATATGGATAATTGTTTGATTATTTAGAGGGTGAGTCTTTAAATGCGATTTGAAAGAAATATGTTTTCAGAGATTTTTTGAATTGTTTTGAATTTGAAATAGATCTTAATGAATCTGGTAAAGCGTTCCAAAGAGTTGGGCCTGATATAGAGAAAGCTCTTTTCCTGGTGATATCAAGTAATATAAAAAGGTCCCAAAATATGTTTGGTATAGGTGAAAACCAAACAATCCTCCAAATACACCTCCTAAAACACGATTCTCAAGGTATACACTAATAGACCATCATACTAGGCTTCATCAGTGGAGTGTACCAAAACACTACAAAAACAGTTGGCCTTATATATATATTTAATCATTCGTCTATGCACGTCTTTTTTTGCTTTTTTATTTTTGCACTTAAAAAGCAATTGGAAATACAATGTAGCATTCAAAACAATGTCGTGACTTATCTGGATGATTAAATTCCACGGTGAATGCTCTCTTTTGAGGACTCTGTACAGATCATTTCAAAATTCACTCGTCATGAAAGGCCAACATGAAGCACTTTTCAAAACTCCACCGACATGGGCCTGTATTTCGAATTGTCGTTCTTCATCAGTACAGTTATATCCCAGTCGGTCTATAAAGAAAAAAACAAGTTTTTATGGCAGAAAGAGCTTAGCACAGTTTTAACCAATGTATAAAATACTCACTACAGCAGTTATATCTGATACAGCAGTTGCATAGACCGATGATTATATGTAAGGCCTACGATTTTTGTAGTGTTTTAGTAAACTCCACTGATGAAGCCTAGTATGATGGTCTATTAGTATATACACTGAGAATTGTGTTTTAGGTGTAGTATTTGGACATTAATAATTTGCAACATGGAAGCTCAGAATTTTTAAAGTTGTTTATTTTTCTTTGCTATTTTGTACCTTATTATATAGGACAATATTTTACAATCTGAACCACTCTCATCAGTAGGTAAAGGTTATTCATTGTTGCTCAGATGTAAAATCTGATATTGAATCATAAAGCAAGATCATTTTATGCCTTCTGACTTGGACATGAAGCACACTTTGATACATTGTGGAAAGCATTATGGAGGACAATAAATAATATTACTCATCTCCAAGATCTCTATTGCTCCGAGTGACATATGATTGGGAAATGACTCTGATGCAGCGAAACTGTGCTCAATTGCTTTAACTGTATAACTTGCAAAAAAAATGATGACATGCAGACAGGATCAGAATTTTAATGGAATCATACTACGGATATATTTTCAGAGTTACATATAGTGCTGTCCAAGTTTATCTCTCCCACCAAAGATAAGATAAACTATGTCTTGTAGGCTGTCAAGAACAATGGTAGCTGCAAGCCTGTACATTGTGTGCACTCTAGGGAATACTTTTAGATTCATGTTTACTTTCATCTACTGCCAGCTTCCTATTATGCATGTTCTTTACATTTTCAACTGAAATGGTAGCGCCTGTGAGATGGGTCAGATTGGCAGCTCGGGAAGCTGGTCTTCAGTTTGGCCTCTCTACCTGCCCTGCCCTGTACAGGAGCACTACCCTACCAAAGTATGTCAGTCTTCTGAAATAATCACCTCCTCGGGGAGAGAAGAGCTCAAATTTCTGACCCCAAAGAGCATACGATCTTAAGTTTGTGCACAGGGAAGCTAAATGAGGTGTTCAAGGTCACGTAATAAGTGTCAGAATAAGAAATCAATTTGGGTCCTTCGGGTTTTCAGCTCAATGCTTTAACTACTACAGTTTCCTCCATATGTACTAAAGAGTTTTCTCCTAGTTTGTGTCTCTGGGGAAAACGCTTAGCACATAGGGTCCCCATAGTGTGTGCTGACATGCAGTTATATATCCATAGCATACCTGATGTTTCAGCTACACAATGGGGGTCAGCAGTCAACATATTACACAGGAATAAGAAACTGAATGGAAAATGAATGCCAGTGAAACTTTTCTCAGGCTTGACATTCAAGCACAGCCCCCATCCTTTCCTGTTACTAATATCTGTGCAATGACATTTTAATGATACTAATTATCTCTCTTTATCACTAATGAAATCACATGCACTAATCATCAACCCAGTGTATGGCCATGCAGAGATAAGGCTTAAATTATTTCTTAAGCAGTGATAATAACTCATTTTCATGTTATTGAAGCAAAGAAGAGAAATGTCCATGTCTCTTGGTTCATGAGATATGAAGACAGTATGAAGTACTCAAATAGTTAAGTAATATTTAATAATTCTGCCGATCTTTGGTTTATAACAGAACCTTGGAAAAGGATTAATATATTATACTTGTTAAATTGTCAAATGCCTAGTATTATCCTCATTCAGTTATAGTGTTTATATGATTTTGGGAGCCTTGAATTTTACCAAATTCATCTACTTTCTAGATAAATATTTTAAATAAATAAATATTTTTTTAGTTGTTTGTGCAATAGCATCCATTCTCTTCACCTCCTTACCCTCCAACATTTTCAACGAGCTCATGCAACCACACCTTATTACACTGCTTCTTATAAATCCCAAAACTATATTGCTGTGCCATGCAGTGTGCCAAGAAGCAGCAGGTATATTGGCAAGAGAACAGAACAGAGCTTGGTAAAGGTCAATGAATTCAGATGTCAATAGCTCAGACACCCTTGGTGTGGGATTCTGTAAACAGCTGTTAACCAGAGGCTTCCTCTACCCCTAAATCATCCAGTTCGAGATGCTATAGTATCGGAAGGTATGCAGATAAAACCGGAAATTTGGCTTCATGCTGTTGACCTTACAAAATATTATAACTAATAAGGATATTGAAGGCAGGGCAATTATTTCAGGTTTTATTTGGATATAATAGTGCAGTTGCCATGTTAGTCTCGGTTACAGCATTTTAATACACTTCTTAACTAGCTTTTTGGAGCTCCCTTCATCTTTCAGCCATGGTCTAGTACCTACCCTTTTTACTATATATAAACGTTTTATTTTGGAAACCAGGTATATCAACATTGAAGCAGCATCGTCCAGTAGAAATAAGAGGAATACATAACTCCTTCATCCTCTCTCATAGCCATAAATAACAGTGTACAAACATACAGAGTAGTTAGCTAGCAAATTTACCTGTTACATAAAAAAAATAAATTGAATAAGCAAACATTAAGCATTCTTTTGTGTCTAGTAATGCCAGAACCTGCCTCAGATCCAGTCATAGAGAGTCAAGTTGTTTTTAAGTTTAAACGTTTTCAATTTTTATTTTATTTTCCCTAGGAATTTGTGTGTATATCATGACAAAATAGAAGGAAAATCTGTGGGGAAAAAAAAGACAATTTTTTTGTGCTGATTTTTCTTCTGTTTTTGATCATTATAATAAACACTGATAAATTTCCAGGGAAAATAAAATAAAAACTGAAAACAAAGATCCCTACTTACGCACACACATTGCAGCTTACTGCCAAATATTTGTTTGCTAGGGTTACTGGATGGCTCCAGGTCATGAGGGACTGAGCCAGTCCTGGTTTTACCCCAGTGTATTATTCTGCTATCGTGGTGACCTCCGCTGGCATATGAGTAGTGCTGAAAATACTTTAACCCTCAACCTCGGCCAACAAGAGAACTCAAGTTGCCTAGAACATGATGTCCTTAGAGTGGAGGAAGGTAATAAGTTGGAAAAAAAGGAGAAGGAGAAATGTGGATGGATCACCTGAAGGCAGTGTTAAAAAATATTTTCAAGTACTACACATTTTTGTATAGAGTTTCAACTGACTCAGCTGTTTAATTGTGAATGCATTAGTGCGTTCCAACAAATTTCTGCAAAGAACTTAATTTAAACACTTTCGGCTGCCGCACCACAGGAAAGCAAAAAGACCAAATACCATATACACTCAGGTAGGCTGTATAATCATACAGCTCTATTAAAACTGCCTTAGGCCAGTTTGCCACACTTAATATAACGCATTTGCTCAATATGCGCCTTTTGCTTGATGCTGGCACGTTTAGTATTCACACAGCACAGAATACACCCAGGGCACAGCAGAGCATAATCAGTGCTAATAATACCTCTGTAACAGACATTCCCTAATAGGTTTTAAATGTTTTTGACAGAGCTGTCTTACCAGGACATCGTAACTCTCAGCCACCCTGTTACAAGTACTCATGTTCAAAGAAAAATGATTTCTGCACCGCATATTTAAATGTTACACCACATTTGCATATTAAAAAGGTTAAAGTCTAGGACTAGCGGTTGCCATGGATAATATTTATGAAACTGAATGCTGACATTTGATGCTAAGGGCCAGTGTGCTCAATTGGTTAGAAAGATGGATGGGAGGGCAAGCTTCCTTTTAGGAAAATAACACCGTGACATCTGTCACTACAGCTGAGTGGTATATATTTCCACTTGTATACAAGTGGTTGGAGATAGCATACAGGTTTCTCCCACAGTGCCTTGGTGTGGGTAAATAATTTAGACACTCCTCAAAAGCAGACATGCTAAAAAGCCAACTGAATTCTAAATGCCAGCACAAAACGGGTCTATCGTGAAACTTCCTTGCTTAGAAACATGGCCATCCATCACCCATGCAAGTGCTTTCTAAATGTAAAAAAAAAAAAGAACTGCTTCTATTTTTATGAGTTATCGCATAGGTGGACTCTTGCAGCTGAATTTTCAAAAGCCAGCGCACGCAAAAAAACCGGGAGATACGTGCGTGGCCGCGCTGAGCGCATTTTACAAACAGCCCGGCCACGCGCGTATCTTCCGGTACGCATGGAAGTGCTGGACTGGTCAAAAGGGGCGGGGTCTGGGTGGGGCGGAGGCCAGCCGGGACTGCGGCCATGAGGCCCTGTCCCGGGGCCGCGCGTGGAACTTACTTCACCCGCCAAGATGGAGTAAGTTCTACATCAAACAAATTCTGTTGGGGGGGGGGGAGTGAAGGGTCAGGGAGGAGAGGGGGAAAGGGAGGAAGAGTTGGTGGGGGGCTAGGGAACTGGGGTAGGCCTGAGCGCACATGTTATAAAATCGGCGCATCTTTAAAAATGTACCTTTCAGTTTGTGATTAAGGCATGCAGGTTATAATCATTTACTCCATTAAAGTAGGCTTATTATTTCAAACAAAAATTGTATTCCTTATTAACACTATTTAACATGTATTTTGATTTCTGGATTGTCTCCTCTACATTCAACTTGATGTGATTTTACAGTCATTGACAGAATACATTCCATAACATTCACTATTATATGTAAGGGGGGGGGGCACGGAGTCCATGTTTGCCCCAAAAGAGGTAGTGCTGTCCTTTATTAAAATATCGACAGAGGCTTCAGCTGGTCTCAGTGCCCTCATAGTGTCAGAGGTCTCACTAGACCTTGCCTTCATGTGAAGGCAGTGTCATGTCAATGTGTTGAGGAGCAGTAGCCTTCTCCGTTGGGATGGCTCCTTGGAGTGTTTAAAGACGAGAAACTGAAAGTAAGGACAGGGATTCCAAGATCTGGAGTATCCTGGGAATTTGGGGGCCGCAGAAAGGGTTCAGGGAAGGAGAGGTGATCCTGCTAAAAGGAGGAGGCTGGGACCTAGGAAGAGGAATGATTACAGGAGAGGACGCTCCCGGGAGACCAGGAAGGGCAGAAAGGAACATTGTTCCTGAAGAGCGGAAGATTGTGAGGAGCCCTGAGGAAAAAGGGATTCCCTGGAAGCTAAAGGATGCGTCTTCTGGGAGGTGCCAGAGGAGAGGCATCAGTCAAAGTCTGATTAAAACCAATTCAGCCAGAGACTCCAGAGAGAGAGAGAGAAAGAGGAACAGAGAAGAGAAAAGATCTGCAGTATCTCCACAGGCTCGGGGAGGGTCCAGGGTGGTAGGGCTCCTTCCTGCCCTTAAGAGCTTAGGAGGAAGTGTGAGAGGAGACTGAGATTTATTTTTGGTAGTGTGGGCTTATGCGAGAGTGCTGGTATGTGCCAGAGTTTTGGGCTTTGATTTTCCTGCCAACAGTTTCTTTTAAGGAAGACTTTATTTTGAACAACCCACTGGAGTGAAGAATGGTTTACGGTGTGCAGAAGAGCCCCAAAGAGCTAAAAGCCCTAAGGGCCTTGAAGAAAATTAACTTTTCCCCTCCTGTGCAGGAGACCCCGGGAGGCCATCTGGCAATGCATGATCCGTGACCTTCCCTGTGTGCCCCTATGCCCAAGAGCTGACTGGGATAGGGTCTACATATACAGTTAATTTAGATTATGATCATCATATTACGCCCAAAAGCAGAAAATGAAGACTGTAGTACACTACATGGCATTTATTCGTATAATAATCATTCACAATGTGCAAGCTTCTCTCTCTCTTATTTTTCTAGACTTTTGTAGCTGATCCTTCCCTAGGTCCCTTACCATCAGGACTAGTAACAGCAGTGGGATTTTCCATTCTCTTTCAGTCTCTCCACTGAGCTGACTGTGATTGGATATTCCAGGGGCATAAGGTGGAGCAAAAGATAGAGAAAGTGTGGTCACTTTGAGTCAGGTTTCGAGGAGTGAGGAGATATTTTACTTTCTCCCTGCTGAGTTGGGCCCACTAACCCAGCTTGGTGTTTTGTTTTCTTGCATTTAGAGGAGATTCCTCATCAGTACACTCCCTGTCTGCCTCTCCTTTTGAAGAGAGAGAGGTTTTGTAGATTTTGGTCAGGTTTTTGATGTTTCTCTTGTTCTCGGGAACACCCTGTGCTTTGGAGAAGAGCAAGCCCCCCCCCCCCCCCCCCCCCCCCCCCCCCCCCCCCCCCGTCCTGGGAGCAGGGGCTGGAAATCTGTGAGCGACCCCTCTACTTCCTAGAGGATGTAAGACCAGTGATAGCACCACTCAGCGGGAGCGCTTTAGGATAGAGATTTTTGGATTTTTTCCCCCTTTGTTTGTGTGGAGGTGTTTTTCCCCCACCCCTCTGCACACTTGGGGAGGGAGACAGAGGGCTGTAAGCGGAACTGGAACATCAGGCTTCTCTCCCAGAGAGGTCAACTGAGGTTGCGACATCAAGGAGATTCCCAACCGCATCGCCACCCCAAAGGGATCAGGACACAGGCCGTGGGCTTCAGACTGAACTTTGAACTCAGGTAGGATCTGTTCATGGCATGAGGCTCCCCCCCCCCTAGAATTCCCCAATCTACTGGGCTGTTTGCACAGATCAGGAGACAGTGGCAAGTTCCCTCCCAGGAGCTAGAGAGAAGGACACCAGCTCCCCAGCATGGCGACAATGTACATAGTTTGAATGTGCAGTTTCATTTGTGGAATGTTTGTAGGACAGTGATTGATCTTTTTGAAATAAGCAATAAACTTAAGCTGAACCCCCCCCAGCCTGAGTCCAGCCTGTTTTGTCCCTGAAGAGAATACATCCCCAGCGAGACATGCACACATCAGGAGAGTCCCTCCATCACCTGGGCCACAAAGGATCTCCTTTCCCCCCTACAGAAAGCGCTCACTCCCTGGGAGGTGCAGAGAGAAGGGGAAGGATGCTGAATACTTTTATGGACCCAGGGGAAATTAGCAATTTCCCCTCACTGACAAAGGCTTACATTTTTTTTTTGCAAAAATCTTTTCAGCCACTTATCTTAACAGAGTCCCTCAAATAAAAAAAAAAAAAAAAAAACACCGACACCGGCAGTGTTTCAAAATCTTCAAAGATCTGCATCGGGGGTAATAGGACATAGAGACCTGATCTCAGCGTTTCATCTCTGCACGAATAGAAGATAACTGAAGATGTCTTTGGTTTCTATTGATAATTGACACTGAGCAGGAGTTGCTCATCTTTGCGTAACCGTTTTTTTTTTTTTTAAACAAATGGACAATATAAAATATATTAGAAAAGTTGTTTAAATAATTTTTATTCAGGTTGTACATTATTTGAAGGCTATTTTAAGTCATCATGATCTCGAATGAGTGCTGTTTCTGATATTTGATTCTTACAATGGCTCCTCTGTTATCTTCTGTCTGTGCATTGATGAAACACTGAGAACAAGCCATTATGTCCCATTACCCCTGATGCAGATCTTTGAAGATTTCTAAACACTGCCAGGGTCAAGCGTTTTTTTGAATTTGAGAGACTCTGTTAAAATAAGTGGCTGAAAAGTTTTTATTTGCAAAAAAAGTCTTGAAAATGAGAGATATGCTTGCACATTTGATCGATTATACTTACAAGTGCCATAGGGCCGGATTTTAAAACCTACGTGCCCGGGGTACATTTGTGCGTGCTACCTGGCGCGCACAAATGTACGTCCAATTTATAACATGCGCACACAGCTGCACGCATGTTATAAAATCCGGGGTCGGCGCACGCAAGGGGGTGTACACTAGTGCACCTTGCGTGTGCCGAGCCCTAGGGGAGCCCCAATGGCTTTCCCCGTTCCCTCCTCCCCCCCACCTTCTCCTCCCTTCCCCTACCTAACCCGCCCCCCCAGCCCTATCTAAACCCCCCTAACCTTTGTTTAATAAGTTGAGCCTGCCTCCGTGCAGGCGTAGGTTGCGTGCGCCGGCCGAGTGCCGGTGCGCGATCCCCCGGCACAGCCGCTGTGCCGGAGGCCTCGGTCCCATCCCACCCCCCGCCCCTTCACAAAGCCCCGGGACATACGCGCGTCCCAGGGCTTGCGTGCGTCGCCGGGCCTATGCAAAATAGGCTCGGCGCGCGCAGGGGCAGTTACGTGCGTAAATCCTGAGGATTTACGCGCGTAACCCTTTGAAAATCTGGCCCATAGTGTATTATAGTTTTAATTTTGCACTTCTAGGCAAGGAAGAGAGTTGAATGGGGGACGTGAAGAGCTGCTGTCCCATGGCAGCAGTGTCAGCTGCCACTGCCAAACCCCTTCTTGACTCCATCTTTCCCCATGTGTTGATCATGTGGCAAGGAGGAGAAGAGCAGCAGCAGCACATTGGGCCACATCTTCCTCATCTGCTGGCCAGGCCACACCACACTGCTCATTTCAACTGTGAGACAGTGTCTTGTGGTTGAAAGCAGCAGTTAGGCAGAGGAGTATAATACAGCCGATGTGCTATCATGTCTCCTCCTTGAAATGTGACTAGTGCCAGCAGTGTTAGGGAGGGAGTTGTTGGAGAGGCTAGAGGTAGGGGGATACGCAAAGAAGGAGATGGGAGACTTGTGTAAAACAGAAGAGGAGGGGATACAGGAATGAGATGATGGAGAAGGTTATATGAAAAGGGAGAGACTGGAGGGGGGATGGGGAAAGAGGAGATGGAGGGTGTTGTGTAAACAGGGAAAGTCAAAGAGGCTGGAGGGCAGGATAAGGGAGAAATGAGAGAGCGTGTATGATTGGGGGGATGGTGTGAAATGGGGTAGAGTTATGATAGGGAGGTGGAAGGGGTTATGGGAAAGGGCTAGGAGGTGAGGCTTTGATGAAGGGACCAGGAGGAGGTGTGTGACAAGGGATTGGGTATTATTTAGGGTTTGTGTGAGAAGCTGAGGGCGGGTGGATGGGGTGTGTGTGTACATAGGCAGGTGGGATGGGAACAATAAAAGAACGGGAAGTAGACAGATGAAAGGAGAGAGTGCAGGGTAGGAATGGTGATAGAGAGAGAGAGAGAGAGGGGAGTAAGGAAGAAAGGAGGAGCAGGCTGGAGCCAGGCAGAGACATTTCCCTTTCCTCTCACTGAAACCCTCCCTTCCCTGCCCTCAAGTTCTCAGGACCTCCCTCCCCTCCTCCCATCCCTGAACTTTCTTCCCTTCTTTTTCCACCCTCCTTCCCAGTACTCCCTATCTTTCCTTCTTCTTTTACCCCCATCTTGATCTTCTCTCCTTCTCTTCCACCCCATCCCTAATCCTCCCTTTCTTCTCAGCTCCCCATTCCTGATCCCTCCTCTCCTCATTCACTTTCCCTTTCCTCCCTGAATACTCTAACCTCTCCTCTCTGTGCCTCTATCCTCTTCCATCCTTTATCCCTTCTACTCCTCTTCTTCACTTTCCTCCTATGAGATCCTCTTTCCCTCTTGTGATATCCCTTCTATCCCTATTTCCAGATCTCTTTCCCTCCTTGTTCTCAAATGCCAAGCACTAAAATACTACTTTGTCTAATAAAAAAAACCTAATAAATTAACAGGACACAGACATGTCAAAAAATGACAATTGTAATAATGTTCAAAAATAATATAAATATGCAAATATATGCAAACATGGAAATTTGTCACATGACTGCTACAGATTTTTTAAAAATCTGCCATGGAATTTGCTACTTCTTGCTGCAGAATCTTGATAAATCTGCCACAGAAAACCAGGGACACTGAGTCTGAGTTGAATTTAAATTGAGATGTGAATAGTAGGAAATTACGAGAGTCCACTTATGTAATGGACTACTCTGTGTTTTCCTAAAAGCTGCCCTGATTGCCTCTAAACTCTACAGCATTAATTTCCTCTAACAACATTTTTCTTCAAGAATAATATTCCTAATTGAGGTGCTATTTATGACACACAAGCGAATACCAATTTAAGAGTTTTTACTTTTTGCAAAAACTTGAGCATTTGCCAAGTTCCGCCAAAAAATCATTTGATTAGATTTTCTTTAGATAATTTAGGGGCTGATGTAATAAAATTGGCATTAAAAAAATCAACATTACAAATTAGTGCACTCATTTTTAACCACGATGTTAAAAGTAAGCTAATGATATGAATAGTGAATGGTAGTTGAAAAATGTATGGTAAAGGAAAAAAGAGAGCTAAAATGAAAGTTAAAAATTCACTGTTAATGCTAAATTGAATTTAACTCACAACTCTATCTGCTGTTAACTTAAACTTTAAAAATCTGAACCCAAGAACCCTGGACCTGCAACCTACAGACCTGAGAGCCTTTGATCAGGTACCCCTGGACCAGGGACCCTCTGACTTGGAACCCCAGGCCAAAATGGCCCAAGTTGAACGAAGCTCATGCTTGCTGATCTTAGATTATGGGATCACTGACTCAAGGGTCCCAGGTCAGAGGCTCTCCAGTTAAGGGATCCTTAGTCAGAGAAATTTAGCACACAAAAAGAGCCAATCAATAATCAATAATCAGGAGTCAATATGTTAAAGCAGGCTAAATTAAAAAGGTTAATTTACCAATGGATGTGGCAAAGGGTCAATCATAAAATTAGAGCCAGTGAGTCGACATTCTTTGTTGTTGATGAAAAAGTAATACTTATCTTTAGTCTACAGTGCGGAAGCAATTTCACGCATAATTTTACATGTACTTGAAAGAGTTTTTTTGGGGGGGGGGGGGGGGGAACGGAGTTAGGGTGGAGAAAACATTTACAAATGGACTTTCTAAAATTGAAAGCTTGCAAGGAAATGCCCGTGTGAACGTTTACACCTGCTCCCATGCATGTGCAGTTTGTGCACGTGTGCGCCATGCAAGGGTTCATGCGTGCTGGCTACTTTTCAAAGTGCACTTGCACGAGTCAGGCCGCAGTGGAAATTATGGCCGAAGCCTGCTATGTTATAAAATTGGGCTCCCTAGGTGCCCAAGTAGTTTGAAACCAGGCAGACTATTTTCAAAATTGCCCCCTGCAACAGATTCTGATATTAATGCAGGTTGCATAGCAACAGATACCTGCCCTAACTCTGCCTCTTTCAAGGACGCATGTGAATTTGCTGCCACTCATTCTTTTATACATACAAGCCCTGTAGTAATTTTCAAAAGACCTACATTACGCCTGTAAAATGGCATTTTATGGACATACAGGTTTTTGAAAATGCGCTCCTAAATGAAAACCTTGCTCTGTGAACTCTTTGAACAGTCAATTTGCATTCAAGTGCACATTTTGAACTTAGTGATTTACAGGTGGATGCGTGCTGACACACTTCAATGTTTGGATCTTGTGGTAAAACCAATGCTACCATATGCCTGGATATGTTTTTTTTCCCCCTATAGCCAGGGAATACAATACTATTTGTCTTTTCAGACATCCAAAAATGTTGGTTCAAACAATGAGCAAACACAATCATACAAATCATATTTTAAATGTTAGACATTGGCTGTACTACACAAGGTAAAATAGCCCATGAATACCTGATGTTGTAGTTATTTTAGGGGGATGGTTTTATGGAATTATAATTGTAATACATTTGCATATAGTCGCAATGCAACATTTGTGTTTCATATCCCCATAGCTGAACAAGAAAATTATTAATATTATTTTTAACAAGCTTCTCTGCAGGAGCTGGAGTTTCGCACAGAATGAATAAGCTGTGCTGTTTCTTTCAGCACCTTGGATTTCTGACCTGCTGTGATTTATTGCAGGATGGCTTCTCTCTTGTTACAGCTACTTTAAGGACCTTGGCTAACCTTGACATGGAATGCTGCCATTGGGTATTTAGTTCTAGTTAACGAAAATCTCTTTGAATTAAGCATGTTTTAAAAGACTTATATAGTTAGATATGACCTGAATTATGGGGAAAGCAAGGCGTAGTCTCTGGAAAGGATACAGAACTGTAATATAGCCTGGGGGGTACTTTCAAACAAATGCGTGTGGCAGCGTATACACACGTACATGGCCACCAGCAGAGCTACGCTAGTGTTTTATAACCTGCGCCTATGATATAAACACATTTTATAAAATATGTGTATTTCTACCTCGTAACATGTGCGCATATGTAGGCTTATGTGCAAATACATGCAATGCATTGAAAGAACGTATATCACATATGCACATACTTAACCTACCTATTTCAAAATATACAAATGTTTATTTTGCACGTGAAAATAAAGGAGGGACCTGTTCATGTACATCGGGATTTACCTAAGTCGGTGCATTTTAAAACATGCGCGTCAATGAAATCATCAGATTTACTAATTAGTCAACCAGTTCGCCCAGTCCTTCTCCAGGTTATCGAGATCCTCCTGGCTCTTTAACCCAAACTTTCCCCGGTTCACCCAGAGTTCCTACGCAGCCAACCCATTTAATATCAGTTATGCCATATGATTAGCAGTTGTAAAATTACACACGTAAATTGACAAATCTACATGCATAAGTATCTTTTAAAAATACAACTTACACACGTAAATGCTGGCCCTGTCCTATAACCCCCCCCCCCCCCCCCCCCCCCTAGGCTGCTCCTTTTTTATGTGCATATTTTACACACGAAAGTGAAATATGCACATATTTTCAATACTTATAAAATATTTGAGTAGAGGCTACTTTCGGCATATATAGTATTTTTTACACATGTAACATTTTGAAAATTCATCCCCTAGGATTTTTAAATTTGTTGTTCAGGTTTGTGATATATACTGCCTTCATATCTTTCTCACAAAACTGATTCACTGCTGCAGTAGACTGTGTCACTGTGATAAGGAGATGAAATAAAGAGGGAAAATGAGCATAAATCAGTTTAAAACAGGCAGTGAGGTACCGGGAAGGTTGCAATTCATCTGCATAATTTTCTCAGCTGCATCGGCTATGGACACCTAAGGACTTCACGACCCACTGGGGCTTCAGTAGATAGCTGACTGGTTTCTTTGCGTGCTACCGGTAAACCAGAAAAGCGAAGACATTCTCATGAAAAAAAGAAATAAAAAGCAGGATTCTAGCCTAGCAGGAATAGAAATCCTGAAGGTAAAAATTATCAAGTCTTACACCTTCACTAGTCCCGAATTAAGTGTTATTGCAGCTGTTGCTAATGCCCTCTCCCCACCCCAGCTCACGACCCCACCTGTTTGTTGCAGCATGCTGCTGCTCACCCCCTTCTCTGGTGATGTCATTCAGAGGATTCTTTTTAGGTGATCCCTGCTGCAGGGAAGGGACTGTGATGCTGCTATTACCAAATGCCTGTGCCTACCTGATGGGGGGGGGGGGGGGAGGGGGGGAGTTACTGCTGAGCCCGGGACTGTTATCTCAGTTTATGCCCTCCACCCATCCCAGCTGATATTGCCGCCTCTTTCTTGTTGGGATGCTGCTGCCCATGCCCTCTCCCTGCTGATGTCATTCAGAGTTGGCTTTTTAGGTGACCTCTGCTGTGGGGGGAGGTTCATCCCCGGGCAGGTTGCTCCGGAAAGATGATGGACTTAAGGGTGTTGTCCCTTTGGGACCCTTTTTTGGAAACAATTGGGTGGGGGGAGAAGCAGAGGTTTTGGGGCTTGGGAAGTTGGGAATTTGGATGGATTTAGCTTATGGGAGGGTCTATTACTGTGGGTTCTTAAGTACATTAATTATGTTGAAAATGTTTAGGTGGACTGTGACTTAATGTCCCCCTAGTGAGATTGTGATGGTCTTGAGTCCCTAAATTATTTATGTATTTTCTTGTCTGTGTCTTGACTAGATTGTAAACTCTAAAGAACAAGGACAGTCTCTTATGTGAATCTGTAGCTGCAGAGCCTAGTTGCACTATAGATATGATAAATAGAGGTAGTAAGAAATCTCCTACTAGCACAGCTAGATGAAAAGCTGCATGAGCTCAGAGGTAGAATAATTCACAGTAGTTATGAAGGTCGTAAATTTTAGCCTTGAAATCTTAGCATGAAGAAATGATGACATAGTACTGAGCAGTGCTCAGCCTGATAAAAGTATCCATGGAACTCACAGTATGGCCATAGTCAATGATGGGCTACATAGGGCTTCCAGGAGCTTTATTAAATTAACTTGTGAAAAATTATCTCACCAAAGGGACCAGAGGTGATGAGAGACCCTTGATAAGAAAATTGTAGCAGTGGGTCTCTTGATAAGAAATTGGCAGCATATCACTGGCCACAGTACTGGACAATTAAGTGTGGGCTCACAATTTTCAAGTCACTAGCCAACATGGTCAACTGGGGGAAATTACATATATAGTATATTGCTTAAAAGTGTACATTATTTTTTAGTTGTTGTATTTCAATTATTAATGACAATAATTATTCACTCCACATTGTATTCCATAATGGTGTTCCTTTAACAGACATTCATTCAGATGGTTCCCCAGTAATCCAGGATTTACATGAATTAGCATACAAAGAATATATTCATGTCAAGAGGATTATTACTTTCACAATGAATTCCAGCACTTTTAGTCCTGTGGATTTTGTCCCTTCATTACCTGGTCTTGTGAAATAAGCTTCTGGGGATTTGTTACATAATTAAGGAAATAATTTAGCACTCAGATCAACAAAAGAACACCACCATATTCTTAAGAAAATTCTACTGGGTATATTAAAATTCTCTATTAAAAGCTGCAGCAACACACATCCTATTAAACATTTTTTTTCAGATTAGCGAGATGAGTACTTACTGCGAGAAGCAGAATTTGTTTTTGTTCCAATGTAGGCTTTCATGCAGTAGTAAGAGGGAAAGCAGTTTAGGTCTCCTGAAAAAAGATGATCTGATTAAGTAGATTATTTAAATACTCAAATTGAGGTTTAATACACCATGGGGCAGATTTTCAAAGGGTTACACGCGCCGGGCCTATTTTCAAAAGGCCCGGCAGCACGCGTAAAGCCCCGGGACGCGTGTAAGTCCCGGGGCTTGAAAAAATGGGCAGGGCAGGTGCGGGGTGAGGGCGTGGCATGGCCAGAGGCCTCTGCAACGCCACTGGGCCGGCAGGCATAACTTGTGAAATAAAGGTACGGGGGGTTTTCGGGCTGGGGGACGGGACAGGTAGGGGAAGGGAGGGGAAGGTGGGGGGGGGGGGGGGAAGGAAAGTTCCCTCCGAGGCTGCTCTGATTTCGGAGCGGCCTCAGAGGGAACGGGGAAAGCCAGCTGGTCTCCCCGAGGGCTTGGCGCATGCAAGCTGCACTAGTGTGCACCCCCTTGCGCGCGCCGACCCTGGATTTTATAACATGCGCGCGCATGTTATAAAATCTGGCGTACATTTGTGCACGCCGGGTTGCACGCACAAATGTACGCCGCACACGTAACTTTTAAAATCTGCCTCCCATATGCAAAAGATTTATGCAGTTAAAATGGACTTTTTAGCTGCATAAATCTGGTTATAAACACTACCTCTCCCTTTCTCTCACCTTTCCGCCGTCCACCTAACATCTATTTGCGCAAAATTCACTCTATGCACAGGTTTAGCCGGACAGAAAAGGAGCTGGATCAGGGAATGCCTGGGGTATTTTTCAAATTGAGGGGGTCATTTACCAAGCCACATTTCTCATTTACTGCACGGTAAAACAGCATTTACTGCATGTAACAAACGTAGTGGTAGTGATAATACCACGTGTTATTTTACCCACAATAACACTGGAATGGTAGTGAGCTGCATTCTCTTGAAACAAAGCAAAGCAGCTCATTACTAGGCAATTGAATATAAATACAATAACACAGCTTGCCTGAAAAATCACAAGCTGGGTTATTTTTATGAAAGTTAGCTACAACTCAAGAATTACAGCTATCTTTCCCTAGGGGTATCAGGATGCTAATGTGGGTCCCAAAGCTCCCAGGGCTAGGAGTTATAGGGCCAGAGCAGTCTGACCAAACCCCACCCCCCACCCCCATCTTCCACCACATGCGGAACCCATTAGGAGTTTTGTGAAACTCCCGTCCTGCCCCCAGTGCATGTTTAAAAAAAGTCAATTGCACATAAATAAATGCAGTGCGGGCCCCTCCCCTTCCCAATTCCTTCCAAACCCCCCAAATCCTTGGCCTCAGGACCCCTCCACCATAGCCCACCTCCCAGTAATACCTTGAAAAACCTGGTGGTCTCCTGAGGCCTGGAGCACCCCCTAGGGTCTGGTCCCTGCACTGTCTGAAGAAAAGTGGTGCTGGTCCGCTGCATTTCAGATTTTGCCTGGGATGGGGCAGTTGTTGCTGCCGGTGTTATTTTTTCTTCAGATAGTGCAGGGCCCGGGACTTAGAGAGAGTACTCCGGGCCCTGTGAGGGCCACCAGGTTTTTCAAGGTATGACCAGGGGAGTAGGGGGATCCTGAGGCCAGGGGCGGAGTTGGGAAGGAGGGGGAGGGGCACGTGCTGCATGTATTTATGTGTAAATTTGTGTTTATCGGGCACTGGTGCCACCTCTAGGGGTGGCGGGATGGGGGTTCTCACAAGACTCCGGGAGGGCTTTGTTTGGGTCGCTCTAGTGCTTTAACCTGAGGGTGGCCCCAGGCTGAGGCACTGCCATTGTGCAGCTAGGGCTACTAAACCCACGGTATTTCAACAAAGCAAATGTTTCCCATGCACATCCCTAATGGCAATCTCTATCTTTTGTTAAAATAAAAGCAAATCTATCTCTGCAGTCTGTACTGCATGCAGAGGCACATTGTCTCTTATTTCCGCCTATTCAATGATACAGAATGAAACCCTGATATCATTCACCCTTTATTTATTAATATGTTTACAGTTTGTACCACATCTTAATTTCTACTATGTTACCAAATGTTCCATGTAAATGTTATCCTTTAATTATTTAATCACCCTGATCCATGTAAACCGATACGATGTGCAAACGGTTATCGGTATATGAAAGCCTATAAATAAATAAATACAGTAACCAACTCTGCAATAATGAACAGACAGAAAACTGCAGTTTCTATTTTTATACAGTGACACTGTATGGCAAGAGGAAGCAGCACAGCCCACTTTACTTTAAGTTTCTTCTTCCTTTCTTTTCTAAATTTTTTTTTCAATTTTTTTTCTTTGGCTCTGAGAAAACAATCTCTCGGTTTAAAGTACAGCAGAAAAACGAGGAAACAAAATGGTGACTACTCAAAATTGCATGTCATTTTCAGTTTCAAGATAAAAAAAGGAATGAAGACCTCAATGTCAATCCATGTAGATGCCAGTTGGGATAAAATGGTTAAAAATTGCTTGATCTTGATGGGTCCTGCTCCTTCCTTGTCCCTTCCCACTCCAGCTCCATTTAGTCTAGCTTGCTTGGAATAGAAAAAACAACCCTGACATTTCTTACTCCAGAGACTTGAATGGGAACTGAAAATGAATAAAAATTAACATTTTCATTATTTTCAGATACACTATCCATTCATTTTGTTTTCAACAAAACAAAATTAAAATGACCTGTTTTGTTTCAGATCACTCATTCATTTCAAATAAATGCACATCCCTGGCTTCCAAGGAATTCCATGGAAATGCAAAAAAAAACCAAAACAAAACATGAAAAAAGCAATGTTTCATGAAACTATTGGGTAACATTGTTTATATTAAGGAGGGCAATTTTAAAACTCCCATATAACGATAAATTCTGCAAGTACAATATTTTACAGATGTGCATTTGCCTGAAAAGAATGGGTAAAATGCAACAAATGAGACCATTTTTGTTTCATTCATAAATCCTCAAAACAAATGGAGGGTACCCACAAATTTAAACAAAAATATTTGTTTCCCATTTAAGTCAATGGCACACTGAAACATGTTTCAGTAAGACTGGTAAGAATAGTAATCAACATTGCCTGTGTTAGGTAGCAGCCAAACTGGAGCTGAGAAGCAGAGAAGTAGGCAAGTAGATAGGCTGGAGGGCTAATTGGTTTGTTTTTTTAACTATCCCAGGGTTGCTTAAACTGGTCCTCAGGCCCCCTAGCCAGTCAGATTTTCAGCATATCCCTAATGAATATGAGTGAGAAATATTTGCATATTTAGGAGATAGTGCATGCAAATAATATCATGCATATTCATTGGCAATATCCTAAAAACCTGACTGGGTGGGGGAGGGGGGTCCACATGCAACATTTTGAGCACCCCTGAACTAGCCTATAGCCAGCACCTGGATAATGCTACATTTGTTAGGATCGTGGAGCATTGGTCCGGCTGGGACTGCAGGTGTTGCACTGTGGGAACCCACAGTGAGCGTCACTGCTGGGAGGCAGTGCTGAGGAGAGACTCTGAAGAAGACTTCACCACTGGAAGCCCGAGGTCCCACCAGGAGGAGCCCGTAGGGACCCGGACCTCTTGGTCTTAGGTGGATCCTCTGCGACCAAGGATCTGAAGAGCAGGCTGCCGAGGTAGTCCAACGAGGAGACGGCGCCCAGGAGGTCAGACGAGACTTCACCCTTGGAAGCCCGAGGTCCCCCCGGGGAGGAGCCCGTGAGGACCCGAGCCGCTGGGGCTTAGGAGAAATCTCTGGGCGAGTGGAGAACGGGTACCTGTGGCAGTGGCGAGAGATGAAGCCGAAGTCCAGGAACAAGCCAAGGTCAGGAGCCAGAAGTCAGATGTCGGAAGCCAAAACCAGGGATGGACGCTGAAGCCGGAGTCAATGAGCAAGCAAGGTCAGACCCAGGAGTCAGATGTCGGAAGCCAGAACCAGGGACAGAAGCTGAAGATGAAGTCAATGGATGAGCCGAGTCAGAAGCCAGAAGACTGAAGAGATGATCCAAGATCAAAAGCAGCAACTAGAAACTCAGGGACTGAGTGAACCTCGTTGCAAGGCGAGGCATAGCTGTGACTGCCAGGTTTAAATAACCCAGCAGCGTCTGACATCACCGGGAGGGCTGTCCCTGAGTTTCCCGCGCTGGCCCCTTTAAATCAGAAGCCCCGGCGCGTGCATGCCTAAGGGGCGGGGCCAGCCGCAGATCAGCGGTGGCATCTCCCTTGCAGGGAGAACGCCGCGTTAGGCTGTGTTTCAGGCCTGGGTGGCTGACAAGGAAGAGTTCCCGTGGCCGGATCGGGTCGCACGGTGAGTGAAGGTCCCGGGGCACGGCCCGGGACCGTAACAACATTGACATCCTCCCATTGAAAGATCTGAGCGTGTGCAAAGAAACTCCATTTTTTCTATTGAATTTCACAGGGAACACTTGTCTTTTTGGATGCCATCTTAGAGAATAACTTACAAATAACTCTGCACAGCCCCAAATATACGAGTATGGCTGTGTGGAGTTATATCCTGCATGTATCAGTTACTCACAGATTATAAAATACTAGGGATGTCAGAAGCAAAAGATACGTTGCTATTTGGTATTCGTTGCACGGGACCCAAATCCGTTGCATCCTTTTTCATAGGGGGAAACCCGATTCGTCCATTAGTTGCATTTGGTATTCGTTTTCCATTAAAGTTGGGAAAAAACCCCAACCCCATCCCAACCCATTAAATTTAATTAAATACAACCCCCCATCCTCCTGACCCCCCCCCCCCCCAAGACTTGCCAAAAGTCCCTGGTGGTTCAGCAGGGGTCCGGGAGCGATCTCCTGCACTTGGGCCGTCGGCTGCCAGTAAGCAACATGGCGCTGATAGCCCTTTGCCCTTACTATAAGAACATAAGAAATTGCCATGCTAGGTCAAACCAAAGGTCCATCAAGCCCAGCATCCTGTGATTTATCACACCCACAAATTAGTATTTTTATGAAACTATGGTACCGTAACTGAATGGCACCTGTTTATTTGATATAATTTAATACAGTTATCAATATTAATTTATGTGCCTTATTGTAAACCGTTGTGACGGCATCTAGCTTAACGCTTGCACTGACATGTGCATGTTATAAAATCATTGCATCCATATGCGTGCGCCGGGAACCACGTGCACATGGATGCATGCACAAAATTTCGAAAATCGACTCTTATGCGTGCAAGTCCATAAATTAAATAGGCTGACCATGGCACGCGTAGGCTTGATATCTGTGCAAATCTGGAGATCTTGAGTTTTAGGACTTTTAGCACGGCATGAGAATTTGGGGTCACGTGTGTGTGTGTGTGTGTGGGGGGGGGGGGGGGGGGCTTGCAGGATGAAGAACCAGAGGGGTTTTGAACAACTCAATATGAACTTGGCAAACTGAGGTACTACTTGGAAAAACTTGCGTGAGCATGTTTTAAAATCCACCTGCATACATGTGTAAAAGCTGCTGAAGCCCTAGTGGAAATACATGCGGGACATTTTTGCAAGCCACCTCTTAAGGTTACATGCACACATACACGCAGGAGGGGTTTTTTAAATGCTACGCACGTATTTTGCGCACAGTTTAAAATTGCTACGTATCTCCACTCACGCGCCGATTTACTCATTTATGGGTGAATGCACATTCCTTTTAAAATTACCTGTAAGTCTTCCATTATTACTGCCCCGCCTGGCTCTCTCATAGTGTCTTGAACAACACCTGCTATTATGGGTACTGTTGCTGATTTTCAGGTATTTTCGGGATATTCATGTCACTGTAGGCACTGCCTTTGCTGCTCTTTTGGTGCCTTTACTGTCTTGGACTGCTCATAGAATTATTGTTGGTTCCCTTTGCCCCTCTCATATTGCCTTTGTGTTGTTAATGCCTTTTTGCTGTTTGTGATACCCCATATTCTATGCCTTGGTGTTTTGATGCCTTTTTGCTGTTTGCGATACCCCACTCTTTGGGGGTTTTGATGGCTCTGCATTTGCAATACCCTGCACTCTACTCCTTGCTGGGGTGGGGGAGAGTTGATGCCACTCTGTCTTTCTGTGTCAATCTATATGCTGCTGTCTTCTAATCTGCATCCACTATTAACATTAGAGTTAGATTGCAATGAACACCAGCCTGAGCCTTGTCTGTTTCTTCTCTGCCTCAGAGTTTGTGTATGAGCACAAGGAATCAGCACATTTACACATAAGATCATAAGAAGTAACCTTACTGTGTCAGACCAAGGATCCATCAAGTATAGCATCTTCTTTCCAACAGTGGCCAATCCAGGTTACAAGTACTCGGCAGGTACCCAAACATTAAACAGACCCCTACTACTAATGCCAGTAATAGCAGTGGCTATTCCCTAAGGGGTAGATTTTCAAAGGGTCACACACGTAACCCCGAAAACCTGCCCCTGCGCAAGCCCCAGGACGCGCACATGTCCTGGGGTTTGAAAAGGGGATGGGGTCATGGGTGTGGCGCCGATCCAGGGGCGGTCCCGAGTTCTCCGGTACAGCGGCCGGCTCGTGCAAGAAACGCCTGCAAGAGGCAGGCGTAAAAAATAAAATAAGGTAGGGGGGATTTAGGTAGGGCTGGGGGGTGGGTTAGATAGGGGAAGAGAGGGGAAGGTGGGGGAAGCAAATGAAAAGTTCCCTCCAAGGCCGCTCTGATTTCAGAGCGGCCTCAGAGAGAACGGGGAAAGCCATCGGGGCTCCCCTAGGGCTCAGCGCGCACAAGGTGCACAAGTGTGCAACCCCTTGCGCGTGCCGACCCCAGATTTTATAACATGCGCATGGCAGTGCGAACATGTTATAAAATCGGGTGTACATTTGTGCACGCCGGGTACTGCGCACAAATGTACCCCACATGAGTAGGATTAAAAATCTGCCCCAAAGTCAACTTGATTAATAGCATTTTATGGACTTCTCCTCCAGCAACTTATCCAAACCTTTTTTAAACCTAACTACACTAACTGCCCTAACCACATCCTCTGCCAATGACATTCAGAGCTTAATTGTGCATTGAGTGAATGTGCTGCTTGCTAACTTCATAGAGTGTCCCCTAATCCTTGTATTATCTGAAAGAGTAAATAATAAATTCACATTTGCCCATTCTAGTCTTCTCATGATTTTATAGACCTCTATCATATCCACCCTCAGTCGTCTCTTCTCCAAGTTAAACAGCCCTAACCTCTTTAGCCTTTTCACTCCATCCCCTTTATCATTTAGGTTGCCCTTCTCTAAACCTTCTCCAGTGCAGACATATTTTTTTTGAGATGCGGCAACCAGAGTGACACACAGTGCTTGAGTGTGGTCTCACCATGGAGTGAAACAGAGGCACTATAACATTTTCCGTTTTATTCACCATTCCCTTCCTAATAATTCCTAAAATTCTGTTTGCTTTTTTGATCACTGCAGCACACTGAGCAGATGATTTCAATTATACATAATTGGTTCTCTTTATGATATTGGGGTATATTCAGTGATGTGACCCCACTGCTGAATATACCCTGCTAGTTAGCCGGGTATGGTTATTTGGCTAACTAGCTAGGCCACTAAGCAACTGAATATTGCCCTCAAAGAATTAAAAAAGAAACAAAATGTGTCAATGCATACCCCTACTATAAACTATGTTATACAATATAATAGTAGCATCCTATCATATGAGTTAATGTTCTGTTCAAAGTGCACTTTAACTATAACAAATTCTTGCGCATTCAACAAAATTTATGAATATTAAAAAAGAAATTTGGAGTGTGGCATAAGTGAGATGCCAAAGACCCTGTTATAAATTCCTAATGGCAGCAATTTCATTGACTTGTTACTCATAAGGTGGGCAATAGAAATCATCAAAATGTTCTGCTTTGGACAGAAACCCCTGAACCAAAATGCTGACCCTCATAGCCAGGTGCAAGAAATTAAAGTACTAGATATCCTGGTTCGTAATTACCACCTCCAAGGATACAAAGCTAATTCAGACTCCATGCCTATTCGGAACTCAAGTGCTCTGCCAACAGAGGGTGCCGGTTAGTACCAACTGTGATGGTGTATTTTGGTACTATTGAATCCTATCTACAGGAACTGTACTGAAACCAACCTTTCCGAAGGTATTCACTTTGGGTTCCCCCTGGACCAAATTCAAAGGGCAGCCTAGCCTTGTCAGTTGTAAACCCAAATCCATTGAATCAGATAAGTCTCTGGAACATTTATTTTATAATATAATTTTACCTTTCCTTAAATAAATAAACACACACAATAATGCCAATAGCCATATTTCTTTCACTTCTTGTCATCATGTACCATTCTATTTGGTTCCTGGCACATAATTGTGGTGGAAGGCAACTATCTTACCAGAAGAACTCCGGAGGCAGAAACGATTGCTTAATTTTAACTAGTATGCTTGCTACTGGGGTTCTTCAAAACTGCACAGTTTTACAGTCCAGTTCAAACGATGGACAAGTTGAACATTGTTGGTGAATTCAGCCCTTCCAGGTGGCTGCATACTCACTGTGTAAATAGGTTTGTTTCCTTAGTAATGCGATTTGTTTCTTTTGTTATATGCTTGAAAGCTGCAGCTATCTTATTTAATCTTTTGCTATACAAGGCCAGTAGATGGCAACCTGGTAGTCTTTTTCATCTTTTTTTTTTTTGTTTTGTTATTAAGAGCAGGGCATCCGCTGATGGAGAGCTTGCTGAACATCCTCAAACCCACTGACTATATCTGATGCTGTTCATCCACGCTGGCACAAATGATGCTGCTAGGTATTAACACCAAAATGACAAGCTCTCAACACAATTTAGAAAGGACCACAAAAAAACACCACAAAATAGGAAGTCCTGTCCCAAGTCTTACCAGCCTTAAAAAAGCTAGCTCATCATACCATGAATCATTCTGCAAAAGCTTCCATCAGGTTTGGATATTCAATCATCGGTGCGAAGTAATAGCCACAGTTCCATACAATTTTTTCAAACATTTTTTAAATACCGCCAAATGAAAGTAAATACTCAGCTCAAACCTCAAAACAGATCCATGTTTTAAGTAAGAACTCTGTGTCAGGAGATCATATCAATTATTTTGAACAATGGCCAGGGATGTGCATTTGATGGTTTACCAACCACCCTTTTGCTGTGAATACAGCAAATTGCATCATTTAAAATGGCAAGCAGGGTAGGTATTGGCCAATCACAATGCATCACTGCGCAACAGCATATATGAGTGTATGTGGCCGCATGGAGATCTACAATAGTGTTTAATACCCTGCGCATATCAGATATGCGTCCAATATAACAAGCGCATATCTCTACCCCACAACATACACGCGTATGTATGCTTATGCGTGAATACATTCAGTGAAAAAGTGAGTATTTCAATGCATTGAATATGTGTACATTTCCTACCTATTTTATAAGTACATGTGCATATATTTTACACGTGAAGATAAAGTAGAACTTATATAAAACTTGATTTACGTGCATAAGTCGGTATATTTTAAAACATGTGTGTGGGATTGAAATTACCAGTTTCCGATTCCTCCACCAGTTCAACCAGTCCTTCTCCAGGTCATTGAAATCTCCCTGGTCCTTCAGCTTGAACTCCCCCCTTCAGTTCACACAGATATCTCACCCTGCCAATAGTACACAATAAACAAAACATAATATCAATTACGCAAGATAATTAGCAAGTGTAAAATTACATGAGTAAGTTGCCACCTGTACATGCCTGTCTCTTAAAATAACTAACACATGTGACTGTTGCCCATCCCCTGGAACGCTCGTAGACTGCCCCATTTTTCTGCGCATATATGTGCGTCCAAAATGCAAAGTACGGGCATATTTTTGGTGTTTATACATAGCGATTATGCGAGTACATGCTACTTACACGCGTGTGAGGGATGCTTTGCTCCCTCACTAGTAATGGTCAAGAACTAACATCTAGCATTTTTTTAGACCGCCCCTTAGGCCCCCTCACCTCAGGTTGTTGGGATTGGTCAGCGCAGCCTTATAAAACCCAGGCTGAGCAAGTGCAGTGCATGGTTGTTGTTTTGGTCTTGGAGAGTAAGGAGGACATTTTTGGCAGTTCCCAACTTCAGGCTCCACAGCCTGATCCAGAGGGGATAGGACTTTGCTCTGCTTGCTCGGGCACCTCACAACCTGCGAGAGAAACCATCCTGGAAAAGGAGAGAGAGGTTTTGACCTTTTTGGAGAGAATTGTGCCTTCCTGACCTGTTCCAGCTCAGGAGGGAAGTCACCCCTGCCTGAGGAGAAGAAGATGGGCTGCTGTATTGCCCAACTCCAGCAGTGCGTGGGCTGTTTGCAGTTGCCCAGAAGATGGAAGCCAGAGTGAAGAAGTATTCTGCTTTCCATTTTGTTGGGAGGAAACCTTTTTGCCACCAATTTCCTGCCCATCAAAAGGAGGACAGGATTTTTGTATTTTGGAAATTTTTTTTGGCCTTTGCCACCTGAAGTCCATCATTAGAGAGTCCATCTGAGAGACTGAAATCTGACCATCTACCAGGAGCCCCCGTTTTGGTCATCCAGGAGTGTGACCAGAAGATGACCTTCTGGTAAATGGACACTGACCCAGAACTAACCAAGCAGCAGGCACTTTGGGTTTATTATTTTTACCCAGAGACTCTGGCATTTTTGTTTTGCAAATTGGACTTTGAACATTTTTTTATGGTTCCAGTAAAGTTTATTTTTGCACACCCATCATCAGTGTCAAACCTGTTTCTTCTACAGGGAAGTGCCCTCAAGCTGGGACATATGAGCTGTGAGTACCAGTTGTGAGAGTTTTGAAAGACTATGGGAAGCTTTGGGCCCTGGAGTCTTGTCCTCCTTGCTGGAAGAACTCGGTACTGCAATGACCTGCTACAAAGTTTTGGACAGTGCAAGAGAGAAAAGAGATCCTGGAGAGACAATAGCCCTGGGCACTGTTGACTGCCCCTGCATTCTGGGAGTCAGAGGTGGTATATGCTAATTTTGTGTGCATAAGTTCTTTCAATATTCACTCCTACTTGATTGGCTAAAAGAACTTATCTAAGCTTAATTGCAAAGAGGCCCAAACTCGATAGAAGAAACCATCTGCCTGTACATCTTTGCTAATGTGAAAATACACTATTTAAATCATTGTATATCACGAGATCTCATGATTTAGTCCTGGGGGTTTCATGATATCTAATGTGAAGATCCAATATTGTTCCCAATAATTTAGGTTGGCTAAAAAAAATTCCCCCTCTCCACAATTGATTAATTTGTTCGATAATGGTCTAATGTAATTCCTGAAAGGGCTGACCCAATCCATTACAATGTTAAAAAATCTGTCATGTAGACTGCATGACCCACAATCTCAAAATAAATTCTTATCTTAACTTCTTTTAGATTTGAGGAAGAACATGGGATAGATGTCTTAAGGATATTTCAGTTGGAAACTAGAATGCTCAAGGAAATTGGCATAGAGAACATCGAAACTTGTAAACAGTTATGATGGCGAAACCAAATGACGGTATATAAAACTTGATAAATAAAATAAAATAAAAATAAATATTACATCTAAGTTGCTGGTTCAAATTCTGCTCATGTTGGAAGAGACTGAAAGTCACTACATTTTGAAAGATGTTTTTTGGGCAACATGAACTGAGTTGGTGGTCTCAGCCTAGCTTCCTGTGGACAAGTATCTGCATTATAAAAACCATCATCACAATTTGGCACTAAGTGGCACCATCATTGGCATTCTCAGCAGAGATGCCACATGTTGAACCCTTGCATGTGGTTTCCCCAAGGCAGGGTAAAGGCACAGTGGCAGAGTGAGTGTGGGAAGACTTGCACTGCCACTACCCTAGCTATACCTATTCTGTGAATAAATCCTGCACTTTGGTTACCACTAGAAAATGTATTCATAGAAAAGAATATTTCAAAGTCTTTTCATCAGAAAAGTTCCTATTTAATTATTCATTTTTAACGATCTTTAATTAAGTCAAGACAAAGGCTTGCAAGCTAAAGTTTTGTATTGAAGCCTGTGAACAAAAATAAGTAATCTTTACTATTGTTAACTATATTATCCATTGGCTGCTCAGTCTCCCAATTTATCTTCTGTAGACGTGAATGTCCTATTTTCAATGCAATCATCAAACTAATTTACAGAGCACAAAAGGAAGTAGCTGAGGGACAGCTCGCTAATAAATGTATCCAGTCATTTCTAGTAATTGAATTGCACTAAATTACTGTTCAAAGAGTAGGACAGCTGATATAATTTCCAATTATACAAAGGTACTGTACAGTTACAAGAAAACAATGCCCGCCCTACACAGTATACTTTCAAAACTTCTAATAGCAAGAATATCTAGCCTATATTCATTTTAAAAATCACTTTTAAGTTATTTCATCTTAAATAGGTCCCCAGGAATCACCCATGAAATTTGGGAGCAGATATGTGGTAAACAGCATTTTAAAGGAGACACTCATAATCTTAGTGCCATCGCATTACAATTTCAACAAAACAATAAGAAAATTACTTCCCAAACATGAAGGCAACATCTCTGCTAGCTGACACATCTATGCCTGAAAAAAGGTGGCTGTCGGATACAGCCCATGTTTTGAATTCGCATCTGCCTCCTTTCTCCCAGTCTTGGGCATCTTCATTACCAAATGGCTCACATTTGGTCAATGTTTTTATTGATTTGTTGAACATATATTTTTTCACCTTACTATTTTGCACACATTTATCTAAATGTGTTTGGAAAGAAACTGAATCAATAGGGACATTTTGATACACAATGATATTAGGAGGCTGATGATTACATTGGTCAGTGCATTGAAATGAGAGGATGCTATGATATACAAGTGTCTCGCCTAAAAATGCCATTTTATATACTTTCTTACATAAGAACATAAGATATGCCATACTGGGGCAGGCCAAGGGTCCATCAAGTCCAGCATCCTGTCTCCAACAATGGCCAATCCAAGTCACAAGTACCTGGCAAGTACCCAAACATTAAATAAATCTCAAGCTACTATTGCTTATTAATTAATAGCAGTTTATGGAGTTTTTTATGTAGGAACTTATCCAAACCTTTTTAAAACCCAATTACACTACCTACTGTAACCACATCCTCTGGCAATGAATTCCAGAGCTCAGTGAAAAAGAATTTTCTTTGATTTGTTTTAAATGAGCTACTTGCTAACTTCATGGAGTGACTCCTGTTGCCTCCGTTGATCTCAGACGGCTTCGACCTCTGTGCCTCGCCTTTCTCTCTGCTCTCCCCGCTAGCCTTGGGAAGATGGCTACCACCGCGTCTGCTTGCCGCTCTCTCCGGCGTCCCTGGAACGGCTATGGCAAGGCCTCACGCCATGTTTCTCCTGAGGGCTTCCTAGGGTGCGCGCGCGGGCATGCCACCCACGTCTTTATCCACGTTATGGCGGGAACCTCGGGGGCGTCCCCCTCGAGTGACGTCACGCCATCCGGGTATTTAGCCTGCCCCTTGTTTGCTAACAATTTGAATTAGCAAGGATTGGATACGTCTCCGGTCTAAGCAACTCTGCCGCTTCCGTGCTGCCGCTGGAAGCTCTCTCTGCCCTTCGGGGTAATTCATCTAACCTGGGTACCCGTTCCTCGGGGGCCCTTTGCTTTTTTTCAGGTGCCTATCTGGGGATATCAGGTACTCGCTCCTCAAGTGCCTGCTCTCCCTGCCTTGGAGGCTGCAATCCAACCACTTCTGCCTGCTGGGATCTACATCTATACAGCTACCAACTTAGTGAGTAATCTAACCTTTGTCAGTCTGTCTCATCTACAGCTCAGCAGCACTGGGAACCTGCATCCGGAACTCCCTATACTATCGTGTGCTGCTAACATCTACCATTGTGAGACGGGTCTCCTCTGCCAAGGGTCCCTGGACTGCTACTACTGAATCACCTCACTACTGCCACCTCTGGTGGTATCATCCAGCTGTATAATAAAAGACAAATCTCAGGCGGTACTACTTTATGCCCTCATTTGCATGGGATTTCCATGCGAGGGCACTAAGCAGTACTCCCATTTCAGAATGGACATTTTCTGTGTGCAAACCTCCTTGCTGTATCGGCAGTAAGCTATGCAAGCAGAAAATGTGCATCGAAAGGCCAGCAGAAAGATGTGTCCAGCTGAATGCACCTTTCTGCATCGGCCTGACAATGTGTATTCTAAAATGGGAAAGTACTGCTCAGTGCCCTCGCATGGTAATCCCATGCAAATGAGGGCAATAAGCAAAGTGGTATGCCCTGATGCATGCCTGTCAGGAATTTGTAATTGAATTTCAAGACAGGAGAACTGCGCAGCATAATTTAAAGCAGCATTTGAATAAAATGTATCCTCTGTAAAGGATATTATCCAAATCTATAAAAAAAAATATTAGTCAAGCGCATCATCCTGGAGCACTTACATTTGAAAAGATTGCTCAGATTGAGGTAGATCTTTAAAAAGTACGCGCGCGCGAACAAAAGTACGCCGGATTTTATAAAATACGCGCGTAGCCACTCATATCTTATAAAATCCGGGGTCGGCGTGCGCAAGGCTGTGCAAAATCGGCAGCCTGCGCGCGCCGAGCCGCGCAGCCTGCCTCTGTTCCCTCCGAGGCCGCTCCGAAATCGGAGCGGCCTTGGAGGGAACTTTCCTTCCGCGTCCCTCCACCTTCCCCTCCCTTCCCCTACCTAACCCACCCCCCGGCCCTACCTAAATCCCCCCCCCCTACCTTTGTTGGGCAAGTTACGCCTGCTTGAAGCAGGCGTAACTTGCGCGCGCCGCCTTGCATTCCCCGGCACAGGCCGCCGTGCCGGAGGACTCGGGACCGCCCTCCCGGCCCGCCCTTGAACCGTCACCATGCCCCCGGGCCCGCCCCGGACCGCCCCTTGACCCCGGACACACCCCCTCCCGCCCCTTTTACGAAGCCCCGGAACTTACGTGCGTCCCGGGGCTTTGCACGCGCTGGCAGCCTATGCAAAATAGGCGTGCCGGTGCGCATTCGGCACAGGCCAAACACAGATTTTAACTTGGGGAGAGGGATGGTGGCATCCCTGACAGATGGATGGAGATCACGGCAGCTAACGGCCTTGGTTAGCTGATGCTGCCATTTACCTGGATAAGTCTGTACTTATCCAGCAAGTGTTTCTGATGGGGGTGTTTTTCCTATTTTTTTTACCCCTGTTTTCAAGGTTTTAAGAGCCAGAATAGTAGCCCCGGAAACTTAACTCCATCTCTGACCCAGAAATTACTTGGGGAAGGGAAGGGAAAAAATCTTCAACAATCCAGAAGGAACAATTTATTGTTTTCTCCAATTTTGCTTAAGTAAAATGAGTGCCATTTACAGCCCCCGCCCCTTTTGGGGCAGAGAGGAGAGAGTTCCAGACATTATGCAACATCGACACCTCGTGGCCACACTGAGGGATGCAAATAGCAGAGCATCGTTATGCCTTACATGGCTTTCCATTCACATGCTCAAAATGTGGGACAGCAAATGGTAAACAGAATAGCCATGCTTAAAAATGTAAGTCACAGTCATCAAAATGTCACTAATCAAATCATCTACTTAGAGTAACTCAATCATTTAAAAAATATGTATCGGGATCAGGAGCGAGCCGCAGACTTAAGGACTTCAAATGTGAGGTTGGGCTAGATGGAAGGGGGAGCGGGTTAGTGGGGAAACCCCCGATAGTTGTGAATGAAGACTCACGGTGCCTCAGACCCAGGAGAGAGTGGTCCCAACTGAGGAGGAATCTGTTGGGCCAAAAATAGCAAAATAAAACCCAATGCCACGTGAGCCTTCCCAAGTCTAAAATTACTTTAAAAAAAATCAACGTGGTTGGAAAAAGATGAGACTTCATTCTGCATTACAATTGCCTGATGAGCATTTTGGATAGTTCCACAGCTTTTATCTTCAGACATTCATTGGCTTATAGAAGTATCAGCGCCAGTCAGCAACTTCATTAATTTTGCTTTTCCCCTAACATTGCTGGTAGGTTTTCCTGTAGTCTTCCTTTTGTACTTTGGGATAGATTTTTAAAAAAAGCACAATTGCGTACTTTTGTTTGTGCAGCAGGCGCAAACAAAAGTATGCCCAAAATCGGCGCAAGGCTGCCGATTTTGGGCAGCCAGCGCGCGCCGAGCCGCACAGCCTGTCACCGTTCCCTCCGAGGCCGCTCCGAAATCGGAGCGGCCTCGGAGGGAACTCTCTTTCGCCCTCCCCTCACCTTCCCCTCCCTTCCTCTACCTAACCCACCCCCCCGGCCTTATCTAAACCCTCCCCTTTACCTTTGTCCGTAGATTTACGCCTGCGAGAAGCAGACGTAAATCTACGCGCGCCGTGCTCAGACCCGGGGGCTAGTCCGAAGGCCTGGACCACGCCCCCGGGCCGGCACCACGCCCCCGGCCCCACCCCCAAAACACCCCGCCCCTGAAACGCCGCGTCATCGGGTCCCGCCCCCCCGACACGCCCCCTTCCAAAAACCCCGGGACCTACGTGCGTCCCGGGGCTCTGCGCGTGCCCGCGGCCTATGGAAAATAGGCGCGCCGGCGCGCAAGGCCCTGCTCGCGTAAATCCGCCCGGATTTACGCGAGCAGGGCTTTTAAAATCCGCCTGTTTATTGCTGCACCTTGTTGGTAGCAGATTTCCTGCTAGCTGGAACAGTGCAACACAAAATGCCAACAACATTTGCCAGGATCCCACTACAGCAATTCCTGGCCCCCCTTGGGTTGAAATAGAGTCCCAGTGCTGGGTGCAGCCAGTTATCCTGTACACAATGTGCTCCCTTCTAGCTTCCCCTCCTTTCTCTGAAAGGGCTGCTAAAATAGCTAATTACTGGACTCTCTGTTGGAACACAAAGCAGAAACAAAGATGAAAGTATTTCAATACACTTTAACTTGTCAGCCAATACGCTTTTCCTTGTTTTCTCTTAACTGCTTACTGCCTAATTATGCTCTTTCCCTTTGTTTATTGCATTGTCAACTTGCATCATACATCACTGTTCAAGTATGCATAACATAATAGGTTTGGATTTTGGCTTGGTACACATATTGCTCTCTTTTGCTCTGTTCTCCAATAGACATTTAGGCATACATTTTTGAAAGCTTAGTCTGGGCTCTGGCACATAAAATAATGAGTTGTGTGTAACATAGCCCTGTGCACACAATGAAGATTTTCAGCTGCCTAAAAACATAGTAAATGTCAGCAGAAAAAGACCCAAGTGATCCATAAGTGACCTGGCTTTGCCTGTCACTAAAGAGTTTCCCCTGATATTTTTCCATCATAGGTGGGGGGGGGGGGGGGGGGGCATTGTATTTTTGGAGTCGTCCCCTAGCTTTAACCCTGCCTTTTTATTGGAGGTTTCTGTGGACTATAATTTTCCATGGAGCATGCTCAGAAATTAGCAGGAGAGCGATACTGAGTCAGGGAAGGCGAGTAGTGAAGTGAGGAGTTGTTGGTGTTGATGGCCTGGTCATTGCCTCTCCCCAAGAGGACTGATCATGAGAGTGAGGAGATTTTGCTGTTGGTCTTCATCCTCCTCCAGGTGGACTGACCAAGACCAAGAAGAAAGGATTAGCTGTGTGATTTTGGATTTTGACCAGTCTGGAAGGAAGGGATTCAGAAGGATATCCAGAAGGGTTGGGTCATTGATCTTTTTGCCCTTGCGACCAGTCAAAGCAAAGGATGAAGAGATGTTTTTGGATTATGGACTCTCCAGTAGGCTGTGCTGGATCAATGTTTTTTTATTCTGAGGACTAATTTTGATCTATGGGATTTTTGTAACCTCTTCCCAGTGTAGGCTGGAACTACTTTCAATCTACCCTGCCCTTCAAGGGGGAAGGGCTGTTGGATATGGAAACTGGTGCAGGAGGGAGGAGAATAACCAAGAGGAGTAAAATGGACAAGGAGACCATGGCTTTCCTGAGATTGATTTTTTTTTATGTTGTTCCTGGTCTTTTCAATTCTGGCTTGGATTCACGCCTCCTGTGGTTTGAAAAAGGGAGACCTGGGGGCCCTGCTGTCTCTCATCTCTCAAGCCCAGGCAGGGGATTCCCGGTCCCGGGCTCAGCTGGGGTTTAAGGAAGGGGATTCTCCATCTCAGCATCAGAATCACTTCCCTTCTGGGACCTCAGAAAAAGATTCCCAGTCAGCATTGACCATGTGACAAAGAAGCCTGGTGTTTACTCTAAAGAAAGTATAGCTGCAATAGGTAACTTGAGACTTTATTAGGGAAAGACAAAGACAAAGGGATAGGGACAAGGAACAGAACAAAGCACGAGGAAATAGTTTGTTCTGGGGGGCGACAGGTCCATACAACTGTACAATCACCCAGCCACCCCAAAGTTCTAGTGAGGTGCATAATTTTCGATATTTTTCATACCGACCAATCAGAGTACATTCAAAGTGTTATTCTTAGATAAGTGCAGTAATTTTCATTTGAGAATGTATTAGACCAATCAGCTAATGGGTCTGGGGTGTTGGCTGGCTGCATTCCAGCTCGTAGGCAGAGTCCTTTGCATTCTGTATCTAACAATGGTATACAGGAATACAGCACTAAGAGGTGTCAGAAAGACAGTACATACCTACATCCCCCTCTTGAAGGGTTACGCCTAGAAACCCTTCACATATGGGCGGGCCGTGAGTGCCTGTCTTAGGTTGTCCCTTACACTGGGTCCACCTGCTCAGCTGCCATTTTTACCACGGACATTGCACCATCCGCTGAACAAGTCCCTTTTGCTCGTTTTAGTCTGTGTCACCTTTTCCTTAACACTAATTTTCAGCAACACTATTCTTTCAATTTTCCCACCAAAAAACCCCAGCTCAGCCATATTTGTAGTCCAGTGGAAAGCCCCCAGCCAAGCATGCACATGTACACACACAAGTATTTCGTTTTTCAGAACTGTCAACCTAAGCATAAGCAAAATTACCTCTCGCCACATGATCTGGTTTGCAATGCAACTAAGACTTAATCCCAGAATCCTTCAATGGGTTAACGGACACTGGCTTTATCAGGTGAGTTAGAAGATGGACTTTTCCTGGTCTGTACGGGTGTATCATGTATATTGTATTTATTAAAACAATATAGATATTTAACAGTATTCAGGTATGATAGGTATTTCCCTATCACTCTAACAGGTGAATTTTCAATGGCTTATATTGTAGCAATTTTCAAAAGCCCACTTACACGTATAAAGCCCAATTTTAAGCATGTAAATGTTTCTTACAATCAGGCCCTTAGTTTGTATCTGAGGCAATGGAGAGCAAAGCGACTTGCCCAAGGTCACAAGGAGCGATAGTGGGAGATGAATTCTAGTTTCCCTGGTTCCTAGCTTGCTGCTCTAATCACTAGGCCCTTTCTGCTCTAACCTCTAAGCTACTCCTCCACTGTTATCTGTGACCTATCACCTGAATGTAATCTGCTTTGAAGTGCCAAAAAATAGAATATGAATAAATAAATTCAATAAATATTTAACATTAGTTTCAGAACACTGTGGAGTAAATTTTCAAAGGAGTTATGTGCATAAAATAGCAGATATATCGTAGCAATTTTCAAAAGTCCATTTATATGCATAAAACCTTTTGAAAATTCAGCTCTATAAAGTGTACTTTCAAAGGAGTTACGTGCATAAGAGTAGCGATTTTGAAAAGCCATTTTATGCGTGTAAATCCTTTTGAAAATTACCATCTAAGACATCTCTAGCAGTGGCTTACCTGGTTTTTACAATGCTTTGTTGAAGCAGGAGTCAGAGGGCCTCAGTTTCCAATTGCTACAGTTTGCAATAGTTGGGTAAGGTCGTACAGGGCATTCTTTGTCACATCTGAATGCTTAATTAACTTATTGGGTGTCATTTTATTTCTTTCCTTTTCTGTCACCAGCGAGTTTGATGTCGCAGACATGCTCCTGAGTAAAACAAATGAGCCACAGACTTTCAGCATTTCTAAGGTATTTTTACTGGAAACCATTTGTCCATGTTTGTTCAGGAAGGCATACACAGTAATCTCTTTGCCCCAATGAACTACAAAAGCACTGTTACTTGTGAGCCATCCATTCTCTTGACAAGCAATGCTAATTGTCTCATATATCTCCAGTTGGCAAGATTGGCATTGCTCTGGATAACTTTAATTGCAGCCTGGGCTGTCGCTAGTAACAGCTGCTCGATCACAAACAGCAATGCATTTCAATGATGTCTCTGAAATGGATGAGTAAATGCAACGTAAATCCTGCACAATATTTGTTATAACAGTCAAATGCTGCTAACAAGTAGTAGTCTTTATAGCAAGTAAATTTGTTAGCTCCTTCTTGCCTATCTGTTTTAAAAGGGACCACAGTGGGGTGAATATTCTGCTGTTCAGCAGTAAGGCTGCTGGCTTTCTTTAGGTAAAGTGTCAGCCGCAAGCTAGTGTACCCCATTCCCCCTTTTTACAAGGGGGGTTACTTTCCGATGCTGCAGAGCACTCTCCAACTCGATGTAGCTCTGGAACCAAGGATCTGTGATAGGGACATATTTAATCCATAGGACCCTAAAAGGGCACTTATAAATAGCATTCGCGAAACGTATATTTTCATTTATGCAGCTTGCATGAATATTTAAAAAGAGGGACCATCATAATGCTAGCCACAGGCATTCATTATTATAGCCTTCTCATTGCTAGACAAGTATATAATCACAGGTCCAAATATATCACATATTTTATGATGCTTTAAATTGCATATAAAAGATAAAGCTGGATTACTTTCCTTGTCATTATATGTCCAGTCTCCAGTAGGATGTGATATCACAGTCCGAGGTAAGTGCACTCTGCTTCAGGGGCTCAACTCTTGAAGTGCTGCCATCCAACTTAATCAAACTTGGGCGTCTGCCTCCATCTTATCCAACACAAACAAGACATTTTAAATGCGCCCCATCCAATCACAGCTTTCTCATTCTATATATCACAGCTTCATATGAGGTAGGTGTTCCTAACATATTCATCATACTATAGTGTTAAGGAAACTGACCCTCACAATGTACATGCAAATTCAAAACCGCATACTCCACTCAATGTCAGCATTAAATCCATGAGGTTCTATAGTTTGCATGCTGTCTATGGCCCCCTCACCAATCTAATTGGTTCTGCTCCAAAATTGTCCATTTGATGTGCTGAAAAGCATGCCCGCATTGGATATTTATTTATTTATTTAAAAACTTTTCTATACCATCGTTTAGTAGTATACCATCACAACGTTTACAGATAGGCACATAAATAAGTCTGGTTAGGATTATAAATTAGCTAGTAGGTGCCAATAAAATGCTCAACTAAAGGAGCTTCTTGTTTTCCTATGGAAATACAGTTTTTATGTTTCACCAACTTTCTTCTAATCATTCTCTTGCTGTTTCCCACGGAAATAAAATCAAATATACCACAAATGTTGATGTACAAGTTGGAAAATGCTTGGGACTATTTTGTGACAAGAGGGTAATTGCAAAGCCTGGCCTTGTAAAATAAGGGAGCACATCAAACAGTTTCCACAAGGGTGAGTATTTGGCTGCACATTGTTCGTTCCTTGATAAAGAAACAACCTCATTAAAAGAAGATTTGAAGATATGGTCTCTGATATTTCTACCACATGAAAAAACAAATAAAGGTAGTTCTTGAAAAACTGAATGACCCCGTAGTATTGTCAAATGCTTAAATATGGTAAATGCTATTTAGAAGTGTTTTGCTATGTGCATTCTGGATTTTTGATTCCATTCATGAATCATGATGGACCCTACAGGGGATCATTCTAAAAAATAAAACTGTCCTACGCAGAGTGTATTCCAAAAAAACCCCAAAAACCTCAAGTTATTTTACTAAAGACAAATAAATAGGCAAGTCCAGCACAATAGAGGCAAGAAAAACAGTTTAGAAGTAACGAAGCATAAAAAGGAAGAATCTTTATTCAAAGGAAATCTCGACACAGTCCTAAAAAAACAAAAATAATCCTCAAGCCACTTGGGAGCTGCATCAAGCTGCAGTAGTGCTCTAACGCATGTTATGCATCTCCCCACCTAAGTTCCCTCCTCTATTACAATGACCTTCTTTGCTTGAATAAATAATATGAAGGTCATGCATATGGCAATCCTATGCAAATATTTTATCGCGACTGACCGAAAAGATGGTCAGCTGCGATAAAACACCATCACCTCTTGGAAAAGCGGGTCCTGAGGCTTCCGTCTCACATTTAAAGCAACGGCAAAAATAAATAAATAATCCCAGCAAAGCTGGGAAGTTGCGCGGGGATCAGGGCTGACCCCCAGCTCAACCCAGGGAAGCCACTCAAGGCTGGGAGGCAGGTGTAGGAGGAGGCCACATCCCAGAAAGCTGGTGTGGCGTTGGGAGATGGAAAGGGCTGGCCCGGCCTCGTGGTAAGGGCGGTGGGCCGTGGGACAGGCCCACAGTCCGCTGAACACAAAAGAATTGGCCCATTCCCCCTGGAATTGTCATAGGAGACCAGGGGCCGAGCCAGGTTGGGGAGATGGTAGAACGGTGCTTTTAATTCCATCCCATCCACCCCCTCCCCAACTCGGATCAGACAGCAGAAGGAGCATGTTGGGTTATGATTTCTTTTTCCTTTGCCACCCAGGGACCAACTGCTACTTTGAACTGTGAGAAAACAGCGCTGTGGTTCAAAGCAGCAGTTGGGTCTTGGGTGGCAGTGGAAGAAGACATGACCTGCTGCTGCTCTGCTCTTCCTGCCACCTGATCTGCATGGTGGGGGGGGAGGATCCTGAAGGAAAGCGGAGCTGAAGGATGATCGGTTTTGTTCAAGGGAAAGGGAATTGTAAAAGAGAAGCTGGAGCATGGTGGTATTTTTTTTTTGGGAACAGCTGGGGGCCAATGGATGGGCTTGGAAAGAGAAGTTGGGTGATGTGAAAAAGGAGCTGGGGGGTTGTGAAAGAGCAGCGGAGAGGCTGGGTGTGTAAAAAGGGCCAGGGAACAGTGGCTTCTTTGAAAAAGAGAATGGAGTGCATCATGGGCTGAAGGAATGGGGCGGTAAGTGAAAGAGGGGGGTGTACATGTGTGTATATTTACCCTTGGGACGTAGGGGATGAGAGATGCCATCTGGGATGGGGAGAAAGAGAGAGGAAGAGAACACTGATGCGGATTCAAGGGAGAGTAGGGCAGGCACCAGCCAAGGGATACCCCCCTCTCCCCGTTCTGGATACCCCAAAAATCCCAGAACTGCTCTATCCCTCTCCCCCTCTTCTTTGCCTTTCCATGATCTTCTCTTTCTCCTCCCCATCCTATAATCTTGATCTTCCCTCCATCCTTGATTCTTCCTTGCTCTCCTCTCCCTGAACACTCCTTTATTTGCTCCCCAACATCCATACCCAAGATCCCCCCTATAAAACTCATAAAATATCTTAAATAAAATGTTTTGTCTCAAAGCAAGTATGGAAAACATCATTTTAATTATACAAATATAAATTAACATAATTTAATATGGAAAATGATTCAAATTTATGCAACTATGCTGCCAAAATGGAATTTCTTAACACCGCATAATCTACCCCTGAGCAGTCTCAGGAAACTGGAGACTGTGTTTTTCTGCCCCTCCATAGAAAACAATAGGCAAAGCCGAGTATTATTTAGTGGATAATGTGAAACTGTAGCTTAGACTTAACGCACACATAAACAGGAATATACCTGTAAACCTGATAAGAAAAACAGAAGAGGAGACATCCCAAAATCCGTGAAAGGAATATCTTAATGTGATAATTGTTTTCTGACATTGGGAAGGTAATTAAGCATCTTTCAAGGTCAAAGCAATAAGGCTACCCTGTGTAGAGAGCTAATATACTGCAGCGCTGCTAACGTTCACAATGCAACACTGAATGGGCAATTTTCCCAAAGGAGAGAGGTGAGAAGTTGAATGCCACAGGCTTATGTGCTGGGACCAGTGTGGTTTAAAATATTTCTAAACGATCAAGAAAAAGGAGCAATGAGTGAGGTGATCACATGTGCAAATGGCACAAAATTATGCCAAGTAGTTAAAACCCGAGTTTATTATGAGGAACAGCAGGAAGACCTTGAGAGACTGGGAAAAAGGGCATCTTAATGGCAGATGAAATTTAATGTGGACAAGTGCAGAGTGACACACACCAGAGGTCCAGTATCCTTCCTAGCTCTATGTGCCCAATGCTGTGTTCCATGTCAGGAGCTACCCAAAGGGTCTGGGAGTCGGTGGGAAGAACAGACTGAAATTCTCAGCTCAGGGTGCAGCAGTGGCCAAAAAAAAAAAAATCAAATGATTCGGAAAGAGCTAAAAGCAAAACAGAGAATGTAATAATGCAACCACACCTTGAACATTGTATGTATGTTCGGTCACCATCTCAAGAGAGGTACAGGACTAGAAAAGGCACAGACAAACAAACAAAATGCTAAAGGGGATGGAAGAACTATTTTATGAAGAATAGCAAAACAGATTAGGGCTCTTGAGATTGGAGGTGACTGAGAAGCAATATGACAGAGGTTTCTAAAATGATATGTAGTGTGGAATAGAGATGAGCAGACGAAAAACATTTTGTTTCAGTTCATTTTCTCCAGTCAGGGATTTAAAAAAATTTTTTTTCAAATCATTATGATGTTTATGTCAGTTTGGTTTATCAAAATGGAATAAATATTACACCCCCCCCCCCAAATAAAAAATATCCTGGGCTCCTGTGATCCCCCTCGCCCCCTGCCAAGAAGCCATGGCCCTGGTCTACCTGGCTGGGGCTGAGCCAAGCCCAGCTGGGGCCTTCCCAGGACCCTCTAACAAACCCCTTGGCCCCCAGAAATGAGCTGTGGCCCACTGGCCCCCACCTACCCCTTCTCTGGAGGTCTTGCAGAAGGAAAAGGGGCAGGAGTGATTCTTGCTCGTTCCTGCCCCTTTCTTGTCTATTTAATTCACCTCGGCGCCTGCCTCAGGGATGGCCTCTTTCGGTTGGGATGTGCCATTCATTTTAAACAAATGCACATCCCTAGTGTGGAACAAGTCAATAGGGAATGTTATTAACTCTTTCAAATAGTACGAGGACTAGGGGAAGTTCCCTGAAACTAACTGGTAGCAGATTGAAAACAAACAAGAAAATATTAATTCAATCAATGCACAATTAAGCTGTGGAATTTGTTCCTAGAGGATACGGTGGAGGTTAATAGCATAACAGAGTTTACAAAAGATTTGGGAAAATTTCAGGACAGGTCCAATAACTATTATTACTCAGGGAGTCTTGGGTATCTCCACCTCTTACTTCTGGAATGGACTTCCTTAATAGGATCTGCCAGGTACTTCCAAGTACTCATTTAAGACCAAACTGAGAAAATTCTTTTTCACTCAACGCACAATAAAGCTCTGGAATTTGTTGCCAGAGGATGTGGTTAGTGCAGTTAGTGTAGCTGGGTTCAAAAAAGGTTTGGATAAGTTCTTGGAGGAGAAGTCCATTAACTGCTATTAATCAATTTTACTTCGGGAATAGCCACTGCTATTAATTGCATCACTAGCATGGGATCTTCTTAGTGTTTGAGTACTTGCCAGGTTCTTGTGACCTGGTTTGGCCTCTGTTGGAAACAGGATGCTGGGCTTGATGGACCTTTGGTCTGACCCAACATGGTAATTTCTTATGCTCTTTAGTACCTGGCTTGGCCATTACCAGAGACAGGATGCTTGCCTTCATGGGCATTTGGCCTGACCCAGCTTAGCACATCTTATCCTTTTGTGTTCTCATTACCAAATCAGTTGGATGTTATCACAGAATTTACATCTCTGGTGATTTAACAGGATGCTAATTAAATATAACAGCTAGCTGGACACACACTATTGCTTTTACAATAGCTGCAATTTAGCAAAAAAACAAATATATGTTGTTTTTCATTCTCCAGAGGCCAAAATGATTTGGGATGAATTGATCCCTTATTAATAATTGAATCTGGGAGGCAATTTAATGATGGCCTTTTATGACTTTCCTTTGTCTAACTTTTTGAATTGTTCTGTGCTTTAGTCGTCCTTGTTTGTGACGTAATCATATACATTCTGGCAATCTTTTCACAGTAGAGGTGAAACTTGAACGCATCATGAAAGTATGTACGAGGTTTCTGTATATTATAATGTAGAAATAATACATGTGTGAATAACTCTGGAAAGGTAGTCACAAATTAATTTAATCCCATAAAGAGGGACCTTTATTTGTTGCCCTATATTTCTAGGCATTGATGAACTAGTTGCCATTCTATGTTATAATAACTCTGTTGAAGATTCCTACTTAGAAATGAAATCTCAATTTATCTTTATGAAATAAAACAGTTACCACAAGTTTTGAAGTGCCTAGTCATTTATCATTTACTGAATCATTTTTGGATATTTGGACTGCACCCTGTTTTCCAAGTATTACCCACAGATCTTTAACAGTCAGATTCTTATTCTTTGCTGAACTTACCAAGGATGACTTTTTTTCCGATCAGGTACAAATAAAGCTGTGTGGTCAAACTGGCTTTATGGAATCAGTCAGGCCAGTTGGGATTTGGTGGCACCATATATTGCATTGCACATCACCTCAACAACTATTTATTTGGAATCCAGGCTGAATATTATGGGTTATGCAATTTAGGAGAAATTTGGTCTGCTGCTATCAGTGCTGTAAATCTTCCTTGGATAAATGAAACACTTCATTTTCCGGAGATGTCAATGAAGTAAATGACCTTTTGTTGAGTGATCTGGTTTGCAATGCCTCTAAGACTTGGAATCTAGATTCCCTTGTGGGTAAAAAGACACTTATTTGTACCAGGTAGATTAGCAAAAGGCCTTAATCTGGTCTAGTCTATAGGACTGTGGTATCCTTCACAGTTGTAGTTCTAACCCCATACCTTGCAGTTCCTTTTCAAGTGTAACTTTTGCAACAAACTCCTGGGTATTGGGTGCTCTATACACATTTGAGTTGTAAATTATTGATGGCCTGCAAACAGCAGCAGGCAAGCTATTTCAAAAGTGATGAAGAATATTTGAATCCCCTAGAAACTGTTCAAGCTTTCCATTATAAGACTTCACATCACATGCTCCATGTAGCATGTTTGGATTACATTTTGGAGAATGCACTTTATCCCCTTTTGCAAGTGAGCAGCCAGTGTGTCTAAATTACATTTCAGTCCCTGGGGTGACATGACCCTGGGTTGCAACAGATATATAGCGTTGGGAAAAAATACATTTACTGTAGCTGTAGGTTTATTGTCAGAAGGAAAAGAGAAAGTGTTATGATAAAAGATGCTTATCACAGCTGAATGACAGAAAAAGATGCAGACCATGAGGATCCAGTTACTTTCAGCATTGATGGTTATGTGTCAACTGCAGTTGAATGGAAGACAGAAATAATATGTTGATTTGCTAATTTATGAATAGTGGACCAAAAGGTGGCATTATTTTATCATGTGCTTGAGTGAAAGTTAATTATTTCAGAAGTTTTGTGGCACTCTGAAAATCCTTTAGATCTTAAATATTAAAGAGGTCAATTTTTTAAACTATTTCTGTGGGTAAAACAATGCTTTACCTGTAGAAATGTGATTCTTTGAAAATCTTCCAACCTATGTCTGGGTACAATCACGCACATGGTGCCACTTTGCACATAATTTTACCTATGGTGAAAGGAGTCATTCTTAGGAGCAGGGTTGGGATTGAGGGTTGCAAATATGCATTTACTTTTGAATTTTCAAAAGTACCCACTGTACGTATGTATTCTTAGGTAGAAAAAGTACCTTCACAAAAAGGAGGTGTAGATAGGGAGGATAACCTTCAAACAAATGCACATGGCAGCAGAAACATGACTGTGCGTAGTTTTACCATAGAATTTTATAACCCATGCATACAATAAGCGAGCATTTTAGAAAATATACATAGCTGTACCTCTCAATATACGTGCATATGTAGGCTTACGCACGAATACATGCAATGCACTGTATGTGCATACTTTTCCTACTCATCTTAAAAATATGTGCGCATATATTTTACATGCAAAAGTAAAATAGGAGTTATTGCATGTATCGGGCTTTACACGTGTAAGTCGGACACATTTAAAACATGTGTGTCTCAAGCAAATTACCAGTTGTATCATTTAGTCTACCAGTTCGCCCAGTCCTTTTCCAGGTCATCGAGACCCTCCTGGTTCTTCAGCCTGAACTCCCCCGTTTAACCAGACCTCCCATCCAGCCAATAGTGCACATTAAACACATTTAATATCACTTCTGCCAGATAATTAGTAGGTGTAACATGGCAAATATCCACACATAAATGTCTTAAAATAGCAACTTACCCACGTAAATGTTATTTCCACCCCAGAATGCCCCAGAGTGCTTCTTTTTTACTTGTGTATATGTGCGTGCAAAAGTGAATATACGTGCATATTTTCTACTTTTATAAAATACAGAATACGTGAGCAGAGGCTACTTATATGCATATATGCTCATTTTTACACATGCATATTTTTGAAAATTCACCTGTTATGCACAGGCTGGGCTTAACCATTAAGCAGACTAGTTGATAGCCTAGGAGGCAAAAAAGAACAGCAGCAGTCAGAGCAAAACTGCAGGTCCTGTCAGACAGTAACTCAGAGCCATTAGCAATTTTAATCACTTTGACGACTCAGCACTAGATTTAAAGGTACCTGAGCTAAAAACCTAATTAGAACATAAGAACATAAGATATGCCATGATGGGTCAGAACAAGAGTCCATCAAGCCCAGCATCCTGTTTCCAAAAGTGGCCAATCCAAGTCACAAGTACCTGACAAATACCCAAACATTAAACAGATCTCAAGCTACTATTGCTTATTAATTAATAGCAGTTTATGGATTTTTCCTCTAGGGAAATTATCCAAACCTTTTTTAAACCCATTTGCATTAACTGCTGTAACCACATCCTCTGGCAATGAATTCCAGAGCTTAACTTTGCACTGAATTCTCCCTATATGCTTATTTGTCTTGTCTGTCTCTCTTTGCTATATAAGCTTGCTATATAGGTTGTAAATGACTTTTTTTTCTAGAGTCCTGTGTTAATTCACAAAATGCCAGTGTCACTGTTACTGAGGTGACAACAGAATTTTCATGGTGAGTAGAAAAGGGAAAAATCCAAATTCAGCCCAATCAGTCATTTCAAATCTTACAGGATGGATTGCTTTTTATTCCTGTATTTCTTGATCTTTTTCCCATCTACCCCTAAAAAAAAATCACTGTGAATCTCTTTTATTCTACAGATCTATAAACCATCTTGTGCATTAAGATCTGCACAGAAGAGTTTATTGGAAGTCCCGGCGCACATTTAACTGACACCAGAAAGCAAGCATTTTCAGTGGCAGCTCCTCTTTTGTGGAACTCATTGACTGAGCAGCTTCGTATGCAAACAGATATAGATTCTTTCAGGAAGGCATTGAATGCAGGGCTTTTTAAAACAAGCATTTGAGCTGGATCAATAGCCAGGAAGTATCTCAGTTGGGTGTGCGAGTCCTATAAGCAGTCAAGTCCTGTTATTAATGGTTTTACGGGTCCACTCCTCAGTTCTCAGTCTGTAGTTATACGATGTTCGGTTATATTGTATTGTAATGGCTTGGTTTTATTGAATTATGCAGGGTTTTTATTTTTTTTGTAACCTGTCAAGAACCGTGGTGTGAGTGGGATATAAATATTTTACGTAAGTAGATGACACATTCATCAGACACGGTGAAATGATTTCTGAAACATGTTTGTATTATGTGGAACAAATCCATAATCCGGGCGTACTACACCTGGTACCTAGGGCTAGAAAATTCAGGAAGTGGCATTGTTCCTGCCCCCCCTGGCCCCCTGCAGGCCTCCAGTCCCCTGCCGCGGCTGCCGGCCTCCTCGCTTCCAATCTGATTTTATTCCCTGCTGCGCACCCAAAACCAGCGTCAGAGCTCTGGGCTCCACCTGGGGTGGGGAAGGTGACTCCAAGGACTGCAGCAAAGCAGGATGATTCTTTTTTTTTCCCTGCCATTGAACTGGATTTGGGGGAGAGCTGAGCTGACTCTGCCAGGAATCACAAGGGGAGGGGGGAGGGGAGAACGTTGCTCAGCACAGATCTTCCTGAACCAAAGTCAAAAGCACAGACTAACACAGAACTGGGAAAACTATTATCACAAGGGAGCCCTACACTCAGACCCCGACCCCCCCCCCCCCTCTGTAAGGAAAGCCCGGAAGGGGCAGGGACACTTCAATGCCTGTGAGCGCCAGACCAGGGCTTCACTGCTGTCTTGTGATAACAGCTGTGCTAGCATTAGGGCTAGCGCTCTGGAGTGGGCTGCGGGGATGGGAGCAAAGATGCAGAAAACAAGCTGAAGGGAGGGGGCTGGAAATCGAATCGAATGCAGTGGGGTGGGGGGTGGGGGGGAGAACATTGCAACAGGGCCTGGGGAACTGAGATTGGCCGTAAGAAAACCGAAGGCCCTGGAGTGGAGGTGGCAGCACCTCCAGCACTAATGCTGCCCAGGGCTAGCATCGCTGTGTCTAAAAGCCCATTAGAAAATAGCCTGGGGTTCCCTGCACATAAAAGCCTGTAATAACCAGGCTTCATAGCGCCCTTTTACACGAACTGGGGAGAGGCATACTGGTGGGGAGGGGGAGGGGGTCGAGGAGGCACCAGAGCCGAAACATATGCGCAGAATTTCTGATTTAAAAATGTATGCGTGAAAGTTAAACCACACGAGTTACTCTTCCGACTAACTTTAGGACTGCTCTCCAGCATGGCTGGATATGTTGTTTTCTGGATAACTTATCCAGCTAACTGCCCTGAAAGGCCTACAACTTTTCTGGCTGAGTTTCATCCAGCTAAACAGTTAGCCGGATAAGCAGTCAGAGCAGTGGGAAATTTAAAAACCTGCAGGTTCTCCTGATCTTGGCTGGACAAATTGTCTGAACATTGCCTCCCAAGCTTCTACCAGAAAGAAGAAAATCGCGCGAATCCCTGCAAATACACCATGTTACAAGCTATGCAACACATCTCACGGGACCCCAATGTCACCCATATAGAAAAGGCATTCAGCATAAGAGGATCCTGCTCATGTTCATCCTTTAATGTACTATATTTATTTAACAACCAAAGAAGAAAAAGGAGATCGGTATATAAAAAAGACCTTTATACTTAAAAAAACTGCCCGACTCCAGCCGAGTTTCACTCACAATGGAGCTGTCTCAGGGGCTACTGTAAGGACGAGCTTTTAGAACAATATGACTTCAGTTAGCGATCAGTAATGGTATGCACACATTTTATAGGGTATCCTTAGTAGCGTATCTGCTATTTGTTCCACGGACACACTTATCGTTGAGATTGTCGTTAAAATTATATCCACTGAATGCTTGAAACCAGAACTTGATAGCACGTCCAGTTATGTGTATCAAATCATTGTGGATGATTCACTTTCAATGGTAATGTTATATTTATGGAAGAATGTGAACCCTGGGCTGAGATGAGAGGTGTCTCCGCCCACAGCGAGGAGCCCTGTGAGCCTCACCGTCAGCAGGCGCAGACTCAGTGGCGTAGGACACAGCTAGAAGAAGAGACTTTATTATAAATGGAGAAAACAATAATGTCCACAGAATAGCAGATGTAGTAGTACAGTACTGAGCTATGTGGGAAGCCCAGAGTGAGACCACAAATGAGAAGATCCGGTAGTGGCCTGCGGAGCAGGTTTTGCTGGGAATCCCCTCTGAAGGGTGTAGGCACCTCAGTAACACAGATCCGGTAGTGGCCCGTGGAGCGGGGTACGCCAATACTGTCGGTATAGTAGATGTTGAAGCACTGGTAGAGATGCCAGAACCTGGAAGTGGCTCCTGAAGTTGGTGTGCAGATATTCTATAGTGCAGGAAAGCTGAATGACTTCTATTGAAGGAAGGCGGTAGTGGCCCGGGGTATGGGGTACACTGCGTAGGATCCTTAGCACAGTTCGAATAGTAGAAGTCAGTATAGGTACTCACAGAAGATGGTTCCTGGAGAGAGAGAAACCTGAGAAGCAAGTCTATAGTAGTCAGGAAGATAGGCCCTCCGAGGAGTGGATAGCCGGGAACGTAGGGGAGCCCCAAGGAGTGGGTACTCAGAGCGTCCAGAAGCCAAGACCAAGTCAGGAACAGAAAGTCCTTAGAAAATTCAGCAAGATGGAACTCCTTGCTAACTCAAGGAAGGCAAAGGCTGGTTGAATTAAATATGCAAGTGGGTTGACGTCATCGGGAGGAGACGCTTCTGAGGTTCCCGCCATGACATCTTCAAGAGAGGTCCTTGCGTGCGTTCACCTAGGTGATTCCGGGTCCAAAATGGCGGTCGGCAGCGTCCATGCTGTCCTGGGAACACTGGAGAGGTTGGCGGGGATTGGCAGAGGCCGCCATTCTTCCCAGACTTGATGGAGCGGGGAAAAAAAAAGAGGTGAGCATGAAAGGTCGCAGCTGTCTGCGACCGATAGGCGTAACAGGTAAGAGCAAGGCTCCTTCTAAATATAGCAGTTGATATGGAATCTGTCGGACCTCATAATCCAAAGCTGCAATGCAAATTAAAGTATTGTAATCAATGCTCTTACCATTGAAAGTGAATCATCCACAATAGTGCCATCAAGCTAGGGTGAGAGAACATAGTACAAAATTTCATCTTTGTGAGACTTTCCTCACTCTAAACAACGTCAAATCTTCACCAAGGTGTATTGTACTGTTCGTATGTTTCACTCTACATATGAAACTGGCCCCTAAACCACCACTAACACCTCACCTCGACCTATCAGGTGGCCCTCCTATAGAGATATAAATACTTAACTACTAAGAGGGCATGCCTTTTCGCATGCGTTAATGCCATAACGCATTTTGATAAATGATCCTATTAGGGCCTGACTCACAAAGTGACGTATTTACTAAAGTGCGGTATTTACACTGCAAGGAAAACTAGCAGGATTTACTAAACCGGGGTTACTGAAAAGGCAGGTTTATTTAAAAATTATATATGCAAATGAAAATTACAAAATAGGCAAGTGAATTTATTTATTTTTTTATTGTAACTTGCCTTGGGCTTAAATTTGTAAAGGAGGATATTATGTTAAACTAAATAAACATGTAACCCCCTCTTCAGTTTAGTGCCAGAATAAAGGGGCTACACAGTCCACAGGGCCAATCTCACTGCCCTGGGCCTCTCACGTTTTTCTCCGATCACCACTGGGGGTGCCAGGATTCCACCGGCCGGGAGGAGGACAAGCTTTGGAGACCTCTGTGTACGCTAGGTGGAAATGAGAACACAATCTCTCAGATTCAATCACAATCTCTCAGATTCAATCAGTATTTCTCCCAATAGTACTCACACCAGAAAATCTCAGCAGTTGTGTCTTCTAATGCAGAAAGAGCAGGCAAGATAAATCGAAGTGGTGCCCAAATGATAAATTTACTGTAACTAATAAAACCTTGATCCAGTGCAAAAACAGGAAAATCACAAAAGACAAAAATAAAACTCTTTGGAATCAGAGAGAATACAACTCCAAGTGCTTTAGTCTCTTCCTCTCCTTCTCTGACTATGAGTCAATGTCCCTTCCTGGTAGCAAGAAAGACTGGAAAATCTCTCTTCTCCAAAAAAAAAAAAAGTGGGTAGGAAGGTGATGGTAAAAATTATATCCAAGAAAAACGTCTCCAAAACAGTCCTTCCTTCTTGTCAACTACTGTCCCCACTGTAAATTGAGCGCAGGACAAAGTAGCCCAATCCCCTCAGGCAGGGGAGTAAAAGCCCTCCTGAGCTGGAAGCAGGTCAAAAACAAAACCAACTCACCCGGAAGGCAAAAGACTCCTCTTCTACTTTCACAACTGGACAGTCCCTCTTCCAGGTCTGTGAAGGCCACTGGCAAGCAGGGCAACGTCCTTCCCCTCTGGAACAAGTTGTGGGGCCTGAATTTGGGGAACCGCCAAAATCACTCATAGGCATCCTTCAAAACTCAAGAAACAAAAACCAACATTGCACATACTCAACCCAGCTTAGGGATGGTCTTAGAAATGCAAAAACTCTCTTCCTAGAGCTGGTCAAATGCAGACAAGCGGGAAGGGAAGAAATAAATTTGTGAAAGGTGCTATGACAGTAACAGGACTTTTCACATGACTGACTGATGCTGGTTTTGAAGCCACACCCCAGACTCTGTGGGTTCACAAAATAATAATGGTCGAGCAGATGGTGTGGTGGACCTGGTTGTATTTCTCAAGCTGAACACCAAAATACCTCATCTTTGTGACCCCTCTGACTGCTTCCCAGTAGTCCAAGGTCTTCCACCCCATCCTTCTGTCACTGATGGATGCCTCTCACGAAACCAGACCTTGGGATAAAGGATGGCCTCACTCAAAAGACATCTTCAAACAAGAAAACATATTTTCTATTCTGGAGTTTCCAGCAGTCAAAGACAATGCTTAGAAATCACCGATTTATCAAGGGTTTACTGCATTGATTTTGCAGCAACATCAACCACAACAACAAACGCTCTTCCTCTAAGGATCTCCTCTGCAAAGTAGCATAATCTCTTCTTTCTTCTTCCTCTCTAGTATAGAAACAGGGGGATTAGTCTTTTCTCTCCATGAACAGATAATATTCAGTACTCACGTTCCTCATATGTCTTCCTCAGTCAAGGAATAGGTTCCAACAAATTTGATAGTCCATGCTTCCTCCTTGGGGCTTAATGGCTCTGCCCGGCAATCCAGTAGTGACATTTTGGAGTTATGACCTTTCTGGGCACTGACCAGTGCTGACAGGAAAGAGAAAAATTGCCAACCCTCGCTTCACTCCTCATGAAAGAACTGCTGGAAGGAAAAAGGTACATTCCTGCTCTAAACACTACCCACACTGACCCAGGGAAAACTCCCCCTAGTGGTTCTTCCTCAAATTACTTACTTAAAGGAATATACCATCCCTTTAAAAAACCTCTGCTGTACCTCATATCCCTAGCCTTCCAGATTATCTCCCAGGATCAACTTCTAGTGACTGAGACCTGCTTTAGAGCCCCTGTCACATCCCTATTTCATAGTTTTTGGGTTTTCCACTCTTATTTAGAACTTTTGTTTACTTGTGGATGTATTGTTTTTTTTGTGCTTTTTAATATTATCAGGTTCACACATGCCATCTTTGTTGGAGAAGGGGGTGACCAATTAGAATAATTTAGAATAACTAAATTGGGGACAAAATGAATGATAAAAACCATGAATTTTGCTACACATACTTTACAAACTGGGGAAAAAGCTGAGGGCAGGGGAGCAGGAAATATTTTAAGGAGTAGGGAGGAACTTACTACTCCTTTCTATTCCTTGGTGTCATCCTTGTTGAGTTAAAAAAATAAAAATAACCCCAAACCCTCAGTGTCACAAATTACACATTGAACAACTGTCATGTGCTATAATGAAGCCATATTATGACTGACTGAAGCAGGTAGCATGACTGATGACCCATGAGAGCTGAGCCTGAAAGGTTATTACGATCTTGTTAACAGAGCTTGTGGCACACTAAGGAATAATTGATGAGTCTACTCTATGTGCCTTGGTGTTCTTAGCCTTACAGGAAAAGACTTTATGATATACTTGCAGATCTGATATGATAGTTTATGGTACACTTGCATATATGGGAGCTCCAAATTTGTAAAGTTAGTTGATTATTATATTAAAATAGTATCTATTTCCTCTTTGTAAAGCACTTTGGACAAAAACATTTTATCCATGAAAGTAGGCTTTTGAAAATTGCCTCAATGTATGCGATTTAATTGTTCATAGGATTTACCTGTGTCAGTGCACTTTACATGGGTAAATGGCTTTTGAAAATTGCTACAATAGTAGTTACATCCACATGTGTAAATCCTTTTGAAAATTACCCCCACAACTTCCAATTCTACACACTGAAACCTTTTGAAAATTGCCCCCCCCAAAATATAAGGCCCCTTTTCTTAACTTCAAATTCTACATCTCTATGACCTGATATGGAAAGAACACATCAACATACGTTGATGTGTTCTTTCCATAACTACCAAACACCAGCTCTACAGAGTAACAATTGTGCAGTATATTTCTGCTTAATTTATTTCATTGTTAGTATTTGGTTTGGCTTAGTCAAGAGCAGATGATTATAGATTCACACTGGGCAGTGATGACTTGGTGAATTTTAAAAGCCCTGCATGCGTCAAAAGTGGGAGATATTAGGGATATTGCATTCGTTTGCGACGAAATAGGAAATAGAGACGATATTTCCTATTTCATCATGGTTCGGGGCGAAAAAACGTTAAGAAAACCCACGAAATTTCGTGTGGTTTTCTTATTGTTTTTGGGGAGGGGAGAAAGGGCACATTAAAAAAAACAAAACCCAAACCCACCCAACCCTTCAAATTTAATTAATTGCAACCCCCTATCCTCCTAACCCCCCAAGACTTACCGAAAGTCCCTGGTGGTCCAGCAGGGTCCCGGGAGTGATCTCCCCTTCTCGGGCCGTTGGCTGTCATTAATCAAAATGGCGCCGATGGCCCTTTGCCCTTACCATGTGAGATGGGCTATCGGTGCCATTGGTCAGCCCCTGTCACGTGGTAGGAGCAATGGATGGCCCTGGACCACCAGGGACTTTCGGTAAGTCTTGGCGGGGGTGAGAGAGCATGTGTGAGGGAGCCTGGGGGGGGTGAGAGAGACAGCATGTGCGAGGGTGCTTCTGGGGGAGAGGGAGCATGTGTGAGTGTGCTGGAGTGTGAGTGCCAGAGAGGGAGCCTATGGGGGATAGGGGGGGGAAGGGGAGGGGGCGGGGGCGGCCACCATCTCTTCCCTCGCCTCAGGCAGCAGATCGCCTTGAGCCGCCCCTGCAGACGTCTGCCAGGGTCCCCTGTCGTGTAACTTTCCTACTGCTATAGATGACATGTAAGTAATAAAACAAAAACAATCTAGGCTAGTCAGAAGGGTTTTAAGGGTTGGGGCTAACGAGGAAAGGGAGGCTATTAAATTAAGGAGATTTGCAAGTCCTATCTCTAAACTGGGCAAACTGGGGAACGAACTGGGAAAATGGCAAATAGCATCGGCGCGTGTCCTTTATAAAATCCCCCCACTTACCCGGTAGACGTGGCATTTGCGCACATGTCCATTTAAAGGTGCGCGTCCCGGCTATTTTATAACATATGCGCATATATAAAATGGATGTGTGTCTGGACGAGAGCCAGCAAACGCACGAACGCACATGTGCGCCGCGCACCAGTATTAACGTTACCGTCCTTGGTTGCTAGAGGTGCAATTTCTCAACTCGTTAACCACCGATAAAAGAAGAGCTGATCCTATCATATGGCCTCGGTTTGCATTAATTCAACCGTGTTACTCTGCAGCTTACCCATGCTGGTACAGATGGGAAAATGATTTTGTCTATCAAAATTCTAGCCACATATGAACATCTGTCAAATCTCAAAGGCAGTATAGTGACTTTTAGGCTGGAGGCTTCAGTCTCCTCACAGAGATCTGAGCAGAAGATAAAAGATCTCGAGACTGATACAATACAAGGTCAAAAGCAAAAAATTGCATTAAAAAGTAAACAACCTAATTGCAAAAGAAAAGAAAAAGTGCAAGATAATGCAGAAAAGTCAGAAAACTCCCCCCCCCCCCAAAAAAAAAAATTTGTGTAATGTACAGTTTTATTTTGCCCACACTTTTAAAGGAACTTTGATTATAAGACATACATAATTAGCTAAACTACCTAAATAACATTTCATGCTCTGTAATTATATAGCAGCGTCTTGTGCAATTGACTCCAGAATGGGTCCATTTCACTATAACTGCCTTCAAGGAAGATTATTTTTAAAAGTGTGTTTTAAATTACTGTACATGGGTGATTTTAGGGCTCTGGGATACTGGCTGTATGCAAATCAGCTCAGGGATGCTCAGCTCAGGGATGCAATACGCTGTTTGAAACTTTCCACTATCATCAAACCTTTCTAGTTAATTGTCAAAGGAGTTACACACATATAATTAGCATATAAGCGGGTAAGTAGCTTGAATTCATGTACATGCTGTTTTATAAACAATAAAAGTAACAGGTGAATTTTCAAAAATGTTATGCATGTAAATGTAGCAATTTTCAAAAGCCATTTACCTGCACTAAGTGCACGTTAACGCGAGTAAAACCTATGGACAACTGAATGTCATATATTCTAGCAATTTTCAAAAGCCATAGAGCGAGTAAAGTGCATTTACACATGTAAAACCCAGTTTTAAGCCTGTAAATGCTGTAGAAAATCGGGCCGTAAGTGCATTTTTTCAGTTTTGCGTGCGTTTACCTGCGCAGAAAAGGGGCACTCTAGGGACATTCCGGAGTGGGGCCAAGAAATACGAGTGTAAGGGGCTATTTAATAAGAGATTCCCATGAATACATTAGGCAACTTGTCTGCGCAATTTTACATTTGCTAGTACAATTGATAACATAGTTGATTGTTGTCTGCTGTTTTTGAATGGGAGGTCTGGGTGAACATGGGGAAGTTCAGGGTGAAGTCCTAGGATGGTCTCAATGAACTAGAGATGGACTGGGAGAACTGGAGGATGTATCAGCAAACAGGTGATTTCAAGTGCATGTGCATATATTAAAATATATCTTCTTCCACATGTAGATCAGACTCTTACATGAACAAACTATATTTTTTCATGCGTAAAATTTACACATGTGTAATTATAAAATAGGCAAAGTACACATTTTTAATGCATTGCAAATATTCACATATTCTGAAACATAATACGCGCCTATTTTGGGTGGTGGATATACTCATATTTTATAATCTGCGTGGACCAGATCCACGCAGATTATAAAATATTACAGGAGATCTCCGCGTGCATACGGGACCATACATAACTCTTTGAAAGTTACCCTTTTAGCATGGATTCCACAGAATGGCAAACATGTTGACATCCACATTTATAGAGAATTGTTGTCCTTTCCCACTACTTCATCTTTCTCTTTGGGTTTGTCCTTGAACCTCAAAAGCTCTGCTAAGGTTTGTGTGCATTTTGTGTATATTTTTACCTAAAGGGACGGTAACTTTAAAAGAGCATGCATGCGCTGACATACGCTTGAATTTTAAATCTTCTACGTATATGACATAAAATATGCCTAGTGTGTATGTGTGCTCCTAATTTTAAAGAAAAGAAATACAAGAGGAAGCAAACAAATCAATCTTGTAGTATCCTTTCAAAATATTTTAAATCCAATGAAAAAAATCTCTTATTCTTATTTTAAGCCACAGCATCAAACACCAGGTGTATAAAATTCAATAACCCGTCTCTTGCCGTGCAATGGGCTACAGATGCATCAGAACAAACACCTGCTGATTGGCTACTACCTGAAACTGTTGGGCTAGAAGAGAAACATTTTTTTAGTTAACTGAATGTGACAAACTTGTTTTCAACATTCCAAAAAGTTAGCTCTTCGACCCGACTATGTCACCAATGGTGTCAACGTTGTGTATTCATTTAATAGCAACCTAAAACCCGACATAGGCCCATGTTTCGGCAACCCTGTTGCATGCCTCAGGGACTCCTTATTCTCTAAAAATTAAAAAACACAAATACATAACAAACATATAAGAAAATTCTTATATATATACACACATAAAACCAACAGTATGGCATCTAAACATATTAGCAATTACATACCGAGGTTTGCGTTTTAATACTTTCATCTAATCCCCAACTGGAAACCAAGATTTAAAGATACTATCATTACGTCATATCCTCCCATATGTAATGAGAGCCCAAATAGCTGGATCTAAATGTTAACAAACTAACCAATCCCTCCCTTTATTAAGTCCAAAAGGCTCCACGGTCTTTAAAAAAATATATCCACCACTGTTCTTTTCTTATCAATACGTGATCCCGGTCACCACTACGAGTATCAGGAACCACTTGTTCTAAAACAGTAAACGTATAATCCGTAAAGCTATGTTGCAATGTTAAACTATGTGACAACAACGGTGCATGAATCTTCTGCCGAGTTAGAACACTCTGATGCTCATTCTTGAGCGCACTTGTCTAGTCGTTTTACCAAAGTTTACATGTGCATCACATGATATAAACTACTCCTGCAAGAGTGCAGGAAGTGTGGCTCAAAAGTTTACATTTGGATAATTTGTTAAAAGGAAGGGTGTCCCCATCAAATGACTGTGGGCAGACAGAACGCCCCCCACAGGGATGATGCCCAGCACGCTCATCTGAAACTGATGACAGTTCATTGTCATTAAAATTTGAATGATCATGTCACGAATGTTCCGTCCCCTTGTAAAAGCGAAAATAGGCAAATCATGAAATAAAGGATCCAACTGAAGAATTTTCCAGTATTTTTTAATGTTATGTTGGATTTTGAAAATTTGTGGAGAAAATGGCAGATCAGAAAATGCAGATCAGAAAATTCCAATTAAAACCACATTAGTTAAAGCTTCCTGAAACAAGAATACTTTTACCTGTTTACAAAATAATTTATAATCCTGCAGCTGCTGAATACTGACTGGAAGCTTATTCCAAAGGACACCCAGGAAAACGCCCTATTTCTGGTATCTTGCAGTTTTGCTGTTCGCACCCCCAGCATCATTAGCAAAGATGTTCCCTCCAACCTCAGCAGTCACTGAGGAATATACCACGCAATCAGATTTCTCAGATATACTGAACCTTCCCCCTTAATGTCCTCAGTTTAAATTTGATGGCAGAGAAGCATAAGAACATAAGAAATTGCCATACTGGGTCAGACCAAGGACCCATCAAGCCCAGCATCCTGTTTCCAACAGTGGCCAATCCAGGATTCAAGTACCTGGCAAGCATCAAAACACTAAGTAGATCCCATGCTACTGATGCCAGTAATAGCAGTTGCTATTCTCTAAGAGGTAGATCTTTAAAAAGTAAGCGTGTGCGTACTTTTTTTCACATAACCGGCGCAAACAAAAGTATGCCGGATTTTATAAGATGCGCGCGTATCTTATAAAATCTGGGGTTGGCGCACGCAAGGCTGCACAAAATCGGCAGCCTGCCTCCGTTCCCTCCGTGTCCCCCTACCTTCCCCTCCCTTCCGCTATCTAACCCACCCCACCCCCACCTTTGTTGTGCAAGTTACGCCTGCGTGCGCCGCCTCGGCATCCCCCGGCACAGGACCTCCCTCCCGGCCCGCCCCCGAACCATCACCATGCCCCCCCCGGATCCGCCCCGGACCGCCTCCTGACCCCGGACACGCCCCATCCCGCCCTTTTTACGAAGCCCTGGGACTTGTGCGCGCCGGCAGCCTATGCAAAATAGGTGCGCTGGCATGCAGGGCTTTTAAAATCTACCCCTAAGTCAACTTGATTAATAGCAGTTAATGGATTTCTCCTCCAAGAACTTATCCAAACCTTTTTTAAACCCAGCTACACTAACTGCACTAACCACATCCTCTGGCAACGAATTCCAGAGCTTAACTGTGCATTGAGTGAAAAAGAATTTCCTCCAATTTGTTTTAAATGAGCTACTTACTAACTTCATGGAGTGCTCCTAGTCCTTCTATTATCCAAAAGAGTAAATAACTGATTCGCATTTACCTGTTCTAGAAATCTCAGGATTTTATAGACCTCTATCATACCCACCCTCAGCCGTCTCTTCTCCAAGCTGAAAAGTCCTAACCTCTTTAGCCTTTCCTCATAGGGGAAACCTTTTGAGGTGCAAGGGTGTGAAGCTACCCTAAGGGATTTTGGGATATAATTTGGTAGCCTTCACAAGATGAGGCCTAAGCAGGCATTTTTGGAGGTTTGCTTTCTAATCTGAATTGTTTATTGCCAGTACTGACCTATTATTGCTTCATTATTGCACCATTACCATTGTACCTAACTGCATTTTATTGCTTTTTTTTTTCTGTTACTACATTTGCCTATATTCCTGCCTTTCAGTATTGTATTTATTGTTTTACTCCCAAGTTGACAGTAAAAGCATTAAGTGCTTACAGTGGAGTGGTGATTTTCTTTGTTGTACTCTGTTCCCAGGAGTAGGGTCTAAATGACAGGAATCCAGAGAGAGTATCGGGGCATTTGGATTATCTATCCCAGAGTCGCTAACACAACCCGCAATCCGTCCTCCTCATTCCTACGGGTGCAAGTGGGGGTTATTCATCTTGTGCAGTCCTCTCTCCCTTGTCAGGAAGTAAGCGTACACTGAGGGCATTTTAAGGGGTCGGAGAGGAGAGAGGGAGGGAGGGTAGGTAGGGGGATAGGAAAGTTCCCTCTCAGTCCGCTCCTTAATTGGAGCGGACTGGGAGGGAACTGGGGGAGGCCTGATCTCGTCGCCGCACGTAAATTGCATTTTACAACCACCCTCCCCCGCGCGAGCCGCCCTGGATTTTATAACACGCGCGGTGCTGGCGCGCGCATGTTATAGAATCTCGCATCCATGTGCGCATGCCAGGTAGTGCGCGCACATAGACGCGTATGTTTTTAAAATCTACCCCTGAGAGGGGCGTTACATAAGTATATTCAAGTGGACAAACACCACAATGCTTAAGCACAAAAGAGACAAGACTTTTACTGATTAAAAAACCTTGTGAGGCATACAGTGAACTGCAGCAAAGTTGGACCTGGTCTTCTTATGATATGGCTTTTTCAGAAATCTTAACATGCATTTAGAAACATAGAACATAGAAATGACGGCAGAAGAAGACCAAACGGCCCATCCAGTCTGCCCAGCAAGCTTCACACATTTTTTCTCTCATACTTATCTGTTTCTCTTAGCTCTTGGTTCTATTTACCTTCCTCCCCCACCATTGAAATATCCAGCTTGATTAGTTAGGGGTAGTAGGGGTAGTAACCGCCGCAATAAGCAAGCTACACCCATTTAAAGTCAGAGTTCTCAATTCCAGTCCCCAAGAGCCATATACAGGTCTGGTTTTCAGGGTGACTAAGTTGCAAATGATCCTTGTTCTTAAAATCCTGTATGCAACTATACCCAATGAATATGCATTGTGGATATTCTAAAAACCAGACCTGTTCATGGTCTTTTACTGAGAATCTTTGCTTGAAAGTATAAACATTATTTTGCAGACAATTAGTTTCGGTATTTAAATGCAATTAGAAGAATGAGAAGCCTTGGATTGAATCAGAATAATTTAAAATGTACTCACAGAAGTTCCAAAATGTATTCTGTGCTAAAATGTATTAATTATTTCATGCTAATTTTACCAACCAGCTTTCAGTTGTTTTTCCAGATTCTTTAATTTTAAAGACTCAGACTAAATATCCATGTCATTAGAAATGTAAAGATTGCTCAATAATATTTAGATAACGTCTTTAATAGCTGACTTTCTGGACTTTATTTGATCCAAGGGTATACTATATACATCCAGTGGCTAGTGTTTCATGTAGTATTCACTATGGTTCATCTTGCGTGTAGCTTCCCTGGTGACCACAGTATTACAATGTGGTAAATATTTTGAAACATTTAGTATGCACACTTTTATGTGATGGAATTATATATACAAACGAGCCCAGCAAGTAAAGTATGCACATACTTTACCTATGGACTTTATTGCAGAAACCCAAGATGTAGTTAAATCTTTTCTAATGAGGTGCATTTGCAAAGCTGTTGCCACCTGCTGTATTGGTGCATTTATAGCTAATGAGCTGCATTGCAGCAATTCATGAGCATGGTTTTTAGCACGCATACTTGAAAAGATAAAGTAAACATAATAAAAGCACTGTTAGTACACAAAAGGAAAATTATGCAGGTAAAAAGAGCAACGAACTCATATAATTCTAGTTAACATATACTAACAGCACACTTATCACACTCTCTCGCCTTTGCGAGTATAAGCACAGTTTAATAGATTTGATTGGCCTTTTGAGTTGTACAGACTGCTAAACAATTTGAGAACACATCAATCTATAGTTCTCAGGCCATAAAAACACATATGGAACCATTATGTTAACAGAGTCTTTATATTACTTTTCTCCAAGGACAAGCCAAGAACAAACTGTACTTTATAATCACACCTAACTTATTGTCTCTTGATAACTCAATATCTGCTATGTTTCCGAAGCCTCTCTGCCTTTTGAAAGGTTTTTGTTAATTTACAGAATACAACACCCACAAAAACAATTTTTCTGTCCTCTGCTATCTATTAAATGTGAATGGATGTAGCCAAGCATTTCACTGTAAATTAAGAAAGCTTTTATAGAATTAAAATGGTGAATCACTAAGGACTGATGGTTTAAACTCAGCCATGATGGTGCCCAGAAAGAATAATTTATCACTTTTTTAAATATGTCATTAATAAGCAGGAATAACCACTGGCATGCTTCATTTGCTGAACATCTGTGCTGCTTAAAAATGAAGTAGAGGTTAATGAAAATATGAAACCTTTTTGCACATTGTTGAGGAATGAAAGAAGGAATCATAAAGGCAATCTTTCTCTGTATATACATACATCTCATTTTCCTGAGGCCAAAATCAGTCTTGTTATTGAAAGCTATTTAAAGCAAGCCTACAGTGAAGACTAATGGCTTTGTCCTTGGCCTGCTATTTAACAGTTCGTGGTATGGGAGTTTTCCCTCACTGGATACCAGCTACAATGCTAGGAGGACCTTTGTTATCATTTCATGACTGGTTAAGATGATGGTGTTTAGGTTCCATTAAAAATTGTCAGGAAGATTTAAAAATAATGCCTGTCACCTTTACTACTGCACTAAATTGAACATCATAGAAACCTTAAAAAAAAAAACAAAAACCCTCTCCTTATCACTTCTTATGGAAATCTTGCCTATAAGAGGCTGAGAATTATACTAGAGGTCAAAGCAGATATATCCAATGGGTTTCAGCCATCTCTAGGGTGAAAAATTAAAAAATACTTCTCCTATTCTTTGCTATGCAGCTATTTTGTTGAGATGAGGTTGTGTCTGTTATTCCGGTAATAAAACTGTATTTGCTAAATTCTCTCATGAGATTCCTGAGGAAATTAAAAAGTCATGGAATGGGATGGGTGGCAATGATCTATTTTGGATAAGTAACTGGTTAAAGGATAGGAAACAAAATGGTCAGTTTTCCCAGTGGAGAAAGGTAAATAATAGTGGTCACTGGGGATCTTTATGGGAAACAGCGTTTAATTTATTCATTAAAGATCTGGAATAGGGAGCAATGAGAGATGTGATCAAATATGCAGCCAACCCCAAATCATTCTAAATAGTTAAAACATGAGCAGACTGAGGAATTGTATGAGGACCATGTGAGACTGAGGCACTGGGAATCTAAATGGCAGATGATCCGGGGAATCCAAGATGGCCGCCCTATAGACGAGACGTGAGCAACCTTGCTCCGTGGTTTTAGCTGAAAATTGCCTTTCCTTCTGCATATTACCTGTTAAATATTACCTTTTTGGTATGCCTCATACTAAAAGAAAGGCAAAATTGAAGCCTTCTATTACCTCAACTCCAAATCTGGACCTCAGGCAGCCACGAATTGAGATGTTGTTCGCAGGTTCTGTGAGAAATCGTCCGGTGGGAGGAAATGTGGGATCTCCCGACACTGAGCAGGCATCAGGGACCAGGTGGAGGAAGCATCCCTCAGCCCCGGTGCCCCGGAACCACCATCCGAAATCTTCAGTCTCTCTGGAGATGCCATGGCTGAATGGCTGGAAGGAAAAATGGCGCCATTGAAAACAACTGTCCCGAGAAAGGACATAAGTGAAGCGTGCCTTTCGGAGAGCCGAGTAGACCGAGGCTCCGGGGACATGGAGGCCATGAAACATCGGAAGGATGGTAACAGGCAGGAGTGAGCCGGGAATATAAGTTATTGGTACTCTCCCTTTGGTTAAACCTCAAGAAATTACAATAGATATTATCTGGAATATGTTTGTCTCGATGGATTCCTCAATAAAAGCCCTGTCGAGTTTACTTAGAGAAAATTTGCAGCATACTAAGAATGTTGATGTAAAAATGACCGCCTTGGAAAAGAAAGTGGAAGAGAATGAATAAAACATCAAGGATATAAAAGAAATCCAAAATAATTTAGTAAAATCTGAGACTGTTTTAATAGACTTGAGAGAATGGAAAATGAGAATAGATGAGTAAATTTGAGGATACTTAATTTCCTGAAGGTAAAGGGGAAATCACCATGGGACTTGTTTAAAAGTTACCTTAAAGATATCCTGAAATTTCCAGAAGAGGCGTTACCCACTATATAAAAAATATATTATTTATTTATTTTGCACTTTTATATACCGATTTTCCAATAACAGAGCTACTGATCAATTCGGTTTACATTCTGAACAGAACAATGACAAGTTAATGTCTTACAATGAACAGGTAAAAGTAACTTGGATACAGCTATATGGGGTAATAACATAACATAACGTAAATGCTACAGAGCCTAATGTAGGCTAAAACAAAGAAGCAAGGTATCAATCTGGGAATGGATTTAAGTCTGTTAAGGATTCAAAGAAGGCCTGAGAGTTCTGGATATGATCTATATAGTTCTCTGGGGGGTTACTAAAGAAGGGTCCTTGGCATGAATAGTTCGGCAGGCTGTTGCTTATGAGAACGCTTAATTGAATAACCAAGTCTTAAGTCTTTTTTTAAATATAGTGGGGCATTGCACTAATATTATTTACCAAGGGCTAAAGATAAGAAGCAAGAAAATTCTTTGCAATATCAAGGAAGGAAAGAAGAGTCTCTGAACATCACAGCCCTGCTTGAAATGACTTTGGACCCAGTAATAGCAAGTAAGGGAAACTTTGTTAGTTTCATTTGTATTTATATCTGAAAGGAATACTGTTTTGAGAAATTTCCTTAGAAATCAAGATTTAGTATTTCATGGTTACAGAGTCTGGATTTATCCAGTTGTAACAAAAATTGCCCAGGAAAGGAGGAGGAGGTTTTTTTTTTACAAATGAGAGCTGAAGTCATAAATAGGGGTGCAAAATTTATATTATGTTTCCCTTGTAAATGTATTTTGATTTATCGAGACTCTAGGTATGTTTTCTTAAATCCCGCACAGTTGCGAGTATACTTGGATTCACATTCCTGAAATTTGTCTCAAGTATCGGTAATGAAAGTAGCTCGCAGGAACCAGCTCCATAGGGTGAGATGTCTAGCTAAATAAATAGCTTTTGCTTTTTTTTTTTTTTACTGCTCAATGTATATTGGACTCCCCGATTACCTATGATTATAGCAGATAAGAAAAGAATTTGTTTCGATTTTGTATTTGGATATTAATACAAGAGTATTACTGTTTATTGTTATCTGTTACCTGGAACAAATGTTCTGTATATTTGATTAAAACTCAATAAAAATAAAATTAAAAAAATAAATAAATGGCAGATGATATTTAATGTGGACAAGTGGAAGGTGATTCATACGGGGCAAACTAATTCTAACTATGGAGTGAATTTTCAAAGGGGTTTCATGTGTACAAATAGCATGTACATGCATATATACTGTTTTACAGACATAAAGAGTACGTGCATATTTTCCATTTTGCTAGGAGCATTTTGAGGCAGAGTTCAGAAGTATGAGCAGTAGTTGCTATTTTGCAAGAGATATGTGTATTGTCAGAGATACCCAAGGGCTGTACAACCTACTGACAGGTTCTGGAATATGTACTCCGACAGCTACAGAATTTGCAGAGAAAGAAACTTATTTCATGTGATAAAGATCTCTTTATATTCCAGCTTTCTAGTCTTACCTTGAGACACCGGGATTACTTTATAGCATTTTGGTAAACAGAAATAGGCCAGCATTGATCTCCCTTGGACCATCCAGAGCCTGTTTGCCCACAATACCTTTTATAGTTGCTTTCTATGAACATCAGCCTGAACATCACTATTCCCGAGGCTGAACGAGTCCAGTTCTTCATACTCTCTACCCAGTTCTGCTGAAAGACAGTTGCTGCTTTGTTTAAAAGCACACCGACTTCCCACAGCAGCTTCTTATTTACCTCGAGCTATGTTTCCCAATCAGTGGCACAGTTCTCTGCAGTATTTATCCTTACTGGCTCCTTGACAGAGCATAGCAAACTACCTTTCCCAGCAGCCCTGTGGCTCTTGTTGCTCCAGATTTTACTTCCCCCTAGGCAACTCTGGCTTGGATTTCTTATCCCGTTAGCATTGATGTTCCCTAGAGGTTTGCTATTAGAGCTCCCTCTGTCTGTTGGAAACCCTAATTGCCCTATCTTTTCAGTTTGGTTTAACATGTGTGAACCCTCTGGTTCATCACAGTATATATTACTGAACTTATTTGTACACTTTTACGCCGGCTAATTAACTTCTGCAAGTGAAATCAGACTTGTCTTTTATTTACAATTTTTGGGTGAGAGGTCTAGGTGAACTGGTGTAGGTTCAGGGTGAAATGCTAGAGAGTCTAGGTGAACTGTAACAGGACTGAGTAAAGTGGTGATTTCAAGTGCACGCGCAAGTATTTCAAAACAGTATATACGCACTACTTAATAAAATAGCTGCCTCTGCCTATAAATTAGAGTTATTACATGTATATATTATTATAAAGTATGTGTTTTCTTGCACTGGAAATATATGTGTGTGTACTTTTAGAGCAGAAATAAGCAGTATTTTATAAAACTATGACACTCCTACTGCAGAGTTCCATGCATTCACTTCCATGCATAAAAGGTTTAAAAGCTAGGCTCCCTGAGGTCAATATTCAGATGCCAGATAAGTAGGACTTATCCAGCAATATAGCAGCAACTGAATATCCGATTATGATCAGAGGCCACTAGAGAGCCAGATAAGTCACTTATCAGGCTATCCGAATAAGTTGTGGATGTGCAATGGGCGGATCGGGACAGCACTACTTAACCAGATTATGTTATCCAGCTAAGCAGCAATATTCAGCCTTTGACAGATAACTTATCCAGCTAAGTTAGACTTGCTCAGTAGCAGGTTAGACAAATAAGACTTATTCGTCTAAGTAGCAATTTCTATGGGGATATTCAGCAGCATAGACCGCATGTACTTTCATGCACACTGGAAAGAAAGAAGCATTTAGGGAGCGCAAGGATAGCATTTAGATGCATAACCTTCGATTTTCGAAAGTATGCAGGTAAAGGTAGGTGCTCTTGCCATGCTGCGTTCTGCGAGTACCCACTAGTTTTCAAAACAGACCAATGGGCATAAGTCCACTTTGAACATTTGTGCTAAGCTCTGTGTGTACTTTGTGCACACAAACTATAGCCCTCCACAGACCACTGAAAATTGCCCCCTGTAAATGACAGGTAGCAGTGGGTTTTTTTTTCTAAAGAAAAGTGCCAGTACTCAGATGCAAGGCCGCTCTTTGGAGGAAGGCAGGGGTAAATCAGGGCGACCCATAAGGAGATTACAAGGAGAATAAAGAAGAAAAATAGATCATAGTGCTAACAATAATTACAATTTTAGGCTGCAGATTGGTTAATAGTATGGATGGTTCCCAGGATCCAGTGCTGTACCGTATTGTTCCTGGTTACAGCATACAGGACTGGTGCCCTGCAGAGACCTGCCCTCTGCTTCCTGCTCTGTTTGCAGGGATCAGGAGGTGAGAGGTGAGACTAGAGCAGGAGAACAGAGCACAGAAGAGCTAATCTCCTCACAAATCCAGCCTCTCCCCCTCCTGCCATTTTCCAGGGCTGATGCAGAGGGAATAAAAAGGTGTTTGTACCCTCAAGTACTGGCGGAAAAAAAAGGCTGCAACTCTGTCTATCAAAATGGGCAATGAAATTCTTGAACACTGTAATGGGGCTGATAATGTATTATGTGATTCAAAGATGGAGACCAGGGAAGAGGATCCAATATAAAATCCCAAGTAGCGACTGTTTTCTTGGCATTTCTACAATATCCAGGGCTACTCTGGAAACCTTTCGGATGTTACTTTTTCCCCAAGTCCTGAATTTTGGTGAATCAAGTCATTCCGCAGCCATTGGATGCTGGTATTATACACATATGTAGTGCTTCGAGTCTCAGATCCTTTTCCCTTTTGTCCTCTCAGCTCTCGCTCGGGGGACCTGCATAGTGACAGTCCAGTATTGTTCTTCCTGCTCCTGACATCATCAAGTCATCATCAGCCTATGGTCTGATGGCACAAGAGAGAACACAGCCACATCCTCACATTTTGCTGCGCAGTAATCCTGGCCTCAGCTTTGTCATATTTGGAGGTGTGCAAATGTTCTGTGTAACCCAATAAGGGATTACCAGTACGCCCTGGGAGTATGCATTCTCGTGCAGAGAGGGAGGATGCATTCATTTGGCAGCCCCTTCCCACTGTGGGGCTGCAATGGATACCCCCCTGCAGGAGGTTTTATAGCAGAGCTGCACAAAGGGCTCTGGGGGCAGTGGAAGGCTGGAGTTCTTCTGAGTTACTGGTTGGGCCTACCTGAAGCCTTGGAGACCATCCAAGGTTCTCCAGAGTGGGTCTGGGCATCCCTACTGTGCTCTCCTTCAGAGGTACAGAGGGCGTCCAGGGAATGATTTGGACTTTGTGGTAGGAGCCCTGCTGAACCCTTGGGCCTTTTCCGAAACACAGAGTTTGGGAAACCCCGAGTTGAAGACGCCCAGGGATAGGGGAAGACCTGCCCTTCCGAGGTGGTGACCCGCTGCAGGTGTATCCGCTATTTACTTTTTGGGGATAGAAGAAAGTTTGTTTACAAGATCTGGGAGGAAGGGTTTTCTGCCCCCCCTGCAGTTCCATCAAGGATCCCTTCCACCAGGGACCCCATCAAGCATCAGTACATCCAACTGTGAGTAGGAAATCATCTTTATTAAGAGAGGGCACCCAGAGTCTTCGTAAAACCTTGGGGAGAGAGATACATTCACTCTCTGGGAAGGGTTTCCCGCCCAGTAAAGGGGTCTAACCAAAGAGGACCACTGCTCAGCCTAATCCAGGAGGGTGGCAGGATTCCCGGCCTTGTTTAAGAGACTCTTACACAGATAGAGGACACAGAAATGTAATTTTAGAGAGATAGAGAGAAAACTATGGAGCTGGAAATTCATATTTAATGTACATTCAGCCAGAGTTGTTTACAATAAGATTTTCTTGGATACTGATCCAGTGGCCCCTGTGTCTTATTTGGGCACTCGGCACACAGCACCCAGGATCTAGGAATTCACCTCACCCAGAGAATTCAGGAGAGGAAGTCAGTCACCCCCACACTGGGACCTGAGAGGACTCCATTCTTCTCCCAGTCAAAAGAATCCACACCTTCTGAGGTAAGGGAGACAGAAGAGCTAGCCAGGGTCCCTTCCCCAAAGAGTATAAATAATTTTATGGCCCCCACCGTGCAGGACACGCATGCCGGGTTGGAGTTATAGTGCATAAGAGTAAATCTCCTTGGGTCAGAGCAAAGACTCCTCTGATTTGACTAAAATACCTGTTTTGTACCATGAGAGAAAAATGCAACAGATTGAATATCTCCAGATATTTGTCCATGTATGTGGTTGGCAGAATAGAGGCCAAGATACATAGTGATATGATTTTAAACCAGGGAGGGAAGCAACTGTGATGAGCTGGGAATCAGAAAGCAGGACTCTAGGAGGAGCCCAAGTATCATATTTTCACAGTTATTTTGGATTTTTAAGGAAGCTTTTAATGTATAGGTGCACAGAATAAGGATAGACAGGATCTGCTATAAATGCAAATTATTATTATTTCATAGTTTATCAAGAAACAAGATAAAAGCAATATCAATATGTATGAGTGAATGAAAAAATGTAAATGTGAATCTTTGTTGAAGGAAAAAAAAGATATATAATGCAAGAAGAGCTTATTCACATGATCAGAGGCATAAACATAGGAAAATTAAATTATGCTGCTTAACGGTACATAAAAATTGGATAGTGCAGAGACAATGATGGATTAGTGCATCTGTTTATACATGAAACCCTAAAGTATTTCCTCAAATCATATTCTAATTCTTCCAGTTTCAGCAGACCATATCACTGGATGGTCTCCTGAGCAAGTGTCTTCTTACCCTCTACTCCACGCAGCTTGCCAAAAGAAATCAAGCAATGGAGTGAACACGCCAGGTAATTCATTGCTCTAAGGAACCATAGCTCTCTCCTCACAAACAGGTTAATACTGTAAGTTGCGTGGGAAAACGGGCACTCAGTGTTGAGCGCCTACGCTCCCAACGCGCGCCCAGCTACCTCTACTGGGCGCGTGATCTTATATTTAAATGAGGGGTCGCTCTAAAAAGCAGGTGCTAGGGACAATAGTGCACCCCTAGCACCTCCTTAGCAGCAGAAACCCAGGAGAGGTGGCTGTCAGAGGGTTCAGAAAACAGACGCTCAATTTTACAAGCATTCATTTTCCAAACCCGCTGACAGTCACAGGTTAGGAAAATGGATGCTCATAAAATTGAGCATCCGTTTTCTCAACCTGACCCGCCGGCACTTTTTTCTTTTTTTTTAACCTTTCGGGTTCCTCCCACTTAATATCACTAGGAAATTAAGTCGGAGGATGTACTGAAAAGCAATATTTTCTGCTTTTCTGTACACTTTTTCGGGCTGCTCAGAAATTAACGCCTGCCCTTGGACAGATGTTAATTTCTGAACGTAAAATGTGTGGCTCAGGTACACATTTTTTTCCAGTATCTGGGGCGAATTACTAATAGCCTCATCAACATGCATTTGCATGTGATGAGCGCTATTAGTTTCGGGGGGTTTGGACACGAGTTAAAGACGATTAAACCCCTTATTGTATAAGTGGTTGTGGATGCATGTCCCAAACACGTGTCCAATTACAGTATTGGCCTGAAACTGTTGTGGAACTTTTAGAGGATTAGCCATGTTAGTCTGTGGTAGTAAAAATGACACCGAGGCTGGTGGCATCCTCCAGGACTACAAATTTGGGGTTTAGGCTCTTGAAGTCAAGAGTCTACTTACTCAGATGCATCTGATGAAGCGAATGCTGATCCTCAAAATTTATGCCTCAATAAATCTATTAGTATAAAACAGGGGTAAGCAACTTCGTCCTGAAGTGCCACATCAGGTCTTGTTTTCAAGGCATCCACAATGAATATGCATGAGACATTTGTAGACAATGGAGGAGGTACATGCAAATCTACCTCATGTGTTTTCATTATGGATATCCTGAAAACCAGACCTTTTGTGGCACTCCTTGACTGGAATGGCATATACCTAGTTTAAAAGGTGCCAGCAGCCTCAGTCTCATTTATGTTCTGGAAAATTCTTGGAGTTTTGAGATGACCAACACCGATTGCAACTTTTGTGGATATTTAGTGCTCGATTCATCCAAATTTGGGACATACTAAAACTTACGATCTAAAATTATTCATCAGCTTTGGCAAAGAAAAATAATCACAACCTGTGTTAAAAAAATAAACATGGCTCAGAGGCTTTGTATATCTCAGAAAAGTCACATAACTATCTTTTATATATGTTGTATACTTGCCCCTGCTTGGAATATTACACCACATTATCAGCTTCATCATAGTATGCATAACCTTAATTGTCACTTGATATGCAGAGCTACTTACCTAATATCACCAGCATCTGGAATTGGGTGAAGAAAGTTCACTAGATAAGCTTGTTCCCTTATGTTATAGGCTCAAACTAATGACAAGAAGCCAAAAAACTTCCACACATTTTAATATGTCAAAATAGAGATGCAATATATTAACTGTTCAACACTAAGTAAAGTCAACTATTACTGTCTGCCAGTGCCAGCCAAGGCTGTACCTCAAGTTGGCCCATGGCTGACTTCTAGGCCCTCTTTTCCTGGTGTGCTGAGTCACGACTCTTGTTGGTGTAGGTTGGGCCACAACTACCTGACCAGGGGAGCATGCGGGCATGTTAAGGAAGGAAGGCAGTGGGGAGCACATGGGCCTATCAGGAAGGCCCCTCGTCCAGAGGTACAGGCAGTTCTTCTATTGTATTTATCATTTAAATGGTTAACTATTGAAAGTTTAGTAGCTGAAATGGTTAACTTTTAAAATGATATTTACATCCTTAGATCACAATTATTTATGTCAACAAAAGCAAAGAAAGGCACACATATATATCCAACCCTTTTAGTGATATGTATTTAATTATATCATTAAAAGAGCAGCGAGATCTAAGTGATCAAATGAAATCAACATTGAAAAACCACACAGAAGTGCACAAAATTGTACACACCACAATTGTATCAATCTATGTCTCACATGAAAATGTAGATATACAAAAGAAAGATAAATAAAAACAAAAAGAGGAACATAGCTCCCAAAGGCAGACAGATCTTCAGTGAATAAAGTTCCCAAAGGTCGTCGTAAGATGAAGCAGTCAGCACTGTCAGAAAGTCCCGACACAGACTGCAAGAGGCTTGCGAGTAGATGAATTGATTGGATAATTTGCCCTTTCACATACAGGATTCTTCCCTTTAAATAGCTGTTTCTGGCGAAACACTGTCTGTATCAAGACTTCTAGCAATGCTGACTGCTTTACAGAGGCGTAGCGAGGGTTTCCAGCGCCGGGGGGGGGGGGGGGGGGGGCATTTTTTTTTATTTAGTTATTAAAATATATTCCGCAACTTCCTTGCACAAAAGCATTCAGTGTTGTCTCCCCTGCAAGCTTCCCCTCCCCATCAATCCGCCAGTGCGTCACCACCACTCAGCACCACCATGCGGGGGTCTCTTCACTGGGATGAGATGGGAACCTCGCCAGCGCGTCACCTCAGGGCGCTGCCATGCAGGGCCAGTGCTAGCTTTTCTGCAGAGCCGCGCAAACGGTTACTGGACTGGCCCCTCTTCATTCTGTGCTCCAACACTGCATGAGCCCAGGGTCGATGCATCCTCTTCCTGCCGCATCGCGGAGGATGCGCTGTTCTTTCCTCCAGCCACGACTGCATGGCCTCTCCTTCTTCCTGCCCATGCAGACCCACTACTTCCTTTTCCGGGCTGCATGGGGGAAAAAGGAGAAACCATGCTGTCACCATCCCTAGACCAGTGGCACCCTAGGCGGCTGCGGGTCTCCTCCTCATCTGCAGCTGGGCGGGATGGGCTCTCCCAGTGGCTGCAGCCCCTTTTCTTGCCTGAGTGGGATGGGATCCCCTGCCCCTGGGTGCCCCCTACAGGCATCTGGTGTTGACTTAACTGATGCATGGACAAGACTGGAACTGAAGAAATAGCTGGCATGGAGTTCACCAGTACAAAGGCAGTCGCTGCAGCTGTGGCGACAGCTGGCACTGACCTCAACTGTGCATGGATTGGAATGTGGGTAGATGAAACTGACATGAAGTTGACTGGTGTCAGAGCAGGCACTAGAGCTGTAGACACAGCTAATAGTGACTTCACCAGTGCATGGACAGGGGCTGCTAGAACTGCATGACATGGAATCTTTGAATTTGTTGGTATGGCTTGGCTCAGAGATATCACAGGAGTCTGAAGCAAAGTCGTTGAAGGAGCTGGTTGGTTTTCCCTGGAACAGAGTCATCAAAGGAGTAGATGGTTTAGTGTGGAGTGGAGCCAAAGCAAGAGTAGGCTCAGCTTGGAGAAAAGCCATCGCAGGAGCTGGCTTGGTGAGGAGAAGAACCATTGCTGGACTTGCTGGAGCTGGCTTAGCCTGGACAGCCAGCGCTGAAGTTGGAGTAACCTCAGGCGTAGTGGAGTAACCAGATCGGCTGTGAATGGTTTATGGTACTATTGCGGTTGCAAACTGGAATACATTCTTTTGCAGTGCTTTGGGAATAACCTTGAGCAAGGTCTTTGGTGCCACTGTGGCAGAGAAGCAGCCTGGAACAAGATCTTAGAAATTGCTGCAGGCACAGCCTCGAGCTGAGACTTGGAAACTGCTGTAGGCACAGCCTAGAGTGGAACCACAGAAGCCTGTTGCTGTGGGCCAAGAGCCCATGCTGTAAATCCAGTCACTAGCATGGAATCATGCATAATCATGGCCATGGCTTCCTCATCCCTCCATAGGTGGGAATAGAACTTGTAAGCGATGTGAACCCTAATTGCAGTGGTGTGGTTGATGCAGTCTGTGAGGCGAACTCCGAAGGACCTCAGCGACAGCTGACGGAGGTTTGCTGGCAAGAGCCGGGTCTAGGCTTCACGTGTTACCTTCCCCTTTCCCTACAGGTTGAGCCCTTGAGTTCTGGGGGCTGGCAAGACTTAGGTGAGGGTCTCTTAGAGGACTGGCTAGGCGGAGGTCCAGAGCCAGGTAAGGATCAAAGGCAGGCAGCAAGCAAGGAATGTCAATGTCCAGGCAAGGGGTCAGAGGCAGGCTGCAGTCAAGAGTAGTCACTGTCCAGGCAAGGGGGTCAAATCCACTGGTCAGTCTGAAGAGAAGACAAGGAGGAGGCAGGAGGGACTGACACAGTAGGGCAGGTAGGCGGACAAGACAGAGCTGGATATGAGGAGGCAGGACAGGCTGGAGAGGCAAGACAAGACTGGAGATAGGATACAGGAATGCTGACAACATGCACTAACCAGGAGATGGCAGGACCTGTTGCTGAGGCAAGGCAGTGAAGTCCAGAGAGCCCTTCTATAGGGCAGCGTGGCTGACATCATCCAGAGACGCCATAGAGTTCTTCCTGCCAAAGGCCCTTTTAAGAGGTGCCACGAGCCTAGGGGGAAGATATCAGAGCAGCAGCACGGCAGTGCCCTGAGCTGCCCTCGTGTTGCGGGTGGTGTCCAGACCGCAGGAGCTTACCGACAGCATGAGGCGAGTGTGGTGGCTCGCAGGACCCTTCCGCGAGCCGCCAGACATAAAGTACCCCAGAGGCCTAGTCAAGCTGTCAGGTCTTTGCTGGATTCCACATGGGTTTTGCTCTTGGATAGAGCCACTGAGAAAGGAAAAGAACCCACAATAAGTCTGTTATTACTAGTTCATCTTGAAACAGCAAATATGATTTGAAGAGAGGAAAAAAAATGAACTGGGTAACCTTGCCTGTGGTTTGGGCTGGTCTAAACTGACAGGGAGATGTGGGCTTGGTGAGCAGAGGCCGAACCCAGGAATCTATAAGTATGTGACACTGTGGAAAGCTGTGTGTATTTTTAACCAGGGAGATAAGAGATATTTTCAGACTGGGTAAATGGCTTTGAGAATTGTCTGTGGAGTTAAATTCTCTGGCACATTCTAAGATAATTTTTTTAATTACACATTGTATGTATAAAAATTTGAAAAAGAAATACCTGTTTATGCCCCAGTGTGGCATAGGACGATTGCAATGTCAGGCACGAATTGGAACTGTCAGCTCTTTTCAACGAACGCTTTGTAATTGAGAGCCCTTGATGAGCGAGTCCACAACTTTACTGCAATTGAGTTTTGAATTGGTATTGCAGGGCGATCATTATTCAGCTGAGTGATTTGTACTTTACACTGATATTTTTTGTTTATTCTTGAGTTGTGGTCTAAATGTACCCGTCCTTTGAAAATTGCCATCTCCCTGCATTTCAGTCCGGTTCAACCGAGTGTCCCTAGAACACAAACTAATGTGTCAGGTGCTCTGCATGCCTCGGTGAGCTCCAGTAAGGTAGGAGGAGGATGCCGCGCGCTGAGCAAAGGCCTGCAAAACAAGCTTGCAATGGTGCTAGGCTTCTGAGAGCTCCCCTGCCTTACACGACTCACTGCAGAACGACCTAGGGCTGCAGCTGTCTGAAAACACACAAATAAAATTGCAAGTCTGACTACAATAGCTCTGTGTATTCTTTCTTTTTTTTTCCACCACAAAGTTTAACGAGCGGATTGGTGCTAGGAAGATGATTTATTTACTGAGAAACGCTGCAGCCATTTCGACTGCTGCTATTCAGCTCTCGAAACCGCGCTCTCCGGCACAAAATAAGCCAAGCTCGCCGTGCAGGATTCCACGTTCAAATGAGACGCATTTTCACTCACCCTAAGTTAGGCGACGCGCGCATCCTCCCCACCCCGCCCCCCGCCGGCAGCGTGTCCCCACGATCGGTTTGGTCGCGCGCTGCCGCGTGCCGCTGCCCACCCGAACGTCCCTCCCCTTCCCGAGCGGACTTTCTTCCCTCCTGATGGAGCTGTCATCGCAGCCTGCAGAGCCATCCGTCTTTCTGCAGCCCGGCGAGGGGGCCCTGCGAGCAGTCACTTCTTGATTGATGACTGATGAGGCTGGCTGAAGATCCTCTTTTCAGACTCAGCTCCCTGAAAGACGGGCGGTTTTCAGCACCCTCCCCAGCGCTGGCAGACGGCGGAGCGGGGGGGGGGGGGGGGGACGACTCAGGTTTTTAATAATGCCAGCGGCAAAGACGAGGCTGGCACAGATAAATAGGACAGGTTACTAATGGAGTCAGCGGCAGGCGGATGCCTTTGGACGGGTTTGTATTACTACACGTAGAAATGAGTGGGCCGCCCAGCGAGAAGCGTCTCCGTTCCATGCTGTATAATCATCTCTCTCTGAATCGATCTTGTGAGTTTAGTGCTTCTGAATGGTTCGGGGGTTCACAATACTGGAAAGCAAAGCGCTACTTTTATCCGGAGAACAAGTACAATGCAACCTATTAAAATAAGGGTAGGGGGAAGCTTGCGTAAATGGTAAAACGAGGGCATGCATCATCGAGAGGCTTAGTTTACGGTTTTTTTTTTGTCTCTGTAGTTGCCTCCTGCTCCTTTAGGCTTCCAGCTCAAATCGAAGCCGCCTTCTGCCGCTGTGCACCGGCAGCCTTCATTCTCAAGCCCCTGGGAATTGTTCCCATTAGGTAACTGCTCCCGCACCCCCTCACCTGTTCAGCTCAGCCATCACAGCAGCAACCCTTGGCCAGGGGCCCCCAGACCATGGCTCATTCTGGCACTCGGTGCACGGGTACCCGGAGCCTGAGGACTAGAGACTTGGGCACTGATGGATGTATCTCCCCCACCCTGGGAACGCTTCCACTACAGCATCCCCGATCTCATTCGGGCCAAGCAGTAGAAAGCAGGTTTGGGAAATGTACCCCGATCTCTCACATGGCAGTGTACTGTGCAGTAAGAGGACTGCAGGCCCCATCCAGCCCCTTATCCTGGTTAATGGGGCAGTCTCGGATGAATCCTCTCATAGGCAGTCTGTTGCAGGGGGCAGGCAAGTTTTCTCCTACTGCCCTGTGTGTGTGTGAGTGTCAGGGCCTTTTGAACAGTAACTCAATGTAGAGATGGGGCAGTTCAGCTGTCAGTGTGTCTGCTATGTAGACTGACAACGAAGGTGATGTGTGTCGGGTTTGTGAAAGGCCTCTGTGAGAGCTATGTGATTGCCAGAGATGAAATGAGATCAAGCTGGAAGCTTTCCAGACCCGATTCAGGTCACATCAACCTAACCTGGAAAGATAGACTCCAGAGGAGCTCGGAGGACAAAGGAAATGAGCATATAGTCCAGACTATACTCCAGAAGAAGTCCTCAGTCCAAGACTGCTTTCTATTACAGACCTGGCATGATTTTGATGAGTTGCTTTATTCTTTCTGGGCTTGGAATTTCTGACTTTCTTTCGCTTACCTTTCATATTAATCCTGCCTTTTGACTGTTATTTGTAAATTATCTTTGGTTAAAAGTAAAAAATATATATACATAACCCCCCCCCCCACATATATATATATGTATATATACACATACACTTTGATATATAGATAAAAATTTCCTACTGTTTATTTAATTCCTGCAATACAATACAGCTAAAAGAGTACAATGAAACCATTTAAGAGGATGATGGATGCTTGAAATAGCCCTACCAGTAGATGTAATACAAACCAAAACCATGACAATTTAAACATGCATAGAGCACAGTGGTAAGGGCAAGTGACAGGTAATACGGTGCCACATAATACCCCTGTGCTATCCCCACCATCCAGCAGGGGTTAAAGTCTCATGAGGATCCCAGCAAGCACTGCACAGGCCCCACCTGTGCCTCTCTCCTTGCAACCTCCCATCCAACCTCTGGGTGTCCGCTTGCCTGTGGGTAAGAACCCTGCCCCCTCAAGCCACCTCCCGAGCGTTTCTGGGGCACTGCAGTCAGACCACAACCTGAAGCTCTCAGAGAGACATTCACGGGCCATTGACTAAGAATGCTGGGATCTTAGAGCAACTTACATGGCTTGCTAACCAGTTACAAAAAGGATTTACGGTGAAATAAAAATAACCCTTTGTAACCCTTTTTCTGGGAATAGTGCTTATTCCAAAGGGCCAAAAAAGAATTTCTTTCTGTGGGCCATACCTGGGAACTCTCTGGATTTGGCCCGGAGACTCCAGAATTCTAAAAATGACCGGGTCTCCGGGCCAATACCGGAAATCTCCGGGTGCTGCAGCAAAACCAGTCTGCTTGGACCTGGAAAGAAGAAAGGAACGTCATTGGTCTTGCACGGCTGAAAAAGGAGGAACGCGACAGTGATTTCTGCCATCTCCGGACCTTTTTAACTCTTAACTTCTCTTCCTCGTGACACCACCTGCTCCTACGCAGCCTGTTTCCTGTATCCAGCCACTTGCCCGCCCCATCCTGTTTGCCTTGGCCAATCGACATTGTGATGTCCTGCCCGTGCATCAAACGAGGAGTAAGAAACAGGCAGCGTCCACTTCCGCAGCCCAGGAGGAGAAGGAAGAGGCTGCTGCTGTGCTCCAGGAGCCCAAGTCAGAGTCTGCTGTTACTAGTGTGTTTTGAAAGGGGGGAGAGAGAATGAATGAGCATGTCTGTGAGAGTGAGTGAGTGTGTATTTGTGTAGGAAGAAGAGATCTGAGTGTATGTAGGTGAGTAGGAGAGAGTGTATGTAGGTGAGTAGGAGAGAGCTGAGTGCAAGTGGCATGGGTGTGAAATGAGTGGGCATGTGTGTATGGAAGAGGGAGAGACGTGAGTGAGTGTGTGTGTGTTGGTGGGAGAATGGCAGATGTAAAGGTGTAAATGGACACGTGAGAATGTGAGAGAATGAGCAGTGAAAGTAAGTGTGAACATGTAAGAGTGTTTATGAGAGCACATTTGTGAGCATCCAGCCCCACTGTGCAGTTGCCCCCCCCCCCCGGTAAACCATGGTAATCTCAGGGTGACTAGAAGTCAAAAATTCCCAGGTATGCCCAGAAGGGAAGGACACCCCGGAAAATTAAATGTGTTTGCTATGCACAAATATCATTTATCTGTTGAAAATAAATGCACCTTGGAAACTTTCTTTGTATCTAAGTATTCCTTTTGTATCCAGCCTTCTGGTGAGTCTGGCGATATACCTCCTGCAATTCCTGCTCATGCAGGTTGTATGCCTTCTCCTCCTCCTCTTCATCGTTGGGCTTTGTAAGATCAGCATCCTGTCTCTCAGGAGGCGGCAGACCTTGGCCGTTGGCCATGTTATGAAGCAAGCGACAGGGTAGAAATATGGCACAAATCTGTGTTGGGTTATTGAGAAGACATCCTCCTGATATGTCCAGGCAACAGAAACATGTTTTGAGTAGGCTAAAGGTTCTCTCAATGACTGCCCTGGTCTGCCAGAAAGCCCTTTTGCACTGGACATCTCCTGTGGTCTTGTGGGTAGGGGCAGAAGAATCATGAGCTTGGTTCTGAGGGAGTATCCTCTCTCACCTGTAGTGGAGGAGGCAGAGAAGAGCAGCGTGAGATATCCCAAGCTGGTAGGCAGTGAGGCTGTCCTCTGGTAGAGGCTATAGTAGCCCTCCTGGAGGGAGAGAAGAGGGCAGAGGTTAGATGCTGTATCATTGTAGTGAGAGCAGCCAGGCCCCCAGTGATGAGATCTTGCTGGAAGCAGTCATGAATTCCTGACTGTGAGAGGATGTAAGCATCGTGACGGGATCCTGGAAATATGGGCGCTATGTCCGTGATGATCCCCTTGGTATTGCAGACCACCTGCATAGAGGGAAGTGGAAGCCTTTGTGGTTGTGCAAGGTAGCCTCGTTGTCTGCAGTTGGTCTTTTAGGGTCTTGAGTGCAATTGATAGCCCCCAAAACTTGCAGTTTGGTAGAAATTGGTTGTTGTTGCTTTCTGCTCTGAGAGAAAGATATATAGTCATCTGTTGTCTTGAGAAATGCATCCAGAAATTGATCAGTACAAATAGAGGTGGCAGACTGATTTATTCCAGCCTTGACCCCTAGAGGTGTCTGGAAGGTGCCGGTGGCAAAAAAAAAAAAAAGCTAGGACTGTAGTGATCCTGAGGTGTACTGGCAAAACATGATCTCTGAGTGAAACGATGGCATAGGTTGGGATGCTTTCCTTTGTTGAACCTGACCCTGCAAAAGATTTGCTCCTCAGATAGATCCAAAAACTGTGCCCTGGCCCTGTATAGTCACTCGGAGGGGAGCCTCCTCCTCCGTTCTATCTCCCTCCTCAAACATTGTGCCCTGAATATCTATAAATGTGTAAATTCATGTTGAATGGCACTTCGCTCCCACTCACACAGCCCCACCAAGTCAGCCCCATTCACCAGGCGCACATTCAAACTCTCAGAAGTAGAGTGCCATCCACTGAAAGGTTCCCCCATGGAACAGAAGCAAACGTAGTATCAGACAGAAGGAAAAAAACGGACAAAGAAAAATGCATTGCAGGCAAACACACTTCTGGGCAAGGAGAACCATTTCCCAGTTATTCCCCTACCCCCTCTCTCCTCTCCTCCTAGCAAGCTACCCTTTTGTACTCACCTGGACAAGCCAGCATGTCAAACACCAGGTTGAAAAAGACAATGCAGTTTTGAATTTAGCATGTTTAATAGCAGGTATAAAAGGGGTTGCACATTCTTGATGACTTTGACGCATGAATTTAAAAAGATGGTCAAAACCTTTTTATTTAATGATGCATACAATTACAGTACTATTACCTAAATGATTATCCTGATTTACCCATATCCGTTGGATACCTGCTAATCAAGAATTACTCTATTTTGTTTATTTTATTATGTATGTGAAAATGTTTTATGCTTTATATTTAAATTTGTTTTATTATGTATGTAAACCTGTAAACCGCCTAGACGGACACGTAAGTGACCCCACGTGCGGTATATAAAAAACTTTTAAATAAATTTAAATAAATGCATTCATTATAAAATAGAAAAGTTTTGCCTGAGCATCTAAGCCGTGCCCGGATGTGCCCCAAACATGATGCCCCAATTTGTTCGCATGCACTTTCCTGCACGAACGTGTGAGAGTGCACGTATTCAGCCTGCTTTGAAAACCGCTCGTACACGCATCCGTTAAACATACACACGTACGACGCCTGTCTGCATGCGGAACCCCTTTGAAAATTTACTCCATAGTTTTTAAAATAAAAAACTAAAGTATGCTCAGAAGTGCCAACTCTGCCCCAAATCCACCCTCTGAAATGCTTCTCCCCAGTACGTTCAAAATCGGGTTAAGCCCATGCTTTTATGCACACTGAGCCCTAGGATAGTTTATAGCAGCCATTTACTCTCATAAAACACAGTCTGATGCACGTAAGTGGCTTTGAAAATTCAGTCCTTAATGTAACAACTACAATTGCTACTAATTACCATTTCTATAGTGCTACTATAGAACATTTATTTTTCATAGTAAACACGGTTAAAATTGACAAGGCGATGATTAGGAAGAGCCAGGATTTAAACTGCAAAAGACTGGAATTTGAGGTGGGACTAGAATATGGCCAGAAAGGAAGTATGATGTCATAATGTCCATCTATTAGAGGACAGTACTGATGACCACCATCCTTGATGCACTGAGGCTACATAAAGCTGTCAAGTACTCCTAATGTTTGCCTTGTGTTGAAGGAAGAGTTATTAGCATTCATTTATTTATGTTAATAGATATTGAATGTAGTGTACCTCCCATTGTACAGAGTATCACCCCGCGCAAGTATGAGGCAGAGGACTATAAAGCATCCTTCAGCTCACACATTTCCTTGTTGTAAAGCAACTACAAATTATCCGAGTAAATTAAAGTTGAGTTCTGCTAGATCCAAACCTGCATCTCATCTGGATGAGATGCAGGTTCCCCCATCCCTGTCTCCCCCTCCTCACAAATGTAGTCCCATCCATCATCCTTCATTTTCTTTTCTGTCACTCCACAACCAAGTCTCTCTCGCCCTGGAAGGAGTGTGCACAATCCCTACACAGAGCTGGGTACCTGAGCTTTAGTTGATCTGGAACGGTTTAGTTAATATTTTGATAGAATTACAGCGTAGCTAGCCATCCAGTCTTCAGAAAAAAACAACAATGCAAATTCTCCTTGCAAACACTGTGCTTTCTCTCCTTGACAGGATCAGAAATTGTATACTAGGGATTAATGAGCTGCCGAAGGCCATGAAATTTAGGATGCAGGATTTACTCCGATGCATTTCTTAAATACGGCCAGCATTAATACAGACAAAGCATCAAGCAGACACCAAAGGCTGCCATGTAAAAAGCGAACAAATATTGAGGAGGCAGGACTTTGGGCGGCATAAAGATGGGAAACTGAAGCACAGAAATATTGAACCGTGATGCAGGAAAAGACCGTAAGGCCTATCAGGTGAGACCAGCACAGAAGACCGCCTGCCAGATTTCAGGATCTGGCAGATGGAAAGGTGCGCTCCGTGGAGTACGACAAAGTTTCCAAAGGTAACCTTTACCTCCGGTAGTTATTTGTAAAATATGAAATGCCCTTGCCATGTTCTTCTGTTTTTGAGCCTTTCCAAAATCATTTTTTTGAGGATGGAGTGGTGCAGGAGTATATGGTGAGTGTATGTTTGTGTGGTGAGCTGGGGTTTGTGAGAGGTGATTTTTTTTTCTTTTAAATCAGGGAGAGAAGTGGTTATGTGTGGTGGGTAGTTGCTTTTTTTTCTTTGGCGTAGGGGATGTGTGTATGAAGTGAGGGGCCTATGTGTGGAGGTGGGTAGAGGGAATGTGGGTGTGTTGAGGTGTTCATGGCGGTAGATGAGTGATGTAAGTTCGTGTTTGTGTGTGATGGGTCTGATGTGTATGGTGGAGAATGTGTTGTGTTTTGGGAGTAGTGTGTAGAGGGGATCTTGTTGGATAGGAGAGGAAGGTGTGTTTTTCTGGGATGCATGTCTGGTTTTTCACTGTATGGTACTATACTTAATTATTGAAAATTTTCTAGCAATGGGAAGCCCAAAGGGGTATGAAGAAGAGAGTGAGTGAAAGGAAGATTCTTCTCCCACAAAGGATGAGTTATAAAGGTGGTATAAAGGGTGCTTCCACAAGGCATTGGGATGAGCCTGACTCTGTGTTCTGGCGTTTTTAGAGTCTGAATCTGGTGCTGAGGAATTTGAGGTTAGAGTAGTGAATCAGCTTCCTCTTCCGCACACATCTCCCTACTTTCCATTGTTCACACTGGCTGTTGATGTCCCTGCTAGTCTCCTGAGTGGATGATCCTGAATCAACTGGGTTACCTTACCTGCCAACTCCCAGTGAAGTAAGTGGATGATTTCGGAAGGTAAAATGGTTTCTTGCCAGTTGCCAGTGTGACTAGTAGAAAACTTTTTAAGATAAAGTGTTCCCTGCTGGTGCTAGGGTACCAGTGGGTGATTTTTTAAATGCCTTTGTATGGCTGAAATTCAGTGAATGGGTTTGTTATTTCATATACAGAATAATAGGGTTCAGGATGCACAAGGGAAGGTAACAAATGACCAGAGTAAAATATTTGGATACAGACGCTCTCATGAAGTCCAAAGTAGTAAAGTGACTGCTGAACTTTAGCATATTTCTAGATTTGTGTCAGTTTCCCCTGCCTAAAGCATAAATCCTGAGTTGGTTTGAGATTTCTGTGACGTTTTAACTATTCTTTGCCAGCAGGTGGCAGCAATTCTATTCATTTTCTCCAGGTGCTCAGAGGGGCCGATGCAATACACTGCGCTCAGCCGGGCGCACTGTTTAACCTGCTGTGGGATGCGGGTTAAATAGGCGCTAATCCACATCCTAATGCAATAGGGGGATTAGCGGCTATTTAACGTGCATCCGGCGCGGAGTGAATGAGTTAGCGCTCATCGCATGCAAATGCTATTACTCATTCACTCCAAATGCAAAAAAATAAATGTGCGTCTCAGACGCACATTTATCGCTCACATATTAATGTCTGCCTGGAGCAGGCTTTTCTGTACTTTTTTTTAAAAGTTAAAAAAAAAAAAAAAGGAAAAAAAAGCCACTTTGAAGAACGACGCCGATATGCTCGGCGTCGGTGTTCATAACCGGCAGACCGCTGGTAACTGCGGGGGTCGCGTTAGCAAGGAGGCGCTAAGGTCGAGCTAGCAACCCTAGCGCCTCCTTGCTAGCGCGACCCCCTCATTTGTTTATTGCACGGCGCCCCCCCCCCTTGCGGACACCATGCGTGCGCTAAGAAAGCGGGCGCTGAAAAGCCAGCGCCCGCTTTCCGCAAATTTTATTGCATCTGCCCCAGAGTCATTAAGTTACAACAGGCAAAATACCTCCATTTGCTCCTAGAAACTGCCTCCTGCCAGTAAGTGGCTTTTAGAGTTCCTTATTTATTTCTTTCCACAATTTCTATTCCGCTGATCCAACAGTCTCAGTGGATTACAGTCAACATAGGCAGCACAGCATAACAAAACCTTACACAGCGCAAAACAGAAGCATGCCAAAACATGTCTCTACCTTAAAAGGTAGATCTTAAGAGCACTGCGCACGCAAAAACAGGCACACATGTGCGTACGTGGGCCGCGTGGGAGCTGCATGAATTTTAAAAAGCTGGGAACGTATGCATGCCCAGAAAAGGGGCAGGGCATGGGCGTTCCCAGCAGTGGGTGGTGTTACAGACACATTCAGAGGTACCCATTGTAAAAGTGACATCACGAAAGAAATTTTGACCTTTTAAGTGATGAAAAGGAGTTGATTTGTACACTGCAGTCTCTGCTAGCTGCAGTGTACAAATCAACTCCTTTTCATCACTTATAGGGTCAAAAATTCTTTAATGAGGTCAATTTTACAATGAATACTTCTGAATGTGTCTAACACCACCTCCCGCAAACTAATCCCAAATCAAAGTGCCCCTTTACAATGTCCATATATAGAGTATCAGACTGAGCCCTATAAAGAGGATCTCTCTCTCATGACACACATAGATTAATAAAATAACATATTTTTGTGCCCACACATGTTTATGGGCACACACTGTCCCTCTTAAAATCTACCCTTAAACGCTAAAGGTATGGTCTAGAAGAGAAGCTACATTTTTGACCATAGCATGTAGTAGTTTATTTATTTATTTAGCAGATGCCTGGTGCAGAGCTCTAGGCAACCTACAAGATAACACATGCATAATAAAATTTAATATCAAACAATAAAACAGAAACTAATTGCTGAAAGACTCATTTTAGACAGAATTTCAAAACTGATGGCCCTATGAAAAAGCCAGTTGAAACAAATGGCGTTTTCAACAGGCCCTTAAAGGTTTTTGTGCACGTCATCAACTGAAGGCTCTCAGCGAGGGAATTTCACAGGACAGAAACTGCAACAGAGAGTGCTCGCTCCTGTGTCTCAACTAGGCAAGCTCTACAGCAGAGAGAAAGTCCAAAAGCCCTCTTTGAAATGAATGTAATGGAGGAGGTGGGATATACAGATTGAGCATTGTATTTGCCAGTGGAAGAGAATCCAGACATCAGTTTATGGCCTAGCATTATACTTGATTTGCCAAGAAACAGGGAACCACTACAAATCATCCAGTACGGGGATAATATGATTCCTAATAGAACAACCAGCAATAAGCTGAGCAGCAGTTTTCTGGAGTATCTGCAATGCTCTTATCGCATAGTCAGGAAGTCCAAGATAGACAACATTGCACTGGTCCAAAAAGGGAAGAATAAAAACCTGAACAACAGACCTGAAATCTGATGGGTTCAAAAGTGCATGAGTTAATGAATAGGGCGATAATTTGCATGCACTCATCATGCTTTCATTTGCATTTTATTATGCTCAGCAAGTGCCACAGTGGTGTAGTTTACCGTCTGCTTGCTAAAGCATTAGCAGGTGCATTAATGTGCATATTAAGACTTTTCTGCATAACACATCACTTACCATGCATCATGCTAAACTGGTGAAGTGACCATTAGTGAATTGGATCCAGCAAAATCAAGAGTTTAACTTATGCATAGACCAAATTGTCACATGGTTATATTCTCATAAGTTGAAGTCAAGCCCATGAAATAAGAGACTCTATGGATCAGAAGGTGGGATAATACCTTAAATATTGTTCCACAAATGGCAGATACACCTATCCCCTCTTGTGATGCTACAACATTAGGAGTCAAATTGGACTCTGCCATAGATATGACCACTCAAATTTAATCTATAATCAATTACTTTATTCATTACATTTGTCATCTAAACCATTTTTGTATGATTATGACTTAAAAGCTTTGGTCCATGCTCTGGTGTTATCTGTATTCAACTACTGTAATGTTTTATACTTCGGTCTTCCTCTCAACACACCAAGATGACTTCAAATACTACAGAATACGGCAGCTAAGCTAATTTATGATCATGTCACTTATATTAAACTGGAATAGTCCAAGGGAACAGAAATAAGATAACATTCACTAATCTTTTGTTAAAAACGTTCACATAATCTAAACAAAATTTAAAGCATCAGTCTATATATTTGGTTACACTTATACAAATATATCCTGAAAATGTGCCCCGAACCTCTCTTGATGATTATATATTCATATCAATCACAAATGTAATAAAGCCATGTCTCAATTATATCAGACAATTGCACATTCACACTGTAACCATACATAAACACACAGAAGTTTAAAATTATAGACACTGCAATAGTATAAATATTACATTATGTGATGTACCCTGATGTGGGGTACTTAATTGGGGACTGTTGTCTAGTTCTAGTACTTTCTTGACTCATTCACCCAACTTTTATATTAAAGAAATTACACTGGCTTCCAGTTCAATGCAGGATGAAATACAAGATCCTATGTTTAACTTTTAAGTCTCTTCATAGTGCTCAACCTGAATATTTGGCAAATGTATTAGTTTCTTACCTTCCCTCAAGGTACTTCACTCTTCTCATCAAGGTTTTCTTAAGATTCTCTCTCCAACTGATAATTTATCTGGAGTCAACTAGACATTCAGCTTTTTCTTATAAAGCACCCTTATTATGGTCTTAGATATCCAGATGGAGCCAAGTTATCCTAAATTTAGGAAAGCCATAAAAAGATGGCTCTTCAAACAGGCTTTCAATGATTAACGGAGTGAGTCATATCTGCATAAATATCCATAACTGAGAGTCATGATTGTTCAGTTTTAATTTTCTTTTTGTGTTGAACTATTTGTATGTTGTTACTGTTGTCTTAAATGCCATACTGTGTTATTTTATTTTTGATTGTTTGTAATACTTTTGTTTATTATGAAAAGTGCCTTGATTTTATGGAGAAGGGCAGTATATATGAAGCCAAATAAACTAAACTATGTGTGTGAAAATTATGCATAGGAGCATAAGAAATGCCATGCTGGGTCAGACTAATGGTCCATTGAGCCCATCATCCTGTCTCCAACAGTGGCTAGTGCTGGTCTATTGATTGCAAGAGGAAAGTCCATTCCATATTGCTCACTTTGAAAAGTAAGAGGTGGAGACACCCAAATTTATCTGGTTATTTTATTTATTTATTTATCGAGTTTTATATACCGTCGTTCGGTTTCGCCATCACAACGGTTTACAAAGTTACGATGTTTAACAATGTTTAAAAAAAAAAAAAAGCAGTAGTTAAAGTAGATATCATTTATGAACTAGGTTTGTAGATTAATCAAAACATATTACAGAGTTGAGTAATAATCTTAAAATTTCTTGGTTAATAATAATTTATGAACCTGTCCTTCAGAACTGGTCCAAACCTTTTTGACTTTAGCTATTCTACTATCCTCGACTACATTTTCTGGCAACAAATCCCATACCTTAACTGTGCATTGACTAACAAAATACTTTTTAAAAAATTTGTTTGAAAGCTGGTACTAGTTAGTTTCAAGGAGTGTCCCCTAGTGCTCGTACTATTTGATAGAATAAATAACTAATGCTTTTAACTTTTTCCACATCATGCATAGTTTTATAAACCTCTTTATCGTCTCTAAGTCACTTCTTCTCCAAACTGTTTAGCTTTTCTTCATAAGGAAACCAATCCATCCCCGCGATCGTTTGTGTTCTCAGTCTCTGAACTTCTAAGTTCTCCTACATCTTCATATCTTGACTACAGAACCCATAAGGATCAAACACATATGTTCTAGAGGTGGTTCAAATTCACAAATTTCACCATTTTTCAGAAGAAACACATAGAGAAGTCTATATTTTTCTATGTACTACTGTATACATTACATTTCAAACTGCATTGACAAAGCATTAGTAGAATCTTAAACTCTGGGAATATTTTATCATTTTGCAACAGGTAATTTTTATTTAGCAGAAAGAAGCAGCTCAGTGCTATAATTTTAGGCTGGATAGTGGATATTGCTTATGTAACCCATGGTTACACTTCGATAGCATTTTCATGTTAAAGAGAATTATTTGATGTCTTATGAATTTTATAGGGCGTTTTTACCTCTCCATAATAAAATCTAATGGTTTACACTAGTTCTTTCTGATACTGATTAACTTTTTACATAATGGCACAGGCAGGAAGGAGGAGGAGCATCTGGAGGTGGCTTTTTCTTCAGACTGAGATGGCACCACAGCCCCGCCGATCTTCCCGCTGTGTGCTGCCACTGAGGCAGAGTGAGGCAGACGCCATAGTGGCTTTCTGAGAGAGGCATTTTTTGCTGCCTCAAAATTCTGCTGCCTGAAGCGGCTGCCTCACCCTGCCTCATTATAGAACCGCCCTTGGCATAGTATCTCTTGCAAACTGATTTCTAGTTTGTCTAGTGGCGTAAATCCATGTTGTTAAATGGACTCTCTACCTGGGTAACATCAAGCTAGGTTGAGAGAACATTGCACAAATCTCATCTTTGGGTGAGTTTCCTCACTCCGAGGGTCATCAAATCTTCACAAGAGTGCACTGTTCTGTTCATACGTCGCACTCTGAACGTCAAAGTGGCCCCTAAACCCTACACTAATACCTAAATCTCACCTCAAGTAGCTAGGTGGGCCTCATCTAGAGGTATAAATACCTACCTAGTATGAGGGCATTATGGCTAGGCTAGGCTCTCTCTCAATACAACAATTCTGGCACTTACTGCAAAGTGCAAAAAAGTTATCACAATTTGCGGTAATATCTATGCGAAACACTAAGATAGCACACTTTGCGATAAACAGCCAATTACCATAAAACACACCCCTTTTCCTGTCGCATGCGATATTTAGTGCATTTTGATAAATCCAGGCCTTAGATTGTAAACCCTCTGAGGATAGGGAAATACTTAAGGTACCTGAACGTAATCCGCTTTGAAGCGCTGAAAAAAGTGCGAAAAGCGGAATATACAAATCTAAATTAAAAAAAAAAAAAAAAAGATGGAGGACCAGAGCAAGGAGGAAGAGGGCCCGGGGTTGAAAGCGAGTGAGAAGAAAGAAAGGGATGAGACAGCAACAGAGGAGGGAGAAAGGAGAAAGACACCAGGAGAAAAGAAAGAGGGGAGAGATAAATGCTTTACTGTAAGAAAAGTAGAGAGGGGCAGACAGGCATATTAGGGAGGGGGAGAAAGGCTGAGAAACGGGCGCAGAGCGAGAAGAATTGGAGATCATCTTTTTCTTCTTTTTAAGCAAACACACTGGATAAAAAGAATAAGGAAAGATTTAAAAAATAAAAATAAACTAGATTTAGCAAGTGAGGAATGAAAGAGAAACCACTGGGTGATGGCACCAGAGAAAAGAGCAGGGAGAGGCCATAGCAGTGTCCGGAGGGTCTCCTGCTGCACCTTCTGCCGGACTTTGGCTGGAATATTAAAAACAAGTTGTATAGCGGGTGAGCGTTGCTGAATGTTGCTGTGCAGATCCTGCCTCTCTGGGGCAATGGGATGATAATTTCCTCTGTGCTCATTCTGTCTGTTTTGGTGGGGGATTGAGCTACCTACCACCCCCCCGTCAGCCGGCTCCATTTTCCTTCATCATCACAAAGCAATCTGTCAGAGCGCTTCCTGCTTTCCTCTGAATTGCTTTCTCTACGCTTGTCAACCCCGCTGTCCACAATCTTGATTGCAATCAGAATTTTTGAAAATTTTGCCTGTGCTATCATGTTGAAGGGCCAGCTGTACAAACGTCACAGAACAAAAATATTACCATAGCCAGCCTATAATAAACACTGCTGACACTTTTCCCCCAAACACGTTTGTCTTGTGTGATAGAGGTATTCAGGGAAACATTTTTTGTTTCATTTTTTCGTTGGGGGAAGGGGGGGGGGGAGTAGTTCTTTTTTTGGTTAATTTAATTGTTTATTTTATTTCATTTTGAATACAGCACTGAAATACAAATTAAATACAATTTAAACATATAAAAAAAACCCAAACATAAAATGTGCCCATTCCATGGGTGCCCAAACGGAAAACATTAACCTCCCCCCCCTCAGGCTTTCCCATAAGTCTCCCCTCCAGGCCTCTTACCTCCTTCCTGGTGTCTGCAAAGTAGAAAGGGTCAGAAACATTCCCCAGTTGCTCCTTTCTCTCTAAGTCCTGGTTCGAAAATGGCATCAACTGGCCCTAAGGCCAGCGCACTTTTGCTCTATAACCGTATATGACTGCTCAATAAAAGAGCACCAGCCGACACCATTTCTGAACCAGGATCTGACGGGGATCACTCCTGTCCCTTTCTACTTCACTGATCCCAGGAAGGAGATTCAAGATTTCTTGGAGGTAGCGGAGACTTTCAGTAAAAGCCTGGATGGAGGGGATGGGGGGAGTAATTTTTGCTCTTTTGGTAGCTCTTGATTTTTCCCTCTTGACTTCCTGGGAAAAAAAAAAAAAAGCCAACAAAAATAAAAGAACTTTGGTGGATATATATATATATTAATGTTTCATTGTATAAACTGCCTCAGGTTGGAGTCTCTCGCACACTGGTGTCCTGGGCCGAGGGTGCGAAGGTAAGCAGGGATTCACAATGCCTCCTTGAAGGGGCAACCCACCCAGTCGACATCCCGGGGTAGGAGGGGGAAAGCAAGGATACAATTAGGAAAACGCCCTGAGTGAAGATGCTATCCCTGAAAGCCCTTGCAAAAAGAAATGATGCCGTGCTAAAAGGCTGAACAGAATTTCATTGTACCAGAAAAAATAAAAGAATTTACATCTGGCTGGCAGCACTGATGCAGCAGGTATACAAATGTTCAAGAAAGGATTTTGTATGCTTATGTAGATACTTAGAAAACAATTTGAAATTTTGAACACATTCAAACTTTTTTTTTTAGTGTAAAAGTATCTAGACACACTGGGTGTAATTTTCAAAAAGATTTACCCTTGTACATGTAACTACTATTGTAGCAATTTTCAAAAGCTATTTACTAGCGTAAAATGCACTTATGTGAGTAAATCCTATGGACAATTCAATGGCATATAGTATAGCAATTTTCAAAAGCCCACTTACATGGGTAAAATGCATTTACACACGTAAAACTCATTTTTAAGCATGTAAATGCTTTTGAAAATCTGTCCCACTATTAATAATTAAATGTATTTTCTTGTTGTACCTTGAATACTAGGGGTGTGCAGGGATAAAAGATTTTGTTTTTCGGTTCATTTTCAAAAGAAAACAGCATCTCCCATGGCCTCCTGTCCCAATCGACCATCCCTCCCACCCAGAAAAATGCAGAGGCCAGGATCCCCCCCCCCCCCCCCCCCCCCGGCACCCACTTACTCAGTCCACTAGGGATCTCCTGGCGAGGCCTGGGTCAGGCCAAAGCCTGAGCCTTGCATAGGCCGAGGACATGGTAGGTCTCCATGACTTCGGCCTCGGACTATGCAGGGCTAATACCACAACCTCAACATAGGATGGAGTCTGGACCCAGGCCCTGGACAGAGGACAATGCCTGGGCCTCAGCCTAGGGTCAGGCCCAGGTCCGAAGCCCAGGCCTCACAGCTCCAGCGCATTCAACCTAGAGGACAGTGTCAGTTTACAAAGAAAGAATGCTGTTGTCGCTGCTCTGAGGCCTAGGCCTGAACCTCGGCTGAGGTCTGGCAAAGGCCCTGTCGTCGGGACCTGGCCTTCAGGCTGGGCTGAGGCATCAGGCCTAAGCTCAGTCTTGGGCTCTGGCCTAGACTAAGGGGTCAAGACCTGACTCCGAGCCAGGTCCTGGCATTGGGCCTGGGTCTGGGTAAGGCCCTGTCATTGGGACCCAACCTCGGCCATGGCATCATGGGCCTTGACCTAGGTTGAGGCACAGGCATCAGAACCCAGCCTTAGCTGCTGCTTCAGATACCCAACAGATCAGAAAAGTGAAAATTTTCAGAGGGCTCAATCGCAACTGAGGCCTTGGCATCGCATTTGGGCCTAGGATGTAGCCCCTGCTTTGAGTCTCAGCCAATGACCTAGGCAAGGCCTCAACTTTGGGCCTAGACCTATGCCAGCGTCACACTTGGGAGTAGGCCGTGGCCCCCTGCTTTGGGCCTTGGCTCTAGGCCCAATGCATTCTTTTTAAATGAATGCAACAAATAAGGTTTGTTTCATTCAGGGGGCTCACAAGTTGTTCCAGGGCCCCCTGAATGAAATGAATTGCTCTTGTCGCATTTTTCACATTCATTTAAAATGCATGCACATTCCTACTGAATGCCAATATAAGTCAAATAAATATTGTCTTTATATTTCTACTCCAAATTTTAATTTAAAAAATTGATTCTTTGTATTTTTTCCTTTTTAGGTTCTTCTGGAACAGAGCCCCTTTGTCGTAAGCATTCTTGAATTTTCTCTCTCTGTATCAGTTGGTTTTCTCTCAACCTTTTTCTATCTTTTGCGTTGGTTTATCATTGAGCTCAATAAAGTGTTCCTAGTCTGGCCAGATCTAGCGTGTGTTTCTCAGATGTGAGTGTGCTATACTTATCTCTGATCTCAGCTCTAGTGCAACAATATTTGTTGCAGCAGATGTCTCCCGGGTGATGGTAGGGGCAAGGGTCAGTTGGAGCCATTTTGGAAAATGGCAACAACAAGGAATGGAGCTGGGAGGTGCTCTTGGCCTCTAATATACCACCAATGCTTCATTTTAAGGTAGGTGGTCTGGGGATGGGGAAGGGCCCTAGATCACCAGGGAAGTATTTTGAAGCAAAGGAGGGGACGGGGAGTTGCCTACCCTAGACCAACAAGATCTTATTTTTTTGGAGGGAGATCCAAGAGTTGTGAGGCCACCTGGAGGGAGTGTTTACTATTAAGAGGGGCTTTGATTTGGGCAGGAGAGTTTTACTGTAAAGGGGAGGGATTTGGATAGGGGGCAGGTATCGCTGTGCAATTTTACATTCATTTTTAAACATTTTTATTGTGAGGTCACCTGAGCAGGTGGCCCCGGGGTGGACATCGCCTCCTATCCCATGACTTTTTAGTTTTCGTAGAAGCATCTCATAAGAGACTTTGTCAAACACCTTCTGAAAATCCAAATACACTACATCTACCGGTTCACCTTTATCCACATGTTTATTAACCCCTTCAAAAAAATGAAGTAGATTTGTTAGGCAAGACTTCCCTTGGGTAAAGCCATGCTGACTGTGTTCCATTAAACCATGTCTTTCTATATGCTCTACAATTTTGATCTTGAGAATAGTTTCCACTATTTTTCCCAGCACTGAAATCAGGCTCACTTGTCTATAGTTACCCGGATCGTCCCTGGAGCCTTTTTTAAATATTGGGGTTACATTGGCCACCCTCCAGTCTTCAGGTACAATGGATGATTTTAATGATAGGTTACAAATTTTAACTAATAGATCAGAAATTTCATTTTTTAGTTCCTTCAGCTAAAGTTAGTGGATAAATTTATCTGGCTATCTATAGGACAACTCTTTGGCACAACCAGACTTAGGTTATTTATTAAGGCGTTTCTCATATTCTGGGTCTATGGGGAAAATGCTTAGTAAATGACCCCCTTAGCCGGATATGTTATCCGCTAACTCTGAATATCGGCATTAGCTAGTGTCAGGACCTCCACCTGCTGAATCCACAGCCGAGCTCAGCTTCCTCCTCCGGGGCCTCGTATGCCTTCCAATCCTGATAGCACTCCTGAAACAGCTGGAAGCTGAGCTTCTCTCAGAGGGAGTTATTTGTAAGCCTTTCAAAGCAGGCTAGGGTCCATGACTGGGTAAAGCCACCCTGGCAACTCCTTGCTTCAAGGCTCCCTCCCCCAGGTGGGGAATATTAGCCCCCCCGGGAAAGGGTTAAAAAAAAACAAAAAACAAAAACAAACCAAACAAACAGCAACAATGAACAGTTCTATATTAGTTCAAGTTCATTTCTCTCTTTTTCCACAGCGGTGCAGTAATGCTTCTCAAATGTCCAACAGAAAAAAACTTCACCCAAAACAACTCTATGTCCCAATATACTGCTGTCAGCCTTCTATCCTGACTAGAACCGCAGTGCTGGGGACTCAGCACAACTCACCCCTTCTTCCCTGTAGCTGTGCTCCAAGTAATGGTTTCCCTCTACCACATTCAATAGCCAGCACTCTCTTTAGTTAGTGCTTCCCTGGAAAATAGGTGAGACAAACAATTTCACCTTGCAGGTCTTCCCTCAATTCCTTATTTCCTTCCTTCAACACTTACTCAATCTCCGTGCTGGACAAAGAAGACTCTTCAGTGGGTGACTCCCAGTCCATCGCTTCCACCTCCTCAGACGAGCTGCTCTCTTCATATTCCCCCTCACTCAGGGACACACTCTCTTCTTCCCTCTGCATCGACTCAGCTGACCCCAATTCGCCGCTATCAACTTCAGCCTCATCCTGGGCTCGAGCTTTCCAATGCTGCTCTGGAACCCTGGGTATTGTAGTTCTTATAGGGTATCTAAGCGCCCCCTGCTGTTTCCCTTCTCTTCTGTGCTCCCTGCGGGATGCAGGGCACAGTTACTTTGTCTCTTTCGGTGGGAGAGCGGGCTGGTGCCCCTCTCCCGGGCACTTTCGTACGGTCTGAAATAGGCCCCCTGCTGTTTCCCTTCTCTTCTGTGCTCCCTGCGGGATGCAGGGCACGGTTACTTTGTCTCTTTCGGTGGGAGAGCGGGCTGGTGCCCCTCTCCCGGGCACTTTCGTACGGTCTGAAATAGGCCCCCTGCTGTTTCACCTGGGGATAGTTTGGCATCTTTTTACTTTGGCCAGGCTTTCTATCCCTCCAGGATGGTGGCCTGTTGCTTTTCTCATTACACTAGATAACTTATCCAGCTAACACAATGCTCCGTAACGCCCCTAAATTATCTAAAAAAATTTAGCTGGATAATAAAAACTCCAGCTACAATTTAGCTAATAAGCACCCAAGTACTCATTCACAATCAGGTAACTAGTGAGTTTTATGGTTAAATGACTCTGAATATGGGCCTCTCATTCTCTTCTAGTGCTATCCCTCATATTGTGTGCAAAAATGTCTCTATCACACACCCACACAAACACATATACAGTGTATATGTTTGCACTGCTGACTCCTTTTTCACACAGATAAAAAACCTGTTAGAAATAGAAGTAAGAAAGCTGGCAAGGCTAAGCTTTTTTTTTACTTCAATCTGTTTACAGATAACCCCACTACACTGCACTGTGCTGTATCAGACACAAACATTACTGGCACTGCTTCAATCTCCAGTCCACTCCTACCCTGCCTCCATAGAATATAATAAATAGTGACACTTCCTCTTTCTTTCTGTCACAGTGAGACCACGGACTGTAGCAGAGATCAGAAAAAGCCCTTTGCCAATGCCAGTGCCTACCTTTTTTAAGCTTTTCTTTAACTCTCAGAGAGCCTCTGAAAAGAGATCCTTCTCTGCAAAATCCTACAGAGGAAATGGAGTTTCTTTGCACATCATTTGAGCTAAATGGCAGCTATAGGCTAGTTAAAAATATGTTTCACCGTAATTTGTTCTCCGAGTCTCCTGGTCAATTTTTCCTTCCTTGGCTCCAATAAGGCTACTATATCACACAGGCAATAGTTGTTTGTTACAGTTACAAGTTAGTTCCAGCCTGCACCTGCTGCTTGCTCAGTATAGCCATACACTTGAATGGGAAACAAACAAATGAAACTATAATTTTTGTTTAAATTTGTGGGCACTCTCTATTCATTTCGGGAATCCACGAAGGAAATTAAAATTCTCATTCATTGCTTTTTACCCATTAGTTTCATAAAAATGCACATGCTTAATAAGAATAATTCATAGACAGTAGATGAAATGAACCATGAGATACTAACTAACCAGTAACCAAATATAGATGCACAACATAATGCAAAAATTCAGTGCTGTAACCACAATGGCATTTTACTAGCTTTCTTTCATTATCTGACAGTTGTCCCACTAAAAAATGCAACAAGTGATATTTGATTAAAAGTCATTCACTCATCAGAGACGGGCTTTAAATAGCTTGTCTTCAGTTTAATCAGATCCCAAAAACACCATGTTATATTGTAAAATTAATGAAAAACAGTCAGATCATTCAACAACAAAAGTGTTTCTTCCATTTTCATGAAAACAGTTCAGCCTGAGACAGCACCTGGCAGCCAGACAAAAGGGGCTGACAGTCCTGCAAGTTATTCTAATTACAGGTTCCATCTGCTTGGCAGCGGTAACAGTAATTTTCGGCTGCTTTTCTGGATTTTTCTCTTATCGGACCTTTGGAATTGAATAAGCTTTTCATGTTGAAGAAATTTTCAACAAAAAAAAATGCTAATTTTGCATGAACATCAGAAAACTCTGTTAGCTTGTTTATTTAAAGAGTGCCTTTATCAGGGACTAAGAATATAAGAACATAAGACTCCAGCTCCTTCTCTCTTTGGTTATGGGAAAACTTCCATAATGGGCTCCAGATTTAATATGGGCTCAGCCTGAGATGTGCCTGACAGCTTCTGGAGTTTTCTGCCTCCAGGTACTACTCAAACAGTGAGAGACTGCAGATCTTCATAGCTTCCCTGAAATGTCTATTTTCACGGGAAAAAAAAAATATGACAGGCGCTGTGATTAAAATATCGCGTGTGGACAGGAAAGTAAACACTGTTTGCAGATGAAATAATTGGCAAATCCTGTCTGCATGGATGACAAAGTTTACCATATTCATAACCCTGTCAAGCAGATGGAGTAAGATGTTTACAAAAAACTCTATTATATTAATATTATAAAGCACCACAGGTCATTCAACCAGTTAGGACTGCTCGACTGGCCGTTACACTGTCAGATCCTGCAGAAGAATGGCATTTGACCCTTTCCCCTGGCACTTTCTAAAATTTATAATAAATGCTTGATTTATCACAAATGAATAGGTATCACTTCTAGTATGTCTTATTGTTCAAGACTGTAACTAGACACAGTTTGGCCTCGTCAGAACTACTCGCAAGTCCTTTCATCCACACCAACATGCAGTGACTGTAGAAAACAATAAGGGGTCGATTTTAAAACGTCCGGGCGGGCGTCCATGAGCGCATTGTTCCCAGCACGCGCACGTGGACGCGCCGATTTTATAAGCTGTGCATGTCACCGCGTGCATGTTATAAAATACGATATCCGCAAACATACGCGCAGACGAGTTTATAATTGGTGCGCACATGTGCGGGCGGGTTCCCCATTCACGCGCGCAGGGGGTGGATTTTTCAGTTACATGTGGCTACGCAATCGGCCTTTTTCTCAGTTCCCTCCCAGTCCACTCCAATTAAGGGCCAGACTGGGAAGGTACTTTCCTAACCCTAACCTTCCTCCCTCTTCCCCTCTCCTCCCCGACCCCTAAATCTACCCTACCTAACCCCGATTTTTTTGTTTTTATACTTACTGCTCCTGCAGAGCAGAAGTAAACTCCGCGCGCCGGCTGCTGGCGCACACTTCCCCGGGACAGCGTCTAATGGCGCTGATCCGGCCCGCCCCTTTCTTCTGGCCTGGCACTTGTGCGCATATCGGGGGTTACGTCCATGGGCGGGCCCTTTCGAAAATGCGCATAGCGCGCGCAGGGCCCGGCCATGCACGTAACCCCTGATTTTTATGAGTGCAGGGCTTTTAAAATTTGGGCGTGACTCAACAGCACCCGTTAACTAAGAAAATAGAAATGAGATCCTACCTGGATTTGCTGCTGACCAACATCGATTCTGTACTTTTGGAAAATATCTTTTGAAAACAGGACCCATTATGTGACTTTAGGCACATTATTTTGTTTTCTGTGTGTCCCGGGCCACACAGAGTTGTCACACTGAATAGTCACACTAAATAATCAAACTGTAACTACATATTTCCCGTTTATCAAAGCTCAGATAAATGTTTGCAAAGTTGTGCTAAAGTCATGCTCTTTTTAATGATCATACCAGTTAACACAGATGCTTTTTTTTTTTTTTTTTTTAATAGGTGGGCCCCCAAGATGGCAGAATGCTAGGACGCTGGTACGTTCTGTCCCATATCTGTCCTCTTTATCTTTTGAATGGTTTATTAACTACTATTCACTATGATCAAACATAAGAACCAACCACATAAATACCCCGCAGTGCATCCTCATCTGTCTAAATGGACACATTTAAGGTGTGATGGATTCACAAAGCTGGAAATCTGGGAGGGAGATTTGACAGAACAGAGATTCTGATGAGCTCTCTACCCAGTCCAGATAGCTTAAGTGTCACTGTCAGGTACTTGTTGAACCAAAGGCAATGAACAGTTCAGGAGGCGCTTAACGAGTCGGTAAATATAGCTGAATTATCAAGAGAGAGCATCAACAGGTGTATCGCCAGGCTGAGGCCAACAGCCAGAAGGGTAGGCCAGTGGCAGCCTGGCAGAGAAAGAGGAAACACCCACGGCATCAGGGCTGGAATTCAGGCAGGAGGAGGAACAAGGCAAGGATTCAGGCAGAGCAGCAGGAACAAACTGGAACAGGTCCAGAGGCTTTGTTGCACCAGCAGGAAAGCAGAGCTGCAGAAAAGCTGAAGTGGTGCAGCGGGTCAGGGTTTGCCCCGGCTGAACCAATAGGACGGCAGTTAGGTAAATCCAACCCAGCTATCAGGAGCTCTGCTGTTCACGTCTGGCTTTGTGGCTCCCTGTTAAGTCTCTTTTGAACTTGTTCCAGGATTCACCAGTAAAATCCAATTGAAAATCGGCTGGGCCTGGCAGTCTTTGAGCCTGGCTGAGCATATTCCCCCCTAAACGTATTGGAGGTAATTTTCAAAAGGATTTATGCACCTAAAACTGGACTTTACGTGTGTCATTGGGCTTTTGAAAATGGCTACTTTTACACGCATAACTCTCGAAAATTCATTCCATAGGGATGAATTTTCAAAAGGTTTTATGTGTGTAAATGGGCTTTCGAAAATTGCTACAATACATGCTACTTTTTACACACATAACATTTTGAAAATTCGCTCCATTATTTTTCCTCAAGCTCCTTTGGTCTTCCATCTCCGGTCATTATTGGGCTATAGCCCCATAAGTCTTCATTTCCTTTATCTTTAGATCCCCTCCTAACTTAGCCCAGCTATTATATGGACAGTCCTTGACTAAGGGCCCTACAAACCACAGCTCCCTCTGGATCCCAGCTAATGTGGATTCTATGTCTGGCCACTAGGCATTGCTTTTCTCCTATGACCAGGAGTCCTTCCCTTCAGGGATTATGAGCAGTGCCTCTGCTGCGTCCCCCATCCCCAAGGAGCCCTGGCCGGGCCCACAAATGCAATCTGGGCATAGAGCACTTGCCACTAGGACAGTCCTGTTTGAAAATATATTAATGTGGCTGCTAATCGGGTTGGTTTGATTTGTTTTGACATATGTGCGGTTGATAATGTCTCTATGATGTCACCAACCAGTATAAAAATGACTTTCATAAGTAATGACAATCACAGCTGACTAGCAGTGGCCAGCATTTTCATTTAAAAGGCTAATGTAAAAATCAGGTGTCTGAACTAGATTTCTTTATTTCCATCAAGATGCTAGTAATATATCTACTTTTTAATAATTGCTAGCTAAAAAACAATTTAAGCAATATATAGTGCCACAAATGTATTAACAAGGGCTTCATTATGTTTCACATGAGAATCTAATAAATTGTTGAAAGCATCTTTCAAATCACATGATTTTTAACTACCATTTTTTTTTTTAAATCACCACTTAATTATACTTTGCATTGTTTTAGATGTTTTAACAAGGAACAAGCTCCAGGGAAAAGAGACATTAAAAAACTAGAGCTACTGAGGGAGTTAGTAAGGGAAAAAGCAGGGGTTTTGCTAGATAAGCTGCCTTACTACCTCTTCAGAAAAGTTTCTAAAGTTTTTGATGGAACATTAATCCTCCTTAAACTAAAGAATGGTCTGACTTGAGATTCTCACTGTGCATTAATCTCCTGCTCCTTCTCTTAGACAGAGTTATGAATCATTAATCAGGTATTTTAAGGGTGCCCAGTTTCAACAGATGGACTTTTCCATTAATCTACCCACTCATTCATTCATCCTTCCATCTCCTCTCGTATTTCTAATTCATTTGGGTTTCAATTTATTATTCACTCACATCATCATTCATCATTTTTCCCTATTAGTATAACCATTTTATTTTCATAGGCAGAGGTTTATTGGGTTTGCACAGCCTGGCTTGATTACTTTATTCCAGCATTCTTTAGAGGCTCTTCAGTCAACAGAGAAGTTGGCCAAGTTGATGTGCTACCCAGAGAAGTAAGATAATACAGCATAGAACTGTATTTCCCCTGATAAATAAAAAATTATCAATTTATTATCAAAGTTACAGTCTTCTTTTGAGGGTATAGTGCTAGCTTAATGGACTTTCTTTGTTGTTATAAACGCCGGCTTGAAAAGTGAAGGATGTCCGCCTCCACAAAAGTGAGGGATGAATGCCTAGGTGGACATCCCTCCCTTTTCAAGCCGGCGTTTATAACAACAATGAAAGCTATTGATTCTGTTCTAATTGATACATTTTAAACAGACTCTCCAGCAAAGTGACTTTTCCCTGGTCTATATAAGATAAGTGCACTAATTTTAATTGCAACAAAAAAAAAGATTTCTAAAAATAGTTATGTGACTTTGATGAAGTTAAATAGAATACGTTGAATCGATGATTAAAATAATGAGTTCTAATTCTTGGGAGTAAATTATTAACCTACTTGGGCAATCTTTGATGCTCTCTAATAAGATTTGTTTCTCTGATATGAAGGTCTCTTTATTTTAGTCATAAGTTTGGACTGAATTTGCGATTCATTCTCTGTGTGAGATACTCCATGGTGGTATATTATTTGAGCTTACCATTTGATATGGGTTTTGTTTAGCTTGTATTTATCTTGTCATGCCATGCGTATATAGGCTCAAACATTATTTTGCTCCAGTTTTTAAGTGAAGTTCATACATTTCTCCTGAAAACGGAAATGTACTGTGTGGTTCCATGAAAAAGGTTGTACAGTGGTTTGTGTATAATGATCACAGTGGCTGCCATCTCCAGCATCCCTTCCACAGAGATACTTGGCAAGTACCTTGAAGCATCAAACCTGGGCTACGACTTTTTTAAAAAAATGACCATGCTCGAATGTTCTTGATATCTGCACCTTGTGAACTTGGGCACGACACTTCATCCTCCATTACCTCAGGTACAAATTTAGGGACAAATTTTAGAAATGTTGCTTGCGCTAAAAGGGTCTTATACGCGAGTATCTGGGCCGCACATGAGCAATGCGTATTTTAAAAGCTGCATATTATGTACATGTATGCGTGTGTTCGAGCAAAAAAAGAAAAGGGGCAGAGTTGGGGGCAGAGCATGGGTGTTCTGGGGCGGAGTCAACAGTTTTACACGTAACTCCATATTTTAAAACTGGCCTTCACGGCGCACAGCGGACTGGGAGCTACATATGTTTACTTCTGCTACTGATGAGATTTAAGTCTTTACAAATCTCTATTAAGACCTAAATTGACTGGGTTTGGGGTCTGGGTCCACTGGAGGAATGCAGGCTGAAGAACCAGAGAGGTCCCGATGACCTCGAGATGCATTGGGCAAATTGGTGGATTAATAGATAAAACTGGGAATGTCCTTCACATAATTAAGCATGTTTTAAAATCCACTTCCCTGCGCGCGTTAAAGCTGACAAAGTTTACTTAGGGAATAGCCATTGTTATTAATTGCATCAGTAGCATGGGATCTTCTTGGTGTTTGGGTACTTGCCAGGTTCTTGTGGCCTGGTTTGGCCTCTGTTGGAAACAGGATGCTGGGCTTGATGGACCCTTGGTCTGACCCAGCTTGGCAAGTTCTTATGTTCTTAAGAAAGATACATGATTTACCTTTGCTCAAGAAAACGCTTAAAGGGGAAGATTTTCAAAGGGATACATGCGTAACCCCTGAAAAGCTGCCCCAAGCTGCCCCTGTGCGTGCCGAGCCTATCTTGCATAGGCTTGGCGGCGCGTGCAAGCCCCGGGATGCGCGTATGTCCCGGAGCTTCGAAAAAGGGGTGGTCCGGGGGCAGGTCCGGGGGTCAGGGGGCAGTCCGGGGGCATGGCGGAGATTCAGGGACAGTCCGGGGGGCGGGCGTAACTTCGGAAACAAAAGGTAAGGGGGGGATTTAGTTAGGGCTGGGGGGTGGGCGGGATCACAAAAAAAGTTCCCGCCAAGGCCACTTCGATTTCAGAGCGGCCTTGGAGGGAATGGGGAAAGCCATCGGGGCTCCCCTTGGGCTTAGCGCATGCAAGGTGGACAAGTGTACACCCCCTTGCGCGTGCTGACCCCGGATTTTATAACATGCGCGTGGCTGCGCGCGCATGTTATAAAATCGGGCATAGATTTGTTTGTGCAGGGTTGCGCGAACAAATCTACGCCCGCGCATAAGTTTACAAATCTGGCCCAAAATTAGGAACCCACATATGCATGATAGGTGCATTTTAAATCATACAAGGATGGCCTTGTCCTGTGGTATCTGGAGGTCTGTGAGTCTTTTCGAAAGACGGATCGCCTGTTTTTCTCCATGGTGGGAGTAAGCAGGGCTACCATAGCTCGTTGGATTAATGAGGTGGTCACGGCCACGTATGTGGATGCTGGAAAGCAGTTGCCTATTCACTTTAGGGCTCATTCCACTAGGGCTCAGGCAGTGTCATGGGCGGAGGTTAACCTGTTGTCTCCCATCGATATCTGCTGAGCTGCGACTTGGTCCTCCTTAAACACTTTTTCCAGGTTTTGTCGATTGGATGGGCAGGTCCTGGAGGATGCAGCCGGTGCATCTGCGGTGTTGAGTGGACTGCGAGCAGCCTCCCACTCTGTTGAGGAGTAGCTTTGGTACATCCCACTGGTTTTGAGTCCATCTCTCTACAGGCTAGGAGAAATTAATTACCTGATAATTTTGTTTTCCACAGTGTAGACAGATCAACTCAGCTTCCCACCCTCGGCTGCCGCATGAGTGTGTCAATAGTCCTCCTCTGGGGCTCTGGGTCCCAAGAGTTTACTGATAAGTGTTCATCCAGTTCCAAGCTTGGGGTACTTAGAATCTTATGTGAGTTCAGTGTTTATGGTTGGTTGAGTACAGTTCTGGTTATCTGTTTTTAATCAAGTTTGTTTGCTAGTCTGTCCACAGTTGCTTTTGAAGAGAATACTGGCAGGCTGGGGTCGCTGTAGGGTTATATATACCGTGACGTCAGCTTGCTCCGACTCCATCTGCTGGCAGGAGAGCAGATGGAGACGGAGTCCTGAATCTATCTGTCTACACTAAGGAAAACAAAATTATCAGGTAAGTAATTTCTCCATTACTGTCAAACAATTTTGATTATGATTGAAAATATTAAACAAACCTAATTCATCTAATTATTTTAAATAGAAAGTATCCATGGAAGTATTCATCATTAATATTTATTAGTGGACACTAATTTGATCAATGTTTTAATCTCACTAATTGAAATGAATTTGAAGTGCTTGGAAGAATAAATGTATTCTAATACTTAAAAAGAGGAAAGGAATGGATATGCAGCTTAGGAGTGAATTTTCAAAGGATTTATGCATGTAAAAGTAGCATATAGCATAACAATTTTCAAAAGTCCATTTATACATGTAAAACCCAGTTTTATGTACATAAATCATTTGGAAAATCACCTCCTAGTGTTCAATATGTTTAATAAATACATTTCGTAAAGTTTATGAAAGGCATCTCTTGGACTAGATTGAAAAGATGCCAATAGTTAAATAGAATACGTTGAATCGATGATTAAAATAATGAGTTATAATTCTTGGGAGTAAATTATGTTAAAAAAAAAAAGTTAAATAAATAGTCAGAAAGCAGGTAGGATTTTGAGCTACACCACAAATGGACATGTATTTATGTGTATGAGGAAGAAAAAATATAGATGATTTCCTTTACTATAAGTTTCTTGTCTCGCGTGATCTGATAGTTGTCTTAGATTCCATAGATTACAGCCAAATCTGGCTAAAGCTATGAATTAGGAACTAATCTTCCTTAATATCGTCTATCATTCATTATCCCAAGTCAGAAGTGACCTGAATAAAGGTCGTATTCTCTCCCTATGTGCAGACAAATCTAGATTCTAAAATACTTGTTCCTGCACACACAGCTACAAAATATGGGGCATAATTTTAGTAAATATAAACCATATCAGACTCATTAAGATAAAGATGTCATCCTGGAGATTACATCAGTGTGTTAGAGAAAATCATACTTAAGAACATAAGATGTGCCAAACTGGGTCAGGCCAATGACCAATTGAGCCCAGTATACTTTTTCCAGCAGTGGCCCGTTCAGGCCTCTGAGAAGAACCCATCAGATTTCCAATCGGAAAGCCCATATCATTTTGCTCAATGAAGACTCCTAAGGCTATCTGGTTAAACAATGGTTAACGGACCTGGTCCCCAGAAGCTTGTCCAAATCTTTTTTTAAACTCAGCTAAATTATTAGCCTTGACCACATTCTCCGTCAGCAAATTTCTCAAGACATGCAGGGACAAGAGTCACCAGGATCTGCTTAGCCTTTTCAGTGTCACATGAATAACCACAGAATGAGCCAGTAACTTGTTCACAAGAAAACTATGTGGAATAAGCATGGCCGCAGAGTAATCCATAATGCATAGCAAATCCCAGTAATTTATTCATGGCAAATATTCAACAACTTGCTAACAGGATTATAATACTTAAAGTGTAAAACATTTCAGGGTAGTCCAGCACACAACTATTGCAATATGTTTATAGGCAAATGGCTTATTGGTTGCAATATGCTTACAGGTAAATGGCATATTGATGCGTTTTCCAATCAGCTGTTGAAGCTGGCCCTCCGTTGCACGAAATTAGCATGGCTAAAAGTTCTGTCTGGTATCCCAAACCATAGAAGAAGTTGGGGATCCAGTGTTCTTGCTTTGTTCTTATCACCCCCGCCCTGCCATTGAAGCGAAGAGAGGAGCTGCGGTAGTATCAGCTCTTTTAAGTCTTCTATCATACTTCAGACTACTAATAGGGCCATATCTGCAATATTAACAGCTCCATTCAAAGTCGGCTATCTGTGCTGGGTGCCCCACCCCCATCCCAGTAACAAAGCTTTGGTTTGCCAGGAAAGCCCCCACTCTCATTAATGGCTGCAGCCAGACTGAGCTAACAGGAGCTCCAGGGCATCATGAAGGCCACTGTTGAATATGTCCAGGCCTACTTGGACAAATTCACTCCATCTGGGTGGAACAAACCGCCCAGGGCAGTTCTCATCAAACTGTTCACGAAACTAGCACCATTTACGATAGGCATAAACTTGCCCATCCATTTATTTATCTTTTTCCTTGTTTTCTCTAAGGCTAGGTGGGATCTTTTGCCTTGCCAGACTCTCCTGAGATTAACATGGGACCAGATGATGCGCACCTCAGAGAACAGACATGTAATGGAAATACAATCTTTTTGCATCTTCTGTACTAGCTCAATGCTATGCATAGAAGTAATATAATTTCTCCCCCATGTGAATAATTATGGCCCAGGGGGATGTTGTTTCTTATGAATATGCCATATGAGCGGCATTAGTTGATAAGAACATAAGAACATGCCATACTGGGTCAGACCAAGGGTCCATCAAGCCCAGCATCCTGTTTCCAACAGTGGCCAATCCAGGCCATAAGAACCTGGCAAGTACCCAAAAACTAAGTCTATTCCATGTAACCGTTGCTAATGGCAGTGGCTATTCTCTAAGTGAACTTAATAGCAGGTAATGGACTTCTCCTCCAAGAACTTATCCAATCCTTTTTTAAACACAGCTATACTAACTGCACTAACCACATTCTCTGGCAACAAATTCCAGAGTTTAATTGTGCGTTGAGTAAAAAAGAACTTTCTCCGATTAGTTTTAAATGTGCCCCATGCTAACTTCATGGAGTGCCCCCTAGTCTTTCTACTATCCGAAAGAGTAAATAACCGATTCACATCTACCCGTTCTAGACCTCTCATGATTTTAAACGTCTCTATCATATCCCCCCTCAGCCGTCTCTTCTCCAAGCTGAAAAGTCCTAACCTCTTTAGTCTTTCCTCATAGGGGAGCTGTTCCATTCCCTTTATCCGACTTCATTCCCCGGTGCCCCATCTGAATCAGTGCAACTCTGTCTTCTGTCATGCCCAAATGTAGCCCCTGAGGTCTTACTTGGACTTGCTTTTGTGCCCAGTGTATAAAGGAATACCTGATAGTCCAGACGAAGCTGACCAGGACCGAAAAGAGAAATCGTATTGGTTATGCAAGCTATTGCTAATAACTTTTCATGCCTCACATAAAGTTGATTCCTCCAGGCGCACCATCTGCTTACTGCCACTATGGCTTCTATCCGGAGCCCAAAAGCCAAAGCTGTGGTTGCTGTTTCTACTCTAAATGAATGTGTATAGCAACCTTCACCACTGTTCCTACCTACCCTTGCCTCACCCCCATTGCTTGCCCTGCTCCCTTAGTGATGAGTCACAGGAAGCTTAATTTAATCATTGACTGTAAAACTACTTTCTAGAATTTATTTTAAATCTGCTACCCAGTGGCTTCAAGGAGTGTCCGAGTAAATAAGAGAGTAAATAAGTGGTTCGGATGACTCACGATTTTGCAAACCTCTATCATGTCTCCTCTCAGTATTCTCTTCTCCAAGCTAAAGAGCCCTAACCTATCACGCCTTTCTTCATAAGGGAGCCTTTTAATCCCCTTAATCATTTTTCACTTCCTTATGCCAAAAATAGTTTGTTTTTTCCTCTTTTTACCATTTTCCATTCATACAGATGCCCTGCTGGCTCATGCTCCCACTCTTCCGGGCAATCTTCAGTTTAATAGCCCTACACAATTTGTATTTTTCTTCACTCGTACTGAGCATTCAGGGCTGGTATGACTGCCCATAGAATCTCTTAACAAGCATCTTACACTGTCTGACAGTTTCCTACATGATGCATCCTTTTTATTTTTGTATACCTGACCTGACTCAGGTATCTTTTTATAATTGGCACCACTACTATTTACATTTATGTTACCCTTGGCATGCAATCATTTTTCACTGCTCCCTTGATACCTGAAAGATATTTGTCTCTTAGGGCTAATTTGGGCCACAGCTTTCTTGGGGCTGTCACCATGATGGGCTGAAATTAAATCATGCTCAGACTGACCTTCTGTAGAGGTCATGCTGAGAGATTCCAAGGGCTGTGTATGAAATTCTCTAAATCCATATCCTGCAAAACTCATTCTCTTTCTTATTCTAAAATGAAAGTTTGTAAGTCTATAAGTACCAATAAACTTTGAGCATGCCATCTTGCGGCTCCATTAAAGAACAGTCTGCTACATGTCATGGATTGTTAATGTTGATTAAAGTACTTCAGCTGTCTTTCTTAAAAAGAGAAATCAGGAATAAGAGCCTGGATGGCACAGGGCAGATATTTAACTCTAAGTCATCAGTGTGGTGCAGTACGAAGCTGGCACAGCAGATGAGTGGAAATTGAAAGGCAATAACATCAAGGTAGAGTTTCAGTTTTTCCCTCGACTATTTGTCTTCCCTGAAGAGTCGCCAGGCTTTTACCTTTCCACAACAGACTTGTAGAATTAAAGGTCAAACAAGTCGAAAGTGATAACTTTTCACTGGACCGACAATGCATTATGTTAATCCAAAAAACAGGTATCACCTACAACTTGTTTGTTGACCCTTAAGTCTGCATATCCAAGTGGACTAATTCTTCACACCAGGCTTTGGAACTCTTTTGACGCCTCTGCACACAGTCATCTCTGGTAGTGGGTTTCTAAGAAAAGGGTACGAGGTCAGGGCCAGTGGCAGCTTCCTCTTTCCACTCTAGCTGTGCAGTGGAGAAAAGGAAGCAATTTGCAAAAACTGAAAAAGGTTCTACGTCCCTGACCTGGCAGAAAAATCAGCTTCTCCCCAGTCAACTGGTGCCCTGTTAAATTGACAGCTGGTTCCCATGGAACCGCCGAACCCTCCACGATACCTGCATCTTTTAAATCCTACACTGCCAATCAACACAGATGGGTAACTGTGGAGCAGTCTCCTGCCTCACAACTGCCAGATCCACTCAGGCCCGTGCGCCTGCTGTCACTACAGCCAGTTACATTAAGGGCTCTGGGGTCCAGGGTTTCTTCTCCCTCGCGCCTATCGCTTTACAGCCGAAATAATTAAGCAATGCCCTCTTGCAGCCAAGGAGCCAGACCAGAGTTTTTCCCCAAGGCATAAGCTTTAATAAATCGGTGCTATCTCTCAGGCAAGCGGCAGATAATTGTTTCTTCAGTCACCTTGTGCATTCCTATCTTGAGTATTACCTCTGACTGATCCAAACATTTGCTCCTGCAGGTTGATGCTTTTCTCCGTGAGTGCACAGCATGGAAACATAACGCTGGATGAAATACACTTTCAAAAAAAATATCGTCTCTGTTAGGCGCAAATTAACATGCACCAGGGGCTCTGCGCTCCCTCCTCAATGGTGCCTGCCAGGATGCCCCTGCAATTCGACTTTCCCCTAAAATTGCTACTTTAAAGTTATTTTACACTACAATGATGAAGTATTTCAGAGTTATACATCGGTAGGAAAGGAAATCAATGTAACTGTTTTGTTTTTTTGCTGTACTCTGCTAAAAGTACTATCAGTCTTGAAAACAGCATGCAAGGTTTTATTTCTCCTGCCGAAGGGAAGTCTGCTCAGTGGGCAGACAGTTTTTGGATAGGCCCTCTTCCTTTTTGATGTTTAGAACACTTTCCACTATTTTTCCTGGCACTGAAGTCAGACTAACCGGTCTGTAGTTTCCCTAATCGCCCCTGGAGCCCTTTTTAAATATTGGGGTTACATTAGCTATCCTCCAGTCTTCAGGTACAATGGATGATTTTAATGATAGGTTACAAATTTTTACTAATAGGTCTGAAATTTCATTTTTTAGTTCCTTCAGAACTCTGGGGTGTATACCATCCGGTCCAGGTGATTTACTACTCTTCAGTTTGTCAATCGTCTACCACATCTTCTAGGTTCACCGTGATTTGGTTCAGTCAATCTGAATCATCATCATCCATGAAAACCTTCTTCAGTACTTGTACCTCCCCAACATCCTCTTCAGTAAACACCGAAGCAAAGAAATCATTTAATCTCTTTCCGTGATGGCCTTATCTTCTCTAAGTGCCCCTTTAACTCCTCGAACATCTAATGGTCCAACTGACTCCCTCATAGTTCTGATTTTCTTGGGGATTGAGCTTGAATCCATTTGAGTGGAATAGCAAAACTGACCAATTTGGTATCTAGCACTATGCACAGCAAGAAAGTCACACTGAGGCATATGATGTCCCTTGTAGGCAGCCTGGCCTTTGCCGTGTGAGTTATTCCAATGGTCAGGATTTTCCTGTGCCGCTTAATCCAGTCCATGGTAGGTCTGGTTTGCGACCACACTGCTTGCGGATAAGCAGGCCAAATAGGGAAGACCTAGCTTTATGGTCTAAGTTCCTCAAGGACTTTAATGGTATTTCTGCCTGGTTTCCTAGACCGCTCAGCAGCAATGATCTTCAGCTATATTATGATGCTTCAGGAGGTATTGGTTTTGGTGTCTATTTTGAGGGAGCTTGGTACACAGTGCATTGGCCAGACCACTGGATAGCGGGCGGCCTAACCAAAAACTTCACATTTCTCAAGCTTTTTCCCATTGTAGTCACCGTACACATCTAGGGCGAGGTGCTTAGTTGTCAATGGGTGGTGTTTTATGGTGTAATAATGCCTCTTTTTTTGCGGCTAGGTTTTGTAGGCATAAGTGACTTGCCCAAAACCTCCCAATGAGTGTGTGTGTGTGTGTGGAGGGGGGGGGGGGGTAGGGGGAAATTCAAATCTGAAGATTTGACTGGCCAGCTCTCAAAGCTAGCCAGACATCTCTTTGCAATATTGACCTCTATCTAGGAGTGTGGCACTGAAAGTGGTAATATACCAGTAACAGGTACTATAGAGGGACTCAAATTTATAAGAGGAGCTAGACTAATCTACTTTATGATTTGCTGCAGAAAAGTTTGAGTTTGTAGTTCCTCATGACTAAAGTCAAAGCATATATAGCCAGCTCACAAAATTTCAGAGATTTCATTGACCACCAAAGGAAAAGCATCTCTGCACAGAAAGGGGTAGATTTTCAAACACGGCGCGTTCGTGTACTTTTGCTGGCGCATCAGGCGCAAGCAAAAGTACGCGGGATTTTAGTAGATACGCGCGTATCCGCTAAAATCCTGGATCGGCGCGCGCAAGGCTATCGATTACGTATAGCCGGCGCGCGCCGAGCCGCGCAGCCTACCCCCGTTCCCTCCAAGGCCTTCCCCTCACCTTCCCCTCCCTTCCTCTACCTAACCCACCCCCCCGGCCCTGTCTAAACCCCCCCCTTACCTTTGTTGGGGGATTTACGCCTCCCGGAGGGAGACGTAAATCCCCGCGCGCCAGCGGGCCCCTAGCGCGCCGGGTCGCGACCTGGGGGTGGGTACGGAGGGCACGGCCACGCCCCCGGGCCCGCCCCCAAAACGCTGCCGACATGCCCCAAAAACGGCGCGGCGCTCGGCTCCGCCCCCGACACGCCCCCCTCCGAAAACCCCGGGACTTACACGAGTCCCGGGGCTCTGCGCGCGCCGGTAGGCCTATGTAAAATAGGCTCACCAGCGCGCAGGGCCCTGCTCACCTACATCCGCCCGGTTTTGGGCGGATTTAGGCGAGCAGGGCTCTTAAAATCCGCCCCATAGGGAAGAGAAGACTCCGTTCACATAAAAGCACAATTTTTCTGCATTCTTAAACGTGATTTAGGTCACAATTCACCATGGAATTCATGATTAAGGCCCAGACAAAATTTAAAAATGTGATGAAATGGAAATAATCATTAGTTATGTGCACCTATTTACCAAGTGAGATTGATATATATATAGGATGCACTGAAACAAACCATGAAGTAGAATGTTAAAAATAAATCCGCTGCACGACAACACTAAAAGATGCAAGTTGTTAACCTAACATGACAAATGACCAGCTTTCTTACTTTTACAGTAAGAGAGAGAGCCTGTATGTAATGCTGATTCCCATTAGCTAAATGACTAAACTCACTCGATCACGTCTTAGACTATTTTTCACTTTTCCACGTAATAAACTGCTTCGTTCAACTCCAGAGTTTCTAATAGCAATTCGTTAACAGTCTTTGAAAGTCTTCTTGCAGATTTTTTTTCCTTTTCCTCAAGCCCTGGATCCTTCATAACAAGCACAGTGAGACTACAGTTTAATTTCCCAATTATAAGATCTGGAAGAATAAGATCTTTACTATAGTCCTAATTTGCAAGCTGAAACTAAATATGAAATCAGAAAACTTGAGACTATCTTCTAGTGTTTGAAAAGCCTAGGCAAGAACCATGTAAATTCACATGAGAACATGCATTACTTCAGAGAACTTTTTTTTTCTCAATCATTTTTAGAATATATAACAACTGATTGACATTTTGTTTTTTATTTATTTATTTATTTGAGGTTTTTTTATATACAGACATTCGTTTAGTAACATCAAATCGGCTTACAATCAACAAAGATATAGCATCAGCGCTAAAAATGAGAAAGTGCTTTACAAAAATCATATTCAACTAAAGAGAAAGACAAAGCATTATAGAATATACATTTAACATGTAAGCAAATTTGATAAATATGGAGAGATGGATAATTATTTACATAGGTTACTTACAGTAGTGTAAAAGTCTCAAGAAACCATTTAAATGCCAGTGTTATTTACAATGCTGGGGGGGCAGAATGGAACGTTTGATTTTAATTGAGCGAGCATTAGGGGAAAGCTTTTAAGAATAGCCATGTTTTTAGTTTTTGTTTGAATTTTATCGGGCATGCTTCCTGACGGAGATCAGGTGCCATGCTGTTCCAGCATGAAGGTCCAGCTATGGTGATTGCACGTTTCCTGGTTGCTTCGAGTAGGGCTGCTTTGTGTGAGGGGGGGGGGGGGTGTAGTGTGGCAGCATGTTGAGTTCTAGGGGTTCTGGAGTGTTTGCGGAAATGTAAGGCATTATTGAGCCAATTTATATTTTCGTTGTGTAGGGTTTTGTGTATCAGTGATAGGATTTTGTACGTAATTCTTTGTGCAATAGGCAGCCAGTGCAGGTCTTTCAGAATGGGTGATATATGTTCCGAATTTCGAGTGTTAGTGAGGAAGCGTGCAGCGGTATTCTGCAGCATCTGTAATGGTAAGATAGTGGTTTTGGGTAGGCCTAGCAGGAGGGCATTGCAGTAGTCAATTTTTGCAAAAATGAGTGCTTGCAGTACTGTGCGGAAATCACATTGGTATAGTAGTGGTTTCAATTTTTTGAGGGTATGGAGTTTATAGTAACCATCTTTTATAGTGTTGTTGATGTGTTTTTTAAAGTTGAGGTGATTGTCTATTGTGACCCCAAGGTTTTTTACATTTTGTGAAAAGGTGATTGCAGGGAGTAGGGTGTGTGCGGATGATTCAGTGGTATTGCCTGTGTTAGGGGAGATGATCATGATTTCTGTTTTGGCAGGGTTGATGGCAAGGTTAATACTTGTAAGGAGTTCGCTAATAGTTGAAAGGGCTGTTTCCCATGTTTTGAAGGCCTTGTTAAGTGAGTCAGTGATGGGGATGACGATTTGTACATCATCAGCGTAGATGAAGTACATAAGGCCAAGTTCTGATAGGAGGTGACATAGGGGGAGGATGTATATGTTAGAAAGGGTAGAGGAAAGTGCAGAACCTTGCGGCACCCCGTGGCTTATATTATATGGTTGTTACTCTTTGTTCCCAAATTTGACTTTGTATTGCCTTCCTTGCAGATAGGATTCAAACCAGTGAAGGGGGGTATCAGCAATGCCGATTTCCTTGAGACAGTTGAGGAGGGTATTGTGGTTTATAGTGTCAAACACCCGCAGATATGTCGAGCAAGGCTAAGAGATAAGAGTGTCCATTGTCTAGCCCAGTGAGGATTGAATTAGTGAGGGAGATAAGTAGGGTTTCGGTGCTCAGATGCTTTCGAAAGCCAAATTGTGATGATGAGAGAGAAATCCATGTTTTTCTAGGTGGTCTGTAAGCTGTGTGTTCACGATTTTTTTCTAGAATTTTCACTAGGAAAGGTAGATTGGAGATGTTACTGCTGCACACAGCATTGATGGATAGGTTAAAAAGATAGACTGCTGCATCACATTACTTTCCAAGGAGCACAGTTAAAGAACAAAATGAGGGACCCATACATTTTTAAAAAGTGTTGTGTACGAGCTTGCATGCATTACCTCCTTTGTCAAAACCCTTTATTTGGATCTAAAATCTACAACTGTGTTGCATTAAATTTTGAATTATGTGGAATTCTTAATATATAACAAATGCATCATCCATTTATAAAATATTCAAATTAGACCCACTGGAGGCTAATATATAATTTCTATTTGGTATTAATGTAGCTCTTGTGGCTACTGTGATTAAGCTTGCAAACTTACCAGCAAAACTGATTTGCATACTAATATACATATAGCACTTTGCACGTTCTTTTTTTTTTTTTTTGGTCTGTCACTTTTGAAAAATGGCACTTTAAATTTCAAACAAGTCACTTATCAAAAAAAAAACTTATAGCTTCTCATTAAGAAACCAATTATTTCATGTCACCTTTGCAGATGATTATATCTGGCCTAGCCTTGATGTTTTAATTCAGATTTAAATCCCAATTCAGAATATTAGACTTCACTTCACTGCCTAGAGGCAGACACTGTGGGAACAGGGTGTCTGATAGAAAGAAGAAAGGATGTCCCAGCTGGCATTAAGTCAGGCAAGCTCCACCTACAAAAAGAGTAATTTGGGGCTGAAGAGGAAAACCAGAATAAGTGCTTGCCCCAAGTACAATGTCTCACCAGTTTTTTGCTTTAGCTGAAAACTTCAAAGAAAATGTCAACTCATGAATTTATTGTTACATAGAATTTAAAGGGAAAATGTTTGATGGAACAGGCAAAAAGGGACAGCATTTGCTGCATTTTGCATTAGCATTTTCACGAGGTGGGGCACGGGGAGGAATGGCATGATAGCGCACTGAACATGGATTCAAGAGAAGCCATTCAACACTCATCTCTGTCACAGTCTCTGCTGCACGACCTTTGGTAAGTTATTTTATCTCCCTTAGGGAGAGTAATTTGAAAAAGATCTTCTACAGGTTAAGCAGTGCTTTTCCCGCAGAAATTGCACTTTAGAAAATAGCACGACTGTTATGTGCTTATAATTAAGCACATGCACATTGTATCATGTATTTTTATCCACATGGGGAGAGATATTACAGGGAGTGAAGACTGATGGAGTTGGAACTTAAGTACAAAGTACATGCTTTTTGATTTAAGTATGCCTGTAAATTCTCTTGGCAAAACCACACACATCAAATAGCAGGTGTTATTGTCTGTGGTTTTGCAAGATAATTTTTAAAGGGCACTTACACACACAAGTCTGCTTTGAAAATTGGTGAAATTTACGTGCATATTTGACAGCTCAGTTCTGTGCAGTGTTACAGAATTACCCTCTAAAAGGGAGACTATAGTAAAATGATGAAATTAGTTAGAAGGAAACTAAAAAGAGCAGGTAAATGTTTGCATGATCACAGAATGTTTTAAAATACCACCGTGGAAGCCCAAATAAAATGTATTCCACACGTTAAAAAAGGTTGAAACAAGGCCAAATACTGCCAATATGGCTAAATTAGGCCGGGAAAGAAACTATAAAAGCCAAAAGGCATCTCTTAAAAAATGGAAAGCAAGTCCTAATGAGGAAAAAAAGAAAGGGCCGGATTTTAAAGAGGTTACGCGCGTAAGTCCCAGGGCTTGCAAAAAGGGGCGGTCTGGGGGCGGGGCAGGACCAGAGGCCTGCAACACAGCGGCCATTGCCGCTGTGTCGAGTGATCGCGTGCTTCTGGCAGCCCGCTGGCAGGCGCAAAAGGTAAGATAAAACTTTTGGGGGGGTTAGCGTAGGGCTCGGGGGGGGGGGGGAAAGGTTAGGGGAAGAGGTGGGAAGGTCAGGCTAGAGGGAATGGGGGAAGGCAGAGTGGCTCGGCGCGGGGCGAGGTGCACAATTGTGCACCCCCTTGCGCACGCTGACCTAGGATTTTATAACATGCGTGCGCCTGGTAGCACGTGCACATGTACGCCTACGCACAACCTTTTAAAGTCTACCCCAAAGAGCATAAGCACTGGCAAATCAGAAGTAAAACATTAATAAAGCAGGCCAAGAAAGAATTTGAGGAGAAACCTGCCACAAAGGCAAAACTAATAACAAAAAGGTATTGAACAGGTCTTTCATCAGACCTATTAGCACATCTCTCGGTTCCCTTAGTATCCTGGGATGTACCCAATCTGGCTCCATGGCTTTGTCTACTTTCAGTTTTCCTAGCTCCTTCCATACATTTTCATCTGTAAATGGGGTTGTGTCTACTTCACTACCAAACATGCCCTTGTCAACCAGCAACACACCGAAGTGAAGATTTTGTTTAATATTTCTGCTATTTCGTCATCTTTCTCCACACATTGCTCCTTGTCTCCTTTCAATTTTACTGTACCACCTTGGATCTTCCTCCTTTCACTAATATATCTGAAAAATGTTTTGTCACCTCGCTTTGCCTCTTTAGCAATCCTTTCTTCCACTTGACCTTTTGCTCTCTTGATTGCTTTCCTTGTTTCTTTCAGCTTCACTAGATATTCTTCCCTGTGTTCCTCTTTTTGGAAACCTTTGTACTTCTTCAATGCCGTTCTTTTTTCCTTTCATTTATTAGCCAACTCCTTTGAGAACCAGATTGGTTTCTTTTTCCTCTTATTCATTTACTTTTCTTACATAGAGATTTGTAACTTTTGAAATAGCTTCTTTTAAATTTGGTTCACTGTTGTTCTATGTCACCTTCCAGGTTTGTAGTTCCTTCTCAAGGTACTTCCCCATTTTATCAAAGTCTGTATTTTTGAAATTCAGAAATTGGATCTTCTTGTGATTTCTCTCCATCCTGACTGCGATATCAAACCATACTGTCTGATGATCCCTAGTGCTAAAATGAGTACCTACTCTGTCATTAGAGACATTTTCCTTATGTGTGAGAACTAGGTCAAGTATCACTCCCTCCCTCGTGGGTTCAATTACCATTTGTGTTAGCAAAGCACCTTAAAGAATATTCACTATCTCTTTACTTCTTGAAAATTCAGCAGTAGGGGATACTCCAATCCACATCCGGCAGATTAAAATCTCCAACAAGCAACACTTCATTCTTACTTCTTATCTTTTGGATGTTTTTGACCATATCTCAGTTGAGGTCTTCAGTTTGGGTCAGAGGCTTGTAGACACCACCAATATAAATATAAAAACCATCTTCTTTTTTGATAGGATAGCCCATAATGCTTCTTCTCTACCCCACATCCCTTGCATTTTGTAGTGTTGATATTGTTTTTGTTACTTCTTCCCCTTGTCTGTCCTTCCTTAACAAGTTATAGCCCAGGATGGTCATTTCCCAATCATGAGACTCTGTGAACCAAGTCTCCATAATGCAACAATGTTCAAGTCCACCTCCAGCATTAGGGCCTGCAGATCTGGGACTTTGTTGCCCAGGCTACAAGCATTTGTGGTCATAACTTTTCAGCTTTCCTCCCTTGGTTTGCTTATCTTCATAGTCACCTTTTTTGCTCCTTTGCTTAAGGGTGGAATGTAGAGTTAATTCATTTTGTTATTAACTAATCTAGTGAGATTAGTTAATAACAAAATGAATGCCACCCCCAAACAATACAGGAAGTGTCCTGTATTGTTTGGGGGTGGCATTCCAATTTCATGTGCCACCTCCATCCTTTAATTTAAGTGACTGATGATGTATGACTAGAATTTCTCACTTAAGATCTTCTTTCCTGCCACTGTCAAATGTAGGCCATTCTTATTGTATAGTGTTTTTTTACTGCTTCATACATGACCCCAGCCTCCAATGTATCCAAATGCTCTTTCTTTACACCATGATTTGAGCCATGAATTGAGATTTTCGATCAGGCTTATCCTTTCCTTTCCCTTTCCATGAACAGATAATATTTCAGAAAAGTTGATGCTCTTTACCATAGACATTGGAAATTTTTTCTGTACTGGTGGATGCTGTTTCTAATGAGGTTGTTGGTCCCCAGATGGATAATAACATTGATAATAAGAGTCCTTACTTTCTTCTATAATTGTATTGACTACCTGGCTTGCATTTCTGAGGATCCTGGAAGGCATTCATTTATCTGATTTATATTCTGCTTTTTTGGCACTTCAAAGGGGATTACATTCAGGTACTGTAGGTATTTCCCTATCCCCAGGGGGGCTCACAATCTATGTTTTGTACCTGAGGCAATTTAATTATTGTGTCCCCTTCAAAATGAGATATTTCTTCTTGAAGTGTGCCACAATGAAAGATTTTACTATTTTCATTATGGATTACTTTTCTTTCCTCTTTCATTCCCCTACAGTCCTGAGAATCCATTGTACCATGGATATGTTTGTTGGACATTGAAAATGTTAGAAAGTATTTGCATGTATATAGAAAGTGTGTGGGGTACAAGTATAAAAGTGCATGACAGAATAAATGTGAAAGAAGGTATCAAGTTGAGAATGAAAGGAATAAGGCTTAGATAAGAATGAAAGATGGTGTGGATGCTTCCTAGGGGAAATGATAGGCCAAAGCATTTTTTTTAAATCAAAGCACTGCCACCATTGTTGGGAAAAGAAGCATTGATCATTTAAAAATGGATTTTTCTTTAAAAAAAATTAGGAACTTTTTAGACATAGGAAACTGTGCTGCTTTGAACAGCACTGCAGCTTGGAATTGTTCCTGTGTTTATGGGTTCTCAGAGGCAAATAGAAAATATTTGAACAGGTGCTTGTGGTATTAATGGTGCATCTATGCTAACTCCTCTTCTTGTGCACCTTGTATGTTTTTTTAGGTCATAACAAATGTGGCGACTCACTTGGGATGACTTTTATTATGCTGGGTCGAAGTGTACAAAATCATTTGGATGGGAAAGACTCTGCCCTCATCATGTTTTGACTGGTTTACAGAAGTGTTCAATAGGACCATAAAATGATCATGGGGGGATGAGTTAGGATGTAAATTGTTTAGATGCTTTTTGGGAAAAGAGTATATGTTCCTTCAACAGTGTGAGACTTTCTTATGGGTGGATTCTATAGTGTGGGCAGTATAAAGGGTAAATGTTTTGGCTTGTTTTTGTCCTTACTCCCCGGCTCTTCCCGAGTAAAGGGTGGGGATTAGGGACCTTCAGGAATGTGACCACAGTAGAATACACAGCCTATGAGCTTGGAGGCCTGGGGATCCTCCAAGTGGAGTGGGATCCGACAGGGGCTCTTCCCCTCAAGGCCTGAGGCTGAGAAAAGTCTGTTCACATTCAGTTGGATCGGATGCCAAGAAGGACCAGAGTGGTAAGGAATGAGGTTCTTCCCCCAAGGAGTAGGGTGAGTTAACCCAGTAGGGAAGTACCCTGTGGGATTCCTTATGAGTGGGATCCTGGGAATGTAGCAAAGATGGAAAGGAGCGGTATCCACAAGAGTTTGCCATGATGGTGAAGCAGACAGGCCAGTGGCTGGAGTGTGGAATGGTGTTGTCCTTCCCCCCAAGGATTTACCCAAAAAGTAGGATGCTCCAAGAAGGAAAGGAACTGTATTCAAGAGAGGGAAAATGGTACTGAGGTATTGTCTCTAGAAGTCCTTACTAGTACTGTGTCCAAGGAAAACCAGCATGGAAGGATGATAGTGAGGAGAAATAGTACAAAGAGGGCCATGACTGTTATGGAGCGTGAACAGTACCCTGGGAAAAACTGATGCTTTATTGTACTGTCATGGAATTATGGTGCTTATGCATTTATGTGCCCATTATATGAGAATATTGATATGGGTATGCCTGAAGAACAAAAAAACAACCAGCCCTCCCATCCAGCTGAGGGAGAGAAAAAGCAGTGAAGAGAATAATGTGGTGACCCTTATGGACAGCAGTGATGATATTATATAGTCACTGATATGAGGCCCATTTTTTTCTGCCGTGTGCAGCATTCAAATGAGTAGAACATCTCATTCATGTGCATAGTTCTTGGTGCTGGCTGGTTACACCAGACAATAAAGTTGCAGTTTGAAAGTTGATACTACGTGTTAGTGTCCATCTTTGAGCCAGCGTGTTTTCTGGATGTGGTCAGAGATCATAAAGGGGAGCGAGGGGATGACCTCCCTGTCCTAACAGTTAAGAGAAAAGGAGAGTTGTGTTCTGGCAGGCTGTCTCCATCAGGTCAACTCCACCATCTGCATGACCCACTTAGAGAAAGGGATGACCCTAAAGCAATAGGGACTTCCCCCTCCCCCATCTTTTTAGCCGGGGTAACACAAATTATCTTGTGATATCTCCTTCTGTAATAGCTATTTGGCACAACTCAGATATATTATTGCCTGCTATTCATCCTTCAGAGACCAAAAAGAATGTGTGTATGCAGGGCCGGTGCAAGGGGATTTGGCGCCCTAGGCGAGCCTTCTCCCTTGCGCCCCCCCTGTCTCGGCCCCGACTCCTACCTCATTCTTGATCACGCCCGCTGACTGGGGTTTTCTGGGTCGCGAGCAGGTTGGGCACTGCTTGCGGCCTGCCAAATCTCCACTCCTCTTTGCCACCACTTGCGGCCCCATATGGCTCGCACCCAGTGGCGCACCAAGGGTCTCCGGTGCCCGGGGGCCAATGCATTTGTGTGAGCCTCTCCAGCATCCCCCCTTAATCCTTCTTGTACTAATGCTTAAGGTCACAGAAAATCAGTGGTGTCTCCAGACAGAATTGGGGGGGGGGGGGGGAGCCAAAATAACATTTCTTCATCTCTCCCACCTCTATAGCATGGATCCTGCTTTAAAATTGGTTATTTAAAAAAAGTGTTAATAAAAAAGTCCAAAGGGTCCTCTGCGCAATTTTAAAAAGCTGGCCAGTTTCACACTATAAAAGTATTTGATAGCCTCATTCAACTAATTCTATGTGGCTAGGAGAGTGAAGTCTGGAATATATAGGAAGGGACAGAATGTCAATACAAATCCTGCACCTCCAGTTCTCTAACTCTGTGCATCCACTGAAATTCCCCCAAACAATGGAGCTTGGATGTTTCCCTTACAGCTCATCATACTAAAAGATATTTTGAAATTCTGGTGTCACCTCACAGTAACAGCAGCACAAACACCTTCCATTACCAGACACATTGTGAACTAACACAAAACACCACAAAAAAGACACTCAAAATCTATACTGCAATCCCATCATAACATAACAGTAATAACACCAAGGACTCAAATAACAATAACCCTACCTGTGAATAAGCAAGGGTAAATATTACACTGGGTCCTAGAATACCAATACTCCACCTACTGAGGAAACAAAACAAACCCGATTGCTATAGATCTCTATACAGAAACTATATGCTAGCAGAATCTCTCATCATGGTCACACACACAGAGCAGAGACAGACCCTCACCAAATACAGAATACAAAATAAAGGAGCACAAATTAGAAAAAACTGAAATGGAAACCCCAAGAAAACAGACCCTGTGTATTAACAATGGAAAAACAGAATCACCATTCCTCATAAAACAAATAAAATCAAGAAACATAAAGCATCAGTTATAATAGTAAAACCATACTAATAAAATAATATTTTAAAACTACTGATAAATAGAATTTCTATTAATTAAAATCATATACATTTTTTACAATTTCCTAAAACCAATAAAATATTTCAAAACAACACATATATCAAATAACACACAATAATTAAAACTAATAAGGATTTTAAAAAGCCCCTGCTGTCCATACATGGGAGCTCTTGATTGAGGTTATCCTCTCTCTCTCACACATACTCACATGTCCATTCTCTCTCATACATACACTGTCACATACATACACATTCATGCTTTTATACCCAACCATAACCTCTCGCTCTCACAGACACTGACACACTCAGGGCTCTAAGGCACTCTCTCCCCCTCCACACCCCCCCCCCCCCCCCCCCCACACACACACAAACTCTTACTCCCCTGGATTTTCTCATACACACATGCTCTCACTGGCTCCCTCACATACACACAAACACACACTCCCAGGCAAGCTTCCAATCATTCTCACACAAACACACACAGGCAAGCTCCCAGTCATTCTCACACTGACCCCCAGGCGGGCTCCCATTCATTTTCACACCACTCCCTCCCCATCCCCCAGGCATGTACACATTCATTCTCACACCCAGACCCCCAGGCAGGCACCAATTTATTCTCACACACACACACACACACACACATACAGCACAAACAGGCAGGCATCTATTCTCACACATACAAACCCCAGGAAGACACCCATTCATTCTCATACACAGACACACCCTCAGGCAGGCACCCATGCATTCACACACATACACCGCCAGGCAAACTCCCATTCATACACATGCACACACTAAAGGCAGAGACCCCCTCTCTTTCTTTTGCCAGCAACCTCAGAGCCTCTCTCATTCCTCTGCTGCCACTGTCACTGTTGCTGTATGGCTATTGCGGAGGTGCTGATTGCTGCTATTGGCACTGAAGCCCATTCTGCTGCCTCCTCTGTGCAGGCCCCATGGGCTTCTAGTTCCTCTATGCTGATCTCGTACATTGTGAGATCCGCATAGAGAAAGTGCTACTCTTGCACATTCCCAAAGATTACATGTTCCAATCAGTAAAAAATAATTTATTTTTTTTTACATTTGCTGTCTGATCTTAGTTTTCTAATCGGCTGCTCACAGGCTTTTTTTTTTCCACCTTCCCTTTCTTATTTTTTTGCCAATTCCTTTTATAACATATTTCTTTTCTCTCCATCTGTCTTCTTCCCTCAAACACACAGTCAGGTTCTCATTCTCACATGCTTTCTCTCTCTCACACACACACACACATACATACACAGGCACTCACTCTCACATGCTCTCTCTCATACAATCATTTATACACAGTCTCTCTCTTGCACATGCTGTCTAACTCTCACTCCCACATGCTGTCTTGCTCAAGCACAGGCTCTCACTGTCACATGCTCTCTCTCATACAATCATTCATACACACAGGCTCTCACTGTCACATGCTCTCTCTCATACAAGCATTCATACACACAGGCTCTCACTGTCACATGCTCTCTCTCATACAATCATTCATACACACAGTCTCTCACTGGCACATGCTGTCTGACTCTCGCACACACAGAGGCTCTCACATGCTGTCTCTGCAAACATTCAGGTCCTCACTCCCACACACAGTCTCTCAACTCATCTCATACACGCACACATACACACTGTACAAACCCTCAGTCTCTCTCTCACCTCTGGGCCTCCTCTTCACGGGCCGCTGCAGGATGGGCTCTGCAGCGGACCCGGACTTCTCGAGCCGCGCTGCTCCTCTTCTGCACGCGGCTGATGCTCCTCCTCCTTCCTGCCCGCGCGGCTCCGGCAACATTTTTCTTCCGGGGCCGCGCGGGCAGGAAGGAGGAGAAGCTCCTGCATTGGCTGATGCTCCTCCTCCTTCCTGCCCGCGCGGCTCCGGCAACATTTTTCTTCCGGGGCCGCGCGGGCAGGAAGGAGGAGAAGCTCCTTCCTGCCCGCGCGGCTCCGGCAACATTTTTCTTCCGGGGCCGCGCGGGCAGGAAGGAGGAGAAGCTCCTGCAGTGGCTGATGCTCCTCCTCCTTCCTGCCCGCGCGGCTCCGGCAACATTTTTCTTCCGGGGCCGCGCGGGCAGGAAGGAGGAGAAGTTCCTGATGCTCCTCCTCCTTCCTGCCCGCGCGGCTCCGGCAACATTTTTCTTCCGGGGCCGCCGCGAGCAGGAAGGAGCTGGAGCACCAGCATGTTTAGGACGCGATTGTTTTCTTCCGGCCGTGGTGACTTGAGCTCCACCACGGCCCCGCCGATCTTCTTGCTGTGTGTATCCGGCGCACAGCATAGCAGTAGTTCACCGCTCAGCCGCTATTGGGATGACGTCCACCGGCGGCCATTGGCCATCAGCGGCTCGGCGCCCCCTAATGCTCAGCGCCCTAGGCGATCGCCTAGTTCGCCTAGTGCTTCCACCGGCCCTGTGTGTATGTGTGTGTGGGAACTGAGCCCTTTGTAATGAGAATGAGTTAACATAGAATTTTTAATTCCTAATGCACTCCTAATCTTCCTTATGTTAAATAATATCATTATTCATCTGACAAGGATTGTAATAAAATAGAAAACAGGTAGTAAACGCAATCTGTGATGCTCACAGAATTGTTATACCAAAGTCATGCCTACTATTGCATATTCTTGACCTTCAGTACAAGAATAAAATATGTAAATATAATTCATTTTATGAAAAATGTAAGGATCATTAAAGTTGGATAATGAGGTTCTGTTTTAAAAATATTAAGCTGGCACCAAGATTGTATATTCACACAAATAGAAAAAAAGTACAATTTCATCTATACCAGTGGTTTCCAGATCTGTCCCTGTAATCCCCCAGCCAGATGGATTTTCAGGATATCCACAATGAATATGCATGAAGTAAATATACAATAGAAAATTTCAATGTAACCCACGGGTTCAGCTGAAAATCATAAACAATCACAATATAAATATTCAGCTGAAAAGGACCTCTTGGGGGGTATATACCGCAACCGTCATAAATGGCCTCAGTGTACTTGTGGCTTATTTGAGTAAAGCCTGTAATACTTTAGGCTGGTATAATCATAGGTTGCGAATGTATTTTGTTATGCACCATCTGGTGCTATAGAAAGCTGGGGCACAGTCACTGTACAATTTAGGTAACTAGTGTGTGCACTTATCTTGAATCCACGTAGAAAAAGCTGGCTTAGACAGTCCTGAAGTTTTCCTCCGACACCATAGTGTTTCGGAGTCTTATACTCCTTCCTCAGGGATCTCCAGGTAGAAACGAGCCGTCTACATAAATCTGCGTGGGAAACAAACAGCATAAGAGTCCTTTGGATGCCAAACGGCTGCAAGAATACAATGGCAATCGGTAATGGAAATCAAACTTACTCCACATTGTTCGGTCAGTTCTTGGATCAAAAACGGCGTGTGCTTGTGCGCTACGATAAATAAACGATTCTTTAAAGAATGTCAAGAATATACTTCAGTGTCTATTGCTGTAAAGATTAACGTTCGTGGATGGCTGTACTTACGTACATTGTGAAGTAAATATACTGCATCTCTAATGTGTGCCACTTTATCTCATGCATATTTATAATGGATATCCTGAAGATGGAATTGGCTGTAGGATCAGTTATGTGAGAAAATGTTTGCATGTGTGTAGAAAGCGTGTGCTGTGAAAGTGTAAACTTTACAAATGTGAACAGAGAGTGTGAAAGAGGGCGCAAAGTTGTTAATAAAAGGAATAAGGCATGGTGTGAATGCGTTCCAGGCGAGAGCTTTAAAAAACAGATTATACCCCACCGTACTGTATCTTTTCCATGCTTACTCTCTCACTGTTCCAGCATTCGACTGTGGAAATTCTCAAAAAGTTATTAACCTTGAACATGCAGAGCCAACAACATAGACTGCAAGCCGAGTCTTTGTACAACCACAGGAACACAATGCTGAGTTCCATATTAGAAGTCACCGCCCAGGAAAAGGATTGCTGGGTTCTTGTGGTCAAAACTTTGAAATTCTCAGCTCAGTGTGTGCCAGTGGTCAAAAAAAAGCAATCAGAAAATTAGGAATTATTTGAAGAGGAACGGAGAATAAAATGGAGATTGTCACAATGCTGATCCATAGTGCAACTGCACCTTGAGTATTGTGGGCACTTCTGGTCACCCCATCTCAAAAAAAAAAAAAAAAGACACAGTGGAACTAAATAAAAGTACAGAGAAGGGCAATAATAATGATAATGAGGATGGAATGGCTCCCTTATGAAGACAGGCTAAATAGTTTAGGGCTCTTCAGCTTGGAAAACAGAAGACTGAGAGGGGAAATAAAAGAGCAGGGGTAGACAATTCCAGTCCTGGAGTGTCACAAATAGGTCTGATTTTTAGGTCATCCACAATAAATATGCATTATATACATATGCATACAGTGGAGGCAGTTCATGCTAAGATATCTCAGGTATATTTATTGTAAGTATCCTGAAAAAGCAGACCTGTTTGCGACACTCCAGGACCGGAGATACCTACCCCTATAATAGAGGCTTACAAAATCATCAGTGGGGCGGAATAGATAAATAGGGGATACCTATTTATCCGTTCAAATGCTACTAAAACAAGGGGACACTCCATGAAACTGACAGGTAGCAGATTTAAAACAAATTGTAAAAGGTATTTTTTCACGCAACAAATTCAAACTATAGAATTTATTGCCAGAGGATGTGGCCAAGGCAACTAGCATAGAGTGGTTTAAAAGAATTTGGACATTATTAGCAGGGTAGGCTTGAGAAAGCTATTGCTTATCTCTAGGACTGAGCAACAAGAAATAGATCTACTTTTAAGATCTTCCAGGTATCTTGACCTGAACTAGTGACTGTCAGAGACAATTTGCTAGGATCAGTGGATCTGAATCTGACCCAGCATGGCATATCTTATGGTCTTATAGCTTAGATGTGGCCCTCTTTTCGGGGACCTCCTGGAATGCAGGGAATCACCATTTTCCCCAGGGCCACTCGTACTCCCGCTCTCCGTTTCTTTGCACCGAGCACAGTCCACTCAACCCTGGGGTGTCAGGATTCATTTCAGTGGAGAGGAGGATACACCTTTGAGGCCCTGGGCTCTTGGGATGGGCACCAACGCACAGTCCCTCACTTCTGTTAAATCCTCTAGATCCACAGTATTCACACTTGGGATGTCGTCACTCGAGGGCACCCGTCTCTGGATGAATGATGCTGGACAGTTTGGTGGGGTCTGCAACAAAAACTTTACTGCAACCAAACTTGCTTAATGTCTAATTCACAACAAAAAATTCTCCAGTTTATCTTCTCACAAAAATAAATAGTCCAAGTGCCTCTTTCTCAGTTTTAGTAACTGAATCAATGTTCTTTAGGTTGGCAAACATTAGGAAAAGACCCAACACTCTTGAGTATTAGGAAATCTCAGCCCTATTTTTCTGGCAGTAAAAACTTTAACTTCTGGTGGTAAGAAGCCCACAGATGATCAAAATTCAAATCTCTACTCCATCTCAGTGGGCAGTAACTGATGGAAAAAATTGCTCCCAAAAGAACAGGAACAAAAGTCTCTACAAAAATACTTCTCCCTTCTCTGATGTTCAGGGTCAGATTCCTGCTGCCCCTCCTTATCTAGCTGGAAGGAACCGCAGCACCTTTCCCTGAGCTCCTAAGGCAGGGGTGACAAACCTCCTTAGGCAGGCGCAGGCTTCCAAAAATTAAACTCCCAGGAAAAACAACAGTTCTTCTCCCACTTGTCCAAGCCAGTCCTTTCCAGGCCGAAGGGATGCTGGCCAGGGCAGGTTTCTTCCAGACTAGGGGCCCAGTATGGAAACTCTCTCTTGCCACTCTCCTTCTCTTCCAACAATCCCCAAACAAGTGCCACAACCACTGTGGCAGGCTGTGGGGCCAGTGATGTAGATAAATCCAAACTGAAGTTCAACACCAAACAAAAAACTCACAAAAATGTCACACTGTTCCTCATTGTACATCCTGCTTTTATAATGCACTACTGACCAATCTAGACAAGCTTCTGCAGGGGTGCCTGCAGGGATGGTCTGCAAACTCCTACCCTAGGGATCTAGCTAGGGAGCAACTGGAGACTTAGGGTTCTCTTCATAGATAACATAGAAACTTCCTTTACCTTTATCATAAATAAAATATACAAGGTGCAAATATATTAGCAACTGGAAAAGAATGTGTTGACTCTTCAGTATTCAACAGGGTCACCATTTAGAAGCAGTTGATAGAAAGAGTCTAGTTGGACTTCAAGAAGGCTGTGAGCTCTGGGAGAGAAAGCTTACAACACACAAAGGCTTTATTAAGTCATGTTAGAAGCAATATGTGGCTCTTACTCCATCTTGGTACCTTTCCCTCCTGCCACTAAAGTTCCTTTTTTCCTGTCCCAAGCCTGCTGGAATTATGGCATAGTTTTGGCTGGAAATCTGGAACCTCCTGTGTTTACATTGATAAGATGAACAGAGCTGTAACAGGTAATCTTAGTAGCTCATTGAGATCTTTCAGTACCCTAGGGCAGTGTTTCCCAGCCCTCTCCTGGAGACACACCTACCTAGCTGGGATTTCAGGATTGCCACAATGAATATGCATGAGATAGATTTGCATGCCCTGGGTCTCCAATGTATGCAAATATATCACATGCATATTCATTATGGGTATCATGAGAACCCATCTAGTTAGGTGTGTCTCCAGGAGAGGGCTGGGGAACACTGCCCTAGGAGAACAGATCATGTCAGTGAAATGGAGGCCAAACTGCCAAAACGCTGTAGCTTATCCTATTAGAATCCCGCATATTGAGAGAACAATTTTGAAAAGGTATTTATCTGGGTAAATATTGATTTAGGCAGGCAGATTGAGGCATTTTTGGGGATGAGCTCAGATCAGGGGAAGAAAATAGTACTGAAAGGTTTGATTTTCAAAACCACACACATTATTTTACCCCCGGGCACTTTTCAAAAGGGAAAGAGTTTAGCTAGCTTCACTCTGAAAATGAGCTACAAGGTCCGCGCATGCTAAAATGCATGACCACTTTAAAACATGCCTTCCTTATTGTTCAGTTGGATTCCAGTGCTAGGTTTTTTCTTTTAAGTTCAAATATCTTTATTTATTTAATAAAACCAAACAGTAAAGAAGAAAAGAGCAAACATTTCCATAAACAGGATAAGTCAAATAGACTCCGACTTCAAACTCCGACTACAAAATGAGGAAAAACACATGGCTGCTCCATTGCACATACAATTTTAAGTTAAAATAACGATCAACTGGTCCCCACATTTCCACCTATTTGGCAACCCTATTATATTTAACAATTGCAGCTTTTCATATTTATAAAACATACATGCAGAATTCCACCAGCAATGTACATTAAGACATGTATTATCTTTCCAATTAGTTAATACATCCTTGACAGCAACAGAGAGTAAAAATCCAGTAGCTTCCCTTGAGAAGAGGGATGCTGGGGCTGTATAGCCAAAGGCAACTCCGTAAGAAAGAGGATAAGAAAAGTCCAACACCTCTGAGATTTTCTTTCAAACCTGCTGCCAAATTACTTGAATTAACAGGAAGTGAAAAAGCATAGGAGACAACGTAGCATTAAGCGATTCACAGGACCAGCATTTATGCGTGGGTAATAATCCACCTCTGTGCAACTTCCAAGGCGCCCACAGTGCTCGAAGGGCAACAAAGGACATGGACTATGTGATATGTGATGAAAGAGATATCCAATCTTAAGATGTCCAAAACTGTTCACAGGAAGAGTCCTGACAACATGAAATTCCACTTCCCAAAGTTTTTCCAGCCCACAACAGCGACAAAACATTATATCCTCCAAGTGTTTATAAAGCTGCAAAGCTAAAAGAAAAACGTTAAAAACCTGCGAATGAGCAGATAATGGTGTTGGCTGAAATCCAGTGCCGTAAGTGCAACTACTGAAAATATTGAGAGGAGGGAAGAGCAAACTTAGAAGCTAACATAGCGAAGGACATAAATTTCCCATCAAGTATGAGTTGATCCAAAGACCAAATAACAGAATTCTGCCAGGAGTGCCAATTCAATGTTTTACCATCAACCTTGAAGAATGAATTAAGCCAGAGACCAAGCCTGATGATTTCCAAAGAATATGCAGTGCTCTGATAGATTTTTCAAAGTCACCGAAGACTCTCTCAGTAGACTTATGAATAGGGAAACTTTTCAAGAAGATAGGGTAAACTTTTCCTGGAGGCAAACATAAGGGGATAGAAGAGATTTGGGCCTGCTCTAGCACTAACAGATTCCAGGGGTAGGATTACATAAATATTGTACGCCGATTGTTCCTTAGGTTACACTTTAAAAATTTTTTTTTTTTTTTTAACAAACTGCATAAATTTCTCAGAATTGTCACTTTCCTAAATCTTAGCATATCTTCTCTAGGGAGTGGCTTTTCAAATGATTTTTCTCCTGGAGCACCTTGTACTGTATTCATAAATAATTTGCCAAACTTAACTAAATGCACAGCAAACTAATTTGCTCAGCTTAGCAAATAAAGGTCTCCTTACAATTCTGTCTGTTACATCTGCTAAATTTACATCTGTCAGAGAAAGAACTGTTTCATTTGCTGGACCAAAATTGTGAAACACCTTACCGGTTGAGCTCAGGCTCCTGAAGGATCTGATATTTTTTTAAAAAGCATTGAAAACATGGCTTTTTCAACAAGCGTATGCACTAGACATCAGCCAATTGTTTTATTTTATTTTATTTTCTTACTCTATTTATTTCAATGCTATTTCAGCTAATTTAACCTACTAATGAATTATTAATTGTTTTATCTATTTTATTATTATTGTTAATCTCTGAAATTTTTTACTTTTATTCCTGGATACGTTTAACTATTTAAATTAATATTATAATGATTGTATTTTCTTCCTTTTTATTGATTTATATACAGAAATTGTGAACCGTTGTGAAGGTGAATACCAAACATCAGTATATAAAACTGAATAAATAAAATAAATAAATTAACTAAATACACAGCAGACTATAACGAGGTCAGCCTCTGATGGCCTAGTGGTCAACATTTTGTTCTATCAACTGAGAATCCTGGTTTGGCTTACTCTCCAGACCTATTCTTCCGGACGAGAAGCCACACAGTCCCTAGGCAGGCGAAACTAGTATTTCTCTGACAGTGTAACTGAGCGACAGCAGCACTTTAGTGACTCTTCAGCAGTTTGCGTCCTGCCTGAATTCTTGTCAGATACTGATCAGACTGTACAGATTAAGGTACCTCACATCGCCAAAACAGAAAGGCAGCAGATAGTGGAGTCAGGTCCAGGCAGAGGTTATAAACTAAAAGATCAGTCCACAGGAACAAACACAGGAACAAGGCTGGAGTCCAGGATGGAAGGAAGAAGGTAAGGATCCAGGCAGGGAAACAAGAACAAATTCAGGAACCAGGTCCACGGCCTTCAGTGTACCAGCAGGGTGCTAGGTCTGTTTAAATAGGGTAACCAATCAAGATTGGCCCCTGCTGGACCAATGAGCTGGCAGCTGGATGGAACTTCAAAAGCCATTAAAAAAAAGCAGCCTGCATTTGATATTGTGGCTCAGTACTAAATCTCTTTATTGCTGATTCCAGGGGCTATAGTTCGATGCTTTCTGTCATAGGAGGTAGCTCCAGTGCTTGGCTTCCAAGTTGGGATGGTTCAGAACACAGGGGAAGTTCTGGCGATATAATGATACCACCTAAGATCCAAATGTGACTATAAGTGACATGGTAGATTAGGATCATAAAAAGATAAGCATAAAATGAAAGTTCGCTTTCTGGGCAAATATGTCACTAGCTAGAGGTGGATAAGAGGGGTGCAAAGCCTCTTGGAGTGGAAACATGACTGTAGTGCAAGTGTGGGGTGTGAGCCTGGCAGAGGATGAAAAAGTCAGGAAAAGGGTCACTGCCGTCCTTCCAGAGGAAATCAGAGAGGAGGAAGAATCGGGGATCAGGGTGGGGGCAGAAGGGCACAAATATGCTTGCCTACCTGGGCACTAGAATGCCTAGTTAAGGCTCTGTCAGCAGGCAAATGGGCAAAAATTACCCAAGGTCTGCCACTCACTCCAGGAGAGAGGGGGTGCCAGCATGGCCATTTGGCTAGGGCCTACAATGTTCAAGGGGCCTACTTTTGTTGGGCAAAATTTAAAAAAAAAGCTAAATATATCGATTTCTAACATGTATAAATAAAAATTTCAATTGTAATTGAAGAATTTCCTAACAAAAAAGCTCGTAAAGCCGCCTTAAATAAATAACAATTATTTGGGAAATTTAGAAAACGATTTCTCTTATTAAGTATCACATCAGAACCTTCCATGGGGCCTACTTTTCTTAGCTGGCACGAGCCTGATTCCTGCTCTCTCTGGCCCTGCTGCCACTTAGTATTTAGTTTTAAAGGAAAAGTATTTTGCATGTCCCTGTGTCATAGTTTTGTCCTCTGTACCAAATGAGAAAAATCCTCAGGGGCAGATTTTCAAAGGGTCATGCGCGTAACCCCGAAAACCTGCCCCTGCGTGCACCGAGCCTATCTTGCATAGGCTTGGCAGTGCGTGCAAGCCCCGGGACGCGAGTATGTCCCGGGCCTTGCAAAAAGGGGCGGGGCGGTCTGGGGCAGGGGCGTGGCTGGAGCCTCCAGGGACAGCGGCCATTTTCCGCTGTGCCAGGGGTCACGGGCCGGCTGTTGGCTGGTGTGTGTAAGCTGTGCCTGCCGGTAGGCAGGCGCAACTTCTCCAACAAAGGTAAGGGGGGGTTTGGGTAGGGCTGAGGGGCGGGTTAGGTAGAGGAAGGGAGGGGAAGGTGGGGTGAGGCGGAAGGAAAGTTCCTTCCGAGGCCGCTCTGATTTCGGAGCGGCCTCAGAGGGAACGGAGGAAGGCTGCTCGGCTCAGCGTGCACAAGTTGCACAATTGTGCATCCCCTTGCGCGTGCTGAACCTGGATTTTATAACATGTGCGCTTGCGCGCACATGTTATAAAATCGGGCGTAGATTTGTTTGCGCCGGGTACGCGAACAAATCTACGCCCGTGCGCAGGTTTTAAGATCTGCCCCTTAGTGAATACTGACCCCTACTGGATGACGGTGTTAGTATAGAATGGCATAAAACTAGAAAGTAAATTAAGCTGCATCCTCTTAGCGACTGCCAGATTTATGATGGCATACAGATGTCAGTTCCATTGGACAGTGTCATTGTAGCACTCCAGGCTTTTAACCGGAGGAGGAAATAGCACCATCATTTTTTTTTCCTGGCTAGAAATGTATATCTGGCAGTGCTCTTCCCCTTTTTTTTTTTTTTAATAATTTATTTACTCTGGCCTCTTCTAGCCTGGCCTACGGGACCCATTATATTTCACTGTTGAGCTTTTGATTGCTCTGTTCCTGGGATAGAAGATTCATTTTATTGTGTCATCTCATTCTCTGGGAAACATCCTGAGCTCTCTGACATGGCTGGTCTCCATAAATTTACAAGTATGATTTTTCTTTTAATGATGTTAGCATGCTTTGCTTCTTGGAAGGTGTTTCTGACTTGTAATGAAGGCTGTGATCTGAAGTTATCTGCTCTGTGCAACTCATGGAGATTTGCTCTCCATGGCAAATTAGACGTTTATGTTCAACATACCGCTGACTGATGTGTGATTTGGGCTTGCTAATGTCGCTGCTGACAGGCCGTCTTCAGAAACGGACTGCATCCCCACGGCCCTGTGTTTTGTACGTTTTTTTTTTAACAAATGTAAAACAGTCCCTTACGACTGATTTCTAAAGTATTAACATATTTGTCGTTTGATGCTTGAAATGTAAGTCGGCTGTAATGAAAAAAAAAAGAAAAGAAAGTGTTTCTTCATGTTTTGTTGAATGTTTGAATAGCGTTTGAGAATAGAAGGGAAGGGCAATGTTCAAAGCCATGTCTGAGAATAAAGAAGCATTTTGCCTGCAGAAACCGGGGTTCTCATTGTGGCTGAAACCATCTGTCCGTGGGTAAAAGGATGCACGTTGGTCAGCAATGCACAGACCTTTACCAATGGAATGGAATTACATGTGGAGGTTTGACTATTTAAACCTAACTTTTGTAGTTTCCAACTGAAAAGTTGCCTGCGGAGAAAGCCGGCACAATCTCTGCTGGGAATTCTTCCGGAGGCAATAAAGCTGAAACCTGTGTGTGCTTTTGCTTTGATGGTTGGGACAAAGCCTGCAGGTAAAGGTACCTGTGCAGTTTGCATCAACAGGAAGCTAGAAACATAGTAACAGAGAAACATGACGGCAGAAAAAAAAAAAAAGTACAGCCTATCTAACCTGCTCTACCACATCAACTATTCTGTATAATCCCTACCACTCCCTCAGAGATTCTCTGTGATTATCCCATTCTTTCTTGAATTCTGATACTGTCCTTGTCTCTACCACCTCTACCGGGATCCTGTTCTATGCATCCACTACCCTTTTTGTTAGGAAATATTTGTTTAGATTATTCCTGAATCTACCCCCTTTCATCTTCATCCCTTGACCCCTCATAAGAACTTAAGAAGTTGACATACTGGGTCAGATCAAGGGTCCATCAACCCAGCATCCTTATTCCAATGGTGGCCAATCCAGGATACAAGTACCTGGCAAGTACCCAAACATGAATAGGTCCCATGCTATTAATTCCGGTAATAAGCAGTATTCCCAAAGTCAACTTGACTAATAGCAGTTGAAAGCAGCCTGCCTCCTGTCTCCCCTATCCTACCTTTCCTCTAGGGCAATGGTTCCCAACCTGTGGACCACGGACCCCTAGAGGTCTGCCAGAACATAACAGGGGTCCACTGGCTGCGCTAAGAGGAAAGAGCTGCTGTCAGCACCGGCGAAAGAAAAGGCCAGAGGTTGTGCTAGGAAAAGAAAAAGTCCAACAGGGAACTGTGAACCCCATCCCATAGCTGCACCGGCAAAATAAACCCCATGCCATAGCGGCCACTGTGGGCTGCATCTCATGGCAGCCAATGAACAACAGACCTGGAAGGTCTCCACAGACCTATCATACATAGAAACATAGACATGACGGCAGAAAAGGACCAAATGATCCACCCAGTCTGCCCAGCAAGCTTATGCCAGTATCTGCTGCACTGTGCAGGTTACCCCCCATGCTTATCAGTTTACCAGACTGTAAACGTCAGGGCCCTTAAATGCTGTTTGAATCCAATTTCCCTTAACTGTTGCTGTGAAAGCAGAGAGCAATGATGGAGTTGCATTAACAGTATCAAGGCTTAATTGTTAAGGGTAGCAACTGCCACACCAGCAAGTTACCAGTTATTTCCAACCTCTAGCCTTTAGGGATCCACAGGGTTTATATCCTGTGTCCCTTTGAATTCCATGACTGTTTTCATCTTCATCACCTCTTCTGGAAGGGCATTCACCACCCTCTCTGTGAAGAAATATTTCCTGACATTGGTTCTGTGTTGTCCTCCCTGGAGTTTCATTTCATAACCCCTAGTTCTATTGATTTCTTTCCAATGGAAAAGGTTTAACAATTGTGTATCATTAAAACCTTTCAGATATCTGAAGGTCTGTATCATATCGCCCCTGCACCTCCTTTCTTCCAGGGTGTACATATTCAGATCCTTCAGCCTCTCCTCATAAGTCTTCCAATGCTGACCCCTCACCATTTTGGTTGCTCTTCTTTGGACCGCCTCTAACCTGACTTTGAAAGATGGGCACCAGTATTGAACACAGTACTCCAGTTGAAGCCTCACCAAGGACCTGTACAAGGGCATTATCACCTTTTTTTTCTTACTGGTTATTCCTCTCTCTATGCAGCCCGGCAATCTTCTGGCTTTAGCTATCGTCTTGTCACATTGCTTCATCATCTTCAGATCATCAGATCTATCACACCAAGGTCCCTCCTCCCAATCCATACGCATTAGTCTTTCACCGCCCATGACATACTGCTCTTTTGGATTGCCACATCCCAGATGCATGACTCTATACTTCTTGGCATTGACTCTCAGCTGCCAAATCTTTGACCATTCTTCAAATTTTCTTAAAACACTTTTCATTCTCTCTACTCCTTCAGCCGTGTGCACTCTGTTGCAGATCTTAGTATCATCCACAAATAGACACATTTTACCTTTTATCCCTTCTGCCAGGTCATTCACAAAGATATTGAACAGAACCGGTCCCTAAACCGATCTCTGTGGCACTCCACTTAACATTGTTCTTTCTTCAGAGTAGGTTCCCTTTACCAATACACACTATCTCCTGTCAATCAACCAGTTTGCAATCCACGCTACTACCTTGGCACCCACTCCCAAGCTTCTCATTTTGTTCATGAGTCTCCTGTGTGGGACTGTATTAAAAGCTTTACCAAAATCCAAGTGAAACACATTGAGCGCTCTTCCCTGATCCAATTCTCTAGTCACCCAATAAAAAAAATCAATCAGATTTGTCTGACAGGACCTTCCCCTGGTGAATTCTTGCTGCCTCGGGTTGAGCAATCCACCGGACTGTAGATAATTCACTATACTTTCCTTCAGCAGAGTCTCTATTAACTTTCCCACCACTGGGCTGAGGCTAACCGGCCTGTAGTTTCCAGCCTCCTCTCTGCTACCACCCCTGTGAAGTGGGACCACTACCACTCTTCTCCAATCTTGCAGCACCACTCCCATTTCCAGAGATCTATTGAACAGGTTCTTCAGCGGACCCACCAGCATATCTCTGAGCTCCCTCAGTATCCTGGGATGTACCTCACCAAGCCCCATGGCCTTGTCCACTTTCCGTTTTCCTAGCTCTTCCCGTACATTCTCTTCTGTAAATGGAGTTTCGGCTATTCCACCTCCATTCACAGTCTTGTTAACTAGCAATGGTCCTTCTCCAGAGTCTTCTTTAGTGAATACCGAACTGAAGTATTTGTTTACTATTTCAGACATTTCTTCATCTATCGCCACACATTGATCTTTGTCACCTTACAGTTTCACTATATCACTTCATACCTTTCTCTGATATATCTTATAAATATTTTGTCACCTCGCTTTACCTCTTTGGCAATCCTTTCTTCTGCCTGACATTTGCTTTCTTGATTTCTTTTTTCGTCTTCCTCAGTTTCACCAGATATTCTTCCCTGTGTTCCTCTTTTTGGGACCCTTTATATTTCTTGAATGCTGTTCTTTTTGCTTTTATTTTATCAGCCACCTCCTTTGTGAACCAGATCGATGTCTTATTTCTCTTACTTTTGTTTACTTTTCTAACATATAGATTTGTTGCCTTTGTAATTGCTCCTTTTAGTTTGGCCCACTGTTGTTCCATCTCTCTCATTTTCTCCCAATCTTCTACTTCTACATCCCCATTTTGACAAAGCCGTATTTTTGAAATTCAAAACTCAGGTCTTCATGTGACTTCTCTGTATCCTATTTGCAATATCAAACCATACCGTTTGATGATCACTGGTGCTGAGATGGGCACCCACTCGAACCTTAGAGACATTATCCCCATCCTGGGAACGCCTTCGAAGATACCTGGGTTGCTGACACACACCAGCACTTTTAACCGCGCATAGGGGAGGGGCGGCAAGGACCAAAAAGCCCGTTTCGGTAGTGGCTCGATTCTGCCCTTCCCCCATGATTAAGTGGGGCCTGGAAACTGTATTTCTCATGCCTACCAAGTCTTAGTGTAGAACAGCGATGAGCCACATTTCTCCGAGAGTATCAGCGAAGCTTGCACTGCAGCTCTTCTGTGGATAAATGTAAAGTTTAGCTTCCCAAATTCACCAGAGGAATAAAAAGAGAATCAATATTCAATTTGTAATCACTGTCCCATTCTAAAAGTAGTAGACGACAAGATATCAAATTTAGATAAAGGACATGAAAATGCTTTCTAAAACTCTTATATATCCATCCAGGAATGCTGATCCTTCTCCAACTCCCCCATCTTCTCAGCCAGTCAAAACACAAATTTTAGTTTTGGCTCGACTCTTCCAAACAACCTTTACCCTCATCTAGTAATAAGTTGACATGAGTTATGGTTGTTGATAAATAAACTGAGGTTTTCTTGTCTATAAAAACATCCATCTGTAAAGCATTCACACCGACATGTCTGACATGTAATTTCATGGAAGGGTTACTTCCAGTCTAAGATTTACAATGTAAATCTGCTCTGTTACAGTGGTTTCACCAGCAATGGATATAGCAATGCTTGATTTATTAAGACTCTCTTTGTGCAAGGAAACATTTTAGACAAAGACAGAAGTCAAGGTGCACCCACTAAGAACTAATCAGAATTTAGTCATTCTGGGCTTCTAGTTGTGCCTCAAGGTAAATACAGCAACTTTGGGGAAAAATTTGTCTCCAGAGTGGCATTTGTTGTTATCCGCACCAGCTATGTCATTGTTCTTTATTTATATTCTGCTTTTCAGAAGATTATATTCAGGTACTCTGTTTATTTCCCTGACCCCACTGGGCTGTACCTGAGGCACTAGAAGGTGAAATGACCTGCCCAAGTTCACAAGGAGCAGCAGTGGGATTTGAACCTGGTTTCCCAGCCCACTGTTCTAACCACTAGGCTTAGCTACTCCTCCACCAGTGGAGGAATATCCTTCAGAACCACAAATAGACACTCCTAATGAATATGTATAAAATATATTTGCATGCATCCTGCCTTCGATGTATGCAAATGTATGTCATACATATTCATTAGGGCTATCCAGAAAAACAGACCTGTTTGCAGCCCTAAAGGGCTGTGAGCAAACACCACTAAACTGTGGTAACCATAAACCAGGGGTCCCAAAATTTGGTCCTCAGGAGTAATAACCCAGTCTTTTTTGGATTTCCACAATGAATATGCATGAGATCTATTTGCATACAATGGCGGCAGTGCACACAAATATATCTCATGCATATTCATTGTGGAAAACCTGAAAGCTCAACTGGGTTGTGAACATTGAGGAATATGTTTGGGGAACTCTGCCATAAACTTTGCAATATCTTACTGTCTGCCAGAAAACTCCCTTGGAACACGATACAGGGTGAAGTATAGTACAACACACATTGACATCTTTTCATTTGTGGAGAATAGCCAGGGACATGGGTTTTCCTGTAAGGCCTGAATTTATGCAAGCTATGTGAAACTCAAGGGGGCAGGGTACTAAATTGGTTCACCACCCCTTAGATGACAGAACTGAGTTTTGTTGCGGGAATTTTCCTCCTATCCTTGCCTTCTTACCTGTGGAGTACCATTTGGGCAGCTAATTTCATTGGTTTGGTGTGAATTACCCATCTCTCTACACTCCAATAAGACCTTTTGCCTATGAGAGTGTCCCTATCCTCAACCTTAATTGTCAGCAGCGCACACACTTTTCTCCTCAAAGGGCCCAGGACAATTTTTAAGGGACATTATAAGAACATAAGAAATTGCCATGCTGGGTCACACCAAGGGTCCATCAAGCCCAGCATCCTGTTTCCAACAGTGGCCAATCCAGGCTACAAGTACCTGGCAAGTACCCAAAAACTAAGATCCCATGCTACTGATGCTGGTAATAGCAGTGACTATTCCCTAAGTCAACTTAATAGCAGTTAATGGACTTCTCCACGAACTTATCTAAATCTTTTTTAAACCCAGCTACACTAACTTTCCTAACCACATCCTCTGGCAACAAATTCCAGAGTTTAATTGTGCGTTGAGTGAAACTTCATGGAGTGCCCCCTAGTCTTTCAATTATCCGAAACAATAAATAACCGATTCACATCTACCTGTTCTAGACCTCTCATGATTTTAAAGACCTCTATCATATCCCTCCTCAGCCATTTCTTCTCCAAGCTCAACAGCTCTAACCTCTTCAGCCTTTCCTCATAGGGAAGCTGTTCCATTCCCTTTATCATTTTGGTTGCTCTCTATATCTTCTTCAGTGAAATTATATCTTTTTTGAGATGCGGCGGCCAGAACTGTACACAGTATTCAAGGTGCGGTCTCACCATGGAGCGATACAGAGGCATTATGACATTTTCCCTTTTTTTTCACCATTCCCTTCCTAATAATTCCTAACATTGTTTGCATTTTTTGACTGCTGCAGCACACTGAGCTGACAATTTCAATGTATTATCCTCTATGATACCTAAATCTTTTTCCTGGTGGTAGCTAATATGGAACCTAACTAGGGGGCATTTCATGAAGTTAACAAGTAGCACATTTAAGACTAATCGGAAAAAATTATTTTTCACTCAACGCACAATAAAGCTCTGGAATTTGTTGCCAGAGGATGTGGTTAATGCAGTTACTGTAGCTGGGTTCAAAAAAGGTTTGGATAAGTTCTTGGAGGAACAGTCCATTAACTGATATTAATGAAGTTTACTTAGGGAATAGCCACTGCTATTAATTGCATCAGTAGCATGGGATCTTCTTGGTGTTTGGGCAAATGTCAGGTTCTTGTGGCCTGGTTTGGCCTCTGTTGGAAACAGGATGCTGGGCTTGATGGACCCTTGGTCTGACCCAGCTTGGCAATTTCTTATGTTCTTATATGTAACTACAGCACAGGTTATTTTTCCCTATATGCAACACCTTGCACTTGTCTACATTAAATTTTCTTTTGCCATTTGGATGCCCAATCTTCCAGTCTTGCAAGGTCCTCCTGCAATTTATCACAATTCTCTTGTGATTTAACTACTCTGAATAATTTTGTATCATTTGCAAATTTGATTACCTCACTCAGCGTATTCCTTTCCAGATCATTTATAAATATACTGAAAAATACCATTCCAAGTACAGATCCCTAAGGATCTCCATTGTTTATTCTTTTCCACTGACAAAACTGACCATTTAATCCTATTCTGTTTCCTATCTTTTAACCAGTTTGTAATCCACGAAACGACATCGCCTCCTATTCCATGAGTTTTTAGTTTTCTTAGAAGCCTCTCATGATGACCTTTTCAAACACCTTCTGAAAATCCAAATACACTACATCTACTAGTTTACCTTTATCCACATGTTTATTAACCCCTTAAAAAAATTGAAGCAGATTTGTGAGGCACGACTACCCTTTGGTAAATCCATTAAACCATGTCTTTCTATATGTGCTGTGATTTTGATCTTTAGAATAGTTTCCACTATTTTTCCCGGCACTGAAGTCAGGCTCACTGGTCTATAGTTTCCTGAATCACCACTGGAGCCCTTTTTAAACATTGGGGTTGCATTGCCCACCCTCCAGTCTTCAGGTACAATGGATGATTTTAATGATAGGTTACAAATTTTACTAATAGATCTGAAATTTCATTTTTTAGTTCCTTCATAACCCTGGGATGCATACCATCCGGTCCAGGTGATTTGCTACTCTTTAGTTTGTCAATCTGGCCTACTACATCTTCCAGGTTCATAGTGATTTGGTTCAGTTCATCTGATTCATCACCCTTGAAAACCATCTCCGGAATCGATATCTCCCCAACCTCCTCATTAATAAATACAGATGCAAGGAATTCATTTAGTCTTTCTGCAATGGCCATATCTTCCCTAAGAGCCCCTTTAACCCCTTGGTCATCTAACCTTCGAATTGACTCCCTCACAGGTTTCTTGCTTCGAATATATTTTTAAAAGTTTTATTATGAATTTTTGCCTCTATGGCCAACTTCATTTCAAATTTTCTCTTAGCCTGCCTTAACAAATGTTTTACACTTAACTTGACAATGCTTATGCTTTTTCCTATTTTCTTCAGATGGATCCTTCTTCTATTTTTTGAACAATGGTTTTTGTTTTTTTTTTGGCTAAAATAGCCTCTTTCACCTCACCTATTAACCATGCCAGTAATCATTTTACCTTCCTTCCACCTTTCTTAATGCATGGAATACATCTGGACTGCGCTTCTAAGATTGTATTTTTAAGCAATGTCCACGCCTGTGGAACACTTTTAACTTTTGCAGTTGCACCTTTCAGTTTTTTTCTATTTTCCTTATTTTATCAAAGTTTCCCTTATGAAAATTTATTGTTAGAGCTGTAGATTTACTTATTGTCCCCAGGGCCAGCGCATCCATTAGGCAAACTTCAGGGGTGGGGCTGCAGGGGCGGGAGCAGCAAGTAATAACATAAAAGAAACCAGGAAAGGTAGGCTAGTTTTAGGGGGAAGGGGAAGGAAGGTTAGGCAGGGGGTTAGGGAAGTTCCTTCCCAGTCCGCTCCTTAACTGGAGCGGACTGGGAGGGAGCTGGGGAAGGCCCGATTGCGTCACCATACAGAGTTTGCATAAATTCACCCCCACTTGCGCGCGCCACCTGCACATGCGTTCACGGATTATAAAATCTGGCACGCATGTCTGCATGGCCACCTGATTTTATAACATGCATGCACTGGCATGCGCATGTTATTAAATCGGCGCGCACATTTTATTAAATCTACCCCTTTATATGCCCATGTATGCTAGAGGTAACTATATGTATATATCTGAAGTGCTTATAAAGAATAACCCAGGTTGCAATAGTGTGGGTGGAAGGTACTATAGAAATCACTACCAGTATTACTGGGATGGCAACATGCATTTTAAACAGGCAACTTGTTCAGAGGCTGTATTACAAAAAGTCTAGAGATAATGATATTAGGCTAATAAATCATGGGTGAAAAGGTGTGATAACTTGGGTGATAGCAGCTTAGAACCCGCCAGAGAAATAAGGAGGCTGTTCCTAGGTGCAGTTTCTTTACAGTGGAAACCCGAAAATCAAAACAATCAATGCAGCTCACCTTAACTTCAGGTAACACACAGTCCTTAAATGGTGGGCTCTGCCTGCTCCCCGGGGCCTGTTTAGAGCTTCTTAAACTCTGGTGAGGGGCTCCTCCTTTCATCCAGGATTTCCTGTGGGTCTGCATTTTAAGGAAGATCAGGCAAGAGAGCTGTGCCTGGTCCTTTAAGAAAGTCCGAGGGAGTTATCGATACACTCTCATGAAATGGTTCTGATTTTCCTTCCAGAATGAGCTATAGAATTGCATGCCCCCCCCCCCCCCCCCCCCAATGTGTCCCCATCAAAGGCAATTCAAAGAAAAAAAATGTTATTACAGTGCGTGAAGCATGCAGTTACTGTCATTGGATATTTGATGGCCTCATGACAAGTGAAATCCTTTTTCTTTGAGGTTAATTGACTTTATCCCCATGTGATGCCATTTTCAAGTGGACACATTTTGATCCAGCTCTTTCCATCATGTTTCATTTAGAATTCTAATGCGGAAAATTCAGTCTGACGTGACATTTCCCACCGGATGCTGCCTGCTCTCTCGCAGCTGCCTCACACATGACAGACAGGGTATCATACTTGATTAAGTGGTCCTAGGAAATAAAGTTGTCATGGGTGGTTTGTGCAAAGAGCATGGACAAATAGTAAGCATAGTCAAAACATCTAGGGAAAATAATATGTTGGGCTCCTTTAGTGTCTATTTGATTATGTTTAAGTTGGATGTATAATATGGGTAGTATATTTTGGGGCAGATTTTAATACCTATGCGCGGGCGTAGATTTGTGTGCGCGACCCGGCGCGCACAAATCTACGCCCGATTTTATAACATGTGCGCGCAGCCACACGCATGTTATAAAATCCGGGGTTGGCACGTGCAAGGGGGTGCACACTAGTGCAACTTGCGCGCGCCGAGCCCTGGAGGAGCCCTGATGGCGTTACCCGTTCCTTCCGCCCCCCTCACCTTCCCCTCCCTTCCCCTACCTAACCCGCCCCAGCCCTACCTAAACCCCCCTAACCTTTGTTTTACAAGTTGCGCCTGCCTCTGGCAGGCGTAGGTTGCACGCGCCGGCCGAGTGCTTGCGTGCGATCCCCCAGCCTAGCGGCCCTACAGCGGCTTCTGGCCATGCCATGCCCCGCCCCTTTTTTCAAGCCCCGGGACAGACACGTGCCCCGGGATTTGCAGGTGTGGCTGGGCTTATGCAAAATAGGCTCGATGCACGTAGGGCTTTTAAAATCTTCCCCATTGTTTGCTGTATAAATATTGAAAATTATTTTATGTATATGGAATGTCAATAAAAATTTCTTATTGGATAAAGGTATTGTATGGCATCTGTTTCCCTTAGCTGACTGCTGGCAAGATTCTTGTTTTCATGTTACAGTATTTTGGGCTTCTTTTATGGCTTTTTGGGGGGTTGTTTTAAAACAGTGTAGCCATCTTGTTTCTGTTTTTCCCTTGTAGCTTATCCAGCTCCTAACCAGATCTTGCCTTTCAGTTCTGCGCAGGCACTAGGAAAAATGTTGGTGAATCATCACAGGTTGGCATGTTTGGGTTTTAAGCTATTATTTTTATTAGTTATTTGTGTATGGCAGTTAATTTTTTTGTATATTTCTATTTATTTTTTATATGCATTTCTTACAATATAAATGGCTATGTAAATCACTCTAGGTCTTATTTTAAATGGGGTGATTCATAAACTGAATAATAAAATAAATGAAAGAGAGAGAACCCCACTTTTTCCCCACTTTTTCCCCAGTCAGAAATGAAGTACAGTGTGTTAACAGCGTTGCAGAAATCAGGAGTTAGAAGAACGAGATACATTTTATGGGTATGAAAGTCTATATTTGTCATCAATTTCTGTGTTTCTTTGTTTCTTTAGTGGATTGGATAAGTGCCTTCAACAACAGAGAAGAGACAATATCCACCATAAAATACTATGCAGTAGGCTTACAGGTTTTGCTTTTTCCCAGCTGTTGAAGATTATGAGATTTCTGAATGATGGGAACATTTGCTAGATACTGCAATGAAAAGCAGGATTGATGCTCAGTCACTGCCGAGCTGATTCCTCTGTAGTTATGTTTTCAGTTATTAAGGGATTTGTCCAAACTGAGGTGAAGATGCAGGAAGAAATGACTGAAATAGAAAGAGATTGGACAGAAAAGATTTAAAAACTGAGATAGTCCAAACTTTGCTGTGAAATGGTCTAGGACCAATACTAAACATGTATTGGCTTGTAGGTGTCGCCCATCATAAAATATTAATATGTAACCCCTGCACTGATGCCCCTCTCCAAGAGTCCATGGGACCACAATTCAGAACAAGGATGTAGAATGTCCTCTCCTATCTTCCCTGGAAGAGGGAGCAATTACTCTCCAAGGCCCTGGTGTTATGTCACTTACTATATTTGTAAAAATCACATTGGAGGCCAGGTGGTTCCAATATAAACTTTACAAGATTCAAATATAAAGTTCCTGATTTTCAAAAGTGTAAATGTACTTTACCCATGTAATTAGGCTTTTGGAACGTGTTTCAATATATGCCATTGAATTGTCAATAGGTTTTACCTGTGTTAAATGCACTTAATGTGGGTAAATAACTTTTGAAAATTGCTACGACAGTATGTTACATTTACAAGCGCAACTTTTTAAACATTTGTTACATTATTCTACTTATATCCTGTTTTTAAAAATGTGAAACATACATGAAAGTCACCATATCTCTCTAATTCAAAATCCATACCATCTTACACAAAGCCATATACACTCAAAATTCCTCATGGCTAAATGAACCACTCAAACCTTCCCAGTCTTCCCGACCTTCTAGGATGAACCGTAAATGCACATTGCAAATCCCCCCACTTAAGAAAGCCCGTCTTACTGCCACAAGAGATCGTGCTTTCTCGATCGCGGGCCCCACCCATTGGAATACCTTACCCCTCCATCTCCGCCTTGAGCCATGCCCCTTAAAATTCCGAAAAATGTTAAAAACTTGGCTTTTTCACCAAGCCTTCCCAGACTAATTTTCTCATTCTCCCCTATGCCTGCTCACCTGCACTCAACGGATGTAACCTTCCTTAACCCAACCAACTTTGCTGAATTCTTTAATTATGTAATTTTATGCCTCTCGCTGCATTCTGTAAATAGTTTTTGTTTCCATTAGTTTTTACCTTTCGTTCCTTTGTACCACTCTTTTAATCTCACTTCTGCCTTTACTTTAATCTCCTTTATTGTTTTGTCCTGTTACCCTTTTCCCCTGTTCATTGTAACTTCCATTTCCATCTCTTTCTTTGTTATAATGTAAACCGATATGATGTGCATTTTAATGTCGGTATAAAAAAAAATCTGTTAAATAAATAAATAAATAATTCCTGCAACAATTATATGGATTTAGTACATCCATAAACTAAAATAAGGAATCATGCCAGTCCAAATAAAATACGGAGAAAACTACAGGAGCTATTGTATTTTGTCATTATCATCAAAAGAGCAGGAAACATAGTCTATGTACAGAAGCAATACTGCTTCATACATTAGAAATGTACCAGTATCATGTGCACATGAGGATGGCAAATGCTCTGTGCTGCACTAGCGGTAAGAATGTACAGTCAAAGGCAATAAAATAAGGACGCTTTACTACACCCAAGGTTGCTCCAGAGGAGAAGAGCTCTGCCAGATCCAGTAGGGAGCATGCACCAAGAGCAATGAATCAGCTGTCATCCAACTTCATGAACAGGAAGGCTCAAGGCACATCCAGCGTCCTTATTAAATATTTACAAAACATAAATAGGTTTGTTTTCAATTTCTTTTCTAATTAGATTGGATCAAAAACCAGAAAGCTATTTCTTACTAATGTTCTAAGACTCTTAATAGCTTCATTTATAGAGTCCAATTACTCTTAAGAATTGTTCAGCTCTGTGATCTTAATGGGAGAAGGGAAGCTCCTAAATTGCATTGTTGCCATGCACTCTCTTTCTCAAGTGAAGTTCATTACTGCTGAGATTAAATAAGGTTCTTTAGTATAAATATGGCCACTCTTATTTAAAAATGGACCACTGGTTACATCAAAAGAGGACATCTGCTGAAATAGAATGGCAGATCGATAAGATCTACTCACAGATCATAATGTAACAAATCTTGTCATTATTAATGCTATTTCTTACTATGACCAGGGCCGGAGGAACCACTAGGCGAGCTAGGCCTGTGCCTAGGGTGCCGCGATTTAGGGGGCACCGCGGCAGGCAGCAGAATTTTGAAAGGGCAAAAAGTGCCCTTTCAAAATTCTGCCAGCCCCCGCCTCACCGTGCCACCCTCCTGACGCCCCCCCTTGTGGTCCAGCGGAGGGCCCGGGAGCGATCTGCCGCTCCCGGGGCCTCGGCTGCCACTAAGCAAAATGGCGTCGGTGGCCTTTAGCCCCTTCCATGTGACAGGGGCCAACCAATGGCACCGGTAGCCCCTGTCACATGGTAGGGGCTAAAGGCCACCGGTGCCATTTTGGTTAGTGGCAGCCGAGGCCCCGGGAGCGGCAGATTGCTCCCGGGTCCCCACCTGGACCACCAGGTATTTTGTAAGTTTTCTTTTGGGGGGGGGGGGAGGAGTCAGGGCTGTGACTGGGGGCGGGGCTGGGGGCGGTACAAGGCTGAAGGTGCCTAGGGCGCCCAATCCCCTTGCACCGGCCCTGACTATGACAACACAATACCAACTGCCCTGCCATGGAGGGACCACCTGGAAGGGTGAAGGGGTAATTCAGTTTCCATGTCTGTGCAATCTTTGAATTTTCTACTGAGACTGTCAACAACGGTGCCAATTTGTGTCAATTGTAAAGGCGGTTACTGTAAGCTGGATACCTCTGTATAATTGTGAACTGGACTGAGACCACCAATTCATTTAACATAATCCATCCAGTGGCTTTCAGATTGTGATGACTTTCAGTCACTGCACACCTGATAGGCCCTGTAACTACTTTGGGCCATCTAGTCTCCCAGTCCTGGAGTGCTGTATTTGGACTATAAAACAGATCCTGAGTAAGATCTGAAAAGCAGCAATCTATTTAATGGTACATTTAAAATATCTGTATTACATTTTTCCATTTCCGAGTGAGTCAACATAACTAACATAACTAACAACATAACCGGGCCTTTTCTACAGCGGGCCCCTCTCTTTGGAATACCTTACCACCGGATCTTAGACTTGAACCCTGCTTACCAACATTCAAAAAAAAACTTAAGACTTGGCTATTTAAGCAAGCCTTTCCGGAGTCAAATATCCATTGAGAGACTTCACTGCACATTGTAAATAAATTACCTCTGTAAATTATTTTACGCTACTATCCTTATCTCCTTCCTCCCCCAGTTCTACAACCTTGTTTTATTGTAACTTTTGCTTCCTTCGCACTTGTTAAAAGAACAGTTTTTGCACCCCCTGTTATATGTAAACCGGCATGATATGATCTTATCATGAATGCCGGTATAGAAAAACCTTAAATAAACAAATAAATAAAATAAATAACTAGAAGCATAGACTCAGCTGAACCCGGTCATGCCACAATGGCATCTTTTAAACAAACAATGTAACGGGAAGGGAAACTTTCAAAGGAATTTACCTGGGTAAATAGGTATTTGTTTGGGTAAAACGGCCTGAAGAAAATAGTCCTCCTGAAATGCGACTGCTATAGTACACATATCTTTAGCTGCATCAGATACGACTACTAAGGCACACATATCTTTAGTTGGATCAGATGTGACTGATATAGTACACATATCTTTAGCTGCATCAGATACGACTACTAAGGCACACATATCTTTAGTTGGATCAGATGTGACTGCTATAGCACACATATCTTTAGCTGCATCAGATGCGACTACTAAGGCACACATATCTTTAGTTGGATCAGATGTGACTGCTATAGCACACATATCTTTAGTTGGATCAGATGCGACTACTAAGGCACACATATCTTTAGTTGGATCAGATGTGACTGCTATAGTATACATATCTTTAGCTGCATCAGATACGACTACTAAGGCACACATATCTTTAGTTGGATCAGATGTGACTGATATAGTACACATATCTTTAGTTGGATCAGATGCGACTACTAAGGCACACATATCTTTAGTTGGATCAGATGTGACTGCTATAGTATACATATCTTTAGCTGCATCAGATACGACTACTAAGGCACACATATCTTTAGTTGGATCAGATGTGACTGCTATAGTATACATATCTTTAGCTGCATCAGATACGACTACTAAGGCACACATATCTTTAGTTGGATCAGATGTGACTGATATAGTACACATATCTTTAGTTGGATCAGATGAGACTACTAAGGCACACATATCTTTAGTTGGATCAGATGTGACTGCTATAGTATACATATCTTTAGCTGCATCAGATGCGACTACTAAGGCACACATATCTTTAGTTGGATCAGATGTGACTGATATAGTACACATATCTTTAGTTGGATCAGATGCGACTACTAAGGCACACATATCTTTAGTTGGATCAGATGTGACTGCTATAGTATACATATCTTTAGCTGCATCAGATACGACTACTAAGGCACACATATCTTTAGTTGGATCAGATGTGACTGCTATAGTATACATATCTTTAGCTGCATCAGATACGACTACTAAGGCACACATATCTTTAGTTGGATCAGATGTGACTGCTATAGTATACATATCTTTAGCTGCATCAGATACGACTACTAAGGCACACATATCTTTAGTTGGATCAGATGTGACTGCTATAGCACACATATCTTTAGCTGCATCAGATGCGACTACTAAGGCACACATATCTTTAGTTGGATCAGATGTGACTGATATAGTACACATATCTTTAGCTGCATCAGATACGACTACTAAGGCACACATATCTTTAGTTGGATCAGATGTGACTGCTATAGTACACATATCTTTAGCTGCATCAGATACGACTACTAAGGCACACATATCTTTAGTTGGATCAGATGTGACTGATATAGTACACATATCTTTAGCTGCATCAGATACGACTACTAAGGCACACATATCTTTAGTTGGATCAGATGTGACTGATATAGTACACATATCTTTAGCTGCATCAGATACGACTACTAAGGCACACATATCTTTAGTTGGATCAGATGTGACTGCTATAGTACACATAACTTTAGCTGCATCAGATACAACTACTAAGGCACACATATCTTTAGTTGGATCAGATGTGACTGCTGTAACACGCATATCTTAAGTAGCATCAAATGTGACTTCTATAGCACACATAGCTTAAGCTGTATCAAATGTGACTTCTATAGCACACACATATCTTTAGATGCATCAAAAAGTGTAGTCTCTAAGCTTTATTTAGGTCTGGGAGAGTAAAACAGAAATATATTGGGTTTTCCAAAAGTGCACATGCTATTTTGCCCCTGCTTGGCCACCTGCTCAAATAGCAGATGCAAAGCACTCAGACACTTTTAGCATGTATACTTTGCACCTGCTCATTTTCAAAAGGAAATGATGTAGGCTATTGAAAATTGGGAGAGGCATGGAAGTATTATTAGAACAGACCACATCCATTTGCAGCTTGTTATACTCCTAAATTACAGCACTTTTCAAAGTTTATCGCACAAAAAATACCTGCACACTGTTATACCTGCAACTTTGTACGGGGAAAGCTTTTGGCGAAATTTACACACCTACATTTCAAAATAGGTCCAGCTAACTTTGAATATCAAAGTTAGCTGGACCTATCTCCTGCAGAAACTCCCCTGGAATGTCCCTAAGTTATCTGGCTAAGTCAGGGAAATATTCAAAAGCTGACATTTAGCCTCTGAATATGGACCGCCTAGCCTCTAATGGACTGGGTTGTATATTCTGAAATCTAAATAATTTCAGATATCTGTAAGCAAATCTCCCTACATGCCACTATTGTATGTGTATGTGTACTTTACTTCATCTTTCAACACTGTTTGTGTGTGCTTTTAGCCATATACCAAGCTAATATTCAAACAAAAAATGCATGTGAGTGCTTCATGTTAGAATATTGGCTGGATTTGTGCAGAAGTCTATTCTGCAGATTTGATATTGGATAAATGTAATAGCTGACGTAGCAATAATGGAAAAGTTATTATTTGCCTTAAAGATAAGTTGGAAGCCTATGACAGAATTTGGAATGTGTACTAGCAGTGGAGACATTCAGAAATATAGTAAGATTTGGAGTCTCTATGAAATAAGCGCATATCTCTCTTTGGACATAATGTCATCACAAAACTCTTAAATGTGTGCCTGTTCTGATTAGTCCATTGCATATTGTCCCTTATGTTGAATGCTGTGAACTAAAATAAAGAGAAATAAAAATAAAACATTTAAAAAAAGTGTGCATGCACTTTTCAACATAGGCCCCTATTGAAAATATATCTTATTATATACAACAAGATCTATTTTCTAACTCCAATTTCTTCTTTTAATTCTGCACTAATCACAACCAAAATGACAAGTTTTGAAGCATTGCAAAACAAGGGAAGTATCCCAGAATATAATTCCACCTCTCCTAATTCACTCACTGGTCCTTCTGTTCACATTCCTGGTCTTTGTCTTTTCCTACATTTCAACTGCATCTAATAAGAGAGTCATCTTTGCTTGTAAAAAAGAAGATTCCAATACTTTCACATGCTCCCTAAATGGACAAAACTCTCTTGGCAACTACTAATGCTATAAACCTCATAAAACCTTAAATCTGGAGAACATAGTGAAGTCTGTTAAAATAATGTACACGTGTGACATTCAGACATATTCTCCTTGCCACATCTCCATCAATATAAGAGAATCCAAGGCTAAGTGCCTTCCGTATACATTACTTCAAACAGTGATGCACAAAATATGTTGCAAAAATATCACAAATTAGCATTTCTTTTCTAATCTTTAATGAAATCAAATCATAAACGTTCCATTTTTTCTATTTTGAGCTGCAAATTTTATGCATTTTCATTGTCCACGCACACAATGTTATTTGATAACTTGTTTCAGATGCAGCCAAAGTGGAGCATTTTTAAACATTTTCATATATATATATATATACACACACACACATACCTGCCAAACTGCAACAATTTTTGCTTTTTATACAAGATTATGTTGCTGTAGAACTTATCCACATTAAATTTCATCTGCCATTTGTATGCCCAATCTTCCAGTCTCACAAGGTTCTTCCTACAATTTATCACTATCCACTTGTGATTTAACTACTTGCAATAATTTTGTCAAATGCAAATCTGATCACCTCACTTGTCATTCCCCTTTCCATATCATTTATAAATATATTAAAAAGCATAGGTCGAAGTACAGATCCATGAGGCACTCCACTATTTACCTTGCTTCACTGAGAAAACTGACAGTTTAATCCTACTCTCTGTTTTCTGCCTTCTAGCTAGTTTCCAGTCGGAAAATGTATTGCCTCCTATCCCATGACTTTTTAAATTTCTTAGAAGCTTCTCATGGGGGACTTTATCATAAGCCTTCTGAAAATCCAAATCCATTACATTTACCAGTTCACCTTTATCCACATGTTTATTAACTCCTTCAAAAAAAATGTAGCAGATTCAAGGGCGGATTGCAGGAAAATATCAACCTTCGTCTGATACAGGCCCTCATCAAAAACAGAATAAAGACATCATAAAGTATGAACAGAAATGTGCAGACAAAAACTGAACTGGAAACTGCATCAAGCCAGACTCTGTATGCACTGCAACAATATATAAACAGTAATCATTCCACATAAAACATCAAACAAAATCAAGAAATATAAAATATATTAGTAAACCATAAACAGCTGATAATTATAGCATCCAATAAATAAAAACTCATTGGGAAATGTTTAAAATATTTACCTAACACCAATAAATATTTTAAAACAGCAGACACATCAAACAACTAATAAAAATAAAAAAAAATCACCACTTTACATACCGGAACATTTTTTATTCTAAAATAAATAAATGTGCAGACAAAAACTGAGCTGGAAACCTCAACAAGCCAATACTGTATATGAAAAACAAAAACACTACCATTCCTCATAAAACATCAAACAATAAAACTAAGAAATAGAAAATACAATAGTAAAACCATACTAATGAATATTGAATATAATAATGAATATTTCAAAACAACTGACAAAGAGAACACTGGTTCTCAACTTTTTTTCGGCCGGGACACACCTAACAGATGGTTCTCACATGTTTGACACACTGAACATGTGACCGTCACAGGGCTAAATGTAAACATACATTCTGCATCCTTAGGACCCCCCCTCGACCCAAAACAATGGGTGCAAAGCAGAACTAGGGCATTACCCAATACCCATACAACTCACCATACAAAAAAGATATTCTGGTTTTGAAGACATCTCGGTAAAAGCAAAACAAACTCCCTTTACTGGCAGGCACAATACCTCTCCTTATGAAAAGACAGTAATTTACCACTAATGCATGTCCTATTGAGAAAACACGACAAATAAGATTGATACAAATGCCTACATGCTAGTAAAATACCTCACCTCGGGCATACACACAAAACTGACATTCACCAAGTACAGAAAGACCACAAATTATAAATATGGAGACAGAAACTGGAATTGAAAACCAAAAAAAGCCACTCTGCAGCAGTGCAAACCTGGAGAAATGGAAAGAGAAATATAGAACTTAACACAGTCCCAGGATCTGCAATAATGCACAGAAACTAATCTGCAGAAAGTTACACCTGCATTATGGAACACATAACAACCCTATCTATGAAAAGGCAACACTACAAATATTAAATCAGGTCCTAAACACTAATTCACTTCCTATTAGGAAAATAGAACAAGCCAAGCTGCTATAGATCCACACACAGAAATAATTGTAAAACTATATTAATAAATGTTCAAAACAGCTGATGAACAGAATAAAGTCAAACAATTAAAACTCATAAAAATTATTAAAAATTGTCCAAATATCAATACAATATTTCAAAACAGTAGACACATCACATAATACTCAATAATTAAAATGGCAGTCAATCAAGAAAAATAAGCTTAAAAAGCCACCTTTACTTACCCTCTCAGCAACTCTCCTACTCCTTTCCCTTGCAGTCCAATAGCACACACCAGAAATAGTAGTGGCTGCTGAAACTCTGTCCTCACAGTTGTCTTCCTTAGGGCCCACAACCAGTCACTCACACACAGTCTCTTTCTCACACACACCAGTAACCTCTCTAGCCAGCCTTTCTTCCTCATACACACACACACAGTCACCTCCCTTGACCAGTCTCTGTTTCTCACACACAAACACTAGTCACCTCCCTGAGCAGTCTCTGTCTCTCACACACACACACACAAGTCACCTCCCTGAGCAGTCCCTATCTCTCTCACAAAAACACATCACCTCTGACCAGTCTCTCTTTCAATCACACACATGCTTTCTTACTTACATACAAGCTCTCAATCACACATAAGTGTGCTCTTGCTCCCATTCTACCACACACACACACACACACACACACAAAGCTGCCACTCATGCACTCAGACACCCATTCTACCACACACAAGCTCTCACTCATGCACTCAGGCACCCATTCTACCACACACACATAAAGCTGCCACTCACACACATACACACACTCAAAGCTGCCACTCACATACACACACAAGCAAGTTTTCTCTCTCACATGGAGCCTCATCTCATTGTTTGGCCCAATAAGCCTGGCCTCCGCTCTTTAGCCACTGCCAACCTGGCCTCCGGTGGTAGCACACAGCATCTCTCCACTCTTCAGCTGCTGCCGGCCTGGCCTCTGGTGATGGCACGCAACGTCACTCCACTTTTCAGCCCCCACTGGCCTGGCCTCCAGCGGTGGCACGCAGCATCAGTCTGCTACCAACTACATTGGCCCACCAAGAGATGATTGATCCCCTAATAGGCCAATCCATCCCTGGGGAGAAGGGAAGCACAACTGGGGCAGGTGGACACCGGGCACCGTGACACACCTGCTGGTGCTTGGCAACACACTGGTTGAGAATCGCTGAAAGAGAAGATCCAATAATTAAAAACTTTTTTTTAATTTACTGTTTTGAAATATGTTTTTGGTGTTTGGAAGACAACAAATAACATCCAATAATTAAAAATAATGATACACAAATTTTGTGCTCTCCAAACCTGGGAATGTTTGAATTTCAGTCATCCTAAGATTGTCATACATTAGCAAGAGAGAGTGGATGCACAAACTTTCTCCTCCCTCCCTCCTACCCACTCACATACACCCTGACAGAAGCAATCTCCTTTTCTCACACACACATAAAAACAAAAGCACACTTCCTCTCTCTCACAGCGACAGAGAGCCGGAAACATGCTCCATCTCTCTCTCATATACACAGACAGACAGAAGCATGCTCACACACACACACACAGAAGCACCCTCCCTCTCTCTCTCTCTCTCACACATACACACAGAAGCACCCTCCCTCTCTCACACACAGACACACACAGAAGCACCCTCCCTCTCTCTCTCTCACACACACACACACAGAAGCACTCTCCCTCTCTCTCTCTCACACACACACACACACACAATCACTCTCCCTCTCTCTCACACACACACACAGAAGCACCCTCCCTCTCTCTCTCACACACACACAGAAGAACCCTCCCTCTCTCTCTCTCTCTCACACACACACACACACAGAAGCACTCTCCCTCTCTCTCACACACACACACACAGAAGCACCCTCCCTCTCTCTCTCTCACACACACACACAGAAACACCCTCCCTGTCTCACACAAACACACACACAGAAGCACCCTTCCTGTCTCACATACACACACACACACACACAGAAGCACCCTCCCTGTCTCTCACACTCACACAGAAGCACCCTCCTTCTCTCACATACATACAAACACATAGAAGAACCCTCCCAATCTCACAAACACACACAGAAGCACCCTCTTGATTTCAAATACATATATACAAAATGTTGCAAGACTGCCCACTCAACAGTCACTGTCCCCTCAGCTGGTTTGTTCCTCCAATGCAGATTGCAGGAAAGTCGCAGCAGTTTCCACAGTGTCACAAATTGTCACTACATTATGAAGGTGATCCAAAGTTTTGCTGGAAATTGAAGCATGAAAGGGATCTTTTTCTGAATCAGCTGGGTGCAAATTGGCCCAAAAGCCTTACGCTTAGTAGCTACTGATGCCGAATAGTCAAAACGGTGTCCCCCTCGAATTCCAATTTGCGCTGTTTGCGATAAGCCTATAAAATGTCCATCTTGTGGGTGGAATTCAAAAGTTTTGCGATCACTGGGCATGACTGGGATCTGTGCTTAGCTGTGGTCCCACTCGGTGTGCCTTTTCTATTAGCAGTTTGCCATGCTTCAAACCCAGAGATGGGGCCCATGGAAGCCAATCTTCCAGCATTTCCAACAAAGTGGAGCTCCCAGCCGTCTCTGGGATCCCTATAAAATTAAAATTGACTCTGTGAGATCTATTTTCAAGATCATCCAGCCTTTGTAGTTGCGAGTCCCGATCGGCTTTTAGCTCGGCCACGTCAACCTCCAAGGCCTGCACGCGATCTTCCTTGTCCAAGACTCGGGTCTGCACTTCTTGAAGCTAACCGGTTTCCTCCAGCAGCGAAAAACTTCATCTATTTTCCCAAAGACCTTGTCGAATTTGGATTCCAATGCAGCTAAGATGGCTGCTGCCACCTCGGTGCCTCCAGCTTCCTTTGGGGGAGAGCTAAGAGGAGACGCCATTTTGATCCCTGCTGGTTTCAGCCTGTCTCTCTCACGGCGCTGGGGTTATGAGGCCACATAAAACAGCAGGTAAGCTGAAAACCCCACCAGTTGCTCGCTGCTACTGTAAGATGATGTCCCAAGAGAATCTGTGGAAATCACTGCACTGGAACTGCTCAAAAAAAAAAATCGGGAGGTGAGGGTCTGGAGTTAGGCGGGCACACGACCTACTCCACCACTGCATCATGTGTCCCAATCATGTGTCCCTCTTTTCTTTTTAAACAGTCTTGCTTTATTCCCCAAGTCTCTTGTCCTGTATGTTTGTCTTACTAATTATAAGCTCTATTGAGCAGGGACCATCTTTTTGTATGTTTGTACATCAAAGCAATCAAAGCTTGTACATCAGGAGCAATGGATGGCTGGCGCCATCTTGTGCTCCTACCATGTGACAGGGGCTGACCAATGGCACCGGTAGCACCTGTGACATAGTAGGTCAAAGGCTATTGGCGCCATTTTGAATACCGGCAGCCGAGGGTTGAGTGCAGGAGAAGGCTCCCGGACCCCCTGCTGGACCACCAGGGAGATTTGGTAAGTCTTGGGAGGGTCAGGAGGGTGGGGGGTTTGTTTAAATTCGCTCCTTTAGGCGGCCGAATAATTCGGCGAAGATTCGTTGTATTCGTGGGGAATTGCAATACGTTTTCCTTCACCACGAATACAACGAATATGGCCCTATACGTTGTGGATTACCAATTCGTAGTGAATGAATGCACAGCCCTACTGTCTGGTACAGGTCCGGCTTACGAACACATCATGGTTGTGACGCACATCTCTTATGACAGCCCGCTCTGATATTTTAGCATATTCTCAAGCAGCTGAATTCAAGCCTGTACTATTAACATATTCCCTTCCCATCTGTGAAAAATTTCCAGAGTGGAACATGGAACAGTAAATATAAGGAGAGCCTCCTAACACGCACTAAGGGCCTGTTTTTGAAAAGCATTTACACACTTAAAATTGGGTTTTACACATGTAAATGCATTTTACCTATATAAGTGGGCTTTTTAAAATTGCTACAATATATGCCATTGAATTGTATACAGAATTTGCTCATGTAAGTGCACTTTACATGTGTAAATGGGCTTTTGAAAATTGCTATGATAGTATGTGACATTTACATGCGTAACTCCTTTTAAAATTACCTTCTTAGGGAATTTGACTTGCTTTCAGGCCGATACAGAAAGAAACGCGGTAGAATGGGCAAGCGCCTGCTCTCCTCTGCTCGCGATTTAGTATGCAAATGAGGGCCCGTGGTTTAAAGAGGCGCTAGGGATACTAGTGCGTCCCTAGTGCCTCTTTTTTGACAGGAGCGGAGGCTGTCAGCGGATTTGACAGCTGACGCTCGATTTTACCGGCGTCGGTTCTCGAGCCCGCTGACAGCCACAGGTTCGGAAAACGGACACCGGCATAATTGAGCGTCCGTCTTCCGACCCACAGGCCAATTTAAAATTTTTTTTAAAATTTTTAAATAGTTTTTACTTTTGAGACCTCCGACTTAATATCGCTATGATATTAAGTCGGAGGGTGTACAGAAAAGCAGAAAAGGGGTAAAGCTAGTGCGTCGAAAACACGCGTCCAAACACGGGTTAACAGTGCACTCCGCTGGAGTGCACTGCACTGTATCGGTCCGTTTGTAAGTTTTTCGATGAGAGAGAAGAATCCCAGAATGGAAAAAGAAGACAGGGATCTCTAGTTTCTCAAAGGCAGTCTTGTGATCAGCTGAGATAAAGGAAGGACATCACAGGATTCACATATTTAACATAATATACAAGTGTGCAAGGGCTCATTCATACATGCTTTGATTATGACAATGCATCTAATGAGATTATTTGTTTGCATTCATAGCTCTGAATAATCCAACAGTCTACATTTTAATAGCTTTTTTATTTGAAAAAGTGAAAAATGTTTTGTGTACAAAAGAAGTTCCAAATACATCAAAATTGTGCATTTGGGTCCAACCATAAAAAACATAAGCGTGCCAGTGAATGGACAGCCCGGTGGCTCAGGTAATAAGTACTGTGTACTGCCATGTAGAAAGGCCCCAGTATGATCCCTCAGTCAGGTTTTCTGCTCCTCAGATTGGCTGGGGCAATTTTCAAAATGCCCATTTGTATGGGAAGAGCACTGTTTTACCCACAGAATGGCACTGAAAATTACCCTCACTGGAAGTACTATAGTACATTTGGATCACAGATTTTTCTTGATAAGAAATTCTCTCAGTGGCTGCTGGAATTGCCTGGTAAATTGGGTAGGACTTTAAGATCTGATGGCCAATTTGTGCATAACCACAATAAGGTAAGCCCTTTGTATTCTACTTACAGAGGAAGAAAAATGCATTTAAAAGCTATGGGTCAGTGATCTTTTTTTTCTCAAATGACTATATAGATGGAGAAGAGCCCCACCATCTTAAATTAAGTAAAAATAAACAGAAGCATTTCACTGCACTGGGATTTCATATGACAGAGTTCACGATCAGAAAACGTTCCCTGTAAAACCAATCAGAGATGGAGACCTCTTGAAAGCTCATCACAGAAGCATAAAGTTAGGTCCAGCAAAAAGGTATCACCTACAACTTGTTTGTTGAACCTTAATTCCGCATATCCAAGCGGGCTAACAGGGCGTGTTACGAGCGCGCGCGGGCGCGGTCGTCTCGGGCGGGTGGTGAGCCCTTGGGCCACGGCAGGACCCCAGGAGGAGCCCAAGGCCACACCGTGGGAGGTGAGCCAGGCAGGCAAGAACAGAAACAGGGAGTCCGACCCTCAGCCGGACCTGCATGCCCATGGTAGCCAACACGGGGAAGTTGACTAATGAACGGTCCTCCGACTGTTCCCGGCCCTTTCGGACCTGCCGCAGGGAACGGCAATGGGCAGCAGGCCGGACAGAGGCGAGGGCAGACAGAGTCCTTAGCAGAAGACATCAGACGGGGCAGAAGCAGGCTGAGGCGAGACGGAGACATCAGGACAAGGGCTGAAGCGAGACACAGGAAAGGTCCAGGCGAGCGGGAACTCCGATGCTGGGATACTCACATCCGAAGCCCCCTCGGCTGGCAGAAGCTCAAGAGCCCATGGGACGAATCCCTCCTGTTGGCCACTCCAGGGCCCAACAGGACAGAAGGCTCAGGAACCAGGTCAAGGCAGAGACAGGTAGACATCCGGACAAGGGCTGAAGCGGACACTGAAGACAAGGCTGGACGGGAACATTGCACTGTCCATCAGGGCGCCCTACTCAGCCCACCCGTGGGACTGGGTCGCGGACCACCCTGTCCCAGACGCGCCCTACACAGCCTAGGAAGGCTGGTCGCGGACCACGCTGAGAAGGAGGGCGCGGGGAAGACCCAGGCGAACAGGAACTCCGATGCTGGGATACTCACATCCGAAGCCCTTTCGGCTGGCAGGAACAGGAGCAGACAACAGGCACACGTCAAGGCAGACATCAGGAAACACGTCTAGGCAGACATCAGGAAACATGGAGGACCTGGACCGGCAAGGTTACAGACAACTGTAATGCACAATCCAAAGGCCGAAGACAAGCAGGAGTCGGAGTCACGGACCGGAGTCAAGGCAGGCTGAAGACAAGCAGGAGTCGGAGTCACGGACCGGAGTCAAGGCAGGCTGAAGACAAACAGGAGTCGGAGTCACGGACCGGAGTCAAGGCAGGCTGAAGACAAACAGGAGTCGGAGTCACGGACCGGAGTCAAGGCAGGCTGACGACAAGCAGGAGTTGGAGCCACGGAGGACCTGGATCGGGAGAGGCCACAGACAACTGTGTAACCCAATCCGAAGGCAAAGACACAGTGAACAGAAAGTCCTTAAATACTGGAGGTAGAAGGCAACTCCCTGGGAGGAGCTTGCCAGGACCGCCCACCGCTGGTCCTATAACTAGGGTAGAGAGCTGCGGGCCAGCCCCTAGGGAAGGGCGTCGCCCAACAGGAAGTCCAAACACTGAGGCTGCAAGCCACCGGCATGCCTCAGGAGCAGCTAGGCCTCTCAGGCCCTGGAGCAAGTCCTGGATGATGCGCAGGCGAGGCCCTGGCTTCAGAGCGGCCTCTGGAGGAAGGTAAGAGACCTCCTGCAGCGCAGCAGCAGGGGGGATCGCAACAGGGCGAGCACAATTCTTGACTGTAAAACCGAAATGAAAGGATCAGCCTCTGGCCCAGAATGCGGTGCGCTCCCAAGGCGCAGCCCGAAACTGCTGGAAATCAGCCGGGGCTGCAGGATGCCACACAATGAAGGCTGAAATAAAATCGTGAAAGCAAGAAAAACCACCCTGAAATCAATACCTCTCATTAAAGCTGCTTGCCTTCAATTAGCTACATAATAAAAACCTTTATTAGCCACACAGTGAGGATAATTAAGTACTTGCTCAATTAAACTGATTACACTCTACCTGGCAGCTGTCAGAAATGTTCTGCATATAGCTCGTACAGACTGCAGTATATATGCACTCAATGCTTATATAAATATATATATTTTTTTTTTATCGCTGATTAATCAATGTTTTTAATAGTACATTAAGTATTTTGTAAATACTTGCTTGAGCCTCCATCACAGGCTCCTTATCCTGGGGCTGCCCAGGTGCGGGGGCTGAAAATCATAGAAAATACTTTTTCACTCAGCGCACTATCAAGCTGTGAAATCTTTTGCCAGAGGATGTGATCAAGAGGACTAGCATAGCGGGATTTTAAAGAGGTTTGGACCCATCTTCCTGAAGAAAAGGTCCATAACACATTATTAGCTAGGTAGACTAGAGAAAGCTATTGCCATCCCTGGGAGTGAATAACAAGAATTAGACCTGCTTTATGGGGATCCGACAGGCACTTGCGACCTGGACTGGCCGCTGCCAGATACAGGATGCTGGGATGGCTGGATTTTGGTACTACTCAGCAGCATGGCAATTCTTATGTTTTTATGAGTGTTGCTGAAGTAAACATCACAACTCCTGATGGTGGAAGGTGTTGAGATTAAGGAAAAGCAAGGAAGGCTAAACACAGGTAGTCAGTTTAACTGCTCCTGGTGTCAGTACCTGGGAAAGCAGTCACATGGGTTCCGATGAGAGGAAACTTGTTTGGAGCCAGGTCTAGGTGAAATCCAGTACATCAATCTGAACAAATGAGGAAAGGCTGGAACAGGCAATAGTCAGAAACACATGGGAAACCAAAGCATGTGGGAACATTGATTAATCAGTGATAAAAAAAAAAAAATTATTGAAAACATTTCCAAATGTAAACTAATCCCAGTAATACCCCCCCAAATCATGAAATTGCCATTTTTGATACTAACAATATTCAAATATGCCTTATTTACTGCCCACCAAGCCTTCTAGAATTAAATATCTCTCCACTAATCGAGTTTCTTACAACACATTTAAATATCTCTAAACCTACCATAGTGCTAGGAGATTTTAATCTTCACATGGACGTCCACCCCTTATCAAATACATGCCAAACATTATTAGACACTATGACAGCATTAGGCTTCTCACTAATAACAGACAAATCAACACATAAAGCTGGACACTCTCTTGATCTCACCTTCATCACCCACAACTGTTTAGAACACTTTAAAACTGATTACACGCAAATTCCTTGGTCAGACCATTTCCTTATTCATTCCAATGTCAAATTCATCAAACCTCAAATCAAACAAAATTTGAAACCATAGAATTTAAATATTGACCACCTTATGATATTGAAAAACTAAAAGACAAACTAGAGGAAAAACTAACAGATATTGACTACAATAACTGCAGTTCCGCTAAGGAAACATGGTTAGACTCAACCAAAAAAATAGCTGATGAAATAAACCCCATCAAATCAATACAAAAAAAAAAGAATCAAAACAAAATAATCCATGGCATAATGAAAATGTAAAAAATGCAAAAAGGACTCTCAGAGCAATTGAAAAAAGATGGAGGAAACACAAAACAACCGAAACCCTAACTAAATTCAGAAAACATCTAGCTTTTTATAAACAAATAATCCTTAATGTTAAGAAGGAATACTACATCAATAAAATAGATAAGTTCACCAACAACCCAAGAACCTTATTTTCCATAGTATCAAATCTCACCAATGACAAACAAGTGTCACCTCAAAATCTACCAGAATCAAAATGTAATGAAATTGCCAAATTCTCCAACAACAAAATTACAAATTTAAGAACCAAACTTCCAAACACCAACAAACAGGAAATTAGAATGCAAAAAAGAGACGTGGACCAATGGTCATCATTTATTGAGATATCCAAGCTGGAAGTTGAATCCATGCTAAAAAATCTAAACCCGGCCCCACACAAAATTGACTCAATATCAACATTTGAACTAAAATAAACAGCTAACACAGTCTCCCCAACATTAGCTAGGATCATAAACCTATCCCTAGAAGAAGGAACAATGCCAGATATACTGAAGGGGGCAATTATAAAACCAATCATAAAGAAAAAAAAACAGTGACCCCCCTGATCCTGAATAACTACTGCCCAGTCTCAAATATGCCCTTAATAGCTAAACTAATCGAGAAAACGGTACAGAAACAGCTAGCTGAACACCTAGATAATAATAACATACTATATCCATCACAACATGGATTTTGCAAGCATTACAGCACTGAGACACTTCTTCTCTCGCTAACAGACAACATTCTAAGAGGTTTTGATAGCGGTAAATATTACGTTCTAATAATGCTAGACTTATCATCAGCCTTTGACACAGTAAACCATAAATACTACTACAAAGACTAGAAGAAACTGGACTACACAACAAAACAATAAACTGGTTCAGTTCATATCTAAATAATAGATTCTTTCAAGTTCAGATCAACAACGTATTATCAGAGAAAATAAACCTCGAAACAGGAGTACCGCAGGGATCAGCCCTATCCGCAACCCTCTTTAACATATACATGTTCCCCCTTTGTCATCTACTAGCAGGACTTGGAATCACACATTACATCTATGCTGACAATATTCAACTAATCCTACCAATCGAGGACACAATAGAGAAAACGTTAAACCTAGCTAACATGTACCTAGACATTATAAAACAACTACTGAACCGAATTGATCTTGTGATCAACATTGAAAAAACAGAATTTATGCCCTCTCATATATGTTAATGCTATACTCTTAACCTTATATTATCACGTACTTACTGACTTGTTTTAATTATATATTTGTTAACCATATATGCTACCATCTGTTCTATGTAAACATTATACTACGCTTGTTTCCTGTAAACCGATACAATGTGCTAATGGTTATTGGTATAGAAAAACTCTTAAATAAATAAATAAACAAATAAATAAATAAATAAATAGAAACAATAAGATTAAACAAGATGTTAAAAGTTAAACAAAATGTTAAAAATGTAAGAAAAATAAAATGTAAAAAATAAGATCATTAGAGTATTTTACCTATCTTCAAATGCAATTTTAAATAGGTAGGTTTTTAATGCCTTTTTGAACGTTTTGTTGCATGCTATTAAATGTATTTTTTCTGGGACTGCATCCCAGGTAATGGGTCCTGGAATTGAGAATGCTCTTTCATGAGTAATGACAAGCCTAGCTACTTTGATAGAGGGTATTTCTAGTAGATTTTTGCCTTCAGATCTAAGAGCATGTGTGGTTTGTAGATGCAAAGGATAGCATCAGTCTATGGTGAAGAAGCATTTTGCAGAGTTATATGGATATTATTTTACAATAAATTCTTTGCAGTACTGTAAGCCAATGCAGGGCTTCTAAAGTTGGTGCAATATGTTCACACTTCTTGGTTTCTGTAAGTAAACACGCCGCTGCATTCTGTACTATTTGTAAGGGTCCAATATTAAGCCAATCAGAACAACGTTACAGTAGTCGAATGCAGTTAATACCAAAGCCGGGAGGACTGTTCTGAAATCTTGCAGGTCTAGTAGCGGTTTTAGGTTTTTTAACATATGTAATTTGAAAAATGAATTTTTGACTTAAGTTACTAATGCGGTATTTCATTGTCAATGAGCTATCAATTGTAACACCCAGGTTACATGCTTGCTGTTTGATAGTTATTTCTTGTCCTTTAAAAGGTTTTTGGGAAAACTGTGTTATTTTTTTGAGCTGAAAGGATTAATATTTCAGTTTTATTCACATTTAGCTGCAGAAATGAATTGCATTTAAATAAATTTCTAATAGTTTTAGTGTAAATGACCACGATTCTTGATAGGCAAAGAAAAACTGGATATCAACTGCATAGATTTTATAATTGACACCAAGGCCAGCAAGCAATTTACCTAAAGGGACCAAGTAGATGTTAAAAAGAGTCATAGACAGAGCAGAGCGCTGGGGTACCCCAGCAGTAACATTGTGCCATTTTGAATGAGAACTGCCTACTCTGATCTGAAATGTCCTTTCTGAAAGATATGCACTGAACCATTCTAGTATGGTGCCTTCGATTCCTAGCGCAGATTGTCGGTGTAATAATGATTTATGTTCTAAGGTGTAGTACTAGAGTATAATTAACTAGTTAAAAGAATTACAGAAGGACATTGCCTCTGTAAAGAACAATGTTAGAGAAGTGGTCTTGGATCTTAGAAAAGACATTGTCGATATAGGCAACCGAACTGAGGAGGTAGAGTAGGAAGCAGAAAAGCAGGAGGAAACCATGATTGACTTGCATAAACAAATGGACAGCCTGGCTGAAGCTAATCTCAAGTTTGTGGAGAAGGTGGAGCACCTTAAGAACAGGTTGTGGATAAACAATAAGAGAATACATGGTGTGCCAGAGGACTCTGAATATACCAATTGCACAGTGGTTGCACAGAAAAATATATGAGAAATTCTGAGAGGAGGGAGAAAGAAACAGGGACATAAATATTGACAGGGCTCAAAGAAAAATGGACTCGAAGAGAAATAACATACCACGAGACAGAATGGCCGATTTACATCACTATAGGATTAAAGAAAAAGTGATGACAATGTCAAGATCCACAGGAATAATACAGTTGGAGAGTAACAAGACAGACATTGGTAAAAAAAAATGACCTATCATCAATAACTTCAGAAACAGAAAGAAGAAAGCATATGCTATAAATAGTTATATCTATTTACAAAGCTGTTTGCTGTAAGCAGGATTAGCAAGCCAGCAAAAACTAAAATGTAGGCATGGAAAAAAATGGAAGAGAGGACTCAGGAACACGAATGATGAGGCAGAATCTGGATTGAAACCACAACGAGAGAATTTGCATCGACAACAGTTGCCCAGTGGGAGAAGAAGTTACAATGCCAATATTCAAGTCCACATATAAGCTAGGAGGATACACAATGAGGAGGAAGGAAGAGCTATAAAACTGAAAGGAGGCGAGGAGGGAGAAGTTACTCTAGAGACAGTAAAAACTATTTGGAGAGAAAGAGGGAACAAGGACTATGAAGTAAATTAAAATAAAAATCTTGCAGTAAATTTATTTTTGATTTCTTTTCCAAATTATTTTCCTGTTAAAAAGCACCATTAATCATTTGACAAACATAAATGGTCACTAAGGAAAGGTAACCAAGCCAAAAAAACAAAACCCCAGAAAAATACTTTTTATAGCCAAAGTGGATTTTCAGGAGGTAATTTTCACAGCCCAGCTAGTTGTAGTTTGTGGATAGTTTGTACCTAATTTTCAAAGGGAAGGCATGTATGTTCTAGGAATGCACAGTCAAAACATTTGTTTGGGTTCATTCATTTGTTTTGTAGGTCACAGTCATTCATTTGGTTCATTTTAAATGAAAAAAATATATTTATTTACTTTATTCATTCATGCACAATCTAACACCTCTGGACCTTAACACTCCTCTACGCCCCCATGAATCCTCAAGACCGATTAGATCGGCATACAAAGGCACACTCTAAGCCCCCACCAGCAAAGAATGCCTTTAGGAAACGTGCTCTATCCACCGCTGGTCCCCCTCAAGTAAATGGCCATTTTTGCACATGCAAGTCATTTAAAATCTACCTTTAACTATGCAGCTAAGACTGAATATCTCTACTTAGCTGTATATGTTATGTGGCTAAGCTGCTTCACCCCAATCCACCCATTACATGCCCACAACTTCTGCAGCTAACTTTTTAGCCATATAAGTGACATGTGCTGCTAAGTGGCAGCTGCTGAATCTAGGCGCATATTCAGCGTCCAATACTTAGCCAGATAACTTAGACTTATCTGGCTAAATTGCATTGAAAGTGCTTTGAATAATGACCTCTAGATGTTTAATATCCTGTGCACCCTCCATTCGTTTTGGGATCCACAAATGAAGCAAAAATGGACTCATTTTTGCATTTTTCCTCATTTGTTTGAAATGAATGCGCATCCCTCACATGTCCTTTCCCTGTAAAATGTTACAACCAAAACAGGGCCTGTGGAGTTTGTACCTGCCTTTTCTATGAGCAGAATTTTGCTGGAAAACAGCATTTATAGATTTGAAAATCCAATCTATGGATGTTGTTTTCCAATCCTCTCCTAAATATGCTGTGCCATATTAAAGAGAGTAATGAGAATTTATGACGACTCCATTAGTTCTGCCCACCCAAAAGTGACATTTAACCAGAAATAAATAAAATAGCCCAAAGATAGCAGCCGTATTAGAATTGAGTTATTAGGTAACAGTAAATAACAGGGGCTCTTACCTGCAGGAACAGCTCATATTACATATTGCAAATGACATAAAACAGAATAATAATAAACATCATTTACCGTGTCACCTCCAGCAATTGGCAGGAAAAATGTATTATATTGCAAATACAAATTCCTGACTAAAGTACTGAAGTTTGCAGAAACACGGAAAAATCTCGTTCTAAGTTTAAACAAAATTGGTCCCAAAGTCCTCGAGCAGAGAACCGACTGCTTCCTCTCTGTAAGATGAATTATGTGAGGTTACTGCTTTGTTTTGTCCTTTATTTTTTTTATGCACTTTTCTGAGTATCCAAAAGAAAAAGTCTTAGGGATGATAGATGATCTGCTGAAACTCCAAGGAGCACTGAGAATATTAGTTTTGTAACAAGCTCTGATTTTCATAAATGTAGAGAAGATGTCTGTCTGTAGAGATCAATATTCACCTGGCTGTCACTGGATAAAGCTTCCCCAGACAGCTTTGCCTGCATAACTTTCTCCGGATCTTCAAGCCCAACGTGGACAGGCTGAATGTCGGGATTTATTCGATTTTACTTATTTAAAAAACATTTATTTCCTGCACGTAACAATCCAGTTGTGCTGGGCAGGTTACTATACATAAAGTACAAAGCAGAAACATATAAATACTCCCTCCTATAAAAACACAATAATGAATTTAAAATCCATTACATGGGATTAAGGTTACCCAGTCAGAATTGTCTGGATACCTTTAGGATAGGTATTTGTCTGACTGAAGTTACTCAGATAATTTTGTCTGGGCAAGCACGGCCCAGACACCATGAAGCTATGCCCTGGGAGTGCGCACAGAGCTGCCACTTTTTACCAAGGTAAGTTTTGTACGGGCAACGGATTTTCCTGGACAAAGTTTAGCTGGGTAGGGAGGGAAAACATTTCAAACCTTAGGGTTTGTCCTGCTAACTCCAAACGTTAGACGGCTAGATCCTTTGAATACGGTTCAGCGAAGGCATAGGTCAACAGGCTCCTTATCTCTGGAGAGCGGCTGGCAAACCCTATGGTACAGATTTCTGTCCACTCTTTGGGTTCGTTTCAATGGTTGCGACAAGGGCTACAAATCCAGAATTGCTGGGAAACCAGAGGGGGTGGTAGAGAACAATCCACAGGCATCAGCAAGAGCACAAGAAAATAAATAAATAAATACGGGGTTTCCCTCCTCCAAACTATTCCCCTCTGATCCCCCTATCTGGACCCCCCCCCCACCACCACCCCAGGCTGAATCCCCCTCCGTCTCCTGGACAGATCAAGTACCTCTCTGTACTAAGCCAGTAGGGGGGGGAGGTGGAGGAGCATGGCAGTGCCTCCCTTATTCTCCTCCCCATCCCTGAGATCCCATCCTGATGCTGATCCCCCTTCCCCCAAAAATTAACTTTATAAAGAACAAAACAAATCATTCAGATACCTTAAAAAAAAAGTCAGGAATGGACTTTATTCTATAAGGCACAATAAAATGTGCACTGTGACCTATGCAAATGTATGCAAATCTGCCACAGAATGTCCTAACTCTTTCTGCAGAATGTTCATGCTTGCTGGCAGATGAAACAGGGCTATCGTAAACAGGTCATGTTTGCCTGTCTCAGCATTAAAAAGTGGCTCTACCATGGAAACTATTTTATTTAATAAAATAGAAAAAAGAATATCTGAGCAAAAACATCCTTTGGAATGATCCTTTTGCACCAAAAATCTCTCGCTTTCAGGCCTGTTTCTGTCTCCCAGCCAATTGCTAGGAGCCAAGTTTTTCATTACCGCAAAAACAAACGGGCAAAATTGGGCTCTCTGAGAGCAGAAGAATCGTAGCCAGAGCTTGGACACTTCACCACTGCAGCTGCTCTCTTGCAATGTAATGTCCAGTACTGCCTAAACCGGTTGGACGGAAGCCTTCTCTGACTTCTGCATGGCCAGATGAAGCAAAAGGAAGCTGCTGTCCTGACTATCAGGCCAATACAGTACAGTGCGCCCCGGTGGAGCGCACTGTTAACGAGCATTTTCGACACACTAGCTTTACCCCTTATTCAGTAAGAGGTAATAGCGCATCAAAAATGCACGTCCAACCCCCCCCCCCCCCCGAAACTAATAGCGCCCGCAACATGCAAATGCATGTTGATGGCGCTATTAGTTATTCCCATGCGATTCACTAAGTAAAATGTGCAGTCAAGCCGCACATTTTACTTTCAGAAATTAGCGCCTACCCAAAGGTAGGCGTTAATTTCTGCCGGCACCGGGAAAGTGTACAGAAAAGCAGTAAAAACTGCTTTTCTGTACACCCTCCGACTTAATATCATGGCGATATTAAGTCAGAGGTCCCAAAAGTAAAAAATAATTAAAAAAAAAATTTTTTTTAAATCAGCCTGCAGCTCGTGGGTTGAAAACCGGACGCTCAATTTTGCCGGCATCCGGTTTCCGAACCCATGGATGTCAGCGGGTTTGAGAACTGACGCCGGCAAAATTGAGCGTCGGCTGTCAAACTCGCTGACAGCCGCCGCTCCTGTCAAAAAAGAGGCGCTAGGGACGCGCTAGTGTCCCTAGCGCCTCTTTTTACCGCAGGCCCTCGTTTGAATACTAAATTGCACGCACAGGAGAGTGGCCTGTGCGCTCGCCCGCTCTCCCACGACTTTTACTGTATTGGCCTGTATGTGTGAAAATTATTTCAAAGGGGAGCAAATTGTATCCTGTCCCATTTACAAGTGCTGTGTCTGGTTTAGTGAAATACAACAGAATGACGTGTTTGCTCAGGTAGAGAACCTAGACATTTCTGTAAGTAACTGTCTGAACATTGAGATGGAGGGAAGAGACTAAGCAGAATTTATGTCTTCTTTGATGACCGACCATTACACTCTTTTTAAAGTAAAATATAGATTGTGTGCTACAGCGGCTGATGGCTTTATGTCATATGGATTCAGTAACGCACACACACACTGGATGGTGGACTTATTGGGCTCTCAGACATAACAATTTAAAAAAAAAATTTAAATCAGCCTGCAGCTCGCGGGTTGAAAACCGGCGTCCGGTTTCCGAACCCGTGGCTGTCAGCGGGTTATTGTAAATAGATAAAAAGGATTTCCCCAATAATACAGCTTTTTAAACCCAAAATTCTGAGGTCAATATTAAAAAAAAAACAAAAACATAAAAAAGATTAATTATCCAGCTAACAGTAGCCAGTTAAGTTATCAGGGATATTCAGTGGAATAAATATCCCACTGAATAGCCTATTTATTTTATAATTTATAAAGACCTACATTACCTGAATGTAATCCACTTTGAAGTGTCTGAAAGACAGAATATAAATCAAAATAAATCAAATAAATAAATGTCCTAGAATAAAGTTATCCAGGTATACCTAGCTGGATAGCTTTGAAACCTAACTCGCTATGTTTGACTATCACTGGTTAGGTTTCAAAGTTATCTGGGTACATGAACCTGGATAACTTTAAGTGGCGAGCAGGAAGAATAAAAAACAACCCAGGCGGGCCTAGAAGCCTGATCCCCATCCCCAGCATTTTTAAAGATTTATATGGCTAAATTCTAGCTGGAATTAGCCGGATAAGTCTTTAAATATGCCAGTTTAGCAATTTAGATGGATAACTTTTCAGTTATCCACCTAAATGGCTTTTGAATATCGCATTCTGCAAGTTCAGATCCCAAGGTCACTTCTAGAATAACAAACTGGACTGTGGTAGCTGGGGCAGAATCCTCGTAGAGTCTGTGCAGGGCTGGTGCAAGACGAACATTGAATCATGCACCCCCCTCCTCCAAATTACCTAATGACGGGCGTTCCAACACTCCTCTGGACCTTGTGCTGGCGGGACTTTGCCGCCCCCAAAATTTGGGTGCTCTAGGCAACCGCCTAGTTTGCCTTATGGAAGCACTGGCTCTGAGGCTGTGAAATCTGATGCCCTGAGTTCTACTAACGGAGCTGAATTTTCCACGACTGATTATGAACACACGTTCATCATCTTTTTGGATCTTGCTGCAATGCTTCTCCATAGAAATCGTGTAAACATTTTGTTTGCAGGTTGGTTCAAAACATGCAGGACCTTTCTCAATAAAGACTTTTTCCCCCATATACATTGAATGGGTAACAATCCTTTTTGACTTAAGTACAATCGTTAATCTCTGTAATGCAATATCAAAGTCATACACTGACAACACATGACAAGATCTGCAGCTCATGTCTCTTTAACTTTTGTTCGATTCATGCATTCTGTGTGGAAGTTAATTTCATCTTTTTATGTGCGCTCTCTTACTGGAAAACTGTATACAGGTGGGAGGCAGGCAACATAGTGGGAGATTATTACTGCCAAACCTCTGAAACACAGCTTTGTTATTACTAAAGGGCTCCTGCAACGAGGCTGTGCTACTTATTTATTTAAAAAATGTATTACTCGCTTAATCCTGGATTCTCCACAAGTTACATAAGTACATACACATATCAAAATATAGAGCTATTCTAATAATCACAACTGATCAAACCACCTTTTTCAAAAACATCTAGGACTCTGCAAGAACGGTCTGATAATATCACTTTTTTACAATGGATTGTTACTATTTGCTCATTTAGTCCAAAGACCTGCTTGAATACTAGCATCTTTAATTGTTTCTTAAATATATTCAAGCATGGCTCCAAATGAAGTGAATCAGGCAAAGAGTTCCACATCGCTTGGCCAGCAACAGCAAAAGTACTGTGCATGCCCAGGTCTCATAAAAATGTATTAACTTGGGTGAGGGGGCATCCAGAAGGTTTCGGCCGGCTGACCTAAGGGCTTGAGTTGGTCTATAAATCCTCAAAAAAGGCATTTATGCGTTTGGGAGCACTGTGGCTGAGAGTTTTATGGTTTAGTGTAAGAACTTTGAATTTAATTCTATGTTGATCAGGAAATCAATGCTCTATGGCTGGTCTAACTTATCCGATTAACTTAACCGGATAAGAGCACGTATCGCTACATTTTACATTGTTGCTATGTTTTAAGGAGTATTTTGTTTTGTACCCTGTCCCAAACACTGCAGGGGCAGGTAATAAATTATTTTAACTAACTAATTAAATAAATAAATATGTTCATTCCAGAGAGTCAGGCCAAGGATGGACAAAGACATACTGAAAACATTGGACAAGATGAATAGGACAAGGCAAGGATGGACGAGGAAGGCTGGAAGACAAGGGACAGGCACAGGAACCAGGAATGCAGCAGGAATCAGGAACCAATATGGACTACTGCAAGAGCAGGAGACTCATTATTGAGGTAAGACAGGGAATGAGAGCGGGGTTTAAGTAGGGCAGTCCCTGCTGATGTCAACACTAGGCGCTGCAGGGCTTTCCCGCCACTGGCCCTTTAAATATAATTGCGTAGTGCTCATATGACTACGGGTCCACAGATATGAGTAGGATGGCGGCGGTGCGCCATCATCGTCAGAGTCACATTGGAGACTGGAGCCCATAGCACTGCCACGGTGTTTCCTGCTGCATCAGGTGGGCTTCGCCGGAATCAGGATGAATGATGCCGATTGCTTCAGGTCCCGCAACCTGAGAATGTAACAGACAAACCTTTTCCTTCTAATCCTTCCACTATGTCATTTACAATGATATTAAACAGAATTGGCCACAGAACCGATCCTTGAGGCACTCCACTTATCCCTTCTCTTTCCTCAGAATAGGTTCCATTTACTATCACTTGCAGTCATCTGTCAATCAACCAATTTGTAATCCATTTCACTACCCTGGGACCCACTCATTTTGTTCTTGAGCCTCCTATGTGGGACAGTGTCAAAAGCCTTGCTGAAATCCAGATAAATCACATCAAGTGCATGTCCTTTTATCTAATTCTCTAGTTACCCAATAAAAGAAATCAATCAGATTCAACAGTCCCTTTCTCTGGTAAAAACCCATTAGATAGTAGATGACTATTCTTTTTCAGTAGTATCTGCATTCATTTTTCTTACCACTGAGGTAAGACTAACCAGTCTGTAGTTTCCAGCCTCTTCTCTGCTCCCATTTTTGTGACGTGGGACCATCACCGCTCTTCTCCAATCGTGCGGCGCCATATCCATTTCTAGGGATTCACTAAATATGTCTTGTAACGGACCCACCAGCACCTCTTTGAGCTCCTTTAGTATCCTGGGATGTAACTCCTCAGACACCATGGCCTTATCCACTTCAGTTTTGCTAGCTCCGCCAAAACACTCTCTTCTGTAAATAGGGTTGTATCTATTGAACTCTCATTGGTACTCTAGACAACCAGCAACGGTCTTCCTCAAGAGTCTTCTTTAGTGAACACCAAACTGAAGAATTTGTTTATTTATTTATTTATTTATTTAATATTTTTTAATATTATTGTTTAATATTTCATATTTATTTCTCATCTTTCTCAACAGAATGACCGTTTTCTCTTTTCAGTTTTACAATACCATCCCTGGCCTTCCTCCTTTCTCTGATATATCTGAAAAATGTTTCATCACATTTACGCAGGTAAATACTATGGACAATTCAATGGCATATATTGCAGCAATTTTCAAAAGCCCATTTACATGGGTAAAGTGAATTTACCCATGCAAAACCCAATTTTAAGTGTGTAAATGTTTTTTAAAATCAGGCCCACAGCTTTCCAGTTTTTCTCTCTTGGCTTGCTGCTATACCTGGACAACCTTTCTTCTGTTATGCCTAAGAGTGGACCAAGTTTGTTCTTCTTTCCACTCTCCGTGTTGGGGGTGACATTTCAATTCTATTGACTTCCTTCGCCACTTCTGCTCTCTAGTTTAAATACCTGATAATATATGTTTTCAGTTTCTCCCTAAGGATCCTTTTTCCTGCCACAGACTGATGTAGACCATTTTTTCTACATAGTTTTATTATTCCATACATGACCCCAGTCCCCAATATATCCAAATCCTTCTTTGCACCAGGGTTTGAGCCATGTATTGAAGTTGTCTATATGGCTTAGCAGTTTTCAAGGCTCCTCGAGCCAGTAGAGCCTGCAACCGTATTTTAATTTCCTTGGGGGACTCGAGAAGGGCAGGAAGGAAACCTCTCAGACTATGTCCAACATCAAATTTACAGATATTAGGGGGTGGAGACGAGGTGTAGGATCGGACTTGCTGGCCTTGAGAGATTTCTTTTTTTTCTGGGGGGCAGGGTTACTTATCCAACTTTTTTAGATTAAAGTTAACTAGGTAAACCTACCCAGATAATTTTAAATCTAAGTGGTTATATTCAAATAGAGCTGGTTAGATTTAAAAGTTATCTGGGTATGCATACCTGGATAATTTTTGCCAAGTATATTCAATGGGAGAGAAGTTTTACCGAGAGAATTTACTTGTATAGTTTTTCATGAAAGCCCCCACCTTGCCATATTCCACCCCCTAGAATGCCTCTCCCTTACATGCATACAAATGCATGCATACAGTGTGTGTATATGCATAATTTTACGTGTGTCTCAGTCACACATTTTTCTAAAGAGGCATTTCTGTGGGTAAAGTCCTATTTTACCCACCAAAGGTCCTTTGGGGGGGACAGGAGGGTGGGAGGTTGTAGTTAATTAAATTTAAAGGGTTGGGATGGTTTTTTTTGGGGGGAAACAAATACATAAATAAATAAAGGTAGGGGGGGGATTTATGTAGGGCTGGGGGTTGGGTTAGATAGGGTAAGAGAGGGGAAGGTGGGGGGAGGAGCGGCCTCGGAGGGAACGGGGAAAACCCATCGGGGCTCCCCTAGGGCTCGGCGTGTGCAAGGTGCACAAGTGTGCGTCGACCCCAGATTTTATAACATGCGCGCAGATGTTATAAAATCGGGCGTAGATTTGTGCGTGCCGGGTAGCACGCACAAATGTAGGCCACACGCACAGGTTATAAAATCTGCCCCGCTGGGGTAGATTTTATAAATGTACGCATGGGCGTACTTTTGTTCGTGCACCAGTTGCGAACAAAAGTACGCTGGATTTTATAAGATACGTGCGTAGCCGCACGTATCTTATAAAATCCGGGGTCGGCGTGCGCAAGGGGGTGCACATTTGTGCAACCTGTGCGCGCCGAGCCCAGCATGCGCTGCCTGTTCCCTCCGAGGCCGCTCAGAAATTGGAGCGGCCTCGGAGGGAACTTTCCTTCCGCCTCCTCTCACCTTCCTCTCCCTTCCCCTACCTAACCCACCCCTCGGCCCTACCTAACCCCCCCCCACCTTTGTTGGCAGATTTACACCACGCCACCGGGCCCGCCCCCGAAACGCCACGTCACTCACGGCCCGCCCCTGAAACGCCACGTCACTTGTGGCACGCCCCCGACACGCCCCTCCATGCAAGTCCCGGGACTTACGTGCGTCCCGGGGCTTGCGTGCGCTGCCGAGCCTATGCAAAATAGGCTTGGCGTGCGCAGGGGTGGTTTGGGGTAGGTTTTTGGGGGGTACGTGCATACCCCTTTGAAAATCTACCCCTTACTGTGTAAAATAGCCAATTGTTAGCCCATCATTTGCTTGCATTTGAAAACAAAAGTCTTCAATGTGTTTGCCCATCATGCTGAAAGTGTTGCTTTTCATGCTTCCTGACAATACATTCAATTTCCGAGAACTGAAAAGTTTAACTGTATAATTAAGTTCTGATAAATATGCCCATTGTGCACATGCATAATGTGTCATGAAAGCACAGTGACTGCTGGCAGATGATATACATTTGCATTTTTACAAAGAAAATGAGAGAAAGTCTTCAGAAGCGACATGCTTTGTTTAATGATGAGCATTCACTAAAGCACAGGGCATTTTAGTTGTAATTGTGCCAAAATTTTCTCTTCGGCAAGCTGTAAAGCAGCTCAGAACATCAGATGACTCTAGGCTCACTAAAGCAGTTTTTGTCATTACTGGTTTAATTCTCTCATATCACAAAGAATTCTAAGATTTCTATTAGTACTTTTCCTTCTTGAGGTTAAGGTTACCACAGACTCTTTGTCGTCTGGATAGACCATCAGTCCCTATTTAGCTCTAATGCGTCTACAGTATGTCCCTGTATTTCCAGTTTTTCTAAGGAAAGCATGACTACAATCCTAGTTGTAAAGGGGTAAGATCTGAACACTGTCAGCCTGTCCAGATGGCCTGGAACCAGTTGGTAATCCAACTTGGAGCAGAGGTGTAGTCTAGAATCAAGAAGTCAATCTAAACGCTTATGTCTCCGGCTCCTTGTGACCTACAGGCAATCATGTTATCTACGTTGTGTGCTTCAGGACTTTTCTGCCAGAACACCCAGAGGGAGGTTAATTTTTTAGTAGCCTGAATTTTTAAAGCAGATACGCACATAAGTCTATTTTGGAAACTTGCGGGTTTTCCAGGTACACATGCACACGAACTCACAAAAAAAATTACACTTGCTCCCAAGCAAAGTGTATCTTTTTGCATGCACATTTGAAATGTAATGTATGTGCATAAATGCTTTCCCTGCCCTGATTCGGCACCTTACCCCCAACCTCCCCCCACCCCGGGATCGCCTCTTCCAGGTACAAGTAAAAGTACCTGTGAAATAGGAGTTTCACACATATTTGTACGCATGCGTGCATTGAAAATCAGGCCCTTAATGGTGCAGCAGGAGTCGTATTGGATGCAAATATATGAGACATATATTTACCACTTCCAGTTGGCGTTGCTGAGGCTACGGGTTTAACAATAACTTCAGTTACTGCTTGCAGAAGTCAGGAGGAAAGAAAGGGAGGCAGAGAGATGGCATATCTAGAAGAAGCTGATGTGGAAGTTTGCTGTTCTTAGCAAAAAATAAAAATTGAATTCTTTATTACTGCTGCCTGCAGTTTCACCATAAACAACTAATTATTTTCATGCCCTAGCCATTTAAATTGGAATCTTAGTCAACACACACACAAATGCGTTTTTACAATGTCTCATTAATGTAGATAGTGAGAAACATTGATTTGGCAATTCCAGAGCCTGGCAGGCATTGCCAAATGAAATGACATGAAGATGATACAGAAAGGGAAAAGCAGAAACTGAAAGTGTTCACAGTTTTATACAGCAATGTTAAAGTGGAATTTTAATTTCTGCACTAAAGCAAGAGCACCAATAACAGTAACTCTGCTGTGGCCCCATATTTCCTCATTGTTGACCTGAATTTGTCATTTTTCCAGATCTACTGAAGCTTGTTTGCATAATGGCTGGCTTTTTATAACTAGTGTTTCAGGCGCTAGTGTACAGTACTATGTAGGCCCCCCTACAGAAAATGTCCAACAGCACCTACTAATGGCCCATGAAGAGGGCCTTCGGCAAGGCTTGTTCCCCAGCAATGCTGACCTCATTTTGCACTGTGCCCTTTAATCTGTGGCAAGCTGATCACTGAACTCTGACTCTTGCTCTAGGTTTGTCTGCTACCTGCAGAAGCCTGCCAGATTCTCTCACAGCTTATCCCTCACCCCCCCCCCCCCCCAACACACACATATCAGTGGTTCCTATGTGCCCTGTGAAGAAGGCAGACCATGGCAAAGAGCTATGTCCCATTGCATGTGTCTTTTGCATCCTGCAGAATAGTCCACAACAGTTGGGTTAACTGCCTCATTTTTTTTTTTTGTAATGACTATTCTCGATTCTGTAGTGCCTTTATGTTGTCCATTTAAATCAACAATGTATGGGATTCAACCAGCAGAGGTGGAGGGACATAATATTCCAGTGTTCTAGGGTTTGGGTAGATAAGAGCCTCCATCCTAAAAAAAAAAAAGCCCTTTCAAGTTGGAGCCTGGAGCTTCGGTGTTATCTTACCCATCTTGATTAGGCAGGTGTTCAGGATGATTAGAGTATCTAGAAACCCAATCCATTTTTATTATATACATTACTGCAGAGTCAAGGGTGATAACATATTCTCTTTGCTTCCCAACCAGATTTGTTTTTTTTATGTCTAACTGAGATCTGGCATTCAAAAGCTGACAATGTGCTACTTACCAACTGTGCCCTATTGTCTATATGTTTTTCATCAAGTCAGGACAAGTAAAGGGGAGGAGGTTTTATTGATTTTGTTAAAGAAAGGTTTCAAATTTTGCAAGCTTCACTTGAGATCAGGCTCAGATGTAAGTAAGAGTTTGGTAGTAAAAGAACAGTCCTGAACGCTATTGTTTAATTTATTACCCATCATAATGCTGACATAATAATTGAAGCAGATTTTATCACCTCTCTTAATTTAAAGTACAAGAATGTAATGATTATTGGGAACTTTAATGTGCACTTTGATGGCAGGCCCAAAGGTCAAGTGGGGGAATTTCTTCTATCCATGATTGAACTTAGCCTAGCTCAGCTAACTGATGTTGCTACTGATCAGGCTGGGCATGCATTGGAAATTATTGACCTTCCATGATGTATGGACAGATAAAGGTCACATTTTTGATCTATCAAATGGACCTATGGTAGGACTATTTCTAATAAAATGCATACTTTATATTTATTGAGTTTACAAATTATCAACAAACTATCCACGTTTGTTATATTATTTATTACATTTTTATCATTACATCCAAGCAAAATACCTGTTCAGAACCACATGCAGAGATAAGAAATAAAAAAAGAAAACAATAAAAAAAAAAAAAAGAAATACTTAAATCTCTGATATCCTGTCAGTCCACAAATGGTAAGGGATTGCAAACCCATAATCTAAAGAAAATTTACAGAAGAAAAATAGCTGGACATAGAAAGGAGACCTTCTAAAATTATACAAAACCTATATCTCCAGGGAAGATATAACTTTTGAATCTACAGGAGAGGGAGGAATAGCCTAAGCATGCTTACCATTATGGAAATCAGGGAGATCAAAAAAACATATTTTTCCCCCTTAAATTTAACAACACATTTACAAGGGAAATATAACCAAAGTAAAGCTCCCAAACTAATGACACTAGGTCTCAACAACAAAAATATCTTCCTTTTAGCCTGAATTGCCTTGGAAAACTTCCCTATTACAGAAAAACAGTTTCAAAATGAAATCTTGATCTGAATCAATAGAAAAAGTTACAATAAGTGTGGAAATATCTATTCCTTCTTCTGATGGTTGTTCCAGAAAAGAAGACAAATGAGACATATCAGAAAGAGCTTGAATTTCCCCTTCTCTTGTGAAGGCTTTTGGATAGTTGGCAAATAATAAATCTTTGAGACAGGGAGAAGCAGGTTTTAAAAAACTTTAATGTCTCAAAAAAATTTCTACGAATCATTTCCATTGGAGAAGCAAATCTCTCTCTTGGAAAATTTATAATTTGAATGTTAAGTTGATGAATAACATTTTCTAAGTTTTCCATCTTATTTTGCAAATAAAGATGAGCCCTGGAGACAACCCCAACTGAGTCTTGCAAAACTTTCTCTTTAGATTCAATTTGTTCCACTTTCTGTGATAAAGAAGATATCTGTTCTTGCGTAATTTGTACAGCCGTTGACAAATCTTGATGTAGAGAGACAAACTGGGCCACTTGAGAAGAAAGCTTCATAATTGCTTCTCAATAACATCCAAGGTAATATTAGAGGGCTTAATAGGACAAAAGGAAAGTGCTTCAGATTTTGAAACACTCTCTGAAGTAGGCAAAGTAGCAGAAATGCCATCAGGAATAGTTGTAGCTTCTACACAGAGTTACAGAGTCAGAGATCTCCCCAGCGATCATTCCCTTAACCTAGGTGCCTGTCCTCACCGAGTCCATCATTGGTATGATGTCATCCAACCGTGACTGAACAGAAATATTGTCTTCTATGTTGGCCACTGAAACCCCAGGTTGAAGAGGCACATGGCGAAGCTCTGGAGTTAAAGATGCCTCAAAGCCAAGGACTGGTGCCAGAGAACCTTCACCTGGTAAGTTGTCCAATGACTGCTCAACAGAACTAAAAGAGAGTTCTGGCTCCAGAGAAGATGTCTATCCATCCAGCCAATAGGCATAGATATTGCCTAGACATCCAGGAATGCTTGAGCCTTGCCCTTTCTTTTACCCAAAGCAAAACAAAATATCCACTTTGCTAAGTAACACTATAGAAATTAATCTTAGCATTAGTGATAAATTAAATAAGAAACCCTAACCATCTCATTAGTCCACAAATACAAAAGTAAGGGAGGGAAAGAAATCAGGGAGAAACAAAAGAAACATAAAACAGGAAGAAACTGCATTTACTTGAAAAACTCTCCATTATCCTTATTGACCATCTAACCAGATACTACATTAGAGGGACCAGATGGCAACAATTCCTTTGAATCAATGAAGGTTTTTAACTGTTCTGGAATAGTGAAAACAAAGCAATAATTCTTCATTATAAGCAAACATAAATTATAAGCAAATAATAAATTATAAAGCAAATAAGCAAAGCAATAATTCTTCATTATAAAGCTTAAATCATATTCAAAAGGAAAAGGTACTAGCAATGTAACTCTTTCCAATACTTCATACAAGGAGGGATACAAGGAGGACTCCAGGAAGGATGCTAAATCTATATTAGCTGTAGAACACTGATGTGTTTGAACAGATGATAGAAAGTAAACCTTATTAAAGGACAGAAGAGATTCTGAAGGAATAGACAAAGCTTCTGTATGATATCTACATAAGGTAACTCATGTTAGCGACCCCACCAATCTAGAAAAATTAAAGAAACAAAGGTTCAAATATTTCAGTCTATTTTCAACAAACAATTGATGTCTGTTGATCACTGCACTTCCCTCTATGTGGGGCTTCCCAAATGTTAATTAAATGTTTTGCAGTTATTGCAAAATGCTGCCATGCATCTCGTAGAAGCCAGTTTCCCCCAGAGATCATATTGCTCCAATATTAGAATACCTGAATGGGTTGCTGATGGCCCAGAGGCAGAATTCTAAGGTGGTTTATATAAAGCTTTTAAAGGTGAGGCTCTCTCATACCTCATTGACTAAGTTTCCAAGTATATTCCTGCTCGTTCATTGCACACTGCTGATCAACACCTGTTAAGCCAGCCTTCTATCAGTAGACGAGGCTTCAGGAAACTTGTTGGTGGGCTATTCAGTGGTTGGCACATCTGTGGAATGCACTTTCAGTAGAGCTTCATAAAAAATTGAAAGTACATTTTTTCAGCAGGTTTTTCTTTGAATTTTATGCATTAAAATGTTTTATTTAATTTGGATATTGGGATTTTTTTCTCTATTTATATCATTTCAGAAAATATTACAAGCAATACAGTTTGAAAGTAAAGTCATTGCAGTATATACACAATCTCAAATATAAACATAACAAAATCATTCGAGAGGAAATCTACTTAAATGCTGCAATCACTTAACAGAACCACAAGAAAAGAGGAATGAAGGACCCATGGGACAACCTCAAAAGAAGAAAAAGAAAAAAGGAAATGACTGCAATAGTAAACTAACAAAACTCGCAATCCAGCAGACGTAAGGCACCGGAGTAGATGTCAGGTTCACAGTTGTCCCACTATCTAGTAATATTTGGTTCAAAAAAGGAATACCAGTTTCTATCTAATTTAATTAAACATTTTGAGGCATAACAAAAAAATATTTCCCCCCCCCCCCCCCAAGACCAGGAACAGTTTCTCTCAACTGAAGAAAAGCCTTTCTCCTGTTTTGAGTCTGTCTTGAGACATTGGGGATGATCCAAACCTTTTGACCCATGAACAAGGCATTCTTGTTGCTGAAAAATAATCTCAAAATCAAATTTTTCTCAGCTTCAGATGAGCATGAGATCAGCAAGGTTGCCCATTCATGGATCTCTTTCTCAGATTGCTCTAAAAAATGTATCAAGTTTGAAAAGCCCAAAGAAACTTGCAACTATCAGACACATTTGATTGTTTTTTTTAATTGGGTGACTAGAGAATTGGATCAAGAAAGAGTGCTCGCTCTGATTTACTTGGATTTCAGCAAAGCTTTTGATACGGTCCCGCATAGGAGGCTTGTGAATAAAATGAGAAGCTGGCTAGTCGGCACCAGGGTGGTGGAGTAGATTATAAACTGGTTGACTGACAGGAGACAGAGGGGAATGGTACCACTCTGAAGAGAAAACAGTGTTAAGTGGAGTGCCACAAGGTTGAAAATTGAGACCAGCTTCATCCAATATCTTTGTGAATGGCATTGCAGAAGAGATAGAAAACAAAGTTTGTCTATTGGCATATGATACTAAGATCTGCAACAGCGTGGACATGCCTGAAGGAATAGAGAGGAAGAAAAGTGATTTAAGAAATCTGAAGAATATTTGAAGATTTGGCAGCTGGAATTCAATGCCAAGAAATGCATAATCATCTCTGATGCGGTAATCCAAAAAAGCTGTATGTGATGGAGGGTGTGGGAGGGTGAAATACTGATGTACCCGAACCTATAGAGGGATCTGGGGTGATAGTGTCTGGTGATCTGAAGGTGGCAAAGCAATATAACAAGGTGATATTCAGAAGATTGCTGAGCTGCATAGTGAGAGGAATAACCACTAAGAAAAAAGAGGTGATAGTGCACTTTTACAGGTCCTTGGTGAGGCCTCACCTGGAGTACTGTGTATAGTTCTGGAGCCCGTATCTCAAAAAGGATAGAGACAGGATGAAGGCGGTCCAGAGAAGGGTGACCAAAATGGTATGGGGTCAGTATCAGAAGACTTATGAGAAGAGGCTGAAGGATCTAAATATGTATATCTTGGAAGAGAGGTACAGGGGAGATATGATACAGATCTTCAGATACCTAAAAGGTTTTAATGATGCACAAATTTCAAACCTTTTCCATTGTAAATAAACAAGTAGAATTTAGGGGTCACAAAATGGAACTCTAAGGGGGATGACTCAGAATCAACACCAGAAAATATTTCTTCATGGAGAAGGTGGTTGATGCCTTGAATGCCCTTCTGGAGGAGGTGGTGAAGATGAAAACAGTCAAAGAATTCAAAGTGGCATGGGATAAAAACTGTGGATCCCTAAAGGCTAGAGGATGGAAATGAAGAAAAGGGTACATGGGGGTAACTTACTGGTGCGGTGGTTACTACCATTAACCAATAAGCCTTGATACTTTTGATGCAACTACAAGATTGCTCACTGCTTCAATGGCAGGGTGAAAGGGGAGATGGATTCAGATGACAAACAATGAGGGTCATGAGTTTTATGGTCTGGGTCCCTGATAATCATGGGGGTAACCTGCACAGAGCAGCAATTACTACCCTCAACAGAAGGCAAGGGAGTACTACTCTTAACCAATAAGCCTTGATGCTTTTGAAGCAACTACATCACTCTGCTTTGATGGTGGTGATGGGGTGGAGTGGAAGAGGAATTGGATTCAGATGACCACCAACACAGGCCCTGACTTTTATGGTCTGGGTATTGATATGCAGACATAAATGAAAAAGCACAGGACTGCTTCTAAGGCCAAGTCCATAAGCAAAACACATCAGCACTGTCTGAATTTTCAAGAGACTTTGCTCTGATCACATTGCTGAATTATCGTCGATACATTCCACAGCGATATAGATTCAATCGAGTCGATGAAACAGACTGATTGGAGTTCTCATCACTAATGTTGCTACTGTAGCGGGCAACGTGATCAGAGCAAAGTCTCTTGACAGAACAGGATAATACCCATCTCTGTACAAGTTTATGTCCTTGTATGACACTGTGACATTGTGACATCAGCCCTGCAGGCATATCTTAAGTCCTGTTAATCTAATTGCCCCTGAGGCAGCTCTATGTAAAGAGCGAAATTCGGCCAGAGTCGGGCATTTTTAATAAAGAGCTTCTTTTGATCGTCCGATTCTCATTCTCTTCACTGTAACACAGCCAACTGGATCGGCTTCCGCTTTGCTTTTTGGGTCCAAGATGATAAAGGGGAAGGAACAATTCCCCTAGGAAGAAAGGCTAAAGAGGTTAGGACTCTTCAGCTTGGAGAAGAGACGGCTGAGGGGAGATATGATAGAGTGTATAAAATAATGAATGGAATGGAACTAATAAACGTTAATCAGTTGTTTACTCTTTTTGAAAAGTACAAAGACTAGGTGACAAACAATGAAGTTATTGGGCAATACATTTAAAACTAATAAGAGAAAATATATTTTTACTCAATGCATAATTAAGCTCTGGAATTCATTGCCAGAGGATGTGGTGAAAGATGTTAGTATAGTTGCCTTTTAAAAAAGGTTGGAGGAAAAGTCCATTAACCATTATTAAGAGAGTGCTGCAGAAATCCACTGCTTATTCTTGGGATAAGCAGCATGGAATTTACCTAGCCCTTGGCATCCTGCCAGCTACTGGGGCTTGATGGACCTTTAGTCTGACCCAGTATGGCAAGCTTTATGTTCTTATGTAAAATTCACCTTTAAGTTTTTCAGTGGATAATTAAATTTAGGGACCTAAAACTTAATGCTTCTAAATTTAGGCCTGCAGTTTATTAGAATAGATTCAGATGCGTAAGTTAGAAGTTCAGGCCTGAAAATTGAAACTAAGTGCCAGACTCCCCCCCCCCCCCCCTCCCACTTTTCGGCACCTACATTGAGGTGCCCAGTGAAAATAGTCTCCTAAATGTAGATACTCAGTTCTAGCCAGCTTTGAAAAGGGATGATTTAGGTGACTAACTCTCAAACCTAGGCACCTATACCCTTTCAAAATGGGGCTTTATGCAATTCTTTTTTATTCATACACAGCTCGATACAGTAACGTTCAGTTGAAGATTTCTCGTCTGTAACGAGCTCGCTGCGCACAATTTGGACGCGTAAGGCAAACCAGCGATACAGTCTCCAGTTTCGCGCGTCCGTAGCGCTTCTTAAAACAGACGCGTAACCCTTCCCGCACCCGGCATGTAAATGAACGAATTAGCTGTATAATGAAGGAATTAGCTATTCCCCTCCGATTCCGTAACGCGCGCTCAGGTTATCTCATTAGTAACGCACTGTTTTGCCGCGGCCGTAACGTCTTAGTTTACCGCCTCCCCCTAGTAGGAGTTAGGACTGTGAGTCTAGTAACAAATCCATCGACACCGCTTAAGACACTCAAAAACAATAAAACACAATAAAAAAAAAAAAGCGATACAGAGATGATCGAGAAAATGTAATGATGTGGGACACATAAAACCTGTCAGAAGAAAAAATAAAAAATTTTAAATACCTGTCGGAGGGCCGCGTGGGTCCAGGCGGCCGGCGGGCGGCGGGAGCCGGGTGGTCGCGTGTTAACTCTAGGCCGCGGGCGGGTGGGCGCCTGTTCCAGGCGGCAGCGGTGGCGGGGGGACACGCGTTAGTTCGAGACGGCCGGCGGGTGGTCGCGTGTTAAATCTAGGCCGGGTCCGCACAGGCGCGCATTCATTCACTGCCGGTGGGGGCTGCCGGCAGCCCCCACCGGCAGTGAATGAATGAATGCGCGCCTGTGCGACCCCTGCGATTCGGCGCTTAAGGCAGTCACATGCCGTGACGTCACGGCATGTGACTGCCTTGAGCGCCGAATCGCAGGGGTCGCATTTATTCACTGCCGGTGGGGGCTGCCCCGCAGCCCCCACCGGCAGTGAATGAATGCGCTCAAGGCAGTCACAGCATGTGACTGCCTTGAGCGCCGAATCGCAGGGGTCGCACAGGCGCGCATTCATTCAGGCGGAGCCGCTGGATGAATGAATGCGCGCCTGTGCGACCCGGCCTAGATTTAACACGCGACCACCCGCCCGCCGGCCGTCTCGAACTAACGCGTGTCCACCCGCCCCCGCCGCCGCCGCCTGGAACAGGCGCCCACCCGCCCACAGCCTAGATTAAACACGCGACCACCCGGCTCCCACCGCCAGCCGCCTGGACCCACGCGGCCCTCCGACAGGTATTTAAATTTATTTTTTTTGAACACTCAGGTTTTTACATATTTTTGGTTTGTTTTTTTTTTCACTTCATGGTACCTGTCATTTCAAATGACATTTGAAATGACAGGTACCAGCGCACCCTGGTTACTGTATAGGCGCTGTATTAAGCGCCTATACAGTAAAATGGGTTACGCGGGCATAACCCTTCCCTACCGCTTTAAAGCCGCGGCATGCATTTGCATGCGATTAGAGGAGAGTATCGGGGAGTTAGTGAAGAGAACTGTGCGTGCGGGGAGGAAGGGTGCGCCTGACACTACCTGACACTACCGCACTGTTTCTACCGCGGCCTTACTGGATCGACCCGACAGTACCTATTTTCAAATACAATGGTCATTTCATGCCCAAAAGACTGAACACTGTTCTGAGCATTAAGGCACACTGCTCCTTGTAGTCCAGGGGACCCAGATGCATGAAGGAATTACTGCCATTAATTGTCCAAGGGTAAAATGCATAGGGAATTCCTGATCAGAGATATTTTGCTGAAAGCACAGATTATATGGATTACAATCCATATGGTTTCATTGCAGTACGGTCAGATTGGCCACACAGTAATTGTTAAACAGAAACATCAATTAGGAAAAAAAAAAATATATATACTTCCCATGCTGCAATACAGCTTCCAATGCCAGACTCCCTGACGGATTCAGCAGATCTCTGCAATGGGATTCAAGGTCTCTCATCATCACAGCCGTGTTCAGAAATTTAACAGACAGGAAAAAAAAACCAAAACACAACATTTTGTTCCCCGACTGCCAGGAAAATCAACTGACAGCACAGCAGCAATTAGCTTAAAAGAAGGATTTTCTTTTTTTTTTGCACCTTGCGTGACAGACACTCACAGAAACAGCCTCCTGGATATTCATGCATTTCCACTTGTTTCTGTCGGCGAACTCTAATTGCTGCATTTGTTGACTTTGATTCAGGGTGGAAAGAATACAGCAAACAGTCAGTCACGCTGCCGAGCACAGCGCAGAGCCGGGAAGAGGTTTTCCCTCCAAGGAGCGACTCCCAAAAGCATTTAACATGGGTGAAATGGCTTGTGATAGAAATGTCCTGTGGGCACGCAAGTTTACCCGGACTGAACTCAGGCGTTTCAGGCAGTGGCGTAGCCACGGGTGGGCCTGGGTGGGCAGGTGCCCACCCAACTTAGACCCAGGCCCACCCAACTGGCACCGGAACTGCAAGGCTGTCACGGGATCCCATCCCCGCGAGAGCGAACAAGAGACCCCACGCCTCGCGCGCCATCACGGCACACGTGGGGAAGCGCTGCTGCGGCCGTATGGCCAACCGGTCTTCCTGTTCGGGGGGGGGGGGGGGGAGCAGAAGCGTCGTGCGCAGCTTCCGCTTCCTCCCCCCCCAATGCAGGAAGATCAGCTGCCTCTCCTGCTGCCACCCGTTCTCCTGCTATCTTCGGACCAAACGGCCCGCCGAACTTCCTGTTTGGGGGAGCGGAAGTGCCGCCCACAGCTTCCGCTTTCTCCCCCAAAGCAGGAAGATCAGCTGCCTCTCCTGCTGCCACCGGCCTCCTGCTATCTTCGGGCGTCGGGCCCGCCGATCTTCCTGCTTGGGGGGGAGGGAGGAAGCGGACGTTGTGCGCTGCGCTTCCGCTTCCCCCCCCCCCCCGACAGGAAGTTCGGACGCCCGAAGATAGCAGGAGGCCGGTGGCAGCAGGAGAGGCAGCTGATCTTCCTGCTTTGGGGGAGAAAGCGGAAGCTGTGCACGTGCTTGAATGTGTATGTGTGGATGAGAATGGGAGTGTGTGTGGGTGAAAACTGGAGCCTGGGTGTGTATGTGGGTGAGAATGGAAGCTTGAATATGTGGGTGAATGGGAGCTCGAATGTGTGTATGTGTGGTTGAGAATGGGAGCCTGGGTTTGTGGGTGGGTGAGAATGGGAGCTTGAATGTGTGTATATATGGGTGAGAATGAGAGCCTGGGTTTGTGTGGGTGGGTGAGAATGGAAGCTTGAATATGTGGATAAGAATGAGTGCTTGAATGTGTGTATCTGTGGGTGAGAATAGTACCTTAAATGTGTATATGTATGGATGAGAATGGGAGCTTGAATATGTGTGGGTGAGACTGGGAGCATGGGTTTGTGGGTGAGAATCGGAGTCTGGGTTTATGTGTGTGGGTGAGAATGGGTGCCTGGATGTGCGTCTGTGTGTGCATAATAATATAAGCCTGGGGAGGGGTGAGAAAGTGAGAACTTGAATGTGAGCTTGGGGGGGGGGGGGGAGAGCATATGAGAGTGACAGCTTGAGTGTGTGAGAGGGAGTCTGTGAGAGAAAGCGTGTATGTGTGTGTGTGAGTGTGTGTGTGTGTGTGTGTGTGTGTGTGTGGAAGGGAAGAAGACAGTAATAGAAGAAAGACACTGAAAAGGAATTAGGAAATGAGCTATAAGGGAAAAAATGGGAAAAAGAGACCAGGACCAACTGATTAGAAAAATACAAAGATCAGACAACAAAGGTAAAAATATATATCTATATTTTGAGATGTTAGCAATTTAAATATAAGCAACACAACCGCTCTCTCAAAATTTATGGACAGGTAGGAGCCGTGTATAAAATCGTAATAATAAGAAGGCTAAAGTACCACAAATCACCGTGAATGATGTTTGTATCATTAAGTAAACCTCATACTTAGGCGTAGATGTGAATGCTATGCTGCATAATTTGGCATTATTTATCAGTAAAAAAACAACTAGTAGACCTGCATGCCTACAGCCCACCCATGTTAACCTTGTGCCCACCCAAAAAATCAATTCTGGCTACGCCACTGGTTGTGCTTCTAATTTCTGTGCATGGTTTTTATGTATAAAATAAAAAGTTTCTCAAGAATGAGAAGAGATCCCCTGAGAAACTGGTAGTTAAGTCATGTTTTTTTCATAGGGGAAAAAATCTATAATCCTCCAAAATCTCTTCAAATTAATCTCAATTTAGGATATGAGCACAGGGCTGCTGTATGATGAATTAATTAAGTTAGGAGGTAAAGGTAAATAATAATGATCAAACTAGATGAAGCACAAAGCAATTTTTTCCCATAAAGCAATAAATGTTGTTGGTATTTTATCATAATTATTCTAGCCTGTCTTTTACTAGCTCTCAAGAGTTATACAAATGAGGAAAAAATCAAATAACTGTATACCCATTTTAAAATATAGATATTTCTGAAGGATAATTTATTATAATGTGAAGTCCAGTGTTATTTAAAAGGGGGTTTCCATTAACATGATTGTTTCACTGTTTTTAATCTTTGACTCTCAAGTAACCTTGTATGGTTAATGTTTTTATTTTTAGATACTAAATTTTCATGTAATTTAAAGGTTAATGTTTCATTGTATATGTATAAAGGAACTGGCAGATACTCTAACCCAGCCCAGATTGGCAGATGACTCTCTTCTGAGGGGTATAGAGGCATCCATCTGCTGACCAGACATGCTGTCCTGGGAGATTCACTGTCTGCCAGGTTCCAAGATCTGAGACATCGCGGTTAGATTACTGAGAATCATCAAGTCTACTGACTTTTATCCAATGTTGTTCATCTATGTTGGCATGAATGATACTGCTAGGTGACTTCATGCCTGTGGGAGAGAGTGTGAAGCAGATAGGTACACAACTGGGTTTCTCCTCGATTCTCTCAGTCAAGGATAAAGGCCAAGGCAGAGAAGCTTGCATTCTGGAGGTGAATGAATGATTGTGTAGATGGTGTCAATTAGAACATTTTGGCTTTTGGACCATGGAATGGTGTTCTAAGGATTGCTGAACAGAGATAGGGTCCACTATAGAAGAAGGGGTGAAGTATCTTCCAGAACAGAGTGGTAAACCTACTGAGAAGGGCTTTAAACTAGGATCATCGCGATAGGTGAAAAAAACCCCTCTGGTAAGTATAAGCCTTCAAGTAATTAAAACATTAAACACTTGTATAGAAATAGGGGAAAAAGGGCAATGTCTGGAAAGCTATTCATTGTATGAGAAATAAAGTACCAGATTTAAAGGCGGTCATGAAAGAGGCTGACTTGGATGTAATGGCTGTCACAGAGACATGGTACACGAAAAGCCATGACTAGGATATAGATATTTCAGGCTATAATCTATTCAGGAAGAACAGGGAGGAAGAGGAGGAGTTGTGCTATATTTATCATTAAAGCAACAGAACTGCGCGAGTAGTAGAATTGAGGCTTATGAGTTGAGGAGGCACTGTAGCTTAATATGGAAGAGAATGAAACATCCATTTATATTGGTGTCATATACAGACCTAATGATATAATGGAGGATATTCACAAGGTTGTATGAAAGAGGAGGTGCTATTGGTAGATGATTTTAATCTGCTGGATGTTGATTTGGGATATCCCAGCTGTGGTGTCTTCTAGAAGTAGGGAGATGCTGGGTTTTCTGCAGGGAGGACTGTTCTGTCAGCTGGTAATGGAATCCACATGGGAGGGGACAATACTTTATCAAAGGGGACAGTGTTTTTGACATTGCGGTGGATGATCATCTGGGATCCAGTGATCACTGGATGGTGTGGTTCAGGATCAGAGCAAAGGCAGTGATGGTTCGTCCTAAGGCGAGGGTCCTAGACTTCAAGGAAACTAACCGGGTCATTCATCAAAATGAGTTAGATCCTCATAGCGCCACAAAAAGGCTCTAAAGCACATATATTGCACGCTCTACATGATAATTAGCATGTCCCCACCCAGATACCCTCCCCTATTACATTGACCTTCTTTGCATGCAATTTGCATGCATGAATAATGCAAATACATGCAAAGAAGGTTATTACTAGGCAATTCTATCCTAATATTTATTGTGGTCAGCCTCAATAAAATAACTACACCTCTCTGGCATGCGTTAGATGTGCAGCGGGAGGTCCGGGACCCTAACGTGGGTCCCGAGGCTTCTGATGCACACTTAAAGTGGCAGAGGAAAAAATAATAAGAAAAAATATATATATATGGCCAAATGGGGAGGTTGAATGGGGGACATCGCTGACCCCTGTTTCAATCTGGGGCTGCCGGTTGAGGTAGCCCCGACTCCCCAAAACTACAAATAAAGTTCAAAGCATGTGCCTGGTGGTAGCCTTCCCCCTGGTCCCCTGATGGAGGAAGGCCCCCCTCAAGAGACCCCCTTACCTTGTACTGATTCCAGTGTCTAGAATGGGTGTGGCCTCGCACCCATCACAGTCTGTGCCATTTTCCAAAATGGTGCCAATCGCACCTTGCCCCAATCTTGTGACATGTGACCTGTATTTCTTTGGGATCTAGTGTTTAGTATGGCAATTTTATTATTATTTTAAAATATGGCTTTACAACTATAAGGTCAAAGAATTAACTGAAGCAAAGCTTTGTGCAAATTTTACAAAATAGTATGTAATATTCTTCTACTGGAACTTATAGGCAAATAAGCCTGAAAGAAAAATAATGCATAAAGTTTTGATATGCGAAATTTAGCAAAAAAAGTTATACCTTTTATTGAGTGTTTGTTTGTTTTGGTTTTTTTTAAATCCAGCCTAAGTAAATTTTGCACATACTGTATGTAACCCTAATTCAGTGTATGGGCTGATTTTGGATGGGGCCATAAAAAAACCGCAAAACAACCCCGGGCTGCTTCCAACTCATTCACAGTCACTAATTCTTGTTTCACTGGAGCTGGGTTCTTTCTAATGGGGGGAAGGCAATTCTTCTAGGCCTAGGGCAAGTAAGTGGAATCCCTTCCCTTCTGTGTTACTATGACCTTAACATAGATTGTGCTACAGGGATCAGGCAGGACACAGATTTAGGTGTTCCAAAATCAAAGTTAACTGATTTCTGCAGCTCAAAGTCCAATCACTTACGCAAAGCTGTTCCAAATTATCTCTGCTCAGACTGGTTTCTTTCATTGAACCCCTCTCCCCTCTGTCGATATTTATGTCCTTGGTATGAGATCCTGGGATAGAGATCTCCCCTCCAGAAGTGAATGGGTAAGGGTTTCAGTTGTACAGGGAAATCCCAGGTGAAAGGGGGATCCCCTTATTCCCAAAAAATCCATACCTGAGTTCCAGGAGAGTCCGATTCTTCAATACCCAGGCATATGTCCTATGTCCCAAAGGGTGGAGATCCCCAGTGACAGGTCTCCAAAAATCTTGGTTCATTTCTCTGTTACTTTTCACTCTGATCTTCCCCTTGAAGACTTCTCTTGGTAGAAAGTCCTGATGCTGGAAGAAGCAGGGCTGCTATAACGCAGCTTCAGTGTGAGGATGGGTGATAGTAAAACTACCTCACCAACCAAAAGGGGGGGAAAAAAGACACTGTCAAAAAATCAATAAGCTTCCTCTGAGGTGGTGAGTCAATGCTGATCCTTCCCTGGCAGAGAAAGGGATCATCTTGCCTCTGGATCTGGGAATGTCTTTACTCCAGGAAGACCAGGTTCTTACCTTGGGTAACCTCCAGAAAAAAATCCTCAAACTGCTAACAGTAGTCCTTTTCCCAACTTGGAGGCAGAACCTAACAGGCCAGGGATGCGCTGAAAGTAATCTCCCAAACCGGCCTAGCTCAAAACAAAGAGAATAGAAAGCAGCTCCTCGCTCCTTAACATCCAAATCAAAATGACACTTTCCTATATCCTAACCACTCCTTGTGCACCAGGAACTAACCATTACAGCAATGCTCTGGGAGAGGTGCTGTGGGGATGATAGGCCCTCTACAGCTAACCCAAGGGCTGGGAGCTAGTGGAGACATAGGAGTCTCTACACATAGTTTTGCTATACAGCAATAATTAGCTCTTTGCATGATTCTGCATGACAGCAACTCATTAACTGTTCATCTGAATAAAATTTTGCAAGCGTACAACTACATGTGAAATTTTACTTTTTGCAAAGGAGAAAAAATGAGCAAATGCCATCTTGCGCAATGAGGTCAATTAAAAAAAAAATTGGAAGTTAGACATTTAAGAAGCACGTACGTGTGCGTGAGAAGTTGTAAAGGCCTGAAGTGTGCGCATACTGGCAGTGTTTCATGTAAATGTTCTGGGACGGAGTTCAGTGGTTTCTGTACAAGTTAGTATTTTTAAAGTGGTCTGCACGCATACATTACCAAACGTATAAGCACGTTTTTACACCTGCTGAGTCGTGGAAGTGAAATCGCCACGTGTCTTTTTGTCTATGGGTTTAGGGTGTCAAGTGGTGGTAAGGGGCAGGCAGGGTGAAGTGGTAGAGGGAGTGGGTGAATTGGTGGCAGTGTGGGGGAACTGGTGATTAAAAGTATGCACACAAGTCAGTAATTTCATAAACGGAATAGATGCATACTTTATAAAGTACTTGCCCTGTGTATAAATTGCAGCAAATATGTGTACAAGAAACAATTCTGTCACGTGCATACGTTTATAAATTAGGTATAGAAAGTATGCGGTTTCCCTGCATTAAAAAGCATGCGCGCATGTTTCAGTCCACGCATATGTTTAGAGCAGAGATGCACCATAGTTTATGAACTGGGTGGTTCCTACCACACAGTTTATAATAAACTGCAGGCATAACTTTTGTCGGGGGAGGGGGGCACATATTTAGACGCGTACGTGCACACCTAAAAATGACCCTCTACAACAGCAAATAGTGTTCGCTACCGGAAATGCCGTCATTGCATGCAGAGCGGCATTTGCCACTTATTTTCTCAATCAGTCTCTGTATAAGGAGGAAAGTAGGTAATTAGAAATGTATTTTGGAATAACAAAGCAGGCCGGTAGTGGAGTCTCTGGACTGATACGGCAGACAGCGAGACCCTTCTGGTCTAGAATAGTGCTGGTCAGAAAGAATAAACTCCCTGTACTGGGTTCAATACAGGTATTCTATGTAGTAGATTTATATGCAATATACCCGTATTCACAGTTTAAATACTTTATTCCATATATTCATTTAAAAACATACATAAAACATCCTACATTCCATACACTCACTCATTCATTCAACTAAACACGCTGAATTTCAGCATAATAAAATATACTGGAGAAGGGGTTAATGAATACATTGAGAAACTGCATAGGTGTGAAACAATAAGGTGATATATTGTAGTAGAAGGGATATGTTTACACTGTATTGTTTATTGTAACATTGTTAAAATGATGTTTTAAGTAAAAATGTGTTTATAACATGGTGTTTAGTTGAATGAATGAGTGAGTGTATGGAATGTAGGATGTTTTATGTATGTTTTTAAATGAATATATGGAATAAAGTATTTAAACTGTGATTATGGGTATATTGCATATAAATCTAGAATAGTGCTGCCCAGTTTACGGTCTCAGAGGAAGGCTTCTTCATTTTAGCCCTGGGCTTGCAAGGGGAAATCTGTATTACCTCCATATTCAGGACAAAGTGGGTGGGGGATCCCCTTCTAAAAACTGCAAGAGTTCTCTTGTAGAGCAGCATTGAAGCAGCTGGTCCTGGACGTGGCTGTGTATGTGTACAGAGGAAAAAAAAGAGTAAAGTTTGGGTTTCTTACCACCTATCAACATTTCTTTTCCCCTCCCTGAGCACTCTCTGACCCCCTTCCCTGTAAGTAGGCCAGACCTGCACACGCTGCCAGCTGGAACCTCAGACACCAGGACACACAAACAATTTTGCAGAAGGTAATAAGTATTTTTTTTTACAGCATTATTGTTTCTTTTTTTGTCAGAGCTGGATTTGGGCTCAGGCATATTGAGATGCCAGGTTAATCTTTAAATGTGATCTGGAAGTAAAACACACATATTGTATGCTGCAGAAAAAAAAAAAAGTTATTTGTATAAAGTCACTTTATATCACAAAATTGACAGCTGAAGTGAAAGCCAGTGGAAGAAAATGACTTTCCAAAGTGAGCTGCAGATTTTTATAGAAACTGTTAAGGCTGCTAAGAACTGAATAACAAGATAGAGCTCAGCTGAGTTCTTCTACTTTTAGTGTCAGCGTGACATGGCTCCGAAGAAGAAAGTCTGAAATCATTAGCAACCTTTGCAAAGAATAGGACTTGTTTAAACAGGATTTGCTGGTTTCCCTACGGCTTATCATTCTCGAAATCTCTGATAAAAAAAAAAAAACAACAAACTTTTGCTGCCCTGATGCATAGGATATTCCGGTGAAGAGAGACTAGGACCGTTTTCATAATTTCGTCCACCAGACTTAAGCTGTGCGTGCGCATGAGAAAAAGCAGAATAATCAATGATCCCTGGCAGATCGATAGGCAGCAAAGAGAAACCATGCATTGAAAGTCCAAGAAAATAAGTTGGCCTGGGAATAGGACATACCAAAAATGCCTCTACCAGGCTTGTTTAATGGTTTTTTTTGTAGCCTTCAGCAGACCAAAGCCACTCTCCCGGTGAATGAGTTTCCAGGTAACCTCGGTTTATTTAAAGCTTCAGCGCCTCCTCCCTGCAGCAGAATTAAAATTCGCTGTGAGGAGGAAGAGAAACTTCAACGAAGGGAGGAAAGGGCAGTGCCAGTGATGTTCAAAAGCCCTTAGAGATCAGAGGCAATCAGGGCAGGCTATGACAAGAGAGAGGGAGACCATACACCCACTGGATATTTTCTTGGTTCTCAATTCTACTTTTATTTTCTGAGTCTTTTTCTGAAAGCAGACTGGCTTTGAGAAAGTTGTTCTACTGGCGGCCATATTTTAAAATTTGTTGCTTTAACTGAAAGGTGACTCTTAAGCCAATGAAGAGCAGCTCGGCTCTCCCTCGGAACAGAAGCGAAGCAATTCTCTTACAAAGCAAAGAGTACATTTTAGAGCTTTATTAAAAATTCTTTAAAAAAAAAAAAGCACAGAGCAATAAAATTCACAAGGAAATACTAGGACAGAAGAACAGTATGGTGGTAATTTTCAAAGGGATTCCTCACAAGGATAACACACGCACCCAAGTAGTAAGCACGTGCGTATATGCTATTTTATAAATAGTGAGCATATGTGCATATTTTCAGTTTCACAGACAAATAAGGGCAGGCTAGGGTTGTTGCAGGGCAAGGCTCACTTGCTATTTTATATGAAATATATGTGTACGCATTACTGAACTTGTTTGTAAACTTTTACACCTGCTAATTGACTCGCACAAGTAAAATCAACTTGACAACAGTTTATTGGTGGGAGGTCTGGGATGACTGGTGGGGATTCAGGGTGAGGGGCTAAAGGATCTAGGTGACCTGGAGAACTGCTGGGTTAACAGGTGAGTCCAAGATCTCATGCATACTTTAGAAAATACCCGCCTCCATTTTCAATTCTGGGCATTTATTCACACAATATCACCATTATTTTGCATGTAAAATATATATATATATATATATATGTATGTTTATAAAATGGATAAAGAAAGTGTGCATTTCCTTGCACTGGAAATATACACGTGCACTTTCAGAGCAGAAATATGTGGTATTTTATAATCAGTTCAGCTCTGGCCACACAGTTCATAAAATATTAGCATTAATCTCCTCACATCCACTTGGGCACACAATTGCGGTACCGTGGATAGGTTTGAAAACTGGGCCTCCCACTGTCTCCAAAGTCATGGAATTTAGTGCGATGGGCATCCTCCTTATATTTAACAAGGGCAGCTCAGGGCCACCCCAGCTTGGTCCACTTGCAGGGCCGATGCAAGGGTAGTAGGCGACTTCTGCTTTGCGACTGCCCCCCCCAGTCGAGGCGCGCCGTCCCCGCCTTGCCTAGACTCCTACCTCATTTGCGCGCTCCTCGCAGCCTGACAAATCTCTACTCCTCTCTGCTGCGAACAGTATCCAGCTCGCGGCATCACATGGCTGCTCTTGACGCCCCCTAAAGTCGGCGTCATAGAGACTGCCTCGTTTGCCTAATGGATGCGCCGGCTCTGCCCACTTGTACCCTTTTCCCTCATCTTCCTTCAAACTGTTATTCCCTTCCCTCCCCCCCCCACTGAGACATGGAAAAAAAGGACTGCAGCTTTATCAGGATTAAATACAAATTAAAATATTATAAAAATGAACTCTGTAATAACTCTGCTACCCAGTTGGAATTGCACCTAATTCCTCGTATGGCCATTGACTTGCCTGCCTGGCTACTGTCAACCTACTAAACCGACCCAGCCACCACAATGAATGAGTTGTCTACCAGACCTGCAAAGAAAAAGTATTCAGGAAACAATTTAAACAAATTTAACAGCTTATATGTGACATTACTAGAAGAGGACCATCATAAAAGGAGCTCAGGATTTGCATGGATTCACTCATTGATAGCTCTCAAGTCCACAAATAACTTTTTGTCTTTTGATATTGAAGACCATGAGGAACAAACACTTCTTTTAAAGTTCAATAGATATCTACAAGCTCTGCACCAGGTGCATCTTTCTCTTAAAGACATGGTTCCATCTATGCACAGCTCGCATGCATTTAAATGGAAGCTAACAGCCAATCCCAAGACTTTATGCATTTTGGGGCGTATTTTCAAAGGCTACGCGTGTAACCCGAGAAAATTTGCCCCTGCGCGCAAGCCCCGGGATGCGCATATGTCCCAGGGCTTGCAAAAAGGGGTGGCCCAGGGGCGTGGCCGTGGATCGGTGGCAGTCTGGGGGCATGGCCGGGGTGTGGCAGCGGTCCGGGGTGGGGTCGAGTGCTCCAGCACAGCGGCTGTGCCGGGGCATGGTGCGCCGGCGTGCGCAAGTTACGCCTGCCTTGGGCAGGCATAACTTTTTCAACAAAGGGGGAGATTTAGTTAGGGCTGGGGGGTGGGTTAGATAGGGGAAGGGAGGGAAAGGTGGGGGGGCTGGAGAAAAAGTTCCCTCCAAGGCCGCTCCGATTTCGGAGCGGCCTTGGAGGGAACGGGGAAAGCCATCGGGGCTCCCCTCGGGCTTGGTGCCGGGTTGCGTGAACAAATCTACGCCCGCACATAGGTTTTAAAATCTGGCCCTTTTTATCTAAATAAATGAGACGTCTTAAGAAATGAAAAAGTCATGAGATGGGGGAAGTGTCATATTGTGGATTGAAAACTGGTTAAAATATAGAAAACAGAGTAGGGCTAAATGGTCAATTTTCTCAATGGAGAAAGGTGAATAGTGAAGTGCTATAGGATCTGTTCTGGGACCACTGCTTTTTAATGTATTGATAAATGACCTGGAAATGTGAACAAGGAGCGAGATTATCAAATTTGCCAATGACATAAAATCATTCGGATTTGTTAAATCATAAGAGATTGTGAGAAATTGCAAGATGACCTTGCAAAATTGGGAGACTAGGTATGCAAATGGCAAATAAAGTTTTATGTGGACAAGTGCAAAGTGATGCACTTAGAGAACAGTAACTCAAATTATAGCTACACAATGCAAGGTTCCACATTAGGAATCACCATTCAGCAAATGGATCTAGGTACCATCATTGATAACACGTTGAAATTTTCTGCTCAACGTGTAGCAGCAGTCAAGAAAGCAAATAGAATGCTAGGAATTATTAGGAAAGGAATGGAGAAAAAAAATGAGAATATCATAATGCCTCTGTATTGCTCCATGGTACAAACTCATCTTGAGTATTGTGTGTATTTCTGGTCAGTGCATCTCAAAAATAATATAGTAGAATTAGAAAAGGTACAGAGAAGAGCAACCAAAATAACAGGGATGGAACTATTCCTCTATAAGGAAAGACTAAAGAGGTTAGGACTCTTCAGCTTGGAAAAGAGATGGCTGAGGGGAGATATGATAGAGGTCTATAAAATAATGAGTGGAGTAGAATGAGTAAACACAAGTTACTAAGTTGTACATTTAAAACTAATAAAATAAAATATCTTTTTACTCAACATATAATTAAGTTCTGGAATTCATTACTAGAGGATGTGGTGAAAGCTGTTAGTATAAACTGCATTTTTAAAATGTTTGGACAAGTTCCTGGAAGAAAAGTCCATACACCCTTATTAAGATGGACTTGGGGAAATCCATTGTTTATCCCTGGGATAAGAAGCATGGAATCTATCTGCCCTTTGGGATCCTGCCAGCTACTTGTGACCTGGATTGGCCACTGTTGGAAACAGGATGGATCTGTGGTCTGACCCAGTATGAAATTCTTAATTTAAAAATGCATCTTTAGAACTGAGCCACATTTAAAACACAAAGATAGATCTGCATAACACAGAAAAGACCATCACATACTTATTAGTAATGAAACTTGAAAATAAGAATTCAAAGAAACATACTCCAGTCGTGTTCAGTCCATTTGGAAACAAAGATGGTAACTTTTAAACAGCGGTGCAGGTATACATGTAAGCACATATGGCAGCTCATGTAAATGGATGTGGCCATTTTATAACATATGCACATATGACATAAAATCGGCATATGCATGCAATTTTGTATGGATGTGCGCTTGTGCGCGCAAATGCCGGCTCTATCGCGTAAGTGGGGGAATTTTATTAGATATGCGCGCAGATGCAAATACCAGTTTCCCCAGTCCATTCCCAGTTCACCCAGGTAAAGGCTCCTGACTTCCTAACTTAATTATCCTATTAGCCCCGACCCTTCCACAAACAGGTATGCTGGTTTGCAAAGACCTGTGAGCATTGTGGGAATGCCACTATCCTTGACATGCACTTTATAAAAGCTTGTAGCAGCCCGCCTGCTAGAGGAGCACTCTGATGTCTGCAGTGGTTCTGCCACAGCTGATGCAGTACTGGCATCAGTGTCCTGGCAGCCCCTTCTGACACTATGCAATCCATGTACAGTTATATATCATCAGAAGGAACAGATGTCCACTATGGAATGAGCCAGTTAAATGTCTACTCAGTGAATGATATATTTTTTTACTGTTAACCTGTAGCTTTAGACTGTGCCTTTACATTTGTCAGCTACCTGGGCTTCATATGATTTCTAGAGTTGGGGGGGGGCATCATATTCAAGGCCCTGCTCCACACAGTCTCCCACCCTGACTCTCCCCCAGTGAAGTGAAAACTTAAAATCAGCAGTGTTGGGCTTGTGGACCCTTGGGTTGAGGTGGGGGTGATGCAACCTGCACAGAAGAGACCTGCAGGTCCCCTCTATCAGCCACCTATGCCACCCACATGTGAGGCCTAGGACTGTGTCTAAGGGGTCTGGCCAGGACAGGAAGAAGTAGTCATGACGTTGCTGCCCCCAGACCGGTGGCGCAGTGGCCCTGCATGCAGGTTCTCTTCATCAGCCCACAGGCCTCACTTCAAGCGCAGCTGCATCGGCTCTGCCAAAACTTTGTAGATCTTTTTTCGGGCCGCAGCAGCAGCCCTTCTCATTTTCTTTGAGAATCCTTATTTAAAAAAAAAAAAAAAAAAACCACGTGATGGAAGCGACTGGCCCACAATAGGCCAATCCATCCCTGCTCCCGAAGAATCTTGCCTCTGATCTTGCTGCCAGTCCTCTAGCATCTGTCTCATGGCTTATAGAATACAAGCCGTTAAGCCCGTTAAAACGGGCTACATCCCTCTGTCTCTCACCTCCCCCTCATTCTCTCTCCCCTCCCCCCCCTCCCTCACCCACTCCTCCCTCTCCTCTCACTCAGTCCCTCCCTCCCACTCAGTCTCACTCACTCCCTCTCTCTCCCTCCCTCTCGCTCAGTCCCACTCACTCCCTCTCACTCAGTCCCCCCTCTCCCTCTTGCTCAGTCCCACTCCCTCCCTCCCTCTTACTCAGTCCCCCCTCTCCCTCAGTCCCACTCCCTCCCTCCCTCCCTCCCTCTCACTCAGTCCCCCCTCTCACTCACTCAGTCCCCCCTCTCACTCACTCAGTCCCCCCTTTCCCTCAGTCCCACTCCCTCCCTCCCTCTCACTCAGTCCCCCCTCTCCCTCAGTCCCACTCCCTCCCTCTCACTCAGTCCCCCCCCTCCCTCAGTCCCACTCCCTCCCTCAGTCCCACTCCCTCCCTCCCACTCAGTCCCTCTCACTCAGTCCCACTCCCTCCCTCTCACTCAGTCCCACTCCCTCAGTCCGCCCTCTCCCTCTCACTGTCCCACTCCCCCTCTCACTCAGTCCCACTCACTCCCTCCCTCTCCCTCAGTCCCACTCACTCCCTCCCTCTCTCTCCCTCAGTCCCACTCACTCCCTCTCCCTCTCCCTCAGTCCCCCTCACTCACTCCCACCCATTCTCTCTCTCCTTCCCTCCCTCCCTTTCTCTCTCTCCCTCCCTCCCCCTCAGTCCCACTCACTCCCTCCCTCTCTCTCCCTCAGTCCCACTCACTCCCTCTCCCTCTCCCTCAGTCCCCCCTCACTCACTCCCACCCATTCTCTCTCTCCCTCCCACCCACCCACTCACTCACTCAGTCCGTCACTCCCTCGCTACTGGCCGCTACCGCTACCGCCGCCCGCTGCCGCCACCGCCGCCCGCTGCCGCCGCCACCGCCCACTACCGCCACCGCCCGCTGCCGCTACCGCCGCCCGCTACCGCCACCGCCCGCTGCCGCTACCGCCGCCGCCATGCTCCAACTAGAGAACATTATTTTCTCCCCGAAAGCTTCTGAAACTTGTTCTAAAAAGACAGAGAACCTACAGAATTCAATTGCCTTAATACTAATTGACTTTATTTACAGAGCTTTCATTCTACTGTGAAATATAATAAATGCTTGGTAAATAAATAGAACTGATCCAGTAAAGGAACAGAAATAGAGAACAGTATTAGGATAAAATGATTAGCGTGATGCAAGCAATAAGGCATATCCTACAGTTATGCATTATGGGCCACATGTAAGAATTGGTACAAAATAAAATAAATTAAACACAAATTGTTTAGAATAGAACTATTATTCTACATGTGCAGTGGATTTCATTTTTATGCCAAAATTTGAGTTGCACAATTTCCAGCAGTCTGCAAAGATTATCTTGAGAGAAAAAAACAACCTCCAAAATTGGCTCAGATCATTTTCATGCAAAGATTTGAAACCTAGTAGGATCTGCCAAGTGTCTAAGACCATAAGAATTGCCAAATTGGGTCAAACCCAAGATCCATCTTGCCCAGTTTTCTGTCTGACCGTGGCAAGCAGTGGGTGCTTAAAGAAAATGTATTACAAACAGAGCATAAGAACATAAGAAAATGCTATACTGGGTCAGACCAAGGGTCCATCAAGCCCAGCATCCTGTTTCCAACAGTGGCCAATCCAGGCCATAAGAACCTGGCAAGTACCCAAAAACTAAGTCTATTCCATGTAACCATTGCTATTGGCAGTGGATATTCTCTAAGTGAACTTAATAGCAGGTAATGGACTTCTCATCCAAGAACTTATCCAATCCTTCTTTAAACACAGCTATATTAACTGCACTAACCACATCCTCCGGCAACAAATTCCAGAGTCTAATTGTGCGTTGAGTAAAAAAGAACTTTCTCCGATTAGTTTTAAATGTGCCCCATGCTAACTTCATGGAGTGCCCCCTAGTCTTTCTACTATCCGAAAGAGTAAATAACCGATTCACATCTACCCGTTCTAGACCTCTCATGATTTTAAACACCTCTATCATATCCCCCCTCAGTCATCTCTTCTCCAAGCTGAAAAGTCCTAACCTCTTTAGTCTTTCCTCATAGGAGAGTTGTTCCATTCCCCTTATCATTTTGGTAGCCCTTCTCTGTACCTTCTCCATCGCAATTATATCTTTTTTGAGATGCGGCGACCAGAATTGTACACAGTATTCAAGGTGCGGTCTCACCATGGAGCGATACAGATGCATTATGACATTTTCCGTTTTATTCACCATTCCCTTTCTAATAATTCCCAACATTCTGTTTGCTTTTTTGACTGCAGCAGCACACTGTACCGATGATTTCAATGTGTTATCCACTATGACACCTAGATCTCTTTCTTGGGTTGTAGCACCTAATATGGAACCCAACATTGTGTAATTATAGCATGGGTTATTTTTACCTATATGCATCACCTTGCACTTATCCACATTAAATTTCATCTGCCATTTGGATGCCCAATTTTCCAGTCTCACAAGGTCTTCCTGCAATTTATCACAATCTGCTTGTGATTTAACTACTCTGAACAATTTTGTGTCATCTGCAAATTTGATTCTCACTTGTCGTATTTCTTTCCAGATCATTTATAAATATATTGAAAAGTAAGGGTCCTAATACAGATCCCTGAGGCACTCCACTGTCCACTCCCTTCCACTGAGAAAATTGCCCAGCTCTCCATCTGCCCATCTGTCCATCTGTCCTCATAACCTTCCAGTAATCAGTAAACAAGATGTAGGAATGTATTCTATTTGAGGTGGCAACTTTGACGATCACGTTACACCGTTTGTGATGGATCTGTCAGCCATAAATTTGTCTAATCCCACTTCGGACCCTTTTATACCGTTAGCCTTCTACAGTGTCCTCTGGCAATGAGTGCCACAGACCTCTGTGCTGTGTAAAAAAGTCCTCTCTCTTATTTGTGGCTTCACACTTACCAAGCAATTTTCTTTTTCATCTGCCGGGAGAATTTTTTTTTGGCATTTGTGGATCCCCCCAGGTGATGGCCGTTCCCCCTGCTTATGGGATTGGTGCAGTGTTCCCCTTTTATATTCTGGGGTTGAGCTTGCTCAGGTTAATTATTGGGTTTTCCTTGAGTTCTGAAGTTGGTTTATGGTTGTTGTTGCTATTGTTACCTTTTTGGTGTTTGGAGATCCCAGAGGAGCCCGTAGCTCACTATAAAGGGATGGCAGGAAGAAATCCTATTCAGAAGGTTTTTCCTGGGTGCAGAGTTGGAGAGGAGAGATTTTTGGGCTTCCAGATTTTGTGAATTTTATCCAGCTTTGAAAGGAAGCCCTCCTTCAGGGTAGGAGCAGATTTGGAGACTGCCTTTCTAACTAACTTCCAGGGGGCTTGCAGCTAAAGAGTTTGTTGGGGGGGGGGGGGGGTGTCCATTTTGAAGAGCTGTTTCCCTTCTTCAATACTGGGAAATGGACACTGCCTGAAGCGAAGGATGGACAAGGAGACAGTGGTCTTGGAAGTGATTGTTTTGTTTTTCATGATGACGTTTGCAATCCTTCCATGGATATTTTTCTTTAAATCACAATAAATCCTCTTATTTTGAACACCACTCCCTTGTCTGTTGCCCGAGTTTTTTGGGGTTTTTTTTTTATTTCATCCTTGGAGCATCTACTGAAGAGGGTTACCCCAGTGACTACAGTGAGGGACATTTAAAGTGACAGAATGGGATTGCCACTCGTACTGTGGATCCCAGAAGCTATGATCCTCCTCTTTGCCGGTGGCATCCAGGGCCAGAAGTCTGGATGTGTGAGAAAAGGAGAGAACCAGGATGGTGCAAAAAGCCCTGAGCATTGCTCTGTATTAGGTGTTCTGAAACCAAGAGCGGTTACAGATAGCGCATCAACAGGGACCCAATGCTGTGTACTTGGTAGAGGATAACAGTGAAGAAGAATCATCTATTTTTCCAACATGCATGAGGAATTGGCAATTTTGGCCTAAAAACTGCTGGAATCCAGCAAAACAGTACCTTTCCCACCCGGAGAGGAACAACATGACAATTGCATGTCAAAATGCCAGGAAGAAGCTCTCTGCGTGCAGGACCATGACGTTAACCAAAACATTGTCACTTGCCAGCCAATCGGCAGATACATATTTTCCTGGGTAGGAGGCGGATTCTGGCCAGCACAAGGACGCGAGGAGAAAGCACGTGCATGGCTGCCTGCGAAGCAAGAGTGAGGTGCGCATCGGAGTTTGCCGGAGTTGGGGTACCAAGATATTCCTGACCCACAAATGAGCTTTTGGAGACAGATGACTGAGCTATCTGCATTCTATGTGGGAGAAGGCATTCTGCCATCATGTCTGGAGGAGGGTCGGGCTTTAATAATTGGAGAGCCAGCCAGCAACATAATCTTTGTTGTTCTTCATCAGATTTTCTATTGATTATCTGGAGTAATATTTTGTATCATCTACAAAATTTGTCAGCTCACTGTTTACTTGCATTTCCAGATTGCTCATAAATATATTTAACAATAATTGGACACCAATCTTTATTTTTCTCTACTGAGAAATTTACCATTTGCTTCTTTACTTTCGTTCCTATCTTTATACCAGTTTATTATCCATAAGAGGACTTTTCCCTCTTATCCCTTGACAGCTTAACTTCATTAAGCTTTTGGTGCTGGAACCTTTCAAAAACTGTTTGAAAATGTAAGTATATTCTACCATCTGGACGCCCTTATCCATGTGCTTATTGGCACCCTCAAAGAGTTCTTACAGACTAGTGAGAGAATTTCCCTTTTCAGAAGTCATATTTTACCTTCTCCAATATAAAATAATTTGCCTATAACCTAAGGATTCTGGGCTCGGTGATAATGCTGTGGGGAACCTGAATTTGATTGCTGGGCCTGGGTCAGCCAGGGCACAGCTCCTGAAGGGTTTCAGAAGAGACCCTCGTGCATAGTCGGCAGCCGTGGACTATGGATGCAATGACTGAGTTGGGAGGCAATTTAAAATAAAGGGGGGGGGGGGAAATCCCTGGGTAGTGGTGAATGAAGGTGCACGGCACCGGATTCCAACCCTGGTTTTAACTGAGCTGAAATCCCAAAGGAGCAGGAGCAAAATGGAGGCTCAATTTCAAAATACCCCTAATGATTCTATTAGGAATGTGCAGGTGAAAAAAAATGAGTTTTGATTCATTTGGGGGGTAATTTTGTTTTTGCTTTTCATTTCATTTAATGATTTTTGGTTTGTTTTGGTTCATTTCTTGAACCGAATCCTCTCCCCCCAAAGAAATAAAAGAAAATCAAAAAGAAAACCCCAAATTGGCCTCCCGACTCCCCTCCCACCCCCAAGAAGTCACGGGATCTGGGTCGAGCCCAGCAGGGACCTCCTCGGACCCCTCTTACCCTCCCCCCACCCCCTCTCCACTACTTGCTGGGGCTAGGGATCTTCCTGATCCCCACTTATCCTTCTGTGGGTTGGATAGCAAAGAGTCGGGAGTGATGCTCCTTCACTCCTGTCCCGACCAATTCCTTTTTAAAAAATGGCGCTGACCACCTTGAGGATGGCAGCAAAGTGCCATCACTTCAGCACCTTTCTCAGGTGCGCGGAAGCCATGACTTCGTATTATTCTTAGGTTGGTCTTAAAAAAAGATATCACAGCTTTTAAAGAATCCTAAGGGGAAAATAAACCCATGCAGTCCAGTCCAAAGAGCTTATTTTACATTTATTATAGAGTAATTTCTCTGTGATCGGGCTACCTTCCTCCCCTTCATTCATTTCTTAATTCTTACATACAATACATAATGATATTTCATGGGTGGTTGGACTAACAGGACCATTTAAATAAATGAACTTTGCTACAGCACTTGAAACATTTGAACAGATGGATTTTCAGGAGCACTTAATCATAGCTGACACATTATTTTTACTTCCTTTAGTATTTATTGTTCTCAGATGGATTGTTGTAGTTTCTTCACTGGTTCATGTCGCTGTAATATTTCCATTCCTTTTGCCTCTAAGAGCTTCTGTATGTGCATTTTATTTTAGTAAAAAAATTTTTGCATGTAGAGGTACATTTTCAAAACATTTGTGTGTGTAAAATTGGAAGTTAACATGCATAGGTAGCACGCAGACATGCATATAGCATTTTGCAAAACCCCGAAGGATACACGTACTAGCATCCTTCTGATGGGGGGGGGGGGGGGGGGGGGGAACAGCGGTTTAAGGACATCACAGGGTACTGTTTAGAAGTTTGCATACAAGTTTAGTAATTTGTAAGTCACATACACCTATTAAGTTGCAGAAGTGAAATTGTACTTGGTTTTTGCCTACGGTTTTGGAGTGGAAGATCTGGGTTAACTGGTGAGGAGTCAGGTTGAGGTTCTGGAGGGTTTAAGTTATTTGATGGAGGGTTGGATGAACTAATGAAGGTGTTAGCAAACTGTTGATTACAAGTCCTTGCAAAAGTAGTCTTTATAAAATTCTTGTGTCCCTGCATAACTCAGGGTTATTACACTATTGTAATATCTAATTAATGATATGATACCACTATTTATGCCATCCACTATGTCAGACTATTATTATTTATGCTATCTATTTTGGCACTGGTTTTACCCAGCTTGCTGCTATATATACCTAATGATAATCTCTACTACCCTGTTATTCTAATGCTAATTACTGCTACTATACCACTATTTATACCATCTATTCCCTTGTATCACACTATTATTATTTATGCTATCTATTTTAGCACTGTTTTTACCCATATTGCTGCTATATCATCTTATGACATTTCTCTAATCATTCACTGTACCTGTCTAAAGGAATGGACTTCCTTCCCGCACCTTTCAAATTATTTGTAAACTGCTATGATATGTAAATTGAACACTGGTATATAAAAACAAACAAATAAATAAATATTGAAACTTATCCTCTTACTGCATAGCCGTTAAATCCAGGGAGCAGGGAACGTTTATTTTTAAATCTGCCTGTGTTCCTCTGAAATAGGAACATGGTGGCGTGATACAACAACAAACAAGGGTGTGCATCGATACAACTTTCATTTCATTCCCCCCTTTTTTTAGCTCTATTAGATTTTTGTTTGTTTTTTACATTTTTCATTTAGTGCGCACTGTTTTGAGTTGGTGCACACTATAAGGTGAATTTTCAAAGAGTTGCACATGCACAAATTAGTAGATGAGCACACAAATGGCACATTTGTGTAGACGATATTTTTTTATTTTTATCAATTTAGAATATGTACCAAGTAAACACTTGTTGAGTAATAACATGGAAGAAAAAAATATATAAACTTATGAGAAAATAACACAGGAAATATAACAATTGTTCATGTATATTTAGACCCCCCAAGAAAAAAAGGGAGAGGGACCCAAAGTCAGAAGCAAATATTATCAAACAAATAAACCAAATAGCAAATTGAGGCTATCCCCTTCAATTTACAATAGCATTGTTAGTAGATGGAATGGCTCCTGAGTCAAGTGGGAAAGGAAGATTAACCTGTGCCTTCCTCTCAGAGAAAAGCAACCATTTGAGAGGGCTTGAAGAAAATATATTTAATAATACCTTTACAAGGAAAATTCAGCCAAAACAAAGCACCTAACGGAACAATACCCAGCTGAAGTGATACAAATCTTCCTGTCTTAGGGCTAGATTGATTCATCAAAATGCTATGTTTATCACATGAATAATGCACAAGATAAATAAAAGGTGAGGAGGAATAGCCTAGTGGTTAGAGCAGTGGCCTATGAGCCAGGAGACCAGAGTTCACGTCCCACTGTTGCTCCTTGTGACCTTTACCCTCCATTGCTCAAGAACCCCATTCACATCCACTTCAATCTGGAGACGTGAATGGAGGCAGGGAATCTGGACTGGCAACCTTCAGATGAGCAGGAACCAGCACCCCTTGCAAATTTTTTTTTTAATTGTTTCAGTTTACAAATGATATGAAATAAAATAGGCAAAGTCATTAAAAACGAAAGTGCATCCCTAACAGCCAATCGCTCTCAAATGGTGTCTGAAAGTACTTTCTGTGGCTGATGACATCACAAAGGTGCTGTGATGGTTACAGCCAAATCAATACTTCCTAATACAGTGACATTACTAGTTAAACATGTTTAAAAATGGGGTATTGTTTCTATGGTGCATTTAGTAGTAATGCTAAATTGTAAATAAATTCAGTCCCAAGCCTATGCATTTTTGAGAGATGCAGATTTCTTCTTGATGCATACATATTAAGTGCAACTATTTTTCTCTTGAGCTGAGGATTTCAAATTATTACCCACAAGGACTCCCAGGTCCTTTTCCTGGCTGGTGATTCCTAATTTAGAACCCAGCATTGTGCACCTGAGGTTGGGATTATTTTTCCCTATCTGCATCACCTTGCACTTTCCCACATTAAATTTCATCTGCCAGTCCTCCTAGTCTCATAAGATCTTTCTGCATTGCCTCACAATCTGCTGCATTTTAAGAGCTCTGAATGATTTTGTGTCATCTGCAAAGTTGATCACCTCGATAGTTGCTTCCTTTTCCAGATTATTTATGAATACGTTAAGCAGCGCAGGCTCCAGGACAGATCCCTGGGGCACCTGGTTACACCTGCAGCACTATTGAGCTTTCTTCTGCCAAACTTACTATTTAGTCCTATCCTCTGTTTCCTGTTTTTTAACCATTTACCATGACTTTTTAATTTCCTGAGGAGTCTCTCATGACGGGTTTTGTCAAATGCCTTCTGAATATCCAAATACACTGGCTCACTTTTATCCACATGTTTTGTTATATCTTCAGAAAAAATCTATTACATAAGCTAAGACTTCCCTTTGCTAAAACATTGTTGACACTTCCTCATTAAGTGATGTCTATCTATATGGCCAATACTGAACAGGTAGTAGGAGAACAAGGGAATAGGTGCTCAGGACAGGCGTGGATGAGGGGAATGAATCCTCAGGTCTGGCAAAGGAATGGGAATGAGAGCATTGGCGTCAAGCAGGGAGAAGGGATGTTGTCGTCATTAACCCGCAAATGTTTTGCGGGTGTCTGCTAATTGCTATTTAATTAACTTGAAAGAGTTGCATGGATAAATCACTATTGCATATTTACCAGAGGCCCTTAATTAACTTGTCTTTCGGACAGAGGCTTACTTAAAGTCTTTGGCACTCCCTAAATGTATAATTTTAAAATTTACACACAGAAAAATGTTTGGAAGTTGCCAACTTTTCAGCTGTGAAAATCCCGAACCCTTGGATGTGCAGAGTAAAATTTTCACCTTTGTCCTTCCACATGACTATTTAAAAAAAAACAACTTTCCTGGCGTGTAGCCAGATGGACTCAGAACGAATGGGATAGTATCCGCGTGCTAGCAGTTGGAGACGGATCTGATGTCACCACGGGGTATATATATCCCCACAGGAAGCGCAGCAACTTAGTAATTTCCTTCTCCAAAGCAGTTTGGAGAGCCTGCACGCTTGCTGAGCGCGTTTTCCAAATCTACTTTTTTCTTTTCTACTTACTGAAACTTCTACAGCACAAGCCCCGCGCTCCTGCGGTGATACCACTGGTCCCTCCCCCAGTTGAGCTTCCCGGGGTGAGTTCCATGCTCCCTCGGAGGTTTAAGTCCTCGGTCCGGTGGCCGAATCGCGGCAGGGACACAGCCCCCCCGGGCGAGGTTCGGGTGAGGCTTGCGAGGCGCCTCGGTCCCGGTGTGGACGAGGCAGCGGGTGCATATCCTCAAACGCGGCGGTGAAGGTACTTGCCCTCTCCCCCCGCAGCCGGAGACCGCCCGGGTTCCAGCCGGGAAGTGCCGAGGGTCAGGTAAGGTGTACGGCTTTTACTTCTGGTCTCAGAGGACTCGAGGATCGGCGGCGTGGCACGCCGTGGGAGGCGCCATTTTCCGGCCTTGTTCAGGTATTGAGCGCCCGAGATAGGCGCAGATACTAAGCGCATATTCGATTCCTCATTGTGCGTATATTGCTACCCACTTATTATTATTATTATTAAGCGCATGTTGAATACTATTGAGCGTGTATTGCTAGCCGCTTATTGCTGAGCGCATACTGAAAAATATTGAGCGTGTATTGCTAGCCGCTTATTGCTGAGAGCATTTGAATGACATTCAGCGTATATTGCTAGCCGCTTATTGCTGAGCGCATACTGAAAAATATTGAGCGTGTATTGCTAGCCGCTTATTGCTGAGAGCATTTGAATGACATTCAGCGTATATTGCTAAACGCTTATTGCTGAGAGCATTTGAATGACATTCAGCGTATATTGCTAAACGCTTATTGCTGAGAGCATTTGAATAACATTGAGCGTACTGAAAAAAAAATATATATATATTCAGCGTGTATTGCTAACCGCTTATTGATGAGAGCATATTGAATACCATTGAGCGTGTATTCTTGACCGCATACTGCTAAGCGCATATGGCATATCATTGAGCGCATATTGCTGCCGCATATTATTATTGTGCGCCTGTTGTGTTAGGCAGAGGGGAAGGGAGCAGGAAGTGCAGGGTCAGGTGGAGGGGGAGGAAGGGAGTGGGGAACTTGGGGGGGGGGGGGGGGGAGAGAGAGCATAGGGAGGAGACCCCTCCGGAAGTGGCACCCCAACCAGGCAGCCAGGCCAGGGTCAGGCAGCGTGCCATTCAGTTCAGCACAGAGGAGAATGACCTGCTGATCGAGGGGGTCCTGCGTCACTATGCGCACCTCTTTGGGAACCTGTCTGTGAGGACCACCAAGGCAGCGAGGGCACAGATCTGGTCCAGCATAGCTGCAGCCATACAGAGGCACAGTGACATCCGTCGGACCGGGGAGAGACATAAAGGCCCAGCTCAAGACCAAGATTGCAGACAGGAACCAGTACATGAGGGACACAGGAGGAAGGTCCCCATGCCCCATCAGGTTCACAAACATGGAGCAGCAACTGATGCAGCGTCTGGGACCAGATGTCTTTGAGGGATTGGATCCCCACCTGGATACTTCCCACCTCGAAGAAGGTAAGTTGCCCTCTGGGGCCCCCCCCCTGTCCTGTGAAAGGTCGTAACACAATGTTTAGTGCAGGTTTCAGTTTCTGTTACCCATGTGCTCCACAGAATAGTAGTGGCCCCCCTCCCCCTGTCAGCAAGGGGCAGGCAGCAGGGTGCAAGGCGTGCTGGCAACAGCTCACTGTCTCAGTTAGGGCCTGGCCTCAGCCCCTCAGCCCCACCACCCATGCCATGAGGAACATGTCAAAGGACCCAACTGTACTGTATACGCAGAATGACATGTTGGTTTAACATTAGCTGCCCCTGTTTGACGTAACACTAATATAACAGCAAAGCTGTGTTACTGATGCAGTATATCCTCTTTCTCCCCAATCTCCCCACAGAGCCATCTGGTCCCAGGCAGCAGCCCTCTGATGCCAGCTGGGAGGGCCCAGGCACGAGCAGGGATCCACCAGGGCTTAGGCGGCCACCCATGATGACGAGGCCATTCCATATGGATGCACAAACACAGTGGTCAGACTCGGAGGAGGAGGAGGAGGAGGTGCAGGCCTCAATGCCACCCACAGGGAGCCCCTATACCCTGACCGAGGCCTTTGAAGAATTTGAGTGGGGCCCCCCCCCCCACACTCCTCTGCGGGCAGGCATCCCGGGGAGCTCAGTGGCTACCCCGCCTATCCCAGCCACACCGGTGATGTCCCCATGCAGCCCTGCACCGGGAGCTGGGCCAGCAATGGCCCTGGGACATCCCCCCGGACCGGAGGAACCGCCAGCAGCGCCACCTGTCCAACCACAGCCGGAACCAGTGTCTGATGCAGCGGTGCAACAGGTAGTGCTGGAGATGCGTGCCCTGAGGCGAGCATGGAGGCAGCAGAGGCGAGACTTCCAGCTACTGACGGCAGCGGTCACAAGTGCAGGCAACAGCATCTCTGAATCAATAGGCACGCTCAACACCATTATGATGCAGATTCTGCAGCGGCTGCCGGACGTGCAGGCCTCGTCATCGGCAACCTCAACGCCCCAGCCAAGTCCCTCAGTGTCCCGAGGCCGCAGGGGCCGTCCACCTAAGAAACAGCCACCACCCAGCGGACCATCGGGACGTGGCAAGGGGCCCTGAGGGGACCAACATGCCCCATAAACGGGGTATGGGCAGGTACACCCAACCACCACTGTGATGCACACCCCACAGAGGGGCAGTGCCGTCGAGATGGAAGAGGATGTCCCGCTGGCTGCTCCCTACAGAGGGGCAGTGCCGTCGAGATGGAAGAGGATGTCCCGCTGGCTGCTCCCTACAGAGGGGCAGTGCCGTCGAGATGGAAGAGGATGTCCCGCTGGCTGCTCCCTACAGAGGGGCAGTGCCGTCGAGATGCAAGAGGATGTCCCGCTGGCTGCTCCCTACAGAGGGGCAGTGCCGACGAGATGGAAGAGGATGTCCCGCTGGCTGCTCCCCACAGAGGGGCAGTGCCGTCGAGATGCAAGAGGATGTCCCGCTGGCTGCTCCCCACAGAGGGGCAGTGCCGACGAGATGGAAGAGGATGTCCCGCTGGCTGCTCCCTACAGAGGGGCAGTGCCGTCGAGATGGAAGAGGATGTCCCGCTGGCTGCTCCCTACAGAGGGCCAGTGCCGTCGAGATGGAAGAGGATGTCCCGCTGGCTGCTCCCCACAGAGGGCCAGTGCCGTCGAGATGCAAGAGGATGTCCCGCTGGCTGCTCCCTACAGAGGGCCAGTGCCGTCGAGATGGAAGAGGATGTCCGGCTGGCTGCTCCCTACAGAGGGGCAGTGCCGTCGAGATGGAAGAGGATGTCCGGCTGGCTGCTCCCTACAGAGGGGCAGTGCCGTCGAGATGGAAGAGGATGTCCCGCTGGCTGCTCCCTACAGAGGGGCAGTGCCGTCGAGATGGAAGAGGATGTCCCGCTGGCTGCTCCCCACAGAGGGGCAGTGCTGTCGAGATGCAAGAGGATGTCCGGCTGGCTGCTCCCTACAGAGGGGCAGTGCCGACGAGATGCAAGAGGATGTCCCGCTGGCTGCTCCCTACAGAGGGCCAGTGCCGTCGAGATGGAAGAGGATGTCCGGCTGGCTGCTCCCCTACAGAGGGGCAGTGCCGTCGAGATGGAAGAGGATGTCCGGCTGGCTGCTCCCTACAGAGGGGCAGTGCCGACGAGATGGAAGAGGATGTCCGGCTGGCTGCTCCCTACAGAGGGGCAGTGCCGTCGAGATGGAAGAGGATGTCCCGCTGGCTGCTCCCCACAGAGGGGCAGTGCCGACGAGATGGAAGAGGATGTCCCGCTGGCTGCTCCCTACAGAGGGGCAGTGCCGACGAGATGGAAGAGGATGTCCCGCTGGCTGCTCCCTACAGAGGGGCAGTGCCGTCGAGATGGAAGAGGATGTCCCGCTGGCTGCTCCCTACAGAGGGGCAGTGCCGTCGAGATGGAAGAGGATGTCCCGCTGGCTGCTCCCCACAGAGGGGCAGTGCCGTACGAGATGGAAGAGGATGTCCCGCTGGCTGCTCCCTACAGAGGGGCAGTGCCGTCGAGATGGAAGAGGATGTCCCGCTGGCTGCTCCCCACAGAGGGGCAGTGCCGTCGAGATGGAAGAGGATGTCCGGCTGGCTGCTCCCTACAGAGGGGCAGTGCCGTCGAGATGGAAGAGGATGTCCCGCTGGCTGCTCCCTACAGAGGGGCAGTGCCGTCGAGAAGGAAGAGGATGTCCCGCTGGCTGCTCCCCACAGAGGGGCAGTGCCGTCGAGATGCAAGAGGATGCACCACTGGCTGCTCCCCACAGAGGGGCAGTGCCGTCGAGATGGAAGAGGATGTCCGGCTGGCTGCTCCCTACAGAGGGGCAGTGCCGTCGAGATGGAGGGGGAAGCACCATGCAAAGCTCCCACCCACCTGCTCACCTGACTCACCGCCATCCGCTGCGCCACTCTGCTGTCTCCCTCCGCCATCCGCTGCGCCACTCTGCTGCCTGCCACCGCCATCCGCTGCGCCACTCTGCTGTCTCCCTCCGCCATCCGCTGCGCCACTCTGCTGCCTGCCACCGCCATCCGCTGCACCACTCTGCTGTCTCCCTCCGCCATCCGCTGCGCCACTCTGCTGCCTGCCACCTTCTGTTTCAAGGGCTGCACATCCTGGCAGTGTGCTGTAGGATGATTGGTCTGCTGAAGGCCTGTGAATGCTGGTTGTGTGGTGCGATCTGTGCCTCATGTCTCCAAAAGCCATGTGCTGATGTGTCCTCCTGGGCCTCCTCCTGCTGCTGCTGGGTCCTCCTGGGCCTCCTGCTGCTGGTGCTGTGTCCTCCTGGGCCTCCTCCTGCTGGTGCTGTGTCCTCCTGGGCCTCCTGCTGCTGGGTCCTCCTGGGCCTCCTGCTGCTGCTGCTGGGTCCTCCTGGGCCTCCTCCTGCTGTGTCCTCCTGGGCCTCCTGCTGCTGTGTCCTCCTGGGCCTCCTGCTGCTGGTGCTGTGTCCTCCTGGGCCTCTTGCTGCTGTGTCCTCCTGGGCCTCCTGCTGCTGCTGCTGCTGGGTCCTCCTGGGCCTCCTGCTGCTGTGTCCTCCTGGGCCTCCTGCTGCTGGGTCCTCCTGGGCCTCTTGCTGCTGTGTCCTCCTGGGCCTCCTGCTGCTGCTGTGTCATCCTGGGCCTCCTGCTGCTGCTGCTGCTGTGTCCTCCTGGGCCTCCTGCTGCTGTGTCCTCCTGGGCCTCCTGCTGCTGGGTCCTCCTGGGCCTCTTGCTGCTGTGTCCTCCTGGGCCTGCTGGTGCTGCTGCTGCTGTGTCCTCCTGGGCCTCTTGCTGCTGTGTCCTCCTGGGCCTCTTGCTGCTGTGTCATCCTGGGCCTCCTCCTCCTGCTGCTGCTGCTGTCTAGTCCTGACCCTTCACTGCTGTAGCCAGACCCTTCATGTTTTTGCCTGCTGCCTACATGCTGAACCGCTGGGTACCTTGTCCGCTGGCTGGCCTGTCAGGCTGTCCTCTTTCAGTGCACTCTTTCAACATGGACTGCCTGGGGCCTGGACTTTCACTCTGCTGGCTGGCCTCTCAGGCTGTCCCCTTTCAGTGCACTCTTTCAACATGGACTGCCTGGGGCCTGGACTTTCACTCTGCTGGCTGGCCTCTCAGGCTGTCCCCTTTCAGTGCACTCTTTCAACATGGACTGCCTGGGGCCTGGACTTTCACTCTGCTGGCTGGCCTCTCAGGCTGTCCCCTTTCAGTGCACTCTTTCAACATGGACTGCCTGGGGCCTGGACTTTCACTCTGCTGGCTGGCCTCTCAGGCTGTCCCCTTTCAGTGCACTCTTTCAACATGGACTGCCTGGGGCCTGGACTTTCACTCTGCTGGCTGGCCTCTCAGGCTGTCCTCTTTCAGTGCACTCTTTCAACATGGACTGCCTGGGGCCTGGACTTTCACTCTGCTGGCTGGCCTCTCAGGCTGTCCCCTTTCAGTGCACTCTTTCAACATGGACTGCCTGGGGCCTGGACTTTCACTCTGCTGGCTGGCCTCTCAGGCTGTCCTCTTTCAGTGCACTCTTTCAACATGGACTGCCTGGGGCCTGGACTTTCACTCTGCTGGCTGGCCTGTCAGGCTGTCCTCTTTCAGTGCACTCTTTCAACATGGACTGCCTGGGGCCTGGACTTTCACTCTGCTGGCTGGCCTGTCAGGCTGTCCTCTTTCAGTGCACTCTTTCAACATGGACTGCCTGGGGCCTGGACTTTCACTCTGCTGGCTGGCCTCTCAGGCTGTCCCCTTTCAGTGCACTCTTTCAACATGGACTGCCTGGGGCCTGGACTTTCACTCCGCTGGCTGGCCTCTCAGGCTGTCCTCTTTCAGTGCACTCTTTCAACATGGACTGCCTGGGGCCTGGACTTTCACTCTGCTGGCTGGCCTCTCAGGCTGTCCTCTTTCAGTGCACTCTTTCAACATGGACTGCCTGGTGCCTGGACTTTCACTCTGCTGGCTGGCCTCGTCAGGCTGTCCCCTTTCAGTGCACTCTTTCAACATGGACTGCCTGGGGCCTGGACTTTCACTCTGCTGGCTGGCCTCTCAGGCTGTCCTCTTTCAGTGCACTCTTTCAACATGGACTGCCTGGGGCCTGGACTTTCACTCTGCTGGCTGGCCTCTCAGGCTGTCCTCTTTCAGTGCACTCTTTCAACATGGACTGCCTGGGGCCTGGACTTTCACTCTGCTGGCTGGCCTCTCAGGCTGTCCTCTTTCAGTGCACTCTTTCAACATGGACTGCCTGGGGCCTGGACTTTCACTCTGCTGGCTGGCCTCTCAGGCTGTCCCCTTTCAGTGCACTCTTTCAACATGGACTGCCTGGGGCCTGGACTTTCACTCTGCTGGCTGGCCTCTCAGGCTGTCCTCTTTCAGTGCACTCTTTCAACATGGACTGCCTGGGGCCTGGACTTTCACTCTGCTGGCTGGCCTCTCAGGCTGTCCTCTTTCAGTGCACTCTTTCAACATGGACTGCCTGGGGCCTGGACTTTCACTCTGCTGGCTGGCCTCTCAGGCTGTCCTCTTTCAGTGCACTCTTTCAACATGGACTGCCTGGGGCCTGGACTTTCACTCTGCTGGCTGGCCTCTCAGGCTGTCCTCTTTCAGTGCACTCTTTCAACATGGACTGCCTGGGGCCTGGACTTTCACTCTGCTGGCTGGCCTGTCAGGCTGTCCTCTTTCAGTGCACTCTTTCAACATGGACTGCCTGGGGCCTGGACTTTCACTCTGCTGGCTGGCCTCTCAGGCTGTCCCCTTTCAGTGCACTCTTTCAACATGGACTGCCTGGGGCCTGGACTTTCACTCTGCTGGCTGGCCTCTCAGGCTGTCCTCTTTCAGTGCACTCTTTCAACATGGACTGCCTGGTGCCTGGACTTTCACTCTGCTGGCTGGCCTCTCAGGCTGTCCCCTTTCAGTGCACTCTTTCAACATGGACTGCCTGGGGCCTATGCCTGTCTACGCATTGTATACTGACCAGCGGTAATCTATGTATTACAGTATCCAAGCTATTGGGGTGCCACTTCCTGTTTCTCCGTTCCTGGGTAATCATGCTTTGCCAGTACTGATAACACCCACTACCTGCATATGTGTAAATACTGCTGATGGTGGAGTGATGTAGTCCGGAATTGGATCACTTTGGATCCATTAGCTATCTAGTACTTGCTGATAATGAATACCTAGGAACATCAATTGTATGCTGTTACTGCTGACATAATACTTGACTATACCCTGCTGAATGTTGTGAGGAATAAATATCCTGTTTAACCTGCCACCTATTGTGTCCTTGTTATGTTCCTAATGTGCTGTTGGTGTACCCCTGCCACACCTTGCATGTTGTATCCCACATTGCACCAATACTGAGTGTTCAAACTGGCCCCTGCCTGAGGTTCAGTATTGCTACATGTGCATCTGTCTTTCACATACCTTACAGAGTAAAACATAGGGCAGTACCAGACATGTCCCTGACAGTAGAAGAGGTATTGTTCCTCAGTACAGGGAATGCACAGCAATGGAGTGTGCTGATGTATGCCAGCACTCCTGATCTGTGAGGAAAGGGGAAGGGGTGGTCAGCTGTGTATTCCAATAGCACTGCTCATGTCATGCACTGATGTCGGTGAGGAGTCCAGACATGGATATCTGACCAGGGTTCAGTATTGTACCTATCTCGGCATGACACACACCACGTAAGTAAGGCAAACTGATGCTAAGGTACTAGCTGACGTTGCTTCCTAGATAGTCTCTCACCTGTGCAGGTAACTGGACGATTGCTTCCACCACTGCTGGGTGACTAACCGAGAGCTTGGCATGCACGACATCCATGATAGTGATAGCGCATGCACACTCTTCATTTCCAGGCACCATTGGCATACAATACTGTGTAGGCCTTTCCAGCTGTACATGCTAAGCATGTACCCTGTGCAATCCCATATATCGTTGTGCATCCCCACCATGGCAGCATGGTTGTGTGCCAGGAACGCCATCCTCTAGGCACGCTTTTAGCATTAAGGTTGTGGGCCCCTGACAAGTGTGGCAGGGGAAGGGTAATGTTGCTATCTGCATGCTGTGTATTACAGCAGTTGCACAGACTATCAGCAGCCAGCTACGTGGGCTGTTAGTTGTACGGAGAGGGGACAATATCAATGCATATTTGTCATACCTGTGTACAGGGTGCAAGCGGTGTAAGGCATGGTCAACAGGCCTTAAGTGTATTTAGCGGGTGTCCATGTGCACACAGATGTGGTGACTGCTGGTGTGCAGTCACTGTTACTCACCCATATAGGATTTTGGGGGTCTGAAAAGTGCAAAGATCGCAACAAGGGGTCCCCATCCGTAGTGGCACACATCCCTCTGGTGCCATCTCCTAGCTGTGGGGTGTGCATGGATCCTCCATTAACTGTTCACATGGTGGACATGGGCCACCATCTGATGGCCCACACTGTGTGGTCCACAGTCCTACAGTGTCTTCACATATGTAAGGTCGCTACACACACATATGCCAGCCACTCCCCAAGGTTGACTGTCCTTGGTGATAGGGCATGTTGATTGGCTAACCAGTACAGGGCAGTCACAGGTATCGGTCACTTGTGACAGATATTCATTAGACATAACTGTCCCTCATCAGTACAACAATCATTAACATGCTGCAGAACCCCAGTGGACTTTCCTTCCTACAGGTGTGCAGTTGCGACGGTTACAGGTAAACAATGTTGCTCACACATCATTATCAGCAGACATTTTACACAGACTGTGTGACCTGTGTCACCATCATGTTATGTACCCACCTCACCCCCGTTGTGCTACAAACCCTGTCGTGAAGCTCCTGTACCTGCAAGCCTTTCTTGAGGGACATCATGTGGATGGGACGCCTACCCTCCCAACATACCAATATGGGTGCATCTATGTCACACGGAGGGACATGTAGGTCCATGTGTGGCCCTTATTCCCTATATGCCTGCACACAGCGCAGTTAGCAGTACTGGTACCACCACTGTGCACCAGCTCCTGTGCACTACATACTTGGGAAGCAAGGTAAAGGGGTCTTCTACACATATGGCCTGTCAGGCAGTGCCACAGGTCATTCAGCATGTGGAAACAGTAATGTTCTGCTGATAATGATGTGTATGCACCATTGGTTAGCTGTCACCTTCTGACCAGCACACCTGTAGGGAGGGAATTACACTGGGGTTCTGCAGCATGTGAATGATTGTTGTCCTGTTATAATTCAGTAGATTATAATGAACATCTGTATCTCTGGGTGTCACACAGTTCTGTATTCATGGCATTACTAGGGACTCTGTTGGTGCACCCATGGAGGACACAATCCATGAATGATGGTTTGCCACTGTACGTGGACATCAGGAAGCTGTCGCCTGTCGAATGCTTGCCATACATGGTGTACGGTGTTGCCTCCATGTCCATGCCACTGTGTGGCCTGTGTATGTACTGATGCAGAGGCCAAGTGCAACACTGAACACTGTAATGGTATTTGTGTGCACCCTTAGGCACATCTTGCTTCTCTGACACATTCCACCTCATTAAGAACAGGGAGCCATGTCAGAAGTTACAGCATGTACCGTGCAGCCTGTTTAACGTCTGCACACCCAGCTAGTGGAAACCAGGACCACACAACTGTGGTGCAGCAGGTAGCACAATTGTTAAGGATGCACATGTGCTTGGCCAAGTGTGAGGTATTTGAACACTGTGACCAGCCATGGCAGGGGCTCATGGCACCGTTGGCCCTCCTTATATACCCTTGTGGAGGACATCGCTGGGTGCAGCCAGGTCGCGTGCTGCCAGACGGGTGCACCCTCATAAGGTACAGTACATGTAGGATCCAGTTGTACATTTGCATGGTATCATGGTTGAGGGGCAAAGCAAGGGTGGATGGTGATGAGGGGGGTGTGTCCTGCAGAGCCTAGGTACCACCTGTACCCCGAGATGCCATCCTGGTATGGGGTGCTGCAGTGGCCAGCACCATCATTGTCATATAGTGGCAACACACCAACCTGTGCCATTCACACAAGCTGGGTGGGATGGGTTTGCATATATTGTGGCCAGACTGGGGGGGAGGCAGGGTTATGGTCAGAGCGCAGAGCAAACATCATCCCAATTGGTCACCTTCCTGCCCAGTGTACCATTGTACCGTACAGTATGAGGGCAACAGGGCAGTGTATCCTACATACTTTATGAGCCACAAATGCTTCCAGTATGATAGAGCCAGCCATTAGTTTGTCACCCGGCCTGACCCGCTGTCATCCCCATCACTGCATGTAGCAAGCGTGGAAAGCGCTGTGGCTGTACAGTCATGGGTACCAACTAGTCCATCATCACTCACACCCATGCACGTGCTGGAGTACCCAAGAGCTCTGGAACATGGTGTGCATAGGTTGTGTGCTGAATGCCTGGTCGCCTCTATCCAGACACCTAGCAGACGGTCACTGTTCCCGCTCATTGTTCACCGATTCCTCCTATTCCACACCCATGTTTGTTGCCGCACAGGGGTCGTACACATGTTAGGAAAGGAGAGTGGCCGTACATCAATAGACCTCATCACCTGCCTAGCCGTACATCGGAACCCCTTCATACACACATTGCACCCTGTGCAACCTCCATCAGCATTCTGCAACCTCCATATGGGCAAGATATGGGTAATGTGGGTTCAGCCACAGCCTTCGGCTCTATGGACAGTTTCACATGTATGTATTGACGGCCGTTCTTGCCAACTCAAGCCCTGTGCTGGAGGCCTGTGTGATCATCTGTCATTAGTGACGGTAGTTAGTCATCATAAGCAATATGGCAGCTGTGATGAGGGCATTGGTAGGGCCTATATAATTATGATGGTCTGTGTTTGCACAAGCGTCAATGACTGTGTGTCTGCTCACCCGGAGCGTGCTGTAGGGGAATAACTGGATGGTCCGAGGTGCTTCCACTGTCCACAACATGCCTTATGTGCTATTGAACAAACCGCAGTGGGTTACGTGGTAACAGCCACACCCACATCAGCACCTTGTGTAGCTGTGACCCATTTGTGGGTGGTTGGACAGGCCATCTGTTGAGGCCTTGCCCGAAGAGGCACTCTGTTACAGTCCAGAGAGCCGCATAGCCATTTGGACAAGATCCCTCTGTGTCACTACATAGCAGCCTGCTACTTTCTGCACCTTATATACATTGGAAGGGCACCTGACACCACATTGAGGGGCACTGCAGCATGGTGCCTTCCACCTGTCAGTCCTCTGGTGAGGGCTCACACTTCAGTAATGGCCATCTATCACTCCATAGAGCAGTATACACATGCATGCATCCTTCCTCTGCTAGCCTGGCCGATCAGCTGTGCTGCTGGTCACGGGCTATCCGCAAGGTGGCTGCCAACAGTCAGGCCATCACCTTTGTAGCAAAAAATGCGTAATGTGGCTGGGTAGCCCCATGCCACAGCTCCGTGCAGCCAGCACTGCTGACACTTTATTCAGGTGAGATGTCATGACAGGAGTATGTCCGGCCTGCATTAAATGGTGGCTGTGGATCCCAAGAGGGGACATCTATATAATGAGGGGTCTGACAGCATGTGTGTGTGCTGCTTCCAGGAGCATGCATGGCCAGGTAGTTCTTCCTTGCTTCTGAGGTGCACTGTGTTGATCAGTAACTCCATCAGATAATGTGTGCCATATCTGGAATGACACAGGTGTGTGGTACGCCTTGGATGGCAGACGTGCACTGCACAGCAACCCAGAGTATGTAGCAAGTGCTTAGCCCAATGGCACAGAATAGGTATCACACATACAGCACCTCAGCAGGCTTGAGGCAGCGCTTCCCCACCCTATTATGGCCTACATCCTCTGTGGTAGGGCAGCACCCCAAACAGTTGTTGGCTGGACACACGTAGCAGGTGAGGCACGTAGCAGACTGAAAGGAGCTCTGCACATTAACCTATTTCCCAACCCATTGGTGGGCAAACAGGCCTTCTGGGGCAGGGTTCTGCCCCATGCCAACCCTAAAAGTATGTTTGTATAAGGTGTTGGCGAACCTGGCTGCCCCTGAGTGTGTTGTCATGCCGTCGTGCACGCGCACATGGGGGATCAGGTCTGAGGTCTGGAGCTATAGCCACAGGTATTCCATGGCGAAGAGCCACATTATGGAACACACAGCAAAGCAGGATTATCCGAGCAACCTTGGGGGGGGCATACAGTAGCGCTCCCCCACTCTTGTCCAAACATCTGAAGCGGCTCTTCAAAAGGCCGATGGTATGTTCGATGACCGAGCGGGTAGCACTTAAAGCCGCATTATAGGCCAGCTGTTGTGCTGTGGCAGGCTGGAGGATCGGGGTCATAAGCCAGGGCCTGCATCCATAGGCTGCATCTCCTGTGACAATGACATAGGGAAGACATTACACATACTGATGTTTGTGTCCCATGGGTGTATGTGCTCAACACATGCAGTCGAACCGGATGGCACGAGGCAGCCCATTCCAGTTTCCCTACACCTTATGTGTCTGGCGTCAGGATTGCTTTGGCACACAGCTGGTGTGTGGCTATTAGGCATTATAGCACGTGAAGGGCCCCTAAACAGTGAGATGTATGTCAGCTCTGTGTATGCGGTTGGCGCATTACACCACTGTCCTTACAGATGACATCCCTCTGTTCAAATCATATGCATTATGCACCCCAGTCATTGTGTACTGACATATGTGCTCAAGTACACCTTCTCTGTAGGTATGCATACCCAACAACATACATGGTGTCAACTGGCTGCCCCTCAATGTGCACAACTGAGTAGAGGTATTCATGCAAGGTCTCAGGAACGTCAGGGGCTCACTAACACCTGTGGATGTGAGCTGCTCTTACATGACAAGTCTCAATTCATCTTGCACACTGCCAGTAGCCATGGCTACACCCAATGGGGCGGATTTTCAGCGCCCTGCTCGCCTAAATCCGCCCAAAACTGAGCGGATTTAGGCGAGCAGGGCCCTGCGCACCGGTAAGCCTATTTTACATAGGCCTACCGGCGCGTGCAGAGCCCCGGGACTCGCGTAAGTCCCAGGGTTCTCCGAGGGGGGGGGGTGTCGGGGGCGTGTCAGGGGCGTGCCCGAACCGTGCGGTGTTTAGGGGGCGTGCCGGGAGCGTTTCGGGGGCGGGCCCGGAGGCGTGGTTATGGCCCGGGGCGGCCCAAGGGCGTGGCCGCGCCCTCCAGCCCCGCCCCCAGGTCGCGTCCCGGCGCGCAGGAGGCCCGCTGACGCGCGGGGATTTACGCCTCCCTCCGGGAGGCGTAAATCCCCCGACAAAGGTAAGGGGGGGGCTTAGACAGGGCCGGGTGGGTGGGTTAGGTAGGGGAAGGGAGGGGAAGGTGAGGGGAGGGCAAAAGGAAGTTCCCTCCGAGGCCGCTCCGATTTCGGAGCGGCCTCGGAGGGAACGGGGGTAGGCTGCGCGGCTCGGCGTGCGCCGGCTATACAGAATTGATAGCCTTGCGCGCGCCGATCCAGGATTTTAGTGGATACGCACGGCTCCGCGCGTATCTACTAAAATCCAGCGTACTTTTGCTTGCGCCTGATGCGCCAGCAAAAGTAGGCCTATTCGCATAGTTTGAAAATCTACCCCTTTATGTGTAGGCTGTCCACCTGTGCAGTGAGGTGAGCAAGCCATGCCACATACAGGCCTTACAGGGGCTTCTGTATAGTTTGTGCTTGGCAGCCAATAGTAAGTGGTTGGGTGCCTGAGCCATTCCAACACTTTCGCTAACACAATGTGCCACTCAGGTCTGTTGTGATGGGGACCTGTGACTCCATCCCAACAGGCGTCTACATCACCTTTGTGTGCCATTACAGAGATGACCATTGCAAATATGTTATATGTATGTTAACTAGGGATGTGAATCGTTTTAGGACGATTAAAATTATCGTCCGATAATTTTAATATCGTCTTAAACCGTTATGGAACACAATACAATAGAGATTCTAACGATTTATCGTTATAAATCGTTAGAATCGTGAGCCGGCACACTAAAACCCGCTAAAACCCACCCCCCGACCCTTTAAATTAAATCCCCCACCCTCCCGAACCCCCCCCAAATAACTTAAACATTTCCTTGCCAAATCCTACCTCCTTCAATCCCCCACCCCCAAATGACTTAAATTACCTGGGGGTCCGGAACGGCAGCGGTCCGGAACGGGCTCCTGCTACTGAATCTTGTTGTCTTCGGCCGGCGCCATTTTCCAAAATGGCGCCGAAAAATGGCGGCGGCCATAGACCAACAGGATTCTACGGCAGGAGGTCCTTCCGGACCCCCGCCGGAACCCTCGCTGAACGACCTCCTGCAGTCGATCTCCTGCCGGCGCCATTTTCCGTACGGAAAACGATTCGCGGCGGGAAATCGCTCCCTGACCCCCGCTGGACCTCCAGGAACTTTTGGCCAGCTTGGGGAGGCCTCCTGACCCCCACAAGACTTGCCAAAAGTCCAGCGGGGGTCCGGAAGGACCTCCTGCCGTAGAATCCTGTTGGTCTATGGCCGCCGCCATTTTTCGGCGCCATTTTGGAAAATGGCGCCGGCTGAAGACAACAAGATTCAGTAGCAGGAGCCCGTTCCGGACCGCTGCCGTTCCGGACCGCCGCTGGACCACCAGGTAATTTAAGTCATTTGGGGGGGGGGTTCGGGAGGGTGGGGGATTTAATTTAAAGGGTCGGGGGTGGGTTTTAGCGGTTTTTAACGATTTTAACGATATATCACGATATTTTACCCCCCCAAACGGCAACAATACGATTCCCTCCCCCTCCCAGCCGAAATCGATCGTTAAGACGATCGAGGACACGATTCACATCTCTAATGTTAACGTGGATCTTACCTACAAGCCAACCATCGCCATACAGGCCATCTTCGAATTTGCGAAACAGAGCTGATTGCCTGAGTACGAAGGCATCATGCGCTGATCCCAGAAACCTGGACATCACCGAGAGGATCCGCATTCCAGCATCACACACCACTTGCACGTTGAGGGAGTGGAACTGCTTTCTGTTGCGGTAGGCTGCCTCCATCTCATGGGGTGGAACGATGGCCACATGAGTGCAGTCAAATGCTCCAGTGACATTTGGAAAGCGGGCAAGGGCATGGAAACCACGCTTGAGGTCCATCAGGTCCTGTCTGTTGCACGGGAATGCTATGTAGCGAGGCATGCGGTCCATAACAGCTGCAATGACCTGGTGCAGACACCGGGAAAAGGTGCTCTGTGACATGCCACCCACAACAGCTACCGTGGATTGGAAGGAGCCACTTGCTGTGAAGTGCAGGGCGGCCAAGAGTTTGGTCAGGCCGGGGATGGCACGGCTCCTTCGGGTTCGGGGCTCAAGGGTACCTCGTATGTCTTCATATAGTTCCATGATGGCACGAGTGCTGAGGCGATATCTGCTGATGACAACATCCTCTGGCATTCCCAGCAATGAGGTTCGTGGCAGATAGATCCGCTGCCTGTAACGACGGCGACATCGACCAACGTCCTGGCGTCTGCGTTGGGCCTGCTCAGCCATGGGGTGCACCTGCCCCATACACTGTGAATGTGTGGAGCACATTCACCTACTAAGAACAGCCCTTTTTATTGGCCAGCTGTACATTTGTAGGTCTGTGGGGATTGGTTTTGCACATTTTCGTTCCACGCGATATTAGCGCGGTGCGCGCTGTGCGCCGCGATAGACTATCGCATTTGAAAGGGTTGTAGTTATTGGCCGCGTTAGGAGCCGCGCTAACACTGCCGCGGGTTTCGTGCCACGCGATACGTCCTCCCTACTTTACCTTTGCCCCGCCCCAACTCCGCCCCCTGAATACATTATCCCATATTTACATTCGCGAAACGCGATATATGCTTGTTATCGCGGTTCGCGAATTTATCGCACGCGGTAACTCTTTGGAAAATGACCCCCTTAGGCTTGGATTTTTTTTTTTTTTTTTTAATTTATATTTTTGCATTTTCAAACTTAACAAACATCCAATAGTTCTTATAATTGTATACAGATATATAATTCTCTACAAATTAGTAATCACTTAACTAAGACAGACATTTATCTGTATTTGTCAAAAGAAATTTCCAAAAGAGCTAATATAACTGAGCGATTTACAGAAATGAAACCCAAAATAAAAGCTAAGGGGAAAGTTGAAAATAACCCCCTATAGCTAACAAATCAGAGACACCAGCTGAAATCTTCATTTAGCTCTTAACCTACCTCTGTATTTACTGGGGGATGGGATTCCAAAAATACCTGAAGCTGGGAAACCTCATGAAAAATATATTTATGTTCCATATAGCTCACTTCGCATCTACATGGGTATTTTAGCAAAAATCTAGCTCCTTTAGCTATAACTTCAGATCTTAATTTTAAAAACTCCTTCCTTCTGATTTGAGTGTTTCTTGCTAAATCAGGATATATCCATATCTGATGACCATGGAATTTTTGCAACCTGTTTCTTAAAAATAATCTTAAGACAGTATCTCTCTCCGTTGGAAAAAGAAAGGAAGCTATAAGAGTTGCCCTAGTTGGAATTTCGGTATCAAAAGAAGTTTCTAACACCTCTGTCAAATTAACCTTACTCTCAAATTGTGAGTTTACCTGCTGATTAGTTTCCCTTGATTTTATAGGCACATAATATGCTTTTGCTAAGGCTGGTAGTGACTCATTTGGAATTTTGCAAATACAAATGCAAATACAAATGCAAATACTCTTTAAACATATCAATCGCAGAGGTCAAATTTTGTATGGGAAAATTCATTACCCTCAGAGTTACATATTTCAACGAATTCTCCAGGAATTCAAATTTCTTTTCATTTCCTATCTCTGATTTAACCAAATTCTTCTGTACAGCTTCCACTTTTTCCAAACGTTTCTCACATTTTTCTAAATTACTTTTCCCAAATGATGCAGAATTTTCTAAATTTAATGTTTTCTGTTGAAAACCTATAATATTTTGAGACATTTTAATAATTGCTACTTCTAAGGATTTAATTGCCGACCACAATAAATCCATGTTGATCTCTGCAGGTTTTTGAGGCAATATTATCTCCAGTTCCGGTTTTTGTATCTCTTCTCCCCCCAGGGGTAGTTCTCCACTCAAATTATTTTTTAAAGAAATGTTAATTACATCAGCATATCTCCTTTCCACTTCAGGGGAACCTGCTAGATTCAACTGATTTTTACTTGGTGGAGAAGGAGTCTTAGGAGCTCCGGGGCTCAACGAGATTTCTTCAGCCAGTAGGGATGCTCCTCGCTCAGGAGCAACTCCCACAGCGGCTATGTCCTCCAGTAGTATATCAGCTGCAGCAGCAAAGAAGGAGGATATCGGAGGCTGAGAACACATCGGTGAAGGGGCTGATACAAGCCCCTCCCTCAATCGTGCCTTCCTCTTAGTATGAGGCATCAATGTTTTAGGAAATAATAATCAAATTCCAACAAAACTCCTTCTTACTGTTTGTCTCTGAACTTTCTTTATTAGCTCTCTTGGGTTGGAGGCTAGTGAGGAGACAACTTAAATCAATTAGAATATAAAAGTAATATCTCAAGTGCAATCAAATGTCCGTCGAAGAAGTTCTCCTGTGCTTCTATATTTCCAAACAATTCAATCAAACAATTCAATCAAAGCCGCGCGCGCGGCTTGGGCAGTGCGCCGGCGGCAGCTGTGCGCCGCTAGAGGGTCCGGTTTTAACTCTACCGGTCCCTCCGAGATGATGTCACCGGCAGGAAGTAGCCAATCTGCACCGTCGGGGCCAAACTCCTTCAAACCCCCGGAACAACAGAACAGCAAGGCGATGTAGGCAGGTATCGAGTTCTTGGGCGAAATGAAATGTATTTGTCTCCTCCTCACCTCGAGTTTCTACTGCAGGAGGGTCCGGTTTTAACTCTACCGGTCCCTCCCAGATGACGTCACCGGCAGGAAGTAGCCAATCTGCACCGTCGGGGCCAAACTCCTTCAAACCCCCGGAACAGCAGAACAGCAGAACAGCAAGGTGATGTAGGCAGGTATCGAGTTCTTGGGCGAAATGAAAGGTATTTGTCTCCTCCTCACCTCGAGTTTCTACTGCAGGAGGGTCCGGTTTTAACTCTACTGGTCCCTCCCAGATGACGTCACCGGCAGGAAGTAGCCAATCTGCACCGTCGGGGCCAAACTCCTTCAAACCCCCGGAACAGCAGAACAGCAAGGCGATGTAGGCAGGTATCGAGTTCTTGGGCGAAATGAAAGGTATTTGTCTCCTCCTCACCTCGAGTTTCTACTGAAGGAGGGTCCGGTTTTTTTTTTTTGTTTTTTTTTTAATTTATACTTTATTGAATTTCTTGTCATTTTACAATGCACATGAAAAAAGAAAAAGGATGGTTTACACTTCAATATTCAAGAGATACTTTTACAATAATAATACTTTATATAAACCAAACATAAAAAGTCCACTATATGGGGAGCCATCCTAAAGTAATATATCAAAAGAAATTAACTCTACACAAGAGTATACTAAGGAGAAGAGACTTACATTTACACCAGTCAATCATTCCCAATTTCGGAGGTTGTAACATTGTCATGCCCTCCTTTATCTATAAGAAAACCCTCAAGATGACTCGGTTCCTGAAAAACAAACTTATTATTTTGAAAAGTGACTAAGCACTTACAGGGAAACTTAAGATAGAAGGATGCCCCTAAAGACATCACCTTCTGTTTTAGGGAAAGGAACTGCTTCCGTCTTGCTTGGGTATCCTTTGATACATCCGGGAATACCTGGATTTTCTGGCCACAAAAGTTTAATTCTCTATTTCTAAAGTACTTCTGAAGTACTATATTTTTATCTTGCTCCAGGCTAAATTCCACTATTAAAGTGGCTCTGGACTGAATGTCGTCCACTGAGGCCTCAAGGAAAGCCGTTAGATTCGGACTATCTGTTGTTAACACCTCAATTTCCCCTTCAGGTAACAATACATCTCTCTTTTTTATTGGAATGTAATACATTTTAGATACAATTAGATTTTTAACAATACCCAAATTTTCCTTTATGTATTTCCCAAATAGTTCTTGGGCAGATATTAACCTTGTGAAAGGAAAATTCAGAAACCTTAAATTTCTCTCTCTCATGGCATTTTCAAATCCCTCCATTTTTCTATACATTATTAGAGAGTCTTTCATAAAGGCTGACTCAGTGGTTTGCAAAGTTATTATTTGCTTTGAAGTTGTTCCACTCTGTGTTTCAAGTAGTTGGATTCTTTTTCCATAATCATCCAAGGTTTTCCCAGTCTCTTTAAAGGAATTGGAGGACTGGCTCATTGAAGAAGATACCATCTTCTCCAATTTTGTTACTACTCTCCATACGTCCACTAGGGTTATATTCTCGGGATTGGCTTCACCCTCATTTAGTTTCTCACCATTAACATGACCCACCATACTTATCTCAGGGAGTCTTTCCTGGCTGCCTAGTGGAACTGCTGGGGCTGCAGCTGGTGTCATTGCTAGCATTTCTGGGGCATTGAAGCCCATTGCCCCACTGCCCTCAGCGGAATCATTGGGAGTCTGGTTATAGGCCGGACTTGAGGAAGCTCCGGAGGAAAAGGAGATATCTGGTATCACCTCTCTAGGAGGTTGACTCACCAGTCTCACAAGGTGTTGATCCATTGGTCCTGAGGCATCTTTTCTGACCGGCGTTGATATCATCATTCATGCAGAACCGCAGGGGGAATCGTACACGGAATGGTTTGAAACAAGTAGCTAATCCTAGGTAAAATATTCATTTTAAAAGTGGCTATTCGACCCAGCCAGGAGATGTGGTAGCGGCTCCATTCTTCCATCTCCCGGTATAATTTTCCCAGGAGTGGCGGATAGTTTAAGTTATAAACATTCTGATGGGCCCCAAGATATATACCCAAATATTTAATCTTTTCCTTCGCCCATCTAAAAGCAAAACGAGCCTTGAGGTCCCGAGCTTGTTCGGCTCCTAAGGTGACATTCAGAATTTCAGTTTTGTCCCAGTTAATAGAATAACCAGAGACCTGGCTATAAGTTTTAATGATATCCACAACTGCTGGTAGAGAGCGCAGAGGGTCTGTCAAAGTCAAAATGACATCGTCAGCGAACATAGCTAGCTTAGAGGAATATTTCCCCACCCTGATTCCCATCACTGCAGGGGAATCCCTGATTTTCTGTGCCAAAGGTTCAATGAACAAGGCAAATAGCAAGGGGGATAGCGGGTATCCTTGTCGAGTACCTCGTTCTACCAAGAAGAACGTAGAGTAACCGCCATTTACCTGAATGCTAGCTCGTGGTTTGTCATATAATTTTTGAATCCAATTAATAAAAAAAGTCCCAAATCCCATTTTTTGTAAAACCTGGAAGAGAAAGGGCCAGTGTACCAAATCGAACGCTTTTTCAGCGTCCATTGCCATAAAGAGACAGGGGATTTTTTCCCGTTTAACCCACCATAAAGAATTTAATAGCTTTCGGACATTGTCTGAGGCCATACGGCCCGGTATGAATCCAGCCTGATCCGGGTGAATAATCTGTGCAATATAGCCATTGAGCCGATTAGCTAAGATTTTGGCCAGGAGTTTGAGGTCAATATTCAACAAAGATATTGGCCTACAGGAACCACATTGAGTCGCATCCCTACCAGGCTTTGCAAGGACAGTTATACCCGCCACATTAGAGTTGGTGCCTAAGGAGCCTGTGGTTCGCAGTGCGTTAAACATTGCCGTCAGCGGTGAGGCTACTTCGCCGACAAAGCACTGATAAAATCTAGCAGTGAAACCGTCCAATCCTGGGGATTTATTCGTTTTAAGTTGCTTAATAGCATATATCACTTCGGCTTCAGAGATTTCCTTATCTAACACTTCACAGGCATCATCCGACAATGTAGGTAAGGAAATCTCCTGTAAGAAGGTGGAAATATTCCTTGCATCTATATTCGTATCACACGAGTATAACTTGGAATAAAATTGAAGGAAACGGTCACGAATTGCATCATTAGAGGTGAGCATTTGTCCTTTATCATCTTTAATTTTAGGGATAATATTCTGCAGACGCTGGACCCGTAACTTATTGGCGAGTAGCCTCCCCGCTTTATTGCCACCCTCAAAGTATATTTGCTCTACTCGCTCTAAGTCATGGGCTATTCTAGCTGCATCTAAAGCCCCAATCCGTGACCTGCAGTCAGCTAAGGCATTGTGTAAGGCTGCAGTAGGTGTGTGTTTGTGTTGCTGCTCCAGTTCCAATAACTTGGCCAATAAAAGTGTGCGCTCTTGCAAGGCTAGTTTTTTAACAAAAGTGGCTCGGGCGATAAACATCCCTCTAATCACAGCCTTCATACAGTCCCAAAAAATTATTGGAGATAAATCAGGCTTCTGATTGAGCATTGTGTAATCTCCGAGTACTTGCCTGCACTGAGCCACAAAATCTTCACAATCCAGTATACTATCGTTGAGCTTCCAAAAACGCTGTCCCCTATCATATTTGGGGAAAGATAGCTCTGCCCACTCAGGAGCATGGTCGGACCACGTGATGGTGTCTATAGCGGTCCGAAGTACTTTATATAGCACCCCCTTATCAACAAAAATGTAGTCTAACCTTGTATATGTATTATGGGGATTCGAAAAGAAGGTATAATCTTTGTGGGTAGGGTGGAAAAAGCGCCACACATCCTCCAGCTGATGGAGCCTTAGAAAGTTAAGCAAACCCCTACGATCCTTTTTGGAAGTGGAGCACCTGCCTCCAGATGTATCAATGGTAGGGGAAAGAGGAATGTTACAATCCCCCACCACAATTAACTGACCCTCTTTTTTCAGTTGTACCAGTTGTGCTAAGGAGTCAAAGAACTTAAATTGGTGGACATTGGGAGCATAAAGATTAAGTAACGTATACTTTTCCCCTGCAATGTTAAGTACAAGCATAAGGTATCTGCCCAGGGGGTCCGCAATACAGTCCAATAACTCAAAAGCAAAATCTTTTTGGAACAATATCCCCACTCCCGTGTATTTGGCAGATTTGGAGCTCGCAGCCTAGTATTGATTAGGATAAGAAGGCGAGCGCATTGTGTTCATAGCGCTTCTTCAGGTGTGTCTCTTGCACAAACGCGATAGCTACATTCGCCCTCTGTAACTCCTTGTAAAGTAGTTTACGCTTACGAGGCGAATTCAGGCCTTTAACATTGAGTGACAGTACCTTAAAAGTCGCCATTTACATATACATCATCAAGAAAACAAACAGCAAGAAAGACCTCATTAGTGCAACAACTGCAAGAAATCCCCATTTTGAACGCCAGGGAAAGAGGCCTAGCATCAGGATAGGAAAAAACCGGATGAAGCAACAGTTAGGCAATAGATCCCCAATACACCCTTTCCCCCCCACCCTCGATGGAACCACAATCAACTCTTGGGTTCCACCACCAAATGCAGGTGAATGAAGACAGCTTGGCAGTCACTGTCTCACCCGGTAGCATCTCTATTAAACTAGAAAAAATACTGGTAATTGACCTAGCCATCCAGCTCTGCAGAGGATGATATGAAGGCTAGTAAAATGCTTAGCAATCGATAAATATATCCTCTTCAGGTCGGGGCTGCCGCCACAATTTCTGGGTCGGGGGTTCGGCGAAGTCTCTTGCCCCCCTTTCCCATTCGTTGCCAGCGAGGTTCCTCTTTGCGGTCCGCTCGTGTAGATGAAGACAGCTGCAGATCTGCGATATTGAATCCAAGCTCCTTGAAAATTCCCGCTGCTTCATGCACAGATTGAGCTCTATACGTTCTTCCCTCCAGGGAAAAACTGAGACCAAACGGGAAAAGCCAGCAATATCTAATGTTTTCCTTCAGCAGAATAGCCGTGACTGGCTTCATATCCTGACTTTTTTGATAGTGATGGGGGAAATATCAGCAAACACTTGAATATCATGTCCCTTCAGTTGCAGTTTCCCCCTCTGCCGTGCCAGCGCCATTATTTGTTCTTTGACTGGAAAGTCATGGAAGCAGGCTATCACATCTTTAGGGAGATTAGTGACCCGCTGGCCCTGAATTCTGTGCGCCCGCTCTATCTTTACTCTGGGGACCGCAGCAGAATCCGCCGCTGCCTCTCCCGCTGCAGATTGCAACAAATCTGTGCAGAGCTGCGTGATAACTTGCTTGCAATCAGTAAACTCGGGGGTTTCAGGTATGCCCCTGAAACACAAGTTTATTCGTCTATTCCTATTCTCCAAATCTTCCAGTTTAGTAGATAGCTGATGTAACTCACTGGCCATGTCTCTTTGGTTTTGCTGAACAGTTTTCAGTTTGTCAGTTTGGGCCTCAGTAAGAGTTTCATATTCAAAGATACGTCTCCCCATCTCATTAATCTCCTCTTTCATGTCCCCCACAAGCTCCCGTATCTCTGACTTGAAGGACTTAAGATCCCGGCTCAGGTCGCCAAACCAGGCTTTGAACTCACCCCGGGAGGGGACCTCCGAATCTGTAAGCGGTGGGGAGTCCTCCACGGCCTCGGGCGGAGCGTCTCCGGACGCGGCCGCCATTTTGGATTTTTTGGCCGATTCGTCCCGATCCGGTTTTTGGTAAGAAAACTTATGGAAGTCCATAATGTTTTTCCTACTGGACATCTGCAGCTTTCGGGGAGTTGTTTTTTTTTTGTTTTTTTTTTATTTATAATTTATTAAATTTTTACATAACATGTAACTGCAAAATACACTTATTAAGATTCTCCAGAAAAACATCTAAATGTTTACAGAGGTTCATAAATAAGTATATAATTCACAATACAAACTCATAAAGAAAGATATAGTGGTATCTTCACAAATGGAGCAATAACCATATATATCTCAAATCAAATTTAGAAGGAAAGCATTCTACTTCTATATAAACCTCCTGCAGGAATCAGGTAGTCTTAAGCTCACTCTTGCAATTATCCAAAAAATTCTTCAGATCTGATGGCTCATAGAATACATAGTTATTTTTCTGATACTGAAAAATACACTTACATGAATATCTTATCTTTATTTTTTTTTTAATTTTATTTTTATTGAATTTTAAACAATAATTACATTAATTATAATGTCTCCAGAAAAATACAGAGATTAGAAAAGAAAGAAAAATGAACCATTTACACCTGGCACTAATATATTCAAGAAAAACAAACACTTTTCTCCTCTGTTTATCATAGGTAAAAAGGGGAGATACAAGATGTTAAGAAGCAGATATACAAGTAATAATCAGTTTGACAAAAAATTGCATTGCATAAGATAACCTATTACTATCTTTCAAATATAACCTATGCTCCCCTGGAGACAAACTTAGGAGTGTGTGTCCAGATAATCCCGAAGATGCAAAGGATCTGTGAAAACATATTTGGCATTTTGGAACAGAATTATACATTTGCACGGAAACCGTAGACTAAACTTTGCCCCTCTAGTTACCACCTCATTCCTCATAAGAAGAAATTTTTTCCTTTTCTCTTGGGTAGATTTTATAATATCAGGAAAGACTCGCACTTGCTGTCCATGAAATTGTTGATTTAAGTTTCGGAAGAAAAGTCTCAATATAGAATCTCTTTCTGAGATATAAGTAAACGTCACAAGTAAAGTTGCTCTAGATGTTATAAGAGTCTCAGTAGATTTTTCCAGTAATTCTGTTAGGTTTAATGACGATATTTCCTCATTTGCTTGTATTTCCTTCTCTTTTTGATCCTTAGATAAAGGTATGTAAAAGGCTTTTGAAATAGTTGGAATATCCTTTTCTTGTATCTTTAAAACCTTTAAGAAATAATTTTTAAGCATTTCTTTAGGTGGAATAATACGAGACTTAGGGAAGTTCAAAAACCTCAGGTTGGATCTCCTCATTGTATTTTCAATTGCTTCCATTTTGTTTAACTGCATAGTTTCTGACTTAATTAGATTACCTTGAATTTCCTTAATCTTCTTTATTTCTTGTTCCATTCCTGATATAGAAGTTTCCATATGGCTTGTCTTATCCTCAATACATTGTACTCTATTAGCCTGATCTTTTAACATTATAGAAATGGACTTTATGGATCTATCCATACCCAAAAGTAACTTCCACACCTCCTGCAAAGTTATTTTTTCTGGCACAGTCATTGTCATCTCGGTAATATCTGGCATTAAAACTCCTACCTCCAGGAGATTTCCTCTATTTATTTATTTATTTATTTATTTATTTAAATGCTTTTAAAATATACCGACATTCATAGGACATATCATGCCGGTTCACAATCAACATTGTAAAGGAGGAAGAGGAAATTACAAATAACAGGTGGAGGTGGAGCAGTACAGGAAAAAGGAGAGGATGGGGGCCAGGTGACAGCAAGCGCAGAAGTTGCGGGAAGGAGAAAGGTAGTGAAGTGCTAGGGGAGAGAGAAATTGATAGGAACTGTGTTAAAAAACTGAGAATAAATAATTAACAAATTTACAAAATTTACAAAATCAGCAATTCCCTAGGATGCATAAACAGATTAGAAGGGGTAAGGGAATTGGAAGTGGCAGTGGTGGGGGTTTAGGTCTGATTGGAGTCAGGGTATGCTTGTAAGAAAAGCCAGGTTTTGATGCCTTTTTTGAAGTTGGGTAAGGAAGGTTCAAGGCGGAGATACGTGGGGAGAGAATTCCAGAGGGAGGGGCCGGCTATGGTAAAGGCTCTCTCTCTAGTAGTTGAGTGGTGTGCTATTTTGAGGGGTGGGATGTGTAAAGTGCCCGCCGTGGAGGCTCTGGATGGACGATTGGATGTACGGAAACGTGGTGTTTCCTTGAGCCATTCGTGGTCGTTTTTGTGAAGCACGTTATGGAGTATTGTAAGGGTTTTGTATTTTATACGGAAAGGGATGGGGAGCCAATGCAGTTCTTTTAAAATGGGTGTGATGTGTTCTCTCTTACGAGTGTCTGTGATGATTCGTGCCATGGAGTTCTGCAAGATTTGTAGTGGTTTAATTGTGGCGTAGGGCAGGCCTAGGAGAAGTGAATTGCAGTAGTCCAATTTTGATAGGATTGTGGACTGCAATACAAGGCGAAAGTCTTGAAGGTGGAGAAGGGGTTTGAGCTTTTTGAGGATGTGGAGTTTATAGAAGCCGGTTTTTAGAAGGGATTTGATGTGTGGTTGAAAATTAAGGTGTTTGTCTAATACAACACCTCTAGCCGCTTCCATTTTCCTTCCCTTCTGATCCATCGCTCCTCGGCCCTTGGAGCCTTGCTCTGGGCTCTCCGAGTCGGTCAGTGTATCACTACCAACTCTCAGGGTCTGCGGGACCTCTAGGGAGGCTGGAACAGCTGGACTTCCAAAATTCTCCTCCGCTCTCTTGGAGGGTCCTGTCGGCGGACTAGGGGTCATAGGAGCACCGGGGCTGAGGGATGTCTCTTCGGCCATCGCGGTCGGCGTCTGCTTCTCGTCGCTCTCGCCAGCGGCCCCTCCCTCTGGTCTCTCAGTAACAGGCCTCGCAAATACCTCCTCGATCCGCGGTTGTCGTTCTTTAGATGTCGGCGTTGAGGTAAGCTCTCGAACTCGCGCCTTTCTTTTAGTGTGTGGCATTTTTGTAAAAAAGGCAATATATTTTAAATATTGAAAAAACAGAAAGGCTCGAAGAAAATTTCTACCGCGGAGCGGAGAGTCTCTGCGTGTGCTTATGCCAGCGCCATCTTGGATGGATATCTTATCTTTATATTAACCCCAAATGATCTTGCTTCTTGTATCATTCAAACAAATAATTTTCTACGATTTTGGGTCTCTTTCATTATGTCGGGATAGATCCATATTTTTTGCCCATAGTACAGTTTATTTCGATTTCTCAAAAATAATCTCAACACTAGGTCTCTATCAGTGGGATTAACAAATGAAACCAACAGAGTTCCTCTATGCTCTATTTGCTCCTCACTCGGTGTTTCTAAAAAAGCTGTAAGATCTGCTTCTATGTTCAAATTTAAATCTTTTCCTTCTAGTTGGGAATTAGTTTTTGATGGCATAACAAAATACACTTTAGATGTCAAAGGCAATTTATCAATTGATATTAATAATATTTCCATCAAATATTTTTTAAGTTGTTCTTTTGGTGATATCATTTTTAGAGAGGGAAAATGTATTATTCGTAAATTCAAATATCGCATTTTGTTTTCTATATTCTCAACTTTCCTTCTCAATATATTATCTGACTGGATCAAATTAATCTGCACTTGTTGAACCTCTTTTAATTGATCTGTAGCTTCATTTATCTTTTTTTCACAATTACTAACCCCAGTTAGTGAGTCTGTTACTGTCTTCTGTACATTATTTACCACATTTGTTAACACGGATATGGAACTTTCCAACATAAGTAACGCATTCCAAATAGTGTCTAAAGATATTTTATCTGGTTTAACTAACTTTTGCATCGTGAGCTTACCACTTATCCCTCCCTCCCGGCATATCTCTGAAATCTTACTGATTTCTAATGCTGGTGCTCCTTCACCCACTTGTTCTTCCCCATCAAGTCCATCCATAGATGTCTTAGATGTCTCAATCCCTTTTACCCCAAGTTTCTCCTCTGAGTCCGTTCTTAAGCCTACCTTTGGTGGAAAGTCCCGGACAGATTCTTGAGGCTTAGTATGGGATGGGGGTGAAGGAGTCTCAGGGGCTCCGGGGCTTAATGATGGTTCCTCCATGAGTGACCGGATATGCTCCTTTTCCGATCTCTCAGCGGAGTTTCCCGGAGATGAAGCTGCTGCCGGTATGAAAAAACCTTCAATCAATGGCTGTACAGAGGCTAATACCGTTGGGGCAGAGGACTCCGAACGGATTCGCCCCTTACGCTTTGTATGAGGCATTGCAATTTACTACAACAATTTTAAACTGATTGATGGTATTCAACCGGATCCTCCTATTTTGGCAAATACCACTATAAGCGAAGGTTTCCGAGTAGAAAGAACAAACAGTCCACTCCCAAAGTCTTTCTCGAAGTCGGAGCTAAGTCGCGCACGCCTTTAGCGCGCGCGGCTTCAGTGACGCGCCGGCGGACGCGCCGCGCCGCAGTAATGGCAAATTTAGGGACCTTCCGGTCCGTTGACGTCAGAGAGGGAGGAGTCAGGGGCGCCGTCGGGGCCGGGATAGCATCCTCACCCTCGGTAGGCCCTGGATGTATCTCTCCGTCTGTCTTTTGCTGGCTCGTCGACCTCAAAAGGTTTAGGCAAGGGACCTGGTTTAAAAACCCCGCGGTCCGATGACGTCAGAGAGGGAGGAGTCAGGGGCGCCGTCGGGGCCGGGATAGCGTCCTCACCCCCGGTAGGCCCTAGATGTATCTCTCCGTCTGTCTTTTGCTGGCTCATCGACCTCAAAAGGTTTAGGCAAGGGAACTGGTTTAAAAACCTCGCGGTCCGATGACGTCAGAGAGGGAGGAGTCAGGGGCGCCGTCGGGGCCGGGATAGCGTCCTCACCCCCGGTAGGCCCTGGATGTATCTCTCCGTCTGTCTTTTGCAGGCTCGTCGACCTCCTTCGGGGAGTTGTTTGTCGCCGTTTCTGCCCCGATGGCGTTCAGGATGGCTAGGATATTAGATAGATGCGCCCCGGCATGGCCAGGAGCTCCGGGTTAGGCAGCCGCTCGTGTCGCTGACGTCATCAGCCTCTCCAGGCTTGGATTTTCTTTTCTTTTTTTTTTTTAATTTAAAGTTTTTATTGATTTTTCAATATTAGTCAACAAAATAAATATATAATTACACCATAGTATTTCAAATTATAAATATAAATCCAGTTTTATCTTTTTTTTTTTTTTTTTAATTTATACTTTATTAATTTTTCAATTATTATGACATAACATGTCAAGACAGAATGCGGGTAATATCTCATTATACACAAAGTACACAAAAAGTTTTAAATATTATTGGAACCTAAATTCATAAGTTCCCATATCACTTTACTTAAAAATCCAAGATATTATACCCATGTTACTATGAAATTTTTAGCAGTAAACAATCTATATCATATAGAGCTCTTCTTTAAATATATTTAAGGAAAAAGAAAGTACAGCACCCTAATTCTTCCATTTTACGTCAAATTCTCAGCCATTATTATTCCCTAAATTTTTTGCCTCCAAGAAGATTTTTAAATCTGGTGGCTCAAAATACACATATTTAACTTCATTGAGTTTTAATAAACATTTACATGGGTATCGCAATGTCATTTGAGCACCAGTCTGCTCAGCTAATTGTCTCAATTCCAAGAATTCTTTCCTTTTTCGTTGCGTTGTTTTAGCAATATCCGGGTATATCCATATTTGATGGTCATAGAATTTCACAGATCTATTACGTAAAAATAACTTTAAAACTGTGTCTCTAGCCGATGGGAACACAAATCTTACTAAAACGGTTCCACTCTTTTCCACCGGGTCGTTGTCAGATGATTCTAATAACTCAGACACATTTAATGGAGATGATTGATTTTCTTTCACATTTTTAAATGAGGTATAATAGATCTTTGCCAGCGGTGGTATGGCTTCTGTTGGAATTTTTAGGATTTCATTCAGATATTTTTTTAATTGTTCATGTAATGACATATATTTACTTTGAGGAAAATTAATGACTCTAAGATTCAAGAATCTTGAATCATTTTCCAGTCTTTCAAGATTTTTCATCTGGCTCCTCTCTCCTTGCAATAACCCCACTTGAACTTTCTGAATTTGTGGAACTTTCAACTCAAGTTCTTCAATATGTGAATTTTGTTTTCCAATCTGTTGCTCTGATTTTACAATTCTTTCATTCATTTCCATCGTAACTTCAGTCAGCTTAGAAATAGCTTTTTCCAAAGTTACAATTGCCATCCATACTGAATCTAATGTAATAACAGATGGTTTCTCCAGTTTATTTAAGGGGGTTCTAATGGCTTTTCCTATCCCTCCAATATCCAGCACCTCCTGGTGCTCTTTGGTGGGTCCCTCCTCCATTCCCCTAATAGAGCTTCCACCAATATTCCCTCGGATATGGTTTTCTCCAGTATCCTCAGGAATTTCTTTTTCCCTTTCAAATAATACAGATGTTGAAAATTTCTTTTCAAAAGGAACATTTTCCAGATGGCTCTCCAAAAAGGGGGGAGAAGGGGTTGACGGTGCTCCCGGGCTTAGTGTAGTATCTGAAGCAGGTGAACCCAGCTTTAGCTCTGAAGCTGGATTCACAGCGCTTCCCTCAGGAGTAGTCCCAGGGACTGAACTGAAAAAACTCTCAATTTTAGATTGATTGGGATTCGCTGGGGAAGATGTTACTACAGATTCCCTCAGCTTTCCCTTCCTTTTAGTGTGGGGCATATTAATATGCAACACACAATAAAAATACAAAAAGAAAATCTTATACTAAACTCTTGAGAGCTATCAGTTGACTTTCTTAACTAATTGATTGTTACTGCTATTTGAAGGCGAGGAAAAGGAGTTAAACAAAACTTACTTTTAAGGTGAAGGAGATATAGGAGTCGCCAAGAGCAAAGCCGCGCGCCCCTTAGGCGCGCGCGGCTTGGGCGACGCGCGCGCCCTCGGCAGCTGCGCGCCTAGAGTGGGCCGATTTTATGGGCTCCCGATGACGTCAGCAACCGGAAGTGCTTGCTTCCACCGGGGCAAAACTCCTTTCACCCCGGAGCAGGTAAAAGTCCAAAAAGTAATTTCTTTAATATTTACTGGTTGCTGGGATCTTTTCTCCCTTCTCCTTCACCTCAACAGTGCACTGAGAGTGGGCCGATTTTATGGGCCCCCGATGACGTCAGCAACCGGAAGTGCTTGCTTCCACCGGGGCAAAACTCCTTTCACCCCGGAGCAGGTAAAAGTCCAAAAAGTAATTTCTTTAATATTTACCGGTTGCTGGGATCTTTTCTCCCTTCTCCTTCACCTCAACAGTGCACTGAGAGTGGGCCGATTTTATGGGCCCCCGATGACATCAGCAACCGGAAGTGCTTGCTTCCACCGGGGCAAAACTCCTTTCACCCAGGAGCAGGTAAAAGTCCAAAAAGTAATTTAATATTTACCGGTTGCTGGGATCTTTTCTCCCTTCTCCTTCACCTCAACAGTGCACTGAGAGTGGGCCGATTTTATGGGCCCCCGATGACGTCAGCAACCGGAAGTGCTTGCTTCCACCGGGGCAAAACTCCTTTCACCCCGGAGCAGGTAAAAGTCCAAAAAGTAATTTCTTTAATATTTACCGGTTGCTGGGATCTTTTCTCCCTTCTCCTTCACCTCAACAGTGCACTGAGAGTGGGCCGATTTTATGGGCCCCCGATGACGTCAGCAACCGGAAGTGCTTGCTTCCACCGGGGCAAAACTCCTTTCACCCCGGAGCAGGTAAAAGTCCAAAAAGTAATTTCTTTAATATTTACCGGTTGCTGGGATCTTTTCTCCCTTCTCCTTCACCTCAACAGTGCACTGAGAGTGGGCCGATTTTATGGGCCCCCGATGACATCAGCAACTGGAAGTGCTTGCTTCCACCGGGGCAAAACTCCTTTCACCCCGGAGCAGGTAAAAGTCCAAAAAGTAATTTCTTTAATATTTACCGGTTGCTGGGATCTTTTCTCCCTTCTCCTTCACCTCAACAGTGCACTGAGAGTGGGCCGATTTTATGGGCCCCCGATGACATCAGCAACCGGAAGTGCTTGCTTCCACCGGGGCAAAACTCCTTTCACCCAGGAGCAGGTAAAAGTCCAAAAAGTAATTTCTTTAATATTTACCGGTTGCTGGGATCTTTTCTCCCTTCTCCTTCACCTCAACAGTGCACTGAGAGTGGGCCGATTTTATGGGCCCCCGATGACGTCAGCAACCGGAAGTGCTTGCTTCCACCGGGGCAAAACTCCTTTCACCCCGGAGCAGGTAAAAGTCCAAAAAGTAATTTCTTTAATATTTACCGGTTGCTGGGATCTTTTCTCCCTTCTCCTTCACCTCAACAGTGCACTGAGAGTGGGCCGATTTTATAGGCCCCCGATGACGTCAGCAACCGGAAGTGCTTGCTTCCACCGGGGCAAAACTCCTTTCACCCTGGAGCAGGTAAAAGTCCAAAAAGTAATTTCTTTAATATTTACCGGTTGCTGGGATCTTTTCTCCCTTCTCCTTCACCTCAACAGTGCACTGAGAGTGGGCCGATTTTATGGGCCCCCAATGACGTCAGCAACCGGAAGTGCTTGCTTCCACCGGGGCAAAACTCCTTTCCGGCTTGGATTTTCTATTGTCGCATAACTTTTTGAATTCCGTGGTAACGAGGGGCGGGCCTCGAAAGCTGGCCGCGATTGTACCACTGCAGTGTTATCACTGCTGGCTTTCGCACCCAATAGCGCCACTGTGAAAGGTGGTGCTATTGGGCATGCTACTGGTGGCGATAACAGGTCTTACCTTATCACCGCCAGCGAAGTTACCATGTCCGCCCTGACGCCGCCCCGACGACTCCTCTTCCAGTCCCGATTCCGTCCCTCTCAAGCTATCGTACATTTTTTCTAGTATTCTTCATTTTTTTATTTTTTTGTTTTATCATTTTTTTAAATATGCATATTTTTCTAGGATTATTCTAAATGTAATTTTTTTCTATAATTTTGTAATTTTTTTTATTTTTTTTTTAGTATTGTTCATTATATATATATATATTTTGTTTTATCATTTTTTATTTTTGTATATTTTTCTAGTATTCTTAATTTTTTCATCATTTTTTTTTTTTACATGTTTGAACATTTTTTCTAGTACTCTTCATTTTTTTTATTTTTTATCATTTTTTTTAATTTCCATATTTTTTCTAGTGTTCTAGTGTTCTTTTTTTCTGTAAATTTTCTTATTTTTGTATTTTTTTTGTAATATTCTTTTTTGGTTTAAACATTTTTTTTATATTTTATATTTTTCTAGTAACATTCATTTTTTTATCATTTTTTTTATTTTTGTAATTTTTTTAGCATAATTTTTTTATATTTAATTTTGTATTTTTTCTAGTATTCATTTTTTATTTTATAATTTTTAAATTTTTAAATGTTTGTATTTTATTTTTTTATTGATAATTTTTTAATTTTGTATTTTTTGTTAGTATGTCTTCATTTTTATTTCATTTTTTTTTATTTTATTAGTTTATTTGTTTCATCATTTTTTAATGTTTTTATTTTCTTGGTAGTATTCATTTTTTTTATCGTATCATATTTTTTATTTTTGTAATTTTTTAGCATTCATTTTTTTATTTTTTTGTTTTATATTTTTTTTAATTTTGTATTTTTTCTAGTATTCTTTTTTTATTTTATAATTTTTAAATTTTTGTATTTTGTTATTATTTTTTAATAATTTGTAGGCATCGTCGGGACGGAGTCAGGACCTGAAGAGGAGGAGTCGGGGGTAGAAGTGTCGGTCACTTCGCTGGCAGCAATAAGGTAAGACCCATTAACAACACCAGTAGCGCCCAATAGCACCACCTTTCACGATGGCACTATTAGGTGCGAAAGCCGGCAGCGATCACACTGCTGGATTTTACAGGCCCATCACCAGCTTTGCCCCTCCGCCCCCAGTTACCACGGGATTTAAAAAGCTATGCGACAATAGAATCCATGTCTTAATTTTGTCTTTTTCTTGTAGTATTTAATTTTGCCATTTAAAAAAAATTTTTTTTAATTGCTTTTCGATGTCACTGTTCACTGTGTAATATTCTTCCTTCAATTTTGATGGTGACTGTAGTCGATCCACCTCCTCCTGCAAGCACAATATACTTTAATGAACATCTTAAATTCTATCACCAAAGAGCAAAATAAAATAAAGACAGAAGATGGAAATCATCGAGGCAGGAAACAGTATTTTACTACAATGGCCCAAAAGTATTAACAGTTGACTCTTTCTCTTGTGCACATGTGCGCCTGATTTTTTATCGGTGCGTACTCGCGGGCAGGGGGGAAATTTTTAACACGCACAGCAATGAGATCGGGCCTTTGCCCAGTTCCCTCCTAGTCTACTCCAATAAAGGAGCAGACAAGGAGGGAACTTTCCTATCCCAACTAACCTTTCTCCCTTTTCCCCTCTTCACCTCAACTTCTAAATCCACCCTAATTAATCTATTTCTTTGTCGTGGAACTTACTTCATCTGAAGAGGTGAAGTAAGTTCCACATGACAGCCAGCTTCCATCACGCTCAGCCCTCCACCACCCCGCCCTGGCCCACCTCTTTCAAGAACCCAGCACTTCTGCGCGTACTGGCGGATACACGCATGGCCAGGCCACTATGAAAATGAGCTTGGCGCATGCGCAAACTGGCCACACACGTATCTCCCAGAATTTGCGCACTTTTAAAATTGGCCCCTATGGGCAGTAATCTCATGTATTCTGTTAAGGGAATTAATTGCTGCTCTGTGTTGGTTACACCCATGTTCATCAGTTCTGCAGACCATAAAAATCAGGGCCCTCTTTGGTTGTTGTCTAAATCCAATTCCCATTTTTTCCTGCCGTTGAAGCAGAGAGCAATGTTGGAATTGTATCAAAAGTATGAAGACATATTGGTTAAGGATAGTAACCACCACATCAGAAAGTTACCCCATGCATTCTTTCTTCATTTCCTTTAAGACTTGGCCATAGAAGTAGTCCTGAGCTTTTTCCCTTATGTCCGTGTAACAGTATCACAGACTAAGGAAGTCCAAATTTATCAGTTATCATCCAAATCCAATTCTACTTATTCCCCTACAGTCAAAGGCCGATGCGCATGTAAACTTCAAGCTATGCGCATGGCCGGGACGTATGCATGCTGTGTGGAATTTCAAACGCCCGCGTCCACGCACGTGTCTCCTGGTATTCATAAAAGAAAGGGTTTCCACAAGAGGGGAGTGGATGGGCCGGGACAGTGCTGAAGCACTTGCCAGGAGCCGACTGTACCCTTCATCCTGCCTGACCTGCGATTTCAGCATTCCATGTTCTGTGTTTGTCTTGCCTGGACCTTGACCACTTCTGCCTTGTCTTCTGCTTCAGTATTCTTCTCGCTACAGTTACTCGCCAAGAAGTACCAGCTCGTCCTTGGATCCTCGCTTGCCCTCAACGGTATGGACTACCGCATTCTTCTCAAGCTGTTGACAAGAGGCTTGAGGGGGGGCTTTGAGGAGGGGGTACTGTTGCAATCCTGCCTGCAAGGAGCGTGGGCAGGCTCTTACCTTCTCGCAGCCAGTCGGGCTGTTGACGCTGCTGCTTCTCTCTCCCTGAATCAGCTGGGGCCGTCCCCGCAGCTGTTGCCATGCGGCCGGCTCCTCTGTGCTGTTTCTGCCTTTCCCCGACGTGCTGCTGCGATCCCGGGACCTTCAGCCAGCAGGGAGGCCGTCCCTGCTGGTGCCTGCTTCAGCCCGGGTCCATGCCTGGCAGGGAAGCCGTCCCTGCCAGTGCCTGCAGTCTGCTACAGCTCCCTGCTTTCCCTTCAGCCAGCTTACCTCACTTTTGCCTTCCTGCTTCAGTCTTCATGGCTGGAAGCCGCTCCAGCAGCCTGCCACCACTCCAGCTTCAGGGCAGGGCTGCTCCGCCGCCTGCCTGGCTTCCATGGGCCTTCCACGTGGCTGAGGACACCACCAGCTTCCAGCTCTCTTCTCTCCAGCTCCCTAGGGTGTGGGCGCGCGCCTCTCTGCTCCTCTTCAAGGGCCAGCCAGGTGTGGCCCCTACTGACCCCTCCCTGGGCGTTGTCCACCTCAGCTCTACTAAAGAGCTCAGCGTTCAGTCTGTCTTTGCCTTCGCAAGGAGTTGGTCACTCCTGTGACCCTTCGCTCCAGGAAGTCGTCCGTGTTCCAGCACTTCCGCAAGGTCCTCTGTTTCATGTTCTCTGTCGGAGCTCCTCGTCCAGTCCTGATGTCTGCTTTCTGTTCCAGTCCTGACGTCCACCTGCTGTTCCAGTCCCAAGGTCTGTCTCTTGATCCAGTTCCCGTGTTCCAGTCCTGATGTTACCTGCTGTTCCAGATGTCCATGTTCCAGCTCTGAGGTGTGTCTCCCTGATCCAGTATCTGTGTTCCAGTCCTGATGTTACCTGCTGTTCCAGATGTCCTTGTTCCAGCCCTGAGGTCTGTCTTAGTCCTTGTTCCTGACCCTGATGCTTTAACCTGCCTTAGGCTGCCAGTGTGCAGCAAACCTTGTCTTTGGCTGCCAGGAGTGCAGCAACTTGCCTCGACTGCCAGGAGTGCAGTAAACCTCCGCTTCTTCTTCCCTGCGCTCTCCCGCTCTCAGCGTGGTCTGCGACCAGCCTTCCAGGGCTGTGTAGGGTGCGCATGGGACAGGGTGGTCCGCGACTCAGTCCCGCGGGTGGCCTGAGTAGGGCGCCCTTAGGGTCAGTGCCCATGTCTACCTTCAGCCCTCGTTCTTGCATCCACCTCTGTGCATCCTGTACCTCGTCCTGAGTCCACGTCTGTTTCTGAGTACACCTCTATGCATCCTGCACCTCGTCCTGAGTCCACATCTGTGCCTGAGTCCACGTCTATGCATCCTGCACCTCGTCCTGAGTCCACGTCTGTGCCTGAGTCTACGTCGTTCCTGAGTCTCGTCTGAAAACCACGTTCCAGTCTTCGCTGCCCTGGCCTCCATCCGGCCTGCCGCTTCGTGCCGTACTCTGTGGCAGGTCCGAAAGGGCTGGGAACGGTCGTAGGACTGTTCACAAGACCAACATTGCGTTGTTGGGTCTTCCGAAGCGTGCAGGTCTGGAGGAGGACCTGTCTTCCAGTCATCACTCCAGCCCTGCTCCCGTCCAGCCCATGCTCGGGTATGCCATGCCTCCCATGGCACCCGCTCAGAGTCCTCTGGCGTCGAGCCGTGGCCCAAGGACACACATCTCTCAGGAAGTGGGATCGCTCTCCTAGCGCTCTACAACAATCTCAGGTTTCTGTTAGGGACGTGTACATGGAGGGCTGTATTCAGCCAATCAGCTTTTTCATTGCGTATTAACTTATGTATTGTACAAAGGGTTTTATACTGTATTCTTTGCTTGATGGGTAACCAGTGTAATTCCATTAGGGTTTCGATGATGTGGTCTCTCTTACTTTTACCAGTCAGAATTCTGGCGGCCGTGTTCTGCATTATTTGGAGTGGTCTAATTCTTGAGTATGGTAGTCCAAGTAGGAGGGCATTGCAGTAATCGGTGCTTGCGAAAATAAGAGCTTGTAACACTGAACGGAAGTTATTTGTTGTAAGTAGAGGTTTTAGTCTTCTGAGAGTCATGAGTTTGACGTATCCTTCCCTTACTTTTAATGATATGTGTTGTTTTAGGTTAAGTTCTGGGTCTATTATTACCCCGAGGTTTCTCACTTTCTCAATTAGTTGAATTTTTTGGTTATTTTTGAGTGTGATTGGGTTTTGGATGATTTCAATGTTTTTGCGTTCCAAGAGTAGGAATTCTGTTTTCTCTATGTTAATCACTAGTTCCATCTGATTTAGTAATTGTTTGATGATATCCAGGTAATATTAGCTATGTTCAGAGTCTTTTCAATTGTATCATCAATGGGTAAGATTATTTGGATATCATCAACGTAAATGTAGTGTGAGATGCTTAGACCAGCTAGAAGGTGACAAAGTGGTAGTAGGTATATGTTGAATAGGGTGGCCGATAAAGCTGATCCCTGTGGGACTCCAGTTTGAAGTTTTATTTTATTTGACATTACATCTTTTATCTGCACTTGGTAGTATCTGTTGTCTACGTATGATTGAAACCATTTGATTGTTTTATTACTTAAGCCTATTTCTTCTAATCTATTTAGTAGGATGTTGTGATTTAAGGTATCAAATGCTGCCAATAGGTCAAGCATCATTAAGATGTATCGCTTCCCGCTGTCAAAGCCTCTCATGATGTTATCTGTTAGGGCAAGCAGTAGCGTTTCAGTACTGTAGTTTTTGCGAAAGCCATGTTGTGATGGGTATAGGATATTGTTATTCTCTAAATGTTCGGCAAGCTGTTTTTGTATGGCTTTTTCTATTAGTTTTGCAATTAGTGTTAGGTTTGATACTGGCCTATAATTGTTCAGAATGTTTGGATCACTGTTTTTTTTCTTTAAAATCGGTTTTACAATTGCCCCTTTTAGTGAGTCTGGCATATTTCTTTCTGTCAGGGATAGATTGATAATCTTTGTTAGTGTTGGGGATACTGTGTTGGCTATTTTTTTTATGTCTATGGTTGGTATAGTGTCAACTGCATGTAGGGCGGGGTTAATTCTTTTTAGCATGGTTTCAACTTCTAGTTCTGAAATCTCATTGAATTCTGACCATTGATTAACATCTCGTTTTTGCACTTTAATGATTTGTTTGGTTGTCTTAGGTTCATAATTTTTTCATTGAAGAAAGTGGCTATTTCATTACATCTATTTTCTGACAAGCCATTAAGCCCGTTAAAACGGGCTACATCCCTCTGTCTCTCACCTCCCCCTCATTCTCTCTCCCCTCACTCTTCACCACCCCCTACCTCCCTCCCTCCCTCACCCACTCCTCCCCACCCTCCCTCTCCTCTCACTCACTCCCTCCCCCCTCTCTCCCTCCCTCTCACTCAGTCCCACTCACTCTCTCAGTCCCCACTCCCTCCGTCCTCTCCCTCAGTCCCCACTCCCTCCCTCCCTCTCTCTCCCTCAGTCCCACTCCCTCCCTCAGTCCCACTCACTCCCTCTCACTCAGTCCCCCCTCCCTCTCACTCAGTCCCTCCCCCCAGTCCCCTCCCCCTCACTCAGTCCCTCCCTCCCACTCAGTCTCACTCACTCCCTCCCCCCTCTCTCCCTCCCTCTCACTCACTCAGTCCCACTCACTCTCACTCAGTCCCCACTCCCTCCGTCCTCTCCCTCAGTCCCACTCCCTCCCTCCCTCTCTCTCCCTCAGTCCCCACTCACTCCCTCAGTCCCACTCACTCAGTCCCCCCTCCCTCTCACTCAGTCCCTCCCCCCCCAGTCCCTCCCCCTCACTCAATCCCTCCCTCCCCCCTCTCTCCCTCCCTCTCACTCACTCAGTCCACTCACTCTCCCTCAGTCCCACTCCCTCTCACTCAGTCCCCCCTCTCCCTCTCACTCAGTCCCCCCTCTCCCTCTCACTCAGTCCCACTCACTCCCTCCCTCTCACTCAGTCCCACTCCCTCACTCAATCCCTCCCTCCCACTCAGTCCCTCCCTCCCACTCTCTCTCTCCGTCCCTCCCTCCCACTCAGTCCGTCCCTCCCTCTCTCTCTCTTCTCCCTCCCTCGCTACTGGCCGCTACCGCCGCCCGCTACCGCCGTCGCCGCTACCGCCGTCGCCGCCGCTCGCTACCGCCGCCGCCCGCTGCCGGTACCGCCGCCGCTCGCTACTGCTGTCGCCGCCCGCTGCCGGTACCGCCGCCGCTCGCTACCGCCGTCGCCGCCCGCTGCTGCCACTGGACGCCGCCATTTTTTTTCTGACGCTGACTCAGACCGACGTGCTCGCCCGCACATGCGCGGTAGAGCTGGTCTCTACTGCGCATTTGCGGGCCGTCGGTCAGAGCCCATTTAAAAGGTAGATAAGCTTTGGGGAGTATCCGATTTATCATTGATGAGATTATTTACAATGCTGAATAGTGTTTTATTTATTTATTTAATAGCTTTTTTATACCAACATTAAAATACACATCATATCGGTTTACATCATAACGAAAGGTTGAAATTACATTGAACGGGGAGGGGGGAAACATGTGAACAATAGACAACAGAATAGGGGCTATGAGGAGCAGCCAGAAATCAAGCGAGGAGAAAAAAAAAAAAGGGGGGGAGGAGAGGGATATGAACATATTTACAAAAATTGAAAATGATAATACATAACATATTTGCGAATTTTTCTTTTTTAGTATTGTAATATTGTTTTTTTTATGTTAAGTATGGTTTGTTTATAGTTTTCACGGCCGTTGTCAGGCTTGCTGATGCGGTTTCATATAAATCATATATAAATTTCGTTAAGTTTTTACAGCACTTAGTATTACATTGGGTGCACACAGTTTGATATTAGACTTCACAGTCTTTTTTGTTTGCTTGGTTTACGGTGACAAGACTAGTTTTTGGTTCTTTTTGTTTTGAATTGTTTATAGTAGGCCAGATGTTTTCTATATTTAGTTAGGTTTTCATGTTTAATGTTTTGTAAGTCAGCATGATTTCCTCAGCCACCACCTAGAAGATTCTCCTGCCCTTCTATTTCATGAAGCAATATTGTTTGACAAAAGACCAGCAGCAGAAATTTCAGCCAAGTGATTTGATAGTCTCCCTTTATCCTATCAAATTATTGGAAAGGCTCCTGCATACTATGTTTAATGTAATGTACTTCCATGGTACTGGAGCAGTGCTTAAAAGCAGAATACGATTTGCAAGGGATATGTCAACCTATAAGCGTGGTAGAACATGACTAGTGAAAACATGTTTAGCAAAACTTACATTCCTCAGCTGACCCATTCCAAAGAAATGTCCTGGCTCTTGAGTAGTTTCGTCCCAGCCAATTAATTGGCGCATCTCCGAATTAAAGATTTCTTTGTATTTCACCTGAAGAAGAAAAGGAAACGTGCCGCTAGAATGAAACGTTCCTCGTTAAATGTAACTTTGTTTCTTTGGTTTTTTTCTTTGATTAGGAAAAAAAAAAAAAGTTGTTCCTTCCGTTGTTTCAGTTATCTACCCCTGTTCGATGTAAACCGATCTGATATGGTATTTAACCATGAAGGTCGGTATAGAAAAATGTGAAATAAATAAATAAATAGATGATGCCAAGAAATTACATAATTATTATCAACAAAAATATCACACAGATAAAAGGCACCAGATAAGTTTTGCTTCGGGCAATACCGGAAGGGCGGAATACAAACCCACAACACAAATAAATAAATAAATAAATAGAAGTGATCGGCACTTTATATGAGCGATTTTCAAACTGCCAGCACTGCTGCAAAGTCCACTGGTACCTCCCCCCCTCCTGCTGTCTTTGCACCAGTATCCAAAGGCCAAATGCAGCTGCACCTCGATTTGGAGAACTGCCTATAGGAAAAAGAACTTGCCGAGATTTGCACCTCCTTTTCCTGAGGATAATTTTTACAACTAAAACTAAGTGCCTAGTTGTGAAAAACCAAAACCATGGGTGCAGTTTTCTCCCCTGAGCTAACCCCAGCTCAGGAATGCCCACACTACGATGTGAGCAGAGATAAGCGTCTCTGGGAACTATGCCGGCACTTTTATTGGCACACAGGGTGGGCGACTGATGTGGCAGTATTTTTCTGCTAATTGTCTAATATATCCATACATGTATAGCTATTATCCCTACCTATTGTTATACTTTGTTTGTTACTTGTATTCGATTGTTACTTGTAAGGGCCCTGCCCAAAAGTTATTTGTTTTATGTAAACCGATACGATGTGCGAACGACTATCGGTATAGAAGAGACTTTAAATAAATAAATAAATAAATAAATAAATACTTAATGTCCTCCTAGTAAGTACATGCCTGGGTCATGTTCAACGTGAGGTTTGGTACACAGTGTGTTCACATTTCAAAGCCTTTATTAATTGAAATGGAGCAGCTAAAAGAATCTGAGACTGGAAAGGAAAAATTCTAGACCAGGTTATCCTACGCAAGGTGAAGCATAACTGGCATATATCCCTCATAAAGAATAAAAGTGAGGGGAGGGAAGTGATGTCAGCTTCAACAAATGGCCACTTAGAACCGAAGCTCCAAAGGGCTAAAGTAAATTATACAATAGGTAATCTCTCAACCCCGGGGTCTTCCCGACCATGCAAAAATTGTCTTGGGATTGGGGGCTGGCAGCCATGACCTCCCGACAGCGAACTGTAGACCTGGCCGAATTCTCTTATAGTAGCAATGCCGCACAAACTAAATCGGCGGCTGACGTGGAGAAAGATGGGGCCGAGCAGGAGGCGCACGAGTCGGCAGGGACAACATGGGGTGCCGAAGCGGAAGCGAGATCTACCCGCACAGAATTTGTGGCCTGGTTCGCGGACATTAAAAAGGAAATAATTGCCGCAATTAAAAATGAGATTCAAGATGCAATCGGAGATCTGAGGAAAGAGTTGGGGGACCTGGGAGATAGGGTCCAAGAGCTGGAACAGACGGCCGAGGAGCAGGCCTCTTCAGTGACGCAGCAAACAAAGGATATCCAGGCTCTTAAACACACCACTGAGGAGATCACCTCCAAGTTAGAAGACTTGGAAAACCGAAATAGATGGCAGAACATCAGGATAAGAGGGGTGCCAGAGTGTTGAGAAGGGGGTGTTTATTGTGGCCATGGGCCTCAGCCCGACCCCAGACGGATCCAGTACCAAACCGAGGGTTGACGGAGTGTTCCACCATGGCTGCCGGTCTTACCCTTCGCCCGGCCTGCAAGCTCCCAAGGCCAACGACAGGATGATGTTGGAATGTGAATGTTCCTCCGACCATTCCGAGCCCTTTTGGACCTGCCGCTTAGATCGGCATGGAGCAACAGGCCTGGCCTGAGGATGAGGGCAGACGGACCTTGACACGAAGACATGACAGACTTGGGTTTATGCAACGGCATCACAGACAAAGACCTGAGTTGATGCAATGGCATCACAGACTAGACAAGGAACTAGGCAAAGCTGGGAGGATAGACTTTGGCACTGTCTCTCAGGGCACCCTACTCAGCCCACCTTCATGGGCGGACCCAATGGGCTGGTCGCGGACCACCCTGTCCCACTGCACGCCCTACACAGCCTGAGGAGGCTAGTCACAGACCACGCTGAGAACGGGACAAGCGCAGGAAAGGATCCAGTCGAAGCAGAACTCCAACGATGGAGCCGATGTCGTCCAAAGCTCCACCAATGGCTGGCAGGACATGAAGCTCAGGAGCGCAGGGACCGGAGTCCACTGCCGGCATCTCCAAAGATGAAGCAGCGTCACCGGGATATCACGGCCGGCAGTACGGAAGGCTTAAGAGTACAGGGACACATGAGCAGGACACCAAGGAACATGGAACATTAGGAAGCAGCAGATCTATGACGAGACATCAGGACACCTGGACGAGGACCTCAGGCAACAAAGACATGGCATGACGAGAAGACGAGACGAAATGAGGAGCTCCACAAGAAGACAGAAGACCTAACTGAGCTCTGGCAGGCAGGAGCCTCCAGAGTGAAGTAACTCTGATGCAAGGCGAAGACGTACTGTGACTACAGACCTTTTATAGGGCTAGGCAGGATATCCATCCTTAGGTGGGATCAGCCACACCTCCTGTGACTGGCCCTTTAAATTCTGTGAAGAGGCACGGCCGCACGCCTAGAGGAAGCAGGAAACAGGAAGCAGGGCTGTGGAGGACCCTGGACAGCAACCTGCACAGCGTTGACGTTGCAGGGCTGGCCTGGGAAGCAGGCCCTGAAAACGGCAGTGGCTCCAGCCGCTGCAGGAGGCCCCGGGCGCGGCTCCTGCTGCTACTCGAGCCTGGGGATGCGGCCTCCAGGCCGCAAAGGTGACAAGGAAATTGGGGACGGTTCCGGCCGCGAAGAGGATGCGAAATGTCCGTGGCTCCCGCCGCTGTGAAGCTGAGCACCAAGGGCGGCCTCCAGGCCGCGTGGTGAACTCAACTCCGCTGCTCCAGCCATGCAGGCAGGCCCGACGGCGGCATCCGTGCCGCGTCATGTGAAGCAGAAGAACAAAAGGCAACATGGGGAGAGTGCCTGCTCGCGGGGGGATGCGTGGGCAGGAGTTTCATAAGACAGAGGAAGAAGGTGATACAAATTATGTTAGGTTGGTACAGGACATCTGTCGTGCCATTTTGATCACTGAGGGTACCTCAGCACCTGAAAAAAATATAAAGATTGACCGGGCTCATTGCTCCTTGGACAAACCTATTAACAATCTGCCCAGGGATATAATTGCATGTCTGCATCACTACCCTGTAAAAGAGGCGATTATGAATAAAGCCTGGACCCTGGGGAACATTACGTGGAAAGGAGCCAAAATTCAAATCTTTAGTGATCCCTCTACCATCACATTACAGAGGAGGAAAGCAAGAAATTCGTCACTGACACCCTGAGAGCGAGCAACATTAGATATAAGTGGCTATATCCATTCGGCATCGCATTTACCATCAGCGGCCACTCCTGCATTGCTCGGTCAGCAGAAGCGGCGGAAGAATTTCTCCGGCAGGAATGAATTGAAGTCCAAAGCCCTCAGGAACTCGTGAGAAACTCCTCACGCAAAGACACCACCCGATGTCAGAGGACTGGCAAAGGCGGCAAGTGGTTATGAAGAATCTCCGGAGGCAGTGCCATGCAGCATGACAGCCCCCCCCCCCCCCATCCTGAGGTCAATGGTGGTCTACTGCATTAGTTATTTTCACACGGACGTCCTTGGGGCCTGCTTCATCCCTTGCCAGTACCAGATGAGCCCTGGACCCACATTGCAACAGACTTTGTGGTGGATTTACCACTTTCTAGAGGTAACAATATCATCTGGGTTACAGTGGATCGATTCTCGAAGATGGCTCACTTCGTGTTATGGCTGGGGTAGTGGACCCTTGGGCCAGCCGTGCAGAGTGAAGAGGTAACTTGAAGACTCCGCAGAGATGAGATGTCTGGGAGGCGGCACGGAGCCGGGAGATCAAACAGGGGCTTCACCACTGGACCCGGGCCGCTGGGACTTAGGAAGGGTCTCTCAGAGCAGAAGGACAGCAGTATGGAGGACAATCCGAGATCAGGGCTGGCAGAAGACAAGGATAATCAGTAGACGAACCAGAATCAGGAACCAGGAAATCAGTCCGAGGGTAAGGCAAGGCTGGGACTGGAACAGAGACAGGTCTAGGAGCAGAGGCTGGATCAGGAGATGAGGCTGGATCAGGAGCGGAAGCTGGATCAGGAGCAGAAGCCGGATCAGGAACTGCAACTAGACGACTCCAGGAGTGAACCTCGTTGCAAGGTGATCTTCTGAAGCAGGGCTTAGGTTTAAATACCCTGCCGGCATCTGACATCACTCTGGAGGCTGGCCGAGGTTTCTTGCGCCTGCAGCTTTAAAAGCTGCCTCTTCACGCACGCATGCATACGCGGTGGGCGGGACCATGCCAGGGAACTCTATGGCGTCTGCCTCGTGGAGTTGCCGCAGCGGGGAAAGACCCATGAAGGCCCGGAACAGCACCTGAGGGACCAGCAGACCGTCGGGGCTGTCAGACCGTCGGAACCTGCAGACCGTCGCGGCCGGCGGTGGAGGTAAGAGCCCGGTCGCGGGAGCCGCGACCAGGATCGCAACAGTACCCCCTGTCTTACACCCCCTCTTCAGAGGACCGGGCTTCCCAGGGTGATCTCGGTGGAACTGAAGAAGTGATTTGTCCAGGATATTACGAGCAGGTTCCCAGGTATTGTCCTCATGACCGCATCCCTCCCAAGAGAGAGGATACTCCCATCTACGATGATAGAAGCAGACATCTAATATTTCTGGAACCTGATAGCCTGTGTCAGTCGTAAGGGTGTCTCCAAGGAATCAGGTGGATTGTGAAGAAACTTGGAGAGAATCACTGGTTTGAGGAGGGAAACATGGAATACATTGTGAATCTTGAGTGTAGAAGGAAATCATAGCGGTAAGATATTGCACCCACTCTTTCTGCTACCCTGAAGAGTCCGAAGCACTTAGATGCCAGGCGTCTGGAAGGTAGGCAAAGATGAATATTTTTGGTGCTTAGCCATACCTTGGTTCCTGGAAGGAAGACTGCAGCTGGTCGGCGATGGCGATCGGCAAATCGCTTTGCTGTTGCCGCTGTGTGCTGAAGTTTCCTCTGGATCATGTTTCAGAGATCGTGAAGTTGCTGAGCTGTCATTTGGGTGGCCGGTGAAGGAACTGTTACCGGTAGTGGCAAGGGTATCTTGGGTTGTTTCCCATTTACCAGCAGAAATGGAGACTACCCCGTGGCACAGTGTTATAGGAGAACTCAGCCCATGGTAATAGGGACGCCCAATTATTTTGAATTTTGTTGGTGACGGTTCGTAAGAAGGTCTTCAGGGAGCGGTTAGTGTGTTCGGCCTGTCCATTGCTCTGTGGGTGAAATGCTGAGGTGAGATCGAACTTAACCCCAAACATCTTGCGGTGAATTGTGGACCCCTATCTGAGACTATATGTAAGGGTAGGCCATGGGCTCGAAAGATGTGTTGCAAGAAGAGCTGAGCCAGTCCCAGAGCTGAAGGTAGTTTAGGCAGAGCAATAAAGTGAGCCATCTTTGAAAATCGGTCCACCTTTACCCAAATGACCATCTTCCTTTTGGAAATGGGCAAATCTACTATGAAGTCCCTGGAGAGGTGTGTCTTGGGTTCCACGGGAATTGGTAGAGGTTGGAGAAATCTCCACAGATGACCAGCTAAAGGTTTCTGTTTAGAACAGGTGGGACATGAACTGACATAAAATTTGATGTATTGTCTCATGCGAGGCCACCAATAGTACTGAATCAAGAGATCCAGAGTTCTAGCTCTACCGGAATGTCCGGCAGTGTGGGAGTCATGGACCCATGACAAAACTTTTCTCCTTTAATGACTGGGTACCACTGTCTTGCTTCCTGAAGTGACAATAGTGCTGGCCATACTGACTCTTGATGGAGTTAGGATGTACTGGGGAAGAATTTTCTCCTCCTCCAGCTCAGTGATGCGGGATAGAGCATCTGCTCGTACGTTTTTTGTCACTGGACGGTAGCACAAAGAGAAGTTGAAACGACTGAAAAACAGGGACCAGCGGGCTTGTCTAGGATTCAATCGCTGGGCCTGAAACAAGAACTCCAAATTTTTGTGGTCCATATATACTACAACGGGATGTTGTGCCCCCTCCAATCATTGCCTCCATTCTTCAAATGCCAATTTGATGGCCAGTAGTTCCTTGTCCCCGATACCATAGTTTTTTTCCACAGCAGAAAACTTCCGGGAAAAATAGGAGCATGGAATTAATTTCCCATTCTTGGAGATTTGGCTGAGGACTGCGCCCACGGTGAGATCAGAGGCATTTACCTCTAAGATGAATGGTCTTAGGGGATCTGGGTGATGTAGGCATCTGTCTACCAGGAAAGCCTCTATCAGAGCCACATATGCCTGGCATGCTTCTAAGGACCAGTTTTTTGCATCTGCCCCTTTCTTTGTAAGAGCTGTTAGTGGAGCCACCTTTCGGGAGTAGTGTGGAATAAATTGTCTATAGAAGTTGGCAAACCCTAAGAAACATTGAAGAGCTTTTACTCCTACAGGCTGGGGCCACTCTCAGATGGCATATATCTTATCTGGGTCCATCCAGAACTCTGTAGCTGAGACAATGTCCCCCAAGAAAAGAAGTGATTCTTGTTCAAAGAGACATTTCTCAAATTTTGCAAATAAGCGATTCTCCTTCAGAATCTGTAACACCTGTCTCACATGTTGACGATGAGTCTCCAGATCCTTGGAGTGAGGAGTGGAGCATTTCCCGCAGTACCTCATTCATGAGGTGTTGAAAGACTGCAGGGGCATTGCACAACCCGAAACTCATTACCAGGTATTCATAATGTCCATCCCGAGTATTGAAGGCAGTCTTCAATAGGGACGCCATACGTTGCATTCGGGATTCGTATTCGTCGGGGGGGGGGCAGATACGTTGCAAGGGGGGCCCATGATACATTTATACGTCAATTCTTATTCGTTTCCAGGCTAAAATTAAATTAACTACAACCCCCACCCTCCTGACCCCCCCCCCCCAGACTTACCAAAACTCCCTGGTGGTCCAGCGGGGGGTCCGGGAGCCATCTCCTGCACTCAACCCTCGGCTGCCGGTATTCAAAATGGCACCGATATCCTTTGACCTACTATGTCACGGGGCTACCGGTGCCATTGATCTGCTTCTGTCACATGGTAGGAGTACAAGATGGTGCCAGCAGTGCCATCTTGTGCTTTTACCATGTGACAGGGGCTGCCCAATGGCACCGGTAGCCCCTGTGACATAGTAAGGGCAAAGGCTATCGGCACCATTTTGATTACTGGCAGCCATTGGGTCATGGACAGCTTACACTGCATAGGCTCTTCCATCTTAAACACCTTAATATCACTGGTGAGAGCAGGGTTGGTAATCGGTGGTGAACAAGAGTGAACCCACGAAGGCTTCTTGGGCATCCAACTCTCCCGGTGATGCTCTTGGAGACAATGGTTGATTTGGCCTGCCAGGTCTATAAGGTCCTCAAGAGAAAAAGGGAGATCCCGTGAAGCCAAATCATCTTTCATCTCCGAGGAGAGTCCATCCAGGTAGATAGCTCGGAGGCAGTCTTCCTGCCAAGCGAGCTCAGTAGCCAAAGTCTGAAACTTGATGGAGCCTACAACCTGGTGCGCATCCGTCCTGGGGATAAGTGGAAGACTAGGGGTGTGCATTTGTTCCCTACGAATTGGTAATCCGCAACGTTTAGGGCCATATTCATTGTATTCGTGGGGAAATGAAACGTATCGCGATTCCCCACGAATACAGCAAATCTTCACCGAATTATTCGGCCATCTAAAATAGCAAATTTCAACAAAAACCCCACCCTCCTGTCCCCCCCAAGACTTACTAAAACTCCCTGGTGGTCCAGTGGGGGGTCCGGGAGCCAACTCCTGCACTCAACCTTCGGCTGCTGGTATTCAAAATGGCGTCGATAGCCTTTGACCTACTATGTCACAGGGGCTACCGGTGCCATTGGTCAGTCCCTGTCAGATGGTAAGAGCAATGGATGGCCAGTGCTCAATAAGTTCTGTAATATGCTCATTTAGCCTCAGCCTCAATTGGTTGTAATCTCCTGCATTGCTTTTCCTGAGGTATTGCCAATTTCTTTTTCTCTCTCACTTAATTGCCTCTCCGCATTCCCTGCAGATCTCTCGCACCTCACCCACCCTGTTAGGTATAGTTCGGTTATCTGGCACCAGCATTGTAGTAACAATTGCTGTTAACCTCTATCTCTTCTCATCCCTCGCCAATTCCACTATACTACAATGTACCCTCTCTCTATCCCACGTATACATCATTCCCCCCACAAACCCTTACCTCCCCCATATCCCCGCTCCCCAATTCACAGCAAACACCTCATACCCATCATGGTATCTCCCTTTGCACAATTCTTAGGCCTCTTTACCATAGCAATACTTCTCTTTAATGCCTGATGGAACTGCCTGCCCCTCCAAAGAGTTTAGATTGCAACAAGTCCCTTTTCAACTTTAATGGGGGACTGGCACTAGTGCTTTTTGAAGTGCCTTCTCTGCCAGTCCCAATCACTCGACCACATCTAGCTTTCCCTGACATTATGGATTTAATGTCACTGCCTAGTGCCTACTGCCTGCCCACTGGCACATGGCCTTGATATGCACTAATGTAATGTGTGTGTACACACCATGCTTCTAACTGCAAAAGAGGCCCACTGGGGATTTGGCTGCACAGACTGACCCAATAATATACTTGAGTCTGCTAAACTGCCTGCCCACTGGCACAGTGCCTTGATATGCACTAAGAACATAAGAACATGCCATACTGGGTCAGATCAAGGGTCCATCAAGCCCAGCATCCTGTTCCAACAGTGGCCAATCCAGGCCAAAAGAACCTGGCAAGTACCCAAAAACTAAGTCTATTCCATGTTAACATTGCTAATGGCAGTGGCTATTCTCTAAGTGAACTTAATAGCAGGTAATGGACTTTTCCTCCAAGAACTTATCCAATCCTTTTTTAAACACAGCTATACTAACTGCACTAACCACATCCTCTGGCAACAAATTCCAGAGTTTAATTGTGCGTTGAATAAAAAGAACTTTCTCCGATTAGTTTTAAATCTGCCACATTCTAACTTCATGGAGTGCCCCCTAGTCTTTCTACTATCCGACAGAGTAAATAACTGATTCACATCTACCCGTTCTAGACCTCTCATGATTTTAAACATCTCTATCATATCCCCCCTCAGTCGTCTCATGCTGTAGTTACACGATGTTAGATTTATTTATTTATTTAAAGATTTTTTATATACCGGGGCACGTTAGGAAAAAACATCACCCCGGTTGTAGATGTAGATGTAGATGATATTAGATGCTACTACCCAAGAAAGAGATCTAGGCGTCATAGTGGATGATACTTTGAAATTGTCAACTCAGTGTGCTGTGGCAGTGTTAGTGATCTGATGTCTGTTAGACTGCGGAGATAGCAATCTGTTATTGATCTGGAACTAGAGTTGCTAGAGGGTTTAGCAATCTGTTATATCTGATGTTAGGTAGACTGCAGAATAGCAATCTGTGTTGAATCATGCTAGGAGGTAGCAATCTGTAGTTGTGGGTGGATCCTTGGGCCGGTGGCAGATGACCACGCCCCCGGGGGGAAGATCCCGAGAGGGACCACCGGCTAGGCTTAGTGGATGGAGACAGACACACACTAGTTCTTTTATTAAACTGGAATTAAAGACCTCTGTCATATCCCCCCTCAGCCGTCTCTTCTCCAAGCTGAAAAGTCCTAACCTCTTTAGTCTTTCCTCATAGGGGAGCTGTTCCATTCCCCTTATCATTTTGGTAGTCTGAAAAATTATCCAGGTGATAGTTTAGTGTAGCCCTTTTCTGTACCTTCTCCATCGCAATTATATCTTTTTTGAGATGCGGCGACCAGAATTGTACACAGTATTCAAGGTGTGGACTCACCATGGAGCGATACAGAGGCATTATGATATTTTCTGTTTTATTCACCATGCCCTTTCTAATAATTCCCAACATTCTGTTTGCTTTTTTGACTGCTGCAGCACACTGAACCGACGATTTCAATGTGTTATCCACTATGACGCCTAGATCTCTTTCTTGGGTTGTAGTACCTAATATGGAACCAACATTGTGTAATTATAGCATGGGTTATTTTTCCCTATATGCATCACCTTGCAATTATCCACATTAAATTTCATCTGCCATTTGGATGCCCAATTTTCCAGTCTCACAAGGTCTTCCTGCAATTTATCACAATCTGCTTGTGATTTAACTACTCTGAACAATTTTGTGTCATCTGCAAATTTGATTATCTCACTCTTATTTCTTTCCAGATTATTTATAAATATATTGAAAAGTAAGGGTCCCAATACAGATCCCTGAGGCACTCCACTGTCCATTCCCTTCCACTGAGAAAATTGTCCATTTAATCCTACTCTCTGTTTCCTGTCTTTTAGCCAGTTTGCAATCCACGAAAGGACATCGCCACCTATCCCATGACTTTTTACTTTTCCTAGAAGCCTCTCATGAGGAACTTTGTCAAACGCCTTCTGAAAATCCAAGTATACTATATCTACCGGTTCACCTTTATCCACATGTTTATTAACTCCTTCAAAAAAGTGAAGCAGATTTGTGAGGCAAGACTTGCCTTGGGTAAAGCCACACTAATGTAATGTTTGTGCACACACCGAGCTTCTAACTACAAAAGAGGCACACTGGGGATTTGGCTGCACAGACTATCCCAATAATATACTTGAGTCTGCTAAACTACCCAGTGCCCACTGGCACTGATGCCGTTCCCGCAGTCTTTTGAGTGGAGGACGGCCCGGATGGTGCTTGCTGGCCTGACCTAGGGTCATCGATTTCAAGTGAACAACGGAGGGTCCCTCCCCTCCGGGCAAGCAGACCGAGCAGAGCTTGTCACAGGAGAGCTGCAAGGCAGGCTCTCCGCAGGCAAGACAAAACTCTGACCTTGGCATCGGTAATCAGTCGTGAGTGAACCAGCTGAGCCTGACTACTGTGAAGCGGGGAAGCCGACTGAATGGCCTCGAGCCACTGCTGTCCCTGCCAGACAGTGCGGAGCTGTGAAGAACTGCCTTTTTCCAACTTTTACACTGAATTCAAAAATTCTCCTCTGTCTTTTCTTTTTTTGAAAAATAGCTAAATAGGCTGAAGGGTTTGTGCCACAGCAGAGAAATTAAAACATCTCTGCAAAGGACCCGAGGAATAGTCACATCTCTGGGTCACCAGTGCAAAAGAGGGGGACTGACTGGACCACCAGTATCACCCCCTAAGCAGGGAAATAGGCTACCGGGAAAGAGACCTAGGCTGAATTACTCAAGGGGAAACACACCCCCCCCCCTAGGAATCTACAAGAGCCTGAAGACAGAACTGTCTCCAGAGAAAAGGAATTTCACTGTTCCTGGTTTGTTTGTTTTTTGTTTTGTTTTGTTTTAGAAAAACTTGCTTGACCTAGTGAAGAGAAAACAGAAGACTTCACAAGAAGAAATAAAGAAATATCACTAAGGAGAGGAATCGGAAAGTTTGTCCGTCTGCATCTGCTGGAGCCAGGGTGAGCACTGTCCTCTAGTAGGATACATGTTCAGTTTTTCTCTGGCTCCATCTGCTGGACAGGAGGCTCAACCCACTGTCTGGACTGATCCAGGTATATATACAGGGAATGGGACTTCCTTCTTTCCCTCCAGAGCATCCCCACATTTACTACAGAATACTCACATCTCTATTCATTTCTGCATTCCTTAGTGCCAACCCAGTATTCTTATCATCAGTGATAGACAGCTTGCATCCCTTGAGGAATTCTCTGTCCAGAAATTTACCATTAAATCAACAAAACCCACACAGAAAAAAACTCACTGCATGTTCGATTGTAGTAAAATATATTCAGACATTAAAGCTCCCATTCTCATCCACACATTCAAGCTTCAATTCTCACCCACACACAAACCCAGGCTCCCATTCTTACCCACACATACACATTCAAGCCCGCGCACAGCTCCCCCCCACCCCCACCCAAAGGAGGAAGATCAGTTGGCCTCTCCTGCTGCTGCCAGCCTCCTGCTATCTTCGGGCTGCATGGTCCACTGATCTTCCTGCTTCAGGGAGGAGGGAGCAGAAGCTCGGCATAGAATGGTGCACCTGGGCAAGCTGAGCATGTGTCCTCTTCTTTTCCAAAGTGATGGCGCTTCTTTTCCTGTTCTGGTCTCTGTTCCAAGTGGGTGGGCAATTGCCCACCCAGGCCCACCAGTGGCTATGCCACTGTTTAGCAAAGTATAATAAAGAAAGTGTGGCAATAGCAGTCATTTTAAAGAGTATTTGTATGTGTGCGTATAGCAAAAAAAAGTAACTGTGTGCATGTGTGTGTGCATGTGTGAGACTGAGGCACTGGCTGGCAGCATTGTTGCCTTATTGCTTAGCAACTGGTTCTAGAACTGACTGGTTGGCAAAAAGACTAAGAGCATTGTTGCCTCATTGCTTAGCAACTGGCTCTAGAACTGACTGGTTGGCAAAAGACTAAGAGCAGTGCAACATGTGATTGGACACACGTCCATAACCCCCGATGCACAACCAGCAGACAGCCACCTCTCCTGGGCACCCGCTGCTGAGGAGGCATTGGGGCATGCAATTTCCCCTAGCGCCTCCTTTTTACCACAGCACCCCATTTAAATATTAAATCCAAGCGGGAGAGGTGGATTGGCAAGCATTAAAGGAGCAGGCACTCAGTCATGCCGATATTGCATCGGCCTGAAAGCCAGTAATCTAGACCAGCGGTTCTCAACCAGTGTGTCGCCAAGCACCGGCAGGTGTGTCGCGTGGCTCCCGGTCCCTCCCGCTGCTCGTTCTTCCCTGCTGCCGTTGCCGCCGGGCTATCAGCACGTTCAAGCCCAGCGGGAACGGCAGCGGTGCAAAAAAAAAAAAAAAGCTGTGGCATCCGCAGCTGGCCTTTTCTTCTTCCCGCGCCTGCATTCCCCCCCCCCCCCCCCGGACCCGGAACAGGAAGTGGTGCGCGGGAAGAAGAAAGGCCGTGCCGTGTGATAAACTAGCAGCGGCCGCTGCAGCATCGGCCCAGTGGCGTAGCCACGGGTGGGCAAGTGCCCACCCAACTTAGACCCAGGCCCACCCAACTGGCACCGGAACTGCAAGGCTGTCGCGGGATCCCATCCCCGCGACAGCGAACAAGAGAACCCACGCCTCGCGCGCTATCACGGCACACATGGGGAAGCGCTGCTGCGGCCGTATGGCCAACCGGTCTTCCTGTTCCGGGGGGGGGGGGGGAGCGGAAGCGCCGCGCGCAGCTTCCGCTTCCTCCCCCCAATGCAGGAAGATCAGCTGGCCTCTCCTGCTGCCACCCGTTCTCCTGCTATCTTCGGGCCAAACGGCCCGCCGAACTTCCTGTTTGGGGGTGGGGGGAGCGGAAGCGCCGCGCACAGCTTCCGCTTTCTCCCCCAAAGCAGGAAGATCAGCTGCCTCTCCTGCTGCCACCGGCCTCCTGCTATCTTCGGTCGTCGGGCCGTATGGTCCGCCGATCTTCCTGCTTGGGGGGGGGGAGGGAGGAAGCGGACGTTGTGCGCTGCGCTGCGCTTCCGCTACCCCCCCCCCAGACAGGAAGTTCGGATGCCCGAAGATAGCAGGAGGCCGGTGGCAGCAGGAGAGGCAGCTGATCTTCCTGCTCTGGGGGAGAAAGCGGAAGCTGTGCACGTGCTTGAATGTGTATGTGTGGATGAGAATGGGAGTGTGTGTGGGTGAAAACTGGAGCCTGGGTGTGTATATGGGTGAGAATGGAAGCTTGAATATGTGGGTGAATGGGAGCTCGAATGTGTGTATGTGTGGTTGAGAATGGGAGCCTGGGTTTGTGGGTGGGTGAGAATGGGAGCTTGAATGTGTGTATATATGGGTGAGAATGAGAGCCTGGGTTTGTGTGGGTGGGTGAGAATGGAAGCTTGAATATGTGGATAAGAATGGGTGCTTGAATGTGTGTATGTGTGGGTGAGAATAGGACCTTAAATGTGTATATGTATGGATGAGAATGGGAGCTTGAATATGTGTGGGTGAGACTGGGAGCATGGGTTTGTGGGTGAGAATGGGAGTCTGGGTTTATGTGTGTGGGTGAGAATGGGTGCCTGGATGTGCGTCTGTGTGTGCATAAGAATATAAGCCTGGGGAGGGGTGAGAAAGTGAGAACTTGTATGTGTGTCTGCAGAGAATGTGAGCTTGGGGGGCAGGGGGAGAGCATATGAGAGTGAGAGCTTGAGTGTGTGAGAGGGAGTCTGTGAGAGAAAGCGTGTATGTGTGTGTGTGTGTGTGTGTGTGTGTGTGGAAGGGAAGAAGACAGTACTAGAAGAAAGACACTGAAAAGGAATTAGGAAATGAGCTATAAGGGAAAAAATGGGAAAAAGAGACCAGGACCAACTGATTAGAAAAATACAAAGATCAGACAACAAAGGTAAAAATATATATCTATATTTTGAGATGTTAGCAATTTAAATATAAGCAACACAACCGCTCTCTCAAAATTTATGGACAGGTAGGAGCCGTGTATAAAATCGTAATAATAAGAAGCCTAAAGTACCACAAATCACCGTGAATTATGTTTGTATCATTAAGTAAACCTCATACTTAGGCGTAGATGTGAATGCTATGCTGCATAATTTGGCATTATTTATCAGTAAAAAAACAACTAGTAGATCTGCATGCCTACAGCCCACCCATGTTAACCTTGTGCCCACCCAAAAAATCAATTCTGGCTACGCCACTGGTTTCAGGAGGCAGAGTTAGCAAGGGATTTGGTTTTATACTTGCGCTTTGTGTATTTTCAAAAGCATGAGCATAAAATCCCTCCTAATTTCAGCATATACATTTTAGCAGGTGTAACCTTTGGAGGGATAGTTTTCTAACATGAACATGTGTGTGCAAGTCTACTTTGAAAACTGGTACAATTTCTCTACACACTTGCTGATTTTGTTATGTAGAGTGCTATAAAATTTCTCCCTTTCGAGTTAATTTTCAAAGGACTTGCACATGTAAGTAGCCCGTATTCCCATACATGATATTTTATAAACATAAAAAGTGCAAGTGTATTTTCAGTTGTGTGTGCACAATTACCTGAACAAAAAACAGAAGGTCTATGGGTGTTCTGGGAGAAGCTATGAGGTACGCATACATTATTATTTTGTAAGAGATTTACGCCAATACATTATGAAACTTATTCACACAATTTTACATTTGCTAATTAACTAGCATAATTGACATCAGATTCATCTGTCTACTGTTTTAGGTGAGAGGTCTGGATGACCTGGGGAAGTCGAGGGTGATGTACCAGGAGGGTCTCTGTGAACCGATGGAGCTATCGGCAAACTGGTGATTTCAATTACATGCACATTTTTGCATATAAATCAAGGTTTTACGCAAAGGAAATTGTTTTTTTTCACACATAAAATAGAAACATATATGTTTATAAAATAGGTAGTGAAATTACACGCTTTCAACGCTTTGCAAACATTCACATGTTCTGAAACATATGCGCATTTTATAATCTGCATGGACCAGATACAACATAAAATAGTATAGTAGATCTCCATGAAAGTTATCCTCTTTGTCTCTGTAACTCCTCCTTTGCGCCACTAAGTTAATGGAATCTCCAAGTTTTCTTCCTGATCTAGTGGAAAGATGAAGGCAGTAGTCCTTAGCTTTGGTCTTCATGGCTAATTTTCAGTGTAACCAAAATATTCAATAAAGCCAGATGTACTAAGAATTTTGTTTTCTCATTTTTTTGTATGGGGAAAATGCTTATGTGTGTATACGGAGGACAATGTTGAAAGCAAAGAGCAATCTACCCGTGTAAATTGGCCTGTCTGAAAACTGCTCTTTTCAGAATACATTTTCCAAAATTTATCTGGCTGAATTTAGAACAGATATTTCTGCAACCAGAGTTACCCAGCTAAACTTAACCAGTTAGAGCTAAAAAGCCAGGACCATCCAGCTAAACTCCAGGAATTCCCCCTGAGCTGACTTGTTCTGCTTGGCTAAATTTGACCATCTTGCAAATGTAGGTGACTAAATGTAGTCAGTTAGAGGGGTGGACATTTTTAACCAGCTAGGATTAATTGGTCAGCCAGATAAAGCTTTTGAAAAGTGACCCCTTTGTGTGGAGTAACCAATGGGCTTGTTTGTAGCCGCATTACAAAGGGCATTTCCCATGGGCATGTTTTGTCTAGGTTGGGGGAATAAAATTCATGCACAGAATGACATTTTCAAATCTGTGCATGTGCTCCCCTCCCCACCCTTCTAGCTATTTCCTCTGCTTGCACAGAAAGGAGGTGCAAAGTCTATGGCTACTTTTTTCACCGGGTACCAGTGCAAGCATATTTTCAAAAGAAAATCTAGGAGGATAACTTTCAAACCACTACACGCAGTGGCATATATGTGTGTATACACCGGCTGCATGTAGATTTACAATAGTATTTTATAACCTGTGCATATCATATATATGCATATTTTAAAATAGGCATATCCTTACCTTGGAACATACATGTGTATGTATGCTTATGTGCGAATACATGCAATGCACTGAAAGCAAAGGTTTCAATGCATTTGAACATGCATATTTTTCCTACCAACTTTAGAAATATATGCGTGAAAATAAAGCAGTATTTAGCTGAAATCTGTTTATTGAAAAGAACGCACAACTATACATAGTAGGCCTAACACACATGGTACATATTATACTCTACTACATATTACATGTTCATGTAATGTTGCATATCCCGGCTGTGGCAGGCCCGCGACCGGCGCTACTCACCCCCGATGCCCGGGTTCCGGACTTGGCCCTTCCTCTTTGGAAGCGGTAGGCAGTCGCCTATGTGCTCGCATTGCTGCTATACTCCCAGGTTCCACAGGCAGCTCCATGGCCTCCTCCGGTCCCAGTCGGGTTTCCTCACATGTGTCGAGGGGAGACTCTACCATCACGTAGTTCCAGAGTGTCTGCCTTAGGCGCTCTTTCCCTGACTTTAAAGGGGCCATGACAGGAAACCTTCCTGCGGTCCCGGATGATGATATCTCCAGGCCTTAAGGCAAGCTCCGCCAAACAGTCTTTGCCTTGGCAACAGTTCTCCACGCTTCCAGTCGTGTGCTTAGTTGCTGCTCGTTCGTGTTCCTGTACCTGATCTGTTCCAGTCCTGCGTTCCTGTTCCAGTCCTTGTGCTTCAGTTCCAGTTTCCTGTTCCTGACCCTCGCTTGTTCTGACCATGCTTTGGATGGATTCCGGGCTTTGATCCTCGTTTGTTCCTGACCACGCCTTGGATGGATTCTCTGGCTCTGACCCTTGCTTGAACCTGACCTTGTCTCCAGCCGCCTGCCCTGACTTCAGCTTGAACCTGACCTTGTCTCCAGCTGCCTGACCTGACTCCAGCTTGAAACTGACTTTGCCACCAGCTGACTACTTGGACTTGGCCTTTCTTAGGCTTTTGCCTATTTACAAGCCCGGATGTAACGTGTTCCTGTTCTCTAGCCTGCTTCAGCCTGTCCGGGCTTCTGGATCCAGGCCCTGTCTTGAATGGCTTCATTGGACCCTGTGTCTCCGTTGCTTCCTGGCTCCCTGCCTTGAGCACCCTCCACGGGATCAAACACGCGGGGCCCGCCTAAGACTAGCTGGCCCCGGTACCCAAGGGCTCAACCTGCGGGGAACGAGGGCTGGTATTGGCGAAGCTCCAGTTGGCTTCCGCTTCCCGTTCTGCTCTGCCTCCCGACGGTGGGGGCTTCCCCACGGGTAGCATCAACTCCACCTCAGGCTAAGGGTCCACCTCCACAACATGTAACTCTCATCAATGATCTAACCTATTAAATCAAAGCAAACCTGTTACGGTTCGCGGGCGCAGCGCCCGTGAGCCGCGCCTGTGGCGGCTTCAGATCCCGACGGGACCCCCCTTCCGGCTCCGATGCTCCTCTTCACGCTCCGCACCATGGAAGGCCTCCCAGAGCCTGCCGCATGGCTGTCCTGCTTCGCTCAGCAAGGGCTCCTCTTTGACACGCGCGGGGAAACTCCGCCCCTTGCCACGACTTGGACTCTCATTATTTCTCTCATCTCCAAGAGACCTAAGTCTTGCCAGCCCTCTCCGGCTCTCCATCCCGGCACCACAGGCCAGCGTTCGCCCTCCAGGCCGACCTGGCACACAAGACCACATGCGATTCCCCCCCCCCCCACCCCCCCGTCACTGCATTCCCTGCACATCCCACACAAGGCTCCCGAGCCCAAAGCAGCACCTACTCGTCCCGTCCCGGGTCCCTCCCCTTTTGGAACAGGCGAAACAAGGCCGTGAGCCGGCGTGCACCCCAGGCTCCCCCAGGAAGGCCACAGCCCAACAGGAGGATCGAAACAGGAGGGGGGCCCTGAGACCATGCACGCCACCCCATACAGCTGGGAAAAGGCAGGCAGGCGGGCTGAATACTGGAGCATGTGCTGCCTGCCGGCAGGCATATCATGGCAGCAGGAGCGGCAAGATGCACCGCCACATGGAGCATTGCCTTCACCACACAACGCTGCCAAAAACTTCCAACCAGTGCAAAGCTCAGAGAGGCCGAATGCCTCCACGAACAAGGTAGGTCGCAAACGCTGGGGAGATGGAGGAGCCAAGTTACGCACCAAAAACTGCCACAAGAAGAGGCTGGGGGCGGCGAGCCGGCTCACCTTTAAATTCTGTTTTCTGGCCCAAGCCCCGCCCCCTCCCTTACTCCGGAGGTGGAGCACCTCACTGGTTGTGGCCTCCCCACCTAAGTTGTGGGCAGGTTGGCCCCCTTAGGGTCAAAAACTGACAGGGTGAGGGGGTCTGGATAAACTGGGAGGAGTGCAGGCTGAAGAACCAGAGGGGTCTTTATGACCCAGAGGTAGAATGGGCAAACTTGTGGACTAAGTGGTCAAACTGGTTATTTCCTTCACACACACACGTTTTGAAAATGGTCTCACTTGGGCGTGTTAAAGCCAAGGCCTAAGGAAAGACATGCAAATGTTGCCTTGGGAAACTGCTTAAAATTAGGGGCCCAGGTGTGCTGTGCTAGGCGTATTTTAAAGAGTATGTCTGCACTTGCATGAACGATTTAAAATTCTAGTGCACGTGCGCTCGCATCCACATACTCGCTTATGTGGAGGCGTATGTGCTCATTTTGAAAAGTTACCCATCCCTGCCTTTGAAGAGCAGACCTCGTGATGATATTAGTGGCTCTAAATTTACCCCTTCCCTCTTTAAGTTATGAGGCAGGCAGGATAGATTAGAAAGCAAATGTGCCGAGGTGACCAATCCTGAAGCAGTGGCTTGCGGTGCCACGTCGCTTCTCCTCTCTGAACTGTATTGTTCCTGCTTTCTCTGTAGGCATTTTGATTGATATGTGAAGCCTGCCACAGGTATAATCAGCTTCCAAAGGCAGAAGACTAAAGGCAGAGAGACCCAGCCCCCAGGGAGCTCCATTCAAACTGCAAAGCTTGCAATGTCAGTTCCAGTGAGTTGAAAGCGTGGTTGCACGTTGATGATGGCTGCGCTGTGTGCATACAGCTCCCACAACAGAGCCCATAGTTACTCACAGCAAGAATGTGGAAAAGGGAAGATGATGGTTAAAAAAAAAAAAAAAAAAGATTAAAGGTTCCTGGAGGGTCCACAGTGCAGACAGTGTGGATATCATGAAAATGCCTGTGACCAGAATTGATGTTCATTCAGTAATCAAAACTGTGCAGGCTGCCTGAATGCACAAAATAACTAAGAATTATGGAACTATGGATCCGTACTAGGAGTGCAGCAAGTAATGAAAAGATGGAATGGAATGGAGGAACGATATACGGATATTGTAAGAAGGCAATCAACTAAGCATTTATTTAAAAGGAATAAAACAGACTCGATGTAGTTGCTTGCTGTATTGAATTACTCTACAGCACTGGTTTTTACATCTGACAATCAGGAATTCCCAACAAGATTAGTTTTTCAGGGTAAAGAAAATATGGATTTGAATCTGGTTTTTAGACTAAATGTGTGCCGTATTTATCTCATGAAGACTCATTAACGATACCCTGAGATTTGGACACGTCGGGAGGTCTTGAGGACCAAATTTTAAAAACAATGATTTACAGTATCTTAGGTAGGCCCCCATAGGCTTGAGCTGTGTAAAATCAGCAGAGCACAAACGTCTGGCTGGGAATATGATTATCTGTCTTTCAGCAAGAAACCCTCACAGGATGACCCAAAACACAAGGCAGGCAAGCTGGGAGCTATAGTGAAGTACTCATTGCTCAGAATGGTTAAGCATAGTCTGAATTCAAATGTGGCTGTTTTATGTTTTAAAAAGTTAGGGAATGTTAGTTTATGCATCACAGTCTGATATCTAGAGTCTTATTTACTGCTGCACATGTGTGTAGCCTACTAGGTCAAGTGACAGTCATCATTCAGGCTGCTGTAATTTGAGTTGCCTCCTGACAGTCAAAGCAACAGAAACAAAGCAATTAAGGTCTAAACTGTAATTGTATTTTATGCTTTATTAATCATTTTAACAGTTTTACAAAAATTGGTAATGAAGCTACAGTTGCATAATTTGTAGTGGCCCTCAAACCCCCTTTTGCAAGCTGCGAGGTGACAGGGTCCTAGGTACTGTCTTATTGCACACATCAGACAGTGTTGTGCACTGGAGCAGCAGACGCGGTAGGATCTGAGAGGAACAATGCCCTTGGCAGGAGGGGCCTCAACGGGAGTTTGCAGTGTAAACCAGTCCATAGAAAGTTGATGGATTCTAAACCAGGGCAACCTGTCTTTGATATTACATAAAACTCTATGCTTTCTTAAGAACATAAAAACACAAACGCATAAGCTATGCCATACTGGGTCAGACCAAAGGTCCATCAAGCCCAGTATCCTGTTTCCAACAGTGGCCAGTCCAAGTCACAAGTACCTGGCAAATACCCAAACATTAAATAGATCTCAAGCTACTATTGCTTATTAATTAATAGCAGTTTATGGATTTTTTCCTCTAAGAACTTTACAAACCATTTTTAAACCCAATTACACTAATTGCCATAACCACATCCTCTGGTAATGAATTCCAGAGCTTAACTATGCGCTGAGTAATAAAGAATTTTCTTCGATTTGTTTTAAATGAGCTACTTGCTAACTTCAAGGAGTGCCCCCTAGTCTTATCTGAGAGAATAAATAACTGATTTACATTAACCTGTTCAAGTCTTTTCATGATTTTGTAGACCTCTATCATATCCCCCTTCAGTGGTCTCTTCTCCAAACTGAACAGCCCTAACTTCCTCAGCCTTTCCTCATAGGGCAGTCGTTCCATGCCCCTTACCATTTTGGTCATCCTTCTCTTTACTTTCTCTAGTGCAACTATATCTTTTTTGAGATGCTTGACCAGAACTTCACACAGTATTCAAGATGAGGTTTCACCATGGAGCGATACAGAGGCATTATGACATCCATTGTTTTATTTGCCATTCCCTTCCTAAGAAGTCCTAACATTCTGTTTGCTTTTTTGATTGCCACAGCCCATTGAGCCAACAATTTCAAGGTGAACTGATCTGCATTATGATGGGTAAGATGACCCTGGTCAAATAGCCAGGCAGAGGCTTGCCATAGACTGAAGAAATGGTGCAGGCTGTAGTCAAGATGGTAGTGGGCCAGCCATTCTGACGCAGCAATGACTCTTGGAAGAAATTCTCCCTTGCTCTAGAATCAAGTAATGCCTTGGTCTGAACATTGTGCTCCCTGGAGGTGAGACACACCGGTACCAACAGCTGCAGTGAGGAAGTCAGGTGACTCAGGACTGTCTTCCCAAGTAAGCCCCAAATTCTGAAGTTTGTCCTACTTCTCGGGGAAATAGCTAACAAAATGCCCCTGCGTGGCACAATAGAGGCAGAGATTATACTGTCTCTGCCTCTGTTTTTCTTCATCAAAGAGCCAAGATCTACCCAACTGCAATAAAAAAAAGGTTACTAAGAGCCAAGAGTAACAGATAAGTATGAGAGAAAAAAAAAGTGCGAAAGCTTGCTGGGCAGACTGGATGGGCCGGTTGGTCTTCTTCTGCCGTCATTTCCTTGTTTCTATGTTTCCTTTGGGGACATCACCCTTCATGGGGTCAGAGGCAGATTTCAGAGGATACAGGGATTCAAGAACCAAATGGTCAGTGAGATGATGTCTTTTCCCAGACCTGTTCCTGGAACCTTTAATCCATGTGGATGTCCATGGCAATGAGTGCTTCCACAGAGGGTGGAAGATCTCAGCCAGCTAGCTTGTCCTTTATTCTTCCAGCTAGCCCATGTCAAAAGATGGCTATTTGTCTGTCTTCACGCCAACCAAGCTCAGAGAACAGAGTGCAAAATTCTACTGCATACTCACCCATGGTGCAAGTGCCTTGGTGGATATGTATTAACTCCATGGCTGTGAATGAAACATGGTCAGGTTTGTCAAAAATCAGGCAAAACTATTGTACAAAATTGTCAAAGTTCCCAAGGAAGGAGTCCTCTCATTCCCCAAAGGAGAAGCCCAGGCTAGAAGAAGAACATCCAGTAATGAGAGTCTGATGGGAAATGAGCTACCTGGAGTTCAAAGTGCACCTTACATAAATTGAAGAACCCCCTGCATTCTTTGGAGTCACCGTTGTACCTGGGTTGTGTTGAAGATGTGGCATGGATTCTAAGACCCGAATGGGCATGGGTGGAGGATTCACCAGAGCTGGCACTGGAGCTGGGTCTGCATGGCATCTAATCATTGAGCCTGTCCCCAGAGTAATCCAATCCAGAGGCCTCCGACAGAGCAACCACTGCCGCTCTGTTAGAGGATTGCATGCCGGCAGGCAGCTGGTGCACGCAACTTGCGCCTGCAAAAGGTAAGAAACATTTTGGGGAAGGGGGGTTACAGTAGGACTAGGGGGGGGGGGAAAGGTTAGGGGGAAGGGAAGTGCCCTTCCAGGCCGTTCCGAAATCGGAGTGGCCTGGAAGGGAACGGGGGAAGGCAGCACGGCTTGGCGCACGAAGGTGCACAATTGTGCACCCCCTTGCACACACTGACCCCCGATTTTATAACTTGCGCACGCATGTTATAATATCGGGCGTACATGTGTGCGCTCCAGGTGGCGCGCGCACATGTAGGCCGCATGCGCTCCTTTTAAAATCTACCCCTATGCTCTCACTATCAACAAAATACTCCAATAGCAAGTATCTCACACAGCCTCTGACAGTCAGGCCTCTCCCAGGCCTGCATAAAATGGGTTATATCATTACTTTCAGGCAGAGGGGCAAACGGGGGCTTTCATGATGTCTGAAAACTTGGCTGTTTTGCAGGGTCTATGATGAACATGACCATGACCAGTAATCGCTTATTTTGTGCAGGACAATCGATTTAAACATGTTTATTTTTTATCCTGCTGTATTTTAATCACTGCTATGATTTATCTATTTTACTGTATTTTTTATGTTTATTTTATATGGTATTACCCTTGCATTTTATAATAGTTGTTTTTTATATTATTTTTATTTATTTCTTTTATTTATTAATACAGTTTTCCTATACCGTTACACAGAAAGCAAGTTTCTATCTCCACGGTTTATAAGGTTTCTAATTATTTATGTAAACCGTTGTGATGGTATCCTCTAAATGACGGTTTATAAAACCTTATAAATAAATAAATTATAGATAAAACTAGTAGCTTTGGGCAGAAGGGGCTTGTGAGCCTTAGACGACAACTGATTTAGAAGAAAGTCAACTCTGACCGTAAACTCCCACTGCTTTGGGTAATCTCAGGAGAGGTAGAAGGCTGATTCAGAGAGGCTGGTGGAAGAGGCAGAAGAAGTTTTGTGATCTGCAAATGGTGAATAATGAGAACATCGGGAAACTGAGGAGAGGGATGTTCTTTGTGGAACATGTTTCATTTTGACTCTCTCACATTAAAATGATTTGTACTTCTGGGAAAATGCTGCACATTTTTTGGAATTATTTTTTAACATTACAATTGAGTGACTGCTGCCTATTTTTTTTTTTTTGTAGTTTGGAGAAAATTAAAGAGATTAATACAAAGAAGAAAGAAAATGTATAATGATAAGAATTGGTGGGAAATCTCTATATATTTAATTGCTGTATATTTATACTTGCATTCTCTAGAACAGTACATATTATTTACTTTGTTTTTACTGTTGTATAACAGTGTATAATATGTGGCATTTTAATACCATATTTTATGTACAATTATGGAAAAACTACACTAAAGCAATATTATGTTGACTTATTATGAGGAAGATAAAAAAATTCTCACTCAAGGCACATTAAGGAAGCAGTTAAAAATATGCTTTGTTTTGCTTTTCTTAGAGGTGTTAGCCATAACTGTGAATTTTCTCTTTTATGTGTTTATTTACTATTCTTAAAATTACTGTAAAGTAGGATGTGTTTTACATATTTTCTGGTTTGCTTTTAATGTAATGTAATTATGCAAATAGCTAAAACAGTTCATCTTGGTCTAAAACAAAATTCATTTCAGCTCTGATTGTAAAGGACTCCAGTGCTGTTTTATGGCAATGCGGGAGTAACACCCCAGTACGGCCACAACAGTGTGAAACTTTTCTTTCAGCTATCAGAGTTTACAAGGATATCTTCCCTTCAAAAGATTTTGCTCCGTGTAATAGTTGAGTTCTTAATAAAAGACAGCGTTTCCAACCTGCTGAATTTATCTGGCAATATGGCAAGATGTTGTTATGTTGACAGCAATCACTGATGTTAACTCTTTGACATGTAATGTTATGCACGATGCTCTCTGAGTAGGTGGGAGCTCTATCAGAGAGCTGGCTTGGTAGACACAGCCTGCCAATTCACAAGCACCACCCGCTGCAGCTTCCATCCACTCCAGCTCCTTCTCACAGCCTGTCACCCATTCTTTGCAGGAGCACGCCCATTTCCCCTCACTGGATCAAATATGTCTAATGTCTGGGGAAGACAGGATTATGACAAAGGGGTTTAGTGACAGCGAGGTTACATGTGCAAATATTGTCTTTCCTTCTTCCAACTGTTCCTGACCTATGATCAGTGATGGACTGAGACTAAAATTAGAATATAAATTTTTTTTCTGCCTTGAATAAAATGGTTGAAGTTCAGAGAACTGCATTAAAGTGGACTGCAACAAATGGTCAACATGCATGCATATATAATTTTTTTTTTTTACAATATTTCACCTTGTTTCTCATAATATGAGGTGAGCAGACTCTGCATGAGTTCATTTCTTTCTGCACTCTGTTTAAAATTCAGTCCAAATCAACATTTCTGAGGCTCTCTCTTTCTGTCTCCATCAACATAAAAGACTCCAGTTGTTCTTGAGATAAATTTACTCCTCTGTTGGTTCTTGGTGAACTTCAATGTGGTGAAGCTTCTCTCACGTGAAACTTGTGTAAAGGAAAGACTTTGAAAGAATTTGTATGCCAGGCCAATCATATTTTAGGCCTCAGTTAATAAACCATAGCATCATAAAATTTGAAAACAACAATAGTGCATATCATTACATGCGTCACCAATATTCCTTTCATTAGACGTTTTAGCTTATCCCAATGCTGCACTAAACTTAAGAACATGCCATACTGGGTCAGACCAAGGGTCCATCAAGCCCAGCATCCTGTCTCCAACAGTGGCCAATCCAGGCCATAAGAACCTGGCAAGTACCCAAAAACTAAGTCTATCCCATGTTACTGTTGCTAGTAATTGCAGTGGCTATTCTCTAAGTCAACTTAATAAATAGCAGGTAATGGACTTCTCCAAGAACTTATCCAATCCTTTTTTAAACACGGCTATACTAACTGCACTATAACCACATCCTCTGGCAACAAATTCCAGAGTTTAATTCATTATGTAAATTTTCAACTGTGGCTCTTGATTCAGATTTCAGTAATAGTTTGCTGAGGCAAAATTGGCACAGAGTGTGTTACTTGCACGATCTCGATGAATGTAACATAGTAACAGTAAATGACAGCAGGAAAAGACCTAATGGTCCATCCTGTCTGCCCAACGAGCTTGTTTTTTTTTTTAGGATAGTAACTGCCACTCCATGCAGGTTACCCCAGCTAATACGGGTTACCTATTTTCTTCATTTCCATTCTTTAGCCATTAGGTCTGTGTTTATCCCATGTCCTTTTGAATTCCATGACTGTTCATGTGTTCACTACCTCTTCCAGAAGAGCATTTCATGCATCCACCACCCTTTCTGTGAAGAAATATTTCCTGATACGTTCCCGAGTCTACCCCTTGGAGCTTCATATTAGGTCCCCTAGTTCTACACCTTTCTTTCCACTGGAAAAGGCTTGATCCCCATGCATCATTAATACCCTTCAGATATCTCAAGGTCTGGATCATATCTCCCCTGTCCCTTCTCTCCTCCAGGGTATACATATTTAGGTCCTTCAGTCTCATAAGTCTTTTGGTGCAGACCCCACACTATTTTGGTTGCCTCTCTCTGAACCGCTTCCATCTCGTCTCTGCTTTTTTGAGATGCAGTCTCCAGAACTGGACACAGTACTCCAGATGAGGCCTCTCCAGGGACTTGGTACTGGGCATTATCACCTCCTTCTTCCTGCTGTCCAGCTTCCCTCTGGCCTTAGCCACTGCCTTATCACATTGTTTCGCCGCCTTCAGATTAGTAGACATTTTCACCCCAAGATCTCTTTCCTGGTCCGAGTACATCAATCTATCACCCCATCATGTAGAGCTCTTTTGAATGTTTGCATACCAGATGCATGACCGTACTTCTTGGCATTGAATCCCAGCTGCTAAGCTTTCGATCACTTGTCTAGCTTTCTTAGATCACTTTTCATTCTCTCTACTCCTTCAGGTGTGTCCACTCTGTTGCAGATCTTAAATTTCTTTCACGAGCTTTCACTCAGTGTCAGATGTGACTGAGTGAACTCAAGTTGACTTTTTTTTTTTCCCAGCAATCAACCCAAAAGCAGAAACCCTTGATTAATCAATTCAAACAAAAGCTTTACACTCCACTATCCATTGGTGTCTATCAGGGCTTGGGGGTCTTATTACACCTGCATACATGCAATTTCTATTTTGTTCTCTAATTTATTGTTTAATTTGGAGACTGTATTGTCCACATTGTCTATTTTTTTGGAGGATCCACATCATTTTTTTGGGGATGAGATTTCAGCTGTTAGGATGCAGGATACCTCTGGTTGTTAGCATGTAGGCATCCTCAGCCCATTAGGGAGCTGCACTCATTTTCTAGTGAAATGAAAAATTCATCAAAAAAGTGTTTGGTTTGAAAACAAAACAAAATACACCCCCCCTCTGCTGAAATAGTTGTTTTCCATTTCCATTCATCTCAGGAAAAAAAAAAAAAGCACTACCAGCATTTAAAAATGAACCCCCGCCCCTGCACGTGGTTCTAGTAGTTCAAATCAGGCAGGAAGGATCCCCAGTTGCTTCTGCCCTGTCAAGTACAAGGAAAGGCGACCAAAATGCTAAAGAGCATGAAAGGACTCCCCTATGAAGAAAGGCTGGAGAGGTTAGGGCTCTTCAGCTTGGAGAAGAGACGGCTGAGGGGGATATGATAGAGGTCTACAAAATCATGAATGGACTTGAACAGGTAAACGTGAATCGGTTATTTACTCTCTCAGATAATAGAAGGACTAGGGGTAGGGGGCACTCCATGAAGTTAGGAACAAATTGGAGAAAGTTCTTCTTCGCTCAACGCACAATAAAGCTCTGGAATTTGTTGCCAGAGGATGTGGTTAGTGCAGTTAGTGCAACTGGGTTCAAAAAAGGTTTGGATAAGTTCTTGGAGGAGAAGTCCATTACCTGCTATTAATCAAGTTGACTTAGAGAATAGTCACTGCTATTAATTGCATCAGTAGCATGGGATCTTCTTAGTGTTTGGGTAATTGCCAGGTACTTATAGCCTGGATTGGCCACTGTTGGAAACAGGATGCTGGGCTTGATGAACCCTTGGTCTGACCCAGCATGGCAACTTATGTTCTTATGAGTCCCTTTTTTAAAATGGCATCAGTTGGCCTTCAGGCCAGTGACATTTTGTTATATGGCCATACATATATGCATAAGTTCACTGATGCATATGTTTGCTTTGAAAATTTGGGATATGGTCTGCATGTAAAAGATGTGCGCAGATTTTACCCAGACACGCACAGTTATTAAATTACCCTCATTTAGTCTAAGAATTAGGTACATTTACAATTGATTTGGCTCTTGAAAAAAACAGCACTTATGCCTTAGAACTGGATCATTCTTGCTGTAAGAATAAAGAACAGCTTTAGCTATCAGTTCTGGCAACTTGCATCAGGACTACAATTCATTAAAACAAAACAAAAAAAAGATACACAAAAAAACATTTTATTCAATATATGGACAAAGATCATTCTTTTAAAGAAGTAGCAGTTTGACTCTAACTATCAAAAACTGCCTTTGACCACATGGTATTTGTATGCAGTTAAGTTTCTGGCAGGACCTCCTTGGAAATGTCATGCATATCTCCAGGGATCTCAAATTAAAAAGTGAGTTTACTTGAACTTGATATGCTTGTTGAGAATGAGATCTCCCCTGTCTTGATTTTGTCAGCAATAATCCTTCAAGGAAATGGGTAATCCTATCCTCCTTACAAAATAAACTCAGTCCATACAGCTAACAGAAAACATAAGAGAGGCTCTGTTGAAAGGACATGCAACAGTGTAACCAGACATCTGGCACAGCTGGATGATAAATATCATTTGATTCATGGAGTAACTTTCATCTTCACACAGGATATCAATGTGTTTCAAACACAGCTTCTCAATGACATAAAAAGTGCAGCTGGACTGACTGAAAGTTCAGTTCAAATTGGCTTGGTCACGTAAAAGATGCTTGGTCAGATAACTCCAAAAGATCCGTAACATTTAAACCATTTGCACCAGTTTTAACCTCCCCTGGTTCCCTCAGGGGGTCAACGGTCACACCAGAGGCTTCTCTTTTTGTAAACTGTAGAGTTTTGGTTGGAGTTCATGAAAAGATCTGAAACTAAATGGGGGATTAGCAGCAGTGGATACTCTTCCTGTTATTTTCTAAATGACCCAAGGATCATCTGAGTGCAAGCTGAGTGAGTCTTAGAAACCTTGAGCCCAGATCCAAGATGGCGATGGAGAGCTAGCACCATGAGCGTGGTGCTCTTACCTCGAGATTTTCTTAAAAAAAAAATTCCTTCTTTGAAATGCCCCATTCGGCCAGGAAAAGGCGAGCTCGGGAGAAAGCTCTCCCTGGGGCTCCTCCCGAGACGCCAAGAATGGGCCCGACGGACGCCCACGTTCTCCGAGGAGCTGCAACATCGGGAGAGGAGACGCGGGAACAGGGAACAGAAAGGGAGGAGGTGTGTTCCCTGCCGGACTCAGAGACCACGCTGTCCCCCGATGGTGAGGGAGGCGCCGAGGAATCCAGCGCTGCTGCGAGACCCGGAAGCTCTGAATGCGGAAAGTGCAAGCGGAGAGAGCTGGACAGGGAGTCTCCTTTCGGGAGAAAATGGCACGGAAGAACAGCCTGGAGGGCATGAAGCGCTTCTTGGCAGCCCAAAGGTGAAACGGAGCCAAGTTTACCGGGGAGCACATCCACGCCACAGCAGATAAGTTTGAAAGTTTCCTCCTTCCCTCTGCGAAGACCGGATCAAATAACTCTAGAATCCTTATGGGAAGCCATTGTTGGGCTAGGTAATTTTGATGATAAAACAGACTGAGCCACTCACACTTAAAATGGAAGACCATGAGTCACAAATTAAATCGTTGGAAAATACTGTGAAGGTTATTCATAGTCAAGATACCAAGAAGAAAATATCACTTGATTCTGTGAAAAATAAGCATGACCTTATGGTAAAAGATAACTTAGTTTTGTTAAACAAAATTGAAAATATGGAGAACTTCTTAAAAAATAATCTTCAAATAATTAATTTCCCTAAAGTTTCTCATATATTGCCAAGAGACATGTTTAGTAAATATTTACAGGAAATCCTGAAAGTGCCTGCAGATCAAATTCCACCACTTACTCCAGCATTTTATGTTCCAGTGAGGGATAATTCAAAAAGAGAGGCTTCTGGTGTGACCGTTGACCCCCTGAGGGAACCAGGGGAGGTTAAAACTGGTGCAAATGGTTTAAATGTTACGGATCTTTTGGAGTTATCTGACCAAACCCAAGCAGAGCTGGATACTATGATAGTTAATTTTGCATTGGAGATAGACAAAGAATGGATTCTGAAGCTGTTCTTTAAATACCGTCTTGAAACATTTATGGGAATGCAAGTGAGGATATATCCGGATATCTCTAAATCAACGCAGAAAAGGAGAAAACAATTCCTAATGTTGAGACCTCAGGTCTTACAGATGGGGGCATCTTTTACGTTAAGATTCCCCTGTAGATGCTTAATTAAGTTTAAAGGTAAATCATTTCTTTTTTTCTTGCCATCACAACTAACACAGGTTTTGTGTGATAAGTCTGAATTATAGCATGTTTGAGCTCTCATAACTCAGTTCCGATACCTAGATAGCCTGAGTTTTGTTCCACCTCACATAATATGTATAACTCCTGTCGACGGCTATGTTTCTATTTGTATATGGTTAAGATTGATGGGACCATTTGGATCGCTCATTGTGGACTTGGAAGTGTATACTAAGAAGTTGTATTTCCTTTAATTTATGAGAAATTTATGTTTTATACCTTTGATTTATTGTCAAGAGAATTATCTTGCTACAATTGTAAAAGTTAATAAAGAGTAAATAAAAAAAGAAACCTTGAGCCCATCTCAAAGCATTCACCTAGCTCGGGCTTGGTCATTGTTCTGACACAGGCTGAGCCGAAAGCGACTCAAGCTAGGGTCACTTCATTACCCCTGCCACCAGCATGTTTCATTTCTGAACAGAGAGAAGGGGGAAAGGGAAACACAGGAAGGAGAGATATGGAGTGAGGGAATCTGTCTCCTAAGTTATTTTCCAAGATTTCCCATCCATTTTCCATTTCTTCTTTCTCATCCTGTCTTCTTTCCTTCCACCTCTACATTTGTCTCTGTCATTGATCTTTAAATTTCATAATTTTCTCCATTTCTCTCTTCTCTACCTCGCTAACCAATCATAGCTAGATTTTACCCCTCATTCTTCCCTTCTCTCACCCTCCAGTCTGTAGGCTCCCTATTTTCACTTCTTACCTATTTACCAGCTTTCCATCTCCCGCTTCCCCCTCTGTCTCTCCTTCCTCAGCCTCTTATTCTCCCCTGTCGTCTACTCTCAAGTCCCCTATTTTCGCTCTTTACTGATCCCCTCCTGAGCACTCATCTACCTTCCTCAGAATTTTATTTCCTCATCAGGTCCATCTTCTTTACTGTCACACATCCCCTCCTGGCATCAAACCCCTTCCTACCTAATTTCCCAACCCTCCTCTTTCACCGCCTCCTCAGTCCCGTTCCCACACTCTCTCACCCCTTTCACAGACCTGTCTCTTTACAGCGCCTCTCAACCCTTTCTCAGTCCCTCCAGGTCCTTCACACCATCTTTCCATCTCTTTCCCCCTCCGGATATTCTCTCTTGCCTTCTTACCCTCTTCCTCCAGACATTCATCCACTTTGTCATCCACTTCAGATATTCTCTTCTTCTCATTCTCTCCTTCTCCTCCCTCCTGAGCCTACCCTTTGCAATTCCCTCCCTCCCTTGGCTTTTCCCTTATGCTCGCCCCTCCCTCTAGAGGCTTTTAGCCCCCTTCTAATTCTCTCCCTCCCTCTAGAAGCTCTTCCCACCCTCTCCCTCCATCCCTTCCTATGCTCTTCCTCATCTTCTCACCCTGAACCTCCCAGCCTATTCTCGCCCCCTTAACCCAAGATTCTTACTCTTCCACTCACAGCACTGGGGGCTGATGAGGACGCAGCTACTTGCCCTCTGGATCCCTCACCCACATGAACCGGGAGCAGCGTTTAAATGAATGGTCATTTCCTGCTGCTTCTGGGCCAGTCTCACCATAGGAGCTGCAAGATGGTGCTGGTCCTACTGTAAGGCCGTCCCCACAGCAGCAGGCAATGACATTCACTCAAGCGCTGCTCCTGTTGCCAACTCATGCGGGAAGGATCAATGATGTGTCATTTTACTATACCACGTTGGATCAGGCAGGGGTTTTAGTTACTCTGGGCCCAATCTAATGTCTGAGACTGGGATGTCAAGCAGGTGGCAAGTCTCCTCTTTGGGATGGCCCTTGTGACCCCTTGCCACTCTGTGGTGGCGCCTATGTTCACATGATGCCTGCTAGTGGAGGGAGTTTGTGTTGCTGTTAATGAGGTGAGACAGAATTTGTAGTGAGTAGTAAGTTTGGCTATCAACACTTTTAAATAGTAATTATATGTTTTTACAGGTTTTTTTTTTTTCTTAGAGGGGTGAAGGAAACTGATCGTGATTGTGAATTTGTTTATTTATTTTGAAACTTATTGCTCACCTTATTGCTCTAATGCCCAAAGCTAGGTACAAGATCTCAGGGAGCTAGGGAGGGGGAAGGGCTTATTGGACCGAGCCCCAGGTCTTTTAAGTACCTAGCAATGCCCATGGGTTACAGAATCCCACAAAAAAGAACAACAGCTCAGCAGGTGAACAATTCTTTAAAGAAGATTATTCCCTTAATGACCTCACAATCAAGAGCACTTATTAAAGGAAACTTTAGGAGTACACAAAACTGCAAAATTATTTGCAATTAAAATGATCAAGCGCTTCATTACAAATGCAAATGCAGCTTAATAAGGATTTGGCTCTCTCATCCATTATAATCAGATATCGGCTCTTTCAACTGTAGAGTTTTACTGTCTCATTGCCACTGTCAACACCTTCACCTTCCCCCACCTTAGACTTTTCCCTTTACTGAGCTGTAATGACTTATGCAGATAACCAAAGACCTAGCTGCCTCTGTGCTATTTAAACCCGGCGTAACCGCACTGTCTCCTCGCTGACCTCATGAAAGGAGGCCAAGTCTCAGAAGCTCGTCACAGACATATTAAGTTGGTCCAATAAAACGGTGTCACCTACAATTTGTTTGTTGACCCTTATTTCTAAGAAATGCACGACTGCATGGCTAGGACAATTTTCAAAGACATTTACCAGGTGTAAATTGTCCTTTCTGAAAACTGCTTGCCTCTGTGTGCACCGATGCTGAATGGGGGCTTTCACAGCATGCATGCTTCAGCGGCATTAGGTTCCTGGGGAGGGGCGGGGAAACCATGCAGAGAGTTTTGATTCTCCAACCTTTGGCTGCTCTTCTGCAGCCAGCTTTTTTGCTCACTCAAAGTCCAGGGGTGCTTTGTACCTGCAGACCTTCTAAGGCCATTGTCAAAGGGAAAACACCAGCACACACAATCGAAAACGAGCTACAATGCCCATGAGAGAAAGGTACCCGGGAACTCTGCAGCTACATCAGGCCGAGGAAAACTGCCTCTCCCCACCACGAGGATAAAAGCAGAACTGACCAGCCAGTTCCTGGTGACATCGAACCATCTGATAGACCTTATCAATCACCCCAAGTCACCACAGAGATGTTATCTGCTCTTTTGGCCACCAGAGGGCATGCAAGCACCTGCAATTTCTGAGAAGAGGTTAGGAGGAGAAGGGAGGGAAGAGAGGTTGACTTGGATAGATTTGGGGCAATTTTCAGACTGTCCACTTTGCAGCACAGTCCATGGGCTTGTTAACTTACAGACATTGCATGAATATTCAAATAAAATGTGTACATGTATCTTCCCTTTGAAAATTGCTGCAGACACAAACTACCTATGGCCTTGTGTGGCTAGAAAGTATGTAGACCTGAACCTGCAATTTATATGAGTTATTTCCTTTTCCATTTGGTCCAGTGGTGGTGCCTCCTTTTTATTTCTTCCAGCTCAATCACAACCAGTGCTGGGATTCTGGGATCAGAAGCCTTCATTTGCAACCAGCATTGGGATTTTCCCTTTGTTTTAATAGAATCTCCCACAGTTCCTAGTCTGGTCATTGCAGCAATGGTGCTAAGAACAGGATCGATGTACCAGAGCTTCTTCCCGAGACCTGTATCATGCAGTATTCCCTCTCATTTTTGTTTGTGGGCTGCATGCGTCAAGAAGTTCTCGTTCAATACAGTGTTCAGATTTGTGCGCAGGCTTCATTGAAACACCATTCGATTTTCCTGTTCTTGTGCCTGGCTGCTTTCCTGCATGCACTCATTTCACAATATGCATGCACGCACACATATGCACAGATTACAGGAGACATTGATCAAGGTTGCTAAATCCGACCACCATATTTTGTCCCCTTAATGATGATCACAACTCCCCCCCGATTCTGTCAGTGATGTCTTTGCATCATCTCCAGCCTAAGCTGACCTGGGGCCTTCATACAGGAACAGGCCCCAAATCATCTTCCAAATTACGACAACTGATTTTGGAAGAGAGGGGTAAATTCTGTGCCCCCAGCACCTGTCGTACTCTGAATCCACTGGGCTCACCTCTTCTCTTCAGGTGCAGGCATAAGATTATAGCCTGTGTGTCACTTACAGTCACCCAAAAGCCAATCTGCAGGAAAGCTAGCGGGGACCGAGCAGCCTTACCCACCTCAGCTGCTGAAACGCTGCAGGAAAAGCCAGCTGTTTCTGAAGGTGAGGCTGCAGTAGTGACGATTGACATAATCCCTTCTTTAGAAAAGCTTTTCACAAAATGTCAACCTTAAAAACAATGAAGGGAGCAAGCGGAGGTGGAAAATGTAAATGAGGGTAGCGTGCACCTTTGTATGTCCAAAAACTTGGCAGATAATTAAGTGCTTATTATTTGTCAGCACTGCAGCCTTTCATTCTTGCCCCCCACTCCAACACACACACAAAAAAAATGATCTTTTGAGAAACAATGAGTGCCAGTCAAGATAGCAAGCTGTTTTCTCACCTATTTAGTGGCTATTCAGTTTTAGTGGGAGCCCGTTGACACCTTTATTCAACATAATAATGAGTGGCCTTTAGGAGAATTCCTGTGCAACAATACCAACGTTCAGCATCACAAAAGACTCGATAATGCACTTACTGAACGTAAAACACGCCAAGCTCTGGGCTTTGGATAATGCCTGGAGGGAAATCGTATTATTGGGATGATGTACAGGAAATGACAAAATATTTTGGGCCTGCAGAGATGAGTGCTCCTTGAAGGAGCTGACATAGAAAGGACTGGGATCTGGCAGGGTGGATAATCCCAGCAGGACCCATCCCTTTCAGACCTATAGATGGCAGAGCATCAGTCAGAGAAGTACAACTGATGATGGATTCAAATATTACACTCGTGGTCCCAATTCTTCTGCAAAATCATTGCCAAGATTCTGCAACCCAGAATGGTATTATTTTGTCATCCTAAATTGAACATTTATGCTACCCCCAACCCCCAACCCCCATAGAGGAAAGCATGAAAGACTGCGGCTTCACAAATCTATCACTGCTATTTACTTTGGGTATTGAGGATTTTCCTTTGACTGGTTTGAGAAAAATAATTTATGGTTTAGGATGAGTAGGGTAATTTTTGTTGTACAAAGGGATCAGATATCACTACCACTAGCAATGAGGAACTGCCCTATGAAAGAGTAAAGCTTCTCTACCTGCAGCAGGAAGAGGAACTCAGGCCCTCAAACTCTTGTGAAGATTTGATGACCTTCGGAGTGAGGGAACTCACACAAAGATGAGATCTGTACAATGTTCTCTCAACCTAGCTTGATGTTACCCAGGCTGAGAGTTATTTCTTGCACACTGTTACAGAACTGGGAGTTATTTCTTGCACACTGTTACAAAGACAGCATATTTCTGGCCAGAAATGCAGAGACGCACAGACAGAAAATACACACAGAAAGTAAAGTGATGCACAGAGAGAGACACAAGGAAAGACAGACAGAAATTCAGTGTTCTCCCCTCTTGAGTAGTGGAGATAATTTATACTTACCTGACTTTCTGAGTAAGAACTGAAACATGCAAGAAACAAAAAATGAAACTATTTTGAGAAAAGGCTCATATTCTTGGTTTATAAGACGGTAACTTTTGATACCGGCTTGCGAGCGCCATATGCTGGCTCACACCAAAGGATGCGGCCATATTATAACTTATGTGCGTATATGCGTATAAAATAGGCTGTACGTGCATACATGTGCGCACAATTTTGTATGGATGTGCGCATGTGCATGCAAATGCTGCCTCTACCGTGTAAGTGGGGGGATTTTAGTAGACGCACGCCAACGCAGTTAACAGTTTCCCCAGTTCATTCCGGGTTCACCCAGGAAAGGGACAGGACTTCCTAACCTCCCTAGATAAATAGCCTCCCTTTTAGGACCAACCCTTAAAGCCCTGCTGACAGGCCTAGAATTACTTACGCGCCATCCATTTCAGTAGTAAAGTTATACGGCAGGGGATCCTGGCGCGCACTTGTATGTGTAAATAGTTACGCACACATTTCATGTTAAAGTCCCGGAATGACCATGTCCCGCCCATACCCTGCCTAGACCATGCCCCTTTTTTGTAACTCTTTGTGCACGGACCAGGAGATACGCGCATACTTGGGCGCCTTTTAAAATCTGCGTGGCGCACGCTGATCGGACATACTCACGTATCTTTCAGTTTTGGTGTGCGCCGGGCTTTTAAAATTCACCCTAAAGTCCGTGGTAATCATTTGAACTGAAATGTACCTGATTTGTTGTTGTTGTTGTTGTAGGTGAATTCTTGTATCTGCAAGATAAAAGAAAAATAAAGAAAGTTAATATTTGAAGTTCTTTGAAAAAATATAAAAAGAGAGAAGAAAGTTGTTAATAGTGAAAGGTAAATAGTTAAAGGAAATATACCTGCTGAATATTTCACCTGTAGTTGTTAAAGATGTTCCTGGAAAGTATTTAAAGACGTTTTACTTGTTACCAAAATACGTTTTCTTCAATTTGTGTTCTTAAAAAAAATAAAATAAAAATACCCACAAGATTGTGAGGTGCACTGAATTGGGGGGGGGGGGGGGTGTCACACAGTTCCTAGGGTAACTCCTCACTATCCAGGACCTCTCTTCCTCTCACATGTTGCTCATACTGGGGTGGGGGCATGGGGTGGAGTTCAATTTCCTGAGTCCAGGTGCAGTAATGGGAAACACAGTTTTAGTCATGGACTCACACCCCAACTCTCTCAGTTTAGCTGGTTGGCAAGTACTCACAATAGAAGAGTCGTCTTTGGAGGAAAGGCGTTCGTAAGTTAAGTACGGAGTCGAAAGTTGGTGTTCAACTGAAATGTACTTTAACTTAAAAAGAAGGATCCAAGTGGGGATTGAGATAATCATGAACAGCAAAATAAAAATCATAACAACAAAAGTAGTGGTCTCTTTGTCCATAGCCTCTCCTCTATTCACTCTTCTTTCTCTAACAAAACCAGTTTACAAAATGTCATCTCCGTGGAGGATGGGAAAAGTCTCTTCAGCAACCAGCATAAGGCAAAAGGGTAGGATGGAAAAAACCCACTCTCGATTCCAATAATTAGATGTCTCCAAATATTCTTTCAAAGACCTTACAAAAATCAGCAGCCTTTATCCATCATTTACTGGTTGTGGAATAAAACATCCAATTTCCACAGCAAGATGAAACTGGCCTTACTGCAAAAACTGATCACAAACTCTGAAGTCAAAGTCTATGCTGTTTATTGGGCACAAGCACAAAACCCCCAGATCCAATCCAGTTCTTCTAGAGAAGGGGTAATTAGTAGAAGTGTGCATTTTTTTTTTCGTGGCAGTTTCATTTTCGGTTCAGGGGGTGGGCCATTTCGGTCCACTCCTAGATTGGAATTTTTTTTTGGTTGAAAAGTTTGTTTAAACCCCCCTAAAACCCACCCCAACCCTTCAAATTTAATTAAATACAAAGCTCCCCATCCTCCTGACTCACCTAAAATCCCTGGTGGTCCAGCGAGGGGTCCAGGATCGATCTCCAGCCCTCGGGTCGTCAGCTGCCAGTAGTCAAAATGGTGCAGGCAGCCCTTTGCCCTTACCATGTGACAGGAGCTACTGGTGCCATTGGCCGGCCCCTGTCACATGCAAATGAAACAAACATTGCAAATGAAACAAAATGTTTCACATCTCTAGTAATTAGCCTTTCTAGTAAAGCACTGGGCAAAAACATCTCCAATGCTCTTCAACAAATTCCTTCCAAAACTTCAGACCTCTCAAACATCTGTGGATGAGTGCACAGGGGAGCAGAAAGACCCTTTTCCTATGCTCAGGGGGCAATGTATACCCCTAAGACCCATCCCTAAAAAGAGAAGGCCAAAAGCAAGGGCAAAATGGAAAAACCCTTCAATAGATGGAAAAAAACAGGGATGAACTTAGGGGCAGAGTCAAGGCCCTGCTACAAATAAATTCTATTGAATTTGAGAATCTGAGTCAAGGTATTTATTACGGTGAATTAACACCTATTGCATTTTGGGATTTTATTATTGATTATTCTTTTTTTACAACCACATCTTATGGCACTTACTTCCCTCCCCCTACCTCCAGGGAAGCCAATTGTATTGTTAATAATCACAAAACAGAGGAAACAAAGTGTTCTTTTATGTGCACGTCAATTGGAGGGAAGATTAGGGAGAGAGGTTTTTCATTGTGGCCCCCATGACATTTCTAAAGCTCTCCCTTTCCTGTTCCGTCCTTTGGGGGTTTCGATTACAAGAATAAACCCCCATTCCAAACTGAAGTTAAGGAAAGCCTTAGTGCCAGTGTAGCTCTTCCCCCAAAAAGTCAAACTTAGAGAATGAAATTCCCTAAAGAAAAAAAACAAAGCTAACCCAAGGTCATGATAAGGGGCTGGGGGGGGGGTGTTCAGGAGTAACCAGAAAAGGCTGCTGGATGCATGGCACACCCTCTTAAAGCAGGTAATGGAGGCCAATATTGGAGGGCAAGAAAAGACAGGGGATCCCCGGCAAGGGAGAAACACTCAGCAGGAAGGCGATGCGGGTATAGGTGGGCCTTGCGGCCTTTATTTGCTGTTGTATTCGGTATTACCACCATTTGATATCCTCAGCTGAAAAAAAAAAATTGCTCAGGAAATTCCGTAAATCAGAGAGCTTATTTACTATGGTTAAATGCGCTGTTCCCTGTAGGATGCTCTCATCTTGCCGCCCTGCGTAGGATGCTCTGAAGAGTTCCCCGCAAACAACAGAATAAGAAGAGCGAGCGCAGGCATCTTTCATGGGCTCCCTGTTGTATGTTTTTTTTTGCAGCCATTTTAACGCATGCTATGCTATTTCCCCCCGTCGCCAACATTTTAAACTCTCCGTGTCAAGGGGATTTGCTACCCTGCTCCTCCTGAAAAATGAAAAAAAAAAACAAAAAAACAACTCACAGGAAAGCAAACCTCGGAATCACAGCTCGCTGTTTCCTTGGTTTAGTAGTCTGATCACACAGCCACATGGGAGAATCAGCAGTTTCTGACAAGTTACACCATCTTCAGATCAAATCTGATGTTTTCTAAATTGCCTGATGAATTCACAGAGATCTGGAGGTTTGCCTTCCTACCACAGATTTATTAGCTGATAGTAAGTCGTTCTATATCAGAAAGATTGGATTCCCATACACATGGATTTATGTAGCTGTTACAGAGTACATATGTAAATTATCTGTTTGCAAAATGATTTATGATAAGATAAATACACATTTTAGACTGATGCTATATGGTATTTTAAGCTTGCCTTCTTTTATTATCCTTAAAAATTGTTGTGAGACTGGGAGAGAGATTTATATAAAACCCAGAAGTCAGTCGACCCAGTTTTAGTAAGACTAGTTGGGAAACTGTTGAGCTGAAGACATGCAATTTATATGAATATTTTAAAATATCTATTTCACTGATCCAAGCACTTGGATTTATATACTTAAAATATATATATTTTTTAATTTTTAAAAAGAAAACAAAAGATATTAAGGACCTGATTTTCAAAGAATTACATGTGGGTTACATGCATAAAATCATTACATATGCATTTAAGTAATGTCCATATACATACAGAGGTCAATATTCAAAACTAAATTTCTAAATGGATAACTTGGAGTTAAATGGCTAAATTAGAGTTAGATGGATAACATGGAATTAGATGGATAACTTATGAGGTAGATGGATACCTTGTGAGTTATCCAATTAAATGATTTTGAATATTGACCTAAGAACATATGAAATTGCCATACTGGGTCAGACCAAAGGTCTATCAAGCCCAGTATCCTGTTTCCAACAGTGGCCAATCCAGGCTACAAGTACCTGGCAAGTACCCAAACACTAGATCCCATGCTACTGATGCTAGTAATAGCAGTGGCCAATCCCTATATCAACTTGATTAATAGCAGTTAATGGACTTCTCCTCCAAGAATTTATCCAAACCTTTTTTAAACCCAGTTACTCTAACTGCACTAACCACATCCTTTGGCAACAAATTCCAGAGCTTAATTGTGCATTGAGTTAAAACAAATTTTCTCTGATTAGTTTTAAATGTTCTTCTTGCTAACTTCATGAAGTGTCCCCTAATCCTTCTATTATCTGAACGAGTAAATAACCAATTCAAATCTACCCGTTCTAATCTCTCATGGTTTTAAAGACCTCTATCATATCCCCCCTCAGCCATCTCTTCTCCAAACTGAACAGCCCTAACCTCTTTAGCCTTTCATACAGGAGCTGTTCCATCCCCTTTATCATTTTGGTCACCCTTTTCTGTACCTTATCCAGAGCAACTATATCTTTTTTGAGATGCGGTGACCAGAACTGTACACAGTATTCAAGGTGCAGTTTCACCATGGTGCGATACAGAGGCATTATGACATTTTCCATTTTATTCACTATTCCCTTCCTAATAATTCCTAACACTCTATTTGTTTTTTTTGACTGTCGCAGCACATTGAGCCGACAATTTCAATGTATTATCCACTATGTTGCCTAGATCTTTTTCCTAACATCATGTAACTACAGAATGGGTTATTTTTCCCTATATGCAACACCTTGCACTTGTCAACATTAAATTTCATCTGCCCAATCTTCCAATCTTACAAGGTCTTCCTGAAATTTATCTCAATCCGCTTGTGATTTAACTACTCTGAATAATTTTGTTTCATCTGCAAAGTTGATTACCTCACTCTTCATATTCCTTTCCAGATCATTTATAAATATATTGAAACACACCGGTCCAAGTACAGATCCCTGAGGCATTCCAATATTTACTCTTTTCCACTGAGAAAATTGACCATTTAATCCTATTCTCCGTTTCCTGTCTTTTAACCAGTTTGTAATCCATGAAAGGACGTCGCCTCCTTAGTTTTCTTAGAAACCTCTCATGAGGGACTTTGTCAAATGCCTTCTGAATATCCAAATAAACTACATTTACTGGTTCACCTTTATCCACATGTTTATTAACCCCTTCAAAAAAATGAAGCAGATTTGTGAGGCAAGACTTGCTTTGGGTAAATCCATGCTGACTGTGTTCCATTAAACCATTTCTTTCTATATGCTCTGTGATTTTCATCTTTAGAATAGTTTCCACTATTTTTCCCAGTACTGAAATCAGGCTCATTGGTCTATAGTTTCCCAGGTCACCCCTGGAGCCCTTTTAAAATATTGGGGTTACATTGGCCACCCTCCAGTCTTCAGGTACAATGGATGATTTTAATGATAGGTTACAAATTTTAACTAATGGATCTGAAATGTCATTTTCCTTCAGAACTCTGGAATGCATACCATCCGGTCCAGGTGATTTGCTACTCTTTAGTTTGTCAATCTGGCCGTGCATAAACATGAGTATGCGTGTACTTGCAATATCATGTATAAACGTTAACAGAGGCATTCTGGGATGGAGTTTGGAAGTACATGCTTTTGTTGCTATTCTGTAAGTGGTATACATGCATATATTATCACTATTTTACACCTGCTAATTAAGTCATGGAATCGAAATTGCACTTGTCTTTTGTCTGCAGTTTCTAGGTGGGAAGTTTGGATTAAGTGGTGAGAGGTAAGAGGGTGAAAGTCTGGGTGAACTGGTGATTGCAAGTATTTGCACAAGTATTTTCAGAAGTGGAGTACTCACATTCTTTATAAAACACGTCTCTGCGAATAACTCATGTGTGCATGTTACAATTATTAAAATATGTGCTCATTTTATAAAATGGGTAGAGGAAGTGTGTGTTTTCCTGCATTATATACATACACGTGTACTGAATCATACATGTTTACTTTCAGGTAGATTATATGCTGTGTAGCTCCCACCACACAGTTATAAAATGCTAGCATAAATCTCCATAGGTCCACTTATGTGTGCATTTGGGGGCTTAAGCAGACAATTGAAAATTGGGCTCTTAAAGGGTAATTTTGTAATATCTGGGAAACTTACACAATAAATATGCACATAAGCCAAATCAGTTTTCAAAGGAAATGTATGCGTAAACGTTTGCTTTGAAAATTATACAACAGAAAGTACCTGCACAAGTTACACCTATCTGAAGCCTGTAAACTTCCCATGTAAACTGAGCCGCATACCTTTTAAAATTAAAAAGCACGTATTTGAGTGATATGGTCTGCTCTAAACCTGATCTCAGGAACACTTTTGCACAGTCCAGGTAAATGTACTCGCAAACATGGCATATGAGTGTAAGTTTACCCACACACGGAAAGGGCAATTTTATAAAATGCCATTTCTGCAAGTAAAACAGTTTTATGCATGAAAAAGCATTTGAAAGTCACCCTCAAATCAAAATACAAATATATATATTTATTTATTTATTTAAATGATTTATATACCGGAGGTTCCTGTATAGTATACATATCACCCCGGTTTACAAAGAACAGTAACTATCGCTAAAAAAAATATAGCGGTTTACATAGAACATAGAACATAATAAAAGAAGTTTTACATTGAACAAATCTAAGTAAGTAAAGTTTTTACATTGAATAAATTAATTGAAGCAAATAGTGTATGATATTTAACCGTTAATAAACAAGCAGTTAATAAATCAATGAATAACATGGAAAAATATGAAGTCAGTATGAGTATATGTATGTAGTATGTATGAATTCAGCATGTGTAAATTTCTGATTGAATAAAATAATAGATCTGAATAAAAACGTTGTGGGCTTGAAAATACTTTTCTTCGTGTTCTTGGCTCTAGGGGAAAGCTTGTTTGAACAGCCAAGTCTTAAGTTTCTTTTTAAATGTAGGGTGGCATGTTTCCAAACGAAGGTCTGGAGGTAGCGAGTTCCAAAGTGATGGGCCAGCTGTGGATAATGCACGTTTCCTCAAAATGGATTTCGCCGGTTGTGTGATTAGTCTGTTTTGATAGGCGCTTCTGGTTGGTTTCACGGATGTGTGTAATCGAATTTGAAATGTTATATATATATATATATATATATATATATAAAAGAACAATCATAGGCATCAAATGATTAAAATCAATAAGGTAAAACATTCAAGGGAAACAACACTTGGAAATGAGAGCCCACAAGATGACTCAAAATCAAGTCAAATATTGGCAAAGGCCTACTGAAAGAAATGGGCCTTTTTACAAAAGGTCAAGTATCACTCTTCCAGACGAAGTTCCAAAAGAAATGTATTCCAAAGCATCGGGCTTCAGAGGAAGTCTTTGGGAAATGCAGAGCTTTAAAAGAGCGGACAGATGGGCATGTAAGAACAGGAAGGAATATACCTCATCAGCACAGACCTGAGGTCATTCGGGGCATTTCCCTTCAAAGGTGTTAGGATCAAGGTGACAATCTTAAATATTACTTGCCAGATGAGCAGTAACCATTGAAGACTTTGTAATCGTGGAGTAACATGCTCCCAGAAAGGGCAGCTAGTAAGAAGCTGAACCGCAGCTTTCTGAACAAGTTGGAGGATTCAAAGTGGACAGCAAGAAAGGCCAAAGCAAACAGAATTATAGTATTCTAGACTAGAAAGGACCATTGCCTGTGATATGAAACGAAAGTCATGGGGAAACAGTTGAGACTTCAAGCTATGTAACAGTTGTAATTTATAAAAGGCATAGACTTGATCTGGGCTATCAATTGGACTAAGAATCTATAAAGGAAACTCTTATTGAAGCTAAATGCACATTCTGTTTCGAGAATTTTAGCATGTTGAGTTTTTATGCTTTTTAGATGAGAAACAGAAATATATTTTGACTGAATCCTTTCACTTATTGAATGCAGTGCTCTAGGCAGATGGTAAGGATATTATTTCATACTTGTAACTTTTAAAAGCTTGAAAAAAAGAGACGACTGACAAAGGGCATCAGAACAATCAGCAGTTACTGCCTGTTTCACAAACTACTACCTGCCATTTTTATGTCTCTTTTCACATTTCTTTCTCCCCATTGTTTGAAGGCATCAGACAGAAGAAATCAAAGCCATGGATGGACACTATTGACCATTCTTCTCACTACAAATGTTCCATGTCAATGTTTAAGGTATGCATTCCTGGATGTGACAACATGCCAAGTCACATGCAGTATAATACTCTGTTCCCATTGTTTTATAGTTGACCTTCTGTGGTGGTCAAGGCTGGACTTCTCTTTAGGCAGAGTAGGTAACTGCCTTGTGCCTGGAGGGTGCTGTGCTCCTTTAAGGGAACGGAGAGAGGGTTGAGGATAAGGAGGATGTGCCCATTGATTGTGACATCTTTGGAGGGAATCCCATTTCTTGCTGTCCCAGCATCACAGCTTCAGAGAGAACCACCACCACCAACCACCCTCCTGAGCTTGTAGACAACCTGAATGACAACTGTACTATAGAATGTGAGTATTGTGCTAGCCGACCAAAGCTAAAACAAAAAAGGCCGCAAATCAGTTGGGTAGGAATGGAATCTTTTTGGTTTGAGGAAGGTACCTTAAAACTCCTGAAAAGCTTACATCTCTAAACATTAATTGGCTTTATCATGGTATCAGCTCTACTCAATAGTTTGTTGGCTCTCTTAACCGAATATATTGTTGACATCTTCTGTGGAATGCAACATCATGGAATCCAGATGTCAAAGACCATTGCACTAAAATTCAAACTGCCCCTCACAGCAATTAGTCATACTGTTGGAAACAGAAAAACTTGGCAAGCAAATCTGTCAGCCATGGCATTCAGCCAGAGTTAATCAGTACAGAACTTGGATTATTTCTTCCAATCCATTACTAAATAACAAAAAGATGAGCACAACAGTGCTATGATTATTTCTCCTTTGCCATTTCAGCGAGTCCCTAATGCAATTTGTGTTATAGGGCCAAGAGTAACTAATGATGGGAGGTGGAGGCATGTGTCTTGTAAAGATCCTGAAGGAGACGCTCTTGCAAATACATCAGTATAATTTAACACGAGGGCCCAATTTTTATGTTCAGGACAAAGTGATGTACTGGTGTGTCTTCCAGGAACTCTTGGGAACTCTTTGTTAATTTCATTTATGTAATTGAGTATTTTACCAAGTGGACCAAAACTGGCAAGTGCCCCTTGATAAGAAACTAACTGGTAGCAGACACCTGACTGGTCTCAACATCTGTATCCCGATGCTCCCAGGGGCATGATTTAAAGGGGCTGATCAGCAATCCCCCATATGCCCAAACCCCATGGGTCTTGTGAGGCCCCCTCTATCCCATCCTCATCCCCTTGAGGTGGCCCCAGGGGATGAAATTTGTAAAAAAGGAGAAATAGTTATAGCGCAGGCCCCTCCCCCTCCCGAACCCCATCCCTTTTTCAAAAATTCACCTCCCACCCCAAAGCCCTGCACCATCACTGAAAAAATGGTGCCAGACAGACAATTTTCTACTTATGGATTCTCCTTTCCAAGTCTGCGCTCAAGGTGAGGTACAGTTCAGGTATATTAGGTAGATTTCTGCCTTAGTGGGCTTACAATCTAAAAGGCCTATTTACTAAGAGGTACTCTATCCTGTTGCTTAGTAATCCCCACAGTATTTCCCCAGAGATAAAATACCAGCTGGGAAAATACCACAGCTTAGCTGCCCCTTGAAATTCTGCATGATGGCGGCCCCAGAGACCAGGGCTGCCATCTTGCTAAAGGGCCTAAGAGACCCAAATATGTTTCCCCCCCTACCCAACCAACTGCCTAAAATCCCTGGGAGTCTTGGGAAACCCCTGCCTCACCCAGCCACCCCTTGAAGCAGCATCAGTGGATAACAAAAAGGAGAGACAGTCGTATTACGTCCCCACATCTCCCTCCCATCCCAACCCCATTTCAAAAATTCCATCCCCCCCCCCTCCGAGCCTTTGACCTCCTCCACTCCCAACAAGCCCCCGACCCCTCCCAGCCTTACCTTACAATCCCTGGTGGGCTAGTGAGGCCCAGAGCACCTTCTAGGTTTTGGGCCCTTTCCTGTAGTGCAAGCTTCCCTGACCCAAGGTTCTCTACCTTTAGTATTAAAAGCCACAGTTATTAGGCTTCTTTGCAATAGGCCGAACATCATTTCATTCAACCTTGCTAATTACCATCCCTTTTCTTCGCTTCCTGCGGTATTTAAGATAATTAAGAACTTTTAGAAGATAACAATATTCTGTATGAGTCTCCATCTGGATTTCGTCCCCGTCATAACATCAAATTGCTCCTTCTGCCCAATTCTGATTTAATTAGAACTGGTTTTGACTCAAGTCTCAAATAATTTTTCGTGCTGATTGATCTGTCGGCAGCGTTTGACACCCTTAACCATTCAATTCTCTTAGGTTGCCTTGAGTCATTGGATATTAGATCTACAGTTCCCCGTTGGTTCTTTCATAAACTTCGTTTATTATATTCAATTAAGCCATTTTAAAACTGCTCAGATCTAAAACTTGTAACTCAAGTGTTAGTTATATTTGGATTATTTTCAGGTTTAACCGAAATCCACAGTTCATGTTTTGCAACCTATTCAGAACTCAGCTGCCTGTCTAGTTTCAGGTTCCCTTTTGTATGCTCATATTTCTGCTGTCTTGGCCAAACATCATTGGTTACCTGTATACTGGCGTATTCAGTTTAAAATATTCACTTTGGTCTTTAAGGCTATTAAAGGTCTTATTCCTGTGTTTGTTTCAAGGCCTGATCTTTATTGCCCCACATGTACATTGCTCTCTGCAGCCAATAGATCGTTAGTAATTCCCACTTATAATCACATCCAAGTAACTGTCTCATGTTCCTGTATTTTTGCCATTGCTGGCTTTTCACTGTGGCACAAACTGCCACAACCACCAAAAGCAGAAAATTGCATAAAACCCATATTTTTTTCTATGGTTTTTCCCACTTAGTAATTTTTAGGGAATTTGGTCCAGATGGTGCCATATTATTGCATTGCCTGGGACCAGCCATATAGATGACTTTGTGGACAACTACATTTTTAATGATAATAGTTATAATTTGTTGTTATGATGTTTATTTTTTAAGCATTGTGTTTTAACTTTATTTTAATGTATGTTGTATCTTTGTTGACATTATGCATATAATAGTGTTACCTGCTAAGCTCTGTGGATTAATGGGCTATAAATTTGTCAAATAAATAAATAAATCACTGTAAAAATGATAGTGACTGGCTGGCTGGCTATCTAGTTATCTCTCTGTCACTAGCCCACCAGGAATTATAAGATATGGCAAGGGTTGGGTTAAAGACTTGAGGAGGTTGAAAGCTTGGAGGGTGGGGGTGGAATTTTGAAAAAAGGGCCAGGGCTCATGAAGGGAGAGTCTGTGGTACGACTATTTTATCTTTTTTAAAAAAAAGTGTTGTCCATTGAGGCCCCCTCAAGGGATGGTGGGGCAGGGGACGTGAAACAGAGGGGGTCTTTCATGACTGGATGGGGGTGACAAATATTCGGAAAGTTTGGGCCCTTTATCAAGATGGAAGCCCTGGGCTGTGGGGCTGCCATCGTGAGGCATTTCTGGAGCTAAACCTTGGCATTTTTCCTGGCAGTATGTTACTACCAGGGAACATACCACGGACCAGAATACCAAAGTTTAGTAAACCCCATGGTATTTTTCCCTCTGGAGAAAATACTGCAACTTAGTCAATAGGCCCCCTTCGATTCTAGCCCTCTGGGGCAGGGACCTACCTACTATACCTGAATTGGAGCTCATCTTGAGCACAGGTTTGGAAAGGCAGACCCAAAGCCAGCTTGTACACAAGTATAAATACCACTTTAATATAAAAGGAAACTGAATTGAAATTGTATGGTAAAAGTTTTATTTATTCAAAATATTTGCTTTCAAATAACTGTCATATTTAAGATTTTTGTTGTTTTCTATGATCCATAAGGAAAAATATGCAATTTGTGTATAGAAGATATGAAGAAACCTATTCTGGTTGTTATAAGAGTCTAACTTTAAAGGTAAATGTAAAAGTCTTTAAGCCCCATGTCAGGGAATCAGCACTTTGCAAAACATTAGAAAGAAAGTTAATCCTCATTCTCTGTAGCAGAGATATGGCCTGGACAGACCAGTCAATAGTTCTTTGTAAGCATTTTGCAGACAAATTAATACATTATTTTTCCTTTATCCAAGGGAATCCAAGTTATTCCTCATCTTCTGTAGCCGAGCTGTGGGGTCTTTAGCAGACTAGTCTGTAGCTCTTCCAAAAACTATCTGCCTCATCACAGAAGCAAGCACACCTCTGTACCACTGATGGAAGGCTCAGGGCAGTGACTTAAGCTAAGTCACCAGACTAATAATCAGCATGAATGGAAACCCCTGGGAACTTTATCCTTGTTGACTTCACACTGCATGAACTCATCTGAGGATAACAATATATCCATCCTGTCACAATTACCTACAGAACTGATTGCAAAGGGATCAATTGTCCAAGACTGCCTGAAGTGTCTGAATATAGTTCATGACCGCTGTTGGCCACAAGTGCAAACTGTCACATAGTTCTACCGTTAATAAGTCCTTAGAAAGATTTCCATATGCAGAGCTGTGATAACTTTGTTATGTGAATGCGCAATGTAGCTGTGGACATTCTCCATAGGAGAATGCTGAGAATAAGGATGAGAGATTGCAACTGTGTTAGAGTTACCTTCCTTTCTATAAGTCAGCCGAAGGAGTCGTCTTACATTCACCTGCTTTATTGGCGGTAGCTTGATTCCATATGCCTTGAATCAATTTCTGTGCCCAAAAATATCAAGACCTGGGGTGATCCTATGGTTTTCTCCTGTGTTAAAACGATGCCAAAGTCTGCAGCCACTGTCTGAAAACGTAGCTTGTAACAACCATGCACCCAGCTACAAGGCCCCAGGTCTCATAAAGAAGATGATTGGTGTATTACGTTCCTTCTTCTGGATGCTCTGGCTATGAGATTCAATGTACGAAAGAGCCGAGCATTTTAAAGTGTACACACAAGATAGGCTGGTATGGCTCGATCAAAACAAAATTGCCCCTGGAATTTAAACCACAGAAAATACTTCTGAGGGCAAGAAGCCATTCGTAGAGATGCCTTTGGGATAAAACCAATTTTACATCAGCACTTTGTTTACCTCGCTCCTTCTTTTGAACAACTGTGCCGGGGAATATCTTCATTTGCTGGAACGAGCACTCTTGAACTGTGCCTGCCACCCTGCCCAATCTGAGCTCCAGATCTATTTATTTATTTCTGTCACATTTGATTTCTCGCCTTATTATCCTAAAACCCCCAAAGCCCACATAAATTACAAAACAGAGCCATAAAAACGACAATAGAACAATATCAAAGACTTCACATCAGGAGGACACAGACAAATAATACCAAGATTATATCACATAAATATTAAAACTCTTTCAGTAAAGGGACATACTCCCAGAAAATAAAATTCCCAGACTCCGAAATGATTTTATAGCTACAGCTGACAATAGGCAAAGTGAGAAGACAGACGGCACTTAAAAATAATGGAAACCTCCTAATACGGCTCTCTCATCCTTACTAGCATAATACAAAGGCCGGAGAAGATAACCATGGTCTTTAAGCATTTCCTAAAAGAAAGAGAATTTGTTTCAAGGTGAATTTGTACCTTCTGTCATACTGCGCCAACAAGCAGAAGAGAGGCATTCCTACACCTTAAAATACAATTCTAAAACTACGTGGAAATCCTGGCCGCCTGCTTTCTAATGTACTTAGCTAGACAAGAAACCCCAGGAAAGAAGCTCTCTCCCATGCTGCGGCCCCACTTACCCCTAGATTCATCATATTTATAGCAGAGCAACGAGGCACGGAAAAAAAAAAGAGATGGGGGGGGGGGGCCGACAGCGGGCAGCCGGCCGCACCGCACACCATGGCCCCCCCCCCCCCCCATAGCGCCCCGGGAAAAGGTGCAGTTATATTTCCCGTGCTGCTGTCGGCGGTGATGTGAAAAACCATTACCGCCCGCAGTGCTGCCGGGAGATAACCCCGCCCACACTCCTCCCCTTCCCCTAATTAGAATAATACCGCCGTACCGCACACCGTGCCGGCACGTCGCAGAATAAAGAATGACCCTGTTAGATTGCCGGTGTTGGGGGAAAGAGGAAGAGGATAACTGTTAATCAAGGCTTTGGGGGAGATGGGGGGGGGGGGGGCAGAGTTCCCCTTAACTTTTTACAACTCGAGCCCTGTGAAGCCTCATTGGGCTGACCTGTTTTTGGCAGCACACCTGGCCGTACTTCTTGGGTAGACCCCCCAACCTGCTTGTGTCCGTGTGCAGCTCGGCCCTCTCACACCCCCTGCTCAACATTCTTGCCTGCTTTCTGGGGCTGGGAAGTGACCCCACCTGATTCCTGCCCTGACTTCTTACCTTTTCTTGGGAGGACCCGCCCGTCCCAGTTAAAGCCACTCGGGAGGTGGATGCCCCATCCCCTCAGCTCATGCCATTGCTAGCAGAAGAGGCTGGGTAGGCTGAAACCACAGATAGCCGCTGTGCTATGGAGAGAGGAGAAATGAGACAATCTGCCCGACTGCTCTCCCTCTCCCAGGGAAGATTCAGGTTTACACAAACAGCGGAAGAGAGAGATTCCAGGAGGCCCAGCACCAGGTTTACCAATGAGTGCCGTGCATAATGGCCCATCCTCTGTCATGTGACCTGTGTTAAAGACAACGCAGAAGCAATAATGGAAATGCTTCCTCCAAATGATAAGAAAGCATTACAAAGACTATTAGGAATGATTAGGTACCTTGCAAAATACATTCCAAATGAAACAAGCTTTAAGGCGTTATAGTAGCTACTTACAACATGATATGTTTTTTGGCAGTGGCAGTATGTACAGGAAGCAACCTTTCAAAAGCTAAAATAAGTCATTTGTTCTCCAGCAATATTAAATGCCTATAATCAAAGGGAACCAACAGTAATTCAGACACATACATCCAAAGATGGATTAAGTGCTCATTACAAAACAATAGACTAATGGCCTATATTTCAATATCACACTTGCAAGGCTGAAAGACTAAGCACAGATAACGAATACTAGCCAAAGCGCTCCCTTCACAAATGCTCCCGTCAGTACGTTTATGGAATTCAGTGAAAGTTCAGCCAAATCGGAGGCTGTTAGCATCCAAGCTTAACAAAAATGAGGCAGAAGGTTTATATATACTCCTAGAAAAGGCATGCTGATTTCAAATGTCTCATCAAGGCCAGTTCACATAGCAGGAGGAAGTAGACCTTGATCTTCCTAAGCAGTGAAAAAGTCATACCCTCGATCTCAGCAGATGCAACATTGGCTTGATGTTATCATATTTGACATAGAATGAAAGATGTCACCAAGACAGTCACTGATTTACAATTGGTTAAAGAAAGGCACCTCACAAAATGGCCTAGTCGAGAAATGCCAAAGTTCAACCTTTGAGACAGAATCTATATGTAGAAACTCACCCAAGATATACAGAAATCAAAGGCTGAAGTCAGTGCTGTAATGTATTGGTCAGCTGTGAGTCGTAATGGAGAAATGATGACAGAGTCATGCCACCATGTCAAGGACTTTGCCTAGCAACCATAAAGAATCTGTCCATCCACATTACATAACTAATGTGTCATGGGTACAACTTGCAGCAGCTAATTCTTCTATTTAAAAGGACAATTCTATTTAATAAAGGTAACAGTAGTAATAGCCTGCTTGCTTTCTTACTTATTCTAAAATCCTCAGAATAACAGACAAAAATTATTAAAAAAAAAAAAAAGCTGCTAGCAGACCATGTATGTTTTGCAAGGAGAGAAGTGACTTGTTTATAGAAATTCAAGCCCTGAGCTATTTGAGTCAGAGCTATCCTCAGTCTACTCTACTAGCTGAAAGAACAATATAAATGATGAGAAGAATCTTCCTAAAATCTTTTTGTGCTCAAGACAGATTTGGATTTTGGATTGAATTATTTGCCACTCCAAACCTGTAAGGGGTAATTTTCAAAAGGATTTACGTGCTTAAAGCTGGGTTTTTTTATGTGCGTGAGTAGACTTTTGAAAACTGCTGCAATATGTGCTACTTTTATGCATGCAAATCCTTTTGAAAATTACTCCAATGTGAGTTACAGATCAGGCATAGGAGGTAGGTCCACAGAGCAGGGACCAACCTACTAATTTGATGCCTGGACAATGGAGTACAAAGCCTTGCCCATGGTGACAAGGAAAGTCAGTGGAGAGTGGGATTTGATCCCTGGGCTTCCCTGGTTCTCAGTCCACTGTGCTAAACCCTGGGCACTTTATACTCACAGGACTGTAAGCATCATGGGGAGACTCATTATTGCCCTCCCCATAATTAACCTTTTCGGATGTCTTTGGGGTTTCTGTTCCTTGAGTGTTCTGAGTAATTTCCAGCACTGCAACACTTTCTTATGTTCTTACTTATCATGCAACCGCTGTATGCGGCTGAAGCTAACAGTGTTTTACCTGCTGTATGTCAGTTACTTCTTAATGCTCTAACATTGTTCTCTAGAGAACACCAGGTCTGCCTGTAAGCACCGCTGCATCCTTCTCCCATGCCCATCATATGCTAATACTCGGAGTGTGCAAAGGGGCATCTTCTTCTTGACTGCATGTGATATCCTCGTATATCCGTATATGATATAGCCACCAGCTGAGGCAGATATTTCTGATTAAAGTATTCCTCCAGCTTCACTAATTTAAACTTACGACCTGATGCCTAATAAGACATCTACCATAAACATACATAATTACACAATTTGCTGTTTTATTGCCTTATCACGTCAATTAATTTTGTTTTACATTGAGATGTATATTGGCATTTCACACACAATTCTGATAATAAAATTAATGACTGACATAATTAAAATTGATTTGAAAGTGGTATCTGCCACTTCTGCAGTGAAGGTTTTATTCCAAATAGAAAGCTTTGCAATCTGAATTCTCAGGTATTTAGATTAGGATATATTACTCTACAATAATAAGGATTTATTCATTTAAGTACCTACATTATGTGCCAAACTTGTAACTGCTCCAAGGCATTTTCTTTTACTTGTTCTTTAACATTTCAGTACATGATGCCCGATTTCTTATGCTCTTACATTAACTTCCTCTGTGTTTATAGATATTTTCAGATGCTGTATGCACGCTAGTTAAAAGAAGATTCGTCTTCTGGCAAAGAATTGTGTGAAGTGAAGAGATAAGGGACAGGCGTTCCTTCTATATACTTTTTATTACTTGCGATTATATGAGCATATGGCCAGAAGTTTGTCTGCAGCTGAAGAGGTTCTGCATCCAGGAACGTCTACCACTGTGAACTGGAATAGAAATTTCAGTGGGAGAGCCAGAGACGAGGATCTCATCCTAGTGCAGAGGATCTGCCCTGTGTTTTCAGAGGGGTTCAGTGGACGAGAACTAAGGGAGGTAATATAGTCAAAGCCATTATCTGGCTAAATGCAAGTTTTCAATAACCTCCTTGCTTATCTAGCTAAAAGTTTTGATAAGTCATTATCTGGCTCAGATTTAGCCAAATATGAAAGGGGCGTGTTGGGGGCATTCTGGGGCAGGAATGAGTTAACCGAATGAATTGGCTATCCCCAGACATGCTTGAAAGCAGATCTAAAGTTCTAGCCTATCTCCCTTAGCGACCCATAGAAGCGTCAAGCCCGGGAAGCAGTAGGCTGCTATCACAATCTGCACTGAAGAACAGATATAGTGAAGGTACTGGAAAGGTAAGAGGGATAGAATGAGGGGATAGGGGAGGGCAGGGAGGGAGGCCTGGGAAGGCAAATATTTGTTGATTTGAGACAGGATTGGCTTGCAGGCTGGGGAGGTTGGAGACCAACCTCAGATCATTTAAATAAATAAATAAATAAATAAATATATGCTTTTTTTTTTTTGTTTGGGGTGGGAATGGCTGCATTCATTTTAAGCATGGGTGGACTGGAGTAGGGTAAGTAACAGAGTCACTATGCTTTCTTTTTTTTTTTTTTAATCTTGCAGCTCCACTTAATCGGCTTTTTTTTTTTTTATATGGCTAGTTAAGGCTAAGTTATCTGGCCACATGAGGCCAGATAGCTTTAAACCTAATTAGCTATATTCAAAATAAATCTGGTTAGATTAAAGTGTATCTGGCTATAGGTAGCCAGATAACGTTAATCATGGATATTCAGTGGGATGCTTATCCCACTGAGTATCTGGGACAAGTTACCCAGCTAACTTTAGCAAGGATAACTTGCCTGCTCCTTGGCTTACCGAATATGGACCTCAGGCTGATTCCAATACCAAAAAGTAGAATCTCTCAGTACAGGAATCTTTGAAAGTAATCTGATAAGGGTTTGGAGTCAGAGGAAGTCTCTGTTTACTAATGAACTGTGTATGTGTGACTGTCTGAATTTCTTTTTTCATTGTGGATTGAACACACAGGAACATGGTTAGGTTAGATTGATGGATCATTACTCTCCATAGGTTTCAGTAAACTTGTATTTTGGAATAAACCAAATTGGAGTGCATGTATCTTTGTTCCTGAATCCCTTAAAGAGTGCCTAAAACCCCAAAGGCCCTGCAGCAACTCTTCCCTCTTGCCGAAGAACCCTAAGGCTCCCCTTTGGCAGGGCTTCCCAAACCTGTCCCAATGACCCCACAACCAGTCAGTTTTTCAGGATATCAACAATGAATATATGAGAGATATCTCTACACATCATGGAGACTCAGTAAATGCACATTTACCTCATGCATATTCATTGTAGGTATCCTGAAAACCCGACTGGCTGTGGGGTCCCAGGGCAGGTTTGGGAAGCCCTGCCCTAGGAGTTGTATGATAACCCAGCAGATCCTGGACACTCCCCTTTACCCTGTCTACAAATGGAAGAGCACATGATTACAGCTGTAAATCTGGCCACTAGGGGTCACCGTTGCAGGGACTGCCCAGGGACTGTGGCTGCCCTCTCTCACCATCTCCAGCCCCAGGATAGAGAGTACTCATCTGGGAATCTAACCTAGCTTCCTTTGCATAGTCGTGCCCAGTACTGTCACAGGCCCCTTCATTTTAATTCATAACTATGCAGCAATAGGAAATGGATAAAGATGAAATATATAAATCACAAGACTCGTAGTGCATCTTTCTTCCAAACAAGATCCCGATAGGCTTTACGCTTTCAGCTTCAGAAGCACAGATGCAGCCACTTCTCTAGGGTAGAAATCTGGCTGAGAGTTTGGTGCCTGGTCTACAAGACGGCTTACAGCATTAGAGACGAGGTAAGGAATAGCAATAATGTTGTTTCTCCTCCCCCAGCCCTCTCTTGGTGCCTATGGGAAAATGCTTCAGTACATGGGCCTTAAGGTCTCACTGAAAGCGTGTGATTTCGGTTCACAAGTCACTGGAATTTCTGACGATGCTGAGATAAGTTGCCAATGCTATTCCAGCGCTCTGTCTCCAGGAACTCCAGCTCCGTACACCTGAAGCTACCGCGTCAGTAGAAAGTCAGCCGCACAGCGACCATAAGTTCTGTTGCATCACACACATTCCTTACTTTCTCTCCATCATATCTATTCTTCTTGGGTACGTGGGTAAAGGTGGGGTGGGGAGAATGCGTGCTACCGAGAGAGCCCCGTCCCCGCTGTCTGACATCACTCAGGAGTGCCGGCGGGCCTGACGCATCAGGGACCTCCCCCCATATATAGCAGAGATACTGGAAGCAGGCCAGGGGCTAGTGCCTTCTCACAACCTTCACGCTCTTTAATTTTGGCGGGAAAGAGGGGAAGAACCAGCCGAAACGCCCCAGGTCCCACACTCTCTGGAGTCAGCTCTGCATAGTCTGGAAACAGGATCTGAACCAAACAGCGCTTTGTTCAGGAGCTTGTGCTGTGCGGTGATATTTACAGCGATGCTTCATAAACATGATTCACATTAGCTCGTTATTCAAGGGCGTTTGGCTGAGATACATCCACAAGAAAACTAACGGGGGAAAAAAAAAAAAAAAAAAAAAAGTACAGCGGGCACCACTTTGATCTGTTTTACTTTTGCATGTTTCTTCAAAAAGTCTCTCTGAACAAAAACAGTAATAGAGTACTTCAACATCTAAGCAAACTCCCCAGAGTACTCTAGGGCATGCAGCTACTACCAGAGTGCGGGCCCGTAACGAAGCAATTTGCAGACATTCCAGACTACATGACAGCCTAAAAAACTTCAAAGCGAACGGAGCAGGAACAATTTATAGCTGGTTATCCTGAGGCACAGGGAGGGAAAGTGGCTGGCCCAAGGTCACAGACTCCTTGATAGAGCTTGGAACAGAACTCAGGAGCCCTGAATCTGCAGTTTCGCTCTTTGATTGCACCTCCCCTTCTTATCCGATAGTTGGAATGATGAGCGAGCATACATACTGCACCTTTCACAACCAGCCTCCGGCCAACAAGGGCACCAACTGATTCCGTCTGAAAAGACAGAACAAGTACTGCTATTTTAAATTAGTTAGGGCTCATCTGCTTCTTTTTCTGGAGACTGCATTGCAATGAAAGTAGAAAAAAAGAAAAGATTGGCTCAGACAGTGACCAGATGGTTATTTTTAGTATAATTCTGATTTCTTGTCTAACACAGCAGTAATATAAACCTCGGAGCATCAACTTACTTGCTTCTTGGCAGCATGGCTTATGTTCTTTTTCCTACTGATCTTATTCCCAGGTCTCCCATTTTTTGTCATTAAAATGATCTTATCTCCCCATATATAGCATGCACACACACACATCCATCCATCCACTAACTCGTTTCTTGGCATCTTCCTCCCTCCCGTTATTTCTGGGCCTGTCCAAACTAATTTACAGTATACGGAAATAAGGCCTAAGAAGCAGAACTGCAGAGTTAGGAACATAGGCAAGAAACAGCTAAATTTTGAAGTTTTGAGGATCATAATGTGAGCTTTTTTTAAAAAAATTTTTAAGGATATAATAAAAAACTTAAGCCCAATAGGAAATCATCTAGTTAACTCTTGGAGCTAGACCCATTTTTAGCCTAGTTTTGGAGAAGGAAACTGACCTTATAAATCACCCAGTCTGGGCCTCCCTCCACAATAACCTTTGAACTGTTCCTCCAGTTCCATTCAGGTTTCTACCACAGATATTAATTAGAACACCTTTGCACACTTTTCGCGTGCGACCACATCCCCCAACTAGAATTGCCTTTTTGGTTTTCTACCTTCGTTTCCTATAGGGAAACAGGTCAGTCCCCCTCAGCTCAATTGGAATCGCTGGGAAGTCAGAGCACATTGTGATGTCATCAAGGATTTTTAAAACTGCCTTGTCATTGGTTAGTGCCTAGAGTTCCAGGACCACATGTTTTGAAATACAGTGCACGAACATGCAAATGCAAGTCAGAGTAGTAAAGGGGATATGAGAACACTTCTTAATGCCTAACTTCCTTCTTTGTTGGTATGGATATTTGCATATGGCAAACATTTAACTACTAATGAATGGCAGGGCAGCTTTTAAAATGCCAGTGTGCTCTGTTCACCCTGAGATGTGAACTGAATGATCCATTTTCATACAGAAAAGAAAAAGAAAAAAGGATTCTAAGCATCTTGGGCACCAAGAGCACATACAAATTGTGAGCCGGGGGTCATAGGGTGCTTTGCTTCCCATGGCAGAAATTTGAATGGAATTAGATGAATGGTTTAAAAATTATTAGAGGCAGAGGAGACACACTTATATGGGGGGGGGGAGGCATACGGACATGAGCATGAGGAGCTGCCCTGCCATTGGTTTGTACTTATAGCCAATTAGCCATATACAATTCTCTGTACCAAGAGGAGGAAATGTAGCATCAGGAAATGGAAATAAAACAAGATATGCGAACATCTGCAAGACAAAAGCAAATGGACCAGCATTTTAATTAAATATGCACCAGATGAGAGAGAGAGAGAGGTGGTAAAGCCTATCGGGATCTTGTTTGGAAGAAAGATGCAATACGAAACAAATTTTAATAAATTCGTGCCATTCATTTAAAAAAAAAAAAAAAAGTATTCCCTTAAAGAGATGGTAGGTCAAACGACAACAGATAATCTTATTTAAGTTAGGATTTCACCTGCCTCACAGACTCATCCTGCCTGCTTGATTCCTGCAATGATACCTCCCCACCAGCAGAGGCCTCAGTAAGCCTCATCACTAGCCTTGCTAAGCTTCTTCTTGCTACTCTTGCCACACCTAAGTCTCAGCCTTATGTAACCCAGCCTTGCCAGTGTAGCTCTGTCTTCTCATGGTGTCATTCTTGGCTCCGTGATCTGACCCTCGCTCCTTGCCTTGTGGCCTGCTGAGCCTTCTTGCTCTGTGTCTTGCCTTACAGCCTTCGGGGTCTACTCTGCTTTGCATCTTGCCTTGAGGCCTTCAGGCTTATTGTTATAAACAAACACATATTACTGATCCCCAACAATAGCATGACATAACACTATCCTTTACAGACCCCTGGATACCACTGGGTAGGAAAGACCTTGGAGAAAAGATGGGTTTTGAGCATTTTTCTGAAATGTAGAAAATCAGCCTCTGCTTTAAGGAGTCCTGGAAGATTATTCTAGAGAGAAAATCCTGCAATGCTAAAGATATGGGAGGATGATTTGGTTAATCAAATTTGTTTATGAGTGGGAATTATCAGTAATCTGTTAGCTGCAGAGCGCAAATTATGTAGAGGACAATAATAAAAAAAAAAACAGGCTTTGGAAAATATGCAGGATTAAGACTATTAATGGCTTTAGAAATCAATATAAGTATTTTGAACCAAATGCACTGATCTACTGGTAACCAATGGAATTCAGCCAGAACAGGAGAGATGTGAGCATGCAATGGTGTACTTGAAACTATATGGGCTGTTGGATTTTGAATAAGTTGTAATGCATGAACTGTGGATTTTGGTAAGCCCAAAAACAAGGAATTGCAGTAATCTAATGAGTTAATGACTAATGCTTGGATTACAAATTTTAAGTCCTTTCGGGTGCATTATCTGTCTCAGAATGAGAAAGCAGCAGAATCTCAGTTTTTTAAGATTCTAAACTAAGTTGTTTAGAATCATGTGCTAATTTGGAAAAGCATCAAGAGAGTTTGCCAAAGGCTGAGCTGAGGGACGAAGTAATGGGAAAGAAAAATTGCATGTCATCTGCGAACAGTTTGAAGTTAATGTCAAGCTGCGGAAGAATAGCACATAAAGGTAACATAAATGTTAAATAAAACCGAGGAAAGTGGTGATCTTTGAGGGACCCCTGTGACTATGGGCAACAAACTAGAGCTGGAATCCCCTGTAACTATTCTGTAAGAACGATTTGATAGGAATGAGGAAAACCAACGAAGAGCTGATGATGTGATACCTGGAGACTTGAGACAATGTAAAAGAATAGAATGGTTGAGCATGTCAAATGCTGCCAATAAATCCAGTAGTACTAAGAAATATTTAAGACCCAAGTCAAATCCGGTTCTGATTAGATCGAAATTTAACAACAGAAGTGATTCGGTGTTATGACGGGGATGGAAACAAAATTGTGCTTCATGCAGGATATTATCTTCTAGAAATTCCTGTAATCGGGTAAAGACTATCTTCTTGATTACCTTTGTTAGCATAAGAAGTGAAGAAAAGGGATGGTAATTATTAAAGTCAGATGGATTAACATCTGGCTTTTTTGCAATAGGTTGAACTGCAGACTTTAGTACTGATGACAAAGAACCTTCAATCAAAGAAGCATGTACTATAGAATTATTGAATTCCCCAAATCTGGTTTTAATACTTTTTTTTAAAACAGTAGAACATGAATTGAATGGGCAGAAATTGCCTTTCAATGAGGCTAGAACAGAAAAGACTTCTACAGAAGGAGGAGAAAACTGACTCCAATAGGGACCCAACAAAGATGGCAACAAAGGCTCATTTTAATTACCAGAGAGATTTTCAGTTTACTGTGATATTTTCTGATGAAACAAAGAGTGCTAGACCCTCACAGAAGGTTGAAGTTGAGTCTAAAAACCTGCCCTGAGAGGTTGAACTAATGAGTGGACCACTCAAAGCAATTCACGTGCATGTAATGTTGATGTTTGAATTCTCCAGGAAATATACATTTTTTGACTGATCAATGGCATTTCTTAAACAGAAAACTTAGTATAATATATTTCCATGTAGTCAGTGGTATTTTTTTTCTCCAGCTATGCTCTCTGCATTTCAAACTTCTCTTTTTTTGAGCCTTTAAGTTAGGGGAATACCAAGGAGCATGACTTCTATGGTGAAAATATAGCAATTTCATAGGAGCTAAGGTATCAAGGACAGAATGAAATGAAGATTGCTAAGTATCCACTGAACATCAGAATTAGTTGGTGCATCAAGAAGTGGCAACCATGTAACTGATCAGCTTCAATATGAAGATGTTGAGTAACACAGGGAGCCTCAGAAGAAGCACAAAACTCCTGCCCAGGGATAAAAAGAAAATAACGACTCAAGTAATGGTCCAACCAAAGGACCAGGTCACATGATTGGATATAAGATTTACGAGAGACCCATTCATCCCTGACAAAGATTAAATCCACTATGTGTCCTAACTTATGAGTAGATGTCCGAATGAGCTGCATCCAGCCCAGGGATTGTATATATGAAAGAAAGTAGTCACACTCAGCAGAAAGTGGAGAAGCATCAATATGAATGTTAACGTCACCTAGGTCTATCACATGTTTCACACCTATTTTTGCCATTAGCAATCAAAAAAGTAGAGCTTTTTCAAGATAGATATCCCAGACGGCAATATATTAGACAAGTGCCCCAATTCCATGAGGAAGACAGAAAAAGCAATTTTACAGGAGGTGCAGTCTCTACCTGGGAAACAGAGTGATGTCTTCTGGCTACCACCAGAAGGCCACCCCCCCTTATAAGATTCAAAGCTTAGAAAAAACCTAGTAAAGAGTTTAACAGAACAGTGTCTGATGGGAGAAGCCAGGATTCGGTGATACATAAAAGTTCCAAAGCCTAATCTTTAATTAAATCTGTCAGTCTTACAAAGGATAGCTTGACCGTTAATCAAACAAAGTGAATGAAAGCCACAGCAAGCTGTTAGCATAGGGGAGACAGTGTCCATTAATACTGGAATTAGTGCTGTGCCACGCTCTCTAGGGTTCTGGGATATGGATAAAAGAACAGGAAGAGACCCATAACATCCTCTCTCCACTACTACTGGAATACACTCACCCATCTCAGAAGTGGATAAAAAGTTAAATGAAAATAATCCAAAAAAACAGGATAAAACAGATTTTTTAAGAAAGCATCAAAAAGTTTAAACACAATGCCAAAGAAACCACATATATTGCTATAAAACCAAATAAGATTACAGTCTTCCTAGGTATAAAATGGCCCATGGGGACAAATAACCCAAAACCTCTTTGTTCTTACCTCAAACTAAAGTAAAGCTTATTACTACAAGCGTGCCTGGATCCAATTCCCCGTCAGTGTCTGACTTCAGCTCCCAGTCAATGCTTAAATTCAGCTCCCAGCCTTCAACTCTTAGCCTGTATACAGCTCCCAGTCTGTGCCTGTATCACCATGTTTGCTAGAAGGAAAGTCCTACTGGCCCCCATAACCCAAGGGCTCAAGCTGCAGAGGAGGGGGCTAGTTAGGCAGAAGCTTATCTTTAGTCCTGCCCTGCAGTCTTGTATCGCTTCTGTGGGGGTGATCTCTTATTCTAGCTTGCTAGACTGTGACATGACTGAGGTGCGTGGAACCCTGGCGTCACACTGCAGGTTTCTAATAGGGAACCCCCTTTCTGATGTCATCGGGGTGGAGCCTGACTCAGACGCCAGGCAGGGAATGGGATGCACAAGAAAACAGAGAATCACAGCACTGACCTGAGAAAAGACACCATAAGAGCACTCTCAGTTCAGGAGCATGGCAGACAGGCAGATACAGCATGGGGGGAAAAATACAGACACGTGCAGAAACAGCAATACTGACATGGAGTCGCTGCGAGCTTCTAATAGGGAGCCTCTTCTGACATCATCAGGGGCGGAGCCTTAAGGCTGGTATTTTGATAATGTTCTGATGCTTAAATAAAACATATTTTGTAGCAGATTGACTATGGACAACTGGGTCAGCATTTTAGGTGCCAGGAGTTTCAAGCTGCCATATAACAACTGAAAATAAACAAAAATAAATGATAGATAATTTTATATTTTTAGTGATGCTATCACTCTGAATGGGGAAAGTAGATTTGGAGTATAGTAATGAGTCCACGACGCGCCGCAGCTTTGTTGCTAACAAACGAGTATATATTGGTGTTGAAACAATCGCTACATTAGTGAGGTTTCAAGCAATAAGTATACTTCTCATACATAGTTCCAATGTGTGAAAAGATACAACTTTCAATACCTTGTAATTGTTAAAAAATAGTGTACCCATGGAAGAGTCAACAGATGTGGCTGATAAGCCCCTGAGGCAGCTCCTAGAAGAGCGAAACTCGGCCAGAGTCGGGCAAGATTCAATAAAAGTCCTTTTTACTGATCCTTCTCTTCGTGTTTATCGCTGCTAGCCATCTTGGATCAGCTTCCACTTTGTTTTTTGGGACCTTTTTTTTTCCCTATAGGCATTACCTTGCACTTGTCCACATTAAATTTCATCTGCCATTTGGATACCCAATCTTCCAGTCTTGCAAGGTCCTCCTGAAATTTATCACAATCCACTTGTGATTTATCTACTAATAATTTTGTATCATCTGCAAATTTGATTACCTCACTCGTTGTATTCCTTTCCAGATCAATTATAAATATATTGAAAAGTGCTAGTCCAAGTACAGATCTCTGAGGCACTACACTGTTTACCCCTTTTCCACTGAGAAAATTGACCATTTAATCCTAGTCTTTGTTTCCTGTCTTTTAACCAGCTTGTAATCCATGAAAGGACACTGCCCCCTATCCCATGACTTTTTAGTTTTCTTAGAAGCCTCTCATGAGGGACTCTGTCATATGTCTTCTGAAAATCCAAATACACTACATCTACCGGTTCAACTTTATCCATATGTTTATTAACCCCTTCAAAAAAATGAAGCAGATTTGAGAGGCAAGACTTGCCTTGGGTAAATTCATGCTGTGTTCCATTAAATCTTTTCTTTCTATATGCTTTGTGATTTTGATCTTTACAACAGTTTCCACTATTTTTCCTGACAATGAAGTCAGGCTCACTGGTCTATAGTTTCTCGGATCGCCCCTGGAGCCCTTTTTAAATATTGGGGCTACATTGGCCACCCTCCAGTTTTCAGGTACAATGGATGATTTTAGTGATAGGTTATAAATTTTTAAATAATAGATCTTAAATTTCATTTTTAAGATCCTTGAAAACTCTGGGGTGCATACCATCTGGTCCAGGTGATTTGCTACTCTTTAGTTTGATATTTTACAAGATTTCTATTGGCTGCTTAAAGTGATAGGAGTGACTGCTTATGCCTGTCCACAAACTGGCCTCATCCCAACTCATTATATACAGTGACACCATCCCACTAATGCCTTGTGGAACAGTCATGCACTACAAAATGAAGTAAGCATGATTTAGAGGCCCATCAAGGCAGACTACAACAGGGAGCAGCAAAATGGAGACATACCAGGAAAACTAGAGATCCATTTTAGATATTAACTAAAACATACAAAATAGGTAAATATATTTTTGTAAAGATCAAAGAAAAATAGATCTTATTATCCTATTTTGGATCTGAAAGGTATCAACAAATGCTTTTGAATATCTCACCTTCATATGAAAACCCTTCACTCAGTTATAGTCATAGTTAGATAAAGTGGGTTACCCTTTTGTTTCCGATCTTTCAAAGACTTACCCTCACATTTCCATCATTAAAGATCAGCAAAGGTTTCTTCGCTTTTGTGTTTTGGAATAGCATTTCCAGTTTGGAACCCTTTCATTTGGCCTCAGCACTGTACAATAAACCTTCACCAAGGTATTTGTGGTTGTTGAGACTTTCCTGTGCACAGAGGACAACCTAGACACTTGGCTAATAAGGGCCAAGTTATTTCAGGAATGCCCGTCAATCTAGACCAGGGTAGTGCAAGTCTTAGACTTGTTAGGATGGGTACTGAAGTTTGTGAATAGCAATTTGGTTCCTTTCCAGTCTCTGGAATATCTACGTGCCAGGGCCGGTGCTAGCTTTTTTGCTGCCGTGTGCGAACAATTACTGTGCTGCACCAAATAAAGCCCCAAGAAAACTCATCTTGCGCCTTTTCCTCAGGCAGGCAGGGACCACGGGGCCTCTTTCTCTGTTGCTGCTCCTGCATGGAGATGCTTCTCCTTCATCGGGGAGAGCAGCTGTTCTGCAGCTCCTCCTATGTTCCAGCCCTGTGGTACTGAACACTCGTGTTGCTAGCACTTCCTCTATGCTCATCTCGTGCATCGCGAGATGAGCATAGAGTAAGTGCTAGCACCGTGAGTGGTCAATACCACAGGGCTGGCACATGAGAAGCTGCAGGACAGGTTTTCTCTTCTGTGCTAGGATGTGGCAGTGGACCTCCTGCTTCTTGTGCCACCGGTGAGATGGGATCCACCAGCGGCCACTTGGGTCTTCAGGTTCTGCCACTGGTAGGATAGGATTCACCTGCAGCTTCTTCTGCCGATGGGATGAGGTCCACTGGCAGCCGCATGGGCCTCCTTCTGTTTCTGCTGCTGGTGGGATCAGGGCCACATGGGCCTCTCCCTGCACTCGATGGCACTCTCTGGGTGTGCTGCCCTGTGCAATTCAACAGTTTGCACACCTGGTGGCGCTGGGCCTGCTAGGTGCTCACTTTGATACCAGAGGTGGTCAAAGTTTACTTGACACATGGAAGAATTGCCAAAGTTTTGACTCAGGGCAAGTTTTTCTGTTTCAGGATGCTCCGAGGGTTTGGGGTCTTTTTTGGCTCTGGAAAGTGACGGCAGTTACACTAGATCAGGGCCAGCTTTAGGCATAGGCAACATAGGCATGTGTCTAAGGCACCAAATTTTGAAGGTGCCTACAAGCTGGGACTCCTCCTTGAGGTCTTTGATCTCCAGGAGCAAAGTATCATGTCCCCAGTCCTCTGCCTCCGGACACTTGTCTTTTAAAGCCAGCTCTGCCCTAGATCTGTTTTCCTTGGGCCAGAGCTCTTATACATGTTCTTATTTCTGTCTTGCTGGTCTCCAAAGTTGAACTAAAAAGTTCAATTGCAACAATCAAGGCCTGTAAGGGAGAACCTGATTTGGTGCATGTCTATTTTCAGTCTCTCAAAAGGAAGCAGTCTAGAGCCACCCGTTTGGATGTTGGTCACATCAGACATGAGCTTAGGGAGCCTACTACCATAATCAGGTAAACTCAGGGATGTGGTCTAAAGAGGTAGCCTCCTGTTTCATAAATAGTCTAGAAACCAGGTTCATCAGGCATTTCTGCCTTTAGTGAACAGAAAACTGTTTCGGATGTTCTCAGACAATGCCATAACAGTGGCTTATGTAAACAGACAAGAGAACACCCAAATCTCGATGGTGGCTCAAGAGGTCAGCTTGCTGTTCCAGTGGGCAGAACAAAATGTCCTATAGATGTCAGCAGCTCACATTGCAGGAATGGACAATGTCCAAGGTGACTTCCTTGGTAAAAATACCTCAGACCCCAGGGAGTGGAAACTCAGCGGGGAAGCCCTTTCAAAAGATAGTAGACAAATGGGATTTCTTTGCATGAATTGTGAATGTTTTTTGTAAATCACTGAGAATTGTTGATAGGCAATAAATAAATGTATAAATAAATAAACCCGATGGCACTTCACAAGAATTCCCAAAAATCAGGTATAGCCCTCAGAAGGACTGGAGCTCCAGCAGGATTGATGCCCTGATTTAGCCATAGTAGCAATTTTCTGCATAAGCACCACTTTTCAAGGGCCAGGCCGTAAGATAAATTGAAGCTGGATCCTCCATGAGAACTGGGCCTTGGTGTAGGAAGCCAAGAACCTTGGAAAACTGGAGAGGAACACCAAACTGCAACTTCACCAGATCTGTGTATCAAAATTTCCTTGACTAGTTTAGAGCCATGGGTATGATTAACAGGTAAACTTTTATTTCCCCTCAGAATTTTGCCTACGAGAAGTCAGGAAGGGAAAACAGACAGTGAGATCCAATCTATTGAATGCCTGTAAGAATTCAACTTCCCTGGCTTATGTTCAGCTTTGTTTGAAGATCCCTGTAAGGATCTGTTGCCTTGATTAACATTTATTGCAACTGTTTTAATCTTTGTGCAGAAGGACTTGGACATGGGTCTGGCCCAGAATTCCTAAATGTTCAGCTAGTAGCTATTTCTTGTTCCAGAGGTCAGATTCAAGGAGCATCAGTAGTATCCCACCCAGATGTTCCTTGCTTCCTTCATGGGGTTTAAGCATATTCGGCCTTCTTTTAGAGTCTTGGGTCCTCAGTAGAACCCTAACCTGGCACTCAAGGTGCTGGTGGCACCTCCCTTTGTGTATATTAAGCATATTCCTTTGAAGGATTTCTCTATAAAAATGGTTTATTTCTCGTGGCCATTTGTTCTGCCAAATATATTTGACTTCCAGGCCTTATCTTGCAGAGACAAGTCTTTCTTTTCAGCCAGAACTGTCCTTTTTACATAAGGTCCTGTTATCTTTCGCACCATTTTCTAGATGTTCATCAAATTTTTCTGATATCTTTAGGTCATTAATTCTTTCAGAAAGGCTGGTATGCTGTTTTTTTTTCAGTGGATCTCAAAAGATGAGGCAGCTTCCAACTCATCTGTGGCTAAATAGATTAAGTAAAGAATTTCTTCAACTTATTTACTGAAGGGTCAAGCAGGTTTAATTTTTTTAGATTATTTTATTTGCTTGAACAATTGCTGTTTCTTACTTCAGTAAAACAAAGACTCCAAAAGTCCCAGCTTATTCTACAAGAGCTCAGACTTCTTCATGGGGAGAGATGATGGATCTTGCTCTAGAAGACATTTGTGGCCACTTCATCTTTCTTACAAGGCATTACAGATTAGATGTACCTTCAACAGAGCTGCAGCCTTTGGGGCTGGTTTTCTCAGTCCAGTATGGATTTCTTCCCAACCATGTTAATAGGAGCTTGGGTACTTCCCATGCATCTAGACTAGTCTAGCAGGATGATAAAGTAGGATCAATTTAGTCATACCTGTTAATTTCCTATCCTTGAATCCTGCTAGACCTATCCAGGACCCACCCAGAAAGTCAGTGGCTGTGCTATTGTGTTTGGTTGAAAATCTTGGATCTTTCAGAAAGTGTCACTTCCAATGGGAAGAGCCTGAGTATTGCCTTTAATTTCTTCTCTCTCTGGTTCCTTTCCCTTCCTTTTCCTTGTTGGGATTTGGGAAGATTTTATCTTCTGTATTTTTTCCTTTAATTTTTGAAGATTTAACGTTTAGCATTAGTCTGTGGGTTTTTTTTTTTATTATAACTTCCATTGCTTTTTTGCCTGCACTGTACCATCCTATATACAGTTGATGTCACAGAAAAGATGTCCCCTCTGCCTCCATGTGCTGGTAAGCAGTATAAACCCACCATGAATTTGGAACGGACTAGCAAGACTCAAAGAAAGGAAATTAACAGGTAAGACTACATTTCTCCCTTTTTATGGTGTGCCATGTTTTCTCTTATTATTGTTTATGCTAATATCTTTTCTTGTCGGCGGCTATGAGGAATCCTTTTTAGGTGCATGGACTGAGCTTTGCCTTACCTGTTAGGCAGCTGTCCACCAATCAAGAGATTCTGAAGCAACACCTGACAGCAGTAAAAAGGAGGTTTGAGAGGCTGGTACAAACATTTGTAAAAAGGGGCCTGGGTATTGGTTTAAGTATGAGCATGTGTATTCTCATCTATCTAGAATACTAAGTTTCAAAGAGGGAAGATGACAAAACTGGTTTGGATAAGATTAGAGATCCTGCAGGTAATCAAGCTGTGATGTACAGATGGGACATATCTTTAGCTAAAACAGGCAAGCAGGCTGGGTGGGCCGACTGGTTTTCTATTATGTTATTATAAAGCCAAGATCTACAGGAATGAAATCCTACCTTCAAACACAGGATCATATCTGAGGCAGAGTTAGCAGCAGTTAGTAAAATAAAATAGGAAACTTTTCCAAAGTTGCAATTTTTGTTTTTAATTATAATTATATTTTTGTTTAGATTTTAATACATTACATTCAGTATTTACATTTGGCAAATAAAGAGGAACAAACATTGCTTAGTGCACAAAATTACATTTATCGTGTGTATTTATATACTGTATACACATACCATGGGATAGCTGCACTGAAATATTTGGAAATGTTTCCATTGTGAGGTTCTGGGAGACACAATGTACACTTTGAAAAGTGCCACCAGTCCCCAGATCCCTGAGATGGAAACGTCTGATTTCTGCACCTGTGCCTTACAACTATTATTTTTATTATGTACGGCTCAGAGGCTCAGAATGTCCTCTAACCTGCCTTCTGCCTGCCCATAACCGAGAGATACTGAAAGGATTTAATGAGGCATTTTTGTTTACACGTGGCACTTTAAATTTTGTAGGTCTTCACCTCTAGGCTTCCTCTCTCGTACGTCTTACCTTTTTCACCTCCAAATTCTCACAGCTTCTGTCATGTTAACACTGCATAGTACAACAGACTAGGCCAGTAACACTGTTCCATACTGTACCAAAAAGCTTTACAATTGGAATGACCGGATACAGTATCCTAACTTCATGACATGATATACCGTTCCTGTTCAGATCTTCCAACTTCCATCCCAATGCACCGAGGGGGCCTCAAGACCGACAGGATTGCTGCTCTATGTATGCAATGGGTTATAAGCAGGAGGATAGGCTTAGCTGGAGCTGGTGATAGGCATTAGCAGACGAAGCAATTGCTTAGGCCTGTGAGTAGCTCACAAGTCCCTTGACTCATGTCTTATCACCATTTTCTCTATGGGCCTCCCCTTCTGCTCCTTCCTGCTTAGGACCTCCCATAGCCTAACCTGTCCCTCTTGGCAGGGAGTTAATACGGTCATAAACTCAAGCAGTTACAGTTTCGCTTTTCCATGGAACACATGGACTTTGGGGATCACAATGTGTTTAGCTGGAAAACTGAAGTGCTACACCTTAACACAAATCTTATGCTACAGATTTACACAGCTGAGCAAATATGTCAATTTCACTTTTTACATTTAAAGGGCCCGAGGTCACAATCATTTTGACGTCACATTAAGATTATTTTAAAAAGAGTGGCTCAAGTGTTAGGACCAGTTTAAGAAAATTGGCAACCTAATAATCTGAAAAAGGCGTATGCTATAAATATGCCAAAACTGAACAAAAATCGCCACCTATTACCCCTTATAATATATTTCACCAAATATTTTTATTATACTACCAACCTAATCAAAACCACATCTAAAACCAATACCGCCAACCTTAAAAGGTGAAAAAGCTAGTTCATAGCAATGTAAGGCCGCACAGACTGGCATTAAGTTTTAATCATCACTGGCATAAAAAACACCCAACTGCAATAATGTGCTGTTGGAACTAACAAAAGAAAATTGGCTGCGTGTCTTAGCTATAAGACACATAGTCAATTTTATTTTGTAAGTTCCCCGAGTACATCGTTGCAGTTGGGTGTTTTTTATGCCAGTAAAGATTACAACTTCAAGCCAGCCTAAGTGAAGCCTTACATTAGTATGAACTGGTTTTTTCATCCTTTTACAACTGGTGGTATTGGTTTTATATGTAGTTTTGTTTAGGTTGATAATCAGTTATACAAATTTGGTGAAAAATATTATAAGGGGCAGTAGGTGGTCATTTTTGGTTTGTCAAATGGTAGGATACCATGTAAATACACACATACACTTTCTTTGTGTGTGTGCTACAGATGTTCAACATGATATTACAATATCCTGTACCAAAAATATTACGGCAGGAAAATACACTGCCTCGTATATTTTCACACAGTAGGTTGAAGGACTGACCCTTCTCAATGGAATGACCTGCTTAATTAGTAACAGTAAAAGCAATATTTTCTATCGATTTATAAACCAGATTAAGTGATGATATAAAACTGAAACAAGCTAAAAAATGGCTTCTGTATTCTTCTTTTCATGTTTATTTTGGAAGTATTGAGAAAGCTCTACAGTCAGCCAGAGATTCCTCATCAAAAACTCATGCACATGTTAAGAAAGCGCAAAGACTTGTATGTCATTGGCTTTTTAACATCATGTTGTCCATCAACCTAGTGCATTCTCTTTTTCATACATTGATTGCTATTAGCACATGAAACATAACAGCAGAAATTTATAACCATCCGCAGCAGCACAATGTGGAGAGAATTCAGCAATGGGGTACCTTCAAGGCTTGTGTTATGTTACTGTACCATGCTGATACAAGCCCCTAATATGCACAAGGACTGACTGTGCTACAAAATGCATTAAAGCTAAAAGTTAAATAGCAAAATCCACCCATACTGAAAGCATTGCAATACGGAGACGTTCTGGACACACTTTATTGACAACCATTATTACTAAGAAAAACAGGAAGTAAAATACAACACGATGGCAAAATGACCACTGCCACTCTTTTTTGCCAATGGATTTATGATTGTAAATTGGGTAAACGAGTTCTCTCATACCCAAAACTGATTCAAAGTGATACCCCTCCTTAAAAATGAAAATCAACTCATTTTTGACTAGACTACGTTGACTTGGGAACTTAATAAGGTATCGGGTTACATTTGGTGAGGGTACTGGAAGCCAATAGTAACAGGTGGGAGAGAGAAAAAGGGGAAAAAAATGGATAAAGTGCGTAGCTTGCTGGGCAGACTGGATGGGCCGTTTGGTCTTCTTCTGCCGTCATTTCTATGTTTCTATATGTTTCTATATATTGTAATCTAAAATGGATCTGTTTTTCATTCCTGCCACTGCCTAACATGGCACAATTTGTTATGCATTTCTATGGCTTGATATTGTTTTATAATGTTTTTTTAACCTTGTCTTTTTCTACTAAGTTCAATTAACAATATGAAACTGGATGCAAATAACAGAATGCAAAACTAAGGGAGAAGAATATAAAGGATGAACAACTAATCTGAACTCAAGGGAAACATGCTGTGTGATATGGATAAGCTATTTATGCTGAAGTACCTCTTTCAACAAACTTAGCCGCTCTTAGGCTTTTTGTAAGATAGAGCCAAGTGAAACGCAATAACTTATAAAACCCAATAATTTTGTTTTACAAAGATTAAGAAATGAGAGAGCTAAGCATGCTGTTGAGCTTGACCAGCTGCAAGTCACCACAGGAGACTAGAAACGAGCTGTTCCTGGGTATTAAGTTCCTGGGTATTAAGACTTTTGGATTCAAAAGTCTTCTGGGATCCAACTATTCCTAATGAAAAAGAAGAATTTCAAATCCCAAGATACTTTGGGGTAGGAGAGGAGAAAAAGATACCATGGCCGAAGCATGGTCTCCTTAGCTGACCATCTAATGGGAAGCTACTCTCTTCCATCACCATTAAGAAAAGACCATGGAGGAAAAAATGAGAATCATAGACACTAGTGTCTATTCATACTGGTATTTTATAAATAACACGGTCAGAAAGACCCAGTTTTCAGTGTCTAATATATCCATAGGTACCTGTGTAACCAATCCTGTGGTCTCAATTTAGTGAGCAAAGAGCATGGCTACAGAGTGTTTTGCAAAGAAACTTAACTTGCCCACAGCAATCAAAGTCATACAATGGGCTACAATACTTCAAACAAACAAACAAACAAACATACAATCCCAATAACCTCTTGCACTGTAGGCATTTTGTGACTCAACAAGAAAGATGAAAAATAATTTCTCCTAATCTTCCACTTTTGGCTTCAAATAAAAGCAGTAACTTCATGAATCGCTGAAAAAAAAAACCCATTTCATTTGATTTCTTTCTTGAAAGTAGTAACGGCATATACATTCCAATGTTCACTTTTTCTTCTCCAAAAAATACTCCAAAAAGGTGGAGGAACTGGTTGATAGTCAAATAATTCTTTAACTGACTGGGTAGTTTTTCTTTCCAAGTAGTTTCTTCTTGATCCTTTGAACTTCCAGCTCAGTTGAGGCAAGGCTAGGATCTGGCAACATGAGCCTTCATTTGCAACTACCAGGAATTTTCAGCTATTTTATATCCTTTCCTCCCCTCCCACATGACTAGTATGGTCATAACAGCGACAATTCTAGGCTGGGAGTCATGCATCAAGGCTCCTTCTGGAACTCTGCAAGCATGTGTCTCAATCTGGCCACTAGGTGTCACCCTTAAGGAATGAGCGCAACTCCCTCCCTGGCTAGGTATTTCTCTTTCGATGCCTGGTTGGAATGTAAGAAAACTAATGTGAAAAAAACACACCATGGCATCATCGGCTTTGCAGCGTTCTGTTCCATTATTGCGGCTTGGGTTTAATACTGCAGCTTTATTTTAAAGGTGAAAATACAGTTTCGCAATTTGGGGGGAGGAAGATGGGGGGAAGAAGGAAAACAATAAAGTACAGTACATGATTGTTCAGTTCTATGCAATATGTCCCAACAATGTAGGCATTATCATGCCAAAGGTGAAACCGTCTTATTGCTATCGATAAATGTTCAAGATCTGGGCAGATTAGGTGGCTAAATGGATTGGCAGAGAAATATAAAGCCAGTTCAAATATGAAGTTTCTTGTTGAAAAATCTCTGGCACACATACTCGTGGGTATTAGAAGTACTCACGGATCTTTACCCACAGGTATAAAGTATGTACATTGTGAAACGTCCCCAAAGGGGGAACAATCTTCAAAAGGCATTTTTACTTAAGTAAAACGTGCATTTATTTGCCTGAAATAAAACTCTTTGAAAATTGTTCTTTAAATGTCGCTCCCAGACGGCAGAGTGAGCCGAGGAAATGGAACATCTGTTCCCAAGCTCCACACAGCACACTCACATTTAGCTTTTCGGCAAACTGATGGGGCCATGATGAAGACGCTTGCACTGTTGATGTCTGGGGCCACACAAAAAAAAGAGCTACTCCCAAGCAAGCAAAATCTAAAAGATCTCAAAGCAATAGAACATGACACAACCCACAAAACACAAAGCAGACGAATGAAAGATGAGGCTACTTCAGGCGCACGTATATAAATTGCCCCTAAACGCCTCTGGTAAACTTACTGACTATATCAGCTACAGAACAGTTAAACAGTGGAGATTTTGTAGGATTCGCCTGTGCGGTCAATTTTTGATGAGATCTTGTTTGAAACGTTTTAGGTTTGGTTTGCTTGGGACGCTTTTGAATTTGTTATTGTGCCCTTTGCTTTTCCTCACAGCCGCTCTTTATTGGTGTTTTGATGTCTGATGGAGAGTGGACGGCCTCCATTTGCACTGCACAGTTGCACATTAATTACCAAACAGGTCTGGCAGTGCAGTCTGCCTCTTAAGGGCACCGACCTGTAAAGCCTGGCGGTCCCAGTGTGAGTCTTCTGCCGATTTACTGCATGACCTTGAGCGAGGACACTGATATGGTGACAGAAAAATCCTGTAACAGTCACTTTGAGGACCGCATTAAATGTGACTGTAAATCTGGGTGGCTGTACAGTGCAATCCTCACGTGACTTTCCCTTATAACAAGTTTGAAATGTATTCTTTTAGAGCTCCAAACATGTATTCAATTGATTTTGTAACCCAAATGGAATTTGTTTTAAACCCACCTGGGGAGAGTTACAGGAGAACTGTTTGGGGACTGGCTCTTTATAAACTGGATAGGAGAGCTCTGGCCATGCTTACAGAGCATTCTTGTGCACTCTCCCATTTAAGAATGGCAGCTGATATTATAGAAACATGATTTGAGGCAAGCTCTATCATAATAGCAGCCCTTCAGTGCCATTATTTTGTAAACTTTTGTCCTATCATGGATTAGTAGTTCAGGTTGTGTTAATTAGGTACAGGCACCACCAGTCCTGGGATTCATGGCATCTTATTTTCCTAGCTTCACCGTTTCTTATTTTTTAACTCAGGCAGCCCATCTAGGTCTTAAGAACATAAGAACATAAGAAAATGCCATACTGGGTCAGACCAAGGGTCCATCGAGCCCAGCATCCTGTTTCCAACAGTGGCCAATCCAGGCCATAAGAACCTGGCAATTACCCAAAAACTAAGTCTATTCCATGTAACCATTGCTAATGGCAGTGGCTATTCTCTAAGTGAACTTAATAGCAGGTAATGGGAATTTATCCCTGCTTTTGTGTTTGCCTCCAAGACTGGTCATTTCCAATGACAGTCCTTGGCTGTGAAGCACAAACTTTGGCCCCTTTTTGGTGCAACTTATGGTGCATAACAGGCCCAACCTTGGTCAGCCCAAGGACTGGGAGACAAGTCTAGGAAATGCATCTGGGTCTCCTGTGCGGCGGTGCTGCTGCTGGGCTACAGGGCAAACACCCCAGGCATTCTTAACAAGCATAATTTGTGCATTGTTTCCTTCCTTTTTTTTTAGCTATGCTCTCTAGAAGAACGTGCATTCTCTGCACCTATTTGTGCGCGTGGCAGAGCAGGAACAAAATAGTGCCCACACAGTTACGAATATGCATATGCGCTATTTTCCTCCCCCGATCTAACACGTCCCTGGGAACCCCTCTCTCCAATGTAGCTAAAAGTTTGTGTGTCATGGCGGCTGCGCACACTCTCAGCCGCATTTTGGAGGGTGATTTTCAGTCAGGACATTTTACCCGCATAAATATGGATTTAGCCAGATAAATGGCTTTGAAAATTACCCTCTAAAGGAAAAAAAAATCATTCTCCAGAGGAATCTCTGCCATTGGAAGTGCAGCAGTAACTGCTCCTCCAAATGAAGCGGATTCCAGTCTCTTGGTTCAGAATGTTTCTCTGACAAATTCTATTTAAAGACACAGTAAATATTCTGTGAACTCTGCTCACATTTAATAATAGATTATTTTAATATAGGCATCTGATAGTAGAGAGGAGAGATGAACCTCAAATCGCTTTGGGTAATGGCTCACACCTAAAATCTTTGAGACTCTTCCCAAACCCCCCACCCAAAAAAAAAAAAATCATGTTTTTTTTTTTTGGTTAGAACAAGAATATGCAAAATAGCCTGGCTCTTGGATCAAATGCATATTCATCTCTCTTGTGAAGATTCATTGTAAACAGCCTGCAAAATCAGATCCATGTGTGTGGTCTCAATCACTGAGATGGCTCCATCGTGGTAGGAATGGGTAAGGAAAAGGAACTTACAAGAACTTCAAACATGTACATTGCCTCAAGAAATGAAAATGAAACCCAAAGGCAAAAGGGATTGAATGTCTGTGGTTTTGTAATTACTAACATAACTCTGTACAGATTGTACGAACAGAAGATTGTCTTTGCTTTAACCTCTCCTGTGCGTGTGCATGTGTAATATATATATATTTATTTATTTGATTTATATACACACGGCACAGAGAGAAAAAGTGATATGCACATCATCAAAATACAAACATACAAAATATAAATCTACATCAAAATGTCAAATCTGTAATCATAATGCGGGCATCGAAAATATTTCAAAGCATGACAACTATTAAAATTTCCTGGAAAGGGGAAGGGGTACAGCAATCAAAAGTTATTGTATTTGGAACAGCGGTGGATATAATCAGTTGAACATAGAGTGCCCAAATAGTTTGATCATCAACCAAGAATGGGCAGTTTTTCTGAGTATTTGAGAAGATGACCTTTTGTGGTCCAATTCTCTTGAAAAACTGAAGTATTTGGGAAGAAAGGTTGATTGATAGGATGACTTGTGTTAGTATTGGGTTTTATTTGAAGTTTGTTGGGTAGCAGTTCAATAACTGAATAAAGCTTGGGATGCTAATTACTATTAGTCTGTTATTAGAAGAATGCTATGTATTTAAACCTTTAGATTGGCTTAGGATGTGATGATGTATTTTGAATATATAGACATTAGCTGGAGTGCTGAACGTGGTATGGAGTATTTGCCTTGCTCTCCCCGAGATAACGTTATGTTTGATTAATGGTAAGATTTTTATTTCATTTTCATGTATATTTTAAAATATGTATAGTGTTTCATTTTCAACAGAAATATGTAAGAGATCCCATGAGGAAGCTTAGTGCAGGCAGAAACAGGTTGGGTTGAGTTACCTGCTTTTAGCATTGAAATTATGGAACAACCATGAAGAAAAAACTACGTTCCGTTTATGAATCAAACACGTCTTGGAACTGGTATTTCCTATAAAAGATTATGGAGTGGCAGGAATTGTGTTCGTTCTTTGGGACTAAGAGGAAGATTGTGGGTTCTCTTTAGGGTAGTGTTGTGGCTTTGTAACATGTATAATATTAATACTGTTGTTGAACACTGAAATTTGATGTTGCATGTATTATGATTAAAGATTTATCTGATGTACATGATTTATATTTTTATATTGTAAAACATTTATGCATATCATTTTTACTCTGTGGTATAGTTGTGAGAATACAGATTTAGCCAGATTTTTTTTTAGTTTTGTCTCTCTCTGTGTATATAAAATTAGACAGTTTTATTAAATAAGCTACAGATCGCAAATCCAAAAAAGAAGAGAAAAATAAAATAACACGAGTAGAGCTGAATTTTGCATTGATGGGTCAAATAGCACCAGGCACTGATGCCCATGGGGCTTTAACATGTAATAAGCATTTGCTCAAACTTGTGCAATACGGATTCTGACAACAGTTTACAAACGTGAAAAAGAAGAAACATTTATGACAAGAAGTGCTGTTACAAGCACTCATCTATTCCCCCTTCTCTTCTTCATATAACTTAAAATAAAGTACACTCTCTCTCTCTCGCTATGGTGACCACAGCACCATGTTATAAGGACTCTTGTCAAGTCCCATATATTCTACAAAATTTCTACTGCATTCTGGGACTAGTAATGCTGCATTATCCTACTGAAGTATACAGAACTACCTAAGTACCAGAATGAAATAAGAGTTGCAATAAAATAACCCCAGCACAACAAAATGAACCAGGCTTATGACACTTGCCCTCAATGACTTCCAACGTACAATATCTTTTGAGAGTGTAAGTCTTAGATTTTCAGCTTCACCCCAGTGCATGTTGGTATGTGTAACTCTGATACCCTATTTAAACAACAGCACAACAGCAAACCTGACGCTCTTGATTTTGGCAGAAGGCACCGGGTTCGAAGTATGGTTCCTGGTATGATTCTCTTAATCTTGCCGCTTTCTTGGGCACCATCAACACAGCCCAGCACAATGATGGCAGTGGAATGTGTCCCCTCTGAGAAAACCATAATTTGGTTGCTACTGTGCTCAGAAACGCAACATCCTGGCATAGAAGGGCTTCGGATTACTTAGGCGCAAGGGGCGCTTCAACAGCTAAGCCTTTAATTGTTGATGCTGGCTGCTGTGTAAAGATAAATTTAAAACAAACAAAAAAAAAATCTCTCGATTTATAAATAACCATCATTTCTGGGAAATGAAACTGAATTACAATGCTGTAAGTCACACAGTTCAAGATTATCCTCACATACGTGGGGGCTAGAGGCCTGGATTATCAAGCAGAGTGGTTTTAAAATATATGTGTACAGTTTCTGCTGATTAATACTGTTTCTTTGCCCTCTATGGGCCAGAATCCATCCTACCACATATCATGTCAACAGATTTGTAACAGACTGGTCTGTATGTCCACAGTGACATGCACTGTCCAAGGCAGGCACAAAGAATCCTGAAGCAGGACACCGGGCATAACTGTTTAGACCAAACCTCCTTGGCAAGTGATCTCCTAGCCTTGCACTGAAGTCTCAAGATGCTATAAAGTCCGAATAGCCACTGGATACAGCAAAGACATATGTTCTGCTCCTTTGATGGGTAATTTCCGGCTGGCGTAGTAGTGGATGATCTCTGGCACACTATCGAATGGCGGGCTGTTCTGTCCCAGCACATATTTGTTTTCTTTGGTTCGGGAGAGTTTCATATGCATGAAGCCTTGGTTGCTCCTATTTTGGGGTAAGGAGGAGAGAAGAGAAGAAAGAAAATTTACTAAGTTGCCATCTCATGTAAACGTCGTCAATGTCACAGACTAAGCCAAAGAGAGAGAGGATGCAACGTTGCATGATGAAGAAATCTGAAGGCTATCACTGGTCAAGATAATATAGTGGATTTTGTTCGTTTCCTCTTTGAAAATATTTGATCACAGAGGAAACATATGCTTCTATTTTCTGCTTTGTGGAGATAAACCTCTAAAATTTTAATTTTGTTTGTTGTTTATTGTCCCTGGTCAAGCTTCTCTCCCAACTGGTTCTGATCAGGGAGATTCCATAAGTAACCACCAACATATTTCATCTGTTTCCCTCCCCCTTCCCCTTCTTTACACAGCAGCCACTGCACTTGGGAACTGCTTCCAGTGCTGTTCTTTGGCTGTTCACTAGAGGTCACTGTAAGAGAAGTGTTTGTTTCCTCCATTCTCCCACACTGATAAAACCAAACTATTCGAAGTAGCTTCCTCAGCCATGCAACATTCTCTGCTGTGGAAAATGAGTCAGCAAGGAAAACGGGAAGATCTCCACTCAGACACTCACGATTAAATATCTCACCACATCATACAGAGGGGATAATCTCCATGATGCAAAGCTAGGATGAAAACGCCATTTATTTTATTGATCTTAATTAAAAGAAAACCTGCAGGAGTTAAGCAACCCTCCTAAACTATAGTAATTTATGAAAAATTTGATTTAGCCCTTTCATTACTCCAGAGATTACATATTATACTTTACTAGGAACTGATGCTATCGTAACATTATAACCTACCGGGCAAAGTCACAGAAGTAAAACATCAAAAAGGATGGAAAGGAATTTGAAATGAAGGAGTCAATGGTCTAAATAAATCCAAGTTCCACTTGATTTCTTGGCTGTTTGGAAGTTGTTTTTTTTTTTTTCTATTTTTGTACGTGAATTTAGTGTGTGTCCTTTCAACAAGAAGCCTGGCGACTGAGCTTACTTTCTGCCAATGGAGATAATTTCCAGACCACTTGTGATCAGAAGACACAAGAAACTGTGAAAACAGTCTTTGTAACCACGTGCGGTTAAACAATATGCAAAGCTCAGAGGCTCTATAAAATGACTATATCATCTAAAACAGGAAAGCAAATTAGGAAAGAGAGTAACACTGGAAGAACGATAGCAGTCATCAGAAAGAAGGGAAATTCTACAGTTTGATCAGACTGAACCCTGATCACACGCCAGCATTTCCTGACATTTTTATTCTTTCCTGCTGTTCAAACCGTGATGCCATTCAAAAGTCCCCTTGGCACTACTGACAACATCAACTGGGCTTTCCATATATAGCACTTCTGATTTCTAATTAATGAATTATCCTGGGCTTTTTGCTTGTGGGCTCCAACATTAGTTTGTGGTAAAGGCCTCACAATTCCCATCAGCAGATGCAGCAAGACGCTGACGTGCAGTAAAAGTGAATTGCTTCAGACCACAGCCAAAGCACTAAAGAGCACGCGAGGAGAGAGCCAGGGATCTAGGGAGCAAAGCCCTTTGCCACGTTTGCGTTTCCTGGGTGCTGTTAACTTAATCTGTGAGGGGCACGCCCTGCCATGAAGTGCATATCATCACTACTGTCATTTGTATGGCACTACCCGGTGTGCCCAGTGCTGTACAGAGACCCAAGACACGGTCCCAGCTCCTCGGTGCCCGCGATCTAGACAATCAAGACAGACAGACAAGATACATGGACAAAAAAACAAATTACAGGCTTTGAGTTACACAGTGAGGCCATGATGGGGAAAAAAAAAATCAGGTGGGTTATAATAAAGATGGGATTCACTGAGGAAAGGGGCAAATTTAACTAAATAAAGCTGCAAGGAGGGAGAGCTCTTAGGAGCTTATATGAGAAAAACAGTTACTGGCGTAGGTGGTAGGGACTCTCCATCTTACCCAAAGAGCTACCTCAATCAGGGCAAACTCTGCGATTGTCATTGTGATTTTTCATCTGACTGCTAATATTTTCTGTTTTATTCAACAGATAAAACAAAAAAACAAAAAAAAGAGGAAAGGAATTACAGTAACCAACAAGTGTTCTGTAAATGCTAGGGACAGCGGCTCACACGCTACACACAAACATGAGCTCCCATGGAGTCCACCGGTACACACTGGACCTGCAGTGCCATTTCCTCTTGCCAAGTCTTTAGCGGCTAAGGTCATCAGCAGCGTCGCACCCAAGAGACACGGCTCTTAAGTGAAAGCAGACCCTGCAGCGGCTTCTTCACCCTAGCGATCAGCAAATGGACTCGGGCGGGAAGTGGTCAAAAGGTCAGGCCTGCTCAGAGCTGTGGCTTGCAGCCCACAGAGATACAGAGACTTGAGATGAACAGGGCTATTACAGACACGACTGGGTGCTCTTTATAGGCATTTCTCTTCTAGGGGAGACTATAGCTACGCTAGTCTGCCATTTCATGGCTCTCAGTACCATTAAATAGATCCCCACCAAGGACATGGGAAATCTGCCTAGAGAACGTTCCTTAAAAATATAAACCTTTGTCAGAGCTGTCTGCAGAAATTCTGTGTTTATATATATATATATATAAAAAAATTTTTTAATGATAATTATGGCAATTATGTTATAGCTGCACCCTCCTGCTGTATTCGTTACCCGCTCATCTCATGAGACACTGAACATTTTTGGAAACCTTTTGTAAAAGTTACAGAACATTTCTGCTGCTGGGAAAATGTGTTCAGGATTTTTATTCCAGTCATTTTCTGGGGCTCTGCTTAGGGGTCGAAGCTTATTTAGGAACCCTGTGCCTTAGCAGCATCACACACTGCCCTAAGGGAAAAAAAAAAGGAGATGTTTAATTAAATAATTTTCACATTTCACTAAAAGTGCACATTTTGAGGCCAATTTTCAAAGGGTTTTAGGATTTGAGCTTTAACTAGGGCAGAAAGCAGAGTTTCCTTACCTGTTAACAGGTGTTCTCCTAGGACAGCAGGATGTTAGTCCTCACGCATGGGTGAAATCATCAGATACAGCCCAGCACGGAAAACGTTTGTCATAGTTTCTAGAAACTTTGACCAACACACCGAGCATGCCCAGCATGCCACCATCCACGCGGGGGTCCCTCTTCAATCTTATAGCACAGAATTTGCAAAACAAAAAATAACAAAACGAAAGAACTCAGCTCCGTGGAGTGGCGAGTGAGTTTCGTGAGGACTAACATCCTGCTGTCCTAGGAGAACAACTGTTACAGGTCAGCAACTTTGCTTTCTCCTAGGACAAGCAGGATGGTAGTCCTCACACATGGGTGAATACATAGCCACAGGCTGCTCCCAAACCCAAGAATGCCAGCATGTAACCGGCGCCAACGTCTACAACAACCAGTGCTGCTATAAGACCGGGATACAGCCTGAACCGAAACAATGGGCCCTAGGTAGGAAGAGTTGGGGCTGAAACAGATTACGGAGGACCAACTGACCGAAATTACTGTCATGTCACCCATCTTTGTCCAAACGGTATTGAGAGGTAAAGGTATGGAGGGAACTCCAGGTCGCCGACCTACAGATCTCATGTACGGGAACTGCATGCAAGTGAGCCACTGAAGCTGACATGGCTCGTACAGGATCAGCCTTGAAATGGTCCTCAAGTTGTAGTCCTGCCTGTGCATAGCAGAATGAAATACAGTCTGCTAGCCAGTTGGATATAGTCTGTTTGGATACAGTGACTCCAAACATGTTTTTGTCAAAGGAGACAAAAGTTGCATGGACTGGCAGTAAACTCTGGGCCAGGTAAAAGGCCGGACCGGTAAAAGGCCAGACCGGACCGGTAAAGGTAAAAGGCCGGTAAAAGGTAAAAGACCGGTAAAGGTAAAAGACCGGTAAAAGGCCAGACCGGACCGGTAAAGGTAAAAGGCCGGTAAAAGGTAAAAGACCGGTAAAGGTAAAAGACCAGTAAAAGGCCAGACCGGACCGGTAAAAGGCCGGACCGGACCTGGACCGGAGTAGACTCCGGTCCAGGTAAAAGGCCAGGGCCCGTTTGCAATCCTGAGTGTGTGGCCTGGGAAAAAAGGCAGGCAGGATAACAGATTGATTGAGATGGAACTCCTTAACCTCCTTCAATAGGAACTTCAGATATGTATGCAAAACCACCTTATCATGAAAACATTTTGTATAAGATGGGTATGATACCAAAGCTTGAAGTTCGCCTACCCTGCGTGCCAAGGTGACCACCACTAGGAAGATGACCTTCCAGATTAGGTACTTCAGGTCACAAGATTTCAAGGGCTTAAATAGTGCCCTCATGAGAGGGGTCAGCACTACGTTAAGGTCCCAGAATATTGCTGGGCGCCATATGGGGAGGCTTGAGCTGGAGTAAACCGCGCTTGAAACGCCCCATGAGAGGATGGGATGAGATGCATGAGCCATCCACCCCCTGATGATATGCCCCAATTGCACTAAGGTGGACTCTCACAGAGGTGGTTTTTAGGCCAGCCTTGGATAGGTCCAAAGGTAATTCAGAAGTCTTGGGGTAGAGCAGGAGAAAGTGTCCAAACCATTTCCTTCACACCCAACCGAGAACCTCTTCCACTTGAGATGGTAAGATTTCATAATGGAGGGCTTCCTGGACTCCACCAGGACTCGAGACATGCTGTCCGAAAGGCCCAGAGTCTACAGGGTCAGCTGATCAAATTCATGCCATGAGGAATAAGGCTTGGAGTTTGGGATGGCGTAGACTGCCCTGATCCTGTGTGATTAGGAATGGAGTGGTCCCTCAGCCGGATTTGAGGCCGGAAGGATAGATCCTCCAGAAGTGGGAACCAGACCTGATATGGCCAGTAAGACGTAATCAGGATCATGGTCTTGTTGAAGTTTCAGGACAGTCTTTAATACTAGTGGAATCGGAGAATATAAATACAGAAGGCCGGTGCCCCAATGATGCATGAAGGCATCCGAAGCCGGCTGATTGTCCGTTCTGGCCAGGGAGCAGAAGCGATCCACTTTCTTGTTGTCCGGGGAAGCAAACAGATCTATGGCTGGGGTTACCCAGAGACGAAAGATCCGGTTCGCCACCTCTTGCTTTAGGGACCACTCGTGGAGGCAGAAGGTCCAACTCAATGTGTCCACCATCATATTTTCTGTTCCTGGGAGGTAAACGGCTCGGAGGAGAATGCCCTGCAAGAGCGCCCAGGACCAGATCTGTATTGCCTCTTGGCAGAGGAACAAACTTGTTTCCTCCTGCTTGTTCAGCTGATTGCCACCTGATTGTCGGTTTGGACCAAAACTACCTTGTTGGCCAAGTGATCCCGAAACGTCCATAGGGCATACCGGATTGCCTGGAGCTCCAGGAAATTGATCTGGAGATCCTGCACCTGTACAGACCATTGGCCCTGGGTGCTAAGGTCCACAACATGGCTGGTGTGTTTAAAGGGGATGTAGGCTGAGAGAAACTGTTGGGGGCCAGTGTAGGGGGGGACAGAGAGAGGGGGAAACAGGTTAAACCAGGGTTGCTCAGGAGAGAGAGAGAGAGACTGGTAAGAATGAAGGGGAGGTTGAAAGAGTTGCTAGTCCTTTCTTTGGGGGAGGGACAACCCGTTCTCTTCTCCTCTTGGCTTTTGGGTGCATCAAAGATAGGCCATCCCTGGTTTACTGCACCACTTCATTAAAATCTCAAAGCATGTTTACAATTATAAAACCAAAGATATTAAAATAGTGCTTCACAAGAGCTTATATAAGGCAGAGTTTTCTACTGCTTGCTTCAAAAACAGAAATCCACACAGATTATAAGGCTTTCTGAGACAAATAAATACTTCACCAGCCCAGCTGAAAAAAACACAAACCCCAAACCCTGAAAACACACTAAACATTCCTGATAAAACAAGGAATAGACAGAAGTGCTAAGCAGCAGCTCATAATGGATCTGAGGTTCTCGGCAGCTCCTCTTTGGTTTCTCATGGGCAAAACAACCAAGTCGATCTCTTGGGGATGGCAGCCAGCTGGCGGCTTGTCCGTGACAAAGCAACGAGGAGGAACTCAAGAGGTCAGAGGGATGCCACAACCTTGCCTGGCCCTGAAAAAAAATACATGTTACATCACTTTTTAAAAATTCCTAAGCTTTGCTGGCAATCCAATTTCTTCTCTTTCATCAGTTAAGTAGCTAGCCACCCACTGCAAACGTCAACTGTGCAGCGGGTAGGAGGGCACTCAGTTTTATGAGCTGCTCAAGCAAAGGGTTTTACGAGGGCAATACTGAGACTGCCCGTGGGGCACCTGCAAGCTAATTTTCAAAAGGAAACGCCCTGCGGAGTTTTCTTTTGAAAATCTGAGCTGGTGTGAGAAATTGGGTGCCTTGTACCTGCTTTAAAATTAAGTGCAAAGAACCCTCGTAAAACTATACGTGTGGATTTCTAAATTAAATCCCTACATGTACCTTTCTCTCCAGTATGCATATATTTAGCCATTGTAGGAAGAAAATTTTAAAGGGCCGTTATTACATAGGTAAAGTACCTGTTTACCCACATAAAAGTTTTTGAAAATTATCATATATATATATATATATATATATGTATATGAATATAATATGCATATAAAGAGACAGAGGTATAGGTATAAAAACTTGACCAGAGAAGTTAATATAGAAACATCTTAAATCTGAAATGAAAATATTAGAAAAAAAATGGAAAGAGATGTATTATAAAGATTGTATGATCTAAAAAAAAAAGAGATAAAATAGAACCGGCCGAACCAAACTATATCAAACCTGATTCTATTACAGAGAAAACACACACACACACATCAATAGAAGCACTAAATGAGATTTCAGCTCTACTGTCATTTTTTATAAAACTTGGCCAAGTGATCGGCGAGCGAATGGTTTTTGGTTTCCAGACTGTCTGAGCGATAGCTCTCAGGGGAGGCACTCGGACGAGCAGCCACAGACCCAGCTCCCACCAGCAGTCATTTCACGGCAGCACGACCCCTGCTCGCCTACCGCAGACACACGCAACGGGCTTGCTTGCGACCATCGTCCCCCCGCCTCCAGAAGAAAAAATAAAATAAAATAAAAGGAGGGCAGGCAGGCAGGCACCCAGAAAGGGGAAAGTACACAAAATTAAGACCGCTGTGCTTTTCTATTGCCGTCTAGTTCCCTGCACTAGCTCTGGGCTGGTGATTCAGGGTTACGCTTGACCTAATGCATGGTACACACTGAAGAGGGGGATGGGAGGCAGATTTTTTTTTTTTTTGCAGAGTTTCCATTCTCATCTCCAGCCACTGAAAAAACTGCAATGGCTCTGGAAAAAAAAAAAAAAAGAGAGGCAATTGTTTCTTTTTATGATCTTAAAACAATCAATTCTTCCTGGAATTTTTCAGTAAATATGGATTTCTGCTGATGCCTAAACAATGTTATACAGTGCACTTAGTAAACACACTCATACTGGCTTTTATATGGCGGGGAAGCACATCTGACACATGGCATAATGCCCAGTGGGCCTAATTTAGCAAAGGTTTTTTTTTTTTTCCATAGGTATAAAATGAGAAAGCACATCTTTGGTGAATAAGGTGCACTGTCTCCAGGTCACTGGTTCCAGAATATTGCTGTAGAGTGAAAGCACAAAAGTTGTTTCCCTGCTGTACATCTGAAAGGATTTAGCTGCCTATGTTTGGGAGTTAGGTGGCCCGAGGAGCCCATTTAAAACGAGCGCTGGGCTGATTCCCCAAATTTAGGTGCCCAATTTCACAAGCCAGCCAGAAAGTGAGGAGGGGGCGGGAGGCGGGATTATGTCTGGAAATGCAAGTTATATACACTGAATGCTGATTTCCAAACGCTAGAGGCCAATTTTCTAAACAGCCGCTGCGTGACAGAGATAACCAGTTTAGGACTGTGCTCTGGGTAGTCCCGGGGGGGGGGGGGGGGGGGGGGGAGGGGCGGAGGCCCCGCTGAAATCACCATGTCCTGTGTGCGGAAGTGGAAGGGGGCGATTCTCCTTCAGTGCTCTTGCTGTCACCTGGAGGTCCCTTTCCTACGCCATAGCTGGTCAGCGTCTCCCCTCTGGCTGTGCTTAACAGGAAGAAGTCGGCATCATCACCATGCCCTCGTGCACCCCTCCCTCTTTCCCCATCGGGTGCCCTGCGGGGTGAATGCCCGGCCCTTTCTGATGGTCCTGAAGTACTTCCCTTTAACCGGTGATCTTTAGCGCTGGTCTGACCCAGTACCGGCAGTTCTTATTTTTAGTCCAATTTTCAGCCGAGCCTAACTGGCTAGGTTTATCAGCTGAAAATTCAGCTAAATCAAAAACCGTGTCGGGGGACTCAGCTGTATTAACACTGCTTACACAACGTGGCTTTCCTAAGGACATTTTGCAATAAATTTTGCTGGATATTTGGAAATAATTTCACTGGCCTCAACCTTGATTCTTTTGCATCATAAAAAGTGCTTTCAACCTTGGCTTGTTGTCCACTTTGCCTGTTTTTGGGCAACTAGATTTAAGCCAGATATCCCTGCACCTAGTGATCTGTTTTATGTTTGCCTGTTTGCATTGCTATCCTGTGTCCTGCTGTAATATTGTTTAGCTCAGACTTTCTGCGGGGTCATAAGACCTTTGCTCCGATAAGTCACTGGAGCTGCTGCTTGACTCTTTGAACTTTCTGATTGGATATTTGCCCGTTCTGCCTTTTCTTGCTCGGTGTCTCTCTCTCCCTCTGTAGCCTGGGACAGTTTATTGCTTGGAGGGCTTTTAGGTTGATAGAGGGCTCTCAGCAAGCTAGCAGCTCCTTTTGCATCCTTTATCCACAATCTCCTGAGAAAAGCATTATTTCTTATCACATTGGCGTATGCAGTTTGAAGTCCAGTTTCCGTCACGGTTGCTTCATATAAACTCAACTGAAACAGAGAAGCACAGCACAGCTTTGACAGCTCCAGAACTTGTGCGGTTAATCTTGACTCCAAGTCCTCACAGGGAGTGCGCCTTGTAATTCATTTGTTCTGATAAAGGTTTTGGAAGTTAAGTGCTGCCTCCATCTATTTACCTGAAGCTGGCTCAAAGGGTTAATTGGCTGAATAGCAGCACAAGCAAGGATGAGATGCGGAAAGGACAGCACTGCTAGGATTAGTCAGCCCACACGCCTGGTTAGGTGGTTAGTGCTGAAAATCAGTGTTAGACACTTAACTTTCTGCCCTAAACTAGCGTCGCTCTCAGGGCTGCTCATTTTTTAACCAGTTAAGTTTCTGTGCCTTGCAAATTTATAGCCAGTTAAACCTGAACAGCCAGAAGGAACCAATTTTTAACTGACCAGGTTTAACTGGCTAACTCCTGAGGTTAGCTGGTTGAACCTTTTGAAAATCCACCTTTTGCTGCTTAACGGAGGGATCCAAACTTGGGGGAATTAATAACAGGTCTAAATGTAGATGGCCAAGTTTTTACTGCATAGATTTAGATGAAGTTTTTGATGAAAATAAGTTTTAGTTTCAGCTAAAAACTCCCTAAATTTATATATGGGGTAGGTATTCAAAAACCAGTTAGAAAGTAACTCACAAGTTACCTGTCTAAAATGATTAAATGGCATATTAAGCTTCTCATCTGGCTAAATTATAGCCAGATACGTTGTCATCCAGCTATAACTTAGCCAGATATAAAAGAGTCATTTGGGGGCGGTTCTGGGGAGGGTTCCCGTTATCTGGCTCCATCGGGTATATCCGGCTCAGTTAACTGCATAACTTTAGACCTGCTTGGAAGCAGGCCGTTTAACTTTGGACTTAACCATATATATTCAAAAAAGAATATCTCCGGTTAAGATACGTTCCATTGGAAATAATAAAATATATTTATATGTCAAGACGCTGTGGCGCCATTTTTTGAAGGTGTTGGAGGAGACGGGTTGTGCCCGTCTGGGTTTGGAGAATATTGGCCTTGTAAGAACATCTGAGTAGATCCCCTGAAGAAGATTGTGAATCAATCGAAACATGAGTCATGTTGGGATGATTTTGAAATATAAAGTTTGAACTATATTTCAGGAGCCTTTGTGGACACATCTTACTAAGCGGCTAAGTATTCGTTTTTCCAACATGTTTAAATGTGGGAATTTTAACGGGGTTAAGGTAGTTTAAATCGTGGGAAGCACAGTACTTTTTTAAGAGTTCAGTTTTGAAAAAACTCTTTTTGGGTGGTTCAAATGATTGGTTAAAAATTAGACATAATAAGTGGGTTTGCGAACATAATAAAAAAATATAGCAATATGACAATAAACGATTAAATATAACTCATTTCTTTAGAGGCTGATCACGGCTTGTGGCCCATTGTGCGGCGAGAGGCTGCAGACTGAAACTATAAAGCGATCATTTATGATATTGTCATTTGCTTTCATATATATAAAAAATGACTTTTACATAATTTAGGTGGTTGGGTAGAATTCATAGAATTGGACATTTGATCCTTTTTTCCTCTCTTTTTGGTGTGTGATATTGATCAGAGAGGGTTTTTGCTTTTTCTATTTTGATTATATATATATATATATATACATATATATATAATACGGCCTGTCTCCCGCCTTCCTCCCACCCGAGTTGCAAAGACCCTACAGGGCTGGACTAGCCACCCCACCAAAACTGCCTTTTTAACGTAAAAAAAAAATAAATTGTTTTGGTGCCAGGAGTCCCCCCCTCCTCCACCTTCCCTTTATGCTTCAAAAATTTCAATTTTGCGGCATCTAGATTCACCCCCCTGCTGTACCTATAGATCAAGATGGTCTCCAGGATCACAGTAGCCTCATACCTCAAACCGGGACTGGCACTTCTGGGGACGCCTCTGCCCTTGCTAGGCTACTACAATGGAGGTGTGTATATATATTATATATATAAAATGTATATGTACACCTTTATGGAACATGTTATAAATCAGTAGCAAGAAATATAAGGCTTTCCAAACCCATCCTGGCATCACCACAGTCAGGCGGGTTTTCAAGTTACCCACAATAAACATGTATGAGGTTCATTTGCATCTACTGGATCTCCAACAATTATACATTTGTCTCATGCATTTTCATTGTGGCTGCCCTGAAAACCCAACTGGCTGTGGGGGTCAGCAGGCCAGATTTGGGAAGCCCTGAACTATCATCTCTATATCCTCTAGGGGGTGGGAATTTGTTTGCAACAAAATAGGAAACACTGACCATATTTCCAAGTTTGTTGCATTTGGGAATTTTTTAAAAATGTAGGAAAAACCATAAAATGTTGTGTGGGTTTAAAAAAAACAAATAAACCACCCCAGAACTTCCCCAGCCCTTCCCATTTATTAAAAGATGGAACCTTCCCCCCCCTCCCCTCCTGACCCTCTCAGGACTCACCCAGACTCTGTGGTCGCTAGTGGGGGGCCTGGGAGTGACCTCCCACTCCTATAGGCTGGTGGCTGTCATTAATCAAAATGGCGCCAGCTGCGCTTTTGCCCTTAACATGTGATGGGGGCTATTGGTGCCACTGGGCAGTCCCTGTCACATGGTAGGGGCAGTGGACAGCCTGTGCCATTTTTCAAAACTTGTTTCATTTGAACTGTTTTGGTACATGTTTTATTATTGCTGTCAAGTCGATGATTTTATATATGTTTTATTATTGTAAACTGAGCAACAATACAAGTGCAAGGACAGAGTAAGTTCCTGGGAAGATTTTCAAAGTAATGTTTATTTATTATTTTATTACAGCAACTCCTTGTGTAAAATACAGTCCTTACAATAACTCCCCCTTACTTATTGTAAGGACTGTATTTTACACAAGGAGTTGCCGTAATAAAATAATAAATAAACATTACTTTGAAAATCTTCCCAGGAACTTACTCTGTCCTTGCACTAGTATTGTTGCTCATAATTGAGAGTGCAAGATTTACTTCGGCGTGTGTTGGATTTATTATTGTAAACTGCCATGATCTTAAAGCTAGGTATCTGTACTGGGAGTGGTGCTTTTTCATATTTTTATAAACGATCAGGAAAAGTGAGTGCTGAGTGAAGTGATCAAATTCACAGATGGCACAAAATTGTTCAAAGTTGTCAGATTACAAGCTGATTGAGAGGACCTGCAAGACTGGGGGACTGGGCGTTTAAATGGCAGATGAGACTTAATGTGGACAAGTGCAAATTATTGGTATACAATGCTGGGTTTCACATTACATGTCATCACCCAGGAAAAGGATCTTCTTATTCACCAAGAACAATACTTTGAAATCCTCGGCCCAATGTGAGGCACCGGCCAAAAAAAAAGAAACAACGTTAGGTATGAGGAAAAGAATTAAAAATAAAACAAGAGGATATCATGCTGTTTCTGTATTTATCCACTGTGGGCAGTTCTAATTTTCCTATCTCCAAACTATACCCTGCATAAACATCCTTCCAAACTTTCAGCTCTAGACCTCTGTACTGTGTTTCAAAATAACTCAGACAAATTAGGGAAACGTCAAGGTTTAATGTACAAAATTTCAACCTCACTTGTTTTTCCTGAATGCTGCCAATTAGCTCAGACTAATTATAGAAAAAGAGTCAGTCAGTCTCACCTAAGTCTCTGAACTGCAGAAATATCCCCTGGCTGGGCAGATGTCGCAGCAGGGCATCGTTTTGGAGCTGTCACGGTCTCTCTCTCTCTCTGATGCCCTCTGCTTCCTCAGTGTCTCCTGTGCTCTGATTCCAATCTGACCTTCAAGTTCCAGACCTCACGGTTAAGAGCATCACAACCGAGGCGTCCCGCACTGGCATCATACCATACCAATAGCTATAATAAACACGGAAAGCGTGTTTATTATAGCATCGGCGTGTTTATTATTATTATTTTCTTAATGCACGCATGGAGCCCGCAAGGGGGAGGGGGAACCACGCTATAAACAAATTAGGGGGTCGCGCTAGCAAAGAGGCGCTGGGGTCGTTTGCGTGACCTTAGCGCCTCCTGGCTAACACAACCCTGCGGTTACGGGCGGTCTGCTGGTTATGAACACCGACGCCGAGCATATCAGCGTCGGTCTTTAATGCGGCCAGCTGAGGTTTTTTGTTTTTTTTTTTTACCTTTTTAAGAAGTACAGAAAAGCAGTTTTTTCTGTTTTTCTGTACTTTTTTATTTTTAATATCTGAGCGATAAATGTGCATCTGAGACGCACATTTATTTTTTTGCATTTGGAGTGAATGAGTAATAGCATTTGCACGTGATGAGCGCTCTCTCATTCACTCCGCGTTGGACGCACGTTAAATAGGCGCTAATCCCCCTATTGCATCAGGGGGTGGATTAGCGCCTATTTAACCCGCGTCCGACTGCGGGTTATACAGTGCACTGATGTGCTGAGATCATGTTCATTCGTCCAGATGCAGCTGTTTGTGAGGTTGATGTACGTCTTCCTTGTGACATTCCTGTCTGATATTTCTACCTAGCATAGGCATTTCTACCGATCACAATAGTTACATAAAATCACTCAGTGGTAGATATTAAAAGAAAGGTCTAAATAAGACTTATCAGGCTAACTTACAAGGGATATTCAGTGGAGCGGCTATGCTGCTGAATATCCCTGATAAAATCGCTTGTTAGCCGGCTAACCTTAGACCTGCTATTAAGCAGATCTAACTTATCCGGCTAACAAAAAACAGACAAGTTTGAAATTCGATACTTATCGGGCTATGTTAGCCAAATACTTAGCTCCTCCCCAGAACACCCATATGCCACCCACCACTCATCAGGTTATCTATTTAACTAGATAAGTAAGTAGTTATCCAGCTAAGTGGCGGCCACTGAACAGGACCGGATATTCACCTGCAGCTAAGTAGCATTGAATATCAGTCATTTTTCTCCCCCATACCTACGAAGGTTTACGTGTGCTACAACGCTTAGTTTAAAATATATATATACAGTATATGTACAGAGGCAGACATAGACAGATGCAGCAACATTAATCTAACCTCTCCCCCCCACCCCCCCCAGGAAACATTTTCTAAGCGAAAGCAGAAGTAACTGTCTGCGTAAGATGAAAGTAAAATGTCTATATATAAAACTAAGCACTAAATGTATCTTACATGTGTACAAGTTTATGTAGACCATAAGGAATCCCCCTTACAGAACTAGAAATGGTACAGAGGAGGACGACCAAAATAATAAAAGGGATGCAATGGCTCCCCTATCTGGTGAAACTAAACAGGTTAGGGCTCCTCAGCCTGGAGAAGAGGAGATATAATAAAGGCCTACAGAATCATGAGTGGGGTGCACCAGGTACACAGAGAATTCTTATTTACCACTTCAAATAACAGAAGGCCTAAGGGACACTCCATGAAGCTAACAGCACATTTAAAATACTTTCTCTGATTTTTTTTTTTCACTCAGTGCACAATTAAACTGAGAAATTTCTTGACAGAGGATGTGTTGAAAGCAGAAAGCATAGTTGGGTTCAAAAAGGATTTGGCCAAGTTCCTGGAGGAAAAGTGCATAAGACCATTAGCCATGTAGATTTGGGAAAGCCACTGCTTAGCCCTGGTTTGAGCAAGAGATTTGAATCTATTCTTTGGGATCCTGCCAAGTTCTTGTGACTTGGATTGGCCACAGTTGGCATCAGGATGCTGGGCTGATGAACGTTTGGTCCAACCCAGTATGGCATTGCTTATGTCCCTTTTGGAACTTTGACAACGCAAGAGAAATAAAACTAGAAGGCTGGCCTCAAGAAACAGGGCAGAACTTGGAGAGGCACTACGCTTGTTTACAGATGTACTTTGTAACATGAAAATTAAGATAAAACAGCAAGATAAAAAAATGGTGGACAAGCACCTATCAGCATTCACTGAGCATTGCCTTGATTTTATTCCAGAAAGGCGACGTTTAAAATTAACCAACTAGCATGTCGCCATGGTTCCTAGGAGCAGTCCCATGGCTATCAGCAAGGGCTGCTGCTAGGAACCATGGCTGCCTGCCAAGACTGTAGGATTGATTGAGTGATATCGTACAGTTGACCTTTGCATCAACTGGTAAGAATAAAACACAGTGCTCGGTCCCTGCAGCTAAAAAGCAGGGCGGCATATGCAGTGAAGATGGTACACGAGAATTATAAATACTGAGTGATTAAGAATTGCTTTGCATTATTTTTCAAAGCGTTCAGTTTGCCTTTAAGAGCTATTTTGCTCTAACATGTATTGCAAAATCTAGGAAATAGACAGCGGCAGGGGAGAGAGAAAGAGGATGATTCTGCAAGCCTTCTGTGAGAGACAAATTAATAGCAACAGGGCCATTAGTCCATCATTTGGCATCAGCTGTGCTCTGATTTGATTGCGTTATTGCTTTATCTTTCTTACATTTGTTCGATCTTTGCTGCAGATTCCAGCAGCGCTTATTCACTACCTTATCAAGCGGTGTTTATTGCACCTCTTAGAATCTTACTCTGCTGGATCTAAGGAAAAGAGAAGAAGAAATATTCAACGGCTCGACTCAGTAACAAGAAATGGATTTTCAAATAAGCATTTGAAAATGAGCTATTTATGTTCCCAAATTATCCATCTATATCTCAAGTAACGTGAATTGTTATGAAGCAACAGCGAGCTTGAATGTTTAAGGGGTAAGTTTTTCATTCTGTGGCTTTTGGTGGAAAAGCGCCTTTGTTAAATATAACCCACGCTGAAAGGTGCCAACTTGCGACTATCTTTGTTGATAACCCACAGAGCGCACTGCTGGTATACGTGTGGCGCACTCAGCTTTCAGAGATGCACTAATGATCTGGTTTTTCTGGTTACTATCAGTATATGTAAAGTGAGGTTTATGAGGATCCATTGATACATTTCCCTCCGGCCTGTAGAGGATGCTGTAAGCTACTTGGTCCATCTCTTCAGTCCTCGCAGTTCTGTGCTCCTCACTTCCCTCCAGCAGCCGTTTTGTTTCCCTATATGCAACATAAGAAATTGCCATGCTGGGTCATATCCTGTATTTATACTTGAGCCTTTTGCCAGCTAGTTGCCAGAGCTTGGCTCTCATCCTCTGGTTCAATTCCTGCTATCAAAATCTGGAAGGCTTTGTTGCCTCTTGTTCTTGCTCCAGCATTGCTGCTTGGCTCCTTTCCTGGTTTCTCTGTGTGCTCCAATCTCCCTGCTTGTTCCAGACCACCTTCTCCATGCCTTGGGTCGGGGGTCTATCCCAGCCACCAACATCTAAAGGCAACCTGAGGGGGAGGTGATCAGTGCAGATGGAAGACAAATCTGGACTTTGCTACAAAGTATTCTTCCTTGCCTGTACCATTGTTTGCCTGGACTTGCCTCTTTGGACTTCCAGCCATTCGCTCTTTCAAGGCAACCTACTGATGGCTGATAATCACATGGCTTACTGGATTGGGGGTGAAAATCTGATTAACAGCATACTATAAAAGGCTGGGAGAAAAATAAGAGTCCTTGATATTTTTTTCCTCCTCTGACATTTAAACCTTTTAAAACTGATCAGGATCCTCCTAACCCAACAGCAAGGTTAACATTCAGATTTTAGTCAGGGTTCTCAGGTACAGACTGCAATTTTTCGGCCTCCTCAACATGAATGGATCTCTGAGAACATTTAGCCAATAAGGTCCAGCAATGTTAGCTTGCTTTAATACTCATTCTTTTGGTGATCAAAAGAAATATTGACAAGTCAAAGAACTACATTATCTGAGTTTCTAATATCCTGCTCTGCTATCCCTTCAACAAGAGGTACAAATATTGGGGAAAATAGAATGGGTTGGCTTTGTCTTTAGGTTTTATTATGACCACTTTTATGATTTACTACATCATGGTTCATGGACAAAGAGTTTAGGTCACTCTACTAACCCTTCTGAAGCTGAGGAGATATTGCCTATCAGAGATTAAAGAGTGTCACACAAAATGTAGGGTAGGAAAGTACACACAGTTAGTTGTATGACATTAAGGTTCTGATTAAAAGACTCATTCCTGTCAACCTTTGCAGCTCCTTAACCTCTATTAGTTTTTGTTAGGCATGTTAAGTGCATTTCAAGTTTCAGGTTCATCCATAATTGGCCAAGTGAGAACAGAAAAATTATACCTTGGGAAATTCTCTCAAATTGATATTTATGACTGTTTTTTTTCTCTTTTTACTGCACTGCTAAATGCCTGCTTCAATTTAAAAAATATCTGAAGTGCCATAAAACATAAGGGAGCCTGGGGACTGGTCTAGTCATTGGTCACTGACCTCTCTTTGAATCTCATCTCTGAAGAGGGCAACTAAAAACATGCTGCAGGTGAGAGGGAAGAGGTCATATATTAGATGAGTTTGGTACTAGAACAACAGCAGGAAGGATAAAGACAGAGGGTATAAGGTAGAATGGGCAGGGAAAAAAGAGAGAAGTGTGAAGTCAGGGGCTTTCTGAAGATGCTAAATATGTCAGATTTTTGCAACATGCTAGAGATTTGGAGAAGATTGGATAGATGAGGAATTGTACATTCTTAGGAAACTTTTACCCGCTGTCATTGTGTGACTGGCTAGTATCAATCATTTACTGCATCCTTGTTTTTATTGGCAGAGCTATCACTTGGAAGAAATCAGACAGAATTTAGAGCTAGAAGATGTTAACGATAAAAAAAACTTTATTAAAGAGATTTACTTTATGGCTGCTAAATTCAAATATATCGAATAATTTCAGATTTATGTTCAAATTATGCAACTAAAGGGCTAAGAAAACAAGAAAGGATATAATAGGAGCACACTGGAGAAAGTTAAAGAAAAGGAGGATACTCAAGTTACAGGTCACTTACAAAAAAGTGATTAACATGTCCCAGGTTGCTAGGCAACTCTCTCCCTCCCCTCTGAAAAGCTGCAAAGGTGGCAGTTAACCCTTTGCTGTCTAAGTGGAAAGAATCTCCTGCTGTCACTGTTTCGACATTTTAATTTACGTATTTTTATACAGCATTGCGTAACCAGCAGTTGGACTCTGCATCTTTAAGGGAATGCCATAAATGTCCCTTTGGACAGCATTTCAAGAAAACATTTGCTCTAGAAGTTTGCCTCCATCACAGAATGCAGTCCATCCTCTCCATCATTCTTTGAGCTTCTCCATGTCAGTCACTCTTGTTTTAAGTGTTTGTTGCAGTACCCATTCATTTGGTCTGGTAAGGGAGCAATCTTGTAACACCTTCCAAAACATTTCCATTGTGGATTCCCAGCAAGTTTACTCCCTAAACCTTATGTCCTGAAAGAAGGTCCCAGTCCAGGTCGTCGTTATCTTTCTGAGACTGCAAGATGTGAGGTCTATTTTGGACTGATTTTCAAAAGCATCCCCAGGGTTCCTGCTTGGCAGGCAACTTGATACTTATTTGCTAGCATGCTGACTTTTAATGGAAACAAGATATTGGGTTGCAATGGTAGATATATGTGGAGCCATTAAGCACCAAGTTACAACAGTATTAGTAATGAAACAATTGTATAACAGATCGGCCAAGTCAGATTTTATTACTGACAAAAATTCTAAACACTCATTGGATTTTTTTTTTTTTAATTAATGGACAAATCTTGGTGGGAAATGGAAAGGACACCTCATTTTAAGGTAATCCGTGGTGTGGTAATTCAAAGATTTTCATAAACACGCCCCTTTTTCTTATCGCGGGCGTTGTCAGTGCGTTAGAAACACTTTTTGATGAATCTAGCTGTTTGAGATTTACGGATCTAAATTGGCCCTTTGGATTCCCTTTCTCCCTTGGGTCTCCTCAGGTTCTGCTTCTCATCAGGAACCTTCTTCCTTTCAAACTCTGGACTCCTAGGAAGATAATCGTTCCCTTCAGACTCCTCTGAATCTTCTCCTCTGGAGGAACAGGCCCTCTGGCACCACTCTGTGAAAAGGCAGCCCCAACACAGAGCTCCAGATCCTAGAATCCTCTATTACTCCTCTCCCCTCCATCACATGAGTGCAGGGATTGTATACCCTCTCAGAATCCCTCCCAATGGGGAGTGGTACTCTTCCTTTCACAAGTGAGACCTCTGTCACTCTGCGGGCACTCAGCTGAAGCCATAAAATACATATTTGTAAGGGACAGAGCTAATTCTAAGGTGTAGTAGTGTATACATTTTTTTTCTCCCTCCAAAAGTCCATCTTCTCCAGTGCATATGGTGGATAGTTCTAACATTTTCCATTAATGCCATCCTGGATCTTGGCATACACCATCTGCTGATCACATGCTGCTCTTAGGAGAGGCTGCAAAGTAGAGGATGACTCATTTATAGGCCATAACACTTTCCCTAAGTAGAGCTCATGCTCTTTCGCTTATTCAATAGATGGGCAGAAACAGTAAGCAATACATTCAGCAGGGAATTTGCATAATGGCAAATGTAGTTTAAAAGGCAATTTATAGTCTAGAAAATGCAGAATTCTGAACTAAAGACATTTGAATCTAGCATTGATAAACTATAATCACTTCTGAGACACGGACACAGTAGCACTTATTATGCGAGAATGGTTCCAAGTTGGCTTGATCCTGCTTTTCCCCCTGGCCTCTTTCCAGTAAATGAGGACATCCAAAGACAGAGAAGTTTAGAGGAAGGCTCAGCAAGAGAGAAACAGAAGAGAGAGAGAGAGAGCGAGAGAGAGAGACAGTTATCCATACCTAGGAACCATATTTTCTGGTGTAAAGTATTCTCTCAAATGTCTGCTTCAGAAACAGGAGAGCAGACTGTCTTCTCTGGTTTTCTTTCTCCCACTCTTTCACACTCTCTGTGCTATTCTCTTCCTTAACACTCCACTCTCTCACCTTAATTTACGTCTTGCTCGCTCTTTCCCAGTTATCATCTTTGAAACACTATTTAAAAGAAAGATGTCACAGGATAATATCTATAACATGTTTGAAGAACACTGAAGGAGTGCCTTTTTTTGGTTGAACACTACATTAGGAGTGCAATCATTGGAATCAACATTATAGGAGGGGTCTTTCTGAAACAGCAATGAGAGCTGAATATATTTTGGAATACATTTTAAAATATTATTGGGAGTTGTGTGTATGGTCTGAATGTGTGTTTGCATTCCATGAGTTGGATGTTAGTGGTTTTATGGGATTTTTTCTTAATCTGTTGGGTTTGGTTTGTTTGTCTCTATATGTATTTTCATGAAGGTATGTCTATGGATTATTTGCATTTATAATTTGTTTACAAATTATTGTACATTATATATATATATTTTATTTGTATAATTAATGAATTTACTTTACAGAAATAAATTGATTGTAGTTATCATACGTATATGTTTTTTTTGTTGTGTTTAGCACTCTCTCTTTTGTGTTGTAGACTATAGATAGTGAGATTTTTTTGTTTAGCTAATTTTTTTTATTCCATATTGGCTCCATAAAGGTTGTTATGAAGAAAGGCAGACCTCAGATGGATTAAACAGATTATTGTAGAGTAGTAGATATGTGCAGCACAAATAAGTTTCAACCAGTATATAGGTCATCAATGGATATGTGGGATAATGATATCTATAAGAACAGGAAGCCAGGGTAGGGATGTTGTATTCCAATTATGATATGCACAGTTTTCAGCTGCGGATGTATACATGATGATTACTTTTACCAGATAGTCTATTATATTCATCAGGAGAGCACTATCTGCCTAACAGTAGAGGTGTAAAGTTTGCAATGGATCAGCATTCGTGATATGCACCCTTATCAGTACCTAGAATATCCTGGGGAAACAAATGTTCCTACTAGAAGACTATCCTAAGACACTGCAGAAAGAGCTGTCATATGCAATCCCAGTCCTCCCGTAACTGACAGCCTCAACGCTGAACAGCTCCCTGGCTTTATTTCAACAGGGCCCACCCTGTAATAAATCATTTTGAATTTGTATGTTTCTTATGTGTTGTTAATATATCTTTTCTGTCATATACAGCACTTCAAGATATTCAGTCTAAATGATAAACTGTAGCATGAAGGCAGTGTACGAATGATATGTGAGATAGCATGCAATAGCTCAGTGTAGTGCTATAAGTAATTGTGTGAGCATTTACTAATATAGCACTGCTCTATGACAATAGTGTTGGTGCCTTCTAATCTGTCTCTACACAGAAGATCCATAGAGCGGTGGATGTGTCAAAAAAAGGTGCGTGTGTGAGAGACAGAGATGGTGCAAAATTGTTACTGAAATAATAAAAAGGTTAGAAAAGGATAAGGGAGATGATATGAAAAACATTGTTTAAGTTAGTATATGTGGCGCCTGTGTGCCACAGAGAGAAGCGCAGAGTTAATATTCAGAGGAGGTGTTGTGTTAATGTGGTGGTTTCCTCCTAAGGGAAATACCAGAAGAGTTGTGTTAATATGAGTTGGGAAGGTTCCAGTGAATCAAAGGTCCTCGTTTGGTCAGAAGGTGTAACAAATAATTATTTGATAGACAGTTTGGTACAGGTTATAAAACCCCGGGGCTCCCCCAGAGTCAGTGAGCCAGCAGAAGGATGTACCTGTGACCCTCTCTGGAGGTTACTGGGGTGGAGGAGGAGTTTGGGCAGAGATACTCTCAAGGTGTCTCAGAAAGCCTGAGGGAACTGAAGGAAGTTTAAACTTTGGATCTGAAATGTTATCATCAAGAGAAATGGAACTGTAAAGGGGCCAGGAGGACCAGAAAAGAGAATCTCAGAGCAGGGCTGAGATACGCAGTCTTTCTACAGAAGAGGGAGTGAGTTGTCTAAACAAAGGTATGTTTTGGAACTCATGGATGTTTGGGCCTAGTGTAGGCTGAAGAGAGAACAAATTAGAAACTGCAATTTGATTTTCTTGTAAAGGACAGTGAGTGAAACTTCACATTTTTCTTGACTGTTGTGATTGCTGTTTTTTTTTAAATTTATTTATTTTTGTAACTGATTGAAGATTATACTTAATTGAACATTTTTTTTTGTTTGGAGCATAACTGTTAAATAGACATATAATTTTTGGAGGGTTATATGTGGGTGTCCTTGGCTCGGTTTGGCCTTGCAGGTTAGTCTACCCCCAGCCCATGAGCCAGGAGAATTTTTGGGTTTTTCCTGTCCTTGGATTGGTTCACCCCATGCCCCTCAAGGCTGAGAAGGTGACCTTTCGGAGTTAGGGGTTTCATACAGATGTTAGCTGGCCAAGAGTAGCACTGCTTGTTTAAAAGCAGATCTGCTTGCAAAATTCAAGCAAGAGCTTGTGAATAGGGGAAAGCTGTTAAAATAAGTATTATCTGATAGCAGGTTAGCTTATCTATTGTCAAAATGTTTAAAAGTGTTTAGAATCACTTCTACCGAATCAATAGAAGCTGTGTGATTATACCAGCACTCTGGCCTGATCTTACAACAACCTTGAGCAGGAGTAGATAGATATATTCAGCTCTGAGGACTCCCAAAGGGGGTTTAAAAGGTTTGCATGCATTTTGGTGAATGGGTGTTTGTGGGTAGATCTGTGGACAGTGTGGAGGATGTTAATTTGCCCTGCCCTAAAATATATATTGGGCGTACTAAAAGAAACGTGAGGGTGTATCGGATAGAACGTCGGAGTTGAGTGAATACTGCCCGTCTTAGTGCTCCTATTGTACAGCACCAATATCAATCATCAGCATGATTTTTTGTCATCTAAAATGGACTATTTTAGATCAAGTTCCTGTGCCTTTTCATGGAGGAGAAGGATCAGCAAGACTTAATTCTCGACAGCGGTTTTGGATCCTTAAAATGAACACTACTGCTCCTCATGGCTTGAACGAAGCCTGGGATTGTTGTTTTTTTTTTAATTTGAAATTTTCATTGGTTTGTAGTGGCTGATTTTTGGACTGGTTGTATTCCAGGTCCTGCTGTTTTATAAAGATGGATTCTGTGGAGAGCAGGAAGCCATGCCGCTATATTTGCTCAAGCTCAGCAGTGTTCTTTTGGATATAAATTCTTTTTGAAGATGAGCCGAAAGACTTGCCTTCAGGGAAGGAAGCCTGTTTTGAAACGTGGTAACGTCGGGCTCATTCGTTCATGACTTTAGGAAGACCATCCACGGCTGCAGCTCTGTCAAACTAAAGTATTTTATGTGCAAATGTTGAGAAAAAACATAAAAAAAATGTATTCTGACTTTCAGAAGTTAAGGTGGCATTGGTGATTATACATGGTCTCTCCATAAATGGCAAACAGTTATGAAAAAACACCTTTTTTATTAATATTTTAGTTTTCAGCAATTAACAGAAGTTTTTCAAAGTGTGATTTGGAATTGTATTGTTATAGCTTCACTTTGATGGTGGAAGATTAATGCATTAGTGAGGATGCTAATAGAGCATCCAAGATGGCTTCTCCACCTGTCTTTTCACAGAACCTTATTATTCACCTCTTATTGAGCATGTTGTATTTTGTAAACCACCCTGATCTTCTTGGAAGGATGGCATATAAATATTTGTAAATAAATAAGTAAAATTTGTAATTATTTTCCTGAGCATCTGAATAATTTATTCATTTATAAATATTTAAATATTCCACTTTTTTCCAAAAAAAGGCCTTAAGGCAGATTACAGTAAAATTTAAATTAAACTTACGGGTACAACAGCATTAATTGCAGGGTCATTTGCAATCATAATTGAATCCCGTGTACTGTCATAGCAGAATTACAAGCTTCTTTCTTTGTTTTACGACCGTTACCTGTTTGGATTCTCCCCCAGCAGCCACACTCTAGAGGCCAAATTGAATCTGGAAGAACTGAGCCCCTGGTCTTGTAAATGTTTTGGGATATCTTTCATTCCTCCTGTTTGATGTCTACACTGCACTTTGCAAAGAGACAGCAGGCTTGAAACTAACATGGTATCCCCCTGGGTTCAACGTGACACGATGAAAACGGCCAATGGACAATTACAGGGAATGTTATAATGCCAGGTAATTACTCGTATTAATCTCCGCCCCGATGAGCCCAGAAAATCTACTCTCTTGTGCCCAAAAATTAATCTCACCCTATTATCGGGCGGATTTTAAAAGCCCTGCTCGCGTAAATCCGCCTGGATTTACGCGAGCAGGGCCTTGCGCGCCGGTGCGCCTATTTTCCATAGGTCGCTGGCGCGCGCAGAATCCCGGGACTCGCGTAAGTCCCGGGGTTTCTGAAAAGGGGCGTGTCGGGGGCGTCGCCGAGTGACGCTGCATTTGGGGGCGTGGCACGGCGTTTGGGGGGCGGGCCCGGGGCGTGGCGCCGGCCCGGGGCCGTTCCGGGGTGTGGCCGCGCCCTCCGGAACCGCCCCCGGGTCGGGTCTCGGCGCGCCAGCAGCCTGCTGGCGCGCGTGGATTTACATCTACCTCCGGGAGGCATAAATCCATGGATAAAGGTAAGGGGGGGTTTTAGATAGGGCCGGGGGGGTGGGTTAGGTAGAGGAAGGGAGGGGAAGGTGAGGGGAGGGCGAAAGAGAGTTCCCTCCGAGGCCGCTCCGATTTCGGAGCGGCCTCGGAGGGAACGGAGGCAGGCTGCGCGGCTCGGCGCGCGCCGGCTGCCCAAAATCGGCAGCCTTGCGCGCGCCGATCCAGGATTTTAGAAGATACGCGCGTATCTTATAAAATCCAGCGTACTTTTGTTTGCGCCTGCTGCGCAAACAAAAGTACGCGATCGCGCAGTTTTAAAAAATCTACCCCTATGTGTTTTATAAAACAACAATTTATTAAAGAATGATTTTTTATAAAAATAATTTGTTGCGGAATGGGGTAAGTTTCATATATCTTGACGCATGCCTCCACGGCCTTGCTTCAATTGTTGTATTATAATCATCAACTTACCACCCTCCCACTCGCTTTTTTTAAAACTTTTTTGAAATTTAAAAAATGTGATTATGTGTAAATCATTCTGTCCTCTTATCCATATCCCCAAGTTCACCAAAAAAGATGTCTCCAAAAATTTTTAGAAATTTAACTCTGTTAGTCCTTACTTTTTTATAAAAGTCAAGCTAAGGTATTCTTCGCTCTTATTCCAATTATCTGTTGATATTTATCACTGTTTTCTGGTGATCTTTTTTTCTTTATCTATGGTTACTTTGTTTAACCCAAATAATTCTTTATTCTTTGGAACTTTGTTTCTTCATTAATTCATTGGATACAATTAGATATTCTCTTAATCTAAAAGCTTGAATCTTATATGATTCTCAAATGAACTTTTACTGTGGCTTGAAGGATTAGGTATATGTGAGGATCTAATATCACATAAACTTGACAGAATATATATTCTCCTCAAACGCCAGTTAAATATTGCAAATCGCTAAAACTTATATCTTATATGCTCCCAAATGCCAATTGAATATTATGAAATTGGCCGTGCCAGGTAAAGCATGCTAATGATTTATAGACAAGCTCCATTTTTATTCATTTCATTTGATTTTATGTAGTCGTTCATTTGATTTACTTTGAATGGTTTATGAAAACAGTGTCATTGTAACAAAGGTGCGGTATCGAAAAGTAACGTCATTGGTCAGTCACGTTACAGCTCCAAAGGCAAATATTATAAGAATTCATACAAACAGAGTTCGCAGGTGCAGACCGCCCTTGCCCAATTCCCTTTTCAATCCCAGGTTCAAAAGCGGTTTCCTGTTAAAAGTGCGAGATGAAAGAATTCATTCAGCAAGCGGCTCATTTACATACTAATACCCAGAAGAGGCTTTAAGCCTGCACCCAGGAAACTGGAAGGGGCGGGTGCAGCAAAACTGAAGCCAGCGAAAGTCTAGAAAGCAGAAGCACCGCCTTTTTTCCCTGTTCTTCCAGGTTTCAGAGTCTGGAAACATCAGGCACCCTGAGGGCACTGCTCCTGGCAGGAATGCTAAACTCGAGTCCTCTGCTGGAATCTCTGTTTCTTTTCTATCATAGCCATTATAACTTTTGCAAATAGCCCTCTGTTCACAATGCCTGCTAAAGACAATGCTTACTTTTTTTTTTTTTTTTTTTTTACAGTTGGTAATTTTGAGGAAATCTACAGCCTGCAGAAACGGGGCAATAATCAACGCATTTCATGTGCTTTTTACTTGCATAAATTGTATTTTGATTATTGCTGTCCCCTTGCTCCCAGTGTTTGTACGCTTACCCTTCTATACAGGGGTGGGGGGAGGGAGAGTGTGCACGGTGACTGCATTTTCAAACCTCTGCATGCATTTCTGGGCGTGCTTTGCATCCGGCTTTCATGCAAGTATTTGTACCTACGTTGTACACGCTGAGAACGAGCTTGCAGTCCCAATGTGCAAAGTACTCCCAGGGCTGCAAGCTCCACGGGGAGGCTGACTATTGTCCTCTACGAGGTTCATTTTTTAAAGTATATCTGCGATGGGCTTTTTATAAAATTACCCGCCTATTCGGGCAAATGTTGGTGCGCATGTCCTGTTCAGGCATAACTTTACCTAGACTGAGTGGAGCCACTCCTGGGGGGCAGAGTCGTGGAGGGGCTTGCACTTCCACGTCCAAATTCCAGCAGGCGTGTGGGGATGGATTGGTGGGATAATTTTCAAAGCTGACTCATGCACGCACCTCTGCTTTGAAAAACTAGGGTTTGGCTAAACGCAGTGTTACAAAATCTCCCCCCCCTCCCCCCATGTCTGCCTCTGTAGGGACGGCAGCGCAGGGTAATGGGAAGACTTCAGGAAAACTCCGCTCTCATCGACTCAGACCTTATGCAAGTTACTTCACTTCCCTGTGCTCAAACTTGGAACACAAGCTCTTTGGACTACAAACTTTGTACTGCATGAATCATCTTGCATGGTGCTGTGCAGCATTTTAAATATTATACCTGGCCCTACAACACCAATATACCACCTACTGGACAAACAATATACCACCTACTGGACAAACAATAAGACTTCTACAGATCCCTACACAGAAATTAAACACTAGTAAAATACTTCACCTTTCTCACACATGCAGAATACAGGTAAACCTTCACGCAATATACAATGAATGGCCACAAATTAGAAACAGAAAAAACTAGACAAAAATTGAACTAAAAATCCCAAGAAGCCAGACTTTGCATGCAGTGCAACACTGAAGAGAGAGAAACAGAAATATATTTCCTCCTATATGGTGCAAAATACAAAGATATTAGAGATGCACATTTTCAAAAGCTAAATGTTATATGACCTGTTATATAAAGAATGTCTATATGAGACCGTATGTACCTTCATATGATGCTAAAGATAATTCAGCTATCGTGTCTGTGAGCCATTGAACTGGACTTCAAAAATCATTAGGTACTGGGTCTCTTATGACTCTGTATTACTTAATGTCCACTGCCACGTATGAGAGAATATTGCATCAAAACTGGCCAAAATGAAGCCTTTTAAATCACTTATCTTGTATTGTTCTGTGGTCAACCTTGTACAGCTGACATCTAGATGTTTCGGAGCGAGGCTCCTTCTTCAAGGGCTGAATGTTGTCAAGAAGGACTCGTGGAACACTGTATATATGTAATGGCGGCAAGATTCCATGAAGAGTTGGTTACTTTGTCGAGAGTGGACTGTTGTGCTGTCACTGCGGTCTGAGAAGCTCCATGTATTAATGACGGCTGCTCTCGGCGGCAGGATAGCTGCTCCTTTTACTGGCGAGGACTCTGTCCTTGGCATCTGGAGGGGACTTCTTGACAAACAACAATTTATTGAGTGAAGGCAGTTTGGAAACCAGGATATGCTTAATTCCAAAGGTAGCTTTAACTAAGCCAGCTATTATTACACTGGACCCTGTTTGGAATGCTTTGGTCTCATTAGAATCTTCTATTTCCTCTTTAACAAACGTTTCTTTGGATACCAATCAGCATGTATTGGCTACTGATAAATCAGTTGCCTTACATGGGACAAAAATTGAAGCCCTGGATTCCCGAGTGTCTATGGTAGAGAAGATTCAACATGGTCTGGTTCGGTCAGATCTGATTCAATCTAAGAAGTTGGAGAACATTGAGAATGCTATGAGAGGTTTGAACCTGAGAGTTCTTAATTTTCCTGTTAAGTTGATTTCACCGTTGGATCTCTTCAAGAAATATATTTCTCAAGTTCTCAAGATTCCCACGGAGGTAATGCCAGTTATTACCAAGGTAAATTATTTGCCACAATAGGTGAAGGGAATTAGTGAAGATCAAGCACAAGGTTCTTCTTTACATTTAATGGATTTTCTTGAATCATCACAGGAAATTCTTGTTTCAAAAAGGGGAACTTTATTAGTTTATTTTGCTTTTTTGAATTATAGAAATTTAGTCTTAAGATACTTCTTCTGTAATAGGTCATTGCCTTTTTATGGCCAAAAGATATGGATATTTCATGACATCACTAGAGTAACCCAAGATCGCAGGAAGAAATTTCTTGCTTTAAGTGCACAGTTCATATTGAGATATCCATGCAAATGTTTTGTAAAGCATCTCAATGTTAATTATGTCTATTTTGAACCTTCTCAACTGAGATTATTCCTGTATTCGCATGCCTAAATTAGCTCTTTATGATGTAGGCATTTGGAAATGATGGTGTTTGGTCTGTTTTTCTTTTCTTTATTAGTGTTACTCGCTTCTTTTTCTTCCTTCCTTGGTCTCCCCCTTTTTTACCTATTATGATTGTGGAAAATGTGTGAAGATATTTCTATTTTTCTTTATTATATCGATATGATACTATATTATTGTATGATATGACATTTTTCATATATTTCTGGTTCAAGGGATTCTTGTGTTTATATTGTAAAATTCAATTAAAAATAACAAAATAAAAATACAATACACCTTGCTATCCATCTCCTTCCCCCTGCTTTCCCAACCATTAGTTACTGACACTGAAAATGTATTCTTCTGCTTAGATGGCAGTCCCTGACCATGAAATCTTCAGAAAACAAGTTGGTCACTGATGTGACAAGTAAGCAGAATGTCACCCGAGCTACACAATTCATAGTTAAGACAGTGACTTTCAAGCTAAAAAGCAGATCTGAGCTGCATGCAATAAAGCTCACACACAACTGCAACACAAACAATAAAGCCATCTTTAATTGTATAGGGATGCTTTACTACAGACTCTCTTCTCTTCATAGGTCCTTCTTTCTAGAAATTTTCTCAACCAAGATTAACTGTGGCTTTAAAGTTCTGTCTGCTCCTAACCATTTCTGCATGCAGTGAGGCTGGTGAAGGCATAAAACTAGCTGCATCGCAGATCCGCAGATCTGAAATTCTTAATTTCAATCTCATAAATCTGCTTCTGGAGCCAGATTAGGTAAACCACACAACAGTTCACCCAGACAGTGATGATAATATATTGGAGTAGTGGCTAACATCTATCAGCTATCCATGTCAGAGAGTATGCAATTACTTCAGGAAGAAACTGTCTAATTACTTGTGAAAACTCTTCCATTACAATAAGCAAGAAGCCATAATTGTGTTTCCTGAGAAGGCATTTATATGCAAAGTCTGCTACAGGAGACAGCTGGCACCTGTGGTGAATAAGAAGTACAAACTCCCACTCGTATTATGTCAAACAGACTAGTATTAAGCCAACCCACTGAGTTAAAAAAAACAACAACAAACCATTGGAAAATTTAGCCAATTTACATAGGTAATGTGAACACTCTATCATGCAAATATTAATAGCTGAGGGGGAGAGCGATTACTATACTAAAGTTCTATAAAAAAAAAAAAGCCATATTGATGCTTGGAAATGGAAGACGGCAGAAGAGAGTACTCAGTTTATTTGTTGAACTCTCTGCACCCTTTAAGTGCCCTTCTATTTGCTGGCATGGCACAAAAAACCACAGATGCATACTTCAAGTGGTTCAACACAGCCAGTGTGTTTGCTGTCTGCAGGTGTACTGGAGTAGCACTAAAAAGCTTCAGAGGGAAACTGTTGGCAAATCAAGTTCCCTTGCAACAATTCGGCTCCTCAACAGATTATAAAGCCAAGCAGAGCACAGGGAACAGGTCTTGAAGCAGCCCTGCTGGGAAGGAGCGAGGGCAGAAAGGTACATGTCGCAGCAACAAGGATTTTGGCTTTTTGTTAAAAAATCTTCAAAGGGAGTATGTTGGCTCTTTCTGAATCACCAAATATAGTTCCCTCTAGATTTAATTTTGTTTTCAATATTCCTACCAATAAAAGCCTCTAAACATGGGAAACAGAGGGGTTGCCAGCACAGAAGTTGGACTTCCCAACTTTATAATCGTAAGCCCCTGAGGAGTCCCAGACAGCCCATTACTTTTTTAAAACAGTTTTTTCATACGCAATTTAAAAAAATGAAATTATTCTTCCCAATGCCCTTCATAAGTTTCAAAAAGTAATTTGGTGTGCTATGGCATAGGGCATGAAGACATGCAATCAGGATTTATTGATTTTTAGTCTTCTGTAATTATTCTTTCACAATGGGAGTGCAGAGTATGTTGTGTAGATCATTGAAACAAGCTCCTACTTTAATGCATTTTGATCTGTACTTTTTAGACAGCAGAATATGAAAGACGAACAATGGTGTGAAGACTTTTGCAAGGCACTGTACATATATCTGTTCCATTATTTAATGACATACTTTTTATCAAAGAGATAACAAGCATTATGTCATGACATACATGTAATTTCAGTCATTCATATGCCTACTCATGCAAAAGTATCATTAAATTAACCTGCAACGTTGGTGAAGGAGAGGATGGTTTCAATGCTGCTGTGAAATCCCATCTTGATGATTTTCCTGTTTATGATTGGAAGATACTATAGCATTGTTCAGTAATATAGGAACATAAGCAATGCCATCCAGGGTGAGACTAAGGTCCATTGAATCCTGCGTCTGCTCTCCAATAGTGGCCAGTCCGGATCGCATGTTCCTGGCAGATCCCATAAAGTAGATCTATTTCCTGTTCCTCACTTCGTGGGTAGCGAACAATTGCTTTCTTTAGTCTACTTGGCTAATAACATATTATTTACCTGTACCACCCTACCAATGATTTTACAAATCTCTATCCTGTCCCCTCCCTCAGCCGTCTCTTTTCTAAGCTGAAGAGCCTTAACCTGTGTAGCCTCTCATCATAGGGGAGCTGTCCCATCCCCTTTATCATTTTCGTTGCCCTCCTCTGTGCCTTTTCTAGTTCCACTCTGTTTTTTTTTCAAGATGGGGCAACCATAACTGCATGCCATACTCAAAGTAATTATACAGATTTACAATCGATAGAAGGGAAATTGTATGCTTTTATAAGAAAAACCAGACTTGCTTTGGATCTGTCCTATTTGATTGATCCCACAAAGAGACTGCTCACTCTCAGCAATCCTGGCGAGACTTCCCCCCAACTCCACATGTTGCCAGACAGCACTGCCCGTGGCTGATTCCCCCCCCCCGGTGATGAGACCTCCCAACCCCATACACTTCCAGTCAGTAACTCTTGTGAGACTTCCTAACCCCACATGCAGCCAGTCAGCAATCCCTGTGACCTACTTATACAATAAAATCTTCCAGATCCACAATGTAACATCCTAGATCCATGCGACTTGCCTCATATCCCATACCCTGCAATCAGTCTCCTTGTTACTCATCTATTACGTGAGGGAGGATACAACAATGTTGGGTCTTACTGGGGAATTGCCTCCCCTTTGATTTTGAGGCCTTTCTTCCAATATTACTCTTTTTAACTGTAAATTAACCTCACTTCTGGTAGAATCTGTCTAATGCAACCTTTGCATTCTCCAAAGGATTCTTTATGGAGGATGCAGTCATTTTCAGTTGCACGAAGATGCAACCCTGGAATGTGTTCAGGCACTGGTTTTCTTCAGAAAATACTGAAGAAAAAAATGTAATTATGATATCTAATACTAGCAAAATATATTTTTTCCTTTCCCTTTTTGCTAGACCAGAGTACTATACATGCATAGCCCTGCTTGGTTTGGGAGCCGCCTAATCAAGGGCTACAGCCCTTACCCAGGGCCACAGTTTCTCTCCCAGATCTCAAACTCCTCAGACGTCTGTCTTATTTGCCGGGGTGCACCAGCAAGGAAGAGTTCTACACCTCAGAGGCCTGTAATGCTATGATGGGGATTGTGGGTCGCAGTCAGCTGTTCTCCTACAATTCACAGTCTCTTTGTCTATAGTGCAAGATCTTACAGCTCCTTTCTGATGTTACTGAATCAGTGTCCGGGCAGAAAAACCTTCCCTGTAAAGGGAGAAAATGGTCTTCTTCTAGCATAGTCTAGAGGGGATCAGATCTCCCCCGAAAATCCTTGTTCTCAAAACTATGAAAAATCTCTTTTACAAAACTTCTTACAAAACAGTTCTTCAAAAAGAAGTCACAGCCCACTGTTTCTAGTTGTGGAGCAGCAAACTCCTGCAGCAGTCACTATGCACCGTGCACTGGCTGTGAGCAGGCAACCACCATCCAACATCAGCCCTGTCAGCAAGGGCCCTCCTGCACAAGTTACTGATGAAAACTCCACATTCCTCCTCACAAAAATCTCTACTCTTCTGCAGACTGTAAAGTCCACCTTGCAGTAATGCTTCTCTCTCTCTCTAATCTTCACTTCACTGGACTGGTGAGCAGAGACCTGCCAAAAAACTCCTCTCAGCTCCCCAATATCTTAGGATCTGTTCTAGTATGCCTTCCCCTTGAATCTGAGCAAACTCACCCACCAATATATAGAGAGCAAGACCCATCCCAAAAAGGGGCATGGGCATACCATCAGGGAGGGATTAAAAAATTCAAAAATCCCTCCCCTAAAACTAGTGGCAGTAATGGGGATTGTGACAGAGTTCGTCAAGGATGCCCCTTTAAGTCGTTATTACAAGCCTCCCTCGCCCCTCAAGAAAAACGTTCACAAAATTGCTATGAAAAGAGAGGCGCTATTGTTAGGTGATTTCAATCCGCCAGATGTCGACTGGGACACCCCAGCTGCAGCGTTATCTAGAAGCAAGGAGATCCTGGATTGTATGCAGGAAGAACGGCTCCAGCATCTGGTAACAGAACTGACAAAGGAGGAGTAAATACTAGACCTGATGATGCTCACAAATGGGGACTGTGTTTCTGATTTCATAGTGGGGGATCACTTGGGATCCAGTGATTGCCGGGTGGTGTGGCGAGGGTCCTGAACTTCAGGAAAACTAACTTTGTTAAGATTGGGGAGTACATCAAGGAGTCAGTAACTGGATGGAAAAAGCTAGGGGAAAGAGAAGAGCAGTGGGCAAAACAGAGAAGTCTTGCTGCACTCTTACCGTATTAGCTATATTTTCTTCCATTTGAGCCTTCACTATCCAGACTACTTTCCCAGCTATTCTAAGCTTTCCCAGCTATTTTTGCTTGTCTTCCTCTTTGTGTGATCTCTTGTAGTTAATGAAAGTTGACCTTTTTTTTCCCCTTTCCTTTTCAGCCACTTCTTTAGAAAATTACAGTGGCCTCTTTTTTTTTTTATTGCAAAAAGGTTTGTTGCCCTTACAATATTTCTTTTATATTGTACATATATATGTATATTACTGAACAGGAGAAAGTGCAAAAATGGGATTATAAGTCTCAAAGGTGAAGGGGGAGGAATATGTAGAGGCTGAGAAGGAGAAAACAGAATTACTTAAACGTGTTCAATTTCATTTCATTTTATTAAAAAGTTACATATTGCCAATGCATAGCCCAAGGCGGTTAACAAAATAAACATGCGTAATATAAGTACATAAAACAAACCAGATCTAGAGACAACATACGACTGCTTCAGAACAAAACAAAAAGTTCCAGAACTCAGGAAGCCCGGATCACAATAAATATGCTAAGCGAAACAGATGGGTTTTTCAAATTTGCTTTACAAGTCTTTACACAGCTCATTACTCGCAGTTCAAAGGGAAAAGAATTCTACAAGACCAGGGCAGCTTCCACTAAACCAAGGAAGGGCTTGGATTTGGACTTCAGAGACATGCAACAAACAGAAACGGAAGGGAGGTAAACCTCAATGCATATTCAGTAGACTGTATTCACAAGGAGCTAGCGCAACTAAAAGTAGATAAAGTAATGGGGGGTAGATGGGGAACATCCAAGGATATTTGGAGAATTTAGAGAGGTTTTGGCAGCTCTGCTGTCCAACCTTTTTAACAATTCTTTAGAGTTGGGAATGGTTCCAAAAACGGGAGACAGGCAGATTTGGTTCTTCTTCACAAAAGTAGGAGTCCCAGAACCACAGGACAGTTAGTCCGACTTCAGTGGTGAGTAACTTAATAGAATTTCTGCTAAATCAGAGGATAATACAGTTTTTGGAATCCAACAGGTTGCAGGATCCATGGCAGCATGGTTGTAAGATTTGTGGGCCCTTGTGCTGTGGCGTGCTTGATGCAGTCTAGTAGGCAAACTTACTAGGCCCATAGCTGGTGAATATGCCCTGGTCTGGTACAAAACCAGAGCTTCATCTGTACCAGCCCTGTTCCCCAGGGGTTGAGCCTTTGGGTTTCAGGGGCCAGCAGGACTTAGGCGAAGGTCCCCACAGGGCATATGGGGTAAGAGAATCTAGGACTGGGCCAAGGTCAGGACAAGAGTTGTCCAAAAATAACCAGTAGTGAAGTGAAGGTCGATGTGGGTGGCAAGCAAGACTTAGATAAATTCCAAAGCTAAGGACAGTAGCAGGCAGTAAGCAGGAGAGTAATCTGGATCTATAGCAGAGGTCAACACTTAAGTCAGCCTGGAGACAAGGTAGGCTAGGCTGGGCAATGCTGGCAGGACTAGGCAAGGCAGGAACCAAGGTAGGATTAGGAACCAAGGCAGAAGCAGTAACGCAGGAGCAACACAAATTTCAAACAAGCAGGAAGATCTGTTGTTGAGACAAGGAAAAGAGCGCAGCTGGGACCTTTTTATCAGGTTGTTTCCCGCTGCAGGGACTACAAAGAGCACTGCAAGCATGTGCCTAGGGAAACCCAAGGAGTGGAGGTGCTGGTGGCGTCATGATGGCCTCCTCGCCACTTTGGTGAAGTCGGCGTCCTGGAGATGGTGCTACTGGAAGTGCCCTTGGAGCAGGAATGCTGGCAGCATCCTTGCTGCTTTGATGGTGGTCTGCGGCCTGGGGTAAATGCTACCAGTTGCAGGATGACTCTGCAACAATGTTACAATGGTTTCAACCAGAAGAAGGTATTGTCGGATGAATCTAAACTACTTCTTTGACTATATGACCAGAGTGTTAGATCAGAGGAGAGTGACAGATGTTGTGCACTTGGATTTCAGCAAGGACTTTTGACAGTTCTGCATAGGTGACTTATAAACAAACTTTAGGGCTCTAGGTATGGGTTAGAAACCGGTCAAGTGTGTGGCAACAAAGAATAGTGAGGAAAGGGGGGAGTTACCAGTAATGTGCCATAGGGGATTGGTCCCTGGTCTGGTTCTCTAACAGTTTCATCAGGGATATTGCAGAAAGGGAATCGGGAAAGATTTGCCTTTTTGTGGATGAAACTAAAGTCTGCAAGAGGCCCGGGCATAACCTGGAAGGTGTGGAAAACACGAGGAAGGATTCTAGTGAAGTTTTAGCAATGGACTAGAGTTTGGCAACTAAAGTTTTATACCAAATTATGCAGCTTTATGCATTTGGGTTGCACAAAGGGGATGAAGTTTTTCTGTCCACAAAACAAGAGTGGGATCAGGGGACGATCATATCTGATGATCTTAAAGTTGCCAACAGGTAGACAAGCCAAAAGGCAGAAGGATGCACAGGGATAGAAATAACCAGCAGGAAAAAGGAGGAGATAATGCCTGTCACTCTGGAAACTGCACCTTCAAAAGGATATAAACCAGATGGAGCTGGTCCAAAGGGTGGCAACTAAAATGGTGAGTGGTCTTCATCGTAAAACATATGGGGACAGACTTAAAGATCTAAACACATAAACCCTGGAGGAAAGGGGGGTGTATGAGAGAGACATCTAAATATCTCCAAAGAATAAATGTTCAGAACGTGGGGCCTCTTTCAACGGAAAGGAAGCTCTGGAACAAGGTGTCATAAGATGAGGGTGAAAGTGGGAAGACCCTGGAATAATCTATGGAAATATTTCTTTATAGAAAGGGTGGTGGATGCACGGAACAGCGTCTCTTTGGTGGTAGTTGAAACAAGGACCATTTCAGAGTTCAAGGGAACATGGGACAAGCACAGCTGATCTGTGAGAGATTGGAAGGGACTATAAAGCTGAGCAGATGTGGATGGGCAGACTGGATGTGGACAGGGCTGTATGGTCTTATCTGCCACCATCTTCTGTGTTTTGTTTATATGCAATAAGGGTAACGTGCTATCAATATAAACGGTAGATTAAAAAGAAAATGTAAATGGCTTTACACATTGAAATCATTCTTACCTCCCATATTTTACCTAAATCTGAACGACAATGCTTACTCAGATGACTCCAGTTGTAATATAGTATATTGCTCTTTGACTCAGTGAAGGGGAAGAAGGGAATCTATGCTTTACTGTCACTTTCTGTCCCTGCAGTGTCCTGTCAATTTATTTCGCCTAACCAGTTGTAACAGTGTGATTTCTTTATAGACGCCACTAAATTACACTGCCCTGAAGGAATCTCAGTACTCAACAAGGGGAAAAAAAAATCCATTAGGAGAGGACAGAAGGAAATAAATCCCTAAACACACTGCCCTTGAAGAGAGACACAGCTCAGACATTCACTTTACATCTGAGGGTTAGTGGGCAGAGACCAATAATGAAAGGCTAAGCAGGAAAGTCTGGAATTCACGCAAAACAGAAATACCACGAGGGTCACACAACAGTGCAGTTCGGGACTTGTATTCCTTTTGCAAATTAACCAACCATGCAATGTTAAGAACATTCTATACTGGCCCTAAATGTGTCATCATTGCTGGAATTTCCTCTGCCATTGTTCAAACCCTGGAAAGTATACAACTGGCCTGGATAATTATGCATGATTTTCTCAGCGTGAGATTTATCAAAATCAGCTGCTATTATCAAAAACAAAGTCCCATTTCGAGTACCCTGAAACTGGGAATTACAAACTATTTATCTAATTCTGTTTCCTCTACTTATTCCAGTTGGATCAAAATGTGACAATGGTGGTGAATATTTCAGAAACATACGGTCCCATATCTCATTGGTTCTCGCACCATGTCAAGAGACAACTTTAAAAACTTTCCATGCTCAGACTCTTTGCTTGGCCCTCTTCTCTGTTTCCCCATTCTCCTACTACCTGCTGCAGGAGACTGACAATTAAACTCTCCATGCCCTCCTCACCTGTCTCCTTCACTTCAGGGGCAAGATGCTTCGGGGCTCTCCATTTGTTTTGGTCAATTCCCTGTTCAGAATCTAACCCAAGTTCTTGCACACCCCGTCTTCCCTTTGCAATTCGTTTTGTCTCTTTCTGTGGTCAAGCATCCTTCTAAGCATTACCTATTTTTCTGTACCATTCAGTGACCACCCCTTCCAGCTTTCACCCTTCCCACTCTTCCTCTATCTGCAGTAACTCACAGTACAAGCTCACTGTCATTTTCCCTTTCTTGCTGCTTCATTTAATTAACCCTACTGTAAATCACTCGGGATAAAGGGGCAAAGAGAATACAGCAATGACAATTACAAAAATTCCCACTCCTTACCCACCTTCATTTATATACTTCTGTATGCAACTAAGGTATGTCATTTAAAAATAATTAAAAGGGTTATCGATAAAGCTGATTTACTAAAGCCAATAATATAAAATTCTTTATCATTTAATATAAATGAACTCGGACTTTGGAACGAGTATAGTAGTTCAGTCCTTAGAAGCGAGGGGGTTACCTACTTCAACTGCCCTCTCCAAAATTTTCAGAAGAAGCCATTTCGAACGTCCAATAAATCCACTAAAGACGCTCCACAGACTATAAAATAATATTATGTAGAACCTCTCCAAATACACCTCTGTTTGGCCCATAAACTGACAGAGTACTCAACTAATTAACAAGTGCCGGCCTGCTGAGTCCTAGGGCAGAGCTGACAGATGGATGGTGCTGCATGGGTGGCTAGACTACTACTGTAGGTACACAGAAAGGACTGGTAGCAGACTCAGCCTCAGATGAGGCTTCCCTTCCTATCCTCAATCACTCGGGAAATATCTCAAGATTGGCTGGCACTGCCATCAGGAAGTGGTGAGAAGGAAAGACGAAATAGGTAAAAAAAAAAAAAAAGTCCAGCAATTTATTTAGTTCACCACTGCAGTGCTGGATCACAGAGCAAAGCTGCTCATGGGGGCCCTCAGATCTTACAGCTGGCTTCCTGCATGTGGAATAGGTGGGAGAAGGTTGCACAAAGGTAGAAAACGGTTTTGCCTTCAGAGTTGTGCTCTGTACCAGCACTAAACTGGGGCATAGAGATTTGACATTAGCTGGAAATATTTTCACCTACAAGATACTACAGGAAGAAGTACTAGGAAATGGAGCAAAATAAAGCAACAAGACAATATAAAAAAAGCCAAGGGAGGACATTTGATGCATGGAGCAGATAGAATTATGGGCAAGATGAAAGAGTGAGAAAGCACGCGCACCCCAGGACGACGTGTGGATACAGATTACTCGCAGTCTCTCTACTGACACAGAGATGCCAGGAAGCCCGCTGCTGGAATTGAGATTTATATTACTGGGCACCTTATGCTGCAGTTTTCTGCTCCGAGATTGCGCAGTTTCTTAACTGATTTCTGACCTTGCACACAGCTCTTTCATCACTGGGTGTACGGAAGCACCAGGCAGAGACAGATGGCACCATTAAAAAGTTACGTGCATAGAAATCCAGATCATCCATAACCCTTGCCCAAGAACGGGACAGAGCCTGCACAATCTTATGTTATGAGTTGCAGCCTACCATGAAATATGGGACTGGAACCCTTAGCCGTGGCCGTGTGTGTGTGTGTGCGTGTGTGTGTATATGTGTGCGCGCATGCGTGGGGGGGAGGGGTGCAAGCTGGCATGAGACAATATTCAACAAAAAAAAAATCAGGCAGTAATTGCCACCAATCAATGCCTAGCTCTCTCCAACCAATTCCCCTCCTTCCTTTTTCCCTCACTTCTTTTCAAGCTTAAACTTGTGATTTGGCAAAGAAATGAGAACCAAGAGGTTCTAGAACAGGGAAACATATCAATAAAAGCTCTGCAGTGACTGCAAAATGCAGCATCAAGACTTACACCTGGGCGAGCAATTCATGACCATATTTCTCCAGTTCCGATGGTACTACTTTGGCTTCCAGTTTATGAAAGGATTTGTTACAAAACTGCTGTCTTAACCCATAACTTCCTGACCGTAAGTTACTTTCCTTGGGTGAATAGTCTTTTGCAAATTCTCAGCCCCACTTAGCATCTATGATCTCGGGACCACAGATTGCATGAAGTTCCATCTGCTCATGCTGCTCGGCTGACTGAGACCAGTAAGCTTTTTCAATTACAGCTCCAACATTTTGGAATTCCTTTCCTGTTGAACTGTGCTTGGTGCTATGCTCAAAAACATTTAAGAAAATGCTAAAAAAAACCCTATTTGTTTAATTCTGCTTTTCAATCATGCCTATTTTTATTATTATTTTTTTAATTTTATGTGCTGCTTATTTTTAGCTTTTATGAAGGGTTTTTAGCAATTTAATGTCTTTTGGCAATTTTTATTATGTGTTTTTATCTCTTTCTGTCAAGTCTGTATTACATATTATGGAATATTTTATGATGTGAACCGCCCTGAGCTATAGCAGAGGGCAGTATATAAATATTAATAAAGATAAAGATATGGCCAAAACTCTATACATTTTATCACATTTGAGATGCTTTAAAATGCTGGCTGCTAACTGGTTATACCAGAGATCATTTTCTTATTTTTATGTGCCTGGCATACATTTGCTTTATATTCAGCTAGTTTATACTCTCTGTTTATAGTTACATAGATCATACATGTGGAAAGGGAATACAAAGTTCAAAATGTGCTTCCTCCTGGGCTGAAGTTCCCAGATACCAGCCAACGTTACTAGAAAGTAGCTGCCATATTGCCTAATGGAGTCTGTTCAGGCAAGAAAACATCTTGAACTTCAAATTCATTTTCATTAGGCAGTAACTGAGTAAAAATTTCAAATAGTGAGATGTGCAGATGGTGCCCAGAAGTGATGTCAGAAGGCATGACAGTGGCAAAACATGGCCACCTGTGGCTACTGCTATGGGCACATTGAGTAGTGTAAAAATAGATTAATCAGTCCAAAAAAAAAAAAAAAAGAAAATTCCAGGCTTCTGGAGGACATGCATACTGTTTTGTAGCTTGCAAAACCTAAGCCTGCTGTATGGTCCCATCTCCGAGATGGCAGACAGAACCTACTTCCCTACTGGGAACATGCTGACTCTTGACCATGGCTCACAGTAGCATGGCAGCTGAATGCCCAAGGTTCACATGGCTGGGCATGTATTTTTCAGTTCCCTTAGGAACTGAAAAATACATGCCCAGCCATCTCTTACGATTGTGCAAGGAATCTCTTACGATTCCTTGCACATACATGCCCAGCCATCTCTTACGATTGTGGAAGGACTCCTGCAGAGTGCTCTCTGCAGGAGTCCTTCCCTACCCTACACAAGAAAAAGACTGGGTGGGAGGACTGGTGGCGGAAGAGGTGGTGCCACAGAAGTGCAATTCTGGTTTGAAGTTGCTCGTTTCATTGACACTTGCTAAGCAGTAGTAGTTAAGACTGGTGGAGAGTGCAATAGAACACATTTGGAAATCCCATATATTCACATCAATATTTTTTTGAAGTTTTTCACTTTTTTTTTTCTTGGCTGTGTGGGTATAACATGGAACAACATTTCCCAGTGTAGGTCCAACTGAAGCCCATCTCACTTGCATCTGCCTTTTTTGACAACTTGGCACCCAGGAGTGCAATCAGGTGCCATCGGGAGTGCAATCTGTTAGAAGCTATGCTGATCAGAGAACAAAAAAAAAGACGTCTGCAGTCTGACACGACGAGGAAGCAAATCTCCCCTAAACTCCAAACCCCTCTCCTTCCTCCCTGCACAACGGGCACCTGCTCATCCTCCTGCAATACGACGCCCGCTGACCTTCCACCTCACTATGCCTGCAGAAGGCTCAACTGTCCCACAATGCACGGTGCTTCTGGTTATGTCTGCTTTGTTTAAGAAATCTGTGTTGCCTACTGATGACTAAAATAGATAAAATGAAAGTGCAATGACCAGTCTTCTTTCAGACCAAGCAGACCTGCCTTTCTCCCTTTTCCCACTCTCTGGTGAAATCACTTACTTTAATGACAGTGAGTAGTCGTTCTTGCTGGTTTCACTATTCCGGACTAAGTAGCTGGCTTCCTTGCACAATCGTAAGAGATTTTCTGCATCCGTACGGCTGATTGCACCATGGTACCAGCTGAGAAGGGAAGAAAAACAAAAAAAACAACCCACATTTGTCTCGTTTGGACTGCGCCTGGATGACAGACACTAATGACAATAAACTGTGCACAGTAGGACAGTACCAATGCAGGAGCTGACTGGTGAGCAGCTGATTATAAAAAATTTACAAATGGGACTTCCACACAAAGTCACAAAAATACAGAAGAGAAAACAGAAAGTGGATTAGTTGCTGGCTGTGATATATGAAGAAGTGGGGCACAGAGAAATGTGCGCAGTACATTCCTTTTGGCTGTGAGATACTCACAAGGAAAAGGGAGTGCAAAGCCTATCCTTGACAGCACCATCAATTAATTCTATCCATGGGCTGTAGAACATTCAGAATATATATTTTAGCATTTCCCCTGACACCTATCAACATCCAAATATTATGCTCTGAACTTCTGACCCACTCACAGAAATAATGGAAATCTCCGACTAGCCGAAGTCTTCACAGTGAGCTTGGAAGAGTCTACACAGATACTACTGCCCGCCAGATTTAAGGGATCCTGACACAGCAGCATGTTACTTAGTTTCTTGTTGCTTCCTCTGAATAGCAAATATGCATCAGAGAAGCTCATAATCAATATATGCCCTGTTAAGAAAAGTTATTTCCATGTGCATATATTGAAATTAGGCAGCACAAGTGTCCTGAATAAATTCACTCTTCAACAATTTTGTTTTGAAGAGAATCTGCCACTTTTTCAAGAACATCACATGAGTGGTTTTCTACACAGGATGACCAAACCTCAATTTGGCAGGCCAGACCCATGTTTCTTCAGAGGGCTTGCTCCCACCTCAGAGGTCCTGAATTCAAACCATCCAGTCAAGCTTCAGAGCTTACACTATTCTATGTACCAAGTGACAATATCTGTGCTACTCTCACTCTAATAGATGAGGTCAGTGACACTGCAAGACAGGATGAGTGCTGCCTCATGGTTCTCAGTAAGTACTCAAGAGCTGGAGTGCCTAGAATTGCAAGCAGAAAAAGACAGATAGGCTGCTTGCAGCAGGGAGAGGCTGAATGGGAAAGAAGGCTTGAGGAGGGGAGGGGGAAGAGAGAGAGAGAGAGTGATAGCAGAGGGGGACTCAGTGAAAGGCTAAAGAGGGATGGGAATTTGAGGAAGAGAGCAGGAGAGTAATGGGAGAGAGACAGAAACTTAAGGGAGGGGGGAAGACGACTTGTGGGTAAAGAGAGAAACAGGCTTGAAAGTTTAGATGGAGAGAGAAGTGGGCTGGGAACCAAAGAGAGACAGGTTGATGGATGAAAAAGACTGGAGGGCAGAAGGGGTAACTCAGAAATTAGGAATAAAAAAAACAGGCTGGGAGAGAGGCTCAAGAGAGAAGGGAAGAGTCAACAACCATGGGCTCCACTACGCAGCAGCTGTCAAGATAATTCACTCTTATCAATCAGGGGAAGGCTATAAAAAATCTAAGTGCTTCCAGCTAACAATTTCAACTGTCAGAAACATTGTTAAGAAATGGAAGTTATATGGAATTGTTGAAGCCAAAGCAAGATGTAGAAGACTATAAAAGATCTCTAATAGAACTGCCCCAAAACTGGTCAGATCTGTAAAACAGAACCCATGGATCACTGGAAATGACCTGCTGAAAAGTTTCGCTGACACTGGAGTAGTTATCCACAGGTGCACAGAACAGCGTTGCTTACACAACAAAGATGTGCATGGGAGAGTTATCAAAAGGAAACTTTTTTTTACAACTTCATCACAAAAGTTGTCATCTAAAATATACGAAACAAAACCTTGATAAACCTGAAACTTTTTGGAACAAAGTGCTTTGGACTAATGAAATAAAATTGAACTGTTTGGCCACAACCACACAAGATACAGCAGAGTTACTTACCTTTAACAAGTGTTCTCTGAGGAGAGTAGGATGACATTTCTCAATTATTGGTGACATCATCCAATGAAGACTAGCACAGAAAAACTAAGTGAAAGTTTCCAGGACTTTGAGCTACGGAGCATGTCCATGGCATGCCATTAAACCACACATCCACGAAAAAAAAAAGAAAAATAAAGTTGAAGAAAATAAAGTTGAAGAAACCAATTCCACAGGGAGGCTGGGTCTGGAGAGTCTATGGAGAGCTGTTGGAGCACTGCACCGCAGTGCTCCAACAGCTCATGGATATGTGCCACCGCATCCTTGACTCTCTCCCCGAAGAGATTCTTTATGGTGCATGGCACATCAGCTAGCTTTTCTGCACCTCCAGGTGGAGATCCGATGCTCACAGCCAGGCAAGACTGCATGCCCCAATCCCTATGGCAGAGACCCTCAATGCCATTTCAAAAACATCGTAGGTCGCATGGAGCCTATGTTTTCCATGCTCCAGCCCCTTGTTCACCAGTGACTGGAAGGTTTCCTGCTGTTTGGCTACCTCCTGCACCTTTTTCTGGATGTTCTGCATGTATTGGTTCATGCAGAGCTGGTAGGTTGCTATGTGGGAGATTATAACGCCCAAAAACATTTCTCCCAATAGTATTCATGGCCCTAGAATCTCTAGGGCATCATTGAGTGAGTTCTAAACCTCTTGCCTTTTTGAGAATGGATTTGACAATCATAGACTGGTGTGGCAACTGGTGCTTGTCAAATCCGAAAGCCTTCTGGATGAAGTACATAGTGTCTGCCTTCTTGTTGACAAGAATCTCTGTTAGGGGGTTCTCCCACAATCTCAATAGTACCTCCATCAGGATCTCAGGCAGTAGGACTGCCACAATCTCCTTAGGAGGCTTCACGTACTAGAGGATGTCCAGCATCTTGTTTCTGGACTCTTCCTCTCTTTGAAAAGTAAATGGAATGAATTCAGCCATTTCCTGTACAAAGCCTGCAAAGTGTTTATGATTTGTTCATTGCTAAGGGCTATGGCATTGGTGGTACATACATTTTTAATAAATGAAATGATTTCCTCCTATCTGGTGGAGAAGAAGAATCAGAGGAGAAGAGCCGTATAGTACCCTTAAGAATTCTGAGAGCCTAACTCACTGTATTCCACAGAAGAAGGCACTCTGTGTGCTCTGTACACAGCCAGCAGGTCAGGAACGGGTGCAACTGGCCATCTGGGCCTGGACACCATGGACTCATGATGTCCTGGGGAAGCTTTATCCCCCAAAGAACCAGAAATCAACAATGGGCCAAGTAGGCCATGATCCTGATGCCCCTCCAAGCACTGGTAGTGGGGTAGGCACCAACACCGACATTGATGTAGTATCAGCAAGCACTTGCAGGGAGTCAAGCAGCAGTTCTAAGAGTGTCAATGCCATCCTTGGTGCGCTTGATGCCTCGGCATCCAGTCTTGCATCGCCTTTTCTGTGGCCTGCTGAATCCGTTCCTCCAGTTCCTCCCCAAAGATCACAGATGCTGACTGGAGGCAGAAAGAGTTTCCAGATCCTCTTTGGAAAAAAAGAAGGTTGATAGCGAACACCAGGACTGGTGGAGAATGTCAAGTTCCCAGTGTGTCGAGAGGTTGACCTGTTTTCAGCACAGGGCCTGCTTAAAGGGATTCTTGGCTAGTGCCAGACCATCTCCGCTCTAGGCATCGGGCACAAATGGAGACTGATGCCAATGCTTCTTTGCTTTCCGACAATACAGAGGTTGAGGAGGCGGAACCCAAGACCTTCTTTGATCTGGAGAACTATGACAATGATCTGTCTCTGGGTTCCCTACTGGCCATTGACATTGAGGGAACCGATGAGCTCCCTTGATACAGATGGCTCTCCTGCCACTGTTGCAGCTCCAGGGAGGCTTAGTGTTGATGCCTCCAATGTTGATGAATAGGTATTTCAGTGGATAAACAGACGTTCCCATGAGACCAAATTGGGACTGCTATCTTTTGAAGTCATTTCACCATACTTATGGCACCTCTGGACATCGTACAATGTCCCATAGGAGAGGACACATCTATCATTGAGGTCTGTGATAAACGTCCTACTGCACCAAGGGCACTGCTGGAACCTGCTAGGCATGTCAGAGAAAAACAAAAGGGGCACAAAATCAAACTCAGATGGCTTGTGGGCATCTGAGGCCCCTCTGTCCAGTGGGAATGACGGCAAGTGGAAATTTAGGAAAAACAATGATAAACCTTACCTAAGAAACTAGAAAAATCCATGCCAGAAGCCAGAAAAAAGCAAGTGAAAGCATGTAAACTCACATAAACTTGAGATAAAAATAGAGAGGCTCATTCACCATGACCTATGGTATCTGCAGAAAAGAGATAGACAGGACCCCATGAAGATGCACAGGAAAATGGCATGCCAGGGGCATGCTCAGTAGGCTAAGTTATAGTTCTGGAAACAGTTACATAGTTTTTCTGTGCCAGGCTCCATCAGATAATATCACTCATGTGTGAGGACTGCCATCTTGCATGTCATGGTGAATGAAACTTTCATTTCTTAACAATGTTTCTGACAATTAAGACTGGTAACTGGAAGCTTTCAGCTTTTTGTGTTTTTTACAGACTTCTCCAGCTTTATAAGAATGAATTATCTTTATTTTGAAATGCTCAGACAATTGCTGCTTAGAGGAGCCTTTGGTTGTTGAAAGTAGATAAAACAACAATCACAATCTGCGAAGTTAGAAAGGTCAGAGTATTTGTTCAGTGGTAGAATTATCTTCACCTAACTGAAGGCCTAATGAATCAATCACCTTTTCAGGCCTTATTAATTTTTTTATTTTTTTTTAAAGTAATGACTCCACTGGAAGGAAGCACAAACGTGCATATATGCCATATTCACTTTTTTAATATTTTCAGTGTTTGAAATCTGCAAATAAATAGTAATTTTGTATTAAAAATTGCAGAAAGATGTATTTTACTTTGTACCATGTAGATATTGCATCAGCTTCTATTCAGAGATTGATTGAAGCAAAATTTCACTAGCAGTGCTTAAACCGTTTTCCACTCAACCATATATAATGAAACCCAGCTTCTGTCTGTCCAGCACGCCGCTATTAACAGAGTGTGGTATCCCACCCTCTCAAGTCACAAATTAATGGCGCGGATGGTTTGCTGTGGCAACAGCCAGACAGCCCCAACAAAGATCGTAGCAGCAAAAGCCTGAGAAGAGCAGTGGCAGATCCTCTTCACACTTCCATCTCTTCTTGCCCATTGCTTCCTTCTGCTAGCTTGCAAAGCCTCTGTAAGCTACAGGACGGTCAGCCATTCTCAAGATGCCAATTGCTCAATGCTGAGCAGCCAGGTTTGGGGGCAACAGGGTGCAGTATGAGAGCTGTGGGTAGAGTAGGCAGCTGAGGAGTCCAATCAGCATTGTCCCACCTTTCACTCCCAGCTACCCTGGGGCTGTCTAGGTGTATCTAAAATGCTGATGGGCATTTGATCTAGTTATTTTTATAATACTTACAACTGAGTTTCTAAAGGCTGAGCAGGGTCTATTCGTTCTCCCACAGACCCAGTATGCTCCAAGCTTGGATGTTTCGCTGACTTAAGATTGCCGCTTGAGTGCCTGTGCATGTGTCTAGCTTTCTCTTCTTTCGAGGGAGACATTCGGTTTTTATCAACACCATCAAACTGAACTGAGAAAAAAACAAAATGAGAATCTATTACTCAATATGAAATGTACATAACGTGTAACCTCTGTAAGCAAGGGCTGACCCAGTGGCCTAGTGATTGTGCTGTGCACTACCATGTGGAAGGTCCTTGGTTTAATCCCTGAGTTGAGTCTTCCCAGGTTGGCTGGAGCTGGGGATGCTGTGGAGGCAGCGTTTACAGCCCCCTTGAAAGGGGAGAGAGTTGTGGTCATTGCTTAAGGATGCTACCTAGTGGCCAGATTCAGGGTCCCCCGAGGGAGCCCTGGTGCAGGGTCACTGGCCTAGTTTCATTGCAACAATGACCAGATTAGGTAAATTGGGGTGGGGGTGGGGGAATATAAGTAGGTGAAAAATTCCCAGATTTTGGGAATGAAGGCTCACGGTGCTGAAACCAAGCCTTAGCTCTGATTGCACTGGAAATACAAAGGAGCAGGAGGAAACTGCCAGGTCAAGAATATCTGTAAACATGAAATGCATTGTTAATGCAGGTAATCGTACCTTCTCCTGGTGGTTAAGGAAGTGTTAAGGAGTGTCCCATGTGGGCATAGTCAACACCAAATAAAAACCTCTCTCAAGTCAGTAAAAGGATTCCCACATTCACTTAATGAACACGCTCTGTTTCTCTTAGGGCTATCAAATGGCTTTTTAAAAATATGCTGATTCAGTCCTGGTTTCAGCTCACTACATGCATGAACTTTTATTTCCTGTCTTTCTTTTGGAAATCAGTGAAGCGACTGTTGTGTTAGTTGTCCAAAACAAAACAAAAAAAAAAAGGCCTTTGAGTCCTGGTTTTACTTCAGTGCATTCAGGGACTTGCATTTTTGATTGACCGGAAGAAGGAAAGAAGCAAAACTCTCAAAATCTAATAATCACAGATGGGATGCAGGACTGTACAGCTCACTGTCAAGGGAGGCAAGCTGAGCCAGTCCTGGTATTGATTCCAGGGAGATGCAGCCCAAATTTCCCTACGAAAAGCAGAACATCTCCGGGCATATAACTGAGTGTAAAACCAGGGCTGGTCAGCTTGCCCACCTCGAAATGGAGCTATCTGGTCACCCTATCAATAAGCAACGAGGAGTGGAAAGGAAATGGAAGGACAACTGAATGGCAGCTACATGGGGTTCTGATAAAAAAACAAAAAAAAAAAAAAATCCCAGCAGATTACCCAAGCAGGAGCAGCTATTGAAACTTCCAAAAAATGACTTCAAAAGTTCCTTTGCTGCATTATGACTCAGCAGCATAAAAACACATTTAGAACTGAAGTACATGGATGTCCATAGTTCACTCCGCTCCACCTGATGACAGTTTCTAACGTCCTGGGGACTTTAGGAAGGCAGGCCTCTGTCCTGCTGCAATAGAAATCGCCATTGGCTAGTTCACACTTGGCTGCTGGCCAACTAGGAAAGTTAGCCGGATAAACGTCGCCGAGATATTTCGTGGTGCTGCCCTAAAGTTATCTGGCTATGTTGCCTGGATAATGTCCCTTTATCCTGGAACACCCCAGTACCGTCCCTGACAAAGCCAGGTGATAATTTTTTGCCAGCTAAAATCTCAACGGGTTACGAGGGGTGGGGGTGGGGGGGCTGTCAGACAAATGGGATTTTTTCCAGGTGCCAAACTTAGCAGGACAAATGTGCTGAATGTGGACTTCTTGGCTTCACTGCAATCTGGCAGCCTTGTGAATTACGAGGAAATACATAATACGTCAAAGTAATCAGCCTTATCGGGGCTGGATTTAAGATTTTTTTCACCAAAAGGCACTAAAAATTGATGTCCTTTTCCCTCTTCCCCCTTCTTGACTTCTACAGCAGCACAGCACTCCCTCTGGTGGCAATGGATGCAAGTCCGATACAACAACCCCTCTTCTGTCCCTCCTCTCTCTCTCTCTCCCCTCCCCCACCGCACAACATTCCTCACTCCCCCCCCCCCCCCCCCCCCAGCAGCATCTTCTTTTCCTATCAGCTGTGGGCTCTGGCATATAGACATAGACTACTTAAAACACAGTCTTCCTCCTCGCCTCCTTTGCCAGTCAGCAGAACTCCCTCATGCAACTTGGTCTTGGCTCGCCTGCTTTGCAGGCGGCTGCATGATGATGGCGATACGTCTGCAGGGCTGGGGAACAAGTGCAACAAAGCAGGCTGATGGTGTAACACCTTGCATGTTACCCCCAGGGCAGGCGCCCCAGTCACCCCCCCCCCCCCCACTCCATTCCAAGCTGCCTTTGCTGATCTAGTGTGTGGCAACAGCAGTGGCAAAGTGCGGAATTCATTGTCAGTGGCACTTTGGCACCGTAGGCTGAGCACATGAGCAATTGCTCATACATCTTTGGAGTGTCACTCACATGTGTTACACGGACGCTCACAAATGTTTCCCTGTGCTATTTAGAGAAATGCAACGCTGAAGTGTTGGTTTAAAAAAAAAACATTGTTGCTTACACGAAAAAAGATTTGCTCACACCTAGTCACTGCCTCTGACAAAGTTCTGACCTGGATCCTAAGAGACTTGTGTGATATGTGTTTGTTAATTTTCCCCAAGCTTCCCAATTAAATTTATTTTTTTTTTAACAGATGGTTTAATCCTTTGCTTTGGCCATATTCACAATTTAATCATGTCCCCAGTGGATCTTAATCAAAAGGCTGAGACACCCCTCTTTTTTTAAAATTGAAATTTATTGGCTAAAAATATTCATTTTATAATAGCGATCATTAACACAGAACCAGATACATTGCAAATAAAACAAATGTGCTCATTTACTGTACATTTCTATTGTAACTGGAAAAAATAAAGCATTTGCCTGCAGAAATAGCTGAATTGAAAAGTTATACAATTGTTAACATTCAATATCACAGTATCAGATACTTTGCAGTTAAAGAAAACCAAATTAATCTCTCTTGTGCATGACCTATATTACAGAAAGCAACTATATACTGGAGAGTAACATGGCAATATAGATGTTGTCAGGCCACGATCAACCTGAAGGTACTGATACGGTTGATTTCTGGGAAATAATAACTTGTTGGTAGCAACCATGTTACCCTGTAGTTTCACTAGCTTAAAATGACTTATTGTGGAAAGTTTCATTCCTCATCTGCCTCCTCAGGCCTGTCAGTGATGGTGTCCTCGCAGAGCCAGCTATGGATCAGCTTATGGCAGGTCTGGATGGACACAGTCTCTTATCAGGGAGTCTGAGAAGGTTCCTGAAAAAGAGGAAGGTGCCCTTCATGAAGCAGAGGTGCATTCAGATGTTTTGGATGGCTCCCCACCTGTGTGGCTCTGCAGAGCCTCGACTGGTGGGTACGAACTTTCTGGGGATGCAGCCTTGGAATTTGATGCCCATAACCTTCATTAAGTCCTGTGCAAAAGGACACTCCCAGAGCAGGTGAGGGATTATCTCTTCGGCTGTGTTACCTGTCATAAAGTGCCTATACTTGCTGCAGCCCACTCAAGAAAATAAATGGCCTTATGAGTAGGCTGCCCCCATACGACCATACTTGCAGTGTCTTTGTGCTTGTTCGTCAGCCTCTTGATAGGATAATGCTCTGCCACACTATGACAGAAGGGACATCTAGTGCGTTGCTCACAGGTTCCTTATTGTCATTTCAACAAGTCAACTTGCAGACAATTCTTGGCATCCATAAGGCCAGTGTGACATGTTGGTCCAAACTCTTTTATAAACCACTCCTTGTAGTACAGAAGGAGAGGTCAGCTGTAGGACAGTGAGCTCTCCCACTTGTCCCTGCCTAGGAGAGGAGGAAGATCTGGGGCGTATGATACACCCAGATGGTCTTTGTTGTTGCTTCTTAGCGAGATTCTGATGCAATTGCAGACAAAGAAGCTCTAACGTATGATAGTGAGGTCATGGACTCCCTTCCCCATGCTTAGATACAAGGAATATTTTAAGACATTAAGGCTCTGGAAAGTAAGATGCTGACATACTTACATCCTATACAAAGCTGACTTGAAGACTGCTACACGGAAAATTGTCACGCAAGCAAATATCATCACTGAAACATTCAGACTCCTGAAACTGAGATGTGCATACAGAGCCTGAATATAGGGCGGTCTATAGAGTCCTAATTTTTGGGTCATAAATTTAGGCCAACTATTACATTGCCAAAGTTAGGGCACCTACGTTATGTACCCAGTCCTGGAAATCACTGCCAAGGGCCTAACCTTGTTCTGCCAAATGTGACCCTGCCTTTGCTCCCCTAGGAACCATGTGAATTTGGAATCCTACATTTAGGTGCTTTCACATAGGACACACATTCAATTTTCCAGATCTAGGTGCCTAACCTTTAAGTTAGATGCCTACATTTTTGAATACTGGAGTCTCAGCATGTAGAATGCCTTGTTTAATTCTTCAAACTCTTGTACATTTTTCACATTCTGTCTATAAAATACAAATGAAAATGCATTACAGTAGGAATTTGTTTTGCTAATATAACACAACATACTCTACATTTTTATCGTGAAAGAATTATGACGCTATTTTCAGCAGTAGGCCGGCTAGCAAAGTTAGCGGGATAAATTTATCGGCTAACTTTATAGGAACATAAGAACATAAGAAAATGCCATACTGGGTCAGACCAAGGGTCCATCAAGCCCAGCATCCTGCTTCCAACAGTGGCCAATCCAGGCCACAAGAACCTGGTATTTGTTTTTCTATATTGACATTCGATTGGAGATATCACATCGGTTTATAGTAAACAAGGATTGAAATAGGCCTGAAGCATCCTATTTCTTACAATGAAATTTAGAAACAATATTGGCACTATAGGAGTAGAGGTAAGCAGTGCTGTTGAATATCACTCTCTTTGATTTAGCTTGACAAGTTTATCCAGCTAACTTTAAGAAACCTCTTTGAATGTCCTAAAGTTATTTGACTATATTAGTTGAACAATAGTGAAACTCTGCTTTTATCCAGTTAACTTATCCTACAGCTGACTCTACCCTGGAACACCCTGTGTTAGCCGGATAACATTTCAGCTGGATATAAATTTATCTGGCTAAATTGGGGCTGGTCAGCATGGCAAGATTTTCAAATCCCATATGACTAGCTAAGTCTGAACTTAGCAAGACAAATAGCGCTAAATAAATATTACCCTCTATAGAAATATTCCAAAAGAATAAAAAAAAAAGTCTTGATTACATAATTCTTTACATCCTTTGTCACAGCAAACTCATATTAGCTCCTTTTCAAAAAATTGCCTTAACGAGGCCCATAATAAGCTAACTAAAGCCCAAAGCCCATCTGTGTCCAATTGCAATAGCTGAGCTTATCTGACCACTCCTAGATGAAGAATAAGGGCTGTTTCTGTTGCATGAAGTGAATCTGAAGCAAAGGTCAAAACAAGGAGCTGCCGAAAGAACTCTGGGTCAATGTTATTCAGAGATTGGGGGAAGGCTATAATAAATATTCAATGTGTCTGATCAACACTGGGGGCACTGTCAAGTCTATCAATGTAAAGTGGAAACGGTTTGGAACCAGAAAGATACTATCACAATCAGGCCACCCCCCACCCCCCAAAGTCAGTGGCTATGGCTGAGGAAGGTCACTATGATTACATTAAAAGAGGTCTCTGGCTGAGTCTGGGGAGAATGCTCATCATGTAACAATTTCTAGACTACTCTACTAATATTACCTGTATGGGAAGGTGGCAAGATGGAAGTCACTGCTGAATGAAAGAGATTATCATGTGCTGCATAGTGTTTACATAGAAACACTTGGGATTCACTGCACACATTTTAGAGGTGTTTTGTGGTCTGATTGAGACCAAACTGGAACGTTTTGGTCTCAGTGTTAAGCAATATGTGTAGTATAAAACACTCTGCTAACACCGGGGCCGATGCAATACAGTGCGCTCAGCCGAGTGCAGTTTAACCCGCAGTTGGGACATGGGTTGTGTAGGCGCGTCCACAGCCCCTTATGCTATAAGGGAATTAGTGCCTCGACAATGTGTGTCCATCGCGCCGCAAAACTAATAGCCTCATCACATGCAAATGCATGTGATGAGGCTATTAGTCAGTCACCCCAAATGCAAAAAGAAAAATGTGCGTCCAATAGGCACAGTTTTGTGCTCAGAAATTAACGTCTGCCAAGAGCAGGCGTAAATTTCTGAGCAAACTCAAAAAGGTGTACAAAAAAGCAGAAAACAGTGCTTTTCTGTACATCCTCTGACTTAATATTGTGGCAATATTAAGTCAGAGGAACAAAAGATTTTTTTTAAAAATGTTTTTTTTTTTTAAAGTGCCGGCGGTCAGGTTCAGGAAACAGATGCTCAGTTAACCAGCGACCGTTTTCCAAACCCATGGCTCTGCGCCGATGGGGAAAATGGACTCCGATAAATTCAGCGTCAGTTTTCTTAACCGGCGGACACCTGTGGACAGCCGAGCGCTCCCTGGATCCCGCTGTCAAGGAGGCGCTAGGGGTGCGCGCTCGACCCTAGCGCCTCCTTGACAGCCCGACCCCTAATTAAAATATTGCATGGCACCTCCAGGAGAAGTGCCTGGGGGCGCATTAGGAAAGAGGGCGCTTAACACTCAGTGCCTGCTTTCAGCGCTTTTTTTGTTTTGCATCGGCCCCAGTATGCCTATAGTAATGCCTGGTGTGAGAGCAGTCTGTTGGGAGAAGTCTTTGCAGCGGCGGCGGGCATAGGGAGGCTTGTTGAGATAGAAGGTGCCAAGTACTAGCAGATCCTGGAGGAAACCCTGTTCCAGCCTTTTAGCAGGACAATCCTTCTAAGCACAAAGCAAACGCAACAATACAGTGGCTCTGTAAGAAGTGACTGGGCTCTGAGAGGCCCCGTCAAAGCCCAAAAATAAATCCAATGCAAAATTTGTTGCATGACTTGAAGACAGCAGTCCACAGATTGACTATATCTCCAGCTAATCTGAAAGATCTTGAGCTCTTCTGCCAAGAAGAATGGGCAAAAACCACACCAACCCACTGTTCAAATTTGGTCCACACTTAGGGCCGGATTTTAAAAAGGTTACGCGCGCCGGGCCTATTTTCAAAAGGCCCAGCGACAAGCGTAAAGCCCCGGGACACGTGTAAGTCCCGGGGCTTTACTAAAGGGGTGGGGGCATGGGCAGTGTGGTCCGGGGCTGGGGTCAAGCTCACGGCACAGCGGCCATATTTGCTGCTGTGCCGGGGATCGCGCCGGCAGTCGGCTGGCATGTGCAACTTGCCCAGAAGCGGGCGCAAAAGGTAAAATAAAGGTCAGGAGGGGGTTAGAGTAGGGCTGGGGGGGGGGGGAGGAAAGGTTAGGGGAAGGGGTGGGAAGGTCAGGCTAGGGGGAAGGGAAGGCAGTGCGGCTCGACGCACGCAAGGTGCACAGCTCTGCGCGCACATGTTATAAAATCAAGTGTACATGTGTGCGCGCCGGGTAGCGTGCGCAAATGTATGCTGAGCACTCCTAAAAGTAGTACTGCTTTTCTGTACAGCCTCCTAATTAATATTTGTTGCGATATTAAGTAGGAGGAACAAATTTTTAAAAATAATAGTTTAAAAAATAAGTTAAAAAAAAAAAAAAAAAAAGCGCCTGCAGTCGGGTGCAGGAAACGGATGCTCAATTGACAAGCATCTGTGTGCCGTTTAGGAAAACAGACGCGGATAAATTCGGCATCTGTTTTCCTAACCGGAAGACGGCAGACACTCGCGGGCTCCCATTATCAAGGAGGTGCCCCCTAATTTAAATATTGCGTGGCGCCCCCAGGAGGGGCATCTGGGGGCGCATTAGGAAAGCGGGCGCTGACTGCTCGGCGCACAAATATTGCATCGGTCCCTATATCTATAAATGTCAATCAACTGTTAAGCCTTATTCTCTCTCTTATAATTTCACATGTTGAGCAGAATAGAGCAAAAACCTAACTGGTTCATGAAAGATTTACATACAAAACGAGTAAAGGGAGCTTTGGAATTTCAGGTAAGTATTCTTTGTGCCTTTGGATAAGCCACCCAATTCTTCCAAATTCTTTGGATAAGCCACCCAATTCTTTGGATAAGCCACCCAATTCTTCCAAATTCTTTGGATTCTTCCAATTTGGATAAGCCACCCAATTCTTTGGATAAGCCACCCAATTCTTTGGATAAGCCACCCAATTCTTCCAAATTCTTTGGATTCTTCCAATTTGGATAAGCCACCCAATTCTTTGGATAAGCCACCCAATTCTTCCAAATTCTTTGGATAAGCCACCCAATTCTTTGGATAAGCCACCCAATTCTTCCAAATTCTTTGGATTCTTCCAATTTGGATAAGCCACCCAATTCTTCCAAATTCTTTGGATAAGCCACCCAATTCTTTGGATAAGCCACCCAATTCTTCCAAATTCTTTGGATTCTTCCAATTTGGATAAGCCACCCAATTCTTTGGATAAGCCACCCAATTCTTCCAAATTCTTTGGATAAGCCACCCAATTCTTCCAAACGATAATTAGGAAGTAATAGCTGAGTTTGTTTTTCCCTTTTCATGTCCTATAAAATATACATAATCCTCCACTCTAGAGGTGGCTGCATGTGTGTCTCGACAGTGCTTTGATGAAAGCCACTGGAAAAAAAAAAATGGAAAAAAATTACTTCTCTTGAATTTGCTGTTATTATGTAATCTAATTGGTTTTTAAGTATTATTACCGATAGTTGTTCAGACCTGTGCTATACAACATGCTGCACATCTCTCATGTAATGCTGGGGCATTACTGGGCATCGAGGCAGGTTTTCTCAGAAACCATTACAGAAATGTGCTATTTTCTCAACAGTGCACGACAGCTTGTCCCAGGCCCACTGTTTCGGGCTGCTAAGATCAGCCTTCATACTGGGTAACTCGGTCACAGAACTAGTGCACGCTGCGGATGGCAGTAGCAATATCAAGCATGCAGTGACAGCAATGCCTCCAGCAATCTTCAGTACTGTTTTTCAGTACTTTCATAAGTCCAGGTTTATGGCAGGACTATTCAACCAGATTTGTGGTGGTGGGTTTTTTTGTTTGTTTTTTTTAATACAAATAAAGATGCAAACTGTATTTTTTCACTCCTTAAGATTCCTGCTTCCAGACCACAGTGGCATACTAATGCACTGTGGGTGACTGCGTGGAGCCGAGGAAGTGGAATGAACCCCAGCCAGCCTGATGGAGCACTCAGAACAGATCCTGACAATGTGCCTAAAAGATTAACGGCTGTTTGCTGAAGAAAAATCTTTAATGCATACTGAAATGTTGACAGCGAGTGTCTGAGACTGCAGCAGCCTTGCTGGATGACAGGAATCAATAAGAAATGGTGGGCAGGGGCCGGGCAGGAGAGAGATGTCTGCACAGACAGTGCGGATAAGGGACCTATTGTTATTTAACATGGCATCAAGGTGTGTGCTGCTGCTTCTGCTTCGTTGCACATTCTGGTTACACTGATTGTCTGAAACGAATGCAGTCTGGGTACTTCTCCCATGATGTATTATTTATTGTATCTATTTTCTTCCTTTTTGGAGGGAGCAGAGGTGGAAATAGAAACAAACCTCTGCGTTTATAAAACCATGGGGTGAATTTTTAAAGAGAGTTATGCACATCAAGTTGCCTGACCTCATGCAATCGCTATTTTATAAACATCAAAATTACGACGTACTTTAGATTTTGCATGTATGTGCAAAAACGGGCTGGTCTAGGGGTGTGGCCGACAGTTACATGCATGATTTGCTTTTTTAAAAATTTTTATTAATAAGACGCTATCGCCCGAATTTTAAAAGTTCAGCGTGCGTAAAAACCAAGGGATATGCAGGTGGCCGGGCCCTGCATGCACTGAGCGCATTTTCGAAAGGTCCCAGAACGCGCAGAAGTGCCGTGCCAACAAAAAGGGGCAGGCCGAGGGGGGAGGGCTCTGGGAAGAGGCTGGCTGGAACAGCAACCATTAGGCCCTGTCCCGAGGAAGCACGCACTGGCAGCTGGCCAGTGCGCATAACTTACTGCTCCAAATAACAGGTAAGTTAAAAAAAAACAAAAACAAAAAAAATAGGGTAGACAGGTAGGGATTAGGGGTCGGGGAGGAGAGGAGAGGGGAAAAGGTAGGAAGGTTTGGGAGGGGTATAGGGAACTGGGGAAGGCCAACTTGCGTCGCTACACGATTTTAAAATCCCCTCCCCTACGTGCACGTGTCCCGACCTGCCCGCACATGCGCGGGCGGATTTTAAGATACGGCGCACATGTGCACGCGGGAACTGTATATTATAACACGCGCACGCATATTATAAAATTGCCTCGTCCATGCGCGTGCGCCAGGAACTGTGCGCACATGGGCGCATGCGCGGAACGTTTCAAAGTCGATCCCTATTTGAGTACATTTGTCAACTTGCTTGCATCATTTCAGACCTGCTAATTACCTTGCGTAATTCATGTAAAACTTTTTATTGCGTACTATTGGGGTGGGAGATCTAGGTGAACTGAGGGCAGTTCATGCTAAATAACCAGGAGGGTCTCGATGACCTGAAGGAGGACTGGGTGAACTGGTAGAGGAATCTGAAAACTGCAAATTTCAATTATACGTGTATGTTTGAAAATGTACCAACTTTCGCGGGTATACTGGGTATTACATAAGCAATTCCTATTTTTTCCACGCATGTATATCTTTAAAATTGGTAGGCAAAGTATGCAATTCAATCCACTGTTCATGTGCGAGGATCCCTACATGCATTTTATAATACGATTCTGATCCGCGCGGGTTATAAAATACTATCGTAGATCTCTGCATGGCCATGTAAGTGTGCACACATATGGCCACATTGAAAGTTACCCTCTATAGGTACAACAGCACCAAAAGGCTGAAGGTAACAGAGTCAGAAGCAGCCCACCAATGGCACAGCTGGAGGAAGCCCAGGACCCTTCAGAGCTCCTCTTCATGAAGATTTCCTTAGGGCTCCTGTTGGGGAAAATTACAACAGATTCTGTGATTTGTTGTTCAAAGTGAAGTCCTCCCAGTTTGAATTCTGCAGTGACTGTGTGAGACTGCTGCTTAATTAATGTAATTTTCCAAACTCAATTTAAACCTGATGAATGAGTCACAATTCAACCTTTAAACCAATGAGGAGGAGTAAAATCCTAACAAGTTTTAGATAAAATTAAAAATCTATCTCAGAGCCCCCAGCGTCCTGGGGTGGAGGGCTTGGGGTTAAATTCCGTGACGCATTTAAATAAAGTTTACATTGTGTCACATAGGAAACTGTTTTACATTAAAAAGCTAAAGTCGTTTCTCTGACCTTTCTTGTATGTCTGGATTTTTTATTTTGTCATTTTCTTTCATTTGTTACCTTTCACTCAATTCTCTTTCCCTTTTCTTCCGACTTCTCCAGTCACACTTGCACCTTCTCTCGCTACGGCCTGTATTTTTCTCTCCTTAACATATCTTTTCTCGTCTGCCTCCACCTCGCTGCTATTCTTTCCTCTTCCTCTCCTCTGTGCACCATTTCAGTGTTTCTCAAGCCTGTCCTCGAGTACCCTCTAGCTTGTCTGGTTTTCAGAACATCCACAGTGAATATATGCATGAGACTGATTTGCATGCATTGTCTCCGTTATGTGCCAATCTGGTTCATGCATAATCATTGCAGTTATCCCGAAGCACTGTCCTAGTTGATCCCACTTCCAGTTTTAACCCCCTCTTGTCTCCCAGACACACCTGTCTTTCCTATCATGCAGCCTCACCACCCTACCCTCTCATCCCTCCTTCCCTCTTCCACTATTAATCAAATCATCACTCTGCCAAACTTCTTAAGAGGCTGTTATTGCTACCGGTATGTTACTGGTAACACTTGCATCAGAGTCTGAAGAAGATGCAATTTTGAGTCCTTATTTTACGTTAAAAGATGTGGGTTTTTTGGGGTTTGTTTTTTTTTTAGGGCTAAGAACAAGGTTCTTCCCGGGTACCTGCAGGAGTACCACAGTTAAGATGCAAGACATTTTTTATCCTTGTTTTCTGACGTGATGGCCCTTGGGGGGTCAATTTATTCCGAGATTTCTCTGCAAATGTCTGGCGAGGCATCAAGGGAACAATTATTGATTTTTTTAGAACCTGAACATTTAGAGAAGTTTATGAAAAGTATAACTTGTTCTTCCATTGCCTTTTCTTCCATCTGACAAGACAGCTTGTTTCTAGGGAATGTGTTTTGTATAAGTTGAGAAATTTATGCCAGAAAATAAGCCCAAAAAAAGCTGGGTCGACTTACACACTCATACTAGAGTTGTGCACAGTTTTTTATTTTGTGTGTGCGTGTCAGTTTCTTTTTTGGATTGGGGGGTGGGCCATTTCGGTCCACCCCCAGATCAGAATGTTTTCCATTAAAATTTTGTAAAAAAAAAAAAAAACCCCAAACCACAAAACCCACCCCAACCCTTCAAATTTCATTAAATACAGAGCCCCCCCACCCTTCCAACTCCCCCAAGGTGAGCGTGTACATATGCGCCGACTCCCAAACTGGAGTGGACTTAGCCACATTAGTTAAGCGGCTAACTCCGATATCAACATTTAGCTGCTTAACTTATGAGGCTTACTCTGGTTGCACTGCTGACCTGCCCTAAAGTTAGTGCACCGAGTGAGGTTTTTTTAAAATATGAACATGGCTTTTTCCAAATTCTTATCTTCCTGATAGATCACTCTGTGTCCTTTGGTCTTGTTTGGGTATTCATTGGAGGTTAAGTCTCCTTGTTATGCCTATCTGTTGCTCCATCAGACTTCTGTTGGAAATGTACATTTCTTCTGAATTTATATAGAGGTCCATTTTCAAAAACCATTTATTTATTTATTTATTTTTATTTAAAAGGTTTTATATACCGACAACCGTTTGCACATCGTGTCGGTTTACAGATAACTTAAAACCACGGTATAAATAGGCATAGTAAAAGTTAGCAGTTTATTTTTATTTTATTTTTATTTTATTTTAAGTTAGCAGTTTAAATAGCAAATGTGGCATATTTAGCCAGATAACATCAAGGGGCACCCTGCAGCGCTTCTCACCCCACAGTCATGGGAGGGGAAGTGAAGGAAACAGCTTAATCTTCACCTGGAACTGGAAAGAAGCAGCGATGTAAGTGCTACAATCATTAGACCCACCCCCCCATGACGTCACTAACATCGGACAGTTAAGACAGCCTCAACACCAGGCATCGCGCGCCAGGCGTCGCGCGCCGAAGGGGCGCAACAAAGGGGCTCTCCCCTTTGTGCACCCCTTCGTGTATATGTGAAAATTTATTTTTATGTTTCCTTTGTTAACTAAGCTGTTTCATTGTATTCGACTAAGGAATTTTTTCCTGCTTTTTCTGTTTCACTGTAAATCGGCATGATTTGCATTTAATGCAAGAATGTCGGTATATAAAAGTTAAAAATAAATAAATTAATTAATTAATTATAGCCGGATTAAAAATGGGGGCATTCTGGGGGGGGGATGAGTTATCCGGCTAAGTTACCCGGATAACAGGCTATTTACCCAGATATCTTCAAAAAATATCCAGGTAACTAGCGCTCTTTACCAAAAATAATAAAATAAAATCACAAAGCCCCTTCCCCCCTCCCCCCCACCAGAGTATAATTTACCCGCTGCCCCAGATCCCCCTCCCAACCCCTTTATCTGGCTTACAGAAAAAAATAAAGCACAGCTCCAGGCCTGGCCCTCCCTCTTCCCTCAATCCCCGCTAAACATAAAAAGTAAACCCCCTCTACTGCCCCCCCCCTCCCCCCACTATCTGACGCCCTCCCTCCCACTCACTCGATATGTTAAGCGGGCCATTTCTTATGCCGGGAACATACAACAATGTGATCCCGGCCCTTGTAAGGTACCGGGTGGGTGGGAGGGAGGCGTCAGGGTGGTTGTGGTTTGGGGGGGGGACGGGACAATAGATGGGGATTACTTTTGGATGTGAACAATTGTGGACGCTTACCTAGATTCTAGGATTACTTTTATCTTTGAATACTATAATTACTGCAAAAATGTGCATTAACCCGAACCAACTAACTCCGAGATCACATTACCCCCATCCTGCATTTGTGTTTTTTTAAGAAGCAAAAAAGCTCCTGCCCTTTCTTTGCTGTCATCGACCTTACCCAGTACTTGAGTGCCTGGACCTAACCTGCATACCGCAGCAAGTGCTTAAGTGTGTTTGCAGAAGGGAAGAAAAAAAATCCCTTTGCCTCCTTCCAGATGTGTCAGCAACATTTCCATCTATTTATTTGATACGTGACAGAAGTCAGGAAATCGAAAGCAATATTTATAAAAGCTCTACTGGACTGAAATGGCAAAGAGCCCTGGGGTGGGGGTGGATACACATCAGGCTTCAGCACAACAGAGATGAACAGAGAGGGAATGGTGTGCACAGTGTGCCAGCTCCCTTGGAGAAGGCTGGCACTAGGTGAACATGGCACAGCAAGGGTCAGGCACTGAATATTGACCTCAAGTGGCTCTAAGGGTTTGTCCAACTAACTTCTGGAGTTAGCTAGACAAACCCCGGGGTTTGAAATTCGCCCGTACGCCCCCAGCTAAATTCTATCAGGGCAAATTGCTGCCTGCGCAAAATTTATTCAGATAAAAATTGGTGACGCAAGGGGTGTCCCAGACTGGGATTTCACTATGTTTGGCTAGGTCAGCCAAATAGCAGGCAAATAGTTACCAGATAACTAAAATTATTAAAAAAACCCAGAAAACAAGCAGGCCCAGCAGCCAATTTCAATTCCCCACCACCCCCAACATGATTCCAAAAAAGGTAACCAGCAGAGTGGTACAATCTCCCCTCTCCCATGTTTCCAAAAGAGGTAGTGGGCCAAATGGTGTGATAACCCCCCCCCCCCCAAATCCTCTACCTAAAAAAAAAAAAAAGTTCGTTGCCAAATCCCCAACCCCTACCCATACCCCTGAGCCTCCAAAAATGGCCCTGAAGCCCAACAGGAGGATGAGAAGGTCTTACCTCCTTGCACTGGGCTGAATACTAAGTGCCGGTAAGCTGACAGCTCCCGGCACTTAGCATTCAGTTATTCACTTCACTCTGAGTTGATCAATCCCCATTGAGAAGACCTGGAAGCTGTCAGCTCTACCAGCACTTAGCATTCGGCCCAGTGGGAGGAGGTTAATGCCCTCTCCCTCCTTCTACTGGGCTTCAGGGGTCACAATTTAGTGCTAAACATTTTTTTTTAGGTAAAAGATGGGGGGCATCATATTGATTGCTAAATGTAGGGGGCTAGGGGAGGGCAAATTGCATTGCTTGGCCCACAATCTTTTTCTAATTTTGGGGGTGAGGAGAGTATCACTTGATATTCAGCAGCTTAATAAACAGCAAAGTTGCCCAGAAAAACTATCTGGGCAACTTCATCAGGGTATAGTCATTGGCACTTTTGTCCAGATAACCACCATCGAATATCCAAGAAACATTATCTGTAGAACTTTGCTGCTCATTGGGCTGCTGAATATGGATCTCACTTACCTACAAAGAAACTGTCCTGCTGCAATATAAGGGGCGCCTGCACGTAAAGGTTGAGTTGAGTCCAGGCAGGCGTAACTTGTACAACAAAGGTAGGGGGGGGGGGGTAGATAGGGCCGGGGGGGGGGGGGGGGGGGGGGAGGGAACGGAGGCAGGCTGCGCAGCTCGGCGCACGCAGGCTGCTGATTTTGGGCAGCCTTGCGCACAGCGACCCCGGATTTTAATGGACACGCGCGGTTATGCTCATATCTATTAAAATCCCGCGTACTCTTGTTTGCGCCTGGTGTGCGAACAAAAGTACGCGCGGGCGCAGATTTATAAAATCTACCCCAGACATTGGCTAATTCCCCCATACGCATATTATATTCACTACTCAACCCTCTATTATATATACCCCTTTTACTCATCTATAAGGTTACGCTCAGTTTGCAGGAGGAGGCAGCAAAGTTTGTGCCTTGTACCCAGTTAAAACTTGCCATTTAGTGCCAGTCTCTGGCACAATGCAACATTACTACAAAGTACTGTATTATGCCGGTCAACTGGGTCTGATTTTAGTGATTACAAAGATCAGAATTCTCTAGTAATTAAGCGGTAATGTCTTGGATATAAGATGTATATTATAGTATTGCTTATTTTATACTGGTTTTATATTTGTTTGGTTTTTATTATGCATTTTATTTGAGACAGTGCAAAGATGTAATTGAGAAATAAAGGGAGGAGAAAATTAAGAGAGAGACACCCTTCCAGTGGAGACAAGGCTCTTAACAGCACGCTCGTGCCAGCACACGGGGGCCAGGAGGAGGAGGAGGAGGATGCCTCGTGCACCACTTGCATGGGCCCACGTGGGTCAGAAAAAGATAGCAGTGAGCTTGTGTTGGCCTATACAGGCCAGGAGGCAGGGGCGGTGGCAGCGGCAGCATGCGACTGCCCTCCCACCAGTGGGCATGGAGGAAGAAAGCTGCAGCAGCGAGCCAGCAGCCTCAGATTAACAGGCAGGGGGAAGGAAGGATAGGGACGCTGGGAAAAAATGAAAGGTGTCCCTTATACCGAAGTTTGCTCAGGGCTCCTTAAGTGGTTAATGTGGCCCTGCCCAGGATATGTTTAGAGCTGGAGGTGAGCGACTACAGGATGTTTTAAATTAAGGTTTAGGAAAGATGTGAACGGGTAGGTAGCTAAGGGTAAATGAAGCCTTGATTGGTTCTTTTCCTTAACTAGTATCAAACTTGTGCTAATTCAACCATTTTACAGCATCTGTAAAGGATACATCACTAGATGGCACTAGAGAACTCTGGCTGGTAGGTAGTTTACACCCAAACCATGCGTGCAAAAAAACAAGAAAAGCTTAATAAAATTGTCCCGCAAGTTGAACATTTTAAAGGTCTTTGGCAGCACTTAGTGGAGTTTAAAAAACACCAATTTAAAAATGCAGACTTGTCAACCCTATCTACTGAGAGAATAAGCAGAAGCACATGTCTTAAAACACTATTTTATTGTATATTTAGCTCTTGCCTTTTCATTGGTAGTTCAAGGTGAGTTACAATCAAAGGATCTAGGCGTCATACTTGACAATCAACCTAATCTAAAAAAATTTATCAACTCTACACTAAAAGAACGCTACTTCAAACTTCACACCGTAAAAAAGCTAAAACCTCTCCTACACTTCAATGACTTCCGCACAGTACTCCAATCTATTTTTTCAAAAACTGACTACTGCAACTCCATCCTCCTAGGCCTTCCCAAAAATACCATCTACCCCCTACAAATTCTACAAAATGCTGCCGCCCGGATTCTCACCAGTACTCGCAAAAACTAACACATCACCCCTCTTCTCAAGGAACTACACTGGCTCCCTGTCTCATCCAGAATCCACTACAAGACCCTCACCATTATACACAAATCCATTCACAACCATGATATGCACTGGTTTAAAGACTCCTTTCAATTTCACACCCATACTAGACCCACCAGATCGCAATACTTGCCAACGCTACACACTCCATCACCTCAACACACACACAAGAATGTGCCTTATCCACTGCAGGTCCTACATTATGGAACACCATGCCAACAGACCTGCGCCAAGAAAGCTGTTTAAAAAAATTTAAACAAAAACTCAAGACCTGGCTTTTCAAGCAGGCATACACTTAACTCATTATCTGGTCCTACCCCCCTTGACGTCCTCCGACAATCTACCTCCTAATTCCTTCCAGCCCCCCCCCCCCCTCGCCCTTCAATCCTCCTATACCTAATTATATTATACAATTTCCTAATTTCCTCCCCTCATTATACCCTGCCCCTCTCCAACCCTTATCTGCCACATTGTACAGTACATTATAAGATTGCACTAAACTATAATATTTAAACTTAAACTACTGCCTAACAATACAATTCCCATTTCCACTGTAACATTTTGGTTACTGTAATATTGGTTATTATTTCATAGTTACTGTTCTAATTCGTTTTGAACTCAGTTCTTTGTAAAGCCATTTAAGCTGCATTATTTGTTTCTTGTAAACAGATGTGATGTTCCCAATGAATGTCGAACTATAAAAACGTTAAATAGATAAATAAAGGACAGTTAAGTGTATCTGTGCTAGTAAACGAGCAGCTTTGGGTTTTTACTGACTGGTGATAGTTACATTTGCTAGGGATAAGTGGTTCTTGGGTGTGTGGGAATATCAGAATTTCGTGGCATTCTCACTAGGGGATATAACAACTCTACCTGGGTTATCAGCTAGGGCAGGATGACACAGTGCTGGTTTAACACCATTGCAATGCAGAGAGATTAAGCCCTCCTTTTTGTTTTTAACAAAAAAAAATAGAGTAAATGATGGCAGACAGAACCAATTGGCCACCCAGTCTGTCCAGTTGTCTTCCTCTCTGCTTCCCTACCAGTTGGAGTAGATGAACAATATAATTTGCCATACTTTAATCATCAGCAGCCCAGACTCTGCTAGCAGATGTTTGTTTTTGGCATGCAGCAGAGAATGGATGGGAAGAGATTCAGACCAATTGCTCCGTTTTGCTTTTACAAGTCAGGCAGCAAAGTGGTAAATGTGACGTGTGACTTTATTATACAATCCTTTTATACATTGCACATCCGTTCACCCTGATCTGATGAGCTGACGTACAATCTCTTTTCTATATTTCAAATGAGGCAAATGCTAACGTTGCACTGATCCAGTAACGAAACTCTCACTTGGCAGCGGAGGCCACTTCGGTATACATTGCTGGCAAACCTAGTCTTTACCCTTTGCTTCACCCAACTACTAATGCAGGACATTTGCATATGCTTTGGAGAAAGACAGAAGATGTCAATTACTGCTATAATATTATACACTCAATACATTCTAAATACAGCTAACATCCCTTATATTTTTCCTAGTTCGTCAAGCATCAGGTTGCTCGGTATCTTCGAATAATTCAACAGGTTAAATTGAGATGTCTCCAGCTCTCTAACTCCCAATGAAGGACTTGGTATTTGACCAAAAGCTTATTTCATGCTTGGTGCCACTCTCTACTACTAATAAAAAAAAGGTCTTTTTTTTGTGGCATGTGCAGGTAATATTCTAAAAAAAATCTCTAATACCCGGGCCATGAAATCTGGAGCTTTCGGTGCAGATCTGCATGAGAAAAGCCACAGCGGTGCTCTAAAAGATGCAAGGAAGGACTGGCTTACCTGTCCTTGATGAACCCGAGTTTGCTGGATCAGAAGGGACACAACAATGTACAAATACTGAGAGAGACCTGCCTGGACAGACTCTCGGTGATGGCGTTGTGGGCTACATCTTGTTGACGGTATATCCTTGAATAAGGCTCTCATCTTGTTTGATCGATCAGCACTACACAGATTTCTTTTTGCAGGGAATATTTTCACACAGCTTTATCATGTAGATGGTTTCTTCAGTGCTTCAATAAGATGATGAATTTTTTGGTAGGCTAGCTAAAGCAGCAACATACTTGCTGGATTTTTTTTTTTGGCTCGTCTTACCCCGCCAACTCTTTTCTAACATAGTAGATGACAGCAGAGCCGGAGCCAGGCAATTTAGCACCTTTAACCAAACGAAGAACTGTGTCCTCATCCATTCTACAACGCATGGTACCACAAGTTAGGAGACACTGTTAAATGTTTGTACAACGATGTCCAAGGACAGTGCAAAGGTATTAGATGCCTTAGGCAAACCTTACAGCTTTGTATTCCCCTCTTACCCAGTCATGCCCACTCTACATGCAATTAAAAATGATGCATTTATAACAGATTTTACATGAAAAAGGAGATTCAAAATACAGTCTCCTGAGGTAAATGATCACTTTCAATATATATAATTTTATTTACATGCACTGCTGTGGTGCCAACCAGAAAAAAACTGCAAAAAAAAAGCAAAAAATAAACTTGGAAACCACATGCTATTAGGTTAACTGTAACATACTATGGGCATAGGCTTGGCCCTCAGAAAGCCATGAGAAAACAGAATTCTAATACAATCAACTTTCTATATTAATGCAGCAAAAACTGCCAGCACTTAAACGTCACTTAACAAAAACAACCAAAAGAGTGAAAAAATTACAAGTATACAAAAAAACTAATTCATTCACTAATCAGAGACGATAAGAAACAATTCCAAGTGAGATATGATCAAGTATATTCTGAAATGACCATTATATTTCTAAATTCTGAATGGCCATCATAAATGGATGAAAGGACTGTATACAAGCTTCATATGTCATAAATCCTAAAGAACACCCATATATTATAATTATCAGTCATGGGGGTCGGGTATTTGTGCAAAATGTCTAAGATTATTTTTTCAAGTATTTTTTATTCAAATGAAAGAAGTGCTTATAGCTTTGATGGCATTAAAGCGCAGAAGCATCTATGCAAAATACTTATCTCTTCCGAAGTTTCATCAGGGATACTTGCAATCAGCTAATCCATGAATTTAGAGATGTTACTGATGTTACACAGAAACTCGATACTGCAGTTTTTCGAAGTACAGTAAATCTTCTTCAGAGATGTGGATAGCGCATACAATTGTAAATCCCAAAAGGGAAAACTCAAAAATCCTACCTATATGAAAAAAATAAATATTACAACAGGCCCTGAAACACCAATAAACCCCCTATTATGAAAACAGAACAAGCCACTCTGCTATAGATCCCTACATAGAAACTACACACTAGTGGAATACCTCACTTCAGTTACACATGCAGAACACAGACAGACCCTCAAATACAGAAGAAACAGATCATAAAATAGAAATGTACAGACAAAAACTGAACTGGAAAATATAACAAGGCAAACTCTACATGCTGTGCAACAATGGGTAAACAAACAATACCATGCCTCATAAAACAATAAAATCAAGAAATATAAAATCAAGAAATATAAATATCAATAATAGTAAAACCACACCAATAAAAAGAATAATTCAAAACAGCTAATGAATAGAATAGCATCCAATAATTAAAAACTCATATAAATATTTTCCTTACACCAATAAAATATTTCAAAAGACACATCAAATAACATCCAATAGTAAGTATTAAAAAACAAAACCCACATTCCATACTTGGGAACTTTTGATTTCCAGATGCCCTGAGTAATCATGGATTATCAGGTGGAAAGGAAGGAGAGGGAGTTCTTGCACGCAAACTTTCTCCTCACACACACACATATGCTCCCTCTCTCACACACACACATGCTCCCGCTCACTTTTCCCCCTCCTGAAGCAGCAGCAGAAATATCAGTCTCCTTCTTCAGCTCTTGTGGCCAATGGGGCCACAGAGGCCAGCCCAGCTCTGGTCCAGTACTCCTCCTACAGAGCAGGCCGCACCGCTCCTCCTCCTCCTCCCAAAGCCATGCCGGCCATGCCACTGATTCTGGTAGGGCTACACCATACTTATTCCTACTCAGACTCTACTGGCCATGCTGCTGATTCTGGTGAGGCTGAGCTGCTCCCAATGACAGCAATAGGCGTCACTGGCAGTACTATGGTGCTCTCTGGGTAGCGATGCTAGTGGCCGAGGTCATATTAGCCACAGGCACGCTACAGCTCTGGGTGATGGCAAAATGAGACTAACTGCCCTCCAGTTTGCCCAGTTAGTCCTGTCTACATTGCAAAGACGGTAGCCACAGAAGCAGGGTCTCTTGTAGAACATCACTCCTTAACCAAGTCAATGTTTGTTGTTTCCTCACTGGATGGCTACCATCCTGGGTAAGATGACCCCAGACACCCCAAATCAGACACCCCAAATCTTCTCCTACCCCACCATTTCTTACCACCAAGCTTTGTGATAATCTTGACAGCCGCTAAACAAGTGAGGTGGTTAAACAGCTGGCCTCTTAGGTCCTTGGGGCCAGCCATCACCACCAACCTGTCGTCACTGATCTGGTTGGTTTCAGGGGGACCGTGGCCTGCTGGTACCAACTTGGTTACCCCGTGGCCCACAGTATCACTAGGATTGTGCTTCCTTTCTCCTCATCACTGAGTCCCTCTTGATATGTCCGACATATTATATTCTATTAACAGACCAAAATGTAACTAGTTTTAGTTTTTAGTTTTCTAGTTATATTGTAAACTTGTAAATTTAGCATTCGGAAGTGTTACATGTATTAAGTTGTTTAAAATGTAAGCCGGAGTGAAGGCATTTGCTATACTGCGGTATAAAAAAAGTCTCTAAATAAATAAATAAATAAATAAATAAATAAATAAATAAATAAAATCTCTCCCCCTTGCATCTGTACTTAAAGAAGTGAATGGTGGGGTTGTTTATAGTACTGCAACCTCCCAATCCCATTTCTACCACTATCATAAACTAACAGGGTCATTTTCAAAGGAAAATGAAAGGGAACACGCTATCACAGCAATTTTCAAAAGCCCATTTACCCACGTTAAGTGCACTTAACGTGGGTAAAGCCTGTTGACAATTCAATAGCATACATTGTAAAAATTTTCAAAAGTCTAACAAAATATAAAGCGTCCCCTTAAAATGCTTTTATTTGTGATAACTGGGGACTAAGTTCTTTTTCTTTTTGCCTGTTTGGAGGTACTACCACTTCAAAGGACTGCGCCAGTCAGTCTTCTTGGACACATGCATTCTATCTGCTTATGTAAACAGGTTTATTTTTCCCTTGGATAGATTTTCCTCCAGAGAGAAAAGAAAGGAAGAAAAAAAAAAAAAAAAAAGAAGCAGAGCCCCCTTCTCAATCATCCCCTCCCCCCCTCATCCATTCCGACAGTGGTAAAAAGCTTTTTTTCCTGCTTGCACCTCCACACCTGGTTTCTCCTCGCCCCATTAATTGGGGGGCACAGCTGCTGACCTAAAGGTTAATAAGGCTGACCCCGGCAACATGAGCTCGCGCTGTGATTCTTAGAGCGAATGACAGCATTAAGAATGATTAAACACAGATGCACAGTGATTCAATCTGCCCAGAGCCTCCATCTACCCTTTTTTTTTTTTTTTTTACACAATGTGCCTATAAATTCACAAGCAAGGGGACTTCTTTTTTTTGTGGCTGGTCAGCCAGTGAAAATAAAAAAACTTTCTTCTGGGCTAGAGCAAAATAACTGCACAAACTTAAAGTAGGTAGAAATTTGAGACGAGGGCATTAGGAAGTAGGGCTGGAAGGCTGGATGGGGAACCGTGACCCAGGGATGCAATGAGCAGTACAAGGTAACTAGATGTGAACATCTGGATAACCACCTCTACACGGCGTGAACATTTCACCTGATACTGCACTACTAAAAAAGCAAAGAAACCGAAAAGCAAAGATCTGCAATAACAGTAGTCTCTTAAAAAAAAATAAAAAAATATCAAAATCCTAACCTCGAGTGGAAGAGATTATTGGTGAAATCATATCCTGAGACATCATGTTCCCTATGGAGCAAATGTGCAAACTCTAGGGGCAGTTTTTATCTGCAGACTTTACAAAGCAAATGATTTATAACCTGCATTCTTCAAGGTTTGAAGTGGGGTACAATAAAAGAAACAATATTTATAATTAAACAAAAGACACCAATAAACAAAAACTTGGCATCAATGACAAAAATGTTTAAGATGTGCGGCTAAGCTTGCACCTTTAATGGATGCCTTAATAGGGCTCTCCATTAATTCAAAAGCATCCCTTAAAATAAAATGTCTTCAGTGCCCCTTTTGAATCCAAATCTACCACCTGGGAGCCGAAATCTGCTCTGGGAGAGAATTCCACAAAAGTAGCCGAGCGACTGAAAAAGCCGGGTCGTGAGTCTCCGCGAGGTAAGCTAACTTTGATAATGGTGTTTCCAAAAGACCCCAGTGATCAGATCTGAGAACACGGGAGAGCTTTTATATATTCACACATAGAATGGAATTAACCCAGGAAAAATCGGAATGAAACAGTTTATGGATAAGCAATGCAAATTTGAATTTTATTCACCAAAAGATTGGGAACCAATGTAAAGACTGCAGTACTGGGGTGATATGTTCATGTTTTCTCGCTCCGGTTAGGATACGAGTGTCCAAATTTTGGACAATTGGCAAAAAGCGGAGGGAGATGGCAGAGAGACAGATGAATAAGGAATTACAGTAATCTAGAGAGAGGAAAATCAAAGACTGCAATGTAGCAAGAAAAGCAGTTGTTTCCAAAAGTGGTCTTAGCCTGTGAAGCATGGGCAATTTAAAGGCGGCTGATTTCACTAAATGGCCATGAATAACTCCCAAATTCACCTGGGATTGTAGAGGTAGCTTGCAGCCTTTAAAAGTAAACACTTTAGGGTGATCTGATAGGTGTCTGAATCATAACAGCAATTCAATGTTATTGATATTAAGAGCTAGTTTATTGTGGGATAATCAGAGCTTAACTGTGGATAAACAAATTGAGATGAACTCGAAAGTGGATGCCCACAGCAACATCACTGGCACGAAAAATTGAATATCGTCTGCGTATAATGTGTAATTGATACCAAGAGTGGTAAGCAGTTTGCATGGTGGAGACTTAGTTTTTGGGTACTTGCCAGGTTCTTATGGCCTGGATTGGCCACTGTTGGAAACAGGATGCTGGGCTTGATGGACCCTTGGTCTGACCCAGTATGGCAACGTCTTATGTTCTTATGTTCTTAAGATAAATCTTTAAAGCAGCAGAGAACGAGGAACCCTGCAGAACACCCGTAGAAATAGACTGCCAAAGCCACTCTCATTTTTTGTCTACGATCTGATAAAGACTTGAACCAAGATAACACCCCATCAAGTTCTCTCTCTGTAAGCTGAGAAATTAGAACATGATGGTCAATGGTGTCACAAGCCGCAAAGATGTCAAGTAATATCATAACATATTTTGTCTCACTATCATAACCTCACCTTACAGTATCAATACTAGACTTCTGTGTTGTAATGATTGTAAAAACTAAATTGTTGAGAGTCAAAGATAGCATTCGCCTCCATAAAATCAATAAGTTGTTGATGAATGACAGCTTCAGTAATCTTTGACACAAACGGAAATGATGAGATGGATGGTAATTAGCCAGTTCAGATGGGTCCAGGGTGGATTTCTTTAAAAGAGGATGTACTGATGCCTGCTTTAAGGAGGCAGATAAAAACCCTTGCTGAAGAGACTTATTTACCATCTTTGTAATAAAAGGACTAATATTCCTAATAATTTTAAGTATAGCAGTAAAGCATGGATTCAAGGGGCAAGAGGCAGAGTTCATTTTGCATAATCTGAGTGACCTCATCAGATGAAACTGGTGAAGAACAATCCCATCTTGTGTTAAAAAAAAAAACAGCAACAAAAAAACAGCAACCCCAAAACTTAGTGTTGCAAAGATTTTCACCTTGATTAGACGAAAACTGGTTACATATTCTGGTTACCTTGTTTGAAAAGAAGGTGACAAACTTTTCACATTGGGTGACACTTGATATTAAATCATTAGCATTTGTGGGATGAGCCAGGTTTTAGGGATGAAAAATATGCCTTTTTAATGTCATTTACCAACAAGCGGTAGATGTCCAAATAACACATAAGCTATCATATCAAGCTAGGAGGGGTGATGCTTTTAAAATCACCATCTACGTATATTTTTGCTTTTCTTAGTGAACAAACAAGGCCTGCCAGTCCCTTAATAAACTGGATTGCAAATTTGAAAACAAGAGAGCAAGGAGCATTTTTTGAAGACCCAAATTCATCTGATTCAGTTTGACTCCATTTCCTTATCATGGAGTATAAACTCGTGAGCTTGTAATACAATGAGGCAGAGAACTTCTTTTCCGCACTAGAATATAGATTAAGTCCTTGGCATACTTCATTCATGCACTTTCCATGAGTTTAAGTCAAGGCATACTTTATGGCTTATTTCCTGAACCAGGGCACAGGAAGCTAATAGCCTTGCTATTTTCTCTTAATGATTTTGGTAATGAGGCAGTATTTTCTCTTCTAAGCTTGCAATCAGCTACTTTTCTACGCTTCAGATGTAATCACAGTTAATTTTCTGAAATGCTAAAGACTAAGTAAAAATTAAAACAAAACAAAAAACTTAATTGTTTTGAAAACTTCCAGAGGTTCATAATCAGCAGCAGGGGAGGGGGTAGGTAAATTATCCAGATAACTAACTTGCATATTCAGCAAGACACAGCTAGTTATGTGTTCCATTCAATATACCTGGATAAAGTCAAAGTTATTCTGATAAATTTAGCATTTTTCTCTGGCATGACCACAAGAGGACCATGAGAAATTGCAGGAAGGCCTTGCAAGACTGGGCATCCAAATGGCAGATGGCATTTAATATGGACAAGTGCAAAGTGATGCACATAGGGAAGAGCAAGCAAAATTATAGCTACACAATGCAAGGTTCCACTTTGGGAATCACCACCCAGGAAAGGATCTAGGCGTCATCGTGCATAAAATGTTGAATTCCTCTGTTCAGTGTGTGCGGTGGTGGCCAAGAAAACAAATAGAAAGTGAGGAATTAGGAAAGGAAGGGAGAATAAAACAGAGAATATCCTAATGTCTCTATCACTCCACAGTGTGACTAGTACCTTAAGTAGTGTGTGCAGTTCTGACTACATCTCAAAAAAGACAGCGGCATTGGAAAAGGTACAGAGAAGGGCAACCAAAAAGGTAAAGGGATGGAATAATTCCCCTATCGGGAAAGGCTAAAGAGGTTAGGGCTCTTCAGGTTGCAGAACTGATGGCTGAGGGGAGATATGAAAGAGTGGAGTAGAGTGCAATGGGTAAATGCGAATTGCTTGTTTACTCTTTCAAAAAGTGCAAAGACTAGGAGACATCCAATGATGTTACTAGGTGATACATTTAAGACATAGGAAAAAATATCTTTTTTACTCAATGCATAAACTCTGGAATTCATTGCTGGAGGATGTGGTGAAAGCTGTTAGTGTAGCTGGATTTAAAAAAGGTTTAGACAAGTTCCTGGAAGAAAAGTCCATAAACCATTATTAAAGGGGATTTAGGGAAATCCACTGCTTATCCCTGGGTGTAAGCAACATGGAATCTATCGACCTTTTGGGATCCTGCCCAGGTACTTGTACCTGAATTGGCCACCATTGGAAACAGGATACTGGGCTTGATGGACCTTTGGTCTGACCCAGTATGGCAAATCTTATGTTCTTATGACCAGAAATTTACCCAGATGGCACTGAATATTGGTGTTACCTGGCCAAGTTATCGAGACAAGTTAGTTCCACCTCAGAATGACCCCAGAATCCCTCAGATTTATCAAGGTAAATTTCATCAGGCTAAAACCTTACCCAGATAAATCAGTGACTGTCAGAGCAGTCAGGCTATGTCTGAATATTGCAGGACAAATCGCTTCGAATAGGGATCCCAAGTGTTTGACATAACTAATCTAATTTTTGTTAGAACAGGTACAACTCTTTAAATTTTTGGGCAATCCATAGTAAGATAGGAAGTTTTACCTCTTTTGCAATATACTTAAAAGGCAAAATCTGCATCGTGGAGCAAATTCTTTGCATTTTTAAATATGGCAGCACATGAAGACTTCCATTTATCCAGAGGCAAAGCATAGCTTGAGCAGTGACAGCCACATCTTCTGTCATCTGCCCTGATACACTCTGGAGAGAATGCAGGCGTGTGTGTGTGTGTGTGTGTGTGTGTGATGGGGAGGAGGAGAAGGGTGGAAATATTCAGGTCTTTTTGCAGATTTTATGGAGTATTTTATATCTCCTAAGACCAGATACTGGGAAAGGTAGCTTCAAGTCCCCTCCCCCCCCCCCCCCCCCAAAAAAAAAAAAAATTCAACAAAATCTACTTGAGAAAGATATTGTAAGGAGAGGACAAATTACTCCTTTCATCTTGTTAAAGCAGCCGAGGCACTGTTCGCATAAAAGGACATGTGTAACTGGTTTTGTGTGAACTCAGCAGAGGCATTCCAGGGGACGGAGTCTGCACTTCAGTGCATACTTTTGGATTTTAAGTTTATGCCCTCCGAAGTGGAGGTGCAACTTTGCACCAATGAATTTCCTGCATGTACCCGGCCATGTACCCAAGAACCTTCAAAGCAAATGTATGCACGTAAGTTTGCCCTGAAAATCCTCAGCGAAGTCTGCGTGTACGGTGCACATGCAGGCACTATGTGGAGAGTTCAACATGACTTGCCCTGGGGGTAATCTTCAAAGCCTCTTACAAAACTGAATTGTTGTGTGCCTCTGTGAGGTGGCTCTTGGACAACAGCCCTGGCGGGGATGCACGTGAAAGAACACGCATAACCAGATTCTGCACAAACTATTCGCACACTCGTGTTTAGGTGTGTTCTGGGATCATGGAAATGGGACAGGCTTAGGATCTACGCATGCAGGTTTGTACACAGGAGCAGGTGGACGTTACTGCATGTCATTTGTACTAGGGTACTTCACCCCTGCATTTTGGGCACACAAAGAGTCATTTGAAAATTAGCAGTAAAGTCAGCGTGTAACAGATACATTACCGCTATGCGTGGTGTCATTCACTTACCCTCTCGGGGGCAGTTTTTAGCTGGGCAGGAACTTTGAAGCTTTAAGCTAATTTGAAAGGGAAATGACACAGGTAGCTTTCCTTTGAAACTCTGATCCTGCAGAGTCCAGGGACACTTCTTTGCTTCTGCTTTATTCTGTGGGAAGGGTCCACATGGTAACATACGCATGCTCTCTCAAAAACTCCCCTGCCCACAACCTATCCCCCCCTTCGGGAAATGCCCCTTTCTTCTCACAGGTAGGTTTAGCCCTCTTGTGATGACAGTTGGACGCAGTCATGAAGAGGAGGTCAATTGTCACCCTCAGGAAGTTTTCCGATTTTCAGTCCTCTGTGTGACCGTGGGCGAGGCTCTATGCTGTGGCGAAGCCACGGGTGGGCCATGGCCCACCCACTTTGGAGCCAGGCCCGCCCAATTTCGGCCTCTCCCTGGTCATGCAAGGCCAAAAAGTAGAAGCAGCCCCACGCCAGCAGAAAAGAAGCAGATTAGGCATCAGGAAACCCGGCAGAGCTGGCTTGAGGTGCTAGAGAAAAGGGCCATGGCTAGGCCAGGCCCTCCCAGTGCCGCAAACGTGCATCTAACCAAGTGGCTTTCTAGCTGTTTAGTGTTGCTCCTACCCCCTCCCATTCAGCTCAGTGATCTGCTTTTTGAACCGCTCGGGGTTCCGTAGATACAGAGCGCTCGTGGTTCTAAAAGCAGATCACTGAACCAAGAGGGAGGGGGAGGAGATGTGCCAGCAGCCAGGGGTTGGAGGGTTAGATCAACGCACCACTGATGCTGAAGCGCAGAAGAGGGAGGTGAAGCGTGTAAGCTCTGGTACGTGAGGGCTCCAAGGAATAAAAGGAACTCAGGGACTAGGGAATGGAGACTCCAGGGGAGAAATGGAAACTCCAGAGTGGGGTGGATTGGATGTTAGAGGTTGTGGGGAATGGTGTGAAAGTGGAGATCCAGATTATGTGAGGTGAATTGAGGGAGAGACTGGGAATTTGAGGGCGAGTAGATGGTTAGTGAACTCTGTATTAGGTAAAGGTCAGTTTCTTCTGTGCAGGGATCTGTAGCAGTTCAGCTTGTTTTGTTTCCCATTTCTAGGTGTATTAGTGTTCTAGGGCCTGGTGTAATTATATTTGCAGTGCTGTCTTTTCCTTGCTGTGTGCATTCTCAGAGTTAGTGCTGTTATAGGTTTTCTCTCTAGATCCTGAGTGACTTTTATAGGTAGAAGATTTAAAAAAAAATTGGAAACAATTTTTCACTAAGTGCACAATTAACCTGAAGGATATGGTCACGGCATCTAACATAGCGGGGTTTAAGAGAAGTCTGACAAGTTCCTGCAGGAAAAGGCCCTAAACCATTATTAGCCAGGTAGACTTGGGAAAGCCAGCGCTTATCCCTGGAAGTGAGCAGCACAGAATTAGAGCTGGGTACTTCCTAATGACCCAGATTAGCCTCGGCTGGAGACAGGATGCTGGGCTCGATGGACTTTGGTCTAACCCAGCATGGCCCATCTTATTCTCTTATGTTTTGTACTACTTCAATGTGCCTAGTAATTGGATAAAGTCTGTTTTGCGGTTACTAAAGTGACACCAGAATTTGAATATTAATTTAGGGCAGCATATTTAAAGTGCATTCAGTGCTCAAAAACTGGATAAGCAGGACTTACCTGGCTATCTTTTAGCCTCAGAAAAAGTGGGCGGATCAGGTCAGCACTACTTATCCAGCTAACTTAAATGGAAAGTAGCGATATTTACTCTTATCTGGTTATATTAGTCGGAAAAGTCAGACCAGCCATAGAGCTGGTCTAACTTAGCCGGATATACCTTATTCGGCTAAGTAGCAATTTGTGCGCTGCTTAATATCCCTTGTAACTTAGCCAGATGTGTTATATCCAGCTAATGTTACTTAGTCGTATAGGCCCTTAAAATTTATAATATAAAAGTATGATGTGCAATTTTGTGTTTTGACAGGATTGTTCATGAGGATGGGTGGGGGGATGGATATCATGATTGGTTCCTGTTACCAAACTTTTGATAGGGTCTCTGTAGGTACGAGCCCTGGGTTCACATAGCTAGCAAGGCTTCTGAGAGCACGTGGCAGCATGATCAGATAAGAGAGATGCAGGAATGGAAGGGGGTTTGAGATAGAGACACCGCTGAGGACAGGGAAGGCGCTCTGAGCTGGAGAGAAAGACTATCGGGGATTAGGGGGATTGGAGGTAGACTTGAGAGAGAGAATCATACCCTGTTACCCATCCTGTTCTATGTAGTCCAAGATGTCATATAAACATTCCTGACCTGGTTTCTTAGACTGGTCCTGCACAGAACCGCATAATACATCATTACCTTTACTATAAGGTGCACAAGTGTCATTCTTTTCTTTTTTTTGGGATGCGGGATGTTGCTTTCTTGATGTCACCAACATTCGAAACTACATGGGGGAAAATCTACTGAAGCATGCCAAAATCACCCACGTTTCAATCACCACGCAGCCTCATTTTAATGTGACCACAACTACTTACGTGATTCTACTCCACAGGAAGCAATGGAGAGAAAGGATAAAAGTGAAGAAAAGCACAACTCATTTCCAGTGCCAAGAACACTAAGGGGTGGAAGAACAAAACTGGGTCTCATGCACATTGCCCAACTCACCTTACACTCACTAGAGTTGCTGCTATGCACGCCAAAGATGACCATTCCCTTCATAAATCTCTCTCTGCATTCTACAATTTTGAAGTTTCGTTCTCCACACCAACCTTCCTATATTATCATGCACCCACATCCATACACTGCACACTGGAAAGGAGGGAAGCTGGGCTTTGAAATGCATTGCCAACTGGATAGGGCAACACAACCATCTTCAGGGCCCACATCTCCTTCAGAAAGTTAGCCGTCGCATGGAGGCACACTGGCACGTCTACTGGGGGGGGGACGACAGTAGCTAACCATGCCATCCAAAAAGGAAAGGACAAACCTATATACAGAGAACACAACACCACTTGTGTCTCATCTTACCCTTTCATGGGAGGAAGCAGGCAACCACGATTCACAGGTTATTTCTTACACACACACACAGACACACAGACACACACACACAGACACACACACACACACACACACAGAGTATTGAAAGGATAAGCAAAAGCAGAGAAGAAACAGGAGGAGGAGCAGCTGCTTGCATCGACATGTTTACATTTAACACAATTACGACTTCCATGAGCCAAAAGAACAGGAAATCAGATCATATATCTAGGGAAGCATATGTTGAAATCTTTAGTTTACCTCATTTCAGAGCTTTAGCCAAACAATGTGGTGCCTATGGCCAAGTGAAAATCTGCGCCCTCTCCCTTTACACAACACACGTCACCATGAGTTGGGAGACTCTGTTCAATGTTTGTACGGCAATGCCCATGGCTAGTGCAAGGGTATTAGAGGTCCTAGGAAAACTTTACAGCCTTGCACCCCCCACCCCATCACACCCTCCTCACACACAAAAATTATGCATTTAAAATAACAGATTTTACATGAAAAAGAACATTCAAAGCCCAGTCTTCTGAGATAAAAATATCACGTATAATACGTATATAATATTTACATACACTGCTGAGGTGCTAACTAGAAAACCCTGCAAAAAGCAAGAGACACTTGGAACCTATATGGTATTAGGCCTACTGTAATGCGTCTTGGGCATGACCCTCAGAGAACCACGAGAAAAAAGAATTTCTACATCAAAACAGCACTAACTGCCAGCACTCAAACAGCAACAACTCTACCTATGAAAGTTAATACTACAAATATTACACCAGGCCTAAAATAGTAATACACCCCCCATTAGGAAAATAGAACAAGCCAAGCTGCTATAAAAAAGTGAAAGAATCCATCTGGAACCGAGACGGGAGGGGCGGTGTGTGATCCTTGATTGGGAGACCCGCCCCCTCTGATGTCACTGAGGACTGTGACGGACGTTAAACGGCGCCAGAACACCAGGCGTCGCGCGCTGAAGGGGCACTCCCCTTTGTGCATCCCTTCGTGCATCCCGTAGTGTTAGCCATTCCCCATGTTCTTTTATATCCCTTGTTAACAATCCCCATATTTAAATGTTTAATGTATTTGACAAAGGTAACGCATAAGTTCCTGCAAATTTTGTTTAAATGTAAACCGATGTGATATGTAAAATCGAACACCGGTATATAAAAGTAAGTAAATAAATAAATAAATAAATACATGTCTACATAGAAACTCATACTAATGGAATAACCAACTTCAGTCACACACGCAAAACATAGATAGACCCTCAAATATAGAACAAAGAGACTATGCAGTATAAATAGAAATGTACAGACAAACACTGAACCAGAAACCACAACGAGCCAAATTCTGTATGCACTGCAACAATGTAAAAAACAGAAACATTACCATTCCTCATAAAACATTAGTAAAACCATACCAATAAAAAGAGTAATTCAAACAGTTAGGGGTCGATTTTAAAAGCTGTGGGTTTGATTTTAAAAAGCATTTACTCGAGCAAAACTGGTTTTTGCTCGAGTAAATACACTTTACTCAAGTAAGTGGGCTTTTCAAAATTGCTACAATATATGCCATTGAATTGTCCATAGGATTTACTCAAGTAAGTGCACTTTACTCGAGTAAATAGCTTTTGAAAATTGCTACGATAGTATGTCACATTTACATGCGTAACTCCTTTGAAAATGACCCCCCTGTGTGCGGTTCCCGGCATTCGCACATGGACGCGCCGATTTTATGACATGCGTGCACTGCAGCGCACTTGTTATAAAATACAACATCCGCGCGCACATGCGCAGCCGATTTTATAATTGGCACACGCGTGTGGGTGGGTTTACACTCATGTACGCAGGGGGGGGGGTTTGTAAAGAAACGTGCAGCAACACAATTGAGCCTCTCCCAATTCCTTCCCAGTCCGCTTCAATTAAGGAGAAGACTGGGAGAGAACTTTCTTGCACCTCTACCTATTCTTCCCACCTTTCCCCTCTCCTCCCTGACCCCTAACCCCCTACCAATCTAGGCTTTTTTTTTTTTTTATTCTTACTGCTCCTTTGGAGCAGAAGTTACTTCCGCGTGCCAGCTGGCTGCTGGCGCTTGCTTCCCCGGTCCAGGGCCTAATGGCCACTGTGCTATTTGGCCCAGCTCCGCCCCCTCCCTAGACCATGCCCCTTTTCGTTGGCCCAGCACTTCTGCGCGTATCGGGAGTTACATGCATGGCCAGGTCCTTTCTAAAATGCACTCAGCATGCACAAGGCCCAGCCATGTATGTAACCCCCAAGTATTTGTGCGCTCAGGTCACCAAAAATTTGAGCATTAATGAATAGAATAACATTCAATAATTAAAAACTCACATAAAAATCTTCCAAAAATCAATAAAATGTTTCAAAACAGACACATCAAATAACACCCAACAATTAAAATAAGGATTTAAAAAAATTCCCCAATATCCATAACTTGGAACTTTTAATTTCCAGATGCACTGAAATGGTCATGGATTAGCAGGCTCCCTCTCATACACACATATGTTGTCTCTCATTCCCCCACACAAGCACACATGCTCTCACTCTCCCACACACATGCAAACATGCTCTCACTCTCCCACACACATGCTCTCACTCTCCCACACACATGCTCTCACTCTCCCACACACATGCTCTCACTCTCTCACTCACTTCCTCCTTGACAGAGTAGGCAGCAGCAATCTCCTTAGTCAGCCTCCGTGGCCAAGGGAACGACTTCCGGCCATGGGGCTGTGCCAGCTCTAGCACTGGATTACTTCTGGCAGGGGCGCTCCTCCTCCTCCTCCTTAGCAGCGCGGCCCTACCAAAATTGACAGCGTGGTAAGCGCAGCCTTAGTAAATGGAAAAGCAGCGCAGACCTGCCAGAATCAGCAGCGGTGCCAATGGGGTTGCTCTGCTTTTCCGCTTACTACGGCCACGCAGACCATGCCGTCAGTTTCGATGGGGCCACGCTGCTTTTTTTTTTTGCTAAGGTTGGTACACGGCAACTTTTGATAGCGGCACCTACGGCCGTGGCCATATTGGCCATGGGCACGCTACCGTTCTGCCCCGCTCTCTCTCTCTATACGCTCTGTGAAATGAACATAAAGCCTTTAGTTTCTTCTGCATTGTTGCTCGTCTGTCACATCAAATCATTCCCATGCTATCTATCAATGCTGGACTGATCATCAAGGTGGTTGCTGAAGTACTGGTGTGCCTCACTGTTTGGGGACAAAGGCTGCTAACCCTTCTTTGAGCTGGTGTTCAATGACGACTCCCAGGCCTCTTTCTTGTTTTGGTGACTGCTAGTACTTTACTCTCCATTCTACCTTTGGTAAATGAAGGTGCCCCATTATCAGCACCTCGCCCTGCATGCTCTCCTTTGGGATGGCTTCTATTACCTCTTCTAATTTTGGAATAGCCATGAATTCTTTTTGGAATTCTGAGGGATTACTTGGCCAGGACAGCCCTGCATCATCACCAGCAACTGCGTAAAATGTTTTAACAACGCACTGTACAGGATATAATATGCCACTTCCTCTTTCCATACACTCCCCTCTCTACCTTCCATACCCTGTTTGTTGAGTTTACTGGTCCAGACAAGTTTCTCTTCTTCTGAGCTCAGCCTGACAAAGAAAACCTACGTAAGGAAGTTTAAACCAGCTCCTGACATGTTGGCATCCGTTTCTCCAGAAAAAAATTAAACTGTACGTGGCTCAGGGAGGTTTGTATCAATAACCTACGCAACCAGTACACGGCCTAATCCATGAAGAGTTTATCCTAGCATTTTCCCTGCTTATACTGGCAGATTTCCTACACTCTCTCTTGTTCTTCGGCATATATTCAAATTTGCCACAGATTATGCAGGTTGGAGGTAGATAGCTCAATGGTGCTGTGGAGCAAACTGCATTTCTAACATGCATCAGCAGTGTTGGGTCAAGCATATTTGGCACCTTAGGTGAACCTTTGGTCATTGACACCCCCCCCCCCCCCAACTTAACTACTGGCGGCCGTGGCTCCAGCACAGCGCTCCCTTCTTTAATGCTAGTGGACTCCGGTACGGCACCCCTCTGGACCTCACTGGTAGGATTCTGCTGCCCCCAAAATCTTGGTGCACTAGGCAACCGTCTAGTTTGCCGAATGGAAGCCTCGGTCCTCGGCCTGCTATTTAAAATAGCGGTGCCTTTTACTCACAGGAACAATCAGTAGGAGCAGGGATGGGGGTGGGAGCGAGGCACTGCTGCTTAAACTCACAGTATGCATAACAGCATGTGGTGAAGTGACCCTTGCAACAAAATCCTACAGAGATTACAAAGTTAAAACAGATGACAAAGATAGTCTCTGCATGGCAGACAGAGGCTTCCCCTTCCCCTACTGGGTCATCCAGTTTAAGGACATAAGAACATGCCATGCTGGGTCAGACCAAGGGTCCATCAAGCCCAGCATCCTGTTTCCAACAGTGGCCAAACCAGGCCACAAGAACCTGGCAATTACCCAAACACTAAGAAGATCCCATGCTACTGATACAATTAATAGCAGTGGCTATTCCCTAAGTAAACTTGATTAGTAGCCATTAATGGACTTCTCCTCCAAGAACTTATCCAAACCTTTTTTAAACCCATCTGCACTAACTGCACTAACCACATCCTCTAGCAACAAATTCCAGAGTTTAATTGTACGTTGAGTAAAAAAGAACTTTCTCCGATTAGTCTTAAATGTGCCACACGCTAACTTTATGGAGTGCCCCTAGTCTTTCTACTATCCGAAAGAGTAAATAACCGATTCACATCTACCCGTTCTAGACCTCTCATGATTTTAAACACCTCTATCATATCCCCCCTCAGCCGTCTCTTCTCCAAGCTGAAAAGTCCTAACCTCTTTAGTCTTTCCTCATAGGGGAGCTGTTCCATTGCATTAATGGCCTCTCTTATCAGTAGATGAAAAAATATACAAGCTCCACTACACTATTTATTTATTTTTTTAAAGAAAGGACTCCATTTTCTTGCAGTACTTTGCCTGTCCTTTTTAGCCCAAAATACATTTTTATATTATGCTTTTTGGGACTTCAAAGCAGATTACATTCAGGTTATTCCCTATCCCCAGAGGGTAATTGAAGTTTGTACCTGAGGCAATGGAGGTCCCAGGTGCAGCAGTGGGATTTGAACCCTGGTCTCCCTGGATCATAGCCTGCTACTCTAGCCACTAGGTGGCTACTCTACTCCACAAAGTCTAAGTTTATAAACCAGAAATGACCTTAGCTGGTCAAACAGATATATATTTTTTTTAACTTTATCTATGGAAAATCCAGAGCCACAGTATGACAAATTGTGTTGATAAACAGACCATCAACAACCCAGCCTCACAGTTTACATTCAACAAAACCACCAAACTTAGGCATCTTGTGTTGTACGAGAGAAAAAAAAAAGAAAACGCATGAAAAAACTATGACCCTCAACTCAAAAGGACATCTTGCGACAGGCTAAATACAATGTGGTGGTAGGGGAGAAAAAATAATCAAAGAGAGAAAAAACCTGTTCGGTGCAATTGACTTAAAACGTGGTCATAGTAGAGGGGACGGATTTTGAAGTCTTACATATTGCCTGCAGTATGGAATGAAAGACACCTTTCTTGTAGCTCCATTTAGTAACAGATTATCAAAGCAAGCAATGCAGGAGTCATTTTCAAACTGCCCGCATGATGCTAGAGGGTTTTCAAAGCTCACTCACGAGCATAAGCTCACTTTGGCAATTTGCAGGCAAGCGGCCAGGTGCGCATAGAGATTCGCTTGCGGAAAACTTAGACCTCCTCTCTGAAGGGCGCAACTCTGCCTGCTCCGCTCTGTTGACATATACGATGCTAGATGACGTAATATTTCATTGCCTTGCATGACCGCATCCAGTAATGCATTTCCCTCCCCCCACCCCCACTCTGTGGAAGCTGGTTTGGGCCACCCTTACCAGCCCATGAAGGTTTGCTGTGCAGCCACAGGATGGTTGGATGCTGCTTTGTTCTCCTCAAACAAATTGAGTCACTGCAATTTCTTGCAAAGGAATGTGCACAGCTGCTTCCACCAGCCAGGCTAATCAGTTAATGTCCTAACCCCTAGCAATAAGTAATTCACCGAAATAAGGTCACGGGCACTAGATCAGATTGACTATTCAACGTGTAGGATTTCTTAAGCTTGCCGTAAAATATCTAAAACCTAACAGATACTGTGAGTGGATGATGCCTCTGGCATCACAGCGGAAGCAAACTGCACAAACGTAAATGATGCATAATATATACATGAAAGAATCTAGATATAATACGTATTAATTACAAAGTATTTGATCCAACAAATTAAAGGAAAAAATTATGAAAATTTTAACATGAATTTATTACACAATTAAAAAATTACCAAACTTATAATACTTATATCTGTTATATATAAAGCGGTAGAAATTTGCACCATATTCAACACGTGTTCAATAACACTGATACCCATTGCACCAAACCCAACATGCTCAACCTGCTTACACACATACACCTCCCTATACTACATACTTATGTGCACACATACAGTAAAAACAAATTTAACTAAATGACAGTCTAATATCCTTTACCCACTTTACTTTTACATTGGAAAGTTATCTAAATTCTTATATCAGGATAACCACCTTATGTTATAATTTTACAATTGCATGTCTCACTGGATCAACTCAATGATTTCCTGAATTAGTCCCTACAGGCTCTGGATCCAATCTGTTTCGCCTAAATAAGGCTTCTTCTGGGCACACTAAAAATTCATAGCATATTATGGTGCAATCCCGTAAAGTTTGAGCTGTCAGACAGTGTCCATTCTCATTCCACACAAACGTATTCAAAATGTTCTCAACTTCATATATAGATTTCTCCTCTCTGACAAGAGTGCTGCTGAAGAATAAACCTCCATTCAGTTCTTTACCCTGACGCTGCCATGCCGTGTGGAAATCAGTGTATTCAAAATAAATCATCAATCCCCACCCCCAAACCCAGAACGGTACGGACAATTCGCTCCTCACTAACCAGTCTCCATACTGTTTTAAAATGCCGCAGCTGCGCAGTCAGCTCCTCCTATGCCTGTTCCCTGGCCTCTAGAAATGACTTGAAACAAAATCAAACATAGATAAGAGTTCCTGCACACACAGCAACTCCAGCTGGAACTCTCCAGTTTACTCCACGCCGAGCTTCCTTAGTGTACAGGCGTCTGTTTGTACCTAGTGGTCAACCTTAAATGATGCCACAAATCGGCCTGAAGGATACAGTATTGTACTCTGACATCTAAGGGTCTATGTACTAACCCACGTTAAAAGTGGCATGCCAGCGTGCTATCTGCCCAACAGATGTGTTACTATGGCCATGTTCAAGACAGCATGGCCACTGTAAGATCGCTACGTTGGGCACCTCTAGGTTTCCTTCACTAATCTGCCCAAAACAAAAGGACCAGTTAGTGTAGGGAACGCTTCTATCCACACTTCTGTGCCATGGCACACCCCAGTTCTTTATCTCCCCCACCTCTGACGACTGCAAGTGTCCCAGGGCCCAAAATCCCATCCTCTGGTTTGCCCTTTTTGGTTTGTGAGGATTAGTGTCACCCCTTCTCATGGTTGAAGCTGGACTACATTAGCCTCTTAGTTCATAGGCAGACCTATCCTAGTGAGAGGTCACAATCAGAAGGAGTCCAAGGAGCAGAGGCAAGACCTTTTGGGGACCCTCATCTGGATTTCCACCCTTGGGACACAGGCTGAGGAAGAACCGGATTCGTGTGGACCTCAGGTATGAGTCTGAGACTCAGGGGATCCTACCTCCCAAATTGGGATTCCTCTTATCAGTTCATGCCCTGAGGGATAAGACATAGCCCGGGACTTGGTGCTGAGGACATATACACAGAGAAGAGAAAAAAGTTCAGTGAAAGAAGCCAGTGGTACCCAGATGTAAATAAAGATGTATAGTGGTCCAGTCATTTGATTGATTAAACTTTATTTACACTGAAGAGAATCACAGTAAACATTTTTTTAATACCTAATACTGTTTCCTCACTGGTCCCTGCAGCACCATCACAGGGAAAGAAAGTGAGACACATCATACAGACAGACAGACACACACACACACACACATACACACCAGAAGAGGAGTGCAATACACCACCTGGATCTTGAAGGTCATCCTTCCCCCCACAGAAAAGACCCAAGTCTTGGGATAAGCATAGAGGGGGAAATATGCCTACGGAGACAGGCCAAGAAACAAATTCCTTTCTAGCCCTTCTGGAGACAGTATCCCCACCAAAAAAGGGTTACACCCCTAAAAACATTCAAACTGTTTCACACCCTCCTCTCCCATCCTGCATCATCGAGTAGCGCAGGTGGAATTGGGAAGGAAACATTTATGGGAAAGGAACATCAATTTGGCATCTGCTGTTGGAAGACCAAATTAGTTGTGAGAGCTTTATTGCTTTCCCCGTTTATGTAATAATCCAAAACTACATTCCCATGACTTTGGGCTGGAGATTATTTCATAAATTCAGTTTCAATAATTAAACTGAGGTCAGAACCAATGGATGGCAGAGGTGGCACAAAGCAGAGTTAATGAGGTTGTTAAATATTTACATCCTCTGAGCACTGTGCTGCTAGAGAGGCTGCTTGGATTTTGTTTGTGTTAATGGCTCAGAACAAATACTAGAGGTGCATCCTGAGGTATAGAGATGCCTCGGGCACAGTATTTAGCCGCTGAGGGGCTCGGCTGCATCTCCTGACACTAAAAACCCTGCCGGGAGCAGGATAAGCTCATGCCTCATTCCTAGTAGCGGTTTTTATTGGATGGAGGAAACTTGAGTGTGTGGGGTGGGGGCAAGCCTGATTTTAATATTTTCAACAGAATCTGGGGGAAGTGGGTAGGGGGCATGACTGGGACATTATTTTCAAATTTAGGAAGGGTTTGGGGGTGGGGTTGCACACCCTGGCAGGACCATATATGAAAATTGTGGGCAGAAGAGAACCTTTTATCTAAGTTTATTTTTTTACTCCACAGTATCTTTGAAGATATCCGGTTAAGTAGAAAGTTATCCAACCACACATGGCCAGATAACTTTAGATCTGCTCTGAAGCAGGCTAACTTAGCAGGGTAGAACTGAAATTTGGCTAAGTTAGCCGGATAACTTATGTCTGCCCCAGAATGCCTCTTTTTTGTTTTTTTTATATGGCTAGATTTTAGTTGGATGATGACTTATCCGAGTAAAATCTAGCTGAGTAAGTGGCTCAATATTGAAAAACTTGCCATGTAAATGGATAACTTTTGAGTTATCTATTCAAATGGCTTAGATTATAAGCTCTTCAGGGTAGGGACTCGTTGTACTTGTATGAAATTCTTGATTTCGGGTGCTCTATAAATGCTGAAATAAAATTCAGTGGCTGACGGGTTTTACATAGTGGTCACTCTGACTGGTCACTTTGCCTTTCCTGGTAAGTGCATAGGCAGAAATGGAAGGACTCAACCCCTGATTCACTTAACTTTCCATTCCTTCCTTTGCAGAAGGGACCGGTAACCATGCTGTACAGTACAGCATCATGAATGCAAGTATCGCTGCAGGAATATGATCATGCCAGACAGCTAAGCGTTGATGTCTGTCATTAGCAGGACCTGTAATTAAATGTGGACAGACAAGTGGCTTTCCCTCAAACTCATAGTTACACTTTGATCAGTCCACATGTGGTGGTGGTGTTCACCCCTGATTAATATTGTCAGAACCAAAATAAATAAATATATTCACGAGAGAGAAATTTCTGTTGCATTTTTTTTCTCCTCCAGGGATGATTTCATCTGTAATGACATTGTTTTATTTATTTATTTCCCCCCCCCCATATAAGTTCATTGTTGTTGTCAAAGCACCACTGCATTGCCTCTCAAAAGAAATTACTTATTGATCTCGGAACAATTACAAGATTGCCCTTTATAACCGAATGTCATCGTAATGGAACAGAAAGTCTTTGCGAGTGAGATAATTTCCTGCTCCTCGTGCGTGCTGCAGTCCGTCCATACTGTAAGCGTATCACAGCAAAATGTTTTCCAAGTCACAAGGCAGAACCAATCCGTGCATAGGTCTATTGTTCTGGCATCACAGGAATTGGATATTACTTATAGATTTAGGGGATTTTAGTCCAATATAAACTACATACAGAGGCATATCAACCTAGCCAACTATAAAATTATCATTCTCAATACTCCCCAAGGCTGTGTAATGCTAGAACATAGTGCTACGCACTCTCAGAAAGAAGAAAACACATTTACAAGTTATCTTCTTCATAGTTCTAGGGTTCGTTTAGCTCCCTAATGGGCCAAGCAGGTATCCGTGATGGTCCACTGATACCTCTGTTTGGCCCATCAGAGAGCTGCTGTGGCCCATCTGACTCAGGTGTACAGTGAATGGGAATTTCCCTCATTCTTAAGTCCTATTTGATTAAATCTCACAATGAGCAGAGAATCTGTGGTCAATAATGCCTAAGAAGTAAAAGATCAAGAAAACGTTTCGTTAAAAGTGAACCGTTCACGGGTTACATGAGCTCAAGCCACTCCTCCTCACTCTATACTGGGAGCTATTTCAGCATTGAGATACTAGAGGAAACACTCTCTCAATAAAGCGACAAATTAATCACACCGTGCCTGTACGTACTTGCGGCTCTCAGACGGATTTTAGGAGGGCCAGGGCTTACACAGGAGTTAACAGATATGGAATTGACAATAAGGAAAAATGTAATTTATTTATTCCCCAGCAGACAGAACTTGTGGGAAGGATTTATTTATTTAGAGCAGTGGTTCTCAGCCTTTTTTCCCTTCAGGACACACCTGAGAGATGAGGCTCACATGCATGACACACTGAACACATAACCATCATGAGACTAAATATAAGCATATGCTCTGCATCCACAGGAGTCCCCCTACCCTGCTTCCTAACAATGGGTGTAGAGCACAACTAAGACATTTCCCTGTACAACTCACTACCCAAATAAAGATATTCTGATTCTGGTGTCATCTCAAAAACAGCATCACAAACTCCCTCTACTACCAAGTTCACTGTAAAATAATACAAACATCCCCCACTGTACCTGACTATCAAACCTGCCATACCTGAACAGCACTAACTCCAAGAAATGAAATAGCAATAGCCCTAACCCATGAAAAGGCAGTTCACCACCAGTGCAATAAAATATTGAGAAAATACAAGAAATAAGGCTGATACAGACCTCTAGTAAAGTACCTCATCTCAGTCACATACACCCAGAACACAGACAGACCTGCTTTCACCAAATATAGAATAAAAGACCACAAATTACAAATGTGGAAACCAAGACCACCTTCTGCATGCAGTGCAAAACTGGAGACTAGAAACAAAAATATATTTCCTCCTACACTAAGCAAAGAGGGAAGAAATGCATATTCTCAAAACTGACATAATTTGGCCCTTGCACCCGCAATGCTCGTAAAGCGTATACAGCAAGCAAGTACACAGAATTACAGTCATCAAGTAAAGACAGAATGAATGCTTGTACAATAGCTTGGAACTTAGATGGCTCCAACAGAGATTTAAGACCATGCAATATGCACAGTTTAAAAAAAATCAGTTTTAATCACAGATTTAATATATTTCTGAAAAGACAGTTTGGCATCCACAGCATTACCTCAAAGGATGGGATTTATATCATACCATACTGTATTTATCATATATTACGTATTTAAAAGAGAAGCTCCTGTTAGTAGGCTCCACTGTTGTGCAAGCCCAAGCCAATGGGTCTTAGGAGTGACCTCGAAAGTCCCAACCATCTTCTCCACCTTCCATGCCTCTATACAAATTCATACCAGGTGTAGGAAGAGGACGGGCGTGAGAGCAGAGAACACAGGTGGTGGTGGTGGTGGAGAGGGGTATTGGAAGCATGAAGAACTGGAAGAGGACAAGGGGCATTCGATACACTACCTAGCACATACTTAAGGCAGCTTTGCTCATTAGGAAATGTAGGATTCAGCTTACTCATTGGAAAGAAATGACAGTTTTAACATTTCCACGTGCCTCACCCTCCTTCATGCTTGTATTAAAACACTACTGTTCCATGAGAGAGAACTATTGCCCCATATGCTGTTGGATTGATTTTAAAATTGCAGATGTTTGTAGAGCTGGAGATTTACCCTAATTCCTTCTGGTTTATTTTGTAAAAACTTGCTAAACTTGGATGCAATGGCAATGTTTTGACAATTCAAAACAACTAGCTGAAGTCTTGAAACCAAAAATACGCCAAAACGTCGGTTTTGCATTATTCCGTCAAGCAGTTCAGTGTCCTATTAAGAGCCACAACATGATCAGGGAAAATATGCGTATTAATAAAGAGAGTATGAATGAAGGTTATTTTTTACTGGAATAGAGACTAAGACAGAAGAGGGGCAACAAATCTTTATAGCAAAACTGAAAGACGACTTCAGAACAGCAGTCCTGTAAAAATAAACTTCCTTCTATCTTGGTAATATATTTTGGGAGGGCCTGAAAAAACAGAAGTTAACTTGTACAAGAGAGATAGGTATTTACAGACATGACCTCAACAGGGAATGCTGGAATTATAGTTAGTGATTAAATTGTGTAGAAATATGTAAGCCTTCTATATTCCGTAAACATGAAAATTTGTCAAACACTGCAATTCTTACAAGAACAAATTAAAGTAAAAGTGAGAAATCTAATTTTATAAAGTGCCCACCATGAAGCTCTCTGTCTAATTCATCATCTCATCTGCTGTCAAAGAAATATAAATTATTATAGCCTTACTGTGTTCAGTTGTCCTCAGACAGTTCATTTTGCAATGGAGATATTGGCCCATCACCCATGTTCCAATATACAGAAGAAGTTCTGTGACCCAAAGGTTAGGACATATACCAAAGAATGCTCAAACAGCTAGAAACGTGAACTATTAATTTAATTCAAAGGGTCTCAATAAGGCAAGTTTCACTTAGCATATTCTTAAAAAATGTGATGATGTAGTTTGTAACAGTATACCACAAGAATTCAAGCAGAGTCACTTTATACTTAGAATTAGTTACTGTGGGAGTTGGAAAATATTCAGGGCTATCATCATCATTTTTTTTTTATTACAAATCTGAAAACTTTGAACCACCTAGAAAGAAACTTATGTCCTGTTGTAAAAGGCAACTGTTTTTTTTCTATATTTAAAATAATGATATGCCATCATTGATTTTGTTGTTACCTATCTGGAATAGATAAATCTCACGACTAAGGCAGCCTTGGGTTCTTCTATTTTAAACAAGCACAGTCCTGACAATCAGAATCCAGATGTAATTCAAGGTCCTATATTTCATTGTTTCTGCAAATGTCATAGCAGGGTCCTCTATGTCGGTGCTGGAGACCCATTTCAAACATGGTATTTGGATATGACCTCGTGCCACGTGTTATTTCATTCAGATAATGGGGAGTCATTCTTTTTAGGAAAGAAATTGGTTCTTTGTAACATTTTCTGATGGCCAATCCTTTCTGCATCAAGCTATCACTATGCCATCTGCATCCAGTTGAGGAAGCATCGAGAGACCTAATCACAGGGCACATCATATGTGGCTATATGATTTAGGATGGAAGAGTGCCATCAGATGTAGACCATTCATCTCATTCATGCTAATAGATGTTGGTGTCACTATGCCACTTGACCTACATGATGACATGACTCTTCGTTTTTGAGACTGGTACAACATAGCGGATTGTCCAAAGAACAAGAGAAGAAAAATGATGGAAATATGGGACACACAACCCTGAGAGACAGGGTTAACAAAATTCAAGCTGTGAAAAACAAGTAATAGCCTGAACAAGAAACACAATGAATCAGTCTTGCTTTGAGTTAGTTCCCCCAGTCATTGTTATGAATGTCAGAAAGATTCTTTTGTTCTTTATATTGATTAGGTAGGTCTTTTATAATAAATTAACTTTAGATGACATACTTTGTACTAATGAGCATGATTGGTATCTGTACTTGATATAGTTGTCATCCTATTAGAACTCCCTAAGAATAAATCTTCAAGGTTTAATATAAAAAAAAATGAAGAATCAGGGAAGTAAGACAGAGAACAAGATGACCCTTCAGGCAAGACACACAAGCTAAGCAGGTGGGACCAGAGGAGGAAGAAAATGAGATGAGGCTCCCTGAAGCAGAGAATGGGAAAAAAAGAACTGAGAAAGATGAAAAAAGCCAAACAAACATAGAAGGAACTGAGAAGCAGGAGGAACCTTGTATCTGTGTGCATGTGATCACCTTGCTGGGCAGACTGTCTGGACCACCTTAATCTTTAGCTCCCTTTCATTTATTGTTATTTAGCTCTTACCTTTTCATTATTTATATACATCAGGTACTGGAGGTATTTCCCTGTCCTTAGAGGGCTCACACACTAAATTTGTACCTGAGATAATGGAGGATGAAGTGATTTGTGACTTGGGGGCAATGAGAAGCAGTGGGATATGAAACCTGGCTACCCTGGTTGTCAGCCCACTTCTCTAACCACTAGGCAATTCCTCCACTCCTATATGTTGCTATCTTATCTCTATCATCACCAATAAATCACTCTGTAATACGTAGCAAAAAGTCGTCTTGACCTTCAGCATTGATTTCTCTGGTTTTAAATTGACTGTTTTGGAACACAGTTCACCTTTTATTAGAGGAGGTGATAGGGAAGCAATTTAGGATTCACTCTCTTGACACTGTGCCTCCGGTGACCTAAAAACCGAAAAACTGGACTGGTATTCACTTATTTGAGTGGTGCTACTTCTTAATAAACTGTTTTATTTGAGTTATCTTCTATTTTGCTCACTGGATCTTTAAATATACAGCATTAGTTGATGCGCAATTTGGTTGATTTGACAGGAAGTGGGAGTGTATAAAATGGATGTTAGTCACTGAAGTCAACAGGGAGTCATTAGAGGAGAAGCAGTTCACATACAGTAGTAATGCTCTGATCCATAGCAGCATTTCCTGATAAAGTGTTCTTTGAAACTTGGCTAACATCAGGCTGTCACAGAACAAGAGCTATGGGTGGATTTACCAATCACCTAGATTATCTTGAACAGATAAGTTTTTATTTGCATAATATAAAAAAATTATTTAAAAATAATTTGGATTTTTGGACTCCCTAGGTGGTTAGTAGTATATGGTGATTATAACCATGCTCCATAGTTGAATATTATATATATATATATATATATATTTATTAAGGGAGCAAATTATGAGAGATCCCACCATTCACTTTTTATTTTTAGGACCTCTTTTTGAATTGTATTACAGAGTGATTTATTGGTGATAGTGATATTTTTCACGTCGGTGGTTATATACACAGTATTATTCCTACCTAATCTCTGTCATCACTGTACTGAGTCCTGGTTAACTCAGTGTACTATGAATAAAGCCGTAATCTTTACAAACTAAAGGACTGAGAGAGGCTTTTGTAACCACACTAGGCATAGTTTGTAAGGGCTATAGAGTGAATAGATCGCTGCCAATAAGTTACACAATGCAGAGATGAATCACAGCCGTAACACATTCAAAGTACAGAGCTCTGCTGCCGTGTGCTGCACTAAGAGATTGCACACGTGCACAGGCATAAACCAAGGAGGTACGGCTATCTGCCACATTTAACTCAAGAGGCTAGAGTCAGCAAAAAATAACAAGGAAATAGCTAAAGTGAATGCCAGGGGTCAGGAGGTAGGAGGAGCTGTGAACCTGGGGCCACTGTGGATGAATTTGGAGAACTTAGTATGTGGTTGTAATTATTAGGCTAATAGGGAATCCAGTTTGTAAGGGAGTTGAGAAGCATAGGGCAGACTCAACTGCATATACCAGACCAAAGGTTGCACCATTCTGTAAACCTGAAATTGGAACCACTTGACAGACATCTGTCCAGTGTGGGTGCACGGGGTGTGTGTTCTGAAGTCCATCACAGAGGCTGACTACAAAGGTTAACTTTGAAATCAGAGAGAGGGCAATTTTCAAAATTGACCTTTGCAGATAAAAACTGGGTTTTACATGCAGAAATGATTTTTTACAACATTGTCCTCCCGATATGCAGATAAAATTCTGCACGTATGTCATGCGTGAGTATACGTTTACCTGGGCTGAGCAAAAGCATTCCCCTGGGCAGGGCTGGGGAGGACTGACAAAAATCTGCGTGCACATTTTGGCAGCTGTTCACCGCGTAAGGGCAGACTTGGTGGGATAATTTTACGAGTGGACTTAAAAGTGCGAGTTTACTCCGAAAATCACCTGTTTTGTCACGCAACTGATCTGCGATGTTGTAAACTTACCCCCCCCCCCATCATGCTCTGGGGGCTGAAACAGAGGGCAATTTTCATTGCTACCTGCAGAAGAGCAGCGTCAGCAGATGCGCTTTACCGGTAGACTTGGCATCAGTTTTACAAACTGAAAACGTCTCCTTTGAAAATAGCCTAAAACAAAAGCACCGAGACAATTTGCCTTTAACTTTTTGTGCTGATGCTTTTTCCTGCGGAAGTTCCACACATCTGCTTTTGAAAATTCCGAAGTGTGCATGCACTGGCAAATCTCTCCCCGCCCCCCCTCCCCCTCCCGAAACCACCTTTCACCGCTGGTAAAACTGCTAGCGAGGTGGGGATGGGACGGGTGATTCTCAAAGACCTCCCCCCCCCCCCCCCTTTCTGACAGCTTCATCCTTGGAAAAGGCTTTGACAGTTACCCCTTCCCCCTGTGCGCGTTTCCGGGCAGCAACGTGTACCAGGGGCTAGAAGTCCAGCTCGGTCTCACATTTCGGCAATCAGCCATGGAAGATTTTTTTTGGATGCAAAGAAAAAAAAGCAGAAGTGAGAAAGGCAGACCTGTGAAAAGAAAGAAGTGCTGAAAGGAGAAGAGGCTCCTGGAATATGGAATCAGGGCACATGAAAAGGGCAAAAAAAAAAAGTAGCTCTCTCACTCTACTCTGGAAATAAAAATGCAAGGCTATAAATTTGGGACTTCATGATGAGATAATGGAGGACTTACTAAATCCAGGTAACACAAAATTAATTTTGTAGCTACACCTTTGAGCACAGCCTTGCATTAAAATGTATGTGCATGCAGAGCCGCAGCCAGGCAATGCGGCGCCTGGGGCCAAATAGGGTGGCCAACTGGCTCCGGATTTTCAGGACAGGTGGATCCAGTCCTGGTTTTACCCCTTTGCATGCTGGGACTTATTTTGATTTCCCTATTGCATTCCCTAAAAAAAAAAAAGCAAGCCTTATAAGTGCCTGCATGTTGTGTTTGGGGTGGGCATGGAGAGGAAGCTCACAAACCCTTCTGCCTTCCCTCCCACCGCTAAGCCATCCCGATGTGAATCTGGGGGGGCGGAGGCACGAAGTTCACATCTGCACCTTCCCCCTTGCTGCCCGGATAAATCTCTTAGGGAGGGAGGGCCGCCCTTCAAATCTCCATGGGGGGGGATCAATTTGACCCCCCCCCCCCCCCCGAGTACAAAAGTTTATAAATATTCCTGCCTGAGAGAGCTTACACTCAAGGTCTGAACACAGGGCGCTCTGAATTTTCCTCTAAAGGAAGGTAAACAGATTTAGAGCTTTTTTCTTTTTTTTCCTTTAAAAAACCCCCCAATAACTACACCTCTAGTCCCAAACACGACGATACTCTGGAACAAGGAAAACAGCCACAAAGCCATTAAAGATATATTTCCGATGATCTACTCTCCTAGTATAGGTTTTTTTTAAAAGGCTTTACAATAATACATTAACATAAAGACAAACCACGCCAGTCAGAGACCCGAGATCATTATACGCCGCAGAGAGGGAGAAAATGGGACCAAGCAGAAGACCACTGATTTGTTTTAATTTCTAGTCACCCCTCCCCCCTCCCCCAGGCAAGCGTTTGCCAAGAAGGTGAAGTGGTCACAGTATTTCTGCCCTGGCCTGCCACTCGCGACACTGCTAATCATTACCCATCTGTTTCGTTCAAGTGCAACCTAAACAACTCTCTTAGCAAACTGCAAAACGGAGAAAATGACCGGGCTTATTACCCCCCCCCGCAATACTACATCTGTGTCCGCTCAGCTCACAGCAAAAGTGCGTTCACCAAACTAAAGAATTAAATCAATACCCGGATGTGTAAAATGTTCTGCTAGATGACGACAGGAAGAACCTCTTCTGTGCCACCGACGCAAGTGAAAACTTTTCACATCAACACGCGGATGCTTTTTGCGTTTAAAAGGCTTCATATTTATAAATTCTTCCTGTCCGCTTTTTCACTGTAACTACCTGCAGAAAAACCAGCAGAGCCGTTCACAGAACCCACCGGCACTCCCATGTGAAGTTTAGCATGAAAAACCATTAGCTGGATCCACAGAGGAACGTGGGAAGAATAAACTACTTCCAATTCAAAATTATTTAGGGCTTCATGACACAGACACTTATGTACAAAGGGTCCCTCCAGGATAAAAAAAAAAAAAAATCACGCTATAAAAATCACATTTCCAGACTTTCCGGATACAGCCAGTCGGTGGCTTTCTGGTATCATTGATTGCTTTGTGGGCTTTTTTGCCGGCAGCCTGGTATATCCGACTCCGTAGAAGACAAGAGGCCTGGGCCGTGCGCTGCTCAAGTCTTCCCCCCCTGCCACTGAAGCAGAGGGGGAACCTGTTGAGCTTGCACGATCGGCCCCCCAGATAGTTGGTGGGCTGCAATAACCCGCCACGTGCCATTTGCCCCAGCCTTTCTGAACTATCGCAGTGCCGTATCAGCGAGTAAGTGGTGTTTTCATGCTGGTCACCCCCACCTCCCCCCAGCCCACTCCCCGTCAACGCTGCGACCCCCCAAGCTCCTTCCGATTGTGGGTAGGTGGGAATTCACGCGTCTCTTGCCAGGAAAGGATGGCTTGCCCCCTCTTTTAAGCTGGTGCCATCTGCTCCACCCACGCTCCCTCCCCCTCCCCACTTCGGCCCTACTTGCCCCTTACTGGTTCCTGCCCCCCTCTCCCCCCCCACCACTACCTCAGAGGGAAGCCACCTCCCGCCTATATTGTGCCCCTATTTCCTGATAGCCTTAGTCACAGGCGTCTCAGCATGCACAGGCATAGGAGCTATTCCCTCCTGCGCCTGCAACCCTGACAAATCTCCCAACGTTGCAAGACAGACACCGTCATCAGAGCCCGAACTGGGCTTCTATTTACGTGGACAAAAAGGTGGCTGCGGCATAACGCCAAAGAACAACCTTCACCAGAACAGGTGAAACGCGCACTAAATACACAGTTAGGTTAAATCTGCCAAACAGAAACATAGCTAACTAAGATCCCTGGGTGGCCAGCGACAAAACAATCATGGACAAAGCTGTCGACCGTCCAGCGCCCAACCACGTATTCACCCGGCTGTACAAGCTATCTGCTGCTGTAAGGGGTTTTTCCTGGCAACCCTGGTCCCGGCCCTGTGAAACAGTGGTCCCCAACCCTGTCCTGGGGGCCCCACCAGCCGGTCGGGTTTTCAGGATGTCCACGATGAATATGCATGAGAGAAAAGGTGCATGTTATGGAGGCAGTGCATGCAAATTTTCTCTCATGCATATTCATCGTGGACATCCTGAAAACCCAACTGGCTGGTGGGGCCTCCAGGACAGGGTTGGGAACCACAGCTGTAAAAGGCCTGAGGCCCGGATCAAGCGTCTCTTGTGAGGAAGAGGGAGGCCCCTATCTGCCTCCCTCCTTCAATCCTCCCGATGGAGGGAAATCACCTCCCGCCCCATGTTGTGCCCGGTTCCCCCGATAGTCACAGGTGTCTTTAAGGCCCTGTGCAGTGAACACAAAAGAAAAAGATGTTTTCTCAAAACAGATGTCACGATAATTACCTGAGATTAAAAAAAAAAAGACCTTTGCTTTGACTATTATACAAAACAAAGCCCTTTTTCATATCTCTGAAATCTCACTCTGCAGATAGTGCTTACAAAAATGACAATCCAAGTAGAAAACTCAAAAGTCAGATAAATTGAAATGCTTCTCAGCAGCCGTGCCTCATGCTTTGTGAAGGAGACGTTTGTTTTTTTAAAGTTAGGGGGGTTTCTTGTAGCAATTTGGAGCTCAGTCTGCACCAAAAGAATTCCTGCTTGCTGGCAAGCCAAGCCCTAGCACCTTGTGCTCAGCCATCTGCATGTGGTCCGGCAATAGCAACATCTACGATTCAGCAAAGGGTTAGAGACTAGCCACACAGTCAGACCCCAGGAAGGTTTTTCCCAAGCTCCACAGAAAACAGGTTTTCCCCAGTTCTAGTTCAGCATTTCATAAGCGTGGGGAAGTTGATGAGTCAACTGGGTTGATCTGAGGTTTGATTATCCTTTTTGGCATGCCCTTGGAGTTTTTGGGTTTGTTTTTTTTTTACACTGCTTAATGAGATAATTAACCCAAATCAATAGGCGATGGGAACCCTACTGCCTGATCAAGTCCATATTTGCCAATTCCTCATCATGTTTTTGATATCCATTTGCTCCTGGGGGGGGGGGGGGGGGGAAGGGGCATAGATGTTTCAGGGGGTTGGCGGTGAAGAGGGGGGGAGTGAGAAAGGATGCAGCAGCTGGTGGTGATTATAATGCATCATGCATGCTATGCTTGTAGAATTTTATTCACATTATTATGTTTTTTTTCACATCTCATCTTTCACACCCACCATTGCCGTCTTCTAGGCTGTGCTGGGATTGTATATGCGGTGATGGCTGCTGCTGGAGGTGACTGGGATGTACGTGAGGAACTGTGACATCACCTTCAGAGTTAGCCGGACTGCTGTCGAGTTGTCCCACGGGAGGTGGCCATGGCAGGTCTTTGATTACTTTAATTTCAACTGGTTGGAATCAGCAGAGCAGAGAGGGGGGAAAAAAAGAGAGACAGAAAAAGGACAAAGAAAAATGTATATATTGAGAATAAGAATAAAGGCAGAGAGGAGAGATTAAAAAGCAAGGTATTTAAAGGCACTCTAGCATGAGTCATTGAATAAATAACCATTTCCTTTATTGACCTACCAATAAACTAAGGAAATCTCGGCATGTGTGACTCACTTGAAATCATAACTCAAAGATACTAGCATTACCGATTACGTAACTACTCCCACAGCCATTTCCAAGAATACAGGGTTTCTATGGTATGCAGCGAATCAAATCCGAATCACCAGAGTCAGCAACTGAAGAAGTTCCTATATACTCTGCCCTGGCAAAAGCCACACGATAAGAATAAGAGCCTTGGAACGCTCATGCACGCTGTTTAACTGTATCTGTTTAGCTCACGGCTTAGAAAATAACTCTTCCTTAGTTATTGCAGAGAGCACACAATTGCTGAAGCTCAAATGGGTTCCTTCTTTGTGTCATGACACCATCACACAAAAGGGCCTATGCAATGAAGTTCAGCATGCACGTTAAGGTCATCTTGCACATGCTAAAAATAGTTAAGATTAGCGTATTCATGAGTGCAAATGTGGATGCATCATATACAAATGAGATTTTATCAGGGTCATGGTAAATAATATGATATGCTGACCTCTACCCGTTATGTACTATGGGACTGATAAAGTGAAAAAGTTATTACCTGCCTTGGATCAGAAGTTAACTTTTTCCTAGGAATGCTGCGGCTCACATCCCTTTCACTTGGGTTGATTAGCACAAGGGATCTCCTCTCTACATTAATCCCTAGTGATGAGAACTTTCTCTTTCCCCACAGCCCGCCCCCCAACCATGGGCACATTACCCCTCCTCCTCCAGCAGCCATCACATCCCATCTCCTTTCCTTTCTGAACACACTACCAGAACCCTTATCCACTCTCTTATCTCCTCCCACTTATACTATTGCAAGCTCCCGGCAAGACCCCTCTCTCCCCCTGCAATCTGTCCTTAATTCAGCTGCCAGAGTCATCATACTCACATAAACCCTCTTCTGAAGTCACTACATTGGCTCCTTATTCTCTCCGGAAAACACTTCAAGCTCCTCTTTCTCACCTACAAATGCCTTCACTCCGCAGCACCTCCCTATCTCTCCTCTCTTACCTCTCTACATCCCTCCTCGTGCACTCCGCTCGTTGGATAAGTCACTCCTGTCTGTGCCCTTCTCCTCTACTGCCAATTCCAGACTCCGTGCTTTCCACCTGGCTGCACTGCGAGCTTGGAGCAGTCTTCCTGAACTGTTGCGTCATGCTCCCTTCTCTTGCCATGCTTAAATCCCATCTAGAGACCCACCTTTTTGAAACCACTGTTAAATCTTATGCCTGATTGTCTGCTTTTAGTCTTAACTGACTTTCTTTTCTTTTTAACCACTGTCTTGCTTTATGAAATACCCCAAGTCTCTTGTTCTGTATGTTTGCTTATTAGATTGTAAGCTCTATTGAGCAAGGACTGTCTCTTTGTATGTTTGTAAGCACTGAATATGTCGTGTAGCGCTATAGAAATGTTAAGTAGTAGTAAAAGTAGTAGTAGTAGGTACACTAACCCCACTGATAGCCATCAGCCCCCCATCCTTGACATAAGGCAGCCACTCCCCTGCCCCCAGAATCTGGATGATATCAGAGCCCTCCTGCCCGCATCACTGGCACTGCCTAACGGCAGTAGTAGGAACCCTATTCTGATATTTTTAATGTTTTAGCATACTGGTTCGCAATCATTGCACATATTCTAGCTCTAACAAAACTATAAGACTTGCCATAAAATAGAACAAAATTCAAAATTCAAATCAAGAAGTGGTAGAATTCACATTTCTAATGTTACCAATGCTCTGCTGTTTAAAATAATTTACACTACTGCTGCCTTGCTGACTGCTTCATACTTTAGATTTGCACTTTTTTTGGGGGGGAGGGGTGGGGTACCCAGCAACTTCCTCCTGCTTTTTGGGTGCCTACCTTTTTTGAAACCAGAGCTGGCATCTGGTGCTAGGAGCCTTGATTCACAAATACCCAGGATTCGCACCCCCCCACACACTTTATTTTATATCCCTCTCTTCTTATTTTTAGTCATTGCAGCAGCAGCCCTGGGTCAGGGGCCATGTACCAGGGCTCCTTCTGGGCCCTGCCATCATGGGTTATGACTCCAGCCTCTAGACGTCACTGCTCTGCAATGACCGACACCCCCTTCCCCAGGGGCCGTGAATGTTGCTGGACATTTATTCTACTGTGTAACATAACAGTTTTGCCTCTGTGAAGACTCTACTGGCTCCTATTAACCGAAAATCTCATCATTTGGACTATTTTCAGTTTCAGCACCAACCATTCGCCAATACCTTGACTTGAACTGTGGATCTCAGCTTCAGTAACCAGGCTTTTTTGAAGATATAAATTCTGGCTTGTTCTCAATCTTTGGATTGATGCTCTGTTTACATTTGGTCACCCTTAACCTGGCCAAAACCTAACACCATCCTAACCTTTCAAAAATGCCCTTCCCCTGTCTTTTGGGTGAAGAAGTGAGTGGTGTCACTTGCACGCTGTGACGTCACATACAGGACACAGGAATCCACCAGTCAGCTGGTTCACTGGACTTATGCTCGGCTCTTTGTGGATATTGGTTTCACATTTGATCCTGGCCATGTTGAGTTCAGGGTTTAGAATTGTACATTTAAAGTAACAGAAATACTACTCTGTAAGCTTATTCTCTATGTATTGTTTCAAATGAATAATTCCTTAGCACATGAGACCTTTTGACATTAACAGTGCTTGCCAGTGAATATGCAGTAAAACATTTATTAAAGATTAAAGCCATAAGGCATACAGTGAGCCTCAGTTACTTCATATAAAATGTGAAAACCCAGTTAAAGGTGCACTCATTTTGCTACGCATTTACTGTAACTCAACTAAATAATAAATCAACATACTGCTGATATATCAGAATCCTCTAAATCTCGTAATGCTATATGGTAGTCAAGCTTTGTAGAACATAAGGAAAGTAATTTTAAAAAGCATTTTTTGCAGTTTTTTTCCCCCTGGAAATGGCTCTTTATAAAATTGTCTACCCGATACGTGAGAAAGTTTATGCGCATACGTCTGGAAGCTCATCTGGACTGAGCATTCCTGCGGATGGAGCTAGCATGATAGAAAGAGGAAGATTCCAGCAATGGGAGGTCCCACTGGAAGAACAGCAGAATCCGAGCGATAGTGAGTCCATTCTCTAACGTATGAGAGGTTATAGAGGTGGGCTCAATGGGTTGCTAGGAGGAATTGGGAAGAGACGTCTTCCAGAGACCACAGGATTGGTAGCGTAGGGGTTGTGCTCTTCAAGGCTTCAAGAAAGGAAAGGACAGATGCCTTTCCTATCCATCAGGCAAGGGGTGGTCTTTCCTGTCACCGTTCTGAGCACGGTTTCCAGAAGGAACATTAAGAACTGTTACAGGAGGGTTATGATTAGTGGAATAAGAAGCTCATCCAAGAGACACTTCCCACCAACAAGGTAATTTGAGAATCTTTATCCAACTGGGAGGATTCCTGAGTTCTAGGAGGTATCTGAGAGAAAGGAGACCTTTCAGGGGCCAAGGGAAGGCTATGGTTTTCTGCTATACTTTACTCAAGGTGAATGAGGCTTATTTTTGAGCTGATGGACCATTTAAGGACTGTTTTTTCCTATTTCTATATTTGCTACATTGGAAAGGACTACTTCTTGTTTTACTTATTTTGTACTGTGAAGCAGATTGATTTTCCTTCAGTAAACTTTACTTTCTGTTTTGGAACATAACATTTGGTGTTTGGACTTTCTGTGTACATGATCCCCTGGGACCTTACAGCTTTGTTGTATCCACGCTAGAATCCTGATCGGGAGCTGCCTCCAAGTTTTCCTCAAGCTCTGCAGCATCCAAAGGTGGCCCCTTGTTTATATCTGGGAATGCCTAAAAAAAGGGGGGATTACACATATGTAATAATTCGAGACCATATGGATGTATTTCCCAGCAATCTCTAGGCATTCATTGACAACTATGTACTTATACAACTCCCTTAATCTTGGAGGGGTGTAGTATACTTTTATTAAAATTTTAAGTATATCATTTGGTGTCTTATATTTGTGAATATTTATTTTGCATATCATATTATATTAGTCCATATATTCTTGTACATTTCCATATTTAATGCTTTTTTTTTTTCAAATTTTTAAGTACTATTTCAAGTTGACCAATACAAAAGTCCACTATTCCCCCTGCGCGCACAGCACTAAAAGCCCTATGCACCTCAACAAGGACAAAAGAATTATTTAAAAAAATATATATTTTCTATGTGCTTTGAGATTATTGCACATCACAGCAGGAAACCTGCTCAACTGAGCACCCTGCTGAGTGTGTCAGGACTGCGTCCTCCCTCTGAAGCTTTCCTATAGCCGCGATGGTACTGGGAAGCCGAGCACTGCATACCTAAAGAAATCTCAGGAGTGGGACAGTGATTGAGAGCCATCACCATCTGACAGAGAGCCAAAGAGAAATGAGCGAAGAGAGAAAATCATCACCGGCCCTACTGATTCTCTTACATGCTCTTCCGAGTTCTCATGTTTAATCTCAAACAAACAAGCAAACTTGGGTGAATGATCCAGAAAACCCGGGCAACAAGCCAGTGCAAATTTCCTTCTCGATGCAGACCAAAACTGAAAGAAATAAAGAAATTGTAAGCTAAACCACCTCTACGGTAAATGTTATGCTCTCAAAAGTGTCCCCTGAAGCGTCAGCAGCTCTTTAAACTCAATTTGAGATTTGAGCTCTCTGAAGCGTCCATTGCTCATAGTTTTGATGTTCATCTGCCTCACATTAGGTTTCATATGAGAGAGAACACTTGCAGCAGCTTGGATTTTATGTTATTAAAGTTCCTTCAGCAGCCTCTAAGGCTGCTGGTGCTGCTTGCTTTGAATAGCCGTGATGAGAGACTGAGCCTCCCCACCACCAGCTGTTTAATAAAGTTTTAATGACCCCGTCCATCAGTAGTCACAGAGCAACCGAGAACCAACAGGATTCACTTTGATGCACCCTGGAGAGCTGGACAGAGGTGTGGATTACAGCTGACCTTCTTGTTTTCTTTAGTGAGCTCTATTTCACGTCTAAAAGACTATTTTTCATCCTCCCCATCCCCCTCTCTAAGACATACTACAGCTTGGACAATCCACTGTTGGATCTGGTATTTAAGACTGGAGCAAAATCTGCTGTGTGTAAACTTTATGCGTACAGATCTGCCTCATCCACCTGTCAAGGCGGTTGTAGTTTCTTAATTCGTTTTCCCATGCTTGAGAATGATATTTACTGGTTCTGGTCTAGATCCAGAAGAACGTAAGAATATACATGGTTTGCACCATAAAGACTTCATTTTTGCCGCGGTGTTTATATCTGTAGACAGAAGTTGTTTATTCCCCCGATACGCTAGTACTATTTAGATGTAATCACTTAATTAGATTCCATACGGCAAGGAGAGCCGCAAACAGGTCTAGTTTTCAGGATATCCATAATGAATGTGCAGAAGATATATTTACATACGCTACCTCCACCGTATGCAAATATATCTCCTGCATATTCATTGAAGATATCATGAAACCCAGACCCCCGTTTGCGGCAGTCAAGGATCGGAGGTGCCTTCCCCTGCCATATGAAAACAAAATGGTTCACAGCTCAATTAGTACTTGTACAGAAAAACTGGAGATACAAAAGCTGCCTTAACAGAGCTCCAATACTCCAACAGTTAACTTGCTATTGTAAGCTCAATGCATGTATGCATTTATTAGTTTATAGTTAGCTCATGCTTTTTCATTGAAAGCACAAGGCGAGTTACATTCAGGTAAGAGTAGGTATTTTCCCTGTATCCGGAGGGCGTACAATCTAAGCGGGTCATTTATTTAGTTGCATTAGGCGTTTACTGCACATTAAACATCTTGATGCAGGAATAACGCATGGCATTTTAAATTCCATGCGTTATTTCACCCCCGATGTTGCAGGTATGGTAAAGAACTAGGGGCTAAGTATAAATGCAGCAGGCTGGCATCATAGCAAAAGTAACGCCACCAGAAGTGGTGCCCAGGGGGCACTCCAGAATCCACTGGACCACCAGGGACTTTGGAGAGGAAGGCTGGGGTGGGAAAATCGGGGGGGGGGGGGTCACTGGCCTTGAGGGGGGAGAAGAGATTTTTTAAAATGGGGTGAGTTTTAGAAGGGAAGGGGCTGCACTGTTTTGTTTTGTTTTTTTAATTTCCACTATTAGGGCCACCTCAGGGGGGTGGCGGGAGGGTTCTCATCAGATCCCCAAGGCTTTTCCTATATTGTGGGAGGGGTCACTATGAGGGCCGACTGGTCCCTTTGACAAAGATGGAAACTCCGGGCTGTGGAGCCATCATTGCATGATCTACCCTGGGGCCAGCTAAGCCGCGGTAATTTTCTCCATAGTATTTTACAGCTGTGGAAAATACCGCAGCTTAATAAATGAGCCCTCCACGTTTGTTCCTCAGGTCATGGCAATGTACTGTTCTGAGACTCCCCCCCCAACCAGTGTACCACATGAAGGCAAATTAAGACAAGTTAAATCATTCTCAAGTTTTATTTTGTAACACAGATTGTTTTTCTAATGAACTGGTTCTTTACTTTTAGTATTTGATGACTATACTTAAGCTGGGAGTGAAAGCAGTACTGAATGGGCATACTGGTAATAGGAAGGCTCTCAGCATACCTTGCTTTTCTTTTGCAGAGAAATCAAGAAAAACTAGTTATGGAAGTAAAAAAAAAAAAAAAAGAAAACTTTAAGAGATCATGTTTAAATGTTGGCATTGTAAGTGGATATGACGGCTGAATTACTGAACACTCCGACTAGCAAACGGTTCAGACCTGCTTAAAAATCAAAAAGCGGAATGGTTTTCTTTGGACAAATAAACTGATACCACACTTTTTTGCTCATTTTCTGGAATCCCCGTGAAACTAATAAATACAATATAAGAGAGATGATGTTTATAAATTTCAATTAACTGTCACCTGAAACCCTTCAAAAGCCACACGCATAGAGCAGGTTTAGTTGGCAAATAATTCTGCACCCTGAAAAAGTCTACCTGTTGGCTCACACAAAAAAAAACAGATTATCTGAAATTCTGCAACATGATAGGGACAGGCTTTTTCAGGCAGTGCGGTTGTTTTTGCCCGGGTCCGGTGGGGCACTGGTCTGTCACACCAGATTCAGGCCTGTGACATGTTTACACTGTGCCTTGTTTTGATATAGCGTGGATGTAGGCTTTGCTGTGTCTTGCCAGGGCTATGAGGGTTGATGGGTTTGGAATGGAGAGTCTGGGGGGGAGGGTGCGTGTTAATTGTGATATGAAGGCTTGAGGGGGTGGAGATTTTGGGATTTGGGGAATTTTAGGATTGTGTTTGATATTGTACTGCATATTATTGTATGTTTTTTCTGATTTTATTATGTAAGCTGCTTTGATGTTATAAAAGGTTGGGTACTAAATAATAGAATCTGATTTAAAAGGGACAATGTTTTTTTTAGGAAACGTATATATTAAATGTGCTATGCAAATCTAACTTTTACACAACTCTATTTACATGATTACTAGTTAAGGACACGATCTGTATCCCACTGTGCTATAATCCTGAAGTAATTTAAGCTACTATACCAAAAATGCAGAGGCAGCGATTAAAAAGAATAATGGATACTGCAGAATACAAAAGTCTCCAAATACATGGCGAGTCTAGCTTTGGGCAATACAACACATCTCATTTTTCTACAATGAAGTTCAGAGGGTTATACAAAATCTTCTCAGAAGCTGAAGATAAGCACAGCTCCCATAGCTCATAGGCACTGTAAAAGTCATTTATAGATTTTTTTTTTTTAATATGTGGGAAAACTCTCTCACGCTGATAAGCTCAGGTATTTGAAGCACAATTGTTCAGGTTTTATTTTAGTTGCATTCCTAATCATTAGAAGTAAACCCATCAAAAAAACCCATCTATTCATAAAATGCTCTTTAAGGGGATAACAAGGCTTAGCGTATCCAGGGCCCATGTCTTAGCTGTAAGCCTAAGCAGAGGTTAAGAGGAGGAAAAATGTCGCGCAATGGGAATTTCACCTACATCTACAGACTGCCTTTCATAGTCAGAGCTACGTCAAGCAGGATTCGTGACCCCACATTCACATCCTGGCTGAGGCACACAATGGCCGTGCTGTACACTTACCACGGCAAAACTCACACTTCACTGTTTTTTTGATTTGAAAATGCTCCGCAGTTAAGAGTGGGATTGATGTAAGTACAGCTGTGTTTAAACGTCATTAAGCATGGTCAAAGCAGTCCCGAATACGTGGTGCCCCAACTGGCAGTTTCAAGACAGACCAAGGCCTGAGTGGGCAAAAAGAAAGCGTCTCACGTCTGCAGATGGGTGTCTCAATAGGAGAGCTGGGCCATACTGGCAGAACAGTGCAAGCAATGTGAAATGGCTATTACTCATTCTCTGTGGGGATTAATGAAGGCCTTCAGTTTTCGATGTTGCAGTAAGGCTTTTTTTTTTTTTTTTTCAATAAATTATTGAGAAAAAGGAAAATCCCATTACTCAAGCAAATATAATCCTTTGGTTCTGGAATATGATGTCAAATGAAGGGGGTGTACAAGGGCCTATCAATAATTCAAGCTTGAAGGTAACTGACCTTTTAATTAAAGGCAAACAATATAGGACACACCCATTCACACAAGAAATGGTGGTACGAGTAAAGCAGAGCAACAGATCCGTGTGGAAGGATTAAATCGTTAATGTCCATAACTTTAGGGCTTCATGCTGATACCTTTTCAATCTTCTTAAATAAAGTGGTTATGAATGTTTTATGAATTGTATGGACATTAACGATTTAATCCTTCCACACGTTCTGTTGCTTATCCTTTGATGGATGGATATCGCGCCTTCTGTGATTGACCTGGTACCTAAAGCTGAAACACCATCCTAGACCACTGTGACAAGGTGGAGTAATAACGATATGGATTTGAGCCACCATGCTGAAGCAGATAATATTCTCCTACCGGATCAGCTAAGAGAACTACTCATTTAGCTCGGCAGTAAGTTTGCATATATAAATCCTGAGAGTCCCAGGTGGAAGAGAGGCTGAGGGCACATTGAAATGCACAGAGGGAGCCCAATTCTATGTGGCACTACGGCCACTGCAAGGCACATGGATACTGGAAATTGTTTAGAGTATATGCAGTGTACACCGTAGAGGTCAGATTGAGTGCACGTAGGAGTGGGTGGAGAATGAGGGATAAGGGGTTCTAGTCCAATAAGGAGAAGTATCCAGGAGGGTATAAAAAGGTATGTTACTTGAGGTCCTTGGCCAATCACTGAGGAAGGGATGTTGGGGGTCCAAGAGTGAGTGGTGAAACAGCAAGTGACTCCTTCTGGGGTGCCACAGGCGGTGGAAGTAGAGAGTTTGGAAGAGGAGAATCTGGGAAGCTTCCAAAAGCTCCTGAGAGGTGAAGTATGAGTTGGAGAATCTGAGTGGATAGAAAGAAGGAGCATGGAAGAGTCCAAAATCGAGTGAGGAAGGATGCCAACACTGAAGAAAAAAAAGAGCTGCGGTGGAGTCTGGTAGGACCCAAGAGAGTGCAGTGCCTGTGTGGAGTACAAGTGCAGGGCTGGGAACTGCATCTACCTAAGGAAGGAGGTGCTTTACCTAGGAGCCCATCAGATTTCTGGGAGACAGTGGAGTGAGAGAAGAGACATTATAAGAGACTGACTTTTTATTTTTTTGGTCTGGGAATGCAGAAGACCTAGGAGAATAAAGAATAAGAATACCAGCAATGAAACTAGTATGAGTACAGAGAGTGGTCTGTGATTTTGGGAATTTTGACTAATGCCTGTCTGGATTTGGCTACTGAAATTAGATGTTTTTCTTGCTGAACTGGTTTAATTTTCAAGTAAAGTGTTTTTATTTTGGAGCACAAATATAAATTGGGTAGTCGTTTTTTCAATGGAGTGTCCTCAGTCCAGTTTGAGGCTTACAGATGGTCCTGCCCCCCCAGCCCATGGTATATGGAGATTCTGAATGTTCCCCCACCCTGGTAGAGCCGATCAAATGCTCCCCAGGGCTGGGAAAGTGACCCCTGAGGAAGGTGGTGTTACATTTACAACCATGCTTAGGGAAGAAATCCATGTGTACTTGACTTCATCCATAATTTTCAAAGCACACTTATACACATACGAAAATTAGCACGCAGATGCGAACCCTTGCGTGGCTTATGTGTTCACATTTACACCACCATGGGAGCAGGGGTAAATGTTCTTGCATCTATTTTAGTTTTGTTTCATGTTTGTTTTATTTTTACTGAATTTTTATTATTCTGTGTTTATTGTAGATGAGGATTGTTTTTTTTTTTTTAAGTTATGTTTTCTTATGATTCATTGTTCGTATTAGATGTATTTTATTGTGTGGTTTTACTGTTTTAGGATTGTATAATTTTGTAAATCACCCTGAACTGGCCCTAGGCGGTCTAAAAATATTTTAAATAAATAATTAAGATTTTGATCATCATTAAACGTGACATTGAGTCTGGTTACAAATGTTATTGATCAGCCTATGACTGACAAACATTTTTGGGGGTAATGTATGGCAGTTAAGGAAAGAACTTATCTTTGTCTTCATTTTCTATTTCCAGTTATAGTAGTGTGTGAAAAAATGTAATTTTTTTTTTCATTCCCTGGTTTCTGGCTGATGGCACTAGCCAGATGGCTAGAGAGGAAGTCTTCTTGAAGGATGAAATATTAATGCCTACTTGCATTCTAGATGAGGCCAACCCAACGTTTTTAAACCCCCTCTGCTGCGAGACCAGCATGCATGAACACTACAATGCACATGCACCTCGCTGGCAACATATAACCAGAAATCAAGTTTTAATTGCCCAAATCTTCTGTATCAAGTTCCCAAACAGATTTCTCTTTTATTATATATTTCATTTTAAATTTTACAAAGAATAAACTTTGCACAGAAACATAAGGGCAGAACATTATCAAGAAATCAGAAAGAAACAATCTCATTTAGACCACGAAAAAGGAGTAATGGGGGGGAGGGGCAGAAAATAGAGGAGAAAAAAACAAAACTTGTTCATGAAACCTCATTATCATGATTCAAATCTCGCGATCATAAATTAAATCGTTCATATTAACCGGCAATACTAGGGGATTGGAGGCCATAGAAGCTTTCCGAGAATTTACAAATACTTGCGTTGTTCAGGAGTAAAAAACGTAAATCTGTCAGAAGCATTTACAACGATATTTAATGTGAAACTTGCTCCTAATGCAATAACGCCCTGGCGTAATGGCAGGAAACCCCTCCTTCTCTCTTGGGTGGCTCGAGAGAGATCAGGAAAAATCTGAACACCAGAACCCATAAAAAAAACATTAATATTTTTAAAGAAACTTTTCATAATGAAACTGAGATCTGATTTAAAAAAAAACCAAACAAAAAAACCCAAACCAACCCAATAAAGTGGCACTTTTGGAAATTTCTACGTTTGAAGTCTCTAAAAAAGCGGTAAGATCTAGTCTCTGCTCGTGTCTGCCTACTCCCAGAAAAGCAAGAAATAGACTTTAGTCAAAACAGGAACTGTCTCCAGAGAAATCTTCAAAACTTCATGAAATATCACCTTAAAGTTACTCTAGGGGAGTTCACCAACCACCCTAGGAAAATTAAGGAATCTTAAGATTAACTGGCGCAATCTGTTTTCAATGAATTCCATCCTTGCTCTTTAATCATCATAGTCTGAACAGTTTTATAGAGGAAACATATTGCTCCAACGAGGTAACTCTCTCCTGGGAGTAATTTTTTCAAATCTTCACAAGCAGTACCAATAGAAACCATAAAATTTCATAACGCATCCAGTGTAATCACTAATGGCTTGGGAAGTGTGTGTGTGTGGGGGTGGAGGGAGTGTGTGTGTGTGTGTGTGTGTGTGTGGGGGGGGGGGGTGTGTGTGTGGGGTTGAACAAGACTCACCAGCAAACTCTTCAACTGACCCAAGTGAAGCCATAGATGACTTATCAGCAACATCTCCTGCAGATGAACAAACAGCAACGGCCACATCAGACCTGGAGGCTCCCCCTTCCATACAGCGCCCACTAAGACATCACTGGTCAGTGTCGCGGAAGCCTCCTGAGTAAGGTCGTGCTGAAGCAGCGGTGGATGAATGTCGAGGGTCTTGAGGGAAATCTCTTCCCCTGCTGAAGCTAGCTCTCCTCCACTAGAACCGGCAACAGGGGGGGGGGTCCCCCCCTCCAGGATCACGGCAGCCACAAACTCGGGAATGAAACGCTGTCCGGAAGGCGACTTTGAAGGGTAAGCCTGAACTTTGCCTGTTTGGGAGGCACAGTGTAAGAAGAAATCTTTCAAAAGAGCAAGGGACACAGACAGCCGGTTCGTGGCCAGTTCATGCTGCCATCTTGCCCCCCAAACATATTACTACATTCAATGAGTCTCATGGAAGAAAGGGCTGCCAGAGAAGCAGAGGCCAGTAAGAGGAGACTATAGTACGCCAACAGTTGCTACTCTGGGTGCAGATTATCCAGGTAAGGGGACCAGAAAGCCTCTTGTGAGGGTCTACCTATGTGATAATAAACAATAAAGAAGGAGCTTGATTACTACATTTAGTTTATGCCCCGCCCCTTTTTCACTGCAGCTCATCATCCCGCTTTATTTATAGCGGAATGATGAATCTAGGCCTAAAATTGGTAAGTGTTTGAGAGTGTATATACAATAATAAATAGTGCCAAGATCTAATCACCATATTGGTCCTGGAGAAAACTGGATTTATTTTTTTTTGTCGGCCAACATCTTTTACAGGACCAACCAAAAAGATGATGTACTGTATGAGCTTCCAGCACCACACAAGTCCAAGCTATAGATGGTGATACCAGTATGGTTTCAAGGGCTCAACTGCTTTTTCAGCAAATACCCTGTTGTGCTTACTGTTTGAGGCATTATAGATAAACAGAGATAGAAAATGGAAATACTAAATATAAAACAAGATAGCAAAATATTTCAGATAAAGATCTAGAGAGATAGATATATGACAAATGAAAGGCCTCTTCTATAATAACTTAAAATGCATAACTGAATATTGCTGAAGGTGCATGTTTCAAATTATTAAAAACATCACAACCGATTTAAACAATATAATTATGTTACCATATCTCGCCGAGGTGGTCTTGGACTTATTGAACACGCGAAAAAAAAAAAAAAAAAAAATCAAAATAAATAAATAAATAAACCTTTGTTTTCTGCAGTTCACAGCATGATGCAGACTACTTAATATGATGGCACTTTATCATATAGAGAGTATATTAATAAATTAAACAGCAAAAAACTGGACTATTTGTGACTATATTATTTCTCCCCAAATCTGCTTGGTTCAGAAAGCTTTCAGTAGCCTTGATAATATATTAATGGAATGAAATGGCATCTAGATGAATACCATATTGATTAAAAGTATTAAAATATTACGTAAAGCTTGCTAGCATGAAGCAAATGCTAAGTTTCAAAACAATAGCTTTCCCTACGATACTGCAAGACTGCGCCCAGAGGAAACTGCTGTATGAATTCATATCAAGAGCCATCCACAAATTTGGGCTAATTTAATATATACAATAGAGTGGAATTATCCTGGGATGCCTCTTTAGTGGCAGACGAAACAATTTTCATTAAAAAAAATGCTTCCATGAAAAGGAACACATCGGGATTTGGAAAAGTTTTTCTTCTAGAGCCAAATGATTCACTTGATAATTTAAAGGAGAAGAAACACACTGAGGCTAATGAATTGTGAACAAACTGCACTTTAAACCAAAATCTTATATCAGCAAGGATGAAACGTGCGATCAGAATGTGTAATGAATGAACTTCATCACCAAGACATTGCTACATAAAGGAAGGGAATTTTAAAAATTCCTTCCACAGGTAAAGCAGTAACTTTAGCCTTGGAACTGTCTTTATATAAAACACCCTCATAAGACCTATGGGGTGTGTCTGATGAATAATTTGGCCAGTTCTGGAGCTGAGGGCAGGCCGGATAATGCCACGAAGTGAGCCATCTTCAAAAAGAGGTCTACGGTGACCCAAATGGTATTTTTACCACTGGAGGAGGGTAGGTCAACAAAGTCCGTGGATATATGGGTCCATGGTTCGTTAAGTGCCCAGAGAGGTTGTAGGAGGCCCCATGGCCGACCTGTTGGCGGCTTTTGGTGAGCACATGTGGGGCAAGATTCCACACATGCCTCAGCATCTTCTTTCATGCTCGGCCACCAATAATACCTCTGAAGTGTAGAGAGTGTTCTTGTTTGCCTGGGGTGACCAGAGAATCATGTGCCCATCTGAGTATCTTTTTGCGCAGAGGCAAAGGAATCACCGGCCTAAAAAAAGTAAAAAGTCATGGGATAGGTGGCGATGTCCTTTCGTGGATTGCAAACTGGCTAAAAGACAGGAAACAGAGAGTAGGATTAAATGGACAATTTTCTCAGTGGAAGGGAGTGGACAGTGGAGTGCCTCAGGGATCTGTATTGGGACCCATACTTTTCAATATATTTATAAATGATCTGGAAAGAAATACGACGAGTGAGATAATCAAATTTACAGATGACACAAAATTGTTCAGAGTAGTTAAATCACAAGCAGATTGTGATAAATTGCAGGAAGACCTTGTGAGACTGGAAAAGTGGGCATCCAAATGGCAGATGAAATTTTATGTGGATAAGTGCAAGGTGATGCATATAGGGAAAAATAACCCATGCTATAATTACACAATGTTGGGTTCCATATTAGGTGCTACAACCCAAGAAAGAGATCTAGGCATCATAGTGGATAACACATTGAAATCGTCGGTTCAGTGTGCTGCGGCAGTCAAAAAAGCAAACAGAATGTTGGGAATTATTAGAAAGGGAATGGTGAATAAAATGGAAAGTGTCATAATGCCTCTCTATCTCTCTATGGTGAGACCGCACCTTGAATACTATGTACAATTCTGGTCGCCGCATCTCAAAAAAGATATAGTTGCGATGGAGAAGGTACAGAGAAGGGCTACCAAAATGATAAGGGGAATGGAACAGCTCCCCTATGAGGAAAGACTAAAGAGGTTAGGACTTCTCAGCTTGGAGAAGAGACGGCTGAGGGGGGATATGATAGAGACATTTAAAATCATGAGAGGTCTAGAATGGGTAGATGTGAATTGGTTATTTACTCTTTTGGATAGTAGAAAGACTAGGGGGCACTCCATGAAGTTAGCATGGGGCACATTTAAAACTAATCGGAGAAAGTTCTTTTTTACTCAACGCACAGTTAAACTCTGGAATTTGTTGCCAGAGGATGTGGTTAGTGCAGTTAGTATAGCTGTGTTTAAAAAAGGATTGGATAAGTTCTTGGAGGAGAAGTCCATTACCTGCTATTAAGTTCACTTAGAGAATAGCCACTGCCATTAGCAATGGTAACATGGAATAGACTTAGTTTTTGGGTATTTGCCAGGTTCCTATGGCCTGGATTGGCCACTGTTGGAAACAGGATGCTGGGCTTGATGGACCCTTGGTCTGACCCAGTATGGCATTTTCTTATGTTCTTATGTTCTTATTGATGGAAAAAGCCATCTTCCTTGTAAATTAGGATTCATCAAAAGCTGTCGATATTTATGCAATTATATAAGTCTATGCAACCTACCTCATCACAAGTCACATTTACATTCAGAAGTCAGTCTTTTGGCCAAATGTATTGAAAATAAATGTTTCCAGTTCCATTGAAATGAGAGATAAATCTCTCTCTTTCCACATTTTCCAATCAGAGCAAAGTTTAGGTGCAGTAAGAGAGAATGAATGTGATTATCGTTCGAAAATATGGATGCTAAGCTCTGTACTTCCAGTTTACTTCATGAGCATCATTTCACAAAACCAATGAACCACTTCAGCACAAAGAGAACATAACCACTTAAAACAAGAATACACCCTGGGGCTTTCTGGTTTTCAAACTGAAATTGGCTCTGATCACACATGTTCCCAGAGTAAACAGGATACAGGTTTTTTTTTTCTAGAGCCTGCCAGAAACAGAGATGGGCTTAGCTCTATGTTGCTGTCCACACCTGTTTTAACTGAACTGCCGTCAATATGAAATATGTACCTGCCGGAGACAATGCATTCATTTTACTAAAGGATTACAAGCCCTGACAAATTCATTGCCAGTTCATAACAGATTTGTTTTTATCCATCAACATATTTTTCAATTCATCCAATCGTACAAGGAAGATTCTCTTATTTCAGCAGCCTAATATTCTCACTATCCTAGATGATAACTCAGATGAACTAATTCACAGTCAGCAGGAGCTGTTTGGTAATGGCAGCAGCACAGACACACAATACTTCCCGACCTCTTCTATGGCCAACGTCAGTACATACTATCGCGTCATTCCGAGCACGGGGAGGATAAAAAGTGGCATGACTGAAACAGCCTTCCTCGTCTACGGCTTTAACCACATGAATAAAAAAAAAAAAAAAAGAGGCATTCCTGTGGGAATGTTTAAATCGAGAGAGGAATACAGCACATGTACCTACCTTTGATTTTCAAATGCATGCGCGCTATTTTGTGCCCGGCTGCCCGCACACCAACAAGTGCAAAACAGATGAGCACTTTTAAAACACTTGTACTTGGCATGTGCTCATTTTCAAAAAGAAACAAAAGTGGTTTCTCTTTAAAAATTTCCCCGACACGTATCATCCTTAAGCTCAGTTGCTAAAGCATTCCACAATACCTGTCCACCCTAAGAGAATGCTCTTGATCTAGTTTGTTTGATTTTATACTAATGCAAAGGAGGAATAAGAAAGGTCTGATGAATGCAATGCGGGAGCCAAAATTTGCCTAATTAATAACCGATGTAAACTGCAAATATTTTCCTGAAAGAGAAGTTTATGGATTGTTACTAATATCTTAAATTGGTCTCGCCACTGTATTGAGAGCCAATGAAGTTCCCAGAAGACTGAAGTAATACTGTCTCTTATTTTAACCTATGTTAGAAGTTGCGTGGCTGCATTTTGGACTAACTAGACACGCACAGTAGATTGTTTGGCAGCCTTATAAACCATTACAGTAGACCAATTGATTAATTATGAGAGCCTACAAAACCATTCTAAAGACCTTAGTGGATATATAATATTTCAAATGCCTTAATTTTAATTTTTAAAAAATGCTACTCTGGCCTTCAACTTCACCCTCAAATTCCTCAAATTTTCTAATGATGGGTAACTCAGCATTATCAAAAGCTATCTGAGCTACAGTCACTGGAGGATCACTCCCTTCCAATTCAGAGAATTACTGTTTTCTAGATATTTAACCTAAGTTTGTTTTCAAATATCCAACTATTTTCTGAAAATAGTCAATAAATTGAAAAACTGGAAGAGTTCCATCAGGATAACAAGGAATAAGGAATTGTATATAATCTGCATACATAAACTAGGTTAAACCTAGCAAAGCTCATAATTGTTCCAAAAGATGCAATACATGGAAAATAACACTAATGGTACTGAACCATGGGGGGATTCCTGCATTCAATGTCCTCCAGGTTGAACATTTTTCTCCAACTTGGGACTCATTGCTTTCCATCCAATAAAAAAATACACAAAACTAAAACCGACACATCTATATCACAAAATTGAAGTCGCCTAATTAAAATGTCATGATTGACCATATGAAAAGCTGCGGAGATATCTAGCTGAAGTAATATGCATCCTTTGGGATTCCTCTGTCCATTCTATGGTGCAACAATCCAGTAGAGATCTCAATAACATTTCTGTTCTGCAGGCCTTTCTGAATCCTTAATGTTGGGTATCCAAAATATCTTGTCCTCAAGTTGCAGGAGTATACAGTTCTTAAGGAGTTTAGCCAAAGAAGGAAGATGTGTTATAGGACTATAGTTCCCAACATTTTATTGCGATGGTTGCTGCCGTCTCCACTATGCCCACCTTACCTCTTTGGCAACTCCTTCTTTGCTTGTTGGAAGTTTGGCTGCCGCGGCGTCATCATGCCGTTCTCCTCCGGCATCCCCGGACCGGCTAGACGCCGCACTCTGCCATGTTTCTCAGCAGCCTAAGGGCGCACACGTGGCATGTCCCCGACTCAAGTGTCAGCAGTGGCGCGAACCTCAGGGGCACCCCCTGAGGTGACGTCATCTCCACCGGATATTTAAGGTCTCTGAAATCGCTAACTAATCGAGTTAGCAAGGAGTTGGATTACAAGGGATTTCCTTACGTTCCTAGCTACTCTGCCTCCTCGGACTTACTAGGGGTACCCGCTCTTCGGGGGCTTCGTTTCTCTTTGCCTTTCACGTCACAGTCTGGAACCGGTACTTGCTCCTCGAGGGCCCACGTACCCGGACTTGCTACTGAATACCACTTCTGCCAGGAAGTCATCGCTGCCTACAACACCAGTAAGTTACCATCTCTCCCTCAGAGCGTTCCCTGGAACCAGGTACTCGCTCCTCGAGGGCCTACTTCTTTCCAGCTCCTGGGCTGCTTCTAAGAGACTATTGTGTGAGAGTTACTATCAAGGTTCTGTTCCTGAACTCTGCATACCCTGCCTACTATTAAATTTCTATTTTCTATCTATTTCACCCTAGCTCCTTCCTTTCTATTTATAAAACTGAAGAATTTGCTGTTTTGCAGCCCTACATGTATATAATCTCTTCCCCTTACACCTTTCTCTCTTCCTCCCCTACTTAAACTCATACCCTCTCCTTCCCTTGTCCCCCCCTTTACTCTCCCTTGACTCTTTTATAATTTGTAATATTATAACTACTCCATATAATATGTTCATTATATATCTATTTATACTTTATAAATTGTTTATTGTTAATGCATTTAACCGTTTTAATGTAAAGTTTTCTCAGTTGTTTTCTTACTGTTTTATGTAAAACGCAATCGCGGATTTTGTTCTATGTACACCGACGTGATATCTCTGATGAGCGGCGGTATATAAAAAACAATAAATAAATAAATAAATAAATACTCACTATATTCAGTTTCTCTACAGCTCAGTTATCCAGGATCGCTGTTCCAGTATCTGAGGGACTACAGCCCAGCAGCTCACTACTGCCACATTTGGTGGTTTCATATGCTGTCTAATAAAAGAACTAGTGTGTGTCTGTCTCCAGACTCTAAACCTGACCAGTGGTCCCTCTCGGGATCTTCCCCCGGGGGCGTGGTCATCTGCCACTAGCCCAAGGATCCACCCACAACTACCTCAAACACCAACACATTTATTTATTTATTTAGCCATTTTATATACTGTCATTCCATGTGAAGATCAAAATGGTTTACATCATGACATGAATATTATAGGTAGCCAATTATATTCACTTGATGTGTTCATATATCTTACATTTTAGCGATAGACACATACATCGTACAATTTAGCAAGGGCAGAATTCATTTGCACAGGCCTGGTTATTTTTTTATATGAATAAATCTGAATATACAATGGGATTCTTTTTTTTTTTTTTTTTTTTTTTAAAGATGAGCCTATGTTATCTCTCTATAAGAAAAATTTTATGTTTAATGTGAACAAGTGCAAGGTGATGCATATAGAGAAAAATAACCCATGCTGTAGTTACACGAAGTTAGGTTTCATGTTAGGAGTCACCACCCAGTAAAAGGATCTAAGCACCATAATTAAACCATATGTTAAAATCTTCAGCTCATTGTATGGGTGTGATAAAAAAAAAAAACAAATTATTAGGAAAGGAATGGAGAATAAAGTGGAGAATACCATAATACCTATGTATTGCTCAATAGTGCAACCATATCTCGAGTACTGTGTGAAATTCTGGTCACCACATCTCAAAAATGATAGAGTGGAACTTGAAAAGGTACAGAGAAGGGCAACCAAAATAATAAAGGAAATGGAATGGCTCACCTATGAAGAAAGGCTAAAGATATTAAGGCTTTTTAACTTGGAAAAGAGACAGCTGAGATGAGATTAAATAGAGGTCTATAAAATAATGAGTGGAGTAGAATTGGTAAGTGCAAATCAATTATTTACGCTTTCAAAAAGTAAAAAAAAAAGCTAGGGGATACTCCATGAAGTTACCAAGTAGCACATTTAAAACAAACCAAAGAAGATAATTTTTTCATTCAATGCACAATTTTAAGCTTTGGAATTTATTGCCAGAGGATGTCGTAAAGGCAGCATAGCTGAGTTTAAAATATGTATAAACAAGTTCCTAGAGGAAAAGCCCATAAATCGTTATTAACCAGGTAAACTTGGGAAAAGCCATTGCTTATGCTTGGATGTAAACACTATGGAATCTTTCTTCTATTTGGGATCCTGCCAGGTTCTTCTGACCTCGATTGACCTCTGTTGGAAACAGGATACTGAGCTTGATGGAACCCTGGTATGACCCAATATGCAGTTCTTATGTTCTACTAATAGCACGCTAGTCCTCAGCCTGGTAACAGTTGGTCACCACTGCTGTAAACTACAGGTTTGAACAATAACCTTGAGCAATCACCTATAGGGGTGAGACAGCAGTTGAGCGTTTTTATAAAAAAAAAAAAGTTCCTAATCGGGACTTTTTAAAACAAACAAAAAATACAAGTCAACAAATAAGTTATGCGTGAACACTTACTTGCAACTAATTTATAACTAGATTTCAAGATCAATGTAAAATGAGCGAAGCATGAAAATGCCTGAACATACAAGTAAATCAGCGGTTGTCTTATAATGGCAATATTTTCAAAGCAGAAGAATGTGGTGCTTGTTTTCAAAGGATTGGGATGGTGAAGTATTTTCAGGAGGACTGAGAAAACTGTGATAAACAGCAGAATTTACAGATGCAGGAGGACTAGATCTGGTAATGGGTGAAGAAACCAAAGTCCCCTTTGTGTCTGTTTCAAATTGTTTGCTTGTTTTAATTACATATATTTTACATTCTTGGGTAATTCTGAGGACCCTTTTAGTATTCTGGTAGGGATGCTGCCGCGGGTCCCCCCCAGGCACGCACGCGTGTGCACAGTAACCCTTTTCTTAAAGGGCCCGCGGCAGGAATTCTCGGCGGCGCGGTTGAAGGACGTCATCAAGCTGCCCCTATTTAAGGGCAGCTTGACCTGCCTTCTGGGCCTCATCTACAGGTCCCCCTGTCTGAAGTGTTTTTCCTGCTCTTGCCTGTTTCCTGTCGGATTATGTCTTGGATTCTTCTCGCTTGCTGTCTGCCCTGACTCGGACTTGTGCCTTGGATTCCTCTTTGCCTGCCGCGGATTTGGATTGTTTCTTGGATTCTTCTCGCTTGCTGCCTGCCCTGACTTGGACTTGTGCGCCTTGGATTCCTCTTTGCCTGCCGCCTGCCCTGGATCTGGATTGTACCTTGGATTCTTCTGCTCGCTGCCTGTCCTGACTCGGACTGTGCTCAGGATTCCACTTGCCGTCTAGAGTGGGTAAGTGGGGGGGAATTTTAGTAGGTACGTGCAGCGATGCTATAGGCCTTTTTCCCAGTTCGCTCCCAGTTCACCCCAGTAAAGGAGAAGACTTCCTAAACCTCCTAACATGCCTCCCTTTCACCCTATATTAGCTCCGAGCCTTAAAACCCTGCTGACTAGCCTCGGCTTTTTTTTTTTTTTATTAAACGACTTACATGCCGTCCATAGCAGAAGTAAAGTTACGCGGTAGGGAACCCCGGCACGCGCTTGTGCGCGTAACTACTTAAGCACTGACTTCATGGTGCAGTCCTGGCCGGCCCGCCCGTGCGTGCCGGGCAATACGCGCGTACCCGTGCGGGTTTTAAAATTCGCGCAGCGCGCGCCAGGCCGAGTCACGCGCGTATCTCCCTGCTGTCGCGCGCATAAAGCTTTTAAAAATCAACCAGCATGAAGGCAGGGTTCCAGGAGGAGGAGGAGGACCACCACTGCAATGCTTGGACTAAAGTAACTTGAGGGGATAGAAAACTGGGAAAAATAAATCCCAGCTGCAAATGAAGGTTCCTGGTGCCAGACTGCCAACGGACCTGAGAGCTGAGCTGAGGAGCAGGAAACTGCTGGACTGCAATAAAGGGGGGGGGGGAAAACCCCCCAGAAACAAAGAGGTACCCACTCTGTGGGTTTTCCCTGTACTGCAGCAGATTTTCTCTGCATGTCCAAATGATGGTGCAGTTTTCTTGGAGATGATTTTAGGTTTACAGCTCTTTTATGCTTCCTTTGTGTATCAAAGAATGCATTAAGGGGAGACCCCTCTAAGTAGCTCAGTTCAGCAAAATTAGCCCAGATTTAATGAAAACGTAATAAGATTTCCACTTTAAAAATTCTGGTAACTCTGGCAGAACACACATCAAATATTCATGACTTGCACACACAATCCAGGAAATCCTGAATTAAATATTTGTAGCATTCTAATTGTTCCTCCACCCTCCCTACTTTTTACTATTTTCAGCAGTGACTATTAGCACTCAGAGTACCAGCAATGTTGTAAAAATAAACTGGTTACATGTAATTATTACAGTCAATTAACAGAGCAAGATCGTCAGTTCCAGTAATTACAACAGGGAGGAGTATTACCAGCCCCAATTATAGGATGTCTCCAGTGCCAGCCCAGGGAATGCGCATATTTCATTCCAAGACAGAATAAAAGTAGATCTTCACGAATGCATTTTAACAAAGAAACTGAAAAGTTTGGTTTTTTTTCTCAAAAATTAGACCGCTTGTTCAGGAATTTATTGCCAGAGGATGTGATTAAGGCAGTTAGTGCAGCTGGGTTTAAAAAAAAGGTTTGGATAAGGAACAGTCACTGCTTGTTGCAGGCATTAGTAGCATGGGATCTATTTAACGTTTCAGTACTTGCCAGGTATTTGTGACTTGGATTGGCCACTGTTGGAAATAGGATAATGGGCTTGGTCTGTCCCAGTATGGCATGTTTTACGCTCTTATTCTACGCTTGATCCTATGTATATGCACACACTTTTCTTTAAAAAAAAAAAAAAAAATTCTCATGCAAGTTCTTTTTAGATAATTGAACTGATGACTAAAACAAGTGCAATCATTATTATCCGAACTGATGACTAAAACAAGTGCAATCATTATTATCCGAACTGATGACTAAAACAAGTGCAATCATTATTATCCTTTTTTGGTTTCAATTTATATTTCATTGCTGAGGAGGGGTAGAGAGGAGGAGGAGGGGTAGAGAGGAGGAGGTGGGGTAGAGAGGAGTAGGAGGGGTGAAGCAGAAGGGACATTTGGCTTAGGCCTCAGCCTCAGCCTCAAAAAGAGCTCCAAATTTAAGCAGTTCTTATTTTTGGCACATTTCGATGTCATTTATATTATGGTTAGGTGTCCCAAAGTTGGACTGAGCCCCTCTGGAGTTCACAGCCATCGAGTGCTCCTCCTCAGCCATGCTCCTACCCCATGCAAGAACAGCACTGATGCATGTAATGTGTCAACACAGCAAAAACAGCTGAAGAGTGCAGTTAGGGAAGGAGCAAAAGGTGCACTCCCTTCTTTTAAAAAAAATGCAAAGCCACAGAAAATATACTAGAAAAGGAAAAAAAACCAAAAACTAATATGACTTAAGAATAAGCCCCTCAAAAAAAAAGGATGCCATCAAAATCCAGAAAGAGACAATTTGTCATTTTATGTTTATGTTGATGTACAAATGAACAATCATAAAAGCATGAAACTCACAAAACAATAAAAAACATCTAAATGAAGTAAGTCATATATACCTCTCCTGAGACACCGGAAGAAAACAAAATAAATTAAACCTATGCCTGTTTAAACAAAAAAGAATTTGCTAGTACTGCTGTTTTAATCTTCTCTTGTCCTACATAGATTTTAATTAACAAAGTGGTGTTTTTGGTCAGTTTCAAAATACTAATTTTAATAATTTCTGTTAATCCATCTCATAGAGCATCCATCATGTTTGCTTTATTTCACCCTTGTGTCCACAATAAAACCATACCCAGGTGATACACTGAACAGTAAATAAACTTCTGAGAAACCAGAAAGTAACTACAGTAGGTCAATAAGCCAGTGGGGCTGTGTGGGCAATGTCGGAGCACTGAATTATGTTGCAGGGAGTTCTCGACATACAAGATCATTGTATCTCTCATTGACCTTCTGTGTGACCTTCAGTGGATCACTTTATTCTCTGGGCCTCAGTTTGCCCAACTGTGGGGAGAAGGAACCACATCATCTTCACTGTTACCCAAATACAGTTACACTAAGCAGTCCAGGAGACGGAAAAACATGATTCCAACCTACTCATCCCAGAGCTGGATGAGGGGGTGCTATTAAATATAAGTAAATATTTTCATGCCTCTCTCTAGAGACACTGTCCACTTGCTAAGATATCCTGCATATACCATAAACAGGGCACTACAGTGCCATTGTTTTTTTGGGTAACTAGAATTTGTGACTACATTGCATAACAGGAACTAATAAAACAGGTATTAGAGTCAGTTTAGTTCCGTATTTCAGACCTCCATTTATGTTTAATATCTCAATCTTTTAAAGAGTACCGAATAAAGTGTTCATCCAACTGTAATGACATTCCTAATAGGTGCTCCCCACCACAATCCCCAGCCTTAGGTCCCCCACATTCAATACACTAGTAGCATGGCAGAGCTGGTGAAATAAATCCATAAATAAAAATAAATAATATAGAGCAAGACAATAACAAATGCAATGTCACCTCAGCACTGCAAGTCCCTAGCAGACCATAATCACACTGCAAAGCTTTCACGTTTTTCATGCACCAGCTGGTCACCACTATTACAGAGCACATATTGCTGTCACACAGGAGTAATGCATTAAAGAGGGGCTGGATTTATTAACAGGGATTCTTTCTAAAAAAAAAACAAAACAAAACAAACAAACACATAAAGGTTAAGCAAGTAGTGGTAAAACGCAAACAAAAGCCTTGAAGTCTGTCCCAGTGCTGGCTCTACATATATAACTCTTCTGACTTACTGTGCTACCCACTCTCCCCACACAGCCCCCAGAAAGCTCTCTTCCCACTAGGAATATGCAGTTTGGGATTTTTTTTCCTCCTCCGTCAGTGTAGGAACCCTCAGCCTCCATTGCTCCCCTTTTCTACTGCCTCCAGCTCCATCACCCTTAGGTGCTTATTGCTTTCTCTGGTAGCTGCCCCTCCCCCCATCTGCCTCTTGTGTGAAAAATGTCAATGGGTATTTGAGGGAAGCCAGGAGTCTTCCTTTCCTCAAGCGGAAATCAGCATTTTTTATTTTTTTTTAAATCATAATGCCTGTTAAGTGTGAAGCACCATCTAATGATTCTTTGATTTGCATCTTTCGTGGTCAGTCTCTAGAATCAAAACGCTACCCAAAATAATAGGTCAGTGCTTCCTTTTTATAGCCAGGCACGCCCTTCTCGATTAATGAGTAGTGTTTCTATTTCGGAAACAATTTTCTACTCAGACAGATGGACTGGGTGTCCTTTGCCATCTCCCTCCTGTGACAGGACTACTCCCATACTCGTTTGTATGTAGGATGAATTCCTGGCTGAATATAGGCTTTTGGTGCAGATTTTGCCTGAATTCCCACTTGCCCTCTGCCATCCACTTGACTTGGTTTAGAGACATTGTTATCTCTGCGTGCTCTGGGTTTTTTCAGCTTTCACAACCATCTCTCTATCGGGACCTTCTAACTTACTTGGTTTGCCAGTATCTCCCTCTGACCCATGCACTGCCGAGCGATTGTCAGCTGCCCCCCTATGTTTTAGTTTAAAAGCTGCTCTATCTCCTTTTAAAGGTTAGTTTCAGCAGCCTGGTTCCACTCTGGTTATGGGGGAGCCCATCCCACCAGAACAGGCTCCCCCCCCCCCCTAGCCAGAATGTTCCCCAGTTCCTAACCAACCCAAAGCCCTCTTTCCCTGCACCATCGTCTCATCCCCGCACTGAGACTCCGGAGCGCAGCCTGCCTCTGGGGGCCTGCGGGCGGAACGGGGAGCCTTTCTGGGAATGCCACCCCTGGAGGTTCTGGATTTCCAGTTTCCTACTCAAGTCTAAATTTAGCCTCCTGGACCTCCCTCGTACGCCTTCCTACATCATTGCTACCCACAAATACCGCGTCAGCACTCTCCACAATCTTATCTAGTGGCATGCGAGGTCTGCCAGCTTTGCACCAGGTAGGCAAGATACCCAAGTGATCCTGATGCCCGCCAGCCACTCACTTTCCTAATGGATGAATCGCCCGCCACACTGGTGGATCCTAACCCTTACCTCCTGGAGGGCAGGGCTCTGGCACAAGTGTTCAGCGACTCCCTCGGAAGCATTTCATATATGCTCCTAATCTAAGGCTCCTCCCCCTCATTGAAGGCTCTATAGGCTGCCTGTGCTTCTCCAGTCAGACAAGCATGACAGCTCTGGTGATCCTTTCAAAACGTAACTAGGAAGACCTCAGCAGGGTCTACACATCCTTGAGTCCCCCCCACATCCAAGAGTCCCCCCCACCTTTTGGGAGCGGCAGCTGCCCCCTGCTGAAGGAACTGCTCCACCAGCTAAAGGGTGCTGCAGGGGCTGGTAGATGACCCCCCCCCCCCCCCCCCCAGGACTCGAGCTGTTGCCAAGTCTGCCGGGCATTCTGCAGCTGTGGCACCCGTAATGGCAGAAACTGCAGCCTTACAGGTTAAACAGACACTGGCAAAAGCAAACAAAACAAAGAACCAAGTTCATCTTCTCCTGGACATTATTCTGCTATAACGGCACACACAATGCTATGGCTATTCTGTCTATTAATGTACTCGTCACTCTACCAAAACTGACTGCAATCCACTTTGAGAGCATTCCTGGGGAAAAAAGTGGAAGATCAAAGGTTTGTAAATAAATCGATAAAATCCTCTACCTCTGCTCCAGAGCTGGCCGTATAAAGCGTCTAACTCACAGCTCTGCCTAATCTCACACGTGTACGTTTTTGGGAAGATCTGCAGACCACCTACCTCTCAAAGCTCTGCTCAGGAGACTCTACAAGACGAGTGGCAACCTTGGCCCTGGAGTGCTGCAAACAGGTCTGCTTTTCAGGATATCCACGATGAACATGCAGGAAGTATAATTTGCATACACTGCCTCCCATTGTAGGCAAATATATCTCACGCATATTCATCGCGGATATCCTTAAAACCAGATCGATTTGTGGCACACTCCAGGACCAGAGTTGACTACCCCTGCTCTAGAATTTCCTTTAAATTGCTGGGGATCTCTGCAGACACCCAGGAACTCTCCGGTGCCGACCCAAGCGAGGCCCTGGAGATCCTGGCGCAGACTGAAAGTCAGCCAGAAGACGATGCAGTTATTGGACGCAGGGGCCACTACTGGCCTGCATGGGCCAGAGGGAAAAGGAAACTGCCGGGGCCCCAGCCTCAAATGAGCTGGGGGGGGGGGGGGGAGAGAGTGCTGTGGTCATTGCTGGAGGTTGGGAAGAGAGTATATGTGTGTGTGAGAGAGAGAGTGCGTTTGCATAAATGCATATATGAAAAACAGAAAACGTGAGTGATCATGAGATCTTAGTCTGATAAGAGCGCAAAAAAGGTTTATATGTACGAAGCTCTCTCCCTTGTAGGAATATTCTTCCTCCTCTGTCAGGGCAGGAGACTAAAACCTCTATCTTCCTTTTCACTCTCTCTTCTAGGGTGCGGATTGGAATCCCAGCCCTCGCTCTCTCCAGGACACCAACCACTGCGGTCCTTTGCTTTCCTCAAGCGTAGGTTCCTCTTCCGGTGTTTGCCACTTGCCTCCCGGGAAATTTCTCCAGTATGCACTCGAGCATCCTGTTTTCCCCCCATTCACCTCTTCCCTCCAGTGCAGAGTGTAGCCTGCATCACACATCCCACAACCACTGGGCTATTCCCCAGCTGTCAGTGACGAGGACGCATGACCGTCCACAGGGGACTTACCCCGTTAGTTATCACAGGAAGCCCGCCTGCCTTCCCCATGCCAGCTGACCGTCATTCCCCTCCACCGCACTGAAGACTGGCTCCTTTTCTTCACTTTAGCCAGATGTGATCACTTCACTTCTCCGCTCTTAGTGACCTTTTCTCAAACGCACGTTCCCCTCCCCTTCATACCTTGTAAAAGACAATTATCCTTTGTCCTCTTCCCAGTTGTGGGCTCTTCCACATACATAATGAGACCATAGGCTTGGCCTTGTGCACCTACTCTGTAACTTCCAGCTTAAACTCATTTAGATTAACTTGTTAAAAGCACTATTTTCTGTTGTACTGAAACCTCTTTTTCTGTCCAGGGCCCTCATTTATTGTAAGAGCTGACATTACCAATTATCCGCCACCCTGGACATTTACCAGATAAGAACTGCCCTGGTGCTTATTTCCACTTCTCTGTGGAATAACTACATACAAAAAAGGGGTAGAGAGAACACTTTAACAGGCACAAAAAGGCTTTTACCAAGTTAACGGAACAGGCATGCCCTGGAAATTAAATTCCAGACACATACATGGAGCTCAGTTTTAGAAAGTGACTTATCATCGGAAGAACACTTTTCAGAGCTGTCAAAAGCTCTTAGACAAGTAAGAGAAGAGGCAGGGTCCTTGCCTGGCCAGGAACATACCAACGATTATCCTTACAGCCAAAAAGCAGAATGAATGCAATATGCTAAAAAGAGATTAAAAGCAATAGGCATGAAAAAAGCTTGACAACCCTGTCCCCCCAAATCCCCTATCCCTCCACCCCATAAATACAAACACTAAGAAATCAAATTTCCACCTCTTTGTGTGTTTCCTTTGCCTAATTCTTCCAATCTGATCAGAATCCAGTGATTACGATGTCATAATTAACACTGGCGACTTGGACAATTAACTCTGCTTTAAAAAAAATATTTTTTTGCATGTATTGACACCTCATGGACTAATTCAAAAACAACTGCTAGAGAATACTTTTCTTATTTTACAGTTTGTGACTACTGTGCATGATTTTTTTTTTTGTTCCTTGTTGACGTTTCTACAGAATGAGATATTTTGGACTGCAAGACTTGGCTCTCTTACTAGTTACCCTCCATCACAGTCAATCATTTCTCTGTGACCTGTTATCTCCACAGCTGCAGATTACGTTACAGCCAGGAGGATTAGGACTGTAGGGCAGGATTAAAACGAAGGGTAAAGAAATTCTTTAAAAAGGGAAAAAAAAAAAAAAAAAAAAAAGGTTTTCCTATAAACATTCTCAGCCATAAGCAAGTAATAAACCCTGTAGAGAAAGCATGGCAAACGGACTGATGAAGGAAATGGGATAACCTCACAGAACCCACAAAGCGATACTCAATGACCCATGCAATTATTGAGAAGGGCTTCTGTTACAGCCAAAACCTTTCAAAAGGTTTCGAGTGGAAACAGAAGCATAAAAGGGGGATTGACTGGAAGGAAGAATTCAGATGAGGTTCACTTATTTATGTTAAAAGGGTAATTCTGAAAGCCATTTCCACAGGGAAAACAGCATTTTACCCTGCAGAAATTTATTTTTTGAAAATTGCCCTCCCTGTGCCTTACTTTGCTGTAAGGTGAATTTTCAAAACGTTATGTGGGTGAAAATTAGCATATACATGCATAAAGTAGCCTCTACCCGCATGCTCCTTATTTTATAAAAGCAGAAAATATGTGCACTCATATACACATGTAAAAAAAAAAAAAGAGGCAGTCTAGGGATTTTTCAGGGCGGGGTTAAGATTTACGCACATTAGTTGCTAATTTAAAAATACCACTTACGCGCATACATATTCCAACTTACTCATGTAGTTTTTACACCTGCTAATTACCTGGCATAAGGGATATTAAACGTGTTTATTGTGTAGGTGTACTAGGTGGGAGGGGGGAATTTAGGCTGAAGAATCAGAAGGGTCTCGATGACCTGGAGAAGGACTTGGTGAACTAGTGGACCAATTGGTAAAACTTGTAATTTCCTTGATGCGCACCTGTTTTAAAACTGGCTGACTTACACAAGTTCTACTTTACTTTCATGCATAAAATATATGCACGGTAGGAAAAATACACGCATTCAGTGCATTGATATATGTGTTTCAATGCATTGCATGTACTCACATGGATGTGTGTATTTTGCGGGGCAGTGATACGTGTAGTTTATAAAATGCACATGTAACACTTTTTTTCTGGATTGGCATTTGCTCCAAGGGCACACAAAAGAAATATATAATCTGAGGCCATCTAGTGAGCAACCATGGGGTCCCCCACACGTATCTATCATACATGTGGGTTATACTATCCTAGGTAAAGCTACAAATGGCCATCGATGCCACCAAGCACAGTTTGAAAGTTGCGTGTTTTCTGGGCAAAGCAATTTATACATTAAATAAAATGAAAAGGCATGTGGGCAAACTTACGCTCATAGTGCCAGTACCCACGTAAATTTACCTGTAGTAAGAGGAAGCATCCCTGAGGGCAGGGGCTTGGTTGCTTTTGCATTTTCATGGGTTTTTTTTTTCTCTAGAAAACTACCAGCACAAAATAGCAGGTGGATGGTTCTCCCTGACACAAATTCCAACGTGAAAGTCCCCGTGGTCCTTTGCACCAATGAGGGCACTTAGTTATCCTCTGGGATGGTAACTTTCAAAGGGGTGTGCGGGCACTCATTGCAGCGGTGATTTTATAACATAGGCGCACTCGTTATAAAATAGCCTTGGCGTGCGTACGTACGCGTCTGATTTTGCAAGTCAATGTGCCCAACTGCGCAAACCGGGGTTTTGGCCGCATAAGTCAGGGGATTTTAGTAGCGGCGCGCATCCACGCCGATACCAGTTTCTCCAGTTCGCCTACTGTAGAGCTAGGACCTCTAACCCCCCCCGGTTTAATAGCCTGACCTCCCCCCAGTAACCCTAACCCCTCGAGAATGGCTTCTTTTTTTTTTTCTTTTTTACACTTACACCTCCCTCCATAGCGGAAGTAGGGCTATGCCGCACTAGACCTGGGCGAGTGCCCAGGCACGTATTTGTGCTCACATCTCTTCATCCCGCCCCCACCAGAACGCCCAAGTCCCGCCCACACGCCACACCTCTTTTTGATTCTGAGTGAGATATGCGCGCGTGTAGGCGACTTTTAAAATACGGCGGGCGTGTGTAGGCCCCTACAGGCGCACACATCTCCCCATTTTGGCGTGCACCGGGCTTTTAACTTTCACCTTTAAATATTCATCTTTCCGGGAAAAAGGAGATGAAGTTTATCAACTAACTCATCATTTCTGAAGCATTTCTAGATGCACGAGCATGGTACAGATACGCACAAGACAAGTCTCTGCTCCACGGAGCTTACAACCTAGTCAAAACAAACATACATGACGAACGGGAGTCAACGGGAACTGTATTTATTGCAGAGAAGTGGCTAGGAGTTCAAAACAGCTTCAAAAAAAGTGAGTTTTTAGACAATGCCTTTGCTATCGGCTCTTTCGAGAGTTGCAATGCTACGGCGTTCAAATCAATTTGAAGGAATATGGTCATTTTATATTTGATAGTGTCACGGAACCTCCTTGCATTACTCATAACCAGCAGAGACGGGATTAAAAATATCATGCAATGCCCCTCTCCCCCCCCTTTGCAAAAGCAGTAGCAAAACCTATTAAGTCTAACTACTGGAGACTGGAAATCAAGTTATATCATATGAAATTTTCCATGCAGAGATTTTCAACCATAATAACAGCTGTAATCTTTGCTCTCACTACAGTTTTTAAAAGTCCCACAGTGCTGGGATATGATAAATCCCCACTTGGGGCCTGCTTCACGATATATATATATTTTTTTTCCAAAAGCCTTAGTGAATCAGGCCCTTACAGTCTGAATTATTGTAATTCTAGGAGGTCTATGCTGCTGAATTATTGAAATTTAACTGCACTGGAGATAAAACATTACAAATTAGTGGAAAAAAAAAAAAGCCTACCGAGGGAACAAGGATCTTTAAGCAAGGTTTGATAATAAACAGCATAGATTTCCCCATTAAGTAATACCAACATGATTGATTCTCGGAGGAAATTACTAGAGATAAATGGATATTGTTTATCAGTGCAGAGGAGCCAGTGCAACTAAATGGAAAACCGATAGTTCTGGCAAAAGCTAAGTGTCCTTCTGGCATTTAACAGTACTTCTGGTAGCAGTGCATGAAAGCAAGTCAGCGCTGGGTGTGCCCCTTCCCGATGCCACTCCCTTCCCAGCTCACCCATCCCCCCCCCCCCCAGCCAGCCTCTCTACAAAATCACGCAGCTGCCAGCAAGGAGGGAAGCACCGATTTACATGGGTCAACAAAGAATACAGAGGAAGAACATAAGAACATAAGAAAATGCCATACTGGGTCAGACCAAGGGTCCATCAAGCCCAGCATCCTGTTTCCAACAGTGGCCAATCCAGGCCATAAGAACCTGGCAAGTACCCAAAAACTAAGTCTATTCCATGTAACCGTTGCTTATGGCAGTGGCTATTCTCTAAGTGAACTTAATAGCAGGTAATGGACTTCTCCTCCAAGAACTTATCTAATCCTTTTTTAAACACAGCTATACTGACTGCACTAACCACATCCTCTGGCAACAAATTCCAGAGTTTAATTGTGCGTTGAGTAAGAAAGAACTTTCTCCGATTAGTTTTAAATGTGCCCCATGCTAACTTCATGGAGTGCCCCCTAGTCTTTCTACTATCTGAAAGAGTAAATAACCGATTCACATCTACCCGTTCTAGACCTCTCATGATTTTAAACGTCTCTATCATATCCCCCCTCAGCCGTCTCTTCTCCAAGCTGAAAAGTCCTAACCTCTTTAGTCTTTCCTCAGAGGGGAGCTGTTCCATTCCCCTTATCATTTTGGTAGCCCTTCTATGTACCTTCTCCATCGCAATTATATCTCCCGCACAGTACTGTCTTCTGAAGCTCTCTTTCAGCTTAACAGATCCCCGACCTGCACATCACCAGGGGACCCGCCAGCGGGCAAAGCAAACAAGGTACCCGTGCCGTGCACGACGAGGACAGGGCAGCTCAAAAAGGGTGCCACGGGCGTCCCACTGTTTTGGGAGAGATGCAAAGTACGCCCACCTGTTTGGAAAGAGCACCCGACAGAGCGCTTTTGGTCTCTCTACCCCCTAATGTTTGTTACAAGAGTAGCACAAAAAAAAAACAAACAAAAAAAACAGGGCGAGAGAAGAAAGGTGGATGGTGCTGCAGGAAAATCCACCGTAAACTCTCATGGGCTGTATCTGACAGAGGCAATGCTTCAGGGGGATGGAATTACACAACCAGCGCTGGCAGAAGTTGTGTTTTATTTTAAATTCCATGCAACAAAAGAAGCAAACTGATTTAATCTGCTGACCCACAGACTTTAGCATAGACTTGAAAACTGCAATCCGTTTCCCTTAAAATACCCCAGACCAGACTCGAGTTACATAACTTTATTGCTGGCAATAAACTCTGTGTGAATTATCCCACGTATAGATTGATTTTACATACACACACACATATATGCTACAAGTTTCTCAATTGTGCCATCCTATATCGTTAAGGCAACATGACGACACAAGTTGAGGCTTTCTTCACAACGAATATGCTTGGTTGAACGCTGCCTGACTACCACAGGGGCATCATTAGAAGTCGTGCTTCAGTCTGGGAGTAGAGGGGGGTGCACGTTTCTCGGTTCCGCTTCTGCTGTAACCACTAGGATCGCATAAGGGCACATGCGGATGTTTTTATCATGTTATCATTCAATGTTTCCTCTCCACTTTCCATAACCTTTTAATCACAAAGACTGCAAACTCTTTCATGGCCGGCGTTGCCAGTTCTTATGTACTGTGTAAAAGGTAAGGTGCCATTGTTCACGCCGACCTGAAGGACTCTGGACTTGTTTCCCTTCAACAAACTGCGGACATCATTTCAGAGGGACTCGTAAGGGGAGAAGCAATAATTACTTCTCAGCACTTCAGCAGCCTCAATCTATGAAATATTAATACCACTTACAGTGCAGATATTCCGAAAGAGGCTTCAGTTGCATTAACTGGCTGTCAGAGCCACTCAATTTCAAATTACTATGGTTTGCATATTTAAAGGTGGAAGTCCCATCAAAAAATTATTTTGAAGCTATAGGTACCTAGCTGACGTGGAATCTGTTTTTTTTCCTTTCTGTATTTCTGATTTCTTAATATTTGTGACACACCATTTTAGTTTCCCTGCGTACCCTGTTGCAAGGGCTTGGAGGTTAAAGTGACATTTTTAGTGCTGTGTTCAGAGAGTCGGCGGTACCTACAGATTCTGACACCTCACCATCACTTTGAAAATGCACTGGGAAATCAGCACAGTCACCGCCACAATTAGAGGCGGTGGCGCTAAAGCAATCTCTTCTTGGTGAATTGGCATGATCAGAAACAGAAGTGCTTGAACGCAATTGCTAGGACTGGCATCGCTGCATAGCAAAGAACACCGTGACCTCGATGAAAGAGGTGCATCCTGGGATACATCCTGGCACCCTGAAGACAAGATGGCTGTCATCATGCTGATCCCGAGACTTAGAAAGATAGTAACTTTTAATAATAACGCACTGCCGATAAAAAGCCCTGTCCCTCGTAACTTCTACAAGTGAAACACAATATATAAAAACATGTGCAATTGATATTTCCCCTTCAAGAAATATAAAAGGGCAGGGCACTCTTCTAAACAAGTAACTCCTCAAGTGATCATAAAATAAAACAAGTTGTGTCTCAAAATTTTGATGCTAGCTAGATTTGTTTAAGCATCAACTTGCCTGTGTCTTGTTTCCATTGTATTTTTGGCAGTTATTCTTAGGGGGGGGGGTTTGTCTTAATATATTTGGTCTTTATCTACTTGTCATTACTATAAATCTATATCTATATCCATCTCTTTCTCTCGCTATATACACACACATCTTTCTTTCTTGCAAGTAAACTGTTTTCAAATTAAAGGTGTGCACTTTTTATCCTGTACCATCCTCTATTAAAAATGCTTCTGTGAGCCCACATTTATTTATTTATTTAACAGTTTTTTATACCGACCTTCATAGTAAATAACCATATCGGATCGGTTTACATTTAACAGGGGGTATAACTGAAGGAAACAATTCAGGTAAACAATAGATAACAATAGATATGAATAAGTCAAAGTTACAATCAGCTGGAATCGAGAACTTGGAAGCTTATAATAAGCTGGAAGGAAGATGAAGGTAAGTAATAATAATAAATGAATACGATAGTGAGAGCGGGTTAAAGCTTGAAGGTGCTTTAACCTGGAGGAGCCAGAGTCCATAGTTCATGGAGATAAGTTCTCAGTTCTCAGTTCAGAAAGAACTGAGATAAGTTCTCAGTTCAGAAAGTTCTCAGTTCAGAGAACTGAGATAAGTTCTCAGTTCAGAAAGAACTGAGATAACATCTCAGTTCTTTCTGCCTCCATGGAACACGGTGAACCCCAATTCATTAGGGCAGGGGATCCAGCTTTCAAAAACTTTCACACCCCGTATCCCTTCTGTAGGGAAACAATGGAAGAGCTCTAGGGGCGTATACGTTAATTTATTTAACCGCTAACAGAAGGACTGTCTAACATTCTTGCCAGGCGCTGCTGCTTCTCTAACAGGTGTTTTTGCAAATGGATCTTAAGCGGACTTGAACTATCGTCCTTCCACTCGTTTTCTTTGTTTTCGAGCTTCCCGTTTTTCTGCAGTGCACATCCGTGCCCCAAGAGACGGATCTACTTCACCCAATCAAGCTCACGTCAGCCGCCCTCATCAGCAAACTTTTTGCTCTCAATTGGCGTTCCAGTCCCGCTCGCTTCTTGATGATGTACAATAACTACTTGATCTCCTTCAGAACCAAATTAAAGTGAAAATTGCTTGGGCATTTTTGCTTTGGGCCTGCCTGGTTCCATCAAGCAGAATATTTCATGCATTAATAGAAAATGAAGAACCTGCTCATTTCCCTGCCCCCGCAGTCCCGGCGGACGGTCATCCCTTTTGTCTGCAACAAGAAACCAAAGCACATCAGCAGCCAGTCTTGGGAAGTTAAGTGCAGAGACACAGCCTGTGATATCCTCACTGCTGAGGGCTGGGGGGGGCCTTCTTTTTTCCAAAACCATCAGTGGAATTGAATTCAAAGGGAATTGGCGAAACGGCAGCAAAGGAAAAAAATCAGCCTTCTCACGCCTGATGCTCCTCTGTAGAAAGCCCAGAGCTATAAACCCAGTTACATGATCTCTTCTGACACGATGCTGCCCCAGACATGCCAGATGGAAAATAAATGACACTGAGCAGCACAGTCCTAGCTTTCAAATGGTGAATCTCATGCATTCCCTTAATGGAGACCATTTGGCAAGATCTGATAAAAAAAAATATATCATTTTATTCAGTTCCCTTTTAATGCAACCCCACAGAATAGGGTTTATGTAATGCCCATAAGTATATATGGTTTACTGTACCAAATGTCCTCTGTTAATCACCCTACAGATGTTCTGGCAGATCAGGTCAGATAACAGCAGCAGTCGCATAAGGGAGGATCTGTGCCAGACTGTTACCTGCGGCTATCACTGGGATAATGAAGAGAGGACCAATCTGTGTAAAACAGATTGCTGGTTCTTACAGGGGCAAAACTCAAGACTGGCTCAGCCTATTCTAGCTGACATGGAGTCATCTTCACTAACACATCACATATCAGGATCCTGCATGACTACGTGTATTTATTTTATCTATCTCAGGAGCTTATGAAGCAGTACATCAATTGTTGCATTTAAAAGGTGAAGGGTCTTATTTGAAAAAGGGAGATGAGAAGAACACTGTAGCCGGGAAGGCATCTCCCTGTAAAGGCTGCTAGAACCTTAAGATCATAGATTCAGATCCTGCTGAGCTACATTACATGGCTGCCTATTATAACTGGGTGTTAACTGTGCAAGTGTAACTGCAACGCACTCATAACAAAGACGCCGTATAAGCATATTTTATTAGTGTTATAGATTCGGTGATCTCTGCGCAACATCAGTGCTGAGCCCATTATACTATTCCCTGAAGCACTCCAACACCACCACCTCAGAAGCAGTGAAAAATGAAAATGACCATTCTTTGAAAGGGCTCTTTAACTTGGCCAGGTTCAACCAGCCTGCTAGGTTGCAACGCTCCTGGTGTGCAATACAGCATTTAAAACAATACCCTAAACAGTGTTATCTTTCTGAAATTTATTTAAAAAAAAAAAGTGCTGGTATTCGCATTCAGGATGCATTTTTTTTTGAAGGACAACAGGGCAAATCAAGCAGGTGGGGGAAAAGGTGCGGGTAATTCAGTATCGACAAATACCCCCTGACAAAAAGCCTTGCCGCTATGCATACTCAGGAGGAGAAAATAATCAGGAAACAGAAAGTTAGTTTGTCCATAATAATAGGCCTGGTGCGCACACACCGGAGAACATCTGTTCCTTCTCTGCAGGGACGCCGACCCCCCCCCCCCTGCGGAGCACAGCTGGGTGCCACACGCATTCCTAGCAGCTTCAGGATAGGCCCGAGCAGGGGAGCCGGAGGGCAGCTGGGAACCAGGGGCCTGCAATCAGACTTGGACATTCAGAAGAAAATAATTTCAAGCTTGGTGACATCTTTCTCTTGGCCTGATGTAATAAGCTGAGCATTAAAACTGAAATTCAGCACATGCTTAACATTTTTATCTCCCGATGCAGTAGGCTGATGAAATGCTAAGGCATCAGGCATTTAAAAAAAAAAAAAAAAAAAGTGCGCTAACTCAAAAATGTGCATTAAAAAAACATGCGTAGCGTGCGTGAAAACAGGATTTATGCACAGAAAACATGGCTTATAGGGAAACAAACACTTTATGCTCAGAAATCATTGTTTCTGCACATAAATAGCAAATACAGGTCCTGGCACCAGAACTCCAGCTTCTGCCCATAGGCTAACACTAGCCCTTGAAAATATACTCCACCTCATAAGAAGATAAAAAGTTGCCATCCGGGGTCAGACTGAGGGTCCATCAAGCCCAGTATCCTGTTTCCAACAGTGGCCAATCCAGGTCACAAGCAGTGGCAGGATCCCAAAAAGTCAACAGATTCCAAACTGCTTATCCCAAAGATAAACAGTGGATTTCTCCAAGTGTATCTAGCTAATAATGCTTTATGGCCCAAATCCTTTTTAAATCCAGCTACATTAACTGCCTGTACCACATCACCTGGCAATGAATTCCAGAGCTTCATTGTGCACGGAATGAAAAAATATTTTCTCCAATTTAACTGTGCTACTTAGTAATTTCATAGTGTGTCCCCTAGTCTTCATTTTCTTAAAGAGTATATAATTGAGTCACATTTACCTGTTTCACTCCACTCATGATTTTATATAGTTCTGTCATATCTCCCCCTCAGTCGTCTCTTTTCTAAGCCAAAGAACCTTAACCTTTCCAGCCTTTCCTCATAGGGGAAGTGATCCATTCCCTTCATCATTTTGGACAGTCTTCTCTAAATCTTTTCCAGTTCTGCTCTACCTTTCTTGAGATGTGGTGACCAGAACTGCACACAGTATTCTAGATGTGGTCTCACCACGGAGCGATCCAGAGGTATTATGATAGTCTCCGATTTATTCTCCATTGCTTTCCTAACATACTATTTCTCTTTTTGACCATCACTGCACACGGAGCAGAGGATTTCAAGATACTGTCCACAATGTTGCCTAGATCCTTTTCCTCTGTGGTGACTCCTAGTATGGAACCCAACACTGAGCAACTGAAGATTGGATTACTTTTTCCTTAAGTACATCTCTGTGCATATGTCCGCATTAAATTAAATCTGCTATATGGCCAGTCTTGTAAGGTCCTCCTATAATTTCCTACTATTCGCTTGTGATTTAATAACTTGGATTGATTTTGTGTCATCTGCAAATTTGATCACCTCACTCATTGTTCCCTTTTCCAGATCATTTATAAATATATTAAGACACCAGTTCCAGTACAGATTTACCTTTGTTCATTGAGACAACTGATCATTTAGTCATAATCTGTTTCCTGTATGTCAACTAGTTCGCAATCCATGTTTATTTATTTAAAAAACATTCCGCCTATATCAACCAATGCATTCTAGCTGGATTACAATGGAATACAAAATTAATTACATTTATAATAGGATATTGCCTCCTAACCCAGGACTTTTTAATTTTCTCATGACTCTTTCTTGAAGGGCTTTGTCAAATGCCTTCTGACACTCCAAATACACTATATCCACCAGCTTACCATTATCCATGTTTATTAACCCCTTCAAAAAATGAAGCAGATTGGTGAGGAAAGACTTCCCTTGGGTAAATCCATGTTTGCTGTGCTCTGTAAGTTTCTTCTTTAGAATTGTTTCTATGATTTTTCCTGGCACTGATGTCAACCTCACCCATCTAATTTCCTGGGTCATCCCTGGAGCCCTTTTTAAAAACTGTGTCTCCAATCTTAAGGCACAATATATAATTTAACAATAGGTTAGAAATTACTAGTAATAGATCTGAAATTTCATTTTTAAGTTCTTTAAGAACTTTGGGGTATATACCTTCTTGTCCAGGTGATGCGTTATTCTTTAGTTTGTCAATTTGCCTTATTACATCTTCTAGGTTCACTGGTTTTAGTTTCTCTGAATCACCAATATTAAATACAGTTTCCAGCATCTCCAACATTCTCCTCCGTAAACACTAAAGCAAAGAATTCATTTAGTCTCTCTCTATGGTCTTGGCTTGCCTAAGTGCCCCTTTTACTCTTTAGTCATCTAACAGTTCAACGGACTCCCTCACATGCTTCCTGCTTTGGATGTATTTGAAAAAGTTTTATTATGAGTTTTTGCTTCTATGACGAGCTTCTTTTCAAATTCTCTTTTTGTCTGTCTAATCAATGTTTTGCATCTAACTTGCCTGTGCTTATGCTTTTTCCTGTTTTCTTCATTTGGAACTTATTTCTGCTTTTTGTAAGATGTTCTTTTGGCTATCATAAGCCTCTTTGACCTCACCTTTTAACCAAACTGGCAGTCATTTGGCCTTCCTTCCACCTTTTTTTAATGCATGGAATACACATCTGGTCTGGGCTTCCAGGACAATGTTTTTTAAACAATGTAAAAATAATCCTCTTCTCAAGGAAGTACCACAAGGCTCCACTCTGCCGCCTGTCCTCTTTAATCTTTACCTAACTCCCTTTTGCTGTCTTCCATCCAAGCTAGATGTCTCCTTCAAATGCTATGCAGAGGGCATACACTTTTTTTTTCTCCTAATTTTGCCCTCTATGGACGCTACTCTGGAGAAACTGCAAAACTGCTAGTCACAAATCAAGACCTGGCTTTATGAGAATAAACTGATGTTTAACATCAATAAAACTGAAGTTATATTTCTGTCTCGATCAGAGGTTAGTAACCCTCCTTTAAGTGTTTCCCTTGAAGGAGGCTCTGTATCTATATCCATCAAGAACCAAAACTTAGGGATACACATGGATTCATCATGGTCTCTCCGACCACACTTTAGCGCTCTGGTACAGTCTTCCTACTATAAACTGAACTTTTTGCGGACACTAAAACCTCTCCTTAGTCATTCCGACTTCTATTTGGTAACCCATTCATTGATTCCGTCTGCCCTTGATTATTGCAATTTTTTTTTAAGGTCTTCCACTCTCATATCTAAAGTTTCTGCAATTAATACAAACTTTTGCTGCTTGTTTGGTTTATGGTTTAGCTCTGCGAGATCACATTATTCCAGCCCTGGCCACCAATAGCAAGGCAAATAAAATTCAAAGCTCTAACTCTTGCTTTTAAAGCCCAAAACAATCTGGTCATCCCTCGTGTAACACTGGCTGTTCACCCTTACCAACCAAGACGCTCATTCCATTCTATCAACCCAGCACCTTCTAGAAATTTCTGCACTGAGTGAAATTCGGTTATCCGAATCAAGAAACCAGATTTTCAACACTGTGGGTCCCACCCTGTGGAATAATTTACCTACAGATATCAGGATGGAAAAAGACCTGCTACAGTTTAGAAAATCATTGAAAACCTCTCTTTTCACAAGCATTTCTCACCTAAAATTCTAAGCCCAGTTTCTCAGAAGCCACTGTAATAGAGACCAGTACAGACTATTTTACTGTATTCCATATTAATTGTATCTTCATTTGTCTTTTTCTGGCCAACTAGGAAGTTGGTTGGTCTTTGTGATGTTTTGTTACTCTTATTTGTATGCATTAGATTATGTGCGTACTTCTGTGATCCACCAAGATTTGTAGATTGGTGGAATCCAAATGGAATAAACAAATAAATAATCAGTCCACAAGGGACTAACCTGATAATTCCATCTTCATAAATATATAAAATTATATGCTGTGGAAAACAGATTTCTCTCTCTCTAGCTCTGGTACATACACTGGGGGACACTTCTACAAAAGATTTTAGGGAAGGGTCGGAGGGAAGGGGGGAAAGGAGGGTGGGTGTTGGGTCAAAGGAACTCCTTTGTCTTGTGTGCTTTAGACTCTTGAGATGTTCTTTATGCAGATGATTTATCCTTTGAGGTTTCTTAACATTGTTAATTATCATTTTTGGGTTTATGTAAATTTGGGGAAGAGGGGTTTGGGTGGAGTTGGAAGAAAATGATGAAGATGTTTGTATGTTTAAAATTATTTTGCATATTGTTTGATAAGGGATCAAACATCTTTTTTTTTTTCTTGTTTTTCAATAAACAGATTTAAAACAAATATAAAATCCTTTTCACATATGGAATTTCCATCCATACAGATTCACAGTACATTTAGTCTCCTACAGGATTTTTACCCTGTTTGATTCTATGCCAGCCCTAACATACAGCACCACACCATGCCCTCCCCACCCATCAATTTGATCCACCCTCTGACTGCAATATAATTTGTACTCTGGTATTGCTCTGTCCCATTGGTTATCCTCTTTCTACCAGGCCTCTGAAGTATCAATTATGTCTGCCTCTTCATTCAGTGCTATACATTCTAACTCTCTAGTTTTTAAACTTCTGGCATTTGCATACAGGCAACCTTCCATGCAGTTGACAGGAATAACTTGGAATCTTAATTCAATTTTCTCTTGGGCTACTCTTTCCTTTATTAGGCTGAGTGAATGTCAGCTCTATCTCCTTTTTAGTGCCTTCCACCCGGATTAAGGCAAAGCCCATCCTTTTGGAAGAAGCTCCTCCTTCCACAGAATGTGGCCCAGTTCTTAACAAATCCGAAGTCTCCAGAGACTCCGGAGCTCTGCCTGCCTCTGGGGACCTGCGCGTGGAACAGAAAGCATTTCAGAGAATGCTACCCTGGAGGTTCTGGATTTTAACTTTGCACCTAAGAGCCTAAATATGGCTTCCAGAACCTTCCTCCCACACCTTATGTTGTTGGTACCCACATGTACCATGTCAGCTGGCTCCTCTCTTGCACTGTCTAAAATCCTATCTAGGTGACGCGAAGTCCGCCACTTTCGCACAAGTAAACAAGTTATCAAGTGATCCCCATGTCCACTGGAAACCCAGCTATCTACATTTCTAATGATCAAATCATTAATTTTGATGGCCATCCAACCCTTCCCCCGCCTGAGCACAAGCCCTTGGAGACCCTTCCTCTATGCGAAAGAATAATACATCATCTGGAGAGCAGGTCCTAGCTACAGGATCACTTCCTGCTACACCAAGGTGATGCTCTCCTTCCAGGTTACTCTGCTCCTCCAAAGAAGTAAATGAGCTGCCAAGCTGGATTTGAGACGTGACTATTATATCCCTGAAGTTGTCTGCCTCAGCTACTCCAGGTCCGTCACTTTAGCCTCCAGAAATTGGACTCATTCCCCGAGAACCAGGAGCTCTTTGTATTGAGCACACACATATAACCTCTCACCAACTGATAATCATACATGTGGCATTTGCAGAAGAGACTAGAATGTTTCCATCTTACTGCCGGACTGCATCTTAATATTGTTAAATTGTTAGTTAAGGTTGCTAAGAGAGTAGGTATTCCTAATCTAATGCAAGTCCTTGAAATGTATTTGATACATTTAATGTTAGTTTGGTAATGGCCTACAAGAGATAAAAGTTAATCTACTATAAGGACTGGATTACTCCCTTATCTAATTCTCTGATTGTGAAAAATGTTCCTCCTGTCCTCTTAATTGGAACAGTCTATAAATTAAAAATTGTAAGAGGGGAAGGAGACACTAAGAATTTACTTAGCTTTCTCTATTAAATCTAACAGATATTCACTAAGAACTTACCTAGTTTACTCTTTTAAATCAACATACAGAATATCAATTTACCCCATAATTATTTTTTCTGCCCCAAGCTTTAAGTCACAGAATTTCCCAGCAAAGCAATACTTACAAATCCTCTTCAATCACCAGCGAATTAAATTTGCACAGAAAAATGCATGCACAACTGCAGGTAAAACTGTGTGCTCTGCCAAATGCACTTTATTACATCGGCCGCTCTCTCTCTTGCACCAGTTTTTCTTTTTTTACTCCTAAAATACTGGATAGCTTTAGCCAGTCTGTGTAACACTACTTACTACTACACACTATTTACTGCCCCATCTATATCTGATGGAGAAAGCTGCTCTTGGCTCACCTGCAAAGGCTTTTGAGATGCGATCCTTCTTCCATTCCCAGGGCTGGTCATACTCCTCGGGGGGCCTCTCGTCGTCTTCAGGCAGGCGCGACTCCCTGGGTCTCTGGCATGTGGGCTTCTCGGCGTCCAAGTCCATGCCATTCTCTGTGGGCTCATACGGAGTGTCATATAAATGAAGAGGCTTAGGAGGAGGATCCTTTGAGCCTCTGCGGCGGATTTCTGCAGCAAAATAAAGGAAAATACCCTGCATTATTAGAGTTTCATCTTTTAATTTCTCTCTTTTTTTTTTGTTTAAGCCTGGGAAAAGATTTGTCAAGCTGAAAAAGTCAGAGGTCAGAATAATTAGTTCTAATACTTTAAAGTGCACAATCTCGATTCTTCTTTTATCCTGCCATATTATTTCTAATGTATTTAAACAAATTGGGGTAGAGAAATAGAAAAGCTAAACATTCCCTTGTGTTTAAAACTTTTCCCCATGCTGAGTTTAATCTGCAGCTGTGCATGTTATATTTAAAATTTTACACATGTCAGTATGACACCCTCATGGAGTCCTGAAAAAGATCTGCATCCAAATTTACTTAGATTCGTAGTATAAGAATTGTTCTAAAACTTTTAAGCACTAATATCTCCTCCAGAATTAAATTAAAAGCATAAAAAAGTGGAGGGGAGTAGAAAAGGGTCTTTTTATTTTGTTCTTTAATAGTTAATTGAATTATTTTAAAAAACATATGGTTTTACTAGTTGGGAGAAAGCCCACATCAACGCAATGCCCACATCAACGCAATGCCCTTGGGAAATCTGCACAATGCAAAATCTGCACAAAATTCCCCTCCTACATAGGATTTTAAGATTCTGTGCAGAATTTGGTACTGAGAGTAGATGACAACAGCTGCATCACTGGCCCACAGGTATCGCACTGAGGGGCAGTGGCACCACATTGCCCTGCTGGGGTCGGAATTAGGTGGTAGTATTGGCGTAACACTGACCTTCAGGTTGGAAGGAGACAGCAGTGTTGGCATGGGCCCATATAGACAGGAAGGAGGAAGAGGATGCTTGTATTGACCTGTATGGGCCAGGATGAATAGGGCAACTTTAGGGAATGAAGCAGGGTGGATGGAGGGAAAAAAAGGGTCAGTCCTGGGGAGGGAGAAGGAGAGAGAGTCAGATATGGAGAGTGAAGAGAGCAGAGGGGTCAGGTTTGGAAGGAGAGGGTAGGCCAAGGCAGTGTAGAGATATGACGGCAGAAAAGGACCAAATGATCCACCCAGTCTGCCCAGCAAGCTTATCCTTATGCCAGTATCTGCTGCACTGTGCAGGTTACCCTCATGCTTATCAGTTTCCCAGACCGTAAAAGTCAGGGCCCTCGGATGCTATTTGAATCCAATTTCCCTTAACCCTTGCCATGGAAGCAGGAACAATGTTGGAGCTGCATCAAAAGTATCAGGCTTAGTGATTAAGGATAGTAAAAGCCACATCAGTAAGTTATCCCCATGTTTATTTGTTCCCCAAACTGTAAAAGTCCCTCATTGGTTGCTGTCTGAATCCAATTCCTCTTTTCCCACTGCCGTTGAAGCAGAGAGCAATGGTGGAGTTACATTAACAGTATCAAGCCTTATTTGTTAAGGGTAGCAACTGCTACACCAGCAAGTTGCCCCCAGTTACCCCTGTGCATTCTTTTCTTTATTTCCATTATTTAGCCTTTAGGGATTCAGTGTTTATCCTATGCCCCTTTGAATTCCTTCACTGTTTTCATCTTCACCACCTCCTCCAGAAGGGCATTCACCACCTTCTCCATGAAGAAATATTTCCTGATATTGGTTCTGAGTCGTCCTCCCTGAAGTTTTTTTTCATGATCCCTAGTTCTGCTGATTTCTTTCCAATGGAAAACGTTTGACGATTGTGCATCATTAAAACCTTTCAGGTATTTGAAGGTCTGAAACATTATCTCCTCTGCACCTCCTCTCTTCCAGGATATTCAGATCCTTCAGCTTCTCCTCATAAGTCTTCCAGTGCTGACCCCTCACCATTTTGGTCTCTCTTCTTTGGACTGCCTCTATCCTGTCTTTATCCTTTTTGAGATTCAGGCACCAGTACTGAACAAAGTACTCCAGGTGAGGCCTCACCAAGGACCTGTACAAGGGCATTATCACCTCTTTTTTCTTACTGGTTATTCCTCTCTCTATGAAGTCCAGCATTCTTCTGGTTTTAGCTACTGCCTTGTCACATTGCTTCACCAACTTTAGATCATCAGACACTATCACATCAAGGTCCCTCTCCCAGTCCGTGTGCATTAGTCTTTCACCGCCCATGACATATTGCTCTTTTGGATTGCCACTCCCCAGATGCATGACTCTGCAATTCTTGGCACTGAATCCCAGCTGCCAAACCTTCAACCACTCCAAGTTTTTGTAAATCACATCTCATTCTCTCTACTCCTTCCAGCGTGTCCACTCTGTTGCAGATCTTTGGGGCCGATGCAATATGCCGAGCACACTCTTAACTGGCAGAAAGGCTGGTTATGAAAACTGATGCCGAGTTTACCAGCATCAGTCTTCATAATGGTGGTCTGCCAGTAATGAAAATGGCCGCCGATAAACTCAGGGGATGTTTTCATTAATGGCAGACAGGCAGCTGCGGCGGGTCACGCTAGGACGGAGGTGCTAAGATCGCAAAAGCGACCCTAGCGCCACCTGCCTAGCGCGACCCCCTAATTTAAATATTGCATGGCGTCCCCCCTTTGGGGCACCATGCGCGCGTTAAGAGAGCAGGCACTGACTGTTCAGCGCCCGCTTTCTACGCGCCTTTATTGCATCGGCCCCTTAGTATCATCCGCAAATAGACATAACATGCCATACTGGGTCAGACCAAGGGTCCATCAAGCCCAGCATCCTGTTTCCAACAGTGGCCAATCCAGGCCATAAGAACCTGGCAAGTACCCAAAAACTCAGCCTATCTCATGCTACTGCTGCTAATAATAGCAGTGGCTATTCTCTAAGTCAACTAAATTAATAGCAGGTAATGGACTTCTCCTCCAAGAACCTATCCAATCCTTTTTTTAAACACAGCTATACTAACTGCACTAACCACATCCTCTGGCAACAAATTCCAGAGTTTAATTGTGTTTTGAGTGAAAAAGAACTTTCTCCGATTAGTTTTAAATGTGCCACATGCTAACGTCAAGGAATGCCCCCTAGTCTTTCTATTATCTGAAAGAGTAAATAACCGATTCACATTAACCCGTTCTAGACCTCTCATGATTTTAAACACATCTATCATATCATCCCTCAGCCGTCTCTTCTCCAAGCTGAAAAGTCCTAACCTCTTTAGTCTTTCCTCATAGGGGAGTTGTTCCATCCCTTTTATCATTTTGGTCACCCTTCTCTGTACTTTCTCCATCGCAACTATATCTTTGAGATGTGGCGACCAGAACGGTACACAGTATTCAAGGTGCAGTCTCACCATGGAGTGATACAGAGGCATTATGACATTTTCCGTTTTATTCACCATTCCCTTTCTAATAATTCCCAACATTCTGTTTGCTTTTTTGACTGCCACAGAATACTGAACCGACAATTTCAATGTGTTATCCACTATGACACCTAGATCTCTTTCTTGGGTAGTAGCACCTAATATGGAACCTAACATTGTGTAACTATAGCATGGATTATTTTTCCCTATATGCATCACCTTGCACTTATCCATATTAAACTTCATCTGCCATTTGGATGCCCAATTTTCCAGTCTCAGAAGGTCTTCTTTCAATTTATCACAATCTGCTTATGATTTAATTACTCTGAACAATTTTGTATCATCTGCAAATTTGATTACCTCACTTGTCGTATTTCTTTCCAGATCATTTATAAATAAATTGAAAAGTACAGGTCCCAATACAGATCCCTGAGGTACTCCACTGCCCACTCCCTTCCACTGAGAAAATTGTCCATTTAATCCTACTCTTTGTTTCCTGTCTTTTAGCCAGTTTGTAAGCCACGAAAGGACATCACCACCTATCCCATGACTTTTTACTTTTCCTAGAAGCCTCTCATGGGGAACTTTGTCAAACGCCTTCTGAAAATCCAGATATACTACATCTACAGGTTTACCTTTATCTACATGTTTATTAACTCCTTTAAAAAAAGTGAAGCAGATTTGTGAGGCAAGACTTGCCTTGGGTAAAGCCATGCTGACTTTGTTCCATTAAACCATGTTTTCTATATGTTCTGTGATTTTAATGTTTAGAACACTTTCCACTATTTTTCCTGGCACTGAAGTCAGGCTAACCGGCCTGTAGTTTCCCAGATCACCTCTGGAGCCCTTTTTAAATATTGGGGTTACATTAGCCACCCTCCAGTCTTCAGGTACAAACTTTACCTTCTATCCCTTCCGCCAAGTCGCTCACAAAGATATTGAACAAAACTGGTCCCAAAACCGATCCCTGTGGCACTCCACTTAACACTGTTCTTTCTTCAAAGTAGGTTCCATTTACCATTATCCACTGTCTCTGGTCAGTCAACCCAGTTTGCAATGCACGTCACCACCTTGACACTCACTCCCAATTTTATTCACAAGCCTCCTATACAGAATCATATCAAAAGCTTTTCTGAAATCCAAGTAGATCACATCAAGTGTTCTTCCTGATCCAGTTCTCTAGACCCCCAATCAAAAAATCTATGAGATTTGTCTGACAGAACCTTCCCCTGGTGAATCCATACTGCCTCATGTCCAGCAACCCACCAGACTTGTAGATAGTTCATTATCCTTTCCTTCAGCAGAGTCTACATTAATTTTCCCCCCATCGAGGTGAGGCAAACCAGTCTGTAGTTTCCAGCCTCCTCTGTGCTACCACTCTTGTGAAGCAGGACCACCACCGCTCTTCTCCAGTCCCACGGCACCACTCCCTTTTCAAGGGATCTATTGAACAGGTCCTTCAGTGGACCTGCCAGCTCATCTCTGAGCTCCCCCAGTATCATGGAAAGCTTCATGAACGTACTATTACAGCACTCCTGGGATATTTCTGCAACTGTAACTAATAACCTTTTGGAGAACTTCAAAATACTGTGTGCAGAATGTTTAACATTTTGCACAGAAATCCTAAGACAAGGGTAAATACAAGCTAGAGCTCTAAAAAGAGGATTGAAAGCAGCAGAGAGGATCAGAGCCATTTCTGAGGGGACCCCGCTCCATCTCATTTTCTCTGGACATACCACCAACTTGATAGAAACATCTGGCAAGAAATCATCAGGCATGGACAAAAAAAGTAAATATCCATATGACCACCTGTACAATGCTTTATTAATCCTTTAGGAAAGCACTTTGAATACTTTAGAAAGGATATAAAACAATGATGAGTAAATCCACCTCACCCCACCTAGGGCTCCATTGGAAGGGACATGCTTCGCCTTCTGCAGTACTGCAAACTGTAGTGCTCTGAAACAGCAGTTCAAAACACCATAGTAACCCTCCATCTGCACTTTGTTTCATCTCGCCATTCAAGGCCTGGGCATCAGAAGTAGAAGGCCTCATGCCTGCTTATAGCACTCAGAACTGGGGTTTCCTTTGTTAAGAAGAGGCACCAATGTTCTGGTTTCCACAGCAACCGGTGGCACCACAGATATGATGATGTTAGATGCAGAGATAATTGTTTTCATGCCATGCCATCCATTTTATTTGTATTTGCTAGCACTGTTATTGTATTATTTTTGGAACTATGCACACCCTTTAGGCTACTTCTTTGGAGGATGGGAAGGCGGTATAGAAAAATGTTACATAAATAAATGCACTTATTTTCCAGGAGAGGCAGAGATGAGAACCATGGTCTCTAGTGAATGTGTTCTGGCAGTGCTACAAGCTTGAGCCACACCACTGGCTCATGTCAGCAGTCTCCAGTGACTGATGCAGGCAGGATACAATCAAAAGGCATTCTGAGATCAGCATCGGAGTAGAGCAGGACAGTCTGGCTCCCATCAAACTCTCCAGTTATTAGGGATGCACATTTGTTTTAAACAAATTTTCAAAATACAACAAATAAGGGACAATTTGTTTCATTGGGGGGGGGGCACGCAACGAATTGCGGGGCCCCTCAAATTAAACAAATCTCATTTCTTTAATTTGTTTAGAACTTCCAGCTGGGCCTAAGGCTGAGGCCCAAAGCAGGTGCCACAGCCTACGACAAAGTGTGATGCCGGCACTTCAGCCTAGGCTCAAAGCCAGGGCCTCACCTACAGCATAAGCCTGAGTGTGACACCAGAGTCTCAGCCGATGCTCGAATGCAAAACCAGGGCTTTGACTGAGATCCAACAAAGGCCCAGAACCCCCTCAAAACAATACCTGATTTGCTAGGTATCCAAAGCACGACCCAGCTGGGTCCTGATGACTGGGCCCCGAGCCAGGCCCGAGATCAGGTCCCAACACAGGCCTGGTCCCAATGCCTGGACTTCGGCCTAGTCCCAACACCAATGCTGAGGCCTCGGCCCAAACCAGGACCTGCTGCCAGGTCCCAACACCTGGCTCTTGTCCTAGGCTGGAGCCCAGGACAGAGGTCCAATACAGAGGAACAGCCTGGAGGCTGGGTCCTGACACCGGGCCTTGGCACAGACCCAGATCCAATGCCGGGTGCCGATGTCTGGGCCTTAGCCCAGGTCAAATCCCAACACTGGGGCCTGGCCTGGAGGCTGGATCTGGACCCTGGGAGATAAAATACTCTGGCATGACCCCCAGAAGGCAGCATCATTAGAAGAAAGAAGACAGAAGACCTAAGAAGATGACCTCCAAGGCCTGGGCCTGACCTTAGGCCAAGGCCCAGGCATCAGGTCCTGGCATCAGGCTTGGGCCTGGCATTGGGTCAAGGCCTCTGGACCAGTCCCTAGCATTGGTCTTGGGTCCGGGCTCCGGCCTTGGCCAAGGCCCAGGAACCAGGGCTGGGGGCTGAGCATAAGCCTGGGCTAGGCACAGGCCCAGGGTATTGGGACTAAGTCTCTGGACTGGGCCCCAGCTCTGGTCCAGGCCCAGGGTCAGAACCCAGCATCAGGCCTGGGACTAGGCAGAGGCCCAGACATCGAGACCCAGGCTCCGGACCAGGCCCAGGCTTTGGCCGAGGTCCCAATATCCAGCTTAGGCTCTAGTGTTGGGCCTAGGCATTGGGACCAGGCCTCCAGGCCTCGGCTTTGCGTAGATCTTAGGCCAAGGTCGTGGCTTATCTACCATACCTAGGCCTTGCCAATAGATCCCCATTGGACTGGGTAAATGAGGACTAGGGAGGATCCTGGCCCCAGCATTTTTTCGGGTGGGAATGATGGTTGGTGGGGTCAAGAGGCCTTGGGAGGCCGAGTTTCCCTTTTTTTTTTTTTTTTTTTTACAAGTTTGATTCGTTTTTTTGTTTTTTTTAATGACAGGCATGAATCAAACATTAAATGAATTGAAATTCATTGGGGGGGGGGGGGAATTTCCCAAAAATGAACTGAAAAACACAATACATTTATTAGCCCTGCACATTCCTTCCTGTTATTGTCCCTGTTGGAAGTCCCTGTAACGTCACGCTTTAATGCGGCCTTGTACCCCCCTCCCCCAAATCAATAAAAATAGCTTTAAAAAGTATACATGTTCGCTCTATACATAAAATTTATAAAACAAAATAAAAGCCAAATTAGCCCTGGCTTGAAACTTAACACCATCATCCAACACCATCCGTCACAAGAATTCAGTTTTCACATCCATCTCTCAGAATCTGAGAGACTGACAGAGGTTAAATCAGTAAGAGAACAAAACTGTCTGAGGCAAATCTCCATTTGAAGCTGTACAAATTTAAATTTCACAAGGATGCAGTAGAAGGGGTGAAAAAAAAAGGGAGGGTGTGCTTTCATGAATCCAATGTGTGAGGAAAAGCTCTCCAGGCTCGCTTATATGCTGCTATCTCGTACAAACGAGGAAGAAGAGGAAGATTGTCTGACCTCGTGTTTTACTTCATTCCTCAAGGAGAGAAAATAGGCAGGTCAGCCTTGATGGAAGGGGAAGCTCTCACTGCTCTGATCTTCCTCGGTGGAAGAGGAAGGAGGACAAGGTAAGAATTTTGTTCAGAAAAAAAAGAGAAGAAAGAGCATCACTGCATAACTAATTGTGTGTTCCGAGGATCATGATCACTGATTTTTGTACCTTAAGATCAGCCCTCCTCCAATTATAATGATTCAGGCACTGAAAGATATAAGAAAGTATTAACCTATTTCCTGTTCACATGTTAGATCTATCTATTGAAGATCCTCAATGGCTGGGAAAAGCCAGAACTCAGCATCACGGAACAAGATGCTTTCTGATAATAACTCAAAACACTCCTCCACTCTCAGCAGAGCTTTCCAAAGGAGTCAAAAACTGTAAGTATCTGAAGCTGGGAAAAAGAGAGATTAGTCTGAGGTGGAGGGAGGGATGCACCTGTATTATGTGCATTTTTGCAGTGTAAGAGGTAAAGGGAAAAACGATAAGGGAGAGATCACAGGAGACAAGAGATCACAGGAGGAAGACGGGCAACAATACTGAATATGGAAAAGCTGAGAAGCTAAGAAAGTAGACAGGAGAGGGAAGATGTAAATGGAAGAAAAAATAGCCAACATGGAAAAATGGAGAACGTGATTTTTCTTTTTATAGAGACATTAGTGATAGAAGGGATTGCAAACGTGGCATTATGAGACTCTGACATGAAGGAGAGGAATATGAAGAGATTGAGGAGGATAAAGCAGAATTGCTTAGCAAACATTTCTGTTATGTATTATTCGCTGAGAAAGGGCCAGGTGTAGGATCACAGAAAACACATCCAAAACAGGACCAGAAGTGAGATAAACCTCACATGATTTTCGGAAGACCCTGTTCATAAGGAGCTAGCTAAACTGAAAGAAGGAAATCAATGGGGCTGGACGGGATATATTTCAGATTTTAGTTCTGGCAGCTCCGCTGGCCGACGTTATCAATGCTTCTTTAAAGCCTGGAATAGTTCCGGAGGACTGGAGACATAGGAGTGAGGTTCCTCTTCACAAATGTGGAAGTAACGAGGAGGCTGGAAACTACAGGCCAGTTAATTTGACCTCTGTGATGAGTAAATTAATAGAATCGCTGACACGACAAAGGATAGCACAGTTTCTGGAATCCGATGGATTACAAGATCCAAGGCAGCATAGTTTTACCAAAGGTAAGTCTTGACAAACAAATCTGATCAATTTCTTTGGGTGATTAGAGAGATGGATCAGGAGAGAGTTAGATGTAATGTGATTTTTGCATTTTTATTTGTTTGCTTATTTTGTTCATCACTTTTGACAATTGTTTCAGTCTATAAAGCAATTAACAAATACTGCTACATAAATAAACTTAGACTTCAGTAAGGCCTTTGATACGGTTCTACATAGGCAACTTATAAAATAAACTGAGCACACTTGGTATGGGCCCTAAGGTGACTGACTGGGTTAGAAACTGGTCAAGTGGGAGGCTACACAGGGCAATAGTAAATGGGGTTCATTCTGAAGAGGGAAGTGTGCTGCAGGTATCAGTCCTTCAACCAGATATTTTCAACCATTTTAAAAAATGATATTGCAAAAGGACAATTTGTCAATACCAACAAAATATGCAACAAAGTAGTCAATTATGAAGTGGTAAATATAAGGAGAGATCTGGGGAAACTTGAGGAACAGTTTAGAGTCTGGAAGATAAGATTTAACACTAAAAAAAATAAAAAAATAATGCAGTCATGCATTGGGGCTGCAAAAAAACAAAAACAAACAAAAACGAAGGGAGTGGGACTGTAGGAGGAGAAATTCCTCTATGCATGAAACAATAGGGGAAGCTGTGGGTGATCATTTCTGATTATCTCAAGATGACCAAACAGGTGGATATAGTATGGGCAAAAGCCAGACAAATGCTTGGGTGCATAAAGGAATGGTCAGCAGAAAAAAAGATGATGATATTGCCCCTATACAGGGCACGTTTGGCCGCCCGTTTTCGACGCGCTATTTTTACCCTTTATACAGTAAGGGGTAAAAGCACGTTGAAAACACGCAGCCCCCCCCCCCCAAACTAATAGTGCCCGCAACATGCAAATGCATGTTGATGGGCCTATTAGTTATTCCCACGCGATTCACAAAGTAAAATGTGCAGCCAAGCCTCACATTTTACTCTAAAAAATTAACTCCTGCCAAAGGCAGGCATTAATTTCGGCCGGCACCAGGGAAGTGTACAGAAAAGCAGAAAAAACTGCTTTTCTTTACACCCTCCAACTTAATATCATAGCGATATTAAGTCGGAAGCCCCAAAAATTAAAAAAAATTAAAAATAAAAACATTTAAAAATCTGCCCGCGGCCTGTGGGTTGGAAGCCGGATGCTCAATTATGCTGGCGTCCGTTTTCTGAACCCATGGCTGTCAGTGGGTTCAAAAACCGATGCCGGTAAAATTGAGTGTCAGCTGTCAAACCCGCTGACAGCCGCCGCTTCTGTCAAAAAGGAGGCGCTAGTGTCCCTAGTGTCTTTTACCGCGGGCCCTCATTTACATAAATTTATTTACTGGATCGCTCGCCCGCTCTCCCACGAAGTTTTCTGTATCAGCCCGATAGTAAATACCTGGTGAGACTTCATTTGGAATACTATGTATAATTCTGGAGACCACACCTTCAAAAGGATATAAAAGAGATGGAGTCATTCCAGAGGACAGCTACAAAAATATTAAATACTCTTCAATATAAAGCAAATGGGGGACAGATTTAAATATTTAAACATGTATATGCTAGAGGAAAGGTGAGATGGGGTGATAAGATTGAGACATTTAAATACCTCCAAGTTATGAAGGCATAGGAGGCAGGCCCCCTTTAAATGAAAAGAAGGCTCTGAAACCCCTCGGCAATTGGATGGGGGTGAAAGGGGGAAGACTCAGGAGTAATTTATTTCTTTACAGAAAGGGTGGTTGATGCATGGACAGCCTCTGCCTGTGGAGGTGGTGGAGCCAAGGACCCTTTCCAAATTCAAGAAAGTATGGGACAAGCACAGAGGATCTCTGGGAGAACGGTAGGGATTGTAGAGCTCAGCAGTTGGTGTGCTTGGGCAGACTAAATAGGCCTAATGATCTTTTTCTGCCATTATAATCACTAAAGGGAGGACTTTAGCTAAATTATTCCGCAGAAATTCTCCTTAAACAACAAGACAATATGAAAATGAGGAAATTAGTTAGAAAATACTAAAAGGACCTGTTACAAAGGCAGACTGGATGAACTATTTGGTCTTTTTCTGCCATTATAACTATGCATGTATGCATGAATAGTGGACACTATTTAAAAACGCCATCTTGGAAGCCTAGAAACGTTTTATTCCATGCATTAGAAATGGAAGGAAGAAGGTAAAACAACTGCCAGCACAGTTAAATGTTGACGTGAAAGAGGCTATTAAAGCCAAAAGTTAGATCCAAATGAAGAAAATAGGAAAGAGCATAAGAACTGGCAAGTTAGATGTAAAACATTAATAAAGCAGGCCAGAGAGTCAAAAACCCTAAATAAACATTTTTTTTCAAGTATATTCAAATCAAGAACCCTGTGACTGGACTGCTAGATACCTGAGATGTAAAAGGGGAGCTCGGGAAGACAAGGCCATAGCAGAAAAACTAAATTTATTTTTTGCTTTGGTCTTTACTGAGGAGGGTATCAGGGAGATACCTTTGCAAGACACAGTCTTTGAGGCCGATGATTCAGAGGAACTGAAGCAAAGCATGTGGAACTGGGAACATGTAATAGCGCAAATTGATAAACTAAAGAAGAACAAAGCCACTGCATCCAGAAGGTATACACTCCAGAGTACTGAAGGAACTTAAAAAAAATGAAAACCGCAGCCTTCTCACTCAAATCAACTACGGTACCTGAGGATTGGAGGGTGGTCAACATAATGTCCATTTTGAAAAAGGGTCCCAGGGTGATCAGGGAAACTAAAGACCAGTGAGCTTGACATCGATTATAAATAGGCAAAATGATAGAAGCTATTCTGAAGAACAAAATTACAGATCATCTGGATAGATACAGATTAATGAGGCAGAGCCAACACGGATTTAGCAAAGGGAAGTTTTGTCTTACAGATCTGTTGGATTTTTTTTTTTTTTTTTTTTTGAAGGACAAGGGTCAGGTGCTTTACTCAATTTTTCTACAAGGCAGATAAGGGGGAAACGTTATTTTTCAATAAAGCCCTTAGGACCTGATTCACTCAGGCTTTTCTCCTATTCTGTATCTATGGGAAAATATATTGATGGATCACGACTTTGATGTTTCCCTCTAAAGCAGGACTGCTCTTGAAGCAGCAGCTGTTGGAGTTTGGCGCTTTATTTTTCTTCTATAACATGAGATGACTTTGTGGGAACCTGTTTGAGGGGGACATTTGAGTGTGTTTGGACTTTTTTAGGTCATGTGAATATAAATTTCTTCAAGAAAAATTGTTAAACAAAGCTTATGTCCAACTGAATATGGGTGGATGATTGAGAGGTCAGGGCTACCTCCATGGTCTCAGAGGAGATTTAACACTTGCCCCCGGCTTGCTGACACCCATTCAACTTTGACTTTTTTCTGTTGTTACTTTCACCTGTATAAAAGTTTTGATTTGCTTACTGTCTCTGCTAGGGTAGCTGCTTTCGTTTTTAATGACATTGCCTACTTTGTTTCATTATCATTTCTAAACTAAAACGATAAAAGATTTCATTTAGTGCACACTATTACAGCTCACATAGGGGGTAATTTTCAAAAGGATTTGCATGCTTAAAACTGGGTTGTATACGTGTAAATACACTTTATGCAGGTAAGTGGGTGTTTGAAAATTGCTACAATATATGCCACTGAATTGTCAATAGGTTTTACATGTGAAAGTGCAATTTAAGTGTGTAAAAGAGCTTTTGAAAATTGCTTCAGTAGGATGTTACATTTATATGTGCAACTCCTTTGAAAATGATCCCCATAAAGGTGAATTTTAAAAGCCCAGTGCCCAAACCGGGAGATATGCGCACAAGTTGGGCTTGCGCGTGCTGGGGGGGGATTTTATAAGCCGCTGGGATACGCGTGTACATTCCACTGCGCGCACAAAGAAAACGTTTCCAACACGGGCGGGGTGTGGGCGGGCCATGGGCATTCTGGGATTCAAACTTGAAATCTGCGTGTTCATATACATGTGTAGTAGTGCCCGCTGGGGGTCCCCCTGCCATTTAATTTTACTTCCGCTATGGATGACGTGCAAACAATAAAACCAAAAACATTGAAAGAGCAGTGGGGTTTTAAGGGCCGTGGCTAACAGAGGGGAAGGGAGGCTATTAAACTATGGGGGTTTGGAGGTCCCTATCCCTTAACTGGGCAAACTGGGGAGAACTAGCAATGGTGTCAGCACGCATCCCTTGCAAAATTTCCCCACTTATACGGTAGAAGCAAGATTTGCACGTACATGCGGGCGTCCATTTAAAATTGAGCGCACACGTACGTGCTTCCAAGCTATTTTATAAAACATGCAGGCATGTTCGCACTTGTGTTTATAAAATGACCGCGTCCCTGGGCGCATGCCGAACACGCACACACGTGCGCCTGCGCGCCTGTTTAAAAGTTAACCGTCGCCGTGCGTACTAACTCCTGCAGAGGTGAATTCTGAAAGCCCGGGAGATAGGGGCACAGGTTGGGCTGGCACGCATTGAGCGAATTTTATAAGCCGCCCACATACGCGTGTATCTCCCGCTGTGCGCAGAAATAAAAAGTTAAGAAAAAGGGGAGGGGGCGGGACCTGACCAAGAGATGAGCGCGTCAATACTTAACGTGCGCTGGGGTCCCCTGCCGCGTAACTTTATTTATTTATTTCTGCTACGGATGAATTGTAAGTGTTAAAACAAAAAAAATATAGGCAAGTCAACGGGGTTTTAAGGGTTGGGACTAACAGGGAAGGAGGACGGCTATTAAACTAGGGGGGGTTTGGAAATCCTATCCCTTAACTGGACGAACTGGGAAAATAGCGTCGGCATGTATCCCTTGTAAAATTTCCCCATATACGTGATCGATAAGTGATTTGTGCACATCCATTCATAACTGAGCGCACGTGTGCACGCGGCCAGGCTATTTTATAACATGCGTGCATATATGCGCATGTTATAAAATGGACACATCTCTAGGTATGGGCCAATGCCCATGAGCCTGTTTAAAAGTTACTGTCCCTGTGCGCACTAAATAAAAAATAGCACTCAAATCAAAACAGTGTGCACTAAACAAAAAATGTTTAAAAATGAAAAAAAATATGACAAAATAAAAAAAAATGAAAAAGGAAGGGAAAACAAAGCAAAACAGTTTCAGTGATGCATTGCACACCCCTACTGATTAATTTGTTACTAAGTTTTCAATAATTAGTTTTATCCTACACTGAATCCACATACAACAAAAGCTGGTGCCATGATTTAAAAAGAAAGCTCAGTCTGCAAACCTGCAGCCAAGTGACAGGAACATTTCCAAGGTGCCACGAAGGGTAATGTCCGCTCCATGACCTTTATGGACAGTTTGGTCAGATCACTAGTCAAACACGTTTTCGCTAGCCTCAGACAGACCAAAGATAGCAGAACCACAGTCTGCATTCTTCCTCCTAAAAATAGCCAAGGACAGCAAGATTGCCATGATGCCAGTTTTACTGTTGGTACTGTATGGAGAAAATCTAGTACTAGACTCGTCGTTCTCTTGGAGTGGTTCTGCAGCACGTGAAATAATGAACACGGTATGGCTAACAAACCAAGAAAGAATGACACAAAGGGAAAGTGATGGTCTTGTCCTTCTGCCAAACAGTCCCGCAGTCTACGTACCTTTTCCCCCATACAACACTGATTCTTACTGTCACCCAATTCCCACCAGCACCAAGGTTAGCAGGAGAGAGAGAGCGAGAGATGTACTGTATATATAACTAAGGCGGCTGACATAACACGAAAATCAAGCACCTTTTGCAGAACTCTAGAAGGGAGCTGATGTGCACAGACAGGGCCTCTACTAACACTACTCATGCTGTACCTGCTCCAACAAATACAGGCACTAAAATATGAACAAGGTTTAGGATCGGAAAAGGGAAGAAAATGAGAAGAAGGAATTTTAACCAATGAAAATGAAACAAAGAAACATGCAAGCCGACTTCACAAAGGGCACTGTTTCAGAAGTATGACCCACAGTACCTGTACAGCAACTCCCCCCACCTCCAAAGGCTCCCTGCCTACAGCTGAATACAACTGAGAATAGGAAGCAATCAAAGCTTGTATGGCAGGATGCACTATGCAGATGAAAGGAGAAGATTAACCATCTGCTACAAGGGCTATAATTGTATTGATCGTTCATACTTATGTTCAATGCATTTATCAAAGTACAGTAGTTAGATTTAAAAAAAAAACAAAACATTTGCTTTAAACAAGAACACAAGTCGTAAAGCACTTTTGACAGTATTGACTTTTTGGTTGTTGTTCTTGCAGTAAGTTCAATGTGATGGAGTGGTATTTAATGATTAAAGATTGTCTGGCATGAGTAGCTTGTACTACACTTACCGATCAGATAAAAGCATGAAAGATGCAGGAGATTCATGAAGGTCTCTACACCACAGTGCAGACACCTGAAGTCTGTTCACTGTGGGGGGCCTATGCATTAAGCATTTTCCCCCAAAAACACAAAACAAGAAAAACCCTTTAGAACATCCAGCCCATAATAATCCCAGGATTAACTTCATGGCAAAGTTGCTTCATCGTCACTTCTTTTTCCTTGCGTTTACCCCCTCTTGCATGGCTTCCTACGTTAGGGCCTCCAGCCTGGATTTGACAAGGGGATCCATTGTGCCTAGGTGCCATGGGATGCCCCCAATACTCTTTTCATTCCCACACCTGCTGCACTTTTTGGTTACCAGAAGGGCAGTGAGCAGCTCTCTAGGATGGCCATCAGTTTATCCATGGAGTCAGTGCTGATTTCAACTAAAAAAATAATGGAGGTGGTGGGTGGTACAAGATTCTCCTTGGCTGCAGTCGCTGGGCACATTGCCGCTACCTTACTTAGGAGGTCCAATTCAATCTACATTACCACATGCTCACCCGGACGCAAAAAAGAAATTTCCACTGGAGGTCTATGTTGAACAAAAGGCAAAACTAACTATATTTTCAGATACATAATGATACTTTGCATAATTCTGACTACATCGAGACTCCCAGGTCTCTTCTAGGTGGACCTAGATCCTGCCCTGGTTTTTCTTAACAGTACCTCCCTAGAGGCCTGGTGAAAATGGTAGCTCCTTGGTGCAGAAGGGGGAGGGGGCTAGTGGTATAGAGAGTGTAATCATTTTGGTTTGGCATCAGGAGAGTGAGGAGTCATTTCGGCCACATATTTTGAGAGGAGATTCATGCAGTACACCGCCCCCCTCCCTTGCCTGTCAGGATCTTCCTCCAGTTTTGTGGCAGAGAAACTTTGGTTACAGTTTGGGTCCGGTTTGGGATATTTTTTCCTGTGGTCAGATCCTGGTCCATGCTGGTAAAACATGCCCCAGATCCGAAGGCCAGGGGTTGGAAGATCTGCATGCCCCTCTCCCTGCAAGTGAGGGATAGCAGTGACTTATCTCAGATTTTTCCCCTTGTGGCTTGTGAAGAGGTTTGGTCTCACCCCTCCTTACACTGAAGCTGGGCTATAATAACCTGTTTTTTCCAGCAACAGACCTTCTCCAGTAAGAGGTCACACATCAGGAGGATTTCGGAGTACTGGAGACAAGAGAAAAGAGACAAGATCTTTGGAGACCCATCCCTGGGAATCTTCTCCCCATGGGGACGGAGGACACAGGCTGGGGACTCCTGTGGATCTCAGGTGTGATATTTTTGGGGAATTAAGGGAACCCCACACAGCTAGGAGTTCCTTGCCCATTCACATCAGGAGGAGTAAGCATCATCCCAAAGTAAGTAGCATGTACACATACACAGAGGAAGGAAAAGAGGAGTCCAAATTGTAAACATACCATGTGAGCACAGATGTAACTAGGACCAATTTACTTGACTGGACATTTATTTATTTATGAACACCCAAACTGTGTCCTCCCTGTTCCTGCAGCATTATCACTTTCAGAGGGCACGGTAACATTACATGCAAGAGGGAAGTGGCAGAGGAATGAACCCCTTCTCGGGGTTCATTCCTCTGCCACTTCCCCAATATTCTGGTCCCACACCTCTTGGGACCAGAATATTGGGGAAGTGGCAGAGGAATGAACCCCGAGAAATGAATTCTTTAACAGACACTCAGGATACAGTACAATTCACTAAAAAAGGGTTACAGCTACAATAGAAAACAAGAGCATTGGGAGACAGCACTATGGGAAGGATAGAAGGCTCGGGAAGCTAAGATCTAACAATAGCAATTTGAGGAATAACATTTCACACGCCACAAATAACTGATATCACTCTGAAAGACTGCTAACTCTGCAATGCCAGCGAACACCAGCAAAGCACTGCGTTGCCACATCCAGTGATGAACATGAACAGAAACACAACAAAAATCTACAACAATTCTTATTTATATGCTAACACAAACCTTAACCCATTCGTGTATACTTCCCATGGCCCTACGTGCACCGTTAGAGTGTCTTTTTGTAAGGCCTTACCAGAATGTGGTATATTCTAGAAATGGGTGTAACTGGAGGATGAAAGATATTTGCATGGCCTATCAGGATCTCTCTAAAAGGTCACTAGGGGGAGTCTGCGTCAATGACTGGGAGAGAAAGCATGTTGCTAGCTTGAGCCCAAAGAAAAGTAGGATTGGTTCTGTTGCTTGGAGAGGGAAGGCAGAGGCCACTTGTCCTGGAACAGAGGAGAAGTCTGATGTATTAGTGAACTGTGGAAAAATCTGGATCCAGAGGAAGATAGCCATTCAAGGCTGAAGGATATGAGAACCAGTCCAAGAGGATGCAGAATGTAGATATTATAGGGATAATCTGTAAAAGCCACAGAGGATCCCATTTCACTTTTCAAGAAATCTTAGAAGAAGGTGACCTTGGATTTTGAAGACAGCCGACCTTGGAAATCCTTGCCAGCTATGTTGATGGTGAGCATAAGACACAGAGCCAGTTTGTGAGCACAGTGTTGTGGCTGTAAGTTATTACATTGGCAACAAGGATAAAAGAAAAAATAAATAAAACAAACTGTTGGAATGGCAACTTATGGAACAATACATCACCAGTGATTGACCGAATATGTGCAACTTTTGAGACATTTCTTTAAAGCAAAGAAAATCACCAATGAAAACCAACAACTGTTAATTTTCCTCACAGCCTGTGTCAGAAGACCTACTCACCGATGTGGCAAGATGGTTGCTGCAGCTCTACCTGACACAAAAACCATAGAAGGACTGTGTGACTTCTGCAGAACCATGTTAACTCTCGGCCCTCTGCTATCGTGCAGACTTATGTTTCACAGCTGACAGTGTCAGCCGGGGCAGTCCATTGTTGCTTATGTGGCAGTGGAAAATGCTCTCTGGCTGAATTTTGTGGCTTTGGTGATTCTCTGGACAGACAGTTGGTGAATAAGGTACAAGATGAACACGTTCAGAATTGCCTGTTGGCAGACCCTGGGCTGAATTTAAAAAACAGCAATGGATACTGCCCTGGTTGTAAAAGCGGTTTCAAGGCAGGCTTATTTTTTTCAAGCACTGATGGCTCCATAGGTATTACAAAAGACACACAAAAAAAACAAACCTATCCCCAAAATAGTCCAACTACAAGAACTAGAGAGGGAGTGAAAAAGGTCTCTTATTAAAAGTGTCAAAAATGAGCAATAAAAATAAAAACTGAAGTGAAAAAGATTCAAACATTCCAAAAATTGATTCCAGCAACAAAGATTGTTCAATATTAGTAATAATCTTGAACAAAAAAAGACGTTTCAAAACATTTTAAAATAAAAAGCGTGTAATATGTTTAAAAAAAAGCAATGAAAAAGTTTCAAAAATTTTTTTAATACACACAGCAGAACAGATATTTATCTAACATAACAAAAAACCAAATGCGATAAGGATGTTCAACTTGTAATATTCAACTTGTCATAGTGCTCAAGGGATTAAATCTAAATGCAAGCGAAATCTACTCTGATGTTATAGAAAATCTCAAATCAGCAAAAATTATGAGTGTAAATATATGTTGCTCTATGTATCTCAAACTCTAATAAGCTTTTAATTGCCAATAAATATTTAACGAGTCCACAACTTCGCTCTAATGTTGATGCAATAAATATGTGCAACTTGTCAATCTTCAAAACAGCAGATATATGTTGGAACCACCTTGATGTTATATAATGTCCCAAAATAACAGATTAATAGATAAGTGATGACATCCTTATTCAGCTCACACACTTGCTGATAAACTTGAAACCCCAACAGAGGGCTTCCCGTTTCGCCATTGAGTGGCTATTAAAGCTTGCTAAACAATCCCAACCAAAAAGAGGGATGCTCTCATATTTAAGGATTAATCAACCTATCAGAACAAAGTACTTATCTGGCTGTACTTGTAAGTTCTTAAGCAACATATAGGAGCTTCCATAAATATTGAACTCGCTAAACTTAGTAAGAAACTCTCAACAGTTATCAACTAGCTTTTTTATTTGTGGACGTGTTTGGATACTTCTAATGAGACACTTTTCACAGATAGGCAGTTGTTGTCTTGTATTTCTAGGAATAAGTGTCATTGGTGATTTTAATTATTTAATTATGTTTAATTATCATGTATGTATTTTATAAACCACTTCGTGTGCTATTGTAGACTACGGTATATAAAAAATTTTAAATAAATAAATGCTACCCCTCTGGTTCTTATAGTCTGATGGACCCACACCAGCTCTCGTTTACCACTTGACATGACCATGGCAGCTTTCTGCCTCTTCATTGCCAAGCTCACACTGGGTGCCAAAAGCTTTTCAGCTGGACATCACTTCCGCATGGGGAATGGGATCAGCGCGAATGCTGTTTCTGCTGCCATAGTATCCATAATCCTTAGTCCTGCAAGTTTCGGAGAAAATGTTGGCATTGCTACCAGCTAGGTCATATTTCTTGACTGTGTCCCTCACAACCAGAAAGACAAGCTTCCAGTGGGACAACCTCAGAGCCAGACTCACTGGTTAGGCAGCAGCAATCTGTACTTGAGGAAGAAGATGTATATTACATGAATACTCTGACAGATGTATGCTCATTCCACATTATGGTTCCTGTTGCTATTAAGGGCCACCTAGTGGAAATGTAGCTGGACACTGGTGCAGCTTTCTCATTAAATGGTGAAGACTTCCATTTGTTCACTCCAGCCAAAACACTATGACAAACTAGTAACACTCACCTTCGCAAGTACATAGTGGCAGCCATCTACTTGGCAGGAACAGCTATGATGCATGTGAGGTTAAATAAGCAACAACAGCAGCATCAACTGCCATTGATGATAGTACAGAAGCAAGACCCTTGCCTCCTGGGATGGAACTGGCATTGTGTTCTAGATTAGACTATTCTTAGGTCAGTTGGCTTAGCCCAGTGACACAGGATAATGTATTGCAGAAGTGTGCACTGGTATTTGCTCCTGGACTGGACACACTAAAAGAATGGAAAATCCACACTACAGTAGACCCAGAAGCTTAACCCCGATTCTTCTGACCACATATGGTATCTTATGCCTTCTAGACGAAGGTAACTACTAATCTACTCTGCTTAGAGAAGGGGGGTATTTTAGAACCAGTGAAGTTTTCACAGTTGGCTACCATCTTTGCTCAAGTCATAAAACTGATGGGTCATTATATATTTGTGGCTATTATAAAGTCACATTGAACAAGGTAGCGCAACTATATTCATACCCAATCCCCAAGATAGAGGATTTGTTTGTCAGGGGGTAAGAAATGATGTTTTCTAAGCTGGATGTGAGCCATGCATATCTATAGCTGCTGCTCAACAAGGAGTCAAGGAAGCCATCAACGATCATGACACACAGATGACTCTTCACATATACTAGACTACCTTTTGGAATGGCATCAGCCCCAGGAATTTTTCAATGGACCATTGAAGGAGTACTACAGGGAATCCCAAATGTATTGGTATATCTGGATGACAAACGGATGGTCACAACCATAGATACACTCTGGATTCTCTCTCACACAGCACTGGTCCAGAAACCCCTTCTTGGGTCCCCGGAAAAGAAACTGTTAAGTGCTGATCCAGGGATTCCCTTCCTGGGCCACAGAAGAGAAACTGAGAGCGAGGCTAGGGTTCCCCTTTCCCCGGCCCTGGAAAGAGAGAGAGCTGGTCAGGGGGATCCACTCTCTGGGCCACAAGAGGAAAGAGAGAATGAGCAAGGGGGGTGGATCTCCCTTTCCCAAGACCCAGAAGATTATGTGCAGGCAACATTTTATATAAAAATCACTTTCGATTTTTTCATGAGTTTCCAGTTGTGTGTGCATGAAGTAATGCTGAAACTTTATTTTTCAATTCATGGACCTTGTTGCCATAGAATTTTAGTCCCAATCCCATTTTATACCTAGATTCATACAAAACAAGACTACAGTTACTATGCATGAATTAAGGAGCAAATTATTAGATAACTCATGTTTGATTGCCAGACCTGGACTGGAAAGGGCTAGTAGCCCTACAGAGGCAACATGCATAACCCCTGCAGAAGGAAGACCTCAAGGGTCTTCAAGAGAGACTGTTTTAACTCTTTTCAAACTCAGTCTTTCCTGAGTATTCAGATCTAGATTACTTAATTTGGCTTTGCTCCCTGTTCTTTTCATACTGTGAATCTACTGCAGGACTAAATGTGTAACAGTTTGTCTGTTTTTAATCTGACTTTAACAAGTCCATTTACATTTAATCTAGCATCAGTTATGCTTCAAATAACTAATCCAGGAGTGAAGCTATCATCCTGAATCAGATTAGTTATTCCAGTATCAACATGGAACTTGCTCCCAAAGTCTTTCTAGCATAAACACAAGCAGCAGAAAGTCTACAGCAAATGCGCTTTCACTAATGGATTAGAGGTGTGAGTGGAAACAGAATTAGTGACTGAACAAAGGTTGCACTTGTACCTGTACTGGGCTCCCTAAACAGGGGTATTCAAATTGGTCCTCAGGCCCCCCCCAGCCAGTCTGATTTTCAGGATATCCCTAATGAATATGCATGAGAAATATCTGCATTCTTTGGAGGCAGTGCATGCAAATGAATCTCAGGCATATTCATTAGAGATATCCTGAAAACCTGATTGGCTGGGGGCCCTCCCAAGAATCAATTTGCGCACCCCTGCCCTAAGGAATCATAGCTTGTGGTCCTAAACCTGAGAATAATCACTGCAAGGCCTAGGCTGCTGGAAGGATTATTGAGAGAAAATCAGCAGCCTGAGCTCCATGCCTCCCTTGTCAACATGGCAGCAAGACATGCCAGAACAGATTTCAAAAAATGTGAAAGCCCAGAGCAAGAAGAGAATGAATAGCCAAAGCGAAGGAATCAGGGATAGCTGGTAGACATTAGCTAATTAAAATCAAACTAAAATTACATTATGTCATACAGTTTGATTGGTACCACTATAAGCTTAAGGTTCAAGGAAGTGTAAACTAAGGTGAGCATCTTGTTCTTATTACAGGTGCCAATGAAATAATAAAAGGGTTACACTAAAATCTGTTACTGTAGGGGTTATGATTGTATCAACCAATCATTTGTAGAATGAGTTCAACTACTGGAAGAGTTGGTTAGATACAAGGTTTTCCTTATGGCGCAAAAGCCTCTCGCTCTCTTCTGCGACAAAAGAATAGTCAGCTGTAATTGAAGAAGCATTTAATCAGTTAAAAAGATATAAAACAATTATCCTCATTAAGCCCAAACAAGATAATGGATTAGTTCATGCAAAATTACTTGCAGTCCCCGAGGGACTGTGCTGCAGAGTCAGACGGTAGCTGCACCAGCCTCTGCTGGAGGCAGCAGCTGTTACGTTAAAAGTTCCAGAATCAGAAGCACTTGTCATTAAAATGTTATTCAATATACAACATCATTAACAAGATGACTAGCTAGGGAGTTCCAGCTGAACCAGTGACACACTGCACTGGGACTACTGGAGAATCTGAAAAGGTGCATTCCCAAACACGAAGGCCTATTCTGAGCCTCTTACAAGAGATCTTTTAGTGTCCAAAAATTAGAATTTAATATTTTTAAAATACTGAGACAGAAAATGCATAGTTTAATTTATATTCTAGTTTTAAAGGAAATCTTCTCGGTATATCCAATTCTACAAAAAAGATATATATATATTTATTTTTGGCTTCTGCATCCACTTTTTCATAGGTGAAGGAGGGGGGCGAGAAGAGAAATCGGGAATAGAGGTTAGCGTGAAGCAGCGAAGGGAAGAGGAGGAGCTAGCAGTCAGAGCAGAAAGGAAAGACAGCATGAGGGAAGAAACAACATCGGGGAGATGGGGAGAGTAGAGAAAGCACAAGATTAAGGGGGAGAGGAAACAGCATGGAGGAGAAAGGAGCACACAAGAGGAAAAGAGCAGAGGAGGAAGGGGTTGGAGAAGGGATGGAGAGGATAAAAGAGAAAGGTAGAGGTGAGAAACAGACAGATGGGGAAGGACAGAGGAATACGCAACATGAGTGAGGCAATGAGAAAGAAGTCGAAATAAATGAAAAATGTGGGGAGAGACAGCAACAGGAGGAAGACAGATGAGAAAAATGACATGATGTGGAAGAAAAATGTTAGACGGAGGGGAAAGGAGATACTGATAAAGACAAGACATCAAAGGAAAGGTAATAGAAAAGAGAACCAAGAAAGAAGTCAGTCACGATCAGAGTGAGAACAGTATAATGAGGACCAAACAGAGAACAAAAAAAAATGTCAATTTAGATATTGGATAACATGACTTAAAAGTTTTAATTAAATTATTATATATTGTATGTGTATTTTTAATGTGATATATAATTTTAATTTTAGGATGTAGAGTTGTTTTAAGGCACAGTGTGTCCTAACAAATTAATAGTTAGTTGTTCATTTCCCAGTTCTTAATTGGTAATAATTTTAAGAGGATATATGAAAGATCTTTCAGGCATTTTGGACAGCCAGCAGACATTTTTCCTTCCCCCAGAATCATTCTGGCGGTGGAGAGAATGAGACAGGAGCACACTCATGGCCCCCAGGGGCCCCCGCCTCCTCCACTGCATGGGTTTCCATTCTAAACAGAAAGCACCAGAGAGGAGAAGCAGCCAATATGGAGACCATGAGCACACTCCCACGGTAAGAGATTCTATTCATAGCTTTGCATGCAAGCTGCCGACATACTCGGCACTGATAGGAACTTTCCTTTCAGAGAGGTTCTTGAAGACTGGGGAATCTTATCTGCAATGACTGTTTTTATGGATCTGTTCAGTAAGAGAAATATTGTAGTGCCCTTCCTGTGGGCTTTGGAAAGTTTACAAAATCCATTTCCTTATCTTAGTACCGAGATGCTGTACAGCCGAAGCATTGAACAATAGTTACCCATCACTAAATTTCAGATCCTGTAAAACAAATGATTTGATGACTGGTTCAGTTCAGCTTTTTGTGTACCCTTATTTAGAAGAGTTTAACGGTTGGTTGCACACTCAGTTGCAAAAAATGTATAGAGCACTGAAGATTTATGCAATGTAACCAGATCCAGAGAATTACTGCACTAAATAAAGTCAATAGCGCATGATTGCACAGATTATATCATGCCAAATCCACAGGAGGAATGCCACATTAGTACCACAACAAAAGCTGTGACTTGTGATTCAACTTCTAATGGAAACCAGATTCGGGAGATACAAGAATCAACTATATTTTAAAAAGTGCAATCAGGAACATGATCCTTGTTAAAGAAATAATTCATGTTACTGTGGCATTTATCACGGCTCTCCATTGTTTGGTATTGTATGTACGGAGGGAGGATGGTGCAATTCTGTGCTAATAGGTACTCTTTCTATTGAGTTGAGGGATGAAGGGGGATGGGGAAAGATACTCAACTATGAAGAGAGCCATCTAAAATGTCTTTCCTTATACTGTACGCAAAGTAACCTCACCGATTCAAAGGAACTCGATGCCCAATTAAGCTACGGAATTTGTTGCCAGAGGATGTGGTTTATATTTATATTTAGCTCACGTCTTTTTCACTGGTAGCACAAGGCAGTTTACATTCAGGTGCTGTAGATATGTCCCTGACCCCAGAGGGCTTACCATCTAAATTTGTGCCTGAGACAATAGAGGGTGAAGTGACTTGCACAGGGAGCATCAGCGGGATTTGAACCCTGGCTTCCCTGGTTATCAGCTTGCTGCTCTAACCACTAGGCATCTAACATAGTTTAGAAAGGGTTTAGACAATTTCCTGGAAGAAAAATGAATAAATAGGTAGGCATGGTGAAAGCTGCCTGGGAGTGGACAACAAGAAACGTATGTACTTTTTGGGATCTGCCAGGTACTTGCTACAATTCCAGACTGGCCGCTGCCAGAGAGGGGATGCCAGGCTCGAAAGTCCAACCAAGCATAACACTTATGTTCTTGGTGTAGGTCATTCTCATCTTTATAATACAGGTTCCAGCACCCGGGAACTGATGCATTAATTACCCAGTTCTAGCAGCAGGTAAAGTGCAATGCTATAGATACTTTAGGGAACTTAGCGAGACATGATTATATGTCTGAAGGAGGATGCCAGAATTGCAGTAGGGACGTCCCTTCTAAATTATATCCATTTCTTGTCTTCATTAATATTCTACATACATATACTGGTAAATTGCTACAAAGACATCATCATCTTTTTTTTTTATTCTTTGGATTTTTCCACTCAGAAAAAATAATATGCTGGTTTTGAGTATTTACTTAAAGTATTATTGTGGTTTCAAACACCAGTCTAAGAACACTTGTCTGCTAAAATAGTATGAACTAGTTGACAAGGAAGCAAAGAGAAATAGTGGCACTAACCTATTAACATGCAAAACCTTTTATTCAAACAGAACTTAAAAGGATGGTAACTTAGATCCCCCTACATCTATAAAACAGGAAACAGGTCAACAGTCGCCAAGTCCTCTTTTAGGCATAAAGAGAAGCTAAGTGGTCGATATTTAATGTCACACAAATGTTGCCATATTAAAATGCATTATTCAGTGCTAGCCAACTAAATTTGGCTGCAAAAAAAACAAAAAACAAAAACAAAGTGCTGTAATAACAGTCTTCTATCTGCTCTGCCAGCCCTTCTCAAACCCTTACACAAAAAACAATGAAAAAACAGACACACAATGTTCCCTGATCCCTCCTCTCCTCCTTCCTGGCAGGCAACTGCTAAAAAATAAATAAATAAATAAAGCCCCAATGTTTCCCGCCTTTCTCTCCCAATGGGCCAGCTGATTATAAAAAGCTGCTGAGTCTGCCTCCCTTGCACCTCGTAGGGAACCATGTGAAAGCATCCGATAAAAGAAATGAGGGAGGGCTGATTCTCAAAAATATCCCGCCCCCCCCTCGGCCCCTATACTCTGTCCCCAAAGTCATCTCAACCCAGGCTGGCAGGACGACTCATCCTTTGCACGGGACAATGAGGCAGGAGAACATAAGAAACATAAGAACATAAGAAACTGCCATACTGGGTCAGACCAAGGGTCCATCAAGCCCAGCATCCTGTTTCCAACAGAGGCCAAACCAGGCCATAAGAACCTGGCAAGTACCCAAAAACTAAGTCTATTCCATATTACCGTTGCTAGTAATAGTAGTGGCTGTTTTCTAAGTCAACTTAATTAATAGCAGGTAATGGACTTCTCCTCCAAGAACTTATCCAATCCCTTTTTAAACACAGCTATACTAACTGCACTAACCACATCCTCTGGCAATGAATTCCAGAGTTTAATTGTGCGTTGAGTAAAAAAGAACTTTCTCCAATTAGTTTTAAATGTGCCCCATGCTAACTTCATGGAGTGCCCCCTAGTCCTTCTATTATCCGAAAGAGTAAATAACCGATTCATATCTACCCGTTCTAGACCTCTCATGATTTTAAACACCTCAGCCGTCTCTTCTCCAAGCTGAAAAGTCCTAACCTCTTTAGTCTTTCCTCATAGGGGAGTTGTTCCATTCCCCTGCTGGCTCAGATCCAGGTGACATGGGAGAGCACTGGGGTTATGGGTTGGCAGGGGGAATATTCACGAGATGAAGAGAGGCAAGGAGAGATCATCCTTCCCTTGTTTTGTTTCTTTATTGGGTGACAGCAGGGAGGGAGGGAAGAGGATCAGGATGCAAGTGGGAATTTGGCATTTTTCTCGAGTGCTAGTCAGGGAGGAGGATCAAGGTTCCGGGGAGGGGGGGGTGTGGGGGGGGGCACATTTCACATTTGATTACTGGAGGTTTTTTTCCCCCCAAAGAGTACTTACCTGATTCATGCTGATTTCCTGCATTAAATGACCGGTCCCTGGAAAAATATAGCGGAATGATGAGCCGCGGGGGATAAAAGGGGCGGGGCGATATTGAGCAGGTGGCCGCATCACAACGATGCATTTTTGCCCGCTGTGGTTGCGGGAGCGCTGCACACTTTCACCCCCGTACTGGCAATGGGAAAGGTGGTACTTATTTCCGGTGGTACTCCCGGCGATAGTGGGTAAAGCATTATTGTCCACAGCGCTACCGGACCCTAAATTTTTTAAACCCCTCCCCTTTCCCTCATTTAAAATTTTAAAGTCACGATGCAGTAGTTGTGGCGTGCGTTAGGGCGTTATCGCAGGCGATAAGGGCCCATTGCAATCTGAAGAATGACCCTGCAAGTTTGCTAAAGCTAACCTGTCAAAATTTGACCCAGTAGACTTATGCAGGTATTCAGCAGAACCTTTAGCCACGTCAGTCTGGCTGAATATTTGCTCAGCAGGTTTTTCTGAAAACCCGCTTCTAAGCTGCCCCGTTTTTTAAAGCCGTGTTTAAAACAAATAAGGGGCGAGTATCTCTAATTTCCTTGCTTGATCATGGACTGCCTTGCTGGAGACAATATTCTTGTGGTGCTGTGAAAGCAGCTGCAGGGCGGAGGCTGATGAGTGGCAAACAAGTGGTTTAGGGGGTGCCCAAGACTGATGGCAGGAGTACCAACTTGTGAAAGTTCCCGGAGCTTGGTTTTATCTACAGCAAGGTCGAAGTGTGGGGCAGGGGACTTATTGTACCTGAATTCTAATGATGCCATAAGCCGTCTTGAGCGACATTCGGAAAGGCAGGCTAATCATATATAAAAAATAAAAAGTTTGTGGCGGTGGACCCAATAGTTATTCTGCATTCAAGGAGTCCTGAGCTGAGCTGGCCCTGTTTGTGTCACACCGTGAAGGGGAAGCACAGTAAACTCGTGGTACTGCAGCAGTAGGAGAACCGTATTGGGCTGCAGAGTGCCCCGACAGCATTTTTTTTTCTTTCTTTAATGAACTAGTTGACAAGTCACAGCTATCTCGAGAGGAAACCTTGGATGTTGTTCCATTATTTCTGAAGCCACAGATTTCCCGCAAAAAAAAAAAAAAGCGTCAGTTCATCTGTTCAGAAAGTCATTATTTTTCTCTAACAAGCAGTTATATCTTCCATCCTAACAGGCACCGTGTTAAAGTGGGCAACTAGGGCAATTGCCCAGAGCCCCCAGAAGAGAAGGGTTCCCACAAGCCTGCTGACGGCTCCGGCCTGGAGTTGCAAGCTGCACAACCCGGTCGCCGGCAGAAGACGACAGTCAGCAAAAATAAGGAAAAAAAATGAGTCGGGGGGGGGGAACTGTGAACCAACGTACACCGACAGGCCCTGAGGTGGCACTGCCCCTCGTGTGGGTCTCCTTGGTAACCCAGGAGGAGGGGAAGGGCCCCCGTGCTGGACCACAGAACTGCCACCCATTCCACCTCCTGCTGCTACCCCTTGAAGATTTCTATCGGGCGGCCAGGCGCAGCCAAATTAGGGGACGTGAAGGAAGAGCTGAAGACGGGAGGGAGGGCTAGAGGGAGAGGACTTGGGAAGGGGGAGAAGGTCCGACGCTCTGCACGGATTAAATAGAACTGGTCGGGATTCTGCGCAGCAGCGCACCCCAGGCTCGCCCGCCATCAACCTCAAGGAATCTAATGCATTCCGAGAGCTTTCCAGATGGGTGGGCACCTCTAATGCTAATCCCATGGCCTGTTTCATGCAGAGATGAAAGTTTACTGCTATACAAATCCCAAGTGGAACATCTGATAGAAAAGGGCGCATTTAATACATTGTGTACTTAATTCTGCTGCCTCTTAAGATCAACCCTCCCTCCCGGAGATACCTCTTATAAGATCTTTCACTACAAGAACATGCTATATTATTGTAGCCTATGTGCCCTTTCTTCCTTAAGTAACTCCAATTAGAAGAGCACTTTTAGCCATATTTAAGGGTTTTCATAGTAGACCTGCACGGGTGCCTTCATACTTTCCAGAGCAGCCAAACACAGAGTAATATTAATCTGTCCCTTTATCAGTGAAAGAAGCGTGACGTTTAAGCCAGCTTCAACTCTTAAGTTCACCCAAGAAGCTTTCATGTGGGGGGGGGAGGGTGCTTTAAGTAGGATAACAGGGAACCAGATATTCCTTTAATTTATTGGGTATCTTTTATTTATTTATTTATTTATAAAAAATCTGAAATCGCTGCACAGCGGACCTCCTATCCTTTTCAGTGTGGTTCGAATCCTAAAGGTGCTATCAAAAGAAAAGCTCTGTGAGCAGCAAAGTTACCCGGACAGCTTTATCATCTAACCACCCCCAACCCACACACTCCTCCCCAAGTTAAAATATTATAGCTAGCAAGCACAATAATGTGGGGGATGGGGACATCCCCCACATTGCCCAGTACAATGTATTTACTTATTTAATTTGGGGAAGGTGGAATAGAAAGAGTCAGGTTCATCAGCTTTTTATTTTTATTTTTTTCTAAACTTGGGAATAAGAGGAAGGGTGATCAGGTGCTTCCAGCAACTTTTTTTTTTTTTTTTTTAAACCTTGACGTGCAGGGGCAGGAAAAATAACCAGGGCGTGTCTTGCTTATCTGGATAACTTTAGGACAGCTATTTGGCTGACCTCCAATCATCCGGCTAATTTTATCCTGCCAGTGCTGACCGAATAAAGTTTAACCACCCCCTGGGAACGCCGCCAGCTCCACCTCTGCTGGACTTCATAAATAAGCTTGAGATCACATTGTTTGGGGCTTGATAACTGTTGTTGATCCTTCTTCTGGTTTGACATCTCTGGCTCTGTAAGATAAAAAATCAGGGACTCTACATATCTTAATCACTGATCAGGACCAAAGTATAAAGAGAAATCAAGGTATTACAGTTCCCTTCTTCCTGGTACATTCCACCACCTCTCTATTACAATGCTGACTGAGGAGTGGACCATCTCAGAAATGCACTCATAATCCTGGACCCAACAAACTCAAAGTGCCAAAAGATTCACTCCTGAGTGCTGAGGCTGCAGAATGCTGGTTCCGTGCAATATCACCATTTAATTTTATGAAGTGCACATTCATGTAACAATCAAATTGCAGCAGACTGTACAGAGGAAAAAAAAAATCTATGAAACAAGGATTGGTTAGATTTAAGAATAAGAAGTTAGTGTCTATATGTTAAAAGTTTGCTAGAAGAAGAAAGTGTATGCCTTGATTCTCAATTGGAGCAAAGCCACAGAGTTACAACTGTATTGGGCGGTGATGACTACTGAATGCAGAAAACATGCAACCGCAGTCTTATGATGTCTAAAGATACTAAGAGAAGTTCCATCTTTGTGCAGTACAAGGCATCAGAAACCTAGAAAGTCACTGTAGGTTAAATGTTTAAAAGGTTGCATGGAAGTTAGACATCAAACATCCCCAGTTATGCTTCTAATATTAGACTGCTGCTAAGTGGTGGTCTCGATGTGTGGTTTCATCTCAAAACATCTAATGTTGTGTCTAAATGTGAGAATATCCATGCTTCTAATACAGCACTCAGCTTTAGAGCAGATTTGGGGAACCTCAATATCCCCAATGAATATGCATGAGAGATTTGCATAAATTGGAGACAGTGCATATAAATCTCTCATATGCATATTTATTAGGGGATATCCTGAAAACCTGACCTGGGTGTTGCCATCAAGGACTGGAGGTTCCCCACCCCTAAATTAAAGCATATAGAGACGCTGTTATATTGAAGCTGGAGAATGTTCAGAAAGGCCTTTCATGCTTGAAAACATATTTTTACTTGCATGAAACATAGAAAAATTGCCATCTTTGTGTGTTCCATGAGAAAATCATTTTTGTCTTTAATATATATTTTACAATAGCTAAAAAAAACCCCAACCCCACCCAACCTTGCAAAATAAAGAAAACTATCTAACAAAGAAAAATCTAAAGTAAAGAAAATGTTACATCATTCTTATAACGCACGTCCACAATAAACAAAGGAGGGAGGGATGAGGAAGAAGCCAAAAGAACATTATTCAGATAGATTCAATGATTGGCCATCAAAAGGTGGGTTAAATGAGTTGTAAACCTACAGTGTTTCCAGCAGATTCACATCTAATATTAAGCTGGACTCGATTCCTCAGCTCTCATGAAACCCTCCAATTGAGTCCTCCTCATACGTCACACACATCCCTGAATGTTTACCAAAACATTTTACTGGGGACTGGCGATCCTCCCGACTTCTACACATCAAGTAGCCGAAGAGCCTAAAGGTTTGCAAGCCTCAAGACCACCTTTGTATCCTCAGTTTGGGTGAAAGTATTTACTTCTATTGTAAAGATGTTTGGGTGAATTAATAAAGTTGGACATTACTGGACTTTGAACACTGAACAGGAACAAGATTATATTTCAGAACTGAGTGCTTTAAAACCCACGACTTACTACATGGATCCCCTAAAACTTCTGAAAAATTAAAACTTTTTAAAACTTTTCATTAATGTTTAGGATTAAGCTCCTTTGAAGAATTGTTATTGTAAAGTTTGAACATCCATGCTTTTTTTTTGTATGCAGTACAATGAATGTGGGTTATGCTTTTTGCTTTGATACCATACTTAGACCACAACTGCTAAGAGACATGTTTGGGACATGTGGTAAGAAACAGAAACCTTTCATGTATCTACTGAAATGCATTAGGATTTGCAAGACAAAAAAATGGGGTATATTTTAAATATATGAGACACTCCCCCAAATGTGAGGAAAGGGAAAAAAACCAGGAACAAATTTAACAGATGAAAATAAAGACCTAAGGAAAAAAAAAAAGCAGCCTACAGATGAGGTGGCCAACAAAATTATTTTCACTTCTAAAATGCCGAGACACATTTAACGGAGATGTGAATCACATTTCTCTGAGCTGTTCTGTCATTTTCTGCCCCTGGCACACCACTCCTTCTGGAGATGAAAGGACCTGATCTGTCGCCGTGATGATTTAAACTGTACCTCTGGATTCAGGCCGGATGCAAAGATCTCAAAGACGATGAACCAAATATTTTTTCTGACACACGGTGCAATTATGCTGAAAAATGTACAACATGACAGTGCTTCACAAAGAAAACCGTACACTCCTCTTGAACCTGTCGTGTCTGCGGGTCAACATTATTATGGATTGAGGATCCTATACTGCTTTCTAATTAGTTTAGAATTCAGTGCTAAACCCTGGAGCTGAATTTGCGTAACATATGAGCTTGAGAGCGCCTAACATTTTGTCGTATGCCAACAGTGAGTTTTGCACAATCCTGGGATCTGAGGCTCTTGAAGCTTGAATGATTCTGACAAAAAAACCCAAAACAACCACCCATACAAGATTTTCTGCTGCCTGTGCACTTTCTTGATGACAAAACTTGGATTACTTGGGTAGAAGCTCCAATACCGCCGGGGCGGGAACATGTTTCTCTAGATGATATTCTCTGATCATCAGAATCGAATAAAGACGTAAACAAACCTCAAAAGCTTCCACGTGTGAGTTAGTGGCCATGTTTTATATGGACAGATACCTATCCAACAGGAAAACAAAGGTTGCCTCTAAATGAAGGAGGGATCTTGAGAGCCTCAGTCCACTTGGAAGCCATTAGCACAATGTGAGGCAGGATGGAGACGGAGCCAGTGAATTCTACCACAGCCTGAATTTTTCTAAGCTCACAGAAGCCCAGACCAGATCTCTTGGTGCCGCACTTCCTTTGAATTTTAGGAATTGTCCAACACTGCATTTTGCTCCCAGAATGGAATTTATCTAATGTTGGTTAATCGATTATTTACATTTACTTCATTTTTCTAAATATTTTGTCACAGGCCAGGTAGTGTGGTTTATCTCACATTTTGCTGACAGAATGCAAAAAATGAAGTTTCTATGAACAAATTAACGGGGTCATTTTCAAAAGTATAAACTATGGTTTAGCACATATATATGGGCTTTTTGAAAATTTCCAAGGGGGGAGGGGGTGTTGTACCCGTAAACGTACATACAGAAGTGATTTCATGCATGCTTGAAAGAGCGGCTCCCTGGGGCAGGGAATTAGTTTACGCACACACACATACGTTTGATTTTTTAAAGAATGCATGTAAAGGTTTAGGTGAACATTTGCACCTGCTTCTGAGCAGCAGTACGCTGGCTGAAGATTTACTGCCTTGCAGTTGTGCTGAATCTCACTCAGCAGAAAACAGCCCTCTGCTTCCTGATCAAGACCCACCCTTCCCAGGCAGCATTCAGGGAATAGGATGAGAGCAGAGAGAGCCTGGAACACACAATGGGGTTCATTGGGGGGTGAGGAGAGAAGCTGTGGGATGTGAGTGGAACAGCTGGGGGTGAAGGGGCAGTGTTTGCATGTGTGAGAGAGAAGGGATTGGTGTGTACGTGGCAAATTGAGAGGTTTGAGAAGGGATGCAAGATAGCGTGGAGTACGACCAGATCATGATATCTCAATGATTTTCATCTCAATATCTCAATGAAAATCATCTCAATGAAAATCAAAGAAGGCTTCCACAAACTACTAATCCTCAAACATTTAACACCACTACTATATCTCCCTGAATTCAGAACCATTCTACAATCTCTCATATTCACCAGCTTCGACTACTGTAACTCTCTCCTGATAGGCCTGTTCAATTACTACAGAACGCAGCTGCCAGAATTCTCACCGGTCACAAAAGAACCGACCACATCACACCGGTGCTAAAATGTTTACACTGGTTACCTGTCGAAAAAAGAATCTAATATAAAACTCTAATCATCATACACAGGACGTTACACAACAGTGAAGGCACAGGCCTAAACGATATTATCCAGAAACACTTTTCTCAACGCAATACGAGAGCATCAAACAAATCACAACTAAACATACCTTCAGTCTCAAATACCAAACTTACCACTGTAAGAAACAGAGCCTTTTCTATAGCAGGGCCCACCATCTGGGACTCATTACCCGAACACCTAAAACTACAGAACACCACCAAAATATTCAAAAAAGACCTCAAAACCTGGCTCTTCAGACAAGCCTTCAAAGACGGGATCGGCTAATCACCCACTCCACAAAGGACACCACACACTATAACCGATAGTTAAACACATCTATGTATAGTTAATATCCTCTCAACCGACATTACTCTAAAACCGATGATAACCCCAATATGTTGTTACTTAAGCTGATAGCTCTAACCATTCTGTATTCATTGATATTAGGGATGTGAATCGTGTCCTCGATCGTCTTAACGATCGATTTCGGCTGGGAGGGGGAGGGAATCGTATTGTTGCCGTTTGGGGGGGTAAAATATCGTGAAAAATCGTGAAAAATCGTGAAAAATCTAAAAATCGCAAAACCGGCACATTAAAACCCCCTAAAACCCACCCCCGACCCTTTAAATTAAATCCCCCACCCTCCCGAACCCCCCCCCAAATGAGTTAAATAACCTGCGGGTCCAGCGGCGGTCCGGAACGGCAGCGGTCCGGAACGGGCCTCCTGCTTCTGAATCTTGTTGTCTTCAGCCGACGCCATTTTCCAAAATGGCGCCGAAAAATGGCGGCGGCCATAGACGAACACGATTGGACGGCAGGAGGTCCTTCCGGACCCCCGCTGGACTTTTGGCAAGTCTCGCGGGGGTCAGGAGGCCCCCCACAAGCTGGCCAAAAGTTCCTGGAGGTCCAGCGGGGGTCAGGGAGCGATTTCCCGCCGCGAATCGTTTTCGTACGGAAAATGGCGCCGGCAGGAGATCGACTGCAGGAGATCGTTCAGCGAGGGTTCCGGCGCCTCGCTGAACAACCTCCTGCAGTCGATCTCCTGCCGGCGCCATTTTCCGTACGAAAACGATTCGCGGCGGGAAATCGCTCCCTGACCCCCGCTGGACCTCCAGGAACTTTTGGCCAGCTTGTGGGGGGCCTCCTGACCCCCACGAGACTTGCCAAAAGTCCAGCGGGGGTCCGGAAGGACCTCCTGCAGTCCAATCGTGTTCGTCTATGGCCGCTGCCATTTTTTCGGCGCCATTTTGGAAAATGGCGCCGGCTGAAGACAACAAGATTCAGGAGCAGGAGCCCGTTCCGGACCGCTGCCGTTCCGGACCGCCGCTGGACCCGCAGGTTATTTAACTCATTTGGGGGGGGTTCGGGAGGGTGGGGGATTTAATTTAAAGGGTCGGGGGTGGTTTTAGGGGGTTTTAGTGTGCCGGCTCACGATTCTAACGATTTATAACGATAAATCGTTAGATTCTCTATTGTATTGTGTTCCATAACGGTTTAAGACGATATTAAAATTATCGGACGATAATTTTAATCGTCCTAAAACGATTCACATCCCTAATTGATATAATCTCTCCTCATCTGTTATTATTCCAGTTATGTTGTTATACCAGTTATACCAGTTGTTTCAATTGTATGTGGTTGTTTTACCTGTAAACCATAGTGAAGGCATCTAGTTAAACTTCGGTATATAAAAGAGTATATATAAATAAATAAAATAATAGGGACACCTGCCTCCTCTCCTTCCCCACTGCAATTCAGATTCTCCCTTGACATTGTTTTCAATCCCTAGATCCTGGAACCTTCTCCTTCTTCCTCTCCCTTCTATCAATATCCTGGAAACAACCCTTCCCCCCCCCCCCCCCCAACATACCCTACTCCCTTCCTCCCCTCTTAATTCCAGAACCTCCCTCCTTTTTGCCAATCCCAAATTCCTGGTTTTCCCCCCTTTTCTCAGTCTTCCCCTATCTCCCATCCTCCCCTTCCCCAGTCCTTTCTAGTTCTTCTACCCCCATCCAGAGTCCTCTTTCCTTCTTATATTCCCCCCTCCTAGCCCTAGACTTATCACCTTCTTCTCACTCCATTCCTATTCTGCCCCCATCCCTGATCCTCCCACCTTCTCCTCCTCTGCTGCCCATCCCGGTACTGATACTTAAGGTCACTTTTCCTCACCCAATAAAAAGACAAAATTATACAGACACAAGCAACGTTTGAAAATTATTTCATTTTTATTATATAAAAATGTAAATTATTTGCCAGTGTGCTTCAGAATTTTCCAACTTTTGCCACAGAATCTATCCTTGAACTGCCACAGACAATTGCGGGGCTGTGCCTCACACCTCCTGCTCCCTTGTTGTCTAACCTTGCCAGAGGTGGGGGAAGGCGTGACAGCAGCAACATTGCCTAGGGGTGGCAAAACCCTCAATCCGTCTCTGGTCATGCAGCCTTCAGTCCTAAGTGCAATAAAATTGGAGTCCAAAAATAGACACTAAGGAAACCCATGCTACTGTTAGAACTGGCAGCACGCACATACAAATGGAGAACCTCCTCATCATGGTTTGTATAGTGCATACCAGATGTATGCAGCGCTGTACAGAGATCATAATGGATGCATCTGCTGTGGACCATAACATTCCTGTTTCAAGCCTATAGCAGAGGGAAAGGACATGAGCATTTTGGGGCAGGATAAGACCTATACAACCAGACTATAAAAAGACTTCAATCAAGGCAATCAATCTACAACAAACAGTTTACATTAAATTGGATTTCCCTTCCTTTCTCGCAAGCTTTTTTGTTAAAAAATAAATAAATAAATATATATATATATATAGCAACCCGATTTTTAGGCAATATTGCACTTCCCTTTGTGCTAACACAAAAAAAACACTCCCTACGGAGTGGAGTAAAAGCACAATTACTGTATTCCAAATTACTCTTTTATTAGATTTATAGGAATATATCAAAAACAACAGTTCTCCATGCATTAATCAATCATAAAATCTACATTAAATATTTGCATCTATATTTCACACTCATTCATACACATACATGCTCAAACATACCCATTCATATTCACAATTTCTTTCTTTCCAAATCTACACGATCATAAATAGTTATTTATACAAAATAATCCATACATGTTTTTTTCACATAAAACAGTCACTACAAAACACGTTTTAGAACACAAATTCCTTCATGTTTACATTAATATCTCCAAATAGAAATCACAGTGTTCATTTTGAATTATTTAAATACCAATATTTTATCATACCAAAACATTCATGTAATCCTGTTCATTAAACATAGTTTTTATTAATCCCAACCGGGCCCTCGTTTCACCTTACGGCTTCATTAGGGGAATTTGAAATAATTGAACCATAAATTTTCCATTTATTACACCAACTACACGAATCCTTGCCGATCTAGTAGAGACACCAATGGTCTTCCTTAAAATTCCAACTGCTTGTAGTGCACAGCAAATATCTGCATCTGTGTATATGCTTGTATACCTCTGTCTTAACTTCTCCCGTTAATCATCTCACAAACTGTAACTTGTGTTTCTTGTCTTTAATTCAACACTGCCATGCAGAAAGAATCGTCAACCTACTCAATCTCATTAATCATCAGCTTTGCCCTTCATAGATTTGACCGCGTTTGTAAAGCTGAAAGGAGATGAGAAGGAGACATTCCGAATAAACATTTGGAGACTTGATGTCCAGGGCTAAAGACGCAGCGGAAGTTTGCAGTAATTAAATCTATGAAGGATAAAGCTGGGTAGTATTTAAAGGACGAGAAGGGCAAAGCTGATGATTGTGCTTTTACTCCACTCTGTGGGGAGTGTTTTTTTTGTGTTAGTATATATATACTGGGTAGGACTTCATTCATGAATCATTCAGAAAGAGTTACCTAATGGTCAGAACACTGAACTAGAATTGAGGAGAAGAGCTAGGACACGAGTTCAAGACATCTCTGCACAAAACGTTTGGCAAGTCACTTTCAAAACCTGGGTCTCCATGACCCAACTGAAAACAAGGCATTCAACTTAATCAGGCTTTCCTAATTAGTTAAATTATTTCATGCTCTGGAATGTTTGTGCCAGTACTTGATTGCCAATAGAATTGGTCATAAGAGACGGGGGAGGAGATCAAAGATGGCGGATCTGCCAAGAGCCGCGTGATGGTTGCTCTTGTCGGTTTTTTAATTTCCTAGCAAATGTAATGCCTCATTCAGCAAGGAAGCGGAGGGCTAAGGAACGTGAAGCCCTTACCGCTTCCTGCCCTTTACCAGTTGCCGGCCCGATGGACTCTCATGTGACCAGGGACACGATGAGATCGGGAGTTGGTTTGCAGTGGGGCGGAAGAAGGAACCGGCTCCCCACAGGAACTACAAACATCTCTGTCCCCGATCGATCAGATACCTCCTATAAACCCTGCTGTGGTGTACAATTTGAATTTCTCAGATCTTCTGGAACAGCAAGATGAAAATCTTGAGCCTGGCTTGGGGCCCTCTGTAGAGAGGGAAACCAAAGAATTGCAGCATCTTTTTGAGGTGCAAGGCAGGGAAGGAGACGCTTTGGACAGCACAGCCACACCACTCCTTGGAAGGGAAGTGCAATCTTTTGTTTTTCCTGCTAGGAAAGAAATATTGAAACCTGATGTGATTTCCTTAGACATAATTTGGGATGCTATATAAAATGTTAATGGCAATCTTTTTCAGCAGCTTAGTCCATTAGCTGTTTATATTGATCAGATGGATTCTCGAATAATGAATATGGAAAAAGAGCTAACAGGAAATAGAAATAAGGTAACATCTTTGGAGAGAAAATTTAAAGATTCCTTGGTTGTCCAACAAAAAATGATTAAAGAAAACCAACTATTATTAAACCATATGGAGCAGTAAGAAAATCAAGTTAGAGGGAAAAACTTGAGATTTATTAACTTTCCGAAGGATCCGCGGTTACCCCTCGTGATATGCGGACAAAATATTTATCTCAAGTGTTGAAAATTCCAGAACAAGTCTTTCCACCTATATCAAGGGTATATTATATACCACCCTATAAGAAGAATCCTGATCTTAATAAGGGTTTTCAGATCCTTCTGCCAATTACACCCGAACCTGATATTACAAATATTGTGGAGTCCACGCAGAAAGACTAAATTAGACCCGCTACGTTGATTACCTCTTTTCTGTTAGATTCAGATAGAGTGTGGTTATTTCGCAAAGTTCTTCGTAGTCAGAATGTGACTTTTTTGGGGGTTGAAAGTGGCAGCCTTTCCTGATTTGGCAAGGCCCACACAATTGAGGAGAAGGCAATTTTTACAATTGAAATCTCAAGTGTTAAGTTTGAGTGCCTTGTTCTTATTGAAATACCTGTGTAAATGTGTGATCAAGTATTGTAATAACACTTATATATTTTTTGTCCAGAGCAGTTGGTAGATTTTTTGAAAGATAAAAATCCTATTACTATTATACCACCCATGCCAGTTGTGGAGAGAATGCATAATGTCTCTAGTTAAGCCACGATCAATATTTAGGCTACCCATAAGCAGATCTGTTTGATTTTCTACCTATAAGGTATATTTTTCTTCTGGTTGTGTATATCTCCCCCTTCTAGTTGAGGACTAATACGCAGAATGTTATATGATACTTAATGTATGCTTCAATTTATAATGATTGTTAGATTCTATATTGTCTGCTTTCTAATTCAAGTCTATTTTTCTTGAATTGTATTGTAAACATTTATAAATAAAAAATAAAAATAAAAAAAACTGGTCATAAGAGCTGCTTTGGACTATCAAGTCAGGTGTCTGACACAACTGCCCCATCCATTACCATACAGTCAATTGTTAAACCTTTGGGTTTATCGGCTAAACTTTCGCATTCTGAACACCATTGTGACATAGGGATGTGCTGTTTGAAGTGAAATACATTTCTTACTGTTTTGTTTTTAAAATTTTGAAGCTGCAACTGTCACCGTTAAAAAATAAATAAATAAAGCCACATAGTCAGTCCCTCCTCCCGCCCACTAAATCCATTTAAGTAAAAGGCCCCTTGGACTCCTCCAACCCCCCTCTCTCCACTTCTCTATCCCAGTTCTTACCCCAATCAATGGAACTTCCAGGGACAGGAATAATCCTGTTACTCTTGCCCCGCAGTTCCAAGTTTTCAAAATGGCTGCCGGTCATCTCGAGGCTGACACCATTATGTTGTACAGAACCTGCATTAGCACCTACTGGCACTGGTCTTGAGTTTACTGCTAGCCAGGTCAAAAACCTGGAGCTGTGGGACAGGAGTGACTGGGGAATTGCTCCTGTACCTGGGATAAGAACTGGGTTATCAAGGTGGGGGAAGATGGTGGTGTCTTAGGGGGGGAAACAAGAGGAAGGCTTTTATTTTCACTGATTTAGTTAGGCAGGAGGGTACACATTTTGTTTTGGGGGTTTTTTTGGGGGGGGGGGTTATTTTATTTTGGATAAATGAAACAAAATGGGGAAAATAATGAAAAATTAAATGAAAAATAAAAAATGTTCAAGCGCACATCCCTACTGTGATGAAGGCAATGCAGTTGCCACCATTTATTGATGCCTCTTGTGAAACTGTGGGAGCACCTCTGTATTAAAACCAGATGTGCATTCAGAGATTCTCCCACCACCTGCAACCTGGCAGCCTTCTCTTCGTAGCTCATACTAACCAAATGTTAACAGGGAAAAGTTCTCTCTCTGTTATTATATTCCGAGGGTTGAAGGAATACAGAAGGCATTCCTTTAATTCTGGAAGGCCCTGAAAATGAGAGAATGTGCTCGTAAGGGTATGGACTAGTTGCCAGGAGTCTGCAGGGACCTAATTATGCTGCATCGGCATTAATGCACCTGCGTTAACCTTAAGACAAGCATGCCTTACTGTAACACTAATGCCCATGTTAATGAGTGGACAATATGTAAATGCAAGCTAATTAACTCATTACACTTTAGTGCAGGATTAGAAAACGAGTATTAAATCTTACCAATCTTTAATACAGCCTTGTTAACACTAAAATGTTAACCTACACCTCCAGAGGGGGAGATTATGTTTTTCCATTCATGTGGGCATTAATGGAGGAACACGGAGGAGAAGCCAGCTGCATTCTGCATATAATTACTTTATACATGAAGGGGGGGCAATTTTCAAAACTATGCAGGAAGCTGCCCAGTCTGTAGACACTTATTTGAAGATTTTGCACCAGGTCCCAAAGGGAAAGTGCGAGCATGCCTATCTTGGGCAGTTCTCAAAAGGGAAATTTACATGCCGAGATTTGCACCTGGTTTTTTTTCTGCAAGTACGGTTTCAGGCCAAAATCATTAAAAAAAAAAAAATAAGTGTAGCACTATGTGCCTTGTGGCCTCCCCCCTCTTTGTAAACCCACCCCCCGGGACTGCCTCCACGAAAATGTGGGTACAAGCGGACACCAGGTGGAAAAGTGCACCCAATGACATCATCAGGTCACCGGAAGATTCTGACGTGCGTTAGTACCCCGACCCTCCCCCACAGGCTGCACCACTGCAGTAAAGATGACTTCAGATCACACCTCAGAGCCGGAAAAGTCCTTACTGAGTTTCCCGTGAAGAATATCTTAGGGGGGGGGGGGGGGCAGTGGAGGAAGTGTTTTTCCATTATTGCTATTTACTTTTGATCACTGTTTTGGGACTTCTGTGGGGGGTCCTACATCTTCTTCACAGCAAATAAATAAATACATCCAACTCTAGTAAGAAATTAAGTGCTACAGGAAGTCAGTACCGAACACAAAAATCTTACCTTCTACCACCTGAGACACTGAAACAATTAAATAAAATGTCAAGAAAGCCATTACAGCATGCATACAGGAACTACTATCTTTTTTAATGATTTTACGAGCACAAAAAACTGGAAGGTGCTCCTCATAGCTCTCGCCGAATTTATTTATTTATTTATTTTTAAACAAAGAGTGTCTGATCGAGTGGAAAGAAGCTGACAAGAGGCCTTTGCCAAGAAAGGCTGGATGCACCCTAATCTCATGACCCAGAGAATAAGGTGAGGTGTCGTTACTTTGAAAATAAGAACATTTCAAGTACTCCCTTCCTATTAGGTTTAAACATTAACAAAATTAGTAAGAGCTCCGATCAGCTTTTCATTAACGATATATTCTCCCCTCCACCAGCGCTGCACAGACTCAGCAAATATTGGGCTTAATACCGCCTGAATCTCTTGTCCTGAAAGCATAAGAGCCAACTCTTACAAAAATGATTGGGCTAAATGCAACGCAAATTCCCTCCTGCTGAAAGAAAAGCACAGAAAAGGTGTGAGAAGCGGTGGGCACAGCTGGCCAATCACTGTTTAAATGTCCAGCGTGGAACAGACAGCACAGTACTCGGGAGGCAATGGCTATGTCTCCGTGCATCTATGGAACAATCTCAGCATAACAGGCCTTGCTGGGCACAAAATGGCAATGGCAAAACGTGCGTCAGTATAAAAAAAAAAAAAAAAGTTACGATGCCAGAAAAAAAATTTGGAAGACGGTCAGTAAAAAGCACCACCTGTGCCAGGAATCCTCCTCATCCCCACCCCTTACACTTGGCACTGTTGAGAACGACACTACAATGCTTCCCTGCAGGAAGGCACGACTTACTCTATTTCACGCAATCTCTTTATTGGCTATCTGGGGGAAATAAGAGGCGATCGGAAATTTCTTTCAAGGTTTCATGAAATGACAAATGGCACTCCACCATCTCTCCAGAATTCTGTATTTCTCTGGGAAAGAGAAAAGAATAAATAAAAACACAAATATTTAATTCGTGTATATCAAATGTTATTGAGCAGGAGGAAAAAAAGTCCTCAAAGAAGTTAAATCAAAAGAATTCTGACAGAGAACTGTAAAACTCATTCCTGAGTGCAAAACAAGTCTCGCCATGAAATTCTTCTGCACATGTATGTTCGTAGCAAAAAGAAAAAAAAACAAAAACCAGAAAGGATGGGACTCAGCTTTATTTCCAGTGCAAACTCGAGTAACTGTATACTAAGACACCCAAAGGAGGCTCGATCCCTGCTGCAGATGTTATGCTAAAAGCTGGAGAGCACCGGGAAGAAAGAAGCAGGGAAATGGATCTACTTTTTGGAACATGCCGGGGACTTGTGATCCCGACCGGGCACTACTGGAGAGAGGATGCTGGTCTGACTCAGCATGGCACATCTTATGTTCTCTCATCTCCGTGCAAGGTGCCTTTGAAATTAGGCAATGTTTTTCAGGGTCCTAATGAACCCCCTCTTACGGGGCCTGAGTTTGCATTAAACTTTTCGGGCTGCCCTCCCACCTTACTTCTCCCTCCCTATCCGCTGAGCACATACTTTCACAATATGAGCAGAATATAAAAGATTTAAAGTAAACAAATCATCTGTTTTTGTTCAGCAAGGGGGGTCAATTCTTAACAGCTTTACCCAACTAGATTAAATGGTCCCTGTCTTCCGTTAAAGTGCATCTATTAACCCACCTTGAGATTTTAAATCCACTATTTGATGCTCCTCAAATACTTGTCTTCTCTGACTTGACTAGATTGTAAGCTCCACAGAGCACAGACTGTCTTCTTACGTGCCCCGGTACAGCTCTGCGTACATATTGTAATTCTGCATGAACGCACAGCAGTAGCAGTACTAGCAGCAGCTCCTAGCCACCAGTTGCCTGGCATTTTAATATTCTATAGAAGACCTTTGGCAATTTGCCATTTGTAAACAACATGCCCTCCCCTGCTGGCTTCCGGCCTAGGAGAGCATAGGGGGCCAGCATTAAACGTGCAACTCCAGAGCTCTACCCCTGCCTCCTCTGGAAGAAAGCAGGGCCGGATCGAAGAGTTTGGCACCCGTGGGCAGTGCCCTTTGAAGCTGTGCCGGCACATGGCCCTAAAGCAAGCAGAAGCAGGCTCGTCTTTGGCCTGGATGTTTGGCGCCTTAGGCAGTCGCCTATGCCTAAATCCGGGCCTAAAAGAAAGGGCTGCAGGAAACAGGTACAATGACAGGGGGGGTCTACATCAAGGAGCATGTTAAATAAAAGCTGCCACAACGCCTGGACCACGGTGAACAAGGGTTTCAGTTCACCGAAAGTCACATCTGAAGAAGAGACCTCGCTGATCTCAAAACGCCCAGACCGCAAGATCGCGGGTTAATTCTTAGTCAGTGCCAATAAAAGTTATCTCAAACTACCCTCTCCTTCATGCTTCTAAGACATAAGCGATTTAAAATCAAATCCAAAGCGGTTTTACACTGGGCAGCAATACCAGGAAGCTGAAGGAATCACAATTCATTTTAACTCATAAAAAATATATTTAGCTCCAGCAGGAGTCAAAATCACGTGAAATCAGCTCCACAGAATACTGTGTAAGTAGAGCTGCATGCAGTTCCAAAGTGCTTCTAACAACGGCAAATTAAAAGTATTTGAAGTCAGGAAGATTTCATTTTAAACTTTTTATTTTAAAGTTCAGCTTACGGAGCCGGTCTATAATGTCATACTTTGTCATAGGAACATTTATACTAGACTAGGGAACTGAAATGACACAAGCATGGCAGCTTGCATTCAGTAGATTTCATAATTTGTGCATGATTTTTACATTTGTTGAAATAAGGGCCAACAATTTGTTGGCGACACTTTTTTTAGTGGACTAATTCAGTACATCTGTGACTAGCTTTTCTAGCCTATGCGCCCTTCATCTTACATTCCTTTCCTTCCAATGAAAGCGTTTGCTTTATCCTTCATTGAAGGAGGATGTCAACAGGCCAGCATGGCTGCAGCAGGCCGTATGCACTAAACTATCATTCTACGCTTAGGAGAAAACACTGAAAGTAAAAAATATGTTTTTCTGGGGGGAAACAAAGCATTCCTTCTCTCACTGGAGATGAGAGCAAAAAGAGAGAAAAGAAAGTGAACCTGAGAGTGGAGAAAAAAAGAGAGAAAGAGGGATGGAGGGAAGAAAGACGGAAGTAAATGTAGGAGATCAACAGGGGCGGACTTCCCAACAGACAATTCAGGCAACTGCCATCAGGCTCGTTGAACCTATACAAGAGGACAGCCAGCTGATGCATCACTGCAGGGGTGCTCCTCCCGGGCTGACTGGCGGTCCCAATTGCCTCAGAGCAGCCAAGGGGGCTTAAACCCGCCGCTGGAAATCAATAGAAAGGATGGAAGAACAGAGTCAAGGCACGAGAGATGGGAAGACGACAAACTCCAGGAAAATTCATGAGACAGGATTAACCGATAGAGGCATTTAAGGAGGCACATTTCAGCAGCTAGTTTAAGCATACGCAGACCCGGTAGGCAATTTCCAAAGAAAAAAAATATACACGTCATTTCTCTTCCGCAGGTACACAGGAGTCCCTGTGACCTTCGCACCTGTGGGGAGAAATAAAAGATGCAGAGGGAAGTGCAAGCAGATTTGAAATGCGCATTTCTCTCCCCCAGGAATGCCCCCTTTTAAAGTGACTAAAAGTACAGAAGTTATAAAGCCGGGCACACTTTTTGGCCCCTCCACACTGGGTATTTTACGACAATCCTATTTCCCTGGATAAAGTGCTTAATGGAAAAATATACACTGAATAAACCCAGGACCAACAAAAAATACATCCCTGTCATTCTCCTTTACAAAGTATAACTCTCTTCCTTTTTTCTATGGAGTTCTACATCAGACAAGGTTTTACACTTAATTGGTAACAAGCGCTCCACCATTTCTGGGATACATTGCATACAAGCTTTTTGCTGTGGGCCAACTCCAGGAGTAACCAGGTAAGCTCTTGCAATCTAATATACACAGATCACAAAGAAATAACTCCAAGACCCAACGGCAGCGCTTTTTCTTTCAAGAAGCAATACACTTACTATCTAGAGAATATTTGGGGAGCTGAACTTTACTGCACCAGAGTTTAATCTTTCTCCTGGCAAAAGATGCAAATTCTGCAATTCAATGAGTTTTGGCTGCTTCCTAAATGCACAGCAGATTCTAGGAACAGGGTCAGTGAATTATCACCACATATTGTACTATGAATTGCATGTATCCTTTATTTGTTTATTTATTTATTGAAATGTTCTTTGTTCCCACACAACTGGAATTTCCGCATGCTTCACAACTTGGTTCGAATTCTGTCAACAGTCAACAGTGTTAACCCAACGCCAATTCAGCAAGATATTCTGACTCTGTCCTCATATTCAAATAATGTATTCTAGCCCTTCTCGCCTGGCACATGGAGAAAAAAAAAAACCCAGAGACCCAAAAGATATCATATGACAATGAAATCTGCAACACAGCAACTTGTGGTTGAAACTTCAAGATCATTCTATGTACAAAATCTGAGATGTGGGATAGTGGTTAGATGCCTGGGGCAGGGAAGGATCAATCTCCGAGTTCAGATTTGTCACTCTAGCAAATTATTTTATTATGCTTCCCTCTGCCTCAGTCAACAGCTAGATGTCTCATATATTGTGCCCTTGTGTTTTACCCTTTCAGAAAGGAATGCTACAATATTCAGCGACCAGCATAACTGATTTAATATCCAAATGTTCTAAGTGACAACTCCCTAAGGACCAATAAAAGCTGTCCACTTTAGAGTAGCTATTTTCATCAGCTAAAATAGATGTTGCAAAGTATATATTTACATAAGAGGCAAAATGTTATCTGTTTAATACTCTATTGTTTAATGTAACGCCTTACCGGCGACAGTTTGTTCTATGGAAACCGACTTGATTTGATATGTATATCGAGAATGTCGGTATATAAAAACTCTAAATAAATAAATAAATAAAATGACAAACAAGCCACAAAGGAAGTCCTGGAGAATTAAAAAAGATCATGGTGGTTCCCAATCAGATCACCACACTGATTTTCATCAGGGAATAAAGGCAAACAGGAAAGTGACTGTAGTTTCCATCCATCACAGGGGTGGCCAAGTCCGGTCCTTGACAGCCACAAACAGGCCAGGTTTTCAGGATAGCCACAATGAATATGCAAGAGATAGATTTGCATATAACAGAGGCACTGCATGCTTATTCATTTTAGATATCCTGACAACTAGACTCGTATTTGACTCTCAAGGACTGGAGTTGGCCACTTCTGATCTAACATGTGACATCACAATGCTGAAATTTCTGTCTCTACTTCATCAAGCAGCGGGTCTTAGCTTGCAGTCTTCGTATTTAAAAAAAAAAAAAAGTCCCAGGCTGTTCCATTTATCAAGGGTGATGTCAGCTTAGTAATCACGGCAAGAGGTGAGGAAACTGGGCTGGGAAGAAGCAGTGGGTGAGCGGATGCCAGTCATGTGACATGGCAAGTCCTTGAAGCTTGACATGCTGCAGTAGAGGCAGTATTAACAAATGAGATTGAAAGAGTCTACATTTTACATAAGCAAGGGAATGGGGTTCATACTAAGCTGCTATTTTTCTTTTTCTTTTTTTATTAATATAGTGGGCAAGGTCTAGGAAGGGGGTCATGCAACCCTTCACCCCTCCTCGGTGCTTTAAAAGGCACAGAGTATTTCATAGCACCTCCTTGATTATATTGCATTTAATGTTTTATCTTATAAAGGGAACTGATTTATTATAAGACATCGTAATTGCAACAATTTTTCTTTCAGTTTTTCCCACTTCCTAAAGCCTGTTCCTTTTAAGACTGTATCAAGTACAACAAATGCTAAGATGCCCAGAGGTTACTCGGGACAAACTTGGCTTTCTAAATATTTATGGAAGCAATGAGCACTGACCTATTGTTTTGTTTCTACTTTTCTTCTAAGCCCGAGAGAAAAGAGCGTCCCAGAGATTTTAATCAGTCAGGCAAGCACACATGACCAGTCCCTTTCATGGTTTCTTGCCCTACATGAAACAGAAAAGTAAACATTCAAAGGTACTGGGTGTCAAGTCACAATCACCAAATGCCCAGAGACATAGGAGATGGATTGATACACAACTGTGCAATGTACTTTTTCTGTTTGAATTGGTGGTTTCAGGCATTAAATCAATACAAAATACATCATTTGTAGCATGGAGCATACAGCTGCATGTTAAAAGGGACAGGATGGGTCAAGTCTTTGTTTTACACATTGCACAAAGGAACACTGGGCAAAGATTCCTATCACAAACTGGTGCAATATATTCAAGAGGTGTAAAGGATAAATTATTATTTAAAGAAAACACAAGATCTCAGACCAAAATAGTATAAAATTAACATTTGCACTGCTAAATGAACGTAAGAGAGAAAAAATCAAAAACACAAAAAAAAAGCCCATATAAAACACAGACAAATAAAATGGATGGATTCACGTAATCTTTGAAGGTCCAAACAAATCAACAAATCTAGTGAAGTCTCTTTCATTTTGTGACTCCTCCTATATTGTTATTGGTTGTGTGGTTTTTCTGTATTTTATTTTCTTGGTTATGTTTAAATGGCAATAAAAAAAATGTTTTATATTATTTTGGCATGTGAGATTTGTGCTTCTTTTAAAACTGAACAGCCTAGTTTTCCCAATGGAGAAAGGTGACTAGTAGCATGCCCCAGGAATCTGCCCTTGGACCAATACTGTTCAATTTACTCATAAATGATCTAGAAACGGGAACAAGTGAAGTGATCAAATCTGCAGATGACACAAAATTATTCAGGAGTAGTTGAAACACAGGCAGACTATGAGGAACTGCAGAGGGATTTGGCGAGACCAGGGGACTGGGCATGTGACTAGCAGAAGACATTTAATGTGGAAAAGTGCAAAATGAAGCACATAGGAAAAGCAATCCCAAGTAGAGGTATGTAATGCTGGGTTCTGTATTAGGAGTAAACCCTCATAAAAGGATTTTGGGCGTCATCAACAGAACATTGAAATCCTCAGCTCAGAGTGCAGCGGCAGTCAAAGAAACAAACAGAATGCCAGGAATTATTCAGAAAGGAATGGAGAATAAAAACGGAGAGTATCATAATGCCTCTGTATAGATCTATGGCGTGATCAAAACTTGAGTATTGTGTATAGTTCTCGTTATCCCATCTTGAAAAAAGATGTAGTGGACATAAGGGTGAAGGGTGACAAAAAATGATAAAGGAAATGGAAAAACTCCCTTATGAAGATAATTCAGCCCGGGGAAGAGAACATCAACAACATAGTAACAGTTAAATATGGCAGATAAAAACCAAAATGATCCAACTAGTGTCCCCAGCAAGTATTTCTTTCTTTTAAGGGCAATAACTGCGGCTCCTTTCAGGTTAACCCCAAGCCTTCTCTTGAGAAGGGATAGGACAGAGGTTTATAAAGTCATCAGTGGGGTAGAAGAGGTAAATAGGGAATGGTTATTTACCCTTTCAAATAGGGATCAGTCCTTGAAACTAATAGGTAGCAATTTTATAACAAACTGAAAAAAGTAGGCTCTCACTCAACGCACAACTCAAGCTGTGGAATTTGTTGCTGGAGGATGTAGCCATGACAACTAGCATAGCGGGGATTTAAAAGGGTTTGGACAAATTCCTGAAGTAAATGTTCATAAAAGTTATTAACCAGATGACTCTGGAAAACCCACTACTTAACCCCACGAGCAAGAAACAAGGCTTTTGAATCTACTTTTGGCACTGGCCACTGTCGGAGAAAGGATGCTGGGCTAGATGGGCCTTTGGTCTGGCCCAGCATGGAACGTCTTACGTTCTTAATCTATTACATCCTTTACCATTCTTAAATACTAATCCATTTCCTTGCATGCATGCAGAAAAGCAAAAACTACATCTGTATGTCTGCAATGGGGTGAGACCAGGACTGGTTCAGCCTATCCTTATCTACATGGAGCTACAAGGTCACCATAATTTTTCAAGACTACAAAAATAAAAGTACACGCATGACTTCACCATCAAAGATATTTCCCAAAAAAAGATGAATTACTTAACAAATCTCAAATGAAGCAAATAAACGGACGGATTTTAAAAGCCCTGCTCGCGTAAATCCGCCCGGATTTACGCGAGCAGGGCCTTGCGCGCCGGCGCGCCTATTTTCCATAGGCCGCTGGCACGCGCAGAGCCCCGGGACGCGCGTAGGTCCCGGGGTTTTTCGAAGGGGGCGTGTCAGGGCGGGACCAGATGACGCAGCGTTTCAGGGGCGGGGCGGGGCGTTTCGGGGGCGGGGCGGGGCGTTTCGGGGGCGGGACCGGGGGCGTGGCGCCGGCCCGGGGGCGTGATCCAGGCCTCCGGACCAGCCCCTGGGTTGGAAGACGGTGCGCCAGCAGTCCGCTGGCGCGCGTAGATTTACATCTGCTTCTCTCAGGCGTAAATCTAGGGACAAAGGTAAGGGGGGGTTTAGATAGAGGAAGGGAGGGGAAGGGGAGGGGAGGGCGAAAGAGAGTTCCCTCCGAGGCCGCTCCGATTTCGGAGCGGCCTCGGAGGGAACGGAGGCAGGCTGCGCGGCTCGGCGCGCGCAGGCTGCCCAAAATAGGCAGCCTTGCGCGTGCCGATCCAGGATTTTAGAGGATACGCGCGGCTATGCGAGTATCTTATAAAATCCAGCGTACTTTTGTTTGCACCTGCAGCGCAAACAAAAGTATGCGATCGCGCTTTTTTTTTTTTAAATCTACCCCAAAGTGTTATCAGTCAAAATAGTGCTAATATTCAATCTGCAATCTTCTGTTTGCAATGGGCTCGAGACCATAACTGTAGAGCATTCTGCACTTATTTACCACTCACTCACAATAAATTGTAATTATTTCATTAATGATTCCCTCAAAAAGTCTTAGTCATCCAAAATAACTCCAAATACATATCAGTAAAGCCCTACCTAAAGAAAAGTTATAGTGCTATAATGCTATGAAACTGCTTAAAAAAGAATGCTGTATTGCTATTTAAAAAGGATCAATGCTGAACCTTTAAAGACAGATTGCAATGTGAATTTATCTCTATTCCTCACCCAGCTGTTCCTGTAGTGTCTTCACTTGCTGATAAATCCTAGAGTATGCAGGACGGAAATGAAGCTCGTACAGACCTGGCTACCAGCATCTTGTCATTTCTTCGGGCACGTCCATCATAAGACCCCCATCTGGATATTTCAGTCTCTTGGAGTTCAGAGTGAATGGTAGCACATAGTGGACAAAATTTGTTATTTGAAAGAGCCAAATGCGGAGTTGACGTCACCATTTGGCAAACTAGGCAGCCACCTATGTCAGGGGTGAGCAAACTTTTTGAGCCATGGTCCCCTTTCATCTATGAAGTTGGGGCCCCCTACCCAAGATGGGTTGTTATAAAAGTGTTTGTGTATATGTGTGTGTGTGTGTGTATGTGCACACATATACCGGATATGCATACATATATACAATATGTATCTCTCTACCTGTTTCACTCCCTATTGGTCAGGGCTTGGAGTGTCTGTGTTTCTACGGGTGCAGGATGTCTGCCTCTATGCCCATATGTACGTGTGAACTTTCTTCTTTCAGCAACAAAACGAGGGCTTAAGAGCCACTAGTTGGCAGTCTGGCTGCTGGGTGAATATCATTCATGTATGTATATATGAATGAAAAAAGCCCGCCTCCTGTGCATGGAAACCTTGGAGGTATTTATCCTTTCTCCTATCCCCTTTCCTCTAGGGCAGGGGTGGGCAATTCCAGTCCTCGAGGGCCACAAACCTGTCGAGGTTTTAGGATATCCTAATGAATATGCATGACATAGATTTGCATACAACTGAGGCAGAGTGCATGCAAATCTCTCATATGCATATTCATCAGGGATATCCTGAAAACCAGACTGGTTTGTGGCCCTCGAGGACCAGAATTGCCCACCCCTGCTCTAGGGTATACATATTTACATCTTTGCCTGTTCCCCTTATGCTTTACTATAAAGACCACGACCTCTGGACTGACTCCATCCTGTTTATATCTTTTTGAAGATGTGGTGTCCAAACCTGTACACAGTTTTCCAAATGAAGTCTCACGAGGGACATACAGGGGTAAAATCACCTTTTTTTTTTTTTTTTTTTACTGCTGACCATTACTTTCCCTATGCACCCAAGCATTTTTTTAGCTTTTGCATTGCCTTAGCCATCTGGTTTGGTCACCTTAAAATCAGATACAATTATACCCAGATCCCACTTCTTTCATGCTTAGAAGAAATTTCACCTCCTATATTGTATCGCTCCCTTGGGTTTTTTGCATCCTAACAGCTTAACTCTAATTTTTAGCATTAATTCTTAGCTACCAAACCACAGACCATGCCTTGAACTTTGTTAGATCCCTTCTCATATTTTCAACATCCCCTGTTGCAGATTTCAGCGTAGATTTGAGTGGAATAGCCAGCTAGTGGTTAGAGCAGTGGACTACGAACCAGGAAAACGAGTTTCAAAGCCCACTGTCGCTCCTTGCGACCTTGGACAAGTGACTTTACTCTCCATTGCCTCAGGTACAAACTTGGATTATAAGCCCTCTGGGGATAGGGAAATACCTATAGTACCTGAATTTAATCCGCTATAAAGTAAGTTTCATCAACACAAAGGCAACTTTCCCAATTATCCTTCTGCAATATCGATCCCAAAAGTGTTGAAATAAAACAGTCCAAGGACTGATCCCTATGGCCCACCGCTAGTAAACTCTCTATCAATTCCCTTTGTCATCTCCCGTTTAACTAAGCCACTTCTAGTACAAGCACGGAAAGTGATTTAAGTAGCTCTAAAGAAAAGAGAACATCTTTCTAAAACCCATAAGTTTGTGTTCTGTAAACTTCTGTATAATATACCCCCTTCCCCTGAATTAATCATTATGTCTTTCCCAAGAAAATATTATCTGTTGTTGCTTCTTTGCAAGTAATGGAGATTCTGTTAAAGCTCAAATGATGGATTTACTCCTTTAATCAGGGAGAGGAGGCCAACTCCCATCCTAACTGGGATGTGGCTTCTTAGAAGGCACAAAGGACAAAAGTGTTTCCTTAGAGAACATGAGTTACAGTATCTCCAATAGCGACTGAAAAAAACGGGGCCAGGCACAGTGACACAGCCACAGAAAACATAAAAACTATTCACATTTGAGCAGGCCAAACAGATTTTAAGTTTCTCCAGCGAGAGGGCCCTCTTTAAAGGAAGCCGTTAAGAGTGAAGACTGCACAGTAAGCCACTTTCCTCCAGGGAAACCAAATTCCTGCAGACTCGTGTGAAATATTCATTTGCAAACTGCTACATGGCAGAATGTGGACGCTCTGCATTAACATCTCTTTGAAGCTGCTGACTTGCGCTTAATCCCTCTCAGCAAAAAACATTTTGCTAAATCTACACTTCCAAAGAGCTGCATGAAAATCATTTTAAGTATATTGAAGACAGATTTGGATTTCCTCACAGCAATTTAGCAAGTCTAATAATATATATTTTTTTAATTTCCCACCTCACTGCCAAAAGGCTCTCAAAGCGTATTACAATCAAATGCCAAATCTATACAATTCCACCATAAAAAGAAACTCACCCTTTCGACCCTCCCCACATACACACACACACACCTTTTTCAGATTTCCCATTCACAGCACCAATCCTCATCATTTAATCAGCCAACCTTAACCCATAATAAAACAAGACTCCGAGGAAAGTATTTATAAAACACTGGTATCAACGCTTCCAGAAACATGTACTCTAAAGTAGATATCAAGTCACTTGAGGAAAGAGCTGTGTCTTTAGATGGTGGAAGATGACCGTCTTTAGATGGTGGAAGATGACCGTCATTCTGAAGGCTAAGTGGTTTTGGGGTACTCGGAACTGCACAAAAAAAATCCACCCAAGCCTGTTTTACTAGTGGATACCAATCTCACTTCCTTTAGAGAAGGCTGTACCAGTCATGTCTCTTGAGTAGATCTACAGGCCTGACAGGGGACAGACCTAATCAGCTTCTCACTCAAATAGCTGGGACCTTCCTCATGCAAGGCATTTAAGATCAACCAAAGAAACTTAATGATTCTAGACTCAGTTAGTAACCAAAGTAATTTGCTTAAAATTTAATGAATATGATCACTTTGTCTGCCGCTGGATAAAACTCTGGCACCATATTCTAAATTAACTACAATTTGCATATGATCTTTATTGGAAGCCCATAGTCTAATCTAGACATAATAAATCCTTGAATCAATGTAACAAATTATGCCCATCCAAAGCAGTAACTTAATTGGCAGATTATATAAAGACAAAAGGGCCACCTCTGAAATCTGAGAAGTCCTTGCAAGGCTTGACTTCAAAATGATTCACAGATTATTTCCGTCGTATGATCTTATGGTGTATTTCTTTACCATTACCTTCTGAAGATTTCCTTTTACCACATTGTCAGCCATTTAAATTTTGTTTTTCTGAACTGCATTACTTGTTGACTGATGGCATTGACTTTAGAATCCTATCCAGTAACAGTCCTTGTACTTTAGTATATACTGGGCTTTGTTAATTAAAAAAAAAAAAAAAGTGAGATATGGACAATCATACAAGAAGGGATAACACTTAGGTCACTTTTCATCCCTTCTTAATGTCATTCGCGTTAGGTAACAGCAAAGGCTTTGAAACTGCTTTAGGATGTTGACATTTCATATAATTGAACTTGGGGGGGGGGGAGGGGGGATATTGTATTTGAAAATAAACAGTTAGATGTCCACATTCAAAAGCATTTAGTGGGCTAACTCAGAAGTTACCTGGCAGGGATGGTAACTTTCATACCGGCATGTGGGTGCATGCGTTCGTCGGCCCTCGTTCAGGGACACAGCTATTTTATAACATACGCGCGTATATGCACGCATGTTATAAAACAGCCGCACCATGCACACATCTGCGCTCAATTTTAAGCGGATGCGCACCTGTGCGCACAAATGCCGCTTTTACCACATAAGTGGGGGGATATTAAAAGGCATGTGTGCCGACGCCATCGCCACACTTCCCAGTTCGTTCCCAGTTTGCCCAGTTAAGGAGTAGGACTTCCAAACCCTCCTAGTTTAATAGCCTGCCTTCCCTCTTTACCCTCGACCTTTAAAATCCCACTGATCTGCCTAGATGTATTTTTTTGTTTTATAACTTACACGTCATCCCCAGCAGAAGTGAAGTTATGCGGCAGGGGACCCTGACATGCACCAGTGCACAAGTATTTACGTGCAAATTTCATGTTAAAATCCCAGAATGCCCGTGCTCTGCTTTGGAAGCTTCCCATTTGTGCGTGCAGCACCATTAAACACACACATCCCGGCAGCTTTTAAAATCAGCTTGGCACACCCTGGCCCAACGTATTCACACATCCCCTAACTGATGCATGTGTCGGGCTTTTAAAATTCACCTTTAAATGAACATTTGGGCACTTGGCCCACTAGAATTTATCCAGTTAAGGTAGGGGTGTTCCGGGGGGTACATAACTGGGAGGAGTTGAGTCTGATCAGACCAAATACCTATCCTAAAGTTAGCCAGCAATAAGGTAGCCAGTTAACTTTAAGATAGCCAGATATATTCAGCAGCATGGCTGCACTATTGAATATACTGCCAAAGTTAGCTGAATAAGTTTGTCTAGCTGACTCTGCTATCCGGACTGCGTATGAATATGGATCTCTTAGGATATTTTTTCACTTTACAGCACATTTTTTATTTTTGAGTTGATTCCATACATACCTTATATACAACATATGGACGATGACTATATATGGCAAATGACTTTAAGAAGGGATAAAATGTAACCCTGTTATCACCTTGTGGTTTGTCCATATGCACACATTTTTTGTTCTTTTGGCTACATTCATGATTTTTTATAATTATATAAGATAAGTAAATAATCAGGTGTTTTCTGTTTTTGTTCGTTCTGGAATTATTTATAACATATCAACTATTGATGGTATTAAAGTTTAGCATATATAGGCTGAGTACCCACCTCAATACTTAGCTAGCCAACAGTGAAACAAGAGGGCAATAATCAAAGCCATTTCAGCGATTAAATCAGCATCTTGCCTGCAAGAATGGGCTCTTTGATTATTGCCTACCCTCACACTTTAGGTAAACGTATGCATGTTTTTTCTTATTTTTACCCACATTGTTTTGAAGTATTCACAAGGGTGGTGAGGGGGGGGGGGGAGTGGAGTTTGATTGACAGAGGAAACAGCACTTGTAGTTTACTCTAATCAAAACTGAGCACAATGGAAAAATTACCTGCTGAAAGGGAATGTATAACCCTCACAACTCCTTAAGGGACTGGCCACAGCTATCCGGCTCGGTTCTCCTTAAGAACCGGCCCCCCAGGGGATTCTGGATGAAAAGAGGATCCCCTCACCACAGTATAAGGAGTCAGAGGCCCACAAAGGTTAGAGAGGCCCCAAGGAACAGGCAGGAAGCCAGCGTTCCATCAGGTGACTTATGTTTGATGTGAGTTGAACTACATTTAAGGACTGCTGAGGTAAGCAGCCTTTGGACTGTCTTTTTCTGTTTGTTTTGTGTAAACAAACGTTGTGTGTGTGAACCAGCCAGAGTCTGCCTCCTTATATCCTTCTGGCTGTTTCACAGACTGTATCCGCTCCCAGCTACCACACCTGCAGAAAATTATTTTGCTAGGCAATAATAAAAGTAAAATTACCCAGGCAGTTTTGCTTTCATTAGTGCTGCAAACCCCATGGGTTAAAAGACCACACTAAGACTGATCATTGCCCTACAAAGTTTAAAAAAAAAATGCAACAAAAATTAATTTTCTTGCAAGAGAAAACTATAAGCATTTCAAAAAGCAAATGAGAAGGGGAAATGGAGCAGGGAGAAAGCATGAAGAAGAGAGCAACAGCTAATCTTGTTTGCTTTTGCAATCATTTTCCCTTTTGTATTAGAAGTAGGTCACATTCATTCCCTTCAAATGCTCGTATCACTGAAATGATACTGGAGTCCTCAGTCTCGGCAAAGCGCTAGAAAATTGAAACAGGACTCCAAGAGGAAATGATACGAGGACTGAGAGTTGGGACTGAGCAGATCTCAATCTAATCATTTATTGGCATTCCCTCATTTTTTTATTTTTATTATTATAGATCTCAATAATTCCAAAATTCAGTGTAAAAAGAGTAAAGTTCCCACTTGAGATAAGGGACATTTTTTATGCTAGAACTTAATGTTTATTAACATCTAATCAATTTTAAATTCAAAAGAAGGGGCACAAATAAATACCCTGATATATGTGAGAGGGTGAGAGAGAGAGCGAGCATGAGAGACCATTGTGACTAGGTTGGTGGGGGACAGAAATGACTGGATATGGATATGGTGAATGTATGTAGCTTCCAGAAAGCTGCTTTGATTATGGTTGAAATTTGTCTTTCAATATTAGGGAAGAAACACCAAGGCTCTTTGCTTCAGAGTGAATCTTGCAAGTGACCCAGAGCAATTTAGTGTTTTGGGGGGGTTTCAACTTGATCCTGTTCTGGACAGACCATGCCAAAACTTTGGCTAGGCAGTGCCTTTGCAATTGCTTCCTGCAAAGTGAGATCACCAGCTGGATATTGTCTATATATAGCCTCAATATAATAGGTGACATTGAGGTTACGTAGTAGCAGAGCAAAAGGATGGACATACACATTAAAGAGAACTGGGGCAGTATTAAGCCTGCATTTTAACCTCCGGTGGTGGGGATGAGTCCTTATCCAACCTTACAAACTGCAATAGCCCCAGTAAGAAAGAGTCAAACCAGCTACAGGCATGGTTGTCTACCCCTAAATCAATTAAGCATGATTCTGTGGTGGAGCATCTTGAAGGATGTTGTCAAATTGAGGAGGATAAGAAGGGAGTCACAGCACCCATTGAAAATAGCTAAGAAGATAGGGATTTACATTGCTTTGGGAAGCCTGCCAGGGAAATTCAGTGGCAATGTAGAAATATATTTGAAAACAAAATCCGTCGAGCAGGGGTAAGCAACCCTCGGCACACGTGCACTGTGAGATCAGCTCAGCCAGCTCTGAAAATGCTCAAACTGCTTCCACCCCCTACCCCCAGCATTGTAGCGCAGCTGGAGCTGCCAACTGGTTAGGCAAGCAGAGAAGGCAAGGAAACTTCCCAAAGTCAGAATATCATGGTGAGGGACACCCCTTCCCCCCAACATCTCTCAAGGATATGTCCCCCTCTTTTTTTTTTTTTTTATGGCAGTCTGCCAAAAAGCAACGACGACCCCTGTGACATTATAAGTTGTCTGCAGAGTAATAAGAGCCTGTGCTCCACTGACTGCATTGCATTCTCACCTATTTTCATCACTGGTAGGTCAGCAAAGGCATGAAAAAGACATAAAAGTAAAATGAATGAAAAGCAAAAGGAAAAATGGAGAGATGGACAGAGACTGAAATGGTCCATTTCCCGGGGTGTCGTCGCAGTTTCATATCTTTCAAAAGACTCTTTTTATCAATGCAGGTCGAGTGGGAGGTGGGAGTCAGGTTCTATCAATCAAAGAAACTGGGATTTCAAGAGTCAGATACTGTCTCTAGCAGAGTCCTTCACCTCAAAGCATTTTATTTCTTGGTTTCAAAACAGCAACGGTTTTCAAATTAAGATCACCTCAAAGCAGCAATACTAGCAGAATCTTTTATCTACTAGCCAAATTGAGCTTTGAAATTCACCCATGAGAAACATTAATCACACCACCACCAGGAAGGCTGTGCAACCACTGTAACCCGCTGCTTTTCCTCACCTGCAGGAACCATTATTGAGCACAGGGCTGTGTACCTTGTCCCAGGCTTCAGCTTTTTTCTTTTCTTCCCTCGTTTCACTTGCTCACCTACTCAACCTACCCTCTAACCTTCCCCAGCCGCCAATTTGTTTTATCTTCCAGTTCCTATCCCCCCTCCAACCTCACCATCTGTAACAAGGCTCTGGTAGGGGGGCAGTTCTGGCGTCTCTTTGAACCCAGGCTGGTTGCAGTGGTGACACATCTCTCCCCAAGCTTGGGTGAGGCCAACCACACCAGGCAGCATACACCAATTTCCAGGCACCTGGGCCATCTGGTGCCTAGGATTTTACCAGCTCTTGAAATGATAAACTGTTTTCTCCAAATATTTAATTTTTTTTCCATGTAAGAGTCCCACTCTCTAAACTGATAGCTGCAAAATATCTATTTGCTGACACATTTGCCCAGGTCTGTGGTGTTCCATCTGTTGCAAAAGATAAACAGCCATTACAACAGTCTGAGCTAAGTCAGAGATCTATCCATTCAGTGCCTCTTGCATGACAAATACTTGTAGCTGTAGGCTTGGATTGGGAGTTTGTAATCATATGTTAGTCCTCATTGAGATGCCTCTGAGAATTCCATTTTCATAAACCACTAAAAACAAATAATTGGAGATCATGGGAATGGTTAGAAGATTACACAGATTATATATATCCACAAGACTGGTGTTTACATATAAATACATGCAGAAGGATATAGAGAGTGTAGGCCGACCAGAGAAGAGCTACCAAAATGATGCAGGGTCTGCATCTGAAGGCCTACATCAGGGGTCAGGAACCTTTTTGGCTGAGAGAGCCATAAACGCCACATATTTTAAAATGTAATTCCATGAGAGCCATACAATATGTTTAAAACTAAATACAAGTAAATGTGTGCATTTTATGTAAGATCACACTTTTAAAGTACAATAAGTCTCTGAAAATATTACACCAGGCCTTAAGACACCAATACATCTCCTATTAGGAAAACGGACCAAGTCAGGCTGCTATAGAGTCCTACACAGAAACTACACGCCAGCAGAAAACCTCACCTGAATCACATGTGCTGACCCTCACCTAACAAAGAATAAAGAGACCAAAACGCATAACAAGAAGCATGCAGACAAAAACTGAATTGGAAACTGCAACAAGCCAGAGTCTCTGTATGCAGTGTAACAAAGGAAAAAAGAAACATCACACATCCTTATAAAACAAATCAAGAAATATAAAATCATCAGCAGTAAAACTGTACTAACAAAAAGAACATATTTCGAAACAGCTGATGAGTGGAATATCCAATAATTAAAAACTCATATAAAACATTTCCAGATACCAACAAAATATTTCAAAATAGCAGACACAAAGATCCAGTAATGAAAAATAATAAGGATACAAAAATTTTTTTGCTCTGCATACCTGGGAACGTTTGATATCCAGGTGTCCTGAGATTGTTCTGAATTAGCAGGAGGTGGGGTGGTTTGCTTGGAACTTTCTCCTCTCTCAGTCACATACCAGCGCTCTCTCTCACACTGGCTCTCAATGACACACCTATACACACATGCTCTCAGTCACTCACATATACAAATGTGTTTTTTCTCTCACTTATATAGGCTCTTAATTACACATTTACACACATGCTGTCTATCTTTTCACGCTTACACACACACAGGCTTTCAATCACATAAATACATGCTGTCTTTTTCTCTCACACACAGACTCTCATTCACATGCTTACAAACATGTCCTCTCTTTCTCTCATTTACACACAGGCTCTCAATCACATACTCACATGCTCCCTCACCTAAATCAGCTCTCAATCACACACATACACACATGGTCTCTCTCTCTCATTTAAACACAGGCTCTCAATCACATACTCACATGCTCCCTCACCTAAATCAGCTCTCAATCACACAGACACACATGGTCTCTCTCTCTCATTTAAACACAGGCTCTCAATCACATACTCACATGCTCCATCACCTAAACCAGCTGTCAATCAGACACAGACACACATGATCTCTCTCTTACTTATACACACAGGCTCTTAATCATACATACACATGATCTCTCTCACACACAAAGGATCTCAATCATACACACATACTCTTTCAAACAAACAGGTTTTCAATTACAAACTTACACATACAGGTTCCCAATGGTAAACTTACATTCATGCTCTCTCTCTCACAGGCAGGATCTCAATCACAGACATACTCTCTTTCACATATACAGGCTCTCAATCATTCACATACATGCAATCTCTCACTCACACACACAGGATCTCAAACACACATGCTTGCTCGCTCATTCATTCACTCTCTCTCTCCCCCTTCCCCCCCCCCCCCCCCCCCCCCGGGAACTCGCGGCAGCAGCAGCCACCTCCCAACGCTAACCTCCTTCATTTTCAGCCCTCGCGGAGGCGAAGGCGGAGTCCCATCGGCCGCGGTTGAAGATTTTCATTTTCCTCCGAGCCGCGCTGCAGTCTTCTTCCCGTCGGACACTAGCGTGCCTGCGCGGGGCACCCGATGCTCTCCACTTCCTCTTCCGGGCCGCGGGAAGAAGAGAGCACCGGCGTGCTCTCTTCTTCCCGCGGCCCGGAAGAGGAAGTGGAGAGCATCGGGTGCCTGCGCGGGAAGACCCGCGCAGGCACCCGATGACTCCAGCGCTGGCACCCGGCTGACACCCGATGACTCCCGCGCAGGCACCCGGATGACTCCAGTCGGCGTGCTCTCTTCTCCTCCCCCCCGCGGCCCGGAAGAGGAAGTGGTGAGCATCGGGTGCCTGCGCGGAAGAAGAGACCACGCTAGTGTGGTCTCTTCTTCCCGCGCAGGCACCCGATGCTCTCCACTTCCTCTTCCGGGCCGCGGGGGGGGAGGGGGGAGAAGAGAGCACGCCGGTGCCGCTGACTCCAGCTGTCCTGCCGCGTTCCGCCCGGGCTGACAGCATTTTAAGCCCGGGCGGCGGAGGACCGGGGAGCAGCTGGGTCAGCGGGGAACCGCGAAGTATGGCGACACTTGTCTGCGAGCCAGATGCAGCCCTCAAAAGAGCCATGTCTGGCTCGCGAGCCATGGGTTCCCGACCCCTGGCCTACATCAAGGGTGGCCAACTTCAGTCCTCAAGAGTCACAAAACCGGCCTGGTTTTCAGGATATCCATAATGATTATGCATGAGATAGATTTACATAGTGTGTGCATATTTATTATGAATACCCTGAAAATCAGGCCTGTTTTGTGACTCTTGAGGACTGGAGTTTGCTACTCCTGCCCTATATAATGAGATTTAGAGATCTAAACATGTACACCCTCTAAAGGAAAAAGAGACAAAAGAGATAGGATAGAAACATTCAAATAACTGAAAGGTATTAGAGTGCAGAATAAGCAAACTGCTTCAGGAGAATGGAAGTTCAAGAACAAGGAACCATGAAGAATGGCAGATTCTGAAGCAATATCAGTAAATATTTTTTTCACAGAGAAGATAATAGATGCATGAAACACCCTCCCAGCAGGGCCTGTGGAAGCACTAGGCTGACTAAGCAACCACTTAGGGTGCCGGAAATTCAGGAACGTCATTGTTGCGACGTTTGGGGGGTCTTGATGACGTTTCAGTGCTGCGTGGTTAGGGAGCAGAGACCTTCATCTAGGCGCCATAGTCCCTTGCACCAGCCCTGCCTTCCAGAGCTGGTGGGGGAGGCAAAGAGCAATAACCAACTTTAAGAGTGCATAGGATAAGCATGACCTATAGGCACGTGTTTAAAGTATCATATTCAACTCATTCAACAATGAGTGTTGGACTGCCAGAATGAATGGCAAAATGGCTAATAAGAACATGCCATACTGGGTCAGACCAAGGGTCCATCAAGCCCAGTATCCTGTTTCCAACAGTGGCCAATCCAGGCCATAAGAACCTGGCAAGTACCCCAAAACTAAGTCTATTCCATGTTACTGTTGCTAGAAATAGCAGTGGCTATTTTCTAAGTCAACTTAATTAATAGCAGGTAATGGACTTCTCCTCCAAGAACTTATCTAATCCTTTTTTAAACACAGCTATACTAACTGCACTAACCACATCCTCTGGCAACAAATTCCAGAGTTTAATTGTGCGTTGAGTAAAAAAGAACTTTCTCCGATTAGTTTTAAATGTGCCCCATGCTAACTTCATGGAGTGCCCCCTAGTCTTTCTATTTTCTGAAAGAGTAAATAACCGATTCACATCTACCCGTTCTAGACCTCTCATGATTTTAAAGACCGCTATCATATCCCCCCTCAGCCATCTCTTCTCCAAGCTGAACAGCTCTAACCTCTTTAGCCTTTCCTCATAGGGAGCTGTTGCATTCTCTTTATCATTTTGGTCACCCTTCTCTGTACCTTCTCCAGTGCAACTATATCTTTTTTGAGATGCGGCGACCAGAATTGTACACAGTATTCAAGGTAGGGTCTCACCATGGAGTGATACAGAGGCATTATGACATTTTCTGTTTTATTCACCATTCCCTTTCTAATAATTCCCAACATTCTGTTTGCTTTTTTGACTGCCGCAGCACACTGAACCGACAATTTCAATGTGTTATCCACTATGACGCCTAGATCTCTTTCTTGGGTGGTAGCACCTAATATGGAACGTAACATTGTGAAACTATAGCATGGTTTGTTTTTCCCTATATGCATCACCTTCAACTTATCCACATTAAATTTCATCTGCCATTTCGATGCCTGATTTTCCAGTCTCACAAGATCTTCCTGCAATTTATCACAATCTGCTTGTGATTTAACTACTCTGAACAATTTTGTATCATCTGCAAATTTGATTACCTCACTCTCATTGTATTTCTTTCCAGATCAACCAACAAGGACTGAATTGCACAGGCAGGGTAAACCAACATGGGAGTAGCTTGCTTATTACAGCAGTTACTACCCCAAACCAATTAGCTAGATACTTCACTTAGATGCAGCTCCAGCACTGCTATCTGCATCGATTGGGGGGGGGGGGTGGAAGGGAATTGGAATCAAAAAGTTACCAATAAGAGCCCTGACTTCGGCAGTCAGAGTAACAGATAAGTATGGAAACAAATAGGTGTGAAAGCTTGCTGGGCAGACTGGATGGGCCGTTTGTCTTCTTATGCCGTCACTTCTATGTTTCTATGTCACTTCTATATCATATATAAATATATTGAAAAGTAAGGGTCCCAATACAGATCCCCGAGGCATTCCACTGCCCACTCCCTTCCACTGAGAAAATTGTCCATTTAATCCTACTCTCTGTTTCCTGTCTTTTTAGCCAGTTTGCAATCCACGAAAGGACATCACCACCTATCCCATGACTTTTTACTTTTCTAGAAGCCTCTCATGAGGAATTTTGTCAAACGCCTTCTGAAAATCCAAGTACACTACATCTACCGGTTCACCTTTATCCACATGTTTATTAACTCCTTCAAAAAAGTGAAGCAGATTTGTGAGGCAAGACTTGCCTTGGGTAAAGCCATGCTGACTTTGTTCCATTAAACCATGTCTTTCTATATGTTCTGTGATTTTGATGTTTAGAACACTTTCCACTATTTTTCCTGGCACTGAAGTCAGGCTAACCGGTCTGTAGTTTCCCGGATCGCCCCTGGAGCCCTTTTTAAATATTGGGGTTACATTGGCCACCCTCCAGTCTTCAGGTACAATGGATGATTTTAATGATAGGTTACAAATTGTTACTAATAGGTCTGAAATTTCATTTTTTTAGTTCCTTCAGAACTCTGGAATGTATACCATCCGGTCCAGGTGATTTACTACTCTTTAGTTTGTCAATCAGGCCTACCACATCTTCTAGGTTCACAGTGATTTGGTTCAGTCCATCTGAATCATTACCCATGAAAACCTTCTTCAGTACGGGGTACCTCCCCATCATCCTCTTCAGTAAACACAGAAGCAAAGAAATCATTTAATCTTTCCGCGATGGCCTTATCTTCTCTAAGTGCCCCTTTAACCCCAACTGACTCCCTCACAGGCTTTCTGCTTCCGATATATTTTTAAAAGTTTTTACTGTGAGTTTTTGCCTCTACGGCCAACTTCTTTTCAAATTCTCTCTTAGCCTATCTTATCAATGTCTTACATTTAACTTGCCAACGCTTATGCATTATCCTATTTTCTTCTGTTGGATCCTTCTTCCAATTTCTGAATGAAGATCTTTTGGCTAAAATAGCTTCTTTCACCTCCCCTTTTAACCATGCTGGTAATCGTTTTGCCTTCTTTCCACTTGGCTGGATCTGGCTGGGAGGCTGCAGTGGCAAACTAAGCTTGCAGTTGGGGCTGGCAGGCTACAAGTACTATAATAATGAAGTGGAAGTCCTAGCAGATGTGCAGGCGGGTCTAGCAGGCTATGTAGGCAAAGCTCCCATTTTCCTGAGACAGAATTTTCAACATTCTGCGATAAGAGCTGGCAAATTCTTTAGCAGATATTTCAAAATTCTGGGGCAATTATGTAGCAAATATGCATAATTTTGCATATATTTGCAATTTAAATTGTACATTTTTTAACTTTTTAAAAATATAATCATTGTTCTGTCATTTCTGTGTCCAGTTAATCTATTTGTTTCTTTATTAGAGGAAAAGGAGATTTTGATGATTGGGGCTGGGGAGGAAGGAGGGGAAGGGATCTAGGAGTGGGAAGAGAGGAGACTGCAGAGGAGGGATATGAAGATGAAACCTTAGCAGGGGTAGAGAGATAAGGGATGGAGGAACAGATAATGGATTCAGGGAGAATAAGGAAAGGGAATGGATGGAGAGGAGAGGAAGAGAAGAGGGGTCAGGAGTGAAATGGAGTGGAATGGAGGAGGAAGGATCAGGGGTGGGAAATTGGGAAGCAAGGGAGTATTGGAGATGGGGTTAGAGAAGGGAGGACTAGAGATGGGAGTGGAGGAGGAAGGAAGCCACAGCCCTACCCCAATCATATCGCCATCCACTTATCCCCCTTCCAAAGCACCTTTGATCCCTCGTACTCCCTCTTTCACTTCTCCCCTACCCGATCCCCTCCTTCATCCTGGTTCCCTCCCCCTCACAAACCCTGGTTCACTACCTTCCCCCACCCCCACAAACCCACTCACAAACCCTCGTTCATTCCCTCCTACCATGATCCCCAGTTCACTCCTTCCCTCCCCCTCATTCCCACCCTCGGTCTCTAATCAATTCACGCCCTCAATTCATTCTGTCCCTCTCTCCCCTTTCAATGCCCATCCCTGTCCCCCATTCCCAATTCACTCTGACCCTCTCTCCCTATCCCCAGTTCAATCCTTCTCCTCCTTCCTGAATGTTCCTTCTCTTGTGAGAGACTATTCTATGTGCAGGGCCCTGTAATGTGGAATTCTCTCCCTCAAAGACTAAAGGAAGAGCCCTCTCTATTAAAATTTAGAAAACTCCTAAAGACATTTCTTTTTTCTCAGGCTCATGCTTAATGTTAACTTAAGTAGGCAGCAGATTTTACGACGTGCACTGACCTACAAGAATAGAAGACCAGTACAGATTATGGACCAAAAATGACTATGAATGTAGTCAGCTAGTGTTAAGGTATTTTATGTTTTAATTATGTTTTATTGTAAACTGCTTAGTAATTTTGATTTGCAGTAAGTTTTTAAGTAAATAAATCCCAAGTAGGTTTAGTCCCTTACCACACCCTCCCCATTGCATGATCGCAGAGTCACTCCCTTTACTCCCCCCTCCAGATCCCCTCACTCATCCATTCGTTATGTTAACAGGAGGAGGAGATGAGTGGCCTTGCACTTGCTTTGGCGCCTCCTTCTCCTTCCCTGCTAGGCCTGAGTATTGCACTTTGAACCACGTGATTCAATGCACTTAGCTGGGGCCCAGCAGGGGAGGAGGTGGTGGTGGTGGTGTGGGAGTCACTGAAAGGCTTCCCCGTCTCTTCCGCCTGTTACCTTTACAAGTGGGTGAGTGAGGAAATTGGGGCAGGGGTACAGAGGGGAAAGTCGCGCCTCAAACTGCCACCAATGATTTTCGTCCTGGGCAGGCGAGTGGGAGAGAGGTAATGCACCAAGCGCTGTCCCTGCTGCCAGCAATGCATTTTTTGAGAAAGTCCCTCATTCTGTGGCCCTTACTGCGGTCGTGAAATCACGGGAGACCTGGCTGTAACAAGGGCCTTTAAGAGGCTGGATGTTCTGGCAATAACTTGTATTGCTAGCCTCTTAGATTATTACTGAGCTTTGTGGTTAGACATTGGAAAGGGATGATGTAGGAAATCCCGGTTGGAAAAGTGTATAATAAACATTGATGATGCAAATCTAGCTAAGAAGATTAAGTACAGTGAGGAAAAACAAATAAAGGCTGTCCCAGATAAGGAAAAAGATCTTCTAAAGAGTCAGTCTGTAGCTGACGACGGAGATGTACTGTTAGCAGTGTGGACAGAATAACTGGGCAGACCTGATGGGCCAATTGGTCTTTTTTCTGCCATCCCTTATTATGGTACCGATGTAAACTTAGATGTTTAAATACAAATGCAGAATATTAGATCATACCGAAAATATCAGTCAATCACATCTTATATTACTGTACTTTATACCTTATGGCTAGAGACATGCATAAGAGTATAATTCAGTTATATGGCAATGATGAATGTGGAACTCAAAAAAAAAAAAATCAACAACCCGTGTACTGCCCTGGAAACCAATATACAACCACAAGGACAGAGAGAGCATAAACCAAAATTATAAGCGAAGAAAATAATGCACACCAAGCATTTCTGATTGGATGTCAGCAAGTTGGGAAAAGAAGTGCAATACCTCAGTATCCCGGTCCTCTCGATCATTCACCCATATTCTTAAGAGTTATTTTTCAAAAAAGATTTTTTGTTGCATATAAAAACCTTAACAAAGATGATGAAAGTACAAAATGTTACTATCCAGTCATACCAAATGATTTGGACCCACACAAATAGACCAACAAAATGCCCCAATGTCAGCTGATGTTTCGAAGAGCCTGCATCAAGGAGAACTTATCTTTAAGTCACTCCAAACCAGATCTCTCGATCTCCATGGGTATAAGAGGCCTTTAGAGATAAGTTCCTCCGATGCAGGCTCTTCAAAATATCAGCTGACACTGGGGCATTTTGTTGGTCTATTTGTATGGGTCCAAATCATTTGGAATGACTGGGTAGTGACATTTTGTACTTTCATCATCTTTGTTAAGGTTTTTATATGCAACAAAAAATCTTTTGAAAAATAACTAAGAATATGGGTGAATGATCGAGAGGACCGGGATACCTCTGAGTTAGAGAGGCATTGCACTTCTTTTCCCAGCTTGCTGACACCCAATCAGTAATTCTTAGTGTGCATTATTTGTTTTGTATTCTTGTTCGCCTATAATTTTGGTTTATGCTCTGTCCTTCCTTGTGGTTGTATAATGATGAATGTTGAAAATGGACACTTTGGTTCACAGTTGGATGCTTAAACTATTAGAGCACACTGCTCAGTATTCCTGGGGGTTTCTTAGTTTCCCAGAGAACAGGCTCTAGTTGATAAGGAGTCCCTATTAAGAGCAAATTTTGTGATTTATGGAAAAAATCTGTGGCCATTAGGGAGTCCATTTGACCACATAAATGGGCTCCAAAATTCCTGATACTAGTCCTGGCAATGCCAGCAGTCACAAGAGAAAATGAATGATGCTACAAACGAGGCCAGTCATTCCAAAACTCTTAACTGCGATGATAGCATCAATCTAATACCCTCATCACTGTATGCATTAAGATCATTTAGATAGGAGGATTTCAGTAGTATGTACACGATATCATAATTAGGAGGCAATGGGACCTGTTGGGTCACCCTGCCATTTCTCATTAAGTCATGCCATCTGTTATTTCAAACTTGTAAAATGGCATCTGCTCTTAAAACCTGGCTCAGCAATCAAGGGAAACAAATATATGCAATAAATTTGCTCTTTCTTAAAAGCCAAAAGCAGAGTAAGTGTCAACTGCCAAGAGGCTGAGAAAACCTGTCCAATTCACTATTTTTTTTTTTTACGTCATTTCGTGTATTTCAGCAAAACAGAGATTTCATTCAATGAAATAGTAAAAATTACTGAAAAATATCTACAGTATATTACCAGTATCTAGTGAAGTCAACCCTACTGCTTAGATTCTTTGAAATGTAAACTTAAACACAGAAATGTGAAGGCAGAAAAAGACCGTATGGCCTATGTAGTCAGCCCATCTGCCCAACTAATTTAGCTTTGTAATTCCCATCACTCTCTGAGAGATCCCATGCTTTCTTGAATTCAGATACTATTTTTGTCTCTACCACCTCCACTGGGAGGCTGTTCTTAGAGGATGAAAATAATTAACATGAAAGAGCCAAATACCATCAGGCAAACTAGGTGGTCACCTATGTCAGCAGCTTCTGGAGGGTGCCGAAGAGCAGCTGTAGTCACAGCAAAACAAAGGTGCAGTTTTGGTATAGCAGATTTGCTACATAGAAACAAGATAGCAGAAAAAGACCATTATGACCTGTAGGTCTGCCCATCCGCACCAACTATTCATCTTTACAATCCCCATCACACCCTCAGAGAGCCTCTGTATTTATCTCATGCTGTCTTGAATTCAGAAACTGCCCTTGTCCTCACCACCTCCCTGGGGAGGCTGTTCCATACATCCCCTGACTTCTCTGTAAAGAAATATTTTCTAAGATTACTCCTGAGTCTACCCCCTTTCATTCTCACCCCCATGATCCTTTGTTCTAGAGTCTCCTTTCCTTGAAAGAAGCTTGCCTCCCGTCCATGGAAATCTCGGAGGTATTTAAAGGTATCTAACATATCTCCTCCATCATGCCTTTCCTCTAGAGTACAAAATATTAGATTCAGCTATGCAAAAAGGAGCTCAAATGGTATGTTGTAGGTATATTATGACCGTCATATATTGCCTCAAGATGCTTTTTGGCTTATATATGAAGCCCGTGAAGCACTGGGCTTAACTAATCATAGGTGGCAAGAATACCTAATATTCTCCATGCGGAGCTATAGCGCAAGATAAGGCACTGTATGTGGAACAACTGATACGTGCACTTAACTTGAATCCACTGCTAGCATATGCAGTCCTGACGTCTGTCCTCCGACACGGCAGTGTTTCGGAGTTTGTTACTCCTTCTTCAGGGAGCTTCAGGAGACAAAGTACTGTCTAGGCGTAGGATGACGCTATTGTGGTCAGTTCATGGCTGGTAGAAGCGAAAAAGAAGCGGTGCGCGAAGCAAGCGCTGCCTGCTAGCGTTTTCTCCCGCGACTGAACGCTAGCAGGCAGCGCTTGCTTCGCGCACCACTTCTTTTTCGCTTCTACCAGCCATGAACTGACCACAATAGCGTCATCCTACGCCTAGACCAGTGATGGCGAACTCCAATCCTCAAGTGCCACAAACAGGTCAGGTTTTCAGGATATCCACAACGAATATGCATGAGATAGATTTGCATATAATGGAGGCAGTGCATGCAAATCTTTCTCATGCATACTCATTGTGGATATCCTGAAAACCTGGCCTATTTGTGGCACTTGAGGACTGGAGTTTGCCATCACTGGCCTAGACAGTACTTTGTCTCCTGAAGCTCCCTGAAGAAGGAGTAACAAACTCCGAAACACTGCCATGTCGGAGGACAGACGTCAGGACTGCATATGCTAGCAGTGGATTCAAGTTAAGTGCACGTATCAGTTGTTCCACATACAATGCCTTATCTTGCGCTATAGCTCCGCATGGCGAATATTAGGTATTCTTGCGACCTATGATTAGTTAAGCCCAGTGCTTCACGGGCTTCATATATAAGCCAAAAAGCATCTTGAGGCAATATATGACGGTCGTAATATACCTACAACATGCCATTTGAGCTCCTTTTTGCATAGCTGAATCTAATCTTTTGTGATTATTTCAAATTTTCAAGCTATTTTTTGGGTTTTTAGTTGTGCTGTTTCCTCTAGAGTAAACATATGTAAATCTATCCCCATATGCTTTAGAAGAAAGACCACTGACCATATTAGTAGCCACTCTCTGGACCAACTTCAACCAATTTATATCCTTGAAGATATAGTTTCCAGAATTGCACACAGTATTCCAAATGAGGAGATCTCACCAAGGTACCTATACAGGAGCAATATCACCTCCATTTTTCTGCTGATCATTCCTCTCCCTATGCTACTAAGCATCTTTCTAGCTTTTGCCATTGCTTTATCCGCCTGTTTGGCCACCTTAAAATCATCAGATACGATCACACCCAGATCCCACTCTTCTTTTGTGCTTAGAATTTCAACTCCTATACTGTATCTCTCCCTTGAGTGTTTGCATCCTAAACGCAGTACTCGGCATTTTTTTTTAGCATTAAATTTTAGCTGCCAGATCCTAGACCAATCCTCTAACTTCGCTAGATCCTGCCTCATATTTTCCTCAACTTCCTGGCTGTCTACCTTGTTGTAGATTTTGGTACCATCAGCAAAAAAACAACCTTTCCAGACAATGCTCCCGCAATGTCACATACAAAAATGATGAAAAGAACCAATCCAAGAACCAATGCCAGGGACACATTGCTAATAAAGCCTCCCTTTCTCAGAGTAAACTCCTTTTACCACTACCTTTTTTTTCCCTGCCAGTCAACCAGTTTTTAACCCCGTTAGTCACTCTAGGACCCATATCAAAGTCACTCAATTTATAAATCACCTATGCAGAATCGAGCCAAAGGCCTTACTGAAATCCAAGTACACTATTGTCTTGTACTCTCCCTTGATTTGACTTTCAGATCAAATTTGTCTAACAAGATCTACCTCTGATAAAACCATGCTGCCTTGAATCTTTCAAATCCATCGGATTCCAGAAACTGCACTATCCTTTGTTTTAACAGATTCCATTAATTTGCTTACCGCAGACTAAATGGACTACAGTTCTCAGCTTTCTCCTTACTTCCACTTTTACGAACAGCAGCCACATTCACCTATCTCCAGTCTTCTGGGACTATTCCTAACTGTAGAGAAGCATTGAAAAGGTCAGCCATCGGAGCTGTCATAGCTTCTCTAAGTTCCCTTTGTACCCTTGGATGTATCCTGACCGGCCTCATCGCTTTATGACCTTTGCTCACATGCTGCTATTTCTAATGTACTACAAAATGTTTTGGGTAAATTTTGTATTTTAAAAAATCCAAATAAGTTACAAAAAAAAAATAATGTTGCCTTTTTCTTGGTTCTGATTAAAGTCAGTATAATGGCACAATGATTTATGATGGCCGAAACAGCAAAGAATTCAATAACAGAATAAAAAAAAAAACAAAAGAGAACCATCAGTGTGATCTTTTTCTTCAAGTTCTTCAACCAAATTGTCTAAAAGAAAAAAGGGGCAATTGTTATCATACATCTACTGCATTAAAACTTGACAAAACTTTTGCTGTTGGATGGGACAGTGGCATTAAGTTTAACCTCATTTATTGTGTGTGAGCATCTCACCATTGCAAGCCATACCGCAGAAAACTGGTTTCCATTATGTGTCAGCAATTCTCAGCGCCTTCAGGATCCAAGCTGTAAATGTGACAGCGTAATAAAAGTTACCATACTCCCTATTTTGTTTAATTGGTCCGTTCCTGTCATACAAATGCAATTAGCTAAAGTTGCTTAGCAGTTACTCAGAACCTATTATGATATATAGCAGTGCATCTTTCTTCTAGAAATAACAATACTACTCCTAATGGAAATGCAGTATGTGAAATTAACACATTTGCAGATTTCAAACGTCTTCCACATTTGGGCAGAATTAATCATTACTGCTAATTCTGGAAAAATGAAAACAAGAACACAAAGCTAACCCTCTATTTACAGAGGGGAGCTCAATGTTGAAGTGGCAGCAATACCAAACATCTGACTTGGGATGAAGCAAGCCAAAAAAATAATTACGATTCCTTTTGTTCTTCTGATATTAATGTTAAAATGTAAGCAAACTGTAGTTTCTACTGTGCGGACTCTTGGTGGAGTCTCATGCAGGCGTCGTGCCAATGCCTGCAAAGCACAAATACAGAATGAAGGCTGGAAGGTGGCCTTGGAGTAGTGGAGAGCTCACAAATAGGATGGTATTGCCATAACAATTGGAGCAAAGTGCATTCCAATAACATACAAAAATATAAGCAATAAAGCATATTAGCTCCAACAAGGAAAGGAGATCAAGGAAGAGAATGAAATGAAGTCAAGGCACTGGCAAGCTGATATTTTGAAGAACTAAATCAGTGCTTTCGCTTTCCAGTGAGATCAGACACACTAACGACAGAATTCTAACTTCAGAAGATGAGAGATAACCGTACCTAGGAGAAGAGCGTGGTGGTACAATCAATGAGCACGATGGCCTGGAGCATTAACATGCGCAACCCCCGGATCATGAGCATTTTCAAAGAATTTGAAATAAATGACAATTCAGCTGTCTCTTTTCCTAAGAGAGACTTGCCATGTCATGAAGTGGCAATGACTTCAGAACAACTGTGCATTTCTTCTTCTTCATGAACTGGAGGTTACCATGATCTCTCTATATAGCTCCAAACAAAGTAAACCTTATGAGCAAATATTAAGGCAATTCATTTCTGGCACGTACAGCAAAGCTCCGATACCTCTAGTCTTCACCATCAAGCTAAAATGTGGGCTCTTTGTCATGTGTCTTAGAGAACAATAAAAAGGAATTAAGCAATAAGGCACAGTGCAGAAGATCATGAACAGTTAAATAAGGGCTCAATTTGATGTGGAGAGTACTTGGCCTAGTAGGTTCTTATCTAACTTCAAATGAACAAAATATTGCTATTAAACCTCTCCAATATTTTACTAAAAACAATGGGGAAAAAGAACACTACAAATACTTGTAAATACTATTTATGAGCTGTAGATGTTTGCTGTTCCCTAGTTCATAGTTTACTGTTCCATGTATAGGCAATGCCTAAAGTTTTTAGTTATCTGTGAACTGATACGATGTGCAAACGGTTGTCGGTATATAAAAGTCTCTAAATAAATAAATAAATAAATACATAGGAAAGAGAATATGCAGATTATCATTCTGTTTATGTTACAGGCTATCGTACTGAGGATAATGACCTATGTGAGTAAATCAAAAAAGCTCTCCAGTTGTACCGTACTAGCATTATGAAGGGGATAAAGCTGTAGCAGACTGAGAATTCTACCATTAAACACAAAACGGGCTGATTTTAAATGACCGGTGCGCCGTAAAAAACGGGTGTTAAGCATGTGGCTGGGCCTTGTGCACGCCGCGCGCATTTTAGAAGGGACCCGGCCGCACGCGCAGAAGCACTGGGCCAAAGAAAGGGGATGGCCCGGGGGGGTGGGGAGGGGATAAGCTGGAGGCAGCCGGTACAGCGACAATTTGCCGCTGTACTGGGGAAGGGCGTGAGGATGCGCGCAAGTTGCTACTGCTCCATTGGAGCAGTAAGCAACATAAGACAAAAAGGTAAGGGAGAGGGTTTAGGGGGTGGGGAGGAGAGGGAGAGGGAGAGGGGAAGGGAGGTTAGGGTAGGGGGTAAGGAGCGGGCTGTGAGGGAACTGGGGAAGGCAAGGATCCGTCGCCGGACAGGATTCGTGAAAGTGTTCCTCCCCCTTGCGCGCGCAGATTATAAAATCCAGCGCGCATGTGTGTGAGGCCCCTGAATTTTATAACACGCGCGTGCTGGCACGTGCATGTTATAAAATCAGCGCGTCCACGTGTGCGCGCAGCTTTTAAAATCTACCCTAAATTGTAAAACACGTACAATATGGGGCAGATTTTTAATCTTATGCGCATGGGGTTCATTTGTGCGCGCTACCCGGCGCGCACAAACGTTCACCCGATTTTATAACATGCGCGCGTAACCCTTTGAAAATCTACCCCTATGTGATTTAAACACAGGCGCCTCTATTCTATAAACTTCAGATAACATAATAAATAACAGCAGACAGACCAAAATAAGTAAGATGGCCATAGCTGCACTGTTAAGATTTGTCCATTTTGAGTAGATGCATATACAAATTCCCATATGCAGTCCAACCCCAACTGCCTCTCCCCCCATGATTTCCCCCCTGATCTCTGAATATTTTCCCTATCACTGCCCTCCATCTCTGTCCAAATCATGCCCCACATCAGATAAAGGGATCACCTCCACCACCTTTGCAAGGAGGCCATTTTAGACCTTGCCACCTTCAGCTTTGCTTCTTAAAAAAAAAACACAACAAAAGCCAATACCCAGGCCCCCTTTTCAGTGCTATTACCAAGTTTTCTAATAATCCCACAGCCACCAAGGTTAGCGAGATTGTTGCAAAATCTGTAGAAAGGTGCACGTAAAGGATTATGCACAGGAGTAAAAAACCCATGGGGACAAAAGTAGTCCTAAGAAATCTAATCCCTTCCCATTATTCTTCACGTTCCAGTCTCACCATCCCACTTATTTCGGACACATTTCTGCATTTTTGCCTTCTCTTCTCTGTAAGCGTCCAGCCATTCCTTTAATCCCATCGCTTATTTTAACAAGCAATACGATATCCATGGACCATTTCCCATAGCCACATCCCTGAACTGATTCCACGCCACTCTCCAGGGCGCGCACCGCGTTGAGACCGTAATCACTCATTTCCCAGCATTTCGGCGTGTCTTAGTCTAACTTACTGCACTCAGACATGAAGGATGTTTCATTCTGTATCTCTAAGAATCTATTAGATTAATAACTGCAGGTTCCATAATGCAATTCTCCCTTATGTTGTCATTTAAGACCCATGCATACATTTTTTTTACAACCTCTACAATGCAGAACACACTGCTAGATATCTCTATGACATCACGCTTTATTAAGCCTTCTCCTCCAGATTCTTACAAGCAGTCATGCTTGTTAGTAAAGCTCAATGAGTCACATTTAAAGTGAAGAGATGTGCTAACAGTTGCATGAACAACGTGCTGCTCCTCATGCTTATTACATTTCCCAGAAGATCTCTCTGGATGCCTTTGCACTCTGCAAATAAACCAACCCGGTCTTCTTGTTTTTGCAGTTAAATTCAGTTAAGTTATTCATGGTACCCAACACAACAGATCCGCCATATCTCTCTAACTGCCTCTTTTCCTTGTGTGCACTTAGGAGAGTTAGATGAGTTTGAGTATAGGATAGCCGAACTCTGCCACACAAACACAGGTCATAAAGGTTTTACTTAAAGCCAAGTAAGCATGCAGTTTTCTGGTTTTCCAGTGCTCCTTGAGGAAAAACCCTCAAAAAAAATACAGCTTTTTTTTTCAGCAAAAAAAGGCACAACAAAAGAAATGTTTCTTGGCAGCAGGAAAAAGGTTACGACAAAACAGTCTCTTTAACAGCAATGAAATATAGAAACCAGTCACTTACACTGGATGGCTGGAACTTACCAGTCTCCTGCTCTTGGGTACAGAGCCTTGGCCTCTCCTTACTAGCAAGTCAGGATTTACTAGTCAGGATGTGGCCTGTACCTAGAAGTCTATCCCCTAGACCTTGAAATCAGTGATGGATTTCAGCTTTATCCTGTAGCAATGTCACAGTTTCTTCCAACAAAAAAGTCCATACTCTATTAAAATAGAGAGTTGTGCTGTATGAAAACCCACATCCATTTTATTTTCTTTAGCTGCATCATGATTCTCCATCGTTGGTGCCTCCAGGATTGCTGCTCCTTCATAATCATAGTAAGGGAGGTTCCAGCTTCTTTGCCAGCTCCATTTCAAGCCTGATTACAGGATGGCACTGCCCATTCTCTGTGGTGATGGAACTTCTTGTTTAGACCTTTGTCTCCGTGTGATGCCGCAAAAACTGCTTTTCTGTTGCCCAATTTCCACTGGCCGAGATAGGGCCTGGGTCATACAGGCAATAACTAAGAGCTGGTCCTGTATCATTAATATGTCCTTTACCTAAGTCCAATGTTGTCATTTGACCTCTATATTTGGTTTTATTGTGATTTTGGCATTGCAAAAGAGTATGACACTTTTGTTTGCCTATCTTTTTAAGCAATAGAGGGAGTGTGCCGTGATAAATAAGACTAAGCTCAGAGTGATTCGGCGGGGACTTTGAAGTGAGAGTGAGGGGGAACAGACAGTAGTGCGTCTGGGAGTCTGTGGGCCTGCTGGTTCTTCCAGGGCAGCAGGCTCCTGTCACCATGGATGCTGGAGAGAAAACTATATGTGCCCTAGGCATTTGCCAAAAGGCACACGGGGTGACGATGGACTACGACAACAGTGTGAAAAGAACTCAGTGATGGGATTTGAGTACTAATGAGGATGTGTATGAAGAATGATTCAAAACCCAACCACCACAGAAAAACAACATCCACAATACTCTTTCAATAGCAGAGATTATCATGAAAAAATGAAAAGCTTAACTGATTCACTTAAGAGTATATACACATCATAAAATCTTTCAGTCACTGCTGAAGCATAATGAAAGCTCCAGATATAATCATAGGTCTCACTATTTCCTTTTCACTAAAGATGTATACAAATGTATATTAATATCAGCACTTAGCTTTGTTATGAACTAGCATTCTTCGGTTCGGAGGACAAATGCTGCTTCTGCTCATTCAGCCGTAGATCACCCAAACCAGACACAATTTGCGTTTTGGAGCTATCTTCATCAGGGGCAACAGGAACGGGCATACAAAACGCCCTATAATCCCTCAGCAACAGGTACAAAGAGGGCGTGGTTTAACCCATGCCCGTCGTTCTTGTGTTTTGGATTAGCATTATCACTGCAGATATTTTGGGGGGGTTTTTTGGAACAGGGTTGTTTAAAGGAGATTAAGAGAAGTGTAAACAACTTATTTTGTTTGCTGCTGCTCGTCTCTGCTGTGGATCCTGTGACCTCCTTTTTGGTGACGGTTACTGTAAATTGACTGCTAGTATGCCAGACGAAGTTATGATTTTGCAGAGATCTAGCAGGACCATTACCCTTCCCTCCTGCCCCAACTGCTTTCTTGTCTGTTTGAGAATATAGAGATCCCTGCAGCTACACAGGTAAAACGGAGTCATAAGGAGGAGCTAGCAATGCAATACTAAATGAAAGCGATGATTAAATCCGGCTATTTTAAGCTGTGATTGCTATGCCCTCTAAAAACATTGTTGAGCCCATGCGAATTTCGATCAGTTGTCCAAACGTTGATTCTCCCCACCCGCTGGTAACAATGACTGACTCTATGTGTACAAAGACATTCAAGAAAAAGTAAGCGAAACTGTTTTGTTTCACTTTGCATTTCCTGACCTAGTCTGAGAGTTTAAGATGATGGCAATCTGAGCAACAAAGACTTAAAGAACAAAATATAATAATCAACCAATATAAACCAAACGAGAGAATGCAAGATTCTCAAAACAACACTACGATGTGAAAACTATCATTGTTTTATTTTGCCTTAAGTACTAGATCAACTATTAATACATAATAGATAACCTCACTTGATAGATATTAATACTGTGTATGAATATCTCCCCGTTGCGATCTGTACATGGAACGATGGTATATAAAATGTCTAAATAGACAATTAAATTTTTGTGTCTACCTGTTTTGTATTACATTAACTTGCTTATGTATGGTTTACCTTACTTGCTTATATATGTTTGACCACCTAGTGCTGTGGTCAAAGGCAGCCTATAAATGGTTTTAAATAAATCAATAAGCATTTATCATTTTTCAAGTATAATTCATACAGAAAAGCTATTTGCTAAAACCCAAGATCGTGGGCTTGAGGTATGAGTCTTGATGATGTAAGAAAGAGAATATTGAAGATTTTGGATGTAGGGGTGCAGTCTGACGATCACAGAGGGGGGAAAGGTTGATGTATGGGTTCATTTCCCTGTCCAGCATGAGGAAATATTGCCCTCAGCCTCTGAGCCAGGCCCAGTCCATCACCTACCCAACTACTGTTTTAATTTTTTAACCTACTGAGGCTGCTACTAGGACCAGACAAAAAAAAAAAAAGAATAAAAAGTAAGTATCATACTCATTTATTTTGTGTTCCCCATCAATGGGTTACACTTAGGTTAAGTGGAAGAGGCAGCAATTTTACTTGCAGGATTTACTGTTTGACTTGTTCCTCGGAGAGATCTTGCAGACAGCCGGCAGCTATAGCCCCTCCAGGGAGCGAGAAACTTTGAAGGTTTCAAAGTGCAAATCCAGGCTCTTCTGTACAAGCAGTGTGCGACTGCTCCGAGCCATGTCACTCTCCATTTCAGTATCTTTTGTAAGTATTATAACCGCCAAATGTTCCTAGCCTGATAGAGCATTTCACGCACTTTCTTCCATATGTAAAGCAGCAGTGAGATTTCTACCAGGAACTAAAATTCTAATTCACTACCGACAGGGAAAGAGCCCTTACCACATCAGGGAAGCTGAGCTGCTAAGGCCGGTTTACAATATTCACATGAGTGGGGGGGGGGGAATGCAGTTTTAGCTGAATTACTTGCCAAGGAAACACCTCTAAACAGTTCCAATTCAACAAGTGTCCCTTTTTCTCCCCTTTTGTACGCACAATGAACGCAAATAGCATTTATCAAATCTCACTGAGTGGCTGGTATCTTGTCATATACCTTGGTGTCTCCCCACAGGCACAGGGAAGAGAATTTTCAAAAAGAATCGAGGTGCTTAACTACAGAGTTAGGTGCCTAGATCCCTGCGTTTGAAATCCACTCCACTGCCCCCCCCCCCCCCAACAAGGCCAGAACCCCAGTCTCAAACAGCAGAGGCAGAGTCCACGGATACGTCTGTCTCTGTGTACCTTTAGTCAACTTTGCCACGATGCAGCTTTATTGAAATTTGTCCCCTTTTATGTTTACAATGAAGTAGTTAACAAATCCTAAGGATTAGCTGTTCAAACGTGCCCTTACACCATTCAAGTTCTTATCGATCTTTCTTTTGTCTTCCCCGTCATACAGACAAGACAGTTCTCAAGCATCGTGGAGCAGGCCCGCTGAGCTGTGCTGCAGACCTGCTGCACGCAGTCAACCCTGGACCTCCTGTTCCTAAGGCGTTTAATCAGAAAATAAAAACGAGAAGAGACTCTGCAGAAGAAAAAAAAAAAAAAAGACATAGGAAGGAACACATCTGCTGAAAGAGAAGCAAGAACGGGTACCTTGCCCTTTAATCTGCATGAAGCAATAAGTACTTTGAGAGAACATTTACCTCAGGATGCCAGAAGCTTCCACATAAGGAGGAATTAACAAGAGCATGGCTTGCTTCCATGGCGCAGAAGAGAATATCATCTTCTACAAAGAGAAGAAATGGAATTGTTCTAATTTGTAGATGAGTGTCAAAGACCAGGCAGTGAGATCCTAACACAGAAGATCACAGGATTAAGGAGGCACATCAAAAGAATCAAGAAATGAATAATTTCTTCATCAAAAGACAAAAGGGCCAGAAACACTGAGTGCACTTTGAGATACAAGCAGAAGGTAGACAGACTGTAGGTTGAAGAAACAGTAATGTTTTTCAGAGAAAATAAGAAAGCATGTTCAAATTCAGTTTAAGAAATGTTAATATGATCAAGCTTTAGGATACCGTCTCACTACAAATCTGGGTGTCTGTTTCAGTCTGTTGGCACAAAAGATCTTGACCAAGTAAATGTGTTTATTTTAAATTACTTTTAACCTGCCTTTACTCACAGAATGCTGTTCAAAGCGGATTATGTTAGTTACATATACAATAGCACAAAAAAAGCAAACATACACACATCATAATACACAACGGACATAAATGTGATGGGGATCAGAACATAAGAAATTGCCATACTGGGTCAGACCAAGGGTCCATCAAGCCCAGCATCCTGTTTCCAACAGTGGCCAAACCAGGCTACAAGTACCCGGCAAGTACCCAAACACTACGTAGATCCCATGCTACTGGTGCCAGTAATAGCAGTGGCTATTTTCTAAGACAACTTGATTAACTATTTTCTTCTACTGTTTTTTTCTCTTGTCCCAGTTCCAGTACCCCTGTTTCATTGTAACTGCAACTCCTCTGCACTAAATTCAGTTTTGTATTTTTTACACACCTTGTTCGAATGTAAACCGACATGATGTGATTTTATCATGAATGCCGGTATATAAAAAACCTAAATAAATAAATAAATAAATAAACAGCAGTTAATGGACCCTAAATCGGATTCCGGTCACTAGAAATTTGCCCTTAGAAGAATTTAAGAGGATACCACTTATGGGTTATGTAATTGTTATGTCAGAAGTTTATTAAAGGGATTTGGAGTATCTTTTTAAGAGAGAACCACAAGGGGGAGCGTCTTCATGGTCAATACGAAGTTGGTGTTCACAGTGGGGCTAGAAGATGGAATGGTGGGCAAATCTCTCTCTCTCTCTCCCTTCCCTGCAGCCACTGACCAGCAAGGCCATGACTCCAGGACCACCATACTAGGCTCATGATCAGTGCTAGCGAGCCACCTGGGAGGGCCCATGGACTTCTAAGTTGGCTGGAATCCATTTCTGTACCAGGGAAGAATACGTAGGAGGATTGTGAGGGCTGAAGGCTATCCTTTGTTTGCTTTGGCAGAGGAGGAGACCGAGACGCTGTGTGAAAAGGGGGATCCTCAAAAGTTGAGCATTTTATTGGGACTGTTGCTGCCGATTGTTTTCTGCTTCCTAGAAGGGCATAAATTTAGTCTACAGAGCAGCAGTTACAACCCTAAAAACTTTGCTGAGTAGACTGGATGGGCCATTTCGGCCTTTTTCTGCAATCATTTACTATGTTACTTTGTAACTCTGTGAGGTATAGAACCTGTGAACCCGGATGTAATCAATGAATTTTTAGTATCTCCGACTGCTGGAAACTCCAGATTAAAAAAAAGAACAAAACAGTTTCTTGTTTCTAGATACTTTTTGAGCAAGAGCCTTCTCGATCCCAGGTTGGGGCTTCAAGAAAGGAATCGGTCAGTCTTGGGAAGAAATTGGGATGCAGTCAGAAGGGTGGTAGGGGGGCTACATTAACACGTTTCTGGGGGTTATTTATGTGAACTGAACAATATCATGGCATCAACACTTAAAACAAACAGGAACGGATGCAACCTCTTCTTCCTCTTCCAGAATTATACTTCAGAAAGATATGCATATACATGACAAGAGAGAAAGGTTCCAAAAATATTTTTACTGACCTTGAATAATTTTTCTGGCAATATATGGGCAAAAATCAAAATACTACTAATTGATTCTCTGGGCTGAACTTTCAAAATAGGAATGTAGCTCTGTGTGGGGGCAAGATATTCATTCAGGATATTTTCAAAGCAGTATCTTTGGCATCAAGGGGCTTAAGCCAGTAAAGATACCGGTAGCTTCCATAGGCACAGAATGATGAAAAGTCATTTTTTTAATAAGGCTCTAAATATTTTACACATATAAGTTAAGATGTACGACTAAGCGTGTTTACAGGAAAAATTTTCAATACAGACATCTGGATGACATTTATAAAATGTTCCATGTTTTAACATCAGGATGCTATGCATCTTAAGTCTGCACCGGCTAATTAAACAGAACACAATTTTTGGGATTGGTTTATTTGACAGTTTAAGGTTTTGCTGTTAGAGATTTTTTTTTTTACATGAATGTGTAAAGATATCAGGCAAAAGAGGCAGAGACATAGGAGAGACCTTCAGAAAATTTACAGACTTATAACTAAGATTTCTGAATTTAGCTAATGAGAAAATGCTGATTAAACACAGATTTTACAAATGATTTTAAATCTCTGAGATGTTAGAGGAGGTTTTGGAGAGACCTGCTGTAGATTTTCCCATAATTTGTTTAGTGAATATTCAGTGATGGATCAGTTGTATACATTCTGAATTAAAGATAGATATCTAAGCAATGAAACTTTTTTTAAATGGAGACTCTGCTGAAGGAAGGGATAGTGAACTATCTACAATCCAATGGGTGGCTCGACCCAAGGCAGCATGGATTTTTTAGGGGAAGGCCCTGTCTGACAAATCTGATTGATTTTTTTGATTGGGTGACTAAAGAATTGGATCAAGGAAGAGCACTTGTAGTGATTTACTTGGATTTCGGCAAAGCTTTTGATACGGTCCTGCACAGGAGGCTTGTGAATAAAATGAGAAGCTTGGGAGTGAGCGCCAAGGTGTTGGAGTGGATTACAAACTGGTTGACGGACAGAAGGCAGTGTGTGATGGTAAATGGTACCTACTCTGAAGAGAGAACGGTGTTAAGCAGAGTGCTACAGGGATCGGTGGTGGGACCAGTTCTGTTCAGTATCATTGTGAGCGACATTGCGGAAGGGATAGAAGATAAAGTTTGTCTACTTGCAGATGATACTAAGATCTGCAACAGAGTAGACACGCCGGAAGGAGTAGACAGAATTAGACATTATTTAAGGAAGCTTGAATGATGGTCAAAGATATGGCAGCTGGGATTCAATGCCAAGAAATGCAGAGTCATGCATCTGGGGTGTAGTAATCCAAAAGAGCTGTATGTGATGGGAGGTGAAGGGCTGCTATGCACGGAGCAAGAGAGGGACCTTGGGATGATAGTGTCTACTGTCTAGCGATCTGAAGATAGTGAAGCAATGCGACAAGGCAATAGCTAAAGCCAGAAGAATGCTGGGCTGCAGAGAGAGGAATAACCAGTAAGAAAATGAGGTGATAATTCCCTTGTACAAGTCCTTGGTGAGGCCTCACCTGGAGTATTGTGTTCAGTTCTGGAGACCGTATCTCAAAAGGGACAGGACGAAGGCGGTCCAGAGAAGGGCAGCCAAAATGGTGTGGGGGGTCTCCATCAAATGACTTATGAGGAGAGGTTGAAGGACCTAAATATGTATCCCCTGGAGGAGAGGAGGTGCAGGGGAGATATGATACAGACCTTTAGAAACCTCAAAGGTTTAAATGATGCACAATCAACAAACCTTCTCCATATGAAAGAAATCAATAGAACTAGGGGTCATAAAATGAAACTCCAGGGAGAACGACTCAGAACCAACATCAGGAAATATTTCTTCATGGAGAGGGTGGTGGATGCCTGGAATGCCCTTCCGGAGGAGGTGGTGAAGACAAACAGTGAAAGATTTCAAAGGGGCATGGGATAAACACTGTGGACCCCTAAAAGACTATTTATTTATTTTATTTAAAAACTTTTATATACCGGTATTAGTATGCATACATCATACTGGTTTACAATGTAACTTAAAAGGCAGAAATTACAATGAACAGGGAGGGCGAACAAGGAGGAGTATACAAAGAGCAGGAGGAGGAGGAATTAAAGCAATAAATAAAACTGCAACGGACTATTTACAGGAATATACAAGGCGTAGGCAAGATACTTGCGGAAGTCAGTGTAGGCAAGATACTTGCGGAAGTCAGTGTATTTAATCAGGGTAGGCTTGTCGGAAGAGCCATGTTTTAAGTTTTTTTCTGAACTTGGCGTAACATGGCTCTAGCCTGAGAGTGGTAGGGAGGGCGTTCCATTGTTTAGGGCCTGCAATGGATAGTGCACGGTCCCTAGTAGAGGAGAGGTGGGCTTTTTTCAAAGGGGGAATGGAGAGGGTGCCTTTGTTGACAGTGCGAGTGGGTCGTTCAGTGCGTATAGGACGAAAGGGTTCATCCAACCAATTGGAATTGTGCGAGTGGATGGACTTGTGCACTATGGTTAGAATTTTGAAGAGAATTCGGGATGCGATGGGGAGCCAGTGGAGTTCTTTGAGTATAGGGGTAATGTGATCAGCTTTCCTTGAGTTGGTGATGACCCTGGCGATGGCATTCTGGAGCATTTGTAAGGGCTTGGTGGTGGAGGAGGGTAGGCCGAGGAAGAGGGCATTACAGTAGTCCAGCTTTGAGGAAAGGGTGGCTTGGACGACGGTGCGGAAGTCATGATAGTGGAGGAGGGGTCTGAGTTTCTTCAGGATGTGAAGCTTGAAGAAACCTTCTTTGAGGATGGAGTTGATCTGTTTTTTGAGATTGAGTTGTTGATCTATGATAACCCCAAGGTCTCTTACTGTGGGTTGGGGTGTTATGACGTTGAAAGCTGGATCGTTGGAGATCGGTGGTTTGGGAGGGAGGTGAGGAGAGATAAGGAGCAGCTCTGTTTTGGAGGAGTTTAGAGCGAGGTGGATGTTGGTGAGGAAGTCATTTATGTTGGCAAGACATGTGTTCCAGAAGGCAAGGGCATCTGAGAGAGAGTTGTGAATGGGAATGACGATTTGAACGTCATCTGCATAGAGGTAGAATTTGAGGCCGAGGTCTGTGAGGAGCTGACATAGAGGTGCGAGATAAATGTTGAAAAGGGTGGAGGAGAGGGAGGAGCCTTGTGGGACACCTTGAGACAAGGGGTAGACTAAAAGATGGAAATGAAGACAAGGGGTAGACTAAAAGATGGAAATGAAGAAAAAAGTGCAAGGGGTAACTTGCTGCTGTGGCGGTTACTACCCTTAACCAATAAGCCTTCAATACTGTTGATACTACTTCAATATTGCTTTCTGCTTTAACGGTAGGGGGGAAATAAAAAAAAAGGGGGGGGGGGGAATCAGATTCAGACAGCAACCACCAAGGACACTAAATTTTAAGCTCTGGGAAAACAAATAAGATTGGGGGTAACTTGCTGATGCGGCTGTTACTACTCTTAACCAATAAGCCTGATACCTCTGATGCTACCATAAGCTTGCTGGGCAGACTGGATGGACTGTTTGGTCCTTTTCTGCCGTCATGTCTATGTTTCTATATGTTTTAGCAGCAAAACTTTAAAAGTATCAGAGACACATAATAGACATCTAGTACTATAATAAGAGACACCTAACAATTTTTGAAAATACATGCCAATTTTTCAGCATCCAATAATAAACATGCAAATATAGTTTAGAAGCTCTGCTATACATTTTTAAAGATGCAGCTCTCCATTTACATGTTCACACCAAATGCTGACATTGCAGTGCACAGCTATTGAAGGGGAAGGACAACAGTGAGAGGCATGAAAAGCCAAGGATCAAAAGTGGTATGGAATACTTTTTGTTATTTACGTCAAGTTTGTTAGATACAATCATTTTTAGATGAAAAGTTAGACTACTGCAGTGCCTTGTACCCGGACCCTATTTTGACTTCTTTGATGTGATTGCAACTACTCCAGAACACAGCAGCAAGGCTGTTGACAGGGACAAAAAAAAAGAGGGATCATATTCGACTCATCTTAAATGAGTTACATTGGCTCCCTCTTGGATTGCAGATCAAATTGAAGTTGCTGGTGATTCTTTCTAGATGTTTGTTATAGGACACATCCTAAATGCTTGGCGGACTAACCAGCCTGCTGTGTACCAGTACAGATGTTAAGGTCGTCACAGCTATATTTTCTAGCTATACCTTCCCTTTTAGAAGCTCAATTGTCTGTGACTCATCATTCCGCATTTAGTTGTCATGCACCAGATTTTTGTAACAATTTACCTCTGGAGATTTGGAAAGAGAATGATTAATTATGGCTTTCTAAGAGTAAAATCCTGGCTAAATGTATAAGCAGGCTTTTGGAGAGTAAGTGATTTAAGAAAATTTGAATGATAGCATTGGATTACTCAGGATTAGAATTTGAGATGTGGGGAAACGGGAAGTGTGTTTTAGGTATATATATGGATGTACATTTTGTAATCTGTTTTGATATTTAAGGAAAGGCAAAATCAAGCATTAGTAAATAAAAACATTGCAAGATCTATGGATGATACATTAAATGATTAATACATTTTTCGGTGGACAGCAAAGGTCCTTGTCACTTTTTTAAAAAAAAAAGCAATGTTAACCCTAGTACCCAGGCCAAATCCATCATTCTATCTTTGTTTTTAGGCCCATGGTAAATAGTCATTGCTGGTTTCTTTCCACTCATTCTGTGGCTAAGCAGATATTTTGGGATCATATGTGAAGTGCATCATAAAATAGTTGCGACCATGTTGTACTAAACTACTCTGGAGAGAATGGAATAAATGTGGATTGCCTCAAGGATTGGATCTGTTTAATATCTTCATGAGTGATATTGCAGCTAGCTAGAAAGAAAGTTTTGTTGTTTTGTGGATGACACTAAGATCTGCAACAGAATGGATACTCCTGAAGAAGTCTAGAGAATGAAAAGTGATTTAAGAAAGCTCGAAGATTGGTCAAAGATTTGGCAGCTAGAATTCAGTGCCAGAGATGCAGTCATATGTTTGGGGTGCAATAACCCAAAGAAGCTGTATGAGATGGGTAGGGTGGAGTCAAAAGACTGATGTGCATAGACAGAGAGAGAGAGATTTTGGGGTGAGCGTGACTGGTGATTTGAAGGTAACAAAGCAATGTGATAAGGTGGTAGCTAAGGCCAGAGAGATGCTGGGCTGCATAGGGAGAGGCATAACTAGCAGGAAAAAGGAGGTGAGAATGTCCCTGTACAGGTCTTTGATGAAGCTACATCTGGAGAATTGTGTTCAGTTCTAGAGACCATCTCTCAAAAAGGATAGAGACAGAGTGGAAGCAGTCCAGAGGAAGGCATGTAAAATGGTGTGGGGTCTGTACCAGAAGGCCTATAAGACTGGAAGACATGGAGCAGAGAAGGGACAGGGGAGATAAATACCTGAAAGTTATTAATGATGCACAAGCATCAAACCTTTCCCAATGGAAAGAAAGCTGTAGAACTAGGGGTCATTTATTTTATTTTTTATTTAATTGTTTTTGTATACCGACATTCATTGGAGTACATCACATCGGTTCACATTATAACTATTGGAATAGTAAGACTGGGGGGGTCTTATTATTGATACATTAAACATTAAAACATTAAACAATGAACATTCAACATCATGATATGAAACTAAGGGAGAGTCGCTTCAGGACCAATACAGTTGAAATAGTTCTTCATAGAAAGAGTGATCGATGAATGCAATACCTCCCAGAAGAGGTGGTAAAGACAAAAGTGGACTTCAAAAGTGCATGGGATAGCTAGAGGATGGAAATGAAGAAATGAGATAACCTATGTTAACTTTAGGTGTAACATTTTTCATGGGGTATCCGATATAGAGCGGCAGTTACTATCATAAGCAACTTGCTGGCAGATTGGATGGACCATTTGAGTCTTTATCTGCTGTCATTTATTATGTTACTATGGAAGCGTGTTGAAACTAATACTGGAACTAGGAACAAATTACTCTTTCAACTGTAGTTTTAACTCCTTAACACTAGAGGGATCCTTGTTAAATCAAATATTCCTCCTACTTTGGTAGGTAACCACCATTCAAGCATAAACCACATACAGTTTATTTTCTCCTGTTTCTACCAATTCCTTATGAAGCGAAGGAAAGCTTGCTCCTTCCAAGGTTTGAAATCCTCAGTCAGTTGCCACTCTAAATATATGTGCCCCACATTAACAAAAAAAAGTGGATCCTGTTATTGACCAAGCAACAGAAGCTCTGGTGGTATGCATTTTAACACTAGCAGCACTCAGTGTCAAAATGTACTCAGTTTTGCTACAATGGACCTCATCACCATTACCATCAGGAGGAAGTCATCCCAAGTCAGCAGTGCTACAACTCAAAGGAACCCCACAGACAATGGTGATGCTTCTACTGCAAGCACAAATTGTCAAAATAAAGTATTACATAAAACAGCTATCACATTTCCAAGCTGTGCAAACGATGTAAGATGCAATGAATTCATATCATGGTGATGCTCCCAGTCTGCTCTTCTGGAAGAATACAATATTATTAAGTTATAAGGCAAAGGGAAGCAATTATCTTTCTTTCTAAATAGCTCCACATTGCTCAGAAAATTACATTACAATTGATTGATCTTTATACGGTAAAAAACACAGCACAGTTCTTAATGCCTATAGGATACATAAAAAAAAGAAAGAAAATGAAAAACAATGAATGACATTACAGGTTGAATCATCAGAGAACCAATAAACTGCCAAGCTGTCCGAAGCACAGGGCTGCAACAGTAAAAGCCTGAATTAGATCACTTGATGATATTCTCTCTTTCCCTAGACACCACCCACCCAAAACATAATGTACACACACATAAAAGATCATTATCACTATGGACATTCCTACATGACAGGAATAAAAGGAACAAGTCCACTTGGATATGTAGAAATAAAGGTCAAACAAGCAAAAGTTGATTCCTTTTTACTGGACTAACTTAATACATTTTCAATTAGCTTTCAAAAGCTATGATTCCTTCATCAGATCCATGCAGAATAAACCAAAGGTAATGTAGCTCGAATATGCAGGCAAACTGTAGATTAGATCAAAAGGCTTGCTGATTAGTAGGATGAGAGGGGCCATTAATGATGTGTTTAGAGGGAGGTGAGATTCCAAGGTAGAAACTCTGCTACCTGAATATCAGAACTTCACGATCGTGAGCCCACAACCTCATCCATCACTGGCCTAATCCTACTTAATTTAGTCTTACTACTTCGGCACAAAGAGCTTGCCTTATTTCAATATATGTGCATCTTATTTATTTATTTTACAGGTTTTCTAGACCATCGTTTAATTAAAAACTTTCACAACAGTATACAGTTTTAAGACAATAAATACATAATTTTAAGAAGATAAATACATGATAAAAGGATCATAAAAGAAATATGTAATAGTGCAATAGAGTAAACATTTTTAAAACAGTTAAAATTAATAAAATAGATAAGAACAGTATGCAAGTTTAAGGAAGATCATTCAGCTATGCTGTAAGCTCTTTTAAACAGCCATGCTTTCAGGTTCTGTTTAAAATTCTTAAAATCTGACTGCAGTCTTAGCTCAGGAGGCATTTCGTTCCAATGTTTTGGGCCTGCTAGTGAAATAGCTCTCTCTCGAACCGATGTAAGTCTGGCCGTATTAATGGAGGACAGGGTCAGCAGACCCTTATTTGCTGATCTTAGGTTCCTTTACGGCATGTGAAGCCATATTGCAGCTTTCAGCCAATCATTTTGGTCTCCAAAAATTACTGGTATGTAAGGTACATAAGGTTTTAAAAAGGATACGCGACTCAATTGGTAGCCAGTGCAGCGCTATTAAAACAGGTGTTATGTGCTCCTTTTTTTCCCCCCCCATTAATATCCTAGCAGCGACGTTCTGTAAAAGTTGTAATGGCCTGACTGTTGATGTCGGAAGACCTAAAAACATGGTATTGCAGTAATCAATACTGGCGAAAATTAAAGCCTGCATAATTGTTCTAAAATCATTTTGTTTTAAAAGTGGTTTCAGTCTCCTTAGTGTGGGAGTAACTAGGTGAACTGGTCTATTCCTGCCATGAAATGGAGGAGCAGCAGGCTCTGAACCAGGGAAGCCAGGGTTCAAATGATGCTAACGCTCCTTCTCACTTTGGGCATGTGCTTCACCCTCCAAACCGAGGGGACTATTTACTACAGGGGGTCTTTGGGAAACATGCTTAATAAATAGGGCATTAGCTTGTTAAACCCTCTGGGGACAGGGAAATACCTACAGTACCTGAATGTAATGTTCTTTGAAGTTTCATAAAAGGCGGAATATTAGAAAAAAAAATCACCTGTTATGTTACTCTGCATTTCAGGACCAGACTAGTGGTTCAAGCATGGGCCTAGGATTTAATAATTCTTGTCAGAGATGTACCTTTTACGCCATGCATGACTTTGGCATGTCAATAACTCCTTTTGCCTCTAAATAGAACCAAATTAAGGAAAAATGATGCATATTAATAATGGTTTGTTACAGAGTAAAAAAATATTGCTTCCAAATGTCTTCTGTAAATGAAAATGTATGAAGCAGTACTAACATGGGACCTACACTACTTTATTCTTTGAGCTATGAACAATAAACACTGGGAGACTAATATCTCTTGTTTAAAAAACAGATGTATCATATTTCATGATAAAAAGTTTTATAGTTTTACAATCATATAAAAGGATTCCTATTTTCTAAAAACAGTTACCTATAAATGACAAAGCCAGACCTAGAAAGTATGCTAACTATGAGCATCTTAACTTTAATTCATTAGAATCAGTTATTCACCAGGGGCTGACACCACAAATCTAATCTCTCTCTCTATATATATATAATATTTCAGGAAATTAATGGAAGACATATGGTCAGAAAATGAAAAATCTTTCAGAAAGCAGAGGACTGGGTAAGGGAGAGGGGAGCATAAAACAATTATTAAAAAAAGCAGCCAAAGTACTATTAAAATCAGAAGCAAGATTCCACCTTCATCATTGTAGGAACCAGCAGGGAGTCAGAGACGTGGACCGGAAGAACCTTTTGTAACGCGACAGGTGGAATAGTGGAACATAGGTAATCACCAATAAATGTAGATCAATATGAACTCTGCAAGAGCTTAGCATAAAACATTTTAAACATGTGAGTTTTACATGCTGTTTTTTTTTTCCTTAGTCTGCTTAAGTGACAAGCCAGAATAGAAACAGGAAATGCTTCTGTAGGCATTTTGGTAAGACCAGTGTCTAACCGACTGGGAGTCACGCAGTTACAGGATGTCTTCTAGTACAACCGAAGCTTAGGGCATATAGTTACTGAAATTGTGAATTCTAAATAGAATAACTGGAACTTGCACAATCTGGACTAGAGCCAGAAATTTGAGTATAAGAAGAGTAATTAACAGCCTCTAGCAGAACATCAGAGAGAGTGTGCCTTTAGCCATCTCATGGTGTTTCTCCAGGCCTGAGGTCTCCCGGCAGTCCCAGATACATCGACTCACAAAAAGGAGACTGAGGGATGTATCTTTGTACAAATCTTTATGCATATCTTTATTATTGCAATTCTGTTTACCTTTATTGATTTATGCAATATTTACTGTGATACGGTTTGCCTTTGTTGGCACTTACAACATTTAGTAAACTAAGTATTTGCTTTTACAAGTTGTTTGTGTGTTCTATGATCTAATACACCATCACTCATTCCACAGTTTACAATCAAGTTAGATATGTCTCAATGACCAATCAGAAGTAAAATTTCAATATTAATAACTGACCTCAATCATATCCAACCAATCAGCCAGAAGAATGACCCTGCCATCACAAACATGCTGGTTTATGCCGGCATGGTTGAAACGCTGCACTCTGCCAGTGAGAGACTTCCCGGTTCGAGTACAAGAATGGACTTTCTGCATCCCTGGTAAGCTGGGGATGCTGCCCTTGGGGAAGAGGGAGTCATGATCATTGTGACACCGGAGAGCTGGATTTAGATCCCATGATATAGGACTTCGGGAGCACTTTTACTGGATGGGGGTCTATTAAAATAGGAGAAAAATCTCTGGGTCACTGTGAATTAAAGTGCATAGTTCCAGAGTCCCAGCACTGATTCAGGCTCAGCAGGAAGAATCAAAAAGATGAACCACCAGTGCCATCCGCTCCCAAAAAAAAAGCATGCTGACTTATGCTCGCTGCATCTTTTCAGGCCATCTGATGTTAATGCAGCCAAGAAAGCAACTTATAAAAGACCCTTAACAAAGGACATTTACTGCCAAGATAATGCTGTGAACCACATTAGACCCCCAAGCCTTACTCACCCCATGGTCATTATTCAGTGTTACATGTTCTATTGTTAGAATTACCCAGAAAAAAATCATAAAAATAACTAATTCAGTATACTGTGTTAAGATTTCAAGTTTTATCCATTCAAACTTCTATTACTGAAACTTTAAATTCCCTCTAATTTTCCCCCGCTCCAGTTCAAGATATCATTACATATATTTTGCATGCAATCCAACATGTACCTCATTTAAAATTTTATTGCAAAGAAATCTCTTGACCCAATATAGTTAGCTTTGTTTTATATCAGTTTTATTAGTTTAGTTCAAAGTTCTGAATGGCTTTTTTTTTGTTTGCTTTTTAAAGAAAACATCTTTTTTTAGTTTACAATTTCTTTTTATCCTGGTTTTTCATTTCATTCAGCCTCTCTTCTGTTACCATTTACATTTTATTCATTTTCCTTTCTTTCCGCCCTGAGAGAATTTAAGATTTCCTCCTACCACTGCTCACTGCTGCATGACCCTCCTCCTCCCCCCCAGCCGGCACTGCCATTATCTCATACATAATCCATGAAATCCTGAACAATTTGGAAGAGTTAGACCACCCTGGTATTTTAGCCTCTTGCTGCCTCCCTTTCTTCACAGATACATGGAATATTTATTGCGATTTCTTCGTCGCCTTTCCAATGATTGCCCAAGGAATAGCCTCTCAGTAGAGGCAACGATGGCCAAAACAGAGAACATTCAAGAAAGCATGGCATAAGCACAGGGGATCATGGAATACAATCATACGAGCCTGAAGTCAGAGATCAGGTTCGTTCTACTGGATTGTATCAGAAAAGGGTCATCATCTGCTCATTTATTTTCCCTTTTTCAGTCTCTCTTCCCTTGGCCGTGCACCTCGGAATAATTTTGAGTCCTGCTGCTCTGGTAGATTCATTCCTCCGCGCTGTCATTCTGCTGGGAGTAACCGGCTGGTGCCATGCTGGTCACTTCCCAATCGTGTGGCCAAGTACAGTAGCAGAGCCCCAAGGGAGGCAGTACCCAAGAATGTGTCCGTCCCTGGAATGTCGATAAGAAATTGCTAGGGCTGCCTGCCTGCAGGGCTCATTTACCACCGTCAAAAGAGAAAAAGAAAAAAAAAAAAGGAAAAAGCATACCTCCTTTTTAAATGCAAAATAAAACGATAAAAGGGGACGCGGGGGTGGGAAGGACGATTACAATGAAGTCCTCAAGCAACCACCAAACCCTGGGGGGATAGTGTCTCTCACATTAAAGACAGGTTCACAGAAGGCTCCCCTCTCACAAGCCTGCGCTTATCCATTCCCCAGATCAGTCCTATTACCATTTCAAAAGACCTCAGTTATGCCTCTCTCTCAACTACAAGGGAAAGAAAACCCTTCCTATTGATAATTTCATTTCAGGATAAATTTCTGCTCCACTTTTCTGGTGCAACTAAAAGGAGGCCTAGTTAAAAGTGTGCAATCCAGGTAACAGGTGCTGAATATCCTTCCTGGCTTTCCAGCTTCTGTTTAGCTCTCTGTGAAATTTCAGTGGGCGGCTTTGATCTCAATGACAGGGGGAGCTGCGCCCTCGGGAATTTATTCAGAACGCGTGGGCATTAAATGGGAAACTGAAGTGCACCGACTGCCGTTTTGTGGCCAGCAAGGACAAGTGAATGAATGACATTCATAAAAGGGGCCAAAAATAAAGAAAAGTGAAATGCAGGGCGCGTGGATAAAATCATAAATACAAGGTTTATTAAAAACATCAGTTTCCAGTGAATCGAAGCGCTGGTTATTTTTTTGCTCAGTTCGACTGTCACATTTCTAATAACGCAGAGCGCGAGTTACAGAATCAATAGGAAGGGAAAAGGACAGAGTGCAAAGGTCGCACAGTTATGTCAGGAGTTGATTACTCCAACTCCCTGTGCTTGAGGTTACCGGTCAGGCATAGAGGGGGCGTGTGCAGGAAATAGAGAAAGCTGTAGCCACGTTGGTTGTGTAGGCAAGATGGAGAGATCACGGTGCACCCATTTTATACCCACTCTGCTGGTTACCAACTGGTCAGTGGGTTAAAGTTTAAAACCTTAACTATGGCTTCAAAATCCTAGATGCACTGGGATGCTACAGGCATACCTGCTGCGCTAGAAGCCCATCCACGCACTGAATTCCCAATGGGAAACACTGCTGGAGGTTCCATCGCTTAAGGTGATTTTCATCCACTGCTCAGGATTGCTCATTTTCTTGTGCAAACCTTCAAGGCTGGAATAAGTTGCCACAAAGGTGAGGTTTGTTTTTTTTTAATCAAAGCTGTTATCTTTTGGAAGGGCTTTGAAACCCAGTGTAAGGGAAGATTTGTGGTAATGCTCTCCTTGTTAAAAAATAAAAAAATAAATAAATAAAAACTTGCTCACTTCAACTTTGCAATGCAAAATTGTGCTGCTGTCGGCCTGTATTTCCTGCTGCCATGCTAAATGTACCAGGCTGTCCTATAACCAATGCACCTTACATTTCATCCAATGAGATCTCATAAGAGAAGCAGATCAGTGCCCGGCTGTTACGCAGCAGGTAAGCCAACGTCCAAGATTTATAGAAAGTAACGGGGACAGGGAGGCTCTACCAGCAGTCAGTGGGACGTGTGAGTTCCAAACAGCGAGAGTGCTTGCTGCAGGGAAGATCCAGACGTCCGCAATTTTAAAAATGCTGCTTGGAATGGAAATTGGGCGAATCTCCTGGATATAAGACAACAGGCAAAGGGGCATGATGTTTGCTATCTGGTGTACTGTATGCTGCTAGAAAAGCTGCAGTTTTATTTTGCTGTCTGTAGGCATATCCATTGCTCTGTGTAAGGGTGATACTCTAATTTGAGGTTAACTTCTTATAGCATAGTTCTGCAAGAAGGGAGGCAATACTCTGTGATATTTGTTCGACCTGCCAAGTTTTAGTGTCAGCATTTAAAAACCTGCAAAATGCTCATTACTTGTTTCAGCCGTTTCTTCACAGCTTATGCACTTTACCCTGCCTGTCGACTCACCCCAGTCAGCACACCCCAAGGAGTAAACACCTACTGCTCTGCCAGCACCAAGTCTAGGGCCACGGCAGTCCTTGAATTGAGTTTGATCAAAGCCTTATGTGCCCCGAGGACCACATGACATCCTGTGCATGACAAAAGATGAGAATCCCAATGTCTTTATCAAATTAACACACCACGCCTTCAATTCTGATGCATCCTGTACTAAAGCAGTAGGTGGGTTAAAAGGGTTTAAAAAAAAAATCCCTGTGCTGCCAGGCACTGGCAAAATGTCTAAATGGAAAATCCTGGGGGAATTTTCTTTTGAAAAGCGGCTTGCAGGTCCTCGGGGGAGGCTGAAAATTGGCTTTCCTGCAGAGTTCAGCAAAGAATTTTGCAAACAAGGTCAATACAGGTGCCACAGAAAGCAGCCCGGTGGGGTGCTCCTCCTCTTCCAGCTATGCTGTCCTCTGGAAAGGCAGGAAAAGCAGCAGTCATCCCAGACCACGTCCTGCTGCTCCCAAAAAGAAATCATTTTAAACAGCATATTCTTTGCTCCTCACAGAACATATTTCCGGATAATCATATATATCTATTTTCATAGCATGTAAACTAATTTTCAAACATAATACCTCTGACAGAAAACCTATAGGCATAATAATGCTTACAAAGAAATAACACTAAGACAGCAAACAGGTGTATAATCATACCACAGTCTTGGTGGCAGGGAGGAAAGAGGTAGAAAAATATAAGGAAAATTCCTTATCAGAAACAAAAAACAGGCAAAGAGAGAAAAAAAAGTGGCATTTATTTATTTATCTAATTTCCCTATTTCCAACTCCCAGTACAGGTTGGATTGGAAGGGTTAAATTGGAAAGATCAAGACTATATTGACTGCTCTCACACACAAAAAAAGAACAAAAAAGTGAGGATTAGAGAATTCTGTACACCACGAAACCTCACCAAAAACTTACAGGTAAATCACAAAGGAACCACAGCCCCAGTGGAAAGGACCTCCTATCTGAAAGAGAGAAAGACTGTCTCCCTTGGGTGGATTTAGACACACCCAGAAACATCGCTATTTTCTTGTCCAAAAAAGATAAGCACTTTCTACATCTGAAGAAAAATTTCAAGAGTTTGTCAAGATCGGGTCCAACACCACCGGTAAGATGGGTCAGAGAGCACTGCTCCTGCACGTCTTCAAATTCCAACAGGAGGTGCAAATCGTCTACCTTCCTCCCCCTCAGGGACTTATTGCTATCCCCAGAACGATGACAGGCCCTAGTTAAGATCGGGTGGGGGGCGGGATTCACTCCGAGCTTTCAGAATCTCTTATGTATACTTCTTCACCACCACACATGCCGAAAGGGGCAGCAAGTAAAGGAAGTTGAGGTCTCAAGTTGTAATTTCTCAGAGAGTTTTCTACCTGCTGCTTTTATGCCTTTAACAAGGGCCACATTACATTCTGGCACCTTTCAAGGTCTCTTTTCCCAGCTTCCCAAAATTCTATATGACCACCACTTTGGCAACGACACCCAATTAAATCTCACAAAGTTCAGTCATTCTAATTGTGTGATTAGCCTAAGTGGACAACGGCAATCTAAATCTCTTCAAGAGAGTTAATTTAGCCTCAGGTACTGAATTCTTCAATGCAACTGCTCAACGGATGGAATCTTCCTAGAAGCCAGAAGGGCTACCATGTTCAGTCCCCTCTTCTCAGGCAATTTTTTCCTTCCATGCAGCTGCACCATTTCCCCTCTGGGCTTCAACTTTCCTCACAGTCTCCTCTAACTGAAAACTCTCCCCAGCGGCACCACAGAACAATGGAGTCATCTGGTCAGGGCTAGCATCACAGACTCTCCTGGGAAAGCTTCTCTCACTACTGCAGGGTCTATGGGGCAAGAAGAGTGATCTCGTGGGCTGACAGAGACCTTCAGGTCAGGGACCACAGAGGATGGAGCCAAACTCTGCCGCTCCGAAGAAGCTTATGCAGAGTCCCTGGCATCTCCCTGCTGAGGAATGTATCTATCCATAGAGTCCCAGGCACGAAGGGGAGCTATGGAGTCTTCCCATTGCATTTCATCATCTTGAAAAACAAGACAGCTAATAAACACTAAGCAGATATTGCTTTTGGCAGTTCCAGGCAGAGGAGCCAGGCGGCTACCATGTTTCTTAGACTCTTCCCCAAACCTTTTTTTTTTGTTTAAACTAGAAACTCTGGCTCTCTTTTACCCATTCTCGTAGGGAGGCTATTTGAACCAGACGACAGGATGCCACAAACAGGCAATTTTGCATGGCACAAATAGTAGAAGTCTTTCTTCTCGGCTGGTCTGCTAACTCAGTGATCGTCCTCTGCCCTGCTTTCCAGAGGACGTAGATTTGATTCTTAATCCAGATTTCTGCTCCACGAATCAGCTGGGGATGCCTCAGAAGTAGCATTTGTCGACCCTAAGATGGAAAGAATCTTCACCATTGTTTAACCCCTTTCAGGACAGGAAAGCACAACACAACAGGCTCACTGACGAATATATTCGGGGTGGACCGGAAAGGGGTTAATAGCAGCATATATTGGCCAGATTTAGGGTCCACATTAGCCAGGCTTTGAAGGGAGCTTGTTCAGCTTGTGGTCCCTGGTTCAGGACTGTCACTAAACTGGAAGGGAGATAGAAAACAGGAGGAAAAACCTTAGACAGTTGAGAATGAAGGCTCGTGATGCTGTAGTAGCCCAACAGACAGGTCAATACAGTAAAGTGCGGCCGCGGTTATCCTGCTCCTAACCTGCTTTCTACCCACTTTTCGGCCGCGTTAGCCCTCCCTGCGATACACAATCCCCTTTAACCTACTCTTACCGCGTCCTTAAATCACCGGGTAACCCCTTCCACCCACGGCATGTATATTACATGTAAACGATCGAATTAGCTATTCCCTCCCATACAGTAACGCGCGCCCTGACTATCACCTATTTACCCTGCCATTTTGCCACGCGTTTAACCTGCTAACTTACCGCCTACCCTTACCCCTGCGTTAGAGGCAGGGGTAAGGGTAGGCAGCAAACTTTCCCCCAGCCCCCGCTCACCTGCCCTGGCCGCGTCCATGGGTGCTGGTCTCCGGGGCAGCCCCAGTCCTCTCCCCTCCTCCCGAAGCAACGAAAGCGGAAAAAAGCGGAAAAAAAAAGTTACAAGAGAGAGAGGGGAGAGAGGACAGGCAATCCTACGCTCGGGATTGCCAGTCCTCGGGATTGGCAGTGTAAAGTGACGAAGCGACTTACTTTTTTTGCAGCCCCCCTCCGGAGACGGACATCGGCGATGAGGGACCGTGGCTCCCCTCCCCTGCCTCCAGCTACCCGCGAAGATAGACGCATCGCACGGGCGAAAGCGGCCCCTGTGCGTGCAATTGGGCCGCTCAAGATGTGATGTCACGACATTTGGCGTCACAGCATGTGACGTCACGTCTTGAGCGGCCAATTGCACACACAGGGGCCGCTTTCGCCCGTGCGATGCGTCTATCTTCGCAGGCAGCTGGAGGCAGGGGAGGGGAGCCGCGGTCGTCTTCGCCGATGTCCGTCTCAGGAGGGGGGCTGCAAAAAAAGTAAGTCGCTTCGTTGCTTTTCACTGCCAGTCCTCTCTCCCCTCCTCCCGAAAAGCAAGGCTGCTTTTCGCGCCTTGCTTCGGGAGGAGGGGAGAGAGGACTGACAATCCTGAGCGTAGGATTGCCCGTACTCTCTCCCCAATCTCTCGCTACTTTTTTTTTTTGCTTTTTTGCTTTTTTTTTTGTTTTTTCCGCTTTTGTTGTTTGCTTTGGGAGGAGAGGAGAGAGGACTGGCAATCCCGAGAGTAGGAGAACTGTCCACTTCCTGGTACCTGTCATTTCAAATGTCATTTGAAATGACATTTGAAATGACAGATACCAGCGTGTCCGTGAAGCGTTAGGCCAGTGCACCCAGGATACTGTATAGCGCTCTATACAGTAAAATGGGTTGCACGGGCCTAACGCTTCACGGACGCTTCTTAGACACAGCTTGCATTTGCAAGCTATTTACATACAGTATCGAGCGGTAGGTGAGCAGGACTGTGCGTGCGGCAACCTCGAGTGCGCCCGGCACTAACGCAGCTCTCCCTACCGCTCCTTACTGTATCGGCCCGAGAGGCAGGTATTCAATTGAGCTGGAATCCCAAGGGAGCAGGAGGAGACTGCCAAGCTAAAACAAACCTTTTTCTTTACATATGACTGCTGATTGTTCAAGTAGAGTTTTTGCAACACTTTGTTGGTTTTACTCATCATTAGCAGATATGCCTATTGCTCCCCCAAAGCTAATTATACCTTTGTATTTGAGGCTGCAGTAAAGTTAGAACAAGCAAGTTGCGATTTCAGTCATGCGACCAACAAAATGCTATTAAAGTCACAACGGAAAGATTATGACTGTTCCTCTGGAACCAGCTCTAGCTAGATTTATTAAGCTTTCTTCATCATAGACACAGAATGGGAGAAAAAAGCCTTAGGAAACCAGGCCCAAAGGGAAAATAAAATCTTCATTTTGTACATGGCAAGTTATACATTTATTATTTAAAAAAAGCCTCCCTCCTCCAAAACAAATACTTCATAGGTATTGGACCCATAAATTATTTTGTCCCCTATGATCTTTATCATCATTTGTGATCTGCCAGTTAAGCCAAACTCAACCTGCACCTCCTATCATCCAACATTGCAATGCATGATGCATCAGCCCCAACAAACCTCTCTACAGTAATCTGTTACATTGATTGAAGGGATATCATCAAAATCTTGTTACTCCTAAATAAAAAACAAAAACTGCTCCTCAAATAATCCTGCTCTCACCTTCAAAAATAAAAGACAATACGTTTTTTTCAACACCATCACCAACATCCTGTTACAACTTGGATTCATTGGGCAATGCATGAGCACAAACAGATGCTTAAAGTCTATTCTTTTGTATACCTAGCAAGACAAGGCTGTCACTGTGGGTGGGCAAGATAGGTGCCTGCCTGGAGTGTCAAACTGAGGAGGTACCAAGTCACAGACCACCAGCTCTTTCCACCTGCCCCAGGTGAGCACATTTACAGTCCTCAGCATCCAAGCAAGCTACACAAACATGAGGGTGGGAGCCACACAACCAGCTTAGGGAGCCTTCTGTCTCCTTCCCATCCCCTCCACATTCCTGGACGTGTGCAGGGGCTCCCCAGACTGGCCAATAGCAGTCCAATAAGAGGACAGAAGACCCACAGACTGCCAGGAGAGAGAAGCAGGAGGGATTAGTGACTGGTGGTTGGGTCGGAGCAGAGCTAAGTGCCAGGCCAAGGGATTGGCTGCTGAGCCGCCCAATAATCTTGCTAGCAGTATTATTAGAAAGTAGAAAAGTCAAGTTTCAGATTTTCTCAGATTCTGCTTCAACACGTCTCCATCTCTCTGCAATGTCCAAGAACATGAGGGAAACAAGCAGTATTATTAGAAAGTAGAACAGCCAAGTTTCAGATTTTCTCAGATTCTGCTTCAACACGTCTCCATCTCTCTGCAATGTCCAAGAACATGAGGGAAACAAAAAAAAAAAAAAAAGGCAAGAGGCAAGGAGGAAAAGTATGCTTTTAGTGTGCTCCTCCACATCCTTCCAAAATGAATCCAAGTGACCTTGAAAGCCTTTACCTGAGTAAGACAGGCAATATCATCTTAGACAAATTTTACAGCTGTAGAAAACTGCACAAATGTCCATAACAGAGAAAGGCCTGCTCTTTCTTAATAAGTCCCTCAAGATGTTATGGCGTGTATTAAGACACAAGGCTTTCTTAAAACAAGAAGAGGGCTTTGTGACATATGTATGACAATCAACCCAACTAGATTTTGCTTTTATTTCACCTTACATTTCCATCTTGTTTCAAAGAACTGTGCAAACCTTTTACAATCCACTCCATCCCCCTCTCCCCCCCCAAAAAAAGAAATCCCCCCCCAAAACAGATAAAAGTGTTAAATCTATGTATATTTTCCAATTGACCTTCCATAGCTTTTTCTTCTTGCATACCAAGCCATGCAGGATATGCGACAAAGAGCTCACCGACCCCTCTTCACAATGCTTTTGCATCTTGCTTGACCCCGGTGCTGCAGCAGATCTGGTACCTGGCACCGCAGATGACAGGGCTCTGCTCAGCATGGAGGGAGGCCGAAGAGGCCCCACTCCCCAGAGGGAGAATGACTTCACTGAGCAGCAAAGTTCGTTCATCTTCCAGGCCCTGTTCTCTTCTGGATCCTTGGTGAAATACAGACACGGTCATTGCAATTGGCTGTGTCATGGTCTGGCCCAGGTATTTAACAAATATTGTGGCCATTGGTAATGGACATTTGTGGCCACTCACAGAGTCCTTGAAGCTACTGAAGGTGGACTTCTTGGAGTAGAACATTCTTTGTCCTTTTTTGTATTCACTGAAAAGTGCAGTTGAGGGAATGCCAAGGCAGCAAGGCAACTTGAAGCGAGTTTGAAGGAAAAAGATAAGAAAACTACAAAGCACCAAAAACAGATGGCGCGAGAGGGTAACACGTCTGTGCATAAGCTCAGGGGGGAAGAAAAGACTGAGGGGCTCACAAGGCAGCGTGTGTGGAGGAGCTCCTGCACATACTCAGTAGAGCAAAAGCTCTATAAGCTAGGAAGTCATCATTCCATGTGTCCAAACTCCGTTTGTGCCCTACCCTCAGTATTCATTTTTGATAATCACAACATACCAACCATGCTCGCAATTTAGGTGTTACTATTGATTCAAAACTCTCCATGACATCTCACATCTCAGCTGTCACAAAATCTGCATTCTATGGAATTAATTTATTTAAAAAATCTCAAACCCTTACTTTTCCCCATAGATTTCCGCTCAGTAATACAGTCACTAATTCTGGCATGCATTGATTACTGTAACTCACTATATATTGGTCTCCCAGAATATTCAATTCAACCCCTTCAATTAATTCAGAACCGTGCTGCTAGACTCCTTACCAATACTTCTCGAAATGCCCATATCACTCCCGTACTTATACAACTTCACTGGATACAGATTCGACATCGAATACAATATAAAATTTTCACAATAATTCATTCTTTACTTCATAATATTTCCTCCATATGGTTATGCTCCACTCTCCATCAACCTCCACACCACCTCCTATCATCCAAAAATAATTACCTCGAAGTACCCACTGTCAAAACAGCTCATTTAAGATCTTACTAGGAACATTGTCATTTCTGTTGCCAGTCCTAAATCATGGAACTCCATCCCAAACTGTATTTGTCAACTGTATGGCTAATTCAACCCTGCTCATCCATGAAGAACTGCAGTGAATCGGGCCTTAAGAGAGAGATCTCTGTCTGCCTATGACATTTAAGCAGACTTACAAAATTCATAGGTTCAGATCTCAATATGGTTAGTGCAAACATTTCCTCAAAAATACATAAAATGGCAGAAATAGAATGGAGGTGGTTGAGAGAAAGGGGACCGAAATGGTGGGAGACCTCCATCATATGACCTTTGAGGATAGATTGAAGGCCCTAAATATGTACACCCTGGAAGAGAGGAGGTGCAGAGGGAACATGATACAGACCTTCAGATACATGAAAGGTATAAACAACGCATAACTAAAAACAAACTCTTCTACTGGAAAGATATAAAGAGAACAAGGGGTCATGATATGAAACTCCAGGGGGGGGGGGGGACGACTCAAATTGAATGTCAGGAAATATTTCTTCACGGAGAGGGTGGTGGATGCTTGGAATGCCCTTCCCGAGGAGATAGTGAGAAAGAAGATGGTAAAGGACTTCAAAAAGGCATGGGATAGACTATGTGGATCCTTAAGGGGCTAATTCCATGAGTCAGGGGGATTAGCAATAACAATAGGGAGGAAGTAAACGGGAAATTGTGAAGAAGAAAACAGGGTAGGACATCAAAAGAAAATGGGTTAGACTCTGTGGACCCCTAAGGAGCTAAAGCTAAGAGGAATGGGGTTAGCAGTATCAATTAAATTCTAGTGTCAAAGAAAGGGCCCAGACTAAAGGACTGTGACTCCTATTAAATCAAGATGGCGGGGCAGACTTGATGGGTCATATGGTCTTTTTCTATGAAGGGCCTCAGGTAGACAGCATTTATAAGTACAAGACTTGCATATTTAAAAGATATTCAAAAAAATATGCTAGCAAAAAACATTTAAAACCTTTTTACCCTGCAAAGGGGAAAGATCATAGTAGTTGGAAAACCCAAGGAATCCACTATGGGGTCACACAGAATATCCCAATGCCTTAAGAGTTTTATGACCAGCATTGCACCTTTAGATACAACAGCTGGCAAGATACTATTCAGATTATGGAATGAAAGATCATGCACAACTGTATTCACCAAAATAGATCTGAAACCCCAGGCGGACCTTCCCAGAGCAACCGGAAACAGGCTAGCTAACCTGGCAATGCCCGAACTGCGCATGCACGCAAGCTGGCAGATCAAAGATTGCTGAATGAGCTCACCGTGATGACACCAACGCACGAGTGTGCACCAAAGTGAACGCTATGGGAGCTCCCGCCCGTTTTGCTGACTCCTTGGGGGGAGCCTGTACAAAGGAGAAACTCCCTGCAGCAATGCAGAGAGTCCCAACTTGTGCCCAATCCTGAAAAAAAACACGCATCTAGTTTGTAACAAGGAACAAGAAGCTGTCTGCAGGTTTCCCAGGACAGCCAAATCTTTCTAGGGGATGGTGCTGTATGTACACAGCTGGCAATGTTTTAACTGTAACCCATGCTGAATATATTTTATGGAATTGCAGAATATAAGAGTGAATTAATTGTCAGAGTATTACATGGATCACAAATTAAAGACACCGTGTTTGTTTGGAGATTGCACAGCTACATCTTTCGATGCGTGTGTATGGTAAACTGAAATCCGCCGTACAAAAACAACTTCCACGCGGCGTAACAATTAGTTTTCCCACTTAAACGATAAAAAAGAAAAACGACTGCTCAAAAAAAAAATAAAAAAGAAGGAAAGCCATCTGTAGCAAAGACACTGCGAAGGAAAGCAAAGTACTTGTGATTTGGTTCCATCCATCAGTTTCCCAGGGAAGCCCTTCTGGAATGGAAAACCCAGTAATCGGTAAAGCAAGAGACAAACATTGATTTTATGATCCCTTGCAGGGTCATTCAGCGCTAAATCAAGTGCCTGAAGCTAACCCCGGCAGAGCGGACCAAGCTCTTTATACATTTGGTCTATTAGGCACAGCTGTAGAGAGTGCTGCTGGCTGGGTATTCAGAAACAGACTATAATGGCAGAGAAGGACCTTCGGACCCATGCAGTCTGTCCAGCTGCTCACTGGCTTCCCCCCTTCTTCACTTCTTTCCTACTAGGGATCCACCAGGCCCCTCTGCCCTCTTTACTTCAATTCTATTGCTGTATTTGTCTGCACCACCTCCCTCCTCCATTGTCCTGTTCCTGCTCATTGAGTACTTGGAAACCAGAACAGAAACAGGTTTTTGCCTCAGCCAGACAAAAAGTGTTTTTATATTGCTTGCCAAACTCTTGTTTATAAACCTGAGGACCTTGGGATCCACAGGTCTGCCTGCTCCATGGTATTAAGGCTGAATATTTATTTGTATGTAGAGTTTACATTTCTTTATTGCTGCTACATCCAATTAAGCTCACAGCAATTCACGTATATCGCAAATACATCCACACAGGTATCAAACGTGTTGTAGAAAGTTTTCATTTGAAGTACAACTAAATTATAGCATTCATGAATTTTATAGAAGACACCACCTTTTTTTCAGGTTTTTTTTTTTCATTTTGTAGATACCTTAATCCCTCTACAAATTTGCAATACTTTTTTTTTTTTAAACTATTACATCAAGAAGCTCTTGATATCTTTCTAAAGTATTCCTCTGTCAGTTACAGAGCATATTACCATCATGAGTAAGCCAGATTGCAATTTCTAGTGCATGAACTTGTGCAAACTCACTGCCTTTCTTTGTATGTCTGTTCCACGTGGCCAATATGTATTTTTCAAGTGCACTACTCCAAACTCCCATTTCTAATATTCTTGGTCTCAGGTTAGTGAAGGTGGATTTGTGGCACTCAGACTGCCTGGCTCTTGTCCCCGTCCCTGTTTTATTGTTCACCGTCTGCTGACAGCTGCAACATTCCTTGGCGCTACAGTGGAAAGGTGTGTGCGCACCATTAAACAAACAGGTGCTGAATAGTTTCCTAGCAGAATAATTAAAAAGTTAAGCCATTGGTAAACATCAATAATAACTTGAATGTATGCTGCGCTTTTCCTCCAGACAGGATCCCAAAGAACTGTACAGTGTCATACAGCAGGATAAAACAAAAAAAACCACACACATGCAGTCTGTGGTGGGTGGCTTGACCGAATTATTTCTTCCATCTAAAGAGATGAGCAGGGGTGGAGGGAAGCAATTGTGAGGACCCCCCCTGGTCTCCCACTACATGGTCCTAGATACCTGCCATAGGAATTAGACAGCAAAACGGGAGATACCACCCCATCAGCACCTCCCCCAGAGGATGGCCGAGATGAGATGGTTGGATCTCTGCCTAGAAGTGGGGGCTAGGAGTGGGCGAGGTGTGGTCCTTTGGTTTGGAGTTTGCACAGAATGAAGAGTTGGCTTTTTTTTTTTTTTTAATTGTTCTGTCTTCATGAGGCCTATTCTCCTCCCTTGGCCCTTTTGGTTAGAGGACATTCCTCACAGGGCACTGCTCCTGCCTGCGAGTATCTGCCTCCCGTTTTAGAAAGGAGAGACTTTGCTAATATTTGTGTTGCTTTGAGGATTTTAGGACCGGCAGTGAAACCTGGGCCCTTCTCCTGGTGATGGCCATTCCCCGGATCTGGAGGCCAGAGATCCGAAGACCTGCTAGCCCCTTTCCACGTAAAAGAAAGAGCTGTGTTGCAGTCTCACTCCAGAGAAAGCTTTTGGACTGTTTTGGTTTGTGAGGAGGTTTTTTCTTTAGATCCAGCCCTCCTCGTAGCTCACATCAGACTTTTCCTTCCAAGAAGTCACATCCATCTGGAGTTCAGGAAGAAGGAGCAAGATCCGGGGACCCACCACTTGGATCTCCATCCTAAGGGACACAAGATTGGGGAAAAGACCCAGGCAGGATTTTCCTGGGATTAAGGGAACCGCCTCACAAATGGGTGTTTTTCCCTGGCTCACAGCACTTGGATCTCCATCCTAAGGGACACAAGATTGGGGAAAAGCCCCAGGCAGGATTTTCCTGGGATTAAGGGAACCGCCTCACAAATGGGTGTTTTTCCCTGGCTCACAGCGCAGGCCTGGTGAATTCCACCCCAGGGAACCTGACGGTAAGAACGCATACACAGAAGGCAGGGAACGGTGCGAGCCCCCAGCTGTAACCTCACACGGTTACATTCTGAGCGGACAATTAGTTTTACTCCTGAATAAATCACTAAGTTTTATTTGAACATCCAAACTGTCTCTAGCCTGAGAGAGGGGAGGGGGGGGGGGGGCCGCGAGATCTACACACTGAAGGGAAAGTCACACCCGCTGCTTGGGCCAAGGTGGTCAGCCTGCACCCCCGCAGAAAAGGCCCACACCTCGGGGGGACAAGCAAGAGGAGTAAGAGCACTAGGGAAGACAGCCCCGGCAATCAATTCTTTTGTCTGCCCTTTGGAAATAGTCAAAATCCGGGGGAAAAGGCTTACACAATGTTACTGCTGCTCGGGTTGGGCCCACAGTCTCAAGCTGGATTCTTTGCGAGCTGTGATGGGTTTTTTTTTAATGAAACCAGCCTATCTAGAGAGATGATGCTGTGCATGAACCATCAGGGCCACACAAGCCCCTCCTTCAAACCTCAACTATTTCGCACAAAGCAACAAAGGCAAAATACTTTTATAAATTTCACAAACCGTTTCCATTTTGCAGCGTAAGGTGCGGATGAAAAAGTGATTAAGTTGGAAAAAATGAACAGAAATGACTCGGCACTAGTACTGACCTCATCCCCCACCAATGACTCCTTCTTCCAAAAAAAAAGCCCAGCGATATTAACAACATCTCGATCGCGCCGCCGCAGGATGTTTGCGTTCACAGACTGGAGGCAGGCTTTTCCCCAGGACTGCCTGGAAATGAAAAGTGACAAACCTGGCTCCAGTGTTTGGTTTCTGAAAGTTGAGCTTGAGACGTCTTTGCTCATAAAATAGGCAGAAGGGAGTTTGCCATGGTCTGCAGTAGCAGCATCTATGGCGCTGGATCACGGTGGCTCTGCGAGGAGGGACAGTCCTTCACCTTTGGAACTTCCTTCATGGCAAGATCAGATCAACCAATGAAAAAAAACTGTCACGTTAAAATCTGCCCAATATATGAATTAGTGCTCCTACGCAAAACCAAGAAAAAAGGATCACAACACCACAAAACAGTTGTAGTTAATTGCTGGCGAATTCCAATGTTATATTTTGAATAACAGGACATTTCGGAACACCCCATGGCAACTCAGATGTTTAATCATTGGTCCAAAGGTATGTTATGCACTTTTAGAAAATAATTTTTTATACTCATGAAAATAGAATATAACTTCCCTTGAAAATAGTCCTTTGCAGAGGTCTTCAGCCCCGACATATCACATTTTATTTACCACTGCTTCAGGGGCATTTCATTCATGCCACGCCAGCATTTGATTTTGCAAAAAGGTTCCTTCTGCGTTTGGCATTTTCATTGATCGGCCACATTGAAATTTTGCAACGGTTAAACAGGGAAATTATGGGCATGCAAATTTAAAAAGGGCATTAGATAGCACTGACAGACACCAGGGGCACTGAAAAGGGCAATTTTCAAAGCCGTTTAGGCCGGTAAATAGCGATTTACCTGGGGTAGACTGGCTGTCTGAACACTGGCGTCCCTCAGTCCTGCCGGAAGGACACACAAGGCTCCGCAACACTCCTCTTTTTAACTGCATTTGGCACGGAGGGGGAGGGGGCGTTCCCAGGACTGTGTTTAGGGAAGGATTAGAAAACACTGCACACAGACTGTATTTTCAAACCATTATTTTCCATCAAAATTTTACCCTCATAAAAAGAGCAGATGCAAAAGTTACCAGGCACAAAATATTTTCAAAGGAAAAGAACGCACTTCATGTCCCTTGACATCTGGTGCCCAGATCCGAGGGTACAAAGTACTGCAGACTGAACCATTGCGAGCTGCTCAGATAAGAGAATATATTTATTTTATTTATATTCTGGGGGGGGGGGGGGGTTTTCAGGCACTTCAAAGCGGATTACACTCACTGTAGGTATTTTCTTATCCCCAGAGGTTTCTCAACCTAACAGGCCGATGCAGAAAGCTGTGCATTAAAACTGCACTTGAAATTCAGTTCATAGTTTTCTAACAAGCTATTTTATATTTTTTTTAAATTCCCAATGCAGTAAGCTAATGTTATGCTAATGTATCGGAATTAAAATGTGCTCATACCAAGTTTAAATGTGCATTCAAGCACAGGCTGAATGCACATTCTGACTCAGGGGGGTAGCATCGGACTAGAAGGGAATGTGGAGGCAAGGAGGAAAGAGTCGAGGCTCACTGTTGCGGCTCATCTTCGCTAAAAGCACAGTGAAAACCTTGCTGCAAAAAATAAAAAACACCTATTCTAAAAGCATCACTGAAGGGAATGGGAACAGAAGAAAGGGAGGGACACCAAAGGAGACAGGCTGAGATCCCCAAGAGAGGGAGGTAGACAGGAACAGAAGTGACGGACGGACCACTAATACCATCTCTTTGTTAAATTTTGATTTCCACTTCTTTCGTATAATGTATTAAGCAGACGGGATCAGCGCCGGAAACTCTCTCTCTGACCAGTGCTAAGAAAACCTGGGTTAGGCCAGTGCAAAGTTCTGCACTGGGGGCGGGGCAGTGGGCTGGGATGCTTAATGCCCTCATTTGCATGGGATTTCCATGCGAGAGCAGTAAATAGGATGTCGTGTTTCGCGCGCATATTTTGTGCGCATATGACTCCTTGCTCTGTTAGGTAAAACTGAGTTCTGCTGAATGTACATTGCGTAGGCCTGAAAGTTTGTACCTGAGGCAACGGAAGGCAAAGTGACTTGCCCAAGGTCACAAGGAATGACAAAGATAATGCATGAAGTGCAGGACGCGCCATACAGCTTGAACAAAATAAAATCCAATTTTTTTGAAGAGTGTTTTGAATGAATGACCACATAAAATACTTTGGATCTGCCAACATCTACAAAACTACTATAAAAAGATAATTAATTGAGGAGGGCAAGATGGATGCCAATGGGTCACACTAGTTAAGACTGCGCTGAGGACTGAGTACTACCTGCCTTTGTTTTCTTATTGATATTCCTAAATGGAAGGCGAAGGTACACTTAAAGGCCCGCTGAATAGTTTTGTGTGGTCAGCTAGTCAGCGGTGTCTTCTTCAACGCTGATAGAGTTGGTAAATCCCGCTGTCGGCACGTCTTCTTCTCCAGTGTCATCCAGCTCTTTCATATTTCCTTTGAAGGCTTCTACACTACAGACACAAATATTTCCAAAAGGTTTGTGAACCATCGGAATGGCCCATTAAGGCTGCCAGCTGGGGGGGAGGAGAGGGATGGACCAATGGAGCAGAGGTTTGGCATCTCCTGGAGCTGTTGAAGGCTCGGGCAAACAGTGCTTTGTTTGGGCCTCAAGATGCTGAAGATGGTGAACAGCAGGCTGGTACCTTTTTTTTTATTATTATTATTATTATTTATTTAAAACATTGGAAGAGAGTGGAATAGCTGCAGTTGTCACAGTAGAGATCCTCTGGACTGAATTGATGGATATTAAAAAAAAAAAAATGGCTTTAATCCCGGTGCTTCAGCACCAGCAGTCCACAGAAATTATTTCTGATATAGTAACTGTGTCTAGAGATAAGAATTACTATAAGATATGGCAGCCATTAGATTGGTCACAAAGGCACAATGTATGAGATAAACTGAAAGGCATGTCAGATGCTTGTGTAAAATTAAGATAAGATAACCTTTATCTTACTATTGAATGGTTAGAATGACAAATGAAAAAGTCTCATAACCAGCCAACAAATAAATAAATAAATAAAATGTACTTTATTAGACCAAGATGAGGAGAACAGCTGCACTAATTACTTAAAAGGAAAGTGGAGGCTTCTGATGAAATGTAAAGAGGGCTGGACAATGCTTCTGATGGATATCAATGTACATTTTACCAAACAACATATGCTTTTTCCAAACAGAATTAGGATTAAAGCAGGCCTAGTCTAAGTTAGAAGCAAATTGTCAACGTTGTCACTGAAAAGCTGAGATTTCTTAATTGTTCAATGCCCACATGATAAATCCGGGACGGGAGAGAAGAGGACACCAAATAATGTGGAAGCATACAGGCTTTTGGATGTCAGCTCCCGTGTCACACAGACCTCTAGTGTGGGCCGACAGGAAAAGGCCCAGTAAGGAATTTTACAGCGCTCTCTGGTGTCAGTGATGAATCTGCAGGGTTCCCTTCGGTAAGGACACAATCTGCCAGGCTACACAGAAAGCTACATTTCTATCCCACGTCTTTTTCCCCCACTTCTTTGAATCAAACAAACCTAAAGGCATTTTTTTTTCCTATTCAGTGTGCACGGGATAAAAGCTTATTCAATCCAGCCCAGAATGTCAATAAACTGGGTGGACAGGATTTTGTGTTCTTCCAGGGGGGGCAACTGGAATTTGACAAGCAGCCTTTTGAAGTATACAAGGGTCTCCAGTTTGAGCTCCACCTTGTTAAACTGCCACTCAACAGGCTCATTCTTTGCTTTGCCTCTTTCCAGTAACAGAAAGCGGTCTTGCCTGCACACTCTCCTTTGAAAGGCCTTTGCTTAGAACTAGCTGCAAAGCCCTGGGCAGCTGCTGTGTTTACAACTAGACGTAGCAGGGTAACTGCACTTAAAGGTGATCTGCAGAGTCTAATCATTTTTTTTTTTTTAAGTAAAACAGGGAAGGTAGATAAAGCACTTGCCAGACTGAACAGCTGGCTACCACGCTCAATGCAACGAGGCTTTCAAATCAAGATTCTCCGGCCCCTTTATAGAGAATGCAGAAAAAGGAAGCGTAGCCAATGTGCATCGAAGATTTTTTTTTTTTTAACAAACACACAAATCTCGCGGCAACCTTTGCAAATTCTAAAAATACTGAAAATAATGAGTTGCTCCTTCCGTGCAATTACTGTATAAAATAAACAAAAAAAAGAAATGGAATAAAATCATCAACATGTATGTTTTAAGTACAAGTTACTGGGTTTCTGTCAGAGGGTGTGAGGAAGACTGACTTCATTATATGGCGGCAGAGTCCACAATTACGCACAGAGACTGCTATTCAAAAGCCTGGGAAGTGGCAATGTTACCCGGATAACTTTGCTGAATACGCTCTGATAAACTTACTCAGATACAGTTATTCAGGGAACCTCGCCATTCATGGGGCTTTTGAATATCAACCTAGGGACACAGGTGGCACCAGATCCCCCCCCCCCCCCCCCAAGATTTTTTTAAGATTTGTTACAGGCTGGGCAGCGACTGATGATCACCACCACCACCACCACCTCCCACCCCCAAAATAAAATCAAAACAAAACAATAGTAGGGCCGAGCATTGCTGATCCTCTCCTATCCCCTATCTTAAAATTAAAAAGTTCTGACCAGGGACTGGATTCTTCCTGTGAGTTCTGAATGGGGCTTGGTCTGTTCATCCTGGAAGGCGGTGAATAAATGAATATTACGGGCCGGGAGTGGTCACAGCTCACTCAACATTCAGCCTAGTGGGAAGGGGTACGAGCCTCTCTTCCATCCGCTGAGCCTCCTGGACACTTTTGGGAGTCTGAGGGTGGGCACTTGTCACGTCACTTGGATGGGGGGGTGGGAGATTGGCGCTGCTTGGCCAGTTATATTCTTTTTTTCATCTTGGAGGGGGTGCATTACCACTTGGGCCCTTTATAGTTTTATTACCTTGTGAAGTGGGTGGAAATGTGCTGCCACTTGCCTGCTCTTTTTTGCCTCTATTTATTCCGGTAAAGTTCAGGACAGCTATGCATTTGGCCGGGCAGAGTTATCTGCATAAATTTTGTCCAGGCAGTGCCGAATATCCATGTTGCCTGGACAAAGTGAAACTCCACCACCCGAGGATACCCCCAGCTCCGCCACGTTGCCCCTGGATACTTTTCGCATGGGCAACAAGTTGTCCAGACAAAATTTAGCCGGGGAGCAGGGTGAAATATCCCCATCTCAGGTTTTATTCTGACAGCTCCATAAATGACCGGGACAAACCCTTTAAATATTGACGTCTTAGAGCCTCTTTGTCAGACTAAAGGCACAAAACCTGAAGCCTTGCCAGGTAAGATGTGGCAATCGCTGGAGTCCACCAGTGCCTGAAGCGGGTGTCTCTGTTTCTCACGCTCACTCTTACACACAAAAGAGGCAAATGGCCTTTGCCAGGCAACCATACTGGCACCTGAGTGCACGAAGCCTCCAGAAACCGAAATGTTACTGTAACTTGCTATTCCACCTTACGAACCGGTCATTCTTTTGTATAAACTGTGCTGTTTAAATGCCGAATCTTGGAAAAGGGGGAGATGGTCAACTGCTTGCTCCCAGATAGACATGTAAGAGGGAACAAGCCAAAAAAAAAAACAAACCCCAGTAGACCCTGCAAATAAAATTGCTCTCTCTTCTGCACTTATCCTAAAAGACAACTGTTTTGGACAGTGCTAAGAGAGGGAATCTAGAAGCAGCTTTTTGCAGTGTCACACAGAATCTAAAAGTCCAAATAAGACCCTGTATCATCAAAGAAAAATGGCTTCGGGCAAGGAAACCCAACCGTCCCCTTACCACATCATGAAGGAGTTGCGATTCTAGCTGCACTAACAACCAAGAATCATGGTGCAACTAAAATTAAATGGAGCAGCTACCCTTACGGCGCAATTCTCTGTTTTAACGGAGAGCGAACGAATTAGAGCAGAGCTTCCCGTACCAGATTCCCCAAGTAAAAAAAAGATTCACTGATCCGAAGAGATTTAGAATAAATGCCTGGCTCTCTGATAGACAAAGATACAGGGCAAAATCAGAAATTGTGACACAAAAAACTTGCATGTGAAATCAGGCCATAGCTCACAATCAAACAGCAAGTGGACCCAGCAAAATTCCTTAGCACTAGAAACCACCCGGGCTGGACTGGAAGTTTGGCTGGCTGCTTTTGTCCTTCTAGCCCATTCACGGATCCTTCCATCCAAACTGCTCAGAATGGTAATTAGCCATCCAGTCTGCTGCATTTATTCAAGGCCTTCCATAAACAGCCAAGAAATCAATGATGTATCTTTACTGCAGCTCTCCCCCAGTGTTAACATCCCAATGCCAAACCATTCTGACACCAGAAAGCAGGTGCTCAGTTCTGTCCCTACCTTTCATTTTAAAACGTCAGATCATGACAATATATTTTGAAAGGGTAAATCCTTTTTTTCACCCTGCCAGTTTATCAACAAAATCCTAATTGATAAAAGACTGCATTTGCTGAGTGACAGAGTGAACAACTCAATGAAAAAGCAATAAAGAAAAAGTACATTATAAGTATAGCAATGATTTTAAAATGTATTAAAAGGATGAATACGAAGGCTTCCAATGTGATACTATAATTATAAATGCTACTAAGCTGACCCTTATCAGGAACCTCATTGCAAGCCTCACACGACTTATAGGCAAGATGAACAAACTGAGAGCAGAGACAGGGAAAGATGTGGTTAAAAATGGGGGAACGGGCCTTTACAAAACCCCACCAAAACAAGGAACGATAAGGAGGTCCAATGGGAAGATAAAAAAAAAAAGCAATGAGACCAACCAATAGGCAGGCTGGTATTTTGAGGGCCCTGCTTTGTTACAGTAAGTGGCAGGCAGCGCCCGGGGACTGGTTAAACAATCCGAGCTGGAATGTGGCTCATATCCCACATCCCACAGTCCTGCGGAATGCACTAATCCGGTGTGACCCAATGCCATAGGAGCAGTGTATAGCACTAGAATTATTTGGAACCTGGATTCTTTCTCCCCTGAAGCAGCTTTTTTCCTGGGCTTAAATACTTTTTTCCTCTATCTTGAACCTTTTTTTTTGAAAGAATTGCTAGTTATGAAGTTCAAGTCAAGGGTGGATTTTTTTTTCTTCATCAGTCAAAGGAGCAAGGTGAAAAATATTCTTTATAGCTTTTATTTATTTATTTTTTTTTTATTCTTGATTTTTCTCACTTTTTTCTTCTTTCTTCATTGCTCCCTCCCAAATTTTTTCCCTCCCCTTCAATCTTCTTCTGCAGACCCCAGCCCATCACTGGCCCTGGGTCACCAATGTTTCCTCTTGATCCTGGTCCTGGCAGCAGGCACTGAATTTTAAGAACCTGGTGCCCGGGTTTGGTTTGGTTTTCTTTTCCCAGCCCTGGTTAAAGTGTTTACACAGAGATATTCTCCTCCTCTCATTCATCTAGCACTCCTCCTGCTCATAGATACTAATTAAGAGCTGTGGATAACATTCCAGACACCCAAGGCACACACTATGACGTCACAATCAGGTCATTGTGTCTTCCCATCCAACAGGTGGGAAAGTCACCATAAAAAAAATGTTTCCGTATGCCAGAAATTAACTAACTCACACCCAGAAGTGCAACCCTAGTGAGGCTACACTGGAAGCAAGAACTTGTCATCTGGGTTCATCGATATCCATTTATAAACCAATTATTTTGTCTAGATTAATAACTAGCCCACAAAGGCAATGCGACATACCGTACATAATGCATTAGTAGTAAAGCACCAGCCATGTATACGGCACTTTCCACATGTTAGCAGAAAAAAAGAATAAACCACATTTTACAAGAAACTCGTCATCACAGCTTTCATTGCCTTCAAGCACACTGATGAGAAATAAAATGCTTTTTGATCTTTCCAGATCTCAGCGACCCTTGCTTATGATATGGACATGAACCATGGTGATACACTGCGTTAAAAACCTGTAAGAGGCTGCTATTTATAAAACATCCTCAACATTTGATAACCAAGATTATACCACATGTTCCTACTGCAAATGAAAAATTATTTCAAATGTTAAGGGCAGCATCCAAGCTGTAAAACACAATGCAAGTATTAACGAGGGCATTAAGCAGCGAGTTTGGAGAGTCGGAAATCAGGCTCAACGTGCCCTAGCGTATAAATGAGGTTCATTCGTGTCAAGGTATACACAAAATTCTCCCAGAAAGTACACATCTTTTCTTACCTGCCATCATCTTCTGGGCTTCGTATGGTTCCATATAGCCGTCATTTTCTGTCACTTTCTCCTGAGTCATCTGACTGCCTGTTGCTGTTTTTGCATCAAAAGGATCTGCATAATCTTCTAGGATAATAACCTGTTTAAAGGAGGAGATGAAATTCATGAGCTTCTTAAAAGACCATCAGAAGCCTATTAAGCAGGTCATATGTCAGAATGGAAGGCCTATGTCCAATGTCATTGGATTATTAAGGACATAGAAATACTTGCATAGGTAATCAACTTGGCCACTTGTTTTGTTAATAGGGTTCAGAATAATGGGGGTAGGGGAAACCTTTTCATTTAAATGACACATGGTAGCAGTAATTCACTTCCGAGTAGAAGATTCTTGTATAATAATCTCCCTGTGTTTAAAGGCCAATGCCAAAGGCTGTGACACAGCAGGAAATACATTCTTTAGGTGGCTGTTTCCTTTGATGTCAGCACATTCATTTCAACCTTAAGAGGATTAATAGCTACTCTACCTCAACCGGTTTTCTGCTTCATTATATGCCAAGACGGTTGTTTGTACCATGTAGCACAAGACTCACAACGATCACATTGTCTAGATTTATTGCCCACCAAAAACACTGACAACTTGTAGGTAGACCTGGATAAAACTTCTTCAAAATAGGCCCCTTAAACAATTCAACAAATCAGGAAAACGTAAAAAAGATTTGTCAAACCCTTTTTGAAGGAAAACACATATAATCCAAAGGAGATCCAAAAATCCAGAGAGACGTTTTTGGATTTAATTTGAATATTGCCCAGATCCGCCACAGTAAATCAGGAGAAGTCTGTGTGCAAGCCGAAATGTACATCTCACCTGAAATCAGACTGAATTTGAATTTGACTGTGAATTGTTCGTACCCACAGAGCGACACTGAAGGCAGAGCGTGCAGGAGGCTAAGATGGCATTATTAAAATTAAGGGACATCATCAGTATTTATTTATACTGAATTGTTTTTATCCAACCTTTTAATCTTTATTTCAAAATTTGATAATACGTGGGGAGGGCAATTTTCAAAAGCCATTTCCCTGGCTAAGAACAGGGCTGTCTTAAAATTGCCCACCCTTAATATGGCTGAAAGTACACAGAAGACGTTCCTTGGACCCGGAGAGGAAAATAATGCACACAGACTGCAGTTTCAAATCCACACACAACATACTCCGTGGATAAAGTACCCCCCAGGAAAAAACGGGTGCAAAAGTCTAAGTAGTTTAGCCCATGAATTTCTGAAGCAAAAGTCCCCACATGCTTTCACTTTGAAAATTGGTGCAAAGCCTACAGGGAGAAATACGCTCACGGACCCTGCAGCAATGCAGTTTGCAAATTGCTCCCTAAAAGCCTAAACACAGACAGGCCGATGTAATATCGGCGCGCGTTAAACGGGCGCTCATGATCGAACGTTCGCTTCCTTAACATACGCCGGATCCACCTCTCCCGGGCGCCCGATTTATTATTTAGATCGGGTGCCGTGGTAAAAGGAGGCACTACGGGGCATTGCGCTCCCTTAGCGCCTCCTCCGCAGCGGGAGCCCAGGAGAGGTGGCGGTCAGCCGGTTAGGGAAATGGATGCTCGTTAATTGCGCGCCCCTTTTCCTAACCTGACCACAACACCCTTTTTTTTTTTTTTAATTCTCCTATTTTGGTTCCTCCGACTTAATACCGCAACGATATTAAGTCTGAGGAACCGCAAAAAAGAAAAGAAAAGCAGTACCGTATTTTCCGGCGTATAAGACGACTGGGCGTATAAGACGACCCCCAACTTTTCCAGTTAAAATATAGAGTTTGGGATATACTCGCCGTATAAGGCTACCCTTCAGTGTCACTACATAACCATACTGTATGTGGTACCCAGTATGCAACAACCAGCCAATCACGGCAAGCGATGTACCTTACCGACGATTGGCTGGTTGTTGTATACAAATCCTGCTTGGATTGGTCAGCTCTCCCTGCCTGCCCAGCCCTCCCTGTCTCCAAGACTATCAGAGCGGTAACGCATCCCTCTGGCCCACCCTTGTATCCTACTACCGGTACCTCCTTCTCTGCCTCTCGGATCTCGCTCCTGAGGACTGCAGTGAAGCGGCGCAGACGTGCATGTGCGAGATCTGAGAGGCAGAGAAGGAGGTACCGGGTAATAGAGATGTGAATCGGAACCGGAATCGGTTCTGATTCCGGTTCACATCGTGTTTTTTTTTTCGTCCAGGCCGATCGGGTTTTTTGTTTTTTTTTTAATCGGCTGCGCCCAAGCTGATAAACAAAAAACCCACCCTGACCCTTTAAAACTAATCCCTCAGCTTCCCCCACCCTCCTGACCCCCCCACCAAGACCTGCCAAATTAATTAAATACAACCCCCCACCCTCCTGACCCCTCCAAAACCTGCCAATTAAATACAACCCACCACCCTCCTGACCCCTCCAAGACCTGCCAAATTAATTAAATACAACCCCCCACCCTCCTGACCCCTCCAAGACCTGCCAAATTAATTAAATACAACCCCCCACCCTCCTGACCCCTCCACAAGATATGCCAAATTAGTTTTCTACAATCCCCACCCTCCTGACCCCTCCAAGACCTGCCAAATTAATTAAATACAACCCCCACCCTCCTGACCCCTCCAAAACCTGCCAAATTAATTAAATACAACCCCCACCCTCCTGACCCCTCCAAAACCTGCCAAATTAATTAAATACAACCCCCCACCCTCCTGACCCCTCCACAAGATATGCCAAATTAGTTTTCTACAATCCCCCACCCTCCTGACCCCTCCAAGACCTGCCAAAAGTCCCTGGTGGTCCAGCAGCGGTCCGGGAGCGATCTCCTGGACTTGGGCTGTCGGCTGCCAGCAATCAAAATGGCGCCGACGGCCCTTTGCCCTTACTATGTCACTGGGGTCGACCAATGGCAGCGGTAGCTCCTGTGACATAGTAAGGGCAAAGGGCCGTCGGCTGCCAGTAATCAAAATGGCACCGACGGCCCTTTGCCCTTACTATGTCACAGGGGCTACCGCTACCATTGGTCGACCCCAGTGACATAGTAAGGGCAAAGGGTCGTCGGCGCCATTTTGATTGCTGGCAGCCAACAGCCCAAGTCTTCTGCCGTCATTTCTATGTTTCTTTCTATTTGCCAGTTGCCATACAGTAAGCAAGTCGAAGGTGCTACTGTATCTGCAGATAATCTGGATTTTTTTCTCCTTTTGGAACAATCTACTGAAGGACTGACCCAACAAGCTACGTTACTGATTTCTTTGGTATTTGAGGACGATGAAGATTATATATTGAAACTTTTCTTTAGACTAGGCTTAGTCTTTTCAAGGGTCACAAGGTCTGATTGCTTCCAGATGCATGCAAACAAACTCAGGCTAAAAGGATTATTTCTCCAGACATGTGGCAGTGTGAAAGACTTGGGTCTGGAATTCTGTTTAAAATACCCTGCAAAATGTCGAATTAAGATCTCCAGTGTTTAATATATTTTCCTTAGATCTTTTTTAGATAACAGAAGAGTTGTGATTTTAGTGGCAATTTTAGAGAATATACATTTATCTGTTTGATTCAGTGGCTCTGGCACAGGGGCAATAGGATTTTTATTTTTTTGTAATTAATTTTTAAAAAATTTTTTCATATGATACATATATAATACCCTTATTTCTTGTACAGGCAATGTTTGCTTGATGTTTGTTGTTAACATGATAAAGATTTTAGAAAAAACCATGGATGGCATCATTTTGAAAGCGGACTTAAATGCATAAGTCCGCTTTGAAAACTGCTATAACTTATGCAGTTTTTGCTGCCTAATTTAGGCAGGCTGTTCTAAAAATCACCCCCCAGTGAATAATTTTCAAAGCCATTTCCATGGGTAAAGCAGGGCATGATCTACAGAAATGGGCTTTTAGAAAAATTACCCACTTTGGGCCAGATTTTCAAAGGGATACGCGCGTACCCCCCCGAAAACCTGGCCCAAACACCCCCTGTGCGCGCCGAGCCTATGTTGCATAGGCTTCCGGCGCGAGCAAAGCACCGGGACGCGCGTAAGTCCCGGGGCTTTCCTGGGGGGGGGGGGCGTGTCAGCCCACACGCGAGAGGAGGGGCAGTGCGTCTGGAGCCAGTAACAGGAGCCCACCCTCGTCGGCGGCGCATCAGAAGGGGGGGGCTGGCACCAGCAGCTGCAATGCAGTCTCATCAGCGGGAGGAAGAGTCCGTCTCGGCGGCGGGGGAACAAAAGCGGCAGGAGGAGGGACGGGGTCATTGGCCAAAAAGGTGCAGGAATCAGTCCTTCAGCTGAGGAGTCACAGGCAAAGAGGAGCCTTGGAATTGGAGAGCGGGCTGTCCGCTGTCATTTACTGAGGGTGGAAAGTGCTCACTGGGATCTTTGATGGGGTAATAATGGCTGAGGTCTGCAAGGAGAGGGGTGGAGGAGTACTGGCTGGTGCCTTTGAGGGGGACAGAGTGTATGCTGGCTGGGGTCTTGGGCGGGGGAGGGGGGGAGTAGTGGGCCCCCTCAGGCAGGGCTGCGTCATGTTTTGGAGCATAAGGTGGCGAGAACAGCAGGATTTCAATGTAAAATAATCCATACCAAAACATCTTTCAATCTGAGGGGGGACCCCATACTTCCCTAGTCAGACCTCCTAAATTTAACAAAAACCCACACACCTTCAGACCTAGGAAAGCACAGTACTGCTAGCCACAGCACAACAAAAAACAGCAAAGCTAAGGCATAGCAGCAAGGTAAAGCTACTTTCAGCCTGGATCATGGGAGACTTTTTTTTTGCACCGTCGGGTAACTGGCTCTAAGGACATGGAGCATTATTTGTGGTTATGAGCCCAGACTGAAGCTGAGGAGGAGGGACCTGGTGGGAGAGACTAGTCTGTGGACCACTGCCCAAAAATGGCACACAGTCTCCTGCTCGGTGGAATCAAACGAGAAATCAGAAGCCCGTTAAAATCTATCCACATCCTTGGCTGTAACCCAGACAGATCCGAATACCTGGCAAATCAGAAATTCGATTCAACCAACTCCCAATATCTGGCATTTTGCAAAGCAAACCACCAAGTGTAGTCACACTGGCAGCCGTTGATCAGTGTCAGAGACTGTGAGCTAGAGGTTCACTGAATCCAGGTAACCCTTCAACCATCACAACTTCCCACAAACCTGCGGGGTCACATCTAGCCTGGCAAAGCGGACCGTGATTTCAGGGCAGCAAGCCAGGCCTTAACCCAGCTAAAAGTCATTGGATCAGTGGCAAAGTGACAGAAAAACTTCTTGCAGCTCCATGCAAAGCCTTCTGCTCAGACATGCAGTAAAAAAACCAAACAAAAAACAACCCTGAATGAAAGGAAAAAGTAATGATTTTGCTTTAACTGCCATTTGAATTAGTCAACAAATTGTTGCTGCTTTCAAGTACAGTATGGAAGAACAAATTATATTATTCAACTAGTAAAAGAATAACGTGAAAATATCTTCAAGGCGCTACCCAAAGTCATCAGTGCAGCACAGCGCTGCGGCTTACTCCCCTATGACAAACTTTCAATGCAGCTGCCCAAAGGTCATTAGCTGTGTGCAAAGAGGATTTGCCCAAGTTTATAATGCCATTTGCCCTTCAGAAAACACAATAACGTTTGAAAAGCATAAACCAGTTCTGTACCCTAAAATCCGCTGGATTCTCATGGAGGCCACGATCTTTCTATTGGGCCTTTTAAGGCACCCAATGTCTCTTGTAAGGGCTAAAAGAATCACGGAGAACAAACCAGGCTAAGATTATACTACTACTATCACTATCACTACTACTACTATCACTACTACTACTACTACTATCACTACTACTACTACTACTATCACTACTACTACTACTGCCCATTTCTCTCCTGCCACAGGATGCATCTTTTAATTTGTCCTCTGGCCACCCATCAACAACACATGAGAATATCAGTGGCCAATTAATGGATTAACTACATGCAAATAAAGCTTTGAACATTCAAGTCCACAAGCACAGTAAAGACAAGACCACAGCGTAGGCATAATATCCTCGGTGGGCTCTGCATGCAGACATCATGCAACTGGGCAGTGGGGGGCGGAGAAGAGAAGAGCGCACGAGAGAGACAAAGAAGAAAAAGTGTGTGAAGTGAAAAGCACTGGCTGTGTTATCTGTTACACAATGGAACTTGTATAAGAAAGGCATAAGCCTTCCAGGGATGACACTGTGGGCGTGCTGAATCCAAAGCAAAGAAGGACCAGTCCATCTCGGCCAAGAGGGGCTTATAATGAAGTGAGCAGCATTCTCCACCCTAGTCCTCCTCCCGCAACGTGCAGGGAATTTTTTAATTGTTTTCAAAATAGTTTCTAATGGCGTTTAAGAATTTGCCTATGTTTCCTCTGTAGCTTTTAGCAGTTAAAAGGATGCGAGCGATACAGTTGTAGGTTTATGCCCAACAGCAAAGCTTCTCTCCTTGCTTCCCCTCTCATCAGGAATTATCAGAGAAGGCCTTCTCCTCCCTCACCAGCGCCACCCCCCCCCCCCCCCCCCCCCCATTTCCTGCTGCAGCTGGAAGGTAGATCCCAAAACCAGAGACAATTCTGTGATTAAGGTTCTATAAAAATTCTGAAATGCAAAATTATATTTTACTTTAGAACAGTCATTTCTGGCATTTCTTGTGTGTCCAGATATTTTTTCGGCATAAAGGGATCATCTTGGTGATCAGTGCTGGGGAGGGAATAAAGGAATGGATCTAGGAGAGGAAATCTCTGAGAAGGAAGATGAAGATGAGGAGGGGCAGAAGGATAAGAGATGGGAGTGCAGACAGAAGAGGACAGGGAAGCAGGGACAGCTTTAGCTGGAACAGGGGAAGCAGTTAAATGAATTAAAAAATAATAAAGGGGAGAATCCACTTTCATACCCTTCTGCCTAATGCCAATTCTTTCCCTCACACACACACACATGAATGCACCCATCCCGATCCCCTCACACATAAATGTATGTGCACCCTCCCTGATCCCCTCATACACACATAACCTGATCATGCACCCACCCCGATCCCTTCACACATACATCCAACCCCGATCCCTTCACACATACGCGCACACCCACACTGATCCTCTCACACATTCACGTGCACGCGCCCTGATCCCTTCATGCATGTCTTCAAGGCAATCCACGAGGACTCAAGCCCACCTCTCCTATTAATAAGGTCACCGAGTATTAAACACTAGACCATCAAGTTAGGCGTCTAATATAAAAACTACAGGGCCCACCACAGCAGGGGATTATGGGAACTGGTGGGAGTTAAAAGAAAATTTCTGCTAATCTCAGACCCTGACAAGTCAAGCTGCTGTAGCTGCCCTCTCCCCTTTGTACTTCCTGAAAACAATTCAGTAAAAGGCGAATTTAAGAGCCTGGCGCACGCCAGAGCTGGGAGATATGCGCAAACGTTGGGCCAGCGCACGCCGAGTGGATTTTATAAGCCGCCCACGTACGTGTGTATCTCCCGCTACGCGCACAAGTCAAAAGTTCCTTAAAAAGGGGCAGGACATAGGCACAGCTGTGGCCTGGGTGCGGGCGTGTCAGGGGAAGGCCGAGAGATGTGCACGCCGGAGTCCCCTGCTGCTTATGGACTTGGCCGTAAAGCAGTCCTGTGCTTTTTCCCCTTATGTCTGCGAATCAGTATCCCAGACCATAGAAGTCGGGGCCCTCAGTTGTTGTTGTTCTGAATCCAATTCCTCTTTTCACCCCTGCCGTCTGAACGGGGAGCATCTGCTAAGGGTAGTAACCTCCGCACCAGCAAGTTACCCCCCTGCACGCTCTTCCCATTTCCATCCTCTAGCCTTTAGAGATCCACGGCGTTTATCCCGTGCTCCTTTGACTGTATTCCTCTTCACCACCACCTCCTCCTCCTCCGGAAGGGCATTTCCTCCTTCACCCCACCAGATAGTTTTACTTTCCGAGTCCCTGGATCCCAACGTGGGGATGGAACAATCGTTCTTATATCCTGCTCACGTTTGCAATAAGCCCTTTTCATGCCTTGTACACGGTACTGAAAGCTGTCACAGTGTCTGCATCCAAACAACACACACGAGAAGAACGGTAGTTTCCTGCTTCTTGACTGATAGCTGATTAGATGACTGAATAATATTCACAGCTTCAATTCGTTTCTCAGCTCGTCAATAAATAATAAGAAAGCAGAAAGATTTAATAAACTTGTGACTCCACTTCTTTAGCAGTCTCTGCTTTTACTGCAAGCACTTTATTTACACTGAATTCCTTCTTCCTCACAAGTCCTCCAAATGCTTCAGATTTAGCAAATTGAAGTTAGTTCAATCCTTTAACTCCTGATTTATCTTCCCAGAATCTAGTTCAATGCTCTATCAGAACTTAGTCCCAGATTTCTTCTCTTGCTAAATCCTCTTGAATACTTTAACACCTTGTGCAGCCCCTGGTGGCTCCTTACTCTCCCGTTAATTTATTGCAGCAACAAAGTTCTTGTTACCTTTGCTTTGTATCCTTTAGTTTCCTTCCTTCAGTGTCCTTTGATGGGATCCCCCTCCTCCAGATGAATTCTTCCACACCTCTGTTTCTTTCAGAATGAAAGACTCCACTCTCTGAATGGTTTGATTACTGATTCTCAGGTACCAAGGGCCATCAGCTCCCAGATGAACAAAAATAGTCTTTAAACCCAAAAAGGGGAAAATCAAGCAAGAATTGAGAGGGGTGGAATAAAACGGCCTTGCCTCCAAATAGTGCAAAAAGACAGTTATTTCAAAATAAGCTTCCTCTATATCAGGTCACTGCCATGCCTATCCTCTGAAGGAGAGATAACACTGCAGGTCTTCCTTACCCCAAATCCAGCCTCGAATACAGCAACGCCCCAATCCACTGTGACAGGGGGACCGGCTCTCACAGGGAAACCTCAAAAAATTGGCTTAAAAGAGTCAAAAGCAAGCTTAAAGGCTACATAGACAAGTCAACAAGAGGCTGACCCCTAAATGGGAAGATCTTCTTACTCTTTTCCCATAACTTAGGAGAAAAATAGCAAGCAGTATACAGAAGGGCCCCTGTCAACTTGCAACTGTAACTAAAAATCAACGAGGATAGATGGTGCTCTGGGATGATAAACAGCTAGAACGCACCATCTACTGTTCCCACATGGGGTAGCAAAGCCCAAACCTCTCACTAAGTTCTACACAGAACCACCTTTTAGTTTGGGAAACCAAAGGTTCCCTACAGACAAAATAGCTGAAGCAGTTTCAAATAGCCACTAGCAGAATATCCTTTAAGACGGCTTTTTATGAATTAACCAAAAGATGGGACATTTCCTTCCAGTATCTCCCAAGAATAAGCAATTTTAATTTTTGTTATTATAAAGTTTACTTTTGTATAGATTGTTAGACTGTAAACTGCCCAGCAAGTATTAGATTTTGGAAAATGCAGCCCAATGAAGCATGCGGCTCCATAACACCAGAACGTTTTAAGCCACGTCCTTTTTTTGTGACTTAAGAGTATCCCAATCCCTCACTCCAGAATGCCCAGGAGCGAGAATTGGAGAAGTGGTGACGTGCCTGGCGCCATTTATTTATTTATTTAAATTATTTTCTATACCATCGCTAAGTTATATACCATCGCAACGGTTTACATGTAGGCACATAAATTAATGTAGGTGGATGTCTACTATAGTACATTCTAAACAGGTGCCACAAAAGGTTCAGTTACAATAAATCGTTAAAGACAATCAATTGTTTAGTGAAGTAAGTCATGACCACATGTACCTATAAGGTACTGTTCCCCGGGTAAAAATCATATTTATAGTGTTTACAATTATGTTTATTGTGAGGTAGAGTTCATAGATTATTAAAATGCACATTCTTAGAATAGTGCTGTGTGCTGGTGTTCTTCTGCCTATTCCTGTATATTTTCATTCTCCAGTCTCTTTATAAAATGCTTGTTTAAAAAGCCATGTTTTTAAACTTTTCTTAAAGGTTTTGAAACCTCTTTGCAACCTGATCTCTAGGGGCATTGTGTTCCAGAGGGTGGGGCCTGCTAAAGATAAGACCCTTTCTCTCACTTGAGTTAGGCTCGCTGTTTTTACTGAGGGAATGGGTAAGAGAGCTTTATTTGCCGATCGAAGGTTTCTGTGTGGACCGTGCACTCGCAATGCCTGTGTTTAGCCAGGCCGATTTTTCATCATTTATTAGTTTATGTATGGGACCATAGGGCTTTGTATTTAATTCTGTGTTCAATAGGTAGCCAATGTAGTTCCGCCAGGGTTTCAGTTATATGGTCCCTCCTCCTTTTTCCGGTTAGTATTCTAGCTACTGTGTTTTGAAGTATTTGAAGTGGCCTTAGTGTTGTATTCGGGAGTCGTGGTAAAAGGGCATTACAGTAGTCCGTGCTGGAGAAAACTAGTGCCTGAAGTACTGTTCTGAAATCAGCTAGTGTTAGTAGTGGTTTTACTTTTCTGAGTACCATGAGTTTTGCATAGCCTTCTTTTACTTTTAGCGATATGTGCTGTTTTAATCACAATAATCTTTTTTTTTTTTTTGGATTGATAGTGCTCCGGGGCACCCTATGCTGGTTCAGGGACGTGCAGAGGGCAACAAGGCACCTCGACAACATCTGCACGCCGTACCATCAACCTTCAGCGTCACCGAGTCAATAAAACAGAGCAAGGAGCGAGGCATAAAACATCAAAAGCTAACAAAGCAAATACAAATCCCACTTCCTCCTCCTCCCTCCCTCCCCTGGTTTTTGTTTTTCTTTTTAAGTTCCATAATTTAAAGAAGCCCAAAATGTTCTAGACTTCTAACCAATCGTTATATATGCAGATTGCATCAAACTGTCTGCACGACTCACTGCTTGTATTTTTGTCAATACAGTTCTCTCCTTTTATTGATGACCTGTTCAAACGTTGAAAAAAATGTGCAGAATTAGCAGAGCTCAACAAAGGAAAGCTGCTAAAAGCGAAGACCGCCAACGCTTTTAAAAGAACTTAATACTATTAATGTAAAGCTGCAACAAAGATAAGATACCTTATGTATTTCTATTTATATGCCGCTAACACCAAGGCCCAAAGCAACTTATAAAATATATATCGGGGTGGTGCTATTAGCAGAACAGAACGACTGCGCCTTTAACATTCATGATTGATACTAGTACGATGGGCTTGAGGCCAGAACACTGGAGTTAAGGGTTGCCATTTAAGAGAGACTGCTAGGCCAAGACCGACTGAGTTACCTTTTGCTGGTTAAGTGGGGGAAGTGAAGTCCTGCAGGAAGGTTGGATTCATTCAGGAAATTATTTCCTCCTTCCCCATCCCCCCAAAAAAAGAAAATTCATCAAGATGCAGTATTATGTATGGTGTGCTAAGGTATAATAGACACAAACTGGACACCTGCCTCATATGGATGGGTAGGCCATTCAATTTAAGGAGCCAGAACCAGCAGAGCCTGCAGCAGAGTCAGGCCAATCTCAAAAGCAGCTTCTCTATTAGTCTTGGGCCTGGAAACCTGCACATTTTTTTTCCCCCAGTGTTACACTGCAGTTTAACTCTTAAAACTCCTAGCAGGAGTGCACATGTCGCACAATCTTTCAGAGTTCTTCAAAGGCTTCAAGAGAGTGAGAACTAGAAGTCATGGACCCACATATTCTAAGGTTTACTGCTAAATAAAAAAAAAAGCACTCATTTTATAATGAGCTCGCCTATTTATGTATTTATTTATTTTAACTCTTTTTCCAAGCACCACGGGCATGTTCCCAAGCCATGTACAGTTAAGACGGTTACTCTCCTGCAAGAAACTACAGCCTGCAGCTCCCCCTTCCCAAAATGGGAAGGAATCGGGGTAGGATGAACTGTTTCATGGCTTCCTTTCTTAAACATGTGGGTACAACATGTCATCCGTGGCCCGGTCGGCTGCCAGACACCTTGCCTGATATATGCTCCTTTGTCGCTGCCAGAAAATTTATATTGGTCACAGACTGCATGATACAACACAAAAGCTGCGTACGGACACATAAAAGAGGCTCTTATAGTCAAACAATGGTTGGAGCAACATCATAACTTACCCTAATTATGATTTTTTTTTGTTATCCAACAGGTTTTGTTAAAACAGGGAGGGAATGTCTCTCTCTGTTTACAATGCCGGGAACAATTTTACATTTTTTCTTGGCAAACGGTTCACCCACTTGGCCTGAACGAGAAGCTTTCACACGAAGCTTAGGTGCAAATATTAATTGGGTTTTTCTTTAGTGGGCTCTTTTGAAGAATTTTTCCATTGACGGACAACTATCTGGTGAGAGCAGTGGGTTTTGCCTTCTGGTTTCCGCTTTGGCTGCCACAGATTTTTCAAAGGGGAGTTTAGAGCTTCATTTGTTCAAATACACTTTGTTCATTTTTTGGATTACAAAATTGTTTTGGTTTTTTTTTTATTATTGGAGGAGTTGGGTTTTTAACTTTAAAACCATTAGAAAATGTTTTTGGTTATGTTTTCTTACTTCAGATTGCACGGCATTTTATGGCAATGCTGACACTATGCTGGCTAAACTTATGTTAGCCAAGCTTTGAAAATGAGCGTCTACTATACTTGCCACAAGATAAGTTATCATATGATGATGTTTCTCCCTAAAGAAGCCTATTATTGGTGACATGAGGGCCTTTGCTGGGGTTGTGTAACACATGTACATGGCGATTTTTCACAGTTTAGCAAAGTGTTAATGTTCTTACTAGCACTTTTGCACATAATGCGAAAAGGTTTAATTTTTGGATATCTTTTGCTGGTGCGGACTAATTTTACCTGTTGCGACATTCAGTCGCAGCGAAACGCTCATCAGTGAATGTGCAACAATAGCACAGGTATTGCAAACGACGCTCATGGCCAATTCTGCTGGCACTTAAAAGGCACAAATCTCAATTGAAAATGAAGTCTTATTCACACTGGCCCAGATTCAGATTTTAGATCCAGATGTTTCGCACTTTATGGCACCAGAGCTCAAAAAGCTTCCCTGTCCCTGGTACACACACTGCCTTGCTGCCAGACTACTTTGCTATGATCCTTAGCATTTAATCTAAATATTTAATATGTGCTGGAGGTTGAATTTGGATTATGAGACTTTTTTTTGGAAGTGTGATGCGATTGAACAGAAAACACCCCGCGGTCCTGAAGTTAAATTCCACTTTTTTTGCACAGTTGTCCAAGAACACTCTCCCGACCACAGAAACACAAAACACGACAGCAGGTAAAGATCGCATCGCCCGTTTTCCATTCCAGACACTCAGAACCCAGAGATGCTGTCAGATGGCCGTATGAGAGAGCTGCTTTCTGAGGATAAAGCTACAAAATAAAATAAAACAAAAACAAGTACTAAACTCTGAAGGAAGAACTGCTCTCTGTTCAAATACCCTACACAACCGCTGTCATGGGCAGTGGTAACTCAGGCAACAAAGGAGCAGCTTTCTTGGGATATTTCATTTTATGTATTATGTAATTAGCTAATGCCTTTTCATTGGTAGCTCAAAGTGAGTTGCATTCCGGAAAAAGTAGGTATTTACCTGTTCCCATAGGGCTTATGATCTAAGTTTGCATCTGAACTCCAAACAGGAGCCTCCTTCAGCACAGAATATGGATCTGGCAAGGAAATTAAAACTGAAATATCTTATCACGATAATGAAGGAGCTGCAGCCTTCTAAAGCCACTAATGAAAAAGAAACCTGGTGCAAAGAAATTAAAACAGAGGTTTGCAGGGCAATTCTCTCTTTCCAAAGAGACAGGATGAATTGCAAGAAAGAACTTTCTTGTTAGAAGATACTGTGACACTGCTAAAAGAGAAATTCAAATCATCTGCAAAGGCTCAAATAACAGGAACTGGAGAAACAATCTGAGAATTTTGGGGTCTCCAGAGGGAATGGAAAGTGAGGATGCAGTAAAATTTATGGAGACATTTCTGCCAGATCTACTGGAAATTCAGTTTAAGAAGGTCTTCAGAATTGAAAAAGCACATGGTGCCTTCCCATATCACCAAAAAAATATCCCTGACACCAAATCATGAAAACAATTCATGAAACAGACATCTGTACTGTGAGAAGGAAAAAAAATGTGATTCTCACACAGATCTAAATAAAGTCATAGCAAGAAAAGAAAAGAAATATCTACAAGTGAAATGATGAGACTAGAAAGGAAATGAGTAGAAGAAAAATGGGAGATTGAACAATGTGCTAAGGTGATAGTCCTATCACAGTTTTATATCAATTGAGAGGAAGTAAGCATCTTTCATGGGAAATACAAGTTAAGTGAAAAAAAGTTGGGATAACAGACTCCAACTGTAGGCTTTCTGCTATTTATCTATGTAACAGTCTTGGAAAATTGTACTCAATCTCTAAATCCTCGTAAATCACCAGGACTGGATGGTTTAATAATGAAATTTTAGCAAGCCAACTCCCAAACTTTCATTTCCCAGAGCAAAGCTCAGTGTACCTTCACTGAAGCTATGATTATAATATTGAAGAAGCTAGGTAGACACCCACTGGCTCATCAAAATTGAAAGCCTCTCATTTAATTACTGTGACTTGTAAAACTTGTGCTATGGTATTAGCCCAAATATCTGGCAAAGCCATCAGAGGATTAATCCACATGGATTAGCCAAGATTTTTGAATCGTCATTATTGCACATATAATGCAAGGCTGTTTTGTAATATTTTGCATACATTTAAAGGGCTGGAGGTTGTAGCTGCAACAATTTCATTAGAAGTTCAAAAGACCTTTAATCATGTGGCATGGGAGTATATATTTCAGATTTTAGAGTGGTTTGGTTTTAGAAAATCTTTTGTGCAAATGATTTGTATGCTGTATCTTTCAGATTCATTTATTCTAGTACAGGAACTAGACAGGAATGGATCTCTTATCTCCCTATTTATTTAAACTGAGTGCTAGAACCTTTAGCAATAACTATTAGACAAGCTCCTGCCTTGTTTTCAGATCTATCAGGTTACAAAATCAATTAGTCCAAATCAGCAGCTCTTCCCATTATTTTAGATCCTTAACTATGTCAAGGGATGCAAGAGGGGATAAGTACTTGGGAACGATATGCCGTAATCATTTTGGAAAGACAATTTTGATTAATATGAGAATCTGCAAGATTTACTTCAAATATATATTTTGAAGTGCTATGGTAAAGGAAGATTTGAAGCCATAATGTTATATCGTGCTACAGATAATTTACAGCTACAATATAGGGAGGAAGAGCATAATCCTTCTTGGGTGGCGATGGAACAAGAACTAGTCCTTCCCTCTTCACCTGGGTCATGTTCCAGGGATGGTTATTTCAAACATGTTTAAGAAAATGTAGTGTCACTACCAAGCTGTAACGCATTATAGAACTTGAACGATTCATTGAAAATTGAATAGAAAGACATTACAATAATGCTTCCATAACCACCACCCTTACGAATTAACAATTCTTGCATAATTGGCCTAAGTGAGGAAAGACTGAACGTATGGACTTTTGAATTAGTAAAAAAGGTTTATGATTTTCCACTTCCTTCACTAAGATTTTCTTTTTTTTTTAATCAATCATAGGGTAGTCTAGACACCGGAAAATACCTTTAAACTAATTGTTTAGGAAGATAATAAATGTTGGTCTTGCCACACAGAGATAGGGCCATTCCCACATATGTTTCTGAAACTTTTTAAGGAAATTTTGATCGGAGAAAAGTACTGAGAATATTCTGAATATCCAACATGTGCTGCTAGGCCATTATTTTTTAAATTTGGAAAATAATTAGAAAAAATATTTTGGTCTGTAATAATTGAATTGATAAGTATTTCACTCTCCTTGGCCTTGAAACTCAGGCTTAATAACCAGGCTAGCTCCTTCCTAGAAATACATACTTTGTGAATACAGTATTGCACATATAATGCAAGGCTGTTTTGTAATATTTTGCATACATTTAAAGGGCTGGAGGTTGTAGCTGCAACAATTTCATTAGAAGTTCAAAAGACCTTTAATCATGTGGCATGGGAGTATATATTTCAGATTTTAGAGTGGTTTGGTTTTAGAAAATCTTTTGTGCAAATGATTTGTATGCTGTATCTTTCAGATTCATTTATTCTAGTACAGGAACTAGACAGGAATGGATCTCTTATCTCCCTATTTATTTAAACTGAGTGCTAGAACCTTTAGCAATAACTATTAGACAAGCTCCTGCCTTGTTTTCAGATCTATCAGGTTACAAAATCAATTAGTCCAAATCAGCAGCTCTTCCCATTATTGTCAGGCAGGTATCACAAGGAAGGAACAGCTCTGACGTAGCTGTACATGTAGCAGCAAGTTAAGGCCTCTAGGAAAAGCCTTCTTCAACTCAGTGACTTTTATTTAGTTTAATTTGCCTCCATATTAGGAGCTACCACCCAGGAAAAAGATCTAGGCATTATAGTGGATAATACTTTAAAATCGTCGGTTAAGTGTGCTGCAGCAGTCAGAAAAGCAAACAGAATATTAGGAATTATTAGGAAGGGAATGGTTAATAGAACGGAAAATGTCATAATGCCTCTGTATCGCTCTGTATCCTTGAATACTGTGTACAATTCTGGTCGCCACATCTCAAAAAAGATATAGTTGCGATGGAGAAGGTACAGAAAAGGGCAACCAAAATGATAAAGGGGAATGGAACAGCTCCCCTATGAGGAAAGGCTGAAGAGGTTAGGGCTGTTCAGCTTGGAGAAGAGACGGCTGAGGGGGGATATGATAGAGGTCTTGAACGAGTAGATGTGACAGTTATTTACACTTTCAAATAATAGAAGGACTAGGGGGCATTCCATGAAGTTAGCAAGTAGCACATTTAAGACTAATCGGAGAAAATTATTTTTCACTCAACGCACAATAAAGTTCTGGAGTTTGTTGCCGGAGGATGTGGTTAGTGCAGTTAGTGTAGCTGGGTTCAAAAAGGTTTGGATAAGTTCTTGGAGGAGAAGTCCATTAACTGCTATTAATCAAGTTTACTTAGGGAATAGCCACTGCTATTAATTGCATCAGTAGCATGGGATCTTCTTAGTGTTTGGGTATTTGCCAGGTTCTTGTGGCCTGGTTTGGCCTCTGTTGGAAACAGGATGCTGGGCTTGATGGACCCTTGGTCTGACCCAGCATAGCAATTTCTTATGTTTTTATGTATTTCCATCAACCCCTCAGACTTAACGAAAGGTCGGACAACATGGAAAAGTCCTTTCTACCCAGTAACAAATTTGTATTTTCTTGTTAGCATGGGAAATCCATCCAAAGTGTTTTGATCTAAAGACAGGGTTATATTTTCTGAAAACTTTAACAGTGAAACTCTACTGTGTTTAAGCAGTTTGACAAGACAGTAAAGCAAATACCAAACCAAGAAGACCATGTCAGCTACAAAGCATAAAAACAAAAATCGGGGTCTCAGATATTTGGATCGTTTTCTTATGCCTTAAATTCAGGGCTCCCAACAAAAAAAACAGCAAAATTTCGGCAAATTCAAGGGAAAAGTAGTGATCCGTTTTAGATACTGTACAGAATATCTGAAATAAGGGTGGGGGATGGGTAACCAGGCATTAGTACCTCCCCTGTAACTCTAGAAAAATAGCTTACAGAAAAGTCTGCAGAGCTCAGGAAGCAAACCACCAGCGATTCCAGAACAGAAAAACGGAGCTGGGAGAGGGAGGAAGCCATGTCCCTAAACCTGCCCTCGCTGCTGGCTAACCGTACAACTAGGAGGAAATCAAAACCACGAGCGACCAGCGGCAGCAGCCTCTATCTGTAAAAACTCCACTACGCACAAGAGCTATTCGTGGCCCGGGTTTCTGCACCCTGCCGTGACTTGTGCTCGCGCTCCCTCCTGCCCTCTGCCTTCCGTTAGGCCTCAGATTCTAAGAAGCATTTCTGTGGGCACTGAAACTCGTGTCCTTATCACAGCAGAGCCGCTCACTTCCAAGAGCACGCAACCCGGCGAGCTTGGATTTCTCCTTAGTCAGAAGCCTCCCACTCGCTGCCTCATTCCAGCGTGGGCGGAGAGGCGAGAGGTGGAGCAGTTATTAGTTTTTGGAATGCAGTTTGCCTGGTACTGTGCGCACCACACATACAGAGGAGAAATTGCTCTGGGGAATCTTTGCTACCATTAAACTTTAACACCCCCCACACTTCTTGAAAATATGTCCTGTGATTCCTCTTTTCCAGGGCGCTTGCTACTGATCTTGACAAGTTAATTAACAAGGGGAAAATAAGAATACATTCTTTGTTAGCCTTGTTCTTCAACTCAAAGAGAGCTTTCCTGTACAGCCAAGATTTTCCCATTGCATTCTGTAGACCCTTCCTGGTACAGGACAAGAATTGAGGTTCACATGTATTTCTGATTCATTTTATTGTTCTTAAAAAAAAAAATATATATTTTTTTTTTTAAATCAGAAGTTATTTACATCTCGTGCTGCCACAGTCTTCAGTTAAGTTTTCATTTCTAAAGACCAAGAAAGAAGTGATAATGTTGGTAGGAGCTGTGGAAGTAGTGCTCATACACCCATGACTGGGGCTCACTTCCTCATCAATCACAGGCGACAACTGGCGGCTGCTTTAAGGGTGCAGGCAGCCAGAGGGCTGTCACAGCGGCAGCTGAAGTAGACGGGGAGGGGGAGAGAGAGGGATTAAAAATAGGTAAGAACGCAAATAACCCAGGTAGCCAACCATAAAGTTTCTTGGCGCCTAGCCACAGCTGGGACAGATTCTGATGGCACCGAGAGCCTAATGAGGAGGAAGAAACCTGCAGCGGAAAAAATAGATGGGTCCAAATAACAAAATATTCTTGTTTTTGGAAGTTACAAATCATAAAAATGGCCACTGATTTGGTAAATGAACATAAGTATTGCCGCTCTTATTTTTGGGAGATTTTTTAAATTAAAAAAAATATATATATATCTCAAATTTAGCAATTAGCAATGAAGCAAGTCACTGCAATGATCTAGCTCCCATGACCTGAGAACTACAGGCCATCAGCCGTCTCTGTCCTGATAAGCAGGGACCTGAGCCTGTTTCCTGCTCAATAGGACAGAGCCATCAGGCTGCCCACCCCATCATTAAAACCTGCCTTGTGCTCAGCAGCATTTCAGACAGCATTCATGTGACCAAGAGAATGCATTATTTATAAAAAAAAAAATCATTTTGAAAGAGGAACTTCAATTTGACTGATTTCAGAGTTTGCCAAGTCTACATAGGGGCCTGATTTGCTAGGCTTTTTCCTTTTCCTATTGACAGAGGATGCCTCAGTAAATCTCGCCCACAGCGCCTTCCTAGCACCCCTTTCCTCCTCCTTGGCAATAAAAGTACGACAACGTAGTGCATGAAATCTCTAAATAAATGGATTATTTTCATCACATTCTGAGACATCTAGGGCGATGTGCTAACCCGAGCAAACACCGTGAAAAGCTTGCAAAAATAGCACGAGATATTTTTCTGCTGGGACTTGCATGCAAATAAGTCCAAGAGAAAAATAACGCATGAAGTTTTGCTACAGGAAAAATGTCACAAAATATAACTACGTCTCATAGAGGTTTAGTGGGGTGCCCACCCCTCACCACTCAAATAATCCAGCCTGGGAATTATTCAGTTTTGCTCTGCAGTAATAGTTAATGAGCTGTTTTACATGGATTTGGCATTGCAGCAACTTATTAGCTGCTAATTTGAATAACATTTTACAAGGGTAAAACTCTGCACAAAAAAGTTCTTTGCGAAAGAGAAAAAAAAAAAAATTTCAAATGGCATTCTACACAAATAAAGGTGCATTTTAAAAGCCTGATGCGCACATCGGTCAGGGGACGCGTGCACAAGTCGGGCTGGCTGCGCCCACCGAATGTTAAAAGCCACCGAGATGCAGGCGCATCTCACTCGAATGGAAACAGGGGGCAGAGTCTGGGCAGGGCCAAGAGCTGTGCACGTGAATACTTAACGAGCCAGGACGCACGCCCAGGTCAAAACGCTGCTACTTCTGCGCTGGAGGAGGTGTAGGTTAAACAAAATAAATAAACAGGCCATCCATGAGGGGTTTAAAGGGCCTGGGGTAAGTGAGGGGAGTGTAGGCTATTAAACTAGGAGAGTTTGCAGGACCTAGCACTTAACTGAGCGAACTGGTGAAACTGGCAATAGCACGGGCGTGCTCCCCTTTTAAAATTTCCCGACTCACGTGGTAGAAAAGCAGGATTTGCGCACCCATGCAAAGTTGGGAGCATATGTGTCAGCGCCCAGGCTATTTTCTAACATGCGCGCGCACTTATAAAATGGCCGCGTTACTGGGCATGCACCGGCACACACATGCACTAAAGTGCACCGGTTTGAAAGTTTCTGTCTTGGGAGGTAATTTTCAACAGAGTTACGTTTATAAATGTAAACATACTATTGTAGCAATCTTAAAAAGCCATTCAGCCATGTAAAGTGCAGTCACACGCGAATATCCTATGGACAATTCAATGGCACCTACTGTAGCAATTTTCAGAAGCCCACTTACACGGGTAAAAACCAGTTTCAAGCGTGCAAATGTTTTTTTTAAAAATCAGGCCCTAAAAGAGCAGATGATATGCACCATTTTCTGTATTTGCACGCGAAGTGGCACTTCCGAATTTTTTTCTTCCTTTCCATACATTGCCCTCCTTGTCTGAACCAAGGAGGCTTCCATTCCAGCCAGACAGCGGTGCCCTCACACCCTGCTGATCCTGCTACATAAACTCAAGCTCCTCCTGCAGCTATCGAGGCCACAGACTTGGGGGAAATTCCAGCTTCAGAGTAAATACCCTTTCTAGCAGAAAGCGGGGTTTCTCCTTTTGAGGATGGAGGGAGAAGGGACAAGCGGATGTTTCCACTTAGCTGCCAGGCTAAAGTGCCCGTAAGGCCCTTTCTAAAATATTTAAAACTGCTCTCTTTTACTTCACCTTAGCATGACATTACACACACGGCCAGGAGCACCTCAGCCGGCGATGCTGTTTGGGCCTTATAGACTTTGATGATTCAGCAACTAGGAAGCTTCAAAAGGAAAAAAAAAAAAAAAAAAGACACAAAGAATTTCATAATTAGAAGCTTGGAAGTCAAATTAGAAAAATTTGTACGCTGGCTGATTATTAGCATTTACCGAGGAATCTTGCAAGTTACTTCACAGCAATCTGTGGGTTTAGCTTTTTTTGTTTTGTTTTTTTTAAAGGTAGTTCGACATTACATAGGATCCTGGCTGCATTTTAGTTACCGTTTATTAAATTACAATTGATGTTTTCTCTTCCGTCGCGGAGAGTGGATCCCAGTTGTGCTAGTGAGCAGCGAGATGGCAATCATACCCTGCCTTTTATTCTATGGGTGCACTGAACCATTCTGCGGCTGTTCACGGTAGAATTTGTTTTTTTGTTTGCTTTGCTTTTAATTAAGCACAGATAAGATATTTCATTTGCTATTTTTTTTTGGGGGGGGGGGGGGGGGGCTGTGATGGGGAGGACGCTCACAAGAGTGGTTTCACTGTCTCCGGGCCGGAACATTTTGACAAGATGCAAATGCACATTATTTTCCTAGCTGCCAACCACCGAGAGACTTTTTTTGTCAAGGGACTTCGGTAGGCTCGGTGCACATCCACACGTACAATATCCCTGGCTGCAAAAGGTAAAAAAAAAAGTCTCTGCATGAAGCAAGTCTTCACTTAAGAGAGAGAAAGAGCTTCTCCTTAAAGGCATGAAAAGAAGCAGACGGATGGACCTGTCTGGGAATAAAGCACATACGCCATCCATGCTGCCTTCAACCTTACGTTTTCACAATAAAAACACCTGTTCCGCATTGCTTTATTTTTTTAAATTTCTTGAACTGCCCAAAAGAATGCGACACCATGGCAATGTTAGCATTCTCCCGCAGTCATCCACAACGTTTAACGCAAAGAACGTTTTCCACCTTACGTGTAATCATAACTCGTCTCCTCGTGGTTATACAGAAGGAGAACATGCCAGCAGTGTGAGTGAAATACAAACACATACGTGCTTCAGGATTTTTCAGATCATCTCCCCCGTTACCCCTCCCCCCACCCCATCCTCACCGTCCATCAAGCATTAAAAAAAAAACCCAAAACCCAACATATTGCAACCTAGAGTGATAGGCAGCGGGGTAGTGTGCGCCCTCTGTGCTGCGGGCGTAGTTGAGGCAGCCTCGAGGGCAGGCCCAGGAGACCTTCGCTGGCAAACCTGCCCTGGAGCTTCATCTTTACCAGCCGCCTCCCTCACAGGCTCAGCCCGCCCTGGGGGTTCTGGCGGCCGGCAGGACTTAGGCGGGGGTCCCTAGGCTGGAGCAGGCCGGCCCCGTCACTATAGCCCTTTTGCTGAAAGTGCAGTTCAGGCGTTGGATCTGGTCCTAGTCACGCTGGCCCTGCCTCTGAAGGGATCATACGGCAGCAGCTGCCAGATTGCGCCTGGTTCCTCTGCCACCCGTACGCTCGTCCTAGCCGTTGATAAGAACATAAGAACATAAGAACATGCCACACTGGGTCAGACCAAGGGTCCATCAAGCCCAGTATCCTGTTTCCAACAGTGGCCAAGCCAAGTCACAAGTACCTGGCAAGTACCCCAAACATTAGATAGATCACAAGCTACTATTGCTTATTAATTACCGTAATAGCAGTTTATGGATTTAACCTCCAGGAACTTATCCAAACCTTTTTTAAACCCAGTAGCTCTTAACTGCTGAGACCACATCCCCTGGCAATGAATTCCAGAGTTTAACTATGCGCTGAGTGAAAAAGAATTTTCTTCGATTTGTTTTAAATGAGCTACTTGCTAACTTCATGGAGTGTCCCCCTGGTCCTTCTATTATCTGAGAGAGTAAATAATCGATTTACATTAACCTGTTCCTTTCATGGTTTTGTAGACTTAAAAGTAAAAGTTAAAAAAAATATAATTTAGTTTCCTAACAACTTTCATCTCAAAATGACCTTCTCTTGTGTTAAAGTGTAAGACCTTTAGTAACATGCATGCAGCCACCCCAGGTTGCACAGCCTGGCAAACGTTTTCTGGTACTCAGACTGCAGGAAGGCTTCAAAACGTGAAGTCTGTTATTGCTGTTATTAGGAATGAGACAATTTTTGGCTGTCACAATAATGAACAAAGGGAGGGTCTCCTAGAACTAGAGATGGGAGTTAAATTTCTATTCAAAACTTTTTTATTTTATTTTTTTGCATTATTGATGATTTCTGTGGCTTCCTGGTTTCTCTTGCCAATGAGCTGACAAGCAGGGGGGCGGCCAAGGGTTGTCAGAAGTGTTGGATCTTGTAGTTTGATGTAACAACATAAGCTCATTTTGGCTGCAGTGTCACACTTCTTTCTCCGGATGAAGGGAAGATCCTATCTTTATTTATTTTATTTTATGTTTTTTTTTAAGTAATGTTTCATTTTTGTATTTTGAAATATCTCTCTCTGGAGGTGTGAGCTCATTGCCTGCCTTTTTAAAGTTTAGATGCGAAAACCAGAAGAGGGAAAAGGCCATGGGGGATGGGGAGGGGGGAATCTAACAGGTTTGCTTGTTTGAAAGCTTCCCTTGTGAGAGAGAGAGAGAAAGGAGGTTGGGGAGCCCTCCTCCCTCATCTGGGAAATTAGCCCACCAAGGTGACACATGTTGGCTGCCTTCCTGGAGGAAGTGATGACCTCTTCTGATCTTGCACAAGAAGAAAGACGGTTTTTCGCACGGTACGATAAATTTACTTGAAAGGGAAATCCAGTGAATCTGGAAAAGTTTAGTGCGACTGCTGGAGGAGGCTGAACTCTTTAGTCCAAAACTATGCTGTGGGGTGATTTTTTTATGTTCCAGAGGCCCAAAAACGGAGGGAGAAAAACCATCTGCAGCCAGACAGCTCGCACATTAAGCCGATAGCATTAACATTCGCTTTTCTGTTTATAATCCAACTTTTATTTTCATTTACTCCTTTCTCCTATGTCTCTATTGATGGCAGATGATTTCTCTGTAAACTTCTGCTCATAATTTATTTAGGTCTGAGTATTTAACCCACGTTGACCCTGCTTTACCTCATACAGGAGTTATTAGCTCCACAGTAAAACTGTGATTGGCGCACACAAGAAACCTTTAATAATTGTATTGCAATTACTGTAAATTACTCCGAGGAGGAGTGGATTTGCAGGGCAGACGGCAGACCCTCTGAGAAGAGCAGACTGGGTAACTGGGGCTGGTTCAGTTCTGTTCAATTCGCCTTGCAGGGGGGGGAAGCAAGAGAATCACGCAGGTGGCTGCAGCTAAATTAAGCAGATTCAGAAGACAATTTTCAAAGGACTTTTCCAGGGTAAATCAACATTCTACCCGCAAAAAATGGTGTTTTACAAAAGCTTCCAGCCCGACATGCTTGTTCACTCGTAAATTTACTCAGACTGAGCAGATGTGCTCCCAGGGGGGGAGGGGGTTTGGACTTAACGCGCCATGCATTTGCATTTTCAAAGAGCGTGTGTGGGTGTGTTCATTTTCTCAAAATCCTTTCTACAAACACAGTAGCAGGATTGGGTAAGTTTGATGGAAACATTCTCAAAAGCGAACTTATGCGCATAAATCCGCTTTGAAAAAAACCTCGTATAACCTAAATTCGGCAGGCTGCTATAAAAGCGCCCTCAGCCCAGATTTTGAAAGTGACCCTCCGCGTGCAACTACGCTCGGAAAATTAGCGGGACCGCACATTTCCACGCGTCGAGGCCGAAATCCAAAGTGCGTTCAGACATTATCTCCCTGCCCCTCCCCCCCTCTATTGTAGGCATAAACGCGCACAGCTCCCAAAGCCATTTTCAAAAAGCCCATTTGCACGTGCAAATGCTTTTGAAAATTAGCCCCGCCTCCCTCTCTTTTCTGGAAGCTGCTAGAAACCAGGACCTGGCTGTTTGGGTCCCTGGAGAGAGGAGGGAAGTAAAAATCATGCTGTTTCTGTCTTTCCGTTGCCTTTTGTACAGGTCGGGGATTTGCTGCCTGCTACAAGTTAGCAAGTGTGCAGAATTTGGACCGAGATTGGGAGGTGGGGGGAGGGAATACCCAGACAACAGGCTCACAGACCCAGGAGCCACATTTTTTTTTTTTTAAGTCTACATGGTGGGCAGAGAAAGGGGCCCCAGTAAGGAATACATGACTGTCCATGAAACCTCCTACTGCAAGGGTTCAGCGACTGGTGCGAGGCTCGGATTTTCTCTAAGGTGGGCTGACAGGCGGCCATCGCGACAGGCCTGCTTCTTTAGGATCAGAACTACCAAGCACTTTCCCCATGGTCGTCCTCGGATGTCCAAGGTACAGGAAGCAACTTTTACAGTCCAGCATTCCTCCTGAATGATGGCTCAAACACTGCAACCACCCGAGTAAAACCTGCAGAGAACTCAAATTTCATCCTCAAAAGTCTGCTTTTTGCATCCACGTACAGCACTCGGAGTCATGCACTGAAGTGTAGGAATTTACACAAAAAAATGTTTTCCCCATCCAGCTACACAAATGCTAAAACCATTTTAGCAACATTTTATCAGCGAGTAAGTTTAGAGGTAAGTTAACAAATAATTTGATGGGCCAACTGCCCAGCCTAGGATGACTACTGAATTCGTTTTACAGTCAAAACAATAAAAAGACTGTAGACCAATAATTCAATAAGCTGTGTGGCTTAACTATTTCCCGACTCTTCCCACATTCCTCACAAAAGACTCAGCATATGTCCATTAAAACCAGATTTTCTCTCATTGCATTAGCAAATAGAGAACCATGTTTTTGATTTAGGAACTCTGTTTTCACCTGATCTAGCGCACTGTATCCAAGCCTAGCCTAGGGAATCGTGTCCTGCGATGCAGCTGGCTCGGTATGGGGGAGGGGCATCCTTCCCTTTGAGACAGTACCAGTGCACGCTGCAGCACTGGGGGGCATGGTGCTACTGGAACGATTGCCTTGGATGCCAAACAGCAAACTCCAATTTAATCTGACGCGACGGGGGCTTTATATGTCAGGACCAGTATCACTAGAGTGGAGTAGCCTAGTGGTTAGAGCGGCAGGCTGCAAGCCAGGGTTCAAATCCTGCTGCCACACCTTGTGACCTCAGGTAAGTGACTTTTCCCTCCCTTACCTCAGGTGCGATTGTAAACCCTCTGAGGATAGAGAAATACCTACAGAATGAAATCTGCTTTGAAGTGTCACAAAAGGTGCAATATAAGTAAAAAGTTATTCTTAGAGTTTTGCCTGGAAAACCTTAGGTGGGGGCGTTCGCTGAACCTCTACCTGGGGATTCCAATGTTGTTTATGATATGGGTAAGAGGTGTCTCCAAAAGGGTTGTGGGAGTTTGATCCTCTAGAGGGAGCATTTCTGTGCCTAATATAAGCATGTTCGGAGTTTGGCAGGAGGAGATAGGAGGGATGCATCAGAAGGTTGGGGTACCTGAAATGCCTCTCCTGAAGGAGCGAGATCTGCAGGGGCTTCTCCCCCCCTCAAGGAGAAAGACCAGAGGACCAGGATTAGATCCCAAAGGTTGAGCATTGATCTGAGCAAAGAGGTTCAGAAGGGCGTTAAAGCTTGGGAATCCTTTGGAAATGCTTAAGAATCCTGCACTGTTTTTGGGAAGAACAGAAAGTTGCTTTGAATGGTGAGAAGAACAGATTATACAGCCTTTACATGAGCGAATGATGATGTGAGAGGAACAGATGTAAATAAATTCTACTGAAGTGGAGAGCTGGGAGTACTCTGGGCACGTCTGCAGAAAGAATAAGATGAACGTTTTCTTACCAAGCTACTGCCGCCTTGCTGTGGACCCCCTGCGTATCCTGATCAAATCATTGTCTTTTAAATATCGTTGCAATCTCGGACCGCTGGAAACCCCAGAAATAAGAGCTGTTTTGTTGAAGACCCTTCCGGTGTGAGACCTGTGGGCTCGACAGAGGCCTGGGTAACCACACTGAAGAAAGGCGGGAGCAGTCAAAGGGGGGATCAGGTGTGTTTTGGGTTTCCCTTTCCAGCTTTGCCTCTGTACCTGGCCCACTACCCACCAACACTTTGGCCATTTCAAACTGTGAACCCGCAGAGGGACTGGTGCTCGGCTCAGAAACATTTTAAGTGACCTGTTAGGGGGTAAAACACTAAGGATATTAAAGAGTACAGGACACTTCCCGCCAAAGATTGGCGAGGTTAATGAAGATATCCAGTCAAACTCTGCAATCCAATCTGCTTATAATTCACCCTACAAAATTTAATTCCAAGCAGAAAAATCCGCATGCACCCCCATGTTTCCAGTTTTTAGCTGAGAGCCACCCTGAAAAGGAGATGCCATCTCCAGACACATGCTAATCAAACAGGCGCACCGCATTTTTCAAACTAAGCCTACGATTTCTGCTGGAGACCCAAGACTTGGCAACAAATTTGCCTGCTTTGCAAGGGGGAAGGAATGCACGTCGTATCTAAAGACTGGAGGTCTTTCAAGTCCCTAACCCCCCTTGCCCTCTCCCTCTCACCCTCGTGGACAAACAAAACCCACAGCAAAGTCTCAGGGTAGGATCTAGTCATTCACAAAAGACATGGCACCACAATAGTAATGATCGCCGACCGTCTCCATTCCTGTGATAACAATTAGAAGACAGTCTTGCAGGAAAAGAACGGCGATTTGGGAGAAAAAGTTAGAAAAACCAAATCACCCAATAGGCGATTAGCATACAGGAAGGCTGTGAGCGCAGACCACAGAACCTATTTATTTCTTTATTTTACTTATTGGTTTTTGTATACCGTCACTCGGGTTCCACCGTAACGGTTCACAACAATAAATAATAATACACAATATAAATGTGAAACTAAATGATTCCTCCTATCTTATAAATAAAAACACCCAAACCATCTTCTATAAAACAAGAAACAGCAGCCAAATAGCAATTTGTTCATGGGTGGAGGGAGAAGAAGACTAGGGGGAGGCCTTCTGTCACCAGGCTTCTTGGAAAGTATTGCATGATAGAAATCATCGAATGACCCTTGGCTGATGCTTCTGCATGGATATATAAGGTATGTGGCAGGGTTTTCTATAGTGGGTCCTGGCTTCCATGAGCTTACTTGGGTCTGAGACCACACAGTACAGTTCAGGGACACTGGATAAGTGCTGGACCACTACAAACTTTGCAAAATTGTGCCGCTAGGATATTAACCGGATCACGTAGACAAGAACACATCACCCCAATTCTAATGGATCTACATTGGTTACCTAAAGAACAACGTGTACAATATAAAATCTTATGCATTCTGCACAAAGCAATCCAGGGGGAAAAGTTGAATGGTTAAATGCGACCATACGGCTCCACACACCACAAAGAAATTTAAGAGCATCCAATACAGGTCCTACTATCCATCCCCTCCTTGTCGTTAGCAAAACTGACAACTGTAAGAGGCAGAGCTCTATCTCTAGCTGGCCCCAAAATTTGGAATAAATTCCCAAGACCAGAAATCAACATGACAGAATTCAAAAGGAAGATTAAAACATGGCTCTTCCAGCAGGCATTCAAAGAGGGTAGAGGCTGAACGTAACAAGTTCTACCAGTCACCATTGACACCACAAAAAACTGGATGTCCATGTCATTTATGTGATTTTGTTTTTTAATATTTGTAGTTTAATATAAGATTGTAACAGCGATAATAATGTAAATTATTATTAGCATTTTATGGTTTTTTTGTATTTTATTTGAATGTTGCATGATTTTTATTCACTTGTAAATTGCTGTAAACCGATATGATGGCTTGTTCCAAATACCGGTATAAAAATTCCAATAAATAAATAAAACCGTTTTCCAGATACTGCAGGAAAAGGACTGCACTTTCCCCACTTTCAGCACAGAGAGGCTGCTTCAGTTTCAACTCAGTGCTTGATTTGTCCTGCTGGAAGCCAGCAGCTGCAGGGTTAACTGCACGTGAAGGCAAGGAAGAGAAACCCTCTGATGTCAGACCGAGAGTGGAACTGCCTAAGGAAATTGAACCAATGAGGATCCAGCAGCATAACCAGGGGGAAGGCATCAGTGTGTGCCCCAGACCTTTCAGAAGAGGAGAAACTGGCTCTAGGGTTTGTTTCCCCAGAGAGTGAGTTTGAGCCATTAGACTGGGGATGGAGAAGAGAGAAGAGATTTTAGAAGAGAGTCTGCAGAGAATCAGCAAAGGTTGCCAGGTGACCAAAGAACCAGGGAGAGAGAGAAAGAGAGCTTAATCAGAGAAGAAGATAAACGTGGTTCTGTGTCCTGACCTGCACAGCAGCACAACATGGGATACACAAGCAGGACTGAGAGATCCAGCTGCAGGGGAGAGACTGTGTGTGCCTCATGCATAGAGATCTTCAGGGATTTCAAGACCTCAGGGCCCTGCAACTGGATTTTCAGTAGAGAGGCTGAGAAAAAGCACAGATACATTTTCAGAGAGGTATTGTGCGAAGAGAATAAATACTGCTGTAGCTGTCCAGGTGGGCAGCCCCAGGGACCCCATTTATCTGTGGCAGGCTGTTTAGAGCCAGGTCCCAGTGACCAGCCAGTGGCTCAGGAAGACTGATTTATCGCTACCCGTCAGTATATAAAGAGACTTTTGTTCCCCAGGGAGGTAAAACTCCATGCGAGTTGCAGCCCTCTCCTCCTTTGAGTGTCTACCATCTTCAGGCTATAATCAACAAGGACCTCATCTGTTTCATGTTTCTGGGACACGCAACCTTTAGGACCAGTGCTTTGCAGAGGGGGAGGGGGTAACAGATCTTTGGGTATTCGAGGGGATGTGTCCTTGGAGTTTTGTCTAAAATTGCTTTGCTCCCTTGCTCGGTTCAGGTACGCACTGCCAGACTGATATCTGCAGTACATGCTGGTCATCTTCTCTGGGGGGTTTTCCTGCATGTGCTTGGTTTAAACTGCCAGCCTAATACCCTTTATTTTTAATGATTGTTCTGGTGTTATTATGTGCTCATGTTGGGGTTATCTGATGTTTGGGGTTGGTTAAGTTCTTTTTTTTTTTTCCTAACAGGGTAGGACTTTTAAGGTCCTTACAAATGGAATTTATTCCACTCCAGTGTTGATGAAATGTGGGATCTAACAGGGATTGCCATTATCCCCTCTCCTATTTAATATATTTTTACAACCATTAGGAATATTATTTCATTCCTTAAAGGTGCAGGCATATATATATATATATACACACTGATGATCAGATTGTGTCATTGTGGTCTCAATAAATAAGAACAGGGTAGGGATGAGGCAGAATTACAGGCTAAATTGGAGATTGTGTGAAAGTAGTTCTTGCAAAGTCAGCTGAAGTTTAATGTTAAGAAAACAGAGCTATTGGGAATAGGTGGTGACAAGGATTTTCAACTAGTGACCATGACGACTGGTAGTGATAATGTGACATCAGTGGGAGATGTACGCATCAAGTTAAGCTCAAATTTCTCAATGGAATCCCACATATCACAGATACTTCATGGAATATATTACAGGATGAAGTTAGTAAAGAGGCTTTGCCCACTTCTGCAAATGGCTATGTGTTTAAGCCAGTGATTCAAGTCTTGATTGTGTCTCAGGCTATTGCAATAGCCTCTATAATGGGTCTTCCAGATAGACTGATTAGTAAGCTTCAAGTGGTACAAAATACCATGGCCCGATTAGTGATGCGTATCTCGTACAATGGCAATTAGGCCGTTTTTGTTTAAATTGCATGGGCCGCCTATAAATGAACGTTCCCAGTTTAAGATCTTGATATTGACTTTCCAGATGTTGAGGGGAAAAGGACCGGAGTATTTACAGAAGAAACTGCAATGGTATATGCCTACCTGACCAAGGGGCGTTATTGGTGGAGTCCAGTTTTAGGGTCTTAAGTCATGCCCAGTTACAAACAAGAGCTTTCTCAACAGTCTCCCTAGTGTTGTGGAATTCCCTCCCAGAAGAGGCTAGAATAGAGCTAAATTACATGACTTTCCGTAAGAAAGTCAAAACACAATAAATTTTCACAGGTGCGAGATTCTTTAGGGTTGTTAAGCAGAGAAAGGATGGACTGAAATGATTTGAGCAAGTTGTTATAAATTTGCAGTCACGTTGTACGTTTTCTAGTCTTCTTGTGATTTGTATACCGAGTTGGGCAATTTAATTAAATCGGGGAGGCGGGCTATAAATGAATTAAATAAATAAATACATTACACGCCTATTAATATTCTTTCATTTTTTTTCTTCTACTGAATTTACTGTTTTACTCCTGGTTGTTGGTAAACGTTACAGTGTTTTGTGTTTGGTGATTTTTCTGGAATTACCCTCTGCCAGGGAATAAGGGCAGTGGATTGGGGTGGGCACAGGATTCCTCTCTCCCAGCTGTCATACAGTAACCTCCACCCACCACCATGTTCTCCATTTTCCACAGGGGCTGGCGAGGCTCTTCTGTCACAGCCTTCCTTCCCTCCCTCGGTGGCAGTTTCACTGTGATACCAGAGGGAGGGAGGAAAAAAAATAGGTGTGTTAAGGTAGTTCTTCAACACAGTCAACTCAAAAAAAGGAGTGCATTATAAAACATGTTCCCTGCTGGGTCCTATCTATTAGCTCCTCGTGGAGTGGGACAATCCCTAACAAACATAGCATGGCTTTTTAGTAGTGCCGGCAGGGGGGAGACGACAGGAGGCTCTCCTGGCACAAGCTAGGCCCCACGTAATTTTTGGTGTTACACCAATGATGTTTTATATGGGTTTTGCAAGGCCACAAAGTAAGTGATATGCTGGGACTTCAATCTGGATCTTCAGAGCTCACAGCTCCGTTCTAACCATCGAGTTACATTTACACCCCTGGAAAACAGACAAACAATCTTAAAATTAATTCAGCTGGTTTGGGGAATTCCAGGAAGCATCTAAGCGCAAGGAAAGAGGAAATAAGCTCCTAAGGCACGAAATTTGGCCAAGTGCTGGGAGGAACGAGGAAGGCCTGTGGCCTTATCGCTGCGCGCTGTCTTAATGTTCAGTATTGCTAATATGCGATTTCCTTCCCCGTCCAGTCACCAGTTTTTAAAGAGCTTATGTGAATTCTCAGCCATAACTGGAGTATGAAACAGATTTCTGTCTGAGGAGTAAAGAAACGTACTGTATTCAACTATTTCTTCTCTAACCGTCGAGGTTTGAAGCCCTCTTTCAACGTAGCCGGCCCCTTCTCCAGGGGCCGGAAAGAAATAAATAATTGCATCCAAACTCTGATCAAACTACTCCAGGAAACCGTTCACAGAGGGGCCCATTCTGCCTGGAATCACAAAGCACAACATCTCGGTCTCTTACCGCATCTACTAACCAAGACGATTCTCATCTCAGGTTTTCAGAAAATAGAAATGCAAATACTGCACAATCAAGACAAACGATTTGCAGCGATCTGTTTTAGTTAGGGCCATAGGAGCCCTGAAATAAAAATACATCTGGAGAGCTGTAGCTCCCGCTGCTTTTTTTTTTGCTTCCCCGTGGATTTGATTTGTTTGAAGGATGGTGGGGGGGTTTAGCCACTCACTGCACCAAAAACTGAAATCCTACAGCGCCGAAACAAACCGAATGTATGCACAGGATCCACTTTGTGATAATGATGCAACTGTTTTCTCTCTCGCCTCCTGAAGGAGAAGATTCGAAAGTGATGTGTGTAACAAACTTAGGAGGCGCCGATCCACGATGCCTCGCAACGGGGAAAACGATTTCCTGGAGCAGTTTGCTTCCTGCCTTACAGAGTCAACGAAAAAAACGTTAACTTCAAGCCACCGTTGTGTCACAGACAACCGGCCTTCCCGGCAGCTGCTCTCATTACACAGATTTCTCCTAAGCAAGGACGCGACTGAGCTACGATAATTTGATGCACCACTTCCCGTAAGTGGTTGCAGTCGCTAAGGGCTTTTGCTAGCCTGTCTCAAAAGCAGGGCTTGCACTGCACCTGGCTGGGGAGATGCGATTCCGCAGAAAAACATTCACCGTGCTGCGAACAGGCAAGAAAGAATGATTTAACTCATTTCGGCTCTGGATATATTTAGTGTTGTTGGTTTTTCCCCCCCCCCCCCCCCTTATGTCGCTCAGCGTTATATACGTACAATAACTATACACGCAAAATAAATCAAATAAAAATGTACATTAGAATCACAATGTACTTTGGATTTCAATCAAGAAAAAGAAAAAGTCTGCGCTTTCCTCTCCTCCCACGCGGTTGAAAAGTCTTAAGAAGCTGTTTGAAGCATGCGAGTGCACCCTCAGATTTCCAGGGAGCCCCAAGCAGTTCAGACAGGTTCTGAACCCCATGGGAAGGCACCGGTTCCCGCTCTTTTTCCGGTTTGCGCTGGGCCATGGCGGGCGGGAGGAGAGAGAGAGAGCCGGCAGCTGGCTCACGTTTCCGGTCCCAGCAGCAGCCGCAGCTTCTTTGCCCCCCCCCCCCCCCCCCCCCCCGCGCGAGGAGCGGGGGAAGTGGCGGCAGCAGAGCACGCGGCTGCATCAGAATTGGGAGCGGGGCAGTGGCCTGATGATGCCCCCCCGGGGCTAGTGCTCCGCTCTCCTCCCCTCCCATCCTGACCATCTCCAGGCCTAAAGGGGTGGCGCGGCGCTGCATCACCCTTGGAGGAGTGGCACCTATCTCCGTAGCCACACTGGCCAAAGACTAGTTATAATTCTGTGAGCTGGCACCGCCCCTCTCCCGCTGTTACCCCTCTCCCTCACCCCTTCCAACGGCTCTAGGTAAATACAACTTCTGTACCACAGGCCTTAGCTTTCCTTTCAAGTCTGGCCTAGGCCGGCATTGGAAGGAAGCAATAGGGTAAGGCACAAACTGCTCTCCCACCTCTCCCCATCCCAGGCGAGAGGCACGGCAAGTCCTGAACAGCTTAGGCCAGAATCAATCAAGGAATAAAATAAAGCGCAATCAGGAGTTGTAAACCAGGGCGTCACAAACGTTTTGCCTATTTGACCCCATCTTAGCCCTTGGAAAATTCACATGACCACCTTAAATGAGAAGGGGTGCGATCCCCCTCCAGCAATCACACCTCTGTCCCCTCAAGAACTCCTGTTGATCCCCTCTCTCAACCTCCCCCCCAGTCGATCTTCTCTCTCAATCTCCACATCTTCCAGAGGGCTTCCTCTCTTAACCTCCTCCCCCCCCCCCCTACAATCTCTGCCCCTCCAGCTGATCCCCTCTTAGATCCCCAAGCTCTTTCACCTCTCCAGCCCTTCCATTAACCCCAACTAATCCCGTCATCCCCTCCCTTCTCACTCTCATCCCCACCCTCTCTCCCACCAGCCTCCAACCTTCCTCTTCACAGCCCCCCTGTAGATCTTCTCTCACTCCCCAGCTAAACAGCTCTTCCTCCAAACATCCCCTGTCCAGGGTCAGCTGCAATATTTTTCTTTTATCCCCAGGCCAAAAGGTGTATGACAACCAGTGGGAGGAGAGGGCAGGCTGATGACAGGGGCAACTTTTTTCTCTTGGGTAGGTTCAGGGGCGGTTGAAAGGAGAAGACAATTGACGATGATCACCACCCTACGCGCATTCAGCCCTTCCCCTCCCCTCATGGCAGGTGATCCGCCAGCAGCAGCAGCAGCATTAGTAATGAAAGTCAGCCTGGAGCCTGTAACCTAGTGCAAACGCACAGGCCCTGCAGCAGCAGCTCCAATCCCTCCTCACATAGGGGCTTCCTGGACAGTGCCCGAGCATGGCCTGGGATCACGTGCTAGCTGAAAGCCCCCACACCGACCTCTGCTACTAAAACTGTGCTGCTGGCACCTGAGGAACTTGCGACCCCAGCTGAAGGTCTGGTGACACCACTTGTGGTCCCGACCCCCACTTTGGAAAGCCCTGCTGCAACCAACGGCTTTTAACTGGACTAACAATGCATATGGGAGATGAAGTGCTCCCTTCATCAGGTCAGTGGAAAATTTGTCTACAGTCATTTCAAACGAATCGTATAGACCTTTTACAGTGATCAGACCATCTGTTTTTATACAAGTGCCTTTCCCGAGTCCACACTTTGGTTTTTGGGTACTTGCCAGGTTCTTATGGCATGGATTGGCCACTGTTGGAGGCAGGATGCTGGGCTTGATGGACCCTTGGTCTGACCCAGTATGGCATTTTCTTATGTTCCCATGCTAGATCTGCAGTTAACATATGCCAGGGTGATATTGCCATGCAGTTCTGATAAGCATCAGCACCCTTACTATGCAGAGCAGCAGGTGTGGCTTTAAAAAAAAAAAAAAGCTTTAAAAACACTACTGATATCACCTTAGACATGAAATATGAATTGGAGCCACACAAATCCAACTGTTCTGACTCTGTCACCTACAAACGAAATGTTCTGCTGGTACCACCTGCTGTCCAGAGGAATCCCCGTATGTCGCAATTAAAAATATCCATCAGTCTGGCCATGCGAGATGTCGGATGCCTGCACATTTTCTCGAGGCTTCAGGGGAAGTGTTCGGGGAAATCCACTCGAATCTGTTTACAGCGTGGCTGCCAGTTTCTTGGCACAGGCATGGAACACGAGTAAACAAAGGCCGAGCAGCGAAAGCAAGCGCCAGCACGCAAGCCCAATAATCCTATTTTTTTTTTAAAAAAGCATGCAATGTAAACAGTTAGCTTTGTGTTGTTTATATCCGACTCTCTCGATAATGCCGTATGTAAATATCCGTGCACATGTCCTTCACACATTCCCGTGCCTGCAGCACGATAAGCCGATAAGCAGCAGACTGCCGCCGCCAGCATGCAACAGCGTTTGCCTGTTTAAATACAAACATGTGCTGACATTCTTCTGGTTTCCTCTCCTACCTTATCGGAATTATGTCCTCGGCTTTCATCATGACTAGGAATGAGGCAAAGCAAATCTGATTTTCACTGCTTACGAGGGGAAAAAAAATCTCTACTAATATATATATATATACTGCATACATGGCTACGGACAAGTCAATGTATTAATGGACAAATATACACAAAGATAGGATCAGATTCTTCCAAAATTCAGAGGTCATAAAAATAATCAAAGACATGGATATTCAGGACGGCCGCAGTTACCCACATGACGTGCACATGTGCACAGTCAGCAACTGAAAGTATTTTATATTCCCCAAGGAACATTAGGACTCACTGTCAAATACCTGGAAACGTAGGGCACAGGATAAGGTGGAAGAGGAGGTCTTAAGGTTCATACAGCAAATCCCCTAAAGCAGACGACAAGAGTGAAAGCAAACAGGAACTCCTTTTTCATCCTTGTTAACGTCTTCACAGCCCAGGCTCATATTCTTTTTCACAACTATCACTGCCAGTTACCACACACTCCACACACACATCAGTGGGTCCCTCACCACCAGACCCTCCACACCAACAGCAGAATCCAAAACATAAAAACGCAAGCACTGCAGGAGGAGGAGAGGCGGCAGCCGCTGGTTTACGGAGCCTCCCAGTCCTCCTCCACTCCATGCACCCTGAACTTTACACCTGTGCAGGAGCCAACATGCACAGCCTGTACATATGAGGCTCTCCGTGGCACAATAGAGGTATTAAAGAAGGGCATTAGCAGTAAATTAAAGAGGCAGAGACCAGGCTCAACATTACCCTGGGAGAAGAGACGGCTGAGGGGGAATATGATAGAGGTCTTTAAGATCATGAGAGGTCTTGAACGAGTAGATGTGACTCGGTTATTTACACTTTCGAATAATAGAAGGACTAGGGGGCATTCCATGAAGTTAGCAAATAGCACATTTAAGACTAATCGGAGAAAATTCTTTTTCACTCAACACACAATAAAGCTCTAGAATTTGTTGCCAGAGGATGTGGTTAGTGCAGTTAGTGTAGCTGGGTTCAAAAAAGGTTTGGATAAGTACTTGGAGGAGAAGTCCATTAACGGCTATTAATCAAGTTTACTTAGGGAATAGTCACTGCTATTAATTGCATCAGTAGCATGGGATCTTCTTAGTGTTTGGGTAATTGCCAGGTTCTTGTGGCCTGGTTTGGCCTCTGTTGGAAACAGGATGCTGGGCTTGATGGACCCTTGGTCTGACCCAGCATGGCAATTTCTTATGTTCTTATGGCTTACAAATGAGGTTCATCCCTGTCAAGGTATGTTCAAAATTAAGCCATCTGGAGACATTACCCGGTGAGAGCTGAGCACATCCAGGTGCTCCAAGATGACTTGCTGCATACCATGATCACTACTTCAGAGGACTGTGAGGTTAATGTATTTGCCCAGTTACATGCCTACCAAATTTTATTAAGCACACACCTACATGTGCATACAGTGCTTTTCCTTTACCCCACCCCCGACCTCACTTTTCACTTTGGGCTTGTAATCAGAAACTAGTTTGCAGTTCCAACAAATTCTCTTTTGAATTTTTCCATACTAGTCTAGTCTGGAAACAGAGTACTCGAACGCAGATACAGAAATGGATGCAAACCTGTGTATGGCCCACAACGTCAAAGTATTTCTTTCTTGCTTAGTATTGTCCTCCTAGACAGATAATCCTGGCACAGCACGACAGGGGAACCCAATTAAGGAACTCGATGCATCAGGGAATTCTGCTGCCTTGCAAAGTAGCTACAACTCTTCACAATACCGTGAACCAGTCAGATGACAGCACAAGCTTCACTAACCGAAGGATCCCTTAAACGAAGGTTGTAACTTCACATCACTTCCACAGTCCAGTTACAAAAAAGAACACTTCACACCAGGAAATGGAGATTGGCGAGATTATTGCACAAATGTAAATAGATATTACAAATCTAAGTTCTGGACAGGAGATTTCACTGCTTGAACAGTGGGGGAGAAAGAGTATATCAACAATGTAAATTTCATCGCAAGCTCTCAATGACCACACTTCTGGGCAGGAAAAATAACACTTCCTGGATACCTAAAAGAAGTCACCACTGCAGTTATTTTTCCATGAAAAAAGGAAGCTATAACTGGTACCCACCCAAATCAATGCACTGACCCTTGCAAGCTCTGGAAACAAAGCTGCAGCACGAGCCCCCAGCACAACGAGGTAGCCCTTCATGAGCTCATTAGGCCTGCTGCATGAATTACAGAAACTTCTAGTAAAATAACGTACACATATAGACATGTCTAACTCCGCCCATCCAATCAAAGTAAAAAAGATTCAACAAAAATACAAGGAATGAAAAACAAATATAAACTACAAACAACAAAATTAAACTTCAACCCCCACCAACCACATTTAAACAAGTAAAATCAAAACATGTCAAACAAAAAAGCATGAAAACTAGTAGCCAACACTCATTATTATTAATTGAATTAAATAGACTGCCTGTAAAACAGTTTATCCAGTCAGTTAATGAAGATATTCATAGAAAAGTCAATCAAAACACAAAAATAGGACAATAAAGTTGACAAATTATCAAATCAAATAACCTAAAGGAAATTAGTAAACAATAGCATCTTAAGTTAAAATAAATTCATGCCAGCAAAATGAAAAAACTTAAAAGTTGCTAGAATAAAACCAGAAACATAAAAATCTTACTGAAGACTTAAGAATATGCCAAATTAAAAGCTGAATTTAAAACTAAACTATGCATGACTGCAGAATTCCACGCTGCATTAAAAAAAAAATCAGGTTTTGCGCAAGTTCTAAATTCCAGGTAAATAACCCAGCAATCAATCCTTGAGGGCCCAGTACAGAAAAAGGCTCGCTCTCTCTCTCTCCACTGATTTGACCTCGGATAAGACCAGTGTACAGAAAAATACCTCTTTAGTGTATATAGTTCAAAACGCTGTAAGGCGGGGCCTCCCAAACCTGTCCTGGGGACCCCACAGCCGGTCAGGTTTTCAGGATATCCACAATGAATATGCACGGGATAAATTTGCATACACTGAGCCCCCATGGTATGCAAATTTATCTCATGCATATTCATTGTGGATATCCTGAAAACCCGACTGGCTTTGGAAGCCCCGCTCTAAGGTAATGAAAGAAGCTCTCAATACCTAAAACTTAAGGAAGGAATCTTTAATTGGGGGCTCTACAGGTAATCGGATGCCTACAGAGGCTTCTTAAGGCAGGAGACATCTCTTACTTTCAAACTGAGTAAAACGCAAGCTGGAGTCTAGGTCATTTGCATCTTTTTTAGCCCTGGACAGCAAGAACAGCAATAATCGAGAGGAGCCGTGGTTAATGCATGCGTTTGCATCACTAAATCTTCTCAGGAGAAATACAAAGATTGTGAACTACAAACAACTGAACAAAGGAAATTCAGACTTCAGGTGATACAAGACTGGGTAGGCAATTCAGAGTCCAAAGTTACACCTAAGATACAAGCCTCAGAGCTCGGGGGGGCAGCAGCGTCTCATCAAAAATTAGTTTGAGGAAGAGCAAAATGTACAGATGTCTTTATTTTTTAACTCAAAATGTGTCAGGAGTTTGGAGGTTTTTGGGGGGAGGGGTTGTTCTACCTTATTGGTATCCATCCAATCCCAAATCTGGTTTAAATGTGTTCAGTTTCTTAACAGATTATTCAAAGAGAGGCAATCGGAAGCCTTGACTTCAGTTCCACACATTCTGGAGGGGGGGTAGGGGTTTGCTTTCAAAAAATCTTTTAAAAAAAAAGATATTTAGACCTTGATTTTCTCCAGTTTGGCTTATTGCAATTGCCTATACCAAGGCCTTCCTCGATTCACAATCCATCCCCTACAATTAGTCCAAAACGCTGCAGCCCGTATGCTTGCCAGAACCAGGGCATTTAACCACCAATCCTGCAGTCACTCCATTGGCTGCCCATTTGATGGCAGATACAATATAAACTGGCCGTACTAATCCATAGCCTACTAGGTTAGCTCCCCCTGGATTAGCTTGACACTCCAACTCAGACTGAGATCCTCCCGTCAGGCAAAGTTAGCAACAGCTCGAGAAAGGGCTCTCTCTGTTATAGGTCCAGTGCTCTAAAACTCTTCCGTTTACTCTGCCTTCACTCAGCAGCACCAAAGACATTTGTTCACAGAAGCCTTTCCATCTAACGCTTAACCTACCGCCTTTGCAAACCCTCGCAATCTCCCCTATAAAATTGATGCAGCCTTCTCTACCTTTCCCATGGGACTTATTGACAGCCATGGCTGCATTTCATACAGTAACATAGTAATGACGGCAGAAAAAGACCAAAATGGTCCATCTAGTCTGCCCAGCAAGCTTCTACCTTGCAATTTCCTGATGGTAGTCATAGTGTTCGTCTTCTTCCACCCACTCAACAGCACCAGTGGTGGGATTTGCTCTTCCACAGAAGGTCTTCATGACGTAACTGGTTATGCCCACCTGTAGGCTGATGTCACTGTGCTGAGCTTCACATTTTTTTTATATACAAGTGTGATGTTATGGATCCACCTAGAGACCTGTTTTGACCCCTAAAAATGAAAGATGTATAATATCATCTCCCTCCAATCCCTGTCACTCGTGGGATATATTCCCCCTCCCCCATTGTTTCCCCTGTTGATTGAATTATGGGAGATGAATGTTGTTCTATCAAGATGTTTTGTCTTTTTTGTGTTTTATTATGTATGTTTAAACTTGTTCCCCACCCTGAACTCTGAAGGGCTTGGGCCACAAATACTTTTAAATAAATAAAATAAAATTACAAGAAAAGGCTTACTACACAGACAAATTTACAGAAATATGGAAATAATTTCAGTTGCCACTTCACGCTATGCACCTGTGGAAGGGAAGCTGAACGCACTTAGGAAAAATAAAACAGCCGATTTAAACTGCTGCTACGGCATTAAACCAATGTGGGCAAGTGCAAGGTGATGCATTTAGGGACAAATAACCCTTGCTGTAGTTACACAATGTTGGGTTCCATATTAGGAGCTACCACCCAGGAAAAAGATCTAGGCATCATAGTGGATAATACTTTAAAATCGTCGGCTCAGTGTGCTGCAGCAGTCAAAAAAGCAAACAGAATGTTAGGAATTATTAGAAAGGGAATGGTGAATAAAACGGAAAATGTCATAATGCCTCTATATCGCTCCATGGTGAGACCGCACCTTGAATACTGTGTACAATTCTGGTCGCCGCATCTCAAAAAAGATATAGTTGTGATGGAGAAGGCACAGAGAAGGGCGTCCAAAATGATAAAGGGGATGGAACAGCTCCCTTATGAGGAAAGGCTGAAGAGGTTAGGGCTGTTCAACTTGGAGAAGAGACGGCTGAGGGGGGATATGCTAGAGGTCTTTAAGATCATGAGAGGTCTTGAACGAGTAGATGTGAATCGGTTATTTACACTTTCGAATAATAGAAGGACTAGGGGCATTCCATGAAGTTAGCAAGTAGCACATTTAAGACTAATCGGAGAAAATTCTTTTTCACTCAACACACAATAAAGCTCTGGAATTTGTTGCCAGAGGATGTGGTTAGTGCAGTTAGTGTAGCTGGGTTCAAAAAAGGTTTGGATAAGTTCTTAGAGAAGAAATCCATTAACGGCTATTAATCAAGTTTACTTAGGGAATAGCCACTGCTATTAATTGCATCAGTGGCATGGGATCTTCTTAGTGTTTGGGTAATTGCCAGGTTCTTGTGGACTGGTTTGGCCTCTGTTGGAAACAGGATGCTGGGCTTGATGGACCCTTGGTCTGACCCAGCATGGCAATTTCTTATGTTCTTATCAGACTTAAGGTTTGTGGCTGTACTCGGCACTGAGTGCTGGAAAAATGCTATGTCCCTGACATGAAACGTCAAGCCAAAGTTCAGAGCAAGTCCTCTGTCAATAAGTGAGCTGATAGAGAATTCCCCTCCCTCTCTCTCTCCACCCACAGCAGAGATATTTCCCCGTTAGCTGGCCAGAACGTTCAGTTATCCAATACACTGTCTGCGTGCAGTGTTCGCAAACAGCACTGAACTCTTTGAAAATAACTACAACTAAAGTTTACAGACAACTGAAACAAACTGGGGAAACTCAACTCACAAGGAAGCAGCTGGAACCCGGACAGCTCAGCCTAGGAGCAGGAGTCAGGGTGCTAAGCTCAGCTCTCCCACATGGCAGCAATGCTACTGCTACCGGTCTCTGGGGCCAGCCCTGACTGGTCTGTATGTTTAACAGCTGGAAGCAAAAGAAGCTTGTTTATTCAACTGGGGAAGCAAGAGGCCAGAAGACTGCTTTGCAGTTCATAAAAGTGCTTCCAATCACCTCCACAAATACTTATTCACACAAGACAAACTACCTGCTGGAGTATTGAAACCAAAAAGGTTCTTTTGAGCTAGAAATGTCTGAAAAGGCACTGCTGGCATCATTCTGACAAGAAAGGAACCAGGTACACTTTCTCTTGGCCAATAACGATAATGGCTAGACACTACACTGCTGGGAGCATGACAGACTTCACAATGAGCCAGAAAACTAACATTCCAGCTTTGTCCGAAAACATTTTGCACTAGCCATCCTACGTTTGAAACGATAGGGACTGCACTTTTTGCTATTGTGTGTTATGCAAAGAGGCGAGATTGCTCTTGCTGGTTTACTAGCCTTAGGACAGGAAGCCGCACCCTAAGAGATGGTTGAGTCTTCCCTTCTGACTGATAAAACTGGATTGTAGCACGAGGCGCGCAGGTTCTCAATGGAAGCTGGAATCCCATCTCCCCCGCCTGTGGTCAAGCCACACCTGCTTCTTCTGGTTCAATCACCTCAAGTGACTTGGAAACCATAGCAAACAACAACTTGATTGCGTAAAACTGCAGGAGAATCTAGAAAGACTGGAAACTCAGGCATCCAAGAGGCAAATGGAATATAGGCAAGGGCAAAGAGCTGCACGTTGGGTGGGGGGTTTCTAAAAACTACCAGACCACAACTCCTGGAGTCCATGCTGGGAAATTGCTATCAAGAGATGGGTCCTTGGAATGACTGTGGACTACATGCTGAAACCATCAATATAATGTGCAGCAGCCAAAAAGAAGTCAACCGGATGTTAGGGGTAATTTGGAAAGGCATCCTCGACAAGTCTAAGGATATAATCATGCCATTTTATAGAGCTCTGGAGTGACCACACCTGGAGTACTGCGTGCAGTTTTGGTCACCCCCATCTCAAAAAGGGATGTGACGGAGTGGGGGAAGGTATAGGGAAGGGCAACCAGAACTGAGAGAGGACTGGGGACATCTCTCATCTGAAGAAAGGTTGATGGAGGACTACAAGATCATGAGCAGAAAAGATGAAATCACAAGCAAGAAGCTGTATAACCTGTCCGAAAATACTAAGATTAGGGGGCGCCCAATGAACCTGGGTATTAGTTTCAAGAGGAATGCAAGAAAATATTTAAATTTCCTGTTTCTTATAATCAAATTCTGCTGCAGCAAACCTTTTACATAGCCAATTCATTTCTGTCTGCCAACCCATTTATTAAATAAATTGTATATTGTCAGGTTTTGTGCTGGAGGGAGCTCTCAGGAGCCCCTTGTTAAATTGATTTTATGAAAACGAAGCATCTCTCGCAAAGTGGAGCAGAGTTGGCGAGTTTGCCTTGATGAGAAATTGACAGCATGTCATTGCTATATCCACGCTCAATGTCTTTTAGATATTCTCTCCCCACTAAAGTCCCTTTCCCTCCCCTTCCTTTGAAAAACCACAGTAAAAGGGGAAGGGACTGGAACAGTATGAACTGGGAACAGATTCCCCCCCTCCCTCCCTCCCAAAGTTAATTGGTTGGAAGTGTGATGCATAGTGGGTGGACACAGGGCATGAAATGAACGTCAAGCACGGAAAAATGCCGACCCAGTTACAATATCACATAGGCATGCCCCCAACTCCCCTATGAATCACTTTAAGCAAAGGGGAGGCATTAACGTGTGAAAGGCACATTGAATCAACTCGATACAAAAGCAGTACCTGTATGCCAGTCTAGATATCAGAACTGTACACCGTTTCTCTTCTTAGTCCCTTTGGTACAGCAGAAAACTCTCCAACTGCTCTCCAAAGATAACATTTATAATGTAGGTTTACAAACAGAACAGCATTATGTAACTACCTAAATCGATAACGTAGCGGAAATCGCAACAACAGAAACAAAGAATCCTTCCAATAAGAAGATGACTGAAGTTAAGTGGACAATTAATTCCCAGAAGGCTGGTCCTATGACAGAAATGAGAAATGGGAGAATGCTGCCTATTACACTCGCAGTTATCTTTGCCAAGCAGAAATAAGTCAATGTGGCTTGGATTATTGCCAAAAGAATGCGATCAAGTCCTGCACATGGGGGAACGGATGGCTCGGCTGATTGGAAAGGAACGCAGAGCCTTTTGCAATTCTGAATAATATGGCCTGATCCTCAATGATCCAAAAGACTCGGTCATCTGGTGGTCTCCAGCACAGAAACAAAACTGCAGAATTGGGCAATTTCTGCAGGCAGGTGTTCAAGTCCTGTACAATGCTAGCACAATGGGCACCTGTTTAGGGGTACAGTCAAACGGCTAAGGAGCTGCACATTTCCGTGGAAAGCTAAGAGCAGCTGCCAGCAACCTGCAGGCAACTCCTCGTAAAATGACAGCAGATCCTTGTAGAAGTCCACAGGGTTTTTTTTTTGCAAGATTTTAATCATGTGCGCCATAAAAAAAAAAAAGCAGAACAAGTGGAGCACAAACTGGGTAAAGCCTTTACAAAGAGATATTTATTGCCGAGTTAATCATGTAATGCTGACTTAAAGCTATTCAGCGATGCAGGCTGTCAACTTTTTGACTGCAGCTCATAGCGGGATGAGGGGCACACCCACTGGTAATGAACTGAGAACATGTTCTCCCCCCCCAAGCACATTCATGAATATGCATCGCCGTGCTAGCTGCGCAACCTGTGCTTGATGCATTAAAGGCAGCAGCTGAATCCAGCCTGGATGATACGCGGTGGCAGCAAAAAAGATAACACAGCAACCTGCACAAAGAAGGTGACAGGCTGACAGCTTCTGCATAAACCACCGAGTCTGCAGGGGGCAGAGGTGAAATCGCAGGATAAATGCTGCAGGTGCTGGGGGAGGGGCACCTAAATTGCCTCTCTTTGAAGAAAAAAGCAAAACCTAAGAGCGGGTTTCTCTGGAAACGTATTACTTCGCCATTAAGGGTCAGGCCACCTCCCAGGACAGCATAGATTTAAAAATAAAACTTGGCAGGCAGAAGTGGCCGGGAAGTCTGTAGCTGCTCCATCTGCCTCTCCCCTCAGACCGCTTCTCTGAAGTTAAGAAATAAAAGAAAGAAAGAAGGAATGAACAAAAAGGTTTCAAATAAAATGGTTCTCCCCAGTACCCTTTATGCAAAAGTCACATGCCAAGGTGCTCTACAAACCAAAAGGAGAGTCAGCAGCCATTGGTCACACAGCTCAAAATGAAAGAAAGTTGCGGGGACTGCTTAAGGTCAGTCATCGCATCTGAACCACCAAGTCCAGAACTGGGCTCCAGAGAGAGAGAGATCCTCACGTTTACTCCAGAACCGACACAGCTAACTAGAACAGCACTGACCACCTGGTTCCTCCCGTCTTCCCATCCACACTGCCAAGGACATGCGCCAGCCATAGAAGCTTCAACGCTCAGAGGCTATTGCTCCTGAGAGGAACCGGGCACATGGGGAAGAGGAATGCATCTGCTGGCAACTTCTGGGCACATTTACAGTTAAGAGGCTTGCTGCAAGCTACTGCCATTTCCTTCTCATTGCAAGTACTTCGTCTGGAAAAATACTCAAAGGAACTGAGTTATACACTGTTTTCATCCTCCACGGAGCAGGAAACTCCGCACTATAGCCAACATGACCGCTGGCCTGGGTCTTACTTAAGAGTTTTGTGAACATTTTTAAACTGTTGGGTGTTAGGGGGTGGGAAAAAGGGGGAAGGGAGAAAGTCATGGTCATCACGCAAGAGTGACACCTAGTGGCCATATTCAGAGCCCCTGACTGCAGGGTTCCAGAAGCCCTGTTACATGGCCCCGGTCTAGGACCGTCACTAGGTACATCTGAGGAAAACAATTCCCGGGTACTTAGGGCACCAGATCACAGCCCTGGTTCTGATCGAGCTGGAGACCCAAAGGAGGAGAAGGAAACAGCTAGGTCAAAACAAACAAAAAAAAATGCAGATGTATGAACGATCCCAGCATATATACACTCGGACCTTTCTCTTGCAGTGAAAAAAAACCTAAAAAAAAACCCATGCTGCATGCCTCTTCAAGCCCCAAGCCAGAACTACAAGAGACAAGAAATCATATAAAGGATTCTTCGAATGTGAAATTAAGTACCTCAAAGTCTTTTTGACCATTGGGCAAATAACCAGAGATTAAAACTTCTCTGTGTTCCCCAGGATCCTCACTTCACTGCCAACTGTATAGTACTGCTGTAATGTAACTTCTGCCCAACGTCAGCTTTCTAATCTCTGCCAAGAAACTGAGATGATTGCAGGAACCCGAGGCTCCCTCGTCCCGGTCTCCACCTACTCCTTCCTCTTGCTTTTGCTCTACCCAAGGCACCTGCAGTCACCCGAGGATGGTCAGATTACCTTCCCCTTACCTAGCCAATGGGTCAGAATTCAGCAAATATCTTCTGCTCCAAAACGCAATTAACCATTCCCAAGTACAGGAGCTAAGAATTGTTTCACACTTTCTTCATCTAAAAGTTCAAGCCCATATATATTACACAATTGATTTTATAAAGGTCAAACAGAATCCCCATCCATCGGATACCCATAATCCACATCTTTTGTTACACTGAAAACGAAGTCGGACCCTCTGTGGAGGAGCAGCCTGGACACTGCTACCGGACCTGAGTAATACAGAACAAACAGTGGCCAAAGTCCATCGATGACCTGCACGTATACTGGAGCCCGTCTACATACATGCACCAATTAAAACAACATTAAGCCAAATGAAAAATCTGAGCATCAATCTCTCTCCTTTTTCATTACACTCCTGTGACTTATGGTAGCTTATCAGATACCTTCCTTCGGAAGGACTGACAAAAGTAGCTAATCTCCCGTAATCGGGCTGTGTATTTTCCATCTTCTGTCTTGCTCGCTCATCTGTCAGCCACAGACACTCAACACAACCAATCACCTTCCAACATTTGCACTGCTCTCTCACTTGCCGAACCTGGTAGCACACACGTAACTAGCGATAATGTGTCATTTCAGCTTTCTATAGGGAGGTGCCCTTTCAGTTTATATACGGTGCAATCATGGCATCCAGGACTGATAAGGTTAATGACGAAAGAGTGCTGATCTGGACTCCTGGGCCATCCCAGTACACAGAACCTGCAAGAAAGTCTGCTCTCTAAGGGTTTCTCTGTGCTTGCCATGTGGTTTAAAAGCAATGTTTCTCAACCAGTTTACCACGGCACCAGTGGCATATTGTGGGTCTATAGCAACTGGGGGCCCAATGCTGGCATTTGCTCTCTCCTCTCTCCCCCAATCCTTCTTGTACCCAGAAAATCAGAATGGATTTATTTTAGATGTATTTGGATCAGGCATCTTTTCCTTATAACCACAAAGCAGGCTACAGTTAGATAAACTTAAAATATAAAATCTACCTTATAAACTTATAATTACAATGCAATCAATATTTAAAAAAAAACAAAACACAATAAATACAATGATAATTAAGATAAACAATACCATTAAAAAAAAATAACAAAAAACTCCCTCCTTTACCAGGTATATTGTGAAACATAAAACCTTGCAAAAATGTTTCTCAGAACTTATATAGCAAACTTGCTAAACTAAAACAGCACTAACGCCCAGAACTCTTTAACAGCAATAACCCTACCTATAAAAAGGCAGCACTGCAAATATTTGAAAGTGACCTAGAACACCCAATACACTTTCTAGTGCAAAATGCAAACTGGAAAACAGAACAAGCTGGGTGATTATAGATACCGAATAACTGAATAGAAAAATTGTCAAAAATCTAAATATGCAATTTCCTCATGTGTATATGAATATATTTCCACAAGCACAGGCAATAATGTAGTAAAACCAACACCAAAAGGCACAGTATAAAGGAGCAGAGATGTGCTAAAATGTGAAATTTAAATGTACTCATTAATTTCCTTTCCTTGAGTCTTGATAGACCAATCCAGACAAGGCGGCTCTGATCTCAGAGGGCAAATGTCTGTCTGTAGCAAGTGGAATAAATTGTCATTAGCCCATATCCTCTGTCTCCGATTAGTATAGAAACATAGAAACATAGAAATGACGGCAGAAGAAGACCAAACGGCCCATCCAGTCTGCCCAGCAAGCTTCACATTTTTTTCTCATACTTATCTGTTTCTCTTAGCTCTTTGGTTCTATTTCCCTTCCACCCCCACCATTAATGTAGAGAGCAGTGATGGAGCTGCAACCAAGTGAAATATCAAGCTTGATTAGTTATGGGTAGTAGGGGAAGTAACCGCCGCAATAAGCAAGCTACACCCATGCTTATTTGTTTTACCCAGACTGTGTTGTTCAGCCCTTATTGGTTGTTTTTCTTCTCCCCTGCTGTTGAAGCAGGGAGCTATGCTGGATATGCTTGTAGTATCAGTTTTTCTTCTCCCCTGCCGTTGAAGCAGAGAGCTATGCTGGATATGCGTGAAGTATCAGTTTTTCTTCTCCCCTGCCGTTGAAGCAGGATATGCATTGAAAGTGAAGTATCAGGCTTATTTGGTTTGGGGTAGTAACCGCCGTAACAAGCCAGCTACTCCCCGCTTTGTGAGTGCGAATCCTTTTTTCTTCTCCCCTGCTGTTGAAGCAGAGAGCTATGCTGGATATGCGTGAAGTATCAGTTTTTCTTCTCCCCTGCCGTTGAAGCAGAGAGCTATGCTGGATATGCGTGAAGTATCAGTTTTTCTTCTCCCCTGCCGTTGAAGCAGAGAGCTATGCTGGATATGCGTGAAGTATCAGTTTTTCTTCTCCCCTGCCGTTGAAGCAGAGAGCTATGCTGGATATGCGTGAAGTATCAGGTTTTCTTCTCCCCTGCCGTTGAAGCAGGGAGCTATGCTGGATATGCGTGAAGTATCAGTTTTTCTTCTCCCCTGCCGTTGAAGCAGAGAGCTATGCTGGATATGCATTGAAAGTGAAGTATCAGGCTTATTTGGTTTGGGGTAGTAACCGCTGTAACAAGCCAGCTACTCCCCACTTTGTGAGTGCAAATCCTTTTTTCCACATTTCCTCTTGCTGTTGTAGCTTAGAGCGATATTGGAGTCACAGTAACCATGTGTATGTTTATTGAATAAGGGTATTGTCTCCAGGCAGTAGCCGTCATTCTGGCTAGCCACCCACTCTTTATTGACGGCCTCTTGATTTTATGGATCCACAGTGTTTATCCCACGCCCCTTTGAAGTCCTTCACAGTTCTGGTCTTCACCACTTCCTCCGGAAGGGCATTCCAGGCATCCACCACCCTCTCCGTGAAGAAATACTTCCTGACATTGGTTCTGAATCTTCCTCCCTGGAGCTTCAAATCGTGACCCCTGGTTCTGCTGATTTTTTTCCTATGGAAAAGGTTTGTCGTTGTCTTTGGATCATTATAGTACATATATCTCTGCCAATGCAAGAATATGCCATACACTAAATTTAAAATGTGCCCTCAGCACCATGTATCTGTACAGTCTGAGGCAACAAAGCCTAGTGTCTTGGCCAAGATGCGCTCAGTAAGTAGCATGCTAATGATTTTCCTAATGCCCCTTGCAACAAGCTTCTGGTATTTGACAAGCCAGTAAACATGCACATCCAATTCCATCAAACTGATTTTACTATACCTAGAGGACCATATTCCAAAACCTTACCAAGCAAGCACGTTATCCCTATAATTTTACCCAGATATCCGGAGAAATTCCTCTAAAATAGATGGATAAAGTTAACTGTCCTACTGCCATTTATGCAGACTGGCTTGCTGGTTGGCAAGAGGATGGACAGGAGTGAGGATAGACACAGCCCCATTTAGATGGAAGGAACTAGAAAAACAAAAAAACAGAAAGGAAAGTGTGCAAGGCCATGGGGCCAGAAGAAATACATCCCCAGAATACTAAGGAGCTCAGAAAAGTGCTGGCAAGTCTGCTGAAGGACCTGTTCCACAGATCCCTGGAGACGGGAGCGGTGCCGCCAGACCGGAGAAGGGTGGTGGCGATCCGGCTTCAGAAACCTGGTAGCGGAGAGGAGGCCGGAAACTAAAGACCAGCTCGCCTCACCTCTGTGGTAGGAAAATCAATGGCGACTCTGCTGCAGGAAAGGATAGTGAACTAGCTATAGTCTGGTGGGTTACTGGACCTGAGGCAACATGGTTTCACCAGGGAAAGTTCATGTCAAAAGACTGGGATTGATTTTTTTTTTTATTATTAGGTGACTACAGCATTAGATCAAGGAAGAGCACTCGATTTGATTTGCTTGGATTTCAGCAAAGCTTCTGATATGGTCCCGCGTAAGAGGCTCATGACCATTTTGGTCTTTATCCGTCATCATTTATTGCTATGTAACTCCATCCGCACAAACGTTTGGTGCAGACAAAGTTACCTGGACAAAAGAAGGGGGGAGGGAGGATATTTGAAGAATCGTATTTATCCTGATAAAAACCACTTTAATCCACATAAATCGTTTGAATGTGGACCTCCTAGTTTTCTGCGCCATCAAACAGGTGCAGGAAGTCATTCTAGTAGGAAAAGGATACATTCAGCAGCCACTCCTAATGGTAGAGATGCAGAGCCGGCCGAAATCAGATTAGTCTGTCTGGGCAGCCTAAATCTATCAGAAGAAACTTTTCACTGGTCACCAGTACGGCTATTTAACATCACAAAGGTTTTCTGCTGCCCTTAGCTTTGCTGAATTTTCACCTCATTCCTACAGCACTTCTAATAAGCAACGCGTCAGAACTGTAATTGACTAGTGATATCTTCAAAGCATCCGGGCCTGATGAGTGAGGGCTACAGGGGGCTTAAGAAGACAGTGTGCCAGCCCTCTCAAGCTTCAGAAAGTGGTTTTCCTTTCATAAAGCAGTCATCCACTTGAACAGTGCTCTTTAAACATGTGGAGCACAGACAGCCCCCTGTGTGTACGCTGTGCATCAATGCTTAGGCAGGCTCCTGGTCGCTAGTAACTTCCCCCACCAGATCAATGCTCCCCAATGCAGAACACATCTTAGACCGGCAGATTTCAGAAGAGAAGATCTGAAAATTGGGGGATGTGCTGTCACTTCTTTTGTTTAGTTTACTGCGCATTAAAGCCAACGCATGCTGAAACCATTTTGCATGCATTAGATCTATTTCATGTGTATTAAATGGTTGTAGTGCACACTAAAATTGCCTTAGCAAACACTAAAAAAAAGTGTGTTAAAAACTAAAACAAGAATAAATCTTAACATAAAAAAAAAGGGGGATGGTTTTTCCCCTTGCATACTCCTGTGGCAAAGACAAGCTGTTGGCAGCAGCAGGCACTTATGCCAGTGCAAACAGAACATTACATCAAGGGAACAAACATCTAACTTTGTGCCAAAATGAAAAGAGAATGAGAAGTTATCGATAACGAGTAACTGAAAAGAAAAATCTCCAAAAACGCAGCTAACTTACACTGCGGGTTATGTGCTACACCTACTCAAACCTGAGCAGCCAATTTAAAAATATCTAGGGCAGTGCTGCTGATCAATTTCGGTTCACAAAGAACCCCCAAGCAAATCTGTTATCCAGGAAAATTGCTCCTGAGGGACATTTCCATACATTTGATCTATGAACTGGGGCAATCAGCATATTCTGGCTTTCCTCTACAGCTGACTTGTAGAGGGGGTTCCCACAAACCAGAAATGAGAACCCTTCATCTAGGACTCCGCCTGGCCCCCCGGGGCAAGTGTGCAGCGATGATAGCTTGCCCCGGCCTTTTTGCACCCAAACACGGCATTGTAGCACTGCTGCAGACAAGGTGCTGGCACCCACTGCTGAAAGGCAGATTAATAAGGTAGAATAACCAAGCCAGTCGAGGAGGCAAATACGGAAGGTTTGGTGACAAAAATGTAGTTTGTTCAGTTTATGCTGTTCAAAACGTGAAGTTTATTAGGGTTAACGCACATCAACTTGCATCCGAGAAATAAGAATGGCGGTCCCCTGACACGGGCTGTGTTGCGGGAGGGACCAATTCTAGAGTCAATGAAGGAGTAAAACGCAGGACGCAGGTTAGGGTGTCTGCTTTGACCACCTCCTGCATCGTGGTTTATTTGCACTATCATGCACAGGAACTGGCAATGACTCTGACCCTTGCCTTTTTTTTCCAACAGCGGGATTCGTTTTGCATTTCGCCGTGGAGGCAATCTGCAGGATGTGTTGGTTTCTTCAGAATATCGTGTCCCCGAGTTAACTTGTACTACCCCACATGGCCACGTCTGCTGCGGGAGGTGCAACGCGTGCACTTTTTTGCTTGTCTCTACCTTCACGCACCTTTCTTTGCAAACACCTTTTCATTTTTCAGCAGATTGCTCCTCCTTGGGTGCTGTTTGCATCATTCAGTGTCCTTGCCCACTTTTTTATGTTGGCAAAACCTCTCATATGGTCTGCATCCAAAATGTATGAACACTGTTCTTGCCTACATAACTCTCTTTCACGCCTTCCTCTGATGTCTGAGAGTGTAGCCACGCCCCTCTAGGATATCCTCTGTGATCACGTGATCTGTCAGTTTGGTGCTCTTTCCCGGAAGTTCCTTTACATCTGCTGCTCTCTACCTGAAAGTTTACAGTTTAGGCGAGTCTGCTGTTTTTGGATTGTATAAATGATTCAGATTTCACCATGGTTTGAAGTTTACTTGTTTTGTTTTTACCTTTATTGTGTTTCATTTTTATATTATGAGTATTTTGTTTTGCCTTTGCCTGTCCTTTCATTATATATTTATTCTTGACTCTAGAACTGGTCCCTCCCGATGCACTTTCCCGATATATACAGCCCGTGTCGGGGGACCGCCAATCTTATTTCTAAGATGCAAGTTGATGTCTGTTAACCTAATAAACCACATTTTGAACAGCACAAACTAGACAAACTACGTTTTTCTTTCCAAACCTTTGGTTTTTGGATCCCACTGCTGAATGCCCAACACTGATTTACCCTCTCTTGCCTTCTTTGGACCAACCTGTGCTCAAATGCACTGGCATTCAGAGATGGCTATTTTTGCTTTGTCATTGAGCAAATATTCAACTAGCTTCACTCGCCCAAGAGCACACTGAACTAGCCCCAAGGACTTTCCATTGGACCTCTGAGCTATTAGCACAGGTGATCTGCTAAAGCAGACCCAGCATGCAAAGTGTTAGCAGCAGTGGAATTGGCCCTTGCTCCTAGCCTTGCCAAGGTGGTGGTGTATATTGACTCAAGCAAACAATCTTTCCCAGAGGTCTTCCGGCATCAAGGAGAAACATTCTGTAGCAAGGCTGTGCCTGGTGAATTCTGGGCACAGCTTTTTGCATAATAATTGCATAATAATGTTTAACTCAGACAGATTTCCAAGAAGCAGGCTGCTTTCACAACACCTTTAAACATAACACAAACACAGGCTGTACGAGTCCAGATCCCACAGCATATCATGCCTGTCATTGGCAGTCTCATGTCTGCACACAGTCAACGCCCAGGACGCAGGAGTTAGCATGCCAACCAGATCTACTCTGACTGGGGCTTACTTCTTTCTCCCAATCAAAAGCATCGTAAAAGACAAAAGCTGCACATCGAACCTCTCTACACAGCTCGGATTTCTAACTGTGACACAGGTCCACTAGGGAAGATTCATTTTTGAAGGTAACATGTGACCCTCACAGATAAGACAGATGTACAGCTCTCACTAAATGGATAGGCCCGGCTAGACTTGTTTCTCCTCACTGCATCCCCCTGAAGCATCTGAACCCAAAATCATGCGCATCGAGCCCTGAACTTCAATCGCATGGCTTATCATTATGTATCATGCTACATAAATCCTTAAGTAGCGAGGTACTGCTATTCTGCTCTGCTGTCAAAGGATCGAGAAGACACTCATCCAAAGGCAATGCAACATAAAAAAAAACACAACAACAAAAGTAAACGGTTATAGGTAAGAAAAGAGCAAGAGTGATAATCAGGAAATACATACCAAATAATAGCATAACCACTGTATTTTCACACCTGGAACAGAAAATCAGAAGCCCAGTGCAGAAAAATGTCAAAATCTGTTCAGTCCAAGCAGACAAAAGAATAAAAAGAGAGGAGGACTAAATGATTAGTTTCTCAGTGGAGAAGAGTAAACAGTGGAGTGCCACAGGGATTTGTACTGGGACAGGTGCTTTTTAATATATTTATAAATGATCTGAAAAGGGGGAACAATGAATGAAGTGATCAGATTTGCAGAGACAAAATTATTCTGAGTTGTTAAATCACAAGTGAATTACGAAAAATTGCAGGAGGACCTTGCAAGGCAGGAAGACTGGACATCCAATTGGCAGATTAAATTTAACGTGGACAAGCGCAAAATGATGCACACAGGGAAAGGTAATCCAAACTGTAGTTACACGATGTTATGGTCCATATTATGAACCACCCAGGAAAGAATCTGGATGTCACAGTGGACAGTACCTTGAAATCCTTGGCTCAGGGTGCGGCGGCCATCAAAAAGGCAAACAGGATGTTAGGAATTATTAGGAAAGCGATGGGAAATAAAACAGAAACTGTCATAATGCCTCGGTATCACTCCATGGTGAGGCCACACCTAGAGTACTGTGTGCAGTTCTGGTCTCCATACCTCAAAAAATATATATATAGCTGCATTGGAAAAGATATAGAAAAGGGTGACCAAAATGATTAATAGGATAGAACAGCTCTCATATGAGGAAAGGCTAAAGGGGTTAGGGATGTTAAACTTACAAGAGAGCTAGCTGAGGTGGGATATGATAGGTATCTGTAAAATAATGAGTGGAACAGAATGTGTAAATCGGTTATTTACTTTCAAAAAATAGAAAGACTAGAGGACCCTATGAAGTTGTAATGTAGCACATTCAAAACAAATCAGAGAAAGTTCTTTTTTCACTCAATGCACAATTAAGCTCTGGAATTCATTCCCGGAGGATGTGGTTAAGGCAATTAGCAGAAAAAAAGGTTTCGACAAGTTAATAGTTAATTGTTATGCCTGTCGGTTGCAGACAGCTGCGACCGCGAGTACTCACGTCCTGCACTGTTCTTCTGCCCTCCCCGGGGCTGCTCGCTGCGCGGGCCTGTTTGTTTTGCCGCGTTCTGTGGGACTCTCCTCAGCGGCACGGACGCCGCCACTCCCTGCTCCGTCGCTGGGCCTCCCAGGGGGGCGCGCGCGCGTCACAGGTCCCGCCTATGAAGCTGCTTGGGCGGGAACCTCGGGGGCGTCCCGCCGTGATGATGTCATCAGCCTCTCACTGATAAGCTCCACCATCGCTCCCAGCAAACAGACTTGGCAACAAGCCCCACAGTGAACTCAGCTCCTGCGGATTCCTGAGACCTTGCCTGATGCAGAGCCTTGAAACCTGTCTGGCACCCGCTCCTCGGGGGTCAGTGTGCGCTTCCTCGGGAACTCGCTCCCCTGGCCTACCCCGCTCCTCTCAAGAGATCTACTTGGCTTTGTACGCTCCTCGGAGCTGGACTCCAGCTTTCCTGTCTACTGCCCCGTTCCTCGGGTCAGCTTCTATTTCATCTCTGGCAACATCTTCGCACTCCAGGTTCCTCCCTCCTTCAGCTGCTGGGGCTAAGTGGACTACCCCACCCCGTGGGTGGTCTACGTCCCTTCCTACATCCATCATCCAGCAGCTGAACCCCCCTTGGGGCCGACCTTCTGGAGAACCTCTTACAACTCACCATCCTGCGGGGATTAGCCACGGGTCCCTGGGGCCTCTCCATTGCTTGCCTAGAGCTCCCCGCTGTGCCGGTACCTCGCCTCCTGACGGTGCGGACCTGTGGGGCTCCTCTCCACAGGCTGTAACAACTCGCGCCTCAGGCCAAGGGTCCACTAACTCACCAACCATAACATTAATAGTCCAAAAACTATTAACCAAGTAGACTTGGGGAATAGCCACTGCTATTTATTTATTAATTTTTATATACCGATGTTTCATGAGAACATAGCAAATCGGTTTACATTAGTTAACAAATATTCATTTAAAAATATTTGCATTACTGTTTGAGATCTTGCCAGGCACTTGTGACCTGGATTGGCCACTGTTGGAAACAGGATGCTGGGCTTGATGGACCCTTGGTCTGACCCAGTGTGGCATTTTCTTATGTTCTTATGTAAGATTATGTTCTTATGTTCTTATGTAAGATTAACAGCACAGCTGAATACAAAAAACCCAAGAATTTCCCCAGAGCCTTCCTAAGGTAGGCATGTCTTCAGTTTCTGTTCTGAAGTCCTTAGAGGGCCAGTTCCCCATTCCACATGTCTGGACTCAGTCAGCAGTGTTCAAAAGCTATTTTCCTGTGTGTCACTTTCGGGCCGATACAGTAAGGAGCGGTAGGAAGAGCTGCGTTAGTGCCGGGCGCACCTGCGTTTGCCGCACGCACAGTCCTGCTCACCTACCGCTCGATACTGTATTTAAATAGCTTGCAAATGCAAGCTGCGTCCAAGAAGCGTCTGTGAAGCGTTAGGCCCGCGCAACCCATTTTACTGTATAGGCGCTTAATACAGCGCCTATACAGTATCCTGGGTGCGCTGGTACCTGTCATTTCAAATGTCAGGCACCAGGAAGTGGAACCCAACTTTAACCCATGAAAACCTAAAATCCCCTCCTCCCGAATCGACTCGACGACATGTACCAACTTACCTTTTGTTGCTTTTTCAGCCCTTTCAGCCTTCTCTGCCGTCCTCCGGAGGGGGCAGCCGGCGGCGAAAGCGGCTTCCATTGGTCCCCCGCGCAGGTCCCGGTTCTCCTGGCTCTCGATGATGTTCCAGCAGGTACGGTTCCACGGCGCGGTTCGGGCTCTCGGCTCCAATGGCTAGAGCCAGCGAAGCGCCTGACGTAACGGCGCGAGCGAAGCGTACTTTCATTGGCTTGAGCGCCCAAATTGACGGGCGCTCAAGCCAATGAAAGCACATGGAATGTACTGACCTGTTTGTGAGACGGGCGTGCCCGTCTATGTGCTTTCATTGGCTTGAGCGCCCGTCAATTTGGGCGCTCAAGCCAATGAAAGTACGCTTCGCTTCGCTCGCGCCGTTACGTCAGGCGCTTCGCTGGCTCTAGCCATTGGAGCCGAGAGCCTGAACCGCGCCGTGGAACCGTACCTGCTGGAACATCATCGAGAGCCAGGAGAACCGGGACCTGCGCGGGGGACCAATGGAAGCCGCTTTCGCCGCCGGCTGCCCCCTCCGGAGCACGGCAGAGAAGGCTGAAAGGGCTGAAAAAGCAACAAAAGGTAAGTTGGTACATGTCGAGCCGCTTCGGGAGGAGGGGATTTTAGGTTTTTAGGTTTCCTTTTGGGGGAAAGTTTGCCGTCTACCCTTACCCCTGCCTCTAACGCAGGGGTAGGGGTAGGCGGCAAATTAACAGGTTAAACGCGCGGCAAAACTGCAGGTTAAAAAAGTGTTAGTCGGGGCGCGCGTTACTGTATGGGAGGGAATAGCTAATCCGATCGTTTACATCTCATATACATGCCGCGGGCGGAAGGGGTTACCCAGTGATTTAAAGAGGCGGTAAGAATGGGTTAAAGGGGATAGTGAATCGCGGGTTGGACTAACGCGGCCGGAAAGTGAGTAGAAAGCGGGTTAGAAGCAGGGTAACCGCGGCCGCACTTTACCGTATTGACCTGTTTGTGAGATCCCAGGTAACCTGCAGTCTGGCAAGTACAGCAGCGGCTGCTGCTGCGCTAATAGAAGAAGATAGAGCGGAAGATTTTAAAAGCCCCACAACACACCGAGCCTATTTTGCATAGGCCCGGTGACGCGCGCAAGCCCCGGGGCTTTGTAAAAGAGGCGGGGGTGGGACAGAGGCCTCCGGCACAGCGGCTGTGCCAGGAGATCGCGCGCCAGCCAGTGCGCGCAACCTACGCCTGCCCAGAGGCGCGCGCGACTTCAAAAATAAAGGTTAGGGAGATTTAGGTAGGGCTGGGGGGCGGGTTAGGTAGGGGAAGGGAGGGAAGGGTAGTGGGGAGGGGAGGGGTGGAAGGAAAGTTTCCTCGGAGGCCGCTCTGAGCGGCCGCGGAGGGAAACAGGGAAAGCCATCGGGGCTCCCCTAGGGCTCGGCGCTCGCAAGGTGCACAAGCGCGCGCCCCCTTGCGCGCGCCGGCCCCGGATTTTATGACATGCTCGGTTATAAAAATCGGGCACGGAATTGTGCGCGCCGGGTTGCGCACACAAATCTACGCCCACGCGTCCGCACTAAAATCTGGCCCAGAGCGCATCGTTCTGAGATGCACTAGGTATTCAAGTGGGTTGGGTGGAAGTCGTCCTTCTCAGATGAACTGCATTACATCTTCCTTTGGTTTAAAAACCCCCTGTGTAAAGAAATAATTAATTCAAATAGGATCATTTTTAAATGGCACCCACAGGTGCTTTTTTTTTTTTTTTACCAGCAGACTTTTACCAGAGCTTCTAAGCAGATCTATGCGAATAAATTTGAAAATTCACGGGTGGCACGTGAAAAAACCCTCCCCCACAGTATCCATGCATAACGTCACACCTACGCAAAAATCGAAAGTACGGGTATAAGTACCGATCCTGCCCCAGCAGAACACGCATAACACTTGCATAAAATCGATTGCCGCGCCTGTGCGCTGGGGCCATTTAATGCCTTTGAAAATTACCTCCTTGATTTTAAAAGGAGGAGGCAGTAGTAGAAGAGCAGACATACACATGCAGCTGCTAAGAGACCACTTAATACAGTTTTAGTGATAGGGATGGGATGAAATCCAGACACCTGGAAATATAATTGATAAGTCGTCCCCCCCCAACCCAACCCTCGCCAATGCAACAGGTACCGCAGTGAAATACGGAGTGCTCTGCCGCAAACAGCGGCAGGAACGGCGTGCAGAAATCTGTCGGGCGCCGCACGCCTGCCCATCGGGCGCTGCAAAATGCTCACATCCCCCGGGATGGTGCCCCAAGCATCCACCCAGTCAAGGGACTCTGAGCAGCCTTGAAAGCCAGGGGAATAAAACATCAGCCCTCGCTGTAGGAATTTTAAGTCAGTGATCAGAGTTTCACGGCGCCTGTACCCGCCACAAGCTCCTGCTCATTCAGGGGAATAACATATGTGCGGCACCCGCCCTAAATCAACAAGGCAAAACGGAAAGGACAAAAACTGGGTGAACTCAGCTGCCATTGTAACAAACCCCTGCTAATCAAATTTCATGGGTTCCATTCCCAGCTCTGACATCAATTCCATGGGGGAACTTGGCCAAGCCCCTTTTCTCTCCTTTGCCCTCGGTTTGCCACACTCTACCCAAGTGGTAGCAGTGATAGTAGCCATGGAAGCCTAAGAATGTGGTCATATCTAGACTATAAGCTCTCCGGAGCAGGGATGTAGCCCAGTGAACTTGCACAGCATGTTACAGACATCACTGCGGCTTGTGCAGTGCCTGCTTACATCCTGTAACCTCTCTGATCCAGACTGCTGATCCCTGTCTGCCTACCACTGTCTGCCTTGCCTTTTTCACTGCCTTTCTACTGCCTGTGCTGTAACACAGGCAGGAGATGCATAGCCTGGCTGCTTCTTTATGCAAAGTAAATGGTATTTTATCTTGCTTCATCATCTAGGTGTCCTTGCCTAATGTTTATCTGCACGCCAGGGCCCCTCGAGACTCCTCTGGAGAAGTGCTCTATCTGGAGAAATACAAATCACAAGGAGAGAAACTTCAGAAAATAAATGAGATAAATCACAAGCTGCTACTGTCCTGCTGGTAAACTGGCACAGTCTTCAGCAGGTCTAGCTAGGAGGACGTATCCACAAGACCGATCAGGTTGAGAATGGGAACACGGCAAATTAGTCACATCCAGTTTTTGCCTTCTAAGAATTTCCAGATCAAAAAAAAAAAACAAAACCCCAGGAAGAAAAGTAAATCCTAAAATTTGGATCACTTGCTGCTCAGGGCCATACAAAGATAGCAGAAATCCATGAAGGGTTTTCTCGTGATTTAGAGACTCTGAACACAACAAAGATGGGAGCATCAAGGCTGTCACGGTTGTTGTTTCTAAGCTTTATCTGTCAGAGGCCATCCTCAGAAATTATCTATTGCCTTGCATGTGTCGCTAGCGGTCTCGTGTGCCCTCCAAGCTTCACTGGGACTGATTTATAAGCTGCCTTGTATGTTGTTTCAGTTTCTGGACGAGGACAGCAAAAACTGAGCTGTTCTACTCGAGGCCTGAATGGCAAAATTTTATGATTCAATTTGGCAACCTTGGGAGCTGGCCGCACACACAAAACACAAATATTCCCAAGATTCTTTTATTATTTTAATTTGCAAAAAACCCGACTCTTTTCTGGCAGCTGCCGTGAAATGACCTTTGTTGAGCACACGAAGCCCCAGGCGATTAAAACCTGCGGATGACGATGAAAAAAGACAACCAGTCAAGATGCCCTCATCCTCTGCAAAAGATCTGCTTTGTAAATTAATAAAGCCACAACACGCAAGGTTAAAAACAAAGCAGTGCCGCGTGTTCTGTTCTTATTTCTTTTTCCCCTCACGCTAAAACGCACAATCCTTAACATTTTGTGAGGCGCTCGCGGGAGGACAAGAGTGGTCTCAGTGGTAACTTTTCAATGTCATAACCAATCACCTCTGCACACAGAAACAGAATATGGTTGAGGTGACCCCCCCCCCCCCCTACCCTTTCATATACTGCTAAGAGCCTGTAGCAATCCAACTGGCTGAAACCCAAATGTACCTCCGAATGCAGATTATAAGAAGGCTCCAAAAGTTAGTCAGTTTGAGCCACGGCAAATCCAAGGCACAAACTGGAAAATGACAACCTTGAGTGCCTTCCTGGTCTCTTACACGTACTTGGCGAAACAGTTAATGCAATGTACCTTCCTTTACAAAACTATCCAACAACTAATTAGGATTTATAGAGGGCTCCTTCTTCTGAACAGGAGGCTGCCTTTTACAATTTAATATTGCAGAAACAACGTATCTGCCTCCGGGGTCTCAGACTGCACTAAACTTTCCAAGGTGGTAGATGATAAATGTAGCCAGGGAAACTGCAGAGGCAAAAGGACTTGTCCAAGATGTCACAAAGTCAATGAGAGAAGGGGAGAAGAGATTTGAGCTCACCGGAGTCATCCTTCAATGCTCTCTTAGAAGCAGTGAACTGCAGGTCCTCCTTCCTTCTCCAGCTTTACTAATAACCTAGCAGTGCAGTAAACCATGGTAGCTGAGATCTAAAATGACCCAGTCTGCCCTGTTGATATTCCTCCATTTTGGGTAGATGGGAATACAAATTCCTACATGCAACCTGACACCAGTTCCCCCCTTCCCCACCTCTCACCCTTCCTCACTTTTGCTTAACGAAAGTTAAGATAATAGAAAATGAAAATCAATGCAAAAATTGAATACCCTATTAAATCTGACAGAATGCACAATGGAGAGGGGGGGGGGGGGGGGCGGGCCCCAGGAATTATTTCTGGGCCCCTCCTTTTCTGAGGAGTGGGGAGGTGGAGGGACCGGCACGGCTGAGATGTTTTGGAGAAGTCTGCTGAAGCAAATGTTCATTTAAAGAATGGTTACTGAACCAAAGGCTTACAAATTCCGAGCAAATACTGAGAGCGCCCATATCACATTTCAACCATCCCATAAACAATCGCACCAGAGGACGTCTTTGATGCATTTTTACCCTTATTTGGAGGGGGAATGGGAAATAAAGTTGTGCCTATAAGGGTGAACGAAGATGTGAGGATGCCAGTTAGCACCAGTAACTCAGGGCAGCATTTATTACTGGTTAACATTCAATGTTTCTCGTCCGCCCCAGCATCCCATGAACCGAAACCTGCCGGCGTGAATGCCCGTGCTCTTACCGTGTGAATGCACATACACCTCTCCCCTTTTCTCTACACAATCACGTGTGCTTTCCAACAAAAACCTGGCGCACATGCAGCCTCCCTTCCTGACGGCTTTCAGTGCCGCGCGACCCTAACATACACCGGGGCTTTACGGAAACAACATTTTCTCCGGGAAAAGGGGGGAGGGGAAGAGAAGTCCTTTCGGAATAAAGCTTTATATCCGAGGAGGAAAAAAAAAAAGCAAAGCTCTCCAGCACAAGATCTGAGCCGAGCCGAGCCTGCTCCCCCCCCCCCCCCCCCGAAAAAAAATTCCTGCAAAGTGGGTGAGAAGCATGCGGCAGCCCAGCGCCCCCCCCCCCCCCCGAAAATTCCCCGCACCCTACGAGACCGGGGGGGGGGGGGGGGAGGAGATGTTAGGAGCACTGCCTAGCTCTGCCCTCTGACCCCGGCACACCTCCCCCCCCGGGGGGGGGGGTGCACGCCTCTCTGTGCCCGCCTGCGTGGAGGTGAGCCCGGCGGGAGAACGACGTCACGTGGATTCTTTGTGAAACTGCCCTAACTTTCTCCCGTGAGCCGGGACTTACTTTGTCCTGCTTGCTGTCCTCCGGCGAGGGGGAGCTGGGCGATCGGATGCCCTGCGGGGCAGCCGCAGCCGCCGCAGGGGAAGTGCCCGGGGGGGCGGCGGCGGCAGGCACAGCCGCGGAGGAGGAGGAGGAGGAGGGGGCCGGCGCGGGCACTGCCCCGCCGCCGGCAGCCGGGCTCGGGCTCCCTTTCTCCGCCGGCGCCTCCACCTTGATGAGTCGGTGCTTGGGGGAGACGTACTTGACCTCGGGAGAAGCGGCGGCGGGGGGCGCGGCGCCGCCCCCCGTGTACGGGTCCTCGAAGTCGCGCTCCTTCTGCCGCTTGTAGGCGGCCAGGATGTCGGGCTGCTGCTGCTGCGGCGGGGGGGGGGGCGGCGGGCAGGTGCGGGAGCCCCCCCCCGGACTGGCAGTGCCGGTAGTCTGGCTTGGGGGGCTCGGGCGGGCAGGGTTTGGCGCTCTTGAAGCCCAGGTGCTCTTTGAACCATCTGGCCATGCTGCCGGCGCATTGCTGTCCCGGGCTGGCCGCGCTGCACGGGTCCCGCCCCCGGCTCGGCTGCGGTGGTGGCGGCTGCTGCTGGGGCTGCTTCACGCTGCTGGGGGCCGACGAGGAGCGGGAGGCGGACGCCGGAGCTCCGCTCAGCAGCATGGGAACCGGAGCACTGACTCCCGAGGAGAAGGAAGCTGGCGGCTGCCTGAGCTCTGAGGGGGAAGAGAGAGCCTTACACCTAACCCTCCAAAAAGATTCCCCAAAACACACGGGAGCGGGTCGGCCCGGGGGGGAGGGCGAGACTGCCATCTACCGGCGCCCGGCGGGACTGCGCCCTCCTCTCGACTCCCAACTCCAAAATCAAAGCAACAATGCACACACACCTCCTCCTGTGCACACACAGGCACAGCACTGCCGCGGTTCACCGGCTGCTTCAGCGTACGAGCTTCGGATTAGCAGAATTAATAGTAGTAAAGAGCCTGCGACTCAGCTAAGGAAGCAGGACACAATGGGGGCGTGGTAGGCAGGGCTAGGCAGGGGCCAGGGGAGGCAGGTAGAAAAGGGAGAGCCAGCCTGGGCGGCCAGGCACAGAGCAGCTTCATCTTCCCTTGTGCAGCATTGAAAACCTGGTAGCGTTTTTGCGGGTTCAGGTGGCCGAGTAAGTTTAAGGTTCTGCTCTGGCCGGGCCCACGCAGGGGGCTCTGCATTTTTCTGCCAGGCTGGGGCAGCATTTTGCAGTTCATGTGAAGGAGAAAACTTAAGAGGAGGAAGCTTAAGGCTCGGGAGGGGAGGAGGGGAGTTCCGCAGAAGCAGCATTGAATACATTTCAGGAGCTTAGGGCAGCATTTCAGCATTGCAGTGGTTAATGTTCCTGCCGGGCAGGGCTGGGAGCAACCGGTCCAGCATTTCAGCTTTTTTCCTTTTGTGGTAGGGCTTAGTCTTTTTCCTGAATCAGCCCTGGAGAAACAGGGCACTCCCCTTTTCTTTCTGCTGGGCCCAGCATGGGGTGCAGCCAGTCCCCTAGCCCAGCCGGCAGAGTTTTTCCCCTTTAGTTTCACTTTTGAAATCAGGTAGCCGGGCATGGTCTTCTTTCCTCCTTCCTTCCGCTTTAGCTGGAGCCTGCAGCTTGCTGTTGAACCGAGCTGAACAGTTCAGCAAAGGTATTTAATGCTCTATCCTTAAAGGGCCAGCGTCCCTGTATGTATGTATTTATTTATTTATTATTTTTATATACCGACATTTGATCTCAATTGAGACATCACACCAGTTTACATTCAGGCACTGTAGGTATTTCTATTTATTATTATACGTTTAATTGTACTATTATTGCTTATATTTAAGGGCCAGCAGCCCTCAAATCTATGTGTTTTTAACTTTTTTATTGCATCTAAAGTATTTGTTTATAGGGCCAGCGGCCCCATGGTAATTGTCTTTTCCGCTTATTTATTATTTATGGCATCAAAAAGGCTGGCAGCCTGCCATACTATAGGGCCAGAGGCCCTGGTGTAATGTTAAATTCACTACAGTTCTAATTAATTTATTGCACCTAGAAGATATAAACTTATATATTTATATATATAGAATCGGGTAATTAAAGACTAGTGGCAATATATGTCCACCATTCAGCCAGTTTATGTTAAATCCAGGTAATTTTAAATTGCTGTTGCCCCTTGCAAAGGGCCATATGTACTTAGATTTATTTCAGCTAGAAGTGTTTTGTTACAGGGCCAGCGGCCCTATGGTAGTGTCCCCTGTTACATTACTAATTAGTATTTAGGGCGGCTAAAAAGGCTCCTGGCCTGTTTATTCTTTTAAGGCCAAGGGCCCTGCTGTAATGGGTATTTGCATACTTGGATATGGGTTTGGTATTTCAAGGATTAGCAATACATAGGTAGATATGTTTAAAGGTATTATTAAACAGCCATCTCATATCGCATATATAGCATATACCGATTCCCCCCCCCCCCCGCCGTTGTATGAGGTATCATTTACATTATAATTACTAGCGTCCTAAAAGAACAAAGGCCACAGCGGTGCAGTACACATTATTTTTGGATGAGCTGATTATCTGAAATGTTTAAATAATCTCCCTTGAGCTTATAAGGCTATGTTTAGTCCTGATTGTTTTTTTTTTTTCCCTGTTAAAAGTTTTGAATTTCTAACTTGTTTACTGTACCGCTATACGGCGAAATTGATGTTAAATGTAAACCTGTTTGATTTGTATCTCTACAAGAATATCGGTATAGAAAAAAAATAAAAATAAATAAATAGATAAATGTGTTTAAAGGGCCGGCGGCCTGTTTTCAGTGCATGTCTTTGTATGCTGGGGTGGCAGCACATGGCAGCAGCCATTTTGGGGGGGGCAGCACATGGCAGCAGCCATTATGCCGGTGATCACCTGGAACACGGCAGCCAGGTTGGGGAGCAGGGTTTGACAGCTGCCATTTAAGTCATCTGGGCCACATGGCTGTGGCCATATTCCCGAGGATACAAACAGCAGAGGTTTAAAAAAAAAAATAGTTTATCAATTAATTGTAACTTTGCAATGCAGTAATTGTCAGTCGGGGATGGTGTCTACAAATCAGCGGTCAGCAGCGGCAGAAGGGTCCTCGGCACATCAACAGGCCCTCCTCGGGGTAGCAGGCTCAAAAGGTTCGGCGGTGAGAAAGACCTGAGGTCAAGAACAGGATCATCAAGCCAAAAGCGAGCAAGCAGACCGCAGGGCAGTGCAGGCACAAAAAGCAGGGGGCATCCAATACTGCCGCACCAGCATCCAATACTGCAGCAGCACCAGCTGTAAGTGACACGGATCAGTGGCTGTTAGAAATTAAAGAGCAGGCAGCTGCGCATGGAACGGAGTGGGTATGGTGAGCTCTGAACGGAGGGGAGGGGGGGGGGGGGGAAGAGAGAGCCTACACCTAACCCTCCAAAAAGATCCCCAAACACACGGGAGCGGGTCGGCCCGGGGGAGGGCGAGACTGCCATCTACCGGCGCCCGGCGGGACTGCGCCCTCCTCTCAACTCCTAACTCCAAAATCAAAGCAACAATGCACACACACCTCCTACTGTGCACACACGCACAGCACTGCCGCGGTTCACTGGCTGCTTCAGTGTACGAGCTATGGATTAGCAGAATTAATAGTAGTAATGTCTCGGTGGCCTACCCACATCCCTTGTAGTACCTCAGTGCACCTCAGGTCTGGTTTTAGGGGAGATGTGCTGATATTTGAACAAGCTAGAGAAATAACAGCCTCACTTGTTTCATGTTGAGTCCTGTCCTATCCGAAAGAGCACAGACTACAACAAAATGTGGGTTTGTTTCATTTGTCATTTTAGCACCAACTAACTGGCTTTGTGCAGGCTGCCACAACAGAAACAAAAGAAAAACAAAATGAAAAAAAAACAAAAACAGAAAATGAAATGAAAAACCGTTTTCCCATGCATACTCCTAGTGAAAAGTGTAATTCCCTGGGATCCCAGCTGTCAGAACATCCTTAGTTTCTGCCCTGGGTCCACTGTTCTAATAATATTTTATCTTTATTTATATTCTGCCTTTCGTGACACATCGTTCAGGTACTATAGATATTTTCCTTGCTCAGGAGGGCTTACAGTGCAAGGACCCAAACTAATAAGGTATGGGTTAAAAGTGTGCGCTGAAACTCAGCGTGCTGGTTAAAAACATAATTCCTGATGCAGCAAGCTAATTACTATCCCTCTGACCCAGAAGAAAATTTCCAGCACTAACAGGCCAATACAGTACGGTGCAACGGAGCGCACGGTTAACTGGCATTTGGACGCGCATTTTCGACGCGCTAGCTTTACCTCTTATTCAGCAAGGGGTAATAGCGCGTTGAAAACACGCGTCCATCCCCCCCTCCCCCCTGAAACTAATAGCGCCTGCAACATGCAAATGCATGTTGATGGCCCTATTAGTTATTCCCGCGCAATACAGTAAGTAAAATGTGCAGCCAAGCCGCACATTTTACTTTAAGAAATTAGCGCCTACCCAAAAGTAGGCGTTAATTTCTGCCGGCGCCGGGGAAGTGCACAGAAAAGCAGTCGGCAGGTGCATTTCTGTGCACCCTCCGTCTTAATATCATGGCGATATTAAGTCGGAGGCCCCAAAAGTTAAAAAATAAAAAAAGTGAAAAAAATAAAAAAAAAAATTTAAAATGGGCCCGTGGCTCGCTCAATTTTGCCGGCGTCAGGTTTCTGAACCCGTGGCTGTCAGTGGGCTCGAGAAACGATGCTGTCTAAATTGAGCGTCGGCTGTCAAACCCGCTGACAGCCGCCGCTCCTGTCCAAAAAGAGCTGCTAGGGACGCGCTAGTGTCCCTAGCGCCTCTTTTTGCCGCGGACCCTAATTTAAATAAATTAATTTACTGTATTGCACGCACAGGAGAGCAGGTGCTCTCCCGCGATTTTTACTGTATCGGCCCGTAAGAAAATACGAGTTAAGCCAGTGCACCTCTCTACATGGGGGGGGGGGGGGAAGAGGTAGGTAATAGCTAATGCATCATTAGCATGGGATTTCCATGTGAGGACACTAAGCAAAATGCACAGTTTTACAAGCAAAACTCCTTGCTGCAGAACAGGCGCTCCGTGCTGAGCACCTGTTCTCCCGACGCGCAATTCTATATTTAAATGAGGGGTCATGCTAAAAGGAGGTGCTAGGGGCGACCAGAATTGTACACGGTATTCAAGGTGGGGTCTCACCATGGAGCGATAGAGAGGCATTATGACATTTTCCGTTTTATTCACCATTCCCTTCCTAACAATTCCCTTGGGCAGGCGTTAATTTATGAGCGTAAAATGTGCGGATTGGCTGCACATTTTACTTTTTGAATCCGGGGTGACTGACTTCTAGCCTCATCAGCATGCATTGGCATGTGAATAGTGCTATTAGTTTTCAGGGGGGGTCTGGCCGCGCGTTTTCGAGGCACTAAACTCCTTATATTATAAAGGGTAATAGACACCCCTCGAAAACGCGCAGCCAACCCCTTGTTAAACAGTGCGCACAGCCGAGCGCACTTTTCAGAATTGGTCTATTAAGTGTGTATCTAAAGCAATGGAAGGTGATGTGACCTTGCCCAAGGGCACAAACAGGGCCATGGCTTCACTGGTTCACGGCAGCCTAGGGCCCAGATTTATGTTCGCTTGGAAGTGTTTTGGACGTGCTAGACTAGCACCCGATGCAATAAGGAAATTTAGCGTATGCAAAACGCGCGCGCCCAAACGCGTAGCCGATAACACTCATCACATGTAAATTCCTTGTAGATGAGGCTAATAGCTATTCCCCCCCCCCCCCCCCGATGCAGAAAATTGCTGGGCACCCAGCGCATACGTTTTAACATAGCAAATTTAACTCCAGCCGCAGAGTTGGCGTTAAGTCATTCCAGGAGTCGAGCTCAGGACAAAATTTTAAAAATACTGTCCTCTGTGGTTCCTCTTACTTGGCATCATTGTGATACTTAAATCTACTGCTTGCGGTGTTTAAGAATAAAGGTATAATGCAACGGCTTGATGACAAACACATTCTGGAGGCACAATATACACACACACAATAGACACATTCCAGGCCATTTTCGCCCCTTGCTATTGTGCATGGATATTGTGCGTCCAGATTTTTTTTTTTTTCATCAAGCCATTGCATTATACGACCTGAAGCGGGATTAAACGGACGCTCGTATTGAGTTGCCCGTTGCAATTCTGGGCGCGCCCGATGGATTTGAGCGCTATGGACGCACAATTCTTCCCTGGCCTGTCCTTTTTTTACCGCAGCAGCTCATTTAAATATTGCAGCGGGAGCCCAGGAGGTGTGGCTGGGTGTGCGTTAGGAAAACGGGCGCTCAATACAAGCGCCTGTTTTTAAGGCACGTCTTAACTGTATCGGCCTATCAGTAGGGAACGCTGGCCCAAGTGTGCACACGCACACGCACCAGCCTGCAGCAAACTAGCGTAACGTCTCAGCGTACCACCCACGACTGCTGCAGATTCCTTTACCCATGTCTCCCCACAGCAAACTAGTGTAGTGTCTGATTGAATACCAGCAACTCCATGCTGCAGATTGGTGCTACATGTCTATGAACGTCCCACCTTTCTTCTGAACTATTAGCAAGCTCATCTATTTTTTTCAACGCCCCACTCATTCCTTTTGCCCTGCAATTGAAATCAGAAATGCAGAAGCTTTTTCTAGTTATTTATCTGTTCCTTTATTTTATAAACTAGCCCTAGAAAATGAATCCATCTTTCTTGTTGACCCACGCCTCTATAGTGAAAAATCACAGTAGCAAATCCATCCCATTCTCGCAAGCATCTTTTCGAGTCCTTTTGCTTTCTTCTCGCACAGACTACTGCTCCAGTTTCAGTTCACAGCCTTTTCTTCCTGTCTGTCCAGACCAGGTAGGGAGGAGAAGAATAGGGTTCAGCAACAATTCTGGGGAGACAAAAAGGTTTGTGACGTTCTTTCCACCCATGTCCGTTCCTCCCCTCTTCCTCGCTCATCTTAAGCTTCTGGAAGGTTTGACAAAGCATGGAATTGGCGAAGCCTGCCAGGGGACCTGGGGGTATTTATGAGACTGTTGGGAGCTGGGTCTCTTTAAAAATTACAACATTGGGGCAGTACTGTACTGTGCTTAAATGCTGTCTTTTAAGCCGTGGGTACTCCAGGAAGCATTTGCCTCACAGGTGAATAATTTACTTAATTGGAAAACAGAGGATTTATAGCTTTTCAATGAGGTAAGATGTGCCTGTGAGACAAATGAGACAGAGGAATCATCACTTGCCACAGCAGTGCTATCCTTTATTCACAACATTAACTTCCTTGTTTCCTGACCTTTCCTTTGGTTCTGTTTCCTAGGTCTCCTTTTGTTTTATTTTATGTATATATATATTTTTTTTTGCTTTTTCTTAGACTTATACACTGTTTTTTTGAAGTAAACATTTTATTGTGGCCTAGCACAGTTTTTAAAAATAACCTTCCCCTACAGCAATCTAGAATTATTAAGAAAGGATCAATGTACCTAGATTACCTTTGTCCTCGTCTGAGAACCGTCCTCCTGAGCGCAGTGAAAATCATGCGCTGGCTTCTGCAGCTCGGGATTGCGAGGTGGCGTTTCCAGGGGTGTGTTTAGGTTGGGTGGGGGGGGGGGACAGAAAATAACCCACATTTTCAAAAGCATGCACGCTGTTTTACTCTTCTCGGCTGCCCGGGCGAAACAACAAGCACGCTGCCGCTATTAACGGCTGTGGTCTACGCAGAGTTTTAAGGTGAAATGACTTGAAAATGAACACGAAGGCTGCACACTAAAAGTGTCTTCGTCCTTTGCAACCACGCAGACTGCTTGAAGATTGCCCCTCTCTCACCTCTACCTGTGATGCCTTCAAGGGAGCTTGACAACTGACCACAACGTGTTTAAACTGGGACTGACAGAGTAGGAGGAGCCAATTAAAATATTAAATGCTAATTTTGCCTCCAGAAATAAATACATATCCTAATGAATAAGAAGAATTTTGTTGATTTGTACGTTGCAACTGAATTACCTAGAGCAAAGTATTGTGGTTGCCATGTTTGTCCACTTGAATATGTAGAAATAAGGTTCAAATCATGTTGTAGGTGAGACATTTTTATTGGTCCTGTCACTGACCCGATGAAGGGAGCTTAGCTCTAGTCACAGATGTATTAAGTTAGTCCAATAAAAAGGTCTCCCTACATCTTGTTTGTTGACCTTTATTTCTCAAACTGAATTATCTAGAAATGTGTGGCTAGTGCTGCTGTTTATGATACTGTCACTTGATCAGTAAATATAGGTAGAGATGTGTGAATATATTTTGAGAGGAAGTGAAAACGAGATATTTCACCTGTGTGCAAAATAAAACGTGTAAAATGTCTACTCTGGAGCATTTTTTGCTGCAGAATTTAACCCCCAGCCTTCCACACTACACCACATCACACTGCATCTCTATGGGAGGCACTCTACTGGTTGTAAAGACTAAGAGGATAACTTTAAGAGCTGTGCGCGTGCCCATATACGCATGTATATGGGCATGCACATATTTACTACTGTATTTATAACCTGCACATCTAGGCTCAGTTATAAAATACAAATATGCGCTCAAACGCGTATACGAGGAAAAAAAACGTGCTGCACAAGTTCAGTTATTCGGATAAATTCCGATTTATCCTGCTATGTAGCGGCAAAGGCACTGCATAGCTGGATGTCTGAAAAGGTCTGTTCACCCATCCGAGTAGCGCTTTTCCTTGCTTATCCAGTTGAGTAAGATAACCGGGTAAGTCTCAAAAAAGTGCTACTTAGCCAGATAAGTCTTAAAAACACTACTTATCCAGCTAAATCAGATAGCCAAAAAATAGTGGATAAGTCTGAAAAGTGCTACTTAAATGGACAAGTATCCAGTGTCCATTTAAGTAGCTCTTAAATGTCCATTTAATTTATCCTGCTATGTAACGTCTTTGCCACTGTGTAGTAGGATAAATTGGAACTTATCCTGATAAGTGGTGGAAAGCCACTTCTTAGCCAGATAAGTATGTGCAAATGATATACCTGCATATTTTTACTTCAAATTTTAAAATGATATGCAAGTAGATTTTATATGCCTAACTTATATGCATTTACCCCAGCTCATAAGTTGGCTTATACACGTATAGATTGGGATTTTCTAACGTGTGTGGCAATCAAATTACCAATTCGTTTACCAGTTTGCCCAGTCCATCTCCTTTTACAAAACTGTCTGTCCAATGTGTGGGTAACTTTATAATTGTATGCCATCTTTGCATGTAAGTTTATCTGTACTACGTGGAGGTGTTCCTGGGGGTAGTTTGGGGCATGGTTTGGATATACATGTGTTCTTGGACTTTAAAAAGCATCCTCTTACATTTCCTTAGAATTTCTGTGCAAAATATTCACAAGTTATGCCTTTGAATATGGACACCTTGGGGTTTAACTTGATCTGATTAACCAGATTTTAACATATCACATTATCAGAATCAATCGGTGCCATAACAGATTGGTTGTCCAGTTCTATAGGAATCACAAGAGGGACTATTCCCTAGACTACTGCCCTACCAGTCATGCATAACGAATTACCAACATATTAATGTCCACATTCTAGGTACACACATGGGCTAAATGTTCTCAGTCTCAACAATTATAGTACTGGGTGCTTCTAAATCGCTTGGAAGAGTTAAATATGACTTCCCTTGCAACTACTCACCACTCCTCTGGTTCTCACTGTTGGGGTGTGACTGGTACAGGAGTCCTCCAAGGGGCTGATCAAGGCACCTCCTCCATCAGCTGATGGGGCTCTCAGGGCTGACTGCTTGCAGTCATTCCTTCACTTTGGAATACTTCTCTGGGGGGTATCTAACTTAGCATCCATAAGCTGTTAGGATAATTTGATGGCAGTTGCCAAGCTCCTTACAGACTCGGCATGCCTGCTCCTGAGATCAAGTTGGCAGGACTTCAAAAAAATTGTTCAATGACCTGAACAATCTTATCACCTGAATGGAAAGAAGGATGTAGTCATCAACATTGTGTCCTCCAACCTCCGGGCGAGGACTCAGGGACATGTCTAGCGACTAAAGAAGATGCTGTGGAAATGGCATCAGTATGTTCCCGTAGCGACCCTTTACGTCTCTGGCCTCGTTGTCCAGCTGGGCCAGCTAAGCTGCTCAGGCTTCCCAAGTGAGAAAGGATGTCAGTCGCAGGGCCCACTGTGTCCCTGGCTATACTGCTGCTGCCACCGCTCTTTCAAAAACTATTAGGAAGGTCTTGTCATCGGGTTCTAATTTGGCTAGCATTGCCTGTAGCCAAATCTGAATAGCACCTTCTACCAAGGCTTCTCCTGGAGCTGGGAGTGGGTCACCATAGCAACCTGTTGTAGAAATTGATGAATTATCTTCTGGGAGTGCTCCATCTGCTGCTGTGCCTGTTGGGGCCGTTGGATTGGCTGGTGAAGGAACTGTTGTACTTGCTGATGGAGGCATTGCTGCTCTACTATCTACATTCCTGAAGTCTCCCTGCAAGGCAGAAGGAAATAAACCCAAACAACTCCAAGTGCAGAAAACACAAACAAATTTCAAAGGAGAGGGGAACAATGAAGAAAACTAATTATGCATTCCCTATGGGTTTTCCCCTTTTCTTTGTAGGAGGAAAGGGAAAGAGAGCAAAGGTGCTTAGCTACCAGCTCTCCCTGGAATCACAGCTCCGGTCTTGGTTCTGCCAGTCCACGCTGGTCTTCTGTGCGTAACCGTCATGCTCCGGCTGCCACCACATGTAGCAAGCAAAGTTATGGCCAGGCATCTCCCCAAGGTGACCAGTTCCAAGGTATCTGTGGTGGACAAGAGGACGCTTCAGATTTAAGTTTCTTCTTCTTCCCTGTTTAGGGAAACATGTAATAGTGGAAAGGTCCAAAGGGGAAACAGTAAACAAACTAAACCATAAACAGAAAATGTAGCTCAACCTGAGCACTAACTATTTACACATTGGCAGTTCCCTCACTACACAGGGCGGTGTTAAGCTTGAAATTTCCCAAAAACAATCAGCACAGTTCAAATCCCCTTTTTCATTCTGGGCTTTACCTTGCAGCCCTCTCTGTGTGTATCTTCCTCCCCAGGCTCATTCTGTCACTTCCTTTTCCTGGTCTGTTTTTTATACTTGGCTTCTCTGGGCAGAGACGGTGACTATGACTATGCTAGTCCTTTAATTTACAGATGGGCCCTCTGGTGGCCGGCTACCATGGTCCCAAGGACCATACCCGCCAACTGGGGATATAAACTCCTTACAATTAATAACTAGGAAATAAAAACAAAAAAATATATAAGGTGATATCTTTTTATCGGAATAGAAATATATTTCTTGACTAGTTTTCAGAAGCTAATACTCCCTTCCTCAGGTCAGAATGGAATAACCAAACGATGAGATGTTACCAGAAAATATATGTGAATCCTAAAAGACTTGCCAAAGACAATTTGAAGGGGAGGAGAGCAGAATTGGGGGTGAGAAGGGGTTTATGGGTGATGAGAAAGTGACAGGCTTATAATGGGTTTTTGATACCAGGAATTGGTTGGCTGATCTCCTAAACATAGGGCCTGACTGGTTGGTAGAGCTGGTTTAGAAGAGAAGGAGAGGAGGAGTTTCCTTCTATGGCTGAACAATACAAGGGGGGGGGGGGGGGCGTTACACACACTGCCCCCTTCAGGATTGTCCCACACACTGCAACCCCCTTCAGCAGTCTCAATCATCACCCCTTCATGTTTTAATTAAAATAATTATGACAAAGAAACTGTATTCCTTGCACCTAGAGCAGGGAAAAGAAAGAAAATCTGGTCTCCTCATTCCAGAGAATAGAAGGGTTAAAAAATACTTGCAGTACATTGGTGGCAGTGGGGACAGATGCTGCTACTAACGGGCCTGGTACTTCCAGCAGCCTCTGTGGCCGTATAGCCAGCAACTCAAGATTTATTTTTTTTTATTTACAGGGCCTGGATGGGGGCAGCCTGGGGCTCAGCTGAGCCCCAATGTTCATGTTTAGTCTGCCGGCCCAGTCAGTGGTTTGGTGCCAGCTGTAGCGAAGAGCCAGAGAGTGCCGGCAGTCTGTCTCCACATCTGGAAACAGCAGCACTGTGCAATGACGCCACCGCTAAGCATGCAATAATCAAGCTACTCACGCTGGTGCAAACCTAAAAATGAAATTGCAGACCTGATTCTGGTGATATGCAGCCTATCATTTAAAACAGCCATGGTACCAGAAAAATGGAAGGTGGCCAATGTGACACCAATTTAAAAAGGGTTCCAGGGATGATCCAGGAAACTATAGACCGGTGAGCCTGACATCAGTGCCAGGCAAAATGATTGAAATTATTCTTAAGAACAAAATTACTGACCACATAAATAGACATGGCTTAATGGGGTGAGTCAACATGGTTTTGCAAAAGGAAGTCTTGACTTAACAATTTACTAGATTTTTTTGAGAGTGTAAATAAACATCCGGATAAAGGTGTGCCTGTGGGAATAGTGTGTTTGGATTTTCAAGATGCATTTGACAAATTCCCTCATGAGAGGACTCCTCAGGAAATTGGGAGATCATGGAAATGGAGGCAGTGTCCTATTGTGGATTGGTAACTGGATGAAAGACAGGAAACAGAGGGTAGAATTAAATAGTCAGTTTTCTGAATGGAGAAAGGTCATTAGCGGAATGCCCCGGGGTCTGCATTGGGACCTCTACTATTTACCATATTCATAAATGAGCTGGAGAAAGGAACGACAAGTGAAGTGACCAACTTTGCAAATGATTCAAAATTATTTGGAATCGTTAAAATGGCAGCAGATTGTGAATAACTGCATCAGGACCTGGTGAGACTAGGAGACTGGGCATCTAAATGGCATAAGAACATAAGAAAATGCCATACTGGGTCAGACCAAGGGTCCATCAAGCCCAGCATCCTGTTTCCAACAGTGGCCAATCCAGGCCATAAGAACCTGGCAAGTACCCAAAAACGAAGTCTATTCCATGTAACCATTGCTAATGGCAGTGGCTATTCTCTAAGTGAACTTAATAGCAGGTAAATTTGTCTATTACACTGTAAGCAAATGGGTTCAGGCAATCAGGAGACAGGCACTAGGTGTACACTCTATTTTATTTTTTACACAATGAATTTGAAGATTTTCAACTTTTTTGAACTACATAAACTGTTTTCACGTGCCATGGAATGCATTTAAAACTAGGACAGGTCTAGTGATTAGCACATTAGAAATTGAGTCAGGCAGATGCAGTTTAATGTGGACGAGTACAAAGTAATGCATGTAGGGAAAAATAATCCCAACTCCAGCTATATAATGCTGGGCTCTGTGTTAGGAGTCCTCACCCAGGAAACGACCTCGGAGTCCTTGTGGATAATACTTTTGAAATTTTCGGCTCCGTGTGTGATGGCAGTCAAAAAGGCAAATAGAAGGTTAGGAATTGTTTGGAAAGGAACAGAGAACAAAATTGAAAATATAGAGCCATGATAAGACCGCAGCTTGTCCGCAGTTCTGGCCACCCCGTCTCAAAAAAAGACATAGAGGACATGGAAAAGGTACAGAGAAGGGTGACTCAAATGATAAAGGGGATGGAAAAGCTCCCTTTGGAGAGAGGTTAAAAAGATTAGGACTCTTTAGCTTAGAGAGGATGTGATTGAAATTAAAAAAAATCATGAGTGGGATGGAATGGGTAAATAGGGAACAGTTATTTACCTTGTCAAACTAGGACTCCATGAAACCAGCAATTGTTGTATCGGTGGACCTTGGGCCGAGGCAGGATAGATTCTACTTGCAGGGAGGAGCCCTACAGGTTCCCACCATTGGAAAGCATACCCAGGTGAAGGAGAAGCTGGTCGGGACCTTCACCTATACCGGCCCACGTTCCCCTTGGGTTGAGCCTTTGGATGCAGGGGCTGGCAGGACTTAAGTGGGATCTCTGCTGATGGCAGAAGAAAAGGTCCATAGTAGCTAGGGTCAGATGTATCTGAGGTCCAGGCAATGATCAGAGACAGGCAGAGGTCAGGTGTATCCAGGGTCCAGGTAATGGTCAGGCGTAACTGGGGTCCAGGCAATGGTCATAGACAGGCAATGGTCAGGCATATCCGGGATCCAGGCAATGGTCAGAGACAGGCAATGGTCAGGGGTATCTGGGGTCCAGGCAATGGTCAGGTGTATCTGAGGTCCAGGCAATGGTCAGGTGTATCTGGGGTCCAGGCAATGGTCAGAGACAGGCAATGGTCAGGCATATCTGGGGTCCAGGCAATGGTCAGAGACAGGCAATGGTTAGGCATATCCAGCAGTCCAGGCAATGGTCAGAGACAGGCAATGGTCAGGTGTATCTGGGAGACAGGCAATGGTTAGGCGTATCCAGCAGTCCAGGCAATGGTCAGAGGCAGGCAGAGGTCAGGCATATCCAGGGTCCAGGCAATGGTCAGAGACAGCCAGAGGTCAGGGATATCCGGGGTCCAGGCAATGGTCAGAGACAGGCAGAGGTCAGGGATATCCGGGGTCCAGGCAATGGTCAGAGATAGGCAATGGATAGGCATATCCGGGGTCCAGGCAATGGTCAGAGGAAGGCAGAGGTCAGGCATATCTGAGGTCCAGGCAATGTCAAAGGCAGGCAGCGGTCAGGTGTAACTAGGGTCCAAGCTGAGGTCAAAACTAGGCATCTGACTGAGGGAGGAGAAAAGGGATCGGTAGGCAGGGTGAGAAGGCAAGGATATGAACAAGTGGGCAGCATGGATGGGACAGACTGGAACAAAGACTGAAGACTGGAGCGCAGGGAAACAACACACACTACTAGGAAGTAGCTGGACCTGTTGCTGAGTCCAGTTGCTTCCATGGAGCTGCCCTTATATAGGGCTGCACTGATGATGTCATCCCTAGGCGCCACAGTGACTTTTCCACCGCGGTTCCTATAAATGGCAGAAGGTGGTGGACGCTTGCGCCTAGGGGAAGGCACGGCACGTGTTGGCGGCATCTCACCGCGTTCAGGAATGGCGTCCTGCCACCTGGCTGGCTGATGGCGTTTGCCGTGTTGGGGAGCAGTGGACTGGTCCTGGCTGGGGGAAGTGAGTGCAGTAGTGCGTGGGAGCAGCCCACGGATTGCCAAATGCAACAGCAACTGGCAGATTTAAAAGAAATCAGAGGAAGTATTTTTTCATTCAGGTGCACAATCACACTTATGGAATCTGTTGCCGGAGGTCTTGGTCAAGGCAACTAACATAGTGGGATTCAAAGGAAGAGTGGACAAGTTCCTGCAAGAGAAGTTCATATTCATAACTAGTTATTAGCCAGGCAGACGTGGGAAAGCTGCCACAGTCCTAGAAGTGAAATAAAAAATAGATCAACTATTGGGGATTTGATGGGGTACTTGTGCCCCAGACTGGTCACTGTTGGAGACAGAATGCTGGGCTCGATGGACCTTGGTCTGACCCAGCATGGCAATTTCTTATATTCTTAACCTTTTCACCCATGGGCTTTGCACCAAGCAATTTTGCTTTGATTATTGCCCTCAGAAAATTACTCTCGGAGATTTGCTCCTGCTTTCTCTGCAGGTCATTTTTCCAGCAGGGTCAACACACATAGCATTTTGATTAGACAAACTATGTTTTTTTTGTTGCTAAGCTCACCCCCTACCCCTTGGGAACACAGTCACAGTATGCAGATAAAAGGATGCGCATTGAACCCTGTACAGGCTCGCAATAATTACAAGAGGCGGATGGCACCTTATAAGCTAACCAATTTATTGAGGCATGAGCTTTCAAGGACACTCATTCAGATGTAGGCTTTGCAATCTTCAAGCGCTGTTTTCCCTGTGGAAATGCCTTAGATTATTGTATTTGTAAAACGTTTTCATTAGTAATTTTTGTAATCGGTAGAGTGGGCATTCGTTGGCAACAAAAGAGGAAACGCCGATGATATTTCCAATTTCGTTGCTACCGGCGCCATTGGGGCAGCGCCTGTCACATGGTAAGGGCCGTCCAGCGCCATTTTGACTAATGGCAGCTGTTGGCCCGGGAGCGGGAGGGTGTCATTATCTTGTAATAAATGGGAAGGGTTGGGGCAGGTTCTGTTTTTAAAAAAAGAAAAACAAAATGGGAACATGAAAAGAAAAAAAAATGATCCGGGGGTGGAACCAAAATGGCTCACCCCCACACGGAAAATGAAAACTAAACTAAATATTTGTAGGCTAGGACCCCTAGTAACTGATATGTATTCTGTTATTAATTTGTTTTAAAAAGTTTGGTGTGTCCAAGCTTTCAGTATCCAATTGTCTTGTCTTGATTTGACTCTCCCAATCAAGAAACACAAATGTAAATAAATATTATTCTGGTTGAAGATATATTGCTCTTGGCTGTTTACTACTTTTCAGCCATTTCTTGAGTGATCGTTTTCCCTGGATCTCTGACGTAGATTCTGGCTATGGTGCCAGCTGGTTTCCTGATATTTTGCTTTATAGAAATAAAATAGACCATAAAGATGTGCAGATAAAAGTATTTTGGACATTTCAGCACACACTGTTTGCAAAATGAAAATTTTGGGGGATTTTCAGTAGCATATTTTTTTTCTATTTGATTTGGATTTAACCAAACAAGAGGAAAACAGCCTCATTCAGTTCAGAATGCATATTCATTTCAAACGAATGCACATCCCTAATAGACTGTAAGGTTGCACAGTCTGACACCGCGGATATTAAGACCACTGATGTATGCCCCAGTCGGAGCAGCTCTGCACCCCCATTCTCTGGCCTTTATATCAGCGAGCACCGTCCAACGTCTCCCGCTCCCTGGGCTACATTCTCCTGATTACCGTTAAGGAAATTATAACCCTCTCTCGGCTTCCTAATTCACTGCTCACGTTTTTAAATTAGTTTTATTCATAGAGAGAAATCACAATTAAGGCATTTCTTTCCCGAGCAGCTCTGAAAATAAAAGCCACATTTTAACCATAGGTTTAAATGCAAATGAAAGAACAACATAAAACTGTTGAACAGGAGGGAAAAAAAAAGGGCATTGTTTTGTTTATTCTTCTACTGTGCTCACTGTTTTCTAAATGGGGCTTTTATTTACCTGCATCAGAGCCTGAAAATCCCTTTTTATATCTTGGGCAAAGAGCACAATAGATAATCAGGCAACCCTGCCTTATCTGCGGCCTCCATGCTGTCATCAGTCACGGACCACTGGAGCTCAATTCTAGTACATCTTCCTCCATATCACACAGATACAATAGCGCTCGCTGTGCATGCCTCCCACAACTGGAAAGAGAGATAAAATAAGACCCAGAAGATCACCCAGATAGGTCAAACCAGAAATAAATATATGTTCCCTATAAGAATCTGTTAAGGAACTCATTTCAGAGGAAAAACCTGGGCAAGATTTTTTTTTTTTTTTTAATTCTAGGCGCTCCAAAATTCTGTCACATCCTGCCCCAGGCTTTTACGCCTTTTTCTTTTAATTACAAAACAGAAACATTGGGAGATGAGAGACTTTTTTTTTTAAAGTTTGGAATCTGTCTCTGTTTATTTTATTCATCAGCAGGAGTGTTCGATGTATGCTCCTACATAGTAACAAATATTTCCTATGTAACCCTCTCTCTTCTGCTTTATGAACCAAGAGGGCAGGGGCACACAATGGTCCCGGGGCTAGTCCTCTCCCACTCCAACACTGTCCAAGGGCCCTGGGACAGGGTTCTTTTCCAGTGGGGGGGGGGGAGGAGAAGAGACGACTGAGGGGGGGATATGATAGAGGTGTTTAAAATCATGAGAGGTCTAGAACGGGTAGATGTGAATCGGTTATTTACACTTTCGGATAATAGAAAGACTAGGGGCACTCCATGAAGTTAGCATGGGGCACATTTAAAACTAATCGGAGAAAGTTCTTTTTTACTCAACACACAATTAAACTCTGGAGTTTGTTGCCAGAGGATGTGGTTAGTGCAGTTAGTATAGCTGTGTTTAAAAAAGGATTGGATAAGTTCTTGGAGGAGAAGTCCATTACCTGCTATTAAGTTCACTTAGAGAATAGCCACTGCCATTAGCAATGGTAACATGGAATAGACTTAGTTTTTGGGTACTTGCCAGGTTCTTATGGCCTGGATTGGCCACTGTTGGAAACAGGATGCTGGGCTAGATGGACCCTTGGTCTGACCCAGTATGGCATTTTCTTATGTTCTTATGTTCCAAGGCCCAAGGTGGCAGGGATGACTCTCAAATTTACTGTCCTGGGGAGGTATCAGTTCAGTTTCACCATTCTTCAATCTTTCCTCAGTATCTGGCCTAGAGAAAACTCTTATCATCCAGGGCATGGAAAAGCAAGGCTTCCTGAGTAGAAAAGGGTGTCCTAGATGGGAAAAAAAAATATCCCCTTCCAGAAATACGGACATACAAAAATATAAGGTTTCAGTACCAAGTCTTCAGATGATAAAACACACAGCAGCTCTCTTAAATGACCCCTCTTCAGGGCAGGAAAGGGTGGCTACAAACTTCCTCCCCAGTAACTCAAAGTAAAAATCTTCACAAAAAAAATGGGAAAATCTGGAATCCTCCTGCAGTGAAGTCACTCCTGATCCAACCCATGTTTTGTGAGATGGAGAGCAGCGGAACCTTCCCTCCCTCCTGATCTAACCTAAATATTGGACTCCCCCAAAATCCTCCAGTCGGGGGCTCTCGCAAGAAGGAAATCTCAAAAGGCTAAGTCCAAAAATCAGTAATCAAACTTCTGGAACCAGCACCCAGAAGGTACAAGTCCCCTTCCTACTCTAAGCGTTATTCTGAGACATGAGGCCAAGAGCCCAGAACAGGAGAACAAACTCTAACTGAAGAAAACAGTCCTATAACTCAACGAGCCACACTCTGCAGAGTTGCAGGCTGCTTTTATAAACAGCAGGGGAATGGCCATTCCTGCAACCTCAGTAGAAGAGCTGTTCCAAATGGTGCATCTCTCCCTCTACTACCTACACTCTACTCTCCTAGCTCAAAAGGAATAAAAACCAGGGCCCTATTTGTAATGAATCCCAAAAGGTCATTACGAATAAATTGCAGCAGTTTGCCCACCCACTTTGCCCAGTCGTTCTTTCCTGGTCTGATATAGCTAAGGATATCTTCCAGCTATACAAGTCTGACGGCCTGCAAGAGATCATTCCTTATCCAAGTGCATTTTATCATCTCCCCTCTTTGGCCCTTTTCTGCAGTGCTTCCCAGCCAGCATTCCCTGGATGAAATGCAGGTGTGCCACAAGAAGAGCTCAAAAAGAAAAGCTGAGGCACCAGGAGACTTCATGGTCTCTTTCCTTCCTGGCCTGCAGGTTGTTCCTCCTGCCAGCAGGGGGTGGGGGTTAGAGAGCAGCACTTATCTGCTACTGCTTCCCCCCCCCCCCCCCCCTCTGCTGGCTTTTGTAAAATAGTAGCTGGATTTGTAACATTAGGATATTCGACCACTACCATTTCATTAAGTGCACGTAAATCTTGCACTAAATCTCCATTTCCCAGAAGGTTTCAGAACTGGGAACAAAGGGGTATTAAATGGTGAACCACTAGGCTCTATTATCCCATATTTAAGAAGAGATGCGATTTCTGGCTTAATTCCTTCTTGCTGACATTCGCTGCAGTGCTCCTATCTCTGCAGCTGACCTTCTTTCTAGTGTTCCTATCACTCTGCAGCTGACCTTCTCCTCACTGCTCCGCTATCTGCAGCGGATACTTTCCTCTGCCATTGAAACTGTACAGGGTCCCCGAGGTCTTGCGAGACCCTGCCGGCCTCGTGATGTTCCAACTGCAAAGGCAGAGAAGGACAAAGCAGCACCAGGTTAACGCTGCACAGACTTCTGCCTACCAGGAAATAGGGAGGTGAGGGAAGGAATGACAGCCCAATGTGCCAAGACTTATGGGGGGAGGGACAGATGAATGTGCCCCAGGGTATGGGGGGGGGGGGGAGAGAGAGAAGGGAAGGTGATAATGCCAGGGTGGTGGAGTCTGTGGGGAGAGGGAAGGGGACGGGTGGTGATGATATCAGGAGATTAAAAGGGGTGGAGGAGAGAAGGAAGGTGATGATGATACCAGGGGGTAGAGGGAGGTAAGGGGAAGAAGTTAATGATGCCAAAATAGAAGGAAGAGAAGATGATAATGATGCCAGGGGGTGGAGGGAAAGGGATGGGAAGAGAAGAGAATGTGGGCTGATGCCAGACAAGAAGGAAAGGGAAAGAAGAAGGTGATGATGACAGGTAGGTGGAAAGAAAGGGAAGAGAAAGTGATGGTGCCAGAGTGGGGGGGGGGGGGGGGAGAGAAGGAAAGGGATAGTGATGATTCCAGGAGAAGAGGGAAAGGAGGGGAAGGTAATGATGCCAAGGGATAGAAGGAGAGGGGTTGGGGGAAACAGAAGACAAGAGAAAGTGATGGTGTTAGGGGAAAGGAAGAGAAGGTGATGATGCCAGGGGAGGGGGAGAGGAAAGAGAGGAGAATATGATGATGCCAGGGGGTGGAGGGAGAGAGAGGGAAACATAATGATGCCTGGGGATGGTGGAAAAGAGTCTGTGGGGGGGGGGGGGGGGCAGTAGGAAAGAAGATGATAATGCCAGAGGCTGGTGGAAAATGGTGGAGTGAAATGGAAGGTGAGGATGATGCCACCAGTACTGGGGGAGAGGGAAGAACATAAGAAATTAAGAACATAAGATATGCCATACTGGGTCAGACCCAAGGGTCCATCAAACCCAGTATCCTATGTCCAATAGTGGCCAATCCAAGTCACAATTACCTGGCAAGTTCCCAAACATTAAATGAATAGATCCCAAGTTACTAATCCTTATTAATTAATAGCAGTTTATGGACTTCTGCTCTAGGAACTTATCCAAACCTTTTTTAAACCCAGTCACACTAACTGCTGTAATCACGTTCTCTGGCAGTGAATTCCAGAGCTTAATTATGCATTGAGTGAAAAAAAATTCTCTGATTTGTTTTAAATGAGCTGCTTGCTAACTTCATGGAATGCCCCCTAGTCCTTGTATTATCTGGGAAAAGAAGTTGATGATATAAGGGGAGATGGAGAGAGAAGGTGATGATACCTGGGGGCAGAGAGAGAAGAGTGGGTGGATAGGGAAGGTAATTTTGCCAGGGGTTGGGGGTAGAAGGAAAGGAAGAGAAGAGAAGATGATGATGATGAAAGTGATGGTGTGCCACAATTAAGTGAACCCTGTTCCGGGTGTGCCACGACACAAGAAAATTTGGCAACCACTGCTCTACTGTTCCATGCTTAAACTAACATCCAGACCCCCTTTTCATTTACTTCTTTAACCCAACCTCTGAGTTAGTTAAGAATGTGGTCTATTCTCCACCCATAAATCCTCATACCTCAATATTCATTTCCGAGTGTTCAATTTTTAATGAATTACTCCATACATTATGCTATGGACTGGGGATAACAAATAATACCATAAAGCGTGGGTTTCCAAACTCTGCCTTTGAGACCCTTAATTAGGTTTGGTTTTCAGAATGTTAACAATGAATTCTCATGAGATGTATTTGGTCTAAAAACAGGATTAATTTACATATTTTGGTTAGTATGAAAATAAATCTGTTTGGGAGTCTAAGATCTGCAACAGAGTGAACACACATGAAGGAGTAGAGAGAATGGAAAGTGATCTAATTAAACTTGAGATGTGGTCAAAGGTTTGGCAACTGGGATTCAATGCCAAGAAATTTAGAGTCATATATTTGGAGTGCAGAAGTCCAAATAATCTCTATGTAATAAGGGGTGAAAGACCGATGTGCACAGACTAGGAAAAGGACCTCAGGGTTATAATGTCTGATGATCTGAAGGCAGCAAAGCAATGTGATAAGTCAGTGGCTATAGTCAGAGAGATGCTGGGCTGCATAGTGAGAGGAATAACTAGCAGGAAAAAAAGAGGTGATAATGCTCCATTGGTGAGGCCTCATCTGGAGTATTGTGTTTAGTTTTAGACACATCATCTCAAAGGGGATAGAGACAGGATGGAAGCAGTCCAGAGAAAGGCAATCAAAATGGTGTGGGGTCTGTACCAAAAGACTTATGAGATTAGACTGGAGGACCTAAATATGTATACCTTGGAGGAGAGGAAAGGCAGGAGAGATATAGTACAGACTTTGGTTTTCACTAAGGAAGATGTAAGAGAGATACCCATACCAGAGATGATATTCAAAGATGATGATTCAGAGGAATTGAAACAAATCTCAGTGTACCTGGAAGATGTAATATGGCAAATTGATAAACTAAAGAATAGCAAATCATCTGGACCAGATGGTACACATCCCAGAGTGCTGAAAGAACTGAAAGAAGAAATTGTGGCCCTGCTATTGGTAATTTGTAAACTATCATTAAAATTGTCTATGGTATCTGAAGACTGGAAGGTTGGTAATGCAACGCAAATTTTTAAAATGGGATCCAGGGGTGATCCAGGAAATTACAGATTACCGAGTCTGACATCCGTGCCAGGCACAATGGTATAAACTATCATAAAGAATAAAATTACTGACCATATAGATAAGCATAGTTTAATGGGACAAAGCCAGCATGGATTTAGCAAGGGAAGTCTTGCCGTACCAATCTGCTACATTTTTTTGAGGGCATAAATGTACATGTGGATAAAGGTGAGCCAGTTGATACAGTGCATCTGGATTTCCAGAAAGCATTTGACAAAGTCCCTCATGAGAGACTTCTTAGGAAATTAAAAAGTCATGGGATGGGGGCGGTGTCTTATTGTGGATTGCAAAGTGGTTAAAAGATAGAAAACAGAAAGTAAGGCTAAATTGCAAATTTTCCCAATGGAAAAAGGTGAATAGTGGCGAGCCCCAGGGATCTGTTCTGGGACCACTGCTTTTTAATATATTTATAAATCACCTAGAAATGGGAATAAGTGAGGTGATCAAATGTAGTGATCACACAAAATTATTCAAAGTTGTTAAATCACAAGAGGATTGTGAGAAATCGCAAGAGGACCTTGCAAAACAGGGAGACTGGGCATGTAAATAGCAAATGATATTTAATGTGGACAAGTGCAAAGTGATGGACTTAGGGAAGAGTAACCCAAAATATAGCTACATAATGCAAGGTTCCGCTCAGGAAAAGGATCTAGGTGTCATTGTTGAAAATAAATTGAAATCTTCTGCTCAGTGTGCAGCAGCAGCCAAGAAAGCAAACAGAATAAAACAGAGAATATCATAATGCCTCTGTATCGCTCCATAGTGCGACCTCATCTTGAGTATTGTGTGCAGTTCCAGTCATCACATCTCTAAAAAAATATAGCAGAATTAGAAAAGGTTCAGAGAAGAGTAACCAAAATAATAAAGGGGATAGAAAGATTCCCCTATGAGGAAAGGCTAAAGAGGTTAGGACTCTTCAGCTTGGAGAGGGGTGGGAGTGGAAGGGAAATAGAACAAAAAGGTTACTAAGAGCCAAGAGTAACAGATAAGTATGAGAAAAAAAAAGTGCGAAACTTGCTGGGCAGACTGGATGGGCCGTTTGGTCTTCTTCTGCCGTCATTTCTATGTTTCTATGAGAAGAGAAAACTGAGGAGAGATATGACAGAGGTCTAAAAACATGAATCATTTGTTTACTCGTTCAAAAAGTAAAAGGACTAGGGGACACACAATGAAGTTACTAACTTGTACATTTCAAACAAGAGAAAATACGTTTTTTACTCAAATCATAATTAAGTTCTGGAATTCTTTGGCAGAGGATTTGTTGAAAGCTGTTAGTGTAGCTGCATTTAAAAAAGGTTTGGACAAGTTAAGTCCGTAAATCATTATTAAGGCGGAGTTGCAGAAATCCACTGGTTATCCTTGGGATAAGCAGCTTGGGGATCTCTCTGCCCTTTAGGATCCTGCCAGGTATTTATGATCTGGATTGGCCACTGTTGGAAACAGGATACTGAGCTTGATGGCAAATCTTCCGTTCTTATAACTTTTAAATACCTGAAGCATAATAATGATGTGCAAGAATCAAACCTTTTCCAATGGAAAGAAAGCTTAGAACAGGGAGATATAATATGATGTTCCAAGCCTCAGGAGCAACATCAGGAAATATTTCTTCATGGAAAGTCTGGTGGAGGAAGAAGCAATGGGATTCAAAAGGGCTTGGGATAAAACAAAAGGATCCCTAGTGCTGAAAGGTTGTGAATGAGGATAAGGGGGTGACTTGCACAGAGCAGCAGTTATTATCCATTAAAGAAAAAATTGCTGGGCAAATTAGCTGGACCACGTTACCAATGTTTCTATATTACTATGAGTTTGGAAACTGCCACCATATGGAATAGGTTCAGCCTTCCCAGCTGTTAAGTGCCAGACCCCAGCAAGGATGTCATGTTAACTGAATACGTATGCAACTTAAGCCCCTTGTTAACTGAAATCCAATACGAGCAACAGATCTCTTTCACCAGTTATTACGAAGAGGTCATCCGCTTGCAACTGTTAACGACCAGTACGGCATCTCTTGCCTAGTCACTGATGTTTCCTCACAAGCGTGAAGTAGAATAAGTTACAATATTAACACACGAGATCCAATTATAGTAAACAATAGTTCTGGATTTGGTTGCTCAACGCATGTTTTATAAAATCCAAACTTGCCTTTATGATTACAGTAGCTTGCTGTTTTAAATTGTAGAGTGGTGTATGGCTTGCTTTTAAATGCCCCCATACAGAGTAAGTAACCGTGCAAAAAAGCATTTCGTGAATGAAGAGTCAAGGTGACTGTTCTAGGGCACTATTACAGGATCTCGAATAGCTATTTGGGGCTAGTAAAAAAACGAGCCACACCACACTACAATTTAGAACAGCAAGCTATTGTACTAATGAAGACAGGGGTCGTTATTTTACCTGTACGATCCTGGATTTCTGTGTTGCATAACTGACAGTGAAGGAAAAGGGTATTTACAGATGGGAGAAATCTCTCCCCATACAGCTTACATTTACATTTATATTTGTATACTGCCCCTTTTCCAGAAAGGAACCAGAGCAACTCTCATCAGTGTTTTCCAACCCTCTCCTGGAGGTACTTATCCAGTTGGGTTTTCAGGATTGCCGCAATGAATATGGATGAGTTATATTTGCATTCATTGGAAACTCAGGATACTCAAATTTCTCATGCATATTCATTGCGGCAATCCTGAAAACCTGACTGGTTAGGAGTGCCTCCAGGAGAGGGTTGGGAGGCACTGGTTTACATCTTAGAGTACAATACAAAAATGGTTTGTGTCATTAAAAATAATAAAGGAGTATAAACACATTCACAAATGAAAGCCTTGTTATTTATTTATTTTTAGAAGCCTTCTCCTAGGGTGGGGGTATGTGTTTTTGAGGAGTATTACATGTTTGTTAGTTTATTTTCTTTTTCAGTATATCATCAGTGTGTTTATTTTTTTGTATATCCATTGCTTTTCTATATGTTTTTTCTAATCTGCTTAGTACAGCAGGTCTGATTTAATACAGAATGTAAATTTTAAAATAAATAAATGAAAAATCCCAATGTAAAAATCAGTGGAGAGAAAACCACTTAACTCAAAATAAACCAAACAAACAAAAAACTAAAATTTAAATGTAAGGCCATGGAAGAATGGCTGAATGGTCATGCTGGAAGATCCATACCATGACCAGTCACAAAAGGCAGAATAGAAATCTTGAACTAAATTGAAATATTAACCAAGAAGACACAAGTTGCTCTTGGCAGTTTTGTCAGCGATCACAACTCACTGAAATAAATTAATAGTGCACCCCTCTCTTTCCTCACGGTGCAAAGGTTTATGGATATATAGTAGAGAATAATAATATTAATAATAATAATAATAATAATAAAGTGATGTGGCACTGAGCCAAAGACTTACTGTAGCAACAACATGCAAGGGCCAGTGTATGACAGCCATCTTCCTACCCTCCCTTCTTTCTCCAGTACTCAGAAATATCTCCTTGGTGACTCAACTAACAGCTGACCACCTCTCTGACTTTAAAGGAACAATATTTTAAAGGATGAACAGTCCAAAGCAATCTTTACTGCAGTTTACAAAATTGGTTGCGAAGAGCTCTGCAGCTTGCATGTTTTGACTGCCTGTCTCAAGGGGGAAAGAAAAGTCCTCAGACTGTCACAGTCAATCACATAAAATTCAAAACATGCATTGCAAATCCCCCCATGCAGAACCACTTGTCTTGCTGCCATATTGATCCATTAGGTTTCAACCAAGAAAGCAAAGGACTACTTAGCAAAACCAGCTACATCCATCTTTCTCTCTGCCAGTTTTCTATGAGCCCTGGTTGCTTTAATACTTGACAAAGGACAACACAACCTGATCCTCCTAGGACATTATGACTGAAAGTTAACAATCTTTTCTTCTCCTTCCCGTCTTTCTTTTTGCCAGAAACACATAACTGCTGAAGGTACACATAGGGTTTGTCTACGCAGGTCCTATGTAATCTAAATCTTGGTAGTGCAGTCTTTTGCTATATCCATTTTAAGTATACTTATGAGTGTCTATTACAAATCATAATTTCAGAAGGTACGTTGTTTTCTTCAGTAAAATAAAAATTGTTACAAGAAAACCAGGACTACTTCAAAATCTCCAGATTTCAGGGAAGATAACTTTCACACAGATGCGTGTGGTGGCATATATGTGTGTCTATATGCTCATAAGTAGATCTACGCAAATATTTTATAACACGTATGAAATACAGGCATTTTATAAAATGCACATATCTCTGCTCTGCACCATATGTGCGTAAGTAGGCTTACGCATGAATACATGCAACTCATTGAAACTATGTATATTGATGCATTAGTGTACATTTCTTACCTTTTTAAAAATATAATCGTATGTATATTTTACGTGCAGATAGGACTTATGTAAGACCCGATTTATACATGTAAGTCAGACAATTTTGAAACATATGCGCGTAAATGAAATTAACCAGTTTACCTATGACTCCACCAGTTCACCCAATCTTTCTCCAGGTTATCAGGTCCTTCCTGGTTTTTCAGCCTGAGCTCTTCCCAATTCACCCAATCAGTACTATATACATTTAATATTACTTACAGCAGATAATTATCAGGTGTAAGAATATGCAAGTAAGTTGGCAAATGTATATGTGCAAGTGTCTTTTAAAATACAACTTATGCATGCAAGTGTTGTCCCTGCCCTGGAATACCCTGTGACAACATGAGAGGTCTTGGGCTAGCCAGAAATCAGATTCAAGCTGGACTCTGGCTGTTCTCTCAAATTTCTTTATTAATAACAAGAAACAAAACATAATCAACTCTACTTACTTTTGCAGATCACAAAATAAAGAGAGCAATCTAACTCACAGCTCAGCAATATTAGCCTTCCTTTAGGCTTGCTTCTCTTCCCTGAGGCATCTTTAAGCCTAACTTCTTATCCGCTTCTAAGAACATACTCAGATTGGAATTCCCTTCCCGTCTGTGGATTAAGGTGGACCAGGCTAAATGCCTGCTCACAGGTTTTTAAGAAGAGCCTAACATTCACTGCATCACATACACTCCCGCTTACCTTAATCTTGTCATGTCGAATGTCTGCCACTACTTAGGCTAATTCCCAGGAAAATGCATCATCCTTCCTATATTCTTTTCCTATCTTAAGCTGGGACTAACCATTATGGGGGGGCCAGAGTATACCTTCCCCTCCCCTGTCTGTATACCCTCCGGACCAACTCATGGGAGCTACTTTTGAGTGGGGCTTCCTTACGTTTTCTAGCGGTTATTCTCCCCCACCCTTTATGGAGAATCATCTAAGGGCTCTTAGAATACCCCCAATTCTCTCTGATACATGTCACCATGCAAAGTTAAAATAATAAAAATCCTGGCAGTCTTTAGACACTGAGATTGCTTGGATTTTCGTCTCAGGTGCTGCCTCCATGGTCTGGATGTCTTTGACTCCATATGGTATACTTTCGTATACTATTGTGGATAGGATTCCAGAGGAGATGTTTTTATGTAGTCTGTAGTCTGGGCCCTCCCCCCACCTTCCCCTCCCTTCCCCTACCTAACCCACCCCCCCGGCCCTATCTAAACGCCCCCCCCCCCCCTACTTTTGTCGGCAAAGTTACGCCTGCTGAAAGCAGGCGTAACTTTGCGCGCGTCAGCCGGCAGCCCCGCTCCGTCCTCCGGTCCGGGGGGCTGGTCCGAAGGCCTCGACCACGCCCCAGGGCCGGCACCACGCCCCCGCCACGCCGCGTCGTTTCGGGAACACCCCCCAGACACGCCCCCTCCCTCCCCTTTTCGAAAGCCCTGGGATTTACGCGCGCCGGTGGCCTATGCAAAATAGGCCACCGGCGCGCGCGGGCCTTTTAAAATCCGCCCCTTAGAGAATAGCCACTGCCATTAGCAATGGTTACATGGAATAGACTTAGTTTTTGGGTACTTGCCCAGTTCTTATGGCCTGGATTGGCCACTGTTGGAAACAGGATGCTGGGCTTGATGGACCCTTGGTCTGACCCAGTATGGCATTTTCTTATGTTCTTATGGGCTAGCCCAGCCCAGCTGGCAGTGAGCTGGCCCCACAGAGTCTCACACTGGGGATAATATCTTCCCAGAACAACAGAGTATGGAAGCTCAGGAGATATATCCACTTCTACATAGGCTTGCCCTGCCAAGGTTGCCAGTAAGACCTGATGGGTTAGGTACTGCTGCTGTTTGCCATGTATAAAGGTGAGTGTTGCATTTTTCTTGTAATAAATCTGTTCTCTCTGGGTTAGATCCTTACAGATGAGTCTTTCCACATCCTGAATCCACCAGGGCTTGAGTGGGAACCTCATTCAGTTCAACTGAGATCACATGGGCCATCTACCATATTACAGCTTTGAGTCTTCTCAAAAGTATGTGTCCACTCATGCTCCCACTCTTCATTCTCAAATTGGGGATAATCCTTGACAATGTGTTATTTTGCTCCAGAACGGGAGCTCACCTGTGGGATTTTCTCCACTTTGATTTCAATAGTTCCTACAAAGGGTTCCTCGTTCCTTTTCTTCATTTGACTGTGCTCCTCCTTGCGGAGCTTCACTAGCTTGAGCTCTCAATTTTAGATCTTCAAGCCATGGGCAATCCTTGACAGCATGATCTTCTGCCACACAATAGTTGCATACCCATGGGGTTTGCTCCAATTTAACTTTACCACTTCCTATAAAAGGTTCTTTATTTTCTTCTTTGTCATGGGGGAAACACTCTTCCTCATGCCCATTTCTGGCACAAAGTGAGCAAAAGGAAAAAAAGTGTCTGGATTATTATTACTCAGGTGGGCAGGTACTTCAGAGACTCCTTTCCTCCTCAGATTCCTTGGTTGTCCATGCTTTGAAGGTGTTCCATTGTCAGAGTATGCTTTAGCCTCTAGTGTTGACTGTGTTACCATGTTGACATCCATGATTTTGCTTCCTTGGTGTAGGCAATCTCTAGCCAGATGGCCTCTCTTCCCATAGTTAAAACAAGCTGATAGGCCTGGGGTCTGTGACTGAGGTTGACCTGTCATTCTTGAAGTCTTGCACTCTCACAGCCATGCCCTGGATCCTGTATGGGATGTCTTTCTAGTTTCTGTATTCGATTTTGTATTAACTGAGCCTGATGGAAGGTGTCCATCACTTCCAATGCTTTCTCCAGGGTAATCCCTAGGTGTCAATACACCCAATTCCACATGGGTCTGTGCAGTCATCCAAAAACTGATCCAGGAGAACCTCATTGGCTACTTCAAGGCTTGTTTTTTGCTTCTGGCTGTAGCATTTGGCATCTTTTAGCAAATGAAAAAGGCTCTATTGACTTTCCTGAGCTGTAGTGTGCTACACCAGAACTGCTGCCAGTATGTTTCTGACTTTTAATCTGCCCTTTCCAGAATGGGTTTTGACTTTCAAGTAGCTAGTTCTCCCATCTGGACTGGCAACTTGAAAGGCTGCTTGGCTTTTGCATATAGGTAGATTTCCCAAATACAAAATTGTTCCCATACAGGCAGGGGAGGGAAAGGTATAGTCTGGCCTAGAGGACCCCATACCAATCCTACCCTCCATAAGAAAGAGAAGTGGCTAGTCTCAGTTTAGGGTAGGAAAAGAATATAGAAATTATTATGTATTTTCCTGGGAACTAACCTGGGTAGTGGCAGACATTCAACATGACAAGGTAGCTTCTGGCCAGGCAGCTATGCAAGTGATTCTTTCAAAATTTTTTAAGAAAACATCTATGTCTTCACCTGCCTTCATTTTAGACAACACTGGAGTCAATAGGGTTTCCATGCTGTAGTGGCTTGGGCTATAATTGGGCAATCTGCTCATGAAGGAGCTGAACCACTCTCTAGAGTTGCTGCTGTCCTTCAGTGAGAGACTGCACTGCTCGCTCCATGTTAGCTTACTGGCTCCAGAAGTATAAAAGCTTTCTTTGAAGGGCTCTGTCCTGTTCAGGAGCGCAAACACAACAAAACTTTCAGTTAAGGGGAAAGAAAAGAAAAAGCCTGCTTGTTTAGTTCTGACTTACTCTATAAATCTCTCTCTCTCTAGGCAGAGCTACCTTCCTTAGCCCGCTGAAAAATAATCCTGTGGCTACAGCCGCAGCCAAGCCCCAGAACAGAAAAAAGTTCCTTTTTTTCCTCCCCTTTTTTTCTTTTTGGTGTGGTTCTCTGCCTGTGCACAGCTAAATGCAGAAATTTCCAAACTGACATCATATCTGACACCATGAACAGTTTTGGGCTAGCCAGAAAACAGATTCAGGATGGGCTCTTGTAAACTTCTTTATTAATAACAGGAAAACAAAACAGAAGCAGCTCTGCTTACCTTCACAGTTCACAAAATAAAGGCAGCAATCTAAGTCACAGTTCAGCAGTATTAGCCTTCCCTGCCCTTTCTTCTGTTCCCTGGGACCTCATCCGATCTCTCTGGGCCTAGCTTCTTATCTCCTAAGGAGAACGTCCTCAGAGTGGAATTCTCTTCCTGTTTGTGACTTGAGTAGGCCAGGCTAAATGCCTGGTCCTGAGCTTTTAAAGAGGGTCTAACATACACTCCTTCACCCGCCCCAAGCCACCCCATTTTTATGTGTATATACATGCATGTGAAAGTGAAAATATGTGCATATTTTTTAATGTTATAAAATATGGATTACATGAGTAGATGCTAACTTTTACGATCATAATGTTTTGAAAATTCACACTTTAGAGTCCAGTTTTCTAGCAAACCTACTATATAAGCCACAGCCACATTACGATGGATAACTGAGGCTGTGTCAGAAATGAGCCTGGTGTGAGGCCAGACCCTGGCTCTGGCTCCACTTCAATCTCATTAAATAACTAAGAGAGAACTGAACCAGAACAAAGATAGGGAAAAAAGTGGTTCTACATCAATCGACCAGTTACAATGAGTGCATTGGAATTGGCATGTTGTGTATTAGGTAGAACTATAATCAGTTTGGGTTCTATTTTTAAGAGCATTTGACCTTTTCTATACCAGTGGTAAAGCTCTTTTGCAAACAGGGTCCCCTCCTGCATGTTCATCCTGGCTTGACTTGCTCTTGTCCAAAGTTCATTTGACTGTTCTTAAAGACGGTAAGACTTGCCCACTTCTAATCCTACAAACTACTGTATTTTTCTGATACCCAATTTTGTCTGAAAGGTTGTTAAAGGTGCCCTTCAGCATACGTGAATGCATTATCCTCATGTTTTGTTCACTCAGCTGGCAGTTTGATTTACTCCAAAGCCATATGGCCACACATCTAATTTTTGAACTAAATAGACCATGCACAACCCAGATCATTTTGTAAATTATAACTCTGCACAGAAATCCGCAATGGCAGGAGAGATGCAGTTTTTCATATTCTATGAAATTCAATGTCATCCATAATGTGATGGCAAGATAAAGATTTGTTTTGCCAGCCACATCACAGGCATTCAGTGTATGTTAGCAAAATAGTAGACCAGCAAGGCAGGATGTTGAATTTCTGATCCTACAGTGCTGTGCACGGCTAAGAGACAGTAACTGTAAAATAGTCCATCTTTCAGGAAAATAAAACAACTGATATTTCTTAAAACAAACAGTATGAGTGAAACAAATGAAACAAAAAAACAGCAGAGGGCTTCCCGCTGTCAGCTAGTGGTGGCTTTCATTTTGAAAGATGTGGCTACAAGGCGTACTGCAGGTCACATCGGAGGATGCCTGCGCCACACAGGAAGCTAAAGACAAGGGAAACAGGAACATGTAGGATGCTACTGTAACACCTGCAAAACAACACGGGGGGTGGGGTGGGGGGAGCAATTTCAATGCCTTTTCTGCACGAATAGAAAGGAGGGTCTTTGAAAATTACCCACCCTGCGGGTTCAATTATGAATACAGTGCCTCTACACTAGCAATTCTACCAGCAGTAAAAGTAGGCTTTCCTGGGGGCAGAGCTTGCAAATACACGTTTGCAAAAATACGCATGCAATTTTCCCTGCAGAAAGAAGCGGCAAAATTGGGCAGATTTTAAACATATTGGTTGGAGGTCACTTTTTTTTTTTAAGTGTATGACTACTTAACCGGCTTTAAGTTCTTTTGAATATAGCCAGGTAAGCTTGAAGTTATCCGATCACATGTGCAAGATAACGTTCAGCTGCTCTGAGGCAGTCATAAAGTTATCCAGCATAGCTGGATGCAGCTGAAAATAGTCTACGGGCTTGGTTTTTAAAAGCCTTTACACATTTAAAACTGAGTTTTACATGCGTAAATGCACTTTGCCCATGTAAGCAGGCTTTTGAAAATTGCTACAATATATGTCATTGAATTCTCAATAGGGTTTACCCACATTATGTGCACTTAATGAGGGTAAATGACTTTTGAAAGTGTCTCCGATAATATGTTACATTTACTTGCATAGCTCTTTTGAAAATTCATCTGTAAGTTAGATGGATAATTTTACTCCATCCTGGAATGCCCTCAGAATACCTCTTTTTTTTTTTTTTTTTATCCAGCTAAATTTTAGCTGGGTGATGAATTACCCAGTTAAAATGTAGCAGGAGACGTGGTCCCAATATCCAGTAGCTGACATTTAGCCAGATAACGTGCAAGTTAGACAGCTAAATATCTTTGAATATTGTCCTCTAAGATATTATCCGGCACTTAATAAAGATGAAATTGCCATTTGTAGACTGAATTGGGACTAAAACTGGGTCAGGATGCTATGCACTCTTTGACCATGATTTTAACTTACATCTGAAAAACAGCAAATCACCGGCAAGCCAGTGCTTCATGCAGAGGTCACCATGCTTGTGGTTAAAAGGTTCTCTCTTGTTGTATGTACATGTAGAACTTTTTTTTTTAACAAGTGAATGTTCTGTTGTGTTTTCCAGGGCTTTTTTTCTGCTGGCACTTGACTGATACTTAGCACTGGCACCATTTTTTCACCTATAGGTCAGAAGGGGAGGGGCTGGATTAGAGAATAGAGTATCTGTACCCTGCTCCAGTCTGCAGGACACCAGCCCTGCATGCTGTGACCAGAGGTAACCTAGAACAATACCAGAACCTGGTACTTGTCCATACTATGAATTATCCTCTACCCTATAATTTGAATTACCATTATTAGCATTCGTATATATTTTTTCTTCTTTTTTCTCCTTTTAAGCACTTGGGGGCAGATTTTAAAAGCCCTGCACGCGTAAATCCAGCCGGATTTCCACGCGCAGGGGACTTGTGCGCCGGTGCGCCTATGTTGCATAGGCCGCCGGTGCGCGCCAAGCCCCTGGGATGCGCTTAAGTCCGGGGGCGCGCCGGGGGCGGTGCGGCATTCGGGGACGTTCTGGGGGCGGGGTTGAGGTCTCCGAACCAGCCCCTGGGCGGGGAATGATGCGCCGGCAGCTGGCCAGCGCGTGCAAGTTATACCTGCATCAGGGCAGGCGTAACTTTCTACACAAAGGTGGGGGGGTGGAGGATTTAGTTAGGGCTGGGGGGTGGGTTAGGGAGGGGAAGGTGGGGGGGGGGGGCAGAAAAAAAGTTCCCTCCGAAGCCGCTCCGATTTCGGCCGACCCTGGATTTTATAACAAGTGCACTGCAGCGCGCGCATGTTATAAAATTGGGCATAGATTTGTTCACACCGGGTTGCGCAAACAAATCTACGCCCGCGCATAACTTTAAAAATCTACCCCTTATTTTGGCACCACATGTGCACATTTCTTTACGATAATGTTTCTTGAATCTCAATCTGAGAAAAGCACTGCTGGTGCCTCTCTCTCTTTCAGTCTCCTTTTCCCATGCCATGATAGTGGCAGAGGAGGTAAAACTTCTGCTCTCTTATTCCTGCAGCAGGGAGGAATATGCAGTGACTGAACCCTGCAGGGATCTGGGCTCTCTTGTTAGTAGGACCCTGGGTGGTTGCTCTCATTTCCCTCTCCCTCACTACCACCCCCCCTTCCCCCAAAAGGAGGCTGCATCTGAGTACCAACACTTTTCTTTCTAGGAAAACAGCATTGGTATTTTCTATTTCAGCACACTATAAAGTCTTCTTTAACAGTACTATTCTTTCATCCGGTATTCATTCATAGGGGTTTATCATACTGTGTTTCTTCACCTAATCTGTTTTCTTGCATGCAATGCATTCATTTTATGGTTTATTATTGACAGTGATTCATTTGGTTTAGCTGAGCTATTTAGCATCTCCACTCCATTCAAAGAGGAGAAATCCAGCCTTGGCGGTCACGCTCAGTGTTTGCTGTGGGATGAGCAGGGTGAACCCGTCTAACTTCGAGGAGAACTGAACCCTAAATTCCCTTAAGGCGATAAAGATATGGCCCAAGCTTAAAATAACCCTTTATCCATGGATTGTTATTGGGAGCAGAAGATGTATCACCATGGGCATCCTTGTTTCACTTTATATTTTTAGACCTGTAAATAATACCAAGGCTACCAGCATGCTCCAGATTTCACCACACTGCATGTACATGCATGGACAGGAAGTTCTGATTATTTTCAGAAAACCAATGGAGGGAGAAGTCCAGAACTACAAGTCCCACCTATGCAGCTGGATCAAATCTGGACTAGATCAGCCTGTCCTCCAAATGTGAGCAAATGGTTATCTGAGACGCTCCCCTCCAGCCTGCAACTTATCAGCAGTGGTGACCTCTTTCTGCTTGAAAAGGAGCCTGACAGGATGGAAAGTCTCCAGAGAGGCAGCCAAAAGTGTGAACTTGAATTGTCAGCAGGACCCCCCTCCTCACCAGCAAAGCAAAAATGAGGTCAGGAACAGAGGGCGTTACTCCATTAAGCCTATTCTTGCCTGCATTTGAATGTCTAATGCTGTATATGTATCTATTTATATAGAGAGAAAAAATAATAAAGCAATAACAAGGCCCAAAATCCATTAGTGCACCATGAAAAGTGCAGTAACAGTCTACATTAACAGCTTTCAGCTCTTCGTTTGCTTTGTCACATCTTTCTAATCCCATCAAACAGGACCAGGAGGGTCAATAAGTGCTGTAATGAAGCAAGGCATTTTATTTCCTATTCCTGCCCCTTTGTCATTTGATTTAAATTGTTCTTTATACCATTTTTTAGAGAGCTCATTAGATTCATGTGTGTTTTAGGGCATTTTGTCTGAATTTATTTTTTTTTTTTGGTGATTCTGTCAGAGACAGCAGCAGATGGAACTGGAAAACAAAAATCTGCACAGATTTAAAAGGCATTATTTGGTCTATAACTTCCAAACCAATTGTTCTATGTCTTGTGCATCATCATCATCTCTAATCATATTCATCATTTACTATACCTTGTTGTTGCTTTTTTGTATAATTAGCTCACATAGTACTGGGCATACTGATGTCCGGTTCTCCAAGACTGGCCCAGTTCAATTCCTGAGTCGGGTCCCTCCTCTTCCGAGGCCCAACCGGGACAGTGAGGAGGCTGCAATCACAGCATCTGGGGAGAGGGGGGGGGAGGGGGAAGGGGAAGGAGGGAATTGGAGTCATTGCACACCACCACCACCACCACTTAGTGGCTGGATTTAGCGGTCCATGATCGCAGGGCTGTGTCTGGTTCACAGCAATGACTGAGCTGGGTAAGATATTAGAGGATATGGGGCCAGATCCCACGCTCAGTTCTGATTGAGCTGGAAGACCAACTGAGCAAAAAGGAAAGTGCCAGGCCCTATTCCCTCTGTCCCCCCCCCCCCCCTAAAAAAAGATTTCCAATGCTCCATCTCTCTCAGGTATTTAATACGGCTAAATTGTAACTAAAACATTGAATGGTTCTGAGAGTCTTGTATACCTTATACCACAATTAGATTTTCCTTCTTTAGTTGCCTGTTTATTTCTATAGGATCTTTTCTCTTTCAATATTTTCATGTTCCTATCTTGGTTTACTTAAGCTCAGAAACACATTATTTTACCTTATTTCCCCCTTTGGATAGTGATATTAATTTACAGGATATTTAAACAGGCTAACATGCAATGACAGACCCTCTTAAAATGTAATAGAATGTTTTCTGCTATCTTTGTAAGAATTACATTTTGTTCTTGCATAATAAGAAGTGTCTTTAATGTCAAAGCACTTCCTAAGCCTAGCACCTTAGAAGCATGCATGCAGCTAGATCTGCGATGGACGTCACAGCAACTGGCTTCGATCCCGAGGTTGGAGAACATCAGCTTGCTATCATTATCCCTCGGCAGAAGTACGCTGGGGCGCAGGAAGCCAAAGTCAGAGTGACTTACTTAAAACAAGACAGAGAAGAAGTGGAAGAAGCAGATCCCAAGGGTCCTTGACAAACCATCCTGTGCTCCCGCCTCTGTACTGCCCTTACCTCCATCTTGAAGTGTCTGTGCCCTTCAATTAAAACTGCAGGGAAAGCTGATAAAAGCAACCCAACTTTACTCAATTATTCTTTCATCAACTAATCCCACCTATATTACCACCTGGTTCTGGCTATTCCAAATCATGGCCTTGTTGTTTTGAACCCAGAGCCGCCTCTTATTTGTGTGGTCTGTACGTCTTGGCTCCATTGAGCAGGGCCTGGCTTTACGCGACTCTGTATAAAGTTGCATACAAATGTCTAGCGGCAGTACAGCAGTAGCATCTTAAGTGCTACTCTTAGCAAACTGGTTTCCCTTAAGCAGGTAGGATAGGCAGGCAGGTGGCAGGCCGCACCCAGGAGCTGATCTTGGTGGTAGGGGGTTCCCTTTGGCGGGAATTATTACAATAAGATCAGCTTCCATTGAACTTTGAATAATATTTAAACCTGTCCCCTCTCTGGGAGGGATGAAGGGAGCATTATTTGGTTAGACTGGGGAGAGATGGAAAGCAGCAGGAAAGACCACTTAACAGATGACAGGGTACAGCAGCAAATTGTCAAAAGCTATTCTGTGGGATATTTTGGAACTTATATCTGGAGAAATAAGGGACAAATCACAAAGTCCAATTGAACTCCAGTGGATCAGATGGATATTTTTATGCAGCATGAAGTAAAAAAAAAAAAGATTTTCAAATAAAAATGTAGAACTGTCCCTCCAGATAAAGGGCAGTTGGCTATCCTGAGGCACTATTTTTGTGAAGAATTCACAGTCACCAAATCCATTTATCAAGATCTTGGCATCCACAATGAATATTTATGAGATGTAATCACATATACTGAATTTGGGCTAAAAACTAGGATAATCTGCATAGAAACAAAGAACATACTGGAAGAGATATAACTACTGCATTTGGCCTGCGCATTCTCCCTTCCCGCTATGTAAGGACCCCCAAGGATTCCTTACTAATTTAATGGGTCCCTTTTATTCAGGACGTATTTGTGGAGTATTGATGTTGTGTGCTGCCTTGCGTATTTGGAAATGCAGTGCATAAATATTAAATTAACTTACTTTAAATTAAGATCTTATAATCCATTTATAAAAGAGCACCCCTTTGGGAGGTTGCCAGAATGAACTGAGAGAGTGCAGTGAGAGAGAGAGAGAGGGGAGGGAACAGTTTTTCACTCTGTCTGCTGCATGTGAGCTGCAGGAGGGATACAGATAGCACAGACTAAGCTGTTGTGTGCAGGGTTAGCCCCAAGGGGCTGCTGCTGGTAGGCTGAGTCCCTGTTTTTCTGAGACTACACTCTTGTGTATGGACCTGAGTTCATTTGAAACAACGTAAGAAATGTTCACGTTATTTCTTATGTCATTCCATTTCTGAAACAGAAACTTTCCCTTAAAATTACGTTTTTGTTTCCATTGGTTTTTTGTCTTGTGAAAAAGCTTGAGATATTTGAAAAAAAAAAAAAAAAAAGTCCCAAATGAAATGAAAAAAAAAGGGAACACGCACACCCCCCTACTCATGTGTGTTTCTCTCTTTGTCTGTCTACCTGGATGTGGGGTGTCTGCTTCTCTAACAAAAGGGGAGCTTGGAGCCACGGGCTGACTGCTTGGCTGCTAGGTGGGTAACCCTTCTTATTGTAGGGACCCACATTTGAAACAGATTTCTTTCTACTGCATCCTTGGGACAATTTTAATCTAAAAAAAATATCAGCGTGGGCATTAATTACTATAGAAGTTCTAAGCCACAAGATTGGAATAAAATTATAAGACTAGTATTCAGATCCATATGTGCCTTGGATCCATTAATTGCAAGTTTACATTGATACTATGGAAGTACTTAAGTAACAGTTTGTTTTAACAAGATATGGGTCTAGCTAAGTATTGTTTATTTCATAAGAAAGTAAATAAAAATGTTTTTATTAAGTTCTTCAATATTTCATTGTAGTTGCACCTTGTCTTGTTTCATTACTGCTCTTTTGATTTTTTCTATTATAGATATACATGAGATTTGTTTGCCTAAGATATCATTTTTATGTATATGTGTATGTGTGTGTATACATAGACAGATAGATAGATAGATAGATAAAAAGTAACCCATATCGGGGGGTCTTAACCAATTACATGAATGGAAGGAGTGTCACAGCTCAAAACATTTGGTCACTCCTGCTGAATGAAGTCTGCCAAAGGTGACAAATAATATGCATTCAAAAGAGGAGGAGAGAGAATTGACCCCTGTGGTACCCTACATTGTAACTTGACTGATTGCCGTCCCGTTGCACTTGTTGAATGTGACCTCTCACGAATGACTTGCACCATTTGAGAACTGCTCTTCCTGCACTCTCAATCTCTCTCTGTAACAGCAGGCCATGATCCAATGCATCAAATGCAGCAGACAGGTCAAGCAGGATAATCAAAGCATCCCATCCTATGCCTGCCTGCATTTGTACACCAGTTATAGCCAACAACTATGTCCCTGACCGACAGGAATGAAAACCTACTTCTGTCAGAAGATCCATCGGAGACTAGATGCCTAGGCTGAAGAAGCCCAAAATTATGCAAAAAAAAGCAGATTTGAGAACACACAGAGCTGCTCATTTAAAACAAAATGTCTGGCATTCTGAGTCAGCTAATAGCCAGCCATTCCGGGTGGACTGGAGCTGTTCTGCTTTATAAAATTGTTCTTTCCTAGATGTTTACATTCATCAGTGGAATTCACATTCGTACATTGTAATGTTATCACTTCATAATACAGGAACTTATCTGTGCAGTAAGGATAAGCAAGTCTTACATAACCCAGTTCAGACCTGCAGATATTTGCTTGTATAATCAGAGTTGGCTTCAACCTGGTTGAAATCTGGCTCGGTAGTTACAGAAAATTCCAGATTTACTTGGATTAGTTTGCATTTATTGAAATGCATGCGAATTTAAATTACATGAACTACTCAGAGTGCAAATGTTTGATTACTTTGAGTATATATGAAAATCTATGTATATTTGCTGTCCAGCCTAGTTAAATACAGTATATACGAAGTGGGGATATGAAGGTTCAAAATACATGAATTTGTCTAAATTGCTTTGTATTCCATCCAGTTTGACTCTAATTACCTAAACCTTCCCCATCCTACTTGAGCTCAAATTCCATTCCTGGCACTAGCTGGCAAACAATACATGCCTTGGAAGGAAAAGAAATAACTTCTGAGCAGGTGCCTGAGTGACTTAATCTAGATTAGTGACATCAAATTGCTCTCTTTCTCCTGCCTGGCTGTCACCATATATATTACTCTCCATACCCCAAGCCTGATCCAACTCAGTTCAATGTCCTGAGACACCCTTTTTGTTTACATCATAGTTTCAATCATTCCCAATATTACAAAATAACTGGGTCATTCATCAAAGTTCATTAGGGCTTGAACACTCATTAAATGAGGTCTAATGCACTTTGGGCGTGCAATAAATAGCACAACACAAGCTAGCATGCAAATTTAAAAATTCAGTATGCATGTGGGAGGAGTTAAGACAAATTAAGGTGTCCTACCATATTCCACGTCAGCTTAATGCACACTATCATGGGATTTAATGTCAGAAATAACTACCTCTTGTTTTTTGCGGTAACAGGAGAAAAATGTTTTATCGCGCACCTGCGGCTGTTAAAATTGTCGCTATAGGCATTACAGGGCATCCATTGTGAACCTTCATGGCCCTTTGACACACAGTGGCTTGCCACTTGGGGGTGGCATGTCTTTGGGGGGCCTACCCCTGGGTCATCTGTCGGGCCAGGGACTGCTACACGGCATAGAGTCTTGGTATGCTGGGGAAGGCACTGGTAGAGGCTCCGGCATTCCTTGGAGAATCTGGGTGATGACACTAGTGAGGTTATTTATTGAGATTGCCACAGTGGCCAGAGCTTGTCTGTGGGCTGCCATCTGATTATGCAGGGCCTGGATCTGCTCGTTGACAACCCTCCTCAGGCAAACGAGCTCTGCCCGTATGTGGTGGAGGAGGACACCATGGCTCCTTTCCATCTGATCCAGATGCTCATGCATTGAGGCCTCGCTTGGTGCCAGTGGTGGTGCCTGAGCCTGTGCAGGATCTGGTGCTAGTGCTATGCTAGTTGTGAGCAGAGTGGAGGTTTGAGCCTCCAGAAATGGCATGAGGGGGCTGGTGGGCTGCTCTGGCTCAGTGTCTGCTGCCTTGTGCTGACCATGTGGCGTGCTGGAGTGAGGTTGCACTGGCTCAACCTTGTGCCACTGCAGGCTGGGTTCCTCCATGAAGCCTGAAAGATTTAAGTTCACATTCAGTGGGCTTGCTGAGCCAAGGGCTTGCAGGATCTGGCTGCTTTCAGGAGGCTGCTGCTTCTGCTGCTCCTCCTCCTCACTGAACTGTGTTTGAGCATCCATAAGAAGGGGGCATGGAAAAGCACTACTGCATGGCTTGGCCCTAGCTATTCACTGCTGGTCCTTGGGGCTTGACGGCTGGGACCAGCAGAGTCCTGGGTAAGAGCTGTAGATACAAAGAAGACATAAATACCAAAGCCAAGAGGTAAACACATGGACTGTCTGACATGAGATGCGCACTTTGCATGTCAATCAATGTGAGCATCTTATCCCAAATAATCTGCCAATTGAAGCAGCCTTGCTATTTACAGGTGAGTTGAACTTACCAGCTCCAGCTCTCTTGGTGTCCAGCCGCATAGCCATGCCCTCAAACACATCCAGTCCCTCTATTGGACAAGGGGCTCCTCTGCCGGTCTGACGGATGTACCTGTTGCGGTTTGACACCTATGGTCTTCAATTGGGCCTTTATGTCCCGGTATCTGTGGGCCACCTGCTCCCCAATGCATCTCCTGCTGCTGCACCTTGAGATAGCCTGGACGATGGTGTACCAGATCTGGCCCTTGGGTACCATCAAGGTCTTGGCCACATGGTTGCCAAAGAGCATGACATAATGTTCCAGGACCCCAGCGAACATCTCTTTGTCCTCTAAGCTGAACTTCAACACCCTGAGATGAATGCGCCCTGCTGCCTGAAGGGTGTTAAAAAAGAGGTTGGACTTAAAATGTTTGCAAGAACAACTCTGATACTTTTTTACATTACTATTCTTTATTATATAGCATTCAAAGCATGTACATGAGCAAATGATAAACATGGATATTCAGAAAGCAACAGAAAATACTATATACTTACATAATGGTTATAGCTAGCTAGCACATCTCTCGCGCAGGAACATTTTTTTTTTTCTAACTGGCTTCATATCTGCTCTGTTTATATAGGTTAAAAGACAAAGTCCTTCTGGCCTCTGTTTGCATATTTCAAACCACAAATTTATTTAGGCTTCTCTGCTTCGTCTCCACCTTATCTCACATTCCTTCCCACAGATTATCTTTCGTACCCTTGACGCTATCTCCTCCTGTGTCTCAGGTTTGTTGATTCATCTGTTATCTCTGAAGTCTTGCAAGAGTTGTTTTATAACTCTTGCTGCAGAGTCTGGCATTCAAGGCCCTGGTATTTTTTCCTTCATCAGAAATACCATCAATATATTCAGCAATAATGGAGAAGCCGGGGATTGAACCCGGGTATAATCAACATTCCTCCCTTGAGCCAGAAGAGCGCCAGAAGAGCGTCTGGCTCACACAGGTGTTCAATTCTTCACACAGGGGACTGGGAAAGAGACGAGGGCCGTTCTCCTCAATCTGGGGAAGAATCTGTCCTGAACTCCTCCCTTTTAACTACCCTTACTTTCCTCAACCCTTCTATCTCTTACATGATTTGTGGTATGCATTATGCAAACAGTGTGCAGTTTAATATTGCTATAGGCTATCATATTGTTCTTGATGAACTTAGGTCGAAACCATCTCTGTACAGAAAAAATCAAACTAGGTATACATTGTACAAAACAGCCTACGCTAACCAGAATGATCAGAAAGGTTAAGATATATTGACAAGCTGTCCTAATCCATCCGATCGGGAATATGGACCATATATTGTCCCACATGTTGGACCAAGAATGAATTTTAATATCTTGTGCATACTTATGCAATTGGACAATTTGATTTTCAATGGCCCACGAGTTATCAGTAATATTAAAACACCACATGTCAGGCATAATCTCACAACCAAATCGATGCTGCAATAATAAAAAATCAATAGCACCACGATTGCTAATGATAGCATTGCGGAGGGTAGCTTGTTCTTGGTTCAATAACGCTAAAGCCTTAGAAGTAGTATTAATAGATTTTGCCAATGTACAAGCGAGCTTTGTGACCTTTATGTCAGCATGCATAGCCAAAGCAGGTACACTAATCAAAGTTAATGCTAATGCTAGTGATTCTTGCTTACTAAATAATGAAACATTTCCATCACATGTGGGTTCTAAGGAGGACAAATCACGTGTCTGTCGATGCTTGGAATCTAATAGTTGTGGTTTCTGGGGCAACACAGGAACAAATACACATGACAAGTATGATAGGGTGTAGGAGCCAATTTAACATAGCGGAGCGACCGGTCATCAAAGAATTCGTAGAATGAAGATGTTCAGCTACAACAACATGTGCTGTAATTAATGAGAGGCAGTGTGCTAAGCTATATTTACATAGGTCAAAACAATATGTAATTGAACATGCATGAAACGCTGGTCCTCTCAGGACTAGCAAACAGAAAAACAAGATAGGCAAGAAAAAGCTCCTTCTGAGTAATGGGTCAGAATATCCTTATCAATACCTAAACCCCATCTAAACTGCATGGCCCTGGAGTTTAACTGACACAGAGATCTGCCCAATTTAAAACAGTAGCAAGGCGTGCCTGTGGCCTGCCAGGAGTGTCCACAGTGATTGGTCTCAGTATCTTGAATCTTCCGTCATCCATTGCGATCTCCATTCTTCCTGTTGTATGTGGTTGGCCTCTCTGACTTCTGGGGGACACCCAGCTCATCAGGATAGATATATAGGCCACCTTTCATTGATGATCCCGCATCAGGCCTACTGCGCCCAGTATAGCCTGCATCCATATGTGCAGTGTTCTGGGTGTCTCTCCACCCCTCGATGAAGTATGGTCTTAGGTCCTTGCTCAACAGCATCTCCCACTGGCAGCATGCAGCCTGCTAATCTCATTATCTTTTAGGTATCTGGAACAGTTAAACTCAGGTGTAGTACATAGTCCCCCACCCCCTGGTGGTGGCAAAAAGAAAACAACAAAAATTACTGTTTCAAAAATCTAGTCTAGGTCTTTCTAAAAAAAAACAAAACTATTGTCTGAACCATTAACACAGAGAAGAGCAACTACAGAGCAATAAAACTGCATTAATTCAGTATCATGAACGTGAGAATCAAAAATAGTAACAATTGCAAGTAACTGTGTGACTAGATATTACTGAGTGTATCATAATCATATTTCATCATAATTATCAGTTATTACATTTCAAAGTGTTATACATATTACTAAAAAAACATAGTCTAAATAAGGCCACCCCCATGGAACAAGGAAATCCTGAGCACTTCAGTCCATAAAGTGAAAGATTCAAGGTATTTTCTGTGGCAAAGGTTGGGAAGACTTCAAGTCATGAGGTCAATGACAAATGAAGTGAATATGTCTTGCAGCACAGCTTCTGGAAGCTGTCCTCGAAGTACAGCAGCTGCACTCCCAGCACTAATTCAGATGTTTGTGTGTATGGATTAATACCTGATAGAAGATGAATAAAATCAAAATTAAGTAAACAAGAAACTCTACAATAAACATCAATAAATTCCCGTATGCAATAATCCCTATATACACTATTCATATGGATATCAAAGAAACAGCTACATAATATCTAATCCCTTCTTTGTTTCCCACTTTTCTATAAAGTAACACAATATTCAGACAAAAACAACCCAGGTGCTGAGACATCCTGTCATTCAAACTGTCACACATCTATTCATTGCACAAAAGACAAAACAACAATCAACACATATTGTGAGCTCAAAAATCAAATCAAAAAGTAAAGTGAAACCAAAAAATAAAAACTGGAAAATGTTTGAATTGGCCATGGTAAAACAAAAATCAGAATTCTGTTTAAAAGAAATTAACCTGGAAAAATCTGGAAAACTTAATGATATCAGTCTCACTTCTGTCATGGCAGGAAGGCTGTCGACCTGGAAAATAAAATCTGGCATACAACAAGATGATTATTGTCAAATTATTTCATATTGCTATTAAACCTCAAAGAGGTACTACTACAAGGCACTCTAACTTGGCCTCGGTCTTAGCAGGGACAGCTTTCTTCTTCGCCTTCGGAGCCACTGTGGAATAATACCAATTGTAGTTAGTCAGCAGGAACTCTGAGCTACAAGGATATCTCTGCCCTTATTGCTGAAGAGAAGGGAAAAATCAAAACCTGTACTTTTGCGAAGCATAATAAAAACAATTGGAATTTGCAAGGAAAAGCTTGTGGGGTTGTCGTACTGACTAGACCCCCCTTCAAGCCTGCTCAGCCTTTTTATAAAAAAAAACATTTTGCTGACAGTGTCTACGGGGAAAGGCCCCCCTTCTCGGAGTGGAGAATTACTAACAGCAGCACTTGAACCTTTACCTAAACAAATGATGGGAAAGTACTGTTATCTAGGTACGCTAGGCCTTGGGCTGGAGACAGCTCTCCTACAGACTGCAGCAGTGCGGACTCAAAATTATGTTTTCGTAATAGGAAAGGCAAATACATTCCGTTCCCTTGGGTAAAACTGTACTGGCAAGTAATCAAAAAGTTACCCCTTTGCATAATATACTCTAAAACATTATTAAAACATTTTGTCCATAAAACTTTAGCACTGCTGCACTTAAATGACGTCAGAAGCTATTGTGTATTCAATGCACATTTCTACAGTCAGTAAACTGTTGTCGCGTCTGTACAACACATAATGATACACAAACAGAACACATAATGACAGAGAACCACAAACATTAAAGTTCAAAAAAATAGGCCTTTTAAAAGTAAAAACAAAAATCTTTGGATCCAAAATTAAGCAAAAATCAGAATTTTAAAACAGATCTGTTCAGAAAAAAACACTAACCAAAATCTAGGAGAAAGAAAAATCCTCAGCTTCCTGTACGACAGCTTTTATTCTTGTACATCTGTAAAAGAACAATCTCACATACAAAGAGAGAATAATAGTAATCTTTGAAATCACATTTACAAAGTATTAAATGGCTAGCTATAAGTAACTGAGCAGCACAGTTAAAGTTAAAAATCACTACTTTGATTATCTTCTAACTAAAAGATTCTAGTTGCCTTAATCACTGAAACCAAAATTGTTTACATTCCTTCAAGTTTAGTCATGTGGGATAGATGGGAGAAAGAAAAAAGGTTAGAAAGAAAAAAGTTTAGTCTCTCCCTTCTTCTGTAAAATCTTTTAGCTAAATCCTGTATGTCCTTTTCTCAATAACAAATGCCACAAAACTTCTAACTAAATATAAGCCTCCCTTCAACATCCTGTTACAGATGTATGCAATGGCGGATTTTCACTCCCCCCTCTTCTGGATCATTTGCTCCTCTGTTCGCAGTGGTGTTTATATTAATCAGAGGAGAATTTGGTTTTGCGTTGTTCCCAAAGGATTCTAAATCTCACTTAAATCAGTCTTACACTGCGCATAGTGGTATATATTGTCAAATGGGCAGGGAAAACAATATTTGTTTTCCCCGGTTTTTAGCCAATCTTAACAATAGTCATATCAGAACTGTGCTCATTTTTGAGCATTGTGGCATGGATATACTTAAAAATCTTATTTCCTATATCACCAAAAGAATTCGTCTGCTAAGGCATTAGAATACCATGGATTCTTCCCACATACTGCTGCTCCGAAAAGAGCTTATTCCCAGTTGCTGCTTCGAATTCTAATTAAGTGTCCTAACAAACGACACCTTCTGTTGTCACATAATGCTACAGTACACACAGAATATTTTATAACAATATATTTTGTATTATGCACTATTCTGCTTTCTGCAAATTACAAAACCAATTCTGAACACAGGCCAGACGTTCCCAATATAAACAAATCAGCCCTTCACAGTACAAGATCAAGGAATACACAGACACAAATGAAAGGCTCATATAAAACTTTCACCATTGATTTTCAGTATTCCTATAGCATTTGATATGATGTATTCTCCCATCCCGGGATATCCAGGAAGTCACTATACTAATTTGCTTCCATTTTCTACGGCTCACTGCACTCTCTGCCACCACTGGTTAAATATCCCCGTTATCTTTAGAAAGCTGCAACTGACATTGCAACATCACTCTATGCCGCCTTAATATCTCTAGTTCTCCTCGGGCAGCGGCTAGTTGCTACTGCATCTCCTTAACCCTTAAGTGAGCCTTCCTATGTCTAGTAAGAAATATCTATCCCCGCCGGACGATGCATGCTAGCTCTTTCCCTGCAACTATAGGAACTCGTTGGGGGAAGGGAAAAACAAATCAAAACAATTATATCCATCCTCTTATGGGGTTCTATGCCCAGTTTCCTATCACAATGTGCACATAACCCCATATTACACCCCACTCATTGACCAGCAGTGAGTAAGTTACATCTTCCCAGATGGGAATTACTGCTAGGGCTTTCTCCTCTGCCCCTTCAAATTCTTTTCTGCCCGTTTTCTGTGTTTTCTTAGGCAGACTGCACACAGTACGAAACACACACACTATGATACTATGATACAAGAGAAGAGATATACAAGTATGAAAATATTAGGAGTGAGGTAGGTTTAGGAGTGAGGTAGGCGAGAATACGGTAAGAGTAAGATAATATACTATCCTAATAATTCTAAGTATTAAAGGTATACAGTGTTAAGTACTATAAATATACAATTCTAAGCATATACAGTTCTAAGCACTAATGTATACAGTTCTAAGCATTAAAAGGTACAGTTCTTAAGCATCAAAAACAATTCTAAGCATATGCATCTATATCGGATTGTTTCTCCACAGTTGGCTTTTTAAATACAACACACGTAGTCACATATGGAGGAGGTTCCCCAATTATTGTCTGACCTCCGGGCTTATGGTCACTTTTAATCTCAGTAATAATTTTATTTCGTGCTTTTATTTCCACATCTGCACGGTAAAGATCTCCAGTAACAGAGAACAGATTCCACACATGTAAGTGTTTTTTCAGACTGTCCCTCTTTTTTATCTATCGTTTAAAAATTTAAGTAATGGAGCTAACTGAGTTACTTCCAATGACCCGTCCCTCGGCCATGAGAGAAAGGAGTCTTTCAAAGAATATTTTAGCCATTTTTCAGTAATCTTATTTATCAAATCTTTATCGAATGGAAATAAATTAATAACATGTTGGACAGCCGTGCATGCATCAGCACTATCAACATAAAAGGTATGTAGCGTGCGAGACTGTCCTATTCGGTCTTCTGAGACCTGTTCGGCCATAACGGAACCCCGTCTAAGTTTCCTACGCACTAGTAACTGAATATAGCAACAAATGCAAAATAGACACACAAAATATATACACGCTAATAGCAGACCAGACAATAAATAAAATAAAAACAACAAGTGCTGCAGCGTTAACACCTTTGGCGCCTTTACCACAATAATTACCACGAGTCACACAGGACTCGAACGTAAATCTAAATCCTTTAGGTGTACCTTTCAACAAGATTCACACAGAACCTGGCTTTAAACTGATTATCCCGGGCCACGGCTGATCAGTCCGAGCCCTGGGGTATCACCAAAGAATGTGAATCTTCTACTCTTCACAAGAAACAATCAGAGTTGCTTCTACAAACACATGTGGGATGCCTGCATTCTCCACCAAATGTTAAAAAAGAGGTTGGACTTAAAATGTTTGCGAGAACAACTCTGATACTTTTTTACGTTACTATTCTTTATTATATAGCATTCAAAGCATGTACATGAGCAAATGATAAACATGGATATTCAGAAAGCAACAGAAAATACTATATACTTACATAATGGTTATAGCTAGCTAGCACATCTCTCGCGCAGGAACATTTTTTTTTTTCTAACTGGCTTCATATCTGCTCTGTTTATATAGGTTAAAAGACAAAGTCCTTCTGGCCTCTGTTTGCATATTTCAAACCACAAATTTATTTAGGCTTCTCTGCTTCGTCTCCACCTTATCTCACATTCCTTCCCACAGATTATCTTTCGTACCCTTGACGCTATCTCCTCCTGTGTCTCAGGTTTGTTGATTCATCTGTTATCTCTGAAGTCTTGCAAGAGTTGTTTTATAACTCTTGCTGCAGAGTCTGGCATTCAAGGCCCTGGTATTTTTTCCTTCATCAGAAATACCATCAGTATATTCAGCAATAATGGAGAAGCCGGGGATTGAACCCGGGTATAATCAACAAGGGGGTGCCACTTCTGCTTCCTGAGAGATATGCTACTGGGGGCGTGGAATCCAAACGGTTTGCCAGTCTCTCTACTGTCGCCGTCAGAACATCTAAGCTGTGTTGCTGCTGTTGTAGATGCTGAGCAATACCAGGAATGGCCTGAAGGCCGGCAAAGTCCGCCGGGTCCATGGCCTTACAAACTGTTGAGTTCATGGACCCTTGAGCCGGCTAGGGATGATGAACGCGCACTGTGAGAAGGCCCACAGCGGAGGTCGTAGCTGGGAGGTGGATCAAGTCAGGAGACTACCGAATCTTCACCACTGGAAGCCCAAGATCCCCCCGGGAGGAGCCCTTGAGGATCCAAGCCGCTTGGACTTGTGTGGTCTCCTGAAGACGAGTCTCCGAAGAGTTGTCCTGAAGTTGCGAAGCAGAGGAGTAGCAGGAGCCAGGAGACCAACAGGAACTTCACCACTGGAAGCCAGAGGACCCCCCCCAGGAGGAGCCTGTGAGGAACCGAGCCGCTTGGACTTAGGCAAGGTCTCCCAGATGGAGTGAACATGGGCAGTCTGGATCAAGACAGGCAGCAGACAGGATACTAGAGGACAAGCCGAAGTCAGGAGCCAGGAAGATGAGCCAAATTCAGGAGCCAGGAGACGCAGAAACAAGAAGAAGACTGCAACTACTAACCTCAAGGAGGGAACCTCGTTGCAAGGCCAAGAGTGGAGCTAGTTGCAGGGTTTAAAAACCTTGAAGGTGATTGACGTCATCCCCAGGGCGGTGACATCTTTCCCGTGCTGGCCCCTTTAAATTCTGAGCTCCTGCGCGTGCCTAGGAGGCGTGACCAGCTGCAGAGCATCGTCGGAGTCTCCCTCGAGGAGGGATCGCCATGGGTAGGGCCTAACAAGGCCCGAACAGAGCGCCACAGTCCCTGGAGCAGCCTTGAGGTAAGAGAAGGGGGCCGATCGTGGACCTCCACAGGCCGGGACCGCAACACTTATGCGTGCCGGGCCTATTTTCAAAAGGCCCAGTGATGCGTGTAAGTCCCGGGGCTTTACTAAAGGGGCGGGAAAGGGCAGGGCTTTTGCTGCTGTGCTTGGGATCATGCACTGGCAACTTACTTCAGCCCCAGGGCTGAAGTAAGTTTGGAAATAGAATCGGAAAAAAAGAAAAAGGTAAAGGGGAAAGGGCGGGGGAGGTAGAGGAAGGGAAGGGAAGGTAGGGGATAAGGGAACGGGGGAAGGCAGCGTGGCTCGGCGCACACGCAAGGTGCACAACTGTGCACCCCCTTGCGCGTGCAGACCCCTAATTTTATAACTTGTGTGCGCCTGCGCGTACCCTTCTAAAATCTACCCCAATGTGTATCAGTTTAAACAGATCATTTATAGAAGTTCTGCTGCTCTCCAACTGGCTGCTGGTCAGAGGAGGTTGTGGATATTTGGTATGATTGAAGGAGTAAGAGATTTTTATTATTTGACATGAATCATTGCATGTTTATTGAGTCTTCACCCTTAACCACTGTCCGTGAAGCTTTGATAAGACACGATGACATCACATTGCATATAGACTTTCTGTAAGGAATACACAAGTTATACTCCAGTGCAATGCAGTTTTCTTCTCCAAGGCTTCCTTCGCTGAAAGTACATGGAAGATGCGGAATATAAGATTTTTAAAATAAACATATACTAAAATTACTTGGAAAACAAAAGCGCAATTCTTCTGTCACAACTAAAACCAAAGCAGAAAATGTCTCTCAGTGGCTGGTGTGGTGGTTGTTGCACTGCCTCTAAGTGAGAAATTGGTGCTCCCTTTCCTGTTCTTAACCTTTAACAAACTGTGCCTATCAAGCAGTCAAGCTGCATTAGGTGTTTCATGCCTGGTCTATTTCTAGCACATGTTGTCATCAGAATTACAAATTACTACAAGTGCCAGCCTTTATTGGGATTACTTATAATCATATCACTACCTCTGAGGAAAAGCAGTCAGGCTGGAGCAGCCTATGGGAACCAGTTGGCCCTGCTAGTCTAATCTAATTGTATGTAATTTTATCTTGAAATATGCTGTTTTTTTTCATTAGGAAGGTAGGCTGGGGTGGGGGTGAGGGTAATCCATTTGGTGATGATGTCATTAGAGTATATTTTGCTTGTGGTCTTGTGACAGGTTGTTGAAAGCAAAAATTCCCTTTAACTCCCATTTCATGGAAAATACTAGAGAGCCAATGCTTCTTTCAAAGTCCAAAAAAACAGGAGGAAAATCTATTAGAATATGAGTGATGTTCTTTCTTTAGGAAAATGTACCATCACTGGCATAATCATTCATTGAGGATGTTGTCCTGATTTTAAGAGGTGTTTAAGGAGGAAAAGAATGGGGGTGGAGGGATCTCACTCATTTGTCCACTGCCTTCCAGTTCTATATGACACCATCTGACACATAAGTTGGGGAAATACTTACAGAGTAATTTGACATTGCTGAAAGTAACCAGATATTTAGTTTTGGGGTATTGAAGTGCTTTTAAGTAGAAGATCATCAGGCTTCCAAGAAAGTTGGGCCAACCTGCGTGGAACAGCCATAAGCTGTAACCTTAACATTAATGAGCTGGCCAGATGTTTCAGACAACATCCTTACTAGGTTCGGTGGTGGCTGGATTATGATGAAGATTTGTGGTAAAATATGGGAGGGAACAGGGCATTTTATATTCCATTTGCCCCCAACATACCTAGTCTGGTCATTGCAGTGAATGCTCTGGGCTCTTTCTAGTCATCAGGTGTCATTCATAAGCAATTACCATGACTTCCTCCCCAAACCCGGGGGGGGGGGGGGGGGGATATGGACACTGCCTCTGCAGCATTCCCAACCTAAGCTGACCAATAGAGCAAAAAACCCAAATCTGGGATTGGACCAGGGGCATTTTGCATGATAGGAGCCTCAGTGTTAACCTATTTGTCCCCTTCCTGTCGAACTCCATATAATATTACAATCCTTCCCCCACTGTTAAATCCCACTCCTAAATATTTTACTTAATTATTTACTGATCTGCTTCTCATTTGCCAGTTCTGTATGAGAACCCTGTTTTCTCCTTGCAAAAAAAAAAAAAAAAATGTATATTCAAAGATCGTACTGCATCATTAACACGCTTTGAACGCTTTTTGCTGGAAAAGTGTGACCCAAATAAACGATTTTAGTTCACAGCACCTGCCACGTGAGTCACCGGGCTGGCCAGAAAATTAAACGGATATGCGTGGCTTTTTTGTCCGCTAACAAAGTTACACCCCCGGAATATCTCTTTTTATTGTGGCTAAAAATGCACATGTTGTGAAAGTATGAGCCTGCTTTCAACTGGCTGAAAATCCACTTTAGGTGGACTTGGCCATTCTATTCACATCATTCCTGTGTAAAGTCTTTGAAGTCTGAGCACAAAATAAATAAGGCCCAGGCTGTGTTTCCAGGTGTTTTTTTTGTAATGATTTTTATTCTGCAAAGTGCATGTTACAAAAACCAAGAACATAATGGTTCAAAAAAAAAAAAAAGAAGTGTGGTAATTTTATTTGTAGATATTTTAAAGAAAAAAATCAATCCATTGGTGGTAGGGAGCAGGAAGGAAGCCTTATTGCAAAGCCATTCTGTACTGGGTTTTTGTGTGCAGCATGGATTTTATAAAACATGTTGTGATTGAATTGTGTGAGCCCAAAATGCATGCACAGGAATATAATTAGCAATCAGGAAGAAAGGAAGAATGATTTTCTGCGGCAGCTCTTAACAGAGCAGGGTGAATTTGCCAAGGGTCAATTAATTGTTCCTTGATTGTGTAAACCGTGAATTTCTCTGCCACAACAATGAAAGCAATGCTGGCCAGGGTTGTTCAAGAATAACTGGGTTTCCTTTTGAAACATGAAAAAGGTATTACTCTTAATTATATTCATTACAAATCTAAAGAGAAATTGACAGGCATTGGTCCTGAGCCTGTTTTGACTTACACAGAAAATTTGTAAAACGAATATAGATGACACTTGAATCATTTTTTTTTTCCATGCATCAAAGCAACATATATAAAAATAACGCAGTAGCACTCTCTCTGAAAAGCCTAAAGCTTCCATATTCTACTGAGATCAATGAGTGAGGCAGCACGCACGTGGCCAGTACTAAAGACAGCAGAGTATCGAATTGCTTACAGTGAAGTAGGGGGTGCGTTCTTAAGTGGTCAGAAATTTTGAATAGGCAAAGATGCTGAGCTACTTGTGTTATGTAATTCATTTCTAAGGGGGTCATTTACCAGACGGATCGCACGCGATACCAAGATGGGGGCGGAGTCGGCCCCGGAAGAGGAGGAGTCGGGGTGTCACCGGGGCCGACTCCGCGAAGACGCCGCGGACGACGAAAAGGTAAGGGCCTTTTCGCGTTCTATTTCACGCCCAATAGCTACACCTTCTATGGTGGCGCTATTGGGTGCGAAACCGGCAGCGATCGCACCGCCGCGGTGCGATCGCTGCCGGCTAGCGCAGGACCGCCCCCCGTTTCGGCCCCCCGCCCCTCATTACCTAAAGTATCGCAGGCCTGTGATACTTTAGAAAATGAGGCCCTACGTTTGCTCTGACCAGAAAGGTTTTTGCTCTGTGAAGTGATATTTTGGTCTTTTGTGTTACATACTGAGCTAAGCAGTCATTCAGGCTTAGAAGTTTCACTGGTGATGTCCCTCAGCAGGATGAGAAAAAGTTGCCTGCTGGTTTCAGGCCATGTTGCTGTATTTCTCTTTTTTTCTCTCATTATTTTTGTGAAGTGTTATTCATTTTCTTTTAGCTAAAAGCTCTAATATTTTGCAAATTTGAGACATGCAGCCACCTCAAGGACGCATTCGCTTTCGGCAGAAATTCAGTGTTCGAGTCTAAATTAAATAATTCTTTTTAAGACTGCTTTTAAGCTGATGGTAATTTGGATATGTGACAAAAACTCGAGTTTTAGTTTAATAAATGCAGGTGTTGCAACCGTGTATATCGTATGTTGATAAAGTTCTGTTTGATTTATTAGAGTACATAAGAACATAAAAACATGTCATACTGGGTCAGACCAAGGGTCCATCAAGCCCAGCATCCTGTTTCCAACAGTGGCCAATCCAGGCCATAAGAACCTGGCAAGTACCCAAAACTAAGTCTATTCCATGTTACCGTTGCTAGTAATAGCAGTGGCTATTTTCTAAGTCAACTTAATTAATAGCAGGTAATGGACTTCTCCTCCAAGAACTTATCCAATCCTTTTTTAAACACAGCTATACTAACTGCACTAACCACATCCTCTGGCAACAAATTCCAGAGTTTAATTGTGCATTGAGTGAAAAAGAACTTTCTCCGATTAGTTTTAAATGTGCCCCATGCTAACTTCATGGAGTGCCCCCTAGTCTTTCTACTATCCGAAAGAGTAAATAACCGATTCACATCTACCCGTTCTAGACCTCTCATGATTTTAAACACCTCTATCATATCCCCCCTCAGCCGTCTCTTCTCCAAGCTGAAAAGTCCTAACCTCTTTAGTCTTTCCTCATAGGGGAGCTGTTCCATTCTCTTTATCATTTTGGTCGCCCTTCTCTGTACCTTCTCCATCACAATTATATCTTTTTTGAGATGCGGCGACCAGAATTGTACACAGTATTCAAGGTGCGGTCTCACCATGGAGCGATACAGAGTAGCCATAAAGATAAGAACTGTGCGTGCTATTCTGGTACTTGTCCAAGTATACTTGTTATTTTTCACTTTCAATAAATTAAATAGAAATAAACTGATGACTATCTTCAAAAGTAAAGCTGTAGTAATCTTTTAAGTAATTTAAACTGTAAGGTTATTTTTAGTTGTTCAAAAATAAATGTTCTTTCCTGTATGAAGTGTGTGATTTGAATTCTGGGAATTTTGGTTTTGCCTTGCTTTGTTTAAATAAATTAGTATTGAGATTTGTCTATATGAAGACATAGCACTGCCTAATAATCTACATTAGCTACTAGTAGAAAACAGTGATTGGCATTGAAATGGCTCCTTTTTCTGATTTATGTTAAGGAGGGCCGTTGCTAAGTTTTTTGCTGCCCTGTGCGGAAAATGTTTTATGTGTTCCCCAATAACCAACACATTACCCTCTGTAGCTGCTGAAAAAAGTCCTACTCCCTCCAATAATCCAAACTGTCAAAATTGACATCCTTCCATGAACCTATTTTACCTCATCTACAGGTCCAAAATTTCTATATTGTGTAGGAATGATCCCAAGGTGCTCCTGCCCCACCTATGATACATAAAATTGGTGCCGGCTGGGCCCTGTTTCTGGCATGTTTGTTGTACAGAAAAACATGCACTGATGTGGTGCCACCCAGAAAACCCTGCAGAAAAAAAGACACTTGGAATCTATATACTATTAGGCGTATTGTAATGTATTAGATGTGGGTTTGGACCTTGGACAGCCTTCAGTAAAGTGAATAACAGCAATATAGTAAAATTCTCATAGCACATCAGTACTAACTGCAATCACTCAAACAGGATCAATCCTATCTAAGAAAAGATAAATATTATACTAGGCCCTACAACACCTCCTATTAGCAAAGCAGAACAAATCAGTCTGCTCTAAATTCCTACATAGAAAGTACATGCTAGCAGAATACCTCATCTTGCTTACACATGACGAACACCAACAGACCCTTACCAAATAGACTATAAAGTATAAATAAAAATGTGTAGATAGAAACTGAACTGGAAACTACAACAAGCTAGACTCTGTATGCAGTGAAGCAATGGAAAAACATCATGAAACCTCATTAGTGCTCATATCAAACAATAAAATCAAGAAATATAGTCAATCATAAGAAACCATACTAATAAAAAGAATATTACCAAACAAAAGACAAATAGAATAATACCTATTAAGAACTCATATAAAAAGTTTCAAAAATTTCCAAACTCGGTTCCTCCCAGTTACTTGCCTCACAAAAATACCCTAATTTATCCAGACAAATTTTATCTGGATAATAAGTTATCTGGCTAGAATTTAGCCAGATAAGTGTCCAAATATTCATTTATCTGGATAAGTTCTGAGTTCTCAGACTAAATGCCTTTGAATATGGACCTCTGTTTTATTATATGACCTATTACAAGCTCTTTTCTCTTCCTCACAGGTTGCTGTTCAATGCACAACTCATTCACAGGAGAATCCTTTGAAGCTAATGCTAGCGTGCAGGCAGCTGTCTTAATGCATATTAATGCATTTATTATGACTCTCCAGATTTCTTCTCACATTTCTCTTTTAGATTTCCAAGAGCAGCAGAAGGAAGCCTCATATCAACAGGGAACATGGCTGTCCATATTATCCATGTGTTTCGACCGTCACTGCCCATCTCCACTCCGCCCACCTTATCTCTTTGGTTGATGGAAGTTTGGCTGCCACGGTGTCATCTTGTCGACATCCTCCGGCGTTCCCGGACCGGCTAGATGCTGTCTTCTGCCATGTTCTCCTGAGGGCTAAGGGCGTGTGCACGCGGCATGGCCCTGACTCAAGTACCAGCTGTGGCGCGAACCTCAGGGGCGTCCCCCTGAGATGACGTCATCCTCACCAGATACTTAAGGTCTTCATTTTTGCTTGCTATTCGAGTTAGCATGGGCTTCCTCCAGGTACCGCTGTGGATGGGATTCGCTCTCTGTTAGAGGTACTGTTGGCTTCTACTGTTACATCTGTGACTCTGGATCTTCAACTCTGGACCAGAAATAGTTGACAACTCTTCACTTGAAGAACAACCAATTGATTAAGGTGAGGAGTAACACCAGGAGTAGGCTCTTAAGTTTGTGTTTGGGCATAATAATCCCCTTCCTCTGCCAGATAGTCTAGAGGGGTTCAAAGTCCCACTATGACATTTGTTTGTTTTTCTACTCAATTATAGATGACTGCCAACAACGTATGTACTTCTAACCAGCATTGGGCCAATTCTTTCAACCTAACTACCTGCAGAATATATATGCAATATTGACAGAAAGCAGCTGGCCATTTTCTTCCTAGGCTTACATCAGAGAGTAAAGTCAATTTTACTGTTACTAATTTTATTCACTGCTAGTATTTGCCCTTACAGTTTCCACTTTCTACAATGCCAAAGAAATGGAACTGCTCAGACTATAAATGCATCGGACCTTCACCGGTGTTTGTGTTTTTTAATCACACTCATTATTTCCGCCTTCTAAGAATTGTAGTCTAGATGGTAAAAGAATTTCAGATATTATCCCTTACTTTTGGGTCTCAGGTCAAAGTTTTGTAGCCTAAGTAAAACATTAATATACTTTGTTATGATAGCTACTTGTTTAATATTTTTCATTGCTTTTTGTTTAGATTAGTTTTTATATACCGTCACATCAGTTGGGACCTTCACAACGGTTTACAATTATTTAAAGGCAAGAAATACACTAAATCAGGGGTCGGGAACCCATGGCTCGCGAGCCAGATATGGCTCTTTTGAGGGCTGCATCTGGCTCGCAGACAAGTGTCGCCATACTTCGCGGTTCCCCGCTGACCCAGCTGCTCCCCGGTCCTCCGCCACCCGGGCTTAAAATGCTGTCAGCCCGGGCGGAACGCGGCAGGACAGCTGGAGTCAGCGGCACCGGCGTGCTCTCTTCTCCCCCCCCCCCCCCACCGCGGCCCGGAAGAGGAAGTGGAGAGCATCGGGTGGCTGCGCGGGAAGAAGAGACCACACTAGCGTGGTCTCTTCTTCCGCGCAGGCACCCGATGCTCACCACTTCCTCTTCCGGGCCGCGGGGGGGAGGAGAAGAGAGCACGCCGACTGGAGTCATCCGGGTGCCTGCGCGGGAGTCATCGGGTGTCAGCCGGGTGCCAGCGCTGGAGTCATCGGGTGCCTGCGCGGGTCTTCCCGCGCAGGCACGCTAGTGTCCGACGGGAAGAAGACTGCAGCGCGGCTCGGAGGAAAATGAAAATCTTCAACCGCGGCCGATGGGACTCCGCCTTCGCCTCCACGAGGGCTGAAAATGAAGGAGGTTAGCGTTGGGAGGTGGCTGCTGCTGCCGCGAGTTCCCGGGGGGGGGGGAAGGGGGAGAGAGAGAGTGAATGAATGAGCGAGCAAGCATGTGTGTTTGAGATCCTGTGTGTGTGAGTGAGAGATTGCATGTATGTGAATGATTGAGAGCCTGTATATGTGAAAGAGAGTATGTCTGTGATTGAGATCCTGCCTGTGAGAGAGAGAGCATGAATGTAAGTTTACCATTGGGAACCTGTATGTGTAAGTTTGTAATTGAAAACCTGTTTGTTTGAAAGAGTATGTGTGTATGATTGAGATCCTTTGTGTGTGAGAGAGATCATGTGTATGTATGATTAAGAGCCTGTGTGTATAAGTAAGAGAGAGATCATGTGTATCTGTGTCTGACAGCTGGTTTAGGTGATGGAGCATGTGAGTATGTGATTGAGAGCCTGTGTTTAAATGAGAGAGAGAGACCATGTGTGTCTGTGTGATTGAGAGCTGATTTAGGTGAGGGAGCATGTGAGTATGTGATTGAGAGCCTGTGTTTAAATGAGAGAGAGAGACCATGTGTGTATGTGTGATTGAGAGCTGATTTAGGTGAGGGAGCATGTGAGTATGTGATTGAGAGCCTGTGTTTAAATGAGAGAGAGAGACCATGTGTGTATGTGTGTGATTGAGAGCTGATTTAGGTGAGGGAGCATGTGAGTATGTGATTGAGAGCCTGTGTGTAAATGAGAGAAAGAGAGGACATGTTTGTAAGCATGTGAATGAGAGTCTGTGTGTGAGAGAAAAAGACAGCATGTATTTATGTGATTGAAAGCCTGTGTGTGTGTAAGCGTGAAAAGATAGACAGCATGTGTGTAAATGTGTAATTAAGAGCCTATATAAGTGAGAGAGAAAAAACATGTGTATATGTGAGTGACTGAGAGCATGTGTGTATAGGTGTGTCATTGAGAGCCAGTGTGAGAGAGAGCGCTGGTATGTGACTGAGAGAGGAGAAAGTTCCAAGCAAACCACCCCACCTCCTGCTAATTCAGAACAATCTCAGGACACCTGGATATCAAACATTCCCAGGTATGCAGAGCAAAAAAATTTTTGTATCCTTATTATTTTTCATTACTGGATCTTTGTGTCTGCTATTTTGAAATATTTTGTTGGTATCTGGAAATGTTTTATATGAGTTTTTAATTATTGGATATTCCACTCATCAGCTGTTTCGAAATATGTTCTTTTTGTTAGTACAGTTTTACTGCTGATGATTTTATATTTCTTGATTTGTTTTATAAGGATGTGTGATGTTTCTTTTTTCCTTTGTTACACTGCATACAGAGACTCTGGCTTGTTGCAGTTTCCAATTCAGTTTTTGTCTGCATGCTTCTTGTTATGCGTTTTGGTCTCTTTATTCTATGTTAGGTGAGGGACAGCACGTGATTCAGGTGAGGTTTTCTGCTGGCGTGTAGTTTCTGTGTAGGACTCTATAGCAGCCTGACTTGGTCCGTTTTCCTAATAGGAGATGTATTGGTGTCTTAAGGCCTGGTGTAATATTTTCAGAGACTTATTGTACTTTAAAAGTGTGATCTTACATAAAATGCACACATTTACTTGTATTTAGTTTTAAACATATTGTATGGCTCTCATGGAATTACATTTTAAAATATGTGGCGTTTATGGCTCTCTCAGCCAAAAAGGTTCCTGACCCCTGCACTAAATAATAAAATAGTAATAACAGCTAAAATATTAAAGAAAGAAACTAAATAAATAACTTCTGTAGCTGGTAAAATTAATAAAATGCCTATAAAGAAATAATATGAGTTATAATAATACAAAATAATTGCTGAAGCACGATTGGTATATAAAAAAAAAAAAAAAAAAGATAAAATTATGCAGACAATCTCTAACTAAAACCACTATAATAGCTGTGATTGTTTCTCAGCCTGGCTCATAAAGGAAACTTTGAATGGGAGGTACGGATTATGTACAAGAAAGTTATTTATTATAATTAAGATAGATTTTAATTTGAATTATACAGACAGTACCTCTCTGCCCAAATCAGCTTACAATAGCATATCAATACTTTCTGTAGTCACACATCAGAGAAATTGCTTGATAAATATGTTTATAAGTAGGCCATGAGAAGGAATCTGAGACAAGGTCTCAGAGATTATATAAGAATGCATAGTCTCTCTCTCTTTTAGCAGAAATGCTGAGCTGAAGAATTTATTACATACTGGCAGTGATAATTGAAACTTAAGACTTGAGGCAATTTGTGTAATTTATTTTATTTACTGATTTTGTATACCGTCATTTGGTGTAACAATCACAACGGTTTATAACAGTAATAAAATTACATTAATTTAACTAAATCACATTAATTCAAAATAAAATAAAGTATTAAAAGATAACAATTGTTAAAATAAAACATGACAAGATCAATACAATAAGTATAAATTACAATAAGATTATCTTTAAGAGCAAAAAAGTGAAAAACAGTAGTTGGTAAAATGAATATGAAAAAATAAAAAGAAATGGTTCTTAAGGGCGTTATAAAAGCAAAGAATAAGACATAAAAGTAACAGGATATGGTGTATGAGTGTCTCATTGGGAATCATTAAAAGCCTTCATAAAAAGCCAGGTTTTGACCTCTCTTTTGAATATTTTTAAATTCGTGTGTAGGTGAGTTTCAGTGGGGAGTGAGTTCCATATTTTTGGGCTTGCAAGAGAAATTGTGTGTTCTCTTACTTGAGAGAGTTGTGCCGAGCGTACAGAAGGAATGGATAAGCCTTTATTAGCAGAGCGTAGGTTTCTTTGGGGTATATGAATTTTAATTACCATGTTTAGCTAGTCTGACTGTTCTCCGCAAATGATTTTATAAAGAATTGTTAAGATCTTGTATTCTATTCTGAATTTTATGGGGAGCTTTGCATAGTGTTTTTTTCTGTGTAAAAACAATATATAAATCTGATAGATTATAATGAAAGCCAGAATGCTGCTGAGATCTTGACTCAAAGTAGCCTTCTCCATGTAATATTACTTGTAAAATAAAGATGGCAACATTGTACTGAAACTGATTCTGGTGTATTTTGTCCATAAGCCAAGTGGGAATAACTCTAGCCTCCACACCAGTTAGGTCAGTTTTAGTTTTTATAAACTCTTAATAGCATAGAAATCAGTATCATTGCAATTTGTGCTTATAACTAGAAATAGAGAAGAGATCACAGAAAAAAATACAAAATACATAAAATATTTTTTAAAATAAAACGGAATACCTACTCATAGGAATTGTTAAGAGGAGAAAATAGCATTCACTAGTTTCCTTTCTTTCTTATTATCCTTCTTCATACTCTTTGTTTTTCACTCTTGGGAAAGCAGCAAATCAAGTATTATAACTATATACTTCTAAGATAATATTCACACAAACTCAACTCATCACTATGTTAGTATTAAGTGTAAAAACTAGACTAGCCATTAGAGCCATAGGAGACTGAACTGGGAATACACTTTGCCAATTTGCCTGAGGACCTAATGGCAAACTTACATGTTTTTCTCCTTCTACCTTGTCCACAGAGACTTACAACTGAAAAGTAAACCCGCACCATGTTAGAGGCCGCTCTTTTTGCAGAAAACCAATTGATCATTTATACCTCACTGCGTTGAGCTGAGATGTTTGACTCAGATATTAGATAATAGATACTGAACTGCCCAGAATAGTGACAGAGGAACAGAAAGGACATCACGTCAGTATCTGCTTACCATACACAAGGACTTCTGTTGCAGCAATTATCAGACTAGTTCATGTAAATTGAGGCCTTCCTATGTTTTTCTTTAATAACCTTCCATGGCTTATTAACACACCGCTGGTTTATAATGGCCTCCTCTTGATTCACTGACACACAGTGCTGACTTTCTGAAAAAAAAAAAAAGGTTCTGCTCTGGACCAATCATAGGCTCCAATTTACAGTTTTGGCTGCAGAGGAGAAAAGGAAGCAATTAGCCTTGGATCAGAAAGGTTGCAGGTTCCATATCACAGTGTCTGATTAATATGTATTCCATGATTTTTAGAGATAGACTGCTAAAAACAAAAACTAAAAAGAAATGTATTAATTCAAAAAATTCTCTGTGTTGGTTCAATGTAAGCTCTGAAATGGCTAGCTGGACTAAACTGGAATGTTTCCACTTACTAGTCACCATAGGAAAAATATTGTAATCATCTTGTTACTTCAGTAACAGCGACACATCCCTGCATTAACAGGCATTTTGTGAAATAATACAAACTCTGCATAAAGCCAGTCAGAGCCTATACATCCTCGCCCTCCTAGATATATCGGCCGCCTTCGACACTGTTAATCACAACACCCTCATCACATGCCTCACTGAATTTGGAATTGACGGCACCGCGCTACTCTGGTTCCAATCATACCTGAGTAACAGGACCTACAGTGTTAAAAGTGGTCGATGTGAATCCAAACCAAGAAGTCTCACACAAGGGGTCCCCCAAGGATCCTCACTCTCCTCAACACTGTTCAATATCTCACACCCCTCTGCCGGCTACTTGCAAAAATGGGCCTTCAACACTTCATTTACGCAGATGATGTACAGATCATCATTCCTATAATGAGTTCTCTTGCAAATGCCCTGAACACCTGGAACGCAGCCCTCTCAGAAATCAAAAAAATACTCACGGACAACTATTTGGCTATCAACACCAACAAAACTGAGCTACTCCTCATCACACCTCCAAAAAACACCACACTGGACAGGTCTATACTATCACAAGCCAGCCCTCTTATGGCACAACAAGTACGCAGCCTTGGCATCATCATTGATAGCAATCTCACGTTCAAAAAATTAATCTCTGAAACGGTTAAAAATGGATTCTTCAAGCTCCACACCCTAAAACATATCAAGCCGCTCTTACACCCATATGACTTCCGCACAGTACTACAAGCAACTATACTATCAAAGCTCGACTACTGTAATGCACTGCTACTAGGCTTACCAAAAACCACTCTACAACCATTGCAAATGTTACAAAATGCAGCGGCCCGCATTATTACTGACACGTCGTCACGAACACATCACTCCTGCACTTCAGTTTCTACACTGGCTTCCCGTTTCATCCAGGATAATATACAAAACCATAACACTAATGCATAAAGCCATCCACAACAGTAATATGCTTTGGTTCTCTGAACACCTACAGTTCAAAGAGTCAAACCGACCAACCAGACCCCAGCATCTAGCCAGACTGCCGATCCCCTCTCCTAAAATGACCAAACTTGCCTCTACAAAAGATCGATCTTTCATCATAGCTGGTTCTACAATATGGAATAGCATGCCCTCGGATCTACGCCAGGAAGAGTGCCACAAAAAATTTAAGCAAAACCTAAAAACCTGGTTGTTTCAAAAAGCATACTATTAACTGAGTCTTCTACTACTCAACTATGTCGCCTTCACCCCCTCCCCATCCTCTCCCGGAAATTCTCCCTCTTGTTAATTACTCTATGTATTTTTTAATTTACCTAGTTTACGAGTAAACCTTGTTGCCTATTATATCAGTTAACATGTTGTATTGTAAAGCGCCTTGCTGAATTGTTATCTGTAAACAGAGGTGATGTGACACACGTGCCGCGGTATATAAAAATCTTTAAATAAATAAATATACAGCACATCTGCCAAACCAAAACAGCATTAACTTCCAGAACTCAAACAGCAACAACCCTGTATGAAAAGGCAACACTGCAAAAATTCTACCAGACTCTAAAACACCAATACATCTTCTAGTGCAATGGATCTCAGCTCAATCCTCAGTACTCACCCAGCCAGTCCGGTTTTCAGGATATCCAGCATGAATATTCATAAAGTAAATTTGCATGTAATCTGTCTCATGCATATTCATGCTGGATGTCCTGAAAACCCGACCGGCTAGGTGTGTTCTGAGAACCTTTGTTTTAGTGGGAAATCAGAACAAACTGGACTACTACAAATCCCTGCACAGAACCAACACGCTAACGAAATGCGTCACTTCGGTCACATATACTGAATACAGACTTTCAACAAAAACCAAATAAGAGATCACAATTAGAAATATGCAGACAAAAAAAATGAATTTCTCTTTGTTCTGCTATTCAGTCCAGCACCAGTCCCTTTCCTTTTCCCTGCAGGCAGGGGGGGGGGGGGTCAAGAGAACAGGAGGGGCTGGATTAGGGAACAGGGGTTCTTCTTTGCTTTGGACTGTATTCTCTCTAATCCAGGCTGACCACCATCCTATTCCTTGCATGCTTCCTGGGAGGGAAGGAGCTGGAGCAGGAAGCAGAGGGCTATTCTCTGCTGCCTGAGATTTGGGGCACCGGTCAAGAGAGTTACTGGGCCAGAGCCCTGCACGCTCATGCCGCGGGCCCCTTGTTATGCCGCTAGGTAAAAGCAGCCCTGCTGATAATGCCCCCCCCCGGGCAACCTTCCTCTCATCCCTCCCCCAATCCCAGCCCTGGTTTGAGTGTTGGTAATGCATTTGTAGGAAGACGCCCAGTTTGTACGGTGGCCGGTCACACAAAATGTAGAAAACGGTTCACGTCACAGAAAATTATTCCATAAACACAGTTCATGTGCTGCCCAGGGTCTAGGTAATTCAGTCAGACACAGACGAGTAGGTTTCAAAGCACAGGCTGAGTTTTTTTTTAGATCTCTGTAAAAACTAAATCACAGACCATATTTTTCAGAGCCACCACCTACATTATCTGCATGCAAGTCATGAACGACACTTTGAGCCTCAGCCAGTCCAGTTTAAAAAAACAAACAAGCAAACATCCAAAATCTCTTCTCTAAGAATTTGTGCTGATAAAGAAAATCCAGAAAGCTTATAGAAGCGGGATTTACAAAAACAGCATTGACTCAGTGTGACAATTCAGCCTGGAGTTAGCAGACATCTCTGACTCTCCTACAGCACAATGGCAAGAAACGCCTGAAAACTCACTTTCATCGTGTGAACCACTCATTGCCTCTTTCCAAAACCTTCAATGTGTGTGCGACACTTTTTTTTTTTTTTTGCTGACTTCAGCATACGTGAAACATTTCCCCGTTCTTTCTAACTGCCAACTAGATTATTTACCAGAAAACATTATGTAGTGCTGCTGCTTTACTCTTTTGTCATTTTTAGTAGTGTCTTATTTTGCTACATTAATGGCCAATGCATTCTAAAGAGAAATGGCTAATGACTGCCTCATGCCTATTAGTAGACGCTAACATGAATATTGAAACAGGGTAGATCAATAATTCATGCAATGTTTAATTTGTAGTTTGCACAGTTAATGTGAAAAACCTAATTTATTAAAAACATATCACTTGATGCAGCTTCGGTATTAATCTGGTGAAAATATTTAGTTTCAAGGAAGCAGGGGGTTGGTAATTTTTTTTTTTTTTATATTAGGTCCTATGGGCAAACCAAAAAGTTCAATGGCTTTTAGGATCAATATAATTCTCTTTCTGAAAAGGAGGAGAAGGGTGAAAGGGTTTGCCCCATCTTCCAGGAACATGCCAGTGTTCTCTGTTTTTATTTATTTTTGGTGGGAAAGGACAGGATTTGGAGTGGCAGTAATGCCCCTTGGCCAACTCATGCTATCTGGACTTCATGGACATTCCTGTGTGTGGATCCTGGGAGCAATCTGATCTTTCTCTGGCTGCCCGAGGCAGGCGTAACTCGCGTGCGCTGGCTGGCTGCCGGTGCGCGATTCCCCGGCCCGGGAGCAGTTTCAGAGGCCTCAGCCATGCCCTTGGCCAAAACCACGCCCACTGCCCTGCCCCGGGAATGCCCCCAATGAAGTGCTGCCACAAGACGCCCTCGACACGTCCCGCAGGAAAGCCCCGGGACTTACGCGCGTCCCGGGACGTGCGCAGGGGGTGGAAGGGGCAGCTTTTCGGGGGTTACGCACGTATGGTTTCAGCCCAGGGGCGTGACCGAGGCCTCTGAAACTGCTCCCGGGCCGGGGAATCGTGCGCCGGCAGCTGGCCAACGCGCGGACAGGCGTAACTTTTATAATAAAGGTAGGGGGGTCAGGTAGGGGAAGGTGGGGGATGCCGGAAAGAAAATTCCCTCCAAGGCCACTCCGATTTTAGAGCGGTCTCGGAGGAACCGAAGCAGGCTGCGAGGCCCTGAAAAAAGCTAAGGAAGTTCAGTGGCAGGCCGAGAGTCAAGCAGGCAGCATACGAGCTAGAATGTGTTTCAGGCAGGAGTCGAGGCAGGCAGCATTCAGGCAAAGGCAGAAATCCAAGCTGAGGTTGGGGCAGGTGGCAAGCCGATAAGGACAAGAAACATGCAAGGGTCAAGCATGAGAGATTAGACTGAAGGGGCAAGAAGGCAAGGGACGGAGGGGAGCTAAGAGGAAGACAGGAACTGGGCCAGGGAGCAGAAGCAAGGGTCAGGGAAAGAAAGGAAGGTACGGCTGGGTCCGGAGGCAAGAATGGACAAGGATAGAAACAAGACAAGGTCAGGGCAGAAGGGGGGGCAATAACAGCAGCAGGAATGAAGGCAGGATGAGAAGCAACTCGCACTGCAAACCGGGCAGGAGGACGTGTTGCTGAGGCAAGGACATCTGGAAGCGCGAGGGCAAAATACCCCAGCCTGCTCACGTCACCGGCCAGTGTAGCGGCCAGGTTCCCCGTAGAGGGACCAATATCAGCTAGGAGGTGATGCACGCATGCGTGCCTAGGAGGCAGGACCAATGGCATGGGGGAAGGAGCTTGGTGGCGTCTCTGCCACTGAGGAGAGTCGCCATGACCCAGGGTGAGTCGGCCAGCCCCTTGCTACAGTTTGGGGCACAGGATTTAATTTTGGTAGACATGAAGATTTAACACTTGCTGCTCAGTCTGCATTGCCACAGCCAATTTTAGCTATTAGCTAACTGGCTCAGAGTGAAAGGGGAAGCTCCACTAGCTGGATTAGTAGGAGAAGCCTTGTACTATAATCTGTTTACACATATATGTGTTCCTTTATTATTTTACACTGTCAGATTATGCAAGGTTTGTATGTACTGAAAAATAACCTTGGGAGTGACTAGACATCACAATTGAATAAAATGTGGGGTTAAACAACATTTTAGACATCATTTTGAAAATAAATGCTTGTTTATCTCACAGCTCGGTTGTCATTGGCTTTCGCTACGCATATGGTTGCATCCTGAAAAGTGGCAATTTTTCTCTTTCACTTGTATTCTTTGTATTTGGTTTATAATGGCATTTTGAACATCTGCAATTGGTTTGCATAGTGAAGCATGTTTCCATTTATTTAATGCTGACTGCAAAAATGTGCAAATAAGGATGACAATATTTGAGTCAGCCATATTAATGGCAAGTTTACAATATTAGAAAATAGCTTTTGGATAATGTAGACTCTTACTTTTATAGGGAACAGTAGGCTCACAGATCTGCCTAGGAATGAGGTCTGTGGGATTGCTGATCAGCCTTGCCCATTGTCCAGGGTCAGCATTTCACTAGTATGGCTATTAGCTATAGTTAGTATAATTTTGAACAAAGATGCTCTTTTTTAAAATGTAGATTTGTTTAAAAAAAAAAAAAAAAGAGATCTACTTTGCTTATTTACTTGAAATGTTCCGTAAAGAGAGATGTGTATCTATGCTGCTTTTGTTCCACTGCCTTGAATAAAGAACCATTTTCATTAATGGGTAACTCACAATCAAATCTATTTAAATAACACACACTCGGCTGGAGGGCTAGTTAAAGAGGAGGGGGGAAAAAAAAATCAATTCTTTGCAGTAATTTAATTAGGAGAAACAATCCAGGTCCTTCTTAAGACCTTGAAACCTCTACTAGTATTCAGCTTGTCCAAGGATAGGAGCAGCATAAAGTAGCAGAAGTGACCTTCTTACTCGTATGTACTATTAGCTCCACTCCACTGCCACAGTGGAAAAATGTCTGTAAAAATTCTTGGTGCTTCTATCCAGGTGCCTCAAAACTTTGCTCCTGCATATCAGTATTGTTGGAAGAGAAAGCATTGTCGGGGATCATTTCCATATGGGTGTAAAGTCAGCGACCTTACACTGTTTTTCAAAGCGCGTACAGGTGCGCACTTTCGCTTTTCAGATTACCCCTGGACAACTACCTGCACAAATTTCCCTCTGCTAACGTAGGCGGGTAGATTTCTCGGGGAAATTTAAGCGCATACTTTTTAAAATTGAAAAAGTAAGGAGTGAATTTTCAAAGGAGTTAGATATGTAAGGCTAGCATATACGAGTGTAAATAGCTTGTATTTATTTTATTTAAAATGATTCATAACCCGCGCCCTTCCTATGGTTCAGGGCGGGAAATAAAAACATCCGTAAATAACATTTTACAAAAAACACAAATATGAACATAAACAAAAACATTATTCAGTAGAAAAAGAACTCAAAACAACAAGAATATTTCTGCTGATTATACTCGGGTACATACTATTTTATAAACTTAAAAAATATGAGCATATCTTCGGTTTCATGCGCACATTTATATGCATAAACAAGGAGTGGTCTAGGGGCATTCAGGGTCAAGGCTAGGAGTTACAGGGGTAAGTCATTATTTTATAAGACACTTACGTGAGGGCATTTGGCAACATATTCATGCAGTTACACATCTGGCAATTATTTTGTGCAATTGAATCCAGAGACATCTGTTGTCTGTTATGGGTTGGGTGAGAGATCTGGCTGAGGAACTAGGAGGGTCTCAATGACCTAGAGAAGGACTGGGTGAACTGGTGGAGGTATCGGCAAACTGCTGATTTCAATTACACGTGCATATTTTAAAATATACCAACTTCCATCTGTAAATTAGGGTTTTACGCAAGCAAGTTATTTTTTTTTGTGCAAAAAATATAAAGGCATATGTTTATAAAACAGGTAGAAAAAGCACACGCTTTGAGTGCACTGCAGGTATCCGCGTGTAACCAAACATATGCATGCATGTTTGGGGGTTGACATGCGCATATTTTATAATCTGCAGGTACCCCAGTTCGCCCAGTTAAGAGATAGGTCTTCCAAACTCCCCCTAGTTTACTAGTCTTTACCCCCCCCCCCCCCCCCCCACTTAAAACCCCCGCAGATCTGCCTATTTCTCTTTATTTTATAGCTTACACGTCATCGATAGCAGAAGTAAATTACGTGGCAGAGGGGTCTTGGCTACTTCGGATCGCGTATTTACACGTACATCTCGGGTTCATGCCACACAATGCCTGCGCCCTGCCCCTCTTCCAACACTTCCAAAATGATTACAGTCTGGGAGTGACATGCATAGATCTTGGCGGCTTTTAAAATCTGCTCGATGCACGCGAGCCTGAGATACTCGCGAATCCCTTAATGATTGCACGCATCGGGCTTTTAAAATTCACTTTATGCTGAGTGGACAATTTTATAAGAGTCACTGGACCACAAATTGCTCGCTCAATTTCAAGCAGCTTGATTATATCATAATAATTATAAAAAAAAGTAAGCATAGACCATCAGAGTCATACCTCAGACAGCAAGCACAAACCATCTAGGCTGGAATGTCTGATTTGTGGCATTACAGACGCTGGCTTCTCTGTCAGGAGGAGCCAGAGTTTGTATGACTCCTCCGTCAGTTTGAGTGTTGCGGTTAAGCGGTGTTTGGGTGGATTCTTGGGTACTGTGGCAGATGACCATGCCCATGGGGAGGGGCCCCGTGGGGAGCCACAGTACTGGGCTAGACTCAGAATGCACAAACACAGAGTTAGTTCTTTTATTAAACAGCTTGGAGTGTACCACCAGAGGTGGCAGTAGTGAGGCAGTCTGGATGTAGCGGTCTCAGGACCCTCGGCAGAGGGGCCTCTTCCCACCCCGTTGGTATAGGGGAATTCCAGTGCAGGTTTCCCAGTAGGGCAGTACCATGGATAAGATAGACTGAGAGACTACTCACAAGATGGTTGCTGTAGGAATGTGATTCCATCAGGTTGAAGAAGTTGGTAGCGGCACAGAGGCAGGGAGAGCAGGCCCTCGAGGAGCGAGTACCTGATCCCTGTAAGGCACCTGAAATAAAGCAGAGGGCCCCCCGAGGAGCAGGTACCCAGGTTACCAATACCCCAGAGAGAGAGAGCTTCCTGCATCAGCACGGAAGCGGAAAAGTAGCTTAGATCGGCTGAAACCAATCCGAGTCCTTGCTAACTCAGTGAGAGATAGCAGGAAGGGGTTTAAATACCCCTCCCAGGATAAAGTCATGGGGGAGGCTGGTCCAGAGTTTCCCGTTCTAGACCCTTTAAATCTCCCTGGTGTGGCGCGCGCACACTCGCTAACAGGCAGTAGGGGGCACAGCCTGAAGTTGCCGGCGTTCCTGCCGCGAGGCAAGGCCTGCAGGCCCGAGAAGGCGATGTGGCGTGGCGTGGCGTGCCGCGGGTGGCGCGCGGCTGCAACCGAGGAGGTAAGCATGGTCGGTCGCGACTCCCGCAGCCAACGGGCATAACATTGAGATACCCTGCTAATCATTACAACAGCAACATAAAGAAATTTGGAGAACGTATAACTCACAGATTTAGGTGATTGTCTGTCCCCCCAGAGGACATCATTTTGGACTTTGTTAAGCACAGTCTAGACGACCTTATGCTACCCCGAAGAAGAAATGGTTATTTCAAAATGCTGGACCAATGTCAGGAATGGTCAGCTTTGACAAAAGCTAAGCAATTATCCACATCTTTTAAGTCCAACAATTCTGTGTCTCCAAAGATTCCATTAGGTTTTTATATGCAATAGTGGAAAATTCTTAAAATATGTTTAAGACCAAGTGATTGAAATTTGTCACAAATCAGACATAACAGCATACGCAGTTCATGCTTGCTGACTGAGGTATGATTCTGATGGTCTATATTTACTTTTTCATAATCATTTATTTATTATAAATTAGGTGATCAATTGTGGTTCTATATGTCATTTATATTTCACTCAGAAGTTGCCTCTTATAAAAACTATTGGATCAATTCTAAAAAGAGGACATTTATGTGGGTAAATCCTTCTTTATATACACTGCCATAATGTGCCATTTTGTAAGCTCCAAGGAGTAGAGAAAAATGAAAACCCTGGATATTTTTGGGGAGGGGAGCGGGTAAGAATAGTGTGAACATAAATGCTTATTCCCTAGTCTCCCTCCTTTTCCGCAAAATAGTTCAGAAAGATTTTGGAGGAAGGATTTGGTGCTGTCTGCCTGCACTTGGAGATCTCTCTCTCTTTGTCTCTCTCTGTTGGCAGGTGTTACCTCTAGACCCAGCTCCGGACTAAGAAGATGACTCACACCTTTGCCACCTAAAAAGGTTCGATTAAGCTAGCAGCAGGTAAGCATAGCTAGAACAGCTTCTGAAAATCTGAAGTTCTCAAAGACCTATTATGGGTTTCCCCCAGAGTTTTCACTTGGAGTGGGGGGGGGGGGGGGGGTTCTGCTGCAGTGCTGGGCTGAACGAAAAAATCCACACCAGGGGTTAGCTTTTCTTCCTTCTGTTTTAATTAGGAGAAGTTTATTCACGTCATCTTGGAGCCACTGCTGCAGAGTTTAGCAGAGGGACAGCAACAGCTAGCGGCGAAGATGCAATACAGCCTAACCCGGCAACAGGATGTCCTGAATCAGGTATCCCAAGCAGTGCAGGCCATGAGCAGCTGGGTGAATTCCACTCTTCTCCTGCTTCGATAAAAGCGGGATCTGGGGAGGACCCGGATATCTTTCTAGTAAACTTCGAAAGGATTGTCAGAGTATTGGGTTGGCCAAAAGACTCTTGGATTGCCTATCTGGTAGGGATGTGCGAGGGAAACATTTTATTTTGATTAATTTTATCATTTCGGGGGGGGGGGGTGTGAAGGAGAGGGTTGGAGCAGATTTGATTCATTTAATGTTTGGTTCTTTTGCCTAAACTAAATAAACATACATTTAAAAAAAAACAAATCCCAAAGCAAAAATAAACAAAAAAAAAAATTCTGCTTCGCTAATGGTGCCCCAATTCACCTCCCCTGGTGTCCCCAACTCCTAATTACTCCACTGGGGGTTTCCAAGTGAGAAAGAAGCAGGAGCAAACCCCAGCCGCTCCTGCCCCACCGGCTCCAGTTTTAAAATGGGGCAGCATCAGATCCAGTCGGCGTCAAAATTGTTTTACAGCTGTAAAGCAATATAGCTGTAGAGCATTATGGATGTAAAACATCTTGATGAGAAGGGAGAGAAATTAAATTTAAATCAATGAAATGAAGTGGAAACCTCCAATGGGGTAAGTAGGAGTTGGCTGGAGTGGTTGCAGAGAAGCCACAGGGGGCCCGAACATGCTGGTTTAAAATACGTGCTATTTGCTGGTCTGCACTGTTTACCAAACTGAAAAAGCAGAATAATTTTCAGATTTAAAGCGAGTCCATTTTCAGTTCTTTCCATCTGGAATTAATCCAAAGAGTGTTTTACTATATATTTTACTAAAATGGGTAACACAGTAATGATGGCAGAAAAAGACCAAATGCTCCATCCAGTCTGCCCAGCAAGCTTTCCTCCGTAGCAAATGCCATTCCGTAGAAGCTACTCCCATGTTTCTCTTAAAGGTAATAACTGCTGCTCCATGCGGTTATCCCAAGCTTTATGATAACCCATAAAAATTTCAGCTAGCAATATTTTTTACTGGGTGATGAGATTTTTTTTTTTTTTTAATTCAGACAGTGCTGCTTGACGTGCATTGCTTATGGATTTTGTCGTAAAAGCATTCCTGTGCTTTTTCCCTTATGTTTGCATATCAGTATCCCGCACCATAGAAATCGGGGCCCTCTCGGTTCTTGCCTGAATCCAATTCCCCCTTTCCACGCTACCGTCAAAGTGGGGAGCAATGTTACAGTTGCATTAAAAGCATCAAGGCTTATTGTTTAAGGGTAGTAATCTCCATGGCCTTCTGCTGAGGGCACATCTGTACTATTTGGATAATTTACTGAGAAGGGAAAGCTAGGAAGCCTACCAAATAGCAAACCTAGATGGGAAAACTAGGTATGTAGAATTTAAAAGAGCTCTGTTAGAGAGAATGGGTTAAAAGGAAGAAAACCTATTGATTAAAAGGTACCCGTCTTTCTTTGATGATTACTGATGATTTTTATACAGGTAACAGTTAACTGTCCTTCTCCTGTTTTATACCGAGCTGTTCAGTTTCAAAAAAGGAGACTTTAAACCAGACCTAGCTTTTGGAGTCTGCGCCAGATGCATTATGGTAGTTGTGGTACTGATTTCTAAGAGATGACGTGGGTGACACAAGTGCTACAGCAAAGTGGCATGCAACTTCATAAACCTTGCAACGAATAACTAAAAATCTCCCTTTGAAAAGTGGATCTGCTGATGGACTGACCGGTGCCAGATTGCAGTCTTTTTTTAAATCACTGTATCGTAGTGCAGTATTTTACAGTTGCTTTATGCTTAAAGTAGAAATTCATTGTGAACACTATTAATTGTTAAACATGAAAGGCCAGGCATAAAGCTAGTAATTTTCTTTTAATTTTTCTTCCATTTTACCCCATTTTTATTTCCACATTCCTTACAAAACCTATGGGCAATTAGACCTGACATACAGGCCAATGCAATAACCTGTGCATTAGAACTGTGGGCTGAAATTCAGCTCATGGTTGAATGCACACGTTAAATTTCTTTTTAACTCCTGATTCAGAAAGTTAATGCTATGCTAGTGCAATGGGAGTTAAAATACGTGGTGACCCAGCGGATATGTACATTCAGCACAGGCTGAACACACATTTGAATTCGGCGGTGGGGCATCAGCTTCTGGCTTGACTGTCCTATGGTGAGAGTGCCTGCATCCCGGGGCTTCGCACTCGAGGTGCCGTGATGTTGGGACAGAGCTAAAAGCTGCATTCTGTGTTATCTTTTGTAGAAGTGGCTGCATGTCTTCTTTCATAAACTGATGATCAAGCTGGGACTTGTTTTGGAATCAAAGCTTCTGGTCAAGAGAGTGCTTTGGTTTTATTTTATTTTTGCTAACTGCTGAGGGATTAAAACTTTGGGTAGGGAAATGCTGGAAACTTTACGTTAAGAAAACCCAAGTTAGGACAGCGCAGCTCTGTGCATCGGGCTTAATTTGCCTTCATTTGCATAGGATTTTCAGGCAAGGGTGCTAAGCTGGACGCACTGTTTTAAACATGCATTTTATGCATGATAAAATCCTCCCTGCATTGGCAATACTGTTTATGCTGACAAAATGTGCATTCAAGTGTAGGTATGACTGTGCGTTCGGCTGAATGCATTTCATTGCATTGGCCTGAGGGGTAATAACATGGGACCAGGAATACCTGCACCACAGACGCCTCCAGGAATGACTGCAGGATTAAACTGCTCTAGTGTGGAATAATGGCCATCCCACAAGCTTCTCGGAGGGGAGGGAGGAGGTGCAATCAGTGCTCTGTCAGAGGAACACAAATTAAAGCGTTCTCAGTCTCTACCATCACTCCTTCTCTTCCTTAAGTGATACAATGGCATTTGGCTCTAAATTCCCGTGTCCACAAAGTACCAATTTGTACTCAGCCCTTTAAGATGTACCTGACACCTGAAAAGTTGTGCTGTTAAGGAGGCTGGGCCCATCAGGTAACAGGCTGGACAGCATACCCTCTATGGATATTGTATGTCCAAATCTACAGGGGGGAAATGCTAAAACAAAGCACCAAATATGGACAATACTGGCACCAGTCCAAAATCACCTGAGCTGGGAGGGGCTTAAGCAGACCTGGGTTTGTCAATAGGCACACGAGGCCTGTGTCCAGGGCAGCAGAAATCGGAGGCTGGGGGGAGGGGGTGCAAGCTGTGCTGAATCAGCCCTCTGCAGCAGACAAAGGGGGATCATTTTGGGGAGGTTAGGAGGGGCTGAGCAGAGACATCATTGGAAGATGGGAAGAGAGGCTGGGAGATGAGAAGGGGATCAGCTGGAGGAGGGCGTATGTCTGTAGTGAGAGAGAGGGGAACCAGGGTAGGGGGGCAGTGTTGTGTGTGTGTGTGCGCGTGTGAGTATATGTGTATATGTGTGTGTGTGTGTGTGTGTATAGGTCATATTGTGTGTGTGTGTAGGTCATATTGAGTGGGATGTTAGAAAGGGGGGATGCAAGGAGGAGCATGGTAGAGACACCTCCCTCCTCTCCTCCCCTCCCACTGCAATTCAGATCCTCCTTCCTTTCATTCCCCAGATCCTGCAACTCGCTCCCCAAACCTTCCTACTCTCTCCTCCCCTTTTTCAATCTAAGAACCTCCTCTCTTTCCCCTCTTCTTTCCCTTCCCAGATTCCTAATCTTCCCCATCTCCCATCCTCCCCATCCCTAATACTCTCCTTCTCGTACTCCTCCCACTTTCTTCTCACCCATTCCTGATTCTCCTCCCTTCCTCTCCCCTTTCCTGAGGTCTCCTCCCTGTACTGATACTTGAGATAATTTATTTTTATTGGATGAAGAAAAATAATGCTAATACTTATAGGGCCGGATTTTCAAAAGGTTACGCGCGCCGGACCTATTTTCAAAAGGACCGGCGACGTGTGTAAAGCCCTGGGACGCGCATATGTCCCGGGGCTTTTCTGAATGGGCGGGAGGGGGGGGCGGGGTCGGTCCGGGAGGCGTGGCCAAGGACTTCGGCACAGGGGGATCATGCGCTGGCAGTTGGCCGGCAGGTGTAACTTCCAAAACAAAGGTATGGGGAGGGGAAGATGGGGGGGGGGGGGAATGGGGAAAGCCAGCGGGGCTCCCTGAGGGCTTGGCCCGCGCAATTTGCAGTAGTGTGCACCCCTTTGCGCGCGCCGACCTCTGATTTTATAACATGCACGCAGCTGCGTACGCATGTTATAAAATTGGGTGTAGAACTGTGCACGCCGGGTTGTGTGCACAAATGTACGCTCGCGCATATGTTTTAAAATCTGCCCCATAGTGTAATATAAAAGATGGAAATGCGAGGAGAAAGTGGGAGGAGTGTTTAAAACTGTGTGCCCGGTTAGTGCCCTTGCATGCAAATCCCCTGCAAATGAAGGCATTAAGTAAGCAGTACTCCCCCATGCAGAGAGGTGTGCTGTCCTAACCCAGTTTCTTACCAATTTGCTGCAGAATTTTTGCCACAGGAAACTAGGGGACTGTGCCTTAGACCTTCAGGGGTTGGGGTATAAATCTTTGTAATTTCCACCTTTCTGTTAAGATGTAAACTGATACGATGTGTATTTTAATGTCGGTGTAAAAAAAGCTGTTAAATAAATATAGCGAGGGGAGTGATAGGGAGCAACAGCACCAGCAGTGCCTAAGGGCACCAAGATCCTAAATCCGTCACTGGGCATGAGGCAGCGTGGTGCGTGTGGAAGCGGGAGCAGCAGTAGCTGGCAGAAGAGTATAACCTTGCCTACTGTCCCCTATTGACATTGGGAGGCTTAACCCTGCCTTTCCTCTAAAATTACAGGCCATCCAATCCAGCAAAGGAAGAGATAAATCTCATTTCTGGGCCATGTTTTTGGTGCGTCCTGATACGGTAAGTGACCCCGACGTGAACCATGAGGGGAACTCACTCATCGAGGCCTCTAATCCTGGAGGGATCTGGTGCTTAGTAAAAAAGGCTGACAGTAGCAATAGCAGGAACACTTGGGAATTGGTTACCTAGGGAACCATGGACAGCAAACTCCGTGCAAGTATTAAAGAAGAGACTAAAAGCTTTGGCGGAGACAAACATTCAGTTGTCATGATTTCTTTTTAGGGTACGCTGTAGCAGAAAGCAGAGCTTGATATCGGGGCTGGAGAAGGCTGAACTAGACGAGGTTGCTTTCCTTCAATCTAAACACAAGCTTAATGCTGCATTAATAGAGACAAGCTTCTGTTTTACGTCCAGTCTTTGGAAGCGAGGGGCGAGATAAGGCAGGACTGGAGCACGACAGTTCCAGTGGGCTGACATTTCTGTGGGAAACAATGAAATCAAAGGCCTCCTTGAAATAGGAAGGAGCAGAGCAGATGTTGATACACTTATTATTTATTGCTAGCTTTTCATTTGGAAAGTGGGAGGTAAACAGATCTAGAGGGCAGAAGGTGAGTCATTTCCTTTGCTTCATGCTGAGCTGGCTAATTGCACACAGTAATATCCATGGTGTTAATCTGCAGTATATAATTTTCAGGCAGTCTCTAAACCCTGCTGCTAGAACAGAATCGGGGAGGGAAGTCATTTGACATCCAGTTTGCTGTCTAAATAAACCGGCTCATTTTATTCTTTGTGTCCTCGAACTGATCATCATGTGCTAAAAAACAAATATACGAAAACCTTCTTATGCCCCTACAAAAAAAAAAAAAAAACAACCCACCAACTTTCAGTGCAAAGAAATTCAGGTTAGATGCACTGGAAATGCAAGCTTTTAAATATAACATTTACGTAAACTCCACCGTAGGCCAATCGCACAGCAGTGATCACTTATTTGTTATTGGAATTTGCAGAACACAAGAATTTGTATATAAAATAAATAAATATCATGACCGGAACTTCTGCTGATTTTTTGAGTGTGGGTCACTTTTGTTGACCATTGGGAGGCAGATAATATGAGTTGCCTACATGCCCTACCTACATTTTTGTTTGAGAATTAGCCATATTGTTTTGGAGCCTTCTGACGAAGATGTCATTTCAATGAACTTGACCTTTGTTGTTGGAATATGGAACAGCAAAAATAGTTTGGCGTCACACATTATTCCCTTCACTGTATGCCTGCGTGTGTGAGCTTTCTCACACCACATCGCTCAATAGAATGACAATTCAATTCATGCACCTTCCTTCTCACCAGAGCACTCTACATGGAGCAGAACAGGAAAGGGAGCGCCTTTGGCCAAAGTGAATAATCTCTCTCCCTCACTTTTCCATTAATGGCAGTCACACATAAAAAAGAACACATCTCCTCTATATTGTGGTTAACAACAATATCAGTGGTTTCCCTGGAGGTAGGGGAGAGAAGTAAGTGCCATAAGACTGTAGAAAAAATAATCAATGATGCAATTTTGAAATGCAATAATTGTTAATTCACAGTAATAAATACAGTGACTCAAAATCTCAAATTCAATAGAATTTAGTTTCAAAGGACTATAACTTAAAGAAACTTCTTTGGGTAAAGAGTAAAATTTCTTTAAATACTTTCCAGGAATATCCTTAACAACGTCAAGTGAAATATTGAACAGGTGAGTATATTTCCTTTACCTGTTTGCTTTTCACTATTAAACTACTTTCTTTTCTCTCTTTTCAGGTCTTTCAAAGAATTTCAAATATTAACATTTCCTTTTTTTTTTTTATATTGCAGGTACAAGGATTGACCAACAGAAAATATATATATGTCAGGAAAATTTCAGTTCAAATAATTAACCCAAACCTGTGGTGCCAATTTCTTAAACCAAGAATATAATTTTTTTCTGAAAATATTTTCACTTTTTGTCTCTTGCAGGTTTCAGTTCTTACTCAGAAAATCACCATGTAACATATAAATTATCTTTAGCACTCGAGAGGTGAAAAAACTAAATTTCTGTTGGTCTTGCCTTGTGCTCACCCTGTGCACCAGTTCCTGTGTGTTCTTGGGGTTTTCTGTGTTTCTGGCCAGAAATGTGCTGACTTAATGTCTTTGTAACAGGTGTGCAAGATATAGCTCACACTTCTGCAGTCTTTGCTGGTGATGCAGGAGTGTGTAGGCATCGTTTCTTCTTCTTGAACTCTTTTGTCCTCAGTTTCTCTGGTCACAATATAGCACCTACTATCCTGAGCTTTAACAAAATCAAAGAGAGAGACTATCTACGCTTTATGCAAATGTTCTTCTGGAAGAATCTATGTATGCGTAATGCTTCATTTGCTGGAAACACTGGACTAAGGTAATATACTAGCTAATAAAAAAAGGTCAACAATATGAGGGGACTTCCAGTGATGCAGCAGGGGTGACCAGACGCCGGGGATTTGCCACTCCCGCAGCGTTCCACCGAAATTCAGCGACAAATGATTGCAAGCTTCGCGAAAAGGAGGACAAATAAAGCGCAATCATAATAAAGAAACCTAGCATCTGCAGGTACGAAGCGGGTACTGCAGCAAGATATGAGCACAAAGACCCGAGACCTACTTGCGACAAAATAAAAGCGTCAGGCCAGAAAATGGCGCTGACTGGCGAGGAAGGCAAGCTGGTGGCTGTTTTATCTGAAGACATGCTACAACTAATTTCTGAAAGTGTATCAGCCGCCCTGGACAATCGCCTAAATAACTTGCAATCCGCGATGAAGAATTGAAAGAAGGCTTTGAGTCTCATTAGACCTGTCTAGAAGAGGTGGAACAGAAGGTGGTGACGCAGGAATCAGAAAAGGAACAGGCAAACCATACCATACAAGACTTGCAGCAGCTTGCTCAACCCCCTCGGAGAGAAGGTGGACCACTTGGAGAACAGGAGCAGGAGGAAGAACATACGCATTTTTGGGAGTGCCTGAATCAGTGAATGACGGAGGCATGACGAGAATTATTAGGAAAAATGGCTGCCAGAAAGACTGGGTATGCAAATGCATGATGGAGTCGTACACTGTGAATGCGCATATAGGCTTGGCATTCACTGAGAAAATGCAGATAGGCCCAGGCCGGTGATTGCCAGGATTCTCAATTGGGCGCACAAGCTAAATCTATTAAGAGCCTTCCGGAAAGCGAAATCTGTGGATTACCAGGGCAGGAAAGCTGCTGATCTTTAATGATGTTGCGTTCGTTGGTCGCAGACGGCTGCGACCGCTCTGCCTCATCTTTTTTACCCTTTTCCTCCTCCCTGGGAAGGATGGCTGCCTCTGCTGCTTTTTGCCAAAACCCTCGGCGTCTCCGAGCCAGCATGGGCGTCCCCGTCCACCATGCTTCTTCCTGAGGCCTCCTAGGGCACGCGCACGCATGCTGCCTATGTTTTTGAATACGTCATGGCGGGAACCTCAGGGGAGGCCCCACCGCATGACGTCAGTTCTTTTTCACTCAACGCACAATTAAACTCTGAAATTTGCTGCCAGAGGATGTGGTTAGTGCAGTTAGTATAGCTGTGTTTAAAAAAGGATTGGATAAGTTCTTGGAGGAGAAGTCCATTACCTGCTATTAATTAAGCTGACTTGGAAAATAGCCACTGCTTTACTAGCAACGGTAACATGGATAGACTTAGTTTTTGGGTACTTGCCAGGCTCTTATGGCCTGGATTGGCCACTGTTGGAAACAGGATGCTGGGCTTGATGGACCCTTGGTCTGACCCAGTATGGTATGTTCTTATGTTCTTACTTATATCTGATTTGGCTTCTCACAGTTTTTGTATATTTTTAGACTTTGAATAGAATCACTACCTATTATTTTGATCAGGGCTCCGCGTTTGAAAATGGGTTCTTCAACATAACGTGCTGTGCGGGTCTTATGGGAGCACTGCGTTCCCTTAAAATTCCACGCAAATATTTTGCTTTCCAAGTAATTTGTGGCGGAGCGGACCGACTCTCATAATACTTTGTTATTCAGTTTCTCTTCTTGTTTTGCAGCAGACCTTTGCCGTGCCTCATAATTTTTGTTTTTGATATTCTTATGATGTCCTTGCTGCCCTTACTTTAATATTATGCCCGTTGGCATGCCAGGCTTCATTTTGTTTTTCCAGATGGGAGTTAATGTTTTTATCTGTCTTTGTATTTATTTCTGCTTTTGCAAATGCCAGGTCAACAGGGTAGTGGTGGAGGTCCAAGGGGTGATTAAGACCCTGAGCACTGAATCTCATTGAACTTTTATATGGTTAAATTAAGATAGGAGTTTGCAGAGTTATACCTCTGTTTTGATGCTTTATTATGCTACAATACTTATACAGGTCGATACAGAATAGTGCACTTGGCCAAGCGCACTGTTTAGCCCCCGTTTGGCCACGTGTTTTAGACATGCTCTTATTACCCCTTAGACTGTAAGGGGTAATAGTGCGTGGTAAACGCACGGCCAACCCCCCCTCCCCAAAACTAGTAGTGCTCACCACATGTTAGTCGCCTGAAATACAGAAAGAAAAATGTGCGGCCAAGGGCAGGCATTAAGTTCTAAGCAACCCTGAAAAGTGTACAGAAAAGCAGAAAATACTCAGCGATATTAAGTCGGAGAAAGCAAAAATAAAAAATAAAAATCTGCCCACCAGTCAGCGGATTCGAAAACGCCGGTAAAATTAAGCATCGTTGTCGGACCTGCTGACAGCCGCCTCTTCCGCTAATAAGGAGGTGCTAGGGACGCGCCATTGTCCCATGCGCCTCCTTATTAGCGCCCAGCCTCATTTAAATAGAGAATTGCGTGCCCAGGAGAGGTAACCTGGGCGCATGTCGGGAGAGCGGGCGCTCAACTCGGAGAGCCGGCTCTCCCGCACCTTTTATTGAATCGGCCTGATAGTGTAGATACTGTAGATTTTTTTATAGGATTTCTATTTGTACGACATGGATGGAAGACTGCATGGCCATACCTCAGCAAGGAGAGTAGTGATGCTGGGGAATGTGGTCCCTTGGGGCATGGAATGGGTGCTGGGATTATGTTTGGTTGTGGTTGTGTGTGTGGTGTGACATGCATAGGAATGTTTGTGTGTTACTCTGGGAGCAGAATAAGGGTTCATCATTCACAAATATCGCTCAGATTAAGAGTACTAACAAGGTGGGCTGCCATGGGCTGGTGGCAGCTGCACTGTATCAAAATATAGGGTTTGCTGGAATCCAATGTCCAAACTGACTAACGGGGAAAGTGAATATATTCACGCTAAATGTGGATAGGATTCACTCCCCTATAAAAAAAGAAAAAAACGTTTCACTTTATTTCAAAGATTGAAGGCGCAAGTTGTCTTTGTACAGGAGACTACCTTAATGATTTGGAATATATGAAGTTAAAAAGGGAATGGGTGGGATAAAGTTTTTCTTCTTTCTCTAGCAGGCAACCTAGAGTGGTTGTCCTTTTTCACAACCAGCTCCAGTGTACAGAGGATGAGGAAGGACCCTTCATCATAGTGGCAGGCAGCCTATATGCACAAAGGCTTACTTTTATTTAAGCTCCCAATCTAAATTCCGTGGAGGTCTTTTTTTTGAGAATATAGTGGAAAATCTTGTTGCCGGATTACCAACCAATTATAGGCGGGGATTTATAGTCGCTGATTGTAGCATGTATTGTAGCCTAGAGAAATAAAAAAAAGTTGGAGGTATAACCAAAGGAGTGACTTATATATGCTCAGAGTTGAACCTAATAGACACATGGCGTGTCTTGAATCTGGGGGAAAGTGATTTCACATTTTTCTCTCACCCTAAGCCCAGAAATGGCCAAAATGCAATTCCAAAAATTTATCACGAATTGCGTTATGGCTATTTCGCACATATTGCACAGCTTAATGCCATGGAAAAAGGTGTAGTTATTTCTGGCATTAAAACTGTGCGATATGGCCCCTAATTTTACTAATTCCCACCCATTACTCCTCCCCAATCCCGTTCACCCCAAAAATTTGCATTCGCACTGTGCAATACAGCGTTTTTTGCGTTATGATGTTTTCGCATTATCGCATGCGAAAACATCATAATGCACTTTTATGCACGATCCTGTTAGTTCATTATTACTACCACTGGTTAGAAACTTGGATTTTATTCCAGGCATGGACCATAAAATATTTCAAATTTGGGGAGAAAAAGGGCTGAAATATACTGAACACATAAGAACATGCCATACTGGGTCAGACCAAGGGTCCATCAAGCCCAGCATCCTGTTTCCAACAGTGGCCAATCCAGGCCATAAGAACCTGGCAAGTACCCAAAAACTAAGTCTATTCCATGCTACTGATGCTAGTAATAGCAGTGGCTATTTTCTAAGTCAACTTAATTAATAGCAGGTAATGGACTTCTCCTCCAAGAACTTATCCAATCCTTTTTTAAAACACAGCTACACTAAATGCACTAACCACATCCTCTGGCAACAAATTCCAGAGTTTAATTGTGCGTTGAGTAAAAAAGAACTTTCTCCGATTAGTTTTAAATGTGCTACTTGCTAACTTCATGGAGTGCCCCCTAGTCTAATAAACGAAAGAGTAAATAACCGATTCACATCTACCCATTCTAGACCTCTCATGATTTTAAACACCTCTATCATATCCCCCCTCAGCCCTCTCTTCTCCAAGCTGAAAAGTCCTAACCTGATATGATAATGGGGTCCTGAAATCTTTTTCTCAGCTTCAGGGTGAATTTGAACTTCCTAACACTCATTTTTATGCCTTCAAACTAGACACTATTTATACTCTCTCCATTGGTCAGACACACAAGTTAAACTGGGGCAAAAAGTACTGGAAGATATGAGCTAACTTTTGGAGTTAGGCTCCTAAATTAGCCGTTCTGAAAATGTACTAGGGTTGAGTCCCTAAGTTTAGGATTCTAGTTTAATTAGGCTCCTAAATTTAGGATCCTAAAATGTGGATGGCTATGGGAGCGGAATCAGGCCAGGGGAAACAAATTTAGCAGCTTGGCACTGATTTTCAGAACTAGGCACCTAATTTCGGGCCCTAAGTCTAGGAAAACGAATAGCAGGCCTAACGTGAGGATCCCTACTTTTAGGATTTATGTGAATTTATGTGAATTTGTCAGCTGATTAGGTGCCTAATTTAGAGGCCTAAATTTAGCTCAGCTGTTTTTTTTAATATCTGCCCCATAGTTACCAAGGGAAGGAGAAGCGAGCCCTCCCTCTGCCTGTATTCTCCCCCGCTAATCTCAGAACCGGAAAGTTCCAAGGAATGCTGGTTAGTCATAGGCATCACAGGCAAGGGAGTCAGGGAGTTCAGATAAGACATTAATCCAGTAAGAAGCCATATGTATGTGCTGAGCAATGCTCTAAATAGGCCACAAGAATTTTTTATAGTAACAAAACAGCTATTGAAAGGTAAGAGAAACCTAATGACAGCCGTATAGACGTTAACAATCTTGCAAAATAATTTGTGGATAAAATCATTGCTCTAAAGGCAGATTTAAAAAAAAAAAAAAAAAGATTGATAGTAGTGAGGAGGCCTTAGAGACAAATAAGTCTCTTTCCGAAAATACATTTTATGAGAACTGGACTGCCTTCCATAAAGTAAAAGATAAAGATATACCATCTGTTTTTTCATACATGAAATCAGGAGGATGTCTGTCAGATTCCTGCCCATTTTGGTTGGTTTACTCACTGAGTAACTCATTCAGTCCTTTAATTGTGGATATTGCTAATACCAGAATTGCTAAAGATGGCTTGTGCTAGGCCAGTATTGAATTGGGCAACAGGAAATACAGGTGATTTGACTAATTATAGGCCTACATCTAACCAGCCTAGCCTTGCAAAAATATAGAGAAGTGTGCTCTGTGACAGTTAAATAGCTATAAAAATGACAATGATGCGTTAGATTTGAACCAATGTGGTTTTTGCCCTAACCATGGCACTGAAACATTAATCTCTTCTAGATGTATTATTAAGAGAACAGGAAAGAGGAGGTTTATCGTTGTTATGCTTCTGGATGTATCATCGGTATCTGACACACAGTCACACAGGATCCTATTATTTTATTTAGATTTATGTTCCAGCTTTCAGGAACTTCAAAGCGGATTACATTCAGGTACTGGAGATTATTTTCCTGTTCCCAGATGGCTCACAATCTAAATTTGAGACAACTGAAAGTGAAGTGACTTGTCTAAGGTCACAAGGAGGGATAGTGGGATAGAACCCTGGCTGTCCTGGTTTGCAACCCACTGATCTAACTACTAGGCTACCCCTCCTCTCCATTATATCTGGCATAGGGAAAGGGGGTGTGGTGTTAATGGCTTTCTTCCTATCTGTCCGATATACCATTTCAAGAAATGGCCAATGGGACGACCACAAAATGTAAGATCTTGATTACAGGAATACTGCAAGGTTTGGCCTTATCAATGATTCTATTCAACCTGTATTTAGCCACACTGGGGAAATTGATTGAGTCACTTGGAAATTGGAATAGCCTAAAAATTGTATGCAGATGATACATAACTTACCTTCTCAGTAAGAAAGAGAGTTACAACATTTCAACAAATGGTAAATTCTCTGACAAGAGTAGGGGAATGGATGGGTAAGAATCAGGCCCGGCATGACCAGGTGTGCATACTGTGCGTTTGCATGGGGCGACACAGCCAGGGGAGGTGGCGAGCCGGCGGCAGCAGCAGGAAAGGCCGCGGGGCTGCCGGCTGAAGAGTCTGCAGGCTTCCAGCCGCCAGCAGAGAGACCAGTCTTCCGTTTGCATGTGCGCTCACACAGCTTCTGCTCTTCCCCCCCCCCCCAATCAGGAAGGCCAATGGGCCATGGATGGAGCTCATTCCACCATGGCCCAAAGACATCAGGAGGCCATGTGTGTATGTGTGTGAGTGACTGAGAGCCTGTGTGTGTGTGTATTTGTGAGAGTCTGTGTACCTGTGAATGTGTCCGTGTGAGAGCCCGTGTGTATGTTTGTGTGCCTGTGAGAGCCCATGTGTCACATATAGGCTCTCACAAACAGACACACACACACATAATGTATCTGTGAGGGAGAGGGAGCCTGTGTATGTTAGAGAGAGGGAGTATGTGAGAGAATGAATGTGTTATTATGCATGTGTGTGAGAGAGAAGATAAAATTTGGGCATCCCTACCTCCCTCAATTCACGACAATCTCAAGGTGACTGGAAATCAGAAGATCACAGCTGTGGAAAGCGGGAGACTTTTTAATCCTTATTAGTTTTAATTATTGGGTATAATTTGATATTTCTGCTCTTTCAAATTATTTGATTTTTTTTTTGGGGGGGGGGAATAGAGCATTTTTTAATTATTGGATTTTTTATTCATCAGATATTTTGAAATATTTTATTGGTGTTTGGGAAATTTTGTATATTCTATTAACTGGTTTGACATATGTATTCTTTTTTATGAATATGATTTTACTATTTTGATTGATGTTTTATATTTCTTGATTTTATTATTTAATGTTTTTATGAAGAAGGGTAATGTTTCTATTTTTCCATTGTTGCTCTGCATGTAGAGGCTGGCTTGTTGTGAGTTCCAGTTCAGTTCTTCTCAGCACATTTCTATTTATACTTTCTGATCTCTTTATTCTGTATTTGGTCAGGGTCTCCCTGTGTTCTGCATATATGAATGAGGTGAGGTATCTTGCTGGCATATAATTTCTGTGTAGGGATCTACAGCAGCCTGGTTTCCTAATAAGAGTTTTATTGGTGTTCTAGGGCCTGGTGTAATATATGCAGTGTTGCCTTTTCATTGATAAGATTGTTAGGGTTGTTTTGGTATGGGAGGTTTATTATATTGCAAAGATAATTCTGTTTGTTCATGGCTTTCTGAGGGCCAAGCTCACACCCAATACACATTACAAAAAGTATAATTCCATAGGAGTTACAAGTGTCTTTCTTGCAGAATTTTCTTGTTGGCACCACAAGAATGCATGTAAATTTAATATGTTTGTTATAAGGGTTATTTTTGCCTTAGAAAATAATACTTTTGAATGTTCATTTTCATGTAAAATTTATTATCAATGAATAATTTAATTGTGTATGTCTGTAAAGGATGAGGGAGTATGTGGGGTGGGGTGGCGTGTGTGCAAGGCTGTAAGGTTTGCCTAGGGTACCTAATACTCTTCCCTATCCATGGGTTCTGGGGGGGGGGGGGGGGGGGGGGGGCGCATGTCAGTTTTTTAAAATATAGATTCCTGGATGGAGCTGGGCTTTATTTGGTGGGCCCAGGCCAGACACTGAATGAATCAGAGTAGTTGAATCACAGGCGGACTGTGATACATTACAGGAGGACCTTGCAAGACTGGAAGATTAGGCATCCAAATGGCAGATGAAATTTAATGTGGACAAGTGCAAGGTGATGCGTATAGGGAAAAATAACCCTTGCTGTAGTTACACGATGTTAGGTTCCATATTAGGAGCTACCACCCAGAAAGAGATCTAGGTGTCATAGTGGATAATACTTTAAAATCGTCGGCTCAGTGGGCTGCAGCAGTCAAAAAAAGCAAACAGAATGTTAGGAATTATTTGGAAGGGAATGGTTAATAAAACAGAAAATGTCATAATGCCTCTGTATCGCTCCATGGTGAGACCGCACCTTGAATACTGTGCACAATTCTGGTCGCCGCATCTCAAAAAAATATAATTGCGATGGAGAAGGTACAGAGAAGGGCAACCAAAATGATAAGGGGAATGGAACAGCTCCCCTGTGAGAAAAGGCTGAAGAGGATAGGACCTTTCAGCTTGGAGAAGAGATGGCTGAGGGGGGATATGATAGAGGTGTTTAAAATCATGAGAGGTCTTGAACGAGTAGATGTGAATCAGTTATTTACACTTTCGAATAATAGAAGGACTAGGGGGCATTCCATGAAGTTAGCAAATAGCACATTTAAGACTAATCAGAGAAAATTCTTTCACTCAACACACAATAAAGCTCTGGAATTTGTTGCCAGAGAATGTGGTTAGTGCAGTTAGTGTAGCTGGGTTCAAAAAAGGTTTGGATAAGTTCTTAGAGGAGAAGTCCATTAACGGCTATTAATCAAGTTTACCTAGGGAATAGCCACTGCTATTAATTGCATCAGTAGCATGGGTTCTTCTTAGTGTTTGGATAATTGCCAGGTTCTTGAGGCCTGGTTTGGCCTCTGTTGGAAACAGGATGCTGGGCATGATGGACCCTTGTCTGACCTAGCATGGCAATTTCTTATGTTCTTATGTACTCGAGTAATGTGCACGTAGGCAAGCAAATCCTAAGGACAATTCAGTAGCATCTATTGTAGCAATTTTCCAAAACCCACTTACTTGAATAAAACCCAGTTTTACTTAAGTAAATGCTTTTTAAAATCAGGCCCTATGCGTGTAAATAAAGGGGTCGACTGGAGTGCTCTGGGGCGTAAGCTGTTACATTAAAAGACATGCAGGCAGATGTGCTAACTTGCTCGCATAATCTTACACCTGCTAATTATCTGGACTAAGTGACATTAAACGTGCTTATTGTGTACTACTGGCCAGGTGGGAGATCAGGCTGAAGAACCAGTAGGGTCTCGATGACCTGGAGAAGGACTGGGTGAACTGGTGGACTAATTGACAAAAGTGAGCATTTCCGCGATGCGCGCAGGTTTTAAAACACGCTGACTTATGCGCATAAATCCTGTTATACGTGAGTAAATGATACTCTGTTTTCATGTGCAAAATATATGCATGTATATTTTTAAAATAGGTAGGAAACAACAATTTGCTTTGTACCACTATATTATTTTTCCCTTTCATTGTTCCACTGTTCTCTCCCCCTCCGGTTAACAAGTTTATTGTAAAGCACTATTGCATATGTTCGTTAACAAGTTTTTTGTAAAGTTTATTGTAAATGTTTATTGTTTATTGAAAAGCACTGTTGCACATGTTCGTTCCAGTTGGCACAGCTGCAATGTTTCTGTTAATTGTGAACCGATGTGAGGTTACTAAACAAATGTCAGTATATAAAAACTGCAAATAAATAAATAAAATAAAATGTATGCATGTTCAATGCATGAATATACATTCTTTCCATGCATTGCATGTATTCACACAAACCTACATATGCGCAAATGTTGTGCAGTAGCAATGGGGCAGATCTTAAAACATTCGCACGGGGGTAGATTTTTCGCGCAACCCGGCGCGAACAAATCTACGCCCGATTTTATAACATGCGCACGCTGCCGCACGCATGTTATAAAATCCAGGATCGGCGTGCGCAAGGGGGTGCACACATGTGCACCTTGCGCACGCCGAGCCCGAGGGGAGCCCCGATGGCTTTCCCCGTTACCTTCAAGGCCGCTCCGAAATCAGAGCGGCCTTGAAGGGAACATTTTTTCTGCCCCCCCCCCCCAGCTTCCCCTCCCTTCCCATATCTAACCTACCCCCCATCCCTAACTAAATCCCCCCCTACCTTTGTCGAAAAAGTTACGCCTGCCCAAGGCAGGCGTAACTTATATGCGCTGGCTGACTGCCGGCGTGCCATTCCCCGGCTCGGGGACTGCTTCAGAGGCCTCAGCCATGCCCCGGAACGTCCCCGGGCCGGCACCACGCCCACAGCCCTGCCCCGGAATGCCCCCAAATGCCACGCCGCCCCAACACACCCCCCCCCCCAAAACACCCCCAAGCAAAGTCCCGGGACTTACGCACGTCCTGGGGCTTTGAGTGCCCCGGTGGCCTATGCAACATGGGCACGCAAGTCCCCTGCGCGCGTAAATCCGGCTGGATTTACGCGCGCAGGGCTTTTAAAAATTTACCCCAACATGCGTATTTTATAAAACACGCGTATATAATATGTGCGGGTTATAAAATACCAGCATGGATCTGCTCGTGGCTATATAAGCGCGTTTATGCCACTGCGCGCATTTGTTTGAACTATTTCCTCCCTGTATAGCAACTTTCTCCAAACAGGATCCCAATGTTATGTACGGGATGTTTCGTGTGCCCATGGGCCTCAGCCCGACCCAGACCTTCCTGGCCGAGCCAAGGGTTGACAGGGCTCCACGTGGCTGACGGTCTACCCTCCGCCAGGCCGGCAAGCTCCCATGGCCAACAGCCAAAGATGTTGGAAGGTGAATGGTCCTCCGACCATTCCAGTCCCTTTCGGACCTGCTGCGAGCAGCAGGCCTGGCCTGAGGTTGAGGGCAGACGGGCCTTGACATGAAGACATAGAAGACTTGGGGTCGCTGTAATGGCACCACAGACGAAGGCAGAATGGAAGCCTCAAGAGCACAGGAACTTGAGTTGGTGCACAGCATCACTGACGACGAGACTTAGGTTGAACACATGACACCAGGACTATGAAGACGTGACACCAGGATCGATGCGGATGGCATCGCAGACGAGACACTTGGAACTTGACTAAGGCTGGGAAGACATTTGCATTGTCTCTCAGGGCACCCTACTCAGCCCACCTTCACTGACGCACCCAATGGGCTGGTCGTGGACCTCCCTGTCTGCTACGCACCCTACACAGCCCCAAGAGGCTGGTCACGGACCACGAGAGGAACGGGACAGATGCAGGAAAGAGTCCAGTCATGGTGGAACCACGATGACGGAGCCATAAGTCGCCCGGAGCTCCATAATGGCTGGCGAGGCATGACGGCTCAGGAGCACAGGACAGACGTCCACCGGCAGGCTAGTCCACTCAGGCACACATCATCCAAGGGACCCCTGGCCTACCGGTACCAGAAGGCTCAAGAGCGGAGACGAGATGCAGGAACAGGACATCCCGGAACTTGGAACATGAGGAGCAGAAGATCAGGACACCTGGAACAGGGACCTCAGGCATGAAGACTGGACATGGAACAGGACGAGACAAGGAGCTCCTTGAAGACTGGAAGACTTTACACAGGCTCTGGCAGGCAGGAGCCTCCAGAGCGGAGTCACCACGATGCAAGGCACTGAACAACTGAATGAGCAGCCCTTTATAGGGCTGAAGCAGGAAACAGTCACAAAGGTGAGGCCAGGACCTTTCCTGTGTCTGGCCCTTTAAATGAAGCAAGAAGACGCAGCCGCGCGCCTAGGAGAGAGCAGGAAGCTGTGCAGGACCGTGGACAGCGGCCTGCACCGACGTAGTCGTGGCGGACACAGGGCAGGGCCTGAGGAGCAGGCCCTGACGTCAGCAGTGGCTCCAGCTGCTGCGGGGAGCCCCGGGGGCGGCTCCAGCCGCCGGCCAGCCTGGGGATGCGGCCTAAACGCCATGAAGACAAAAGGCAGCGTCGGGGGGGGGGGGTCCCAGCCCTGAAGGAGACCACGGCTCCGACCGCGGAGGACAGCACAGGCGGCCTCCGGGCAGCATGGGGATCTTCAGGCCGCGGCTCCAGCAGCGTGGGAGGGCCCGACGGCGGCGTCCTGCCGCGTCTGGTGAAAATCAGCACGGGTAAGTGAGCCTGCTCGCGGGGAGGCCCGCGGGCAGAGTTCATAACACCCAATGCCCCTTAAAGTTGGTACACTTCACTAAGATACATACAAACAACCTGATAGCAGCACATTTCTGTGTCTGAACTGCAAAGGGAGAAACTCCAAGGGGAGAAAGAGCAATGTTACTATTACAGTACTACCAAGGTAATTAAATGCCAATTAATCTGTGGCACGCAGAGATAAAATGGGCTGCCCAGGGTCACGCAGAGAGTCAGTGGGAGAGGAAAGACGAGATTCTGTACAATGAGTCATTTTATCTCCCTGTGCCTCAGTATTCATAATTAAGAATTGAATTTTAACTTTGCTAAGACTGTCTACTGCTGTGCGACTTTTGTTTCATGATATTCATTATTACACTACACTGTCAAATTAGGTTTCCCTGCTGTATAGTCTGATGCAATATTTTTACCTAACTTATCTTTGTTATGCACTCTCATTTTATTTTCTCTCTCATTAGGCAGGTTATCAATGACTTATACAGCCTTAACTCCTTTTCAGCCCCCAGCTCTTCAGTTGTGCTACACAGTGTGACAATATGGGCCCACATGCACGCAGCCTAGTGCTGTAGAAAGCAGATAACAGCAGCACTAGAGGACTTTGGCTGGAAAGAAAGGACTAGTTTTATAGAATGCATGCCTATTATTAGGCCATATTTTCAACAGCTTGCACTTTTCAATAATTAGCATTTTTTTTTTTCTTAATTGTGTAGTACAATTAATCCCTGTGGTAAGACTAGATAGACAATACATGAAAACACTTTGATTGCAAGCTCTTTGGAGCAGAAGCTTCTTGTTCCTGTATGTATTTTATTGTAAAATGCCTTGGTGGGGAGCCCTGTATAAATGCTGACATAAGCAAATCAGAGAAACAAAAAAAAAATATATATATATATATATATTTTTTTTTTGGTGGTATCTTTTTACTGGACTAACGTAATACATTGGGACCTCAATATTCAAAGCAATCTGTTTAGTTAAGCCCAGATTTACCACAAAGTGTTCATTTCATATGTGAGAGTGAGAATGAGAGCCCACCTAGTAACTTGAGGTGAGGTTTAGGTAGTAGTGTAGAGGTTAGGGGACACTTTTACATGCAGAGTGAGACGTACGAACAGAACAGTGCTCTCTTGTGAAGATTTGATGTCCTTCAGAGTGAGGAAACTCACCCAAAGATGAGATTTGTACAATGTTCTCTCAACCTAGCTTGATGGACTCTCTACCTGGGTAATGTGCATGCAATGCAGCTCTTTACCATTCTGTATTACACTGGGTTTACGGATAATGTGTGGAAATTGCATGTTCCATGCGTTACTTCTTTGCTAACATTTTTCACATGTGATAACGGGTTAACTTAGCTTAGTGAATAGGTCCCTGAATGACAAAGATTGAGAACCTTATTTACAGGCCGATACAGTACAGTGCATTCCAGTGGAGGGCACTGTTAGCCCGCGTTTGGCCGCACATTTTCGACGCGCTATTTTTACCCCTTATACAGTAAAGGGTAATAGCGCGTCGAAAACGCACAGCCAACCCCCCAAAACTAATAGCGCCCGCAACATGCAAATGCATTTTGATGGCCCTATTAGTTATTCCCGTGCAATATAGAAAGTAAAATGTGCAGCCAAGCCGCACATTTTAACGCCTGCCCAAAGGCTGGCGTGAATTTTGGCCGGCACCGGGAAATTGTACAGAAAAGCAGTAAAACTGCTTTTCTGTACACCCTCCGACTTAATATCATAGCGATATTAAGACTAGGGAACTCCAGTTAGTGCGCACTAACAGAAAATGATACAAATTATTGACACTTTCCAGGTCAGTTAGGAATGAATATGTATTCCTATTGGCTGGCTGCCCTCTTATCTATTCATGTTACCAAGGTTCCAAATGAGGTGATGGTTGGGGGGATGGGAAATGGAAACTGTTGGTAGTTGACAAAAAAAGTAATGTGATCAGTCAATGTGACTAGAACTTGTGCCCTATCCCTGATACCAGGGGTGTTGTGATCTTCCTGCACGCAGTGCCCTATCCCGCCTGCATTACTAGTGAGAGGCTGGCTTCACAGACAGGGGGGAGCTGCCTGACCCTCACTCCTCCCCTCCCCCATGCCCCAGCCAGTGAATGGTGTGTGGGTGAGGGGGGGGGGGGGGATGAAACAGCTCCTTCCCTGCATTACTAGTGAGAGGCTGGCTTCACAGACAGGGGGGAGCTGCCTGACCCTCACTCCTCTGGGGTGTTGTGATCTTCCTTCACACAGTGCCCTATCCCTGATACCAGGGGTGTTGTGATCTTCCTGCACACAGTGCTCTATCCCTAATACCAGGGGTGTTGTGATCTTCCTGCACACACTGCCCTATTCCTGATACCAGGAGTGTTGTGATCTTCCTGCACGCAGTGCCCTATCCCTGATACTGGGATGTGTGCAAGAAGATCACAACACCCCTGATATTAGGGATAGGGCACTGTATGCAGGAAGATCACAACACCCCCGGTATCAGGGATAGGGCACTGCATGCAGGAAGATCACAACACCCCCGGTATCAGGAACAGGGCACTGTGTGCAGGAAGATCACAACACCCCTGGTATTAGGGATAGGGCACTGTGTGCAGGAAGATCACAACACCCCGGAGGAGTGAGGGTCATGCAGCTCCCCCCCTGTCTGTGAAGCCAGCCTCTCACTAATAATGCAGGGAGGGAGCTGTCTCCACCTTCACCATCCTCCCCCCCCCCCCAGTCACCCACACACCATTCACTGGCTGGGACATGGGGGAGGGGAGGAGTGAGGGTCAGGCAGCTCCCCCCTGTCTGTGAAGCCAGCCTCTCACTAGTAATGCAGGGAAGGAGCTGTTTCAGCCTCACCATTTTCCTCCCCCCTCACCCACACACCATTCACTGGCTGGGACATGGGGGAGGGGAGGAGTGAGGGTCAGGAAGCTCCCCCCTGTCTGTGAAGCCAGCCTCTCACTAGTAATGCAGGCGGGATAGGGCACTGTGTGCAGGATGATCACAACACTCCTGGTGTCAGGGTTAGGGCACTGTCTGCAGGAAGATCACAACACTCCTGGTATTAATAGCGATAGGGCACTGTGTTCAGGAAGATCACAACACTCCTGGTATCAGGGATAGGGCACTGTGTGCAGGAAGCTCACAACACTCCTGGTATTAATAGGGATAGGGCACTGTGTGCAGGAAGATCACAACACTCCTGGTATTAATAAGGATAGGGCACTGTGTGCAGGAAGATCACAACACTCCTGGTATTAATAGGGATAGGGCACTGTGTGCAGGAAGATCACAACACCCCTGGTATTAATAGGGATAGGGCACTGTGTGCAGGAAGATCACAACACCCCTGGTATTAATAGGGATAGGGCACTGTGTGCAGGAAGATCACAACACCCCTGGTATTAATAGGGATAGGGCACTGTGTGCAGGAAGATCACAACACCCCTGGTATTAATAGGGATAGGGCACTGTGTGCAGGAAGATCACAACACTCCTGGTATCAGGGTTAGGGCACTGTGTGCAGGAAGATCACAACACTCCTGGTATTAATAGGGATAGGGCACTGTGTGCAGGAAGATCACAACACCCCTGGTATTGTAACCGTCTCTTTTTCGTCAGTAAGGAGGTCCAGGCAACTGATCCGTAAAGATAGACTTTTATTGCCAGCAAGATGCAGCTAAGACAACGGCTTAGTACAACTGCATGCCACGCCCCCTCTGGAGCAAACCTTTATACACTTTACAGTTCTTATCTTTCACACATGCGTTCTGGTTTTGCTGAACAAACATTTTTTACAGTATTAATAGGGATAGGGCACTGTGTGCAGGAAGATCACAACACTCCTAGTATCAGGGTTAGGGCACTGTGTGCAGGAAGATCACAACACCCCTGGTATTAATAGGGATAGGGCACTGTGTGCAGGAAGATCACAACACCCCTGGTATTAATAGGGATAGGGCACTGTGTGCAGGAAGATCACAACACCCCTGGTGCCAGGGTTAGGGCACTGTGTGCAGGAAGATCACAACACTCCTGGTATTAATAGGGATAGGGCACTGCGTGCAGGAAGATCACAACACTCCTGGTATCAGGGTTAGGGCACTGCATGCAGGAAGATCACAACACTCCTGGTATTAATAGGGATAGGGCACTGCGTGCAGGAAGATCACAACACTCCTGGTATTAATAGGGATAGGGCACTGTGTGCAGGAAGATCACAACACCCCTGGTATCAGGGTTAGGGCACTGTGTACAGGAAGATCACAACACCCCTGGTATCAGGGTTAGGGCACTGTGTACAGGAAGATCACAACACCCCTGGTATTAATAGGGATAGGGCACTGTGTGCAGGAAGATCACAACACCCCTGGTATTAATAGGGATAGGGCACTGTGTGCAGGAAGATCACAACACTCCTGGTATCAGGGTTAGGGCACTGTGTGCAGGAAGATCACAACACCCCTGGTATTAATAGGGATAGGGCACTGTGTACAGGAAGATCACAACACCCCTGGTATCAGGGTTAGGGCACTGTGTGCAGGAAGATCACAACACCCCTGGTATCAGGGATAGGGCACAAGTTCTAGTCACATTGACTGATCACATTACTTTTTTTGTCAAGCTACCAACTGTTCCATTTCCCATCCCCCATATATTGTCAGTGGGAACCTTGGTAACATGAATAAATAAGAGGGCAGCCAATAGGAATACATATTCATTCCTAAACTGACCTTAACTGACCTGAAAAGTGTCAAAATGTATCAATTTCTGTTAGTGCGCACTAACAATGGTTAGTGCGCACTAATCGGAAAAAATGATTTTTAACAATTTTTTAACTAAAAAATCGTGCCAAACACGATTTTCCTATCCTGCCAGACGATTTCAATCGCTAAGACGATAAGGGACACGATTCACATCCCTAATTAAGACGGAGGTCCCAAAAGTAAAAAAAAAAAGTAAAAATTTAAAAATCTGCCTGCAATTTTGCCGGCGTCTGTTTTCCACACCCATAGCTGTCAGCGGGTTCGAGAACAGATGCCAGTAAAATTGAGCATCGGCTGTCAAACCCCCTGACAGCTGCCGCTTCTGTCAAAAAGGAGGCGTTAGGGACGCTCTAGGGTCCCTAGCGCCTCCTTTTACCGCGGGCCCTCATTTGCATGTTGTTCCTTCCTGAATCGCGCGCACAGGAGAGTGGACTGTGCGCGCGTCGGGAGAGCGGGCGCTCGCTGGCTCTCCCGCGACTTTTAATGAATCTGCCTGAATGTTGGGGGGAAAAGTATTATAATTAGACAAGGTGATTGGCACAATAGGTTCAATGTGAAGTTTGTTCTTTAAGGTAACAGAAGTTATTTTTTAATCAATGCCAGAGTATTCCATTTGAATTTAAGAAATGGATTCTGTTTTATTGTTCACAAATGCCAGAGGTGTGCACTAAATAAGGTTGTTTTACTTTTCTGGGTGACATAAAGTAGTGGTGCAGGGGTGGCATGTTCAGAGAATTACGGAGCCACTGAGCTGAAAAAGACACAGCAGGGAGTTTAGCTGGGAGGTGAATAATGTCAAGACTTGAGGGATTCTCTCTACCAAAAGCAGGATGTCATCCAAAAGGAAAAAGAAAAGTAAATGTAAGCTCCTGTAAAAATACTTACAAAAATCCCTTTATAATCAACCTAGCTGAGCATCATGCAAAGACATTTGCCAAAGGAAGAAGAATAAAACAATGAGGAGGAGGCCAAGGCAAGTAGCTTAGAGATATCTTGTCTAAACATGCTAAAAGATGTATTTTTTTTCCTTTTCCCTGGTTCACTTCAAATAAGTTCTTATGAATTTGCCCTATGATACCTACAAGTTTGGAGGCCTGAGGCTGATATAAGTGCACATTAGAAAACCCGGTATTAGTCACTATTCTTGCTGCATGCATGACAAAGTCCTTGGAAAGTTACTACTTCTACTCAATTTAATAATAGCGCTTGGGTGTTGTCAGTATACTATACCGTACACAGCCCTGGTGTATCTCTGTGGCACTAACCAGGGTGTCTCAATGGATAGGGGCCGGCATAACCGTGTCTCTTCTCTCTGGCAAATGTTGGATGGCGAGGTAGACAAACTTCAAAGCCCTACCTGTTGATTTCTTTTGCTCCTCTTTCAATCTCCAGCACACTGTCAGTAAGAACAGCCGCTCCTCAAATAAGCAAATGCTCAGACCAGGGTTTGGCTGTATTATCAAAACTTAAATTTACTGAAAATGTGATGCTGGATCAGTCCATTAAAAAAATTTAAAGATACAAAAAGATAGCAGGCTACAGTTCACTTCAAGTGTGTGCAGACAGAATGTTTTTTGAAAGATCCTCCAGACCTTCTGGGACCTCTCAGCCTTAGACATTTTTTTGTAAACACCACAAGCAGTCAGTTTCCCTTTTTTCCTCAGATGTTTGCTGCTCTTCTGGGTCAAGTACCAGCATCTTCTCACACAGTTTTACTTCATTGGTTGACTAAACACTCACTGGATCAGTAGTAAAGACAGAATCCCTCCGCCATAGACATTCTCCATAGAACTCGGGCCTAGCTGGCACTGAGGATGCACCAGCCTACAGCCCAGGTGCTCCCAACCTTGAAGCCCTAGCACATCCAGGGCCTGGAGGCAGAAAAAGGGACCACGTCCTTCCCAATATCCAGGGTTTTATACTCCGAGCGTAAGATACCACCACTACTGTGTAAAGGAGGAGAATACATCTTTTTAAATAATACCAGCTTTTTAAATACACTGTGAATAAATACCTCTACAATACCATAATGCTCCACTTTGCTGATAGAGACTTTTAGAGATTTGCAACCACACTAGTAAGTGGAGAAACTCTTTCATACTTACAAATATTATACTGAGGGATCTTAGTTTTCGGTTTTTATTTTCCCCTTGAATTTGTTAGTGTTTATTATAACGAAGAAAAAGGGAGAAAAATCAGTGGAAAAAAAAACCTGAAACATCTTTCCACTGAAGGTCTCCCTTTGTTGGTCATTATAATAAACTATGATAAATTCCTGAGAAAAATAAAAAGTGAAAACAAAGGTCCCTAATAAACTATACAAAGTCATGTTTTCTGTGTCCCTACTCAAAAGAGCTTACCGGGAAGTGATAGGAGTTTCTCAAGGATGAACTGTGGTACACATGGGATTATAACCCGGGAAGTAAACTTTAAGACTCGCACGCATGTGCCCATGTGCGCGCGCTTGCCGACGCTCGCAGATGGACGTGCCAATTTTATAACATATGCGCGCTTGTTACAAAATCAGCTACCCGTGCATACATGCACGCACGATTTTATATTGACGCGTGCACGTGCGTGCGAATGCCATCTCAAGAGCGCAAGTGTTGTGATCTACCTGCACACAGTGCCCTATCCCTATTAATACCAGGAGTGTTGTGATCTTCCTGCACACAGTGCCCTAACCCTGATACCAGGGGTGTTGTGATCTTCCTGCACACAGTGCCCTATCCCTATTAATACCAGGAGTGTTGTGATCTTCCTGCACACAGTGCCCTAACCCTGATACCAGGGGTGTTGTGATCTTCCTGCACACAGTGCCCTATCCCTATTAATACCAGGAGTGTTGTGATCTTCCTGCACACAGTGCCCTAACCCTATTAATACCAGGAGTGTTGTGATCTTCCTGCACACAGTGCCCTATTCCTATTAATACCAGGAGTGTTGTGATCTTCCTGCACACAGTGCCCTAACCCTGACACCAGGGGGTGTTGTGATCTTCCTGCACACAGTGCCCTATCCCTATTAATACCAGGAGTGTTGTGATCTTCCTGCACACAGTGCCCTATCCCTATTAATACCAGGAGTGTTGTGATCTTCCTGCACACAGTGCCCTAACCCTAACACCAGGGGTGTTGTGATCTTCCTGCACACAGTGCCCTATCCCTATTAATACCAGGAGTGTTGTGATCTTCCTGCACACAGTGCCCTATCCCTATTAATACCAGGAGTGTTGTGATCTTCCTGCACACAGTGCCCTATCCCTATTAATACCAGGAGTGTTGTGATCTTCCTGCACACAGTGCCCTATCCCTATTAATACCAGGAGTGTTGTGATCTTCCTGCACACAGTGCCCTATCCCTATTAATACCAGGGGTGTTGTGATCTTCCTGCACACAGTGCCCTATCCCTATTAATACCAGGAGTGTTGTGATCTTCCTGCACACAGTGCCCTAACCCTGATACCAGGGGTGTTGTGATCTTCCTGCACACAGTGCCCTATCCCTATTAATACCAGGAGTGTTGTGATCTTCCTGCACACAGTGCCCTAACCCTATTAATACCAGGAGTGTTGTGATCTTCCTGCACACAGTGCCCTATCCCTATTAATACCAGGAGTGTTGTGATCTTCCTGCACACAGTGCCCTAACCCTGACACCAGGGGGTGTTGTGATCTTCCTGCACACAGTGCCCTATCCCTATTAATACCAGGAGTGTTGTGATCTTCCTGCACACAGTGCCCTATCCCTATTAATACCAGGAGTGTTGTGATCTTCCTGCACAGTGCCCTATCCCTATTAATACCAGGAGTGTTGTGATCTTCCTGCACACAGTGCCCTAACCCTAACACCAGGGGTGTTGTGATCTTCCTGCACACAGTGCCCTATCCCTATTAATACCAGGAGTGTTGTGATCTTCCTGCACACAGTGCCCTATCCCTATTAATACCAGGAGTGTTGTGATCTTCCTGCACACAGTGCCCTATCCCTATTAATACCAGGAGTGTTGTGATCTTCCTGCACACAGTGCTCTATCCCTATTAATACCAGGGGTGTTGTGATCTTCCTGCACACAGTGCCCTATCCCTATTAATACCAGGGGTGTTGTGATCTTCCTGCACACAGTGCCCTAACCCTGATACCAGGGGTGTTGTGATCTTCCTGCACACAGTGCCCTATCCCTATTAATACCAGGAGTGTTGTGATCTGTGCGGCAATGCATTAGGCCTTTTTCCCCAGTTCCTTCCCAGCAAAGGAGAGGACTTCCTAAACCCCCTACCTAATTTGCCTCCCTTTTACCCTATTAGCCTCGACTCTTATAACCCTACTGATTAGCTTCATTTTTATTGTTACATGACTTACCCGGCATCCATAGGAGTAGTAAAATTACACGGTAGGGGATCCCCTGCGGGCTTGCGCGTGCAACTGACTTCATGGTGCTGTCCCAGGCCGCCCATGCCCCGCCCCTTTTTTTGCAAAACATTTTTTTCTGCGCGTACCCAGAGATACGAGTGTGGCCGTGGTCCTTTTAAAATCCGCGTGGCCGGCGCACATCCGCGTCACGAACGTACCTTCTATTTTTGCTGCGTGCAAGCCTTTGGAAAATCGACCAATCGAAAATTGATGTATAGGTTTCACAGCAAAACAGCTTTACCAGACCAAAGCATAAATTCAGATACAGACCTGGAAAACGCTTGCTTCTCTTTGTTTTGCTAGAGCCAGTTACTGTTTGGCAAAACCTGCACCTTGTTTTACCTTGGAATCAGGAGGTGCAAAAAAAAAAAACAAAAAACCTTTTTATTTTGCTGCTTTGTCACAGTTTCTGCAAAATTCATAAAACTGCATTTTGGGTACTTTTCTGCAACAATTTCTGCAAGAAAGGTGAGAAGTGGAAAAATTCCAGAGTTCTGCAGTGTTTCATCAGTAAAAAAATAAATAAAAGAGAAATAGAAAAATGAGCATTGCGAATGTAGGAAAAAAAAGGGAGAATTTTTTAAATTTAAGTCTGTCAGCCTTCAGGGTCTGGTATTTAGTAGGGACACTCCCATGCACTGTAAAATTCCAAGGGAAATCACTTGCAAATTCATCCTCTGATTCCCCAGGTGGGGTTTGAACCTCTGTTCTTAATGTCTGGCTGGGAGGCAGAAGCTCCCCAGTGGAGCCACCTGTGATTAAGTCCCAGCCTTTATATCATAGTCCTCTTTTTGTAGAAAAAGAAGTTCCAACAAAACAATGTCAAAAAACAATCCAACAAAGTAAATCCAAATTAGGCCCGGTTGGCCTATCTGCCACCGCCCACGTATCTCTGGGCCTTTACCACTCCTCCCAGAGATAACTCCACCCGCACAGCAGTTTTCAAAAAATAGTTCACCAGCAGAAAAGAAAATACTCCAAAACAAAATAGAAGTCTCTGTGTTCCCAAGCTCACCATTATTGGCATCACGGTTGTAGTCCTTCTCTCATTCTCTCCAGCATAGGCATCTTCCTGGAAACAGAGTCCTTTCCACGATAGACATCACGGTCCGGGATCCAGCCTCTTCAGTCCCCAGAAGGAGACTATTCTGGCTGAAGCTCTTTTTTATAGGGTGGAGACTCCTCCCCTTGTGGCCACAGATTGGCCCCCCATCCTGGCCTTAAAAATAGGCTCCACCCTCTTCCTCCCACATCTGTCTCTCTTGCCTCTCTACTTCTGGGGGAAGGAACCAGCGTGATTCCCTGGCTCTTTGTCTCCTGATTTTCCTTCCCTCTTGAATTCCCTCCCTGGGGTTTTTAGTTCCGGGATTTTTTAGTTCCTGGGGTTTTAACCTTCCTCCCCAGGCCGGTATATGACCCCATCACAAAGTCATAAAAAATGTCCCCATTAAATTCTATGGCATAAACAATTGCAGAATTTTTATGCAAATTCTCCTACAAAGCCAAAAAGCCTACATTTTTGCTGGTAAGACTTGCTGTAGCTTTCTTCCTTGGAAACCTTTAGTTTGATGTCTATTGAAAGGGCCCACAATCTCCCATGATTCTGAAGCTGCAGGAAGGAATGCAAAATCCAGCCATCCCTGCACATTAGGTGACTACCGAACAACTGCTGCAGGAGATTGAGCAGCACTGGCATTGACCCATGCATCTTTTCCCCGCCTCACTGGCAACCCAGGTTGATCTGTACTCGGTCATCTAAAAACAGCTGCAGCAGTACCATAGTGGTCTGGCCTGACTATTTCACTTTTAAGAGTGTTCCGCAAAGCAAGTCAGTGTCACACTCAGGCTCTGGGCTGCAGGAGAAGAGGAAGCCGCTTGAGATGCAAACGCAACTGTTATTAGATACTACATTTTTAACAGTTTATTTGTTTCATAATTCGCAGTAATTCATTTGGTTAGTTTCAAACAAAAAAAATATTTTTTTTTATTCATTTTATTTGTTCATTTGTTTTCCATTAGTCAATGGGAGAAGCAATACAGCCCTATTTTGGGCTCTCAAATTGGGGTTTTCTAATCATTTCTAATGAAACTGATGGGTAGACATCATCAGAAGGATGAAGGCATGCCAACACATCAAGACTATGTTAACTTGGTACCAAATGAGGCATGAAAAATCCAAGGACCTGCAATGTGGCAAAACAGTACCAACAGTGGCAAAGGTTCTCCAGGTTACCATCAGAGGAGCAAAGCAGCAGAAAGTGACCAGAATACCCCAAGGCTCTCAGATTGGAAAAAATGGCATCAACAATAGAGATGTGCTTCGTTTATCATGAATTAGGCAATTTCAATGAAATATCCTAATTTGTTGTGGGTCGGGGGCCCCGAACCCCCAAACTGATTTTCCCCGAACTACGAGGAAAATTAGTTTTTCGGGTTTGTACGGGGGGAGGGGCACATTTTATTTTTTTAAATAAAAAACCACCCCAAGCATTAAAATTTACTGTAATGCAACCCCCCTCCACCATCCCGATCCCTCCCCAAGACTTACTAACATCCCTGGTGGTGCCCTCCTGTCCCCCAGAAGACTTGCCAAAAGTCCCTGGTGGTCCAGCGGGGGTCCGGGAGCGATCTCGCCGTCGGCTTCCAGTAATCAAAATGGCGCTGATAGCCTTTGCCCTTACTATGTCACATGGTAGGAGCACAAGATGGCACCTGCCATCTATTGCTCCTATCATGTGACAGGGCTGACCAATGGCACTGGTAGCCCCTGTGACATAGTAAGTCAAAGGCTATTGGTGCCATTTTGATGCGAGGCAGGCTGGACAGCCCGACGGCACGGAGGGGCAAATCACTCTCGGGACCCCGCTGGACCACCAGGGATGTTAGTAAGTCTTGGGAAGGGATCGGGATGGTGGGGGGGGGGGGGGGGGTTGTATTTAATGTATTATAGTACATTTTAATGCTTGGGTTGGGTTTTTTTGAGCTTCGTTTTCCTGCGTCGTTTTTTGGGCCAGTTTTGTTTTTCCCCGTTTAGTTTTTTGTTCGTTTTTCCAAAAAACTACCCGAGGAAAAACGAACTTTGCCCCAAAGCATCCGACTCAAAAAACGACCCAGTAGAAAAAAAACGAAGCTCATCTCTAATCAACAATAGTGGTATAAACCTCCCAAGACTGCACGAGAGGGCTAAAGTGGCACCAAGTGATGCACTAAGAGCTCAAGACACAATGAAGGGGGAAACAAAACACCAAAAAAGCAGGAAAACCCTCGTCGGTGATAGAGGGTCAAATCAAGTAAAAGAGTGGCATGAAGACCCTAAAGCATCATGAAAAGTGTAAAATAGCCTCCCAGAGTGGCAAAAACATCCCAAGGCTACAAATGAGAGGCAAACAGCACCAACCAAATTGGTACAAAGCCCTAGGCAGGAAGAATCAGGAGGAAATCCCTGGAGGAAGCCTGATGTCATTTTTGTATGGCATCATTAGATAAAGGAGCTGGCTGTTCAGGCTTGTGGTTGGTCTTCTCCTTTCCTGTGTATAATCTGATTCTCAGCCATGCCATTGTCATTTGTTTCCTCTATCTCTGCATTGGAGGCTAAGATGCTACTGATTAGATGCACCAAATTCTCCTCAGTCACTAGCTGTTTAATATCATGTGATTCAGGGAATCCAGGGCACCATTCTTCTTCTGAATCAGCTTTTGTAAATACTACCTCCATTACCTGAGAAGCAGTAATAATGGAGGTGCAAGTTCCTGATTTTTGGTGCTGCACTTCTGCTGCTTCTGAATTTCATGATGGTATAATCCATCAAAGGTTAGATATCCGATGAAACCAACAGTATTAAGAACTGTAAGATAAGGGAGTTTGAAGACAAAATCTAAGAGGGCATGAAGCCATTAAAGATAACTGAGAAGGCCTGTGTAAAGCACTGGATTGCCAGGGCAAAGCCAAGATTTGGCAAGTACTCAAAGAGATCCAGAGCAGAGGAGGAAGCATTATAAAGGTACCAAAAGTAGCTTAGAGTGACAACAGCAGCAGTGGCACTGGCAATTAAAATCAGAAATGTTTCCAGTTTCTTTTCTATTAGATTCCAGGATCTGCACCCAGATTTTCAGGTACTATTAGGGGAAGTGCCCAAGGACGGTTTCTTTCTCAAGTTCCTACTGCTACTGCCAGGGTGTGCAGAATTGCTATTAACTGAGACTGAGATTCCTTGGGTCTTTATTTTCTGTACCATGTGTATAGTAAACAAAAGCGTACCTAGCCTGCAATCAGGTTTTACCAGTGAAGGATTTTATTTTCAACATTTGCAGTGATGGCATGAGTTTCTCCTACTGGACCATTATGGAGGACCTCCTGAGTACCTTCAAGAGCCTTGAAAGCCTTGTCCTTTCCTCTTGGCGTGGGGAGAACCCAGGAGCTTGGGTGCTACCATGAGCCCCTGTCACGGGGGGAGAAATTGGGCAGGGGCTACAAATTGATTAAGTTATATCTTTGTAATTTGATAATTGTCTTTGAATGAGCAGTAATGTTATTTGTTCCGCTTTGGATGTTTAATAAAATGTGTTAAATAAAGAAAAAGGCTAGCCTGAGTCAGCTGGTGTTTGGGTTGCTGCAGAGAAAGCATGCAAAGTCCTGGGGGAAGGTGGGGGTAAAGAGGGAATGGAGCTAAGTGTGACACCTAGTGGCCAGATTCAGGGTTCAAAGCTGCATGATTCCAGAAAGAGCCCTGGTGCAAGAACCAGTCATATTTAGAGGGGGGGGGGGGGGTATAAAATAGGGGGAAAAATCCCCAGGCAGTTGCAAATGAAGACTCATGCACCAGGATCCCAGCCCTGGTTCTGATTGAGCTGGAAGCTGAATGGAGCAAGGAGGAACTGCTGGGTCAAAAGGAGAAAAAAAAGATTAGTAGGGTAATTTTACACTTTATCCTGAAAGCTGGAGAGCTCATAATGCTGCTCTCTGAGGATAGAAGAAATATGATTACAATTTTTGGTGTGAGCAAGGTGGTTTGGACATGCTGAGGTTTAGAGTTAGGACTTGCACTAGCAACATTGAGTGAACACAAAATCAAGGATGAGTGCAGTGTTATACACTTTAAAACGCACAAGTTGCTGGTTGCTGTGCCAACCTGCAATTGGCATGTTTGATTTTAATGGTGCCTTAGCGAGTTGCAACACCCATCAGTCCATGAATTTCTAGCCTGGTAGAATATTTGGCACTGTATTTCCACAGAGGATAGATGAAGGATGTGGTAGATAAGAGCAGTGTTGAAGAGGTGCTAGTGAATATGTAAGTTATGAGTTGGGAAAAGAGTTTGGGATTTATTAGCACACCAGGTGTCAAGTGTGAGATCAGATTCATGAAATGAGACAGAGGAGATGTTTTGTTTAGTGGCAGTTTGTCCTACCTTAGAGAAGAATATTTGCCTTTGAGACTTTTGGGTAGACTGCAAAAAAAAAAAAACAAACAAACCCAAACAAACAAAAAAAACCCCAACCCATGAAATAAATAAAATGCATAAATTTAAATGAATCCATTCCACTTTAGCTGAAGATAATCTTAGAACTATCTGTCTGGGAAGAAAGAAACACCAGGAGGGGAGGGGCTGGATTAGAGAGCAGAATGGTTCTTCTTTGACCTGCTGAGTGCTCTGTCTGCTCCATACTCTCCTCCTCCCCTTCCGTTCCTTGCAGTTGCTTCTCTGGTGCCCGAGATTGACTGACAATAGAATCATCAAACAGAGCCCTGCATTCTCAGGCAGAGAAGCCCCTGGTGTTTCCCCCAGAATTGCTGTGCTCTACGCAATTGCTTTGTATTGTTAATGGAAGAACTGTCAATGTCTGTTACCTCCATTTTAAGGCTAATTGGTATAGCCTGATTTTGACTCACTACTCCAGGACCCTTGATTTCAAAAACTGCAGCCCACTGTTATAATTTTTACTCCCAGTCGCAGGAAATCAGAGCGATCATATAAATCCTACCCTTCTCTAAGCATTGACTGCATTCTACTGACCAGGACAGGACACACTACAGAGGGATCTTTGGTCTGACAGTTCTTTAGCAATTCTTACATTGTGTTAAACAGGCCAACCTGATTTTGAAAAACAACAGTGAGCACACACTGTCTACAGCAACCATTTGTTCTTAGTCTAATTAAAGCTGCACGGACGAGTCAGAATTGCCTCCTTCTCCCTTCCATGCAGCCTTTCAGGGGAGCTTTAGCGCAGATGGCCACTAGTAGTAGCTCCGATGCACTCCGCTTCGGCAGTGCTTTCTAAAAGACGACAGCAGCAGTTATCTGTCCCTGTTCTACAGCAACATCCTCTCCTTTATATAGTTCCCTGCCAATGCCTTTAAATGAATGTGGTTTAAATTCCCATGGAATGCATTTCCACATCATTTGTAGGCAAGTTAAACGATGATTGCTCCGCATGACTCATTCTCAAGAGTAGAACTTGTATTTACTTTAGACGTGTTCATTTTCAGTAAGATTACAAAATGTTATGCTGTCATGGTCCCACTGATACCTTGCTTTGCGGCTTTGACTGGCATTACTCATTACCTCTCGGTTAAAATACACATCACTGTGTTGCAATAGCAGCAGTGAACAGATCATGGCCGTAATGTGTTTATAATCTGTGCCACCCACCACAGAATACGTTCTCTTGTTTGGATGGATATGGAATTCTGAGGGCGAAGGGAAATAACCATTATAATATGTGTATACTGCTCAAGGCGCCATCTTCAAAAAACATCCTCTACTGATTGATAACGTAAGGCTATGCAACCGATTGAAAATAGCCATTTTTTCTTTCTTGACGGAAGAATTCATGAGCTAAAACTGGAACAACGATGATATCATTCCATTATGGAATTTTATAATAATCCGTTCCCAAGGAAGAGCAGAACTGCAATCCCGTAGTGCATTGATAACAAACAGGCCGATACAGTAAAGCGCGCTCAGCTGAGAGCACTGTTTAACACGCGGTTGGACGCGTGTTTTGGACGCACGTCCACAACCGCTTATACCGTAAGGAGTTTAGTGCATCCAAAACGCGCATCCAACCCACCCCCCCCCCCCGAAAGTAATAGCACTCATCACATGCAAATGAATGTCGATGAGGCTATTAGCTATTCGTCCCAAATACAAATAAAAATGTGCACCCAATCCGTACATTTGTACGCTCAGAAATTAATGGTGTTAATTTCTGAGCAGCCCAAAAAAGTGGGCACTCATTAATTGAGCATCTCTTTTCCTAACCTGACTGCCAGCACTTTTTAAAAAAAATAATTTTTTTTTTTTTTTTTTAACATTTTTGGTTCCTCCGACTTAATATCACCACAGTGTAACCGTCTCTTTTTAGTCAGTAAGGAGGCCCAGACAACTGATCCGTAAAGATAGACTTTTATTGCCAGCAAGATGCAGCTAAGACAAAGGCTCAGTACAACTGCATGCCACGCCCCCTTAGGAGCAAACTTTTATGCACTTTACAACTCTTATCTTTCACACATGCGTTCTGATTTTTGCTGAACAAACAATTCACAAACTGCTGAACAAGCATTTGCTAGCGTGGTCCTCTAGGAGGTGTAGCTTATGATCATATTATCGTTTCGTCATTTAATTGACGTGTTAGACATTTTACAGCGGCATTCGTATTAATACAATACAAATTATTATTCCAAAATGGAGTTACGTTACGTTACGTGTTAGTGCGCAACTGCGTCACTACGCATTACGTGTCATTTGCGTTGCAAACATTAGTACGTTCAAAATGGCTGTGCGTTTCACTGCTGGCATGATTAGTCGGAAGACTTTCAGTAGTTTCATTCTTGGGGGGCTACGAATTTGAACCCCTTCATTCCCCCCTTTGATACTTCAACTTCGGGTAGAAGGCAGAAGTATCACACATCATCATCCGGGTAGTAACTGAAATGACAAACAAGAATTAATACCATTGTCATGAGATTTGAGCCCTAATGTGTTGCTGGGTCGATGGTTGCTTCACGGGTTTGAGACGGGTGGACCCTATTGGTGTCACCCCCCTTTGTAGCCCGGCTTACCACAGCGAACAGAGTGGCTCAATAATGTTAGTTACTCAGAATGTATGCAAATTTATAAGTTAGTGGTTAGGTACTCATTATCAGAATCAACATCAGGAATATCGGAATCATCGGTAGTCTCGTAGTCAGAGGATTCGTATGAAGGGAAAGTGGAGACAGACACATACTTATTAATCATCATGACGTGAGCCGCCGCTCGTCGATCAGCAATATTTTCAATCATGGATCGGAGATTCCTGAAAATAAGAGGTAGACACAAGGGAAATAGAGTACAAGTTAAAATAAGAAATAGTAAGGGAAGGAAGAGGTCTTTAAGTCCTGGGATGGAGGTAAGCCAGTTGGGCAAGGAGGCTGTCCAATCAAGAATCCCAGTCCAAGTCTGTACGGGAACATGTGCCAGTCGGATCATTCGATCAGTGATCTCTTCAATGACCTTACTCTTGTCATCCACCTGTAAACAGCAATTAGAAAGATTAAATTTTCCACATACACCTCCTTCCTGGGCTAGGAGGTAATCCAAAGCCAATCGATTTTGGTAAACAGCGGTGATAATTTTGGTGTTCTGCTTGGCGAGGATGTTGAGAGCCAAGGCAGAGTCATTTGTGAGTAGTTCTAGTACTGCTTGTAGTCGGATAATACGATTGAGCATGTAAATAGGGGTTCTATACCCATAAGAACCATCCTCAGCCCATGTTGCGGGACCATAATATTGTACAATTCTTTCAGGAGGCCACTCCTGATCTTTCCAGTCTCCAATGGTTACTTTGGAATTTCTACGACGTTTGTTTGGTCGCATAGGACTGTATACTGGTACTCCTAAGGTTTCTCCAGCAGTGATGGGAAGTAAGAAGAAACTGGGTCGTATAGTGGCCAAGAAGCAGGTTCCGTACCAGTGCGTGGGTAACTGTTCATAAGCTCTTTGCCCACAGACAAAATAGTAGCCATCTGGGGCAGTGAATGTGGTAGTGGGTACGCCTGCAGCAGTCCATGTCTTGTTCAAAGTTGATTCAGTCCAGATGGGAGCAGGCATGGTAGAATTTTCCGTCTGCCACCATGTATGGTTGGTTAGATTGGCTGTGAGAACCCCAGTACATGGAGAGTTTCCAACAGGTATGGTATAGATACGCGAACGTTGTCGAGATATACATTGTCTGCCAATTACATCAGTCTGGAGGGCCCACTCATATGGATGAGTTTTACGGTTGTAGGTAACAGTTGTGTTCAATGTATTAAGGTCAGATTGGAATGTTTCTTTGGCTTCCCAAGGCCATTGCTCTCCTGTATTCGTTCCTCCACATACAAAACAGTTCTTGACTTCGAGAGAGAGAGCAATATTCTCAGCCAAATTAACGAACATGTTTTTTGCTTGCTGGGAAATCGTATGTTTCTTCAATTCCTCAGTCACATGGGATATTTCATCGAAGAAAGACTGATAGCCCACTACAGTGGTCTGGTGAATTATTGGACGAGGTTTGTCTCTCCGCTGTGTGATAGTAATGTAGGTCATGGGGTCTTTTCCAGTTCCATCGATACCAAATCCCCAAGTATCTTGCCAGGGGAATCCTTCACTTCTGATAGGCCATTGGATAGATACAGTGTTACCAGTTACTTCAGTTAGCCGGCCTATTCCGTGGCAGCCAAGGTAACCTCCTCCAGTATAGTCGCAGACTAGAGACCATCCTGACAGTGTCAGGTCTCCCCCACATGGTAGCCAACTGGATGGATTGGCGGCTCGATTGTATGGACAGAGGTATTTGTGATTGTACACATAGGATTTTTTCCAGGCTTGAGACCCACAATGGAGTGCATTCGGGTGTTTATCAATGGCCTCACAGGCATCGAAGGTTATTGTAACGGTAGACTCTCCTCCCATAAGGACTTTGGTCGAATTGATGTAGTACAAGATACCTTTGCCTTCTGGGATAATACTTGATGTGTAGCTTTTTGGTAATCCAGCAGTAGGGGTAATATTGTAGTACTTAGGAGTAGTTGAGGTATGACAAATGATTTTGCTACCCTCTAGACATCGATGAAAAGATTGATAGCCTTGAGTAGTATTCAAGGCACAAGCAGGTAGTGTTGCACAGGACACAGGAGGTTGAGATTGGTGGATGATTGTTGATACCACTTGAAATCCATCTTGAGTTGTAGTGCGGATAAGCTTGATACATTCTGTACAATTCTTGCTCAGGGGCAGGAAAAGAGAGGTAGTAGGCGTACAGAAGAGTAGTAAAGAAATTTGTAGGCTGAGTGACAACTTTCTGTAGAAGGTAGTTGCCGCGTAGATCTTTGAAGTCGGTATCTGTGACATTGCTTTATGATGTAGACAGTTGCAGTCATAAGTTATGGAGTCTGAAAGGAAGGAAAGAAATGGACACGTTAATATTCTCTAGAAGTTACTGAGGTCTTTTACTCAGGACTAGCATTGTGCCTGCCTTGGGTGAATCTTAACTTGTGGTCCCCAATCCTGGAGACTTGCCAATTGGATGCAGCTGGTTTAATTCGTGACCAATGAATCCATGAGGGGCATCCAAAGACTTTAACTGCTGTTGGAGTGGTCAGTAACACAGTGTACAGTCCTTTCCATCGGGGTTGGAGGAAATCAGACTCATCCCAATCTTTTATCCACACAGAATTCCCGACCTGGAATGGGTGGATCGGGGTTAGCAGGACTAATGGCTCAGTGTCACAGGTGTAATTTTGAATTGCAATGACTGTGTTATATAGTCATTTGAGTTGGTTACTGAGAGACATTTCCCCTTGTATCTGCAATGATTCAGGAAAAGATGGAAGGGGTGGCGGTCTTGCATACATCATTTCATAAGGTGTTAGACCAGACTTTCTTGGAGTGCATCGGACATGTAGTAAAGCTAATGGCAGGATGTCTGGCCATTTAGTTTTTGTTTCTTGACACAATTTAGCTAACTGATTCTTTAAAGTCCTGTTAGCTCGTTCAACTGCTCCGCTGCTCTGAGGTCTCCAAGCGCAGTGCAGGTGCCATCGGACACCCAAAATTTGACTCAGTCGTCGTGTGACTTCACTGGTGAAGGCTGGTCCATTGTCTGAATTTATTTGCCGTGGTAATCCGTATCGTGGTAAGATTTTATGGAGAAGCAGAGACACTACCTCCTTGGCAGTTTCGGTTCGTGTAGGTATGGCTTCGATCCATCCAGTATAAGTACAGACAGCTACCAGCATTGCTTTGTATCCTTTTGAAGGAGTCATGTGGGTGAAGTCGATTTGGCAAACTTGGAATGGAGTAGTCCCTCGTAGTATATGTCCAGGGGCTGGACCAGGTCCATTTCTTGGGTTGTTTCTTGCACAGGTGACACATTGACTGACAGCATATTTAGTTAGCTGTATGAGTCTGTTAATGTAGTAAGTTTTTGCCAATAGAGTTGCTAATGCATCGCGACCAAGATGAGTTTTATTGTGGGCTTCTTTGACAATGGTCCAAGCCAGTGCGTCGGGTATCCACACCCGATCTCCTTGTACAATCCACCAACCATCCTGCTGGTGGAATTGTTCAGTTTGCGCCCAGTCATTTTCTTCTGCCGAGTAGACAGGGATTTCAACCGGAAATTGCAGTAGTGGGCAGGTTTTAGTTGAGGTGTGTAATTGACGTTCACGTGCTACTTCTTTTGCTGTCTTGTCTGCCCATTGGTTTCCTTTGGCGATGGGATCTGATTTCCCGGTGTGGGCTTTACAATGCATGACAGCTACTTTCTTTGGTGCCCACACGGCATCTAGCAATTGATGTATTTCAGATGCATTAGCTAGTTGTTTCCCTTCAGCAGTTAGGAATCCACGTTCCTTGTATAAGGCTCCATGTACTTGGATAGTAAGGAAAGCGTACTTTGAGTCAGTATAAATGTTAACAGTTTTTCCCTCTGCCAACTGTAGAGCCCTGGTGAGCGCAATTAGTTCTGCCTTTTGCGCTGATGTCCCTTGGGGTAGGGGCTCTGCTTCGATAATGTCGTCCTCGGAGACCACAGCATATCCAGCGACCCGGACACCATTTAGAACCTGGCTACTTCCATCAGTGAACAAAGTCCAGGCTCCCTGCCAAGGTTGATCGCATAGATCGGGTCGGCTGGAATGTACTGTAGCCATGATCTCCTCACACTTATGAGTGACTGAAGTGGGAGTTGGGAGTAAAGTTGCAGGGTTCAGATTTTTACTGTCCTGTATTTGAATTTCTGGAGTTTCACATAACAAAGCTTGATACTTTACGAGACGTGAATTAGTCATCCATTTTGGCCCGTGAGTTTCTAGTAGTCCTTGAATAGTATGGGGAGTTGTTACGTTCAGAGTTTGACCAAAAGTTAATTTGACAGCTTCTGGAATGAGTAAGCATGCAGCCGCGATGCTCCGAAGACACCCCGGCCATCCTTTTGCTACATTGTCCATTCCTTTTGAGAGATATGCAACAGGTCGCTCCCATGAGCCTAAAGTTTGAGTCAATACCCCAATGGCCATTCCCTTTTTTTCATCGACGAATAGATGGAATGGTTTCATTACATCTGGCAATCCTAAAGCAGGTGGTTCAATTAAGGCGTCTTTCAGTTGATGTAAGCTTGCCAGTTCATGTCCTTCCCATTGAAAAGGTTGGGACTCAGTTTCTTTACCCCGCAATTTGTCGTACAGGGGTTGAGCGATAACTGCATAGTTAGCAATCCACAGTCTACAGTATCCTGCAGCTCCAAGGAACGCTCGGAGTTCTTTCTTGCAAGTGGGTACAGGTTGACCTCTTATCGAACTGGTGCGAGAAATTCCCAGACAACGGGTTCCTCCACGGATTTGGAAGCCTAAGTATTCTACTTCCAACTCACAGATTTGCGCTTTCTTTTTACTTGCACGATATCCTTTTGCGTACAACGTCTTTAGCAGCTGAAGAGTGGATACTTCACATTCGAGGTACGTCTCTCGAAACAACAGAAGATCATCCACGTATTGTATTACTGGCCCATACTTCACTTGATACATCTTCAAGTCTTTTGCCAGTTGCTCACCGAACAGCGTAGGTGAGTGCCTAAACCCTTGAGGCAACCGAGTCCATGTGTACTGCTGCTTTATTCCAGTAGGTGCACTTTCCCATGTGAAAGCAAAAATCTTCTGACATTCCTCCGCCACTGGGACGGAGAAGAAGGCATCTTTGAGATCAATGACACTGTACCACTTTGATGCAGGAGAGACTTGGGCTAGGATTGAATATGGATTTGGTACGAGGGCTACTAGATCTTCTACTTGACTATTCACTTTCCTTAGGTCTTGTACTGGTCGATATTCATCAGATCCAGGTTTCTTTACGGGCAACAAAGGGGTGTTCCAAGCAGATCGAATTCGTCGGAGAATGCCCAAATCGTACAGTCTCTGCAGATGTATCTGGATTCCTTGCCTGGCCATATATGGAATGGGGTATTGAGGTTGATTGATCACCTGGGCATTTTGTTTCATCTCGATCCATATAGGGGTAGCATTGATGGCTATTCCTCCTGGGTTTTGTTCAGCCCACACTTTAGGTACACTATCCATCAGCTGTCTGCACTTTTCGTTAAGGATGGTGTTCTCTCCATAGCGGTGCGTAATGATGTGCTCAACTACAGGAAGATGTAATCTCCATTCTTCTTGGAGCGGGCAAATGAGAGAGACTGGGTTATCAGCGAAGGAGGCTTTGATTTCTCCAGTAGATTCGAATTGTAAATTGGCTCTTAATTTGCAAAGAAGGTCTCTCCCTATGAGTGGGACAGGGCATCCGGGGACGTAGAGGAACTGATGGGATACTAATTGTCCCCCTACTCGAACTTGTCGTTTTTGGAGAAAAGGAGCGATGAGTGGCTTTCCAGAGGCTCCTACGATGGAAATATTTTTTGAAGTGGGCGTGGTGACAGCGGTAGTCATGACTGATCTTTGTGCCCCGGTGTCTAACAATCCTTTAAACGTCTCAGTCCCTACTTTGATTTCTACTAAGGGATCCAGGGGAAGATTTTCCCTGTCTAGTCATGTTTCACTGTCTTCGCCAGAAGTTTCTCCTACGGCCATCTGCCATTCAGCTTCTTTTGGTTTGGACAGAGTATATCCTTCCTGCTTCATTTGCAGGGACTCCGGGCATTCAGACTTCCAGTGTCCTTCTTGTCTGCAGAATGCACATTGATTGGCCCCCAACGGCATCCTTCCACCTCTGAACGATCCTCCTCTACTTGCTCGTCCTCTGGGCGGCCCCCTCAAGGGTGACCTGCCCCTTCCTCTCGGTCCAGGATATCCTTGGTAGTGCCTGGACGAGTTCCCGAAATTAGTTTCTTCCAACGCTGCGGCTAACAGACTAACACTTTCTCTTAACTTTCTACTTTCTTTCTTTTCCTTCTTTTCTCCGTCCGGCTCTCGGTTTACATAGACTTTGTCGGCCATGGCTTTTAATTGGCTAATAGTCATTCCCTTGAATCCTTCTGACTTCTGTAACTTCCGGCGGATATCGGGATAAGACTGTCCGACGAAGCTCATCACTATGACGGGCTGACTTTTGGGGTCCTCTGGATCAAATGGACTGTATTGCCGATATGCGTCCATCAGTCGCTCCAAAAAGATTCCAGGGGTCTCGTCTCTTCGCTGCACCACGTCTTGGATCTTTCCCATGTTCACAACTTTCTTCTTTCCTTTCTTTAAAGCTTCAAGAAAGGCGATTTGGTATGCAGCAATGCGCTCGCGCCCTGCTGCGGTCTGGAAATCCCAGTTGGGATCGGCGACCGGGGCTTGTGCTCTCACTGCTTCATCAGGATTACCGTCTGCCCCAGCTCCTAATCGAGCTGCCTCTTCCAGATTTAATTGTATTTGTCGGCGCTCTTCAGTGGTAAAAAGAATGGAGGCCAGATGCCGAATGTCAGCCCAGTTGGGGTTATGGGCTGCAAAAATTCCCCTTAAAAAATCTATCATCTGATCTGGTTTATCAGCGTAAGAGGGGCCAAGCTGTTTCCAGTTAAAAAGATCACTGGAAGTAAAAGGTATGTAGGTAAATAACTTTATTGTTTGCGTAGTATGGTATTCGTTTTCTTCAGTCGGGCCCACGGGAACTACGGTGGTCGTTTCCCTAATTGGTAGCTGCAAACTTGCGGCTTGGGTTTTACTGCGAGTGCCGCCTGCTACGGACGACTCGCCGCCGTCTTCAACTTTTGCCGCTGCCGCTTCAAGCCGTGCTTCGGGAATCGGCACTAGTTCAGGATCAGCTTGGGCATTGGCGGGGGCTGAGGGACCTGGTGGCGCATTGTACGCTTGAGGGTAGCTAGGGACATACGGTGGCGGCAGAAGATGTTCTGCGTCAGACAGTACTGCGGGCGGCAGGGGTTTAATTTTTTTTTCTTGAGTCCGTGTATCTCCTTGCACTACAAACATGGCCGCCGCAGATGACGCATGGTCTTGTATTCCCAAGATGGCCGCCCTTCCCTTTCTCTTCCGGTTTGGGGACTTCCGGTCTCCCATCTTGTTCACTTGCGCCACCATTACGAGGGCGGCTCCCTCCACTAACTTCTTTGCCCATGACGGAGGATTCTCAATGACTGCAAGCCAAGCAGTTATGTACGGTAAATCCTCAGGGCAACCCGTTTCCCCCGGTTTCAGGGCTATATTCAGGACCCTTGTGGCCGTTTGGAAATTGAAAGTTCCTGCCGGAGGCCAATTTACACACAAACTGGGCCACCTATGGGTGCATCGCTGAATCATTCCGGGTTTCGTACATTTACGTTTATCGAACACTTCACTATAGTGCTCCGTCATAGCTTTTAGCGGAGTTGAGTAGCCCCCTCCCATTAGGATAGAATCACAGACAAAGGAGGGAAGGGAAGACGGATAGGTAAGGGGTCCGTACCCGTCAGACACAAAAGGGTCACAATCGCCCCGACTAGGACGCGGTCAGCCCGGCCTAGAACTGCGAGGCCATTCACTCTCTTTCACACAACAAGAAACCTATTCCCGCTATTGTATACTTTACTTATAATTTCCTCTTTATGCGCGTGGCTTTCGGAATACGATTCCTACTAACCCACGGCGTGGGGTGTGATCAAAGCCCCCTCGGTCCGCTTGGGGATGGACCGGTTATTTGCTACTCTTTTAGCTATTCTTCACTTTTCCCACCATTCCCATAATACTCGCCTGCAGGGTTCTTCCGATCGTCACGAAAGCCTTCTTCCCGGATCACCAGCCCAGAGGTCTCAGAAGATTTTCTGTGGAACGGTCCCCTCAGAAACCTGATCGCTGAACTCAGCGGTGGCCACTCACCAGGTGCGTCTGGGGGATCGCTCCGCCACCAAACTACCGGACCCACTGGGGGGCTAAAATAGCGTCCCCGGTACCTCCTGGCTGGCTCGCCAAATGTAACCGTCTCTTTTTAGTCAGTAAGGAGGCCCAGACAACTGATCCGTAAAGATAGACTTTTATTGCCAGCAAGATGCAGCTAAGACAAAGGCTCAGTACAACTGCATGCCACGCCCCCTTAGGAGCAAACTTTTATGCACTTTACAACTCTTATCTTTCACACATGCGTTCTGATTTTTGCTGAACAAACAATTCACAAACTGCTGAACAAGCATTTGCTAGCGTGGTCCTCTAGGAGGTGTAGCTTATGATCATATTATCGTTTCGTCATTTAATTGACATGTTAGACATTTTACAGCGGCATTCGTATTAATACAATACAAATTATTATTCCAAAATGGAGTTACGTTACGTTACGTGTTAGTGCGCAACTGCGTCACTACGCATTACGTGTCATTTGCGTTGCAAACATTAGTACGTTCAAAATGGCTGTGCGTTTCACTGCTGGCATGATTAGTCGGAAGACTTTCAGTAGTTTCATTCTTGGGGGGCTACGAAATTGAACCCCTTCAACAGTATTAAGCTGGAGCATGTACAGAAAAGCAGTATTTTCTGCTTTTCTGTACATGCTCCAACTTAATACTGTGGTGATATTATATATGCAAAATATATAATATTTTCTCATATATATAAAATAATTCTATGTATATTCCTTGGAATACGTCTAAAATGCCAATAGCTATCTCTAGTCTTACCCTGTGATAAAAATATATAGATTATAATTGCATAGATGTCTATGTACTAACCAGTGTTAAAAGCAAATCAATAACTTGAGTTATCTGTCAATTTTAACACCTGGTATACAGAACTAGTAATATGCAGACTGCAGCAGTATTACCATGGCCGCAATGGCAGTATTGCCACACTCTGCACATTAGATTTGCTCATGCTAACAGTAATTGTCCTAAAGGGAAAGGATCAGTTACAGCAGGGAAATCACTCCTGCTCCCTGGCAGGAATGGATTTAGGATTTAGCTGCCGCAAGGCACTTTTAGTGTTTTTATTCCCCCACCTCCTGTAAGGGTTAACAGTAGGGCCGATGCAAGGGTCTGTAGTACCCTAGGCAGGCCAATCTAACACTGCCCCCTGTCCCCCCAAACCCACCCTGAGGTGAATGTGCCCCTCTGACAGTGGTAGATATATAGAGTTATGGCCTCTCTCTCTCTCTCCTCGGCTCATATTTTGAAAATGATGCCCTCGCTTACCCCAGGGGCACCCTGCCCACTGACACCACCCTAAGTAACTGCCTAGTCCCACATAATGGTCGCGCCTGCCCTGGTCAGCAGAGCTTGAAGGCAGCAAACCTTATCCAGCCTGCTGTCCTAAATGTTTGCTGACCTAGGCACAGGCCTAACGGGTGCCTATTGACAAATCTAGGGCTGGCCCCTGACCTCAAATACAAGCCTGTGCACCCATCTGCCTGCAACCTGCCCTCTCAGGAAGAACCATGGAAGAACTCTGCAGCCCCCAGGGACTACCTTCCCCCCAAAAAGAACAATGACCACTGGGCCTCCACAGCCCCGCTCCGTGGCCCTCCTGATCACCCCCCACACTAAAGCTGTAATGACCCCAGCCCTGCTAAGAAGCAAATCTCAGGGGAACCCATCTAAATAAGCTTGGGCTTGCATATATTTCATGTGGATTTCTTTCCCTTCCTAAAACTGCAATACATTAGGGGATCAATTTTCAAAAAGCGTTCCGTTAGAATTAGGTGACATTTCTGCCAAACTCTACTCCAGGCTGAAAGTTTGCCTGCTACCCCTTCACTTGAGGTAGGCATCTAGCACTGAAAATCAGAGCTAGGAGCATAATTTCTTTCCTCACCCTTGATCCCTGCTCCCTTTTTGACTTCCTAAATCTAGACACCTAGCCTCGGGATATTTTCAGAGGGGCCAGTTTAGTTGGCTTATTCCTTTCCAAACTTTTAGAAAAAAACCCCAAACTATTTAAAAGCAGAGCTGCAGGTTTTCTGCATTTTTTTTCAGGTGTGCTTTGTTGGAGCGAGAACACCTAGAGGTTCATTTTCAGCCTCTGTGTGGCTCATCTAGTTAGCTGAACATACCCGGCTGTCAAAGTCTAATCGGCTAATTTTAGGACAGCACAGCGCATGCGGCTAACTCTGCTCTGCCCAGGAACGCTCGCTGCCCGCCCCCGGATCGCCCCGCCGACTTAGGCGGCTAAATTCTAGCCGCTTAAGTCATTATGCGGCTAGAATTTAGCTGCCTATGGCTTTCAATATAGCCGGGTAGCTACTTAGATGGATAACTTTTCAGTTATCTGTCTAAATGGCTTTTGAATATCGCCCTCCTAGTGTTGAGGATGTGTCTGTTTGTCTGTCCATACGCGTGTATGCACGGAGGTGTGCATGCATGGCAGTAGTGGGGGTTGATGGTGCTGTTAATCCAGGACTTCAGTTGTTGCTCCTGTTTTTATGCACCATTTTAGTACTAGGGGGAGGCTGACAACCTCCCAGAAACCCTGTCCCGCCAACCCGATTGAAAATTAAGTAGCTGGCAGAGGACAGCCACCCCTCTCACTTCCCTCCCTCCCACCTGCCCAATTCAAAACTAAGCCAGGGCGACAACCTTCCGAAGCCCCTAATCCTCACGCACCCAAAAGCCCCAACTCTACTCCCTAAAACTCCCCAAGCTGAGCCAGGAGGAGGACTGAATTTTACCTTCTCCCAACTCTAGCGGGGTATTTACAAGCAGTGGGGCAAATCTTTAAACTTACGCGAGGGCGCAGATTTGTTCGCGCTACCCGGCGCGAACAAATCTACGCCCGATTTTATAACATGCGCGCGCTGCTGCGCGCGCATGTTATAAAATCCAGGGTCGGCGCACGCAGGGGGGTGCACAATTGTGCGACCTGCGTGCGCTGAGCCGAGCAGCCTGCCTCCGTCCCCTCTGATTTTGGAGCGGCCTTGGAGGGAACTTTTTTTCTGTCCCCCCACATTTCCCTCCCTTCCCCTATCTAACCCACCCCCCCAGCCCTAACTAATTCCCCCCCCCACCCCCACCACCTTATTTCGTGGAGTTACGCCTGTCTCTGGCTCTGGCAGGCGTAACTTGCGCGCACCGCTGGCTCCCTGCCCCGGCACAGGCCGTTGTGCCGGAGCACTCAGCCCCGCCCCTGGCCCACCGTCATGCCTCGTGCCCCGCCCCCGGCCCGCCGCCACGCCCCTGGCCCACTGCCACGCCCCCGGACATGCCCCCGGCCAGCCCCTTATTCGAAGCCCCGGGACTTGCGCGTGCCTCCGAGCTTATGCAAGATAGGCTCGGAGCGCGCAGGGGAGGCAGGGGTAGGTTTTCGGGGGTTGCGTGCCTATCTTACGCGCGCAACCCTTTGAAAATCTACCCCAGTGTTGGTAGTTGTGAGAGCCTACCAGCACTGAATCTTCATTTATTGATTGCACGGTGATGAAGGGACCAACTCCCATTCAGAATTCTGAGTTCTGAATGAATCTTCATTAGACGTTCATTTGGCAAACTTTTTATTAATGGAAAAGAGAGAATGTACCTTTGTGCCATGCTTTTAGCACGCACTTTTCAATCTTCTTGGTCTTACTTTTGCCTGAAACTTAAATCTGGTTTATAGTTTACAGAGAAGAAATTAGGCACTGAAGATAATATTACTAGAACAGCATCTGGAAAAAAGTATTTCACAACTTGAGAACAGAACTGACTTTTAGAGGTGATTTCCGGCAAAGGTACCCAGGGGCGGTTCTATAATGAGGCAGGGTGAGGCGGCCGCTTCAGGTGGCAGAATTTTGAGGTGGCAAAACAATGCCCCTCTCAGAAAGCTGCTGTGGCATTTGCCTCACACTCATACCTGGGAGCTCTCCAGAGTTGGCTCGGAGGCTCCGGAATTCTGAACCAATTGCCGGGTCTCCAGGCCAACCCCGAAAACTCCGGGTGCCCTGCTGCAGAAGGCCGGAAGAGAAAGGGCCTGGAGCAGCAAGCACCCGTGCCCACAGAAGAAAACGTGAAGCCCGGTGCTGCGCGGGAAACCGAAGAGGCACGAGGAGGAGCGACAGTGTCGGGCCGCACGCTGAAAATAAAACAAGGGCAGATGAGGCTAACACCACTGGAGGAGGAGGAGGAGGAAGTGGAGCGCATGTCCTGCGGGCCTGGGGAAAGAGGAGGCTCCTGTGGCTAATGAGAATCGGCAGATACTACCATAAGCTTTCTGGGCAGACTGGATGGACCATTTGGTTCTTTTCTGCCATCATTTCTATGTTTCTATGTAACCTACTGTACAGTTTATAAAATGCTAGGATAAAACTCCGCAAGTCCATTTGCACGCACACATGCAGTACCACAAATAGGTTTTTAAAGTTATCCTCTTAGTATTAAGGCTGAATAAAGATATTTGTTTATCATCCCGAGTCTTATCGAAGGAAGCACCAAACAGTCACTGGAGTCACACAAATATGCTCGATGGATCCTGCTGCTTGGCCATCTAACCTGGGGGTAACCTGCACAGCACGACAGATACCACCATAAGAGGCTCACTGGGCAAGAGTGGACCATGTGATCCTTTTCTGCCGTCATTACAGCGTTCCTACGTTTTATGTATGTTATGATGCGTCTCACAGCTAAGAATAGTCAAACTTTGCCTAAAGGCATCCATCGAGTAGCCTCAATACTCTGCAATGGAAGACTACTATGATGCTTAGATTGTCAGCTCCCACATGCCTGCCTGGGGGGGCGGGCGGCAGTGATAAACAAAAGACACTTGAGCATACCAGTGGGAAAATTTAGATGTTAATAAATTCTAGAACAGCATTCTGCACCTCTGGCTTAGCTATTCAACATTACCAATGTTTATTATCTGTCTGCAGTAACTGCTGCTTTAATCACGGGTCTCTATGGACGACCTATTTTATTTTTTTTTACCCTTTTTGCTCCCTCTTCTAATCCTCTTTATAGCGTCATCAATGCTACCCCCTGGCCTTTTCTCTGATTTCCTCGGAGGCTGTATGTGAACAATTAGCTATGAGAAGACACAAGAGTACATTGTACTGCAGCAGTGCCAATAATTCAACTACTGAGTCATCCCAAAGAGAACACTTTTTATCCCGCAAGAAGTGCCTTTGAGAGCTCTTCTAACATACAATAAACAATGAAATTAAATTTTAACATATAATCATACTAAGCAGAATGACAAAATCTAATACCATATTAAACTACAAGAAAATGTTATTTTATAGTGAATAGGTAGCTTGATTAAAGCAAATTGGTTAAATACCAGACAATTATTTATGAGTTTTATTCAAAAATGACTTTTTTCTCATTGTGTGCCTATGGGAAAAAAAAATCTTTATTGAATGAGGTCCTGTGCAGGTTAAAGGCACAATTTTCCATTTCAAAATGACATCTTGAGTTTTTAGACTTGCAAAATGCGTAACCATTTTGTTTCTCTAATGTATGATGCATCATTTAAAAAAAAAATCATTACTACTAATTAGCTTTTTAAAGATATTCTTTTTAAATTTGCTGGAACATGCTCCTAATTTGATTTTTTTTTTTATGTATGCATGTTTTCCTGATTTCAGCAAAATTTGATCCTTTGCATGTGGGGAAAATAGATGCTGAAAAAGCTGTAATCAGAATGAATCAAATTGCATTCATTCAATTTATGGCCACTGGAAGCCTGTAATTTGCTTACCCAATTTATTCACAGATCGTTGGCCTCGGTGTGTCCTTATCTTTGTGAAATTCTTTTGTGCTCAACCAGATGAGTGAAAACAATGTAAACTAAGTATCTTCATTTTTCTTCTCCTGTCAACCATTTGAAAAACAATCTCTTCTTTTATACTGCCTGTTGTCCTTGGACTAATATGTATAGATGTGATACAGATTAAGCAGAAAGTTACCGTAGTGATATATCATGATATTTCACAATTTATGAGAAAATCATCATGTAACTGGGTTTCTACTTGGCTAAAGCAGCAGCATCACTTACAACACTAAAAAATAACCTTTGCCCTGCATGAAGGCAATACTGCTCGTAAGCAGTAGATATATTATTCTTGGTTCTACTGGGTTTTTTTTGTACCCTTAATCCTGCCTCGTCTTTCTCCACTTTATGCCATCTGGAGAGGAAAAGTATGCATGGGAGACTCGGGGTCCCTTGCTGGCTGAAGGTTGGAGAAAAGTGTCCTTTGGAATCAGCTCTCAGTGTAGCTTTTGCACCAACAGAGGTTATTGTAATAATGGCAGTTGCCTTCCCCTTTCCCCATCCTTCCCTAGAGCTTCTGGATGTTACTTCTACCTCTACTCAAATCTGGGACTTCAGCATCGTAGCACAACAGCAGATTCATGGTTCTGGCCCCCTTATCATATGCAAACACAATACTACTCCATTCATAACCAGTCGAGCTTTTATAGCTACCAGTTGGAATATGCCTTTAGCAGTGTAATAAACTGGGCAGACTGGATGGGTCAACTGGTCCTTCTCTGCTACCATCTATTATGCTACTGTATTTTACAATGCCATCTAATTAATGCTTCCCTCAGGAGTTACAGTTTTCTACATTAGACTATACCTGTATTAAATAAATACATGCACAAATACAATTTTTCACATATGAAAATCAATCTGCTGTTGTTATAAACATATATTATTGGAACCAATATTTTTTTACTTATACTGTTTCTTTTTTGATATGCTTTAAACATTTTGACTAAGCCTTTGAATCTGTATTTCAAAAAGAGTTGACAGTATAGAATGTGTACGCAGAAAACTGTACCAGCCACTCAGAAACAAGTATGTACACTCCCCACTTGGTAGCAGAAGAAAACTAGTGAAAAGACTAGGGATGTGCATTCACTTGAAACGAAAGTGTAAAACGGGATGAATGAGTCTGGTTTTGTTCTGTTGCTAATGAATAGGAAATTTTAAAAAATGAAAAATTTCATGTATTTTTCATTTTCAGTAAATAATGTATGTTATTTGCTAAAAAAAACCCACCCAAAAATAAAAAAATAAAAATCCCCCAAAAACAAATTAACAAAATGAAAACAAAAATAAATGTGCACAACCCTAGAAAAGACATAGTACGTGCCACTTGGAAGAAGCATCTTTATGCTGTAGCAAGTCCAGGGATAGATTGAATGGAAGTCTGATTTGAGGCAAAAGTTACTGCTGAAGCCTATGGACAACAGCAACTATGCAGATTGTATAAGCAGGAATGATGGTCATAGCCTATGAGTTTCGAGACTTATCTGTCATGTGGTGCTTAGTCATACTAAACACATTCATACTATATCACTTATATCCTTTAGGCCACAGACAGCACCAAAGACAACTGATCATACAGGAACAGACAACATCTAAGTGATATAAAAACAATAGATGAAATGCAATTATAGAAGCAAAATGAAAAAATACACTGTCATTTCACGCTAACTAAAAGGGATATTGCTGCGGGTGGGATGCAGCTTGGCCTCTGTATGCTTCCCAGGCCTGCTTAAGAAGAAGAGAAGGAGTTAAGGATCCCCTACTCATACTACTCATGCAATTGTACGAACAACATGTAATTGTGGAAGAGTACGAGTAGCTGAATCCTTCCTTAACACTACCTATCTACACTGTCCATGATCCTCTGAGCAGTCCCCTGGTAACTTAGGCCTCACTCTGAATGTGGGTCACCTCTTTAAACAGATGGAGGCAGACTTGGTATAAGCACAAAATGTATTTGGAATTTCTACACAGCAAACAAACCAGTCTTCCTTGGTAGCATACTCCGTCCTTGCCCTGGGCCTTTATCTGGGTTTAGGAACCCTAGGCTTCTGGTCAAGGTTCTTCACCTGATACAGCTTGTATCTTCAGTCTATGAGGATGCAATCAATACTACTGCCAGGCTAAAGATTGCTCTGGGCAGTCTGGAGGGAGTAGGCCTTTCTCTAATGGTAAGGCTGATCTAGGGCCCCTCCTCTGAAGATCACACATGCTCAGTTGTACAGGTGGTTTACTTCAGCACAGCTCATCGGTGGCCCCCAGACTCAATGACCCAGCTGAGCAGGCCCCCATCTTGCTATTCCCTTCTGGCTTCAAGACTGATTACATCCTTCCAAAAAGAGAAAACAAAATCTGTTTAGTTAAATAAAATCCTACTTCACATCTGCATATATCCTCTTACTTAGTTATGACAGACTAATAGAAAATGGTTTCAAAACAGGCTGAATGGAGATTTCAAGGCAGCAACTCTAATTAAAAAAAATAAATAGTGAGTTTGTTAAAATGTAATTTGCTTCCCAGTCAGAAGAATTTCCAGTAAACATCTGTGGAAAGTCAGTCGTAAAAAATTCATTCCACAAACCAAGGATGCTAAGACACTTGAAGTCAATATTGCAATCTAAAATTTCCCTACTGTTCTTCAAGTTCTCATCTTTCCTTCCATTGACTTCTATTAACTCCCTCTGTGCTGGTTTACCCCATAACACATTACGATCCTTACAGATTATTCAGAATACTTACTGGCATACCAATTCGAGATCACATTACTCCCATTTTATAAAGTCTATATTGGTTACCCATATGTTGGCGCTTCAAGTACAAAGTTGACACCTCCGGTATAACATGACCTCCCCTTGGATCAGTTCCAACCTATGTATACACACACATCAATTCAGATTCTCCGCTCCTCGAACTGATTTTTACTGGACATTCCCTCTCCTAAGCCTGCTCGGTTAGCTGTTTCACACATGCAAACCTTTTCTATACATGGTCACATGTTCTGGAACTCTCTTCCATTATCCTTGCAGCTCAAGCAGGACACCAAACAATTTAAGAAACTTTTGAAAACCCATCTTTCACCAAAGCATTTCCAGTAATGTGATGTTGCTTCCTTCTGCAGCTTGGATATTTTTTCACAGAGACAAATGTACCTAGTTTGTATTTTGTTAGTTTTTATCATTTTATGTATGTTCCTTTGCGGAGGAGCGGGAAATAAATGCTCTTAAATTAAATAAATAACGATAAATATCTGATAAACTTAGGGCATGGCTTTCCCATATCCTGGCGTGAAGATTGTTTCCTCTTTCAAAAAGTACAAAGACTAGAGAACATGCAATGCTGTTACTAGATGATACATTTAAAACAAATAGGAGGAAATATTTTTGTACTCAATGCATAATTAAACTCTGGAATTCATTGCCAGAGGATGTAGTAAAAGCTGTTAGTGTAGCTGGTTTAAAAAAAAAAAAAAAAGATTTGGACAAGTTCCTGGAGAAGAAGTCCATAAACCATTATTAAGGTGGAGTTGGGGAAATCCACTGCTTGTTTCCGGGATAAGCAGAATGGAATCTATTGACCTTATAGGATCCTGCCAGGTACTCGTGACCTGGATTGGCACTGTTGGAAACAGGATATTTATTTATTCCACTTATTATCCAAACAATTGATCAGAGTGGATTACAAATGATGGACCTTTGCATGACCCAGTATGGCAAATCGTATGTTGTTATGTTCTTATGGCTGCATTCTGTGAGAAAAGGAAGACATACACTGGTGAGGAGATTAATGTTGGTGCCGGTCAGGTCAACATGGTCATTTCTGATTGGTCATAAACACTGAGGTTTTGTGGAGCGCTGAAGAGTCCCACAACATTGAAACATTGATTTGCTGAGTCCCAGTCCATTGTGCTTAGCAGTTCAGCTATTTCTTTCCTCATTAATCTTCTTCGGTCACTACTCAAACCAGTCATCTATTACCCTGAAATAGCTTGCTTCTTTATGCAGTCTTTATTTGCATCCTGTCCTGTGACAGATACAAATTGCATTATTTTTTTATTTTATTGTAAAGGAAAGTAATTAGGAACAGGTTTGCTATATGCTCAAAGCCCCTTCTTCTTTGCAGTCTTCTCTCCTGATTGTCCTGTAAGGAATCACTTCCTGAAGGGGCTTAAACTTGGTAGTACTGGGCCACAAAAGCAGTAACTTTAGGGATGTGAGATACAGAAAATTCTCCATTTGCTGAAGTCAGTGATAGTATTGCGATCCTGTTGTAGGCATTTTGCCAGTAGAGGGCACCCATCACCCAGCCCTCATTATTTTTAGTTGTTTGACCATGAGTAATGAAAGGGAAGCAGAACCACAAGCCTGTTGGTCATTAAGGGGTCCATTTTCAAAGGGATTTGCCCAGCTAAGTTGGGACAGCCCTAAGTTATCCAGCTAAGTGATTAACCAGATAAAATTTATCTGGATAAGTTAGAAGCATTCTGGGGATGTTCGATGATGAGCTGCATCTCAAAAAAGATATAGTTGCACTGGAGAAAGTACAGAGAAGGGTGACCAAAATGATAAAGGGCATGGAAAGGCTAAAGAGGTTAGGGCTGCAGCTTGGAGAAGAAACAACTGAGGAAGGATATGATCGAGGTCTACAAAATCAAATCATGAAAGGATTTCAGTGGGTAAATGTGAAATGGTTATTTATTCTTTCATATAATACAAGGACTAGGGGGCGCTCCATGAAGTTAACAAGTAGAACATTTAAAACAAATTGAAGAAAATTATTTTTCACTCAACACACAATTAAGCTCTGGAATTCATTGCCAGAGGATGTGGTTAAGGCAGCTAGTGAAGCTGGGTTTAAAAAATGTTTGGATAAATTCCTGGAGGAGAAGTCCAAAAATTGCTATCAATCAATAGGGAATAGCTACTGCTTGTTGCCAGCATTAGTAGCAAAGGATCTATTTAATGTTTGGGTACTTGTCAGGTCCTTGTGACTTGGATTGACCACTGTTGGTGACGGGATACTGGACTTGATGAACCCTTGGTATGACTCAGTATGGCATATCTTAAGGGTACTTCTGCCTTGCAACCGACCCCCTACGGTTGCCCACCCTGTCTGGGGGTAAAACAGAGAAACATGATGACAGAAAAAGATCATCCAGTCTGCCCATCCATACCAGCATTTCAGCTCTACAATCCCAGCACTCCCTTAGAGATCCCCTATGCTTCTCCCAGGCTTTCTTGAATCCCAATACTGTCCTTGACTCCACCATCTCCACTGGGAGGCTGTTCCATGCATCCACCACCCTCTCTGTAAAGAAATATAACTTTAAGGGCATGCGTGTGGATTTGCATGAGTACTTTTATCCTCCTGGCCGGCTCAGAGATGGCGTTAGGTGGTGGAGGCTACAGCATTTTCAGAACTGCATGCATTGTTTTGCAAGGAAATGGTATCCACAGAAATAGGCAGTTTGCTTTATGTATACTTTTTCCCTCAGCAATTTTAAAAGGGAAAGTATTCATGGACTTTCCCCCTTTGAGAACCTGGTGCATAAAGTACCCATGGATGTTGTAATTACCTGCTTAGCTTTGAAAATTGCCCGTAACATCTATTGGAAAAGAGCTGGTTGGCTGAAATGAATGAGGTACGTAAGTAAGTAGTAGCTTCAACGAGAGTGCGATGTGGAGCCTCCAACAGTTTCCTCCCTCACAGGGACAAAGATGGTCTCTTTACAGTAGTGCTATCCCCATGCTGAGCGTTCTTCATGCTAAGATGCACTCTGTTCCCTAGCGTACTGCATTTAAGTGCATTGATGACCTGGCCACGGTGGATAACAGAATGTCACTGTGATCCTGTAGCACTATATAGTGTGTCAGAATGGTCATCGCAGCACAACTTAAAGGCCACACGATACAGAAGGCAGCAGAAACATCAACTCTATATTGTTGTAAGCCAGAGTGTCACTTTTTAATAGAGCCACGCTCTGATGTTTCATTAGCCTGGGGGTAACACACAGCATAGCAGGATTGCATCGTTTGACTAGCAATCTGAGCAAGGCTGACAGAAATGTTATAAGACAGCGGTTCCCAGACCTTTCCTCGGGTAACCCCATCTGGTTTTCAGGATATCCACAGTGAATAGGCAGGAGATGTATTTGCATGGATTATGCAAATACATCTCATGCATTTTCATTGGACATATCCTAAAAAAATCAACAGCCTGCAAGCCCCAGGGGGTGGGTTTGGGAAGCTGTGCTATAAAAGGAGTGCCGTTCTACTTACGCTAAAGCTGGTGGAAACATTTTTTTTTACGTTGTAAGGAGACAAATCAATAAGAAAATTCTAGTGACGTCATATAGCTCATAACATTCAATCAAGCAAGTTATATTTCTCCCCAGATTCTGAACATAAACAAATTGTACAAAAAAATAAGTGTATTATATATGTAATCAATGATTCTGGCAAATCAACCAGGAATTCTGTTCTCAGAATCTAAGTTTATTTTACAGGATATGAAATATCACTTTGCCCGCTTACTGGATTAGTGATGTCATAACTGCTGTAGTACAAGTTTAATAGCAATCATGTAATTATAGAAAAGCAACATGTGCTGCTGGATTACTGATAAGTCCTTGTGCACCTGTGCATTCATTAGTACAGTGCGGGTTAATCTTTCAGTCGCTCAGCAGTATGGTTCGTATTTCTGCTTTGTTGCAGGAAATGACATCACAACTGCTAAGTCAGAAGATAGTGACAATATCACCACCATCATCTATAGGAGAGTGACATCACAACCACTCAGATGTGGGATCTCATTCCATTTCTGTGAGGACATAGGCAAAGATACAGCTCTCACAATCTTTTAGCCAAGCAAGTGAGTGGACTGCAGCCCATTCCAAAAATGCATTATAATTAGAGCTACTGCTTTCAGGTGTTTCTGATTCATACATTTAACTTTTTGTTGTTTTTTGGGGTTTTTTTTAAAGATATTTTAGCATTCTACTTAGATTCATAAAACTAGTGTCTTCAGGGGTTTTTCCTCCCAGCAGGCTTTCCTTTCCATTCCCTTAAGCCCCTCACTCTTGTTCTTTCTGTCCACTTGCTCCCAGCTCTAATGTTCACTGGTAGGAAGAGCTGCACTTCGGAGGCAGCGGGAGGAGGAGGAGATAGAGGAGTTGGAGAGTGGTCGATAAGAACTGGCTGAGGAGTTGTCAGTGAAGAGAGGTTGTACAGCCAGAACAGGGGGGTGCAATGCACGTGAGGGTGGGGAATTTAGAAACTAATTGGAGGGAGGAGATGTTTTTCAAATCTTTATCCCATAAACATGGATTTCATTTTATTCTGCTGGGGGTTTAAAACCTAAAACTAGACAGTGCAATAGTCGGTGGTGTGATGAGAGGGACGTGAACCAGTTAAAATGAACTGGCTATTCTTGGTCAAGATATTCAACGAGAGTTCATGGGGTACGTGGCCCGTTGAATATACTCGGCTATAGTTACCTGAATAAAGCTATCAGGGTAACGATGCTGCTTACCGGGTTTTGGACTATTGGGAAAAAGCAGCATGCCTAGTGGGTGCTGATCCCCCCCATCCCCATCCCTTACCTTAAAAAGATGTTGTGAGTCAAATCCCCACCTCCCAAAACCTCCAGGATGGGCTGAATACTAAGAGCAATAGAGCTGACAGCATTCACTTATTCACTTCACTTCAGGTGAAAAGATCAATGATTGGTCCCATCACTGACAGCTGGCAGTGAAGGGACCAATCCCCATTCAGAACTAAGTAACTTTAACTGGCTGACTATTAGGGAGAGGATAGGGGAGATAAAAACGCTGGTGGGGATAGGGTGAGAGAGACTACTTGGGACAGGGTGAAAGAGGGAGCCTGGTTTGTTGTTCTTTATTCTGTTTTATTGTTGTTTTTGCATTCATTATTAATAAAAAAAAATAGTGAACTAAAGGAAAAAGAGACTGGTGAGGAAAGGGTGTGGGACAGATAGAGAGAAAGAGAGAGAGAGAGATTGGTGGGGACAGGGTGAGAGAGAGAGACTAGTGAAGAAAGGGTGGGAGAGATAGAGAGACACATGGAGACCACAGGGGGGGAGGGAGGGATAGACTCTTGGAGACACAGGAAGGGAGATACCAGTGGGAATGAGGGGGAGGTTGAGAAAGGTGACCCTTTCTTAAGGGAGAGAGAGAGAGAGGAGTGCCCACCTCACGTCTTAAAGGTAAAACCCTCTGCTACTGTGCCCACCTCACGTCTCAAAGGTAAAACCCTCTGCTACTGTGCCCACCTCACGTCTCAAAGGTAAAACTCTCTGCTACTGTGCCCACCTCACGTCTCAAAGGTAAAACTCTCTGCTACTGTGCCCACCTCACGTCTCAAAGGTAAAACCCTCTGCTACTGTGCCCACCTCACGTCTCAAAGGTAAAACCCTCTGCTACTGTGCCCACCTCACGTCTTAAAGGTAAAACTCTCTGCTACTGTGCCCACCTCACGTCTCAAAGGTAAAACCCTCTGCTACTGTGCCCACCTCACGTGTCAAAGGTAAAACTCTCTGCTACTGTGCCCACCTCACGTCTTAAAGGTAAAACTCTCTGCTACTGTGCATTTTGGGTTTGTGGTGCAGGGCCCTGCACCAAAGCATGAATACCAGCCAAAAGTACGAGCAAAGAGCAGGAGGCTTTGGGGTCATTGCCGAATACTAATGAGCAGATTTTTGAGTTACCTACTTAAGTGAGCCTAAAGATGCTTGCATTGAGACAAAAGAACTAATTTAAACTCAATATAGAGTAGTAAAACAGAATTGATTTCAAGAGCAGGGCATATCGATTACAGACTGAGTGAATAATGAGTTTAGATTGCCAGCAATGAGTTCTTGCAGCTCTATCAGCATAATGTGCTGTTACCTTGGTGCTTTAGGGCACACTGCATCCTTAGGCTGCAAACTGTACAGAGCTCAAGGTTGCTCTAAACTTTGATTGCAGACTCTTCTGAGCGCTATCCGACTCATTATAATATACAATTTGTACTGATCATGGGCAGGATGGTTTTAAAAGGAATTAGCCCCAGTAACTAAACAGCAACCTGGGTAAATTCCCCTGGCTGAAAATGGCATGGTGCCTGGACTCATCATTGCAGGAAAAAGGGGGCAGGAGGGAAAACTATATGCAGGGTAAAACAGGTGGAAAGTTCATAATTACTTTTTTAAAAAACCTGTGCACCTTTCCAGCATCAAATATTCAAAGGAAAACTCCACAGGGAGTTTTCCTTTAAAAATTAGCTTGTAGATTAGCAGCTAGACCTGTAAGCTCCTCACATTGTTTGAAAATTGCCTCCTTGTTGTATGTCTGTAATGACTTATCAGTGTTTATATCATATGGGGCTGCCTACTCCCCTTAAAATTAAAATAATGATGTAAAAGCTCTGTTATTAGTTCCACTGCAAACTTAAACTTAAGAGACAAGCACCGCTGCAGTCAGGTAAACTTCAAGAAATATATTTGCATGAGACGTCATTTATTTGATATCAACTTTTAGTGCATTTCTCCTCCCGCCATTGCTGAGGATGGGAAATCTTTGTGCCCCCCTCTGGGATGAGGGAACGTGAATAGAGCTCTCTTCAGAAGCACTGGAAAAGTAAAAGTGAACCCTCTCTGTCCCTTGTGAATGATTCAGGTTTTGGAAATTTTGATGCCAAATTGTTTTCTTGTTAATCGTGGGGAATTTCTTTCTTTGTAGATCCCTAATTATAGCTCTAGGGCCATGCACCAGGCTCGGCTGACCTCTGTGAAACTGAAGACAATTTGAACAAACCAACTAGGAGGAAACATTGGTGATTCTGGCTCTAAAAGCCTATTTTCCGGAGAAATTCTGCAAGAAATGGGTCGCAGTAAATCCTTGCGATTTTCTCGTTATTATTCTGAGAACTTTCTGCATTGCCCAGTTGCCCCTGATTATGATTTCTTCACCCCCTTCTCTTAGAATCCACTTGGATTTACTCCATCATTAATATCACGGGATGCTGCAACTTATTTCAAGGTGAGCCCTCATAGTCCTGTAAGAAGCCAACCCAATGCTTTGACTTGTATGCTTGGAATTATGGCCCCTCTTGCCTGAATGGATATTTTGGTTTGCCTGGGCTTTTATTTTTGCTTTCGGTTAATTACATCCTGGCTTATTATTTGTCTGCCATGTGTTAAGCACTGTTCAGCAATGCATTGCATTGCTTACCCCGACTGGAAAGGATGAATGTGCCCGAATGTTCCCAATTTGAAGAAAAATGAAGGCTTTTTCCCTGGTAAAAGAATAAAGGCTTCATCCTGGCTGGCTCCACTCCTCTTGACTGATGACTGCAATATCAACTGAAGTGCATCAGAAAGGGCCTTTTGTCTTTTCAGCCATGGTTACTTTTGGCCTGGCTTATCCCATAATTTTGAATACATATTTTTTTCCACATGTATAAAAAGGTGTGTGCCTTTTACATGCTTTCTTTTTTTTCATAGTTTGATTTATTTTTTAAATTAATTTTCTAACAATGGCATTATCAATATTACTTGGTGACTGTGGCGTGGTGGTGCAGTGTTAATATTTTCATAATTAGAACAGGGTTTTATAGCAGTGTGTGTTGAGGAGATTAAATTCTCAGAAAAGCATTTACGTGCAGAAACAGGCTAATAACTAACTCATCCCATCTGGAGTTTAGAAGCAGATAAACTAGCAGAGGCTGGAGGTTTTTTTGGTAAGAGCACTTGCATGTTCAAGGGATAAAAGGGAATCTTGCACAGGATGTGAAGCATGGAAAGGAAGAACATTTCTCCTTTTTTACTTCAAATACTCTTCATCCCAGTGATGGCAAAACCTTTCAATGATATGTGCCCAATAATGAGCTTACCTTTAGGTGGCATCATCACATGAGCTTGTAAGCCTTGCAATCAGCCTATCAACTCTCTCCCTTCTACCCCCAGAGCTGTCTTCGGCAGGGAGCGGAGGAATTGGAGGGGTAACTCCGCCCTCAAAACCATTTTCTCTTCCTGAGCACCAGCAGGCCAGGAGTTGCAGGAGCAGAGGTAAACATGACAGACAGACATTCTCCCACCGACAACCTCTGGAGGTAGGGGAGGTCCTCTCTGGAAGATTCACTCCAGATCCCCCCCACACCCACCTAGGGTCAGCGCCCTGTCTGCTCTCTCTCCCCTGCAATTCCAACTCTACCTCTCCCCCCCCCCTAGAGGAGTCACTGATACATGCCCAGAATACAAGACATCCCTGGGGAAAAAAAAAAGCCATATCCAGCATTATCATATTTAAAGGCCAAACCTCCTCTGCAGTCAGCTCAGCAACAGTGATGGCAGGCCAGCAGTACGGAGGCAGACAGTGAGCACGTGTTTCCTGTCTCTGTGACTGTGGGTGCTCCTCCGTCCCGTTTACAAAGGAAGCATGCACCAAGAGGCACACATGGCGCCCCGCTGAAATGGCTTGCCACTCTTCTGCCCATAGGCACTTGGGTGACTCAGCATGTTTGGGGAGAATGAAGCAGAGGAGTTGGGGTGGAGGCAACGGCTGCACAGACTTTCTCTCTTCGTCCACCCTGCCCAACCAAGGAACTACTTTCTTCTTAATCAATATGGCATTCTCTATTGCATAATAAAATAGTTTCCAATCTTTGGTGTCTCTAGCTTTAATGGCTGGCTCAGCATCTCTTTTTCTCCTTCTCTGCCCTTGACTCTATTCCTTTTATTTGTTTGCTTTTTTTGTCTCACCAGTGTCCTTCTTCTTTCTATTTTCTAATTCACTTGCCTTCAGCAGTGGATACTTTAACATTTTCACTTCCTTCTTTTTCTGTTCTATTCTCCTGCTTTTTTCTCTCTCTCTCCTTTTTCTATTCTTCCTAATTGTTTTCCTTTCACAGTTCCTTCTCCTCCTCTTTCTCCCGCATTCTAACCCTGGATTCTTTTCTCCACCTTCCCCCACAATCCAGGACTTATCCTTTTCCTCCCGATCCTGCCATATCTATTCTTTTTTCTCTCCTTCCTTGCTCAACCCCTTCTTCCTCTCGCTGTCCCCTTCTCTTTCCCCCATTTTTCTTCCTCTCACTCTCCCCTTGCTTCCCTCTTATGTTCATCCCTGTCTACTTGCCCGTCTCTTCCAACTCTTGCTCTCTCCTCTCTTGCTTGCCCTTTTTTCATCTCATTCTTACTTTCCCCTCTCACTCACTCCCTCATTTACTTGTTCTCCTCTCTCTCACACACACACACTATCACTCTTCTCTCAATACCCCCATGTTCCTTTCCCTTACTACTCCCCCACACACTCTTACTTTATATCTTCTCTCTGACCTTCACACACACACACACACACACTCTTGTTTATCCCCAGTCTTGTCACCCCTCATATAATATCTTGCTCTCTCCTCTGTACTCCCACCCTCACTCTCTCCTCTCACTTCCACACACTCTTTGCATTCTCTTCTATCTCTGCTCCCCCATACACTCACACATTCTCTTCCTTCCTTTTCTTGATCTCCCCCTCACTCTCTCTCCCACACAATCTCATGTTCTTTTCTCTCTGTGTCCTTCTCACTCACTCACACTCTTACCGTTTCCTCTCACTCCTACTCTCCTCTTGCACTATCTCCATCACCTCTACATTGCGGTGCCCACCCACCCACAGCAGTAGCAGCAGCAAGTCAGGAAATTCATCAAGGGACCTCCTGCACGGACTTCCTGTTACCATGGAAACACCTGGAAGGGGCGTAGCAGGCCTGGTCAGCATGCTCTAGCTGTAGGAGGCCCCACCCTGACCAAACAAAGTTACCTAATTCTGTCCAGGTAAATAGCAGACTTATATCTATTCGCACAGATATTTAACCAGCATGGTTTTGAGTAGAATAGCCATGTAAAGTTACTCAGACAAAATTGTCTGGGTAAATAATGACTTCTGTGAAATTGTATATATACATGAATACAACAGAGCAAGCCAAAAACCTTTTACAGCTAACTTGGACCCAGCAGCATATCCAAGAGATATCCTTTATCCTGCTACTTAGCAAGCTTTTGTAGAGCTACAGGTGACAGCAAGGTATGATAAAGTGCTTCACAGAGCCAACAACACTTGTTTTCATGTCCTGACCATCGCTTCAAACAGAGCTGCTCCTACATCTGTGGTGCCAGCAGCTTTTCTCTTTGTTCTGCACCTGAGCAGTTCACACAGCTCATCAGCAAACTATGCAACAGTGGATAAAGGGAAGACGTGCCAATGACAGTAAAGAAGAGCATCTGAAATCTTCATCAACCAATGTGCTTCCTTAAAGGTGCAGGTGCAGGGTGCATAGGCTGGTGGAAATTTCAATGCAGATGACCCAGGACCACCTGTGCCTTTAGAGAGGCAGACTCATTGCAGCTGGCATTTGCCTGTGTTGTCTCTTCTACGTGAGGTTCGTGTTTAGCCAGGACCAAACAAGCAATAACAGTGGAGCCCAGGTTGCCCCTTTTTTCCAGGCACTAGGGCAACTGCCCTGCTTGCCCAACCCAAAGGCTGTCCTTGCTTACAGGATCTTGTATTTATTAATGCTGTCTAATGACTCAGGAGCTCGTGATACAAAGACCCCAGTTTGAGCCTTGCTGGTGCATTCCATACAGCTTCTTAAGTTCTACATCCTTACAGTACGGTTGCTCCATCTTTGCTTCGGTGTTTACTGAAGAGGATGTTGGGGAGATACCCGTATCAGAGAAGGTTTTCATGGGCAATGATTCAGATGGACTAAATCAAATCACGGTGAACCTAAAAGATGTGGTAGACCTGATTGACAAACTGAAGAGTAGTAAATCACCTGGACCGGATGGTATACACACCAGAGTTCTGAAAGAACTAAAAAATGAAATTTCAGACCTATTAGTAAAAATTTGTAACCTATCATTAAACTCATCCATTGTACCTGAAGACTGGAGGATAGCTAATGTAACCCTGGTATTTTAAAAGGACTCCAGGGGCGATCCGGGAAACTACAGACCAGTTAGACTGACTTCAGTGCCTGGAAAAATAGTGGAAAGTGTTCTAAAGATCAAAATCACAAAACATATAGAAAGATATGGTTTAATGGCACAAAGTCAGCATGGCTTTACCCAAGGCAAGTCTTGCCTCACAAATCTGCTTCACTTTTTTGAATGAGTTAATAAACATGTGGATAAAGGTGAACCGGTAGATGTAGTATACTTGGATTTTCAGAAGGCGTTTGACAAAGTTCCTCATGAGAGGCTTTTAGGAAAAGTAAAAAGTCATGGGATAGGTGGTGATGTCCTTTCGTGGATTGCAAACTGGCTAAAAGACAGGAAACAGAGAGTAGGATTAAATGGACAATTTTCTCAGTGGAAGGGAGTGGGCAGTGCAGTGCCTCAGGGATCTGTATTGGGACCCTTACTTTTCAATATATTTATAAATGATCTGGAAAGAAATACGAGTGAGATAATCAAATTTGCAGATGACACAAAATTGTTCAGAGTAGTTAAATCACAAGCAGATTGTGATAAATTGCAGGAAGACCTTGTGAGACTGGAAAATTGGGCATCCAAATGGCAGATGAAATTTAATGTGAATAAGTGCAAGGTGATGCATATAGGGAAAAATAACCCATGCTATAATTACACAATGTTGGTTCCATATTAGGTGCTACAACCCAAGAAAGAGATCTAGGCGTCATAGTGGATAACACATTGAAATCGTCGGTTCAGTGTGGTGCGGCAGTCAAAAAAGCAAACAGAATGTTGGGAATTATTAGAAAGGGCATGGTGAATAAAACAGAAAATATCATAATGCCTCTGTATCGCTCCATGGTGAGTCCACACCTTGAATACTGTGTACAATTCTGGTCGCCACATCTCAAAAAAGATATAATTGCGATGGAGAAGGTACAGAAAAGGGCTACCAAAATGATAAGGGGAATGGAACAGCTCCCCTATGAGGAAAGACTAAAGAGGTTAGGACTTTTCAGCTTGGAGAAGAGACGGCTGAGGGGGGATATGACAGAGGTCTTTAATTCCAGTTTAATAAAAGAACTAGTGTGTGTCTGTCTCCATCCACTAAGCCTAGCCGGTGGTCCCTCTCGGGATCTTCCCCCCGGGGGCGTGGTCATCTGCCACCGGCCCAAGGATCCACCCACAACTACAGATTGCTACCTCCTAGCATGATTCAACACAGATTGCTATTCTGCAGTCTACCTAACATCAGATATAACAGATTGCTAAACCCTCTAGCAACTCTAGTTCCAGATCAATAACAGATTGCTATCTCCGCAGTCTAACAGACATCAGATCACTAACACTGCCACAGCACACTGAGTTGACAATTTCAAAGTATCATCCACTATGACGCCTAGATCTCTTTCTTGGGTAGTAGCATCTAATATCATCTACATCTAACATCGTGTAACTACAGCATGAGACGACTGAGGGGGGATATGATAGAGATGTTTAAAATCATGAGAGGTCTAGAACGGGTAGATGTGAATCAGTTATTTACTCTGTCGGATAGTAGAAAGACTAGGGGGCACTCCATGAAGTTAGCATGTGGCACATTTAAAACTAATCGGAGAAAGTTCTTTTTTATTCAACGCACAATTAAACTCTGGAATTTGTTGCCAGAGGATGTGGTTAGTGCAGTTAGTATAGCTGTGTTTAAAAAAGGATTGGATAAGTTCTTGGAGGAAAAGTCCATTACCTGCTATTAAGTTCACTTAGAGAATAGCCACTGCCATTAGCAATGTTAACATGGAATAGACTTAGTTTTTGGGTACTTGCCAGGTTCTTTTGGCCTGGATTGGCCACTGTTGGAACAGGATGCTGGGCTTGATGGACCCTTGATCTGACCCAGTATGGCATGTTCTTATGTTCTTAGTGCATATCAAGGCACTGTGCCAGTGGGCAGGCAGTTTAGCAGACTCAAGTATATTATTGGGTCAGTCTGTGCAGCCAAATCCCCAGTGGGCCTCTTTTGCAGTTAGAAACACGGTGTGTATAAACACATTACATTAGTGCATATCAAGGCCATGTGCCAGTGGGCAGGCAGTAGGCACTAGGCAGTGACATTAAATCCATAATGTCAGGGAAAGCTAGATGTGGTCGAGTGATTGGGACTGGCAGAGAAGGCACTTCAAAAAGCACTAGTGCCAGTCCCCCATTAAAGTTGAAAAGGGATTTGTTGCAATCTAAACTCTTTGGAGGGGCAGGCAGTTCCATCAGGCATTAAAGAGAAGTATTGCTATGGTAAAGAGGCCTAAGAATTGTGCAAAGGGAGATACCATGATGGGTATGAGGTGTTTGCTGTGAATTGGGGAGCGGGGATATGGGGGAGGTAAGGGTTTGTGGGGGGAATGATGTATACGTGGGATAGAGAGAGGGTACATTGTAGTATAGTGGAATTGGCGAGGGATGAGAAGAGATAGAGGTTAACAGCAATTGTTACTACAATGCTGGTGCCAGATAACCGAACTATACCTAACAGGGTGGGTGAGGTGCGAGAGATCTGCAGGGAATGCGGAGAGGCAATTAAGTGAGAGAGAAAAAGAAATTGGCAATACCTCAGGAAAAGCAATGCAGGAGATTACAACCAATTGAGGCTGAGGCTAAATGAGCATATTACAGAACTTATTGAGCACTGGCCATCCATTGCTCTTACCATCTGACAGGGACTGACCAATGGCACCGGTAGCCCCTGTGACATAGTAGGTCAAAGGCTATCGACGCCATTTTGAATACCAGCAGCCGAAGGTTGAGTGCAGGAGTTGGCTCCCGGACCCCCCACTGGACCACCAGGGAGTTTTAGTAAGTCTTGGGGGGGACAGGAGGGTGGGGTTTTTGTTGAAATTTGCTATTTTAGATGGCCGAATAATTCGGTGAAGATTTGCTGTATTCGTGGGGAATCGCGATACGTTTCATTTCCCCACGAATACAATGAATATGGCCCTAAACGTTGCGGATTACCAATTCGTAGGGAACAAATGCACACCCCTAGTCTTCCACTTATCCCCAGGACGGATGCGCACCAGGTTGTAGGCTCCATCAAGTTTCAGACTTTGGCTACTGAGCTCGCTTGGCAGGAAGACTGCCTCCGAGCTATCTACCTGGATGGACTCTCCTCGGAGATGAAAGATGATTTGGCTTCACGGGATCTCCCTTTTTCTCTTGAGGACCTTATAGACCTGGCAGGCCAAATCAACCATTGTCTCCAAGAGCATCACCGGGAGAGTTGGATGCCCAAGAAGCCTTCGTGGGTTCACTCTTGTTCACCACCGATTACCAACCCTGCTCTCACCAGTGATATTAAGGTGTTTAAGATGGAAGAGCCTATGCAGTGTAAGCTGTCCATGACCCAATGGCTGCCAGTAATCAAAATGGTGCCGATAGCCTTTGCCCTTACTATGTCACAGGGGCTACCGGTGCCATTGGGCAGCCCCTGTCACATGGTAAAAGCACAAGATGGCACTGCTGGCACCATCTTGTACTCCTACCATGTGACAGAAGCAGACCAATGGCACCGGTAGCCCCGTGACATAGTAGGTCAAAGGATATCGGTGCCATTTTGAATACCGGCAGCCGAGGGTTGAGTGCAGGAGATGGCTCCCGGACTCCCCGCTGGACCACCAGGGAGTTTTGGTAAGTCTTGGGGGGGGGGGTCAGGAGGGTGGGGGTTGTAGTTAATTTAATTTTAGCCTAGAAACGAATAAGAATTGACGTATAAATGTATCATGGGCCCCCCTTGCAACGTATCTGCCCCCCCCCCCCCCCCCGACGAATACGAATCCCGAATGCAACGTATGGCGTCCCTATTGAAGACTGCCTTCAATACTCGGGATGGACATTATGAATACCTGGTAATGAGTTTCGGGTTGTGCAATGCCCCCGCAGTCTTTCAACACCTCATGAATGAGGTACTGCGGGAAATGCTCCACTCCTCACTCCAAGGATCTGGAGACTCATCGTCAACATGTGAGACAGGTGTTACAGATTCTGAAGGAGAATCGCTTATTTGCAAAATTTGAGAAATGTCTCTTTGAACAAGAATCACTCCTTTTCTTGGGGGACATTGTCTCAGCTACAGAGTTCTGGATGGACCCAGATAAGATATATGCCATCTGAGAGTGGCTCCAGCCTGTAGGAGTAAAAGCTCTTCAATGTTTCTTAGGGTTTGCCAACTTCTATAGACAATTTATTCCACACTACTCCCGAAAGGTGGCTCCACTAACAGCTCTTACAAAGAAAGGGGCAGATGCAAAAAACTGGTCCTTAGAAGCATGCCAGGCATTTGTGGCTCTGATAGAGGCTTTCCTGGTAGACAGATGCCTACATCACCCAGATCCCCTAAGACCATTCATCTTAGAGGTAAATGCCTCTGATCTCACCGTGGGCGCAGTCCTCAGCCAAATCTCCAAGAATGGGAAATTAATTCCATGCTCCTATTTTTCCCGGAGGAGGAGAAAATTCTTCCCCAGTACATCCTAACTCCATCAAGAGTCAGTATGGCCAGCACTATTGTCACTTCAGGAAGCAAGACAGTGGTACCCAGTCATTAAAGGAGAAAAGTTGTGTCATGGGTCCATGACTCCCTCACTGCCGGACATTCCGGTAGAGCTAGAACTCTGGATCTCTTGATTCAGTACTATTGGTGGCCTCGCATGAGACAATACATCAAATTTTATGTCAGTTCATGTCCCACCTGTTCTAAACAGAAACCTTTAGCTGGTCATCTGTGGAGATTTCTCCAACCTCTACCAATTCCCGTGGAACCCAAGACACACCTCTCCAGGGACTTCATAGTAGATTTGCCCATTTCCAAAAGGAAGATGGTCATTTGGGTAAAGGTGGACCGATTTTCAAAGATGGCTCACTTTATTGCTCTGCCTAAACTACCTTCAGCTCTGGGACTGGCTCAGCTCTTCTTGCAACACATCTTTCGAGCCCATGGCCTACCCTTACATATAGTCTCAGATAGGGGTCCACAATTCACCGCAAGATGTTTGGGGTTAAGTTCGATCTCACCTCAGCATTTCACCCACAGAGCAATGGACAGGCCGAACACACTAACCGCTCCCTGAAGACCTTCTTACGAACCGTCACCAACAAAATTCAAAATAATTGGGCGTCCCTATTACCATGGGCTGAGTTCTCCTATAACACTGTGCCACAGGGTAGTCTCCATTTCTGCTGGTAAATGGGAAACAACCCAAGATACCCTTGCCACTACCGGTAACAGTTCCTTCACCGGCCACCCAAATGACAGCTCAGCAACTTCACAATCTCTGAAACATGATCCAGAGGAAACTTCAGCACACAGCGGCAACAGCAAAGCGATTTGCCGATCGCCATCGCCGACCAGCTGCAGTCTTCCTTCCAGGAACCAAGGTATGGCTAAGCACCAAAAATATTCATCTTTGCCTACCTTCCAGACGCCTGGCATCTAAGTGCTTCGGACTCTTCAGGGTAGCAGAAAGAGTGGGTGCAATATCTTACCGCTATGATTTCCTTCTACACTCAAGATTCACAATGTATTCCATGTTTCCCTCCTCAAACCAGTGATTCTCTCCAAGTTTCTTCACAATCCACCTGATTCCTTGGAGACACCCCTACGACTGACACGGGCTATCAGGTTCCAGAAATATTAGATGTCTGCTTCTATCATCGTAGATGGGAGTATCCTCTCTCTTGGGAGGGATGCGGTCATGAGGACAATACCTGGGAACCTGCTCGTAATATCCTGGACAAATCACTTCTTCAGTTCCACCGAGATCACCCTGGGATCTGAAGAGGGGGTGTAAGACAGGGGGTACTGTTGCGATCCTAGTCGCGGCTCCCGCGACCGGGCTCTTACCTCCACCGCCGGCCGCGACGGTCTGCCGGTTCCGACGGTCTGACAGCCCCGACGGTCTGCTGGTCCCTCAGGTGCTGTTCCGGGCCTTCATGGGTCTTTCCCCGCTGCGGCAACTCCACGAGGCAGACGCCATCGAGTTCCCTGGCATGGTCCCGCCAACCGCGTATGCATGCGTGCGTGAAGAGGCAGCTTTTAAAGCTGCAGGCGCAAGAAACCTCGGCCAGCCTCCAGAGTGATGTCAGATGCCGGCAGGGTATTTAAACCTAAGCCCTGCTTCAGAAGATCGCCTTGCAACGAGGTTCACTCCTGGAGTCGTCTAGTTGCAGTTCCTGATCCGGCTTCTGCTCCTGATCCAGCTTCCGCTCCTGATCCAGCCTCTGCACCTGATCCAGCCTCATCTCCTGATCCAGCCTCATCTCCTGATCCAGCCTCTGCTCCTAGACCTGTCTCTGCTCCAGTCCCAGCCTTGCCTTACCCTCGGACTGATTTCCTGGTTCCTGATTCTGGTTCGTCTACTGATTATCCTTGTCTTCTGCCAGCCCTGATCTCGGATTGTCCTCCATACTGCTGTCCTTCTGCTCTGAGAGACCCTTCCTAAGTCCCAGCGGCCCGGGTCCAGTGGTGAAGCCCCTGTTTGATCTCCCGGCTCCGTGCCGCCTCCCAGACATCTCATCTCTGCGGAGTCTTCAAGTTACCTCTTCACTCTGCACGGCTGGCCCAAGGGTCCACTACCCCAGCCATAACACGAAGTGAGCCATCTTCGAGAATCGATCCACTGTAACCCAGATGATATTGTTACCTCTAGAAAGTGGTAAGTCCACCACAAAGTCTGTTGCAATGTGGGTCCAAGGCTCATCTGGTACTGGCAAGGGATGAAGCAGGCCCCAAGGACGTCCGTGTGAAAATAACTAATGCAGTAGACCACCATTGACCTCAGGATGGGGGGGGGGGGGGTCATGCTGCATGGCACTGCCTCTGGAGATTCTTCATAACCACTTGCCGCCTTTGCCAGTCCTCTGACATCGGGTGGTGTCTTTGCGTGAGGAGTTTCTCACGAGTTCCTGAGGGCTTTGGACTTCAATTCATTCCTGCCGGAGAAATTCTTCCGCCGCTTCTGCTGACCGAGCAATGCAGGAGTGGCCGCTGATGGTAAATGCGATGCCGAATGGATATAGCCACTTATATCTAATGTTGCTCGCTCTCAGGGTGTCAGTGACGAACTTCTTGCTTTCCTCCTCTGTAATGTGATGGTAGAGGGATCACTAAAGATTTGAATTTTGGCTCCTTTCCACGTAATGTTCCCCAGGGTCCAGGCTTTATTCATAATCGCCTCTTTTACAGGGTAGTGATGCAGACATGCAATTATATCCCTGGGCAGATTGTTAATAGGTTTGTCCAAGGAGCAATGAGCCCGGTCAATCTTTATATTTTTTTCAGGTGCTGAGGTACCCTCAGAGATCAAAATGGCACGACAGATGTCCTGTACCAACCTAACATAATTTGTATCACCTTCTTCCTCTGTGTTATGAAACTCCTGCCCACGCATCCCCCCGCGAGCAGGCACTCTCCCCATGTTGCCTTTTGTTCTTCTGCTTCACATGACGCGGCATGGATGCCGCCGTCGGGCCTGCCTGCATGGCTGGAGCAGCGGAGTTGAGTTCACCACGCGGCCTGGAGGCCGCCCTTGGTGCTCAGCTTCACAGCGGCGGGAGCCACGGACATTTCGCATCCTCTTCGCGGCCGGAACCGTCCCCAATTTCCTTGTCACCTTTGCGGCCTGGAGGCCGCATCCCCAGGCTCGAGTAGCGGCAGGAGCCGCGCCCGGGGCCTCCTGCAGCGGCTGGAACCGCTGCCGTTTTCAGGGCCTGCTTCCCAGGCCAGCCCTGCATCGTCAACGCTGTGCAGGCCGCTGTCCAGGGTCCTCCACAGCCCTGCTTCCTGTTTCCTGCTTCCTCTAGGCGTGCGGCCGTGCCTCTTCACAGAATTTAAAGGGCCAGTCACAGGAGGTGTGGCTGATCCCACCTAAGGATGGATTTCCTGCCTAGCCCTATAAAAGGGCTGTAGTCACAGTACGTCTTCGCCTTGCATCAGAGTTACTTCACTCTGGAGGCTCCTGCCTGCCAGAGCTCAGTTAGGTCTTCTGTCTTCTTGTGGAGCTCCTCATTTCGTCTCGTCGTCTCGTCATGCCATGTCTTTGTTGCCTGAGGTCCTCGTCCAGGTGTCCTGATGTCTCGTCATAGATCTGCTGCTTCCTAATGTTCCATGTTCCTTGGTGTCCTGCTCATGTGTCCCTGTGCTCTTAAGCCTTCCGTACTGCCGGCCGTGATATCCCGGTGACGCTGCTTCATCTTTGGAGATGCCGGCAGTGGACTCCGGTCCCTGCGCTCCTGAGCTTCATGTCCTGCCAGCCATTGGTGGAGCTTTGGACGACATCGGCTCCATCGTTGGAGTTCTGCTTCGACTGGATCCTTTCCTGCGCTTGTCCCGTTCTCAGCGTGGTCCGTGACTAGCCTCCTCAGGCTGTGTAGGGCGTGCAGTGGGACAGGGTGGTCCGCGACCAGCCCATTGGGTCCGCCCATGAAGGTGGGCTGAGTAGGGTGCCCTGAGAGACAGTGCCAAAGTCTATCCTCCCAGCTTTGCCTAGTTCCTTGTCTAGTCTGTGATGCCATTGCATCAACTCAGGTCTTTGTCTGTGATGCCGTTGCATAAACCCAAGTCTGTCATGTCTTCGTGTCAAGGTCCGTCTGCCCTCATCCTCAGGCCAGGCCTGTTGCTCCATGCCGATCTAAGCGGCAGGTCCAAAAGGGCTCGGAATGGTCGGAGGAACATTCACATTCCAACATCATCCTGTCGTTGGCCTTGGGAGCTTGCAGGCAGGGCGAAGGGTAAGACCAGCAGCCATGGTGGAACACTCCGTCAACCCTCGGTTTGGTACTGGATCCGTCTGGGGTCGGGCTGAGGCCCATGGCCACAATAAACACCCCCTTCTCAACACTCTGGCACCCCTCTTATCCTGATGTTCTGCCATCTATTTCGGTTTTCCAAGTCTTCTAACCTGGAGGTGATCTCCTCAGTGGTGTGTTTAAGAGCCTGGATATCCTTTGTTTGCTGCGTCACTGAAGAGGCCTGCTCCTCGGCCGTCTGTTCCAGCTCTTGGACCCTATCTCCCAGGTCCCCCAACTCTTTCCTCAGATCTCCGATTGCATCTTGAATCTCATTTTTAATTGCGGCAATTATTTACTTTTTAATGTCCGCGAACCAGGCCACAAATTCTGTGCGGGTAGATCTCGCTTCCGCTTCGGCACCCCATGTTGTCCCTGCCGACTCGTGCGCCTCCTGCTCGGCCCCATCTTTCTCCACGTCAGCCACCGATTTAGTTTGTGCGGCATTGCTACTATAAGAGAATTCGGCCAGGTCTACAGTTCGCTGTCGGGAGGTCATGGCTGCCAGCCCCCAATCCCAAGACAATTTTTGCATGGTCGGGAAGACCCCGGGGTTGAGAGATTACCTATTGTATAATTTACTTTAGCCCTTTGGAGCTTCGGTTCTAAGTGGCCATTTGTTGAAGCTGACATCACTTCCCTCCCCTCACTTTTATTCTTTATGAGGGATATATGCCAGTTATGCTTCACCTTGCGTAGGATAACCTGGTCTAGAATTTTTCCTTTCCAGTCTCAGATTCTTTTAGCTGCTCCATTTCAATTAATAAAGGCTTTGAAATGTGAACACACTGTGTACCAAACCTCACGTTGAACATGACCCAGGCATGTACTTACTAGAAGGACATTAAGTATTTATTTATTTATTTAAAGTCTCTTCTATACCGATAGCCGTTCGCACATCGTATCGGTTTACATAAAACAAATAACTTTTGGGCAGGGCCCTTACAAGTAACAATCGAATACAAGTAACAAACAAAGTATAACAATAGGTAGGGATAATAGCTATACATACATATATGGATATATTAGACAATTAGCAGAAAAATACTGCCACATCAGTCGCCCACCCTGTGTGCCAATAAAAGTGCCGGCATGGTTCCCAGAGACGCTTATCTCTGCTCACATCGTAGTGTGGGCATTCCTGAGCTGGGGTTAGCTCAGGGGAGAAAACTGCACCCATGGTTTTGGTTTTTCACAACTAGGCACTTAGTTTTAGTTGTAAAAATTATCCTCAGGAAAAGGAGGTGCAAATCTCGGCAAGTTCTTTTTCCTATAGGCAGTTCTCCAAATCGAGGTGCAGCTGCATTTGGCCTTTGGATACTGGTGCAAAGACAGCAGGAGGGGGGGAGGTACCAGTGGACTTTGCAGCAGTGCTGGCAGTTTGAAAATCGCTCATATAAAGTGCCGATCACTTCTATTTATTTATTTATTTGTGTTGCGGGTTTGTATTCCGCCCTTCCGGTATTGCCCGAAGCAAAACTTATCTGGTGCCTTTTATCTGTGTGATATTTTTGTTGATAATAATTATGTAATTTCTTGGCATCATCTATTTATTTATTTATTTCACATTTTTCTATACCGACCTTCATGGTTAAATACCATATCAGATCGGTTTACATCGAACAGGGGTAGATAACTGAAACAACGGAAGGAACAACTTTTTTTTTTTTCCTAATCAAAGAAAAAAACCAAAGAAACAAAGTTACATTTAACGAGGAACGTTTCATTCTAGCGGCACGTTTCCTTTTCTTCTTCAGGTGAAATACAAAGAAATCTTTAATTCGGAGATGCGCCAATTAATTGGCTGGGACGAAACTACTCAAGAGCCAGGACATTTCTTTGGAATGGGTCAGCTGAGGAATGTAAGTTTTGCTAAACATGTTTTCACTAGTCATGTTCTACCACGCTTATAGGTTGACATATCCCTTGCAAATCGTATTCTGCTTTTAAGCACTGCTCCAGTACCATGGAAGTACATTACATTAAACATAGTATGCAGGAGCCTTTCCAATAATTTGATAGGATAAAGGGAGACTATCAAATCACTTGGCTGAAATTTCTGCTGCTGGTCTTTTGTCAAACAATATTGCTTCATGAAATAGAAGGGCAGGAGAATCTTCTAGGTGGTGGCTGAGGAAATCATGCTGACTTACAAAACATTAAACATGAAAACCTAACTAAATATAGAAAACATCTGGCCTACTATAAACAAACCATACTTAACATAAAAAAACAATATTACAGTACTAAAATAGAAAAATTTGCAAATATGTTATGTATTATCATTTTCAATTTTTGTAAATATGTTCATATCCCTCTCCTCCCCCCCTTATTTATTTATTTCACATTTTTCTATACCGACCTTCATGGTTAAATACCATATCAGATCGGTTTACATCGAACAGGGGTAGATAACTGAAACAACGGAAGGAACAACTTTTTTTTTTTTTCCTAATCAAAGAAAAAAAACCAAAGAAACAAAGTTACATTTAACGAGGAACGTTTCATTCTAGCGGCACGTTTCCTTTTCTTCTTCAGGAGAAATACAAAGAAATATTGAATTCGGAGAGGCGCCAATTAATTGGCTTGGAAGAAACTACTCGAGAGCCGGGACATTTCTTTGGAATGGGTCAGCTGAGGAATGTAAGTTTTGCTAAACATGTTTTCACTAGTCATGTTCTACCACTCTTATAGGTTGACATATCCCTTGCAAATCATATTCTGCTTTTAAGCACTGCTCCAGTACCATGGAAGTACATTACATTAAACATAGTATGCAGGAGCCTTTCCAATAATTTGATAGGATAAAGGGAGACTATCAAATCACTTGGCTGAAATTTCTGCTGCTGGTCTTTTGTTAAACAATATTGCTTCATGAAATAGAAGGGCAGGAGAATCTTCTAGGTGGTGGCTGAGGAAATCATGCTGACTTACAAAACATTAAACATGAAAACCTAACTAAATATAGAAAACATCTGGCCTACTATAAACAATTCAAAACAAAAAGAACCAAAAACTAGTCTTGTCACCGTAAACCAAGCAAACAAAAAAGACTGTGAAGTCTAATATCAAACTGTGTGCACCCAATGTAATACTAAGTGCTGTAAAAAGTTAACGAAATTTATATATGATTTATATGAAACCGCATCAGCAAGCCTGACAACGGCCGTGAAAACTATAAACAAACCATACTTAACATAAAAAAACAATATTACAGTACTAAAAAAGAAAAATTCGCAAATATGTTATGTATTATCATTTTCAATTTTTGTAAATATGTTCATATCCCTCTCCTCCCCCCCCCCTTTTTTTTTTTTCTCCTCGCTTGATTTCTGGCTCCTCCTCATAGCCCCTATTCTGTTGTTTATTGTTCACATGTTTCCCCCCTCTCCGTTCAATGTAATTTCAACCTTTCGTTATGATGTAAACCGATATGATGTGTATTTTAATGTCGGTATAAAAAAGCTATTAAATAAATAAATAAAACACTATTCAGCATTGTAAATAATCTCATCAATGATAAATCGGATACTCCCCAAAGCTTATCAGAAAATAGATGTAATGAAATAGCCACTTTCTTCAATGAAAAAATTATGAACCTAAGACAACCAAACAAATCATTAAAATGCAAAAACGAGATGTTAATCAATGGTCAGAATTCAATGAGATTTCAGAACTAGAAGTTGAAACCATGCTAAAAAGAATTAACCCCGCCCTACATGCAGTTGACACTATACCAACCATAGACATAAAAAAAATAGCCAACACAGTATCCCCAACACTAACAAAGATTATCAATCTATCCCTGACAGAAAGAAATATGCCAGACTCACTAAAAGGGGCAATTGTAAAACCGATTTTAAAGAAAAAAAACAGTGATCCAAACATTCTGAACAATTATAGGCCAGTATCAAACCTAACACTAATTGCAAAACTAATAGAAAAAGCCATACAAAAACAGCTTGCCGAACATTTAGAGAATAACAATATCCTATACCCATCACAACATGGCTTTCGCAAAAACTACAGTACTGAAACGCTACTGCTTGCCCTAACAGATAACATCATGAGAGGCTTTGACAGCGGGAAGCGATACATCTTAATGATGCTTGACCTATTGGCAGCATTTGATACCGTAAATCACAACATCCTACTAAATAGATTAGAAGAAATAGGCTTAAGTAATAAAACAATCAAATGGTTTCAATCATACGTAGACAACAGATACTACCAAGTGCAGATAAAAGATGTAATGTCAAATAAAATAAAACTTCAAACTGGAGTCCCACAGGGATCAGCTTTATCGGCCACCCTATTCAACATATACCTACTACCACTTTGTCACCTTCTAGCTGGTCTAAGCATCTCACACTACATTTACGTTGATGATATCCAAATAATCTTACCCATTGATGATACAATTGAAAAGACTCTGAACATAGCTAATATTACCTGGATATCATCGAACAATTACTAAATCAGATGGAACTAGTGATTAACATAGAGAAAACAGAATTCCTACTCTTGGAACGCAAAAACATTGAAATCATCCAAAACCCAATCACACTCAAAAACAACCAAAAAATTCAACTAACTGAGAAAGTGAGAAACCTCGGGGTAATAACAGACCCAGAACTTAACCTAAAACAACACATATCATTAAAAGTAAGGGAAGGATACGTCAAACTCATGACTCTCAGAAGACTAAAACCTCTACTTACAACAAATAACTTCCGTTCAGTGTTACAAGCTCTTATTTTCGCAAGCACTGATTACTGCAATGCCCTCCTACTTGGACTACCATACTCAAGAATTAGACCACTCCAAATAATGCAGAACACGGCCGCCAGAATTCTGACTGGTAAAAGTAAGAGAGACCACATCATGGAAACCCTAATGGAATTACACTGGTTACCCATCAAGCAAAGAATACAGTATAAAACCCTTTGTACAATACATAAGTTAATACGCAATGAAAAAGCTGATTGGCTGAATACAGCCCTCCATGTACACTTCCCTAACAGAAACCTGAGATTGTTGTAGAGCTCTAGGAGAGCGATCCCACTTCCTGAGAGATGTGTGTCCTTGGGCCACGGCTCGACCCCAGAGGACTCTGAGGGGGTGCCGTGGGAGGCATGGCATACCCGAGCATGGGCTGGACGGGAGCAGGGCTGGAGTGATGACTGGAAGACAGGTCCTCCTCCAGACCTGCACGCTTCGGAAGACCCAACAACGCAATGTTGGTCTTGTGAACAGTCCTACGACCGTTCCCAGCCCTTTCGGACCTGCCACAGGGTACGGCACGAAGCGGCAGGCCGAATGGAGGCCAGGGCAGCAAAGACTGGAACGTGGTTTTCAGACGAGACTCAGGAACGACGTGGACTCAGGCACAGACGTGAACTCAGGACGAGGTGCAGGATGCATAGAGGTGTACTCAGAAACAGACGTGGACTCAGGACGAGGTACAGGATGCACAGAGGTGGATGCAGGAACGAGGGCTGAAGGTAGACATGGGCACTGACCCTCAGGGCGCCCTACTCAGGCCACCCGCGGGACTGAGTCGCGGACCACCCTGTCCCATGCGCACCCTACACAGCCCTGGAAGGCTGGTCGCAGACCACGCTGAGAGCGGGAGAGCGCAGGGAAGAAGAAGCGGAGGTTTACTGCACTCCTGGCAGTCGAGGCAAGTTGCTGCACTCCTGGCAGCCGAAAGCTGGTGCTGCACTCCTGGCAGCCAAAGACAAGGTTTGCTGCACACTGGCAGCCTAAGGCAGGGTAAAGCATCAGGGTCAGGAACAAGGACTAAGACAGACCTCAGGGCTGGAACAAGGACATCTGGAACAGCAGGTAACATCAGGACTGTAACACGGGAACTGGATCAAGAGACAGACCTTGGGACTGGAACAGCAGGTGGACGTCAGGACTGGAACAGAAAGCAGACATCAGGACTGGACGAGGAGCTCCGACAGAGAACATGAAACAGAGGACCTTGCGGAAGTGCTGGAACACGGACGACTTCCTGGAGCGAAGGGTCACAGGAGTGACCAACTCCTTGCGAAGGCAAAGACAGACTGAACGCTGAGTTCTTTAGTAGAGCTGAGGTGGACAATGCCCAAGGAGGGGTCAGTAGGGGCCACACCTGGCTGGCCCTTGAAGAGGAGCAGAGAGGCGCGCGCCCACGCCCTAGGGAGCTGGAGAGAAGAGAGCTGGAAGCTGGTGGTGTCCTCAGCCACGTGGAAGGCCCATGGAAGCCAGACAGGCGGCGGAGCAGCCCTGCCCTGAAGCTGGAGTGGTGGCAGGCTGCTGGAGCGGCTTCCAGCCATGAAGACTGAAGCAGGAAGGCAAAAGTGAGGTAAGCTGGCTGAAGGGAAAGCAGGGAGCTGTAGCAGACTGCAGGCACTGGCAGGGACGGCTTCCCTGCCAGGCATGGACCTGGGCTGAAGCAGGCACCAGCAGGGACGGCCTCCCTGCTGGCTGAAGGTCCCGGGATCGCAGCAGCACATCGGGGAAAGGCAGAAACAGCACAGAGGAGCCGGCCGCATGGCAACAGCTGCGGGGACGGCCCCAGCTGATTCAGGGAGAGAGAAGCAGCAGCGTCAACAGCCCGACTGGCTGCGAGAAGGTAAGAGCCTGCCCACGCTCCTCGCGGGCAGGATTGCAACAGTACCCCCTCCTCAAAGCCCCCCCTCAAGCCTCTTGTCAACAGCTTGAGAAGAATGCGGTAGTCCATACCGTTGAGGGCAAGCGAGGATCCAAGGACGAGCTGGTACTTCTTGGCGAGTAACTGTAGCGAGAAGAATACTGAAGCAGAAGACAAGGCAGAAGTGGTCAAGGTCCAGGCAAGACAAACACAGAACATGGAATGCTGAAGGCGCAGGTCAGGCAGGATGAAGGGTACAGTCGGCTCCTGGCAAGTGCTTCAGCACTGTCCCGGCCCATCCACTCCCCTCTTGTGGAAACCCTTTCTTCTATGAATACCAGGAGACACGTGCGTGGACGCGGGCGTTTGAAATTCCACACAGCATGCATACGTCCCGGCCATGCGCATAGCTTGAAGTTTACATGCGCATCGGCCTTTGACTGTAGGGGAATAAGTAGAATTGGATTTGGATGATAACTGATAAATTTGGACTTCCTTAGTCTGTGATACTGTTACACGGACATAAGGGAAAAAGCTCAGGACTACTTCTATGGCCAAGTCTTAAAGGAAATGAAGAAAGAATGCATGGGGTAACTTTCTGATGTGGTGGTTACTATCATTAACCAATATGTCTTCATACTTTTGATACAATTCCAACATTGCTCTCTGCTTCAACGGCAGGAAAAAATGGGAATTGGATTTAGACAACAACCAAAGAGGGCCCTGATTTTTATGGTCTGCAGAACTGATGAACATGGGTGTAACCAACACAGAGCAGCAATTAATTCCCTTAACAGAATACATGAGATTACTGCCCATAGGGGCCAATTTTAAAAGTGCGCAAATTCTGGGAGATACGTGTGTGGCCAGTTTGCGCATGCACCAAGCTCATTTTCATAGTGGCCTGGCCATGCGTGTATCCGCCAGTACACGCAGAAGTGCTGGGTTCTTGAAAGAGGTGGGCCAGGGCGGGGTGGTGGAGGGCTGAGCGGACAGGGACAGCACTGTTTTGCGCTACTCTGGTGAAATGCGTGATGGAAGCTGGCTGTCATGTGGAACTTACTTCACCTCTTCAGATGAAGTAAGTTCCACGACAAAGAAATAGATTAATTAGGGTGGATTTAGAAGTTGAGGTGAAGAGGGGAAAAGGGAGAAAGGTTAGTTGGGATAGGAAAGTTCCCTCCTTGTCTGCTCCTTTATTGGAGTAGACTAGGAGGGAACTGGGCAAAGGCCCGATCTCATTGCTGTGCGTGTTAAAAATTTCCCCCCTGCCCGCGAGTACGCACCGATAAAAAATCAGGCGCACATGTGCACAAGAGAAAGAGTCAACTGTTAATACTTTTGGGCCATTGTAGTAAAATACTGTTTCCTGCCTCGATGATTTCCATCTTCTGTCTTTATTTTATTTTGCTCTTTGGTGATAGAATTTAAGATGTTCATTAAAGTATATTGTGCTTGCAGGAGGAGGTGGATCGACTACGATCACCAACAAAATTGAAGGAAGAATATGACACAGTGAACAGTGACATCGAAAAGCAATTAAACAATTTTTTTTTTTAAAATGGAAAAATTAAATACTACAAGAAAAATACAAAATTAAGACGGATTTTCTATTGTCGCATAGCTTTTTAAATCCCGTGGTAACTGGGGGCGGAGGGGCAAAGCTGATGATGGGCCTGCGAAATCCAGCAGTGATCACACCACCACAGTGTTATCGCTGCCGGCTTTCGCACCTAATAGTGCCATCGTGAAAGGTGGTGCTATTGGGCGCTACTGCTGTCAAAAATGGGTCTTACCTTATTGCCGCCAGTGAAGTGACCGACGCTTCTACCCCCGACTCCTCCTCTTCAGGTCCTGACTCCGTCCCGACAATGCCCCTTATCAAGCCATCACACACAAAAATGGATCGAAAATAACACCCTACAAATTATTAAAAAATAATAACAAAATACAAAAATTTAAAAATTATAAAATAAAAAATGAATACTAGAAAAAATACAAAATTAAAAAAATATAAAACAAAAAAATAAAAAAATGAATGCTAAAAAATTACAAAAATAAAAAATATGATACGATAAAAAAAATGAATACTACTAAGAAAATAAAACATTAAAAAATGAAACAAATAAACTAATAAAATAAAAAAAAATGAAATAAAAATGAAGACATACTACCAAAAAATACAAAATTAAAAAATTATCAATAAATAATAAAATACAAACATTTAAAAATTATAAAATAAAAAATGAATACTAGAAAAAATACAAAATTAAATATAAAAAAATTATGCTAAAAAAAATTATAAAAAAATAAAAAAAATGAATGCTACTAGAAAAATATAAAATATAAAAAAATGTTTAAACCAAAAAAGAATATTAGAAAAAAAATACAAAAATAAGAAAATTTACAGAAAAAAAGAACATTTAGAATACCAGTAGAAAAATATGGAAATCAAAAAAAATGATAAAAAATAAAAAAATGAAGAATACTAGAAAAAATGTTCAAACATGTAAAAAAAAAAAAAATGATGAAAAAATTAAGAATACTAGAAAAATATACAAAAATAAAAAATGATAAAACAAAAAAAAAATATATATATATATAATGAACAATGCTAAAAAAAAAATAAAAAAAATTACAAAATTATAGAAAAAAATTACATTTAGAATAACTACAAAAATATGCATATTTAAAAAAATGATAAAACAAAAAAATAAAAAAATGACGAATACTAGAAAAAATGTACGATAGCTTGAGAGGGACGGAATCGGGACTGGAAGAGGAGGAGTCGGGGCGGCGTCAGGGCGGACATGGCGGTAACTTCGCTGGCGGTGATAAGGTAAGACCTGTTATCGCCACCAGTAGCATGCCCAATAGCACCACCTTTCACAGTGGCGCTATTGGGTGCGAAAGCCAGCAGTGATAACACTGCAGTGGTACAATCGCGGCCAGCTTTCGAGGCCCGCCCCTCGTTACCACGGAATTCAATAAGCTATGCGACAATAGAAAATCCATGCCGGCGTGACTGTGAGAAAGGAGCACATGGAGAGCCCCGAGATTACCTTTTGCAGCTCAGCTGTTTTTGACTGCCTGCTTGCCAGCCCCGACGTCATCGGGAGGGGCCGAGGAGACGCAATAAGACCGGCGCCCAGCAGACAGTGAGTGCGTGACTGTGAGAAAGGAGCACCTGGAGAGCCCCGAGATTACCTTTTGCAGCTCAGCTGTTTTTGACTGCCTGCTTGCCAGCCCCGACGTCATCGGGAGGGGCCGAGGAGACGCAATAAGACCGGCGCCCAGCACACAGTGAGTGCGTGACTGTGAGAAAGGAGCACCTGGAGAGCCCCGAGATTACCTTTTGCAGCTCAGCTGTTTTTGACTGCCTGCTTGCCAGCCCCGACGTCATCGGGAGGGGCCTAGGAGACGCAATAAGACCAGCGCCCCCTAGGCGCGCCACTGCTGCCGGCGCGCCGCCAAAGCCTCGCGCGCCCCTTAGGCGCGCGCGTGGCTTTGCTCGGCTTAGCTCGGAGAGCGAGGATCGAGGTGGAACCCTGTCACTAGTCATCGTCACAGAGGCAAGTACTACTACTGCATTGATATAAGAAATAACTAGACTGTTGGAAAGCTAAGATTGAATTGATAAGATGCCCCCAAAACGGAAGGGGAAGATAAGGGTTTTTCCCTCATTACCCCCTCCATCGCCTATCCAGCAAGAAATAGTATGTTTCTTATCTATTCCTGCATCTCCAGCAGCTAAGGATACCGCTGACTTGGGCCTATTGGGAGAACAGTCCATGTCAAGGGAGGAAGCTTCGCTGAGTCCCAATCTAGATGTACCCCCAATGTGCAGGGCAGCTGCACATTGGGGGTACATCTAGGAACCCCGACAAGGAGTGTCGGAGGTGGAGAAGGATTAACAGCAGAGGGAGGAATACAGACGATAATGGATGACCAGAATGAGACTCTCAAGCGCCCCGCGGTGGTCACACTGGAACTGCTATGGGACATGATGGCTAAAATGTCAATGGATATAAAAGGACTAGAGAAAAAAGTTGATATAGTGACAGGGAACAATCAGAAGGAACTAATACAAATCCGAGAAAGTGTAAAAAACTCTGAATTAAGAATAAAGGTCTTAGAAGATAAAGAGGAAATTAATTTACAATTCAAGTCAATAGTAGCAAAAGATAGAGAATACCTATCTAGAAGACTTGAATTATTTGAAAATAATAATAAGCGTTTGAATCTGCGCCTGATTAACTTCCCTAGAGTAACTGGTCAGGTTCCGATGGAAACTTTAAGGTTATTTTTTATGGAAAGTCTATGTTTCCTAGAAAATGAGTTACCAACTATTAGCTACTGCTATTTTCTACCAAAAAGAAACCCCAACTACAGAGGAGATGCCCTTTCAGGGTAATCTAACAAATTTCCTTGAAAGTACTGATAATCAGATAATTGACAGGGGATTACTATTAGTTGCATTTTCAACTTTGCTTGATTTAAATAAAGTTATGAAACGTTATTTTAGTAAATACCCTATTACGTTTCAAGAAAGTTGGGTAAAAATCTTTCCAGATTTATCTGTGTTAACACAAACTAGAAGAAGAGAGTTTTTGACTTATAGACAGGAATTGTTGACAATGGGATTTGCATTTATCCTCAGATATCCCTGTAAATGTATTGTTAAGAAAAATCACATTTTTCTTGAATTATTTCTTATATATGCTCATTAATTCATTTGCTCACTGTAAAATTACATAGTATTTAGTTGATTCTCACTGTTTAATGGGAGAGAATATTGTTATCTAAATAATTATCACATTGATGTATTTGATAACAGTGCGAATCATATTTGTACTTGACAGTTTTTGTCATAAATATTTCAAAATTAATAAAGAATAAATATAAAAAAAAAAAAAATCAAGATGTTTATATTTTCTTTATTCCTGATCACCTTAAAGTTTTTGTTGAGCAAAAAAGAATAGCCATGTCTCCAAGCTAAATCCAGTAAAAAAGAATTTAGCAGGAATACAATGCAAGTTTTGAAAAATTATATTTCCTATTTTGCTCCCTTAGTTTACCATGCCTCTGTTTACATATAGATATTTAGAAACGTTATCCTTTGATTAGATCATAATTAGACCAATATATGTTACTTAAAGATAAAACTGGATTTATATTTATAATTTGAAATACTATGGTGTAATTATATATTTATTTTGTTGTCTAATATTGAAAAATCAATAAAAACTTTAAATTAAAAAAAAAAAAAAAGAAAATCCAAGCCTGGAGAGGCTGATGACGTCAGCGACACGAGCGGCTGCCTAACCCGGAGCTCCTGGCCGTGCCGGGGCGCATCTATCTAATATCCTAGCCATCCTGAACGCTATCGGGGCAGAAACGGCGTCAAACAACTCCCCGAAGGAGGTCGACGAGCCAGCAAAAGACAGACGGAGAGATACATCCAGGGCCTACCGGGGGTGAGGACGCTATCCCGGCCCCGACGGCGCCCCTGACTCCTCCCTCTCTGACGTCATCGGACCGCGAGGTTTTTAAACCAGGTCCCTTGCCAAAACCTTTTGAGGTCGACGAGCCAGCAAAAGACAGACGGAGAGATACATCCAGGGCCTACCGGGGGTGAGGACGCTATCCCGGCCCCGACGGCGCCCCTGACTCCTCCCTCTCTGACGTCATCGGACCGCGGGGTTTTTAAACCAGGTCCCTTGCCTAAACCTTTTGAGGTCGACGAGCCAGCAAAAGACAGATGGAGAGATACATCCAGGGCCTACCGAGGGTGAGGACGCTATCCCGGCCCTGACGGCGCCCCTGACTCCTCCCTCTCTGACGTCATCGGACCGCGGGGTTTTTAAACCAGGTCCCTTGCCTAAACCTTTTGAGGTCGACGAGCCAGCAAAAGACAGACGGAGAGATACATCCAGGGCCTACCGGGGGTGAGGACGCTATCCCGGCCCCGACAGCGCCCCTGACTCCTCCCTCTCTGACGTCATCGGACCGCGGGGTTTTTAAACCAGGTCCCTTGCCTAAACCTTTTGAGGTCGACGAGCCAGCAAAAGACAGACGGAGAGATACATCCAGGGCCTACCGGGGGTGAGGACGCTATCCCGGCCCCGACGGCGCCCCTGACTCCTCCCTCTCTGACTTCATCGGACCGCGGGGTTTTTAAACCAGGTCCCTTGCCTAAACCTTTTGAGGTCGACGAGCCAGCAAAAGACAGATGGAGAGATACATCCAGGGCCTACCGGGGGTGAGGACGCTATCCCGGCCCCGACGGCGCCCCTGACTCCTCCCTCTCTGACGTCAACGGACCGGAAGGTCCTTAAATTTGGCATTACTGCGGCGCGGCGCGTCGCTAAAGGCGCGCGCGACTTAGCTCCGACTTCGCTCCAGACTTCGAGAAAGACTTTGGGAGTGGACTGTTTGTTCTTTCTACTCGGAAACCTTCGTTTATAGTGGTATTTGCCAAAATAGGAGGATCCGGTTGAATACCATCAATCAGTTTAAAATTGTTGTAGTAAATTGCAATGCCTCATACAAAGCGTAAGGGGCGAATCCATTCGGAGTCCTCTGCCCCAACGGTATTAGCCTCTGTACAGCCATTGATTGAAGGTTTTTTCATACCGGCAGCAGCTTCATCTCCGGGAAACTCCGCTGAGAGATCGGAAAAGGAGCATATCCGGTCATTCATGGAGGAACCATCATTAAGCCCCGGAGCCCCTGAGACTCCTTCACCCCCATCCCATACTAAGCCTCAAGAATCTGTCCGGGACTTTCCACCAAAGGTAGGCTTAAGAACGGACTCAGAGGAGAAACTTGGGGTAAAAGGGATTGAGACATCTAAGACATCTATGGATGGACTTGATGGGGAAGAACAAGTGGGTGAAGGAGCACCAGCATTAGAAATCAGTAAGATTTCAGAGATATGCCGGGAGGGAGGGATAAGTGGTAAGCTCACGATGCAAAAGTTAGTTAAACCAGATAAAATATCTTTAGACACTATTTGGAATGCGTTAGTTATGTTGGAAAGTTCCATATCCGTGTTAACAAATGTGGTAAATAATGTACAGAAGACAGTAACAGACTCACTAACTGGGGTTAGTAATTGTGAAAAAAAGATAAATGAAGCTACAGATCAATTAAAAGAGGTTCAACAAGTGCAGATTAATTTGAACCAGTCAGATAATATATTGAGAAGGAAAGTTGAGAATATAGAAAACAAAATGCGATATTTGAATTTACGAATAATAAATTTTCCCTCTCTAAAAATGATATCACCAAAAGAACAACTTAAAAAATATTTGATGGAAATATTATTAATATCAATTGATAAATTGCCTTTGACATCTAAAGTGTATTTTGTTATGCCATCAAAAACTAATTCCCAACTAGAAGGAAAAGACTTAAATTTGAACATAGAAGCAGATCTTACAGCTTTTTTAGAAACACCGAGTGAGGAGCAAATAGAGCATAGAGGAACTCTGTTGGTTTCATTTGTTAATCCCACTGATAGAGACCTAGGGGTAGATTTTCAGAGCCCTGCTCGCCTAAATCCGCCCAAAACCGGGCGGATTTAGGCGAGCAGGGCCCTGCGCGCCGGGAAGCCTATTTTACATAGGCCTCCCGGCGCGCGCAGAGCCCCGGGACTCGCGTAAGTCCCGGGGTTCTCGGAGGGGGGGCGTGTCGGGGGCGTGTCGGAGGGCGGGGCCGGTCGTCGCGGCGTTCCGGGGGCGTGTCGGCAGCGTTTTGGGGGCGGGTACGGGGCGTGGCTACGGCCCGGGGGCGTGGCCGCGCCCTCCGTACCCGCCCCCAGGTCGCGGCCCGGCGCGCAGCAGGCCCGCTGGCGCGCGGGGATTTACGTCTCCCTCCGGGAGGCGTAAATCCCCCGACAAAGGTAAGGGGGGGGTGTAGACAGGGCCGGGTGGGTGGGTTAGGTAGGGGAAGGGAGGGGAAGGTGAGGGGAGGGCAAAGGAAAGTTCCCTCCAAGGCCGCTCCGATTTCGGAGCGGCCTTGGAGGGAACGGGGGGAGGCAGCGCGGCTCGGCGCGCGCAGGCTATACAAAATCGATAGCCTTGCGCGCGCCGATCCAGGATTTTAGTAGATACGCGCGGCTCCGCGCGTATCTACTAAAATCCAGCGTACTTTTGCTTGAGTCTGATGCGCAAGCAAAAGTAGGCTGATCGCGCTTCTTTTAAAATCTACCCCTTAGTGTTGAGATTATTTTTGAGAAATCGAAATAAACTGTACTATGGGCAAAAAATATGGATCTATCCCGACATAATGAAAGAGACCCAAAATCGTAGAAAATTATTTGTTGGAATGATACAAGAAGCAAGATCATTTGGGGTTAATATAAAGATAAGATATCCATCCAAGATGGCGCTGGCATAAGCACACGCAGAGACTCTCCGCTCCGCGGTAGAAATTTTCTTCGAGCCTTTCTGTTTTTTCAATATTTAAAATATATTGCCTTTTTTACAAAAATGCCACACACTAAAAGAAAGGCGCGAGTTCGAGAGCTTACCTCAACGCCGACATCTAAAGAACGACAACCGCGGATCGAGGAGGTATTTGCGAGGCCTGTTACTGAGAGACCGGAGGGAGGGGCCGCTGGCGAGAGCGACGAGAAGCAGACGCCGACCGCGATGGCCGAAGAGACATCCCTCAGCCCCGGTGCTCCTATGACCCCTAGTCCGCCGACAGGACCCTCCAAGAGAGCGGAGGAGAATTTTGGAAGTCCAGCTGTTCCAGCCTCCCTAGAGGTCCCGCAGACCCTGAGAGTTGGTAGTGATACACTGACCGACTCGGAGAGCCCAGAGCAGGGCTCCAAGGGCCGAGGAGCGATGGATCAGAAGGGAAGGAAAATGGAAGCGGCTAGAGGAAATCTCCTGGAGGTAGGAGTTTTAATGCCAGATATTACCGAGATGACAATGACTGTGCCAGAAAAAAATAACTTTGCAGGAGGTGTGGAAGTTACTTTTGGGTATGGATAGATCCATAAAGTCCATTTCTATAATGTTAAAAGATCAGGCTAATAGAGTACAATGTATTGAGGATAAGACAAGCCATATGGAAACTTCTATATCAGGAATGGAACAAGAAATAAAGAAGATTAAGGAAATTCAAGGTAATCTAATTAAGTCAGAAACTATGCAGTTAAACAAAATGGAAGCAATTGAAAATACAATGAGGAGATCCAACCTGAGGTTTTTGAACTTCCCTAAGTCTCGTATTATTCCACCTAAAGAAATGCTTAAAAATTATTTCTTAAAGGTTTTAAAGATACAAGAAAAGGATATTCCAACTATTTCAAAAGCCTTTTACATACCTTTATCTAAGGATCAAAAAGAGAAGGAAATACAAGCAAATGAGGAAATATCGTCATTAAACCTAACAGAATTACTGGAAAAATCTACTGAGACTCTTATAACATCTAGAGCAACTTTACTTGTGACGTTTACTTATATCTCAGAAAGAGATTCTATATTGAGACTTTTCTTCCGAAACTTAAATCAACAATTTCATGGACAGCAAGTGCGAGTCTTTCCTGATATTATAAAATCTACCCAAGAGAAAAGGAAAAAATTTCTTCTTATGAGGAATGAGGTGGTAACTAGAGGGGCAAAGTTTAGTCTACGGTTTCCGTGCAAATGTATAATTCTGTTCCAAAATGCCAAATATGTTTTCACAGATCCTTTGCATCTTCGGGATTATCTGGACACACACTCCTAAGTTTGTCTCCAGGGGAGCATAGGTTATATTTGAAAGATAGTAATAGGTTATCTTATGCAATGCAATTTTTTGTCAAACTGATTATTACTTGTATATCTGCTTCTTAACATCTTGTATCTCCCCTTTTTACCTATGATAAACAGAGGAGAAAAGTGTTTGTTTTTCTTGAATATATTAGTGCCAGATGTAAATGGTTCATTTTTCTTTCTTTTCTAATCTCTGTATTTTTCTGGAGACATTATAATTAATGTAATTATTGTTTAAAATTCAATAAAAATAAAATTAAAAAAATAAAAATAAAGATAAGATATCCATGTAAGTGTATTTTTCAGTATCAGAAAAATAACTATGTATTCTATGAGCCATCAGATCTGAAGAATTTTTTGGATAATTGCAAGAGTGAGCTTAAGACTACCTGATTCCTGCAGGAGGTTTATATAGAAGTAGAATGCTTTCCTTCTAAATTTGATTTGAGATATATATGGTTATTGCTCCATTTGTGAAGATACCACTATATCTTTCTTTATGAGTTTGTATTGTGAATTATATACTTATTTATGAACCTCTGTAAACATTTAGATGTTTTTCTGGAGAATCTTAATAAGTGTATTTTGCAGTTACATGTTATGTAAAAATTTAATAAATTATAAATTAAAAAAAAAAAAAAAAAAAAAAACCAACTCCCCGAAAGCTGCAGATGTCCAGTAGGAAAAAGATTATGGACTTCCATAAGTTTTCTTACCAAAAACCGAATCGGGACGAATCGGCCGAAAAATCCAAAATGGCGGCCGCGTCCGGAGACGCTCCGCCCGAGGCCGTGGAGGACTCCCCACCGCTTACAGATTCGGAGGTCCCCTCCCGGGGTGAGTTCAAAGCCTGGTTTGGCGACCTGAGCCGGGATCTTAAGTCCTTCAAGTCAGAGATACGGGAGCTTGTGGGGGACATGAAAGAGGAGATTAGTGAAGCACACCACCTTTAGAGAGCGTTCTTTCATCATCGCAGGAGCCGCTCACTGGAATAAAATGCCTTCCCAATTACGCCAGGAACCTTGCCACAAAAAATTCAAGCACAATCTTAAAACCTGGCTTTTCAAACTAGCATACCCTGACTAACAAACTGACTTTTCCCTAAGACTTGACATGACCGCCCACACCGACCGCCCACATGACCCTCGCCCTTTCCCTTTTCTCTCCCTAACCATCTGACCCTCGCTCCCCCTTCTCCTATCCCCTCCTCCCAACTCCTATAGATCTTCTCCTCGTCTTCCCCCTCTATCTACTTCCTCCCCCTGCTAATTATCCCGATTGCTTCATGTAACTTTATTGTGAAAACGAACATGTACAGTTGTATATATTTCTCGTATTATCATCCCCTGCCCTATTAACCGCTACCTGTTAATGTTTTTATTGTAATGCTTGTTGCTAATTTATTATTATTATTATTATTACTATTATTGTAAAGCTTGTTGCTAAAGTTATGTTACATTGTGAACCGAGGTGATGTTTTGCAAACGTGCCTCGGTATATAAGAAACCCTTAAATAAATAAATAAATAATAGTGAGATGGGGAGACGTATCTTTGAATATGAAACTCTTACTGAGGCCCAAACTGACAAACTGAAAACTGTTCAGCAAAACCAAAGAGACATGGCCAGTGAGTTACATCAGCTATCTACTAAACTGGAAGATTTGGAGAATAGGAATAGACGAATAAACTTGCGTTTCAGGGGCATACCTGAAACCCCCGAGTTTACTGATTGCAAGCAAGTTATCACGCAGCTCTGCACAGATTTGTTGCAATCCGCAGCGGGAGAGGCAGCGGCGGATTCTGCTGCGGTCCCCAGAGTAAAGATAGAGCGGGCGCACAGAATTCAGGGCCAGCGGGTCACTAATCTCCCTAAAGATGTGATAGCCTGCTTCCATGACTTTCCAGTCAAAGAACAAATAATGGCACTGGCACGGCAGAGGGGGAAACTGCAGCTGAAGGGACATGATATTCAAGTGTTTGCTGATATTTCCCCCATCACTATCAAAAAACGTCAGGATATGAAGCCAGTCACTGCTATTCTGCTGAAGGAAAACATTAGATATTGCTGGCTTTTCCCGTTTGGTCTCAGTTTTTCCCTGGAGGGAAGAACGTATAGAGCTCAATCTGTGCATGAAGCAGCGGGAATTTTCAAGGAGCTTGGATTCAATATCGCAGATCTGCAGCTGTCTTCATCTACACGAGCGGAACGCAAAGAGGAACCTCGCTGGCAACGAATGGGAAAGGGGGGCAAGAGACTTCGCCGAACCCCCGACCCAGAAATTGTGGCGGCAGCCCCGACCTGAAGAGGATATATTTATCGATTGCTAAGCATTTTACTAGCCTTCATATCATCCTCTGCAGAGCTGGATGGCTAGGTCAATTACCAGTATTTTTTCTAGTTTAATAGAGATGCTACCGGGTGGGACAGTGACTGCCAAGCTGTCTTCATTCACCTGCATTTGGTGGTGGAACCCAAGAGTTGATTGTGGTTCCATCGAGGGTGGGGGGGAAAGGGTGTATCGGGGATCTATTGCCTAACTGTTGCTTCATCCGGTTTTTTCCTATCCTGATGCTAGGCCTCTTTCCCTGGCGTTCAAAATGGGGATTTCTTGCAGTTGTTGCACTAATGAGGTCTTTCTTGCTGTTTGTTTTCTTGATGATGTATATGTAAATGGCGACTTTTAAGGTACTGTCACTCAATGTTAAAGGCCTGAATTCGCCTCGTAAGCGTAAACTACTTTACAAGGAGTTACAGAGGGCGAATGTAGCTATCGCGTTTGTGCAAGAGACACACCTGAAGAAGCGCTATGAACACTTAATGCGCTCGCCTTCTTATCCTAATCAATACTAGGCTGCGAGCTCCAAATCTGCCAAATACACGGGAGTGGGGATATTGTTCCAAAAAGATTTTGCTTTTGAGTTATTGGACTGTATTGCGGACCCCCTGGGCAGATACCTTATGCTTGTACTTAACATTGCAGGGGAAAAGTATACATTACTTAATCTTTATGCTCCCAATGTCCACCAATTTAAGTTCTTTGACTCCTTAGCACAACTGGTACAACTGAAAAAAGAGGGTCAGTTAATTGTGGTGGGGGATTGTAACATTCCTCTTTCCCCTACCATTGATACATCTGGGGGCAGGACTGTGGACCACACAGTGTGGGCCATCAGATGGTGGCCCATGTCCACCATGTGAACAGTTAATGGAGGATCCATGCACACCCCACAGCTAGGAGATGGCACCAGAGGGATGTGTGCCACTACGGATGGGGACCCCTTGTTGCGATCTTTGCACTTTTCAGACCCCCAAAATCCTATATGGGTGAGTAACAGTGACTGCACACCAGCAGTCACCACATCTGTGTGCACATGGACACCCGCTAAACACACTTAAGGCCTGTTGACCATGCCTTACACCGCTTGCACCCTGTACACAGGTATGACAAATATGCATTGATATTGTCCCCTCTCCGTACAACTAACAGCCCACGTAGCTGGCTGCTGACAGTCTGTGCAACTGCTGTAATACACAGCATGCAGATAGCAACATTACCCTTCCCCTGCCACACTTGTCAGGGGCCCACAACCTTAATGCTAAAAGCGTGCCTATAGGATGGCGTTCGTGGCACACAACCATGCTGCCATGGTGGGGATGTACAACGATATATGGGATTGCACAGGGTACATGCTTAGCATGTACAGCTGGAAAGGCCTACACAGTATTGTATGCCAATGGTGCCTGGAAATGAAGAGTGTGCATGCGCTATCACTATCATGGATGTCGTGCATGCCAAGCTCTCGGTCAGTCACCCAGCAGTGGTGGAAGCAATCGTCCAGTTACCTGCACAGGTGAGAGACTATCTAGGAAGCAACGTCAGCTAGTACCTTAGCATCAGTTTGCCTTACTTACGTGGTGTGTGTCATGCAGAGATAGGTACCATACTGAACCCTGGTCAGATATCCATGTCTGGACTCCTCACCGACATCAGTGCATGACATGAGCAGTGCCTATTGGAATACACAGCTGACCACCCCTTCCCCTTTCCTCACAGATCAGGAGTGCTGGCATACATCAGCACACTCCATTGCTGTGCATTCCCTGTACTGAGGAACAATACCTCTTCTACTGTCAGGGACATGTCTGGTACTGCCCTATGTTTTACTCTGTAAGGTATGTGAAAGACAGATGCACATGTAGCAATACTGAACCTCAGGCAGGGGCCAGTTTGAACACTCAGTATTGGTGCAATGTGGGATACAGCATGCAAGGTGTGGCAGGGGGTACACCAACAGCACATTAGGAACATAACAAGGACACAATAGGTGGCAGGTTAAACAGGATATTTATTCCTGACAACATTCAGCAGGGTATAGTCAAGTATTATGTCAGCAGTAACAGCATACAATTGATGTTCCTAGGTATTCATTATCAGCAAGTACTAGATAGCTAATGGATCCAAAGTGATCCAATTCCGGACTACATCACTCCACCATCTGCAGTATTTACACATATGCAGGTAGTGGGTGTTATCAGTACTGGCAAAGCATGATTACCCAGGAACGGAGAAACAGGAAGTGGCACCCCAATAGCTTGGATACTGTAATACATAGATTACCGCTGGTCAGTATACAATGCGTAGACAGGCATAGGCCCCAGGCAGTCCATGTTGAAAGAGTGCACTGAAAGGGGACAGCCTGAGAGGCCAGCCAGCGGAGTGAAAGTCCAGGCCCCAGGCAGTCCATGTTGAAAGAGTGCACTGAAAGGGGACAGCCTGAGAGGCCAGCCAGCAGAGTGAAAGTCCAGGCCCCAGGCAGTCCATGTTGAAAGAGTGCACTGAAAGGGGACAGCCTGAGAGGCCAGCCAGCAGAGTGAAAGTCCAGGCCCCAGGCAGTCCATGTTGAAAGAGTGCACTGAAAGAGGACAGCCTGACAGGCCAGCCAGCAGAGTGACAGTCCAGGCCCCAGGCAGTCCATGTTGAAAGAGTGCACTGAAAGAGGACAGCCTGACAGGCCAGCCAGCAGAGTGAAAGTCCAGGCCCCAGGCAGTCCATGTTGAAAGAGTGCACTGAAAGAGGGACAGCCTGACAGGCCAGCCAGCAGAGTGAAAGTCCAGGCCCCAGGCAGTCCATGTTGAAAGAGTGCACTGAAAGGGGACAGCCTGACAGGCCAGCCAGCAGAGTGAAAGTCCAGGCCCCAGGCAGTCCATGTTGAAAGAGTGCACTGAAAGAGGGACAGCCTGACAGGCCAGCCAGCAGAGTGAAAGTCCAGGCCCCAGGCAGTCCATGTTGAAAGAGTGCACTGAAAGAGGGACAGCCTGACAGGCCAGCCAGCAGAGTGAAAGTCCAGGCCCCAGGCAGTCCATGTTGAAAGAGTGCACTGAAAGAGGGACAGCCTGAGAGGCCAGCCAGCAGAGTGAAAGTCCAGGCCCCAGGCAGTCCATGTTGAAAGAGTGCACTGAAAGGGGACAGCCTGACAGGCCAGCCAGCAGAGTGAAAGTCCAGGCCCCAGGCAGTCCATGTTGAAAGAGTGCACTGAAAGAGGACAGCCTGACGAGGCCAGCCAGCAGAGTGAAAGTCCAGGCCCCAGGCAGTCCATGTTGAAAGAGTGCACTGAAAGAGGACAGCCTGACAGGCCAGCCAGCAGAGTGAAAGTCCAGGCCCCAGGCAGTCCATGTTGAAAGAGTGCACTGAAAGAGGACAGCCTGACAGGCCAGCCAGCAGAGTGAAAGTCCAGGCCCCAGGCAGTCCATGTTGAAAGAGTGCACTGAAAGAGGGACAGCCTGACAGGCCAGCCAGCAGAGTGAAAGTCCAGGCCCTAGGCAGTCCATGTTGAAAGAGTGCACTGAAAGAGGACAGCCTGACAGGCCAGCCAGCAGAGTGAAAGTCCAGGCCCCAGGCAGTCCATGTTGAAAGAGTGCACTGAAAGAGGACAGCCTGACAGGCCAGCCAGCAGAGTGAAAGTCCAGGCCCCAGGCAGTCCATGTTGAAAGAGTGCACTGAAAGAGGACAGCCTGACAGGCCAGCCAGCAGAGTGAAAGTCCAGGCCCCAGGCAGTCCATGTTGAAAGAGTGCACTGAAAGAGGACAGCCTGACAGGCCAGCCAGCAGAGTGAAAGTCCAGGCCCCAGGCAGTCCATGTTGAAAGAGTGCACTGAAAGAGGACAGCCTGACAGGCCAGCCAGCAGAGTGAAAGTCCAGGCCCCAGGCAGTCCATGTTGAAAGAGTGCACTGAAAGAGGACAGCCTGACAGGCCAGCCAGCAGAGTGAAAGTCCAGGCCCCAGGCAGTCCATGTTGAAAGAGTGCACTGAAAGAGGACAGCCTGACAGGCCAGCCAGCAGAGTGAAAGTCCAGGCCCCAGGCAGTCCATGTTGAAAGAGTGCACTGAAAGAGGACAGCCTGACAGGCCAGCCAGCAGAGTGAAAGTCCAGGCCCCAGGCAGTCCATGTTGAAAGAGTGCACTGAAAGAGGACAGCCTGACAGGCCAGCCAGCAGAGTGAAAGTCCAGGCCCCAGGCAGTCCATGTTGAAAGAGTGCACTGAAAGAGGACAGCCTGACAGGCCAGCCAGCAGAGTGAAAGTCCAGGCCCCAGGCAGTCCATGTTGAAAGAGTGCACTGAAAGAGGACAGCCTGACAGGCCAGCCAGCAGAGTGAAAGTCCAGGCCCCAGGCAGTCCATGTTGAAAGAGTGCACTGAAAGAGGACAGCCTGACAGGCCAGCCAGCAGAGTGAAAGTCCAGGCCCCAGGCAGTCCATGTTGAAAGAGTGCACTGAAAGAGGACAGCCTGACAGGCCAGCCAGCAGAGTGAAAGTCCAGGCCCCAGGCAGTCCATGTTGAAAGAGTGCACTGAAAGAGGACAGCCTGACAGGCCAGCCAGCAGAGTGAAAGTCCAGGCCCCAGGCAGTCCATGTTGAAAGAGTGCACTGAAAGAGGACAGCCTGACAGGCCAGCCAGCAGAGTGAAAGTCCAGGCCCCAGGCAGTCCATGTTGAAAGAGTGCACTGAAAGAGGACAGCCTGACAGGCCAGCCAGCAGAGTGAAAGTCCAGGCCCCAGGCAGTCCATGTTGAAAGAGTGCACTGAAAGAGGACAGCCTGACAGGCCAGCCAGCAGAGTGAAAGTCCAGGCCCCAGGCAGTCCATGTTGAAAGAGTGCACTGAAAGAGGACAGCCTGACAGGCCAGCCAGCAGAGTGAAAGTCCAGGCCCCAGGCAGTCCATGTTGAAAGAGTGCACTGAAAGAGGACAGCCTGACAGGCCAGCCAGCAGAGTGAAAGTCCAGGCCCCAGGCAGTCCATGTTGAAAGAGTGCACTGAAAGAGGACAGCCTGACAGGCCAGCCAGCAGAGTGAAAGTCCAGGCCCCAGGCAGTCCATGTTGAAAGAGTGCACTGAAAGAGGACAGCCTGACAGGCCAGCCAGCAGAGTGAAAGTCCAGGCCCCAGGCAGTCCATGTTGAAAGAGTGCACTGAAAGAGGACAGCCTGACAGGCCAGCCAGCAGAGTGAAAGTCCAGGCCCCAGGCAGTCCATGTTGAAAGAGTGCACTGAAAGAGGACAGCCTGACAGGCCAGCCAGCAGAGTGAAAGTCCAGGCCCCAGGCAGTCCATGTTGAAAGAGTGCACTGAAAGAGGACAGCCTGACAGGCCAGCCAGCAGAGTGAAAGTCCAGGCCCCAGGCAGTCCATGTTGAAAGAGTGCACTGAAAGAGGACAGCCTGACAGGCCAGCCAGCAGAGTGAAAGTCCAGGCCCCAGGCAGTCCATGTTGAAAGAGTGCACTGAAAGAGGGACAGCCAGACAGGCCAGCCAGCAGAGTGAAAGTCCAGGCCCCAGGCAGTCCATGTTGAAAGAGTGCACTGAAAGAGGACAGCCTGACAGGCCAGCCAGCAGAGTGAAAGTCCAGGCCCCAGGCAGTCCATGTTGAAAGAGTGCACTGAAAGAGGGACAGCCTGACAGGCCAGCCAGCAGAGTGAAAGTCCAGGCCCCAGGCAGTCCATGTTGAAAGAGTGCACTGAAAGAGGGACAGCCTGACAGGCCAGCCAGCAGAGTGAAAGTCCAGGCCCCAGGCAGTCCATGTTGAAAGAGTGCACTGAAAGAGGGACAGCCTGACAGGCCAGCCAGCAGAGTGAAAGTCCAGGCCCCAGGCAGTCCATGTTGAAAGAGTGCACTGAAAGAGGGACAGCCTGACAGGCCAGCCAGCAGAGTGAAAGTCCAGGCCCCAGGCAGTCCATGTTGAAAGAGTGCACTGAAAGGGGACAGCCTGACGAGGCCAGCCAGCAGAGTGAAAGTCCAGGCCCCAGGCAGTCCATGTTGAAAGAGTGCACTGAAAGAGGGACAGCCTGACAGGCCAGCCAGCAGAGTGAAAGTCCAGGCCCCAGGCAGTCCATGTTGAAAGAGTGCACTGAAAGAGGACAGCCTGACAGGCCAGCCAGCAGAGTGAAAGTCCAGGCCCCAGGCAGTCCATGTTGAAAGAGTGCACTGAAAGAGGACAGCCTGACGAGGCCAGCCAGCAGAGTGAAAGTCCAGGCCCCAGGCAGTCCATGTTGAAAGAGTGCACTGAAAGAGGGACAGCCTGACAGGCCAGCCAGCAGAGTGAAAGTCCAGGCCCCAGGCAGTCCATGTTGAAAGAGTGCACTGAAAGAGGACAGCCTGACAGGCCAGCCAGCAGAGTGAAAGTCCAGGCCCCAGGCAGTCCATGTTGAAAGAGTGCACTGAAAGAGGACAGCCTGACAGGCCAGCCAGCAGAGTGAAAGTCCAGGCCCCAGGCAGTCCATGTTGAAAGAGTGCACTGAAAGAGGGACAGCCTGACAGGCCAGCCAGCAGAGTGAAAGTCCAGGCCCCAGGCAGTCCATGTTGAAAGAGTGCACTGAAAGAGGACAGCCTGACGAGGCCAGCCAGCAGAGTGAAAGTCCAGGCCCCAGGCAGTCCATGTTGAAAGAGTGCACTGAAAGGGGACAGCCTGAGAGGCCAGCCAGCAGAGTGAAAGTCCAGGCCCCTAGGCAGTCCATGTTGAAAGAGTGCACTGAAAGAGGGACAGCCTGAGAGGCCAGCCAGCAGAGTGAAAGTCCAGGCCCCAGGCAGTCCATGTTGAAAGAGTGCACTGAAAGAGGACAGCCTGACGAGGCCAGCCAGCAGAGTGAAAGTCCAGGCCCCAGGCAGTCCATGTTGAAAGAGTGCACTGAAAGAGGACAGCCTGAGAGGCCAGCCAGCAGAGTGAAAGTCCAGGCCCCAGGCAGTCCATGTTGAAAGAGTGCACTGAAAGAGGACAGCCTGACAGGCCAGCCAGCAGAGTGAAAGTCCAGGCCCCAGGCAGTCCATGTTGAAAGAGTGCACTGAAAGAGGACAGCCTGAGAGGCCAGCCAGCGAGTGAAAGTCCAGGCCCCAGGCAGTCCATGTTGAAAGAGTGCACTGAAAGGGACAGCCTGAGAGGCCAGCCAGCAGAGTGAAAGTCCAGGCCCCAGGCAGTCCATGTTGAAAGAGTGCACTGAAAGGGGACAGCCTGAGAGGCCAGCCAGCAGAGTGAAAGTCCAGGCCCCAGGCAGTCCATGTTGAAAGAGTGCACTGAAAGAGGACAGCCTGAGAGGCCAGCCAGCAGAGTGAAAGTCCAGGCCCCAGGCAGTCCATGTTGAAAGAGTGCACTGAAAGAGGACAGCCTGAGAGGCCAGCCAGCAGAGTGAAAGTCCAGGCCCCAGGCAGTCCATGTTGAAAGAGTGCACTGAAAGAGGGACAGCCTGACGAGGCCAGCCAGCAGGAGTGAAAGTCCAGGCCCCAGGCAGTCCATGTTGAAAGAGTGCACTGAAAGAGGACAGCCTGAGAGGCCAGCCAGCAGAGTGAAAGTCCAGGCCCCAGGCAGTCCATGTTGAAAGAGTGCACTGAAAGAGGACAGCCTGACAGGCCAGCCAGCAGAGTGAAAGTCCAGGCCCCAGGCAGTCCATGTTGAAAGAGTGCACTGAAAGAGGACAGCCTGAGAGGCCAGCCAGCAGAGTGAAAGTCCAGGCCCCAGGCAGTCCATGTTGAAAGAGTGCACTGAAAGGGGACAGCCTGAGAGGCCAGCCAGCGGACAAGGTACCCAGCGGTTCAGCATGTAGGCAGCAGGCAAAAACATGAAGGGTCTGGCTACAGCAGTGAAGGGTCAGGACCAGACAGCAGCAGCAGCAGCAGCAGCACCAGCAGCAGGAGGAGGCCCAGGAGGACACAGCAGCAAGAGGCCCAGGAGGACACAGCAGCAAGAGGCCCAGGAGGACACAGCACCAGGAGGCCCAGGAGGACACAGCACCAGGAGGCCCAGGATGACCCAGCACCAGCAGCAGGAGGCCCAGGAGGACACAGCACCAGCAGGCCCAGGAGGACCCAGCACCAGCAGCAGGAGGCCCAGGAGGACCCAGCAGCAGCAGGAGGAGGCCCAGGAGGACACAGCAGCAGGAGGCCCAGGAGGACCCAGCAGCAGCAGGAGGAGGCCCAGGAGGACACATCAGCACATGGCTTTTGGAGACATGAGGCACAGATCGCACCACACAACCAGCATTCACAGGCCTTCAGCAGACCAATCATCCTACAGCACACTGCCAGGATGTGCAGCCCTTGAAACAGAAGGTGGCAGACAGCAGAGTGGCGCAGCGGATGGCGGTGGGAGACAGCAGAGTGGTGCAGCGGATGGCGGTGACAGGCAGCAGAGTGGCGCAGCGGATGGCGGTGGGAGACAGCAGAGTGGCGCAGCGGATGGCGGTGGGAGACAGCAGAGTGGCGCAGCGGATGGCGGTGGCAGACAGCAGAGTGGCGCAGCGGATGGCGGTGAGTCAGGTGAGCAGGTGGGTGGGAGCTTTGCATGGTGCTTCCCCCTCCATCTCGACAGCACTGCCCCTCTGTAGGGAGCAGCCAGCCGGACATCCTCTTGCATCTCGACGGCACTGCCCCTCTGTAGGGAGCAGCCAGCGGGACATCCTCTTCCATCTCGACGGCACTGCCCCTCTGTAGGGAGCAGCCAGCGGGACATCCTCTTGCATCTCGACGGCACTGCCCCTCTGTAGGGAGCAGCCAGCGGGACATCCTCTTCCATCTCGACGGCACTGCCCCTCTGTAGGGAGCAGCCAGCGGGACATCCTCTTCCATCTCGACGGCACTGCCCCTCTGTGGGGAGCAGCCAGCGGGACATCCTCTTCCATCTCGACGGCACTGCCCCTCTGTGGGGAGCAGCCAGCGGGACATCCTCTTCCATCTCGACGGCACTGCCCCTCTGTGGGGAGCAGCCAGCGGGACATCCTCTTCCATCTCGACGGCACTGCCCCTCTGTGGGGAGCAGCCAGCGGGACATCCTCTTGCATCTCGACGGCACTGCCCCTCTGTGGGGTGTGCATCACAGTGGTGGTTGGGTGTACCTGCCCATACCCCGTTTATGGGGCATGTTGGTCCCCTCAGGGTCCCTTGCCACGTCCCGATGGTCCGCTGGGTGGTGGCTGTTTCTTAGGTGGACGGCCCCTGCGGCCTCGGGACACTGAGGGACTTGGCTGGGGCGTTGAGGTTGCCGATGACGAGGCCTGCACGTCCGGCAGCCACTGCAGAATCTGCATCATAATGGTGTTGAGCGTGCCTATTGATCCAGAGATGCTGTTGCCTGCACTTGTGACCGCTGCCGTCAGTAGCTGGAAGTCTCGCCTCTGCTGCCTCCATGCTCGCCTCAGGGCACGCATCTCCAGCACTACCTGTTGCACCGCTGCATCAGACACTGGTTCCGGCTGTGGTTGGACAGGTGGCGCTGCTGGCGGTTCCTCCGGTCCGGGGGGGATGTCCCAGGGCCATTGCTGGCCCAGCTCCCGGTGCAGGGCTGCATGGTGACATCACCGGTGTGGCTGGGATGGGCGGGGTAGCCACTGAGCTCCCCGGGATGCCTGCCCGCAGAGGAGTGTGGGGGGGGCCCCACTCAAATTCTTCAAAGGCCTCGGTCAGGGTATAGGGGCTGCTGTGGGTGGCATTGAGGCCTGCACCTCCTCCTCCTCCTCCGAGTCTGACCACTGTGTTTGTGCATCCATATGGAATGGCCTCGTCATCATGGGTGGCCGCCTAAGCCCTGGTGGATCCCTGCTCGTGCCTGGGCCCTCCCAGCTGGCATCAGAGGGCTGCTGCCTGGGACCAGATGGCTCTGTGGGGAGATTGGGGAGAAAGAGGATATACTGCATCAGTAACACAGCTTTGCTGTTATATTAGTGTTACGTCAAACAGGGACAGCTAATGTTAAACCAACATGTCATTCTGCATATACAGTACAGTTGGGTCCTTTGACATGTTCCTCATGGCATGGGTGGTGGGGCTGAGGGGCTGAGGCCAGGCCCTAACTGAGACAGTGAGCTGTTGCCAGCACGCCTTGCACCCTGCTGCCTGCCCCTTGCTGACAGGGGGAGGGGGGCCACTACTATTCTGTGGAGCACATGGGGAACAGAAACTGAAACCTGCACTAAACATTGTGTTACGACCTTTCACAGGACAGGGGGGGGGGCCCCAGAGGGCAACTTACCTTCTTCGAGGTGGGAAGTATCCAGGTGGGGATCCAATCCCTCAAAGACATCTGGTCCCAGACGCTGCATCAGTTGCTGCTCCATGTTTGTGAACCTGATGGGGCATGGGGACCTTCCTCCTGTGTCCCTCATGTACTGGTTCCTGTCTGCAATCTTGGTCTTGAGCTGGGCCTTTATGTCTCTCCCCGGTCCGACGGATGTCACTGTGCCTCTGTATGGCTGCAGCTATGCTGGACCAGATCTGTGCCCTCGCTGCCTTGGTGGTCCTCACAGACAGGTTCCCAAAGAGGTGCGCATAGTGATGCAGGACCCCCTCGATCAGCAGGTCATTCTCCTCTGTGCTGAACTGAATGGCACGCTGCCTGACCCTGGCCTGGCTGCCTGGTTGGGGTGCCACTTCCGGAGGGGTCTCCTCCCTATGCTCTCTCTCCCCCCCCCCCCCCAAGTTCCCCACTCCCTTCCTCCCCCCCCCCCCCCACCTGACCCTGCACTTCCTGCTCCCTTCCCCTCTGCCTAACACAACAGGCGCACAATAATAATATGCGGCAGCAATATGCGCTCAATGATATGCCATATGCGCTTAGCAGTATGCGGTCAAGAATACACGCTCAATGGTATTCAATATGCTCTCATCAATAAGCGGTTAGCAACACACGCTGAATATATATATTTTTTTTTTTCAGTACGCTCAATGTTATTCAAATGCTCTCAGCAATAAGCGTTTAGCAATATACGCTGAATGTCATTCAAATGCTCTCAGCAATAAGCGGCTAGCAATACACGCTCAATATTTTTCAGTATGCGCTCAGCAATAAGCGGCTAGCAATATACGCTCAATGTCATTCAAATGCTGTCAGCAATAAGCGGCTAGCAATACACGCTCAATAGTATTCAACATGCGCTTAATAATAATAATAATAAGTGGGTAGCAATATACGCACAATGAGGAATCGAATATGCGCTTAGTATCTGCGCCTATCTCGGGCGCTCAATACCTGAACAAGGCCGGAAAATGGCGCCTCCCACGGCGTGCCATGCCGCCGATCCTAGAGTCCTCGGAGACCAGAAGTAAAAGCCGTACACCTTACCTGACCCTCGGCACTTCCCGGCTGGAACCCGGGCGGTCTCCGGCTGCGGGGGGAGAGGGCAAGTACCTTCACCGCCGCGTTTGAGGATATGCACCCGCTGCCTCGTCCACACCGGGACCGAGGCGCCTCGCAAGCCTCACCCGAACCTCGCCCGGGGTGCTGTGTCCCTGCCGCGATTCGGCCACCGGACCGAGGACTTAAACCTCCGAGGGAGCATGGAACTCACCCCGGGAAGCTCAACTGGGGGAGGGACCAGTGGTATCACCGCAGGAGCGCGGGGCTTGTGCTGTAGAAGTTTCAGTAAGTAGAAAAGAAAAAGTAGATTTGGAAAACGCGCTCAGCAAGCGTGCAGGCTCTCCAAACTGCTTTGAGAAGGAAATTACTAAGTTGCTGCGCTTCCTGTGGGGATATATATACCCCGTGGTGACATCAGATCCGTCTCCAACTGCTAGCACGCGGATACTATCCCATTCGTTCTGAGTCCATCTGGCTACACGCCAGGAAAGTTGTTTTTTTTAAAATAGTCATGTGGAAGGACAAAGGTGAAAATTTTACTCTGCACATCCAAGGGTTCGGGATTTTCACAGCTGAAAAGTTGGCAACTTCCAAACATTTTTCTGTGTGTAAATTTTAAAATTATACATTTAGGGAGTGCCAAAGACTTTAAGTAAGCCTCTGTCCGAAAGACAAGTTAATTAAGGGCCTCTGGTAAATATGCAATAGTGATTTATCCATGCAACTATTTCAAGTTAATTAAATAGCAATTAGCAGACACCCGCAAAACATTTGCGGGTTAATGACGACAACATCCCTTCTCCCTGCTTGACGCCAATGCTCTCATTCCCATTCCTTTGCCAGACCTGAGGATTCATTCCCCTCATCCACGCCTGTCCTGAGCACCTATTCCCTTGTTCTCCTACTACCTGTTCAGTATTGGCCATATAGATAGACATCACTTAATGAGGAAGTGTCAACAATGTTTTAGCAAAGGGAAGTCTTAGCTTATGTAATAGATTTTTTCTGAAGATATAACAAAACATGTGGATAAAAGTGAGCCAGTGCCCTTATTTACACTGGAACGGGGCACGAGACAGGGGTGTCCCCTATCCCCTCTTCTATATATTTTTTCCCTGGAACCTTTAACCCAGAAAATACGCCAGTCTTCTGGTATCACAGGTATTAAAACAGGCCCTATAGAACAAAAGATGATGTTATTTGCGGATGACATGTTAATGTTACTTTCCAATGCCCGGATGACTTTGCCTCTCTTGCTTGAGACAATTCAGACCTTTGGCACATTCTCCGGCCTGAAGCTTAATCTCACTAAGTCTGAGGCTCTAGATCTCACAGGTTCGCTTCAGTCAACTTGGCCAGATTTCCCCCTCCTTTGGGCACAAGACACGATTAAATATTTGGGCATCAAAATACATAAAAACCCTATGTATTGGTATAGTTGTAATATTACACCCTTATGGCATGCCTTTCAGTTAAAACTCCAAAGTTGGAAACCGCTTCCCCTATCCCTCTCAGGTAGAATTGCCTTGGTGAATATGATTTTGCTCCCTAAGCTTCTCTATATCTTGCAGATGGTTCCATTTTATTTGAAATCCAAGGACATCCGTCTCTTATATAAGTTCTTGGGTGCGTTTTTCTGGAATTATAAAAAAGCCAGAACTGCTTTTACCACATTAATTGCCCCAAAATCTGAAGGGGGTTTAGGCGGGGCTAATATACGATATTATAATATTGCTTGTTTACTGCCTACTTTGCGGGAATGGCTGGGTTATAGCGGATCATCGGACATCTTACGGTTGGAACAAGCAGCTTACCTTCCGAGAAATTTGGCTTATGTATTGCATTCTCCTGGGGAGAGCCTTCCTAGGAGTGTTTCCCAAGGCCTAGTTATAAGGGGATTGCGGAACTGTTGGAAATTTCTTAGACAGTTCTTACATCTTGACTGGAAGGTATCCTATTGCTTGCCGTTGATGCATAACCCAGACTTACCAGCGGGTATCCCTGTTAAAACTTTGTCTAAATTACATGCAAAAGGTATTGTGGATTTGCTTCCATTCATGGATTTGCAAACTAATCGCCTTCGTTCTTTTAGTTATTGCTGTGATAACTTTGGTTTTTGCTCCTCTGAATATCTTACTTATCTCCAAATTGGTAGTTATATCCGGCATATGCTACTCTCCTGTAAGAGGGCGTTCACCAATGGACCTTTTCAGAGATTTATCCATCTTAGTGGTCTTAAAGTGGTAAAGCTGTCTATGTATTATCGTTACTTGCATGAGTCTTTTCGCTATACTATATATGACAGTAGTTCTGCGACCTGGTCCACGGAACTAGGATGTGAAATTACGCCCAAGGCCCTGTTACTCAGTACCCAGATTGTTCAAAAGGCGGTTTTCAGTGTCTACATGCGAGAATTACATTTTAGGATTGCTCTCCGGCTGCTTTTTTGGCCAAAGAGGGCTTTCCTTGCTGGGATTGTCCCATCCGGGGCGTGTCCCAAATGTTCGCAACCCCATGCCTCTTTCTTGCATTGTTTATGGGACTGTGTGGTTGTACGACAATTTTGGACTATGATCTCCCAGTTTCTTTCTGCACCTTTCACGGCGAGCTTTTGTCTGTTGGGAATTTGTCATGCGCAAGGAACCAGGAGACCACCGCGGACATTGTTACTTCATAAAGTTCGGCTGACGGCCCTAAAAATTATTTTACGTCATTGGATCTCCGCTACACCTCCATCACTACCTGAGTGGAAAGATGCCATGTTGGACCTCTATCTATTAGAACGTAAATCATTTCCACAAGCTTCACCGACTCAGCGGACCAGGCTACACAATATTTGGTCTCCCGTTCTTAAGATGCTCCCTTTACCTGCTTCTGTTACCTCACTAATCTAATTGTTATTCTTAGTTTGTGGATTGTGGGACAGTGAACTGCTGCTCGTTTATGTTTATCTTTATGTTTATCTTTATATCTGCATATCTTTATACCTATATGTATCCTTAACCCTTGTAGTCTAATGAAGGTTGGGACTGATGAACACCGGAGCGCTATGGGAGGGGGGAGGGAGAGGGGTTGGGTGGGGACAGGAACGGGGGTGGTGTGGGTGGGTTGTTTTGTTGCTTGATATCTACGAGGGTACACAATTGTTGATGATTTCTTTTTTCTTTCTTGCTATTGTACGTTGTATGCCTCGTATCAAACTTTAATAAAAAATATTACAAACAAAAAGTGAGCCAGTGTATTTGGATATTCAGAAGGCATTTGACAAAACCCGTCATGAGAGACTCCTCAGGAAATTAAAAAGTCATGGTAAATGGTTAAAAAACAGGAAACAGAGGATAGGACTAAATAGTAAGTTTGGCAGAAGAAAGCTCAATAGTGCTGCAGGTGTAACCAGGTGCCCCAGGGATCTGTCCTGGAGCCTGCGCTGCTTAACGTATTCATAAATAATCTGGAAAAGGAAGCAACTATCGAGGTGATCAACTTTGCAGATGACACAAAATCATTCAGAGCTCTTAAAATGCAGCAGATTGTGAGGCAATGCAGAAAGATCTTATGAGACTAGGAGGACTGGCAGATGAAATTTAATGTGGGAAAGTGCAAGGTGATGCAGATAGGGAAAAATAATCCCAACCTCAGGTGCACAATGCTGGGTTCTAAATTAGGAATCACCAGCCAGGAAAAGGACCTGGGAGTCCTTGTGGGTAATAATTTGGAATCCTCAGCTCAAGAGAAAAATAGATGCACTTAATATGTATGCATCAAGAAGAAATCTGCATCTCTCAAAAATGCATAGGCTTGGGACTGAATTTATTTACAATTTAGCATTACTACTAAATGCACCATAGAAACAATACCCCATTTTTAAACATGTTTAACTAGTAATGTCACTGTATTAGGAAGTATTGATTTGGCTGTAACCATCACAGCACCTTTGTGATGTCATCAGCCACAGAAAGTACTTTCAGACACCATTTGAGAGCGATTGGCTGTTAGGGATGCACTTTCGTTTTTAATGACTTTGCCTATTTTATTTCATATCATTTGTAAACTGAAACAATTAAAAAAAAAATTTGCAAGGGGTGCTGGTTCCTGCTCATCTGAAGGTTGCCAGTCCAGATTCCCTGCCTCCATTCACGTCTCCAGATTGAAGTGGATGTGAATGGGGTTCTTGAGCAATGGAGGGTAAAGGTCACAAGGAGCAACAGTGGGACTTGAACTCTGGTCTCCTGGTTCATAGGCCACTGCTCTAACCACTAGGCTATTCTTCCTCACCTTTTATTTATCTTGTGCATTATTCATGTGATAAACATAGCATTTTGATGAATCAATCTAGCCCTAAGAGAGGAAGATTTGTATCCCTTCAGCTGGGTATTGTTCCGTTAGGTGCTTTGTTTTGGCTGAATTTTCCTTGTAAAGGTATTAAATATATTTTCTTCAAGCCCTCTCAAATGGTTGCTTTTCTCTGAGAGGAAGGCACAGGTTAATCTTCCTTTCCCACTTGACTCAGGAGCCATTCCATCTACTAACAATGCTATTGTAAATTGAAGGGGATAGCCTCAATTTGCTATTTGGTTTATTTGTTTGATAATATTTGCTTCTGACTTTGGGTCCCTCTCCCTTTTTTTCTTGGGGGTCTAAATATACATGAACAATTGTTATATTTCCTGTGTTATTTTCTCATAAGTTTATATATTTTTTTCTTCCATGTTATTACTCAACAAGTGTTTACTTGGTACATATTCTAAATTGATAAAAATAAAAAAATATCGTCTACACAAATGTGCCATTTGTGTGCTCATCTACTAATTTGTGCATGTGCAACTCTTTGAAAATTCACCTTATAGTGTGCACCAACTCAAAACAGTGCGCACTAAATGAAAAATGTAAAAAACAAACAAAAATCTAATAGAGCTAAAAAAAGGGGGGAATGAAATGAAAGTTGTATCGATGCACACCCTTGTTTGTTGTTGTATCACGCCACCATGTTCCCATTTCAGAGGAACACAGGCAGATTTAAAAATAAACGTTCCCTGCTCCCTGGATTTAACGGCTATGCAGTAAGAGGATAAGTTTCAATATTTATTTATTTGTTTGTTTTTATATACCAGTGTTCAATTTACATATCATAGCAGTTTACAAATAATTTGAAAGGTGCGGGAAGGAAGTCCATTCCTTTAGACAGGTACAGTGAATGATTAGAGAAATGTCATAAGATGATATAGCAGCAATATGGGTAAAAACAGTGCGAAAATAGATAGCATAAATAATAATAGTGTGATACAAGGGAATAGATGGTATAAATAGTGGTATAGTAGCAGTAATTAGCATTAGAATAACAGGGTAGTAGAGATTATCATTAGGTATATATAGCAGCAAGCTGGGTAAAAACAGTGCCAAAATAGATAGCATAAATAATAATAGTCTGACATAGTGGATGGCATAAATAGTGGTATCATATCATTAATTAGGTATTACAATAGTGTAATAACCCTGAGTTATGCAGGGACACAAGAATTTTATAAAGACTACTTTTGCAAGGACTTGTAATCAACAGTTTGCTAACACCTTCATTAGTTCATCCAACCCTCCATCAAATAACTTAAACCCTCCAGAACCTCAACCTGACTCCTCACCAGTTAACCCAGATCTTCCACTCCAAAACCGTAGGCAAAAACCAAGTACAATTTCACTTCTGCAACTTAATAGGTGTATGTGACTTACAAATTACTAAACTTGTATGCAAACTTCTAAACAGTACCCTGTAATGTCCTTAAACCGCTGTTCCCCTCCCCCCCATCAGAAGGATGCTAGTACGTGTATCCTTCGGGTTTTTGCAAAATGCTATATGCATGTCTGCGTGCTACCTATGCATGTTAACTTCCAATTTTACACACACAAATGTTTTGAAAATGTACCTCTACATGCAAAATTCTTTTTACTAAAATAAAATGCACATACAGAAGCTCTTAGAGGCAAAAGGAATGGAAATATTACAGCGACATGAACCAGTGAAGAAACTACAACAATCCATCTGAGAACAATAAATACTAAAGGAAGTAAAAATAATGTGTCAGCTATGATTAAGTGCTCCTGAAAATCCATCTGTTCAAATGTTTCAAGTGCTGTAGCAAAGTTCATTTATTTAAATGGTCCTGTTAGTCCAACCACCCATGAAATATCATTATGTATTGTATGTAAGAATTAATTAAGAAATGAATGAAGGGGAGGAAGGTAGCCCGATCACAGAGAAATTACTCTATAATAAATGTAAAATAAGCTCTTTGGACTGGACTGCATGGGTTTATTTTCCCCTTAGGATTCTTTAAAAGCTGTGATATCTTTTTTTAAGACCAACCTAAGAATAATACGAAGTCATGGCTTCCGCGCACCTGAGAAAGGTGCTGAAGTGATGGCACTTTGCTGCCATCCTCAAGGTGGTCAGCGCCATTTTTTAAAAAGGAATTGGTCGGGACAGGAGTGAAGGAGCATCACTCCCGACTCTTTGCTATCCAACCCACAGAAGGATAAGTGGGGATCAGGAAGATCCCTGGCCCCAGCAAGTAGTGGAGAGGGGGTGGGGGGAGGGTAAGAGGGGTCCGAGGAGGTCCCTGCTGGGCTTGACCCAGATCCTGTGACTTCTTGGGGGTGGGAGGGGAGTCGGGAGGCCAATTTTGGGTTTTCTTTTTGATTTTCTTTTATTTCTTTGGGGGGAGGGGATTTGGTTCAAGAAATGAACCAAAACAAACCAAAAATCATTAAATGAAATGAAAAGCAAAAAAAATAAAATAAAAAATTTACCCCCCCCCCCCCCCCCAAATGAATCAAAACTCATTTTTTTCACCTGCACATTCCTAATAGAATCATTAGGGGTATTTTGAAATTGAGCCTCCATTTTGCTCCTGCTCCTTTGGGATTTCAGCTCAATTAAAAACCAGGGTTGGAATCCGGTGCCGTGCACCTTCATTCACCACTACCCAGGGATTTTTCTCCCCCTTTATTTTAAATTGCCTCCCAACTCAGTCATTGCTTCCATAGTCCACGGCTGCCGACTATGCACGAGGGTCTCTTCTGAAACCCTTCAGGAGCTGTGCCCTGGCTGACCCAGGCCCAGCAATCAAATTCAGGTTCCCCACAGCATTATCACCGAGCCCAGAATCCTTAGGTTATAGGCAAATTATTTTATATTGGAGAAGGTAAAATATGACTTCTGTAAAGGGAAATTATCTCTCACTAGTCTGTAAGAACTCTTTGAGGGTGCCAATAAGCACATGGATAAGGGCGTCCAGATGGTAGAATATACTTACATTTTCAAACAGTTTTTTAAAGGTTCCAGCACCAAAAGCTTAATGAAGTTAAGCTGTCAAGGGATAAGAGGGAAAAGTCCTCTTATGGATAATAAACTGGTATAAAGATAGGAACGAAAGTAAAGAAGCAAATGGTAAATTTTCTCAGTAGAGAAAAATAAAGATTGGTGTCCAAATATTGTTAAATATATTTATGAGCAATCTGGAAATGCAAGTAAACAGTGAGCTGACAAATTTTGTAGATGATACAAAATATTACTCCAGATAATCAATAGAAAATCTGATGAAGAACAACAAAGATTATGTTGCTGGCTGGCTCTCCATTTATTAAAGCCCGACCCTCCTTCAGACATGATGGCAGAATGCCTTCTCCCACATGGAATGCAGATAGCTCAGTCATCTGTCTCCAAAAGCTCATTTGTGGGTCAGGAATATCTTGGTACCCCAACTCCGGCAAACTCCGATGCGCACCTCACTCTTGCTTCGCAGGCAGCCATGCACGTGCTTTCTCCTCGTGTCCTTGTGCTGGCCAGAATCCGCCTCCTACCCAGGAAAATATGTATCTGCTGAATGGCTGGCAAGTGACAATGTTTTGGTTAACGTCATGGTCCTGCACGCAGAGAGCTTCTTCCTGGCATTTTGATGTGCAATTGTCATGTTGTTCCTCTCCGGGTGGGAAAGGTACCGTTTTGCTGGATTCCAGCAGTTTTTAGGCCAAAATTGCCAATTCCTCATGCATGTTGGAAAAATAGATGATTCTTCTTCACTGTTATCCTCTACCAAGTACACAGCATTGGATCCCTGTTCATGCGCTATCTGTAACCCCTCTTGGTTTCAGAACACCTAATACAGAGCAATGCTCAGGGCTTTTTGCACCATCCTGGTTCTCTCCTTTTCTCACACATCCAGACTTCTGGCCCTGGATGCCACCGGCAAAGAGGAGGATCATAGCTTCTGGGATCCACAGTACGAGTGGCAATCCCATTCTGTCACTTTAAATGTCCCTCACTGTAGTCACTGGGGTAACCCTCTTCAGTAGATGCTCCAAGGATGAAATAAAAAAAAAAACCCAAAAAACTCGGGCAACAGACAAGGGAGTGGTGTTCAAAATAAGAGGATTTATTGTGATTTAAAGAAAAATATCCATGGAAGGATTGCAAAAGTCATCATCATGAAAAGCAAAACAATCACTTCCAAGACCACTGTCTCCTTGTCCATCCTTCGCTTCAGGCAGTGTCCATTTCCCAGTATTGAAGAAGGGAAACAGCTCTTCAAAATGGACACCCCCCCCTGTGGGATCGTAAACTTAGCACCTGAAGGAGTATCTCAGGGGTTAACTAACTCTCCTCTTTCTCCGGCATACACTGGAGACAGCAAATTGTGCAAGCTTCCTTCTGCCCCTGAGACAGGAAACCTGTCTCAAACAACCTACTCCAGACAGGCCTGCCCCAGGAATAGATCTCACTGTGTCAAACCGAAACTGCTCGGTGCCTACTTCCTCACACATAATCAGCTAGTTTAACATATCTTAAAACTGTCTCAATGTCCATCTTATGAACCTTTACCCTCCTGGCCTGCTAGCTTATGCATAGTCAGCACAAAGGCCAGGAAGGACATTTATGGGATGTCGCTTAAACATCCAATGTATGATGTATGTATTTGCAAAGACCAATGATGTTATGACAAATCTGCATGCCATGCTTTATGATGGAAATTGTGAACAATAAAAAGGAGCCCCGGGGAAGGAGGAGAGAAGGTGACCTTCCCGGGGACGCGCTTCACCACAAATCCTGCCTGATGTGTCTTTATCACTGCTACATCCCCCAACAAACTCTTTAGCTGCAAGCCCCCTGGAAGTTAGTTAGAAAGGCAGTCTCCAAATCTGCTCCTACCCTGAAGGAGGGCTTCCTTTCAAAGCTGGATAAAATTCACAAAATCTGGAAGCCCAAAAATCTCTCCTCTCCAACTCTGCACCCAGGAAAAACCTTCTGAATAGGATTTCTTCCTGCCATCCCTTTATAGTGAGCTACGGGCTCCCCTGGGATCTCCAAACACCAAAAAGGTAACAATAGCAACAACCACCATAAACCAACTTCAGAACTCAAGGAAAACCCAATAATTAACCTGAGCAAGCTCAACCCCAGAATATAAAGGGGAACACTGCACCAATCCCATAAGCAGGGGGAACGGCCATCACCTGGGGGGATCCACAAATGCCAAAAAAAAATTCTCCCGGCAGATGAAAAAGAAAATTGCTTGGTAAGAGTGTGAAGCCACAAATAAGAGAGAGGACTTTTTTACACAGCACATAGAGGTTTGTGGCACTCATTGCCAGAGGACACTGTAGAAGGCTAACGGTATAAAAGGGTCCGAAGTGGGATTAGACAAATTTATGGCTGACAGATCCATCACAAACAGTGTAACGTGATCGTCAAAGTTGCCACCTCAAATAGAATACATTCCTACATCTTGTTTACTGATTACTGGAAGGTTATGAGGACAGATGGGCAATTTTCTCAGTGGAAGGGAGTGGACAGTGGAGTGCCTCAGGGATCTGTATTGGGACCCTTACTTTTCAATATATTTATAAATGATCTGGAAAGAAATACGACGAGTGAGATAATCAAATTTGCAGATGACACAAAATTGTTCAGAGTAGTTAAATCACAAGCAGATTGTGATAAATTGCAGGAAGACCTTGTGAGACTGGAAAATTGGGCATCCAAATGGCAGATGAAATTTAATGTGGATAAGTGCAAGGTGATGCATATAGGGAAAAATAACCCATGCTATAATTACACAATGTTGGGTTCCATATTAGGTGCTACAACCCAAGAAAGAGATCTAGGTGTCATAGTGGATAACACATTGAAATCGTCGGTACAGTGAGCTGCTGCAGTCAAAAAAGCAAACAGAATGTTGGGAATTATTAGAAAGGGAATGGTGAATAAAACGGAAAATGTCATAATGCCTCTGTATCGCTCCATGGTGAGACCGCACCTTGAATACTGTGTACAATTCTGGTCGCCGCATCTCAAAAAAGATATAATTGCGATGGAGAAGGTACAGAGAAGGGCTACCAAAATGATAAGGGGAATGGAACATCTCTCCTATGAGGAAAGACTAAAGAGGTTAGGACTTTTCAGCTTGGAGAAGAGACGACTGAGGGGGGATATGATAGAGGTGTTTAAAATCATGAGAGGTCTAGAACGGGTAGATGTGAATCGGTTATTTACTCTTTCGGATAGTAGAAAGACTAGGGGGCACTCCATGAAGTTAGCATGGGGCACATTTAAAACTAATCGGAGAAAGTTCTTTTTTACTCAACGCACAATTAGACTCTGGAATTTGTTGCCGGAGGATGTGGTTAGTGCAGTTAATATAGCTGTGTTTAAAAAAGGATTGGATAAGTTCTTGGATGAGAAGTCCATTACCTGCTATTAAGTTCACTTAGAGAATATCCACTGCCAATAGCAATGGTTACATGGAATAGACTTAGTTTTTGGGTACTTGCCAGGTTCTTATGGCCTGGATTGGCCACTGTTGGAAACAGGATGCTGGGCTTGATGGACCCTTGGTCTGACCCAGTATGGCATTTTCTTATGTTCTTATGCTCTGTTTGTAATATATTTTCTTTAAGCACCCACTGCTTGCCACGGTCAGACAGAAAACTGGGCAAGATGGATCTTGGGTTTGACCCAATTTGGCAATTCTTATGGTCTTAGACACTTGGCAGATCCTACTAGGTTTCAAATCTTTGCATGAAAATGATCTGAGCCAATTTTGGAGGTTGTTTTTTTCTCTCAAGATAATCTTTGCAGACTGCTGGAAATTGTGCAACTCAAATTTTGGCATAAAAATGAAATCCACTGCACATGTAGAATAATAGCTCTATTCTAAACAATTTGTGTTTAATGTATTTTATTTTGTACCAATTCTTACATGTGGCCCATAATGCATAACTGTAGGATATGCCTTATTGCTTGCATCACGCTAATCATTTTATCCTAATACTGTTCTCTATTTCTGTTCCTTTACTGGATCAGTTCTATTTATTTACCAAGCATTTATTATATTTCACAGTAGAATGAAAGCTCTGTAAATAAAGTCAATTAGTATTAAGGCAATTGAATTCTATAGGTTCTCTGTCTTTTTAGAACAAGTTTCAGAAGCTTTCGGGGAGAAAATAATGATGTTCTCTAGTTGGAGCATTGCTACTTGTCCCATTCTATCAGGCATGGTCTGTTTTTCTGTTGATGTTGTGTTGAGAGACAGCAACGTGACAGTGGGCACACAGAACAAGATTTATCTTTACTTAGTATGCAACATGTCAGAATGAATCATTTAGCCATCAAATCAGTAGCAAGTGTTGAAAGGCTTCAAGTGTGCATTCAGAATGTGCTAAATGTCTTGACCAAGAGCTTAATGACTTTGTTGGGCTCAGGAGATCTGAGAATAAGCAATTAATCAAGCTAAGGTCAAACCAGGTAAAATCATCCAATCAATTTTTTGAGTGTGTAGTGCCTTTAAAAAAAAAAGTCCAGCTACTTAATATTCCTACATAAGCAAAGGTTCAATAGAATCCATTTAAATGGGTACTGAATGCATATGACATGTACTTAGGGAAAATGAATGATGATTGCCCATTAATTAAATTTGTAAAACTCAAAATTCACATCCATATCTCAAAGCTTTTGTTATAAATTCAGATGGACATGAACAATAGTTTCAGGTTTTGGTTAACATTTTGGTCTGTGCCTTATCTTTTCCTGTAAAAACCTAATTTTTTTTTATTCTATCCTATCTGAATTATATCTGGAAGTAATTGCAAAAAAGTCTCCAGGTAACTTATTCCAGCATCCTTTTTTTTTTTATTGAATTGCACCCAAGTAGCACAGCAACCTTTTTAGGCCATGAAAGCATGATGAAGATTGCTCCAAAGTCATTACCAATGCTACCCTTCGGTGTTGCTCCAAGTTCCTACCTTTGCTCTCTCTCCAACATGAGTTATGGGGTGCTACTTCATCAGCATTCCTCAGGAGGTACATTTCAGCTTTTTTCTTCACTAAAACATCTAAATGAGGGCTGATTTTGCTTCCGGGGCATATTGAATAATACAGATTGTTCGGGCAACTTCTAACTCTGCATTGCATATAGAAGAGCATGCCACCTCTCGTTCAAGGATTACAAACAGGATGGTTATCTACAGTATATGCAGATATATCTGCATATATTTGGCCAAAGAATAAGATGAATTTGCATATCTTGGCCACTTTGCCAAACAAACCTGTCACCCTCAAGGCCCAGAGCTGAAGAGCCCTAGTATACACAGTATGTTTATTTTAAAAGTGAAATGATTTTCTGAGCAGCTCTAACACACTATCAGTCACTTTATGGATATGACACCTGTGTTCCACATGCATGCATGCCTGACTTTCAGGCATTAGTTCAGTTTTCTGTTTTACAAGTATGCTAACAGAGCTTTGAGATGAACAGTTCAGAAAGTCCTAAAAAAGTGATTCTCATTTGCAAGTTGCAAAGTTATGAACTAGAATTGAGAAAGCATCATTTATTCTATTTATTTATAAAATGTATAGGCCACCAATCCACCAGTCTCAGCGGATTACAATAAATATACACAGTATTAAAAAAAAACATAATACAATATTGAGATGTAACATAAAATAGGATAAAAACAGATATACAAAGAATGATGGCTTATTCTCAACCACATGTATCACAGTGGCCAAGCATGGAAGTGACCAAGAGGGTGAATTAGATTATAAATGTAAAAGAAAACAGATGTGATTTAAGAAGTTTCCTGAAGCACAATAGGTCATTTTCTTCCTTAAGGACATGTGGGAGTTCATGCCATAGTTGATAGCCTGCAACACTAAATATACAGTAATGACCCTGGGCTAATTAATTGGATCTTTTTAAATTCAGGGACAACCAGCAGACCTTTTGATGTGGATCATAAGGAATAAGTGGGACAGTAGATGACAGGTTTGGGGAAAACCACTAGGTGCAAGGCCTTTAATAGATTTAAATACTGTCAGGATTTTAAATCTAATGTACTAGCATATGGGCAACCAGTGAAGCTCTGCTAGAGTCAGAGAGATGGGCACATGTAAAGGAGTCCTAGAAACTAAAACGGGCTGCAGAGATCCGGATGACCTGTAATGCCTGCAATGTAGCCCGAGGTAGTCCTAGGTACAGGGGACTGCAGTAGTCTAGATACGATAGAATTAAAGCCTGTGTGACAAGAAATAAATGGGAGGTGCTTAAAGAATTGTTTAATAGTGCAGAGTATTCAGAGTTTAACTAAACAGCTACAAAGCAGTGACTGCATTTGTGGGTACAGAGAGAGAGTAGGATCTAGGAGGACACCTAAATCTCAAGCTTCGGATTTGATTTGAATGTTAATGTCTTTAAAGGACCGGTGGTGTGGGGCTGGAATCAGTCTTAGTCCATGAAAGAAAAAGCATTTCAGTTTTATAAGATTTGGTACAAGGCTGTTACAATCACTGATCTGGGAGAAACAGAGCAAACGTTTGTTGAATGCAGCAGAAAATGTAGCAGTGATAGGGAAAAAAAATCATATGCAATCAGTGTACAGTTTGAAGGAGATATCGAGCTGAGAGAGAATACAACAATCTGTGCAGCATAGAAGAGTTGTACGCCGCACAGATTGTTGTATTCTCCAACTCCCATTTAAGCCCCTGAAGAAGAAAAGCTTCGAAACACCAGCGGTGTCGGGCGTTACAGTCGAGCCTTTGGACTCTAGTGTCTTTTGGGAAAAAGATAAGTTATTCATTTGAACATTCTACTTCAAGTTGGCGATAGTTGGAGTTTGTCGATAACTTTTTCATAAAACCTTTTAAGGTAACAAAATATATTTAAAAAATGTTTTTTCTGCTTTAAAAGAGGAACGGCAGTGGAATATCCTGCTTTAAAAAGAAGTGGCAGTAAGCGGCAGTGTTTGTCACGCAATTGAAAAAAGGTTACCCTATGATTAAAATCATATGGGCAGTTACACTGATATCAGTGAACAAAAGTTAAAACGCTGTTAAGCGGAGGTGTACATTGGCCCGTTTATGAGGGTATACCTCATTCAATGAATTGCGTTATATGTGACCTTTTCTGAGTTATTGATACTTTGTCGTCACATATTTTCCAGTTTTTTTTTGTTTTGATTGAACCTTTGTCTGCCATCATTCAAGCTTCAAACATCCATTCTGACTCAGCTAAATCAATGGACCCCATCGTTATCAGCGGAGGACCCCACCTAAGGCCAGTTGGCCCAGGCACTCAAAGAATCAACCTGAGGTGAATGTGGGCTTATAAAGGCAAAGCTTGAGCTAAGCCTCTGCCTCATCCAGGTCTGCTTGCTGATAGAGGGGACCTGCAGGGCTCTTCTGTGCAGGTTGCATCAACCCCACCTCAACCCAAGGGTCCACAAGCCCAACACTGCTGATTTTAAATTTTCACTTCACTGGGGGAGAGTCAGGGTGGGAGACTGTGTGGAGCAGGGCCTTGAATATGATGCCCCCCCCCCCCCCCAACTCTAGAAATCATATGAAGCCCAGGTAGCTGACAAATGTAAAGGCACAGTCTAAAGCTACAAGTTAACAGTAAAAAAAATATATCATTCACTGAGTAGACATTTAACTGGCTCATTCCATAGTGGACATCTGTTCCTTCTGATGATATATAACTGTACATGGATTGCATAGTGTCAGAAGGGGCTGCCAGGACACTGATGCCAGTACTGCATCAGCTGTGGCAGAACCACTGCAGACATCAGAGTGCTCCTCTAGCAGGCGGGCTGCTACAAGCTTTTATAAAGTGCATGTCAAGGATAGTGTCATTCCCACAATGCTCACAGGTCTTTGCAAACCAGCATACCTGTTTGTGGAAGGGTCGGGGCTAATAGGATAATTAAGTTAGGAAGTCAGGAGCCTTTACCTGGGTGAACTGGGAATGGACTGGGGAAACTGGTATTTGCATCTGCGCGCATATCTAATAAAATTCCCCCACTTACGCGATAGAGCCGGCATTTGCGCGCACAAGCGCACATCCATACAAAATTGCATGCATATGCCGATTTTATGTCATATGTGCATATGTTATAAAATGGCCACATCCATTTACATGAGCTGCCATATGTGCTTACATGTATACCTGCACCGCTGTTTAAAAGTTACCATCTTTGTTTCCAAATGGACTGAACACGACTGGAGTATGTTTCTTTGAATTCTTATTTTCAAGTTTCATTACTAATAAGTATGTGATGGTCTTTTCTGTGTTATGCAGATCTATCTTTGTGTTTTAAATGTGGCTCAGTTCTAAAGATGCATTTTTAAATTAAGAATTTCATACTGGGTCAGACCACAGATCCATCCTGTTTCCAACAGTGGCCAATCCAGGTCACAAGTAGCTGGCAGGATCCCAAAGGGATTCCATGCTTCTTATCCCAGGGATAAACAATGGATTTCCCCAAGTCCATCTTAATAAGGGTGTATGGACTTTTCTTCCAGGAACTTGTCCAAACATTTTAAAAATGCAGTTTATACTAACAGCTTTCACCACATCCTCTAGTAATGAATTCCAGAACTTAATTATGTGTTGAGTAAAAAGATATTTTATTTTATTAGTTTTAAATGTACAACTTAGTAACTTGTATTTACTCATTCTACTCCACTCATTATTTTATAGACCTCTATCATATCTCCCCTCAGCCATCTCTTTTCCAAGCTGAAGAGTCCTAACCTCTTTAGTCTTTCCTTATAGAGGAATAGTTCCATCCCTGTTATTTTGGTTGCTCTTCTCTGTACCTTTTCTAATTCTACTATATTATTTTTGAGATGCACTGACCAGAAATACACACAATACTCAAGATGAGTTTGTACCATGGAGCAATACAGAGGCATTATGATATTCTCATTTTTTTTCTCCATTCCTTTCCTAATAATTCCTAGCATTCTATTTGCTTTCTTGACTGCTGCTACACGTTGAGCAGAAAATTTCAACGTGTTATCAATGATGGTACCTAGATCCATTTGCTGAATGGTGATTCCTAATGTGGAACCTGTAGCTATAATTTGAGTTACTGTTCCCTAAGTGCATCACTTTGCACTTGTCCACATAAAACTTTATTTGCCATTTGCATACCTAGTCCCCCAATTTTGCAAGGTCCTCTTGCAATTTCTCACAATCTCTTATGATTTAACAAATCTGAATAATTTTATGTCATTGGCAAATTTGATAATCTCGCTCCTTGTTCACATTTCCAGGTCATTTATCAATACATTAAAAAGCAGTGGTCCCAGAACAGATCCTATAGCACTTCACTATTCACCTTTCTCCATTGAGAAAATTGACCATTTAGCCCTACTCTGTTTTCTATATTTTAACCAGTTTTCAATCCACAATATGACACTTCCCCCATCTCATGACTTTTTCATTTCTTAAGACGTCTCATTTATTTAGATAAAAAGGGCCAGATTTTAAAACTTATGTGCGGGCGTAGATTTGTTCACGCAACCCGGCACCAAGCCCGAGGGGAGCCCCGATGGCTTTCCCCGTTCCCTCCAAGGCCGCTCCGAAATCGGAGCGGCCTTGGAGGGAACTTTTTCTCCAGCCCCCCCCACCTTTCCCTCCCTTCCCCTATCTAACCCACCCCCAGCCCTAACTAAATCTCCCCCTTTGTTGAAAAAGTTATGCCTGCCCAAGGCAGGCGTAACTTGCGCACGCCGGCGCACCATGCCCCGGCACAGCCGCTGTGCTGGAGCACTCGACCCCACCCCGGACCGCTGCCACACCCCGGCCATGCCCCCAGACTGCCACCGATCCACGGCCACGCCCCTGGGCCAACCCTTTTTGCAAGCCCTGGGACATATGCGCATCCCGGGGCTTGCGCGCAGGGGCAAATTTTCTCGGGTTACACGCGTAGCCTTTGAAAATACGCCCCAAAATGCATAAAGTCTTGGGATTGGCTGTTAGCTTCCATTTAAATGCATGCGAGCTGTGCACAGATGGAACCATGTCTTTAAGAGAAAGATACCCCTGGTGCAGAGCTTGTAGATATCTATTGAACTTTAAAAGAAGAAGTGTTTGTTCCTCTTGGTCTTCAATATCAAAAGACAAAAAGTTATTTGTGGACTTGAGAGCTATCAATGAGTGAATCCATGCAAATCTTGAGCTCCTTTTATGATGGTCCTCTTCTAGTAATGTCACATATAAGCTGTTAAATTTGTTTAAATTGTTTCCTGAATACTTTTTCTTTGCAGGTCTGGTAGACAACTCATTCATTGTGGTGGCTGGGTCGGTTTAGTAGGTTGACAGTAGCCAGGCAGGCAAGTCAATGGCCATACGAGGAATTAGGTGCAATTCCAACTGGGTAGCAGAGTTATTACAGAGTGCATTTTTATAATATTTTAATTTGTATTTAATCCTGATAAAGCTGCAGTCCTTTTTTTCCATGTCTCAGTGGGGGGGGGGAGGGAAGGGAATAACAGTTTGAAGGAAGATGAGGGAAAAGGGTACAAGTGGGCAGAGCCGGCGCATCCATTAGGCAAACGAGGCAGTCTCTATGACGCCGACTTTAGGGGGCGTCAAGAGCAGCCATGTGATGCCGCAAGCTGGATACTGTTCGCAGCAGAGAGGAGTAGAGATTTGTCAGGCCGCGAGGAGCGCGCAAATGAGGTAGGAGTCTAGGCAAGGCGGGGACGGCGCGCCTCGACTGGGGGGGGCAGTCGCAAAGCAGAAGTCGCCTACTACACTTGCATCGGCCCTGCAAGTGGACCAAGCTGGGGTGGCCCTGAGCTGCCCTTGTTAAATATAAGGAGGATGCCCATCGCACTAAATTCCATGACTTTGGAGACAGTGGGAGGCCCAGTTTTCAAACCTATCCACGGTACCCGCAATTGTGTGCCCAAGTGGATGTGAGGAGATTAATGCTAATATTTTATGAACTGGGTGGCCAGAGCTGAACTGATTATAAAATACCACATATTTCTGCTCTGAAAGTGCACATGTATATTTCCAGTGCAAGGAAACGCACACTTTCTTTATCCATTTTATAAACATATATATATATATATATATTTTACATGCAAAATAATGGTGATATTGTGTGAATAAATGCCCAGAATTGAAAATGGAGGCGGGTATTTTCTAAAGTATGCATGAGATCTTGGACTCACCTGTTAACCCAGCAGTTCTCCAGGTCACCTAGATCCTTTAGCCCCTCACCCTGAATCCCCACCAGTCAGCCCAGACCTCCCACCAATAAACTGTTGTCAAGTTGATTTTACTTGTGCGAGTCAATTAGCAGGTGTAAAAGTTTACAAACAAGTTCAGTAATGCGTACACATATATTTCATATAAAATAGCAAGTGAGCCTTGCCCTGCAACACCCCTAGCCTGCCCTTATTTGTCTGTGAAACTGAAAATATGCACATATGCTCACTATTTATAAAATAGCATATACGCACGTGCTTACTACTTGGGTGCGTATGTTATCCTTGTGAGGAATCCCTTTGAAAAGTACCACCATACTGTTCTTCTGTCCTAGTATTTCCTTGTGAATTTTATTGCTCTGTGCTTTTTTTTTTTTTAAAGAATTTTTAATAAAGCTCTAAAATGTACTCTTTGCTTTGTAAGAGAATTGCTTCGCTTCTGTTCCGAGGGAGAGCCGAGCTGCTCTTCATTGGCTTAAGAGTCACCTTTCAGTTAAAGCAACAAATTTTCAAATATGGCCTCCAGTAGAACAACTTTCTCAAAGCCAGTCTGCTTTCAGAAAAAGACTCAGAAAAAATAAAATAAAAGTAGTATTAACTGAGAACCAAGAAAATATCTCCCTCTCTCTTGTCATAGCCTGCCCTGATTGCCTCTGATCTCTAAGGGCTTGTGAACATCGGTGGCACTGCCCTTTCCTCCCTTCGCTGAAGTTTCTCTTCCTCCTCACAGCGAATTTTAATTCTGCTGCAGGGAGGAGGCGCTGAAGCTTTAAATAAACCGAGGTTACCTGGAAACTCATTCACCGGGAGAGTGGCTTTGGTCTGCTGAAGGCTACAAAAAACCATTAAACAAGCCTGGTAGAGGCATTTTTGGTATGTCCTATTCCCAGGCCAACTTATTTTCTTGGACTTTCAATGCATGGGTTCTCTTTGCTGCCTATCGATCTGCCAGGGATCATTGATTATTCTGCTTTTTCTCATGCGCCCGCACAGCTTAAGTCTGGCGGATGAAATTATGAAAACGGTCCTAGCCTCTCTTCACCGGAATATCCTATGCATCAGGGCAGCAAAAGTTTGCTTTTTTTTTTTTTTTTTTTTATCAGAGGTTGAGAATGATAAGCCGTAGAGAAACCAGCAAATCCTGTTTAAACAAGTCCTATTCTTTGCAAAGGTTGCTAATGATTTCAGACTTTCTTCTTCCGAGCCATGTCACGCTGACACTAAAAGTAGAAGAACTCAGCTGAGCTCTATCTTGTTATTCAGTTCTTAGCAGCCTTAACAGTTTCTATAAAAATCTGCAGCTCACTTTGGAAAGTCATTTTCTTCCACTGGCTTTCACTTCAGCTGTCAATTTTGTGATATAAAGTGACTTTATACAAATAACTTTTTTTTTTTTCTGCAGCATACAATATGTGTGTTTTACTTCCAGATCACATTTAAAGATTAACCTGGCATCTCAATATGCCTGAGCCCAAATCCAGCTCTGACAAAAACGAAACACTAATGCTGTAAAAAAATAATTACGTTCTGCAAAATTGTTTGTGTGTTCTGGTGTCCGAGGTTCCAGCTGGCAGCGTGTGCAGGTCTGGCCTACTTACAGGGAAGGGGGTCAGAGTGCTCAGGGAGGGGAAAAGAAATGTTGATAGGCAGTAAGAAACCCAAACTTTACTCTTTTTCCTCTGGACATGTACACAGCCACGTCCAGGATGAGCTGCTTCAATGCTGCTCTACAAGAGAACTCTTGCAATTTTTAGAAGGGGGGTCCCCCATCCACTTTGTCCTGAATATGGAGGTAATACAGATTTCCCCTTGCAAGCCCTGGGCTAAAATGAAGAAGCCTTCCTCTGAGACCTTAAACTGGGCAGCACTATTCTAGACCAGAAGGGTCTCGCTGTCTGCCGTATCAGTCCAGAGACTCCACTACCGGCCTGCTTTGTTATTCCAAAATACATTTCTAACTACCTACTTCCCTCCTTATACAGAGACTGATTGAGAAAATAAGTGGCAAATGCCGCTCTGCATGCCAAGACGGCATTTCCGGTAGCGAACACTATTTGCTGTTGTAGAGGGTCATTTTCAGGTGTGCACGTACATGTCTAAATATGTGCCCCCCTCCGACAAAGTTATGCCTGCAGTTTATTATAAACTGTGTGCTAGGAAGCACCCAGTTCCTAAACTGTTGTGCATCTCTGCTCTAAACATATGCGTGGACTGAAACATGCGCGCATGCTTTTTAATGCAGGGAAACCGCATACTTTCTATACCTAATTTGTAAATGTATGCACGTGAGCGACAGAATTGTTTCTTGACATATTTGCTGCAATTTATACACAGGGCAAGTACTATATAAAGTATGCATCTATTCCGTTTATGAAATTACTGACTTGTGTGCATACCTTTAATCACCAGTTCCCCCACACTGCCACCAGTTCACCCACTCCCTCTACCACTTCACTCTGCCTCCCCCTTACCACCACTTGACACCCTAAACCCATAGACAAAAGACACGTGGCGATTTCACTTCCACGACTCAGCAGGTGTAAAAACGTGCTTATACGTTTGGTAATGTATGCATGCAGACCACTTTAAAAATACTAACTTGTACAGAAACCACTGAACTCCGTCCCAGAACATTTACACGAAACACTGCCAGTATGCGCACACTTCAGGCCTTTACAACTTCTCATGCACACGTACGTGCTTCTTAAATGTCTAACTTCCAATTTTTTTTTTTTTTTAATTGACCTCATTGCGCAAAATGGCATTTGCTCATTTTTTTCTCCTTCGCAAGAAGTAAAATTTCACGTGTAGTTGTACGCTTGCAAAATTTTATTCAGATGAACAGTTAATGAGTTGCTGTCATGCAGAATCATGCAAAGAGCTAATTATTGCTGTATAGCAAAACTATGTGTAGAGACTCCTATGTCTCCACTAGCTCCCAGCCCTTGGGTTAGCTGTAGAGGGCCTATCATCCCCACAGCACCTCTCCCAGAGCATTGCTGTAATGGTTAGTTCCTGGTGCACAAGGAGTGGTTAGGATATAGGAAAGTGTCATTTTGATTTGGATGTTAAGGAGTGAGGAGCTGCTTTCTATTCTCTTTGTTTTGAGTTAGGCCGGTTTGGGAGATTACTTTCAGCGCATCCCTGGCCTGTTAGGTTCTGCCTCCAAGTTGGGAAAAGGACTACTGTTAGCAGTTTGAGGATTTTTTTCTGGAGGTTACCCAAGGTAAGAACCTGGTCTTCCTGGAGTAAAGACATTCCCAGATCCAGAGGCAAGATGATCCCTTTCTCTGCCAGGGAAGGATCAGCATTGACTCACCACCTCAGAGGAAGCTTATTGATTTTTTGACAGTGTCTTTTTTCCCCCCCTTTTGGTTGGTGAGGTAGTTTTACTATCAACCATCCTCACATTGAAGCTGCATTATAGCAGCCCTGCTTCTTCTAGCATCAGGACTTTCTACCAAGAGAAGTCTTCAAGGGGAAGATCAGAGTGCAAAGTAACAGAGAAATGAACCAAGATCTTTGGAGACCTGTCACTGGGGATCTCCACCCTTTGGACATATGCCTGGGTATTGAAGAATCGGACTCTCCTGGAACTCAGGTATGGATTTTTTGGGAATAAGGGGATCCCCCTGTACAACTGAAACCCTTACACATTCACTTCTGGAGGGGAGAGCTCTATCCCAGAGAGGTGTAGTTATTTTATTGCAGCTGACCACCTTCTCGGCTGGCCACAATAAATATTAGGATAGAATTGCCTAGTAATAACTTTCTTTGCATGTATTTGCATTATTCAAGCATGCAAATTGCATGCAAAGGTGGTCATTGTAATAGGGGAGGGTATCTGGGTGGGGACATGCTAATTATAATGTAGAGCGTGCAATATACGTGCTTTAGAGCCTTTTTTGTGGCGCCATAAGGATCTAACTCATTTTGATGAATGACCCGGTTAGTTTTCTTGAAGTCTAGGACCCTCGCCTTAGAACGAACCATCACTGCCTTTGCTCTAATCCTGAACCACACCATGCAATGATCACCCACCACAATGTCAAAAAACACTGTCCCCATTGATAAAGAGCAGGTTCAGTTTTGTCCCCTCCCATGTGGATTCCATTACCAGCTGACAGAACAGTTCTCCCTGCAGAAAACCCAGTATCTCCCTGCTTCTACAAGACACCACAGCTGGGATATCCCAATCCACATCCAGCAGATTAAAATCATCTACCAATAGCACCTCCTCTTTCATACAATCTTGTGAATATCCTCCATTATATCATTAGGTCTGTATATGACACCAATATAAATGGATATTTCATTCTCTTTCCATATTAAGCTACAGTGCCTCAACTCAACTCATAAGCCTCAATTCTACTACTCGCGCAGTTCTGTTGCTTTAATGATAAATATAGCACAACTCCTCCTCTTCCTCCCTGTTCTTCCTGAATAGATTATAGCCTGAAATATCTATATCCTAGTCATGGCTTTTCGTGTACCATGTCTCTGTGACAGCCATTAAATCCAAGTCAGCCTCTTTCATGACCGCCTTTAAATCTGGTACTTTATTTCTCATACAATGAAGAGCTTTCCAGACGTTGCCCTTTTTCCCCTATTTCTATACAGGTGTTTAATGTTTTATTTAATTTCTTGAAGGCTTATACTTACCAGAGGTTTTTTTTTCCCCATCCAGTTGATCCTAGTTTAAAGCCCTTCTCAGTAGGTTTACCAGTCTGTTCTGGAAGATACTTCACCCCTCCTTCTATAGTGGACCCTATCTCTGTTCAGCAATCCTTAGAACACCATTCCATGGTCCAAAAGCCAAAATGTTCTAATTGACACCATCTACATAATCATTCATTCACTTCCAGAATGCAAGCTTCTCTGCCTTGGCCTTTATCCTTAAGAACATAAGAACATAAGAAATTGCCATGCTGGGTCAGACCAAGGGTCCATCAAGCCCAGCATCCTGTTTCCAACAGAGGGCAAAACCAGGCCACAAGAACCTGGCAATTACCCAAACACTAAGAAGAACCCATGCTACTGATGCAATTAATAGCAGTGGCTATTCCCTAAGTATAATCCTTGACTGAGAGAATTGAGGAGAAACCCAATTGTGTACCTATCTGCTTCACACTCTCTCCCACAGGCATGAAGTCACCTAGCAGTATCATTCATGCCAACATAGATGAACAACAATGGATAAAAGTCAGTAGACTTGATGATTCTCAGTAACCTAACCGCGATGTCTCAGATCTTGGAACCTGGCAGACAGTGAATCTCCCAGGACAGCATGTCTAGTCAGCAGATGGATGCCTCTATACCCCTCAGAAGAGAGTCACCTGCCAATCTGGGCTGGGTTAGGGCATCTGCCAGTTCCTTTATACATATACAATGAAACATTAACCTTTATATTACATGAAAATTTAGTATCTAAAAATAAAAACATTAACCATACAAGGTTACTTGAGAGTCAAAGATTAAAAACAGTGAAACAATCATGTTAATGGAAACCCCCTTTTAAATAACACTGGACTTCACATTATAATAAATTATCCTTTAGAAATATCTATATTTTAAAATGGGTATGCAGTTATTTGATATTTTCCTCATTTGTATAACTCTTGAGAGCTGATAAAAGACAGGCTAGAATAATTATGATAAAATACCAACAACATTTATTGCTTTATGGGAAAAATTGCTTTGTGCTTCATCTAGTTTGATCATTATTATTACCTTTACCTCCTAACTTAATTAATTCATCATACAGCAGCCCTGTGCTCATATCCTAAATTGAGATTAATTTGAAGAGATTTTGGAGGATTATAGATTTTTTCCCCTATGAAAAAAACATGACTTAACTACCAGTTTCTCAGGGGATCTCTTCTCATTCTTGAGAAACTTTTTATTTTATACATAAAAACCATGCACAGAAATTAGAAGCACAACACAAATATTTTGTTAAAAATGTTAGAGGTCCATATTCAAAGTACATACACCACAAGTGCAGAAGAATTTATGATGGTCCAATGATTTTCATTCACAAAGGTTTTAATATTTCAATAGGTGACAACTCCACTGTATTACAGGTACTTGTTTAAAGAGTCCCGACACGGACCCCGTGTTTCACCAACAGGCTGCGTCGGGAGGGACAACACTTAAGACACCATTCTGTAAATACAAATATAAATATCAGAATTTATATGGACCAAACAAACAAAAGGGCAAGCCAAAATTAGAGCAAGAAAAACATAAAAACATACCAATTCATTTGGTGATGACAACTCACAGGGAGCGCACAAGTTTACAGCACAGCGGAGATTTAAACGCTACAGTGGTTATGGCGTGAGAGAACAGACCAATCAAAGGAGCAGGAACCTTTTGTGCGCTCCCTGTGAGTTATCATTGGTATGTTTTTATATGTTTTCCTTGCTCTAATGTCGGCTTGCCCTTTGTTTGTTTGGTCCATATAAATTTTGATATTTATATTTGTATTTACAGAATGGTGTCTTAAAAGTGTTGTCCCTCCAGAAGCAGCCTGTTGGTGAAACATGGGGTCTGTTTCGGGGGACCCTTTAAACAAGTACCTGTAATACAGTGGAGTTGCCGCCTATTGAAATATTAAAACCTTTGTGAATGAAAATCATTGGACCATCATAAATTCTTCTGCACTTGTGGTGTATGTACTTTGATTGCTGCGTGCAGTCCCAGCTCGTGTGTTGGTATTTTGGAGAGGTCCATATTCAGTCACTGTGTGGTTTTGCTAGTTAGCTGGATAAATTTATCTGACTAATTTAGCCCATATATTCCCTGGCATGGACACACCAATGAATATATCCAGCTATCTTAAAGTTAGCCGGATACATTTATCCGGCTAACTTTAGGACAGCTTGATGGGCCAATCAGAGTTAGCTGGATTAGTTATCTGGCTACCTATGAATATTTGAGTTAGCCGGATAACTGATCTGGATAATTCAACTCTTCCCCATTCCACCCCACCTGAACACCCCTAACTTATCTGGCTAAAATCTAATTTGTTAACTGGCTAGAATTTAGCTGGATAAATGCCCAAATCTTCAATTCTGAGTTACCCAGCTAAATCCTTTTGAAGATGGACCTTGTTAATTGTTAAAACATATAGGGGCCTATTTACAAAAGCATGTTAAAATGCTATAAGTCAATCCCACACTTGAACCAATAATGTTGGTACCATGGCTGGAAACATGCATACATTATCAGCAGCAGTAACATGTGTGTTGTCATACCCATCTATCCATCCAGTTTTGTAATCCACAAAAAGGCCAATATTCAGGGCTAATAGCTGGAGAAGCCACTTATCCGGCTAAGTAGATAGCCAGATATTCAGTGGACGGTCAAGAGGTGTAATGGGGCGGCACTACTTAGCTGGATAAGTGCTGAAATATTCGGACTTATCTGGTTAAGTTAATTGGATAAGTTAGACCTGCCATACAGCAAGTCTAATTTATCTGGATATAACTTATCTGGCTAAGTAGTGCTGTATAATATATAGTGATATTCAGCTGCATGGCTGTGCCACTGAATATCCCATGTAGGTTAGCCAGATAGGTCTTGTCTGGCTATTTACATAGCCAGAAAAACACTGAATATTGGGTCCAAAGCATCTAGTCCCGAATGTTAACCCACCCCATTCAAACAAACAACCCCCATTCCCCACTGGCTCCAGCAGCTGGCCTGGCACGAGGCATTGGGCGGTTGCCTAGGGCACCGGACGTGGGCAGGGAGTCGTCGCTGGACGTGAGGGCAACATTTCTTTTTTTTTTAACACGAAGGAGTGGGGGCGGCAAGGTTTGAAATTGTACGACTCACACATTGGGATGCATCGGTCGGCGAGGTGAGGGAGCTCTGGAGACGCAGGCACCGTGATTTAGGGGGAGGGACAGAATATGACATCATCGTGACGTCACCGCCTGGGGCAACCGGACACCCTCGCATCGGCACTGCCAGCAAACCACCTCCTCCGAGAAGATCCCGCCTCCACAGATATTCCCCCTTGTAAGAAACCCTGCTTCCAACCTGAATAGCAAAACCAAACACCTGAATAGCAAACCCAAATGTGACAGCCCATAGTTCCCTCTGCTGGCGAGCAGGAGTGATCCAGAGTCGCTGCTGCCCCACTGGTGCCATTTTGAGTAATCTATTCTGGCAGTGACGGAGGTGACTAGGGATCACTCCTGCCTTCAGACCTCTGAAAGTGGGACTTAAGGTATGAGGGGGGAGGGAATTGCAGGATTGCCAGTCGGGGATAGTGTTTGTTTTTGCCGTTCAGGTGGGGAGTGGGCTTTCAAATTTGTAGGGTTTTATACAAGGGAGTATCTGTTGGGAAGATGGCAATCTGCTTGGGGGATTTCTTTGCCCGGGTAGGAGATTTCTTTTTTTTTTTGGGGGGGGGGGGGTTGAGAGAGGATTAAATACTCAGGCATGTGCCCCATTGTGGATCACAGGCATGGGCAAGGCATGAGAGCCAATTTGTGAGATTTATTGCCAAGCAGTTCATTAAATTTGCAACATACTGAAGGAAAAATGTCAGTGTTATTGATAATGCTTAAGAGGGTAAATTTCCGTGGTTTAAGTAGTGTAAAGCAGTGTTTTACTGTGGGAAATATAAGCTTTGCCAGCAAGCCATTTCATCAGGGTTTAAACACTAACTTCCCTTCTCCCTGACCTTTGCCTGAATAAAAACATCACTTGTGCTTAAGCCTCTCTGCCTAGGAAAGGATACCTGACTGTCATGTATAATTAATCCTGATTGCCTGAAATAAGGGCTGGGTGTTCCCTAGTCAGAGGCAGGACAAAGTCAGGAGGTATAGATTTCAGCAGCCAATGAAATGATCCATACACCCCCCCTGAGCCAAGCCAATAGTGTGGTGATACGTCTGTTACTATGTGGAAAGGAACCAATCATGTGATGACACATCATCTGCCTTTGTATGAATGTACAATGAAGGAGGACTCCGAGGTGTGCTCAGGTCTCTTTACCCTGCCTGCCATGAAAGCTGCCTGATGTGTATTCATTGCCTCCATATTCTACATTTACCCACAGAAATGGCCTTTTGCAAAATTGCTTGGTAAATTTATGTGCTTGCTGACATGTAAGTACACTGGATTGAGCAGACACATTCCTGGGGGTGCAGTTGGGAAGGGGTTTGAACTTACATGCATACGTTTGGATTTGCAATAGAATGCACACACATTCCCAAAAAAATGTCTGCACACATTTTAGTAGCTGCATTTGTGTACGGGTGGTTTTAGTGGGATCATTTTCAAAGCAGGCTTTTTGCACTTAAGACTGCTTTGAAAACTGGTGTAACTTTGATTTAGTCTACAAAAAAAGGAACATAAGTTTAGTTAGAAAATAATCTCCTGACAAGTAATTTTTAAAAGCGTTGCTCGTGCAAAAAGTGCCAACATACGCGTGTAT